>NC_134112.1:32497500-34997500 GCF_040939455.1 Microcebus murinus
GAAGATATATACCTATTATAAGAATTCATACAATGCAAAAGGTACAATGATAAAAGCAAAAATTTCTCCTCTTCACCAAACGCAAACACAAAATCTCTCCTGATTTCTTTCTATCTTTACGTGAATTCTTTGGGGAGATAGATGGATAGATGCAAAAAAATACTTTTATAAAAATAAGAACATATCACTGATGTTATTTTTATTTTAAAAAGTGAATTTAAATTTAACTAAATTTAAATTTTACTGAATTTAGCAGATTTAAAACTGCAGTTAAAGGGACTATAAATGCACTAAATGCTTCCTCACCATAAGAGACACCATTTCCAAAAAGATCTCTGTAAGGTTAAATAAACTATTTTTAAAAATCAGTGTTTGGAATCTTTTAAAAAAAAAAAAACTTTGTATGTCTATTTTAAGCAGCAGGGAGTCTGTTCCTGCTCAGAAAGGATAGGATATTAGCATTTTCTCACATTCTTCCATCTCATCTCTCCCCAACACTTCACATTGGTAAGCTTTATTAATACTTTTACATTGTCCTACTTTATAGTATTTGGTTCCTGGCCTCTAACCACAGTCCAATAGTTGTTTAAATGGATCCAATGCTGCCCCCATTACTTTTACTGTGTTTTCTCTACTTCTGAATTTAGTGGTTTGTTTTTGTTTTGAGTTCATCTCCTCATTGTTTGGGTTTCATTTTGAAGTATTGGCTTTCACGTTTGTGAATTTCTACCTTGTATACTTATTTTCTCTATATTTTAATAAAATCTTGGCTGAGTATCACATAGGATTGTATTTCTTTTAGAACTTTAGAGGCTTTTTTCTTCATTATCTCTGGCACTGAGAGTAGTGTATGTTTGATAAGCCTTTGTAAGTCCCATATAGTCTCTTCTTTCCCTCTGTCCCCTCCATAGGCTCTGTTCTACCTGCCTGAACTCCTGGAGAATTGTGTATCATTTGCTAGCCCAATCAGGATATTCACTCTGTGCTGAACATTTGCATCACATTTTCCTAAAAGATGGGGTGCTCTTTCAATCTGCAGATTTATTCTTTTTATTTTTTCAGTAAAATTACATTTCTTCGTTTTTGAAAAATGAAGAACCCTTGCTTCCATTTTTTTCTTGGCCATTTGTTTCTGAAGTATGTTGCATTAAGTTATAGCCTTTGCTTTACTAGTTAATGTTAAATACTGGGGCGGTAGAGATGGAAGGGGTGTTTGTTTGCCGGCTTATATTATTTTGGGCTCACTTCATTATCCATCAGTGGTGAGAAATTATGTAGTACATTTCCAAATATCTCTAAAAATCAAAATCACCATTTAAAACAGTTGGAAATTCTGAATTTGGATTTATTTCAGTCTTCTAAGGGGCTTTTATGGAATTTTCTTACTTAATGGACATAACGGTAATTATGCCACCTGTGTCATGCTCAGAAATATAAAATACTCATTCTTGTCCCCATTCTCAATGGGCCTATTTATAACTAGTTTTTGATTGATACCTATCAACTATTTCAATTGATAACAGACTTGTAAGTGAAGATAACCTGAGTTAGAGAATGGGAAAACAGTAATTATGGGGAATACCAGAAGTGATTCTTGACATGACAGGAGCATTTCACAGACTTACATTTTCATAATTAGATTCCGCTTTTCAAGTAGACATAAGTGACTACTGAATCTAAAATGTTCCTTTCCTCTTAACACCACACACCAAGGAACAAAAGGATTCAGAAAGGATGAAGACATATATAAAAGGAACACAGGATTTTGATCTAAATGTTTTTCTCTTTTATACCCTAAAATAAGAATATATGGTGAAAATGTGAATTTTTCTTACTGTTAATGTATCTTACCTGAATGCTATACAAACTCTAGGAAATTCCTTCATAATAACTGTTCCAACATTATCTAAACAGCTCTGCTGTCCAACGTGTTAAGCAACATGCCTGGCAACAGGAGAGCACCCCTAATCCTGCCAGCTCCTGCCGAGTGACCTAAGGCGGTATTTGTACATGCTTCAGTTTCTGCCACGCTTATCACTTATACTGGCCCACACAAGCCACAAAAGTAGAGATGTATTTGGCAAACTGTGTCACTCATATTGAATTCCAAGATTTAATATTATAGAACTATAAATTAAAAAAATACTAGTAGACTACATTATAGAACCTAGTTCTACCTAAGATGTCTAGCCTGGCTGGATCAATATTAGGAAAGCATACACCCACATAAAAGACTTGCAATCCAATAGTCTATAAAGCATTCTTAATAAAAATCATCTATATTAATGTATAAAACCCAATATAACTCACACAAGAAATGGAAACTCTACAGCAACGGCAGTTATACAATAAAACCAAGCTTTTTAAATAATCTCAAGAAATCTTCCATCAGGATTTCACTGTTCAATCACAAACTCTCTAACTTCTTTTCTTTTGATTATTACATAATTAGATATTTCACAGAAAACACACACACACAAACACGCACACGCACATTAGCTGCCCTAAGCTACAGTTAACAATAAAGAAAGGACTTAATACTCATCAGATCAAGATAACCAAAGAAATAGTTGATTTATAAGATAACTAAAGCAAATTAATTTTCAAAACAAAAAAAATAATTTCCCCATGTGACCTACAAGCTAACTTACTGGCTTGTTCTGCAAGATAGAGCATAGTATTAGAAGAGCCAGGATCCCAGTTTTATTCACTAAAAATAGTAATAATAATAGTGAGTATGTATACTGTAAAGACGTTGCTACATTTAAACTGCACAAGAATGCTAAAAGGTAAACAGGAGGACATCATTTTTATTCAGTTTGAAGATGAGTAAAAAACCAGTCGCACAATTGGCCAGTATCAGAGTTCATGCCAGAACACAGAGATCTTGACTCCTAGAATGGTGCTCTCTTTGCCACTCTGCACTATTGTCATGCATCTTTTCTCCTTTCAGATCCAAAGACTCTATCCACTTCTAAGCCTATGAACCACATCCAGGCCACTGGTCCAGAAGGGAGCTGAACAAGATTTATAGCTAAATTAAGACAAACATCTCCCTAATTTAGCAGTTAACTCAAAGGACAAACTCTACTGCTGATGGTTTAACAGCATCATCATCCATCTCCTAGCCCCACTGCAGCGGACCTCAGTTTGCTGAAGGTTACAATAGCTGGGGAGATTTTAAAAAAACCCAAGTCCATGCTGTCCCCATACCAACTAAATCAGAAATTCTGAGAGTGGAATCCAGGCATCTTACTTTGTAAAATGCTCCTGGTGACTCCTAAGTTTGTGAACCAGTACGTCACAAAAAATGCACAGTAAAAACTAGGTGAATTAAATTTAAGAAAATATGTGAAACAAAATCAAACATTACATGACATAGTAGGAAGGAAGCAATTGTTTTTATGTTTCAAGTTCAAAAAATAAATAGAACTTAAGTTTCCTTATTTATACCAGAAAGGTTTGGGAGTTGATGTCAACTTACATCACCTTTCGTTTAATACCTAGTGCTTAAATGTTGCCTCCTGTAGAAGTGGCAATAGCAGTATCATGGATAGTCTGAAGCACTTCCCTGTTTGAAAATCTTGTTGCTTTGTATAAAATGTCCAGAAAATGACAATCTCAACTGAAACAGGAGTAAAGTTGTGTGTGATTATCAAAGACGTGGAGAAACAGCAAAGCTTGCAAACACCTGTAGCCAGCCTCAGCTCAGCAGACAGTTACTACTTGGAAGGCATCTATGTTTCTACCATAGGAAAGAAATATCAAACTTGTCACACAGAGGAAAGGACTGAAAGCATAAAGCATAGTACTCAAAATATACCTAAAATAGTTATTTTCAAAAAGTTCATATTTTATAAAGAAAGTGCCAAGTGACCAGTTTCATTAGAGACATACCTGCTAACCCCTCCCTAAGGCCTTGCCAGCTTTGCAGCCACAATAATAAACTGTACTGAAATCCTACTATGTTTGTTTCCATTAAGCAGACACTACTCATTAATACAATTCCTATCACTTCAGTGTACAAACACCAAATTGTACAAAATTGGTATTTGATTCTGATTCCATGAAAAGATTGGATCAACAGAAGGATCTTAAAACCATCATAACTAACCGAGGTTTTAGAAAAACTAGGAAAACATAGATCCCCAGATGGGAAGGTGTATCAACACCAAAACAGACATCATGCCAACCTGTGGAATATTTCTTTCACACCTAGCTCTAGTAAGTAAATGTTAATCTATGCTGCATTCTTATCATGGATATCTAGTCAGTGATCTATAATTACAATTAAGCCCACACGGTAACTTAGAAGATCAATGTGAGAACTTTAAGCCAATTCACATTGAAGCATTCAGAAGGGGACAGAAACAAAGAGTCTCCAAAGCTTTATGAACTGGCTATAGGAAATAAATATGAAAAGCAATAATTATAAGCAAGTGATATTGCCTAAAGATTATGCTCTTTCAACAAATATAAACTGATAAAGCTGACAAGCTCCATCTCCCATCAACTCGTCTTCTTGAGGGTACAAGCACATACATAGAGAAACTACAAATTGGAATCTGTCACTGTTATCCTTTAAAATGTTGCACCTGCTTTTAAAAACACATTTATATGTGTGTTATGCCATCGCATCTGCCCGACAATGCTAGACTTCTCAAATGTTCTTGGAGAAAATTAAAAATAAGCATCTGCTAATAATAATTTTATTTCATCCTAAACAGTTTCATTTTGAGCTGATGAGAAACAGCCACATTATAGAAAAAAATAAAACTACCTTTACAACTCCGCAGCAAACACATTTCAGAAGGTAGGTCTATAAATAGATGTGCTTCTGTATGCACACTGTAAATATAAAATTATCAGGCTAGCCGAGGCTGCAATTTTAACTGAAGCCACAATACGAACTTACCTGATTTTTAATGTCCTATTTGAATAGGCTCCCAATCAGTACAGATCTCC
Organism: Microcebus murinus; assembly: GCF_040939455.1. Classification (NCBI taxonomy): domain Eukaryota; kingdom Metazoa; phylum Chordata; class Mammalia; order Primates; family Cheirogaleidae; genus Microcebus; species Microcebus murinus. The sequence goes on from NC_134112.1 coordinate 32,502,466, forward strand.
TTTTTCTAGTTGCATAGTAAGGCAAAACACTCCCAACTACATTTTACTTATCTAAGTCTCATCTTTCATCAGAAGCAATAGTTTGCAATTTCATTCAGAAGCAGCCGTCTCTAAACAGTCTCTGAATATGCACAGAAACAGCAATGGAAGGGATCTAAGTTAAACCCCACAGACGCACCAAGAAAATAGCAACATCAACACGAAAAAGCAGCAATTCCTTAAGAGAGGTGCTTTTCTTAGCTGCATTTCCCAAGCCAGCCCCCTTTCAAAGATAAAACGTCTCTGTTATGAAAGAGGATCTTACCTGAGTTGATCATACTGTGCATTCTTTGCTGAGCCAAGAGCTGTTCTCGTCCAGCCACCCCATCTGAGGAAAAACAGGAGTCACTCTCGTAAATTGTCTGCAGCATATTCCAATCACTCTTACTTCAGCTACATGAAAGATTCATCACTGCTCGGTGCACCGGCCCCAGGAGCTACCCTCGCTGGTCCTCCCTCCTCCCCAAGGAAAAGCAGCAAAGGATCAACTTCAACAATGATTTCCTTATGGCTCAGATGGACATACACTTTGTAAAAGACCTGGACACTTTCCCCACGTTACCAACCTGTGTGCAAAGCAGAAAGGACAGAGTGGATGCTATAGCTCTCTGGAGTTTAGGTTATCCCGGAAACTAAAAGCAGGTGGGAAAGAGGAATGTGCTTCGGGGTTATTTCTTTGTCAGAATAAGTAGAAAAATATTAACTCTACCCACGAGAAAAAGAAACCAATTAAACCTGACAGAGTTCTTCAGGCTGCCTGGGTTTCCTTGCAAAAACCCTCAGTCCTGCAAGTGGCTCCAGCCAGTGCCCTTCTCCTATCTGTTTGTGTGTCTCTCTTCTCCCTTTCTCAGTCTCTCTCAGCTCAAGTTGGCTAAAGCTAGTGATAATCCATTTGCATATGAATCAACAACAGCATGGCCCACAGGCACAGAAATAGAACAATGGTCGGCCTGAGCCAAAAATAGGTCAAGCATGGCCGAGTGATTGGAGCCTGCATTAATGCATTTAAAAATACCCCAGCAAACCCAGCTGTCCAGCCTCTATCTTTCAAACCATAATTCTCTATTGCAGGGCCTTAAAAGCAATTAACTCTTTCCTCCCTCCAAGCTGGCTTTACACATTGTGTTTCCACACTGGCGATTCGCTTCTAAAGAAAGGAAGGCAAGAAAAATTTAAGAATCATAATTCTAAGAGGGCAAATGCACATATATTTTATTTCATTTTATTTTTGTAGTATGTGTTTTTGGAAGAGAGAGGAGAGAAGTACAGAGCTCTGTATTGGTTCTAAAATAATACTGGAAGCTTTTGCTCATAATGTGGTTTCTGCCTCACCCACGCACAGCAATCCTGGTGTTCTATTTTTGTTGCCGGTTTCTCAGGCTACACTGCAGTTGGCTGTAGCACTAGAAGCTTTTCTGCCTTCTAGTTTCAGGACTAACAAGAGATTTAGTTGAGGTAGTTTCAGAAAACAAGCACACCCCAAGATAAAATTTTTATGAAAGACAGGCTTAATTTTTTACTTGTTATTTATGTAAGACAATTGTCCATTTCACAAACCCTATTGTGATCTTAGTGCCACTATGAATTTTATTGCATCAAGTTACTACTATATCTACAAAAACAAAACAAAAGAAAAAACATAAAACCATGGCTTACATCTGAAAATTTTCCCTCTCTTTCAGCCTCTCAGGCTAAATCCAATTTACTTGCAAAAAGAAAAGAAAACAGTGCTAGTTTCTTATGGATACAGAATTACTGAATATGTGCACCTGTTGATCAATAAATCAACACGGTCAGTACCCAACTATGAATGTTTTGCATTCATCTATACATTGGTTGCCTGAAATACAGCCCTCTGCACTTTTCTACAGAAATAGCCTTTATAATAGTTGACATAGTTGACAGATTCCCAGACACAGCGAAGCATTCACCTATATAGCAAATGAGCTACCGTAAACAGTATAGGAGTTCAGTAGTCTCTGGTGTACATGTATAACATCATTTCCAAATGAGAAATAAATTCTGCATCCCCAAATGGGATGCTAGCATCTAGTCACTTCCAAATACAAACTCAAAGGTGGTAATACATTGGTTATGGAAGCTTTTCTCCTTTTTCTAAACTATATCAGCAAGGAAAATATAATTCCTAAGGTATCAGGAGCAACAGGGAAAGACTAGGGAAAAGCAGATTGTTTCAAGGTTCCCAGAACTATCAGATGGAGGACAGATCTTGGTCAATCCCAGAGTATGGGGTCAGGAGAGGCAAACAAGGCAACCAACTAATTTCTATTGAATACCCTACTTCTTGAAAACTCATGTGGACAAGTAAGTTAAAAGATTTTAAAAAGTAGTTATTCCAAATTGCATTTGATTTCAATTAAACAACAAAATCTTACTTTCCTGTCAGTAGAAAAACTACTTGATTGCATCTGATACTACAAAAGACCTTTTTTTTTTTTTTTCTTTTGAGACAGAGTCTCACTATGTTACTATGTTGCCCAAGATAGAGTGCCATGGCTGTCAGCCTAGCTCACGGCAACCTCAAACTCAATGGATCCTCCTGCCTCAGCCTCCCGAGTGGCTGGGACTATAGACGTGTGCCACCATGCCCAGCTAACTTTTTCTATGTATTTTTAGTTGTCCAGCTAATTTCTTTCTTTCTTTTTTTTTTTTTTTTTTTTTTTTTAGTAGAGACAGGGTCTCGCTCTTGCTCGGGCTGGTCTCAAACTCCTGTGCTCCAATAATCCTCTGGTCTTGGCTTCCCATAGTGCTAGGATTACAGGCATGAGCCACCACACCTGGCCACAAATGAACTTTTGATTAGAAAATTTGTGTGTAAAATTCAAGGGATAGAAATAGTGTGAATCTAACAATTTTCCTTGAGGATGATGTGTTTATGTAGGAATCACCCATTGAATTTTAGACTTGGAAGTAAATTTAAAGATTGTCCACAATGGGATTCAAACTCTGCCTCAGAACACTAGGGGAGCTGTCTGGGAATTACCTCAGTTTCCTCCAGGAAAAGTTCTCCCCCTAATCAGGGAGGCCCCACTATTACCTGTTTACATTTGGGGATGTAAGATTTTTTTTGACCAACTTTTTTTATTCTGCTAAACATTTATTTAAAGAACATGTTTTAAATTGAGCTATATTTGAAAAATCAAGATTGTATATACTTAAGGTATACAATTTGATGATTTGATATACATATACATTATAAAATAATCACCACAATCAAGCTACTTATCCATCACCTTAGATAGTTATGATTTTTGGGAGGGGATGGTGAGATGAAAACAATGACTTCTTATATTAAGAAAAAAAATTATTGAAATCCACTCATCCAGTCCAAACTAGCTTTCAATTTTACATATAGGGAAACTAAGGAGACTTCCTAAAAGTTACAAAGATTACAAAATTACTCACCAGTGGAGTCAGGCCTTAAAGAGACTTGCTTCAGGTAACGCAGGTAATTAATAACTAACCAAGTAGGTCTAGCATTCATGTTCTCCAGACCCACTATCCTGTCCCTTACCAAAATGATGCCAATCATTATCCATGATACTCAGAATAAAATTTAATATGATCTACTGACTAAAAATGGAACCACTGTCTAATTGTTTCCGAGTAGTTTTTAACAGAATATACAAGAATCATGATTAACATATGAGGGATAACAAAAATCACAATATTGATATCATATGCCTACACATCTTTTGTTATTTTAAGTTTAAATTATACCCTCAAACCACAATTGATAAAAAGGGTCTCCAAGCTTTTATAATCACAAACAAAAAATATAATAAAACCCTGGAAGAGTGAGTTAGTAATTATCCTATTTCTCAGAGGTTCCAGGAAAGGGCATTCCACAGAAAATGGTATAAATAATGTGTCCTCTTCATTTTGACCAAGTTATTTAAACATGAAGTTTATTTACATTTCATCCCTGCATTCTTGCAGCACTTCTTTTCCATTAGCAGTGTTCTCTTTCATTTAACTCTTGGAAATGAAAAATTATTTTAGAATGAAAAGACATTAGATACATCATAAAATAGATTCCATTTGTTTCTGTGAAGAAAAACAAGCATCATCAAAATAACCACCAGGTATATGGATTATCCAAGAGCTTAAATATTAAGAATGTTGAATGAATTCTTCTCATATCATCTTAATAATGTTAGTAAAGAAAGGTGTCTAGGCTTCTTTTGGGGTGTTTACAAAACCAAATTTTACTATTAGTAATTTGGAGAAAAATATATTTTCTATTATTATAGGAGAACCCTAACAAACTAATACACACGTCAGGCTAGAACAGATGAGTAGTTTTCAAGATATCTATACAAAATAAATTCTAATTCAATTTAATAAGCATGTTTGGAAATTGATCGAAATATTATACTTTACATGCATAAAAATCAAAGAAAAAGTGGAAAAGAATACAAACAAACAAACAAAAAAACCACCAAACACCCAGGTTCCCAATGTAATAGAAAATGGAAGTGGGAATCAAATTCTAATGCAAAATGTTATTCAAAAGTTATTACAAAAAAACCCAAAAGTTATTATAACTCCAATTCTCTTCATGCAGGTATATAGGCAAAACCAACAAAAGGTTTAAAAATCTATATGGCACCAAAATATTTCCAGAAATAACCTTAGACCTCGAGCACACAATGATCTTTACTAAAATAGGTTGGGATCATAATCCCAAAAGACACAATGCCGAATGAATGCCAGTATCTCTCATGTCTAAAATCCCAAAAATCACAATCATGAAAGATTAAAATCATGAACGTTGAAATCCCAAAAGGCAAATTCTGGGGAAAGAATTAGTGTGTTTTCAGCTATATGCAAGGCAGGACAGTTACATCATGTTAGTTGCATCATGTTAGGTGATTATTATTGTCTTTATTTGGAAATTAAGCGTGGTTTGAGGAGATGCATTATGGGTGCCAAGTTGATCAAGGGTGTACTTGTGGACTTAATTTTAGATGTCAACTTGACTAAATGAAGGAATTCCTAGAAACCTGGTAAAGCATTATTTTGGGTGTGTCTGTGAGAGTGTTTTCAGAGGAGATTATTGTATGGATCTGAGGGGCCTAGGTGAGAAAGATCTGCCCTCAATGTTGGCAGGCACCATGCAATTGGTCAGGGGCCCAGAGAGAACAAATAAAGAAGGCAAATCGGTCTCTCTGTGAACTGGGACAAACTTTTCTTCTGCCGAAGTCAAATTTCTGGACTTCAGAAATTTGACTCCAGGAAAAGTGCATTATCACAACATTGACTTTGTGTTATAGGCATTGTGTGGCTGTGAACCATCGCTGTTTTTGACTGATCGTGTCAAAAGACTTAGGTTGTTCATCGTGGAATTTCAGATGACCACAGTTATAAAACTGGGTGCACACAATTACCAACCATACTGACATGTGTTTATATGTTTATACATTTCCCTCTTTGACCTATTTCTTTATGAATACAGTTCAAATACTTATAACTGTTATATGGGTGTGACAGTCATTATAGTCAGTATAGCTGAGTGCTTATGCTTGCAAAAATATTTATGCTATTATTGCCTATTTTACTATGTAAACTGGCATATGAAATAAGTATTCTCTCATATTTTTATATGTTCTCAAATAAATACCCTTTAAAAATGTACATAAATATCTTTTAAAGGATTTTTTATTATTTTTTTTCCAGAATTATATTTCAAGGATTTTAATCTTTTGGGATTTTAACACTCGGGATTATGGAGTTCAGGAGTGTGTCTTTCAGGATTATGACTGACCCTATACTAAAATCAGTCTTGGTTGATGACTGAAGCCTCTACTGAAGACAAGCAAGGAAGGTAGCATGACCCAATTTATTCTACTGAAATAATATATCCTCGGTTCATCTTTTATCAAGACAGACTTTCCATGCAGTAACACATTCTATGATTCTGGACTCTAGAGGAAGTAAGATTTAAAATCTGTTTGCCTCAAACACTGAATTTGTGCTCTACACAAATTCTACAATTCTATAATTGTAGAACACTACAAGTTATTCACCAATAACTGGTGCTCTTCCACTCACTTACTCATTTATTGATGTTGCATCTTCTCCTAACCTCACATGTTTGAAAATATTATAACAGCAATAAAATTAGACACATTTGCCTACAGTCAATAGGTTTGATTCCTTATGACCCCCAAGAAATGGTGTGTATGCATACAAACATATTTATGTTATTATTGCATAATAGGAGGGGGAAAGTACAGTGTACTAAATTTTGTTTTTAACTAATTAGCTTATTTATCTGGATTTTCTATGTCTGCGAGCAGCAGTCCTCAACATATTTGGCACCAAAGACTGATTTCATGGAAGACAATTTTTCCATGGATGGGCGGGGGTGTGTATGGTTTTGGAATGACTCAAGCACATTACCTTTATTGTGCACTTTATTTCTATTATTATTACAGTGTAATATATAATGAAATAAATATTTTAATGCAACTCACCATAATTATATTAATACAAATCAATGGGAGCCCTGATTTGTTTTCCTGCAACTAGATGATCCCATCTGGGGGTGACTGGAGACAATGACACCCGAAGTGTGTTGCTTATGTCCAGTCTACTCCGCAATCCCATTTTGGTTGCTGTCACTGCAGAAAACCTTGTTTCACAAAGATAGGATGTTGGGAAAGGAAGCAGGCTTTTCAGTGCTTTTGTGTCAATCTCAGGGTATTCTGCCTCAACTTTAATCCAGACATGGAGATTTGAAGTTGTCTCAAACATATTTTTAAGACCATCGTCATTTGCAATCTTAAGCAGCTGATCCTCCTCTAACAGGAACCAAGCCGATTCAGCTGGCTTATTCACAAATGGGTCCAGGATCCATTTCTTCCCAGGTCGGGGGTCTGTTGTGGTTGGGAAGTAATGCTCAAACTCTTTTGAAACCTGAGATAGGTGATCATGCACTAGCTGGGAGAAACAAAGCCTTGGCTCTGTCTCTTTCACATTCTTTGCTAATGTTTGAAACATGTTAAAAATCCCAATTTTCACTCGTCACCCCCATAATTCCAGTTTGGTTTTTGAATGCAGCCATTTTATATGATGACTTGAACACAGTTGTTGTTTTCCCCTGAAGTGACAGATTGAGTTCATTGAGCAGGTTGAATATGTGACACAAGTAAGCAAGTTTTGTGACCCATTCTGTGTCACTGAAATGTGCTGCCGGTGGTGACTGCTTTTCTAAAAGAAATCTCTGGAGCGGCCCTCATAACTCAAAAACGCTGGCCAATGATCTACCATTAGAAAGCCATCTCTCTTCCGTGTATAAGAGAAGATGTGTGAGCTCTGCATTCATCTCCTCACAGAGCTGTAAGAACAGATGTTGAGTTAAGGGCATATAGTTTGATGTGGTTGATAATCTGAATCACATCATGTAAAACACTGTTGAGTTTGGCTAGCCAGCATTTCTCCATGAATGACACAGTGTGTAGATTCAGATTCAAAAGTGACTTCCTTGACCCAAGCAGTGAAACCAGAAAGCCGTCCAGCCACTCTGTTCATGCATATACTGACACAAAATGACCAATTCGGTTTTCCTAATATGTAACCATTCAAAGACTTGAATAGTTCTGCAGGTGTAGTGTGGGTTGACAACAAAGGTGCACATAACATATTCTCATGCACATCGTCCTGAAAAATGCATTGCACAAAAACAAGCATTCTTGCCTTGTTGTCAACATCAGTAGCCTCATCAACCTGGATTGTACACCACGGTGACTCATTAATCCTCTCTAATGACTGTGCCTTAATATCCTCTGCGGTTTCATCAATTCGCCTAGTTATGGTGCTAGCCGAAAGAGGAACATGTGCCACCTTTTGAACTGCAGCTTCTCCTAAAATTTCACAGCAAATGTCCTGAGCAGCAGGCAGGATCAACTCTCCACCAATAGTAAAGGGCTCCTTAGCTTTAGCAATGTAATTAGCCACTAAGAATGATGTTCTCAGTGCAGACACATTTGATGAAGTGGTGGCCTCCAATAATTGCTTCTGTTCTTTGTGTTCACTTTTTTTCCTTTTGAAAAACTCCAAAGGCTTATCTTTTAATGTGAGGTGCTTGGTTTTCATGTAGCAAAGCAGTTTTGAAGGTTTCATGGTTTCACTGGATAGCTGGTCACCACACATTATACAAAGTAGGCTTGGAGAAAGTGAATCACCTGTTGCAATGAACCCGTAATTTAAGTAGGACTCTTGGTATTTTCTTTTAAATGCAGCTTTCAATTTGTTGGCAGTCTTAGAATCTTCTGCTGTCTTATCATGGGATCTTTCCCCCTTTTCAAAGAAGCTCTCCAGTGATGTTTGTTTTTTAGTCATTTTTGCTAGGGTTAGCTTGCGGGCTTACCAAAACTGTAACTGAGACAAGTTCACAGTGCAGGAAAGAGGTGCAGATGGAAATGGTAAATAAAAAAAAATGGGTGGGCCGTGTGTGGACTAAAATAAGTGTCAGATTCTGACTTAAAGCCTGCTACCAGATGCAGCTTAATTGTCACTTACTCCTCACTGATAGGATTTTGATATGAGTCTGTAGGCAATTGATTTATTATGGTCTCTGTGCAGTCAAATGATAATCTGTATTTGCAGCTGCTCCTCAGAACTAGCATCACTGCCTCAGCTCCATTATAGATCATCAGACATTAGACTGTCATAAAGAGCAAGCCACCTAGATCTCTCGCATGTGCGGTTTACAGTAGGGTCCGTGCTCCTATAAGAATCTAATGCCACTGCTGATCTGAGAGGAGGCGGGGCTCAGGCAGTGATGCAAGTGATGGGGAGCGGTTTCCTCCCCACTGCTCACCACCTGCTGTGCGGCTCAGTTCCTAACAGGCCATGGACTGGTACTGGTCCATGGTCCAGGGGTTGGGGACCATAGTCTTAGAGGAACCATACTATTCTTATTGAATACATAACACCCAATTTACAAGTGATTCTTCCCTACTGAAAAAGCCTAACTGGTTACCAAATAGTCTTCAGATAGGGAAATCTTGTTTGGACCCAACAATAAGTAAAGGGTTTGAGAAAACACATTTGAAGTGAAATTTCATGGAGATTGTTTTATGTGAAAATAAAAAAGATCAACAACAAAAACTTTAAAATAATTGACCTTGCTTTAATGAGAAATAATTTCTTCCCCAACTCTTCCCTTCAAATGGGATGTGTTGCTCCATGATTTATTCAATTTTTAGAGGATTACAGAGGATCAGGGTCACCCAGGAATTTTCCGGAAATGAGATTTATTGGTCCCAACCCCAGAAATACTAAATCAGAATCTCTGGAAGGAATCTTCACTTTAACAAGCTCTCCAAGTGATTCTAATGCATGATAAAGTTTGAGAATCGTAAGATTAGATCATCCTTTCCAAAGCAGTAATTAGATGGCTAAAAATATAAATGGATAAAGTATCTTTTTTGGTACAATTTCAAATTAGCCAGTATTAATAGAGAACACTTTTTAAAAATGAAAATAATTAAACTAGGCAAGAGACATAAAGCACAGGGCTATTAATATTCAAGGTACGAAAAGACTGAGGAGGTTTGTCCAAAAAGGGATCCTCCAGCTTGTAAATGAGACCAGCATGGTACACTTAAGATGATGGGCATGTGTTCATGGCTGTCCCCTGTTAAGCCACTTTGTTCTGCGTTCTGCTTTTCTGAGTGTTTGTCAGTTGCATATCAGACCCTCTATGCAGAGCTCAAGAAAACTAGCACAGGAGGAGAAATCAATATGGTCATACACAGACCCGTAATTGGAGGGACACGTAAAATTTAATAGTCTTTTGATAGAATCAAGGGAAGTTTGTTTTTGTGATGAAAGTCATTTCATGTAGTGAACACCAACTATTTCACAGCTACAGTGCAAGCCCTGAAGATAGAAATATGCTAGAATGACACAGTCTCTACTACTTTCATGGAATATTCCATTATAGAGGAAATACAGCCAAGATGGTTATTAGACAGTTGAAAGGAAACTCTGTAACTCTAAATTTACTTAAATCATCTTTGGATATTAATTTATAAACATGAATTCAGAATAATAAATCTTGCAGGGTTGTTATGAGGATGACAGAATTATATCGTGTTTGGCAAACAGGCATTCAATAAATGGTAGCCATTATTATTATAACACTTTTCTATGAACCTTTAATTCATGATTATTAAAATATTTAAAAAGCTGTTATCTATTCTTTTTCATGAAAATCTATAAAGACTAAAGAAAGTTATATAATTGATTAAATATTGAGTTCTTTATTCGTGGCTATAAAAGCTTCATGTATCAACTTGAAAAGGTAGTCTGTATTGCTTTCTGTTGTATCACCAGAGCTCAGCATGTCTGCTACATAGTACGTCACTCAATAAATACTTCTGTAATCAATAAATAATTCCTTCTCCAGAAGATCCTTTTAAGTGACTACTGATCTTGAAAAAATCCCTAACATACTGTTTGACCTCAAGTATTTCATTGTTATTCATTTTATTATAGTTTCTTATTAAAATCCCAATTCAATAATAAATAATAATAATAAACTAAATGCATATCTGAAAAAAGAATCTCACAAAAATCAAGTGCAGTTTAATTGAACTTTCAGTTTTGGCAGTTCCCTTGCCTTGCTGTTGTCTCACAATGTGGCACAATCAGTGAGAAAGGCCAGGCATCAGCATCATCTAGTATAATTTGAGTGAACAAAGTATGAAAATATCTCTCTTGTAAGGTATTTAAAAGATATAGGCACTAAGAAATGAATGTAAAAATGTATTTGTAACTCCACTTTACAGTCATGAATCTAGTAGCTCTGCAGAGCTTCCATAATCAGAAAGGTCTGATTATGAAGTGCACTGGCTAGTGTTCACATCCTCTACTTTTAATTGGTGAATTTCACTGAGTATAGCACTTTCACTCAAAAGTCTGAAAGAAATATATTACAGCTTCAGACTCAACTCTCTTTTCAAAAATCACTTGTGAAAATTATAAGACAACTTTTTACACTTTGTAGATACAGTATTTCTGTGACCGTAAAACTAATATTTCACATAAGAAAACTAAGCAAGTCGACCCCACCTTTCATTACTGTATGTACTACCTATGTTTGTATATATAAATATACATCAACCAGAGATCCTTGCTATTGCTTTAAATGGCATGTAATGGTTCATGCTGCTGATGAAGCATAATTTTATCTATTTAAGAGCATCTACTTTGCAATATAAATCAACCCTGAGCAATCCATCTTATGCTGACTAAACTATGTATGCATAAGGTGTTCGTGAGATCAGAAACTCTTAATGAAAATATCAGTTTCAAGAAAACACACTATTTTTGGTTATAGAGTTGTGAAAATAAAAATTCTAAGAGAAGTCCAGTTAAGTACATAAGTATTCTGATTTTCACTAGTTGGTATGAATCAATTGTTTACCTTTACATTATTCTACAAAATAAGTCTCCTTCTTATGTAGCTGCACTTTTATCAACTTGGAAATGAATTTCTGAACACCAAAAATTCTGTCATATGTAGTATCTAGATAAATACTACATTTGAGAGCTGTGATAAGGTTAATTTTTGACATACTAATATAATTATAGCAGATATCAAAATATCAATCCAAAACTTTTCACATCATTTCTTGCTATAAAGGTCAAGTTAATAGGCACCATACTACACCATGACCTATCACTAAGTTAAATCAAAAGAATTCTAGAAGGCTTGACTCTGAAAATGCAACATTTTTTAATGTTCCAATTCAATTCTGACTTCATAATTCAATCTAGTTAGGTGCCAAGTATTTAATATAAAATGTAAGAAATGACAAGCACCTAAAACATACTATTTTTGACATATTAAAAATATTTATAGCAATGGCATATAATTAAAGTACAAACATTTGCAACTGGCCTTATCACTAAGTTTATCAGACCTCTATGTGTACGGAATCTTTCCGACTTCAGACTCTTATTTCAGTGCCAAGAACAAAGACAAATGGCCTTAGTGTCAAGACAAATGGACTCTAAGGCCATTTGTGTTCTGACCACAACCTAACCTAGGAGTTGAATTTCTAACTTTCTTTTGCAAACGTCATGCCACAGGTACAATTCCTTGGTATTACCCACAAAAAATCTTCATTCTCCTACGTATTTACACATGCTATTCTTGTATCCACTTTTTTCCACTTGGGAAATTTTTCTCTTCATTTTACAAATATATAATGTTCTTCTTTGTCCCTTATGATGGTTTTTTTTTTTGCCTCAAAATTAGGACAACAGAGTTTCTTTTTGTTCACATTTGCCTGGTAGATGTATTTCTATTCCTTTATTTTCAACCTTTCCAAGATTTATTTTAGGCATGGCTCTCTCTTATAGGATATATCTGGATTTTTTTCCTTTTATCCCATATAAAAGCCTCTGCATTTGGTAAGTTCATGGAAGATAGATAGGAGCCCTTGCTGGTTCACCATATTCTCAGGAGCTAAAAGTAGTAAATCCTTTTCATCCTCCAAAACACTGCCCAAAGGTTACCTCCTTAGCAAAGCCTTCTCTGGCCTGAGTAGTCATGAATGAGAGGACCTAACTCTGTTCTTCCATTTTGACATAAATCACCGGGTATTTGAAAAATTTGGTTACATGTCTTCCCCACACTAGACCTCAGCAAGTCAAGAACAGAGAATTAATTATCATTCATCTATCTGGTTGTTCCACACTGCCTGGCAAACAATACTCAACATATGTTGATTGAATGGATATATATGAATATATGTAAACTTACATAATGTATTTTATATCTACACATTTCCATTCATATTTATTTTCACAAATAAATTTCAGTCATACAATTTCTACCAACTTTTGCATCATACCTCCTCATTCCACCTACCATCCTTCCCCAAATCTAATCCCTGGATTTAGTTTTCCTCTCTCAGAAGAACTTACCTCCATACCCAAGACCTCCACCACCTGATCATAAGTATGATGATTATATTATATACAATACTTTTCAGGACAATACTATAATCATACATAAGTTGCATATCATCAATATAAAACATGGTGATTATAAATTCTATTATGATTTATTTTCCTGGAATTAAACATAAGAAATTAGAAATTCAAGATTCCAGAGAATTTATTTAAAACATTTCCATTTCTATACTGAAACCATTTTTACTGAAAAACTATTTTTATTGAAAACAATTTTAACGATTGTTTCTATGCTCTTAAGGGTCTTTCTGGTTGTCAAATGGCCATGCTGTCTGCTATTGCAATTTCTCTGAAGGACACATTGATATGACATTTCTGACAACATCAAAGCTCTAATAAAAAGAAATTCCACCTCACCTTCTTCTTGGCTTGAAAGCTGCCTTTTCAGCTTTAAAGAGCTCCTACATGGTCTAAGCCTTTTGAATGAAGGGACTTATGTTCACATATTTTCTAGATCAAAGAGGTATGTATTCTGGAAAATATGGAAATTTTAGCTTCAAATATTAATTTAAATTTAATTCATTAGAACCATGACATCTCTTTTATATGAAAGATAACTACAAAATTGCTATGGTTTAAATATGTCCCCCAGAGTTCATATGTTGGAAACTTAATCCCCAATGCAAAACTATTGAGAGGTGGGACATTAGGGGATGATTAGGTCATGAGGGCTTTGCCCTCATGGATGGATTAATGTCCTTATCCTAAGAGTGGATTTATTATAAAAGCAAGTCCAGACCTCTCTTGTTTTCTCATGTTCTCTTGCCCTCTGTTTTCTACCATAGGATAATGCAGTAAGAAGGCCCTTGCTGGTTGCTGGCCCCTTGATATTAGACTTCCCAGCCTCCAGAACTGTAAGAAATGAATGTCTTTTTTTATAAATTACCAAGTCTGTGGTACTCTGTCATAGCAATACAACACAGACTAAGACAATAACATTCCAAATAATGTGGCTTGTTGTATGGAGAGGGGCTCTAGATTCAGATAGAATTTGATTTGAATTTTGTCTTTGCCACTTACACAGTTGAGCTATACACCTTGGATAAGTTACTTAACTTTTCTGAGTCACAATTATCTCATTACAAATAAGAATATTAACATTTGTCTGCAGAGTACCTTTAACATTTGAAAATAGTGAATATAAAGTTCCTCGCATTATGATAGGAACATAATAGTACTCGATACACAGTAGTCAATCTTCATTATAACAGTATTAATACACAAATTAAGAACTGAATGATTGAGAGACTATGTAAATTTCTGCATTCTGAACTAAGATAACTCCTGCTTCTCAAAATCAGTTATAAACATTGTAAAACAGAATATAAAATTCATTAGTTTCCTCTGTTTTTAAAAGAAAGCAATAAATATATATAAATTAGATAAGAAAAATTAGAATAGAAATTTCCATCATATTAATATCACTCTCCAGGCTGCTAAATAAACCAGGTGTATTCAACAACTCACTGATCCCTAACTGCAAAATAAGATATGGAAATAATAAACAAGAAGGTGATGGTATATGCCAGGCTATTTGCTCTATTCTCTCAGTAAGGCCAAATCTGACATCTCGATACGAAGAATAGAGACTGATAACAACACCCACATGACATACAGAACCTTCACTGGGTACCCTGAATTACACCTGTGTTTGTCATTTAATTGCAACCTAGGAATACCTTCAATACACAATGCATTCCCCCAGCTAATATTTCCTTTCCAGATGGCTGCGACAGTCTATTTAAAAATCAATAAGCTAAAATTAGTTATTTCACCTGAAGCTATAACAATCTGTGTTTTGTAATGAAGTGAGGAGTGTTGTCTTCCTATTTTGGCTGTATCTGAAGGAAATCCTCAATGATACTTGCTATAAGCAGCAGGGACCTTTTGGAACCCAAATTTAGTTATTTTAAATTCCAAACCATAGTCAGACTAAAATTTACTACATGTTCATTATTTCAATTGTGAATAATTATGTATTGACTTGACAGAACCCATCCCCAGTTAAAGGAAACTAAAGTCTAGGAGCAACTAATGTTCTAAGGGCTACATGGTAGAGAATTCACAAACATAAGTTAATATTATGTCCTTTATAAGCTAAAGAGAAAACATCAGTAGGAAACAATATCCAAAAACGTGAGGCATTTGATTTCATTTAAAATATGCCCTTCGCACCAAACATATATGTAGCATTACATGGAAAAATATTAAGCCAATATGGGGCTACATTTGTGTTGAATGTTGTAATACCTATAACCATGTTTTAAATATCTAGTCATTAGGGTAAACCTAAAGTACTCCTCCCTCCATCTTCAAATGAGTAATGAATTAGCATAACATCTCAAAAATGTGTGGTTCATTAAATAGTAGAATATACTGACTTTCAGACATTCAAATATATTTGATTCAAATCAGCTGAGAGAAAAGAGAAAGACTAAGATGATACTCAAAAATTTGAATCTGTGCTATTAACACAATGTTTAGGCAGTCATAATGTCAGCTTTTCTGATAACAAAATCTGTTAACTTTGAAATTTAACAGAATTACCAATGAAACATCAGTTTTAGAAAATCTGAGATCAAAAAACAAAAAGAACTTGATTTGTAAAAATTGTAAATGACTATATTTCCAGAGGAAAACAAATTTCCCCAGAAATTTCTGTAAGTATCTAGGAGCAGTTTTAAATTTCCCAGAATTAACCTTTACATGGGGTGAGCTGAATAAGAAGATGCTTTCATTCCAAGCACATTCTTCCCCAGGATTTTCCTCTGATCACAATGATGCCTGCTGACACATTTCATAAATAATCATCTAAACGCATCCACTATCAAAGATTATTGGTTGAAGTTCTTTCCAATTCTCCTTTCTGTGTTTATTTTTCCTTTATTCTGTTTATTTTTAACCTTGCCCTCATTTTTCATTAGGTCCTTCAAAATCACTGTATCCTGACTATACAGCAATGCTTTTTGAAAATGTTCTTTCTTCTTGTTTAAAATATCTACCTCATTTCAGCAATCTTGCCTGTTCCTTGAGACTCATTGAAGCCTTTGTTTTCTAACATAGAAATCAGAAGTTAACTTTCTTCTTGCCCCAAACCTAAGCACATATTTCTTACCCATGAGTTTCCATATTCCTTTCTCCTTCTTCGTCATTCTTGTAGCATATATGAAATGCATAATTCAGTGTCTTTTTCTTCAGTTAATTTTCTTACTGGGATAACTGTAGCAGTGGCAAAAGTCATACTTCTGACAAATACGTTAAAAAATTTTTTGGCTTGTAAAGCAATACTTTAGCCTTTGTTCTGTCTTTAATTTTATGGGTTTCCTCATATTTAGATAACAGATATTGTATGGTTTGACAAATGTTGGCCCTTCTGGGAAGAAGGGCCTCAGGGATTTCAAGCAAAGTGGACATGACCAGAGAGAGCAGTGTCTCACTGGGTGGGATGCCCCTGGGCTCTGGCACACCTGGGTGTTAATGCTGCCTCTGTGATGTTTTGTTCCTATGGCCAAGGAAGAAAAATCATGTCCTTTGATTCCTAAAACTGTGTTCTTGAAAATGCACCATGTTTCTCCAGAAAAAAATTAAAAATAAATAAATTAATAAAGGCATTGCTCACTTTTTCTCTACAATTCATGTTTAAACCTTCAAAGCTATTTCTATCTTTCTATCATATTCATTTCTAAGATTTATTAGTACAATAACATCTCAAGTATTTATTGCTGGAAGATAGCTGAGATCAAGACAAAAATACAAATAAGATCCACATAGGGGGGAAATAGGACTTTTTTTTTTTAATCTATGAAATATGACAGTCAGGGAGACCCTTTAGGAGTGTGACAGAGCATGCTAGGGTCCATGATTCTTCCCCTGTTTTCAGTTCAGACTCCTTCTCTTCTTGCCAGAAAGAGCAGAATATGATCTTTGCCATTGCCCCAACTTGGCAGAGAAAATGCAGAGCAGTCAGAGCTATAGAGGTTCCTGGCTGAATGATCACGCCTTAGAAATGTACAACTTCCAACAGCTATATGATGAATGGATTGGAGGAAAACCAAATCCTTTTAGAAATGCTGTTAGTGAAGACTTGGCACATAAATTGACCCATAGACAATTACAGACACAGATACTAATCATTTTTCCTTAAATAATAACAAGGACATGAGGAAGTAACAATCAGACTAAGGTCATCATGCTATAGTGTGACCTACTGATAAGAGAAACTCTAGTATTCAGACTGTGCAAGGCAAGACATCTAGCCTGGACTTAGCTCCACATGGTAAAGATACACATTAGAACCATAATAAGGTAGAAACTAAAGATTCATATCAGGACTCATCATCTGTCATATCTTATTTTTCTTTCTTTAACTATATAGGAAAAGAAGCCATTATGCAGTTTATTAACTCCATTCGATTATTTTATCATCTTCCCAAAGCCCTGAGTTAAAAAGAAATTTTCTAGGTATTGTTATAGATGCTGAGGTGACACAATCTGACTACTGAAGACAAAAACTCCGGTACTCAAAGTAAACAGAATCAAGTATAACCCTTATAAAACTCATCTATATTGTTCAGTAGTTTACAGTAGTATAGTAGTTAGAATACTCATCTAAGTAGCCCCAAAGTAATAGCTAAGTAAGTCAAGTCCATTATTTATAAGTTTTGAACACCAAGAAGGAAACAATAGGCCCATAACAATATATGCATGTAGCTATAACATAATAATTGCATTCCAGAGAAAGTTCATACACTGTTAAATATGCACCATAAATAACAAGTCTATGGGATTATAAAGTTAACAGCAAACTTCAAAATCTATGTTATTTTGTTAACTGTACTACTAAGTCCATCATCATCATTATCATCTAATATTATTACTATTATTACTATTAATATATAGTATATTATATAACAATATAATTGTTAAGTGGAGATATAATTTGGATTTCCCCCCAGTAATCCCAGCAGTTCAGCTTGGCCAGAGGCTGCCACAATGGATAGACAAATGCACAAAACAATCAAGAGGATAGTGAAGAGGCATGGTGGGGCTGAGGGAATGCTGAGAGGAGTGGAGCTCTGTGGCGGGGTTGCATCTCAGGTGGGCTTGGAAGATATGTTTCCCGCCAAGAGCCTGCAGCTCAACAGGGCTGGGCATGTGCACCTGCAGTGAGAAACTTGCTGGATGCAGGTACTGGTTTTTAATTTCTTAAATACACTCCAAATTGCTCCTGTTGGCAATGTAACAGCCCAACTGATGGCTTTTTCCTTTCTATTTCTTACTGAAAGCTATCATTGCATTCCTACTCTTCTGGTTTCTCACGTCTAGACAAAAATTGCATATGAACCCATATCACTTTATACTCTTATTATCCCCTATTTACCAATCACATTTGATTTAATTTTTGTTCTAGGAACATGTGTTATAGCAGAATAGACTGAACACCTTAAACCTCCCTTTGTTTCCTTTCCCCAAAATCCAGCTCTGACATACAGAAGGTGCTTTGCTTATCTTACCACAACTACCTTTGGAAGATTCCTCCAGCTCTAGGCCCCTAGGCCTCTAGGCTCTAGTTAGGTGCCTCTAACTCCCCTGCCCACCCAGCCCCCTCCCTTGAAACTGTCTGACAAAGCAGGAGCTCCACAGCCCCCAGGACAGGAGGAGGTACAGATCACTTCTTACCTCACACTGTCTCTGATTAAACTTCAGTTTTGGCATATTCTTGTATATTAGAGGCAGATGGTGCTGGGAGTAAAGCAAAGACAGACTTGGGCTCAACCCTGACTACAAAGCATTCTAACTTCATAACTTGGGACAAGTTATCCTCAGTTTTATTTATACGTTGGCTATTATCATATATCCCTACTTGTAACATTGCTGAGATGATGCAAAATGTCTAACACAAACACTGGTACATAGTATTTGATTAACAAATAGTAGCTAATTAATTAGTATGTCTTAAACCCATACTTGAAATAAATTTACTTTTATCTCAAACAAAATTCTAAAAAGTTGGTTGGCAACGAATTAGGGAAAAAATAGAAAGGAGGAAAGGGTGCTGCTAGAAACAGGCAATGTTCCAGAAAAAAAGTCAGAGATGAATTCATAAAATAAAGGAGAAGGAAGAAAAGTTAAAATTAGTAGATTTTAGACCTCTCTAAACCTTGCAATCTTGGATAATAGAATGTTGGCACACATGGGCCTACTTTCACACCTCAATATTATATAATATAATAATAAACCATTGGCATATTATATAATATTAAAATAATGTTAATAAAGATAGTCCTGAGTGATTGTTAAACCAAGTATGTTGTCCTCCGCTTAAGAAGTCATAGATGAAAGACAATAAAGCAAAAAATTAATTGTGAGACAGATTATGTCTATGAATAGAAAAAATCAATATTTAACATTAATATCATTCTTAACTGAGCAAGCCAATTCCAAAATTTACATGGAATAATAGCAGAGTTCCAAGAAAAGTCATGATAATTTTGAAGGAGTTTAAAATAAGAAACTTAGTAGTTATTTGTTTAGTTATAATACAGAGAATGCATTATTCATTCAAATGTGGACAGGTAAGATAACAGAAAAGGTCCACAAAGATTAGGCCCATATATATGTAGAAACTTTGTATATGTCAGTACTAGTATTATATCCCTGATTTAAACTACCTATCCAGACACAGACACACACACATACACACACACACATACACAATTACAAAATCAATTCCAAGTAGATTAAACATCTACATACAAAAAGTAAACTTTAAAAGTTCTAGAAGGAAAAAAGGTCTATAGAAAAAAATATAAAATAATATATTGAAATTCTCAGATGAGGAATAGATTTAAATGAAACACAAAAGAACACAAATCATAAAGAAAAAGATTGATAAATATTAATATAATTTTTGTGTAAAGGCACCTTTACAAAGGAAAAGAATTAATGACAGATTGGGAAAAAACATTTACATTTAATCACGAAAAATTAGTGTTCAGCATATATGTTAAGAAAATTTATAAATAAGTTAGAAAAGACAACCCAATAATAAATTAAGCAAAGCTATAAATAGGCCATTTACTGATAAAGAAACTCTAATGTCTAATCGACATATATTCAAGCATACTATTCATAAGGAAATTAAAAATTAAGCCATAATGAGAAACCATTTTAAATCCAGTGGATAGGCGAAAACTGAATCTAACAATACCCAGTATTAGTAAGAATGTTGAGTAATAAGGATTCTTAAACATTGATAGTGAAAGTTTATTTTGTTACAAGCATTTCATTTAACAAGGGCTAGGTTTTCTCAAGAAATTTCCATTTGAAGTGGAGACATTTTGCATTTTCTAAGGCAACTAAATATTCTGGGTAAAATCCTAAATTGAATCTTGGCTAAGTTTACCTTCCTCTTTTCTTTTCTGCTTAATTTAAACTAAATGTATTCTTTTCAAGATTTTCTCATTGTAATTCTGCTATCAACAATGAGAAATTACTATGGCACCTGAAATAAAAGTTGCTTTTCAAATTAAGTAATGTAACATAAAAGGAAAGAGCTAATAATGTGCAGCCCGTCATCTTGAGAGTGTAGCACAGAATTAGTAAATGCATAAATTGCACTTAAAAGTTCAGTTTCTTTTCTAAAGATGATTGGTGCCTTAAGCAATGCTTCATGTCTGTTTATAGCCCTCAGGCAATTAAAGTATTGACTGATCTTTGTTTTCTGGTGTCAAATGCAACCCTTGTAAAATGCTGATACAGTTATGGTAGGCAAACATATTTTAACCTAAAATGAAAACTACTGAAACTGTAATTAAAATATCTTAACAAATATACCATTGGCAGAAGGGCAGAAGGTAGTTATAGCCAGTGAAAAGATATTAATAGATCAAAGAACATTTATGGTTATTCTGTAGCTCTCTTGATTTCCATGAATGCATGTAATGAATGTAATTTATGAATAATGGCAAATTTTAAGAATCAACATATCATTAAAATCTGGAAATCTCACTTAATGTAATCTGCCAAGTGAAAAGCTCCTACCCTGTTTTAAGTTTCAAAGAGTCATGAGTGCTTGGAAATGTGGCCAGAAATGAATTTTGAGACCATCTTAAACCTCTTAAATTATAAAAATGTATTTTACTAAGTAAAGAAGTATTTCCTCCATATGGACACAACTTGGCCTTAATTTAATAAATACCCTCATTTCAAATATATTTTATCAACAGTCTTCTGGCTCCTGAAATAAATACATATGTATATATTTCTGTTTGTTTTAGCTACGTGTATATGTAAACTATTAATAATTATCTTTTCTGTCAGCCTTGGTTTAAATTTTGACACACTGGATATTGGGCTTTTAGTCAATGATTGCCAATTATTAAAATGTCAGTTCATGAGGGCCAAGTTAAGTCTCAGAGGCTATTATTATTTCCTTTATATTCATGTTCTTGGGAGCTAATTCTAACTTGAATTAGAAAATATATAATAGATTGCAGATTAGTCGTAGTTGACTATAATATAATTTATTACTTTAATCTACTGAATGGAAGACCATCCAAAGGGGCATTAGTTAGATTTGGAGTCAGGGAAAATGTGGAGCACAAAGGTGAACATCGTCAATGCCCACCTGAGTTCTGTTCTGGGCAGAGTGTTCAGTCCCAGAGGCAAGTAAATTCCTACAATTAGAAATACGAAGTCATATTTTTCTTAGCAGTAGAATGTTTTCCTAGGAATTATAAGGTGAATACTTTGAAAACCTATTTGGCATGGAACGTGAGATCTCTGGGGGGTAAACTTAAATAAAAAGCAAAACTTTGAGAACTACAGAAAGGGTTTAGCTAATGACAGGCTTTGCATTTCTGGGTGAGGATACAAAACCGGGGCCAGAACTTAATTTTTCAAGGCAATACATCTGAGGGGCCATGTGAACAGAGAATGAAAAACAAAACAAAACAAAAAAGACAGAGGTTATTGTCTGCTAGGGAGGAATATTATGGGAAGAAATAAGGTATTTAATGGCGATTTTTAAATTAAGTTTTCTGTGTAGTAATCATTTGGCTTTTTTTCTCATACTTTACAGTAATCTAAAATACTAACATTGTAAGCCTTAAAATTTAAGGAGTTAAATTTGTTTTTGATGAATGCAAAAAAGTCCAGAAACTTGGTTCATGTTGGGTTTGAAGCCACATCTGAGGCTCTCTGTGTGGTCCTGCCACATCTCAGTGCCCCGGAGGCAGATCTATCCAGCCATCTTAGCTTCATGCCATTAAACATTCAAATCGTATAACTAACAAGCATGGGTTTGACTCAAAATTCTGCCAAGATACTTCTAATTACAATCTGGATTCCCGGAATTTGCTAGTCATAGGTCATGAAGACATTTTCCTTTGGAGTAATACTTTTTATTGTGCATATTCATTTGACGTGAGGATTGAATCTATTAGTCTTTATGGGCATTAATGATGTGACTTTGACAAGGCAATGCCACCCTATAGGGACTTATTCCAATCATTCTTTAATCAGTGTTTTCTGAGTCCATTAGCTCTGCAGAGTGTTATAAACATTACACCTGCTATTTCTATGTAAATATAATAGCATCCAAAAACAAAATTTAAAAGTTGTAGTTCAAGACTATAATAGAAAGAAGACTTGATTTCCAAAAACTGGTCTATCGTTGGTAACGAAGACCAAACATTCAATGGGAGATTGGCCTTATAAATACATAGTTGAGTATCAAGAGACATGCTCTACCAGGGCTACAGAAAATATACATAAAAAGGGGCTCTGTTATATATCATTGTACCACAGAACATTCCTAAGTATGCCCTTTTTAAAATTTCAAAATACTAAGGGGGTACAAATGTTTCTGTTACATGGATACCTTTTATAATACTTCAGTCAGGGATTTAAGTGTGCCTATCACCTGAATAGTGTTCAATGAACCCCACAGTTCAAGTTTTAATCCCTCCTCCTCCCCTTTTCAGTTTCCTTTCCATTCCTGAGATACTTCACTTAGGATAATGGTCTGCAGTTCCATCCAAGTTGCTGCAAAAGACATTATTTCATTCCTTTTTATGGCTGAATAGTACTCCATGGGGTGTGTGTGTGTGTGTGTGTGTGTGTGTGTGTGTGTTTATCTCACATTTTTCTTAATCCACTCATGAGTTGATGGGCACTTAGGTTGATTCCACATCTTTGCAATTGTGAATTGTGCTACAATAAACATTCGAGAGCAGGACTCTTTTTGATAAAATGACTTCTTTTCCTTTGGGAGCATGCCATGTTAATCTGAAGATCACACAGAGCTATATGCAGAATAAATAATGCTGAAGTTGCATTGAGATGCTCTGGAATATTAGTGATCTTAGTGGATTTTGCTGATATTTTTCTGTTTATGACTGACATTTACAGAAGCTAAAGCCTAACACAGTCATTCCAGAAGAAAATTTCCCTGAAATGAACAAAGCCCTTTTGTGCTTCTGGTAAAACTTGACTCCACTAAGGCAATTAGCTGTTTTAAAAATAAACTAATTCATTTTGGAGATCTGATGTATAATTATGCAGCTGCATGGACTGGGGCGGCATGGTGACTGGCTATAGTGTTAGTAAAATTAGAAAAAAAAAATGCATCTCCATGCTGACAAAGTACTGATTTATTGTCCAATTGCTACCTTTGCCTTGTTTGGGGCTACAAAATGAACCTCTTTGTACAATAATCAAAGACATTTCTGATAATGACAGCAGGACATCTCCAGGGACAGTTAGGATTGTAACTAAAAATATTTATCCAGATCCTTGCTTCTAAGAAGGTTGGCACCCTCTGTAAAATTAACTCTTAAATCTCCATAAAAATATGACTCAGAGAATTTAACTTACTCCATAGACAGACTATTCCATGCTATTTCAAGAAAAAGAACATTTGGTGACATTGCACTTTGCAAGGGTTCAGGGGCAGTAACCAGAAGGGTAAATGGCTGCTGTTCCCATTTTCAGAGATTTGTTCCTAAGGCAGCAGCTTCCTTGGGTGGAAAGATCAAGGCCTGGACATTAACCACCACAAGATCCTTGCAAGTTTTGTTGGGCAAAGGGTTCTGCTTGACCATGACACTACACCAAGCCTAGCTTGCAGCCTGAGCTTCCACAAAACCTACAGGGTAAATCCACAACACAGGATGAACTGCAGTTTAAAATTCTATTAACACTTATTTTGACTATTTTTCAATTACATTATATATTTCCCAATAAGTAAAGACAGCGACATCTAACAATGTGCTTTTATTGATTTCTTTCATTTCCATCAGTCTTTCTTCCTTCCTCTTTGCTCCCCTCTTCTCTCCTCCCCTCCCTTCTTCTTCCTTCTCCTCTCTCCTCTCTACCTTCCACCTTTTCTGCCACAGTATTTTTTCCATTCACTTATCTGCCTCTAGGTATTCCAGATTTTTGCTATGGATGGTTTTAAATCTCACAATTTTTGTATCTCTGACTTTCAGTTTCTAGTGTTGTGTTTATTAAGAAGTAGTTTGCTAATATCCTGAAACCACAGAATATGAATTTCAGCTCAAGATAAACACATAAAATAATCATGATCTATTCCAAATATGCTTTTAAATTATCTGAGAAGGTAAATGTTTATTAAAATTTGGTTATAAATCTGTCATACTCTCCCAAAGGAAAAAATTATAGCTCAAATAAAATAAAACACATACAAATAAAGGAATATATTAAAATGTGATTGTTTTAAAATGTTGCTTTATCATTTTGATGCCTTTTAAAAATTAGATGCAAACTTTATTTCTTCAAATTTCATTTCCCTAGGTCTCCGATTTCATCAGCTTTGCAGAGCTTACCCTAGAGATTAATGCCTACCAGGGAAAAACAGATGCCACAGGGGCACCTATAGATGGATACCTGAGATGGGAAAGCAAAATCTGACTCCCTTAAATGTTGCTGATATTTTGTTAAACATTTTTTTTTAAATAATTTGAAACTTACAGCAAAGGTGCAAGACGAGTACAAAGAACTGCCTCATCCTATACAAATTCACCCATTTTTAACATTGTGTCACGTTATATTACTATTTTAAGGTTTGATTTAGCTTCCATAAAATCCATACATGTATGCACACACAAAAAAGTTCTGAGGCTGGGTGCAGTTGATCCCAGCACTTTGGGAGGCCCAGGTGGGAGGATTGCTTAAGGCTAGGAGTTTGAGACCAACCTGAGCAACATAGTAAGACCCTGTCTCTATAAAAAATAGAAAAATTAGCCAGGCATGGTGACATATGCCTCAAGTCCTAGCTACTTGGGAGGTTGAGGCAAGAGGACCGCTTGAGCCCAAGAGTTTGAGGTTGTAGTGAGCTAGGATTGCACCATTGCACTTCAGCCTGGGAAACAAAGTAAGACCCTGTCACAATTTAAAAAAAATTTTTTTGAGATATTATGAAGGCTCAATATCAACACTGGACAGAAATACTGAAATAGCATTCCCCAGAGAAACACTGCAATGCCATTCCCTTCCTCCACTTCTTCTTAGATGGTCTCTGATCACACAGACAGGAGGCTGAGAAGCACAAGCACCTGGCAAATTCGGAACTAGTTATTTTATTTCTACACTTCAATTGATGTGTGCGGAGCAAGAAAAACTCATACAGGAGCTTTATTGTAGCATTATAATATATAATAACTAAAACAATGCTACCCAAAGAGGTGAGAGGGTTTGACTTCTAAACTATTTTAATACCATTTGAAACCATTTCATCAACAGGTTGATCCACCAGCATGAAGCTCCAAGAAAAACATTGTAACAAGGCTCTAGTCAGTGAGAACTATGAATAATTAAGCATGCTGCCCAAGAAGAGCTACTGAGGAAAAAACTAAGGTTGCTAAAGACAAGTCGACATTTCTTTTATCTTTTAAAGTTACCTTAAAATTTTCCAAAATAATCTCTCCTTATATTGTCAGAGGTTGTCTTGGTGATGTATGCTATTGCATGACTTGAGCCGACACTTCTTAGAAATGCAGCCACAGGTCTGCATGTACATGCACGAGTGCATTTAGGTTACAAGTGCACATATTAGTGGAAAAGAGATTAGTGAAGCTGATGTGTAGATAGGTACTGTTGACTTAGCAGAAAACAGAAATGCTGGGTCTTATAAAAGGATGAACTAAAAATAAGTCCCCTGACTTAATACTAGAGGCATGCCTTGTGCTAAGGTTCCATCACACCTACCGCATGTTACTTCTTCCCAGCCTGGCAAAATTCTCTGCTGAGCGCTACAAACATGCTGGCACAGATACTGAGAAGCGCAACACAAGAGCAGGGGTATAAAAGTTGCTGCAAATCCCCAACACCTTTCTTTGAATGGGTTTTAAGTGGTGCTGGTAATCGCTCTCTGCATTTGTTCCTGGGACCAGAGATTCAGCAAGTCCAGTGATCACAGCTCACCAGAGTCTGAAAGGTGCTGACTGCCAAACTTTCTTCTCCCTGGCTTTGATATGCCCTAGATAGGTCAGTCTGTCTGCATTGCTGTGCACTAAAGATGATTTAGAAATTGCCATGTGGCCTTAATTCATTCAGTTTAAAAGCTGAGCACCCAGTACACCAGGCGTTGTTCTAAACACCTGGGATAAACCAGAGACAAAATCCCTGTTCTCATGGGGCTTACACTCTTGTGGGGGAGGCAAACAATAAACAAGTACACAAATAAGTGATATTCTAGATAGGGGTCATTGCAACATTGAAATAAAACAGGGCAATGGGATACAGAGTGATTTAGAAAACTTGCACCATGTATTTTTAGGAAGGGTGGTAGAAAAGACATCTCTTGCTAAGTTGGTGACACTTGAGCTGAGATCTGAAAATCATGAAGGAGTCAGGCTTGTAAATATCCAGGGAAGGCTCGTTCTAGGCAAAGGGAATAGACCTCTGTGTGGCTATAACAGAAAGCAAGCCAGTAGGACCGCATGACAGAAAGCAGTGGGGAGAGGTACACAAGATGCTTTTCAGGAGACATGCAGTCAGAACCTCTCAGTAGTTGCAGACTACAATAAAAGAATAAAAAATGAGCTTGAGTGGTCAGGGGAGATGGTGCCATCAACTGGGAACGAACTTCATTCTCTTTTTCTAAGGGCCCTTACCCTGTGGATTGGGCCCAGGACCATGCTGGGGCAGTGCCTGTCTGGGTGGCAGCCAATCAAGGACAGAACCAGAGGTGAGTAGATCAGAGGGAGAAGTATGAATATTACCTGTGCCATTTCTTACCCTGGAATTTGATTGGAAACCTCCCAGCAACAATCTTTTCTTGGAAGTAAGCAGGGAGAGATATTATAAATAAATATAATCTAATAACAAAAGCAGGACTCAAAATTAAACCTTTGAGCTAAGGGCTGCTAAAGCAGGGGCCCAAATCAAATCTTCAGGTTTAGAGAAAGTCCATAACAATTACAGGACAATGCCATTCACACCAGAGCAGAAGCCTGCAGAGAAGTGTCATCAGCATGGAACTCTGACAGGTCTGCAGGCTGGTTTGCATTAATAGCAGAATTTAAATCATGAGAACAGGCTTTGGAAAACCAGAGTACAAACAGTCATTTATAAGATTAAAAAAAGGCGGGGGGCGGAGGGGGGGGCGGGGGAGGGTACCAAAATAAACATGTTTAACCTAGCTGAGTTTTTCTAGAATCTCTCTCCCACATCCTTCTGGTAATAGTCTGTGATTCTCTCTCCACAAGGGTAGTCACATAATGGTCCCCAGACCCACTAGCCAAGAAACCAGACTAAACAGCAGGTACTGGACCTTAGCTGGGCCAATCTCAATCTTTCTCTCAGAATTAAAAACTGGCACAAAGCATGGCATGTCCCCAGGCTGGTAGAAGGAAAAGGTTAGGAGCTGAGTTATGTCGGGTGGCATTCCACAGTGAAGGTCAGCTGACCCCTGACTCTAAGCTCTCATCAAACCTGTTTGCCTAATAAATACCCTTTTCGGTTAAGTTGGCCAAATTGATTTTTACTGATTATAGTCAAAAGATCCTTAGCTAATACAATCATCAATACTTATAAATGTTGCCTTGGAGCCATAAATGTTGGAACCACACATTTAAGGGCAAGATTCATAACCCCTAAATTAATAAAAAGAGGTGGAACATTGGAGGAAAACAAAAAGATAAGGTATAAAAAGCATGAAAGCTATGGCTAGGACTTGAGTACCTGGACATCAAATACAGGGACAGTCAGGCCATTTGGTTTTAGGACATCATTGTATGCCAAGGGGGAAGAATGTGAAAGTATACTCATTCATTACACAAACATTTCTCAAAATGCCTCCCCTCTGCTAGACACAGACCCACGTGCTAGAAATATAGCAATAACAGGAGAGGAAAGGTCCCTGCTCTCTTAGTATTTCCATTTTTGGACTTTAACTCAACAGACACTTTCCCTTCATATTTTGCCTTTCCTTTATTTGAAATAGAGTTTTCATCCGATAAGGGCATATACCACAAATTTCAAAGTAAGTATTCCAACTAACTGGAAATCCCTCAGCAATATTGTAGAAACAAATTCCTATTTTAGATTTCTCAGCAGGTAAATAAAATGGAAGTTCTCAAATTTAAGTGTAAGTAATAATAATAAAATGGGCACCTGGTTAAACATGCAGATTCCAAGGGCTTATCTCTCTGGAATCTGATTCAAGGAAGTGTAAGAATTTGGCTTTTGCATTTTTAAAGAATGTCCTAAGTCAGGGATTGGGAAAACCATGGCAAATTCAACCTTTCGCCTGTTTTTCTAAATAAAGTATTATTGGAACACAGCCACACCCCTGCATTTGCATATTGTCTATGGTTGTTTCCCTGCTAAGAAGCAGAGTTGATTCCCTGTGACAGAGACCATATGCCCTGCAAAGCCCAAAATATTTACTATCTGGCCCTTTATAAAAAAAAGTTTGTCAACCCTTGCCTTAAGTGATTCATATGCAGGATGTCTAATGTCTATACTAAAAGCTTCCTTTACCTGTGCATTTTAATGATTTAAAACAAGAAATTTTATTTTAATACTATGATAAAGAAAACTCCACAGCTCACTAAGTATATCAAAGTAAATACAAAAAAAAATTCAAATTATTCTTGCAAATTATAGTAGTTTAAGATAAGTGGCTTTTTTTGTTTTGATTTTGTTTAGCTTCTTAATTTAAAAAAATATACTTGTTTCAGAACCATGGAACATTTATAAAATCACTACTAATAAGTTATACAGAGAGATCACCTCTATTAAGTTTCTGACATATTTCCTTATAGTCCTCTTTGCAATTGGTTTATTAAATCTAAGAAGACATATGTGCTAGGTGACAGGATTTTACACTCAAAGATGATCTTATCTACAATTGATTAGTTCTATAATAAATCATATGAGTGATTTATCTTTAACACTTGAGTTCCTGCCACTAAATTGAGCTACATACAGAAAAAGATTGTAACTCACTCATTTTTATTTTCACAGTAACCAAGATCCTGCCTGCTTCTTAGTAGGGACTCATAAAATGTTGATGGAGTGAATGATAGAGAAAGCTACATAACTACAGTTATGTTCTTGCATAAGGTACTATTTGTGGGAACTTTGTGAATTGCTCCCATTCATGAAATACAATGTGGTACCATTAGGTTGTGTTACTATTGAACACCTACACATTTTCTCTTATTCTTCTAAGCTTCCAGTTAGATGTGTCACCATTTAAAATGTGCTTTTTTTTCTTGTTAATGTGAGCTATGCAAGGTCAGCCCACAGTTTCCCAAAATAACACTAGATCTAGTGTTTCCCAGAAATAGCATATACAAATATGACATTTAATAATGCTCTTTGATTTATGAGATCTGTAATTGATGATGAATAATAGTGAGAAGTTCCCAAATTTGAACATGAAAATGTACTGTTCTTCCCCCAAAAGAAAGTGGCAGAATATTATAAATAAGCTGACACAATTTCTCTTTCAGCACACAACCAAAAATTAAAAAGTAACATACACGTACTAGGCCCACAAACAAATTCTTCTCAGCACCTTCTCATAGATTTTGATTTAGTCACACTGGCCAATAAAGTAAAAGTAGAAGTTATAAAAATCTGGCGGCTATCTGTGGGAAAACATAGAGGCCACCACAATTATGCTGGGTCTGAATCAATATAGCGTAGGTGATTATAAGACTGGCAGAATGGCAGGATGAGTAAGAAGCACAAATACAAGTCTAGAATGAGACAGATGCCCAGGGTAATAATGATTTCATCCTTCTAAACACAAGTCTGACAATACAGAGATTTGTTTGCCTTTTAAATTTATTTCTGTATCATCTGGTTTGTACCTATAGTCTGGTGGCTCAGAGAATATGAAAAATAATCAGCTCTTAGAAACACAAGACAATTTAGGAATCATTCAACATGAAATGAGCACATATTTAAAGGTTCCATTCATTCATTTATTCATGAATTGATTTTTATGCAAAATAAATATTGATTTCTACAAGGTACCAGACTTTTCACTAAAATTTAAGAACAGACATGATACTATCCCCATGTCATTTCTATTCTAACCAGGAAAAGAGATGTTTAAAAAGTTACACCTCCTGAGTCAGGTATAGTGGTTGGCGCCTATAGTCTAGCTACTCTGGAGGATGAGGTGGGAGGACCACTGGAGCCCAATAGTTCAAGGTTGTAATGCACTATGATTGCACCTATGAATAGCCTCTATCATCCAGCCTGGGCAACATAGTGAGACCCCATCTCTTAAAAATTTATATCTCCCAATGATAAAAGCTGTAACAATTTGAGCAGCAAAATAAAGTAGTATTAGATCATAATACAGAGAAAAAAATTGATATGCATATGTCCATAATGATATTCATGAGTGGTTAAATAAAGAAATGGGGGAGAAAAGACAAATCTCCCATATAGAATTCTAAATAATTTATGTAGATACTCCCTTCTCAAGAAGGAGCTTAACTTTCAACTCCTTGATTGTCAATTATGCTTAGTGACTTGTTTCCAAAGAGTAGAATATGGAAAGGGAGAAAAAAGTAACTTTAAAGAAGTCTAGCAAATACCACCTCAGCCAGGTGATAAAGGTCAACATCATCAGGGATAAATAGTCATATTGATATGTGCCCCCTAACATCATGTGATGGGAAGGGCATTTCACCTCTCTCGTTATTCTCTGAAAACCCACAAAGTAAATTTAACCATGAAAAAAAAATTAGAAAAATCCAAATCGATCGAATTTTACAAAATATTTGACCAGTACTCTACAAAATTGTCAACATCACCAAAAACAAGGAAAGCCTGAGAAAACGGCCTAGACCAGAGAAGGGACACTAAGGAGACATAATAGCCAAACATAACATGGTCTCCTGGATGGATTACAGGAACAGGAAAAGGATACAAAAAGAAAACTATTAAAACCCAAATAAACTGCGGAATTTAGGTAATAAGAAAGTACCAGTGTGAATTCCCCTAAGGAAAAGAGAGTGAGCTATCTGTAGGAATTCTGTAGTATCTCGGCAACTTTTAGGTAAGTCTAATATATTCTATGAAAAAAGCTTATTTTATAAAATTATATAATTTATTAATCATTTATAGTTGTGGTAAATAATGTGAATGGCAGGTATAGGATGTTATTAATATTACAGCCCTGGGATTTGTGGAAAGGTTTCCTGAGAAACTGACATTTATCTGAGGTCTAAGGGATAAGCATAATATAGTTAGGCAAAAAGAAAAGAAAAAAAAAAAAAGCAGGCAGAACAACAGGGGTTGTTTCAGGCAGAGAAAACAGCAGAGACCTGGAGTGAGAGGGAGGCCAGTATATAGGACAGTGAGACACAACGGAAACATTCAAAGGATAGTTGATATAAAGAATCAGTAGGTCAATGACTAATGGAAGTTGAGTATGAGGGAGAGGGAAATATCAAAGATAAATATTGCATTTCTGGTCTGGGTAACTTATTGGGATTGTGGGGTAATTAATTAACAGAGAAAAAAGTGGAATACCAGCAGTTTTGGGATGGGTGAGTAGGGAAGAAGATGGTGGGTTATTTTGGATATATTAAAATTGATTTGACTGTGAAACATCCAAGTAGGCAGTTTTATGTATGGGTCTGGTGTTCAGAGAAAAGATCTGAAGGTCACTGGTTAATAGATGGTAAATGAAGCTACTTGAAAGAATAAAAGTGCCTGAGGAAAGACAGAGAAAATACTCTAGTCATGAGAATAAAGGGATATTGAGCAAAAGAGAGAAACTATAAATGGTGAAATACAACGAAATTTTGAACAAGTTTCCCCTAAAACAGACAGAAGAATCTTGGAAAATGAAAGAAGAGAGAGCATTTGGTGCATGTTGGGGGGCTGACCAAAATCTGGGGTAGGCAGAATTTTGGTCCCAATGATCCTCAACCCCAGGTCTTACTCCTGGTACGTATGTTACACTATATGCCAAAAGGGAATTAAGATTGCAGATCGAATTAAGGCTGTAAAACAGGGAAATTATCCAGAATGTATCTGGGTGAGCCCAATGTCATTACACTGGCCCTTAAAAGTAGAAAAGAACATCAGAAGAGCTGATCAGAAAGGTGCATGGACAAAGAAGAGACAGGAACAATTTGAAGTATGAGAGGAATTCTACCCACTGTTGCTGGCCTCGAAGATAGAGGAAAAAGGCCATGACACAAGGAAGTTGAGTAGTCTCTAGAAGTTTGGAATGGCCCTTACAAAGCTTGGTAACTGATGAAAAAGACCAGACAAAGCTACAACTTATTGTACTTTTGGAAAGACATGCAGACAGAAAAATACAGACTTGGGAATCAGGAAAAAAAAAAAAAAAAAAAGGAATGAGAAGGGAATGGTTAATATTCAGATCTGAATATATAAAGAATTATTCAGATTATTTTATTCTGACCCAGCAGGTAAGACATGTCCAGGAAAAAAAAAGTATTTGTATTGTATACATTCTACTCTTTAAAAAAAAATTCTAAATATGTTTATTGGCCATTTGTCTATCTTTTGATAAGCTTTTCTCCATTTCTTTTCTCCACTTCTAAATGTGTTTGTTTGGTTTTTTTCTTGCTAATTTGAGTGAACTCAACATCACTAATCATCAGGGAAATGCAAATTAAAACCACAATGAAATATCATCTTACCCTAGTTAGAATGGCTTTTATTAAAAAGTCTAAAAACAACAGATGCTGATGTGCATGCAGAGAGAAAGTAATGCTTATACACAGTTGGTGGGACTACAAAGTAGTACAACCTCTATGGAAAACAGTATGGAGATTTCTCAAAGAACTAAAAGTAGACCTATCATTCAAACCAGCAATCCCACTACTGGGTATTTATCCAAAAGAAAAGGAGTCATTTTATCAAAAAGACACCAGAACTTTAATGTTTCTTGAAGCACAATTCACAATTGCAAAGATGTGTAATCTACCCAAGTGCTGATCAATTCATGAATGGATTAACAAAGTGTGGTGTATATATACCATGGAATGCTACTCAGCCATAAAAAGGATGAATGAATGCCTTTTGCAACAATTTGTATGGAACTGGAGATCATTATCCTAAGTGAAGTATCTAAAGAATGGAAAACAAACACCACATGTACTTGCTATTAAACTGGAACCAACTGATGAGCACACATGTGCACAAGGAGAAGTAAAACTCAGTAGAAATCAAGCATCGGGGAGGGGAAGGAAGGGGATGGGCAAAAACCTACCTAACGGGTACAGTGAACACTATTTGGGTGATGGGCACACTTATAGCCCTAACTCAAGCATTACAAAAGTGATCCATATAACCAAAAACATTTGTATCCCCATAATATTTTGAAATAAAAAAATATGGCTCACACAAAAAATTCTGTTTAAGAAATTGCAAAATTCACAAGCCCCACTCGCCTTCACAGTGATCAGACTCTCTTATTATTTTCTCTTTCTTAATAATGAATATGCAATGAAGAATCACATGGATCTTGTGAGAAAAAAAGCAACATAAAAGAGCAATATCAAAATAAACAAATAGAAAAGGAGAAATCAATAACAAATAAAATATAAGTAGTTCAAGGAATAAAAGATCTTTAAAAATAAATTCAAAAAATGAGAATCTTTGGAGATATAAAGAATATGTAAGATCTTTAGAAGAAAAAGCAATATAAAATTAACCAACAAAGAGCAAAGAATTCCAGAAAATTAAATTATATTATTACTGAAAAAATTTTAAAGTTTATTAAAATAGAAAATTCTACTTTAGAATGGTGCATCAGGTAAAAAGGACCAATATTTTAGAATGGTGCATCAGGTAAAAAGTACCAATACTTGTAGAAAGAACTAAAAAGGATGTACAAATATTTTTTAAAGCCTGCTGAAATTGATGAAAGACATCAAGCTAAAGACATTATCTTTACCCTTGGAAAGTCTATTGATTCCAGAAGAGGTAGTTGAGAGGCTAACCAGATTTTAGAGCCTACTAGATCTTGGAGGACTTAAATTATAGTACAGAACCCACCAGAAAGGGTGCTATATCACAATTCTATATATATGGTTCAGACTTCACGGTGTTAAACACAGAAATAAAACGAAGCATAAAATATTCTTAGATGACATGAAAGTCCAGATTCGAATCATTTCAATCCCAGAATTTGAATTAAGTCAATCCCGTATTGCTAATGCTCCCTGTCATTTGCAAAAAGACCTGTACCTTTCAAATAACATGCCAGGCCTCTCATTGTTTCTAAGAATTTTAATGTAGAACATCTGAGATAAAATTAAAATATAACTAGGCATGTGAAGAGACAAGACGATATGACCAAAACCAAAAGAAATAATAGATGATACAGATGAACCCATAGGCAATACAAATAATGGTATTATCCAATGCAGATATTAAAATAATACCTTAAAATACTTTATATATTCAAGTAAGAAAAAGATGGGCTTGAAAACTTTTGCAGGCCACTACCTACCACTGAAAACTAAAGATATGATGATAGTCAATTGTAGGTGTAATTTCATTAAATATAAGTGGACTAAATACTAAAATTTTAAAAGACAAATATTTTCAAATTGGATTAAAATATGCTGCTTAAATTTGGGGGCAAGATCTCAAAAGCATAGGCAAGTAACGCAAAAATAGACAATCGGAATTATGTGAAGCTAAAAAGCTCTGCACAGCAAAGGAAACAATCAACAAAGTGAAGAGACACCCCACAAAATGGGAGAAAATATCTGCAAACTATTCATTTAACAAGGGATTAACAGCCAGAATATATAAGGATGTCAACAACTCAATACAAATAAACCATATAACTGGATTAAAAAATAGGCAAAGCCAGGTGCAGTGCCTCACACCTGTAATCCTAGCACTCTGGGAGGCAGAGGCAGGAGGATCTCTTGAGCTCAGAAGTTCAAAACCAGCCTGAGCAAGAGCGAGCCCCTGACTCTACAAAAAATTTTAAAATTAGCCAGGCCTGGTGGTGTACATCACCTCCCAGCTACTGGAGAGGCTGAGTAAGGAGAATTGCTGGAGCCCAGGAGTTTGAGGTTGTAGTCAGCTACGATGTCACCACTGCATTCTAGTCAGAATGACAAAGCAAGACTCTGTCTCAAAAAAAAAAAAAGGCAGCAAAAGATCTAAACAGACATTTCTCAAAAGAAGTCATATAAATGGCTAACAGGTATTTGCAAAAATCATCAACATCAAATAAATGCAAATCAAAAAATAATAACAAAATCATAATGAGACATCATCTCACCCAAGTTAAAATGGCTTGCATACAAAAGACAGACAATAATACATGCTGGTCAGGATGTGGAGAAAGGGGAATACAAAAGGAGAGAGACTTGAAACCTATTCTAATAGGATTTTCTGTTTAAAAAAATAAAAATGGAAAATTTAGATAAAAGGAAAAAATTCCTAGAAAAGCCAAGCATACAAACCTGACAAATAAACAGAAAATCTGTACAGTACTAAAACAATTTTAAAAAATTGAACTCAGATTTAAAAATCTTCCCACAAAGAAAACTCTAGGGCCACATATTTTGTCAGTAAACTGTACCAAAACTTTAAGGAAGAAATTACCCCAAATTCTTCCAAGAAATATGAAAAGAAGAAACACTAACCAACTCATTATGTGGGTATACCCTACTACCAACTCTAACAAGAGAATTTCAAGACAGGAAAATTATGAACTAATCTCATTCATAAACATAGAAGTCAGAATCCTAAACAAATGTAAGAAATCAAATCCAGAAATAAATTAAGAATGGGTTTAATTTCTTTTGGTTATAGGACTCTTCATGAAAATTTTAATTAAAACAAAACTATATACCCACTGACATGGCTAAAATTACAAAGACTTTTGTCACCTTGCACCCTGTAAAAAAAAAAAAATCACCAAGACTGGAGACACTAAGTATTGACAAGGAAGTAGAGAGGCCAGTACTCTCACACAATGTTGGCAGGACTGGTAACTGGCACAACCACTTCGTAAAACTGTTTGATAGTGAGTATTAAATTTGATCATATTCCTATGCCGTGCAATGGCAATTCATAGGGGAAAAATGTATGAATAAAATAATTTTTGGAAGTGGTCAAAACTGGAGCTATCTAAATACCCATCAGCTGTAAAATGGTAAATAAATTGTGATATAATCATGAAGTGGATATTGCATAGCAGTGTAAATCAACGAACTAAAGTTATAAACAATACTGTGAATCAATCTCACAACTTAACTTTGAATGAAAAGGCCAGTCACAGAAAACTATAAACAGTATGGAGATTTCTCAGAGAACTAAAATAGAACTGCCATTTGGTCCAGCAATCCCACACTACTGGCTATCCACTCAAAGGAAAAGAAATCATTATATCAAAAAGATACCCACACTTATATGTTTAGTGCAGCACTGTTCACAATAGCAAAGATAGGAAATCAACCTAAGTGTCCATTAACAGATGATGGGATAAAGAAAATGTGGTATACATACAGAATGGAATACTATTCAGCCATACAAAGAATGAAATAGTGTCTTTTGCAGCAACATGGATGGAACTAAAGGCCATTATCTTAAGTGAAATAACTCAAAAATAAAGTCAAATACTGCATGTTCTCACTTATAAGTGGGAGCTAAATAACGTGTTCACATAGAGTATGGAATAATAGATACTGGAGACTTGGAAGGATGAGGGAGCAGGAGGGGGTAGATGAGAAATTACTTAATGGGCATGATGTATGTTATTCAGGCAATGGATACACTAAAAGCCCTGTAACAAAATTACACTTGCACTCCATAAAAAGAATATACACAATATTACCAAACATATACAATATATAGTATAACACCAAATATATGCAATATGTAGTATAATACCAAATATATAATAATTATACCAAAAAAGAATATATATACTATATATATTATATATATACAATATAATAATATTTATGTGTAGTATAAAAACAGGCAAAATAAAATGACATTCATAGAAATCAAGATAAAGATTATCATTGTGGAAGAAGGTTGGACTAGGGATTGGGAGGGGACCCAATTGCTATAATCATAATGTGTTGGTATTATTCTATTTTTTCCTGAGGTAGGGTTATAACTAGAATATGTTCATTGAGCATTTTCAGTATGGGGGTTTTATCTCATTTAAAGAAAAAAAAAGTCCTGACCTTTAACAACATTTCTTTTCTATACCAAAGTAATAATGTGAACCTGGTATCTGAGTAATATTATACTGTAGTTCTATAAAGAGTGGATCAGAACAGGCAGCTTAGACACAGGGAAGAAGTTAAGAGGCTATAACAAAAAATAATTCATTTATCAGAGATTAAGTACTGGGAGGCAACTATGGAAATGAAATTGCTATAACATCATTACTTGAAAGGTTAAGACATATTTTTATACGGGAGATTTATAATTTCTAGCCTACTCTTTTTTAAATGGTAAGACTAGAAGTTTTAAACTCTGAGTTTTATAATTAATGAAAGGAAATAGCATTACATGATAATGAGAAATACTAGCCAAACATAATCATTTACTAATTTAGTGACCTTGACCAGGTTACTCAACTTCTCTGGGCCTCAGTTTTCTTATCTTAATATAACACCAGGGAGGACTAAATGAGATAATCTATGTAACTAATATGTTTAGCAGCACGCCTGACACATAAAAAGCAACCCTTACATTATCATCATCATAGAAAAGACTAAAGTCCTATTAGTTTAAACATAGTTTTAGCATAATATTTTAAATCAAATAATTGAATTCATTTAAAATTTATAATGTTGTTGGTTTCTTTTCTGCTTATAAAAACAAAAAAAAATCACATGCATCCAGACCACAGTTATATAAACCCTTCACCTAGCCCTCATCTGTACTTTATAAGCAATAAATGGGTGAGGGTAGCCAATTTTTCCCTCCATGATTGCTCTTGCTAAAATTGCTTGAATTCCACTTAACTTCCATGGTTAGATGATGCTGATAAGATCCTAAAATAAAATGAAACAAATTACACAGGATTTGGTTTTGGTAGATTGTGGAAATAAAATCAAACAGGAAAAAATATTTATTTTAAGTTTATGAAAAAAATCTTCTAACAGTAATGCAGTAAAACTGATTTAAAAATAATTGGTGGAGATGTCTGTTCAGATGCTGCCCTGGAGGTACAAGTAGGCAACTTAACACCTAACAAAATGAGATGATTTAAGTCCAAATTTGCCAGTAAAAAACAGGATTTTTAAAAGTAGTTTTGCCTAGTACCAATTTAAGTGTTATTTTTATATAATAAAAAATAAGGAATCCCATTATCAGATAGCAGATAGCATGATACTGCCACTAACAAAATGAGGTGTATATGTTGTACGACTAGGTTACAATATTATAAACATTTTAGGAAATACTAGATTTAACTAAAACCATTTAAGCATTTTTTGCCTTTTTAAAAATTGTAAACAAAATATTTAAAAATTTTACAAGAAACCCTTTCATTAAAATTCACTCTTCTTATCACTTTAACTTAAACTTAGTCTAAAATTACCAATATCTACTTTGGCACTGCATAACAAATTTTTATTTTTGAATTTTATGAATTTTATACTTTTATAATAGAATCAATTTATGACAGAGTAAGCTTTGCATTCTAAAAACAAATTTAGTACCAGTTTATAGTATTTAACCAAATACCACTCCAAATTTTTTCTAACTACAAAGTGATATGTGTGTACACGTATGTATGCGGGCAAGCATGCATATGTAAGACTTTGTCTGACTTTGTTATTCTTTTCCACAGTTAATAGGCTTCCCCACAAAAAGAGTGCCACTAATTTAATTTTCCCTTTCTGGCTTTTTCACTCTTCTCTAGGAATCATTGTTTATTTTCCAGAGTATATTAAACAGGTTGAATTGCAAATGTTAGTCACAGTAGAACATTAGATTATTTTTATAATATTCCTGCTCAATCTACCTAACAGGAAATACAGTAGTCTTTCCCTCCAAATATTTTCTATTTAGGTTCACGAAAATTCATTTTTGATACCATAAAATGAATCTGAAATTTGTAAAATATAGAAACCTGTAAATTTTGCCCCCCCAAATGCAGCAGTTATTATTTACCGCATAATTCCACAAATTTTATGTAACTGTTTATTCCGCTCTGAAACCAAGCTGAGCCACTGTCAAAAGATTTGTTTCCTTCCTATAATTCCATAAAGGTTAAACTACAAGCACAAGTACAAGTAATGCTATAAAGTATCATCAGTATGATGATAGGCTAAAATTAAATATTGTGCTCACAGCTATGATTAGAAGCAAACATATAGTTAACTCTTCCAATTACAGTTAACTCATCCATAAGCAGTGCACAAACTGAAGATCTGAAATATTTTGATATAAGAAAATCTATGAGGTTTGAAGATGTTATAGGATAGGTGAATGCCTTTCTTAAATATAAGGACTAGAAGATAGGCTGTAAGAAAACCAAAGGGAATTTCTTTTCACTTTAATACGGAAGTTATACAATATAGCCCAAGGGGGCACACCATCCTCAGAAAACTCTTTCTAGGCTTTAGCACAATCCCCCAAATCTACACTTGCAAATGTTAATTTGTAATTTGAATACCATGAAAATTAAATCAGCACCCTAGGCAGGCTGATTCACTGCAAGAGAGCAAAACTTGGAGGCTAAGGGCTATTTTCTCTGGTTGCTGTTAGTCAATTACAGTCAGTAAAATGAAGCTTATATTACCTGTTACAAACTGCATCCCCAGAAGACAGATCCCTTAAAAAAATGGAAAAATAAAATATTTGAGCATGTATACTATTAAAATGCTGCTTTATTTACTCATCAGTTCCGCAGAAAATTTCTTTCACTCTTACTATTTTTATATCATTTTACACTTTCCTATCCAATTCCAACCCCACTACAGTACCATTTTATCAAACTTTTCTGGGAAGAGGAGAAGCATTTTAGGATTTTAATCTTGGTCTGATTTATCTGTTGAAACTTAGTAGGAAGTAACAGATGGCAGACACTTGGGGCTAACAAGAAGAAGGAATTTAGGGCCTAGGATAAGAGGTTAAAAAAAGAGAGCGAGAGAGAGAGAAGGGAGAAGTGAAAAGGCCCAAAGATACACCTGGCCAACCTGAAAGTTTTGCCCAGCTGGTAACCCTAATTCACTGATGCATGCCAGCTCCCAATAGCAACCTCTTGGTCAGATGCCCATGGCAAAACTGGGTCAAGTATGTCTTGGCCAAGCTGGTGCTGACCACAGCTTTGACCAATAGCCTAGAAAAGGAAATCACCCACTCGTACTTAGCTCAACTCTCAAGAAACCAAAGTAACAGGGTGAGGGCAGGTTCTACCTGGGAAGAACCTAGAGCAGCCACAGAACAACATTTGTAGTACAAGTGCCCTTGTGAGGTCTGTTATGGTAGGAAAAAGTCAGGTTTAGGAAGGAAGGTCCCTCAGTGGGAATTGAAGTTACACAAGCAAGAGACACCACCTCTAGCTTTCTCTTTGTTACTGCTCTGAGTAGAGGTCTAGAGCTTAACATTTTTGTTAATTTAAGGTCTTAGCCAGCTAAACAACAAAAACTGTTTCTAGATCAATATATTCTTTTGCCTCCTTTAGCCATGCTGTAGAAGACAGAAATAAGAAACCAAGATTCAACAGTTAAAAAACACAGTAGCATTGATGATGAACTTTTAAGTAAATTCAGTCTTTGTGAATTGGTGTCCCATCCTTGAAAGGGCAGTAAATCTTTCTTTCAAAACAAACAACAAACATATTAAGCATATTAGTGAATTAGTTAGCATTGTTTCTAGCACAAAGTGATTTGAATTCTATATTTATTGGTATAGTCTGGAGGTCACATAATTAGGGGGCTTTTTGTGGTTTCCTAGTAACCACTTTCTTTCAGAAGCATTAGCCATATCTCACATATGCTCATCTAAGTTACGAGGCCTAAAAGAGCTCTCTTGCTCATTAGAGATGACTCTGCCTAGTTAAAGTTTTCAGTTCAATACATTCTTTTGATCATTTTCACCTGCAAATTGTGGTTAAATGTCCACATTTTAATTACCAGCACACTGGCACTGACGAGGTGACTGTCTCTCCTGATAACACAATGCTTCCTTGGGGCAAAATGCCAAGGGGCTGTCAGTACAACAGCACCTACTCTTTGATGGTGAGGCAGCAAATGTCACAACAAAACAAATGTATTTCAGCCTTAACATTTTTATAAAAGCAACTCCATTTGAGGCATGCATGCCCATATACCACCTCAACCTGAAAGAGAGAAACAACACAAGGAACTTGCATACCTTACTCCTCAGTATCAGTGTGTGCATATGCATACACAGTGTCCTGTCAGGCTACAAGAACAGGGTCTCTTTCAATGCCAGAGATCTAGCTCTTACCTGGCAGAATAAAACCTTTCCAGGGGCAAAGAAAAATCGATATAAAAATTCTAATCTCCTAAAAAATCTGTGATTTCAAACACTGTGAAATCCGTTTAACAGTACTTTTGACGAATCAACAAAATGAAGCTTTATGTAAACTTATAATTTTTTAAAAAAAACTCTTACACTGCTAGTGAGACTACAAATTAGTGCAACCTTTGTGGAAAAGAATTTGGAGATATCTTGAAGAGCTAAAACTAGAAATACCATTCGACCCAGCAATAGCATTATTAGGCATCCACCCAAAAAAGCATAAGACATTCTATTATAAAGACATCTGCACTCAAATGTTTATGGCAGCACAATTCACTATTGCAAGGACATGGAAACAACCCAAGTGCCCATCAATTCATGGGTGGATTATTAAAATTTGGAATATACTTACAATGGAATATTACTCAATTCTAAGAAACAACAGTGAGCTAGTACCACTTTTATTACCCTGGATTGAGCTTAAGCCCATTATCCAAAGTGAGGTGGCACAAGATCAGAATAATGGGCTCCACATGTACTCACCATCAAATTGGTACTGACTGATTAACACTATGGTGCTCAAAGGGTAGTGGTGTTCACCAGGGATATGGGGGTTGGGGGTGTAGACCCACATCTGAGGGATGTGGTGAGCATTGTGGAGGGGAAGGGCATACCTCTAACCCTTACTAGGGAGAGGCAAAGATATAAAATGTAAGCAAAATGTTAAAAAAACAAAAACAAAAAACA
Source organism: Microcebus murinus (assembly GCF_040939455.1). Taxonomy (NCBI): domain Eukaryota; kingdom Metazoa; phylum Chordata; class Mammalia; order Primates; family Cheirogaleidae; genus Microcebus; species Microcebus murinus. The sequence continues at coordinate 32,545,228 of NC_134112.1, forward strand.
TTTATCAGTGGGGGGGAGGAGGGGATGGGTATTTACATACATAGTGAGAGTGATGTGCTTGAAGCTCTGACTCAAGGGGGGAGGGGAGGCAAGGGCAATGTGTATAACCTTAACGTTTGTACCCCCATAATATGCTGAAATAAAAAATAAATAAATAAAAATAAAATAAAAAATAAATTTGAGCTGAAAAAATAAACTCACTAATGCCTCAACAAGAAAGTCAAATTCAGTTGATAAGAAAGAAAATTAATTAGAGCAGATTTTTATAACATATAGTTGTAAGACTATTTAGGCCCATATGCAAAAATCAACCAAATTGCAAATATGATAGGTCATCTGTTCAGAGGCAGACAGTAACTAATCAGGAAGAAACACTTAATTAAAAGTCTGAGAATGGTGTGATTATTCTTTTTAAATTATATTTTATAGTTATTTTAAAACTTAGATTAAAATTTCAGAAGCAAATAGCTTTATAATGTTTCATAAATTTTATTTCTTAACTAATATATTCATTGAAAAGCACTTTTCCTTTCAGTTAATGACAACTCTGTCTATTATACATTAAATTAAAAGAGTAAGACAGTACAAAATGATGGGATGAACACTCAAAATACTGAAGGAAAAATGGGAGCAAAACTGCATCCACATCTTCTGGGATCTGAAAAAACTGTATTCTCTTCTTGCTCATTAGAAAAGAGTTAAGGACTGGACACGTGAACTACTCAGAGTCTCTGAGACTCAATGATTGCAAGGAATCCTGAGAAAGGGAATCTTTTATTTCTATTTTATTTTATTTTATTTATTTATTTTTGAGACAGAGTCTCGCTCTGTTGCCTGGGCTAGAGTGCAATGTTGTCAGCCTAGTTCACAGCAATGGGTTCAAAAAATCCTCTTGCCTCAGCCTCCTGAATAGCTGGGACTATAGGTATGCACCACCACGCCCAGCTAATTTTTTCTATTTTCAGTAGAGACAGGGGTCTCACTCTTGCTCAGGCTGGTCTTGAACTCCTCACTTTAAGTGTCCTCCCACCTCAGCCTCCCAGAGTGCTAGGATTACAGGCATGTGCCACTGCACCAGACTAGGAATTTTATATTCTTTACTAGATTAAGATCTCAGAACATGTAGGCCCTTGAGCTGTACTGCTGCTGTGCTATAACACAAAACTTTGAATATGAAGCCAACATAGTAGGGAGCAAAACTGAGGACGGGCAAAACTATTTTCTGACTCCTCAGTATAGCTCTCTCTGAAGTTGATTCTGTCTTCAGGGCCATCATTTATGTGAGCCAATAAATATTCTTTTACCTTCAGCCAATTTGAGTTGGACATATTTTAACTTGGAACCAAAGAGTCTTAAATGGCACACTGCTGCATATTCAATTTAGAATCTGAAAAACAATTTTGAAAAATCTCCCATCAACAAAAAGCTTGTTGATCATCCCATTTAAGTAAGTAGACATGAGGGATTGTTCGTTACTCCTCTTTTATAGACACAGAAAGAGAAAGTGTAGAGAAAAATCATAAGCTATATAGAAAGGCCAAACTTTCTTAAATTTAACATAGTGTTATTCATAATCTTATTTTCTAATATCTTCCATCAAACTGTTTATCAGTTTCATGAATCTTATATATCAAAGTGGTAAATATATGTAAACTCAAAAATTAAACATGGACTAATAATGCAAATATTTAATTTATGGCACAATGAAATTATCTTAACAAAACTTGTTCTAGTTCAACTATAATTATTTTACCAACAACAGATAACAAAATGAAAATAAAGCGTGGGAGCTGTATTTAGTGATATGTTATTATATTTGTATCCCAAGGATATCTGGAAGATCAAATCTCACAGATATTTTATTAATACATTAAACTCAAACTCCTTAGCAGGTAAAAAAAAATGGCTTCTGTTTCTTTTAGAAATAATTTCCTTGCTTCTTTATTTTATCCTTTGGGGTCAATGTTTCTGGTTATAGCTGATGTTTTCAAAGTGGGCACTAATTGATGATAAAGAAAAATTTTAAAACAGCAAGGAAAACACTTTCTAAAGATGCTTTATAGTTCTCAGTAATCTAATTTGTGGGAAATGGAGAGAAGAGTACCACAGAGTGCTTTTCAATAATTTATGGTGGAGATTCATCTTCTAAATTTAGAAACATAATTTGTGACCCAACTGTGCTGTGAATCTATTTGTGTAATTAGAAGGTTGGCTACATCCCCAACCCAGCCTATTCTTCTTGCACTCTATTCTGGGTGGGCAACAGATTTTGTGCTTGGATCCATCCTTTGGGAAGTGATTAAATAAAAATCATTTATTTATATTTTTAAAAATTCTGATCATTACCAAAACTCAGACCTAGCTGGCAGATTCTGACTGTAAGAATTGTGCCTTTTAAATTTGGAGAAGAGATAAACACCAATAATACAATTCTTCTTTTTTTTTCTCTCATTACATTTAAATGCTTAATTTTTATTGGATTTTTTTTTTTTTTTTGCTGGATTTTATTTAAACACCGGATTTTTTGATTGTGTAAGGAAATCAATGTCCTGGCTAAAATTTCACATAAAATGGAAAAAGGGGCCAAGGATATCATAGCCATTGATATTTCTAGTTCCAGTTTTCCAGGATTCATTGAGTTAGACAATATTTTTTTTTTTTCTTTTTTTTGAGACAGAGTCTCGCTTTGTTGCCCAGGCTAGAGTGAGTGCCGTGGCGTCAGCCTAGCTCACAGCAACCTCAAACTCCTGGGCTCAAACAATCCTGCTGCCTCAGCCTCCCGAGTAGCTGGGACTACAGGCATTCGCCACCATGCCCGGCTAATTTTTTGTATATATATTTTTAGTTGGCCAATTAATTTCTTTCTATTTATAGTAGAGACGGGGTCTCGCTCTTGCTCAGGCTGGTTTCGAACTCCTGACCTCGAGCAATCCGCCCGCCTCGGCCTCCCAGAGAGCTAGGATTACAGGCGTGAGCCACCGCGCCCGGCCAATATTTTTAAAAAGCTATATTTCAATTGTCATCTTGATCTTAAACTGAAAAAGTAGAAGTCATTTTATCATTATTTTTATTTACATGACTATACTTGAGCTACAGAATATTAAGTTTCTCAGAGTAAACAGGACGAGATCTGGTGCATTTACTATGCTTATTTCCATGGCTCTGACTCCTTTTTATGGTCCAAATAGTGGACTTTGAATGAAACAAATAAACATTAAGTTTTAAAAATTAAAAAGGAAAAAATAAAAGAAAAAGCCAGACAACAGACAGATGTTAATGATATCATACCTCTGTGCTGAGGGGCAACTAATAAAACATTAGTTGAGATGAAAGTAAATTTTGATGCTATCTTACTCCATTTTTAGGTAAAAATTTTTTTTAGTTTGAATATTTTTCTCAGTAATAACCAAGATCCACAGTGAAAATTAATTTATGATGTTCTACTTTACACAGTTACAGAAAAATAATTATATTTAAACTGATAATGAGAATAACAGAATTGTTAAATAAAACTTGTATAATTAGTTAATTATCCATTGCCACTTTTTTAAGGATAAATGCTGAAAATAACAGCTACATAATAAAGTAGGAGATAATTTTGTTTAATTGGGAAATTAATAAAGCAAATATTCAAGTATCCTGCTATCCACAAGTTCTTATCTTGGTGAGCAATAAGAAAAGCAAATGAATAAAATTATATTTTGCCTTATAATGATGTATATTTTTAAGCTGTCTTCAAGAATATATTATGTTGAATATAATGTAACATAAAGAAAGGATTTGGGAGTAAAAGCCCAGACACTTATATTTTACTTCCAACTCCACTGGCTTTGTGAACTTGAGTAACTAATTTAAACTTTCTGAGCCTCACTAGCCTTACATGGAAAATAGAGGCAATACTTGACTTATTTATATTACTAAGTATAGTATCTGGAAACATAACACTTTGCAAATTCTAAAGTGTTATTCAAATATAAAATACTGCTATTATAAAATTGTCTAGAGCTTTAATCTCAAAATTAAAAAGACCCACTTAAATGTAGAAGGTTAATTGTGTTGCCCAAGAAGAACTAAAATTCATCAAATTATTAATTCAAAAAGGTTTTTTAGCTCAAAAATTTAAAAAATCTCTGATTTTTGTAAATCTCCAGTATTTGTATAAGATTAATAAATATAACAGACAAATTCTAGATCTTTTTTGTTATATCTAAATTGGCTTTGAATATTTTCATAATTAACACTTTAGAAAATTTCAGCAAGTGTATAATTATTAATTTAGGCAATTTACTTTCTGAATAATATGTCTGTTTCCATATTAGATTATGAGGCAATCAGAGCATAATCTAATTCTGGGAATATCTTGGTACTTGCTAAATAAATATTTCTGCAACTGAATTGAAAAGGAACAATTTCCCCATTTATTCAGGGCTCAAGTCCCTTCTCTTTTGTTTGTAGGCACGTCTAAATAGGACTCTGGTTTTCATTTGCGGATGGCTTAAGCAGTGTATTGTTTGAATTACATCATAATCATGATTGATAATTTAGTTCCAGATAGCTGCACACAATATCTGACATTTACTTATCTGCAATAATCTGTAGGAAATTTATGGAAAATAATATAATATCTGTAGAAATATTATGGAAAACAAAATAAATTATGATACTGTATAGTGTCAGTGAACTAGCTAAACTAGTTAAGGAAAGTTTTTAGACCATGACTGCTAAATATGTGGCATTTGTTTCACCACTAGTTTTGCCACTACTTTAGCACTCTCAGATAAGCACTTCAAATTCCTTTCCACTGAGCCTCAGCCTCTTTCTTAACACAGTACTCTAGGTAGCTGCCACCAACACTAGGATTTGACACCCAAGGAGAAAAATATTTGCCTATTTATGTCTTACACCATTGTGTGTTTACAGCAGCCTATTAAGGTATGCTCTTGATCTGTTTAACTAAATTGTTTTAGCTCCCTAATGAACACACATTCCCTTTTTTATTAAAGCTGACCTTTATGTATTTATCATTGTACTTAGAAATAGGTCAATATTATCAGAAATAATTCCATGTGAGAAATGCATAAGAAACAGTTGAATATCTTGAATAAGTAAAAAATCACATTGCAGATTTCAGTCTTTTGAAACCACAGGCATATAAAAAACAATTTTTACCCTAAACACATGATTAGAGAAGTTCCTAAGGAAATTTTTGATTAAAAGTTATAAATTCATTCTACGAGTACTTTAAAACTTACTTTCTGAAAAGCGTCACAGGAATGTGAAAGAAAAGTAAAATCATGGTAAACTTGCACTGGGAAATAAGGATAACACTTCATTGAGTTTCCTTGATAGAGTGTCCAAGTTTATATTATGCATGTCCAAGTTTATATTACATATTGATGCAGCTAAGTCTGCATCTTGTAAGACTGTTCACACGTCCTTTCTCTCTGTGCAAACAGCAGGCCCACCCACCTGTGGTTTCCCACAAAGGTCCTTTGACAAATCAGGCCCACACTTCAGTTTGTTAGCTCCAACTGTAAGGCATGGGCCTCGACTTCCAATACCCATTTCTGATATTTCTGGTTGTTTTCTAAGAGTGTCATACTTATGTGTTCTTACAGCCCTATCCTGGCCAACGTTCCTGCTGCCACTTCTACTTTACACTTTGGCCACATTCTTAGTGCTCATTTTGGCCTCTTCTTGCTCTTGAGAGATCACTGCATGACGCTCAGAGCAGGTGCAGCTACCATGGCTCAGCCCGGGACTCAGGTCACACTACTCCTCACTTCCAGCAGGACTCAGAATTCTTAACTTGATGATGTGCCCCCCGGCCACCCAACTGTGCTGGTTTGCATCTCAAGGCTGCTGAATGAAACTCAAACACTGACAGATAGATTCCACTGAAAATTTACTTGAGACATAACACTTTTTTTTTCCATTTTGTGAAAGATGAGGTCTCGCTATGTTGTACAGGCTGGACTCTAACTCCTGGGGTCAAGTGATCTTCCCACCTCAGCCTCCCAGATAGCTGAGCGTACAGGCATGCACCATCACACCCAGCTGAGGCATAATACTTTTGTGCAATGTCTATTTTGGCTTCCACACAGCCTCACACACCTAGGATATGCATCCACCATAAGGATGGTTGGATTAGGGCAGATTCAAGTGAGACTGCCATGCTGTCTCCAAAGCCACAATTCCCCCAGTGTCCAGGTGCCCCTTAACACTAGATCATTGCACTAGACTCTTTTCTTTGAATTAATTCTTTCCTAGGGGCCACAAAGTCCATGCTAAAATGTGCTTTCTGTCCTCCAAGCCAATGCACATCACACAGTTCACTACAAATATCAATAGGGCAGAATGGCAAACATGGTTTTCCCCCAGGAGGCATCTCCATATTCTCATAAATCAGTTGATACAAATAATAGGGAAAGAGCAGATGCACTGTTATCTGGGAATGCCATGTGTCAGATGTGTACAATTTCTACTACTGGTCAGCTGGGATTCTCTATTATTTATGCATATTGATCTATCTGATATAATCCAATCTATCCATCTAACTGTGTGTACATGTATATTAACATACATGCACATATGCATGTGTCTTAGTCTATTCAGGCTGCCATAACAAAAATACCTTAGATTGGGTAATTTATAAACAACAGAAATTTATTTCTCACAGTTCTAGAGGATGGAAAGTACCAGATCAAGGGACCAGCAGATTCAGTGCCTGGTGAGGGCCCGTTCCTCATGGATGATGCCTTCTCTGTGTCCTCACAGGATGGAATGGAAAGGGGGCTTATAAGCTCTTTCAGGCCTCTTTTATATAGGGCACCAATCCCATTCACGAGGGCAGAGCCTCATGACTTAATCATCTCCGAAAGGCCCCCACATCTTAATACCAGCACAATAGAGATTATGTTCCAACATAAATTTTGGAGGGATACAACCTTTCAGACCACAGCAACATGTATATATACATAACCTACATACGAACATATATTCATACAGAAATACACATGACATTTGACACATACTATTTTTGTTCCCTTTCTTGACACTTGCTCCTTCATTTTGTATATCTTGTTACATAGCAGTCAAAGGGTCAATGTAAGAGATATATAAACAAAATCACCTTTCTTTCTGATCAAGAAACTGACCAATCAGAATATAATCTCTGGAGCTTTACCTCTTCCTAAAAAAAATTTAAAAAAACAAAGAATAAGAGTTTGGTATTAATATTAATTATGGTATAAATATGAAGAAACAATGAAAATATCATTCAATGTCAGACCTCCAAGTTCAGTACAAAAAGAGAAGCTCCCTTTTAATAAGAAAGCATTTATTTCTTAAAGTCTTAATCCAATTTATACACACATGGCTCAGTGAAAAACAATATCAATAGTGATGGAATCATAGGTTACTCTTGCAAAATATTTGTGTCATATAAAGAAGATTACTAAAAGTGCCTATCTTATAACCAGCACTGGAAAGAGGTGATGGAGAATAAAAACAAAATATACCAGCTCTGTTAGAAATTCTTCTGCCACTGAAATAGCACCTTTTGGGGAACACCTTGTCTACTACTTGGCAAAAGCAAGGGTTTCCCTCAATATTAATAGTGCCCATCTTCTATCTCTACAACAATCACAAAGTTGATGAATAAATACCAAAGCGCTGGAGTTGAATAGGTAGTCATAGATGTGGATGTAATGATTAGAATCAGGCACCATCATATACCATTTAGGCTCAGTTAGTGAACATTCACAATATTTTTGTTGACTTTGCCTGTTAACATATCCTAGGCAATTAGAATTAGAAGGATTTCCAAAGTCATTAATTCATTCCACAGACATATTGAAGAGGCCAATATTTGCCAGGCACTGGAATCTCAGTCTGATTCCCATAACTTCTTCAAAAAGCAGTCATTCAGCTCCAACTTCCATAAATGGAGCATGCTCTTTTGATACTTGCTTAATTTGTTAACATCTTTGTTAGAAAGTATTACAGTTGGAAATAAATCTCCTCAAATAAGGAAATAATAAATACCTGTTGGTACTTCCCGTCAATGAAATATTCCCAATTGAAAATATTTAATGTCATAGGAAATGGCAACAGTAGAATGACAGGTGAAACGTATATAAAAAATATGATTCTTATTTTGCTAAATAGAAAAGACAAGACAGGAGGTATAAATTGGAGATTGCTGTTATCTGAGATACTAGAAAAGGATCATTAGTGAACTTAAATTTCATAATAAACTGTGGTGGGAGCGGCAGGTGGTAAGATACTTTCTTAAAATTAAAAAATATATATATACATAAGTAGATTTTAATATATCTTCAATAAAATTTCAGTTATATTTACAATTCTGAGCTCCTTCTCAAAATGAACAAAGAATGAATTGTTTTGTTTTGGGGGAACAGGTAGGAGCAAGGCAGCTTTTATTTTTTAATTTTATATTAAAAATTATTAAAAATAATTTAAATTATTTAAAATATTAAAAATAATTTAAATTATTTAAAATAATTTTTTATTCCAGTGCTACATGCATACAGAAAAGTGGGCAAACCATAGGTGTATATCTTAGTGTATTAACACACACAAAAAAAGAAAGACATCTAAGAAAACAGCCAGATCAAGAAAGGAAACATTTTGAGCGCCACAGCGGTACTCTGTGTCCTCTGTCACTAACTCCTTCAAAGCAATTAAAGCAATTTCTATCCAGACTTTTAACACCATATATTAGTTTTGCCTGTTTTAAAACTCTATGAAAATTACATCATCCAGTAGGCATTTTTGTGTCTGATGTCTTTCTTTCAATATTATATTTTTGAGGTTAACCAATATTATCATATGTAACAATAGTCCATTCTTTTTCATTGCTGAATGATGCCCCATTATATGATAGATCATTATTTATTTATCCATTATAATTCTGAGGCACATTGTTTCACTTTTTAACTATTATGAATCGGGTTGTTTTAAGCATTCTTGTATATGTATGTTCAGTAAACACATCTTGGGTATATAATATGAGTCTAATATATATTGAGTTTTAGGGTATATGTATGTTCAGATTTAGTATGAACTATTGTACACTTAATTTACCTGCAAAAAAGGTACAACTTCATAATACAATCTTCAGTTTTGCTAAAATATTTTAGGGCTTTATCAATTTTCCCAAGAGGTTTTTAATCCTCTGACATCCAAATTATTCTCTCTGCCCTTCTTCTATCACTTTATTTTATTTAAACACCTACCGTGCCATAAACTTTATAGGTTTCATCTTAGTGAACTGTGAACACATCAAATTTTACCAGAATTTCAGGAGTTTTATTGTTCAAATTGTTTTCCAACCTTACTTTTAGCAATAAAATCCTCAATCTTTTCCAAAAAACATAATTTGACTTTGCAAATTAATTTGTACCATATTTGCAGTATACATTTGAAAAGAATCTCTTCTACATTGTTGCCAGAAATGACTAGGAGACTGACCAAGAAGAAATACGACTAGATCAGATAAAAAAAAAGTAGTGTTAAGTAGGAGGAATATTAGAATAAGAAATTGATTATAAATATACAATTTACTGTGAAATAGTTATGTTATAATAACACTTTCTTTCCTATGCAACCTAATAACTGCTAGAAGTCTAATAATTAGGCCAAGAACAGTGGCTCATGCCTGTAATCCCAGCACTTTGAGAGGCCCAGGCAGGAGGATAGCTTGAAGCCAGGATTTTGGGGTTTACAGTGAGCTATGATTGTGCCACTACACTCTAGTCTGGGTGACAGAGTAAAACCCTGTCTCTAAAAAATAATAAGTCTAATAATTAATATTCAACTAATTTGAATACAACTGTACATATATAAAATCTTTTTTAAAAATACCAAACTATTTCTTGGTGGTGTGTTCGAAGGTTTTATTTTTACTTTTAATACTTTCATTTTGCACAATAAATACATATTAATTGTATAACACTTGTATTAACAGAAAATATCCTTAGGAATTAAACGAAAATTGAGCTTTGCTCCTCTTTGAACATTTATTCATAGGTTTTAGTTTTGCTTTATGTAGGTACACAGAATAAATTTAACTTATTTGCCACATGAGAGTTAATGAAATACTTCATAACAGCTATGGTTGTCTGTTCACAGCATAAATACCTTCAGATCCCCCTATAGTTCTTTCTGTGACATGGTTTCAGGGTCCCCTGAAATGTAACTACTCTCCTTTGCACATGCCCTAATTGTACTTTTTCAAATACATATTCTAATAGGAATACACAGTAGGAGCCAATGGAGTTTTTAGGCATCAAACTTATAGATTTCATAAAATTTATGCTAGTCTTTTTAGGTGTATATTATGGTTAATTATAAAGTTCTTGCTACAATATTTAGACTGGATAATAAAGCATAGTTTGTAAGAGCTTCAAATACATGTATTTCTAGTATTGAAAGTAATCTCAACGTTATAATTTAAATTTGCACTGCTAAAGTCATTACTCTGATGTTTACATTTGTGTATTTTAAATTCTAGGCTGCATATGAATAAAAGGAATGATGAAATAACTGCACTTCTATTTTCCCCCACATGGACTAATAATACAAATAGTTCCACAATAATGATCAAATTAGACAAATATTATTAATAATATCTTCTGTTTTATAAACAGCATACCATATTAGTATTTATTTTTACCTCTGAAATAAAGAAAATAAAAAGGGTTAATATTAGAGATCCTAATTTTAGCAAGGGGTATAGAAATGTTTCTGTGAAATATAGCAATCACGTTAAAATAAACAGTGTGAAGTATTTCTTCACATGGGGGTTATTTTAGGTGTCAATATATTTCATCATAAATCATTTTAAACTCTCCTCTATTTTTACTTTCATACCTCTGACTCATATCTAGCTTTGGATTTTTTAAAAGGTCAATGATGCCATAGATAGACTAGGGCCAACAAATATTTCTATTATTCCAAACACATCAGGAATCCTATATTATTTTTAGGGTTGAGAGAAAGAATTTATCAACATGGGAATTCAACGTTTACCCAAGTATTCAGAACTTTTTATTTTTAATGTAAGTTCACACTTTCACAAGCATTCACTGATTAATATGTCCAAAGGTATTCATTCAGTCTTCTTTTTTCTGTAATGAAGAAAAATGGCAGACAGACTAAACCCAACATCAGGAAAAAAGTTAATCATGTTACACCTACATTGTGGATTGTGGAAAATGTGTTGAAAGCATTTATCGCTTTTAACATAGAAGTCAGCCCTTGATATTTCCCTGAGTTAAAAAAAAAAAAAGCATCTTGAAGAAATATGCATGTTGTTTTCAACATCACTTGGAATATATGATCCATACACACATACACATTACACACACAGAGGGAGAGAAGCTCATGTATATATTTATAAATGCATAGCAAAACCACATGAACAGTGCTTTCCCCAAGGATGTAGAAATAGAGACAGAAAGGGAGCTTTAGTTTGTTTTTCTTTTTTAATTTGCTCATAATATGGTATTTTTAAACAATAAATACATATTATTTTTATAATTAAGAACCTGGGAATATTTCAATATAATTAACATGGGGAGCAGGGTAAATGTAAAGGAAATTTGACTCCAAAATACATCCCTAAACCCTTTTCTTTTTTTAAGGCTTGTCAAATCTATGCTAAACACTTTCTTTTGTTCTTTCTTTTTATCCACCCACACTAGGCAAGTGAAAGAATAGTGAGGGATACTGATGAATGGTTGGGCTTAAAGCAGTGATGTCATACACACCAACCTAGAAAACCATGAATATAATCTGAATATGACAATAAAGTATTTATTTTTGGCCATCTTCTGAATTCCAAATTAGATACAGTTCTCTAACTTTAGTGGAAGCTCTGTGTGTGTGTCTGAGAGTGTGGGAGCCAACAAAGGGTAGTGTTTGTCCCACAGAATTTAAATATCTCTGCACATTATCCTCTTGGCTGGCCAGATGACAGAGGCCTTTGCCAGCCCTACTCTCTTTAAATAGAGACCTACTCTTTTTAAATAGAGTTTACTTGTTCCAGAGAAAGGTTTTCTTTCCTTGTGCTCAGATTTTATTCTGTAAGGAGCACATAAGCCATCAGCAGCTCATGCAAATACCCAAGATGGGTCTGACTTGTAAGCAGGATTTTGTTCAAAAGGTTAAACAAAAGTCTTTTTATTCACCGCTTTTATTTCCAGCACCTAATGAAAAGGTCAAACCATTTTCAGGATATTTCCAAATATTGTTGTCAACTATCTTTGGCCAATTTAACTAACCATGTATAAAAGGAGGTATTTGATTCAGGCAAACTGAAGTTTCAAAACAATGCCTTCATTGGTATCTGTAAACAGCTCTGCCTCCAGGCATTTGGAAAAAGATAGGCTTGATTGTAACATACAGGAGAACAATTACTGGCAATGATGAACAGTATTGGGTTTAAATTTTCATTTAAAATAGCTCAGAAATGTCGGTGAACATTAACTTCTATTATCCTGGATACAACTTTCTCTCAATAATGGCAGATGCAAACTGAAACACAATTATAGGGGCCGCTCTGCTCCTATATATTTTAGCTTTAATTATGTGTGCTTTGAGAATATAGTCAGGGCAATTGTTTAGTGAGCAGACCATTAGCAACCTCTCAATATGTAAAGTGGATTTACACCATCATATAGAAAATAATATTCGCACATACATAAATTACACAACTCGTTCAAAAACAGCCTACAGAGGAAAACAATGAAGTATTCACCAAAAAAGTTAAAATAACACAATGTAATTGGATTTATATTACTACTTAAAGGAACTTGTGACTTGAGCTAATAGAACTAATTTTATCTTCATGATTAGTGAAAGCCGATTACAGTTGATTAAGTACATAATCTGTTGCCATGGTATGATTATTGTCTTAAGAAAATGTGTAATTCACTTTTCTGCAGCTGTGAATTCTTGTATCTTTGATTTAGTGAATGCAACCTCCTGCCTTTCTACAATACCTATATTGGCAACTTAGCAGGACCTTCTCAAGTCAAAGAATGATAAAACTTTTTCATAATTTGAAAAACTCACAAGTAGCTAACATTCCCAGCCCTGAGTCTTACATCAGTTGTATATTCTAGGGAAATTTAATTATTTAATGAAAGAGATGAGAAAGATATTTTCTTTTCTTAGTACATAAAAACTAAGTGGATGTAAGTCATATTATAACAAAGATAAATAGTACTTGATGGGAATAAGCAAGAAGGGGGTTAGCAAAACACTAGTTTGAGAAAAATGACAACAGAATAGTGTTATCAGTCAACCAATGTGAGCAATTTATATAATCCAATGCAAAACATTTATCTTAACATCACCACTATTTTATTGATGCTAAGTCTCCTCTGGGCATGGCATAGTATAAAGAAGTATGAATCTACAAGGGAATAAGATGTTCTGGCAAAATCAAATAACCAGATTCTTTTGTATCTAAGATACGACTCATCCCATATGCTTAAAACATGAATGTATTTAGAAATAGCAATTTAAATACTAAGATGAGTATGGGATATACATGTTTGGAAGGTAAAATATAGTCATCTAGCTTTCCCCTTTTATTTCCAGTATGAGTATGTAGAAAATATATACTGAGATATCTATTTAGAGACTTACTTCATAATTGTTATTGACAGTAAATCACTATCTTTATTAGTAATGGCCAGCATGAAGTTTTTTCCTCCCAATAGATACATACATACCTACATACTTCATACATGCATTTGTATTATATATATATACACACAAAGAACATAATATTTGTGAGTGTATATGTGTATGTATATGTGTACAAATTCAAACTGAGTTCTATTATCATCCAAAATATATTTAAGCTCTTGAATTTTACTTCATAAATGAAGGGTGGTACTCTGCTAGTTAACACAGGGTTAACATTTGGTTTTAAATCAAACATATTCATATAAACTGTCTTGAGAGCTTTACTACTTGATGGATCTCCTAGTTATTAATAATGTAATACTATAGGAGCATCACATGTTTTTTAGAAAGGACAATAACTAATACTTAAAAAGCCAAGACTTAAAAAATAGTACCCATCCTCAGTGGTATAATTAGTGCTTACTTCCTGTTTATTTAACTCCATCTTCCTTCTATGAGGTGTATGTGTGTTATCCCTGTAATATAACTGTTTCCAACCTGGTATTTATGAGAGAGGTGAGATTATTTATCCATTGTTTTTTCTGGTTTAATTTTCTATCAGAGCAAACTAGTTACACTGAATTACTACATAATTTTCCCCAATCATTTCACTATAGTACATAAAATTAATGCTAAAATATAATTTATCTAATCCTTGTGAAAATTTATAATCAAAAGCAATGAGAAGTGTTTTCTGCTGAAAAAAATCTAAACTCTATAAACCACTTTAGGTGAAGAAAGTAGGACCTCATCTTCCTTGGCTAGTTTGTGATTAGTAAGTTTCTGTCTCAATTCTATGGAAGTGGATTTGTATCAGGGCAGGCACTGCTGTGAATTTTGTTTCTGTAAGTGATACCCCAGCAAATCAGGAGCTGAGTTGTGTTGGTTCAGGAGAATAATTTGGATATTAGGACTCAATCAGCTGTCAGCTTGGATGCCGGGGCTATGCATTGTAGTTGAATCCCCAAATATACCCCCTTATGAATCTTATTAGCCCCACATCAAAGTCACCTTCCCCAGTTTGAAGCTGGATATTTGTGGCTGGGTTGGGACTGAATATGCCTCTGGGGATGTACACAAACCAGCTGCTAATTAACAAGGCACTGTCTTGACTCTCCAACCACTGAAAACCCCAGAGAGAAGAAAAAAATATAGCTTTCCCATGGCTCTACAGCATAAAGAATTATAAATAGATATTGCAAAGTAGTAGGATGGTGTAAACTCCTTCCACTCAAAAGAATAAAGCCTATTACAAACATAATTCAGTTCAGATTACTCAGAACAGTGAGCAGCACAGCATTTCAGATAATGCAGGTCTTATGTTTCCATTGAAAATCCAAGGTATCCAACTGATTGTGAGCCCCCCACCATGGAGATAAAAGTAGCACATAATTACATTAGGCAAAGCGGGTGGGGTGGGCAGGGGGAGGGTAGAGAGGGAGATGTACCATGATAATATGGATATGGATTTGGAGTTTAAGACTCAGCTTTGCAGGAAAGTGAGTCCAGCAATTGGGGGGAAATGTATATTTGGCCATTTCTATTGTCTCAAATTTCTTATTTCCAAGCATTAATGTGAACTGAAAAGCTACAATGAAGTAATGTAGCTTGTAAGAGGGATGAATGGGATAGAGGAAAAAAATGACAATTCTTTCCACCCACTCTCCACACCTAGCATAGGGGTAGAAAATACTAAATGTTGACAGAAAGGAAATCCTGTGAATAGTATGAAGTCATAAACATCGTCATTGGTGGTCATCTGACATCTCTAGCTTGCTCTGACTTTCTGCATTGCAAATTGAAAATCTGTGTGAAAATTATTTTCCCTTCTGTCTCTCGGTAGCCCCTCTAACTATGTAAGTGCCTCTCTGGGCTAAAAATGGATGGAAGAAGAGTGAGGCTCTTATATAATTTGTTTCCTTTTATTTTAGATTTCTAAAACATTAAGTCTCCTGAGAGTCACACCTCAAAAAAGGTGAATACTGGAAAATATCTTCAGAATGTAACATAATTTGCAACCTATATTATGCACATGTAAAAAGAAAACTTGAGATAAATCACAAGGTATTATTTCCAAGCAAGTGTCACACAACTACATAGAAAAAATGCAAATTTTAAATATGCATATATGTGTGCATTTCATATGCTTCAAAATACTTTAAAATATATTTTTAAAAAATTTAACATTTTGCATTGTCACATAAGTGTTAAAATATTAAAAACTCATAAAAGACAAAAGGTAATCCAGAAACGAAGAGAAAGACAAATATCCAAGTAAAATATTACAATAAAAGCCAATAGATGATGTGGCTGAAATGATAGAATACAATTTTTTTTTAAAGTTCAAATGTCTACATAGCACTGGACATGAAAGACCTTATGAAGTTGTTATTAAACATAATGGAATGATATGGTCTTTGATATACAAATATATCGAAAGAACTTTGAGTATCCAGGTGCCCCTTCAGGTTTTATGAACACTTAATATCTTTATATCAGTTTTATAGATGAAGGAACACAGTTCAGTGAAATCCATTGAGTTGTCAAAATTTCCAAGAACAAAAAGTGGTAAAGCTGGAACTAGAAGTCAGATCTTTTGCCTCGAGTGCATTTAATTAAAACACTTAACATCATTAACTCTTATTATGGAATTGGATTATAAAACATTAATATGGATTAAAAGTTTAGCCCCATAAAATTAAAAGAATTCATAAGTTTACAATAAAAAAGGAAAACCTCCCTCATAGGATTAACAACTGTTAACAGTTTTCTGTGTATCTTTCCAGATCCCTTTTGCTGAGCATTTACACACACATACCACACACACATTAACGCACTATATGACATATATGTAGAGCATATAACTTATATTTTCACTTAGCAATATTTCCTGAATACCTTTCCATGTCTAGACATATGTCTCTATCTCATTCTAATATATAAATATAACATAGTTTAACCCATCTCCAATTGTTCTGTGTTTGCAAATAAAAAGCCTATATGCAGGAGTTTGCACAAATGTATAAATATTTCACCATGATAATTTGATTCTAAAAAGTCAAATTGCTGGCAAAGTATTATATTTAAATTTCTAAATAAAAAATTGGCCCCCAAAATGTGTGTTATAGTATATTAGAGTGCCCAGTTTCCCATACCATCACCAACACTAGGTAATATCAAACTTCGAAAATATTTTACCAATCTTCAGGGTGAATAAAGGTATCTCATATTAATTTTTTCTCAATAATTTATTAATTTAGGCATATGTAATATGTTTATTGTCCATTGGAGTTTCTTCTATGAATTGTCTTTGCATATCCCTTATCCATATTTATATTGAGTTTGGTTATTTGTGGGAACTCTTTATATATTATTTATATATTTACAATATATATTTACACAGCATCTGATATATATGTTACATATATTGTTTGTCAGTCTACATGTCAAATTTGAAATATTTTCCTTTATGGCTTCTGAAGTATGTATTTTGATGGTAGCAATTTTTTAAAAAGATTTCAAATGAGCACATAGATAGATATTCAGAGGCTCTAAATGAGTTGTCCATGGTCACATAGATATGCACTCATAATTCAGGGGTCTGACCTCAGTTAGCTGAAGTTCTTCTGGCTAGAGATAAAATTGCAGTAACAAAAAAATCCATATGTAGAGCTGGAACCCATTCTACTGAGTGAGGTATCCAAAGAATGTAAAAACAAGCACCACATATACTCACCATCAAATTGGTTTTAACTGATCAAACTTAAGTGCACATGTAGTAATAACATTCACTGGGTGTCAGGAAGATGGGAGGGGGGAGAAGGGAATGGGTATATTCACACCTAATGGGTGTGGTGTGCACCATCTGGGGGATTGACACACTTGAAGCTCTGACTCAGGTGGGGTAAGGGCAATATATATAACCTAAATATTTGTGCCCTCATAATATGTTGAAATAAAAAAATTTAAAAAAACAAAACAAAAAATCCATATGATACTTTTGACATGCTTTATCTTAGTGTTCTCGAATATATTACATGTATATAAAGACAAAACACATACCACACACACACACACACATATACAGTCTTTAAAAATTCTTTTACCCATCTACCTTAAAGAGTACTTTCCACAGACCATTTTAACTTCAAATGAAGTGAAATTAAGCCTAAAATCAACTTAAATTAAAATCAGTTCAGAAAACCTGATACTGGATTGCCAGTGCCATGAAATTTACAGTGTTTTAACTAGTATATAAAATCTCCATTGGAAGGCAGCCTTTGAAATCTCTCTTGAAATCCCTCTTTGAAAGCCCAGTTCACATTAGTTTCATCCTAAAGAGAATCATCAGTTAATAACATTTATGTTAATGGTATCAGTATAGTTAGATTCATCAGTAAATGATATTAAGAGGGTTTGAATTTTAAGACCAGCAATCCCATTATTTCCATCACATGAAATCTATTCCTTATCCATCTACATCTCTCAATAAATAAACAATGCTAAGCCACCATCTACATTTCATTATCTGGCTACTGCCAACACATGGATGATTTAACTATAAATTATGTATCAAAATGAAGCCTCACTTAGAAAATGCAAATTTTTATGAAAACATAATCTATTGAATTTACAAGGTCTAACCATTCATAGCAGATGCTTAGTGTTTTACACCCTTTCCCTTGCAAGGAAGTTAAATTAAATGTTTGTTGTATATGTGAAACACCAAACAGTTCTGCATGACAATTCCACAACTTTAAATCATTAAGACAGATGGATTTATAAAGATCGGTCTATCAGAAACTAGTGTGAAAACAAAACAACCACATATGGATTTTTTAATGAAAAATGAATGGAATTGAGGAATCTTTTCACATTTACTTTATTTACCCTTACTCACAAGAGTCCCTAACAAGATTATACCAACTTTCAACAATTACAGGCTTTTTCCATTAAGATTACCACTTAAACCTTTGATATGAAGAACCAAAAAAAAAAATCTTTCCACAATTTTATTTGAAGTAGAAATCTCAAAAAACATCATTTTCATCAAATTTTGATTGAACTACATGACTTAAGACTCTATCAGTAATAGATTTTATAAAACTAATATATATATATATATATATATATATATATATGTCACTTCACTATATTCAAAGAAAATACATCACCTCAACATATTCAAAGAAAATATACAGGAGCCATCAATATACTGTAAATTACAGATTATAGTACTGTAAATGTTTTGCTATTACTATTTTACAAATATTACTTATTTGACTCTAGTTGTGATAGCCTATATAACCATAGACTTTGATCTTCCTGTGCAGAACCTTTCCATCATGTTTCCAGCATGCAGAATGCAATTTCCAACATAAACCTCAGTGTTCAGTAGATGGAGAGTAGCATTATCCCTGATTCCAGATGAAGAAGCAAATGTCAGTGTATGAGAATGCTTAATAAAGGCCCAGAATCTGAGGAACTAGGGATAGCTTGTATCACCAGGTTTGTGAGGGAAAGGACACTCATACTAGGCTCTGAAAATCCAAAGATAAGTTTCAATTATATCCTTATAAGAGTTCACAATCCTATCAGAAGAAAACAGACAAGTATAATGGTTACAAAACAACATAACTCTGCTCCAAAAGGGAAATGAATGAGGGAGCTGTCAGTGGGACACAGCTAGAAGGAGATGCTTTCCAAGGGCAGAGATTTACCATGTTCATTGGATTAACATCACCGCTCAGCTCAGAGCTGGAGCCTAGTGGAAGCTCAATATGCATTTGTTTAGTGGATACATGGATAGATGGATGGAGGCTTAACTCTTAATTTGGAGAAAGAAAGCAACAACTGATACAGATTTTGAAAGACTATTAAATTTGTCAGACAAATAGGGCTAAACAGCCAGGCTAAGGCACAAAGGCATGGGTTGTGTGTTTTATTCAAGATCCTTCAAATAGCACCTGTACAGAGGTGTAGGAGGAATGTGCAGGACATGAGGCTGAAGAGGTAAAAATAATACACTATCGAATTCTGACTTTCTGATGTAGGCAGTGGAGATGGTATGCAGTACAATATTCTTTCTATACATACCGAGCTTTCTATAAATGCTAAATAAACTGAGTGATTTTTCTCAACCTAGAAAGAGAAATTTAAGAAAATTAATGCTGGAGTATAATGAAATTGATATATAATTCATAGTTATATTCAAATATTAAGTATTGTACAGTATTGAAATTAGTATACATGTCCCTCATTCATCAACATAGCAAGTATTTATATTTAATGTTTACTTTTTAAGGCATCATAGAGGTATAATACAATGATAATAATATTAGTACCAATGATATTTATATCAACAATGATGAACTGCATGTATTCAGCTATTTTCAAAGCCCATTCAAAGCCATTTTATTCCTTGAATTAAAGTTCACAAGGTTATTGGGGATATAATACAGGCATATTAAAATACAAAATTAAAGCCTAACACCTTTTGGTTAGGTATCAATATTGGTGTCAAAGACATGGAAGAAATAAACGGCCAAGTTGCACAGGCATGTTGTGATTATATTATGGGAATCATTTCCCCAGTTCTCATGGCCTTGTCAGGCTGGGACCCTTGAAAGTACCTGAGAGGAGGGATTCAAGGAATCTCTCCCACTTTTGTGCCTTTATAGAAGTAACAAAGTCAAAGGGCTTTGATATTTAATATATTATTTTGTATGATTACTATATCTGACCATTAAATTTCTTCTATGTATCTATAAGTCCCTTACCATTTAATTTTATCACATTTTGTATCCACAGTGCTTTAAGAATATAGAAGCAGCATATAGAACAATGGGTGCATCATAAAACCAATTTAGTGGGTCTATGACAGCGTGGAATGTAATAGGATAGGATAGGATAGGATAGGATAGGATAGGATAGGATAGGATAGGATAGGATAGGATAGGATAGGACAGGCAAAGCATGACATAGCAAGGTTGGGCTAGGTCAGGTTAGGCTGGAATAGAGTTCATTCCACATGCTTAGAGTATTATATAGTGAAACTTTTGTTTCAATTATATGTATGTGTACAAATAATCATAATTTAAAATTATTTTATTAATGTAGGTTGTGATCCACAGTTGGGGAAACATTAGTCTAACAGAACAAGTTCAAGCTTTAAATTCAGACTGGGTTAATTTCCAAGCTTTGACATTCCTGACATTATGGAATTTCTCAAACTAACCACCTGGAAGCCTCAAATTCCTAATGGGAAACAAGGATGATATTCACTACCTTACAGAACTGTTATAAATTTCAAAATTTTAAAAACGAATGTATGCAATTCCTATAAGAGTTCCTGACACCCAGCTTGTATTTATAAATTATTAATATTATTATAGTTTACACTATAGTCCCTTAGGAAATGTTAGTTGAATGTAACAAAAATGAATTGCTATAGCATTTTAATTAAATACTGAAAAAATAATTTAAAGAAGAATCCAGCCTATTGAGAAGAGTTTATACTGTATGTCAGCTCTCTTACTCAACTGGAAGTTTATCTAAATAGTATAGGAATTCCATGATTCGGTTCAAAGAAATGTTGAATTTCTGCCTCTCCAAGTTTAAACATTATGCTCTGCATTCATTCTTGAATGACTTGCAACAACATGGAAAAGTTACATCAAAGACAGGTAATCTATATCCCCCTTTGTTTTTACTACAAACATTACAGGGTAAAGACAAGTTTAAAATATATACACGCACACACACGGTCCAACTTTTGCTGCCATAGACAATCGCGGGCATTAAATGAAGCTCCAGCATCAAATGGAAGGGTACTTTTCTACAAAAATAGGTGGATAGATAACACATTTATAACTAAAGAGAAACAAAACACCATATTCTTGATACATGAAAACTTGGCTAAATGAAGAACAGTGGCAGTGGGAGACATAAAATAAAGGGAAAAGCAAGAGAAGAAAGTAGGCTAATTCTTATTGATCTATTATTTATTTTTTTCATCCAGCTGGTAGGAAGTATTAATTGAATCCCTAACCTCAGGTCATGGTAAGTATTGTTCTAGGCACGAGGGATACAGCAGTTCCAAAACAGTCTCTGCCCCTATGAAATTTATATCCTAATGGGGGAACAGACTACAAACAACTAAACAAATGCCATGCCTTGCTGATTGGTCATAAGTGCCTGGAGGCCAAGTGTGTTGGCTGACACCTAGTCCTAGCACTATGGAAGGCCAAGGCAGGAGGATCATTTGAGGCTAGGAGATTGATACTAGCCTGAGCAAGAGTGAGGCCCCTATCTCTACAACAAATAGAAAAATTAGCTAGGAGTGGTGGCAGGCACCTGTAGTCCCAGCTACTTGAGAGACTGAGGCAGGAAGATAGATTGAGCCCAGGATATTGAGGTTGCAGTGAGCTATGATGACACCATTGCACTCTTGCTCAGAGACAGAGAGAGACCCTGTCTAAAAATAAGTACTGCAGAGAAAGCAGGGTATGAAGAAAGGGAGGGTAGGGTTTTTGGGATTGCTATTTTATACAGGGTGGTCAAAAATATCCTCTCTGAGAAGGTGACAATTGAGCACAGATCTGAAAATGTAAGGCAAAGAGCCACACAGATATCTGGGAGACAAACTCCCTGAGCACCAGGAGCAGCACGTGCAAAGGCACTGCCTGGGGTGCACTTGGCATGTTAACAGTACAGCAAGGAGGCCAACACGGTAGGCAAGAGTGGTGGGAGATTAATCACAGTAATGGGAGCCACATATTCTCCTGGGCCCTGGGAAGAATTTTTGCTTTTATTCTGAGGGACATAAGAAGCTATTAGAGGGTTCTGAGCAAAGAAGAGACATGGTATATCTTCTAAAAGCTCACTCAGGCTGCTGAGTTTAGAATGAAACAGGGCTCCAATTTCCCCACATCCTCAACAACACTTGTCTTTTTGGTTGTAGCGTCTCAGACAGCCATCTTAACAGGTGTAAAGTGATTATCTCATTGTCATTTTGATTGGCATTTCCCTGATGATTAGTGACATTGAGCATCTTTTCATATAACTGTTGGCAATTTGTATATTTTCTTTGAGAAATGTCTATTGAAGTTTTTAGCCCACTGTTTTATTGAGTTATTAGTTTTCTTGCTGTCAACATGTAAGAGTGCCTTATATATTTTACAAATTAACCCCTTATCAGATATACGGTTTGCAGATATTTTCTTCCATTTTGTAGGTTGCCTTTTCACTCTGTTAATTGTTTCTTTTGCTGTACAGAAGCTTTTCAGTTTGTCATTCCACTTTTAGTAAAAATGCAAAATGGTACAACCACTATGAAATACAGTATAAAGTTTCTTCAAAAAATTACTTTTGGGTATTTATTCAAAAGAATGGAAAACCTAAATGTCCATTGACAGATGAATGGATTTTTTAAAATGTGGTATATTGATGGCACAACAAAGTGACTGTAATCAACAGTAAGTTATGGTATCCTTTAAAATAACTAAAACAGTAGAACTGGAATGTTCCTGACACAGAGAAATGATATATGCTTGAGGTGATGGATATCCCAATTACCCTGATGTGATTAATTTACATTGTATGCCTGCATTACAATATCACTTGTACCCAATAAATGCATAAAACTACATAGTCATAATAATTAAGAATAAAAAGAATTGCAGAGAATAATTCTGAGGAATTTTATCATTTTCCACAAGTATGTAGTAACACCTGTAGTAAAAACAAAGGGAATCGACCTCACACCCTCCTTCCAAACTTGCCTACACCCCTCAACTCTCACTCCAGGCTATTCAGAGTTTGGGCAGCCCCCAGCCTCATATAGAATGATAGCTCATCAGAATCTCTGTCTTAAACTGATGGATAAAGGACAAAGACAGACTACACAGACCTCTCAGGATTGACTATAACAGCTGTAACAACAAAGGAACACAATAACCTGGACAAAGATAATTCCAGTCAAAAGATCATCTCATGGTAGGATCCAATTAATGTTAAAATTTATTTCCTCCTCTTTTCTCAATTTTTTACCCACAGGCATCAAGGTAACTAGACTAGATGGATGTTCTAAGGAAGAGTAAGCTTATAGCTCCCTATACAGGCCAAATAAGAGAAAATAAACACTGATTCATGTAGCATAGAATCACTGTTTCTTTCATATGATGTACATTTTTTATGTTGTGTAGGATGAAACTTTATATTGTAAAATGAATTAAACACTAGTAAAAGCTACTGCCAGTGGGGAATCACAAAATTCCCATCCTTAGAAAATTTCTGAAAAATAATATTGAGATTTACATAGTCTTACTGAAGACTAAGAGGGAATGAACACTATTGAACTGCCATTTCATGCCAGACAGTGTGTTAGGGTCTTACATATATTCACTCATTTAAGTACCACTATATCCTGCCAGCCACCTACAGTGCTGTTTTATAGATAAAGAAACTGAGCATCAGAGTAGCTGAACCAGGATTTAACCCATTTGTGTCTCTCTTTAAAACCTGTACTATTTGTACCACAGCATGGTAGTATGCTCTTTGCAGGATTGGTGTAAGGACTGGAAATGATACATGTATACATCTCCTGGCACATAGTAACATGAAAAATGAAAGGCTTATTCTTTATTGTAAAAAACAAAAATGTGGTATATACATACAATGGAATATTATTCGGCCTTTAAAAAGGTGAAAATCCTGCCATATGCAACAACATGAATGAACTATAAGGATAGTCACAGAAGGACAAATACTACAAGATTTCATTTATATTAGGTATCCAAAATAGTCAAACTCACAGAAGCAAAGAGTAGAATAGTGGTTCCAAGATCTGGGGGAAGGGGTGAGGAGCTTATTATACTTGATATAATCAACAAGTATAAAATTTCAGTTATACAAGATGAATAAATTTTGCTGCACAATATTGTGCCTATAGATAACAATAATATATTGCACACTTAAAAATATATTTAGAGAGTAAATCTCATGTTCAGTGTTCTTACCACAATAAAAGAAAATATTAGAATATTTTTTTTTTAAATTGTGGCCAGGCTGGGGGAGGGGACAGTTAGGACAAAGCCAAGGAAATCAATTTGATGGATACTACAATAATCCAAGTGCCATAGTGATGGCCAGGATCAGCAGGATTATAGTAGAGGTAGTGCCTATAAGAGTCAATGATAGATTGGAAGTGAAATGAGAGAAGAAAGAAAAGTCAAGGAAGGTGGCTTGTGTTTAGATATATGAAAGTGAAATTCTAAAATGAATGAATGCGCAAATAAATAGGTAAATACATAGAGATAATAATGCAAGCAAGGAAACTTAACATGTAAAGGTTCACATTTAGAGAATTCAGAATAAATCCTACCCCCTATAATGACCAAGTATCCTCTGGCAGTTGGAGAGTGAGTGGCTAGGCAAGGTTCTGCCATCAAAAAGATGAGGCTCTAGGCGTGAACAAGCACCTATACTTCTTTAAGGGCTTAACTTACTACAATCGGAATTTAAGAATATAAAGAACAGAGCCTTCAATTTGAAATAGTCAGTCATTAGAAGCAAAGCGCATTAGGATGTTGTTATGCCTGCAACAATTGGTTGTTACTCTCCAGCCGGTTAATATCAGCCAGGCAATGAAAATAATTGTACTAAGGATCAAAGAGCTGGGCTCCTACAGAGAAGCAAGTGAATACGTTGCCAATATTTCATCATTCAGAGCTACTTTCCTTCTTTTCCTAATATGAAAGCTATAAAAAGGGGGGAAAAAAGAAAAAAGAAAACAGCCCCCTGAAAGTGCTATTGTTAAGACCAAAAACTAATTAGTCATTGCTTCCCAAAGTGTTATGTGAAATGTCTCCAGAAATAATGGTCTGCTTTCTCAGATTTTATAGGTTTGCTGAGTCTAGTGTTCTTTGGAATTTCCTGTTTCCCTTGCTAGGGAAGATTGAGTAAACTTTACAAGTCATCTTGAATAACACAAACCTTTCAATAAAGGCAATCATTTGTGGATTCATAAAGTATACAACTAGACTTGAAATAAAGATGAGAATAGTAAATAAAAGCAATTTTAAGATTATGTATATGAGTGTGACTAAACCTTTTGGTTATCATATGCCTGAGGTAGTCATTTTCTACTCTTTGAAGATGCTGAATGAAAATTTCACATTTCCTTTCAGTGCATTCATAGGTCAGATAAACTATGGTCTAAATATGGCAACCCAATGCCCTTAATGTTTGTAAATAATTTGTGCCAATTCTATTGTCAATTATATAGCTATCCCTGGATAAAAATTGCTATTTGATATTAAGTACCACTGTTATTTACTTACTAAGGTACTATTGTACCTTAGTAAAATATTGTTTCCATGCTTCTCACTAATGTTCAAAAATTGTATTAGCATTTGTATAAATGCTGCCACTTATGCAGAAACTCACTTGGCAAACTGGCACTTAGAAGCAAGGAATGACAAATGACTATTGCACAGCAGCTGCCTTCAGAGGTTGCTACGAACAAAAGATAATAAATATAAACCACTGACATTTCTCTTGATGTATACCAACCAATTCCCTGGGATCCCTCTACCTGATTTAGCCACATGTGGCTCATAATTATGCCTGATTTATCCAGAAGAAACATTATACCAAAAATCAAATGCAAATAATGTGTCTGCATTTCTGTAATTGTGTGTCCACGTATTGCTGTGCTAATCGATGGATGGAGCCTGTTCCCCACTGACAGCCAGCAACTACTCAGCCATGTCCAAAGTGAAAGCAAATTTCTCCTCTGTTGTGTCCTCCCAAAGTTGAAAAATATGTGCTGGTTTGGTAGAAACCATGTTAGATTTGATCACCAGGAGGATATAATTTCTAAAGGACAAAATGGACTTGTTATAAGACATATGATGACCTCACCTATATGCATAGATTACAAGGATAGCGTTAAAAGGATTTGCAATTTATTTTAGAAAGAGACCAAACCTTGGATGGAGCTTGCCAGGGAGAAATTTCCTCTCAATATTTTCTATAAATGTAATGTACGATGAGTATTTCAATGTTAACTTTCCAAAATCACAAGCCACATGGCACTTTCTGCTTCCTGCCAAAGCACTGATAATTTAGTATTAACTGGAGAAGGAAGATCCTCCTCTGGAGCCATGTGTAAGACTTAGTTAAATGCTAAAATATGCCAAGACTTCATCCACTCTGATATTTTGAAAACCCAAAATTCAATTTAGTTGACAAGCTTCATAAGAGGAAAATCAAAAAGCAGCTCTCTCTTAACACGTGTCACCTGCCCACTCAGCTGTGAATGGGAAAATGTGTCACACCACCTTCAGCTCTGCATTTTTCTCTTTCATGGTGACATGAGTACTTGCTGAATAATCTTAGTTGTTATCCAACTTTCAAAACAGAGTCATTGTGATACATCTCAAATACAAACTGGTGTTTTACAACCGTTTCTATATCTACTTGAACAAAACTGCCTGCAATAATAATTTTGTTAATAATTTTGCGTTTTTGTGAAGTTCTTAAATCTATTATACTTGGACACAATCCTGCAAGCTGTCAACAAATTCTTGTCCAATTAATTTTAATAAAAGCCAAAGTTCAACTTCCTGAATGCTATTTAGTGACAATTGCTCTACTATACCTTGTAATTAAAATTCATAATAAAAACGCTTTCATAAATCTCTCCTAGGTAACCCACAAATATCTTTGCTACAAAACATATAAGCACATACTATGCATCCTGAATACATAATACTAGAATATTCTAAAATAAATAATCATGAACTATATTACCATAGCTATTGTTTCATTTAACTATTAAAGGCTAATGGGGGAAATACTGCATTAGAATTTTTGGATGACCTTGTCATAAAAGTCATATAATCACAAAATATCTATGAAAGAAAAATACTACATACCTTCCACTTCTGAGGAATGTTGTCATTATAAAGGAGAAAATAAAAAGAACTCTGAAAAATGAAGCCTCTATATGAACATGACACTATGTATCAGTAAGTATTAAAAAATTGTACCTCTAGAATTTATATTGAACTTTTAACTTTTTCTACTTACTTCATCCTCCATCTATTTAGATAAGGGAAGAATATTATTACTACTCTTGCTATTTTAAGATCTTACTAGAACAATCAAATTCAAAACTGAGGAAGGCTTCATTTCCCCAATATTTTTAAAAATAATTTTTATACAAGAAATTTAATTACTACTTTGAAGGAGTGTAGAGAAAGGGAAAACCTAATATGTCCCAGTAGAGTATCCTAGTGACTGTATTATAATTATTGTATTTAATCTTCATACTAACTTGATGAAGTAGGGATAATTATTTTCATTATGCAAATAAGGAAAGTAAGACCCAAAGAATTTAAATAACTTGCCCAAATAACTTGCCCAAATGTCAAATACCAATGTTCACATTGGTATTTGACATCTATTGGTATTTGACAACTATTCTAAGTACTGTCCAAAATGTAGAACCATGAGCAAATAATTGGCTGTGTTTTAATTCACTACATTTTTGGGGTAGTTTTGTACATACCCATAGAAAATGAACACAGTGGTGAATTAAATCTGTTCTTTTAAGCCACTACTTTAAGTACTTTGTAATATTTTATGAATACATCAGCCTCCAGATTCTTTTCACTATACCATGGTGAAGGGAATGTTTTTAAAAATAACTCAGTTTATTGCCAAGTGAAAACAGTGAACATTTGGAAATTGTCTGACTTGAGTGACAAGTGCTGCTCTTTATTAAAGATCAATAATGTGGAATGTCATAACTCCAAGAAAATAAGCTCATATTGCAAGATTAAGAGTGAATACAAAATTATCGCCTCATACTTATAGGTTATATGCATCAAAAGGACCTTCATAATTAAGAAGTTTTCTTATTATATTCAAGGATATATTCATAAAAGGGTTGTGCTATAGTCTCCAAATATGGCAGACAACAGTTTCTTCCCTTCTTATAAATGCACACAATTTCTTCCAACAAAATGTAGAGTCCCTTCTCCTTTTTGAATATGGCTGGTGTCATGACTCGCTTTGGCCCATATAATGTGGGTATAAGTGACACTGTGTTTATTCTGAGCCAAACCTTTAAACAGATATAGCCTTTAAAAGGCATGGTGCCTTCTGCTTTCACTCTCTTGGGATCCATCCTCCATTTAAGCTGGGGATGCTGAATGACAGGAGGCCAGGTGGAGAAGGGCCTCAAAGAACGAGAGGTTACCTTGAACTTGCTATCATCAGCTTCCACCAAGTGCCATGAGAGGAGAGATGAACTATTCTGCTAAGTACTGTCCAAAATGTAGAACCATGAGCAAATAATTGGCTGTGTTTTAATTCACTACATTTTTGGGGTAGTTTTGTACATACCCATAGAAAATGAACACAGTGGTGAATTAAATCTGTTCTTTTAAGCCACTACTTTAAGTACCTTGTAATATTTTATGAATAAAGCCCTCTCATGATAGGATATCTAATGTCAGAAACTAAACTCTTTTAATGTTGTCAGAAAAGAAATAAATTAGGATTATTGATTTTCTAAAAGTCTAACATAAGTTAGCCCAAATAGAAAATTCCTATGATTACAAATGAAGCACAGCAAACACATAGCCAAAATGAAAAAAAAAAAATATTTGTTGAAATTTTTACTCTGAAAAAGTATAGAAAGCTGTTAAATTTTAAACATTCATAAAAATAATCAATATATTCTTTTGAAATAAAAACAAAAGATACCTGTTCTAAATAAACTGTAGTGTTTCAGGTAATTGGATTGTAAAAACAAAAACAAGTATTAATAAAATCTGCTAGTTTCAACCTGTTATAATTTTAGTAAAGTGTATCTCAATTACCCAATAGCAGTCTGCTATAAAATAACTTTTGATAGAAAACTGATGTATTTGTAGCCCAATACAACCCTTTTCACATTACACTTTGGGGTAATGCCCTGGGACTAAAACTTTTAAGACCTAACCCCTCTATTGCGAAACTCAGGGTTGTGGAAAAGCAGTAAAATTATTAACATAAACTTAAGATAGGAAATAAGTGTACAGAGGGGGAAAAAGTAACCTTCACCCAGTCCATTCTGAGGATAGTGGCAGTTTTGTGTGTGTGTGTTTTTGTTGTTTTTGGGGGTTTTTTTTAAAGCTAATGACAGGTTGGGCTGTGGCCTGCTGCTACGTCTTTTTCTCTCCAAGTCCAAACCCCACAGCGAGTCCTTCCTTTCCCATGACCTATTGCCAGACTTCTGCTTTCTTTCCCCACAGGCCTTGTTTCCCCCTCCTTTGAAGATTCTGTTTTCTAAAATCAGTGCCTCCTTCTTGCCTATTAGAGTGCTCTTTGGAGATCACCACTAGTAGTCCATTGATGAAAACTGGGCAGAGTGGAACTGATTCAGATTTTCCTCCTGTATAATAGTATTTGTTTATAATCT
The DNA here is from genome assembly GCF_040939455.1 of Microcebus murinus. Taxonomy (NCBI): domain Eukaryota; kingdom Metazoa; phylum Chordata; class Mammalia; order Primates; family Cheirogaleidae; genus Microcebus; species Microcebus murinus. The sequence continues at coordinate 32,575,424 of NC_134112.1, forward strand.
ATTTATAAGTCACATTCTCCAACCAGGCTCTCACCTGCCAAAACTGAATTTCTTTTATTATTGTTCTGCTGTTGTTAGTTGCCAATGGCTTCATCTTTCCTATCTTTTCTTTCTAACAATCCTTATCCCATGTTTCCTTTACTAAAATGGTACAGGTTTGAAAACATCAACAAGAGGGATGGAAACTGAAGAGAATGGGAAGAGTTTACAGACTCTCTTCTCACCACTTTATTGTTCACTAGAAGACTAATTCTAGGAAAAGAAAATGTCTTTAGTGTACTTGGAGGGGGAATAAACTAGAACTAAGGCATTAACTTCCAGATATGAGTATGTGTCCCCATTCTATCATGTGGGATAATAGGTGGAGTAAAGGAAGAATGATAAGACCTGCATTTAGGCAGAGCGAGAAAACACAAGGATATGCAGTGGCTCCTAAAAATAGATTGTAACACAGAATGACATACTACTGCCAGTCACAGAAAAGCATGATCAAGGCCTTATAGATAGACCCAGATCAGGAGCCACCACCACCATGATCCCTTCCCTTCTGGGGTTAGTGCCGGGCTCAGCCTCCACAAACAATAACAACCAGCTTTTCAAGATTTAGTGCTGTCCTTAGGAGAGACTGTTTTCACTCAGGGCTCTCATTAATCTTGTGCATTCACCCTGAGTCTAATCACTTGGTGAACTAAGGTTAAGAGTCTGTTCTTGGGGAGCTAAATGCTTACTTGTGAGGTAAACTCACTCATCCGTGACACTAAGCTACCAAGAGGGCAGTGAAAGAAATAATTTAAGAAATTATGCCCTGGAAGTTTTACTTTATGAACGTGTGAATCTGTTTCCCAGCTTAAAAGTTACTTCATTTGGGAAAAAGTTATCCGTATCTTTCCAGACATACAAAGAACTGCATTCTCTCTTTTTCTTATTTCTTTCTTTATTTTTTCCTTTCTTCCTTCCTTCCTTTCTTTCTTCCTTTCATTCTTTCTTTTCTTTCTCTCTCTCTCTCTTCCTTCTTTCCTTCATCCTTCCTCCCTTCCTTTCTGTTTTTAAGGGACACTATATTTGCTCATTTTAATGCAAGTTTTGAGACACAAGATTTTCAGGGAATTGTTTGAAATTTGTCTGTTTCCTAACTAACTACTTTTAAACTAAATCACTTTGTAAAATTATTCTAAATATGAAAGAATTTCCTGAAAACTCTACAGAAAAAATTAGCTAAAACAACAATATTTCTATGGTCACCTAACAATATAGTTTTTATTAAGAATATACAATGTGAGAGGTAAGGGGAGGTAGGAACAGAATACAGAAGAATTTTGAATTAAGGTGGTGTGATGCATGTCTAGGCATATCTACATTATTGCTATATCTTGTATTAACTGTTTCCTCTGCCTGGAATGTTCTTCCATCAGATCTTTGCATGGCAGCTGCTTCTCATTCAGGTATCAGCTTATGCGCCACCTCCTCGGAGAGGCCATCCCTGAGTGCACAAACTAAAGGAAGTATCTAGGCACAGTTAATTGCTCTCTCTGTTTTACTTTCTTCTGAGCAGTATTACTACTTGATATTTTCTTGTTTGTTTTATTTACCTTTTATTTCTGCTCCACCCCCAATTAAAACACGAGCTTTAAAGAGCAGGGATCTTATTTTTCTTTTCACCACTGAGGCGCCCGTGATCCATAAGAATATCTGGCAGAGATTAGGTATTTAAATGTGTAGAGTCAGTGAATAAACACATCAATGAATGAATGTTTTCAGAAGCGTTTACTTACCCTGCAGCATGAACTTTATAAGTTATAAATATGAAAAATCTTTATCAAGAAGAAACTGATGTATCACCGATACAAGCCTATAGCTAAAAGCATAAAAAGAGCAGAGACTCTCTTTATTGTTAGATTATTATTCCAGGGCCTAAAGTTCAAACCCATAGTAGTTAACTAACGTTTTACGATTGCAGATGAGGTGAGCACACCAAACTTTGATATTGTTAGCTCCAGGAACCACAAAAAGTAACGTGAGAGAAGTCAGTGATTTCTGCACATAAAATAAACTGCAGGAAGTACACCTATTCCTGGGTCTGAAATTTAGACTTCATGTCAACAGTCTAGAAAGATAAATAAATCATCCTGGGTAATCAGATAGTGTGCTTGTCCCAAGTGCAGGAAAACTACATTTAGGAAGAGAATGTTTGTTCCTGCCTGGCCTTCCAAACATCTCTAGCAATTTATCTAATCTCAGTGGTTTATGAGTTTTGTTTATCTCATTTAGGTCCATTTCTCCGTCCCAAACATTTCTATAGTACAGCAGAGCTTTTCGTTTTTTACAAAATGGGGGGCTGTTCTCACAATGCCTGTGCCTGAGGCTGTAATCTGCAGGTGCAGGCCTCTGAGATTCATGGGCAGCCATCTCTGGAAAGCTGCGCCCTTCCCAAAGTGCAGGAAACAGGCTACAGGAACTGTTCATAGTAACGGCGTATGCTTGTAATTTTTAATGAACCTACCCAGTGACATATCCTTGCAGCTATTTTCACAAAGAAACCAGAACGCTTTTATAAAAATGGAAATATTTTAAGAGATCTTAGCAAAAGAAAAGATTTATTAAAAAAAAAAAATAAGTCACACTTCTTCTGGAATGTCTGTTTCCTTTGGTTTCCAACCTTTTTCAAAGGTCTAAAAGGCTTATTTCAACAAAAGTGTAATTTATCATCCTCCTTATTAAATAAAAAGCTCTGTATAATAACAAGAGCAATAAATAGTGTATAGAATAGAGTCATTTCTCCTCTTTAGTAATTATAAATAGTGTCTGGAAAGAAGCGTTGTCACAATTTGGACAACTAAACTCACCTTCTCACTTGGGGGCAGTGAAGGAAGCACAGTCCTTGCCTGGGACAGATCTGGGGTCTCATCTATGGCTTTACATTTTGCTGTAACATCTTTAGCAGTTACATACACACCTAATTCAGATTCAATTTACTCATTTGTAAAATAACAATAATGATGGCCACCTGAAAGAATTGCCATATGTACTGAATATGTTTCTTAGTGTATCAATATTTGATACCTTATTATTATTATCTTCATTAAAAAGGCATTTTTTCCACTGGTCATATGTTCATGAAAAAAAGGGCAGGAACCACATCAATTTCTCTTTCCTTGTCATATAATAGAGAGGAACAAAATTAGGAAAAAATCAAAATCAAAAATCAATCTCCAAATACTGCTAAAGTATTAAGGAAAGAATTGAGTTTCAAATCTATCATGGTGTAAAGAAAAGAAGGACATACAAAAATGACACAAGTTGGTCATTCAGCTATGTCCATCGCTCATAAAGATTCCATAAGTTGTACAGGGCAGAACATACTATCCCCAAAATAAGGATGCTTAAAAAGAGAAAGATTACTTGTTTTCCTGTATAAAGTCTTATCATAATATTTGAATAAAAATGGGTAAGGGTAAAGTATTTGTGTACAGCAAATAGTTGTTTCCAAACTATTGGCATATACAGGGCAGTAAAATGAAAATTATATGGGAATCAATATAGGATGGAACCCCTCTTGACCTTTTCCCAGATAATGACCAAAAAATCCCTTATAATCCATTGACTATTGCAATAAATTCAATAATGCATGAGATTTTATCACTAATAACATAGGAAGGACATATTTAAAAATAAAGCCTTTTAAATAGAATAATTTAGTTTTGTAAAGAACTCATTACAGTCTTCTCATTCTTCTGTGGCCTGGTAAAATTGTACTCAAAGACAACTACTCATACATGGATTGACTTTGGGAAACACCTACACAATCTATTAGATTACCTATAATCATTTTATTCTATTCATTTACTGAAGACATTTTAAATGTTTGTGTGCCTGTAGTTTTTTTGGTTTGTATGTTTTTCTAATTTTTTTTAATGAGCAAGTTTTTATTTTCTGATAAAAAAATAAATATAAAGATGCATCCAATAGTCAAAATACGAAGATTCATTCTCTGGAGTTTTACTCTCTGAGGCTGGCACTTCGGTATTCAGTCTCAAAGTCTTCCCACTTCAGCTCTGCACCAGGTACCTAGGAATTTCTGCTTTCAACTGAGAGGGGGTAACAATAACTGAATTTATCCTTCTTCCTGAAACAACTAAAGCCCTAAAGCAAACAAAACCAAAAAATGGAACACTGTTTTTCAAGATTCTTGACTTAAGGTAATAAAGGATAATAATCTTCAGAAATGGAAAACAAAGGAGGTGAGTCCTACAATTGTCCGATGTTGTTGCAATGAGGCAGTTTCTATGTGATGACATAGGGAGGGAGAGTCCAAGGAGGGGCCTGTTGAACTCCCAGATTTGAGAAGACAGAGCTGAGATTCAAGGAGAATGAAGTAGTTAGAGTTTTCTGCATATACTATCAGACAGAGGAGGGATGAACAGAGATAGAACTCTAAAAATCTATAAAGGATCTCCATTAACAATTTTGCAGAGTACAAATTAATACACACATGTGAAGGAACTACTTGAGGCAGGTGAAAGAACCACCTGAAAGACTATGAAAAGCACTCATATAGGCCAGGAAGAGTCCCTGTTCTTATGAGCTGCACCAAAAAACATAATATAAAGTGTATTCAGTAGAATAGTCAGAAGGCTGTTGTCTTAGTACTGGGAAAAGTTAGTCCAAAACTAAACACTGCTCTAATCCTGATAAACAAATCTTAAAAGCAACACTCAAGAGGGTAAAACTATTTACAGGTAACTTAATTACACCCCAGACAAGCCAAGATTTATAGAAGGACAAAAATATCCAGCACCTGACAAGTTAAAATTCACAGTGACTGGTTTCCAATAAAAAATTATCAGGCAGTCAAAGAAGCAGGAAAATATGACCCACAGTGAGGTAGAAAATCAACCAACTGAAAATGATCCAGCACCAAAACAGATGTTAAAATTAGCAAAGACATTAAGATAGTCATTAAAACTGTAATATGTTTTAAAAGTTAAGTAAAATATAGAAGATATAAAAAAGATAGAATTTGAACTTCTAGAAGTGAAAATGATAATATGTGAGATAAAGTATGCACTGGATGTGCTAAATGGCAGAGTAGACAATACAGAAAAAAAGATTAGGAAACTTGAAGGCAGAGCAGTAGAAATTACCCAAAAGGAAACACATATAGGAAAGGAATAAAGTAATAATAAAAAGGCATCAGTGAGCCCTGGAATACCTTTAAGCAGTCTAATGTATTTGTAACTGGAGTCCCCAAAGGAAGTGGAAGGGAGACAGAAAAATATTTGAAGAAAATTATCTAAATTTGATGAAATCTATAAACTCAAAGATCCAAGAGTCTCAATGAATCCCAAGCACATGAAGCATGAAGAAAACTAGATCAAAATACATCATAATCAAATTGTTCAAAACCAGTGATAAAGAGAAACTATTTTACAAATCCTGAGTAAAAAAGACACATAATGTATAGAGGAACAAAATAAGAATACCAGCAAATGTTTTGTAGGAAAGAATATGGGCAAGAAGACAGTGGATCAAATTTATTTAAAATATTTAAAAAAAGAGAGAAGACACAAAAATGATATCACTACGTATTCTATAGATATTACAATGATAAGACAATATTATGAACAACCTTTTCAAATAAATTAAACGACTTAAAGGAAATGAACAAATTCCATGAAAAACACTATCAAAGCTCACTCACAAAGAAATAAGTAACCAGAACAGGCCTGTATCTATTATAGACATTGAATATTTCATTTAAAACCTTTCCTCAAAGAAAATTCCAGGCCTAGATGGCTTCGCCTGTGAATTCTATCAAATATTTAGAGAAAAAATAATACCTATTCTACACAGCTCCTCCAGAAAAATGAAGAGGAGGTAATACTACCCAACTCCCATGAGGCATTGCTCTGACATCGAAACCTGACAAGAATGGTACAAGAAAACTACAGACTGGAAACTGTGGCCTTGGGGCCACATGTGACTTTCTGGATCCATGAATTTGGCTTTTTGACTGAATCCAAATTTTACAGAACAAATTCCTTTTAATAAAGTGTGATTTGCATTTCCCTGATTAGGGATATTGGGCATTTTTTCATATGCTTATTGGCCATTAGTCTATCTTCTTTTGAAAAGTTTCTGTTCATGTCCTTTTCCCACTTCTTGATAGGGTTGTTTGATTTTTTTCTTACTGATTTTCCTGAGTTCCATATAGATTTTAGTTATCAGCCCTTTATCAGATGCATAGCATGCAAATATTTTCTCCCATTCTGTAGGTTTTCTGTTTGCTCTTGTGATAGTTTCCTTGGCTGTGCAGTAACTTTTTAATTTGATCAAGTCCTATTTAGTTATTTTTGTTGTTGCTGTGATTGCCTTTGGGCTCTTCTTCATAAATTCTCTGCCGAGGCCAGTGTCTATAAGAGTTTTTCCAACATTTTCTTCTAGAATTCTTATAGTTTCATGCCTTAGGTTTAAGTCTGTTATCTATGGTGAGTTGAATTTTGTGAGAGGTAAAAGGTGTGGATCCTGTTTTAGTCTTCTACATGTGGCTATCCAATTTTCTCAGCACCATTTATTCAATAAGGATTCTTTTCCCCAGTGTATGCTTTTGTCTGCTTTGTCAAAGATTAGGTGGCTATATGAGGATGGTTTTATATCTGGGTTCTCAGATCTGTTCCCGTTGGTCTATGTCTCTGTTCTTCTGCATATACCATGCTGTTTTAATTACTACAGCCTTGTAGTATAGTTTGAAGTCTGGTAAACTGATGTCTCTCAATTTGTTCTTTTAGCTTAAGATTGCTTTTGCTATATAGGGTCTTCTCTATTTCCATATAAAGCGTAGAATTATTTTTTCTAGATATGCAAAAATGATGCTGGTATTTTAATAGGGATTGCACTGAATCTGTAGATCACTTTGGGTAATAAAGCATTTTAACAATGTTGATTCTGCTGAGCCATAAGCATGGTATGGTTTTCTACCTGTTTATATCCTGTTATTTCCTTCCTCAGTGTTTCATAGTTCTCTCTGTAGAAGTCTTTTATCTCCTTAGTTAAATATATTCCTAGGTATTTTATTTTCTTTGTTGCTATTGTGAAGCGTATTGAGTCTTTGATTTGGTTCACAGTCTGACTAGTGTTGACCTATAGGAATGCTACTGATTTCTGTATATTGATTTTGTAACCTGAGACTTTGCTGACTTTGTTTATCAATTCCAGTTGTCTCATGGCAGAATCTTTGGTGTTTTCTGGATATAAGATCATATCATCAGCAAAGAACAATAGTTTGACCTCTTCTGTTCCCATTTGAATGCCCTTAATTTCCTTCTCTTGTCTGATTGCTCTGGCTAGGACTTCCAGCACTATGTTGAACAGAAGCAGTGATGGGGGCAACCTTGTCTGGTTCCAGTTCTAAGCAGGAATGCTATCAATTTTTCCCTGTTCAGTATGATGTTGGCTGTGGGTTTGCAATATATGGCTTTCATCATTTTCAGGTAAGTCCCACCTATGCCTATTTTGTTAAGCATTCTTATTATAAAAAGGTGCTGAATTTTGTTGAATACTTTTTCTGCATCTAATGAGAGGGACATTCTCTTAGATGGACCATATCCTAGGCCACAAAACATGTCTCAACAGATTTAAAAAATAGAAATTATACCATGCATCTTCTCAGACCACAGTGGAATAAAATTAGAAATCAACTCCAACAGAAACTCTCATCTGTACACAAAGTCATGGAAACTAAACAATGTTCTGCTGAATGACTATTGCATTAAGGAGGAAATTAAGATAGAAATCAAAAGATTCCTTGAACTAAATGATAAAGGAGACACAAGTTATCAAAATCTGTGGGACACAGCTAAAGCAGTCCTGAGAGAAAAATTGACATCCATATCTGCCTACATCCAAAAGACAGAAAGATCACAAATCAACAATGTAATGAATCATCTCAAAGAACTGGAAAAAGATGAGCAATCCAAACCCAGCAAAAGAAAAGAAATAATAAAGATCAGAACAGAGTTAAATGAAGTTGATAACAAAAATATCTTTATGAAAGATTAATAAAACAAAAAGTTGGTTCTTTGAAAAAATAAACAAAATTGACATGCTGCTTGCTAGATTAACAAGAAGCAGAAAAGAAAGAACTCTAATGAGCTCCATCAGGAATGAAAAAGAAGAAATTACAACTGGTGCCACAGAAATACAAAATATCATCTATGAATACTATAAAAACCTCTATGTACATAAACATGAAAATGTAGAAGAAGTGGACAAATTCTTAGAAATACACAGCCTCCCTAGGCCCAATCAGGAATAAACAGAATTCCTGAACAGAATATCAAGTACAGAAATTGAAGCAGCAAGTAAAAAATTTTCCTAAAATGAAACGTCCCAAAGCAGATGGTTTCACACCCAAATTTCAACAGATCTACAAAGAAGAACTGGTGTCTATCCTGCAGAAATTATTCCACAACATTGAGAAGAAAGGAATCCTCCCCAACATGTTTTATGAAGCCAATATCACCCTGATACCAAAACCAGGAAAGGACACAACAAAAAAAGAAACCTAGAGACCAATATTCCTTATGAATATAGATGCAAAAATTCTCAACAATATCTTGGCAGGTGCTTATCAAAAAAATAATCCATCATGACCAAGTCGGCCTTATCCCAGAGGTCCAGGGATGGTTCAACATATGTAAATCTATAAATGTAATTCATCACATAAATAGAAGCAAAACAAAGACCATATGATCCTCTCATAGACTTTCTTCTTGATTTAAGTTATATTTATTCTTAATTTCTTCTAAACAGTGTTTGTGCCTACCATTACAGTGTTTTTTGTATGTAAAAGTAAGTGTTGATATTCTTAATATTCTGCCCATATAACTTGTTTTTTTCACTAAAGAGTAGATAATGTAACCTGAAAACAGCAATATGCAAAAATTTATGATATCTCAGGGGTCATTTGTTTAATTATAATTTATTTGTTATAATATCTAGAAGGCATTTTAGATAGTATATATAATTAAATACTTATGTTATCAGATAATTTAAAATACAAATAATATGTATAACGAAACTGAGATAAGTTATTTACCTCAGCTGAATACTAAATTTAATTTTTTGTTGGCCAGTGCAAAAAAAAAAAAAAATATGGAGGATAAGGAAGAAGACATATCTCCAATTATTTGAGAAGAAAAAACATAGAAGTGACTTTTGGTTGTTGTACTTTAATGGACATCAGGTAATATAATGTTCAACATCTTCACCACATCTCTACAAAACTCATGAAAGTAAAATATTTCCTTTGGCTTAAATTATTTTATAATTTTCACTTAAATGCATTTAAAAAATTAATGTCAAATAACCATGTCTTTTAAATGTCTAAGAATTTTAATATCTTAGTAGCATTCTAGTTATGCTTCCTCAGTTTTAAAATGTCATTCATTTACTTGTAATTTTTTCCCTCTGGCCTTCTAATTTCCTTTGAGCTGAAGTTTCTCATGTGTGGTCTTAGTATGAAGTGAGTTTATTAGCACTTTCACTTAAATCTTTTATCATAAATGGCTTATATAATATTCAAGGAAAAGTACCAAATATTAAAGTATGCTTGGCTTAACACAAAGACATAGTACCTACCACAGAGCTAATCATTATTAGCTAATACCCAAATGCTAAATATCTTGAGTTTTATGCAGCATTAACATTAGCCTCATTGTGCCATGAGGTAGATTATTTTACTCACCTGGAGGTCTAAGTACAGTATAGAGAATAGCGATGCCCCAGCCTTTTTATTATACCCTTTCTTATTTATTCCTATAAGTATACATTAATTTTCAAAAATTTTACTTGCCAAACAAATTTGTAAAATAAGAATTAACATGGTTTCATATGATTTATACACAAAGACACATGTAACAGCCAATCAGAGTTTCTCGTGTATATAGGAGGCAGTGTCATCATCCTGTTGGTGTGGTAATAAAGAGTGAAAATGCTCAACAGTTTAAGTCCTGTGCAGCCCAAATTGGAGGAAAAGTATTAACATTAGGACTTTTAAAATATCAACAAGGACACCAATTTTAAAGACGGTGGATCCTCAGGTATCCAGAGATGGACTGATTAGTTCCAAGAAGATGGAATGATTAGTTCCAAGAATTCTATTCTTTTTCCTTATATATTTTTAATTGAATATTGAGAACCAGTAGTATATTATTCTTTTCATATACTCTTTCCTCAAATTAAGTTTGATGTTTCTGTACGTCCTCCTGCTCTACTTTCCCTTTGTGATATCATTGCATCAAATACCAATTCAAAATTGAAATATTTATAGGAAATTATATACTACTATTTTGCATATCCTTCAAATTATGGTGATACCTTTCCTATTTAGTTGGTAGTTAAAATTAATGAATGCTTTTAAATGGAACTTTAGTAGATACTTATTCTTGACTGAGAAGTTTTACAATTTGCTTCTTAAGCTAAATCATATTTTTAATTAGTTAATCTAAAGATGGGCATATTAAAGCCCTGAGGTGACATTTGTTTTTGACATTTATGTTTTAAATTGTTTCAAATTATACTAGCTTCTAAAGTTTTTTAAATCAATAGTTCATTTAATTATACATAAAGAAAAAGAAATTATCCACTTCATTACACTATTTTAACTTTTTCAAGTTTTCACTGGATGAAGAGTCTGTATTTGTTAGACTGTCTTTTCTTCTAATTTGTATATCATTTTTATCTCACAGTTGAACTATGAAAACTGGAGATATGCGACATACACTTTTTATTCCAAATAACATTCACTTTGCTTTCTGCCATGTAATACAGAGCTCCGGCTTTGGAGAAAGTCATGAGTCTCTTTGTGAAAGTCATGAGTCGGCATGAGTCTCTTAGTGATACAACGGCCAGCAAGTTACTTCACTCATCTGAACTTCAGGGTCCTCATCTAACAAGAGGATAATCATGTCTCCATCACAGGGTTCCTATATGACTAAATGATTAAGAAAATGGGTTTAAGTCACATAACACAAAGGCAGTCAACAAAGCTGCAAGCAATCACTACCACTACCCATTACAATATCGTGGGAAGGCTTCCTTTTCTGAAACACCTGCTCTTGTCTCCTCTTCTGATTGATATACTCCATCTCTATTTCAGACTTTTAAGTTTATTATAGTTTTCTCAGTGAACTATATATTGTCTGTTTGTACTAAAAAAAATTAATATATTAGAGAAGACATATCCCTATTACCTATTTTTAAATACATTTTTCTTCCAGACAGGCACCTAGTGAAAGACCTATACAGATGCTCCTCTACTTATGATGGGGTTATGTCCCTATAAGTCCACTGTAAATTGAAAATGTCATAAGTCGAAAATACATTTAATACAGCAAAACTACTTTACAGCTCAGCCTAGCTTACCTTAAACATGCTCAGAACACTTACATTAGCCTGCAGTTGGGCAAAATCATCTACCATGAAGTCTATTTTATAATAAAGTATTGAATGTCTCATATAATTTATTGAATAATGTACTAAAAGTGTAAAAGAAAATGGTTGTGTACTCAAAGTACGGTTTCTACTGAATGTGCATCATTTCTGCACCATCATAAAGTCAAAAAATCCTCAAGTCAAACTGTTGAATGTCAGAGACCATCTGTATATAGAAAGTAAGGCCCCAGTAAATCTTGTGGACTGACTTGCATCTTTCCCTAAGGTGAGGTGCCCACCAGCACTCCATGGATATACAAAACAGGCTGAAACCCAGGGCTTATTTGCTTATTAGCACCTCCCAAACTCTGCTGCAAACTATTCCTTGCTGAGCAGCTTAGCGCCTTTTCACTTGGCAAGAAATGGATTTCCAAAACTAGGCTTTGATTCCCAAATACTTCCTTCACTGGATTATAATTCTCTAAAGCTACCTTTCTTTTTCATCTTTCGTATAAAATTGAGTTTGCTTTCCACACCCCCTCCCCAAACAGTGAATTTTTTGTAAAACTTGTATTTACCACATTTTTCTAAGACTATTCACTTCATAACAATATCATTTGAAGTACTTTTACAATTTAAAAACTACATATAGACATATCCTTCATAAATATCTCTATTCCCACACTTGTATATTTTATCAGGTCAAACTAGTCAATTATTTTTCTTTCCTAAAGCAATATATTGAGAAAAAAAAAGAGTAAGGTAAGGTGAGGCAAACAAATATTTAAGGGACTATATTCCTGTCAACTTTATTGCATGTACTACTATCACACATTTAAAAACCAGATTTTATAAACTAAACTAACTTAAAGCCATAAAACTGATTCAAGTTCTTATAAAAAATAGTATATTAAGAGTGCATGTATGTATATAGTATACGTGTATATCATGTATGCATGTATAGTTTGTGTATACGTCATATACAATTTTAGATAAAATACGTCATGCTCAGAAAGCATTCTTTGTCAAAACAAAGTACTACAGGTTCTTGGCAAGCAGTTTGGGAGACCAAGTTCTTAGGGCTGATAGCAGAACTAAAAGCCCAACAGGACTGTTTAGCCAGCGTGACCTCTTTCTTCATTGCTAATGCTGCCCAAAGCCCTGGTCCTCAGCTTCACCATGACTTGCTCATCTCTCATCTTGTCCTGGATTTTCTCCATCCCCTGCCCCTGTGCAATCCCACCTCCCTTGCTGCTCCCTTAACCTAACTATAGATAAACCAACTTAGAAAGTAATCATTTTTTAAAAAGAATGAATTTGAAGAAAGATTCTATTTTTCTGTCTCAGCAACAAATGCAAATGGATACAGTACCTTTAAACTAAACTATTATATATTTACCAAGGGAATAAAGAAGTTAAACAACAATCTAATGTTCTAAAAGAACATTAAAGTTCTAAAAGAACTATTTTTAGATTATGATTTAACACTAAGAGAAACAAACAGACATTCCCCCCTACCAAAAAAAGGGTAGAGAAAAACGTTGAGCTAAAATTTTAAAATAAAACAAATACTTTCTATTGTTTATTTTTCTACTCTTTTCTTAATTAAAACTAATTTATTTCACTCTTTCTCTATGTTAGAACAAACTATAATCCTAATTACAAAGAGCTACTTTTAAGATTTTGGGGGCAAATGGTTATTTTTAAGCCAATATTTGAGGGGGTTTTCTCCCCTAAACCACATGTAAAACACAAGAAAATGTAGCTTCCAAACAACTACAATCAGACCACTTTTTCCAAAATTTAATTATGTGGAATCACATTGCTATCCACAGTGTATTTCTATATTTCTTAATGAAAAGGTAGACTCAAAAAAGGAAATGTGCTAACATTTAAATATAACATAAACATAATTAAGGAAACACTATCTTTTGAAGGGAAAATAAAAATGTCAGATTTACAGCATTTCATGTGGTAGAAGCAACTTCTGAGACAAGGGCAGTTTCCAAGGTTAGGAGGTGAATGCAGAGGGTGTCACTAAACCCTTAGTCTCAAAGAGGTACAACTGGGCTAATTATTTTCTTCTATGCTTCTGTCTATAAGCATTACACTTTTCACTTTTCTATGAAAAAAGACCCATAGTTAATGAGATCCATAAAGATTTCTTAATCAGCTTATATCGTGAAAGAGTATTAAAGTCTCTATTTTCACAACAGGCACATGAAATACACACTTTTATGATATATTACTAGCACAGGAACTTACATCTCTCTCTCCTTGAACCACCTGCAAATTTTAATAGTCATGTATCGCCAGGGTACCAGAAACTCATAAAAGTTTAACCCGCCAATTAACAAGTAGGTAAAGTTCCAGCCCTGTACCATAATTTGTTTGCTTCCAAGGCATAGTCAGAAAAACCTAGAAAATATTCCCTTGAATTTTTTTGCAAGGCAACTATATTCCAGGACTTATTTCATTCCAAAGTCACCAAGATGTAAAAGCACACAAATCCATATCGAAATCATATCCTTATGGAGGGCATAAAGTTAGTGAAAATGTGAAAGTCTAAAAATGGAATTGATTATCTCCAAAAAGCTGCTACCTGAAGGATTTTATTTGGATGAGGTCGATTTTGTTTCACATTCAATCTGTGCCTTTTCTAGCATTGTTATGTGATAGGTCTGTGCCATTTGTTTCATTCTTTTTACCAAGAGCTGTGTTAAAAATCATTATATATTTTTAGGACTGTTCACTCTTATGTAAATACTCAAACCAAGAACCCAAATGTAGGACCCATGAAATACAGAAATCTGAAAAAATCATTGCAAGAAAGAAAAAGCCTCCCAATTCTTTTCCACAACAATGGTGATGGCTACTAAGTACATTCCAATAGGATGACATCAGGCTATTTAAGTTTTATAAATGGCCCATTAGTGTCAAGGCCCTTGGTCTCAGTCCCAGCCCTGCTAGTCAAAGTAGGGGAATCACTGCCATATTAAGAAATTGGTTATTTGTCTGAACTTACAGTACCAGGCAGAGCTATTTTCTTTTTCTAGCATTATTTCCTTCCTAGGAGGCTGGTTCACCTATGTGAAATTAAAAAATTTATGTCAGAAAGCTAACAGAAATATTATATGATGTCTGATTTTCCTGTGGCTGAGAGAACATCTATATACTTAAAGGCCAGTAGAAAGACACAAGTTAGGAAATCATTCATTTATTCATTCTTATTTTATTGAGTGTCTTCTATAACTCAGGAACTATGTATTATAGAAACAATACAACATATCTCTGCCCTCATGTAGCGGATAATATAGTAAGGAAAAAACATTATGCTGGGTATTAAATATTTGCTGATTTTAACAGAATTCTTCATTTTTAGCATCAAATTCACAAGATAATAATAAGAATAACTATTATATATTGAATGCCAACTTTCCGCTAAGTATTATGCTAAGCATTCTACATACATATCTAATTTTATTCTCCCAATAATTTCATGATACAAGTATACTATATGAGTATGAAGTTAAGTAATTTGCCCATTGACACATAATTGAATATGGCCAGAACTCAAACCCACTGTTAGATTTCAAAGCACTTCTTTTGACTTAATTATATCTACCTGAAAAATAATTTAGGATCCAATCTTAGTAGATCTCAACCTACCTGAAGACATTTTCTACAGAATTTGTATACCTACATTGAAGGAACTACAAACAGATTTCCTTTAAAAACTGGGGATGGCAACATCTTTTTCCTTAATGATCTCCAGAGCACAGTCTTAATTGACATTTGAAAAAGTTTTGCCAGTTTTACTATTATTCTATGGAATTGATGCATCCCGGTATACTAACATTTAACTCATAAGTGCTTTGCAGGCTTTTAAGAATTTGAAATGCATGTAATTTATTAAGTGCCTAGACACATTGTGCTAGAGACTATGTCAGCAATGAGACAGGTTGTTTTTTTTTTTGTTTTTTTTTGTCAGGAGATCTTAACTCGAACTGAACAATCATAGAGGGCTGGGCACCAACTTTGAATCTCCTGTTTCTCTTGGCTGTTCACACATTTATAGATTCTTTGTTTGCCTAAACATGTCACTCTACTTTGAGATTTATTACAGTAGCTTAATATCTTAGAATAGGAAATGTAAGGAGGCAAGATCTTAAGGTGCAATATTATTGGTCCCTGACAAACAACTGATACCTACTATAGGGGATGCTCAAAGAACATTTTCCTTTGGCAGAGAAGAAATGATTCTTGGGTCCAAGAAAGATATGATCAAATAGAACTCAGAAGTTTTCTAATAGAACTCAGAAATAGAGCAAAGAACTCAATAAATAGGTCAATAAAACCTGAAGATTAGGAAAGTTGAATCTTCTCCAACAGACTGAGAGATAAGTAACATCTAGAATAAAAGGAAAAAAGAACCAGACCTGGGACTTTGGGAGGGTTAGAAACAGATAGATAGATAGATAGATAGATAGATAGATAGATAGATAGATAGATAGTGAGATCAGGAGATTTCAGTAAGAAAGACTAAGCTGTGTCCTATATTTATTGATGTACCTTTAATTGCTTACAGATATATAGTTTATCTATTTCTACGACTATATTCAAGGCATATAACCAGGTTGTTTGTTTTATTTTATCCAAAAAAATATATCTGATTATTTTTGGGAACCTATCTCAGATAAATAATTTTAAACAATACATATTTTTGTATATAAAGAGAGTCATTCATCATTATGCCATTTTTAATAGCCAGAGAGAGAGAGAGCAAAAGAAACAAAAAGAAAGAACTAAAACTCTAATCATAAGAGAGATGTTTCATAAAATATGATGTAGTTACTAGATAAAAAACAGACATCCAAAAAAGTTACAAGTAGAAGGGTTTTAGCAAAAAAGAAAAATATTTCTCTTATAAAAATGTTTGGATGAGAAAGTAAGACAATATTTTGTGATGATTCTACTTACAACTATGAAAAATTTATATAATTGTGAAACAACTGAATAATTTACAAACCTAAATGATACACTTGTTCATTTTAAAGTGTCTGGATTATCTGTATTTTTAAGAATATTTTCTCCATTCTACAAACTTTAGGGAAGATAATTGTACAATATTGTTTTTATATTTAAAACATATATTTACAACCAACAAATGGTCTGAAAGACATCATTTGTGTGATAAATTCAGGCAGACAGGACTCATGAAGCCCAGAGGTAAAGGGAGGCAAGTTATCCAGAGATCTGGTTAGAGCTGAGAAAGGTACTGCCGGGCAACTGCAGGTGACCCAGCTAGAAACCAAGGATAGAGAAGCCACCCATGGGCACATGTGCAGAACTCTTAGCCCAATGGTTGTTTTATTTTGTTTTGTTTTGTTTTAAACATTGTTTTTAATGCTACAAGTTATAGTGCTAACATAGTGCTTTAGTTGAAGTGTTAAAGTTGAAAATGATATTAAATTAATGTCAAAACATATTAAGTATTTTAAAATAAAAATTCAATTGTATGTGTTCTAACACTATCAATTCTGCCTTATTTTTTTTTCCCTAGCATATTTTTTTCTCACTTAAACAGTTGTCCTGTACTTTCAAAAGCTATTTGCTTTCTTTTCATGCCCCAACTTCCATTACCTTTCTGAGAGGGGTGCCCCTAGAAGCTAGATATTGTGCCTCAGGTCTGAAGAACAAAAGTTGCTCAATATGAGGAGAAAAGGAAGCAAAATTGCTATGACCACTGCTGCCTGATTACAGATGCTTCTGTACTAACCATGTGGTATTTCTACATGGGGAAAGAAAAGTGAAAATAGCGGGATAGATATGGGGGGAAAATTCCATGGAGAGACACTGAAAAGCAATCTAGAACAAGAATCAGTGATCAGAACTAAATATGGCAAAGGGATACCTGGAAACTGGAGTTACACTGATGCAAGTTTAAGTAAGAATAGGGATACAAAACTAGCCCAAGGCAGCTCTGTTTTAATGAAGAGTTAGGGAAAGTCTACCAGGTTTTCATCCCCAAAGGAACCTGTCTGTGTATGTCAGGTCCTCCCAAATAACACCATTTCATTATAATGCTGATGACACACACACAAAAAAAAAATCAATCTGGGTCGGGGTGCTGTCTGTGTGGAGTTGCCATGTTCTCCTCATGTCTCCATGGGTTTTCTCTGGGTCCTCTGGTTTCCTCCCACGGCCCCAAACCATGCATATCAGGTGACCTGGCATGTCTACCTGGTTCCAGTGTGAGCACAGGAGGGTGTGTGAGCACCCTATGATGGGTTGGCATCATGTCCAGGGAGAGTTTCTACCTTGCACCCTGAGCTGCCAGGATGGGCTCCAGCCACTCACAACCATGAACTGGAATAAGCAGATAAACAATTATCTTCCTTGTTTTTAGTAAGCTTTCTTAAATATATATACATGTATGTATACACATATATAAATATATATCTAAATAAATATAAATATAAACATATATTATTATGTTAATATATAATATAAATATGTATAAATAAATATATATTTATATATAAATGCATATATATCCCCCATTTATTTCAATGTTTAATATTAGAAGTGTTTGGGGTCCTTATTTAGAAGTTTTATGATGTTTTTGTGACCAGAAATGCACTGTAAGAATTTAACTCTTGTTCATATCACTTAGTCTATGGTAAAATGGGATTCATTATAGGTCATTTTTGCTTAAAGTCAGTTTCCAAGAACCTATCAACAATGTTACATGAAGACTTCCTCTTTTTGTGTTACTAAACACAGTTAGTATAAGAAATTCTAATTTCAAGAGTACAAAGTGAAGTACACTGAATACAATAATGTTAGCAATTATATTACACACCTGCCTAGGCACTAAGCATTGGGGACACTGCACTGCATTAGACATAGCTCCTGCCCTTGTAGCACTTACAGTCTAGCATAATTCTAACATAATTCTCCAAAATACAACGTATTCTCAATCTACTCTGATTTGATTTTGGTCTTTTAAGTCACTAAAAATCATGTAAATGGTTTATTTTTTCCCTTTTAAAAAATATGTTAAATTCATCCTGCCCACATAAGTTATAAACCACTTAAAGATAAGATTCCTTTTTACATTTCTGCCGTCCTTCAATTTGGCACTCAACAGACAACTTCTGGTAAACTGACTAGATATTAAATAGAAATATAACATCATTGTACTACATGGCATTATATTTGTACTGTACATTACAAGTAAGAGTACATGAGATCAAGCAGAAGTTTGAACAAATGCACTGCCTCGCCTTTACTCCCGCCTTCCCTTTTCTGTTTCTGTCTGTCCGTTCTTCCAACATGCCGAATGCCTACGATCCTCAAGATCTCCAAAAGAGGTTTTTCCTTTGCATAAAAGGTCTCTACCACTTCATTTAACCAATACCAACTCATTGTTCAGGTCTAAGCTTGAAGGCTACTTCTTCACAGAGCTTATTTACCCTAACCTCCCCATGGAAGGGTTGAATCTCTCCATTCAATACCCTCATAGCAAGCTCTACTTTTCCTTCACAACACTTACAGCATGTCTTAATTACATATTTTCTTTTGTAATTATTTGGTTAACATATGTCTTGCTCTTCAAAGCAAGAGCTCTATAGGTAATAACTGGTCTTGCTTATCATGGGGCACCAGATCAGAATCTTGGCCATAGCAGCAACTCACTAAACGTCTATGAGTGAGGCCAGACCCCCCAAGGGTTCATTTACTTACTCATTTATAATTTCCTCATTCACTTATTTATGTTCATTTACTCATTATTTCATATTGCCATTTGATCCTAACATACATATATATGTAGCCTAGTCATAGTAATTGCTCCATAGAGTGCTAGACTCTGGGGTTACAACCAAATACACAGTAGGCCCTGCCTTCAATATATGCACATCTGAATACTGAATCTAGGAGACAGACACAGGAAAATAATTTGTATAATAAGGTGTTTTAGTTTCATACTATAAAGAAATATAGGAGTACACAGAAAGAATGGCTAGAAATAGTTAAATCTGTTCCTCCTTCCATCACTAAATTATTACTGCTCAAATCATAAGATCTAATATGCCACTCTATACTAATGATAATTTTACCATAAGAGTCATTGTATTTCATTATTATATTTTGGATATGTTTCTATTTAAAATAAAATGGCAAATTAACAATATTTTACTATGTAAGTATATACCTCACTGTAGTTATACACTTAACTGGGAAATTTAAGTCTGTATGTACACACTGCCAATATAATTCCCTGTACCAAATTTGTAAATAAAGATATTTTATATCCAATTCTCAAAACATGCAATCAGATTTACAATAAGAAATGAAATGTAAACATATTTTCCTAAGCCACTAATTTACTATCAAGCAAGGGACTTTTAGGATCAAGCTGATTCTGACTCACAGCTATGCAACTCTATGATTGCGTTTGCGTAAGCCACAGCCAGCATTTTCTATAATCACTCTGTTTAGAACATCAGATTTCCTGTGGATTTTTTTTAGACTTGCTATGCCACCCAAAATTTTCTCTGTAAAGGGTAATATAATATATATGGCTCTCTATTGCACTTGTTGTTGAAAGAGGTGCCTGGTCAGTGAAGAAAGCCATGAAAGCAACCTTTCATTCCACTGCTTTATGTACTAAAGTCATTCCAACTGTCAGCGATACCAGATATTAACTGGTTTCCCACCTCCAGATTCATCATTCACATTGTCATCAGAGTGAGTTTCCTAAAGCAATATTCTTTTTTTTTTTTTTCTTGCTCTGTCACCCAGGCTGGAGTGCAGTGGCATCATCATAGCTCACTGTAACCTCAAAGTCCCGGGCTCAAGAGATCCTCCTGTCTCAGCCTCCCAAGGAGCTGGGACTACAGGCATGTACCACCAAACCCAACTAATTTTTCTATTTTCTGTAGAGATGGGGTCTTGCTATGCTGTTCAGGCTGATCTTGAACTCCTGGACTCAAGTGATCCTCCCACCTTGGCCTTCCAAAGTGCTAGGATTACAGGCATGAGCCACCACACCTGGCCTAAACCAATAATCTTATGACACCTCTCACATGTCTGAAATTTCTGATGGTACAACAGTACATTCAAGATAAAAGTCAAGCTCCCCCTTGGCTTGGCAATCAAAACTCTTCACAAGCTGGTCCCTGTCTTTCAGCCTCATCTCTCACCTCACCCAACCTTGCATTTCAAACTCCCTTGATACTGAGAAGTTCACAGCTCCTCTTACTCACCGTGCTGTTTCATGTCTTCATGCCTTTGCGCAGGCTCTTTCCTCAGCTCAGAACCTCCTCCTCTACTGGCTAATATTTCTGCTCAACTTTAATATTTACTTCAGTTCTTTCCTCTAAGAGGCCTTCTCTGAGCTCTCCATCCCAAGAAAGGTGACTTACTCTGTTTTCCAGAACAATTGGAGATGCCTGTATTGTTACACCTATTACATTATATTGATTTATTCTGCTCATTTGTCATACTTCTGGTTCCACTACAAGATCCTTGAGAACCGAAGAAAGGGAGGTGAGTTTTATTTCTCTTTGTATCCACCCCCTCAAGTTAACCATGGTGTTTAAAGAAAGATTGGTGCTTGATACACATTAGCTTTTTCCTTTCTCAAAAAGGTACTTGAAGCACTTACAAAATAGACTGGTGGGAGAAGAATGAGACAAGTATATAAACAGTCATAAATCAGGAAGTGGCTATGAGAAGAGCCACAAAGGAGCATTCAAATAAAGGCCAATGGGCGTTGAAAGAGGAAACAACTGATTAAGAACATCAACAAAAGTTCTATTTGAATTGGATCTCCCAGAATGGGTAAAATATTGTTAAAAGAAAAACTGGAAAAGGGGCCAAAGAAACTGCCTGCATAAATAAATAAGAGAGGCAGGTAACAACAGATTGTGAACTACAAGTAGTAACTCTGGTCACAAGAGGTATATGTAGCAGGATAATATGGAATAAAAATGAAGATAGGATTAGAGCAGTGTAGCCCCAACCTTTTTGGCACCAAGGACTGGTTTCATGTAAGACAATTTTTCCATGAATGTGGGGGACAGGAAGGGGGAGGCGGAGCTCAAGCCGTGATGTGAGCAATGGGGAGTGGTATAGCGGCTGTAAATTACAGATGAAGCTTCCCTCATTTGCCCCACCCCCCTTACCTCCAGCTGTGTGGCCCGGTTCCTAAGTTTCATGGAAGACAATTTTTCCACAGACAGGATTGAGGGGGATAAAGGGGTAGGGAACTGGCCACAGACCGGTACTGGGCCATAGCCCAGGGATTGGGGGCTGTAGGATTTGAGCATGGGGTTCTTTGAAGGCTCATGGATTTATGGAGTTTAGTCTATATATATAATATAAGTAAAACAAAAACCACTATGGTTTTTGACTCTAGTTTTTACAAGGGGAAAGAGCATTGTTCATTGGCTGTCCAATGCTGCTGAGGCATGAGGATTGTTCTCCATCACGGCTACCAGCATCATCACCACCACCACCCCAGTGTAACCCCAGCTCTACCACTTTAAATATGGCTGAAAGGGAGATACTAAGTAAGATCACGCAAAACATAAAGCTCCCAGGCTAGGCAAGGTCCAGAAGAGCCAGGTGTTTGCAGAATATGGCAACCCCAACCCTCAGCATAGCTGCTTCTTCCTCTTCTCCCCAGTCACATCTTCAAATGAAGTAAACAGCCCCAGAATCTGCAAAGCAGCTGTGCAAAGTTGAAGAGGGGAGCCCAGTAGATGTGTGTGGATTAGGGAGAATTTGTCCTTTCCTTGAGTAAAAATGTCTCTCAAGGAGCCCTCAAAGTGACTATGAAGCTGTTTTGTTTTCTATTAGCCTGAAATTTCAAAACTATCACACACACTTGAAATGCACACATTTCATAAAAATACCAACTCCTGGTAGTTTCCAAAGGGCAAATCTTTGACACACCACAACCAAAATGACTGAAAGTAATGAAAACTGAACAAAATAAAGGAAGACTTATTTTCTCCAGAAGAGCCATAAACAGCCTACAAGTGATTAAGTTTAGATTTAAGTGTTTCCCATCACTTTCATACTGCAACTAAAGTATCTTAGCCTAGCGTATGCAAATTGAACCACTGTGTTTATGTAACATCTGATAACTCAACCTACATGTTCATGCCCCACTCCATTAGGGAAAGAAAAACATAAGAGGATAGTAAGTTTTGCAAAATGCAGACAATTTATACAATACAATCTCCAGTTTTTGAAGAGGAATGTCACTGAAAGCTATTCTTCCTTTCCCAGGCTTCAGGACTAACTGCTTTCCTTACACTTCCAATGTCTTGTTCCTCTGCCTCACCTGTCCAGCAGAGTCCTAATTTACCTCCATCCTCCCCTACTTGACTCACATAATTTCATGTATAAATGATGCAGGGCTCTCAATTTTTCCACATGCCACTTGTGACCATCCTCTCCCATTGCAGAAACTGTCCACTGACCTCTTACTCACTCTTTTCAAGTTCCCATTCACATCTCTTTGACACCCTCTCAGTGAATGACCACATGTCCAACTTCATGGTAAAATTAAGAAGTCACCTGATGGGAGAGAATTGCTGTCAACCTCTGGCTCCTACTACAACACACTTGTCTGAGTCCCCATTCATCCTGATACGTGTCTTCTATCTCAGTAAAATATGTCCTTCTCCCTGTCAATCACTATCCCTACAGTATCCCAGTACAGCTGTTGAACAACAGTATGTCAGCAATTTTATATATTTCTAACCTAACGATCTAAGAATCTATTTCCTATCTACATGCCACATGCTTTTACCTTTTTCGTTAAATTGAACTAAAAAAGGGAAAACAAGTCCTTTGGCTGTATCCTCCAAAGGCTTTATCATTGTTTTTCTCTTTCCAACTTCATCTAAGACATGGCTCTAAAGTAGCATGTTACTTCTTCCAACTAATGCTGTTTGTCATCTATGATTCTCCATACTAGCTGTTAATATAAAAATAATGAAAGGAAGACTCACCCATCACCTCTGCAAATTCCTGTGGTTTCTGATTCTTCCTTTGGGTTCTGATGGGAATAGGCCAGTGCAAGAATGCCCTGGGTGCCTTGAAACAAGGGTGGTAGAGAGGGGATCCATGACCTCCTAAGTATACACTGCTGCTGTGCATGCTTGCTATTCCCCAGCCTGAAGAACTAGAGAAAGAAATGTGAACTTCAAGCTTACTGGGAGCAGATTTGTCAGCTACACAGGTGCCTGGGCATGCTCTGCAGCCCTGCTCCCAGCTTCTTTCCTGGAAGGTAGCCTATGAGTATCCTGGAGAGACAGGAGGGCTGTAATATTCCTCTATCATGCTCTGCAAGACGCGCAGCAAACACCCTGCTGAACCTCAAGGGAAGAAGCCCAAGTTTTCTTGATTAGAATGTCTTCCTAGTGCTCCTCTGAGAAAATATGACGCTTGGGGAAAAGGAACCTTGCAGAGGAGCGTATTTATTTGAATGACAGTCGCTTTCCAGGTTGCTATGATATGCGCATCATCTCACTCAGCTTATTACTATGAGGCTCCCTTGTCAACAAAACAACAAATGAAAGTTGAGTTTTATTGTGTTTTAAACAATGAGTGCCATTTGTGTCAGATTTTCAAATCTAAATTTAGCTAAGAAATTTCATACACTTTAATTTTTCCTTCTGTACCTTTTATATATCTCAGAAAGAATTTTTTGTTGTTGTACTAGAAATCTGGAAGGAAAAAAAGTGTCATTTTTTTTTTTCCTTTCTGTGACACCGGGGATAACTCTTACCCTTATAAATTTGGTACAGAGGGTGGGTTTTTCAGTTTCCCCATATTGTTTTACTCAGTACCACCTGATAAAAAGCTTATAGAAATTAGCTTTGCCACACACCACTGACCTGCGGAGTCATTTTTCAGCTTCATGAACAAGTCCAAAGGAGAGGAAATTATTTTTTATTAACCAGGCACTAAAATCTAAAGCCTTTTATAAGGGTTGCTTGCTTCTTTCCACTGAGACCAGTGGGCAAAGAAAAAGAAATCCAACTGCAATAACTTTGCCTATAGGCAGCATTATTAAAATCTATAAGGTGAAATTTTTTAATACAATCAAATCATCATAAAATATGTTAGGTATTTATGGTAAATACAACTATTATTATACACCTTTCTCCTGTGACACCACCCCTGGGAGAAAAGGATTTTGTATGTTTCAAAAAAAATTAGCCTTTTTGTAAGGTGCATTTGGGCTTCTCTGGTTCAGGTCAAGTTGCATTTTCCATTATAAACCTGTTTCCAGGGGTTTATTACTTAGTCATAAAAATCTGCTTGGGGCTAAAATATGGCATATAGAGTCTTAGCTCAGCAGCACATTCTTTTAAAAAATGTATCAGAATTGGCTAAAACTCCATTTTAAATGATAAAATTATGATGGGAATATGTCCTGAGCCAGTAGGCTCTCCCAGCTCTGGCACTGCGTTGAGCAAAGGCCCACACCCACAATCTTGTATCTTTCCACTTGTCCCATCGAAGGATCTATAACGTCCACCACAATATTTCTAGGCAAAACACCTGGCAAATGTTTTAAGCTCTAAAAAGACAAAAAGAAAAAAAACACAAAAACAAACAAACTCTAGGGCAGTGCTTTACTGTGAGGTCTGAGGTCAAAGAGTTGTCAAAGAACAAAATCTTATTTCATTTCACTAATGTTCACACTGAAAATACCTTCTTTCTTTTCTACTGGAAAATAAGAAGACATCAATTAAAATATTCAAAAAATACCGAATCAATAAAAAACTGATAGTGCTCCTCATTAAATGATGCTAATCTGTGATATGCTTTTTTGGAGTAGTGTTTCGAATAGGTTTTTTTTTTGTTTGTTTTTTTTTGCTTATTTTAAAATGCAGTTAACTGAAGCAGGGAGGTGCTTTGGAGCAATTATGGAAAACAGGCATAAATTGACGCCACAAGGGGTATCTTTGAAGATTAGGATTTTGGAATAAATTCTGCCATTTTGTAATATAAATTTACTTTTGAATAAACTTAGAATTTAAGGTTGTTTATTGTTACTTTGGACAAATCACTTAACCTCAGTGAGTTTCAGATTCCTCACCTGTAAAATGAAGGGACTGGATTCATGATTATCCATTTCCCTGTTGGTAGGATAAAATATACAGATAATACCTGGTTTTGGGGGAGGCCTGATACTTTGTGGCATTGTTAAAATCACACCATAGGGAAGCTCCTTCGCTGGGCCTCTTGACTGATTTAGCCAATAGTACTACAAATTGAGTTGATAATAATTGGGCTCATGGAATTTGCCTTTTGAACTCTGATGTAAACCTCACTACAACTGGCTTTTTGTTATCAGGTAATGAAGAGGAATGTCGCAGACAATATATCTCCATATGGCAGAATATTTAATAACCATTTATATTTTCATTTTCCCATATATTACATGAATTTTAAAAAGCAGATTGCATTTCTGAATGATGTCTGGTTTGGTTAACATTAAAATAATTTTATATTCTCAAAGACACCCACTAACATAGGGAGGAGGGGAATAGAGAAGTTTTCTCAGGAAGTGGTGGTGATGTTTAAATTTTCCAAAAACAGTGAATAAGTATATGATCCATCTGCCAAAAACTTGCCTAGGGAATAATCCCTTTGCTGGTTGTACTTAATGAAGAGCTTTATTGATTTCAGATTGCCACTTCCAAATTCTGTGACATGTTTTTCTTTCTGTAATAAACAAGCATTTGCTTTCCTCTCAGTGCATTCTGAGTTGAAAATACACTGGTATTTTTACCAACAAATTTCTTAATTAACGTACTGCTAATGTGTCAGTATAATTTTCTTTTCTTTGAAAAAAAACTATATGACCACTAACCCACAATGGCCACTCCCTTCTGTCCTGTCTGCTCCCAAACATCTTCACCCACTTAAGAGCTATATGCCTTCTATTGCCATTCATATCCATTGTATTTCTTAAACATTTATTTTCATGCATCCTAAATCTATTCTCTTTATAGTCTTCTTATTCTGCCTAAAGATAGCAAACAAAGATGATTTTTTCTAATATAGAACTGATTCTTCTCACTCAGAAGAATGAATCCTGGGCTGGGGGTAGAAGGCATTTGAGAAAGAAGGTATAACATCATAAATCAAAAATAAATAAATAAACAAGCCAAAAGAAATCATTTTACAACAAGATGAGAGCCTATGGCCCATGCAAATTCATCCATCAAAGTAGGCAGCAATGAATCAGGAAAGCTTGTATTTCCAGGCTGAACTGATATACTTTTTAACTAATATACTTTTCCCAAGTAAAATTGGGATATAATAACTGATATACTTTTCCCAAGTAAAATTCTAAATATTTAAGCAGTTGTCAATTTATTGGCTAAACACAATTATCACCACTAATTAGATGCCTGGAATTTTAAAGCTTTGTCTCCATAAAGATGTGTGAAACGTAGGTGCATCATCTCTTCGGAGCGCCAATCAAGGGTAAATAGTAGCACCGTGATCGCTAACCCTTAAAACAATTTACAGGGATAGAATCTGATTCAAATAAAAGAGCAAGAGCAGCTTAAAAATATAAATAAAGTTAGAGTGGAGAATGTATAAGGAAGGTGGAGGGAAGGATATCAATATATCAATTTCTCTTTTGTTTCCAAGCTGTTGGGGACGTTAATAAATTGCACACCCGTTGCTTTGTGCAATGAGATGCATCCACCTATACAACCCCTTGTTCCCTCTACAACAGCACCCTGACAATACCTGTCTGGTCCCTATCATTTCTATAATCATCTTATATTTCTTTTAGCCAATTTATTGTCTGTCTCCCTCACTAGAATGCAAGTTTGTGAGTGGGGATTCACATCTACTCTCAGTGCCAGTGCCTAGCATAACACGCAGCACACAGTATCTCTCTGTAACATTTGTGGAAGGAAAAAAGGAAAGAAAGGAAGGAGAGCAATAGGCAGAGGGAGGGAGGGTTGACAAACAATGCCAAAGTCACTGTCTGGACAATCTACTTAACTACTAATGGAATAAAAAAACCTGCCTAATCCTTACATCCTTCCTAACAGAACAAAAAGTATCACAAGAATGGAAAAACAAGCACCACATATACTCACCATCAAATTGGTATTAACTGACCAATACTTATGTAGTAACATTTGCCGGATGTCAGGCAGGTAGGAGGGGCGAGGAGGGGATGGGTATATTTACACCTAATGAGCGCAGGGCACACTGTCTGAGGGGTGGACATGCTTGAAGCTCTGACTCAGGTGGGGTAAAGGCAATATAGGTAACCTAAATATTTATACCTCCGTAATATGCTGAAATAAAAAAATCAATATTGGGGACAAGAAATTTAAAAAAATATTACAATTTATTATGTGAGAGAATGTAATCTGAGGAAGAATGAACTACTAAGCCAATATCTAGATCTTCAAAAGAAGGCACCTCCCAAGTTTTTCTCACTTAGACAAACTGTATTATATGTCAATAGTGTCAACATGTAATTGTACAGCTCTGAAATTTTTGAGGCAAAATTAAAGGCTCTAGGCTTTTCTTATGAAATAAGGTGCTGGCCTTGCGAAAGCAGTAGTTGAGAGTTTAAAAAGTTAACATGTTAAAAAAAAGTCGAATATGTCTTGGTAATGTCAAGTTTCCAACACATAGAATATATCTTTTATGTAATCACTAATATAGTGAAGAAGTCAAATCTCAGGAAAATAATCACACCTGAGAACACTCTAACAAACAATCTTCTCCTTCCCATAAGAGTGCAGGGATATTTAATTATTTCCTTTTGAAGACTTAGATTGATAAAAAAAATATATAAATGTGAAAATGTCTGGCATAATTTCTTCTGCAATGCCACAATCTACATACACAAAATTACCACATGATATGCCCATATGGGCATCACTTCCAATAGAGAAAAAGTGCAAAGTGAGTCCAATCAAGTGATGATATTGCTTTATATTTGTGTAGAATAATATAGAATCTTCACATATTATCTCATTTAATCCTTAAAATAATTTCATATGGTTGATGAAATTAGCCCTATTGTAAGGTTAAATTACTTGATAGGTCACACAGCTGGTGGCAGAACCACGACTCAAAGTCTGAATTTACTTCATGCTCCATTCAGTTTATCATAACTGCCTCCACACACCTCAGCATTTTAACAAAAATATTTCTCTTTCAGTAGGATGTCAAACATAGTGCAAGTATTAATTTAAATCCACATTGTAAAATCACTAGATTATCTTTACCAAAATTTTTTATTAAATCATGTTAACCATCATGTTAATCAGAATACCAATTTAGCAGTCCTAATATTTGTGTATGTAACTCAGTAGAAATTCTGTTTTATTTTGTTAGATTATGTTAAATGAAACTTTAAAAACTAAAATACAAAACTAATTAATAAATACATAAATGTGTTGCCGATCGATTTGTAAGGTATCCTTTGATATAAAAAACGACTCTTACATACAACAGTCCTTGTACTCTTGTAGCCTTGTTACAGCCTAACGTGCAGGAAATCTGCAGAATGCAGTTCTTAAACAATGAATTTCTACAGAGAAGAAATTTAATACATTGTAATAGCCCTTGGTCCTTGAATTTGCTTTAAAATAACTCACGGAACTTTCCACATACAGACACAGACAGACAGACACACACACACACATACACACACACAAACACACATGCACACAAACCCAGGCCTAGTCCCCTTGAACGACTGAATCAGAATTTCCTAAACAGGGTCCTAGTATGTTTACTTTTCAAGAACTCCAAAGGGGATTCTGATTAAGAGTCAAGATTCAGAACCACTGCTATTAAGTATAACATTTGCGTCCTCAGACAATTTTTAAAAATAGTATTTTACGGCATTATAGAAAAATGATGCCGAGCAATATCTCTAAGGGTTATAGCCTTTGCTCCTTCTTCATATTTCACAATCACACCAATCCCAAAGGCATAACTTTCCCAGCCTCTGTTTTAATTTGTTAAAATCAATGAGACACCTACAGAATTTTAATAGGAAGATTAAGACAGCTCCGACCTCTGAGCGTCCCTTTAACAAACAAGTATGATTGTAAAGGATAGCTCTTCCTAAATATTTAAGGCCCCTTGTAGAAATGCTAAGTGGAGCTTATTTAAAGACTTAAGTACACAGAAACCTGACACACTCATTTTTAATGGGGAGGTAGACAGTTGTTTATTTAGCTTTTGAAATCTATCCTAAATTTGGCTTTATGGAACAAAAAAAGTCTAGCTTTAAATTAACAGACTGCCTTCTACTGTCCAAGGGATAATTTGAACTTCACTGAGACATGTCTATGAATGGAAGTAAAAATAACTCACATTAAACTCTAAGTACTTCCCCACACGCATTTCACTTGCCACAGGCCCATTGTTCCGTGCATTGCTTTTAAGCAGCCTGTAGGAAATTTTCACTGAAACAATTTCCCATAACCAAGAAAAGGAAGGCCAAAATGATTTCACTTCAAACAAAACAAAAAAAGACAAAAACTTCCTTAGCTTTTCAGCATCTAAGGGATTAAAAGCAGCTCTGTCAGAGTGGCAGGCATGGGAAATGGGAGACTCACTATACTCTAAAACATTCTGTAGCTTTAATTTTAGCTCACTCTCCTCCTGTACTTTTGCATAAAAATCTACTCCAGATGAAGTCCTCTGCTCACAGTCCTAAAAGCCTCCCGCTCCCCACCTCACCTCATCCATTCTTTTAAAAACTCTATTTCAAACTTAGAAATATTTCAAATATCTAGAAAAACAACAAAATAGTATGAGAAGCACGTCTGACTTAAAATAGGTTAATATTTTGCCGTATTTGCTTCAAATTTCTCTTGTCCCCTCTTCTCCTTTTCCATCCAGGTCTAATCAATCTATCCTATGAAAACCTTCCTGATCCTATCAGGCCAAAATGATCTCTTCTCCAAATCTCTTTTTCACCTAATTCTAATTTTGACCAATTTTCTGTTTCAGCTCTTGTACAGGATGGTTCTTATGAACTTTATTATTTAATTCACTCTGCCCTTTAGCCTAAATTAATTTCTTTAGTGCTCACTGATTCTCGGGTTTTCTATTTCATCTTGAGTCAATTTATGTTTTCCTTTTTTAAAAAAAATCCATTTTAATTAAGTTTTAAAAATTACCAGCAAAAATGTTTTCATATTTACTTAAGATTTTAATATTTCTATCAAATAACTCTTATGCCCTTTCTATTTCTAATAATGTTTATAAATACCTCCACATGATTTTTTTTTCTAAAGCTTGCCAGAATTTTGACTATTTTATGAATCTTTCCAAATTATTTTTGCCAATCATGTCTACATGCAGCATCTACCACCCTTCATGCCTTTTGAGCCTTCTAGGGAACTATTAACACTGACTGGCAAGTCCAGGGTCAGCAGGAGAATATTTTCAGTTGCTTCCCTCAGCCTGCCTCTGGCCCTTTGCAGGCTACATTGTATCCAACTTAGCCCCTCTCCTATGAAAAGTGAACTACCATCCATGCCTTCTAGAAAAATAAAAGCACAACTTCAAAGACTTTGTTAATGATAAGGCAAAATATAAAAGATGTCAATAATAAATGATGTGGATGCCTGATACGTAGAGGTCAAGCTCTAATAGTTCTGGAGAAAATTATATTACTTAGACTGCAGGTTTCAGAGACAGGTGACAGAGTGAGAATAGGATTTAAGCTAATAACTATAATGTAATTCTAAGAATAGCAACAGTTTCCATTTACCAAATACCTATGCATGGTGGTAACTGAGATTAGCACCATCCACACAGAACATATATATCAATATATTGATATAGATAGATAATATGTGTGTTATACATATGTTGTTATATATTATACACATATAATAATATGTGTGTTTGTGTGTAAGAGACAGAAAAAAGAGAGTGTATAACTAAATATTCACAGCACACTTGTGGGTCATTATAATAATCCCAGTTTACCAGAGAATCTAAGGTCAAAGTAGATTTAGTCACTGGCTAGGGTGATACAACTTGTCAATTGGGTTCCCAGATGAGAATACAAATCTCTGTGGCCCTAAAAACTGCTCTCTTTTCACTGTGTCTTGCTCACCTCATTCAAGAAGGTGTTAGCTAAATTGTGAGAATGAGAAAGTCATTTTATGTAAGGATATAAATAAAGGTAAAAGTATGGGGAAGTGAGCGGCATATGGAGGAGACAGTAACTAATGGTAACAGGCAGCATTTAGTAAGGGCTCACTGCATGCCAGACTCTGCTCTGAGCACTAAACCTGCATGAACTTCTGTAATCCTGGAAATAACCCCATGAGGTAAAAACTTCTATTGTCCTCATTTGACAGAAGTTAACTGAGGAACAAAAAGGTTAAGTAACTTGCCCAGGGCTGCCTGTGAACTAAGTGAGGGAACTTAGATTTATATCCAGGCATCTTACTTCAGAGCTGCCATTCTTAATAAGCAATAAAGATGAAAACGTGGAGACATTTTTGGAAGGTCCCTAGTGACATCAAATCTAGTTCACTATTTCTAAGTATGTCTTCTGGGCAACACTATTTGCTTGGAGTGTTAATTTGTTGTGTGAAACACAGGTAAACGGGTCACTTTGTGGCAGGACTTCTCAGAACCTTTAAAATATATCACTATGCAATTTAGATGACTAATAGAAGGATATAGGATATAGGGCATGATTTTCTCTAATTTTCTTTGGCCAAGGCATAGTTATTGTTTCATAGAGCAACCGAGAACACTTATAATCCCCTCAATGGCTTCTCCATAACCATGCAGCTAGTTAGTGGTAAACCAAGAGCCAGAACTGAAGACCTCTGGCTGCTCAACCAGGCTTTGTCTACACAGAGATAGTGAAAGATCTTCAAATGTATCCTTGGGACAATATACAGCGATTTAAGTTTTATGAGCAGGAAAAAACAGGGCACAATATACTGGACGGACATGAACAGCCTTTACAAAACTCCTGCAGAAACTCAGGAATGACATGCAAAATGGCCTGGACTAGGAGGTGACAGGAAGAAAAAACAGGAAGCAAGAATAAAACCAAACATTCAAGAATAGAAGTAAACACTGAGGATTTCTAGGAACCAGTAGTTTCTGTGAGAGACAGAATTTGCTGACCTACTAGGATCTTAGCACTGAAACCCCTTGTCCAGTTCTATCAACTTATTCCAGGGAGTGGTCAGTTGCCAAGAGCCATGCAAACACCATCTAATTGGGTTTAGTCATTATCTGAGAATTACTTTCAAATGTAGCTATATATTCCTTCCCAACAAAAGCCAAGGAAATCATGGTCAAACCTTTGAACAAATTTTCAGTTCTCGCCCTTTACCTTATCCCCCATAGCCTCCCTTCTCAACTATTTGTGTGTGTGTGTGTGTGTGTGTGTGTGTGTGTGTGTGTGTGTGCACGCATGTTCTGTTGTCTGTCTTTCTCCAGGGGCAAGCACAACTGAGATCTAAAAATACCTTATTTTTTCAAAACAACTACACTAATTGATGTGTATAGAGAACATGTTAGTCATATTCACAAAATGCCAAAATAAATAAAAAACTATATCCTCAGGAAGTCACACTCTCTTTAAAGTATACAACCACAGAGGCCAACATTTATCAACCCCCCTTTTCCTTTGCTACATTAAAAAAAAAAATCAGAGTAGTTACATCTTTCAGAATATCACATGATATCAATTATCAGTTCACAGTTCCTTTTCTATTTTTGTTTCTTTATCACCTAATCCTTCAATCCAACTGCCTTTAAGGTAAACATTTTCTTTTTTTTTTTTATGCATACCCTTGACAACATAGATTCCTTTCCATCATCTTATGGCAGAGACCACTAGGCAGCCACTAAAAGTCTCTCTCCTCCTACCATACACATCCCAGCCTCTCTCGCAGTTAAGTGAAGTAACATTTTCTCCAGTGGAATGTGAACACAAGTAATGCACAATTCTCCAGGTCCAGCCTCTATAAAGTGACCATAAGTACTCCCCCAGATGCTATCTCCCTTCCAGCACCTGAGATGCTGAGATCCTGAGCCACACTGGAAGCCACAAGTTGAAGATTTCAAAACTACCATCAGTATGAGTCCCTGAAGGACACAGTAGAGGAGAGCTACCGTGCTGACCTGAATGCTTATAATCCCAGGACTCTTGTGTAAATAAGAAAATATTAATGTGATAATCCACTGCTTATTTTGTGGTCTCTATGTTACCACACCTAGCCTAGCTTAACAGAGAAATGGAATTAACAACTTAAAATGGATTGGGGCCATAACAAAGGCCCAAAACTTTAATATTGGCTTAGTGGTCAGAGTCAGGTAGCAAGAAAACAGACATAACAAGCTGGAAAACTGGCAACTCATGCCAAATAAAAGACATTTAGTAAAATCGAAGCCTGCAATTACTCGAAAGACAATCCCAGTGCCTAGTGAAACTGCAGCTTTAGGGAAAGAGGTTTCAAGAAGCCATGATGTTCTTGTGTATTACTCGTTTTTTCCTGCCTATTGCAAGGTTTTACAAGAAAATGATTAGTTCATACAAAAATTAACCAGTTTGTAGACAGAAATGAAAGAGAATGAGAGTCTCCAGAAATCTGGGATTTTGTAGGACTAAAATATCTGACTACATCTGATCACCAAACCACAGCAATAAAAACAATAACACTCTCAATTAAACAAAAAAACTTAATTCTGTGACCAAAAAAAATATTGCAGCTAAGGGTGCAATCCAGCCCAATCACTTCCCCCAGTCTAGTGTTTCAGATGCACTCAAGGTGGCAGCTCTGAATGGAGAAAGAAGTTTGGGAGCTGGAAAGAAACAAAAAAAAAAGAGCAGAGTTTAAAACTATATTTAGAGTAACTTTTTTGGATATGCTGCCTGGCCATGGAACTGATTGGAAGCAGTATAACAGAACCTACTAAATTTCTGAGAAAACTGAACTGCTAAAAAACTAAGAGTCTATATGATCTGATTAGAATTTCCAAAAGGCACTTTGAAGCTAGCCCTCAAAAACGCTTCTTCCTTCATGCCTCTTCCATCCTCAGAGGCTGTACAAAACTATATTGTGACTCCAACATTACACTCAAGGGAAAGGGGCTCTGGAAGCTATGTAGCCCTCAAGATGGGCACCTTCCCCACCACCTGCTTCTGATGTGCTTATGCAGGGGTCATGGTCAAGGGAGAAGATCACAGAGGGTCATGGCAGGGGCTACAGAGAACACCAATAAAGTGCCCTAGGGACAACTGAGGCAATAATAGCATTATTGGTTATCTTAGCCACACATACAAATAGAGTATTTTTAGCCAGAACATTTATATTGTTTTTCTAAAACAAATCCACATGATTAAGGGAAATAAATTCTTCTCTCCTGGATAAGAAGAACCCACACATATTCTATGTGTAATTTAAAATATTATTCCTAGAATTTAAAATTTCAAGAACTCTTTGAAATACAGGAAATCACTGAGTTATTACAATTTAATGTGCATATAAAGCTTTTTCTCTTTGTTCTCCCACAGATTATTTTGCCCCTATAACCCACTGTAAGACATGCAAAAAAAAAAAAAAAAAGTGAAGGTGTTTTTCAAATACTGAGATAATACATCATTTTACTGCCATACACACAGGCCCCCCAAAAATATATAACCATGTTACACTATTGGAATTAGTATCAAAAATGTCAGGAAAGGAGAAATTTTATTCAATAGTTTATCCCTATGCCAACTACTATTGTTGTTTAATCATTTCTTTTGCCACTGAGAGGAAAGATTTTTAAAAGTTCACACTGCCTTAGTTATTTCTAAAATTCTAAAGATGAGCAATGTTCCTATACCACTGGCTTGGCTAGGAGTACTATTTCAGTTGGAATTTCTCTCTGTTCAGCCTACCTCCTTCCTCATTTTCTATGAGTAGTCAAAATAGCAGAGTATCACTTTTGGAGTGACATGGCATTTCGGGAAAAGCCCACACGACAACTGTTTAAAATATTCTTTGCAAGCTTCTCACTGAGAAATACAACACAGGCAATTTGGAGAAGACTTTAATTGTACTCAGATTCTATAATAGCAGAAGAGAATAAGATGTGGGAATTTTTTTTTTAAATGGGCAGGATTATGAGTCCAGCATTTAAGTGAACATTTTCCAAATGCAAGACTCCTCACTGGGTACCAATATATTGTTTTGGCTGATAATATACACGTGAATAAAGCAAGAATAGTTATGGACAGAAGGATGTGGCACAGTAGGTCCCCATGCTGAAACATGGAAAAGGTTCAGGTTATAAAAAGGGACGCTTTTTAAAGCCAAGATAGAGACAGGCACTCTTCTGAGCAGGAGATACTCTTTCTCTTTGGATCTTCTTTTATCCTCAGAAGCTGAAGCTTACCACTCCTTATCTATCAGCAGAACTTGACATATCTGAGACTAAGGATCTCCACAAAGGCCAGACCCAAGAGAGGCTCAAAGACAGAAGAACACTGATGAGCTGCCACGCTGGGACAGGGGAAGAAAATGGTGAGAGAGAGGTGAAGGAAGAGGACCCATGAAGAACATTTCTGTCAAAAGTAAAGAATGGATTTGGCCATGGGATGTGTTCCAAGAGACTAGATTCAATTCCATTACTGGAACTCAGTAAAGAGCTGAAAAGACTCCAGAAGGCAGTATAGAATCTTCTTCACCTTGGGGATGGACTAGGCATGGGAATATGTTGCTTGAAGCTAAAGAAACCAGAGAGCCTCCTTTCCAGCTGTGACTTAATTATGACGGGTCACTTTTATTGTGCCAATTAGGCTGCACAAAAGGGACCGGGGAACCACCTCACACAGTGCGATGGTAAATATGATGTTACTGTAGGTGTTTAATTCCCCTCCCTTGGTAGGTAGGCAGGTTCAAGGTGAGAGTGACATGGGTTTCAAGTTAGGGCTTGGTCTTAAGGTCCTTGTGGCTTCAAAAGGTATTAAGTGATACGCACAGGACCACAAGACTTGTTCTGGAAAGGCCATTGCAAAATAAAAATTACAAAATAAGATTTTCAATGTAAGTTCAATGAAAACAAGATCTCACTTAAAAGTGTAAAACCGGAGTCTATAGAAAATAGAAACCAAATGAGGTGAAGAGTGAAGAAATAATCCAAGGGAATGAAAAGCAGAAAGAAGTGAGAAAATTGCAGATACACGATGCAGGTGCTCAGGGTGTGCAATATGGAACTGTCACAGGCTTAGTGGGGCCAGAAAGAGAACTTATAAAATGCTCTACACAAGGTGCACAGTATTGAAGGTACAAATAAGCAATCTGTGGGAGTTCAGAGTTGAGGATGATGGAAAGTTTCATTGGTGAGTTAAGCTGGACCATTCAGGCAGGCAGGATTTTACCAGAGACATGGGGGAGGCAGATATATTAGGAAACGAAAAACAGAATGACCAAAGGAAATAGAAAATGGGTAAGTATCATCTGAATGTTAAGTACTACAATTTTGCTGGAACAAAGCATTCATTAAATAATAAAAGTGGCTTGAAAGGCAGCCTTGGGTTATATGGAGTGTGGGGCACTTTTTTTTTTTTTTCCTGACAAGCAATGGGGAAGGGGGAAAGGAGATCAGTGAAAGTAAACACTGTTTTCACTATAGCCTACTTAGCAGGCCTGGTGCTGGGGAATTCTTCCTTTCAGCTCTTAGAGAATGCCCATAATGGCTGCAATATTATACACTATACCTAACAATAAAAGGATCATAGGTTTCAGTAGGTTGGGTTTGTTTGTACAACAAAGTGATCACTATCATACTGTTCAGAGGTATTTTCTAAAGCCAACTTACAAGAAAACTGCTATCAGCAAGCAGTTCTAGAGGAACAATACCCTAAATATAACTATGGCCCTTTTTGTAGTCAATTTGAAATTTGTTACATCCAGGCTAGGGAACAATACAACATATCCATAGTGATGTACCTTTTCAATATGCACGCAAATTTATGTCAGGAGGCTCACATATCCCAGACCAAAACCGAAAACTGGCTACATTCACTAGCATACTAACACAAATGTGCTATTACCCGAAAGGAAAATGACGGGACTTGAGTAGTACCCATGCTGGGAGAAGGAAGATTTATTGAATGTACACTTACCTCGTATAATTAACAGTCTCAAAATACTTCTGCATTTGAGAAATGCTTATTTCTTACCCGAAGCTGTAATGTGTGCATTTGAATCCATCACTTTGTCCCTTTTTGCAGCATGGTGCCTACAACACATAGAATTGAGGGCTCCAGAATGTCTACAATAAAGGAATAAACCTTTTCTTTTGCAATGTTAACATCCTTGGCAACCAAAACAACGTGAATAGAACCTTTACAAGTTTGTGGCCCATAAAAATAAAGATGGAAAGACTATCTCCAAGTATAGCCTCACATTTGTAAAAAGTACCTAAAAACAAAAAGAGCCCGTTTTTAATCCAGCTCTGATGCTTCATCTCAAAGGCCTAATACTGCTTATAGGACAAATGCATCTAACTCATCACCCAAGATGCAGAGAAGAATGGGAAACAGGCATAAAAGGTAAAAAATAAGCCCCCTTCTGGGGATGGAAGATCAGGCCTGGATTTAAACTTAACCTCTTTCCCTGCTTTCTCCCCAATTCTAACATCAAGTAGGACAGATGTAGGGCAGAGGAATTTGTAGGACAGAGGGAGGGCAGAGGAATTTTTCCAATTGTCGGGAATTTACTTGGGTGGGGCAATGAGCTAACCCCAAACTTTTGCTTCTGGTCATTGCTTGCTTGCTACACCGCTGTATGGGGAATTATGGGATGAGGTCATTGAAGCACGGGCGACTGGCCCATCAGGCAATAGAGGGCAACCAACCCGCCAATTATTTCAAAAGGCAATAGTGGGCAACCAATCATTTTAAAGGTCAATGCATGATCCATGCGTAGTCAGCTTCTGCGCAGCTTGTGCACCATGGGGATAAAAGGCATGCCGTTGTTCCAGTCGGGGTCCTTGCCTGCGAGAGTGGCCACTGCATTGGTGCTCTGGGGCTTGGACCCTGGCTAGCCAGAAAATAAACCTCCTCTTGTGTGACTGCATCCTCAATGTCTCTGCTTTTCTGTCCGGTGGGGCTGTGGAAGGTCGGTCCCTAACAAGAGATCCAAAACTGAGGCTGGCTAATGATCCATGGGATCACACAACCATCAGCTTCTAATCATAACTCTACCTGAGTGATCTCCAAACTTTAGTAACACTGAACCTCAACTTCCTGATATTTAAAAGCAGAATGTTATTATATATTTTAAGAGGTTGTCAAGGATGTTCAGAAATAATGTATGTAAAATATTAAATATTAGATATTAAAAAATATTAGTATTCTATGTTTCCATTCATAATCCTGATATATACTCCCTTTAGAATAACATATTTATTACAGAAAATAAAAAACAGAATAAAATTACCCATAATAGCCTAACCTTTAATGAATGACTAAAATTATTTTGGTATGGTCTAATTCAATTTATTTAGTATGTCTTAAATGTATATAACTTTTCAAATATTTTACAAAATATTGTAAAACATATGCATTATGTTTTGAAACTAGTACATTTAAGACTTAAAGAAATTAAAAATGTTGTAGTCATTTCATCTATCAATCCTTTCTTTTATTGATTTCTTCCTTTACTTTCATGCTAAGAAGACTTTCTTTATTTTGGTGTTAGATACTTATCTATATTATCTTCAAGCTCTTTTCTGCTTTCTTTTTTTACATTCAATCCTTTGATCCATCTGGAATTTATTTTAGTATATAATGTGAAGTAAAGAACTATTTTTTTACAGAGTTAGCTAGTTTTTCCAGAATCATTTCTGAAATAATTCTTCCTTTCTTTACTAATTTAAATGCCACTTTTATCATATGCCTGAACAGGGTGCCAAAATGTTTTAACCCACATGCCTATTTTGATAACCTAATAGGGCCTGTCTGGGGTATTCTGAGACCATGTCCAGGCCCAGCAGGGAGTCACGACAACATCATTTGGCAATGAATGTCTGCCATGGTGACAAAATGGGAAAAGATGCTAACTGTGCCACAAATGCACCATCCGTGCTCTAGTTAGTTGGTTTCTGGGTTTTCTAGCTCAATTCCATTGCAGCTTTATGATATATATTTTAGTATCTTGTGGCCCAGGTATCCTTTCATTTCTCTTCTTAATCAAGTTATTTATGATTGTTCTTTAATGCTTAGTATTCCAAATGAATGTTATATGCTCTTTGCAAGTTTCCTAAAAACTTTTGTTAGAATTAATTTATAACAGAAAATGTATTTAAAAAATATGAAAAGAAATGACATCTTTACAATAGGTCTTTCTAGCCAGAAACATAAGTTGATCCATTTA
The DNA here is from genome assembly GCF_040939455.1 of Microcebus murinus. Lineage (NCBI taxonomy): Eukaryota > Metazoa > Chordata > Mammalia > Primates > Cheirogaleidae > Microcebus > Microcebus murinus. The sequence goes on from NC_134112.1 coordinate 32,615,305, forward strand.
GTCATGCATTCTCTCAATTTAAAAAAGGAAAAGGGCTAGGCATGGTGGCTCAGGCTTATAATCCCAGCACTTTGGGAGGTCAAGATGGGAGGACTGTTTGAGGCAGGAGTGTGCAACCAGCCTGGGCAACATAGCAAGACCCTATATCTATAAAAAATAACACAAAAAAGCAGCCAGGCATGGTGGCACTAGCCTATAGTTGAGCTACTTGGGAAGCTGGGGCAAGAGGAGAGACAGCTGCAAGACTCAAATTCTAGGGTGTTCCAGGAAGTTCAAAGTGATCCATTAGGAATTCTGCAGTCTACATGGAATTGAGATCTCTTAGATCTGTTCAAATACTGCAGGTGAGAATAAAACTACAGGAAACAGAGACTTTATCATTATTTACCGATAATGTGCTGTGAGACCCAGAAAAACAACTACACAATAAAGGAAGACAATGATCCTCCCAGTAAAACAACAACAAAAAACACAAATATTGGAGGAAAAGAGTCAGTGCTCTTGTGATAGGTTCTGAAACTGAGACAGAAAAGTATTGTACACTTAGTCTTCTTAAAATTTAAGAAATGCTTATGAAGCTAGATTTTGAGTATGTGAGTTCAATAGAACACAATTGGTCGGCTACTCTGTTCCTTACCCTAACTCAGTTCAATTTCTGATACAGAAAGCTATTTAGTGGCAGAATAGTGCTGTATGTTCAAGGGTTCATGAAAACTAGTACTGATTTCCCTAAGAAGATGCTCACAAAATAAAGAGGTTTCTCATTGCAAGATAAAACATTTTTTTTCTCCAGTATACATGAATTTGAGACATATTGCTACACTGACAGACTTAATCACTTGCCCTACTCACAGAACAACTAAACAGTGACCACTAATGCAAAATAACGTAGTTACAATTTTAATCTATATTTATCTAAGAATCAATATAAACTGATGACATACTAAAAACAATGAAGCACTTGTATTCATTTTCTTAACTGTATTTTCTATTATTCACAGAACCAGATTTTTGAGTGGTGGATTTTCAAAAGTATGCCTAACGACAGAAGTCATAAAGTTATATGAGTTATAAAGTTGTAAGTTTCAATAACTGCACCTCAAGTACAAACACAGATCCCTATATGCAGTATGATTAATGATTTTTAGATATAAATCTTTCAAAAAAACAAGCTTTGGTTTTATTTCAGTAGGCATTTGAATAAAACTGATGTGCCCATAGATCAAATAACCAACTACAGCTTTAGATAAAATTGAATTAAGGGAGGCTTTCCATATTTAGTTCTACTGAAAACAATACAGATGTCATTTAATAAAAACAAGTTCCCTTTGCTATCTGCTTTATCGCTTCAATTGCTCAGACATATTGAAGTAAAGGCATTTTGTTTTGTTTTGGTATGGGTTGTGCTTTCATAAAATTCATATGTTTATTTCAAAATATAGACTATGCATATATAAACATATTTATATGCATATAAACACATGTGCATAAATAAATATATATCTACAATTAGACGTGTGTGTGTGTGTGTGTGTGTATGTAGATATATAAAGTTCCACTTTACTCTGGTAAACATACACAGGAAAAAATTAGATTACTAAAATTTGACTTTCTGTGGTTAGGCTCCTTTCTCCACTAATTATTCTTAATGTGAATTTAATCCATTCTCAGATATTTTTATCTGGCATTATTATGAAAAAAAAACTATAGTGTAATATGATCAGCAATGAAGTAAAACAAAATAAATATAGTTTCTAAGTATACACATGGTTTGTTAAATATAGTTTGTTAAATATAATATACACAAAAATATATAAATACATATACAAATTTGTTTAATATAATATACACACAGTTTGTTAAATATAATATACACACAAATATATAAATACATATACAAATATATTCTAAATTATTTATTCTCTTAGAAATTCAACTGTGGCATTTGTTTATACTAAGAGATGCCTTGACATTGATACAGAGTTGAAACTCCTGTGACTTGTCAGCTGCCAGTTACTTTAATCTCTTATGTTTTCCTAAATCTGCACTAAATCATTCAGTCATATTTGCTAGTCCCTGGGTGCTATCAGTATGCGGTCAATAGACAAACAGTGGCACCTAATTTAGCTATTATGCCTCTTTGTTTTTGCTGCCTCAAAACTCTTCAGCATTTCTTTTGCTGAATAATCATTTAAAACACCATCCATTTTCATGTCTCTAGATTTTCTAGTTTTGTTCCACCTACTGGAGAATCTGAGACATCCTTTAGGTATTCTAGAATGAAAGTTAAGTATTTCTCAAGGTGTAAAATTGAACCACGTTCACGTTCCCTTCATTTAAAGGACCAAGTTTCTACTTTAAATCTGGAGAAAAAAAGGACAAACAATAAAAAATAAAACCCAGGGGCAATATATGTAACCCTAACAATATTTGTACCCCCATAATATGATGAAATAAAAGGGAAAAAAAACCTTAAAGAAAAATAAATAAATAAAACCCTTATCTTTGTATGAATAACAGCAGATTTTTTTAAATGCTTAAATATAATCACATCCTTAATGAATCATTATTACATTATTATCTTTGGAGGACGAAACACAGGAGGTAGATCACTATAGCTGTTCATTATATATAGTCATATTTACTGAAAGAATAAAGTACGAATTCTAGAGGCTGTTATTGATATTTAAATTTCAAATCATACTAAACACATTTGCCACATACTAAACACATTTGCCACAGGATTTTAAGAGACATTGAAATTATTATCTTTACTATACTTTAGCTTCAACAAATCAAATGTCATGCATATATGTAGGCATCGAATAATTTTCCATTCTTTTATTTTTTTAAGAGATGGGGTCTTGCACTATCTCCCAGGGTGGAGTACAGTGGCACGATCATAGCTCACTGCAGCCTTGAACTTCTGAGCGCCAGGCTCGTTTTTCTTATTTTTTTAGAGACAGAGTCTCACTGTGTTACCCAGGCTGGTCTTGAACTCCTGGCCTCAAGTGATGTTCCCACTTCTGCTTCCCAAGTTGCTGGGATTACAGGCATGAGCCACCATGCCTGGCTCTTCCATTTTTAAAGGGAAAAAATATGAATAAATCTTCCTAAATAACTAGTTGATATAGTTAATCAATACTAATGACTAAAAAAATCCACAGCATTTTTTAGGTAAAACTAATACTCATTTTTAAAGGAAATCTCCAAAAAATCAAGTTTCCAACAGTTATAAACTAATAAGTATTTGTGTCCCCTCAAAAACTATATGTAGAATCCTAACCTCTAATGTAATAGGATTAGAAAGTGGGGCTTTTCATAGGTGATTGTGTCCTACCAAATTGCCCATGGCCTGTCCTCATATAAATGGGATTAGTGCTCCTCTAAAAGAGATTGCAGAGAGCTCCCGCACCGTACCTACCATGTGAAAAAGTAGTGTCTATGGACCAAGAAGCAAGCCCTTACCAGAACTCAACCATGTGGATACCCTGATCTTGGAATTTCAGCCTCTAAAACAGTGAGAAATGAATTTCTACTGTTTATAAACCATTCTGTTTATGGTATTTTCTTATTGCAGCCCAAGCTAAGATACCAATTTTTTAAAAGAAAAAAGTACATAATTATCGATGAATTACAGTTCTAGGTTAGGGATGAACAAATTGTTGGTCCATAGTCTCCAGGCTCTTATTAACTTTTTCTTAGCCTCAGCATCTCTGATAGCTCTTTCTTACTCCAGGCAAAGGGAAGGGTGCATCACATTAGTTTTAAGGTTAATAACCAGAAGCCAGCATAAATGTGGTGAAGAATTGTTTCATGAATGCCAGGCACTCAAAGCAAAAGAAATATATGGTAATTAACTGAATAATTTAACAGTAAAAATGGAAATATGCATCAATTTTGCCAGAAATCCCCAAAAACTAAAGATGATGAATCAAAGCATTCTGCATATGAAACATGAGAAAGTATGCATTCATTCTACAGAATCAAAATTATGACATTAGCAAGTTTAGTAGTATTTTTTATAATATTTATGTCTTAGATACAGAACTATTACAAATATACACATTTCAAATCTTAGAAGAGAAATGACTTCTACTTCTAGACTGAATTTATCTTGATAAAGTTTCTAATTAAGCAGAGTACCTACTTCTCTTCTTTTAGGGCCCAAGCAACATTGAAGTTTTGCTTTAATTATTGGCTTTTACAGTGGCCTCCCATGTCTCTCACTCCCTCCAGGGCCTTATTTCTTAGACCACTTCTTCATTACCAATCCTTCCTTGCTCTTCACACACAACAGCTCTGGCTCAGAGAGCCACAAAGATCTCTTGGCCCCTTCTTTAAAACCACCCATCTAACTGAACAATAACACTCGATGTCAATAATCACAATGTTTTTTCTGATCTTGCCTATTCTACATATAAACACTATGACACATAAACTTGCATAATACACTACTAACTTTATACTTATTTCTTCATAGACTTTATTTCATTTTATCTTTCAAAAAATGACACCTGGATTAGCATTAGAGAACAGATCCTAATCTTTTCTCTAAATAAGGGAATAAATACCAAGTTGTTAGATAGCATAATTAGGACCATGTAGGTGGTTAGGGACAGCCAAGATTCAGTCCTGGATAAACTCCAGATTCTCACTTCAGGGCTCTAGGGTCAGGGCTACCACTGGCTAGTATGGACATAGTTCTATACCAGAGTATGAGGCTGATTAAAAGAAGGGCAGGCTGAATTGAAGCACCCACTTCATCCCTCAGCCAGATGCCAAACATGTAGAGTACCATCAGCTAAGGGGAAAAGAGAACAACTTATTAAATACCTGCTATATACCAAGCACATTATCTTATTTGTTCTCCCAAACAACCATATGAATTAAGTTTCATCATGCTAATTTTACAGAAGAGGAAAATAAACCTCTAAGAGGTTTACCTAATATTATATCTCGAATATAAACCTATTCGAGACCACACTGCTAATAAATAGTGAAAAAATAAAACTCAAAATCAGGTTAAGCCTATTTGACTTGGGTGAGTATCCTCTTTTCTCAGAACACTACTGCCTCCTTCTAATAGGCTATAGAAGAGGAAGCAGGGGATATATAGCTATACGTCTCCACTAAACCATACTATATTCAGTCATATGTCGCTTAACAACAGAGATATGTCATGAGAAATGTGTGGGTAGGTGATTTTGTTGTTGTGTGGACTTCATAGAGTGTACTTACACAAACCTAGGTGGTACAGCCTACTACATACCTAGACTATATGGCGTAGCCTATTGCTCCTAGGCTGTACCATTACTGTACTGAGTACTGTAGACAACTATGTATCACAATGGTAAGTATTCATGTATCAAACATATCTAATCATAGAAAAGGGTACACTAAAAATACAGTATAAAAGACCAAAAAAAAGGTACACCTATATAGGGCATTCATCATGAATGGAGCTTCACCTGGAAGTTGCTCTGGATGAGACATTGAGTGGTGAGTAAATGTGAAGGACTAGGACAATATTATATACTACACTAGACTGTATAAACACAATAAACCTAGGCTACACTAAATTCATTCAAAATATTATTCTTTCTTCAATAATAAAGTAATCATAATTTACTGCAACTTTCTTACTTTATAAACTTTTAAATTTTTAAAATTGTTGACTCTTTAATAACACTTAGCTTAAAACATAAATACATTGAACAACTGCATAAAAATATTTTCTTTCTTTATATACCCTTATCCTATAAGATTTTTTTCTATTTTTAACATTTTTTTACTTTCCAAACTTTTTTTTGTTAAAAACTAAGACACAAACCCACACATAAGCTTAGACTTACACAGGTCAAGATCATCAATATTACTGTTCTTCTAACTCCACATCTTGTCCCACTGGAGGGTCTTTAGGGGCAATAACACACATGGAGCTGTCATCTCCTAAGATAACAATGCCTTCTAGAAGACTTCCTGAACAACCTACCTGAGGCTGTTTTACAGTTTACTTTTTTTTTAATAACTTGAAGGAGTACACTACAATAATTATTAAAAAGTATAGTATAGTAAATATTAATACATAAACCAGTAACATAGTCATTTATTATCATTATCAAATATTATGTACTATATATCATTGTGTCTGCTATACTTTTACATGACTGGCAGCACAGTAGTTTGTTTATAGCAGCATCACTACAAAGACGTGAGTAATGCTTTGCACTATAATCTATGACAGCTACAGTGTTGTAGGTGGTAGGAATTTTTCAGCTCTGTTATAATCTTATGGGATATGCACTCAACATCTGAGCACCTAAATATATAAGGCAAAATGCACTAGACAACGACATTTCAGAAAAAAGACTGCATACATGGAACACAACAGTGGTCCCATAAGATTCTAACGAACCTGAAAAATTCCTATCACCTAGTGAGGTTGTAGCCTTTTTAACATAGTGCAATGCATTATCTTTTCTATGTTTAGATATGTTTAGATGCACAAATATTACCAATGTGTTACAATTGCCTACAGTATTCAGTACAATAACATGCTGTACAGGTTTGTAGCCTCGGAGCAATAGGCTATGCCATATGGCTTGGATGTGTAATAGGCTATACATCTAGGCTTATGTAAGAACACTTTATGATATTTGCACAATGACAAAATCATTTAATCACAAATGTCTTAGAACATATCCCTATTAATGATTCACACACACATACACACATATATATATACACATACACATTATATATGCACATATACATCTATATGATATATATAGTATATATGGTATGATTAAACCATATATATTTCTCTGAAACCATAACTATATATGTGCATAAACACATTAGATATATATACATACATACTATATATACACATACACACAATATATAGTTGATATGATATGGTTAAACCGTGTGTGTGTGTGTATGGTTTAGTATGGTTTAGCGAATAAACATTCTTTCAAAGTAAAAGAAACTCATCTGAGAGGGAATTAGTGGCATTTTAATTTCATTTAGTGATTTTAATAATTAACTTTATATTTACTATATTCTAAAATTTGTAAAGTATTAATATGTCCCTCATTATTTTTATATGTACTCAGGAAAAATATCTAAGTATAGAGTGCTTTTCATATTTCTAAAAATATCAAATGTTAAACATAAAAAAAACTGAAAGAGTCAAAAGTAAAAGTCTACTAATTTGTCTTTAAAAAGTTAGCATGTCTTAAATATTAGAAAAAATATAATGCATTATCAATTATTTTCTAAAACAAAGGAAATTTCAAGGCAAGCTAAAAAATGTCAATAATTAGTAAACAAGGGTTAACTCAAGAGTTCAGGTTTTGTTGTGTTCCCTTCAAAACTTCTTCAGTTTCAACTAGATTTCAAGGAAAGTAACATTGCAAATGTGGCATTTACACCTCATTTCCTGGCATGGAATCTCTAACCTACTATGAAATCCCATTAAATTTGAAAAATGTCTTCAATATTCAAGCAATAGAAAAGTTCATCAGGATTTCTCAAATACTTAGACACAAACCTCAACAGAATAGTTGTTAATATCATTTCTAAGATCCTCCAAATATAAATATTTTTGTATTTTAATAACCTCATAAGGTAGGCACTATTATTATCCCCTATTTTAGAGGTGAATTAACTGAGGCCCAGAGACATAGTTAAGCTATTATTTTTTTAGATGAAATATACCATAGGTCCTGAATAAAAATGTTCTAAAATTATATAGGCTTCACATAAATAACAACTTGAAATTAAATAAATGAACAAAAATAACCACTTTTTCTTATTAACATGTTTATTAGTGCTCAGCTAGAAAGTATCACTATGAAAGCAATACTACCAATGCAGACAATAAACTCAAATCTTTTGACTCCAGCCTCATTTGTGTTTTGAACCAGTATTAGACAAATGACACTGTAAATATGCAATTTCTAGATTATTAAAATCCACATCTATGAATATAGAAATCTGTTATATGGTTCATACCTCTGCCAGCCTGTACAAGATCCTCCTCATAGCATCACAAGCACAACCACAGATGCCATCAAACACAATCACATCTGCCAGAAGGTGTTCAGCTGGTCAAGAAAGTTTTTATCTGTCAGCGCGAGTAGATCACAGACTAGACTAGGTCTGGTCTGGGCCCAGGTTGGTCTCATGTTTAAAATTTTTCAGGAAATAATTACAACTGTGCTCCTCTTTACTCTTCTATCAGTATGCTTTCAACCATTCAAGAATGACCTTAGGAGTGGGATGAGGTGCCTATACTGAGCAAGTCAAACCTTTAAAGGATCATAACCTTAATTTAACATATGAAGTGATCTTTAGCCAAAGAGAAACTGAGATCTGAAAACCAAGCTCTCTGCTGTGGTTCAACAATTATCCTGCCATGCCTGTCCTGGTTCTCAGGATTGAGAAGCCCTGGGAAGACCAGTGGCACGAGCTACTACTCTAGAAGGCTCAGGTGTCCAAGTAATTCATTCCGCCTGGAAAGTCTGATATTCCCACAGTTGCAACCACTGTGTTAAATCTCACTAGCCCTGTGGCTTTCAGCAATCCTTGCACATTGGAATCACCTGGGAAACTTTCAGAACTACTTATATTTGAGCCTTATTGAATACTAAATCAGAATTTGTTGAGTGTGCATTACTTTATTCAGCTGATTGAGCTGATTCAGATTCCATGAATGCCTCATTTGTAATGAAAAAGTAACTGATTCAAGGGGATCATCTGTGTCATTGCAGGTTAAGATTCAAAAGGCCCCAAAGTTAGCATAAGATCTGCTCTTACCTGAAGAAGTTCAGGGTACAGCAATAAAGAGCCCCAATACTTCAGTCTCCAGACTAACAAAAGACATATGACCAATATCAAAAGATCTCTGAATTCTGTTTTCAGTCATTGCCAGGTAAATTAGTCTAGGAAAAGGAACTAATATATATTTTCTTGTCCACAGTATCCTATCAGTGAAAACTGATTCAGTTCTTAAACCATTTGAGACATTGTACAGAGAAAAAAACTTGATTACATAGTAATTTTTTATTCCATAATTCTTTAAAAGATATGAGAAAAGAAAATGTATAGCTCTGGCAAAATACAGCAATTACTAATTCACCCTTTTTTCCTACTATTGTGTCTATATAGTACTTTCAGTATAATTAGTTCCTATTTTTGCTTGTTTTTGGTTTTGTTGTAGAATTCCTAATATGTTCTAATACATGCATTATAATAGACATAATAGATACCAAAATAGACATACTATTTCATAATAGAATCAATGAGATAAAATATGTACACAAAAGTTATTTCATCCCAAACATACAGTTAACTCCTTTGATCAGAATTTTAATAGAAAAAGTTGATTTTTAAATATTTATCTTCCTTCTTAACAGTAACTTTAACAATAGAGTGCTAAATGCATTCTACAGGAAAAAAAAACCCAAACAAATGAAATAAAATCTCCCACACCTAAACATCCACATTAAGGTATTTTTTGAAGGGGAAAAATATAACCTACATATTGTTAAACTGAAATCCATTCTTCGATTATTGCTGCAGAACAACTGGCAAGGTTTGTTTAGCAAATTTCATGCCAAGCTTCTGAAGTATGCACCCTACCCATTTCCACACATAATTCAATATAAACACTTCTCTTCTGACAGACATTTTGAAAGATCAAAGTGCAGAACAAAGGCAAAGAGTGACATGAAGCGCGAGTTCTGGACCATTGAGATGAATAGACAGATTAGCCAGAAAATTCACGATGACACCTCAGACCAGCAGAAGTGGTTCTGTTTATGTGATTACAGTTTCAATGCTTAGGAGACCCTAATCTCTAAACAGCCATTTTCCTCTATGCCCCTACAGGAAACTCTGCAATATTTCAACAAGTCCATCCATCAATGTCAATCAGTGCAATTCACCTGACATCTCATTATAGGTTTTAAGCAACTGGATGTCATCTAGAAGAGGACAAATAGTTCATTACACAAAACATTATGGACCAAATAGAACCCTTATGCAAAATGCATCAAACAAATTCCAGTATATTGCCAGCAAGGGCTAGATAAAAGTCAAATGAAATAAATTGGCTATTGTGGAATATGCTCCTTATAGAGCACAATGATCCAATTGCCTCACACTTATGATTTGTAGATTTATATCATAAAAAGCAGTGTTCAGCTTGCTAAACAAACAAAAAAAAATTATGGCTTTATGCATATATACTTGAAATAGAGAATTAGATTAAGAGTGAAGTTTTAACTACGTGGACTTCTCTGATCTAGAAGTAGAAAAAAAGGAGAATGTTTGGGTTCCCTAGCTGGAGTTCAATATTTTCAGCAATTTCCAGCCACTCTCTAAATTAATGTTTTCAGCAATGTCGTATACCATCGTGTTGATTTTAGAATATGGCAAAACATCAAAATCCTGGCCAATGTTAGTCCTTTCACTGCTAGCTTGAAAGGATATGCAATTAATTACATTACAGATTTATGGGATTCTAACTAGAACCACACTGACTGGCTTGCTAGTGAGTACAGGAAGAAGGTAAGCCACTTGGGGCTAGAAGAACCTATCGGAATACAGGATTTGCAGGAATAAATTTCCTTTCTTCATAGCTTGTGCTCCAGCCTATTAAAATTCATATATTTTCCCTTGCAGTATCATTATCTCTATTGAGAAATTATGTTTGTAATTAACAACAACAAAAATAAAAGTAACTGAAAAAGCGAGTCAAACTCTTCTTTAAAAAACTCTTCTTGAATATGCTTTGAACCTACAAAAAAAAAAAATTATTGCACTGGCAGGTGGTGGGAAAGTCGACCTTATAATTCCCTCCTACCCTAGAATGATTTAAAGATTCTCTATAAACTTTATTCCCCCTCTGAGCAGCAGTTCCACGGATGCAAACAATCCCATATGGGGATGACAGACACAGTGAGAGGCACACTTCCTCAGTCATCCCTGTGTCTCTCCGTGATGGTCTTTGATTCACTTTTCCTGACTTGCTCTACTCAAAGGCTTTTAGAATAACAATGCATACTAGCTTGAGTTAATCAGCCTCAAGTACTACAAAGTCCAAAGCATTGGAGGAGAAATTTATTTCATTCATAATTAGAAATTCCACTGAAAGAGTCATTAAATAAAGACCAGACATGAAGCTCGAGATAAAGTATTCTCGAGATTTCAATGTAAGGACACTAACTTACCAATATTTAAGAGAGGAAAAAAAGCAGAAAAATGCAAAAGGGAAATAAAGAGGGGGGGAAGAGAAAGACTAGATCTCCTGCAATATAAGACTCTTGGTTTACTTTCGAAAAACACAGTGAGCATATTATTACATTATTCTAAATACTGCTGTGGAAAATAATAAGTTGTTAGTTACCTTTTTCTTGAATTTGAGTTCACTTTAAAAATGTTTTAAACTGTAAAAATTATGTACATAAGAATTTAATTAATTCTACTGTTATCATGAGATAGAAATTCTTAAAATATTTCATTAGCAAAAACCCAGGATTTCATCTCATTTCTAATTCAAAAAGATAAACAGAGACATAGCATGATCTAGTAAATTTTTTTTAAATAAAGATATGGGAAATGTGGGAGTACTTTTCATTTTAAGCACATAAAGGATACTAAAATAGAGCAAAGAGGAAAAAAAGATTTAAGAAAACCCTAAGTGCCCATATATTAATATAGATAGTGTGAAAGCACTTAGCCAGGTGGTAGATTTTCAGGGGCTGAAAAATGGGTTTGGTCAATTTTTAAAGTAATAGCAGATGGAATAAAGAGATAATTTATAATCACTGTGTACATGTTTATAAGGATTTTTGTCCTCAATATATTCAAGCATGAGACTGTGGCCTACGTATTGAGTTCATCAATTATAACCCCTGTTTCTGCTCAGGAGCACCACAGAGAGGCATTTCTCTCCTTGGCTTGGCCACTAGTTATGTAGGAATTTCTGTGTCCCGTTTCGCTGCCCTAAGTGTATCTGAAACCCAGACATGTTCTTCCTTCTTCCACATTACTCAAGTGGATCATCATGAAGCTTAGAGAGTAGAAAGAGTTCCTTATAACCAGCACAAGGGGGTAGAAGAAAAATGGTATGAAATAATCTGATGGCCTTTTTTCCATAGAATTAATTTAAACATTTTTCCTCAGAAAATAAAGCACAGTTTAACAAAATGTTTTCCTTTATAGACAAAGTGTATATGCAATGCAAAGCTCTCAGCGATGGAACCAAACAGAGTCCAGAAACAGAATATATGTGTTTGACATATAACAAATCTGATAATATGGCAGTCGTGGCACTGCCGATCGCTGGTTCATTAGGGATACTTGGTTACCCACATGGAAAACAAAAATGACACTAGATCCCTTTCTCTTACCACACATACAAAATCCCAAGTGGATTAAAAAATAAAACATGATAGGTCACTTTAATCTTAGAATAAAATACAGGAGGATATTTTTATGACCTTTCATAGGAAAGAATTTTCAAACAAGACATAAAAAAGTATTAATTGTTAAATTTAAAAATAATAAATTTGAATCCATCAAAATTAAAACTTCCATTTATCAAAGGCCACTCATAGAAAGGGAAAAGATAATCTGCAATCTGGGAAAAGATATTGGCATTATAAAACTGACACAGGTTTAGTATGGAATTATTCTAACAACTTCCATAAGTCAACAAGAGGTAGAACCATCCCAAAAAGAAAAGTAGCCATTTTCCATCAAAAGAAACACTATGTTGAATAAATACATCAAAAGATACTTAACATCATGCTAATCAAGGAAGTGCAAATTAAGACCACATGAACATTCTCCAGACAAGAAAATTAAGAAATCTAAATATACAAGTGTTAAAAGATGAAGGACAAAAGGAATTCTCATACACTGCTGATGGGCATATAAATTGGTTCCAATTTGCAAACAGAATTTGGAATTATCTTATAAAGTTGAATATGCACCTACCCTATAACTCTACTTCCAATATATCTAAGAAAAGCTACACATGTACCAGGAAACATGCACAAGCATGTTCAGAAAAGTATTGACATAATACCAAAAACCTAAAACAATGCAATTGCTTTTCAAGAGGAAACTAGATAAGTAAATATGGTGTGTTTATTCAAGTAATGAAATATTAAAATTCAGTAAAAAGGAAAATATTCCAGCTATATACCTCATATATAACCTTATATAACCCTAGAATAAATTTAGAAACATAATATTCAGTCAAAAAAGCAAGTTGCAAAAGACTGCATACTTTATCATGCCATGTTTACAAAGCTCAAAACAAACAAAACTAAGCCAAATATTGTTATGGAATAGATACAGGTATAGTACCTTTTTAACAAAAAATAAACGGGAATGAGAAATATAAATCTGGAGGGTAGGTGGCAGTTATCATAGGATTGGATTACTATGAAACACAGAGCACTGCAGGTATTGAAAGCTGGTTGGTAGGTTCACAACCATTCATTTTATTATAAGTTACCTGCTGTATACACATCTGAATGTATAAAACCTTACATGAAAATTGCAAACACAATTGTAATTTCTAATGTTACATTTTATATATACAAAAGAAAGAAAAATGTCTGCATGGGTATCCTGTTTGATATCCAAAGAGTCTTTATTGATTTTTTGTGCCATTCAAACTTCAGTATGAGATATGGTATTCAAAAATCTAGTAGCCTTCTCTTGAAAGATGGGAAGAACCTATGACCCCAGGCCCACGTTCTTGCACGTTCCAAAAATCAGTGGAGCTAAGTAAAAACCACTCCCTCTAGTCTCACAAGCCCTGCCCAGCTTGATTCACTCATTTATATTACATTGGCTTCTCTAAGCAGCTGAGTTTGCAACCCCTTCGAATGCACTAGAATTAATAATGGTTCCCTTGGAATGGTGGAATTAAATATAATTTTATTTCTTCTATTTACTTATCTGTACATTTTATTCTTCTGAAATGAACATCTATTACTTGTGAAAAAGAAACAGAAGCACTATTTTGATAGGTATTCCAAGAGAAAAGGAAGGAATCTTATACAGATAGAGAATGAGAAACAACTTATCTAGAAAGGTAGTAAATACTACATGATAAGAATTACATGTAAATAAAACTTAGCCAAATTTAGGAGATTTTAATGAACATGCTTAATCCAAATATTTTCTGTAGTTTTTTTTTCTTATTAAACTGGATAAAGTACACAATATATAGAAGATGTGACCATGTAACTGAAAGTATCACTTTATATAAAAATAGGAGTTGATATATTGGAATTTCAAGCTGAGAATAAAATATGAGCTAAGTGAATAGCTATGAGCATTTCTTTTAGAAATCAAGTCATAACTTTGCAACTACAAAGACAGAAAACTGCCTTGTAGCAAGGGACACACCACCTTGCCAAAAAATGTCTTCATCTTTCAGCATCATATATTCTTGAATTTTTTTGAAGAATAAAGAGAAAAGGGTGGTTATGGAATTAATGCATCCCACCCTTTGGCTCTTGGAGGCGCTCCTTTATAGCATATTCATGTAAAAGTTCGTCAGCCAAGAAGGTTCTTGGCCAAGTCTGACTGAAAGGCCAGAACCCACGGAAGAGTATGCACAAATCTTGACTGGAATTGTAACAAGTTATTTTGGGATAGAGAAATTCCACTGGTGCAAATGTTAGGTCTATGTCCCAGGCCAGTTGCCAAGATCCAGAAACCTTTATTCTCAAGGCCCTATGCTACATCAGCCCAGTATTTCTTCTCTAACACACAGCATACTGCCAGCTAATAACTGGCCCTGTTTGTGATAGGACCTCCACTTTCATGAGTTACTTGGTACAAGATTTGTCAATTTCTGAATAAGCTTTGCTCACAACGATTCTGCAAAGTTAACACCATCCATGATCAATGTTCCTCTAGCTTTCTTCATATAACACATAAAGCAACAGAAATTAAGATGAGGAATAAGAATTAAATTATAATAGTGGGGAATGAGGATGGAAATACCAGTTTGCCATTTTGTTTTTCAACCATAATCCATTATTCCTGGTTGCGTTTAGGGCTGACATAACATTTTTTTTTAAATGAAGAAGAAACTGATGGGGAAAAAAATGAACAACTGAAAACAACACAAAAGGGGAAAAGCAACTAACATGAGAATGCATCGGGCATTATGTTACATTCATTTAATCTTCTCTTCAACTCTGTTTGGAAATTACCATTAGAAACAGTTTGTCATTCTAGGAAAAGGTTAACTATAATTTACCCAATGACATAGCTAATAAGGTGGTAGATTTGGTGTTCAAATTCCATAGTCCTTGTTCTTCCCCATAACCCACACTTTTCAGAATATGGAATTGTTCAAATTTAGGTTTCATTTGCCTTTGTATGAAAATGAACCTCCTAGTCAGGCATTTCAAAATTAAATTTATTGTTCTTTATTCCTTTGACTGCATTTCCTATTCCTAGGCTGAGTATTACTGGAGAAAGAACAAATAATGCTGCAAAAACGATTCACCATAAATTCATGTTACAGTTACTTTTTTATTTCTACTCAATAATTTCATACAATGCCAGGAAATCTTTTATCACAGGGAGGGTGAATGTGTGGAGCATACACCACTACTTCTTCCTGATTACCAATATCAAGAACTGCTCATCAAGCATAGCTCTCTTATCTGCTTAATACCATATTGACCTCAGAAACCTTCTTAACATAATGTTCCGTGCAGCCACTACCCATCAATCAAATTCTGCACCAGATCTGCAATTTATTTACTATTCTAGTCCTATTTCATTCACCACAGTGGTTCCAAACCTATCAAAACACCAGTTACTAATAATATTCCCACCAGACTTACTCCCAGAAAATAGCCTTATAGCCTAGAACTGGGGTCCCCAAACCTATGGTGAGTTGTATAATTATTTCATTATATATCACAATGTAATAATAATAGAAATAAGGTGCACAATAAACGTAATGCACTTGAATCATCCTGAAACCATCCCCACCCTGCTGATCTGTGGAAAAATTGTCTTCCATGAAAACGGTCCCTGGTGCCAAAAAGCCTAGGGACCACTGGCCTAGAAGACATCTAATTAGAACGTATTTGCCTTCCCACATATTGACCTCTAACTCCTTGTATCTTTGCACTTATCTATAGGCAGTATTTTCTAAAACTTACCAGCTGTCAAGGTTGTTCAAAAACTCTTTGCCCCATCTCTTAGCTATGCATGCCTTCACTTATTCATTACTTTTCAATCTTTCACCCATTACTATGTGACACTTTGCCACCACTGAAATGCATGTTCAACTTTTTCTTGCTCATAAAAATAAAAACAAATTTCTCCTTGACTCCACTGCATTTTAAAAGTAGCATCTAACTTTTTTCCAACCCTGATTAATTTTTGAGCTTCTTGAAAAAATTATCAATACCTGCATTCTCTCTTTTATTTGCCACCTTTTCATTCCTTCCTCTTTTCCATTTAAGGTCTAGCAGGCAAATTTGAAGGTTTGTTTAGTCTTAAGCTTGTCTGTCCACTTCTCTGCACCTAATGTGGTAGACCAGGCTTTCTCAAACTTTTTACGGAAATCTTTTGGGAATTTTGTTAAAATGCAGATTTCGATTCTTTGGGGCTTGCTGGGGCCTAAGATTGTGAATTTCTCGCAAACTTCTAGGGGATGCCCATGCTGCTGGTCCATGAATCACGCTCTCAGTAGCAAGATTATATACAACTCTCTATTTTTGAATCATTGTCTCTCCTTTTTGACTTCCAAAACACACCTCATCCTGGTCCTGTTCATTTTCTGGCTGCCTGTTTTTTGTCTCTTTATTGACTTCTTTTCTTCCTCATTTTCTTTCTAATATTAATACAAGTAACAGTATTTACAGCATTGATCGTGTGCCAGCCACTGTGCTATAGACCTTATGTTGATTATCTTAATCCTCACAAGAATCCATGAGAAAATTTTCATTTTAAAGATGGTGACACTGAGGTAGCACCAGTTACACTGCACAGCCAGGTTGGAGCAGGAATTCAGCCCCAAGCAATTTAACTCAAAATTCTGGGATGTTAACCTCAGCAACCCTGTCTCACACAGACATTGTTCAAGAAGCCATGAGTAAGTCAGTGATACCAACCTCACATCCTGAAGATAAGTGGACAAAAGTTATGATTAAAAAGGGGGAAAGGCTGAAGAAAAAGGGATTATAAACTATTGCAGGAAATCTGAATGACAATGTGGAAGAGTGAATGGATTGTTATTGAAAAACGTTATGAAACAGCCCATCCATTCATAAGTAAATTTCTGAACCTGAAGATCTTTATGAAAAGTTGGACTCTGAAAAAATGTCCATGGAAAGGCATTTCACTAAGAAAATAAAGTAAACTATGGGGCAGTTCACATCCTTACCAAATAATACAATGGGAGGCCCTTTGTATAAAAATGCAAAAGCAAGATTCTCAGGATTGAGATCACCCACAAAAAAGAGGAGACACCTGGTAATGCTGTGTTTTGTCTATATTTATGCCTTCCTCAATACTCATTCGATTGGCCTTCTCTAATTAATCCTTGTAACACTGCACTTCTGAAGGACAAATTAGAAGCAGAAAACATCCCCATTTTGTAAATAAGAAGCAGATGCAGTGACTTAGTGGTTCTTAGTGAATCAATAACAGAACTTCAAAATCAACCCTAACTTAGATTGTACTGATTTATCTACATAGCATGGTGCCAAATGCAAACTTTAAAAAACAAAACCAAAAAACAGTCCTTTCTTTCTTAAGAAAATGAATACCCAGAAGTCTGCAAAAATTCTTCTTCTTTTTCTTTTTCTTTTTTTTTTTGCTAATCTAGGCCAAATTCTAGAAAAAAAACAGGCAAAAAAGGACCAGATCTTTCTTTAGGATTAGTATGTTTCTTCTAAAACCCACAATTACTAGATAGAAACCTTGCCCATTAATCCTCACAATAAGCTTCAGAAGTATTTGAGATCAGACACCAGGAAGTTACAAAAGATATATATACCTCATTTGACATCAAGAAAAGTAAAGAAGGAAATTATATGAAAATCTACTATGGTGAAAATAAAAGCCATGGATTAAAGGCTCTATGAAAAACCACCTTATTAAATCCTAGCCTTCTTTAAAAAAGATAAATAGAATTAATTATAATTAATGGTTGTATTTTCTTTACTAATGTGCTTTTCTTGACATAAACATACTTTAATCAACCCAAAATGTAAAAATGCTTATTAGTGAGTTTATTAGTTTAACAAGCTTTATCAACACATGTCTAGAACTGGCATCTCTAGGTACTTGAATCAATCTGGGATAATTCTCTTTTTTCTCCCTAAATTCAACACTTTTGGTAATTGTCAGGCATAAATTTTTACTAGAAGAAAGTTATAAAGTAAACATAACACTGCATATTTTTTTTTTTTTACCTTTAAAAACACAAGCCAAAACTCTTACTATTCGGGACTGCTCTACCTTCAAATATGAGACTCATGAATAATTCTTGCTAAAAGATAAATGCAGTGTGAAGGCCAGTATATGAAACTTAAGCTCGCTCTCCCTTTCTCCACCATCATAATATGTACAACTGACTGCATTTCTTGCTATGTCTTCTCACAAGACTTTCAGGGGTCAAGCGATTCCTGGCCAAGAAACAAAAGCAAAATCATCTCATTCCTCAGTGGATTCAAGTGAAAACTGGTAATAAAATCAAGTACAACTCCAAGAAGAAACACTGGAGAACAAGCTGGGTCTATAAGGAATTGCACATGAGATGGCACACATGTTTATGCTGCATCACAGTCACTATCATCTTACCGTATCAAGCTGAAAATGTCACCAGTATCTGAACAGTTGAACATGCTTCATTAGGAAAATGGCTCTTCTCTTTGTTCTCTCTTCTCTTACATGCTCTGCACTAGTAAGCTGGTTCAGTAATAAATATGTGAGACCTTTTGTTTGAAAAAAAATCTTTAAATCACTAAGTTTATGTACAATGTGAATAAGGGTTATGAAAACAAAAATCTCACCATTCCAAGGTCAATTTTTACCTATTTTTTGAAAAGAAATGGCTGCTTTTATACATAATATTTTTACTTACAATAATTCTAAGCTATTTATATCTGCATACCATATTCCTATTTATTGCTTTTCTATGCCTTTATGAATATCCAAATTCCCCAATATTTAGAACCTATATCATGATTTTGATGACTGCATCATCTAAGCTACTTAGAAACTTGTGTTTCCAAGTTACCAAGATTGATATTTTTGTTAAGAACCAAGGTTCTTCTACATACATAATATAAAGATATCACTTTCCTCTAACACAGATATATAGGGAAACTAGGTTTGCAATACATAAGCATCCCAGATTTCTATTCTGTGACAACAGAATCCTTCAATTTCTGCAATTCTGTAGTGAAATTTGGAAATGTGGACTGGAATATGATAAATGTTGAAGGTCCACATGGTCAAATACGAAAGGCTAGATCATTTGCAGTCTAACAGCTCATTCTGTTCTCCTAGAAACAATTCATAATCAGTGAGGAGAGCTACGACTCCTATGAGAATTAGAGAATTTGCTGGTGCTCTATTTGCTCCCCCCAAGGCGACTCCTTCAGAGCAGCAAAAGCACTAAGCCTAAGACCGGTGGCCCATGCTGAGTCAGCACTTGTCCTTGAACCAAGAAATTCCAGAAGGGTGGGGAGCTGGCAAGGAGAGAAGGGAAGAAATAAGGAGGACTTGGAGGAAAACAGCATATCATGTACTAACAGTGGGTCTCCCGAGTATATCAGTAATAAACTGGCTTTCTGCCAAAATGTTTTTTCTCTCTCTCTGCAATAAAGGAAATAGTACATTAAAGTGTTTTGTGGACTATGGACAATTTGGAAAATTACACATTTGCAACAGCATTACTCTATGAATTAAAGTTAAGGCCTTTTCCTTAAAGAGACATAGTATTAACCATATATTCAACAGAAATCTAACCCTCAGTAAAATTTTATGCCTACGGAGCCAGTAAAGTGTTTCTAAAATAAGAGAAATGAATGTTTTTTTTGTTTTTTTGGTTTTTTTTTGTTTTTGGTTTCCCTGGTGCAATATAACTGAATGTAATTATTTACCAAATATACAGAATAAGAATGTTTAAATTGAAATTTAATTTAAAGGTTTTAAGTTCTTCCTAGGGGGCAGGCATGGGAGGAGAAGAGAATGCTATCCAAAGAAGAAATCAACATGCAGTAGATTAGATGTTTTAAATGAACAGAAAACACTGGGCTTGGTAACTTCAGGAGAGAGGTATGAGTGGATAAAGGGGATTGGCTGGTTACCATCCACTTTTAGTTACCTGTGTATTGCTTGAGATTTTTACTGAGCACCTATAATTTTGGTAATTTGATATTTTTAGGATAAGAAATCTCAGTTTTTCTCCTTGTTAGGCTTGATCAAAGAAAGAAAGAAATCCCCCCATCTTTCAGTAATATTAGCATATCCTATAAAATATAGTATTGTTAATAAAAGGTACAGAGACAAAGAATCAGCTGAGGGGAGGGAAACTTTGTTAACTAAAACACTTTCTTAGAAGTCTCAAAAGAGAAACACCATTCTACTCTAGGAACCAGGCCATTTTGTAACGAGCCTAATGAACTGAAAATTTTCCTGTAACTGTGATATGTTACAAAACTGATACCAGACAAGGATAATTCTTCTGTTCTTAAAATTACCTTCAAGTATATAACTTAATGCTAATTAATTTACCCTTTAACCATTATTTATCTAGTATGAGAGTTAACAAATCTATCCAGAATTATGTATAAAGAAATGTTTTAGACACTGTGAGAGTAAATAAATAAGCATAAAGAAATTGTACCAGCCCTTGGAATGTAAACACTTTTATTGGTACAGAAAGACAAATAAATAAAAATTGTCAGCAATGTAGTATGTAATAATTTTGAAATGAGTGGTAATGCTGTAGTAACTAAATGAAAGGAAGAAATTATTCTTTGAGGGAAGAACACGAAAATCTTCAAAAAGGAGGTGAGATTAAAGTGGACCTTGAAGATGTAAAGAATCTATTAGTTTAAAGTGACAGTGAGAGGAAGAGCATTGAAGAGAGAGGCACAGAGGGGGAAATGGTGATTCTTACATTTTCCTTTTTTCCACAGTAAATGGGAAGCCTCTGGAAATTTTTGGCTCAAGATATATTTTAGAAAGTGTAGGAGAAAAGATTAAGGTAAGGATAACAAGTCATGAGGTTGAAACATGTTTCTACAGCAAGGAAAATACAGTAAGGAGAAGATGCAAAAAATATATATATATATATTACCAATGAAGCCTGAGACTAAATGACTGAAGGAATATGACAACATAGAGAAAAAACTTGAAAATTTCACTGTGTAAGTAGGGAAGATGATGGCACAAAGGAAGTTCACTTAGTGAGAGACAGGAATTTTTTCAGAAATGTTTAAAAGTAATTCAAACCGTAGGAATATATGTAGGGTAGCAGGTTAGGACTGGAGATTACTCTCTAATTTGGTGTTACAGTCGAGTCCAAAGTATAAGAACTGTCATAAAACAATCTAGAACAAGAAGGGCAGAGGAGCAAGAAGTGAGGAGTTGAGAGAAGAGGAGAATCTGGAGGGCTGCAGGTGACAGAGTAGTGTAGCAATGCTGAGGAGGAAGAGAAAGTTCTGTGGGCAGGAACCTCCCCTGGAGAGGAAAATGACATTAAGAAAAAGCTCTTGGGTCTGGTTAGGAAATCACCAAAATAACCTGGGTAGGTCACTGAAGACACAAAGCAGGTACCGAGAATTATGGCTAAATGGTGGGTCATTGCCGTATTGTCTCTATTTTTGTGAGATTTTTTTTATTTTTGAGACAGGGTCTCACTCTGTTGCCCAGGCTAGAGTGCCGTGGCATCATCCTAGCTCACAGCAACCTCCAACTCCTGGGCTCAAGCAATCCTTCTGCCTCATCCTCCCAAGTAGCTGGGACTACAGGCATGTGCCACCATGCCCAGCTAATTTTTTTTCTATATATTTTTAGTTGTCCAATTAATTTCTTTCTATTTTTAGTAGAGATGGGGTCTCACTCTTGCTCAGGCTGGTTTTGAACTCCTGACCTTGAGCAATCCTCCTGCCTCGGCCTCCCAGAGTGCTAGGATTACAGGCGTCAGCCACTGTGCCTGGCCTATTTTTGTGAGATTTTGAAAATTTCCTTTTTAAGTTTTAGATAAATATGAATGAGAGTTAAGGAAATGCAAATGAATGGAAGAAGAGTAGAAGCATGGTTGGAGACAACAGCAAATATCCTTTCCTCCTTCTTCTTCCGTTACCACCTCTTTAAGAAAGAAGTACAAGGCAGTCATTAACAGTGCAGGTTTTGGCATAAGACCTTCTGAGTTCAATTAATATTAGTCCTGCCATTTATTCACTGCTGTCCTTGGGCAAATCACATAATCTGGGATTTCTTGAATACTCCTGACTACGTGACAGGTACCTTACACACATTATTTCACTTAATCTTCACAAGATTCTTGTAACATGGTTGTTATATCTCAGTTTTCCAGTTCAGGAGGATCAGTGAGGGTATCGGTATCTAAAGTTATAATTAGTCAGTGGTAAAGATAGGAACCAAACCTAGGTCTGTCGATTATAGTAAATGTCTAATTGTGGGTTCTTAACTACCAAATGATACAGATAGGCAGTAACATACAGTATATTGTACTACATGGTATCCTGTGTTGCCTTCCTGAGCATAAGTACCATACCCAAGACATGAGTGCCTTCTAGATCTTTGCATTTACAACACTTATTTAACATACATGCAACCCACAGCTAATCTTGAAGTTGAAGTCAATTGCCTGCAAGTACCAGTGAAGTAGCACGTGAATTTAGGGGCATGGAGAGCCACCCCAACTATGAGACGCTGTTCTAGGAACAGTTGCCATTCAGTACCAGTCAATGGTTGCCATGCAGAAATTCAAATCCAAGTTTATGGATCTTCAACTTTTCAAAAGTGGATGAAAATTAGGATTTTTATGCTGGCAACTAATTCAAAGTATTCTAAAAATACTACATAGAGCAAACAAAATATAAAAGTCCTTTGGGCTGGGTCTCAATCTCTGCATGACCCAACAAAGGTTTACTTCTACTCTAGTGGTAATACAGAGAGCAATGCTACTCATATCCCTTGTTGTTTCTAGCAATGGAAAATGGCATGTGCATGGGGTAGTGCCTAAATCAGTAAATCCTGTGTTATCTAAGAAGTACCTTGTAGCACCTAAAGACACATTTTGTGTTGTTTAAAGCTTAACAAATAGCCCTGAGTGACTAACTGATGTTGCTGGGAATACGACCAATGCTGGTATAATGCTTCATCTGTGCCAGATACTGTTCTAAGTGCTTTTCACAGAACAAATCTTTTAATCATCCTAAGAACTGTATGAGGTAGCTGCATTTATTATTCCCTTTACACAGTGAAGAAAACTGAGATACAGAGAGGTTAAATAACTTGCTCAGGGTCACAATGCTAGTAAGCTTCAGAGGCAGCATCTGAACCCAGATAAGCCACCTCCACGGTGTACGCCCTTCACCCATGCGGCCATCACCTTCCTAAAGTAAAAGGGGGATAGTGGAGGATGATGATGCTCTGGAGTTTGACTGTTCTCTAGTTCCTCAGAGGTGCTGCAAGAAAAATATCTGGTACTTTTTTACTTTTTGCATCACAAATCCTATTAACCACCACAGCAAGAAGGAATCTTACATGGCAGGTATAAAATATCTCAAATGTTGTTTTTCATGTCACTTCTGCTTATAACAGGACCAACGATATATACTGATACAACTGTTTAGTAGTCTTCACAAATGTGTAAGTCTGTATTACTTTAATGTATTACTGAAATATTTTAGGTATTCATGAATGAATACCTATACATACATATATATTTATTTGTAAATATATACATATATTTATATATATTTGTAAATACATATATATGTGTAAATGCACATATATAAAGTCTTCCTGGATGTTTTAATACTATTTATAGGTTTTTTGTTTTGTCTTGTTTTGTTTTTTGACATTTTAGAAGTTTCAGCAATCAATGACTGTATTTGATTAAAAGAGAAGTTCCTAACAAAATGATATTATGGGATATGTAAGCATATTTATCAAGTTCTTCATGTTCTCATCTGCTCCCATATTTCATCAGCAATTTTTCTGAAGTGCAGCCCTCAGAGAGAGAAACACTCATTCAAAGATGTTTGGATTGTCTCAGCCTTTTACAATCAATGTCAGTTTACATAAAACAAGAATCACAAGATACCCTTTTAAATATCCCACTAATCATTAACTTTGGTCTCAATGTAGCCACATTTACCAAGCTGAAAACAATTTTAACTTTATAGGAAAAAAAGAGTTTTTTTCTTCTACTCCCTACATCATTGTTCATTCTCCCAACATCAGGGGACTCAACACATTACTTCCTATTCCTCAAATGCAGGTGAAACTCAGTTGCAAGAACATTTTAGTCTAGATCACAACCACCTTCTAACTTCTGCCACATTCACTTGAGCCCCTCTGCAACTCATTCTCCACAGAGCAACCAGGATGAACCTTTCAAAGGCTGTCACTGTTTTTCTTTTGCCCTTTGAAGCCATCACAAATCCAAGCTCCTCACAAAGACCTTTCAGTCCTGGCCTCTCCAGCTACATCTTAGCCCACTTCCTCGTTCACAGTGACACACCTAGATACCTGTTCAGTTCCTATTACACAACAAGCTGAGCTCTTTCCTGACTCAGAGCCTTCTCATATTCTGTTCCTCTGCCAAGGGAACTCTTTGCCCAATCCTTTAGGTGATGGGGCCAACTAAAGTCACCTCCTTAGAAACCCTTTCCTGACTCCCTAGCCTGAAGTTGGCCCCAAGAGTTATACTTCCTGTCCTTTTTCTTCTTCTAATTGATTTCAGTCTGTAATTATGTATTACTTTTTGTTTATATGTTGTTTTATCTGTCTCTTACACTGACTATAATTCCACAAGTGCAGAAATTATGTTTGTGTTCTCTTTCTCCTTTCTTCATTTCTTTCTTCAATAAACAAGCAAGCATACAATGAGCATGCAAAATTTATTGAGAGAAGGAAATGAAGACAGGAGAAGGGAGAGAAGAGAAGGAAAGAGAAAAAGAGGGGAAAAAGTCAATTTAACTGTTAAGTTCACACAAATATTTAACATAAATTTTTAATCATTGGAATGTGAGGTCTGTTCAGACATTGCTTATTATTTCTTACTATGGATTACATATATATAGGATTGGATATATTAGTAAAATGTCAGAACCAAAGTGAAGAAACAGTGAGGACAGCCTAAATTGTTTCAGATCTCTTCACTGAAATCAGCCCCTATAAATCCTAAAAGATCCCAGAATGGTGTAAATGTATAGGAATTTTTTTTTTTTTTTTAAATTAAGTGACCATAGGGAAATGCCATTAACTGTGAGGATGAAGAGAGGTAAGTCATTTCTTAAAATGACCTTCAGGTATATAACTTAAATCTAGCTAATTTACTCTTTGACCATTATTCATTGGCTTCTACTACACACAAGACTAATAATAAATAGTTAAATGAAAACAACAACAACAATCTATAAACAAGCCAGGACGTTTATGTCTTGTAATTTAAAAAATTCTTACACATTTTTAGGTCCTACTTTCCTAATTATTCATACATTGGGGAAAATACTGGCATTGCATTTATCCCTTGGCATAGCTGGATTCTTATAATGCAATCTCATAAACTTATGAAATTCAGGAATTCTTATCACAATCTCCTGGACTTCAACCCTCACCCATGTGCAAATTATGATTTTATTCATTAACTGACTACTGTCTTTACCTAAAAAATCAAGCTTTCTAAAGGAAAAAGGTTGTGAAAGTCTCAACTGAAATTACTCCTGCATCCCCCTAGAAAGAGAGCCAAGAGATGTTTCTAGAGTGTTAAATAGGCAGAGGTGGAAGGGAGCAGCTAACAGGAGGAAGGGAGGATTCATTTTTACGAGTCACTAAAGGAAGGCTACCAACTGTTGAGGTTCTCAGGATGAACCCCTAAAATTGGAGGGTTCATCTGAAGCAATCTGGAATTCCTGGTGCTTGTGAGTTACTGAAGGTTGTTCTGGGAAAGAAAGCCTTCTTTCTGAGAAGACATTGTCTGTCAAAGAAAAATCTATGTGCTGCCCTCTGGAGGCTGCGAAAAATAATAAATAAAAATGCCAGAAAGGAAAAAAGTACAGGGAAAGAGGACAGGAGGAACTTATTTTTGTCTTTGTTTTTCTGACCTAACTAACATATTACATTTAGGTCAGATTTCAAATTTGAGCAGTAAATTAATATCATAGAGAGGAAATTCTGAGTCTGATGCAAATAATAATTCTGTCTGAAAACACAATTCTGGATCTTCTTTCTTTTATTCTTTTTTAGTGTTTTTGTGCATTTTTAAATGACATTATTAAGATATATTTATACACCATAAGTTTGACCGTTTTAATGGTGCAATTCAATGATTTTAAAGTACATTTAACCCAGGTTCTGCAATTAACACCATTACCGAGTTTTAGAATATTTCAATTGCCTTCACTATTTAAATACCTTCTACCAATTTACAGCTAATACTGTGAAACTACTCAGTAATTTCTACAGATATATCTCTTATTTTCATTTTTTAAATATGGAATTCTAGTATAAAACACTCTTTAACAAGACAAGAGAATTCTCCCTTTTCGCCATGCTTTTCCATCACAATCCCCTGCCTTGATCAATGTCATGAAATGGGGGTTAAATCACTCACCAAACCAAACTCTGGGGGAAGCACCTGTAAGTGCCTAATTCTCAATGTCCACACAGTGTATACTTAACCTGCCAAAGATTTGAGGGTGACGCTAAATTTGTGTCTAACGTCTCTGTGAAAATTAGCCATGGGTATACTTTTAACATACAGGTCAACAGTCCACTTCAAAATAAGGTTTCACATCCCAAAGTTTTATGAAGAATTCGTGGTTTAAATATTTGCCTTTATTATTATGAGAAACACATTTTTAACTGAATATTCAAAAAAATTCTAAATTATTCCCTTCTGTACTAATGAGCTTTTAAAAAATCTCCATTTTGAATCTGTCAAGAACATGTCAGTCCTGTTGGCCTGACCCAGACCGTATGCTGAAAATGGACATTGCCTTAGGAACCCAGATTCACAGAAAATTAAGACCAGGGCCTCTAAACCATCGTTTGGGGTGGAAATCCAGCTCTGGAATTTACTGTGTAATCCTGGGCAGTGTACTTAATTTCTCCATACCTCAGTTTTCTTGTGGAGGAATGGAGATGTTGAAGCCTTTATTTCAGGTGTAAAGGTAGTGAGAAGTGTGCTTAGAAAATAGCCCATAGTGACTGTCTGTAATCAATATTACCTGAAAAATATTTTACCAAGGATAATTATCATCATTTCTATCTGAAAATAAAGAATGGATTTGTAATAGTTAGTAGAAAAATGACTGGCAACAAGCAGACTGAGGATTTTTAGTCAACAATTTACAATTACTTCTATCACATGTTTTGTGGATCTTCAAAGGCCAGGTATGGTTTCAGTTCATTTCCAAGCCTAAGGACCAAACCAGGAAGAAATCAAATGCTGGTCTCAAAGATAAGTAGTCACACCAGAGCATATGTGCCATGAATGTGCTGACCCCCTATAGCTTTTTATATTGCCCATTCTGGATTCTTCTGAAGAGCCTTTCCCTCATCGCATCCAATCAATAAATTGCCTACTTCACAAAGGTCAGATTGTGGGATCAAGGCAAGGGAAGTGGCAGAAATTTGGGTATGGATAAGTAAAATAAAACAAGAAATCAAATCAAACAAGAAAGCAAAGATGGATATTAATAGTTTGATTTTTAGATTCCTTTTTTTCTAAGCAATGAATGCTTTAAAGCATTAACAACTTAGGAACAGTGCATATCTTTGTGAATCAAAACCAGTGGAGAATCAAACCACTATAATTAATGTAATGAGCCTTGCTGACTCACCTCAACTAAACACAGTCTCTAAAAGCCCAAAGCTGCACATTAATTGCAATTAATGCTTCTCTCCTCTTTCAAGCACTATGGAGTAGAGCTTTATAAACAGCAAAGTGTGTTAATTTAAACAAAATATAAGAAACCAATTTTTTCAAGGTGGTAAAGCTCAGGTCTACATATTTTCATTATTGCATAATGGTTACCTTTAGCCATAAACTACGAGGTCAAAGTAAGGTCAAAATGAAGTGGCAAATGTAATAAATGAGAAGAAAAGTAACTAGAAACCATATTTAAGATGACTTTTTCCCTAGCTAGGTAAATGAATATTATTTTAGCATAGTTCACTCAGTTAGGCTGATTTAAAATAGATTTTCTATTCAAATCCTTCATCTATATCCTGTATTATAACAAAATTTATTTTAAAATTTCTTTTTATCGCTTTTCCCACCTTAAAACACACAGCCCATAACATAGCATTCCATAACATGGAATCTGCTATGTCCCAAATGATTTGATTTAACTTAAAGGCTAAAACTATCCTCACAGTCAAAATAAAGGAATGTGAAACAGGTCACTATTTAGATTGTGAAGATAACATTAAAATAAACAAAGAACAACAAAATGAAAAGAATAAGTCCAGGCTCTTTGTGTGTCTAAAAAACTTATCCCTTACACCAGGTGGTAGTAATCCAATACCAAGAGCTCATAATTTTTAAAAAGTTGTGTACCTGCTACTTCACTGTAAAACACAAAGGTGCAAAGTCTGCTTAGGCAGAAAATAGCTTGGGATCTTTCAAATCCAAATGTGTTGGTCAATGTGGTAACACAGGCCAGTCATCCTGCTGTGTTTTTCATTTATATGCTGTTGATACCCAAGATACAGCAAATAATGTCATCAATTTCCTTCAATTACCTCATAAAGGATTCATTTGCACTAGGGGAATAAAAAGGTTGCGACAGTAGCTTTAGGATCACTCAGCAGCAAGAATCGGCATTAGTAAAACTATCCTCAGAGGCACAAAGAGAGGGAAAAAAGTCATTTACTTAACATTCTTTAATTCTTTGTGGTATAACAAGACTACATCATGATTTAGGGCTGAAAAGCATAGTTGTTTTGCTCACGAGAAAAGTCTTTCATAACCTACACATATTTGTGACACATGCAGTTATGAGCTCTTCGGCTACCTTTAAACATGGTATCCCCTTGCTGAAAGCTCTCTAACAGCCTTCAGAGGGAAAAAAAATCCCAATATTACTTTACTCCTGAAACATCAAATATCCCAGGTCTGACTTTATAAAGAAGTCTCTTTGTATAATAGTTAGATAATGCTGAGGAAAATAACTTTTGTATGCCTATATCCTAACATAAGGTCATGTATAGCTAATGAAGCATTCTTCCTTCGGTTTGATTACATAAAGAGTTGGTTTTGTAATACAATAGCACATGAAGGTCAGTATAGCTATGAGAGAAACCTTAGATGCTATGACAAATCCAATAACTATCAGGGTATTTGTTCATAAAAGTAAAGCATTTCTCAAAATATTTTGCTGATTTGTTAAGGTACCAGGAGATATTTTGCTGGCTGCAGGGCTGACCTTCTGCAAGACCCTATATGGTAAGGCTGTCAACAGATTTTCTTAGAAGATACAGATTTCAGTTTTAGACTAAGGCCGTAACCAAAACAAGAATCATAAAGTTGAGGTACACAAGTATCAAAAAGGGAAAAAATGGGACGGGGGGGGGGATCAGTGGGTTCCTTATTTTTACACCCAGCTTCCCCGACTCCATATGTTAAGTCCTGTTTCAGGTCATTTTCCCTGAATCTCACAGGCTAAACAGCGTAACTAAAGACTTTACTTTCGCCTTTATGTCCCCTTGGAGTATTTAAAGGGAATGATTCACATCTTACAAGGCCAGGAATCTTTGAAATGAACTTCTGGAAAATGCAAAAGTACCTGAAGCTGCTGCAACAAATATAAGACTGCACTGCCCTCCAGAGGTGACTCCCTGGCAAATACTTTTAATCAATTAATGGTACAAGAACTAAGGAAATATGCTGCAGTAATTCTCACTGAAGTTTTAGTCCTTCTGTCTCATATATTTAAAAATATATATATGCATCAAAATCAGTGAAAATCTACTGTTTTCCCCTAGGCAGAATATGACATTGTCTCGGCTCTTCTATCGAATCTCATTTCCTTTTGTCCTACTCAAAAGTAATATATGCGGCAGCTTTTGCTAAATGTTAAATATTAATTCGTTTGGTTGGAGGGCCTATTTATTCATGTACATTTTCAGAGAAATCAGACTAAACAGATAGCCTAAGGAAACCTTAACAGAACTGAAGACCCTCAGAGATATTAAAGGCATAGGAAGGAACAGTTAAAAAAACGAATATCTTACTATCTAATTATGTTGTCATCACTTAACTGAAACTTGAAGGGTGCCCACAGCTATTGTGAGAGAGATATAAATTTATTTTGAACGTTTTACTCTTGAACCTTTGTTCTCCATAACTATGTGATCTAGTTCTATTCAGTCTCACGCACCACTTCAAATAAGAAACATTTTTGTAGATTGTCACATTTCATTTATTCTCTATTGGTTCAAAATTTTCAAGAGTTAAGACAAATCTAATAATTTCTTGATAAAATTCTAACAACCAACAACCTGTGTGCTTCTGTGAATGATTCAAAACACATTAATGAAAAGTATTTACTTGGGAAAATTAAACTTTATCTATACAGCAAATATTTATGTAGGGTTTTGTTAAAATATTAACTCATTTAATTACCATAACACCTATGAAATAGATACTATTATCATCCCCTTTTTGACAGATGAGACACAGAGAGGTTAACTCAAAATCACTGAGCTGGAATGTGATCGAGCTGAGTTCAAATTCAAAAACGTTTACTTCAAAGTTCTGGTTCTTAACTTCTTGACTTTAATTTAAATGGTAATTTAAATATATAGATTCCCCCATTATAAAAATCATTAATAAGATTTAAAATAAAGTTAATACTTCTAAGGTATTTTTTTATAATACATAGGACATAGAAAGCTTAAAAAGAATTAAAACTCTGATAGATCAAAATGCTGGAAGGCAGAATGAAATTATATAATAAAACAATTTTTTGTGTGATAACTGGCAAATATTTAACAAGTCATTAATCTTTAGGAGGATAAAAACCAAGAAAATATTGAAACATGGAAAAATATTAACTATCTCCTAATTATAAAAATATCAAAAATACACATTTCATCTTGTAAATATCAAGCAACTGCCTACTATTTTTGAAATCAATAATTGTGACTATGTTTACTGAAATAAAAATAAATAAGGGCAGAAAAAACACTTTTTATAGCTGACAACTAAATTCATCAAGGAAAAAAAGGGAGTGAATAGGAGACTTTAGATTCAATTAGAATCTAAAGAGAGGTACCATCACAAACCTACTACAGTCATTTAACTTAGGCAAGGATTTTAAAATATACTTTAGGTTGCACTTAGAAAACAATGTTCTTGCACCAAGCACAAGCTGGCCAGCTACAGCGGCTGGGTTCAGAAACCAGAAGGCCCCTGGGAAAGCAGCTCAGTTAACTACAAAGCAATGTGGTCAATGCCCAGTGTCGTTATGGGGATTAGATGAGGGTCACAGCTTCATGGCAGCACCTGCACAGCTATGACATAAGCTTATATCCGACATAAATCATATCCCCTCTGTTTTGAAAGCAAATAATAAAAGAGTTGTTCCATGTCTCTTGACCTTTAGTTCTGGGAAACGCTGATTTTTCCCTTATAGCTACAGAATGTACTAACCCATGCCCGGTGGGACAGACTCAGAAACCCCCATCACAGAGCACATGTATAAATATCCACCTTCTCACTTCCAAAGTCATTTGCATCTTAAATATCACTAAAATATTATTATTATTTTTTAAAGTAGCTTAAAGTGAGGAGGAAAGGTGGAGTAAGAAGGAAGGAAACACAAAGACAGATATCTGAAAGAATAAATTAAAATGCCAATATGAATGGAGATACATGATTGACCAGCTAGTGATAAAGTGAATCAGATGACTATTGCCACTTACAGTTGCTAAATGCTGCTTTGCACAAATGCCAATAAATTCGGTGCACGATAAGCTCCTGAATTCATTTTTTCATGGAATGCAATTACTCAAAACTACAACCTCCAAAAAAAATTCCTTTCAAAACTCAGCATTACTTGAGATTTAATGAAACGCTGTTGTTAGAATTTACTTGAATTCTTTTGATAAAAAAAAGACATGGTAGCTAATTACTCTTAAATCACTGAATTATATACACATGTCAAATAATTCTGGACACCCATAAATCCAATTTAACATAAAGGCAAACTGCAGAGTAAGAGATAATAACAGGGGAAAAAATCCTGGAAACTTATTGAATTAGCACTTATATAATACTACTACTAATGATAATAATGAATGATGACCAGAGCTGGCACATAGAAAGAATTTTATCAGCAAGTAGAACACTTTCTAACACCAAGATAGTGCCTAATCCTCACATACATTTTAATGTCCTAATTTCCAAAAGAAAGAGCAATGAGATATACTGATCATTAATACTGCGTAGCCACTTAGTTACTTGAGTAAGGGATCTTTTAAAAAAAACCCTTCATTCTAAATATTCTATATATTAATATTTAGAAAGATGTCTTTTGTTTTCTATATAGTGATATTTCTGTTGGTACAAAAAGTAAAACCTAAGAGCATATGTTTCTATCAGGCACTTTGTTATGAAAAGTACCACTCAATACTAGATATTGGGGTAACTACCAAAACATCATATATGAAGCTCTATTGCTGTGAAAATTACAAAATTACTCATATAAAGATTATCAGATATATCCACCCCATTCAATGTTCAATATTCAAATATTTTTTGAATCCCAGATATGTGCTAGGCACTGGAGATACAGCAGTGAACATGAACAAAGTTACTGTTCTCAAGAACTAACATTATACTGGGGAGAAATAAAAAAAAAAAAAATTAAGAAAACCATATAAGATTTCAGCTGTGGATCACTGCTACAGAGAAAAAGTAAGCCAGCAAGAAGGAGGGGCAATAATCTGTGTATGTGTGCAGATGCTCCTGTACATGAGGTCATCTGGAAAGGTGAGTCTAATAAGATGAGGGCGATCTGCCTGACTTACCTAGGGCAAGACAAGCAGAGGGACCAGCAAGTTCAAAGATCCTTGAACACAGAATGCATATGGTGGTGCAAGGTTCTGTGGGCCTTGATAAGGATTCTGAATTTTACTCTGAACTCTAAGCAAGAGTAGAATCATGGGGAAGCCAATGTGAGAAATGTGGGTTCTAATCTTGGGGCAAATGATTGTACTGTGTAGAAATAGCTTATATGGCATAGTGGCCAGAATTTGGACTTGAAGACCAGACATATCTAGATTAAAATAATTTCTGTTCTTCAACACCAAAACTCTAAGACCCCATCTCAATTACTGCATTTCTCGGCTTCCATTTAAATGGTCATAATATCAAAATTGCCCTACTATTGTGAAGATTAAATAATACAAGCAGCACCTAGTAATAAAACTATGCCTGGATTACAGAAAGTGTTTAATAAATAGTAGCTGTCATTTTAATAGTGTTGCAAGAAGCTTAAAATGTGAGCAAATGCAGAAGACCCAAATTTTAAAAGGGCTAAAGAGAAGGTAGAGAGAGAAAGTTTGTGTCAGGATAGACTGGATCCTGAAAGATGTTAAGAGGCTCTTCACCTCTAAACAAATCTCCAAAAGACTTCAGTAAGAACCATAGCTCAGAACAACAGATGTGTGATTTCATAATTAGACCTTGGTATTCAACATAAATACCTAATAGAGATAATTAAATTATGGCCCCTATAGTATAACAGATGACTAAAAATAGTATTGCTCAGTAAAAATTAAGCATTTCTTAGGCATATCTATTTGAATCTTCCCAAAAACCTATGGGTAAGGTATTAAACTCATTTTTAAAATGAGAAACTGAGATTCAGAGACAGTAAAATACACGTCCAAAAATCACACATCTAGTAAGTATGCTCAAATCTGATCTATAGTAAGTGCTCAATAAACATTAATAAATGTTTCCTAAGTGAATATATGAATCCTTACTCCAAATATCCCTTCTTAATTGCTGATATTGCCTCTACAATTCATCAAATAAGATGTTCTCCAAATTCTTCTAATCATAAGAATCATCTGGGATGCTTTTGCTTTTCTTGTGTCCAACTACAGAACCCAGAATCTTTTGGGAAGCAGCCTAGAAATTGGTATTTTTAACCAGCAATCCTGGAGATTCTCATGATGAGGGAATTTTGAGACATAGTGGATAGTTACTGCATAATCCCTCCTTCAACTCTATAACTGCCACCTAGTTCTTCTCTTATTTAAAAAGAGAAAACAAGAATGTATGGTCCTTTCAACCCTTTACTTACTTCAAAACTCAATACTTACCATGCCCCTTGGCGAAGACAGAAGGCCCTGAAATACAGATTTAAAAAAATGTTGCAGTGTATTAACTTTGTCTAAGATCCCTTTGCTTATTTTAACTGAACAGGAATAAACACAATTTACATGGGAGTTGTTGTTGCTGTTAGTTTTGTTTTTCCATTACTGGTTATGAATCCAAGCTAATGTCTAAGGAAGGGTGTTTTTGTATTAGAAATTTCTACAGGGACTCACTATAAAAAACACTCCCCTCCTAGGCATTTCCAAGGAGTCATGATAAAGTTCTCATAATATCTAGAAGTTTTACTTCATGTTTTATTTCGTGGTAGCACAACTATGAGTATTGCTGATGAAGTGCTCATTTTCCTTTACTTTCTGCTAAAAATGGGAAAACAGCCTTCCTTTGGAAAGTTTTCAATATGCTTTAAAAATACACATGGCTGTATACTCTGGCAATTGTGCGGTGTGTACTTTGCAGTGTTGGTAATGAGAATTGGATGATGTTACATTAATATGATGAATCATATTTTTCACAAAGTTTTGTGTTCTAAAAAGAAGTATAAAATATAAATTCAGTATGGTGTAGAAAACAAACAAGAAACATTTTTTAAACTCCCATCCTATGGTATTATGTAAAGAAATTGACCCATAGATATCAAATTATCTTTGTGCCACCAGACCCTCCTATGAATGCTACACCCATGAATTAGGAAAGACTGGGGAGAACGTGTTAGATGCAGGAAACAAAGTAAAGTGCAAAATGGCTACTCTCCTCAGACCAAGAAAAATTACCTTCGTTTTTATCCTCTGGCACCCAGGCCAACAATGAGAAATTTCCAGCTTCTCTTGCTATGAGATTTCAGTGAATATTAATTGATAAGAGTCACTGATAAAACCTGCCAATACCCATTATAAATATCGAAGAGAAAAATGTCTTTCAATGTCATTGACTACTTTTTTTAGCTTTGTTTATTTAAAAATTTTATTTAAATGGAATTATACAGAATGGATTCTTTTATAGTTGGGCTTACTATTTCATTATGTTTGTTAGTTTTATACACATTTCTGAATGTAGCTGTAGTTTATTTTTGTACAGTATTCATTATTAAAAAATATAACCCATTTGATTTATGCTTCCTATTACTAAAACATATTTGGAGTTTTTCAATGTGAAGACTTCCAATAATGTTGTTCTGACCATTCTTTGGTGTGGTGAATATATGTAGGCATTTCTGTTGGGTGTATATCTAAGAGTACAATTGTTGGGTCATAGAGTATGTATATGTTCATCTTTAAGAGATACTACCAAAGAATTTTTGAAAGTCATTATCAGTTTACCCACACAGGACTGTACAAGAGTTCTAGTTGCTCTACATTCTCACCAGCATGTGATATTGTCTCTGGTTTTTATTTATACCACCATTACCTGGTGGTATCACATTATGGTTTGAATTTGTATTTTTCTGATTAGTTACAGTGTGGAGCACCTTTTCATATGCTTGCTGGCCATTTGGACATCTTTTTGTGAAATGCCTAGCCAGTTTGCCCAGTTTTTCTGGTGGATTGTCCTTTTCCTCTTTTTCTTTGTTAGCAAGATAAAACAATTTGTTTACTGTGATGTCAACATACCTCTACTCTTTTCCTCACACTTTGAATTTCAAAATATTAAAGAGGTAAAAATGTTTTTGTTATATGAATACTTTGTAGAATGCTTAAGTCAGGGCTTTCGGTGTGCCCACCATCAGAATAGTGTTCATTGTACCCAATAGGTAAGTATTTATCCCTCAGCCCTCCCCCTCCCCCCTTGTTGGTCTCCAATGACTTTTATACCTCTTTGTGCCCATGTGTACCCATTGTTTAGCTCCCACTTGTTAGTGAAAACACATAGTGTTTGGTTTTTCATTCCTGAGATACTTCACATAGGATAATGGTCTTCAGTTCCATGCAAGTTGCTACAAAAGGCATTATTATATTCCTTTTTATGACTAAGTAGTACTCCATGGTATAAATATAACACATTTTCTTTATCCACTCGTGAACTGATGGGCACTTAGGTTGATTCCACATTTTTCAATTGTGAATTGTGCTGCAATAAACTTTGGGTGAAAGTCTCTTACTAATAAAATGACTTATCTTCCTTTGGGTAGATACTCAGCAGTGGGATTGCTGGATTGAATGGTAGGTCTACATTTATTTCTTTGAGGAATCTCCATACCATTTCCCATAGAGGTTGTACTAATTTGTAGCCCCATCAACAGTGTATAGTCTTTCCTTTCTCTCTGCATCCATGTCAGCATCTATTGCTTTCTGACTTTTTATAATAGCCATTCTGATACGGGTAAGGTGTTATCTCATTATAGTTTTAATTTGCATTTCCTTGATTAGTGATGTTGAGCATTTTTTCATATGTTTCTTGGCCATTTTTCTATTTTCTTTTGAACCACTTCTGTCCATATCTTTTGCCCACTTTTTGATGGGGTTGTTTGTTTTTTCTTGCTGATTTGAGTTTTTTTAGATTCTGGATACTAGTCCTTTGTCAGATGTATAGTTTGGGAATATTTTCTCCTATTCTCTAGGTTGTTTATTCACTGTCGATTACTTCCTTTGCTGTACAGAAGCTTTTTAATCATATAGCTATGATCAAGTGATCTTCAACAAAACAGATACCAAGATACACTGGGGAAAGGAAGCTCTATAATAAATGGTACTGGGAAAATTGAATAGCTACATATAGAAGAATGAAACAGAACTTCTATCTCTTACCATACACATAAAAAAATTATTTAAGATGGATCGAAGACTTAAATCTAAGGCATGAAACCATAAAAATTCTATAAGAAAACATAGGAAAAACTCTTCTAAATATCAGCGTAGGCAAAGAATTTATGACTAAGACCCCAAAGGCAAATTCAGCAACTACAAAAATAAATGGGACTATTGACTGGTATCTTATCAAAAAGCAAAGTCATCCTAAAGATTTTGAGATGGGAAGAAGATTCTGAGAGTATATTTAGTAAAAATATTATTTCCCGGTCAGATGATTTTTTTTCTTTTAATGACAACAAAGGAACAATCTGAAAACTGCAACTCTTCTGTTCAACCTAAAACAAATGGTTCTCAAGAAATATTCACATTAATCTTTTAGTTCAACCGAAATAAAAGGAAAAAATGAAAGTTGTGTAATAGAAGTTGTGGCATCCAACAAAACCAAAACTACTAAAAATAGAAAGACTAAAATAAAATGGGATAATTTTGAAATTTAAAGTACCCAAATTGTCTCATAAAGAAATAGTCATAAAGAAGTAATGACAATAGGTTATCCTTGTTTAAAAGTATTCTCAAATTAAATGTACTTTGAAATCTAGTTCAATTTATCTGCAACATTGAGCCACCAATTTCAAAGGTTTTGTAATTCATATGACATTTTTTAAATGGAAACATTTTCCTTCCTTTTTTTTGCAGCACAATTACTGCTATCTTAGGAGGGAAAAAGAAACTTTGTTCATTATGGGCCAGAACATAACTTTTCTTTAGCAAATGATTTGTAATTAAACCAATTACATTTAGCATTCAAAAATTCAGAATGTTGTTTCTATATTTTCTAAATTAGCATTGGTATACTTTAGTCGCTCTAGAAAAAAAGCTGAGAAAAATGAGTTCCTGAAAACTTAAAATATCTACCTTTAGACTCATGTCGCTGCTGTGTTTAGAACATAAATATACTATACATGAAGCTTCTTGAAGAGACATGGACTAAAGAGTTCTTGGAAAAGACTCAACCCTAATGCTTGCCAGAGGCCAGCAGGGGGAGTAAAATCCCAAAAATATAGGTAAAATAAAAAGATTTTAAAAATGCTGAATAAAGGTAAAGCCGGCACCAACCAAGAAAGAAAGGAGGATCAATCACCCAATCAAACAAGCGATGAGAATCAGATTCTTTTGGGCCTTGACCTAAGAAAATAAAGTGAATTGTAATTATACTTCATTCATCTTGTGAGACATAAATTGACCACGTTCTAAATATGTTCTGGGGAGCGTAATAAGCTAAAAGGACCTTTCCTTCATCAGTCCTTAAAAAATTGTCATGGTTTTCATCTTCTGTTGACTAATAAAGAGAACAAACTATCCTATTAGAAGACAAACATATACTTTTATTGAACAACAGTTTATTAATTGTTGAATTCCACTGTGCAGTTGGCTAGAAGAATTGAGATTCCTATTGTCAATGATCTCTTAATCAGACATTTGTTTTAGTGCACGAGAGAAAAATGATGATCTATATGAGTTAACAACTTGGAAACAAAGCACAAAGGAGAGAGAAATTTCTGAAAGCAATGAGGAAATAAGCCAGGAAACACTTTCAACAATAGGCTAAAATATATTCCATGTTCCTAATCTTTCATTTTAAGACATTTTATACATAGGGACACAACATCTAGAAGAAAGGAAATTCAAGCCTTTGGAAACACAATATCCCTTGTAGGTCATAGAATTATCAATGCATCTGATTAAAATACTACCTGTCAAATTTCTCAGAAGCACCTACTACCATCTGGCAGGTGTTTGCTGGCTAGTTATTTCACTCACTAAAGCAGTGAAGGGCTATAAACTTTATCCTGTCTTATTTCCATTAAGATGTAGGCCATGAGCTTTTAGCAGAGAGGCCAAGATCACCCGAATTCTCATTATACAAACTCCCTGTGTAATGATCTTAATGATTACCCTTTAATAGAAGATTTGTTCATCAAAGACCACATCTTTTTATGGATTTTACTTATCAACCCTTAGAAGTTGGTGAAAGAATTTTTCAAGTGTTAAAAAGAGAAAGTTTTGCTAGAAAATCTTAAACTGTGCAGTTAACACTGAATTTGATAAACAGTACATTTCCAGTAACAGCCACCAAAATTCCAAGTTAAATCTGTGCCCTTGGAATAATGCCAAAATGCCACAGCATATTTGCACTTTGAACAAGTTGCAAATTTTTAACTCCTATTTTTTTAACCAAAACAAAGGCTTAAAATATGTGGATTCTATCTTCTTTGAAAATTTTACAATGATAATTTGGGATGCAAAGAAAAATGTTTTTAAGACCAACAGAATGTTAGATTAATTTGATTTGCTATTTTAATACTAATACTACCAGAACTGTTTCTGGAGGCCATATGCAAACCAAAATACTCTGAAATAATCACTATCATTATCTGTCTTTGAAATCAAATGTTATTAGAATTCTTTCTTTGTTACCTGACCAATATCCTTAACCACTCAACCTCAGTTTCCTTATCTATCATAGGCTTGTTGGAAGAAATCAATAAAATAATATCTATAAAGAGCTTAATCTAGTTCCTACCACATAGTAAGTAATCAATAAATGATACCTTAGTTATATCCTATTAGACATTTATACCTATTGGGTTCATGACACTTAATCATGGCATTTATAAAAGGAAAATAATTTTTTAAAAAAGGCATTTCCAGTTTTCACTTACAATCTGAAATATCCTGTTTTGCACATTATTTATAATCAGAGAACTCTGCTAAGAAACTAAATATTTTCTGTCAAATATGCAACTCCTCTTCCAAAACAATTACTCATTAACCCTAAAAAAGGATAGCCCTATTGAATTATTCGCTACAGAAAAAAACTCTAGAGAAGGCAGATATATAATGTGGTCATGACCCAATACAGTTGGGTAAATGAAAAAGTAAAGGTTCCCCCAAAGTATTTCTAGACTATACTAGACTATTAGTTCAGTGGGTACCCCATAAAGATATAATTTATTTTTACTTTTGACAAAAGAATATTATGATTTTTGGTACAAATAAATATATATATATATATAAAAAGTCAATTTACTAAGGAAATAATTTTTCTTGAGAAAATGCAGATTAATATAAATAAAATCTATGCTAAAATGGTTGTTATTACTGAATCCAAGAAAAGTAAAGAAGGCAAAAGAGTATTCTAGTTAGGAGCAAGGTAAAAGTTTATTTCTATGTTTTATACCTGTTTTTTAAAACTATTATTTTAACCAGAGTATTTTAAAATATGAATTTGGATTTTAGTTTTAACTTTGAAGTAAGGAATAGCTCCTTCTCCTGATTGTTAATATTCTGTAAAGTTACACAGCAGAGCTGCACATACTCTACACACAGGTGATGTTTTTCTGTAGATAATCTGAATGCTACCGATGATTTGAAATGAGCCTCATATTGTTTCCATTAAATCATGTCTCATGTACTATAACCATGTATTAAGAATTTATATACCATAAATTCCCTAAGAAGTTTTAAATACCAACTTACTAATTACCTCTCTTACCAAAAGTTCATAAGATATAAAGTGTTTATTATTAAGTAGCTTCTATATTTCACCTTAGAGAATGCTGAAATGTTTTCCAGTGGGTAACATTTGTGACCTACACCTTAAAAAACTGATGAGTAAAATGTCATAGAGATGTTAAAATCCCATGCTTCTGAGTTTTGTTTTGTTTAATAGCCTATCTTTTATTGAGAAAGATGGGATTGAATGTGAATCTTCCCTGACAGGAGATTTCATGCAAGTAGAATACACAGAGGATCCAAATCACAATTAAATGACTTGGTGATTTTTTTACTGCAAATTTTTTGTTTAGATAGGGAATTTTATTCTCAAAAGAACATTTTGAGCACCTTGTTAAGTATCCTTAACAAAATTTTCCCCAAGAAATTTTACTCAACTAACTATATTAACAGTTACCAACTGTCTTTCAAGATATATGATTCTTCTCTCTCATTTAGTAGATCCACTTAACCCTTTGTTTACATACAACATAAATATTTAGCTTGTTTAAAAGGAATAGAAATTGAATTTAATATAAATGGACTTATATTTAAAAGTGAGAGACTATTTCATGTGATTTGTAACATAAAAATAATGATAAAAAGTATGTAATGTATCAGATGCTTGCTATATGTTTATTCAATGCTTTACACTTTGTTATCTCAGGTAAATCTCTCAACAACCTTGAAAGTACACACAACTGTAATTCGATTTTTATAGATGAGGCAATGGAGGCATAGAGGTGAAATGATTAGCCTTCTGAGTAAAAAGGGAGAAACATAAGCATTTAAAACATTCTTATGAATCCGAATCACCAAGTCATGTCAACATGGTATAATGGACCAGATTTACTTCCCTACCTACAACAATCAAAAAATGCATAAAATATTTGAAGCAAAGGTTTTAAGACACTGGACAACAAGCAACAAAGGATAGTAATCCCTATCATATAAAATATACAAGGTGAGCCCAAAGAGTGTTCCAACTTAATGCCTTGAAAGATTTTCTGGTGATGGTATGGTAAGCAGAAACCTAGGAGGAACTCAGAAAACTCACAGAGTAGAAGAAACAGAGTTGAAAGTCGGAGGACACCAAAGAGTTCACAGGAAAGAGTACCAGAGAAAAGAGAGCAGAACCAAGTAACGAAGAGAATTCCAGACCCAGACAGGAATCTTTCCACTGAATAATAAGCAGAATACTTATCAGTACATGCATGTAAAGAAACTAACTGAGGTGAGGGAAAGAATAACCATAAAATATTAAACTGTTTTCAAATAACTGTGTCCCTGAATAAAGCTGAAGAATAATTATAGGAATACAAAAACACATTCAGCACCCAAGAAAGTAAAATTTGCAGTATTTGGCATATAATAAAACAAAATTAATAGCTAGGCAAAGAAACAGGAAAATATAACCTTAAATAAGAAAAACAACAATCAAAATAGGCCCCAAACTGATAGAGATGCTAGGATTAACTGGAAAAAAAAAAAACCCACATTAAAACAGTTATGTAACTGTATCCTCTACATTAAAAAAATTAAGTAGTAACATGAAAGACATTGGAAAGAAACAAATAACAGTTCGAAAAATGTGAACTACAACATATCAGATGAAAAATACTTTGGATAAGACTAACAACCAATTAGATGTTGCAAAAAAGGATAGTGAATTTGAAGATATAGCAACAGAAACTGCCAATATGAAACACTCAGAGAAAAGATAATTTAAAATTTAAAATAAAGAATAGAGAATTATCAATATACGGGACCATTTCAAGTGGTCTAAAATTCATATATTTGAAGCCCCCAAGGAGTGGAAGATACCTGAAGAAATAATGGCCAAAAAAACTGTTCAAATGTTGATGGAAAGTAAAAACCCACAGAGCCAACAAGCTCAGAAAACACCAAGCACAAGAAACAAGAATAAAACTACTCTAAGGTATATTACATTCAAATTTCTCCAAAAAAGTCATGAGGTACAGGAATCTTAAAAGCAGCCCCAAATAAAAAAACATACACTTTAAGTACTGAGAGACAAAGGTAACGATGGCAGTGTATCTCATGTCAGAAACCATATAACCAAGAAGATATTAGAGCAACAAAGGGAAAAAAAAGCCAGCTTAGAATTCTACACCCAGCAAAAATATCTTTCAAAAAATGAAACAGACTTCTTGAAACATACAAAAGCTAAAAATATTCATTACCAGCAGACTTGTACTTCAAGAAATGTTAAAGAAAGTCCTTCAATCCTTCAGAAAGATGACATCAGATCGAAAAATGGATTTCTACAAAGAATAAAAAGTACTAGGCCAGGCGCAGTGGCTCATCCCTATAATCCTAGCACTCTGGAAGGCCAAGATGGCAGGATAGCTTTAGTTCAGGAGTTCAAGACTAGCCTGAGCAAGAATGAGACCCCATTTCTACTAAATATAGAAAAATCAGCCAGGGGAAGTGGCCTGTACCTGTAGTCCCAGCTACTGAGGAAAGAGGATGCCTTGAGCCCAGGAATCTGAGATTGCAGTGAGCTGTGACAACTTGCTGCACTCCAGCTGGGGTGACAGAGAGAGACTCTGTCTCAAAAAAAATATACCAGAGAGGGTAACCATTGTAACCATATGATTTCACTCTCTTTAAAGATAATTGAATGTTTAAACAAAAATTATAAAAATGCAGCGTAGTGTTTATAACTAATGTAAAAGTAAAATCGACGACATTAACAGCACAGTAGAAAGGGAAAATGGAAGTATAGTTTTGGTAAAGTTCCAATACTATACATGCAGTGTTATAATATCACTTATAGATAGACTATCATAAATTAAAGCTGCATATTATAAACCCAAAAGTAACAACCAAAATAACAAACCAAAAAATTGTACATAATAAGCCAACAAAATGAGATAAAATGGACTCATTTAAAAAATAACCAATCCCAAAAAAAGT
The DNA here is from genome assembly GCF_040939455.1 of Microcebus murinus. NCBI lineage: Eukaryota > Metazoa > Chordata > Mammalia > Primates > Cheirogaleidae > Microcebus > Microcebus murinus. The sequence goes on from NC_134112.1 coordinate 32,659,183, forward strand.
GCAAAAATAAAAAGAGAACAATGAACAGATAGGAAATATAGGAAATAAACAGCAAAATAATAGATTTAAATATAGCCATATCAATAACCACACTAAATATAAATGTCTAAACATTCCAATTAAAAAGCAGAGATTGCCAGACTGGATAAAAAAGCAAGACTCAACTATACACTGCCTTCAAGATACTCATTATATCTATAATGACACAAATACATTAAAAATGAAAGGACTGGAAAAGATATACCATGCTAACACTAATCAAAAGAAAGTTTAAGACCAAATAGACTGCAAAGCAAAGAATATTATCAAAGATAAGGATTGTCATTTCATAATAATAAAGGAGTCAATTTATCAAGAGGATATAACAATCCTAAATGTTGATGTATGTAAAAGAGCTTCCAAACACATGAAGCAACATTAATAGATTGGCTAAGCAAAACAAACAAATCCATAATTATAATTAGGAGATTTCAATAATATTTTCTCAATAATTGATAGAAAAAGTAAAGAGAAAATCAGTAAGGATATATAAGAGTTGAACAGTAACATCAACAAACTTGACTTCATTAACATTTATAGAAAACTCAACAGCATAATGCACATGGAATATTTACCTGTAAATGTGGTTTTTTAAACCACATTCTGTGCTATAAAATAAGTATCAATAAATTTAAAAGAATTCAAGTCACATAAGTTATATCTTTACCTCAAAAGAATAAATTAGAAATTACTTACAGAAACATATATGGAAAAATCTTCAAATACTTGGAAAATAAATCTAAATATCCTATGAATCAAAACATAAATCAAAAAGAAAATTAGAAAGTATTTTATTTTTATTTGTATAAATTTAAGGTGTATGACATGAAGTTTTGATAAACATATACATAGTGAAGTGATTACTACAGTCAAGAACATTAACATACCTATCATTTCACATAGTTACCTTTCTTTTCTAAATTTTTAGAAACTATTTTAAACTGAATGAAAATGAAAACAACACATCAAAATCTGTGTATTGTTGCTAAAACAGTACATAGGGGAAGTTTTATAGCACTAAATGCCTATTTTAGTAAAGAAGAAAGGTCTGAAGTCAATATTTCAGCTTCCATATTAAGAAACCAGAAAAAGACCAAATGAAACCCAAAGCAAATTGTGAGAAAAGGTATTAACAAAAATCAGAGTGGAAATCAATAAAATAGAAAACAAACAAACAAAAATAGAATCAGTAAAACCAAAAGCTGATTATTTGAGAAGATCCATAATACTAACAAACTTCCAGCCAGACTTATCATGGAAAAAAAAAACAAGACAAGACACTATCAATGGAATGGAAGTCCTGACATCACTACAGATTCTACAGATATTCAAAGGATAATAAAGGAATATCACCAACAATTTTATGCCTACACATATGAAAACTTGGATAAAATGGACAAATTCCTTGGAAAACACAAACTACCAAGCTTAAAAAGAAACAGGTATCATGAATAGCACTATATTTATTAAAGATTTTAGATTTATAATTAAAAATGTTCCCACAAAGAAAGCTCCAGGCCCAGGTGGAGTTCACTATGCCAATTCTGTGTAAACTTCCAAAAAATTGAAGACCAAGAAATCCTTCCCAATTCATGAGACTACCATTATCCTCATACCAAAATCTGATGCACACATTACAAGAAAAGAAAATTATAGACCAATATTCTTCAAACAGAATCCAGCACTATATAAGAAGCATTTTATGCACTCTAGGAGGCTGAGGCAGGAGGATCACTTGAAGTCAGGAGTTTGAGACCAGCCTGAGCAAGAGCAAGACCCATCTCTAATAAAAATAGAAAGAAATTAGCTGGACAACTAAAAATATATAGAAAAAATTACCCGGGCATGGTGGCACATACCTGTTGTCCCAGCTACTTAGGAAGCTGAGGCAGAAGGATTGCTTAAGCCCAGGAGTTTAAGGTTGCTGTGACCTAGGCTGACGCTATGGCACTCTAGTCTGGGCAACAGAGTAAGACTCTGTCTCCAAAAAACAAGTATTGCACACTTTTACCAAGTGGAATTTATTCTAGTGATGCAAGATTGGTTTATTATCTGAAATCACTTAATAAAAAATACTATATGAATAGACTAAATGGCAAAAACCATGAAATTTCAATAGAAAATGCTAAATGAGCTATATGGAAACAGGTGCAAATTTTGGATTTATGTCAAAGTGCTATTCATTCAGTAATATCATCAAATATTTATTATCTACTATGTATCTTGAGCCTAATTCTTGGATCTGAGACAAAACATTAAGGAAAAAGAGACAAAAATCTGTGCCTCAGTGGAGATTTGTAACTATCATTATCACTGCAACATTACCATCATTCCTGTTCCTCTGACCAGATGTTTCTTTAACTAGCAATGATAATCTACCACTCTACTTCAACTTTGCCAACATGGTAAATTGTTCCTGCATATGCAATTGATTATATATAATATACATTGTGTCATTGTAGGCCTGTGCACATTCTAGTTCTACTTCTTAGATATGAATTACCTTAAACATAATAATTTTCTATTTCCCTCATGTTTACCAGAATAAAGGTGATTAAGTCTGTTGTACTTCCAGATAATAATAGTGAAAAATATTAATGCCCTTATACTTCCATAATGCTCTATACTTTTCAAAGCATTTTCACATTGATTATCTCTTTTTAAAAACTCTGTGAGCTCACCAGGGAAGATAGAAATATCTTTATTTAATAGATGAGAAAACTGAAGTCCAGAGAAGTTAAGTGGTTTATCCATTGTTCACACTTATTTAATCTCTACACAAAAATATTAACAAAAATATTAATAGATGGCATTTTCCCATCTCCTTCAACTTTCAGAAAGGGAAATGGTTTCATAAATAGTATGAAATGTAGTGGCATATGTCCAGTTGCTTGAATGTAGTAGCATATGTCCAGTTGCTTCCTAAACAGGCCCCTTCAAATACATGCAATAATGAAACCTTTCTAATATGGCGACTAAGATTTCTGACTAATGGTCATGAAGGTGATTATAGAACTACTCACTCCATAAGTCTTACACTGTTGCAAGATGATCAGACTGGCCTGAGAAAGTCCCTTTGTAAGAAAAGTTAGATCAGGGAACTAAGAACTTACATTATTCTAACATTAGAATGCAAACATAAAAAATATTCATTATACTTGTACAAAGTTACTATGTAAAAATAAATACCCTTTATTGAGGGATGTTTTAAAAGTGTTATATAGGAATGTTATACCTTTATCATGGAACCATGCAGTCAATTTAGCTAGAAAGATAATCATCTTACTCAGAGTATTTAACAGAAACTAACTCAAAGTGCTAAAGTGTATTTTGTAGATTCTTTTATCCAATTTAAGTAGAACTGCCTCAGCACAGCTGACAGGAAGAAATGAAGAAAGGTTTTCCTCTGCTATAAATAAAATACAGAAGTACAAGACAGTGGGGGGCAGGCATTTGAAAGTTGGTTAATTTTTCTGTTCCTCTTTGAAAGGTCACCAAATTAATGTGAAAATAATTCATATAATAAGTTGTTCATGGATTCCTCCAAATAACTGCAACTCTTTGGAAAATAATCTTACTCTGTCACTATTCCTGAAATAAATTTATTAAAATATAATGCCATTGGACAAAAACTAACAAAAGCATTAAGAAATTATGTTTCTAGGCACATGCAGAGCTAATTTTACTTTAATTATACAATCCTTTAAATTGTAATTATAAAATATTCCTTGACAAAATTAGTTTTAGTTGCAAACCTAGGCATGTAAATTTCACACAGCGACCATTTTTTCTGACACACTGTCAGAATGTCACAGTTTTTAAATAATGACAGTACGTGACATGACACCACTACTTTTTAAAGAAATACATCCACAAGAACTTAATGTTCACTTGGCTTCAGATGAGGAGAAGAAAACAGATGAGGAGTAAATAGGGGCAATACTTTGTCATCTTACAACACATGATATTAACATAATGAAATTTCATAATAAACATCCTTAACTTGAAGAATACTTTTTAGAAATATTTAACATGAGATTAAACCAACAATAATAATTAAATCTCATTCAAATGGCTAGGATTGCATCCACATTTCTATCCATTTATTCTTTAAAATATAGAGACAATTTTACATACATCTATTGTGAAAGTACCTATGTTAAAATGAAGACATTGTTATTTACAACCAAGAGGACAATATACTAACAGTGTTCTCTTTACGGGATTCACTGCCCAGTGTCTTGTTTCCTTCTCTGTATCTATGTAATGCAGACTGCATTTGGGTAAGGGTTTTAATGTGAAAACATGAGCAGTAAAAAGAAAGGCTAGGCTATAATACATGGATAATCAGATCTAGGCAAAAAATCTCATGGAGGAGTTAAAATGAGACTAAGCCAAAATGCTTATAATAATATAATAATAATAATACCAGTAACAATAATAGCTATTGGACCTGATACAGAATGTTATGTGACATTATTATTTCCATTTTACAGATGGGAAACTGAAGCAAAAGAGGTTAAAATATTTGTCCAAGGCCCGATATCTAGCAAGTACTTGAGTGAAATTTGATCTCTAGTCACTATGAAGAGAGAAGATGCATTCTAAGTTTTCTTAAGAAAAAAAAACATAAAATTATTGTTTTAAACTAAATATTTTATAACTATATAATATCATTAGTGCTACATCCTGGAAAATAAAATAAACAAATTAAAAAATTGCAAACTAATAAATCTGTAGCTAAAATACCTTTTGAAATATACTAGTTCATATCCTTTTTTAAATTTTTTATTTTTTTAATTTCAGAGTATTACAGGGGTACAAATGCTTTGGTTACATAAATTGCCTTTGCACCACCCCACAAGTGTGCCTATCCCCCAGACATCACACACTGCACCCGTTAGGTGTGGATTTTACCCATCCCCTCCTCCCCCCTCCCACCTGCCCAGCACCGTATGAATGTTACTTCCCATATGTGCAAATTTATGTTGATCAATTAGTACCAATTTAATGGTGAGTATATGTGGCATTTGTTTTTCCATTCTTTTCATATCTTATGCTTGCTCCTTATATATGGATTAGCCTCCAAAACATAAAATTCCCTCCCCTACCACTGCGGCTGCCATGATACCTTCCCTATTCATCACTTCTGCTGATAGATGGGGAAAGATATGGTCTGTACTGTACTATGTATGGTATGGCTCATCATCCTGCCCTTTTCTTCTTTACTTCCTCTATGAAAAAAACATTCTAAGCATTCTTAGAAAGATAAACACTAGTTTGGCATCTATTACCACCCATTATTACTCTGAGAATGAGTCTGCTTTCCCCACTAATTTTTTAAGACATTTTAGAGATGTCTAATGTTAAAGATGTCTCATTCTCACTCTTTTCCTCTTCCAGGCTCCAGTAGACTTTTACAGGCTAAGGCAATGAGAGAGTGGCCTATTACCTTCCCAGCACTGGACTAGGGTGAACAGCAAATCTATCTTTATCAAGACTGTCATGGGCCTGGTCTAACCTTGGAACATGACAATGAGCAATCCAGAAGAATTGGAAGATGGGATCTCTTAGTCATAGGCCTACCTCCTGAAAAAAGCCACAAGATTGGAACTTAAATTGTTGGTGGCATAAAAACAGTGTAGGATTAAGAGAAGGAGAGAGCAACAGAGTCCAAGAAAGAAAGAATGAGAAGAAGAAGAAGAATTGAGTCCAAGCCAGAGAAAAAGGATTATAGTTGAACAAAAACAATATCCTCTTTCTTGATATAACATATTCTTTTATTTCTTTCTCTGAAGGTATTGTTAAATTGTTTTAATTTTTCTTCTGCTCCCTGTAGTAAATGTATTTCTTTCAAGTTCCTCTTTTCTTCTTCCTGTTTTCAAGGTTTTTAGGGTTGGAAGTTCTTCTGAAAGATAGCTGGCAGGTGGGAAGTAAGCTGACAATTCTCACTTTCAACATGTAGACTTTCACCTAATACCTTATTTATCAATCCCATTCCTCACTTCCAGCTTCCCATATCACTGGTGTCTGAAATTCTCAAAATCTGTGGATTAATTTCTTCCAATAATCAACTTCTCCAACACTGCTGGACAAGAAGAAATGTTGCCTCCTAAGTGTATAGGGTGGTGATGCAAGGAGGGGAAAGGAGTGACCTAGTGATCTGTTATTTAGACATATCTTTCAACCAACTATTACATTCAGCCCATAACCTCCTCTCCATCTGTAATCTCTGGACCTTCTAGAGTTTCAGGGAGCAAAAGAGCTTGCTTCTCAATGTCACTCTCCCTATACACACTGAGTTTCCTCCACGGTGACTAACTATTCTACCCTCTCACATTTTCCAAACATTTGCTGACATTCCTCCTTTACAATGATCTCCTCTCTTATTATCTTTCTCCTGTGGGTTTATACTTTAAATCTTTATGGTTACTTTAATGGAGTTTCTGGAAAGAATGGAGATAAATATATGCTTTTATTAATACACTGGAAAAATATTTGCTATTTTGAAGCCACTTTATAGTATTTTTTGGTCAACCTTGTTTCCACGAGCATATCTTGCCTGTTAGTTTAAAAATGTTTAAGTGAGAAAATAATCAAGGAAATTATTAAGTATCTGTATGAATTACTCATTCTTCTTCTACAAAAAATTTTAATTAAAATTCCAAAGAAAATATATGGCACTGTTTTAAACAAACTTAAACATTTGAATGACTGGTATATACTGCTGTGGAAAGTGTACTGAGCTTGACACAAACCTAGTATCTGTGGTCCAGTCCTGGTTCTGTGATCTAAGCATCTCACTTAATGCTTCTTTACCCATTCATCCCCGTTTCCTAAAATGCTTTGCATAAGTAAACACACTGTGTCACTGAACTCAATTTTTGAGAACCTGAGTTTGCAAATGATATTGTTTTTTATTTTAGGTAATATCTCTTGAGAATCTATTAAGGGCCAGAGAACAATGGTAGGTAATGGAATATAGCATTTAAAAGGGCAATTATGGCCCCTGAACCTAACAAACTTGTCATAGTTCACTACTTCTTCATCCCAAATAGCATGATTAATTTATTATACTTAAAATAATCTTTAGTCTAATATATTTCTCTTATACATATAATAGCCACTTTGCACTTCTTTGGGAGTTACATAAAGTTGATAAAAACAAAAAAAAGAAAAAAAAATTGTGTTCCATTCTGCAAGCAGTAGTATAAGATCAAAAAGTTACATTTTACCATATACCTAATAAAAGATAATGCCATATTCCTCAGCTCTATTCTTGCCTGAGATTATTAGAGCTATTTTAAGTTTTAATTAAAAATACGCATTTCCTAAAAATAAGTTAACTGAACATACCATTTTTTTCTTTTTATTAAAAAAATCCCACAACTTTCCATTATGCCATATCAGAGATTAATAACAAAAGTAAAAGAGAATTAAGTGAAGATATTTAAAATAAATGGAATTCATAAATGTATTACATGCTTGATTGTTTGACTAAAATTAAACAACTAATCTGAATATGACTGATGGGAATGGTGCTGAAGGAACAATGAAAAGAAAGCAACTCTGATAACTTCAATAAAGTTAGGTCTCTTTTTTTTCCATTTATCTTTTGATAGTTATACCTGAAATGGAAAACCTATGATCAGTTCCTCATCTCTGTTTATGGTTGTGGCAACAGAGAATTCAGTTATTAATGGATCAAACTGTACTCACATATTACTACATGTTTGTGTAAACTTTCTTGATCTTAAATTTCCCTGATTCTCCTCAGGGTTATTTGCCTTATATTAGAAAAACCAGGATGCCACGATGCTAAACTTACTGCTTTACCATTTGTTTCAGATTATTCTTCCTACAAGCTCCAATTTGCATAACTTTATTGTTTTGTAGATTCTAAGCTTGTGAATTTATTACCAAGGCACCTGCCAGTGTTACTGTATTTAAGGAACTGTCAGCAGTTTCTATTTTGGGGTTCTAAGTTGGCTACAAAAATTCACTCTGGGCTGAATTTTGGCATGTGTTATAGGGTAACAAACCAAAAGTGAATTATTTTTAGAAAAAGGGGAGGGAGTGAAGGGGAAATAGTTTGGGTTTTCTTTCCCCCGAGGTATAGAAATATAAAATAAAAAACAGAAGTTGGTGGTTTTAGAAGTATTCTAAGAGATTAATTCTCATTGTTTCTTCTGAAGTTAATATCATTTTCAACCCATTAGTCAACACTGCAGCCTAATGTCTTTGGGGATTATGGCAAAATATTAAAAATATATTTTCTATTTACAGACCAGATATCTTATACATGCATTAATTTCAATAGTGGAACAACAGTTTCAGAAGAGAAAAATCATCCATTTAGTGAAGATTAGACTAGAACCAACAAGAAGTTTCAGATATCTGGCAAATGCCTAAGTGTTTGAAATATGACCTCCAAGTACCTAAAAAGTAGCTCCCCCCAATAGAGATATACTAATATCATCTCAAAGAGATTCAATAACCATGAAGAATTAGGGATGCTCTGAGTTTCATTCCGTTTTGAGACTTGTCTCTAGAAAGAATCTTCACAATCTAAATATTTATTTGGCAAGCAGAAAAGATCGATAAGCACAATTAAAACTTTTTCAAAATAATATATTCAGAAAGTTTTTATTTTTCTAAAGAATCAAAATATAGGAGGTGGGTATCACGTCTTCCCATTATCCTCCCCCATGTGAGAAAACACATAAACACACTCACACAGAATCTTAGAATGAAGCAATAAAATACACCCAAAGTAACTTAGAAGTAGCATATATACTATTTCCAAAGCAATAATAGTTAAGAATGTTGTAGCTAGCTACATGGTAGTATCAAATAACTAAACGTTTCCTGAACACCTTAGGGGACAAGGCATTAAGCTAGAGAGTTGGGTTAGTAGGCTTACATGAAATACTAAGGTTGTAAAGAGAGTGTAATGTGAAATGGAGAAAAGAAAAAGAAGGCTTCAAAAGACATAATCTGTGTCCAATCGCTGTCAATGGAAAGTACATTTTGGACCACAGCCTTGAGCAACGTGGTCCCTCTGACAGATACATAAATTTTGTGGAAATGGAGGCATCAGGATTTCAGAGTCAAATATCATCAAATATTAAATCATACAATTTAGTCCATTCACTTTTTTTTTTTTTTTGATACGGGGGTCACTCTGTTGCCTAGGCTAGAGTGCAGTGATGTCATCATAGCTCACTGTAACCTCAAACTCCTGGGCTCAAGTGGTTCTCCTGCCTCAGCTTCCCAAGTAGCTGGGACTATGGGTGTACACCACCATGCCTGACTAATTTTTCTATTTTTTGTAGAGATGGGACCTCACTCTTGCTGAGGCTGGTCCCAAACTGCTGGCCTCAAGCAATTCTTCCGCCTTGGCCTCCCAAAGTACTAGGATTATAGGCATGAGCCACCATACTCATCCTCTGTACAGCTTTTTTTTTTTTTTTTTTTTTTTTTTGCGACAGAGTCTCACTTTGTTGTCCAGGCTAGAGTGAGTGCCGTGGCGTCAGCCTAGCTCACAGCAACCTCAAACTCCTGGGCTTGAGTGATCCTTCTGCCTCAGCCTCCCGAGTAGCTGGGACTACAGGCATGCGCCACCATGCCCGGCTAATTTTTTATATATATATCAGTTGGCCAATTAATTTCTTTCTATTTATAGTAGAGATGGGGTCTCGCTCTTGCTCAGGCTGGTTTTGAACTCCTGACCTTGAGCAATCCGCCCGCCTCGGCCTCCCAAGAGCTAGGATTACAGGCGTGAGCCACAGCGCCCGGCCTCTGTACAGCTTTTTTTTTCCATAGATATGCCATTTCTTTTTTTAAATTGATAATCATTCTACTTATTGTTAAGCTCATTCTCACCAAGTAGCCCTCTAACTATAATTTTTATTTATTTTTATTTGATAAATAATAATTGTGTATATTTATGCAGCACAATGTGATGTTTGATCTATGTATGCACTGTAGAAAGATTCAATAAAATTCATTAATAAATCTAGCACCTCACCAACTTGCCATTTTATTTGTGGTAAGAACATTAAAAATCTATCCTTTCAGCAATTTTGAAATATATTAATATAATACATCGTTATTATCTATGGTCATCATGCAGTGCAATCAATCACTAAAACTGAATCACTAAATCCAGTCTAACTGAAACTTTGTACCCTTTAATAAAAATCAACAAAACTTTATCTAGACTAACAAAGAAAAAGAGAGATGACTCAAACAAAATCAGAAATGAAAGAGGAGACGTTACAATTGATACCACAGAAATACAAAGCATCATAAGAGACTACTATGAACAGTTATACACCAACAAGTTGGATAATCTAAAAGAAATGGATGAATTCATAGAAACATGCATCTATCAAGACTGAATAAGGAATCAACAGAAAGTCTGAACAGACTGATAATGAGTAAGGAGACTGAATCAATAATAAAAAGTCTCCCATCAAAGAAAATTTAGGACCTGATAGGTTCACCATTGAATTCTACCAAACATTTAAAGAACTAATACCAATCCTCCTTAAACTTTTTCAAAAAATTAAAAGGGAGGGAATACTTCCAAACTCTTTTTATGAGGCCAGCATGAGACTGACAATAGAGTCAGACAAGGACACTACAAGAAGAGAAAGTTACAGGCCAATAACCCTGGTGAACATAGATGCAAAAATCTTCAAAAAAATACTAGCAAACTGAATTCAACAACACATTAAAGAGATCATTCACCATGACTAAGTGGGATTTATCACAGGCATGCAAGGATGGTTCAACATATGTAAATCAATAAAATAAATACGATATACTATATTAGCAAAATTAAGGACAAACACCACATGACCTTCTAATTATAATGTGATTTTTCCTTTAGAGTAACTTTCAGTGACTCATCATGGGCTAGATTTACATAAATATTCAAATTATTTGGAGCAAAGAATTCTTACTGTAAACCAATACATTTAATCATTTTGGTTTATACATAAATATCTCATGAGTTTGGTGATTGCAAACCTGTCCCTGCACAAAAGCTCTAGCCCCAATATGCTAACCAAATAAGTGTCTGGATCTCCATTGCTAAGGTCCACACCCTGGAAACTGTGAGTCCTGACCCCAACACATAGAAGGTACTTTTAATAAATAAATTAATAAAGGCAATGTCACCTTGCAAAAAGTCCTGGAGGAAAGCCAGTCTCTCCTGTTAACACTCTTAAGTTACTATGTGCTTTTCATTCCAATTTCAACAGGAAATAAAGTTCAAAGAGAAAAACAGTCATGGTTTAAGTTTTTAAAATTTCATTTTATTTTAATGAGCTCTTTAAAAAAGAAAGAGCTAAAGCAAAGAGGTTTCTAAAACACATCTCATTTCCACTCCATAGTTTTCCAAGCATAATTACTACTTAAAAAATATTCTTTAAACTATGTTAGATTTTTCCTATTTGTATGGCAGCCTCTTGCTGAAAGGTACCTTAAAACACTCTTAACCCAACCTCCTCTTTTAAAAAGGAGCAAAGTGATGTTATTATTTCATCTAGTCCTATAACAATAAAAAAGGAAGTCAGTACCAAAAGCAGATTAAAATAACCAAAAAGTTGTTCTTCATTAATTAAAATCAGGAAGTTGGTGAGTTTGATGTTAGGAAATAGAAAATCATTTCTGAGTAATTTATCTATATTATTTTTTGCCATTTATCCAACTTTGGTTGGTATAGGCTCTTTGACTTTACCTTTAATTTTCTGGTTAGTAATAGTTTTAATTAGCTTTTTCACATTGATACAATGATATAAAAACAATGATTTCCTCAGAAATGTTTTTCTTTTTGTTTTTCTGTTTTTTAAGCATAAAAACCTCCAACTCAAATGAAATGTAACTCAATCCATGTTTTGTTTTGTAATTGTTTTAATTAGTTTAACATTCCATGTTTTTAGCTTTTAGTATTATAATAGATTGACTCATATGCAACAGCCATATCTGTAGGTCAGAAATGATCAATTATCAGCAGTTCATATAGCTCAAACAAGTACTTACTGAAAAATGTGGTTATTATCATGAATGAACTACATTATAGCATTATATTTTCCAGCCATTATATCTAGGCTATGAAGTGTAAACTAAAAATAATAACACTTTATTTACCAAATTAAATTTAATTTATAACATCTGCTTTTCATGACATGAGTTTACTTCCAAAAAACAATTATTTGTCATCATATAAGCCCTCCATGCATTAATTAAAAATGAAAAAGAGATATTTCCTTACTAAATGAAGTTAGTCCAGTAAATAATCAGTCAAAAGTAAAATCAATTCAAATAAAAATCAATGTAAGAATTCATTTATAGACATATACAATATATCTATATAGATTTTGAGTCAGTAGCAAATGGGAACTGTAAAAAAAAATTCCCTCAACACTTAATCACTTTTATAAATGCCTTAAGGCATCCAAAATCATAATGGTAAAATGATGGAAAATAGGGCACTCAGGGGAAAGGTCCATGTTTACCTGAATAACTGGACTGGCTTTATGAGTCAACTGACTACCTAATATCAGCTCTCCTCTAAATCTTACCAATGAAGATCTCAAACTTCTGAAAAATTTCTACCCTATACAAAAGGAAACATAACTATAAAGAAAGTTTGCAAAGACTAACATGCATCAAAAGAATATACCCCATACAGAAATAGCCCTCCTAATAGAATATTTAAAAGTCCAAACAATTTAAAAGTAATAACTAATCCAAAATGTACATTCATTTTGGTTATAGATGGAACATATATATTGTTAACATATTCCTCTTCCTTATCAGACCCTACATTCCAGGCATGGAAAATACACCATCATGTTTTGCTGTTTGGGACAAAATTAAAAATACTTAAGTGGTGAAGAGGAATTCTGAACTGGTAATTCCTAAAAAGAAGTGAAGCATCCACTACATGAGCATAAAATAACCAAGTAAATAACATCAATACTTCTCAATATCTGTTATTCAACTTACACTTTCTCCAAGTTTATTGTCCCAAACAATTTGTAAAAAGTCATAAGAATGTCATTATTTCTAAGACAAATATATTGTTTTAGTTAATTTTATTCAAGTATAAGTTATTTGAAATATACAAGTAGGAAATTTTGATTTGAATTAAGTTCTGAAAAGTAAAAATTAACATTTTTGCCAGCAAAAATGCAACCTGAAATAAGACAATACAGGTCTTTACATTTACTTAAAAAAAAAAAAAAATCCAGTAAATACAATTAACTGTGAATAATTTGACTTCTGCTATATGAGAATCACATTGGTCCAATTTGTCACCTGAAAAATTCTTTCACTATTTACACCTGTATCAAGAACAAAACCCATCTGAATTTACTCACTTTTGTGAAATACAATCATATGTCACTTAACTACAGGAATACGCTCTAGGAAATGAGTCATTGGGCAATTTTGTCGTTGCACAAACATGGAATGTATTTACACAACCTAGACGGTATAGCCTACTACACCTAGGCTACAGGGTATAGGATACAAACTTGTACAGGAAGTTAATGTTATGAATACTGCAGGCAAGCAATTGTAACACAGTTCTAAGTATTTGTGTATGTAAACATAGAAAAGGTACAGTAAAAATACTGTATCATAATCTTAGGGAACCACTGTCACATAAGCAATCTGTTGTTGACTAAAACATTGCTAGTTATACAGTGCATGACTGTGCCATTAATAAAGCCAGTGACAAAAACACTTCAAATTGTTATTTTTGCTCATATTACACAAGGCTATGTGGTTTTTACCACACAATTGAAGTGAAATATGCCCACACTTGAAAATTTTATACGCTCATTGCAAAAAGTAAAATGAATACCAAAAATAATAAGTACATTGTAGTGATTATATGGGACTTAATCATTTTCTTTCACTAAATTGCTTTACTTCTGGCTGTTCTAATAACTTCCAATGATAACCTTCACAAGATGAAATCATACTATTAATATTAAAAGGAGAATAATTAATAAATCAATGTTTTGTTTATAGTGCCAACAGGGAAAATTGTAGGCCATTTTTTGTTTCATTTACTGCTTTTACATCTAAAAATAGAGTTTTCTTTTCAAAGCACTGAGCATCAAAAATTAAGATATTGTAATATTTTCATTCACATGCTTGTCTTAACCTTGACCCTTCTCTGGGTAGTCTACTTCATGTTGTAGACAAAATTATTAGGTCATTTTTAGTAACTTCTGGTACTTGCTGTTTCTTTTCTTTTGGCAATGGATTCAACGCATACTAAGCAGTCAATCATCTCTACCATGTATGAACAAATTTAGCTCTCCACTTAGATATATGATAAATTCTGTGTTTTATAACAATTAGAGGACAGTAGAAAGAAAAAAGGGGCTCATTTTAACTTTAAAAAATTTCAGATTTTATCAGTCAGCAGAGGAACTTTATACTATTTTCAATTTGAGCTTGAAAAAAATCTGCTGTCTTTTAGCATTTGATGAGGATGGCTCATGTCACTTACCACATTATACCCTGCATTACAATTATTTCTGTAAATACTAAAGTTGTTGTTGGGACCTCTATGCTCTGCAAGGGCAAGAGCTATTTCTTATTCATCTGTTTATGCTCTACAGCAATGCTCCTCAAATTGAATGTGCATACAAATTTGACTGGGTGCAGTGGCTCATGCCTATCATCCCAGCACTTTGGGAGGCCAAGGTGGGAGGATCGCTTGGGGCCAGGAGTTTGAGACCAGCCTGGGCAACATATGAAGACTGCATCTCTACAAAAAAAAAAAAAATTTTTATTAGCCTGGTGTGGTAATCCCAGAGACTTAGGAGGCTGAGGCAGGAGGATCTCTTGAGCCCAGGAACTGGCGGCTGCAGTGAGCTATAATCACACCAATGTACTCCAGCCTAGATGACAGAGCAAGATCCTGTCTCTAAAGAAAAAAATAATATATTGTGCACAGGAATCATCTGGGGATCTTTTTAGAATGCAGATTTTGTTCAATACTTCTGCAATGGGGCCTTAAATGTTGCAATTCTGACCAACTGCAAGATTATGCTGACAGTGCTTCTCTGAAAACTACATTGTGAATAGTAAGGGTATACAGTACCTGACAAAAGCCATGAATGACTTTAGTTCACTAAAGTCATTTCTTTCAATTTTCTTTGAAAGAAATGCCTAATTGGCTTTCATAGAAAGCTAACATGATTGAATACCCCTACAATGCCTGCAATATACCAAAAACCAGTTGATAATTCTTACATCCCTATGAGGTAGGTATTATTATTATGCCCATTTCAAAGATAGGAAAATTGAGCCACTAAGTGGTAAAGTATTAAAAATTCGCATAAGTATTTGAACCCTGGTTTACCTGATTCAAAAGTCTAATCTCTTAATCATATCAGTGTATTTCCTATTAGCATCTCAGAGCCATAATAAATGAGATCATCTTGGATGTACTTTCTCCCCTTCTCTCTCAGAGAAAATCTTCCCCATCCTTCAAGGTCCAGGAGGATTCCACTTCTTTGACTTCTCTCTACCTTGTGTTGTTTTTTGGTGCTATATATTGAATGTTTATGTACTCCCAGAATTCATATATTGAAGCCTCATTTCCACTGTAAAAGTATTTAGAGATGGGACCTTTGGGAAGTAATTAATATGATATTAGTGTCTTTATAAAAGAGACCCCAGAGAACTTCCTCACCCCTTCAGTTATGTGAGGACAAAGTGAGAAGACACCATCGATGAACCAGAAAGTATGTACTCACCAGGCTCTGAATCTGTCAGCACCTTGATCTTGCACCTTCCAGACTCCAGAACTGTGAGAAATAAATGTTCGTTGTTGAAGTCACCCAGTCTATGGTATGCCCAAACAGACAAAGACACCTGGCTTCCCCAGCAATTTATTCATTTTGGGACTTGTAAAAGATTATTACAGTTATGAGGGTAGGTGCCCCCTGGTCTTCCTTGCAAGGTATCAGACATTCAAGAGTTGAAACTCAGCCTTAATCATTGTTGTTACCAAAAACTTAAAACATGGGAGCTTTTAAAAGATACAATGCTCAAGTATTCCGAGATTCAAATTTGTTTGGTCTGGGTTACAGCCTAGACATAGGCATGTTTGTAAACATGCAAACTTCCCAGAGGATTCCAATGTGCCTCCAGGTAAGAAGACCTGACTTTTAGCTTCATAGCACACAGTGAAGGGCTGAGCTTCACTCTGAGTGAAGTGGGTATCAAGATCCCTCTAGCTGGCGTGTTGAGAACAGTCTACAGAGAAACAAGGGTCAAAGCCAAGAGCTAGGCCATCAAGTCCGAGGCTGCTGCAATAATGTGGCTGAGACAGAACAGTGGTGTGGACCAGGGGGCTAGCCATGGAGGTGATAAGAAATAATCCTGGGTCTAGGTATATTTTCCACAGCAGAGCTAATAAGAACTAAAGACAAGTGGAAATGGAATCTGGGAGACAGAAAGGGATCAAGGAAAGCTCCTTGGTTTTTAGCCTGAGAAACTAGAAGTCTAGGTTTGCTACTTACTAGGATGAGGAAGACTTCAGAGAGGATAAATAGCACTGTTCATTCCAGAAGTGAGCCAACCATCCCTATGGTCGTTATTATTTAAAATGGAATCTACCCTTTAGTTATGGAGTTCTTTTCCCTGTCATACTCTCTCCTTCCGGACACCCTTCACTAAACCAGGCCCATTCTCTTCCCCAAGCAGACTTCCCTGCTCTCCTCTCGTGGATCCTTTCCCAAATTTCCTGTATGCTTATTGGAGCTTTTTTCTCCCAAAGGGACACTATTCTTGCTTCCTTCTCCATCCTGAGACTAGCTATTTTTCTCTCTCCTACAGCAACCTCACACTTTGCCCTCAATCCTGTTCTCAAATGCCTGTTTACTATCATCTACCATCTGTCTGCTTTCTCCTCTTGTGCCCCTAACAGAAAAACACTGTGGATGCCCCAGCCAATCAGCAATCAGCATGGTCCACACCAGCAAAAAGCAGGAGTGAAAACAATGAAACAGACAGAAAACAACTCTGCCTCTGTCTATACAATTTAACCTTTTAAAATGGAAATTATAATCGCTTGGTAAGTAGGAGATGAGAGTCACAGCGCATCAAAAACATGTCCCCATTAAGTAAACCCTGAAAGTTATTTTCACTGACAAACCCAAGATGTATCTAACTATACTCCTGGAGAGATATTAGACTCTGTGGTATCTGATATAGTAATCCCCCCAAATCAGCTACTCTGTAAGAGCTTAGGATCGTTACACTCAATATCTCTTTCTCAATGTCCAAAAAAAAAAAAAAAAAAAAAATCCTTTTTCTCCTATGCCCAAAGTTTGTGATTGTGAAAAAGAAACAAGTTGAGTAATTCAAATTATGATGCTCACATTCAAATCCTGAAGTGCCATACTAGAAAAAATAACTTTCTGTATGTTGCAACTTTACATATGAGCAGTGTTTAATGCTGCTAAGTCTACAGAGAAAAGTTTAATATCAGCGTTACCTATAGATAATATTGTTCTGCATGTTATTGTCAGAAGATGGTTCAAATAAAAGAGGAAGAACCTTGGGTGGCTGCGTGATTTGAAAGCTCTACATTTCTTCCACTAGACGTCTCAAAGGAATTCTCACCTCAAAGAAGAGTAAAATAAATTTAACTAGTTTCAAATGTTAAATATCTCCCTGAAAATGAGGCAAATACATAATGGAAGCAGAAATATTTCAATTTCTGCCCTACTTTTTATATAAATTCTAAATGAAATATTCAAAGCTACAAAAAAGTTACAGCTCTCCAATTTAAAAGAAGTGGATACCAACATTTATATGGTTCTATTGTGCACCAGGGCGCATCTCATCTGGGGCACACTATACAATTTGATTGGAACTTGGCTTAGTTCAGAAAAAAGAAGGAAAGTTAATAAGGCAATTATTCATGTGCTGCCTAAAATCAAACAGGAATTTGAGCCTTCAAAAAGGCCCAGTATATAAAGGAATAATCTTTCCAGAACTCACCAATATGTACCATTTCTGAACTAAGTCAAATAACCACTTTCCCATTTAATTTTCTTATTCCTATAATTCCATGATCACACACACACACAAAAAAAATTTAAAAGCTTACAAAATGATTCTGTGATTAAAATGAAATATCTTTAGCAACATGAAGACATATCGTCTGTTTAGAATGGCCTGTTGTTCAGTTTGTCATCATTTTCTCACCCATCTTCATGTGCCTTCTTTTCCTTTCCCTCCAAAGTACATGGAAGATGATAAGTGTTAAAAACACTTGTGAGACAGGCAGGGAGATGCCAGACTTAGAGAGACTGATAACTAATGGATAGGATAGGAAGAGCAAGAAGGTTCTGAAGGTCTGGCGTTAACCAGGCAGGAGAGAGAATAATATGAAAGAGAAGAGACAGAAAGAAAAGTATTTTTAAATACTAAAAACAAGTTCCATCTACTTTATCATTCACACTCAAGCCAGATCTGACTTGAGTAGGAAAATCTTTAAGACAACTACAGAACTTGCCATACATACACACAGGTATGTATGGACTTAGGCCTTCAGGTGTGGATAGAGGAGGAACCTATTAGGTCAAATCATATGCAACTGTGTGGCCTACAAAAATGGCATTTGCATACAGTTCAACCTGAGATGAATAATTTTACAGTCGATGCTAGTTATCTCCTTTATTCTCTCTATTCTCTCCTCCTCTCAAGCATGACTTAGATAAATATGCTGGAAAATGGGCAATTGGAAAGTTCCCCCATAAGGGCTATGGGACTGATTGAGGTCACACACACAGCCATTGGCCCAGCAGGGATCAGTAATCAGGTTTACCCCCTAGCTCAGCGCTCCTTCCACAATACCTCTGGGACAACTAGAGTGGGGGAGGTATGTCTAAGGTGAGAAATAAAAATGGTAGGGAGAGCAAATGTCAGCCTTAATCTGTTCACTTAGAATTTCACTGAGGGACAAAAATTATATCTACCAAAATAGAGCTCCCTTCTCCTCACATACCAGGGAACAATGAAGGAATAAAAAATGAGTCAGCAAAAGGAATGACAGTTCCCTCAAGTTCCATGAGTTAATGGTATTTTTTAGAGTAAATCCCAAGTTTGCCAAATTCGAGAGTCCTCTGCCGGTGATTAGTCAACGTGATTGACAACAAGGGACACTTTAAAGAGCCACCGATCCTATAGCAATCTTTCAGGGTTGGACAGCAGAGCCAGTGCAAAAGACTTTATTCCCTCAGTCATTATTACTGTCCTAAAAAATATGAGCTCATATCATTGACAGTAAAGCTCCTCCATTAGCTGGAAGTTAAAGACAGATTTCGAAGTCTTGTGGAGGTGTCATAAGTCTTGCTGGATTTAATGAGAAATTAACCATGGAGCACACAGAATGGAGAAAAATACAGTATAGTTAAGTATCTGATCAACCCAAATTAAACTCCTAAGCAGATAAAAGGAAGTGAATAGGCTGTTACTGTAAACATCCTTGATGCTCACTCAATGTGGTTGAAAGTCTTCAAGACATTTCTCCCACAGATTTGCTGATGAGCCTGTTAAAAGTCAGGCTGCCTACAGTGAGTAGCAGGTCTCAAAACAACTCAGGCTATAGAGTGGGAGAAAAATCTTTTGTTGCCAATATTGTGAGTTAAGGTTAAAATTTGAAACTGAAAATTGATCAACAACAACAAAAACCTGCTACCCTAACCAAAATAGATTCTATTAAATGGACATGAAAAAGAAAATTACTTTTATCACTCAGTTTGTGCTCTAGGAAAAGAAAATCAAAATATCGGGTGAATGTTGTGATTGTCTGCTATCCATGGCAATGCTGTTATTTTAAATACTTACAAAGAAACTTTTCAAAAGCTTTCAATAATGATTTCAACAATATTTAAGCCTCACTCTAGATGACAAATATATCTTTACCTTCCTCTCAAAGTTGGATGGCTAAAAATTTTCTCAAGGAACACAACAGAAGTGCCTCTTAAATTTAGCCCTTTCTGTATTTTTGTCAGAGCTAAATTACAAGCAATGTATTGGTGAGTTTTAAAAGTCAAATAAAGAAAGTAAATTTAGCACATTTACAATGGCTATTTCTCATTCCAATAATGATGAGGAACTCATAAAATTTAAGCTTTGCAAGAATAGCAGATTTGTTTGACTTATTTTTAAATTTATAGGCATCAACAAATACCATGGTTTCCAAATATGTTATTTGATCTGATTTTTAAAATCTGGCTGGGAATTTGCTGAAAATTCACAAGTTTCTCTTTTATTGGTTGCTAGATGAGCTTTTATTTGTACATACAATGTGCCTACTTTTAAAACTGCTTCTTTGGCCTTACAGTTTATGTTTAAATGTATAAACATAAAAAAGAAGGAGATAACTAAAAGCTACTTAAGATATGAGAGGCAATTTTGAAAGTTTTACTGAACTCCAAACTAATCTTCACCAGCAACAGAAACCACTCTTGTTAGTACAAATAATAAAAAGAAAATACCAAAAAATAAATACCATGAAGTGTTTTTGTTTCAATCATCATGTGTTTTTAAGATGATCAGCTTAGAACTGAAAAGTACTCAACAATCATGACACTAACAAGCATTTGCTGTTTGTTTATACTGGTGCTTGTCACACTTTAACTTACAAAGGAATCCCTCAAGGAGGCCTAGAATGGGCCTGAGATTCTGCATTTCTAGCATCTTCCAGATGACACTGACACTGTTGATTCAAGGAAGGGTAAGACTTTGAGGAGCAAGAAAACCTATAATGTTCTAAGCAGTACACTCATTATGCATGTTCTTACATTTAATCTTCTTCACCACCCTATGACATAGGGTGCATTATCCCCATCTATCAAATAAGGAAAGAGGAAAAGAGATATTTCATACAACTAGTAAGTGACCGAACCAAAGCATAAACCCAGATCTCTTTGAAGCAAAAGGCAAGGCCTTATCTATAATAATGCACTGCCTTCATCTCTCAAGAAAAGAATCTACCATTATCAGTAGTTAATGCTCCTTACTAGCAACCTGCTAACTCATGATGAATTGATTCAAATCTATAATAGAGCAGTTTTAAAATCCAGGTGCTTACACTCCACCTCAGCGCATTTTTTTTCCATGAATGTCATAGGAATTGAGAATTCTAAATATTTTCACCATCTCTACAGGTGACTCTGGGAATCACTAAAGTTGTTCATTTGTTATGTTGTCTGAACAGAAAGCCCACTGCAATAAATGCCATCTGCGTTCCATTTGTTATTGAAAATGGCAAGTATGAGGTTGCTGAACAAAGTATGTGGGCTTGAGGGAAACTATTTCATCCTTTTAAAAAGTGAGATGTTTATTTAGCATTTTCCATAGAATTAAAACATATAAAATAATCTTTCCATTAATCCCTTGGCCTGAGCTCCAGTCCCACTGTAATTCTCCCTTATTTTATATCAAAGCCTCTGATCCAAGAGTTGCTGGCATATCCCGCAGCTCTAAGAAAAAACTATTCCATTCTAAAACCTCCGTAGGAGGTCAGGACGTTGGGATGAACCAGGCTCTGATATGATTCTTCCCCTCTCTCTTTGATGCTGTTTCAATGGCAAGCACATGTCATCAAAAAATATATGATTAGTCAGAGCTCCTACAGAGGACCATTATCATATTTTCTGAAATTTAAGTAGGCCAGGCCCTCTCTCCCTATTTCCACTTTTACAGGCAAATTTTCAAGTAGAACCAACCATTTTAAAGGACATTTATACTAGGTTATTGGCGCAAGGAGGAGTGATAAAATTTATGAAGAACTTTTGACAGCACAAAAGCAGTCTAACAGAAATAAAACACAGAGTGGAGTCTAACACCATAGATTTTCTTTCAGACAGAAAGTTCCAGCAGCCTGAACAACAATTCCACAGGTTGCCAGGGGTTTTTCACCTGTCTTGCCATTATTTTAGGCAGCAGTTGATTTAGCAGTTATCAGGAAACACAGATTCAGCACCAGGGGGCATGCCATCAATGACAAACTGGAACCAGTTACTCAACACACATTTGGGAAAGATTCCCATGAGGCACTGGTTCTGCCATTTTTGTCAGCATTAGAAGTATCTGGATATCCACATACAGTTTTTCTTCTCAGGGCCTCAAGTCTTATTTTAAGGTTCAAATTTATCAGAGAGAAGTCCAGCATACTTAATTTCAGGAATTCTTTCCTCAAAATATAAAAAGAGCAATGGTTTCAAGATAATAAATTTACTTTTCAGAATAATCAGAGAGCCATGACCTTTTACTGCTTAAGTCAAGAAAATCTGGCTTCTAGAAGTAAACACACGAGTCAACTACATCTTTCATATACTACTACACATATGAATCTTTTAATATTGGTGATTTTTTTTCAATAGACTCTTATTCCAAGGAGGACTCCAAATTTATTTTTGGTCACAATGCAGCATGCAACCAGTAAACAATGCATTATTTCCCTATGAGAACATTCTAAATGCCATTCTTCTCAATACTTAATGTATCTTATGAGCATATTTTAGCAGATACCCCCAAACTCAGTACAAAGTTATCAATGGAAATGTTCTGTTAATACAATATTTGAGCTCTTAGTAATGCATATTGTACAGCACCTGAGTATTCAAAGTGTGGTCCTAGCCTAGACCAGTACCAACAACAGGAATTGAAAGCTTGTTAGAAATGCAAAATCTCAGGCCTCAGCCCCAGACCTACTGAATGGGAGTTTGCATTTTAGCAAGATCCCCAGATGACTCACAGGCACTTGAAAGTTTGAGAAACAAGTGTAGAAATTAGGGAGCTAGGCACTTGATACATGTTTTTTAATCTAATTCTCAAAACAAACCTATGAGCCAGGTATTATCACTTTCATCATTACCATTTATGGATAAAGAAACAAAATCCACCAATAACTTTCCAAAGGTCAAATAAATAGGAAGAGACAAATGCCAACGCAAGTCCATCAGATACAAAAGCCCAATTTGTTTCTTTCTGCTGTCTTTGAGGCACAGTGTCATCAACCAGATCCCAGGGAAAGGGTTTGGACAGTATGCAAAGTTTAGTGCACTTTTCTCGTGAGAATACTCATAGTTTTCAATTGACTTTCAAAGAAGCCTAAGTCCTAAAAAAGTTTAACGATCGCTTCTTGAAATCTTGATTGTAAATTTAAATAGGAGCAAACAGTGGAAAAGCAAAGAGAGACCACAATCCACAAAAATTTTCTTAACATTAATATCTTAAACCCTGAAATTTAAAGATTACAACTAAAAATGAAAAAGTCATATTCTAAACATATTTATTCTTACATTCATACATTTACTTTTAAAAATCTTTCAGTCATGCAATTTTTCTCCTCTGCTGATTATATGCTGCTTAAGAGCTTAAATAAAAGGAGAATTACAAATGAAGGACACTTTGTGCTGAAACTTTGGTTCTACCTGAAATTTAGCTTATCCCTAGATTTTTAAAAACACGATGGTCAAGAGAATAGCCATTGGAATCCCATCATTATCTGGGTTTGAATTTTAGTTCCACTTCTATTGTATAAATAATCTCAAGAAAGCCATGCGCTTTTTCTAAACTGCAGTTTCCCCAATACAAACTAAAGATAAGAATAGAACCAAACTCTGCACTTGTTGTTTTATTAAGTAAGATAATATATGCAGTGGGCTTAGTGAAGTGCTTGCCAATGTAGTAAGCACTCAATAAATTTAGTCAATTATTATTAAAATCACTGTCTTATCATATTATATTAAGTATTGTATTAAGAGATTTACTGAAGCTTTTCCAGGATCCAAGAAAGCTATTCATCATATTCTGTAATCTTTGTAAATAAAAGCATGGGTATTTTAAAAATGAGGTCCTAGCCTAAAAGCAAAGAGAAGAAGAAAGGGTGGGGGACACCTGAACTTCTGTTTACAATTTTAGAGTGAATTAGTGGTTCTCAAAGTGTGGACCCCAGACCAGCAGCATCACCTTCACTGAGAACTTGTCAGAAAAGCCAGTCCTCAGGCCGCTCCCTAAACCAGTGGGACCAGCAATCCATGTTATTCTACAAGTCCTCCAGCTGATTGTGATGCATGCTAAAGTTTGAGATCTGCTGGTATTAATGGAAAAAAGCACCATTAGGCAAGCACCATCTCTGAAAACAAATGTAATTCTCTACCCTAGTCTCTAAAGGTCTCTATTCAATGTAAACATCTGAGGCTGTGATTGAATCTCTCATAGTCTATGACAGAAGTCATAATAATAAGGATCTGCCCAGAAAGAAAGTCAGTTCAGGAAGCAGAGGAAATGCAAATTTACATAAATATGAAGCTATCTAACTTCCAAAAGTTAGGGTGTTATCCTACTAGAAACATCCCCTACCTCACCAAAGGGGATTAATTTAATCACTCACATTATGTAGTACTGTGAATATTTATATCAACATAACTTATCATTTTCTACAGAAATAAATTTCGAGTCTCTGATCCTAGCTTAGAGCCTGTATTTTACTAGAGCAAACTGGACATCTGTTTAGATTTAAAACATATATGTAACTTTAACATTTGTACCTCCATAATATGCTGAAATAAATTTAAAAAAAATAAAATAAAATAAACAACTCATTGAACCCTGTTAGGAAAAAAAAAAAAAAAAAAACCTAGAGATGTTAACTGATTAGGTAGCAAAATGAGAAAGAGTATAAAACACAGATGTTATTACAAGTGTTGACTCCAAAGTTCTGCTGCCTGGTTTCCTAGTCTGGTTTCACCAGTTACATGCT
This sequence comes from Microcebus murinus, assembly GCF_040939455.1. Lineage (NCBI taxonomy): Eukaryota > Metazoa > Chordata > Mammalia > Primates > Cheirogaleidae > Microcebus > Microcebus murinus. The sequence continues at coordinate 32,684,048 of NC_134112.1, forward strand.
CTATGACCTTGAGCAGCTGATGAACCAAGCTGTGCCTCAGTTCCTTTATCTATTCTAAGGGCTTCATCATCACGGTACCCATTTCATAAGATGTTAAAGATTAAGGAAATGCGTACCCATAGAACACAGAACAGTGCCTGACACCTAGGAAGTGCTTGATAAATATCAATTTTCCAAAAAGTTATATGAAACAGAACCATAAAAACATTGGTTTCTCTGTCTTCATTAGTCTTATAAAAAGGAATCCATTTCCTTTAACATGGAGTTTACACAAATGTCTTATGCTTTGATACTCTGCATGACACCTACGATAAGATCGCAACATGTATGTGGTTATTGTTAATTACCCTATGTCCTTCTGCCAGGTTTTTTCAGTCAGGCTGCTGCGAACCATTGAAAACAATGACTTAACATCCCCCACTGTTCCTCCCTCATAGTAGCAGCTTAACACATATTTATCTACACATGTATGTAACAGTACAACATGAAGAATAAAAATCTGAATTATAAAACACAAATTTCAGACTTCATTTATTTAAAAGAAGACAGCCACAAAGTTAGAAATATATTCACGTAGCTTACATATTACTAAACTTATTTTAAATCTATTGCTAAAAATGCATCTATCCATCAAATAATTTCTATGATATCAACCATAACAACTCAGCCCAGTTGTTTCATGGAGCTAGAATTAAATCATGCTCTTAAAACACTATAAACAACCTAGTCTTCAATAACTAAAAACCTGTTTATGGCACTGAACGTAAAGAATGATGAAGGTTATACCATGCAGCCCTCCTAAAACTCCTTTAGGTTGTCTTATTGATGCTCCAACAGAGATAAAAAAGAAAGTTATTACCTGAAATAAAACCTCAGCTTCAATTTATTGCTACATTTCCAGGCATCCCACATCAAACATAACTATAAATAGCAGGATCCTCAAACTGCAAGTTCAGTCAAATTTATAATTTATCTCCCCACTTTTCCTGTCTTTCAGTTTTGGAATGCATCAGCCTGAAAGAAACTCCATCCTGTTGTATAAGTTTGTTTTAGAAACAGTCGCTGCAGATCCACTGCAAACGGTACAACATTGTCCCCTTGGCTGGGCTGTGATGTGGAGATAGGGCAGTCATCTTACTATCTCCAGAATACAAAGGCCGATCACCCACACTTCCCCCACCTCTGTCTCACATGGCTAACAGCCTAGCTATGAGTTTCTATAGAACTTGTCACCAGGGAACTGTCCAACATACTTTGGCAAAGGAATTATTTCACCCTGTAAGGAAAGAGGATAGGAGGATAGTAAAAAGAATAATCTCCTTGCTTGGATGCTGGCCATCTAATTAAACTCAGAAGAGTATTGATTCTGTCCACTTAGATTAACTTTAATTTTATATATAACCAAATTAACCAATGTAGATCCCTGAAATCCCTCCAAAATGTATCAAATGTCTCAAAGTAAAATTTCCCAAGTGAACATGATTGCATCACAACTTGAGTATAATGCAGGCCACACGATTTAAGACAATAGAAACAGTCTGATATTCATTAAGGGTATGCTATTCCAGTGGTTTATAAAATATTCAAGAGTAGCATTTTAAATTAAATTGTTGGCATGTATAATAATTTTTCACCTAACACATCACACATTATAAAAGCATTTGCATATATTAAAATCCAAATATTACAAAGTTCACACATGGTGAAAAGGATATGAAATCTCAAATCCCAAGCTTTTGACTAACCAATATCTGGCTACTGTGTTTCACATCTTTACTAAATGCTGAGCAAGAGGAAACGAACTAAGTATTTGGCGGATCTGAGCCTTAATAATTCTCAGCGTCAGGTCATAAATCTTCTGACAGGGAAATATTAAATTCTAAAATCACTTCTCAAAGAATTTTCAGCATTATTTTCTTCATATTTGCTACATAGCATCAATTTTGGTATCTATGAGTTAGTGTAGATATAATTGAATCAGAAAAATGCATAACGGACCAGATCACTTATCTGTACATTTCTACCAACTTTCCACTTGATTGCCTTACGGGTCTATTTCTCAAATAATTATCACTCACTAATACTGAATGTTTTTCCCTGAAATCAGCTAAAACATTCTCAGAATGCATGGGTGGCAGAAAACTCAGATGGTGAAGAAATGTTTTCTTTGTAAAACTGAACTAAAAGTTTTCAAAATTGTCTTCAAAAATAGGATAAAGAATAGATAACTATGCATTAAAGAAAACATGTGCCTTATATCTGATTTTCAAAATCTCCATGAATTATAGACAAAAGAAAATCTGAAAAGTTTTTAATGGCTATAAAGAATAAAGCAGATAGAATTTTCAGAGCACAAAATATTTCTTCTGGAAATAAACACTCAAAGTCCCTAATCAATCCATTAAACTGTTAGCAAATTGCATTTCTTGAACCCTTTAAAGGGGACCACTTTAATCTTCCAAGAGAAGATTGTCTAGGGCAAGATAGGAAGATTTCTTACCATGATTACTGTTCAGAAGTTAAAAATAGCCATCCGAGAAAATTGAGATCAAGCAACTTCCTGACACAAACCTGACCTAATTCAACAATCTGATCTTTATCAGTCCCTGCTGAAGACCCAGAGAGTTGTGAAGCTTCTGCTTAAAAGACCACACAGAGGACTCAGAACCGTAAATGCAATTTACATTTAAAATAATCAGGCTTGCAAAAGTTTAGAAATTACGTAATGTCTGCTAATAGAGACCCTGTTAAATTAATTTTAGAAAATGTATACAATGAAAAACTAGGTAGCTGTGAAAAAGAAGGAAGCACAAGACACTTCTATGTATGGAACAAACTCTGCGAAGTACTGCAAGAGGAATAAAAACAAGGCACAGAAAATGTATTACACTATGTTAATATTTACTACACAGACACAACATGCTGGAAGGCTAAACAAGAAAGAGATAGCAAGATAGCAGTGATTGTTTCTGGGGAGAAAGATCCCCAAGGAAACAAAAGGGGAGATATAGACCTTTCATTCCATGTCTCTGTCTTTCCATTTTGTACCTGTGCATCGAATACATATTTTAAAGTCATATTTAATAGCACTAGGAAAAGAATAATGCCTGTGGTTCAAAAATATTCAGTTATGGTAGCAATCCTTCATGCCTAACTATGTACCCCAAGAGTCAGGACAACAAGCCCTAAAGTATCATTTCGTCCTTTCCGCACTCACCAGGAAGCTCCATCCACATAACAAAGATTTTGTTTTAAGTTTGGATGCACATCTTTTCCACCTACTGTTCCTTGGATTGTTTAAAATAAATTTCCCATGGTAGTGCCAAGAGGGTGGTTAGGTGGCAAAACCCAATTCCCCTCTCTTTAATCTCCATCAGCCTCTCTACAAAAACTTTCCCAAAACAAACACACATCCTAATTTAAAAAGATGCCTCCAAAGGAAAGGCAAAGTCACTCTCCAGCCAATCCCCATCCTTCATCTGTAATCTCTTCCATTTAGAATTTTGAGGCCACCACCACATTGTCCCTGTATTGGGGATAAAAATTCACCATTTGGTATATTTCTCCTTGACAGTAATAGACAATGCAGGTACTGACTAGGCAAGACAGATTACAGTGTTATGAGTGAGGGCTTTGGAGACAGACTGCCCAAGTTTGAACTCTGGCTTTGTCACTCACTGTGTAAACTCAGACAATAATATAACCTTTGTGTGCCTATTTCTTTATCTGTAAAATATGGAGAATAATTTTACAATCTGTTTGATGCATAATTTTTCATTCTGCAGGTCATGGCCCATTAGTGTAATGAAATCAATTTGCTGAATCTCAACTGGTATTTTTTAATGGAATTAAATGTAATAAAATAGAATGGAATAGAAAAGAAAATATCATGAGTTATAAAACAAAAGTTCATTCATGATTTTTTCCCATTAATATACAATATATACACAGAAAGAGTATAAATGTACTAAGTCTCAATTTTTCATTGGGCATAATGTTCAAAAGGTTAAAAGCCTCTGTTTTATAGGTTGACTGTGAGGATGAAAGGTATTAATAAATGTCAAATACTGTGTAATCCTTGTTATGATAATAGTAACCTATTTTTGTCATCATCATCATCATCTCTCTGTAGAATAGAGAAGCAAATAAATTCAATATGTAATTGATGAGAGTAAAAAAGCTATGCTAAAATATTTATTTACTAAGAGATATTAAATATCTTTTAATTAGTGATATTAAAATATCTATAGCTATAGAAATAATTGCCAACAATTTACTTGGAAATTCTTTAAAAGCATAAATTGGAAAGGGATAATGTAATAGATTTATATAACATGATTCAGGTGAGAGAGACACTGAATTCAGGAGTCCTCAACAAACCAGTAAATGATGAATTCATGTGCACATGTGTGCATGGGGAGGAGAGAGAGAGAAGGGGATTTATACAAATTCATAAAGATCTAGAAAAAAATATCAACTTCCCTTTCTTCTTATTCATTATCTGCAAGGTAATCATCCTGTATAAATTCTGTCACACCTGTGGTAATACATCGAAGGTGGAGGCCTGAATTGGTGTCACGGGCAACCCAATCACTGGACAAGGGTTGTTGGGATATGCCCAACTCTGAATGTCCCCAGTGAGAAGATCAGGAGGTGTTAAACATGAGTATATGCGTAATTTTTTGGTTATGCCTCTCACTGTAATTAGGAAAATAAACTGGCATTCCTGATCTGTTCCTTAAGAGTCTGGTTAGCATGAGGCTGTCACTGACACACAGACCAACTCTTATTTTACTGACCAAACCCAGTTTCAGTACACACACACTGCTAGAAGAAGGTGAACACAGTAAGAGATGGTGTCATCTGCTGAAGACTTTCTGGACCATCATTCATCCTTCTCCACAGAAAGATATATCCAACTGCTTTTCAAAGTTGTGTTTAGTCGTAGAACCCAACATAAAACTTTGGGATATGTACAACAGAAAATCAAAGCTCCCATACTTGAAACAGGCATGGGGAATCCTGGGAACCACTCCTGATCATTCCCCTCCAATCCCCCTCTTCCCACATGGCAGACCTTGAAGGAGTTCCAGGGGATAGTTTGAAAGTCTCTGCTCTATCTGGGCACTTACAGAACTATAATGTGTATCAGAGCGCTCAGGAGCACCTGTTAAAACCCAGGTGGCTGGGTTCCACCTGTGTCTGGTTCAGAAGGCCTAGAATCTGCATTTCTAACAAGTTCCCAGGTGATGTTATACTGTTGATCCAGGAACCACACTTTGAGGACCTCTGCCCTATAATATGGCTTCAATATATTTATTCAGTATCACAAACAAGGACCACTTGTAGTTTATTCCTTTGCAACTATTTGAAATGTTTAAATATTTTTATTACAATAGCATTTTTAAAAATCTACATATTGAAGTAATTGAATTTGAGAATTTTTTTCCAACCAAACAAGTTTTAAATCCCAGTGATTTAGTGTCATTAATTGAGAGCAATCTCACTGGGGGATGAGAATGCTCTCATAAAGGGCTATTGCAACAAATGTTCCTTAAAGTTCTTTAGGTTCTGTTTGCTTACAGAACAATAAATGTTCCTTGTTTGGAAATAATCCCCAAATGTTCCCTCTTGTTTAAACTGCATGAATTCTTAACATACTCAGCACACATATTGTAATCTACAACTGAATGGAGCCCTTTCTCTTCTAGGGGAGAATGGAAGGGTGTTATTTTTGGGAACAGTGAGGCTACCTTTACCATTTTTTTTCTAACTTGCAAAATACTGCAATAAAGTATTGCTCAACTCAGACTGAAACAATTTTCCCATCTGTCAAAATATTTTAAATAGTATCAAGCTGGTATTACTTTGTCAAAACATTTCATCAGAGACAGTATCTAAATTTAAACAAGCAGTTCCTCGAACTATGTAAGTAAGGTGAATAAACTGCCACTGACACAGTATATTTTTTGGAAAATCCGCAAGGTCTCATTAGAAAGACCTTGAAGGAAATGGGCATTTAAACCAAGGATAAGTGTACACTGGCCAAAGAAAAATGAATACTACATAAAGGGTTGAACATTTCATTGTCCTTGAGATGACATATTTCAATTCCTCCCCAAAGCCATTAAACAAGCTCAGCTTTATAAGAACTTTGGTGAAAGTCTCCGTAAACTTAAAATTGTGCAATGAAATGATATAGATTGATGTAGAAATCTCAACAAGCATAAGCAGGAGTTTTGGATTTAGAGCTGATGTTAATTCTCCCCTCACCAGCCATTTGACTTTGTCCAGGTTTTCAGTGTTCCTGGACCTCTCTTTCTAAGCTTATGTGTGCAAGGTAAAGCCTGCTTTATAAAGTGGACCTAAAGATAGGGTAAAAAGAAGGCAATCAATAGATCCTATTTTCCTGTCTTCATATTCACCCACAACAACTCATATTAATTCCCAGAATTTGAGTTAAAATTGGGGGATAGCATGAATAAGACAAAATAATGACTAACAAATTTTCATACACACACACATCCTGGCTTTATATAGTCTCTACTCCCTTTTGTTATAAATCTAGCAGAAGAAAAGGACTAATAGAACATTCTCTCCAGGTCAGACATACCTGACACATTTTTCTCCATGAAGTTATATATCTCTTATCAACCGCAGAGAATGCTTAATCTTTTGTACTTCTTTAAGAAAAATAAAATCCAATATCATGCACTAAAGGCAGGTCAAATATCACCTTAGAAGGAAGTATGGTATATTTAGAGCAAACGATGATTAGGCTATGAACTCTCCAAAGCTTAAATACTTACAGATCAGAATTCTAGTTTAACTTTTCCTCATAGGAAACGTTCTTTTCTTGTACATGGTTAAACAAATCTCTATAACTATAAAAGAAGCAAGGTTAAAATAGTGGGTTTTTCCTTCTTTGATGTTTAAAAATATTCTGTGTAGGCATGGTTTTGCAAATTTCACATTTTACTTAATCTAGTTCAACTAAATTGTCAGAACCAATTTCATTAATTGGACAAAAATGTCTCTAACAATCAATATCAGTTAGTGACACTATTAATATGTTTAAACTAGTTGGAAATGTAAACAAATTTAGGTAAAGTATTTGAAATTATATTTAAGTTAAAAAACTTGTGTTTTCATATTTGTAACATTTTCATGTACATTTATATTTGTAGGTCTCAGAAATATTTTTCTTCTTCTAGAACTTTTTGAAAGACCCCAAGTATTTTGATTGCCTAGATAGTACATCTGGCCAGGTAAAGAACCACTGTAGTGCACACTTTCCCTACACTGATCTTTGGTGTTACTGATATCATTTGCTGTTTGTGTGAGATAATTATTTTTAAAAATATTACTGTGACTTTGATCATTATAATTTTATGATGTTGGAGACTACTTTTAGAATTTTTAAATGAGCAGGCACTTTATTTGAAAAAAATGACATAACACGGTAACAAAGAAAGACTTTGGAGAAAATGAAACATTTTCTTAAATGGCCCTAAACCATGTTTGAGATGATTCTCATATTATGAGCCTTTTTAATACACATCAGAACTTTCATTTATGTGCCCTCCCTTTACACTCTTGAATTAATAGGCATGAATGTCCATGCAGGTAGAGTTGTCAATTACTTGCCCATGGACACAAAATTCACAAACGGAGAAGTCAGGATTAGAATTCAAGAGTTGTGGTACCTCAAAGCAGGTACTCTTGCCTCCCTCTCTCCCACAAAAGAAGTATAAGTACCCCTGTCAAAGAGTATATAATCTAGCAGAGAAGCCAAGACAAAAACACACAACTCATTTAATAACAAAAGAAAAAATAACAATTCAAGTTAATAAACAGAAGACATGCCACAATGTGAACTGTGCAATGAGGTCAAGGAGAGAAGTCACTACTGGCTCCAATGACCAGGGAAAATGACTGCATAAGGGAGTTTGGAAATAAACACAAAGAATGGGAAGAATTTAAATGGGAGGTGTCTCACATAACCAAAATAGCGGAGCAAAAAGGATGTGAGTAAACAAGTTGGGTTGCAGTGAAGGATTTGTATTCAGAAACATTGATGAAGCAAGAAAAACACTTGAATCAATTGTGGAAAACTTAGATTCTGAGAAGTTAAGACTTAATCTTGCCAGCATGAATATCCATCCAAGGATTGTGAGCAAGTGAGTGCCTGGATCAAAAGGTGTTTGAGAAAAGTAGCATGAATAGCACTATTTGGAGAAAGACCCAAACTATGTGTGGAAGATTCAGAATCTACTAGTCAATTCCAAACTGCCCATATATTACTCAATCTTAATTAAATGTGTAGTATTATCATCTTTTGGTTTCCTACAAATGCAGCTACTTCAAATCATGTAAACACCTTTCTGGAGCATGTGTAAAGCTGTTTCACTCATTTGCTTCTGAAAATACATCATAACAGATGCTGTCGACAGTGCATCCATGTCTTCTTGCCTTCACACCTGCAGTATACACTGGCCAGTGACTTCTAACTGCTACAACTGTATTTGTTTTCCAGTGGCCAGAAGTGCTTGGGCATTAAAACCTGCACTTCCAATCTGAGTGCTACTCACTGTAGCCCTCAACCAATGACAAAGGTCAGGAGCCCTCACCCTGGGTGCCTATTATACACTGTTTCCCAGCATTGCCCAGTAGAATTTAGTTGTACTTATCAAGCACACTGATTTACTTCATACAATATTGCTTTTTTGGCTGCCTTACATTCCCTGTCTCACTTCCCCTATCGAAGTTTCCTGGAATCTCCTCCCAAATAAACAACTTACACTTAATTCCTTGCTTCAGAGCCTACTTGGGGTTGGGGGAAACTCAAACTACAATACATCTTGGTGCTTCAGCTCACTCACCTTGATGCAAGTTGCTTTCCCTGTTCTAGTGGTCTCTCAAGACCCAGAAAGTACCTCCCTTCACCAGCCCACAGCAAGCTTTCCTGATCATCCAAGCCACTGTGCTAGCTCTTGTACCGAATCTTTAAGCAATTACTCCCCATACCCTTTATTTGTTCTGTATCATATGGTGAGCTATGTGTATGTCTTATATTCTCCCTTACTAAGCCCCCATCTAGAGAGCAAAATCCTTATCTCTTTGTATCCTCTACAAGGGTAGAGCAGAACTCTGTGTCATTCAAATAGTTATCGATTACTATTTAATATTTCTCTGGTTGGCTTACAGACCAGAAAACCTGAAGATAAAGGGGGAGTCATACTTTATTTAGCTTATTAGAATTTAGATATGTTTCTTGGGACATGTATGGGTTGGCAGAGTGAGAAAAGGTAAAAGGATCAACAAATCTCAAATTGGTTTTCTGGCTTCAGTGGAAAGCAAACTGTTCCAGATCATGTTTTCATGTTCCTCCTTTTTCAGGATTAGTTGACAATGTAGGTGAAACTAACAAAATTTACTTTTCTTTCACTCAAATCTAATACCATTCATCCATTTTCTTATTCAAAAACTGTTTATTGAGCACCTGCTATGTGTCAGGCACTAGCCCCTGAGATCTGTACACACTGGCTGGGGGCAGGGGCATATGATTTTTGCTGTTGAAACACTTACAGTCAAGGGTGGAGACAGAAGAAGACAGACAATATGTAAGTAAAAACAAACACACAAACATTAGAATTATAAAAAGTGGGGCTATGAAGGAAAAATACAGAGTCCAGGAAAAGAGAATAGCCAGGAGGGAAAAGAGCTACACAAATGGGTTAGTCAGAGAAGATCTTCCTGCCCTAAAGAATGAGCATGTGAGCAAAAAACTAATTTCTTATCCAATCAAGAAATATCACTTAGAAATTCAGGCTCTTAAACTTTTTACCCTATTCAACTAAAATCAGGAACTATGGCATCCTGCATGCTAAGAAAGCTTCATTAGTTGGGGAGTGAGCAAGAGGCAGTGGGGCATATAGGAACTTCCCGGGCAGCAGCTAGAATCTCATACATCTTCCATTGAGGGTTCCAGCTTTCCAACCTGCTTGAGAATTTCTCTTAGAGAAATCACTCATTTTCTTAATTCTTGTGATATGTGACTTCCCTACCCTGTCTCCATTGAAATTGGTGCATGTACCTTAGATATTAATTTAATATAAACAGTGCAGAATGGCACATCTTCTATTATATGATTGCATGGTAGATGACCTAATTTCTAAGATTCATTGATCACTATTTCCTTTTTTGTCAAAGAGAGGCTACTTTCCTTCAACTTTCATATAGCATTTGCACTGTAATGAGAGCAGGAGGGTCCCCACAGCACAACCCCTATTGTTTCACCTGTAACAGGTGCTCCATTAATGTTTGCAGAAAAATCAATAATACTATTAGCATTTACAGAATGCTTAATATTTTTCAAGCACTGTGCTAAGAGCAGCTTAAGACTGTGAGCTCTGGAGTCAGATGGTCTCAGCTTTTTGCGGTAGAGAATCTGCAGCCTCGGGGCCACACGTGGCCTTCCATGTCCCCAAATGGGGCCCCTCAGCCGAATCCAAACTTCACAGAACAAATCACTTTATTAAATTAATCCCTTTTTTGTGGCTCCAAGGCTACAGGTTCCCCACCCATTCTGGAAAGTACTTTACAATCATCATTCCTCAAAGTTTCCATCCATAGAATCCATATAATAATTCCTAACTCATAACTTGGCCATGGACAGTAAATGACAGTATATAGAAGGCACTTAAGCACAGCGCCTGGTGTAATGTAAATGCTGAACTGTTAAATTCATATAATCCCACAATAGTACCATGTAACATATGAGGGCACTGAGGGTTGGAGATTCAAATGACATTGCTAATGATGGGTAGAGCCCTGATCAATCAAACTCTATGGGACCCTGTACTAATCAGGGTTTAAGTTAAGCTGCTGTGACAAAGAAACCAATTAATACAGTGGTTTAAACCAGGGGACCCCAACCACTGTAATAATAATAGAAATTAAGTGTACAATAAATGTAATGCATTTGAATCATCCTGAAACCATCCCCCTGCCCCCCGTCTGTGGAAGAATTGTCTTATATGAAAATGATCCCTAGTGCTAAAAAGGTGGGGACCGCTGGTTTAAACAACAGAGAAGTTTATTTCTTCCTTATATAACATTTCAGATTGGCAGGGCCTTCAGCAACCATGGTTCTTTTCACCTTACTGCCCTGACATTTCCTAGAGCACTGTTGCAACATATGGTTGAAATTGGACCAAAACCATTTGAGGTTCCAGGTAGCAGAAGAGGCAAGGAACGCCGAGTAATGAATGTCTTAGAACACAGACCCAGAAGTGCCACTCGTTGCTCACATTCTATTCTCAACAACATAGCCACATGGCCACACTACTTCAAACAGGGACTAGAGGTTGTAGTATCTGGCTGGCTGGCCATATGCTCAGCTACAACTCTTCCCTGGAACAATGAGGAATGGATTTTGGTAGAGAGCTACTAATTTCTGCCATGGACTCCAAGACTTATGCTTTCAACATAAAGAATGTAAGGCCTCACTCCATAACTACTCTTTTGCCATCTATGAAAATGTAACAATTTATTATGCTAGTTACTTGACCCTGTTACAGTGGGGATGAATTTACCACACACTTAGTAATTACATTAACTGGTGTTCTACCCTTTCTATGAAAAACTATCCGTCCTTTAATAGTTTCCAGTGAAATCATATGCTTTTAGGAAAAGTCATTAAAAAACCAATTGGCAAGACTACACTTGATATTATGTATGCAGGAAGTAGGACCTGAAAGAAAGTTGCTTAACTGAAGTCTTAACTATTGTTAGCTAGTAACTCAACCAGATATAGAACCCTGGAAAAAGATGAGCATAGAATTAATATTTGTTTAATACCTATCAGTATTCTAAGTGTCTTAATTCATTCAAACAAATAATCACAGAACACTCACTATGCCCCAAACATTGTACTAGAGACTAGACACTGTCTATGCCTTTTAGGTTAGTTTCTAGCTTTACAAAATTATTTCATTTTACTTTTACTACCATATTACAGAGGAGACATTTAGATGAAGAAACTGAGATGTCTGAAGGTAAAGTCAATTTGTCTATGTTTTCTAGAAGATTAGATTCAAACTTTACATAATTTTTTTCATTTTACTTCACTACTACCTTACAAATTAGGCATTAAAGATGAGGAAACTGAGACTCAGAAAACCGGAGTCAGTTTGCAAGTGTCACTTGGCTAGTTAATGATAGTCCTAATGATGATAGTAAAGAACCAGATCTTTCTGGCTCTAAGACCAATGCCCTTTCCATGATGCCCTGACCCCCAGTTCCAACCACACCATACATATTTACAATGCCTTCACCAAAAAAGAATATACACTGCACACTGAATATCATTGTCTGTTTTTTTTTTCTCCTTTTTTGGCCAAAATGATACATACGAACTACATACAACTATATACGCCAAGTGAGTCCCATGATTGGAGAACTATGCATATGGGCACACATCACAAGTGGCTATTAAGTGCATAAGATCAGCAGCACTGACCCGAGAGTACAAACAAACGAGCATACTGAGAAATATTATTAATCACATGTACATTTTCTACTTAACTGCTGTGTAACTCAGGCTCTTAAACTCTTAAATTTCTACTTAAGGAATTTGCCAACTGATGGTAAGGCCTCTGTTCTTAACACCTGAGTATTTTAGATTTTAGAGAACTGCACGTATGACTTTAAAGGCAGTAAAGTCACTGAACATTTAAATTATTTAAATGAATGCAGAAGCACAAAAGTGAATAAATTTGATGATTATACAAGATCCATTTTCTTAAATATTGAATTCTCTGGTGGTTGAGAGGGTCTAGGAAAACACAGGTGTGTTAAGACTGCATCATCGGAGAACATCTAATTAACAAGACAGACCTTTTTCCATTGCATCTTTCATTCACTCTCATTATTTAACGTGAGTGTCTGGAGGAGAAATGAGAGAAGGGCTAATGCTTCCTATTTAAGGGTAGATTTATTTTAATCTCTTGGTCTCTATAGCATGAATTACAAAAAAGATAACAGTGATATTTTCTATACACATGTTTATTTTTATACATTTTTACATATATAAATTCATATATTCAGATGCAGTAGAAGCCAAAATTTCATTCTCTATTTCTACATTTAAATACTTACATAGTAATACAAAAAAAGTATTAAGCTATTTACTATCCCAGTGGGATACTAAATGAAACCTAAATAAATCTCTGGAATAAAATTGAGAATTAAATCATTTTATGCAAGAAAAAAATCTATAATGTGTCTAGATTGCTTTGTGCTATAATTATTTTAAGTGTAAAGTTAAAAAAGAAGACAACAATGTCTATCATAAAATGCGACTTCAACTACTATATTTAAGTTAATTTGCTCCATCTGAGTATATAGACATTCCATCCTCAAATCACTACGACAATAGCTCATGATTATGACCTTTATTCTGATGTTTATATTGAGAAGCAGGAAAGTTTCAACTGAACAAGTTAACTTGAGGTAATAGTTTTTTTAAGCAATTTCACACAGAATGAGTATGATAAGGTCATCAAAATGTGTACACAGCAAACATTTTATTTAGAAAATTACACTGCAGAAAAAAGTGTTCTCACTTAGAGGACTAACATGTTTGCATTTCTTAACTTCTGTTTTAAAGAAACCAATTAATTTCTTTAGTTTTATTTAATTCATTTATTTTTCTTTTGAGATAAGGTCTTGCTATGTTGCCTAGGCTGACCCCAAGCTCCTGGGCTCCAGCAATCCTCCTACCTCAGCCTCTCCCGGTAGCTGGGACTACAGGTACACACCACAGCACCCAGCTTTTAATTCTTTATTTGACAATATTTTTCTCTTCGTGGGTCAGGAACAATGGTGTGAACTCTTCTTTATTATCCTATATTAACTAGAATCCATAATTTCAGGGTTTTCAACTGCTATTTCATAACCTTCAATAAAATAATTGTATGAGAAAAAGTATTTTTCTGGTCAATTACAAATGTAAAATCATCTTCCGAAATATATAGGAAATTTCTAGCATGGATAAGGTTTGCCTAGTTTTAATATAACCTATCTTTTTACATGGAATACTTTGTGTTGTATATAGTTCAAGAACTTTAACTGTATATTTATTAAGATAGTTACTTATTTTTGATTAAGAAAATATTTGCAAATTGAAAAACTAAATCAATCTGTTCTTGTGTTATGTCTTAATTTTATTTGATAAAATAACTTCTACATAGAATAATATATTGCTTTATAATCGGATTTTTTCACTTAGATATAGAGAATATTTTATGTATTATTCAATATTTTTTCAGTGGCTTACACAATATGCTTTTAAAATGTCCTTCAGTTTATTATATTTCTTCATTTAGGTATTGGTAAGTCAAAGAAAACCTGACATTTATAGAAGGAAGCCTTCCACCAGGAGTGGAACCAGTTAAAACCAGACCTTACCCTTAACATTCCTCAGAAAAGTTATCTAGAGAGAAGTAGTTCTAAGAGGAGGAAGACCTGAATTTTAGGATGGTGACATCTGAGTTCCTGGGATGTCTTAATGTCTCTTGGGATCTCAAGTGTTTCATCCCTCAAGGTAGAGATAATAAAGAATATCTTATTTGTCAAGAGAGTCTCTTCAAAGACCTTCAAAATGTAACATCTATGACTAAAATAGGCAGCCCCCTAGAATCAATAAGGGGATAGAGAAGATGAAGGTGAATTGGTACCCTTTTTTCTGTACAGGTTCTGATCTCCATTGCAGAGCCCCGGAACGACCAATCCTGGAGATTTTCCTTTAGAATTAGGCCAATCACACATTTCAACCAAGCAAGAGTGTGTTCCTGCCTTCCTGAGCTGGCACCAACCCATTTTACTAATTGTATCAAGCCATGCATTTCATTCAGTGACAACCTTTCTTTCTCTAACCTCTCAAGATGAACGAAAACTTTTTCTTTTCTGACTGTAAAAAATCAAATTATGCCACCCCATTTCAAGGAAAAAGATCTGCAATGGCAGTCAGACCAAAAACATCATTTGTATGCAAAGGGAGTTAAACTACTGGAAAAGTACCCTCGCCAGTAGAGTGTGGTATCATTAAACACAGAACTAAATTTGAAGCAGAAGTAGTAGAAAAAATATATATCTTGAAATGTGATAGGGTCCATTACGCTTCTTGATGAGATTACTTGTCTCTCCAATACATTACCCAAATGCGCTTACAAAACAGGGAATATATTACATTGGAATTATCAGAACTTTTCTAAGTAGGTCAAATTTTTAAGCAGAAGAGGCTTCAAATTTTATGCAGTGTTACCAAAAAAAAAAAAAAAAAATCTCAGGAGTTGTACAGCCAAGGTGCTAATCACTTTTTTAAATAAATTAAAAAAAAAAAACCTTACTCCTGCATAAACATTAAATGTACTACTTTAAAATGCAGAGTCACACACCTGAGGCTGTTTGTTCACTGTCATCTTATTTCAGTTTTCAATAATAAACTGAATTTTAATTATATAAATATCTTTATTCATTTGGAGCTTAGAAAAGTTCAGCTCCAAAACAAGTTTAAAATCTGACTTATCATTATGAACCAAATTACAAATATAAAATACTTTTCCTCCTACTTACTGGCTTTTCATTTGTGGTCTTATTAGAAAACCACAAAACACTAATATAATGTTTTTAATAAAATTTCAGTTTTCCTGTAGGTAAATTTGTAATAACAGGTTTACTATTTGTTTTTATAACTTTTCATATGGGATTTTTAAAACAACTAGCAGCTGTATCATATGCCTAAAAGTGTCCCATGTAGCAACAGGATCACATAAAAATTGGCTTACGAACACAGTCAATCTATTGAAGTACAAGTTAAACAAAAGAAAGTTAATTGCTCTGAAAGTTAAAACTTCTTTTGAAAATCATCTTAAATAAGAAAAATGTAGAAATGCAGGTCTTACATTTCTAGTAGTATGTTTATAAACGTTAGATAAATATGGATCAAAAAAGTTCTTGTGAAAATAAATAAATAACAATACCACCCTCTTTAGCTCACATCTGTCATGGTACCTGAATAGTCCACCATCAAGCACTACTTTAGGTTCAGGCAGTGAAACCCCCAGTGAAGATGCCATCTGGGAGTGAATACATTAGGCCAATAATAGTGTATTGTGAATTACTGCGAATAATTCAGGCTTGACACATTAACATCAGTAACTAGCAGGATTCGGAGAAAAAGGCACCTAGAACTGTAACATTTAAACGGGGTTGTGCGAGAAGACAGAGCAGAGTAGAAATCCCTCAGGCACAGGCCTGAACAGGTACGAAAGAGAGTCATGAAGATTAAAAAGAGGGATCCTAAAAAAGCAGAGAAAATTTCTTTAAATAATCTTACACATTATCTAGACCAACTTCTTATTTTGAAGACGAGGTCATTTAGGACCAAAGAAACTAACAAAAAGGAGAACGTCAGCCCTAGATACTAAAAACTTGTTCAAAGTCTTATAAAAATTCCAAACCAAACCACATCATATTTATTGTCACTTAGAATCTAACCTAGTTTTGAATGTTAATCCACAACCATAATGCCTATTGTAAAGACAGAAAAGGCAGAGGAAACAGAAATAAACCGACAGAGGATTTTAAAATAAAAATAAGCAAAAGCAATAGAAAAAGGTCATAATGTGTTTTTAACCTCACCATTACCTATGAGCCTTCCCTAAATTTAACATCCTTTTATATCCTTTGTTTCTTCCTTTCATGTGACTTCAACTCATATCCCACACTAAGCCTCTCAAATCTCTAGCTACAGTTCTACTATCTCAACAATGACTACTTCTCTATCTTGAATTGCCCAGAAAGGGCAAACTCTTAAGATGTCCCGCTGCCATGGCAAGTACAAGTCCAGACAACGAACATGGTATTTCAAACTTCCTGAAAGAAGGCACAGCATACAAAGTCAGTCTCAGTCTGTATGCTTCTTATACCCTGCCTCCTTCTGTGATTCTGTTAACAAAACTTCCATTCCACCACTGTGTTTAAATCGCTGTCATCTTGACCTCAGGCTCCTTCTTGATCCACCTTTATCCACGAAAGCAGATAGCCACAGGGGCATCTACTCCTTCCTAAAGGTGCCATTGTCCCTACCCCTGGTGCCAGGCTCACAGCTGTGCGTCTTCATTTCTCAGTCATTGAGTTTGTTTTACTTTTCCATCCCTCCCCTTGCCAATCCATCTGACAGGCATAGACATTTTAAAAAACTCTAAGCTCATACCTTTTGGGGGGATACAAATATATGTAGCAGAATTTTAATGCAAATTAAAGAAACAATATGAAAAAAAATGCATAATTTTGTTTACCCTTGGCAGAGAGAGGGATTCACACAGGTGGCATCATTATAATGGTTAAATTCAATTTCCTACTTTGGTTATGGGTGTCTAGAAGTTTATTCTAGTTATGTAAACATACACACACACACACACACACACAATATTAGATATGTGCACTATTTTATAATCAAGGGAAAATAAAAATTTTTATTTTTAAAAAAAGAAATGGGTCCTCATGGAATTTAAGAAAATGAATCTATTAGATTTTAAGGGTCTTTTTGTTTGTTTTTGTTTTTTTTATACTGAAACTTCCTACACTTCAGAACAGGAACTAACTCTACAAAGATTCCAGTTTGATGTAGGAAGTCTAACATCCATTGGGTGGAGCACTGCCCTCTATTTCTAACCACATAGGTGAATTCTGTTTCAAGATAATTTTGCAGAGGTAGTTCATGTGAATGCACATAACTTTTACTTATTCACTTTTTTCTACAAAGAAGTCTCAAAATGAAAACCAAATCCAAACATCACTTATACACAAGCTTATTTATTGGTAGACCATGAAAAAGATGGAAAGTTATCTCCCACAGTCCAGCAGAAAAATTCTACTGAAGATCTACTATTGCTAAGGCCTTATGTTGGGCACTGAGCAGGTCTGCATCATAGGCTATATGTCAGGGTTTCTCAGCCTCAGCACTACTGACATTTTGGGCCAAATAATTCTTTGTTGTGGAGAGTTGTCCTGTGTATTGTAGGATGTTCAGCGGCATCCCTGGCCTCTTCCTAGTAGATGCTAATAACATCCTTACCCCCAGGTGTGATAATCACAAATATCTCCAGACATTCCCAAACATGCTCTGGGGACCAAACTGCCAAGTGGAGAACTACTGGTCTATGTGAATGGCGCCCCCTGCAGGCTCCCTCAGCAACAGTACCAGGGGGCCTTGACATAGTGAATACCCATATGAAGAAAGTGCTGAATTCAAGCATTTTACACTTTGGGGAAATAAATTTGGACCAGCACAAATAGTTTATTATTATCTCCTTTAATAATATAAAGTTATATAAACATAAAATTAAATAATTTATAAATATACTGCCACATGGAAAAATAACATGACCTGTATACAGTCTTTAGACATTTGTTCAATTACTCAATAGTAAAACTGAATAGTCAATATGTCAAAATGCAATGCAAGAAATTACATTTTCTCCTGTTTATTTTATGTCAATGAGCTCCATGTTACCAATCCCATGTTTTTTGATCATTAGCACTGGACGTACGTAACCACACCTTCCTCCAGAATATGCTATCTTCTTATGCCTTCCTTAAAAATTACAACTTTCTGGTTTTCCCCTTTCTCTGGCCACTACTTATCCACCTACTTTACTGGCTTCTTCTCCTTTACTTGTCTCCTAAATTTTGGAATTTGGAAAGTAGTGGGCCCTCAGCTTTTCCCACTTCGTGTCATCTCCCTAGGTGATCACATCTATGTCAATGGTTTCACATACCATCTACATGCCCTCTTCTACTTGACATATCCCTCAAAGGTTTGAAAAGCATGTCAGTTGAGATGTCCAAGCCTGATTTTCTTCCAATTTTCCCCATCTTCATATATGATATCTCCCTAGGCCCAGCTGTTCACACCATAGGATCAATCATAATTGACACTTCCCTCACTCTCATCTTCACCTCCAATTCTTTACCAAGTCCTCTGAATTATACAGGATTTCTCACTGTGTTCCCTGCCCCTATCCTCACAGCCACTACTTCATCCAGGCTGCCATCGTTTCTGGACTAGGCTACTGTACTAGTTTTCTAAGCTGTTTCCATGTGTTTACTCTTGCTCCTCACAAATCCATCCTCCACTCTGCAGCTAATTTAAAAATATCATTCAGGTCATGCAGCTTACTGCATAAACCTTTCCTTCACTTCAGATTGCACTTGAACAACTTGCAACCCTATAACATGACATCCTAGGCCCTGCACAATCTGGACTCTGAAACACCTCCAGGCAATGTTCTCTCTCTTTACATGTTTTAGCCATGCTGGCCTTTACTCTTTCTCAAAGAGGCCAAACTCTTTCCCACCTTGGCACAGGCAGTTCCCTGTGAGTAGGAGGATCTTTCTGTGTCATTGAGTCTTAGTTGAAAGTTAACTTCATTAGAGAGACTTTCCCTGATCCCCAAAGTATATATGATATGCCATACAAATATTTCACATGTATCATACCACATGATCAATACAAAACCCCTACACCCTATGTGCTTGGTATTATTTTACAGGTGAAGAAACCAAGGCTTAATACTTTGCTTATATTCCCAAAATCACAGAGTAACAGGCTTTGAACCATGGCTCTCTAATCCCAGAGTCTGACATTATCCAAACACACTGCCTCTCTCTCAATGTAGATAGTCACGTGTAGTCAAAATATATTTTATGAACCATAGCTTGACTTATTTCATACAACTTTGTTTCATCCACTAGTCTGTGATCTTTCTGAGGGCAGGAACTGTGATTACTGATCTCTGAATCTCTAGGCCAGGAGCTATGCCAAACAACTGTGAAGAAATGGTCAAAGGAACAAATGAAGAGGGAACGCATCTCAAGGGAAAACAATGCTTTATCTATTGAAAACTTTTAATAAATTTTAGTAGTAAAATTTAAATTCATTATTATTAAATTGTTATTAAAATTCATTCTAGTTCTATTATTAAAATTTATTGATTTTTTTTTTTTGGCTTAAAAACCAGAAATTTATTTTCCCACAGTTATGGAGCCAGGAGTCTGAGACCAAGATGTCAAGAGGGTGGGTTTCTTCCACACACCCTGAGGGAAGGGTCTGTTCCAGGCCTCTCCTGTTGGCTTACAGATGGCAGTCTTCTCCCTGCTTTTTTATATCATCTTCCTTCTGTGCATGTCTGTGTTCAAATTTCCCTTTCTTTTTTTTTTTTCTTTCTTATTTTTTTTTATTTCAGCATATTATGGGGGTACAGATTTTAAGGTTTCAATAAATGCCCATTTCCCCCCCTTCCCCCCACAAGTCTGATTCTTCAGCATGACCATCCCCAGATGGTGCACATCTCACTCATTATATATGTATATACCCGCCCCCCTCCCCCCTGCCCAATACCCTATTACTGCAGTACCTATGTGACCACTTAGGTGCTGTTCAGTTACTACCAATTTGCTGGTGAGTATATGTGGTGCTTGTTTTTCCATTCTTGGGAAACTTCACTTAATATTACGGGTTCCAGCTCTAACCAGGAAAATATAAGATGTGCTATATCACCATTGTTTCTTAGAGCTGAATAGTACTCCAAGGTATACATATACCACATTTTATTAATCCATTCTTGGATTGATGGGCACTTGGGCTGTTTCCACAGCCTTGCAATTATGAACTGTGCTGCTATAAACATTCGAGTGCAGGTGTCTTTTTTGTAGAGTGTCACTGGATCATTTGGGTAGATGCCCAGCAATGGGATTGCTGGATCAAATGGTAGATTCACTTGTATCGCTTTAAGGTATCTCCATATTGCTTTCCACAGAGGTTGAACTAATTTGCAGTCCCACAAGCAGTGTAGGAGTATAGAATTTTTTTATTTCCATCTTGATTTCTTCATTTATGAAGTAATCATTTAGTAGGAGGTTGTTTAATTTCCACGTTTTTGTGTAGAAATGTGTGTTTCTGTTAGGGTTGATTTCTACTTTTATTCCACTGTGATCTGAAAAGGTACATGGTATGATTTCTATTTTTTTAAATTTCTTGAGATTTACTTTGTGTCCTAGGATATGGTCAATCTTAGAGAATGTCCCGTGAGCTGATGAGAAGAACGTGTATATTCAGTGGATTGTGGGTAGAATGTCCTGTAGATGTCAGTCAGACCCAGTTGTTCCAAGGTTTTATTTAAGTCCATTATTTCTTTATTAATTTTCTGTTTGGAGGATCTGTCTTGTGCCGTCAGTGGGGTGTTGAAATCTCTGGTGATTATGGAGTGATTTATTACATTTTATAAGACATCTAATCTCCAAACAGCAGTGACATATAAGCATTGACCAATGTTAAAGAGTAAGATGGAAACATGAGGGCACTGGTACTCAGTAATCCAGTGGGTGACCAAGCTCCCCAGAAATCATATTAGTGCACAAAGAAGTGGCCACTGACAAGCTAAATGGCACTTCTGAACCTGTCTCTGACTACAGACAAATACAGAAATTTCCAACCCTGAACCCTACTTTACGAGTAATGAATATGTTCTTATGAGACAGAGACATTAGAGGAAAAAAAGAAGAAAACAGGGATGATGGAACAATTCTGGAAGATGATTTGCAGTGGCCAATACTAAAGAGTCTCTTTGCTTTTTCAAAAGTTTAAGAATTCAAGGATGCTTTATAACAATGACCCTTCTTACTTCACTCCCCCTCCACTGGCAGCTCCAATGCCCTTTATCCTTTTGCCTTCACTGCAAAAAGATTGCATGATTTCAAATCTCTTCCAACATTTTTATAGGTAAAGCTTCGGTGATCTTGTCAAGATGACAAAAGTACTGTAGCCAATGAAGGAAAAATAAAGGAAAAATGAAAGATTGCAGATTGTATCGGACTGCCTAATAAAAGACAAGTCAATCATTTTATATCTGATGTTTGCATTTTTAGCTCTAAATTTCAGGCTGTGTCCCCTTCAGTGAAGGAAAAATTTTTTAAAACATCATTACTCTACTGCAGGGAAAAAAATTTCTCTGAAATTGTGAAATTAACCTCTCCCTTCATTCACACATTCAGTTCTATTTTTGCAGTTGTGCCAGTAATCTAAAAGAAAAAGCACTGAAAGTCAATTCCAGGTTTCTAAAATGTCTGACTGTGCATGTCCCAGTTCTCTTCAGTACCTCCCAGAAGATTCAGCCAATTTTTATTTCTGCAGCGCATCAGTGTTTATCATTTGTTTTACAACAGCACTGCATGTTCTCGAAAATTGACTTAGATGTATTTCACTCATCCTCTACAAAAACTCAAGAGAGATAAATGGCCTTAAAAACAAAATCCACCACCGAGGCATTGTTAATTTACTAAAAGAGCATTTCCTTTTTTACCATCTCAGCTCAATATTTACTTCATTACAGTGGTAACTCCACACCCACCCCCACCAGCCTCGGTCTTTGTCAGGATTTTGACAAATTTCCAGCTTGTAATTAGGCATTATGAAAATTCACTGTAGGAAAACTATTGCCAGAGAAAAGCTTCTCCATTCACCTTGCTTTATAGAAATACTGATGACTTTCACCTTCAGGAAGGCTGAGAGCAAAATCATGGATGGATTTTGACTGCACATGTTTGAATAAACATAATTTTTTATGGGCAAGTATTCTAAGAAGTGATTAAGTCAAATAGACTTGGAATAAAATCCTGTTTCTTTTCATCTGGGTACTCAAAGGCAAGTTGCTTAACTTCTCAGTTTCCTTTTCTATAAAATGAAGATATTAACAAAACATATCACATAGGGATTATAGGGAGGAATAAATAAGAAAAACCACCCAGTGCAATGCCAAATGCAGAGTAAATGCTCAATAAATAGCAGCCATTACTATTTGATGAATATAGAAAAGGAATGGCACAAGGAAGGTGCCACCTCCCCTCTGTTGTCATCCTCAGAATTTTACTGTTCTCATTACTAATGAAAAGTTTCTGGACTACTTGCAGCCCTGAAAGAAGGCCTGGGAGTTTTCTACCTCAGAGAAGGGAGGATAAGAGCTCGAATGTGAGGCAGCCTCTCAGGCCCATCAGCGTTGGCTAAACCCACTGCAACACACATCCTCACAGGGATTAGAGGAGCTCATGACAGGGGCTCTTCCCTCAGAGCAACTACTTGCTCTGTGAGCTTAGACAAATCTCCACTCCCTCATCCTCAAAGTGAGAGTGGACAAGACAAACTCAGACACTGTTTTCAGAGAGAATTATTTCCAAGTGTGGGGGTGGGGAGAACAAGAGCAAGGAGTTCTCAGGGGAGCAAAAACAAGCAAGAGATCTCATTGGAGACTTCTAGCCTGGCATCATCATATATTCAGGAGAAAAGTAGCTGTCAGAGGACAACCAAGTATGATCAGATATAATGTCTGGCTTTCTGTTTGAACATATCTCAACTCCTACCATCACTCTAACAATTTCTACCAAGAGTTGTGGGGCTAACACACAGTGAGCACTCTCTATGTTCCTAGCAATCTGCAGACCTTTGCATGCACTGCTTCATTGTCCTTCACCCTCAGGAGATTATCTTCATTTTCAGGTTGGGAAACAGGCACAGAAAGGTTAAGAAACTTCCTTAAGGATACTAGATTACAATGGAATCAAAATTTGACCCCAAACAGCCTGGTTCCAGAGTCCACAGTCTTCACGCCTACTCTCCCCTATTCCCACTCCCACTGGTAAAACAACCACTGGAAACTTAGTCTTGCTTTCTGTGACTCATAATTCAATTTTCTGTAATAATATTTCTCTAAAACTTATATTACTGAGCTGGTATTAGCCCTTAGGAGGTTTTAGGCCTCTTTTATTTAATGTTCACAATGGGCACATTTCAAAAGATTGCAATTCAACTAGATTGAAGGGGGGAGCATGCCACAGAGGGGTGGATGAGACAGTGTGGGCCCTGAGTTCATAACTGTTGAAGCTGTGATAGGTACGTGGGGAATCTATACACTATTTACTTTTGCTTGTGTTTGAAATTTTCCATAATAAAAGAGTTAACAGCAACAAAAATATCAACCACAAAGAAGATAACTGAAGACTAAGCTGTCTCAGGATCCAGAGGGACATTCGGCTACAACAGACAATGCCTCTACAGAAGATTCCAGTCTCAATTTTGAGAACTGAGAGTACAGGAATTTATTTTATCAAAACTTTTGCTAAGTCAAGAATCCTCCCTTCAAAATATCTTAGTCTTGTCTATCTGGAACAATTAAAGACATTCCTGGAGTTGAATTTTTTGCTCACTCTCATTTTTGTTGTTGCTGCTGCTGCTGCTGCTACTGCTGCTGACTAGAAAACCTTTTGCCTCCCTCCTCGTGACAGGTTTATCTCTCCACAGCCTACAAATTACTGAAAACTACTTGTAAAGTCAAACTTAAACCTGTCCACCACAATATCTTTTTCACAGTTTTCTTAAAAGATGAAAACAAAGAAACTTACCCATTCTGTTGTGCATTCCCTCTTTGCCAAAGTGTGCTGCGGTTTCGAAAACTAGCCCAGTCCTTCTGAACTTTTCTGTATCCGTTATAATATTAAAGAGCCACAAGGAAGGGAAGTGGTTAGTCAACTTGCTAATTTTATCAGTCCCTCCCACTGGTTAAATAGTACCTGATGCTACAGACGAAAAATCAGTTTTCCAGCTCATTTCCCTGCTACAGCATGACTTTATAAAGACAGCATAACTTGGAGGCAAGGAGACTGACTCTATCTGGTTTGTAGTCATGAGATAGTTAATGAATGAACACTTTATTACTATTAATAAGAAGCCTAAAAGACTACAGCAACCAGCAAACCAGTGATTCAAGAAAATGAGGAGGAAGAGAATGTCTGTCAGCTCCATACGCTGAGCACACTCAGTTTGGGTGGGAAGGGGAGTGATTTTTAATGCAATCAGAGGACGTGTGGGAAGTGGCTGGTGTTTCATTTGTTGATAAATGATTCTGCCCTGGAATAGAGCCAGTTTACCGGATATAGAAACTTCCACAACTTGGAGCCCTGGCTTGGACGACTCTCTTCCTCTGGAGTTTAGTGATTGAAACACAGGACAAAGTAGCAAACATGTGCCTCTGAATGAGGGAAAATTAAACATCCTTTAAAGAAGCAGCTATGAACTGTTTCCTAGATGCAAAGACCTACAATGAATGAGAAGAAAATACAGGGCCTGACATAGATTTTAACGAAATGAAATGCTTTTTGCTCTTACAATCCCATTCCAAAAAATCTAGGGGCCAGGTGTGGTCACTCATCCAGCACTTTGGGAGGCTGAGGGAAGAGGATCGCTTGAGGCCAGGAGTTGGAGACCATTCCAAAAGATTTCAACATATTAAACACTGTCAACCCAGAGCCCTAAATCATGTGATTTTCTGAGCTATTTGAATGGGTGGCATTTTAATTAAATCATCAATACTCACTTTGAAGTGCATTTCCCACAATATCTAAGGATTATGGCATTAGAAAAAATATCTGAAAATCAAATCATCTTGAAGGCTCACTAGCCCTTGCTTTTGATTGGCCAAGAAAATGTTCCTTCAGAGAACTTTTGATGGGTTATTACATAATTCACTCATGATGGTTTCACAAAAAGAGTTAAATTTGGTAAGCTGAGGCAGGCTAGGGAAATCAGCAATTCTCTATTGTCACCACTTCCATCTTAGTATCCTCACACTCAATAATATTTACCTCATAAAACCTTGGAGACTCACTGTATTTATTCTCTACTTCTGTAATATTTTCTAATTAGATCTAAGAAAATGTACTGCACTGAAGTGAAATATAAGCAATGCCTTGCTCTGAGATCTCCCCTAATAATTTCTCTTGAAGAGCAACAACTGTGCAGTTCTAAGCCCCCAAGATTTTATCTTTATATTAATATTTGTCTAAGTTTAAGGTGAGAATAAATACCTAAAATCAACACTTCACTATCATGACTCTGTGGCTTTAGTCACTGTCACATCTGTAGCTTTTGTAGCTTCAGGGAAAGAAAAGGAAAAGACAGAGTTCTAGAGAAGAAAGAAGAGAGGGAAGAGTAAGAAAGGGAGGGAGATAAGTGCCCTCACTGTCCCCTTCTCTAACACTCTCCACAGCCTCCCCAACCTTCTGGGATTAGTGGTGCCCATTCAGCCTCTTCCAGAAGCATTTCTCCCCCATTCAAACATACCTACCTATCCCTTTCTGAAAGCCTAAAGCACACTTCATCATCCTCTCAATCTATCCATAAATTATTTCCATGAAATGTTTTTCTAGATGACAGTAAGCCTCCTTAGGACTGATGTATATTCTCAATGTTCAGCTAAGCATTAAGCTTTTCAAGCACAAAACCCCTCTTTTAAAGCAAGCATTTTTGTCCTGCCTCTTTTACTAACCTAAAATGAAACTCATAGACTATATAATCAACCTTTGCAACAGAATTTCACAAATATACAGTAGATATTTATGAACCAATAAAGTGCTTTCAGGCATGAGTATTTACACATTTAAGAAGTCCTCTGATGCTTGCCCTACTACCAATAAGTAAATCTGAATTCAAGAGAAGTAATAAGAAGGAAGTCTTTTCAAGAAAGGAAGGAAAGTGAAAGATTGAATGGTTGAGTGGTTGCATAGACGTTAGGATAAAATTTTGTGTTAGAATAAAAAACTATAAAGCAGACTTACAAGAAACATTATAAAATAAAAAGAAAATAAGATTAACTGAAGTCTAGATAACATGCCAAGGCAAATTATAGATGGTAAAAGTAAAGAAGTATGAAGAGTCATTAATATTCTCTCATAGGATATTAAGACTTACTCCATTATTCATAAAAAATTTTAAAGGAATCTCAACTTTGCTTTATTATATAATTGAACAAGGGACCTGCAAACGCTCACTGATAGACCTGTGTTGTGTTGGTTATTCGAGTACCATGGGCCACTCTGTTGCCAGTGACTTGCTTTTCCAAATGGTGAACAATTAGCAGTAAATCTTATAGTAATAAAGCAAACAATAGTCTTACTTGAAATTATACAGCAGTTGTAGTCTAGAGAAATTCAATGTACACTAAAATGAAATAAAAAAGGTTTTATATGTGCAACTGATTTTGTTTCTAGGCTCAAATAATTATAAACAGGTGTTTCACCTGTATGAATGTCCAAAGGGATATTTGAAAATGTAGGACAAAAAAAATTTCTTACAGGTACAGGACAACTTCTCACATTACAGAACTCCTCTCATACTTGAGCCCCATCCACCAAATGCTAGTAGCATCCCCCAAACATTGTGGCATCCGGAGAACACTTTCAAATCTTTCCTTAGGGGCCAGTATGACCTCACTGAAAATAAATACCCTTGAGAAATCACAACCCTTCAAACTCAGCTAGCTTTGGGAGTCAAATAGGAACATCAACGGGACAGGGAAGGGCAGAGCTGAATGGAGAGCATGTGCCCCAGCTACGGCAGGCAGCCACCAGCAGCTCCTGTCAACTAGGGCCATGCAAGATGATGAGCCCAAGCATCACAGAACTTCCCATCTTTCAAGAGAAAGTGGACATCTGGATCTTTATGTCAAATCTGTTTTAAATGACTTGCAAGCAGTCTTCGAACTATACAAAATCTGTCTTTGGGCTGAGATGATTATTAGCTACTCAATCAGAAAATGAAACAACATCTATAAAATATGTAATGTCAAAGACCTGGTATTCAGTGTAACAAGCACATAACCAAGTACTTTGATCTCCTATTGCATATATGAAATATATATAACAGACTCTGGAGTATCTGCCAGCATGTTAACAGGAATTCTCTATCAATATATTATTTTTTCATTTTCTTTTTACTTTTTGGTCTTCTCTAATTTTCCTAAAATAAACACATAAGGTTTTACAGTAAGAAATAAGCAATAGAAAGTATATTTCCACTTAAAAAAATAGAGGATGGTAGCTCTTTGAATACATTCAGGAAGGGCTACAGCTAAAATAGGCAAAACAAATGAAATTTCTCTTAAATTGTGGTCCCCAACCCCCAGAGCCACAGAAAAATTGTCTTCCATGAAAGTTTGGAATGGGAGGGGGCTGGCACAGCAGGAGGCATAAGGTGGGGTGGGGGTGAGCAAGCTAAGTAAGCTTCATCTGCATTTACAGCCACTCCCCATCGCTGACATCTTCACCTGAGCTCCACCTCCCCACCTCTATGGAAAAAATGTCTTCCATGAAACGTTCCTAGTGCCAAAAAGGTTGGGGACTGCTGCACTTAAATACCTAGTTCTGCTCCATCTCAAGCACTAGTCAAAGACCAGATGTAAAAATTAAACTGTCTGCAGCTCAGAATAGGGATGGGCTCAAGTAGTAAGATTTAGCTCCCTGTGTTCAAGATATATGGCATTATTTTATCTCCTTTATTAGAAAGCCAAAGCCCACACAGGGAGGATCAAAGCCTAACTGTATGTCATAGAAAGCACTCAAATAATTGTGAATCAATTTAAAAAATACCTAAGGCTTTAAAAGTGGTAAAAAATAAATTTTCCTATGAGCAATAATAATAATAATAATGTTAACCTCTAAAATGAAGGTGTTTTAGTAACTTAATTACCTTTTTCCTATTACTAAATTAATATTAGAAGCTGAGTCATGTTTGAATTCAATAAAATTATTTTATTAACTTCCTCTAAGGCTTAAAATATACTTTATTAAAGTCCCCTTCTTATAAGTCAGTCTTATCCTTCACTCTGCTGAAAACTTGGACCACATTTTATTCCTATAACAACTTCTTTTCCCCCAATTTAGAAATATTTAATTAGAAATGTTTCAAAGCTGATCCTCCTAGGTACCAAACACAACATCCTGAAAAATAAGCTTACATCTTGAAATATCATACATAATAAGACCATTTAAAACACACATCTATATATACTACAAAGTCATAATTACTATTGATTTTTTGCAATCTAGAAAAATGTACCACCAGAGTGTATAGAGAGGAACTAACAGAACCATGGTAAATGGTGTAGAAATGAGGATATATTTTTTGGAGATATTACCTTTTTTTCTTCTCTTAGGGAGTGCAGTCATGCATGGTGCTTTTTTTGAAAGGAAATTCACCTTCTTTCCTGTCTTAAGTTATATGCTGACTAGAGCTTGAGTCCTAAAATACGTGTTCAAGTTTATTCATTTCAATTCTGCAGAATCAGAAGATTATACAGTTTGTGAACTAAATCTTTCCTTTCAGTTGTATCTTTCAATTTTGATTATAAAGGTAGATGTTTGCAGGTTTGAAATTTGCTAGTTCAACACTGTTGGGGAACCCAGGGTAAACAACAAATTTACCAATTGCCCGGCATAAAAAGAAAATCTCACAAGCGATAGCATCATGCAGTACATCTTTCTGAGATGCATCCCAAATTTAATCTCTCTAAAATGCTTTAGGCATTTGACTGAACTTGCTGCTAAGGTGATTATTTTTAGCCAAGATTCTGCTTATTGACATATGTTCAAATAAATGAAAAAAACTGCCATTGGAATACAACTTGCTGAAAAGAAAGAGCATTCCAATATGTGTGTGTGTGTGTGTGTATGCACATATTCCCTGGTAAAAATAACACATAATATTCAACTTTATTGGTAATCAAATAAATGTAAATTATAAAAGATTAACATTTTACCTATCAATTGATGCTAATAGATGACGACAAGCATGTGATGTGAAAAGCACTGCTCGTAAGAGTGTAAATTGGTGCGCGTTTCCTGGTAGAAAAATAGTCTCAGTATATCAAGAATCTTTTATAAAGTTCACACTCTTTAAGAGTGATCCTATTTCTGGGAATGATTTCAAAAGAAAAAAAAATCAAAGATGTGGATGGTGATTTATGTAAATCAATGTCCATCACACTGCTATTTCAAAATGTCATTGAACAACTGCAAGTGGTCTATATGCCCAATATAAGAGGAATTAATAAAAGAAATTATGGTATAATTATATGATAAGTTATACAAACTTCTACAAATCATTATATTGAAAATATTTAATAATACTAAAAATCTTCATAATACAATGTTAAGTAAGAAAAAAGATTAGATCCTAATCTTGTAACACAATCATAGTCATGCCATTCACACCCTCACACTTCCCACAAAATTTACCCACATATTCAACAGAAAACAGACCAAAAGAGAAGCCCAGAACGTGAAAAGTGTGCCCTTCACTTGTTCTTTGGCTTCGGGAATTTTATTTTATTTTTACTTAGGCTTAGTGGATTTTTATCTTTCTTCTTGATAAAGCAAAGCCTGTGTGCCAACTCAAAAGATTTAAGGTGAAAATCAGCCTCACATAAATGGGGAAACAATTGTCCCCTGGTCATCTTTTTTGCTACTCCACAAGAGATTAGATTACTTTTTTTAAAAGAAACAGAGTGTTAAAAATCACATCCTATTTATTACAAAATGAGTAAGAAAATTTTTACCTCGGACAACAGTAAGTGTTGAATTTAAACAATATGAAGAAGAAAGAAATTTAACATTATCTAGCCCTTTAATACAAGACACGTGATGAATTTTAAGTCATTTAATTATCACAACAATCCAGAAGAATAAGCTTTCTTACACCTGTGTTACAGATGGCGCAACTAATTTACCCAAAGATTAGGTCAATTGACCAAGGTCTCATTTTGGCAAATGAAGGACCGGAACTGATTACAGCTGATTCTGACCACAAAACCAATGTCTAACACTATACAAAGACATTTCTTTTGGAACACAGATAGATCACATGTGGTAGTCCTCAAATTACAGACAAACAACAAAATCTTTGAGGATCATAAAATAATGGAGATTAAGAATAAGAATAAAATATGCTTTTCTTCTTTGCAGGTACTGTGGTGGAAAATGAGATTGGAGGTAATAGAGAAATGGAAAAAAGTACACAATTGAATACATGACTGAGCCATGTTTTCTGAAACAAAAGCTAGGACAGGTGATCTGAATACATGAAACAGAAGTAGTCCCAAAGTTTCATGTTTCATGTGGACACCATTGCTCAATGTTTAATGAAAAAATATATTTAATATACATGTATATATATATATATATATATATGGATAGCTAAGCTGGCATCTTACATATTATTTGTAAATACCAAATTAAATTCATAATTATTTTTGTTGACTTTAAAGAGAAAGTTGCAACTATTATATTAATACAAATAATCATAAAATCAAATAATACCAAAAAATAAATAAGGACAAAAGTAAAAACTGCCTCAAAATCCTACACTGCACAAAAAGCCAGTGTGAAAAATTTGGCAGCCTCCTGAACTTCTTTCTATTCACCTCCATAAAATCTTAATAGCACTTAAGAAAATATTGTGTAAATTCTCCACATTGTGTAACTAGTGACCCAAGGCAGGTTTTGAACACACATGGGTCTAACTCCCACAGTGATGTTCTTTTCACCTCCTCATTTTGCTGGGGTCAGTAGATGAAATACTCTACAAAGATAGAAAGTGTGAGTTTTGTTATTTTGTTTTTAATACTTTTCTAAATCCAAAGTATTAGGTGGCCAATTCTGCTGTTTACTACTGTTTCCTTTTGAGCAAATCATTTAATCCATAGGCTGAATATTTCCTATCTATAAGTAAGGGTGATCACCTCCAGAGTTCTGAAAAAGTCAATGACTCAGTGACTAAATGGAATTATATTTCAGTATCTTTAAAATCCTGATTTAGAGAAATGCAACAAGCTTTACATAAAAATTAAATGCAAATATTTATAATTTTATTGTAAATGAAGAATTAAGATACAATTGGGCTATATGTACTGACAAACCATTATGCAAAGAGGAATGATAATCAGTTCACTAAATAACATTCAGCCCACTGTTATATTCTCTGCTACCTAACCTTAGTATTCCACTAAATTTAAAATAAATCTCTAATTCACCTTTGATATACTCTCTCTTATATTCCTACTATATCCTACTATGAAATATCTCCCTTTACTGGGTTACAGTGTACTTTGAGTATTTGAAAAATTATGAGATGATAATTTCAGGCACTGAGGACCAAAAAGGGGTCAAAGGATTTCATATGCTCTTTATTCCCTTTCAAATGGAGGTCCTAAAAATATCCAGAATTTCCAACATTTCCTTCAGCTCTAATTCCAAGGGTGGGAATCTTTGATCATTCAAACAGTCCTGGGTTCTAGCTGGTTCTGTTCACGTGGAGACTGGGCTGTACTGAGTGAAGATCACACCCTCAATCAGGTGGCCAAGAGAAGGGAGTGCCCAGATCCATTTATTAACATTTCCCAGGGGAATAGCATGGACCCATCCTGAAATGCAATTGTAATCAATCTGCCTCATGGACCCCTTGAAAATAAGTTCCTCACCAGGTCACACACAATCCAAGTGAGTTGAATTCTTAAAGAAGTTGTCAGCAAGTGATAATCACCTTCTCTCAGTGCAAATATGCCACTTTCTTTTCTGGGAAGGTGTACTAGGACCTTTCATTGCCTTGCTTAAGAATAATAATCTCAACATATAACTCCCATCTACTGCCCTAAGAAGTAAAATGTTTTTATTTCTCAACACTAGGTAGTCCCTGGCACCATTTTGGATTTTCCTGAGAAACGTTCATAATATGCTTCCAAACTATATAGTCTTCGGAATGCTACTAAACTCTCTGGCATTTATTTTCTCATTTATAAAATTGAGCTTATAATACCCTGTGAACATTAAATAAGGTTAATTTATATAAAAAGCCTTTGTACAGTGACTAGCACATTATAAATGGTCCAAATTTGAATAATACAATTACTATATTACAAATAAACAATATTTAAGTAGTTTTTTCCTCCAAATACCAAGAAGTATATTATGATGACTGTGCACATGCATGTGTGTGTGTGTGTGTGTGTGTGTGTGTGTGTGTGTGTGTGTGTGTTTCCTTCAATATTTTTTATGTCGCTGTAGGCTCATTTTGGCCTTTTCTAAAAGCTTTACTATATAGTTTTTAAAATCCTTTTAAGATCCATAATCCTATTGAATCAGGAATAAAACGTGTACTTAGTTTCAGGCAAACAATTGTTCAACAGAAGCTCCTTCATATTTTAATTACTCCCTCTTCCCTCTCCAAGTTCACTGTTGTTCTCTGATTTTTAATCTTGAAAGCAAGGCAGGGTACATTATTTATGTTATATTCAATAGGGAGAAAAAGAAGAAAAGGGATTTTATTCAGGACACTAACTCTAACCTTGAAATGTTATTTTCTGAACATTTGTTCTGCTCACTGAGCAAATTTTAGTCTTCAAGTCAGATGTCTAAATACAGTGCTTGAGCTCTGCTTAAAGGCTAAAAATACAGACTTCTGCACAAGGTGATGGTTACAAAGGAAGGTGTTTAGAATATGGTTTAATAGAAGCTAAGGTAATTGAGCATTAGCTATATACTTCAACCAGAAGAATTCCTCATCTACACTGAAGCTTTGGAGTCAAATCTGAGGCTGTTATGCCTGGAAATACGTTTTACTTGGAAAGAGAATCAATTAAGGAAGTGGTTTCCTGAAATCCTTCACCGGGTTCTCAATTTTGATCATTTAAAGATGAGAAGTTATGGAATAATTTGTCAACCTCTCTCAAGAGTTTTTATATAAGTGTGCTCCACAAAGCACAGTAAGTCTGAACAGGAAGACTGACTACAAAGCCCATGTAATATTTTCCCCCTCATGAGAATATCTATGAATAAAGTCAATGAATAATTTTGATGTTCACTAATACCACAATAAAACAAGGCCATCGAAAGAAAGTTTATTATCCTCCAGGACACATACTATATATATCATTGTCTGATCCTGCTTCAGACTCATACACTAAGCTTTGTTCCATCTTCTATCTTTACTTAGTCTTCCTCAGGCACACCTTTCCAAAAATAAAGAAGATAGAGATGGGAATAGAAAAATAAAACAAGGGCCAAGAATGAATAATCCTGACTCTGTTTTCAAATGACATGTGAGGTCTATTTAATTTTTAAAATGTTCTTCCTTTTGAGAAATTGGAAAAGATAACATTGGGTGAAGAAAGGGAAAAAAGGGTACATTGTAAAAATTTCAATGTACTCATGAGTAAACAGTGCCTAAATAAATGATTAAATGAAAGGAGAAGTCATAGCAATATTGGATGATCTCAACAGGTTATTTTATTATCCAAGTCCCCTCTTTAAATGTAAGTTTACATTACATTAAATGTAAGTTTACATGTAAGTTTCATAAGCCTATGCTGTCTTTTTTCAATACTTTCTTCCCAGTGCCTAGAAACATAACTGATAGAAGTCCTTAACAAATATTTGCAAAATGGATGAATACATTTTCATTTCCTTTTTCTTTGCTTTTTAACTTTGTAATCATTTTTTAAGGGTAATTCACAGTTAATTTTTTAAGCCTCTAAGAATTCTTCTTTCAACACTAAAAATTCCCCTTTCAACACTAGACGGAGAAGATAAGTGAAAAATGGAGTTATAATTCCTTAATAAAATTTTCATGCAAGAAATACTATTTGGCTAATTTACACAAAGTACATGAATTAGGCCTTTTTGAAACTAGTTTCTAGGTAATATTTGTCCTTATTAAATGGGTAAATGCAAACACACATGCATACTGGATTTACATTTGGCCAATTTTTTTAATCACCCTCATCACAAAGTCACTGGGTAGAAAAGATCAGAATATGAAAATTCCCCTAATCATTTCATTTATTCTTATCCCATAACAATCAGAATTGCTTACACATTTACTCTTTAGTAAGAAGAAGAGTAAAATTATCTTGTATAAGTCAGGCAGGCAGTGAGATGAAGTAACTAACACATGGACAAAAATCTAAAAGTCTAAAGCAGAGGTCTCTACATCCTGGTACTGATTGCATGTTTAATAAAAAGCAGTTTGCTATGTTCAAACATTTCTTTGTAAATAAGCTTTCATCGTGTGTTGCTTTTTTTGTTGAAGGTTAAGTTGTACTTTATTGAATGATTAACTTAATTTTATGCAGGCCTGAGACTGAAGTTTAATATCTTTCAAATTTATTTTTTTAAAAGACATAAAGTTGACTTTAAAACTCTCCATATGTCCACATCTATGTTTTTGAGTTTCCAGATTCTGAATTTCAGAATAGAGTACCTACTTCCATAGCAGAGACAGCTCTTGTTATGGGGTTAAATGTTCAAAAGAAAAAAAAATCATTTTTCTTTCTTGAATTACTGAACACCTCTTCATACCTTTCAAAGTGATCTTTTAAAATCGAATGTGGAATGCATAAAAGATTATGTCTTTCTTCATATTCACATATTCACAATGTCCTGGGGCATTTATTTCAGCATGGAAAATTCCTGATATTTTAAAATCAATTTGGAACAAAAAAATGCTCAAGAAATAACTGCATCTTATAGAATTTTAAGTACTTCTCTTTTACCATGTTACATAAAAGGCATGTCTAAATTTAGACATATGTAGATAAACATGCCGATCCCTGAAAAACCCTAGACCACAGAAGTTCTAGGGAAAAGTCTGTATTATATTAAACATGAGACTCTATTTCCTTCTTTTGAATTATTGGTGTTGCTGTGGCAACAGCACAATAAAGAACTTTGTTGCACTCTCAGCAAAGCTATTTATATTATTTAAACTCTCCCTAGGGAATTCTCCCTCTACCAAGTTCTTCTATTATTTTAATAAAGTAATCCACTCAAAAAAATTTTTTAAATCATTGCTAAATGTGAAAAAAACAAAAGTTACCTTTGAACTGTTAGGCAAAGACTGGACGTAAAGCTAATCTCTTGAAGCGTTTTAAGTAACTGAATACCCATTTCACAGATCATGGTATTCTGAAATAAAAGGCCAATTTCCTGCAATTGAAAGGAGTGGTATGTGATTTCTATATGCTCTGAAAATTTACCAAAATATTCATAAAAAGGAAACAGCTGGTTAAGTAATGATTAAAATACTTCAAAGGAGAAGAGATTTCAACAAATCAACAAATACCAAGATAGTATTCCCTCCTGCTTGTAAGATGTTGCTAGTGGAGTGCAGTTTCTGATGTCATTAACTAAATAAAAGCAAGTACAATGACATAGACATGGAAAAGGACTAATGTTGCATAAAGCTACATCATAAAAATTTCTTTAACACAACATCTGGAAGAGTTAAGCAAAGAGATGAATTAATCCATTTGATTTAAACTATTAACATGTTAATTAACTATAAATCATTCCCTATTAATTAGTAAATTGGCTAACCATTTAGTTGGATCAAAGGTTAAGACCTTTCAATAAAATCTCTTGAATGTGATAAATGAAATTCATTCCTGTATTTGGAAATTAATTAAGACAGTTGAAAGAAGTTGTTGGGAAATGAGAAATTGAGACAGGAAAAATGACTACCAAAGAGTCTTCTCTCAAATGACCAAGAAATGTTTAGAAGAGGGGGTATAAGACAAGATAATAGAGCCAGGCAGAAACTATCGAAATGGAAGAAAAGTTCTATAAATTCCATGGACAAATGAAAATTCTACTTCTCCAGCTTTATCCATCATTTCACCTGCACACCCACATCTTTCTTTCAGCAGGCCAAACTTTTCACTCTTCTTCCCATTTGCACCTGCTGCTCCACCTGTCTGCCCCTTCTCCCTGCCTTTTTTGCTGGCAAACTCACATTTAATTTTTTAGACTTGGATCAATTGTCTTCTCTGCCAACTTGCACACTTGGCCAGTGTCCCCATCCAAGCAGAGCTTGTCACTGTTTCTTCAGTGCCAAAGGCCATCACTCCTACTTCTGCTAGAATGCACACATCTTGTCATTACAAAGCTGTTTTTGTCTACTCACACTAAACCGGGGCCTCTTCTAGGGCAGAGTCCGCACAAAGCTCATTTATTCATCTTTATACTTCCATTTCTTTAGCATTGTGCTATGACTACTGAATGACTGGCAATGTAATATCAAAATGAATTTAAAATTAGTATTTAAAAAACACAATATGTTTAAGAATTAGAGACAAAATTTCTTATAATAAACGATGCAAGAAAAATTTAGGGTAAAAAAATGATAAAAATATGAAAATAAAAATATAAAAATTAAGGAGAAAAAGACAAACTGCTTTTGTCAACTATGACTACAAGCAAACTTATTTAGTAAATATTCTCCTATTAAAATGTTTTTGAAGAAAATATTAGAAAGGCTAAAATGGATAAGCTTATTTATAATTTTATATTCAGCTCATGAAGAAAAGCAAATTGAATAAGCTGACATTCCAACTATTCATTATTTCATTACAAAATGTAACACCACTCACTTTCCATGGAAGAAAAAAAATCACATATTCTCTCTTATTAAAACCTATGCCCCCTAGAGGTGCTCTGTCAAGCTGAGCAATGGCATGTCAGAAGACATAATATGCTGCAGAGACAGATGTCCCTATTCAAAATGCATGTACCATGATCAATCACAGCTCAGAACATTCCTGAAAACTCAAGTGCCACACTTAAAAAACAATTACAGAAAGACATGTTAAAATAATATCAAGAAGCTGACACAAGCTGAATGTATTAGCCAAGAAATTCAAAAGTATTTGTGGAAAATAAAAGGAATTTGTGTTTTTCGAAGGTTCCATACAAGAGCTTAAAGGTACTGTAAAAAAAAAATTGTATCAAGACCCACACCTGCTCTTTGCCTTATCCTCCTTTGCTATGAGTTACCCATTCAATATGCACACCTGGCCTATTATTAATTCCATTTCTAGTCTCAAAAAGGTTAACAATGAAGTCAAGGTTTATTATGAGAATAGATATAAAATCTGGTATAAATATCCACTACATCTGCGATTACTTTTGGTGTCTACCCCTGGAATATGATTTCTTTCTTAACTGGATAGCTTTCTTTAAAATGTTACATTATAGAAACAATTGTATACTCATTCATTCACTTATTCAGCATATATTTATTGAGAGTCTAATAACCTGTACTCTTTAAGGTGCTGGGAATACATGTGTGAACAAGACAGACAAAAATCCTGGCCCTTGCAGAGCTTATATTCTAGCACGGGAGGCAGATGATAAAGATAATAAGCATTGTACACAAAACAGAGGCATATGACAGTTATGTTGGAAAATAATAAGTGCCACAGACAAAAATGAAGCATGGAATGGGAGTATTGCAATTTTAAATAGAGTGGCTAGAGTAGGGCTCAGTAGGAAGGTAACCTTTGAGAAAACACTTGAAGAAGGTAAAGAACATATGAACAAACACATAAACGCACTTGACCATGCAAATTGATGGGAAAAGCTCAACGTATGAAAGTGTGTCTGGTGGGAGCACTTGAGGCAGGTTCAATGAACATCAATAAGGCTGATACAACTAGAGCAATTCAAGTGAAGGAAAGAGTTAAAAGAATAAGGTGAGACAGATGACAGGGAACATACCATACAGTGCCTGGAGGGCCATTGTAGGACTGTGGTATTTTCTGGGAGAGAAATGGGGAGCCACTGGTGGGCTTTGAGCAAAAAAGTAATGTGATGTGACTTATACTTAACAGGACCATTCTGGCAGCTGTGTTGAGAAAAAAATGGGGTTCTGGAAAGTTGTTGAAGTGAAAGCTGAAAGGCCAATGAGGAGGCTATTTCAAAAATCTAAGCAAAATATTTTGGTGATATAGATCTGTAAACGGGCAGCTGTAAAGTGAGGAGGAATAGTGGGAGTCTGGTTACATTTTAAAGGTACAGACAAGAGGAGTTCCTGACTGAATTTAAGGCATGAAGTGAAGAAGACATTCAATGATTACCCCAAAATTTCCAGCCTGAGCAATCAGAAGGAGATGTTATTAATTACAATGGGAAGGACTGTGAGTGGAACAATTTTGGTGGAATACCAGGAGTTCAGTTAGGTCATTTAAGAAGGCAATCAGATCATCTGGCTATACACTCCCAAAGTTCAGGAAAGCTCAACATACAAATTTGGGTTTTCTGTCATATAAATGGGACTGAGAGTCACCACCTTTAATAAATACAATACAAATACATTTGAAGTTCCACTGCATACCTCTCCCCATATAATAGGCTCTAAAATGTTGAATTTATTGTTCTCTAGCATGTCTTTGTATTTTATTTCACATGTACATAACCTTAAACAATAATATAGCAGTGTTGTGCATGTTTTCAGCTTTATATAAATGATAAAGTAGATATAATTTTCTGCAACTTATTTACTGATTGACTGATTGATTTTTGAGATAGAGTCTCACTCTGTCATCAGTCTAGCTTCACAGTAACCCCAAATTCCTGGGCTCAAGAAATCCTTCTGTCTCAGCCTCCCAAGTAGCTGGGACTACAGGCATGTGCCACCATGCCCAGCTAATTTTTTCTATATATTTTTAGTTGTCCAGCTATTTTCTTTCTATGTTTAGTAGAGACGGGGTCTCACTCTTGCTCACGCTGGTCTCAGGCTCCTGAGCTCAAACGATCCTCCCATCTCAGCCTCCCAGAGTGCTAGGATTATAGGCCTGAGCCAGCGCACCCAGCCTGCAACTTATTTTTTTCTAAACGTATTTTTGAGATTTATCCATGATAATATGCCTATCCCTAGTTCATGTATTACCAAAGCTTAATACATTACATTGTATGAAAATACATCAAATTATTTATCCATTTTCCTATTGATGGCTGCCATGGTTTTGATGTGGTTTGTCCCCACCAAAACTCATGTTCAAATGTGGTCTCCAATGTGGCAATGTTGGTAAGTGGGGCCTAGTGAAAGGTGTGTGGGTCCTGGGAGTGGATCCTTCATGAATACATGAATGCCCTGCCTCAGGGGTGAGTTCCTGCTCTTAGGGAAATGGATTAGTTCCCTGAGAACAGGTTGTTAAAAAGAGTTTGGCTTCCTCCAGTTCACTCTCTTGCTTCCTCTCTCTCCCCGTGTCATCTCTGCATATGCTCACTCCCTTTATGTCTTCCACCATGAGTTGAAGCAGCATGAGGTCCTCACAAGATGCAGCAGCCCAATATTGAATTTTCTAGACACTAGAATCACAAGCCAAATAAACTTCTTTTTTAAATAAATTATCCAGCCTCAGATATTGTTATAGTAACATAAAATGAACTAATACAATGGCTATTTAGTAGTATTCCAAGTTCTTAATACTGTGAGCAATGCTGAATAAACATTCCTGTACATGTCTGTGCTAGAGTGTCTCTAGGGATTATATGTCCCAGTGGAATTGCTAGGCCCTTATAAGATACACATTTTAACTACATATATGTGTGTAAAATTGCTCTCCCAAGTGTTACCAATTTATACTCCTCAGAATTATAAAATTTCCTACTGCTCCATATCTTCACCAACACTTGTTGAACTTTAGAATTTTGTCAATATGGTGGGTGTGTGAAATTTTGCAGCACTACAGTTTTAATTTGCATTTTCCTGATCATTAATTCAACTGTTTAGTAGCCATTTGGGTTTCATTTTATTAGAATTAACTGTTCTTATTAGTCCTGCTTTCCTCTGGGTTATTTTATTTCTTTTTTATATCCTGAATGCTAATCCTTTGTTATACTTATTGTTCATAATTTTTATCCATAATTATCAATCCCTTACCTTTAAAAAGGTTAATGCTTTTTAAAATTTTGTTTAGAAAAGATTCTTCTCTATATCATAAAGATATTCTCTAATTTGCATTTCCAATTACTTAATTCATCTGGAATTGATTTTGTGCTTTTATAAGGCAAGGATGCAATTTCAACTCTTTGTCCCAGCACCATTTATTAAATAACTCAGTCCTTTCCCACTGATCAACAATGCCACCTCTGTCATATGTAAATCGGTCCTTTCTGGGCTCTCTTGTCTGGTCTATTTTGCTATTCACAATACACATTATGGCTTTATAAGAAGTCTGGGTATCATATAATGCCATTCTTCACATATACTCATTTTCTTCAAAAGAAAAAGAGAAGTCTTTTCTTAGGCCTTTACTCTTTCATATAAATTTGAAAATTAGCTTGTCAAATTCCAATAAAAATTCTGTTAAGATATTGGTTAGAATTTTACTGAATCCATAGCTCAATTTGAGGAGAATTAACAAATTTATAACACTGACTTCTCCAATCCATGAAAATGGTATCTGTCTCCATTTATTTAAATCTTCTCAAATGACTTCCATTAAAGATCATATTTTTACATGAAAATATTTTATATCTTTTATTAGATTTATTCCTAGGGTCCTTCTATTTCTATATCTAATGTTAGAGATGTCTTCAATTGCATTTTCTAAGTATGGAGATACATCTTCTTGATCCTTGTATACACATCTCATTATAACATTTTATATCCAGCACTCCTTATATGAATGGAGATTGTGAATAAGTGAATGACAAACTGACTAAGGGCCTTCTCTATAAAACGTTGTGACATTTAAATGAGAAATAAAATTCTATAATGATGGTGAACTATAAACATACTATTCAGTATTATTTTAATTTCATTTGAGCCAAGATTAATATATGAGAAAATGCAGGAAAGAATTCCTCACAATTTCAGAAACTCATTTCAAAAGAAGCTGTCTAAAGAAAGTGAAGACATTTTTTTCAGAATGCAGCCTTTCAGGCAACAGCAAGAAGAGAGAGATGAAACCAAGAAAGAAAATTTTAAAAACATATTTTTAAAAATCAGACTCAAAGGATCTGGAAATATTTATTATAGAAAACAATTATCCTTACTTCCAACTGACTCCTTCTTGAAAAGGTTTTGCTGAAACACACTGTATTTTTAGGGAAAAAATCTTAAATATGCCCATACTATATTACATATAAGAATTAATGATACTTAACAATGTTAAGAGACTGAATGATGTACTACTTTCCAGATAAGAAAAGCATCCATCCCAAACTGTTAAGATTTAAAAACAATGTTTCTTTTAACAGGAACGTGTCTGATGCAGATGTGAATACTACAATTGTTGGTAGAGTTAGCATAAATTCTATAAAAAATAAATATATGGAATATTGCTATTCCATAATAATTTGTGAAATCACTAAAATTCACATTTTCAAATCAGCTTCTTGGTGGTGAAAGATACAATGAATATTCGGGGCCCTGTCATTGTTCAACAAATAATTTACTAATCTATAGTATTCGAGAATTCTTTTTGGTGCTTCTTACTCTTTCCTCCCAAAGAGGTTGGGACTATTATTCCTTCCTTCATTCAGGCACGCATTCATTCATCATTTATTAAATGCTGTATATGTTCTGGGCATTTTGTTAGATGCTGGAGATGCTGGCGAGTGGATCATGCCTGATTTTTGCCCTTACAGAAGCTCGCAGACTCCTGGAGAAGGCAGATGTTAAAGAAGAGCTTTGCATCCCACATGAAAGTGCTATTGCAAAGGAAGCACAGGCTGTTAAGGGTACAACCCAGCACCCAAGGAAGAAGGCATCATGGAATGCCCATCTTGAGAAAATGCTTTCAAACTAAAGCTTGGAGGAAATTTAGGAATTAAGAAAGATGGGAGAAAAAAAGTGCTTCAGCCTGAAGGAAAGGCCTAAGATGCATGAAATAGAAGATTACAGCATTTCTAAGATCCAAAGTTAGTCTATATAGCTGGATCAAGGAAAGCAAGTGGGAAGCCGGCACCAAATGTTTGATCTTTGACTTCTTACTCAAACATATGACAGCCTGAATACATATCACCACATGGACTTTTAGGTCCATGGTGATGGACTTTTAAGTGATGGTGAGGAGGCAGAACTGGGAACTCTTAATGTTCTAACTTGTGGCTCTTTCTAAGAAAATATGTGTATACCTAAAATGTGCAAAGGCAAAGAAGCTGGGATTAATTCGCAAATAGCTACTGTGTAATCTCACGTAAGTATACAAGTTAATACATAGAGTACTTACAGGTATAGGTATATAGCCGCACACGAATCTCTCTGAGAATGTGTAATTCTTTTGAACATCACACACTGTACACTTGCAGCATCTATGTTCCCTTCTCTAGTTATAGTTTCTACAAGAAAACTTTACCATGAGATAGTTACGAGAAATAATAGTAAAAAAGTTATCAATATTACACAGCAATGTTTGCAATACAGATAAACTTTGTAGAAATTATTTATCTTACATTTTAAGGAACTTCCATATAATAGTTATTAAATACACTGAGTATTCCTTCCAGGCTATGTTTAATATACTGAATCAATTTGAATGCTACATTTACTCTTGTCAATTAACAATGTTACAACAGAATCAAATAATATAATTATAAGAAAAATTTTTAAACTTGTTATTTACTTTGCTTTTCATTAAAAAAATGGACAAAATGCCATTTCAAATGATAATATAAAATCCACTTAGAATTAGCTGGTTTTCTATTCATTTTATTTCGCTTTTCAAAAGACCAAAGAAAAAGAAAGCATCTTCTCAATAATTACGCAGAAGGTGCACATAAAATGTAATCATATTGCTAAGAGCAACCATGACTAATAATTTAGCATTTTCTTCCCACTCTTTTTTCACCTAAAATAATATACTATGTATGTATAGTCATACATGCATACATATATACATATTAAAAACAAATCATTATGTAAGAGTTTAGCCTATTTTTTATAAAAACAATATCATTTAAAAGATTTGATAGACAAGCTATTTTATGGGTTTGTAATATTCCACAAAAGAACTGTACCAGATTAACTTAGCTATTTTCTGTATTATTAGACATTCAGATATTTTTCTGAGTTTTTGCTCTTTCTAAAATAAGTCAACATTGAGCTTTTTTATTCTATGCCTGTTCTACCAATAACATGGAAAATAAATAGAGAAAGTGACAGAAAAATAAATCACCTTTCTTTTCTAAGTCACTTTTTTTTCATTTCTACAAACATTTATTGAG
Source organism: Microcebus murinus (assembly GCF_040939455.1). Classification (NCBI taxonomy): domain Eukaryota; kingdom Metazoa; phylum Chordata; class Mammalia; order Primates; family Cheirogaleidae; genus Microcebus; species Microcebus murinus. The sequence continues at coordinate 32,728,004 of NC_134112.1, forward strand.
AACTAACTTTATGCCAGGCCCTTTGAGAATATCCCACTGAGGAGACAGAGATGAAGGAGACCAGTATCACTTTCCAGGACTTCACTGTTTACTACAGTAGAATTCAACTGGGATGATTTCCCCCCTCTCCAGGGGACATCAGGCAACAACTAAAGACATTTTTGTTTGTTACAATGTGGGGTAATGATGCTTACTGGAATCTAGTAAGTAGAAGCTAGGGATGCTGTTGAACATCCAACAATGAATATGACAGGCCCCCACACCAAAGAATTACCCAGCCCAAAATGTCAATATTGCCCAGGTTGAGAAACTCTGGCCCAGCCCTTTTGTGTGGTCTGCCCACCTCTATCAAACTCAAGAGATCTTCTTACCCCAATGAGAACATTTAATAAGAATCAACAGGTACATCAACAATCACCATGCAACAACATATTTAGATCAAGAGAATGGCCCAACCAGAAGGAGGCATTCTGAGTTCCTATACTTATTACATTTCAGACACAATGACTCCATACAATGATCAATAAACTCTGGAGACTGGCGAGTGTGGGGATTTTATTTTCTAGGGCATACACTTTAGGCCCCACTCAATGTGGTTCCTTCTACTCTCTTTTAAACCTTCAGACTTTAGGACTTTCTCAGGCAAGGAAATGAAAACAAGGTATTTTTAACTACCTGCTCAATTGCTTGGAAAATTACCTCTTAAAACATTTAAACACCCACTTCTCATTTTTTCCAAAACCCTAGAGTAGCCAAGTGATATAAATTACTGGAATTCCTTGATGAGGAAATGTAATTTTTCAAAGTTTAGACAGTTTATTTTATTTATATATATTCCATATATATGTACATATATATGGAATATATATGTACATATATATGGAATATATGTGTGTATTTATATGGCTGTGTATATATATGCAAGACAAATAATTATGAATTTGCTATAAACCCTGAAGCACCGCATTCTCTAGAACTCTAGAAGAATGAATTTTGATAGACCCACAATGAACCCTCAAAGGGCAGCAAACTCATCGTAACAATAGAAATCTAAGCAATGATAAATTCTTCAACTATAAATGTGTTATTTATTAGGCAAAAGAATCCTGATTTGTGTAATGTGGTATATAATGAGATTGTACAATTACTTTAGTTTTCCATTTGTTCAAATAACCGTAGCACAGCTGGTGGCAATAAAAGCTATTCAATTGTTTTCTTACTGTCTGAATTTGGAATAAATGATCCAGCTCTAGAAAAGAAACTGTTCTTCTGTTTGATCAGTTCCTTTCAAGTAGTTATCAATTTAACTAGAGAAGTCAAAGTAGCCCATCAGTAAATACCTCATCATGTAAAGCATCAAATACCAACTACTCCTGAATATTGAAAGTACTGGTTTGGAAAACAAACAGGCAAAATGGGTCACTGCTTTTCATCAATGTAATGAAGACCATTAACTCAATGCACAAACTCCCTACTCACCAGAAGCAAATTATTTGGTTCCAATATCTTTCTAATAGTTTCTTTTTCTCCTTAAACTTTAATTAAAATCAACCGCATGGAGGTGCTTAAGCCTAAGAACGAATTTTCAGCAACAATTTTTTTCTTTTTAAACTTTGGTTCTGGCAACCTCTTTGATGTTTGAAACTTCATCAACTCAGTTGGGAATGCAATTCATAAACTCAAATATCCATAAAGTGAGAAATAAAGTTCAAGCTGTTTAACAAACTTTTGTCGAGTAAATTCCATGTGCTACACGACAAACAAGATATGGCCATCAAAGAAACTATCATCTCAAGCAGTTTATACATCAATTGTATGAGTTTCAATGAAATATAAGCATTGGTAAGTTTTTTGAAAGTAACTGTAAAATACACAGCAAAATTAATATTTTGGAAGATTTTTTTTTTTTTTTGAGATAGAGCCTCACTTTGTTGCCCAGGCTAGAGTGCCATGGCGTCAGCCTAGCTCACAGCAACCTCAAACTCCTGGGCTCAAGCAATCCTTCTGCCTCAGCCTCCTAAGTAGCTAGGACTCCAGGCATGTGCCACCATGCCCAGCTAATTTCTTTTCTATGTATTTTTAGTTGTCCAATTAATTTCTTTCTATTTTTAGTATAGACAGGGGTCTCACTCTTGCTCAGGCTGGTTTCGAACTCCTGACCTTGAGCGATCCGCCCGCCTCAGCCTCTCAGAGTGCTAGGATTACAGGCGTGAGCCACCGTGCCTAGCCTATTTTGGAAGAATTTTATAAAATATTTTACTCTCCTATTTGATTTTTTAATATTCTAATAGGTTTAGTGTTTTTATTAGTTCTATCAAATAAAAGTTCTCATGCAAATATTAATTGATGAAGAAATGCATATTTAGATTACTCCAGTAACTGTGAGTGCACCAACATCAATTAAGATAGACTATGTTTATTCATGATGCTCAGCATTCTACCAAACACTAAGCAAAGAAAGAACAAAATTGGAAATATACTATAAGAAAGCTTTCCCAGGTTTTTTGCTGGTATTTTAATAGTATTTAGGTATCTGCCTAATATTTACTGCTTACCATGTACATAGCTATATAAAACACAAATCCAGAAGTACAAATATCTCTAGTGGAGATCTAGCAATCCCACTACTGGGTATATATCAAAAGGAAACAAAATCAGTATGTTGGAGAGATATTGTAACTCCCACATTCACCACAGCATTATTCACAACAGCCAAGATATGGAACCAATCTAAGTATCCATCAACGAAAGAATGAAAAAAATGTAGTATACATACTCAATGGAATACTATACAGCCTTAAAAAGAAGGAAATCCTATCATTTACAACAAGATGGATGAACCTAGAGGACATGTTGTTAAATGAAATAATCCAGGCACAGAAAAACAAATACTTCTGGATCTCACTTATAAATGGAATCTAAAAAAGTCTCACTCATAGAAGTAGAGAGTAAAATGGTGGTTACTAGGCTCAGGGTGCAGGGGGAAGAGATTGGGAAATGTTTATTAAAGGACACAACATTTCACTTAGGAAGAACAAATTCAATTGATCTATTGTACAACATGGTGACTATAGTTAAGAACAATGTATTCTATTATTGAAAATTGCCAAAAAGTAGATTTTAAGTGTTCTCAACACATACAAAAATATGTATGCACATATTAATCGGCTCAGCTTTGTCATTACAAAATGTATACTTATTTCAAAATAACATGTTGTACATGATAAATGTATATTTTTTATTTTTTAATTAAAATAAATTTAAAAGTCTTTAAACTACACTGGCATGATAAAGCCATGTGTTTGAAAATGAACCTGATTCAACAAAATGTACTTTGGAGTAGATAAAATGTCCACTGGTCCCCTCAGAATAGATTTTTAATAAAATGATTTTTCTTTTACAGTTCATCAGTACAGAACTCAGATTAAAATCTAGACATGTCTTTTTTATAATTTTATTTTTAATTAAAAAATTCTTGCTAAACCTATATTAACTTATGCTTTTTGTCTCTCTAAAATCAGATGGTTCCACTATAAATATTACAAAATAAAGCACCAGTTCTTAAAAAGCATGGTACATTCACCCTTGGGGGACAAAATTACTTTCATAAGAACACTAGATGTCATATGCTTTTTCACTGTGTTGACATTTGCACTGATGTTGCAGAAGCAATGGAGTAAAACTGTTGGTGTCCTAGCAAGAAACAAGGCAGCAGTACCACACTGTATTCCTCAAAATCATAACTTCACCTTAAAAAAAAAAACCTACAACACAAATTTTATTTATTAACATCTTTGAAGAAGCAGGAAAAATTAATTTTATTAAATCTCAATTCTTGGGTATGCATCTTTTTAATATTCTGTGTGATGAGATGGGATGTACACATAATACATTTGTTACATGTGGATCTATGACAATTGTCTTGAGGAAAAGTACTTGCACAATTGTTTGAGTTGTAAGCCTAACTAGCTGCCTTTTTAAAGATAGAAACCCATTTTTACTTGAAAGAGTGAATTAGCTGATTATTGAGACCTGAATATTTGGTAGATATTTTATCAAAAACGAACCGTGTGCCTGTCACTGCAAGGAAAACAACTAAGAGTCTTTGTTGTCAATGATAAAATTCAAGCTTTCAAGCCAAAATTTGCATTGGCCACCATGATATGTTCTCAATAGTTAGACTTTTCTGATGAGTTTGATGGTGTAATTTGTTAGAGATTGAAAGTGATTTGTTAAATATTGTATAATGAAGTATGCCAGCATTTGGAAAATCTGTATAACTTAGTGAAACAATATTTTTCCAAATGACCAATGCATGATGTCATAATATCAAGCATGAGTAAAAAGCCCATTCAAAGTGCAAGATAGCTAGACAAATGGATTTCAATGTAACGCAATATTAAAAAATCATCTATACAATGACAGATTCTACATTGCAACCAACTTTTAAGAAACTACTACTTTTCAAGTTTTGGTGTGATATTAAACAATAATTGTCTAGAAAGTTTTTATACTTTATCATTTTTCAACAATATATCTGCAAGAGGCCATATTTTCTTTCTTTACTCAAACCAAAACCCATACTGTTACAGATTAAACACAGATAAAGGTATGAAAATCCCACTGCCTTATATTAAGTTAAATCTTACAGCTATATGCAACACTGTAAACAATGTTATTCTTCTCATGAAATTCTTTTGAAAATATAGTAATCTTTCATTAAAATGTTATTTATGTTAACATGTAATGTAATGTGATTTATTTTTAAATAAATAATTATCTTTTAAATTTTTCTAGGTGAGAAAACATATGACAAAAGAGCCATTTACGTGAATATACTGAATATCATGAGGAAAACAAACTCTCAGACTTGAGGAATGTGTACAGACTCTTTCTGACCCCAACTCTAATTTCTGGTATTTACTAGCCAAATGTTTTGTCAGAAAACAAAACTACTTGTGGACTGATATAATATTCCTTCTTGGTGGGTATTTTGTTGTTTTAAATAAATGTCTCATTTCCAACTAGAAAGTCTGGGAATAAAAATAGTATAGATAGGTAGCTAATAAAACAGTGCTTCTAGCAACATTTCTGTGCATATCATTATTTTTGCTTTGGTCTACCTTTCAACAGTCATGGAGATTATTATAATCGAAAGTGTGTCTATTCAATTGAAATGCCCAATACTGATTCCTCCTTGCTCTGAAGAAAGAGACAAGTTTTTCTCTAAATAATTTCAGGACCTATTTTTTTTTTTAACCACCTAACATAGACCAATATTAAATCAAATCCATTAGCCCTTGCCATTCTTTAAGCAGAATCAGGACTCCTAAACACATATGTTCTGAATTTAACAATGCACCATCGTAGACAAAACACAGGCATTTCTGGGCACAATGTTTGACTATCCCTAGAGCAACCAAATAGTTATCCTTTAATGACACAAAAGCATATAGCAAAAAGTCCATGAAAAAGATGTGGACCATTTTGTATTATTGAGATTTACTGTCAACATTTTTTAAAGGAAAGGTAGCTAAATTTCTAAATTCACTAAGATATAAAAAACTTTGTCTTTTGACTTAAAATACCTATATATAGGTATACAGGTATATATATATATATATATATATTCTTAACAGGAGTCATCCTTTCTAAAATAAGAATATTTAATCCTTCAAAATGAATTACTGGTCTTTGTATAAGTGTCCCTCTTACATAATAAATATATAAACAGTCATTTTTAGCAAGCTAAAATTTCCCATATCTAATTTCACCATGGAAATAAGGTACATTGTTTGAACAATAGTAAAAATTTTTTAAAAAAACATCATGGGTCTACAACTTCTTTAAATTGATTCCTTAATATTTAAATATATCTATGATTGCCCTACCTTTGTTCTTTTTTGACCCATTGTTCATTTACAAGAGGTTGTTTAATTCTCACATATTTGTAAATTTACTAAATTTTTTTCAGTTTTTGATTTCTAATTTCTTTCCATTTTGGTTAGAGAATATACTTTGTATGATGTCAGTTCTTTAAAATTTATTAAAACCTATTTTATGGCCTAACATATGGTTTGTCCTGGAGAACAGTCCTTGTGCACTGAAAAGAGTATGTATTCTACTGCTGTTTGGTGGAATGCTGTTGGGTGAAAACGTTGATTAAGTCCAATTGGTTTATAGTGTTGTTCATGTCTTCTATTTTCTTGTAGATCTTCTGGCTATTATTAAAAGCACAGTAGTGAAGTCTTCAACTGTAACTGTTGACTTTTTATTTCTCCCTTTAATTGTCAGTTTTTGCTTCATATATTTTGGGGCTTTATTTCAACTAGGTGCATAAATGTATATAACTCGTGTCTTTTTCACGGATTGAGCATCCTGTCATTATAAAATATCCTTTTTTTTTTTTGTCTGGAGGAACAATTTTTGCCCTTTAAAGTCTATTGTGCCTGATGCACAATATACTGATATTGGTATAGCCACTCAGCTCTCTTTTGGTTACTCTCTTCATAGTATATCTTTTCTCATTGTTTTACTTTGAACCAGTTTGTGTCTCTGAATCTAACATGTCTTTCTTATATGCAAAATATAGATAGATCATGTATTTTTACCCTTTCTTCCAACATCTGTGTTTTGATTGGAATATTTAATCCATTTACATTAAATAAATTCTTGAGATGGTAGGATTTATGTCTCCCCTTTTATTTGTTTTCTCCACATCATGCCTTTTTTTGTTGTTCCTCTATTATTTCTCTATTACTGCCTTCTTTTATGTTACAAACATATTTTATAGTGCATTATTTTAATTCCTTTGTTATTTCTTAATATGTATTTTTAGTTGTTTTCTTAATTGCTGGTGGTTAAAATTATCATTTCAATGTATAACAATCTAGTTAGGATTAATACCAACTTATTTTCAATAGTATACAAAAATTTGCTTCTATATAGCTCTGTTCCCCCCATCTTGTCTGTGTTATTATTGTCATACAAATTACTTAGGTATACACAATTCCACAGGCAAGTCACATAGTTTTATAGTAACTACTTTATGCAGTTGTATTTTAAATCAGATAAGAGTAAAAGGTCTTACAAACAAAAATACATCTACACAGTCTTTTACATTTACCTATATAGTCACCTTTATTAGTGTTCTTTATTTCTTTATGTGGATTTGAATTGTGGCTTAATATCCTTTTATTTTAGCCTGAAGACCTCCTTTAGTATTTCTTGTAGGGAAGGTCTACTAGTGAAAAATTCTTTCAGTTTTTATCTGGGAATATCTTAACTTCTTCAATTTTGAAGGAGTTTTTCTAGATAAAAAATTGGGGTTGATAGTCTTTCTTCAGCACTTTGAATATGTCATCTTACTGTCTTCTGGCCTCCATAGTTTCTGAAGAGAAATAGCTGTAAATCTTATTGAGAATCCTTTGCATGAAATGAGTTGCTTATCTTTTGCTGATTTCGAGATTCTCTGCTTGTTTTTTGCTTCATCCATTTAATTCAGATGCATCTAAGTGTGGTTCTCTTTGAGTTTGTACTATTTGGAATTTGTTGAGCTTCTTGGACGTGTGGGTTAATGTTTAACAACAAAACTGGGACGTTTTCAGCCATTATTTCTTTATATATTCTTTCTGTTACTTTCCATATCCTATTCTTCTAGAAATCCCATTATATTTATATTGTTACGCTTCAAGGTGTTCCACAGTTTCTGAGGCTCTGTTCATTTCTCACTTTTTTTTATTTCTGCATATTATGGGGGTACAAATGTTTAGGTTACGTATGTTACCCTTGCCCACCCCCCAGTCAGAGCTTCAAGCATGTCCATCCACAGATGGTGTGCATCGCACGCATTATGTATGTATGCACCCATTCTGTCCTTCCCTGTCCCACCTGCCCGATGCCTGATAAATGTTATTCCTATATGTGCACTTAGGTGTTGATCAATGAAACCAATTTGCTGGTGAGTACACGCGGTGCTTATTTTTCCATTCTTGGGATACTTCACTTAGTAGAATGGGTCCCAGCTCTATCCAGGAAAATACAAGAGGTGCTATATCACCATTGTTTCTTAGATCTGAATAGTACTCCATGGTATACACAGACCATATTTTATTAATCCACTCCTGTGTTGATGGGCACTTGGATTGTTTCCACATCTTTGCAATTGTGAATTGTGCTGCTATAAACATTCGAGTGCAGATGTCTTTTGTATATAGTGTCTTTTGTTCTTTTGGGTAGATGCCCAATAATGGGATTGCTGGATCAAATGGTAGATATACTTGTATCTCTTTAAGGTATCTCCATATTGCTTTCCACAGAGGTTGTACTAGTTTGCAGTCCCACCAGTAGTGTATGAGTTTTCCTATCTCTCTGCAATTCTTTTACCTTTCTGATCCTTAGATTGAATAATCTCAATTGACCTATCTTCAACTTCACTAGGTTTTTATTTTGTCAGCTTAAGACTGCTATACACCCCTCTAGTAAATGTTTCCAGTTATTGTACTTTTCCACTCCAGAGATTCTATTTGGTTCTTTTTTAATGTAATGTCCAACTCTTTATTGATATTGTATATTTGGTGATACAATGTCTTCATTCTTTCCTTTAGTTCTTTATACATGGTGTCCTTTAATTTTTGAATGCATTTACAATACCTGATTTAATTTCTTTGTGTAGTAAATCCAATGTCTGGGCTTCATCAGGGATAGTTTTTATCTATTGTTTTTTCTCCCTATATATAAGCCATACTTCCAGTTCCCTTACTTTCTTGTTGAAAGAAGTCTCAACTTCCTTACTAAAAACAAGGAATGTTAAATAACATAATGTGGCAACTCTGGAAATCAAATTTCTCTCACAGGGTTTGTTGTTTTGGTTGTCTGCTGTTGTTGCTGCTACTGCTGTTATTTGCTTAGTGACTTTTATGGACTACTTCTCTAAAGTCTATATTCTTTTTCATGGGCAGTCACTAAAGTTACTGCTCAGATTTATGATTAGCTAATAATTAGACAAAGATTTCCTCAAATTCTTTGCATCAATATGTCTCCCAGCCTTTGCCAGGAGTGATGTTTGTATCTATACTTTGGGACACAGATTCAATTCTCTGGCAGGCACTTCACAACTCAGCCTTAGCCTTCATTTCCTGCTTCCTCAGAGCCTCAACATCAGCCAGAGGTGAGAGAATAGAACTCTTTCAGCTCTTTGCTAGGCATGTGCACAAATCTCCATATCCTCCCTAAAATAGATCCTGAAAAAAGTTCCATTTTTATACAAAGCAAGACAACTGAAGCATCCTCAATATGAATTATTATTAAATAACACAAAACTTAATTTATTATGGATTTGTTCTTTTCCATTAGCTAATATTTCTCTGCCTGGCTGTGAATGAATCATGGTCCTATGATCATCAGAACAAACTTCCCTCAGTAAAATTTATAGATGATTTAAAAACACAGAATCCAATCCAAGGATTAAAAGTCAAAATGTTACAAAGGTTACATATTTCAATAAAACCATTTATTAAAGATGATAGTGTCCAGAAAATGCCCAAGTGCTTCTCTCTTCAAATTAAAATTCTAAACAGTTATATAAAAAGCTCCCAAAATCAGCCACTACTCCTGTAGCCTGCTCCTCATAGGGTTTTTATATAAGCTCAACACAGACAGCTCATTTAGAGAAGGGCTTATATACCCAAAGGCTTTGACTTCACAGTTTTGTTCAAGGGTCTTACTGTTAAATGATAATTGAATATTTCCACTGTTTATGTCTTGTTAGGAAACTATCTTGTGGGTGCTATCTATGAGGATGAGAAAGAACACAGCATTATACCAAAGAAACAATTTTTTTTACCAAGTACCAGAGACTTGGTACTGAGACATTTTTAGGATCAATCCTTCCATTTTTTCCTAGACATAGCTAGGTAATATGGAGTTTACAAAATAAGAAAGTTATGCTTGAAACTTGGCATGTTGAAATTGATTCAGACATTTTAAAAGTTCCACTCAACTAAAATGCCTATAAAATAAGAATCTGTTTAAGATGACTGACTGGATTCCACGCTATACTGATGAAGATTAATATGTTGGTATTTTGCAGGTGGAAGCTTTTAGTCAATACATAATATTTTACTTAAAATTAACTGACTGATAAGCACAGTTGGATATAGTGTTTTGAAAATATTTCATTAAACCTGGCAAATGGTTTAATTTTGAAATAAATAAATTGACTCATCAAATGACATACAGTTATGGTAAGAAGCCACTATAATATTTTTATCACTTTGGAAAGGAGAAAAACATATCATAAATGGGAAATCTATTAATAAAATATAAAGTACAAATTTAGGCCCAAAAGAGCCAAGAAAAGCAAAATTAAAGTCTTCAGGTTCACAACCATTAAGTTACATTAAACTTAATATGTGTTGAATAAGGCTATTAAATGTATATTTAAATGTATCACAGGTGAAATGCAGAGGAGTTAATGTTTCTAGGAGAATTTAACTTCTATACTTCTTTACTCTCCTGTGCTTAAATACGTAACCTTTGAGTTGGGTTAATATAGCCCTTTGCAGTTAATTGTTTTTGTTTTGGTTTAATTTTAAAAAGAAAAGAATAAAGCAACTGATAGTTTTTAGTACTATTAGTGTTTAAACGGTCCTTGTTGCTTTTAAAAATAATGCCTTAGTGAGAGGAATAAATTGGAGGATGTGTTTTATATCTTTGCTAGGACTAATCTGCTTGGCTGAAGCTAATATCTTTTGCCAGATTGTATTAGTAAGCAATGAATTAAAAGAGATATTTTAACTTAGTTGTATTATTTTATTTTTTGGATAAGTAGCCACAATATACATATAAAATCTTTAAAGTATCCTCACTCATTTATTCCAGCAATAAAAACAAAAAAACTAAGAAGTGTGCCTTTGACTTCACTTACTCCATTCTACAAAACTTCTAAAACATTAGCAGAAAAAGACAACAAAATTTCTCTTCTTGGTGTTTATGAGAAGACTATGCCCCATGAAACCCTAGCTATCTTAATCTATGCTTGTTTTCTTCATTAGCTACAAACCTTTTGTGTGGGTGCTCTCCATTGCATCTTATCTAGAAAGTAAACCTTATTTTGCAGTAGGAATGAAGATGAGAACCCTTCCTATTATTCTCATGGAGTCACAGCCTGCCAGTTTCTGGACTGAAGAAACTGTGTGATTACCCTATGATCTAGGTGATTACCCTATGTGTGATTACCCTATGATCTACTGGCCCAGTGGACTGGACTGCGATGTATGCCTTGGGATCCTTGAGGATTTATTCTTAAAGGAATGGGAGAGAGTTGCAGTTCTGGCTTCTGAAGCAGATGTAGCTCGATAGGATTTCCATTAAAATACATTCTGCTAAGTCAGAAACATCTATAAAGTTGTCCAGCATGTCCATTTATGTTTTAGAGCCATAAATCACCTATGCTACATCTGCTTCAGTTGATTTAACTTACCAACTCCTATCTTCTACAAGTGCATTGTTGTTCATCTCATTCTTTATGACTTCCCAAATTATGAGCCTCACCATCCCACCAAAGTCAATTTTCAGAAAGAGTAGTATAATATCTCAAATCAGCTTATTTTGCATATTCATGTTCTTTAAGAATAAATGGCCTGATTATTCATTACCTCCTAGTTATTCATTTACTTGTATCCTTGAGAAGTAAGTAACAGTTTACATGCAAATCTAAATCCCAGTTCCACCACTTACTAGCCCCACAGCTTTGCATGAAGTATTACTTCCTTATAAACCTCAGTTTCTCTACCTCTAAATATGATACAGAAAGTGGAGAATATAAGAGTTCATAAGACTGTTGTGCTGACTAAAGGAAATAATGTTTTTAAATCTCTAAAAATAGTACCTAGCACCCAGTAAATGCTATCCTTCTCAGCAGCAGTACTTTAAATACTCAAAAGCATTGGCAACGAACAATTCTGACGAGAAAAACTTTGACCAAGTTTAAAGGGCAGCCATTGGGAACTCATTAAAGGCACAGGTTGCTAGACTAGATTTGACTTATAATTATTGCAGTGACAATTTTTCATTCTTCATTTAAATATTTACTGAGCATCTCCTGAGTGCACACACCTAACCCTATTCTATGCAGGAAAGAAAAATATGAAGATTTCTCCAAAAGGCTTATATTATGCTATGGGAATATAAGACAAAAATATACACATCAATATGACATGGGAAAAACTGTAGCCAGTGGCAAATAGAGTATGAAGAACTCAGTCTGGTAAGGAGGATTACTATAATACAAATTGTTTCTAAAGGAGGTAAGATGTTTAAACTCTGAATATATTCCTTTGATTCCACTCTTTCATTACCCAGTAAAAGTGTGATGCAAAAGTGATTTCAAGGGTAAACATTTAATTCTTTTACTCCATCAATATTTACTGAAAACGTAACTAGGTACTAAATACTTCATTTTACTAATCCTCACACAAAACTCAGGGATAAAACTGTCTTGTTTTCATACATCAATAAAATCTTATTTTTATTTTAGGGGAAAAACTGCAATCATGATACTCTTTATTTTGGCAAGTTTTTAATCCCTATTTAATTACCTCCTGAGAAAAACTTCAGGATTCACCTCAGTTTATATTAATTAAAAATAGCACTTAGTCTAGGAGATATGATTCAAAATTATTATACTGTCTGAAATACTAGAGCTGAATGGAGAAAAGTCTACTGATTTATGGGACTATTTTTCTCACTTTCTTAACAGCTTTCCTTTATTTCTTTTTCTTTCCTTTCTTTTAAACTGTATTTTGAAAGTGTAAACTAGATTTAGGATCACACAGTCCTTGAGTTCTTAACCTTGTAACATATTAGCTGGGTAATCTAAGACAATTTATTTCTCTGGGCTACTTTCTTCATCTGTAACAAAAAAAAAAATCTATGAAACAGAAATAACCATCTCAGCACTTTGTTTATACCTCATGGTTCTTATTTCTATTCTGCCAACTTGTTTACAAGTCTCTCCTATTGCTTAGGCGCTTGCTTGTTAGAAACAGATACCATGTCTATCTTGTTCATCTCTGTATCCCCAATGTGTTTAACACAGTGCTTCGTACATATTAGATAGCAACTAAATGTCTAACACCCTCCCCCTTGGGTAATGGCAAAAGCACCCGATCTACCCCTAATGAGTAAAAGAATATACATTTATTTCATGTACTTTGTCATAGAGATAATCTCCAAATTCACTGCTCCATAATGTTTATCTAAAACTCAGCTAAGAGAAATATTACTAATGAAGGAATATCTAAATGTCTTTTAAGTTACCTTAGATACTTTAAATATGTGCTGCTTGATAGTCCCCTGAAGATTATGATTCAGTTGGTCTGAGATGAGGTTGGAGAGTCCACATTTCTAACAAGTCCTCAGGTAATGCCGAAGCCACTAGCCAGCAAGTCACACTCTGACTGGCATGGCTCTAAATCCTCCCCTTACAGTTTGTGCCTGGTATACATTTTGGAGCCTCTGTAGTAGTTTTTCCTGGATGCTGCTTAGGCATTACACAATTAACCAACAGCATTACAAAAATGTACTTTCAAAAGTCCTAAGACAAGCTTGTCTTATTCACTTGTAAAGATGTTTTTGAGGACATACATTATCCAATACATTCTATTAGGCTTCTTTCAAAGGATCTATACAGAAAAGATTTCTTTATCTCTGTACTTGGTATCAGGAAGGGCTGTACTCCTCATGAGTAGCTGGCTTGATTTTATATTGCAGACAGTGTCACTTTTATAAATTTACTGTCATTCCCTCTTTTCTGTGGTTTCTAGAAAACCCAGAGACAGATATGATAGTCACTTATTTATATAAAATGAATAGCACCTTAGCTCCTGGATTTTATGTACAACCTCATCTTTGAATCATCCAACTTTTTCTTCCCTTATATTTTACTGGACCTTATTTTCCTATATCTCCACCTTTTGTAGTGTTATAGTTATATATTTTAAACAGACTTAAAGTCCTCTTCAGTAAGAGAGCAATGGAAGTAGGAAGGGAAAAAAGAACAGATTTGTTCAATTTTTAGGAAGCAGAAAATACAACCATCGTAGTTCTTAAACATTCCACCATTATGTGTTATAAAAACTACAAAGCTGCTAGCTAAACTTTTTATTAACTGACTTAAAATTATTTTAAAGAAATCTAGCTTCCAAATAATCATTACTATCATTCCCATCACTGATGACAATGTATTATCTTATAGCAATGCCATAGAAACACTAGTTGGAGAGGTAGGAGAGGCTCTTCATTGGCTGTTAGATTTACCTAAAGCTCCCTGAGGATACACCACCAATCTTATTACCCAGTTTAGACAATAAGAGCCCTTCCAATTATTCCATATAGCGCCTCTGAAATTCAGTAACAACTCAACTCCTACAGAACTTATTTCCTATACTATTTATTTGCCATTTCCCAAATGCTATGCAGTGTTATTATAACATCATGTTTTTATATTTTGTGTGTCCCTCACTTAACCTAGCACCTCACTTTCCATATAGTCAGAATCAATATTACTTTCTGCTTATTAAATAATAGCATTATCTTTATGTACGAACCCTACAATAGGGACACTGCATATCAATCTCAGGCACTCAACGTAGAGGTAAGAAATAAAAACCTAAAATCTGGGGCAAACAAAATTAGTCCTTTGAGATACTGAGAGAAGAAAAAATTCTAGATATGCTAGGATGGCAAGGTTTCTGAAGAGCCAACTGTAGTCATAAAGTCATCTCAGCAATTAAGATTTTTTAAAATGTGCTTTCAAAGTCTCTCAATCATGTCACCTCATTGTGAAAACTCACCAGTCAGTATCAATTAAAACTGTCCATAAAGCTGTCTGGCTTTTACAGTTATCCAGGGTCTAGTTACAACCTGTTTCTAAGCTGAATAATTTCCCATTATTCTTGGATGTGTCTAAATCTCCAAGCAAATCAAATGGCATCTCTGTCTTCATTTTGCCTGGCTCATACCATGCTCCCTGTCTAAGGTACTATTCATGGCTGTCACTCTACCAAGAATCAAAAAAAAAAGTTCCTTCTGGATGATGTCCTATCCTGTTCTCTACCCTAAAAAGAATCTCACTCTGCCACATCTATACCACTTGTATGTCTCCTGATCCACTACAAATACGGGTTTGACTACATTTTATTTTTCTTGTGTAATGAATATCTGCCAACTGGTAGATCCCTGAAGGAAGTTCATGCTGGTTTTTGTTAATATCATGAAAATACCTACTAGACTCTCTACTTGCTACAATTTAGTCTTCAAATGTCTCTTAAATGAACACATCCACAAACTCCTGGGAAACATGCATCAACAGGTCATTGTAAAGAAAAGAGGAGAGGAGGTTGTTTGCTTATTTGACTTGTGAAACAAGTCACTTTTAATCACACCTACAATTTATACATGTGTGTGTGGATGTATGTATATCTTCCTAATTTTGTAAAACACACATTAAATGTATAAAACATTTAGTCTGTGATTTTCAGTTTTGATTATTCATGACATGGTTTTCTTTCACAGAAGTTGAAAAGAACTACTCATATAATGCAAATGCACATAATAGTACTCGTCTTAGTACTACTGCACTTAATAAAGCACTTAAAAATTCACCTCAAAATATTCTAAATTGCAGGATTCAATTTATTTTAAATGTGTGATTAAATATGCTATAAAATTTCCCTTCAGAATACTTATTTTATTTGTTAAAGAACATATGTTCTACCTCAAAATAACTTGCTATTTTTGAACTATTACTCAGCCACATTCTTCCAACAAGCAGCGAAGGTTACCTTAGATAAACCTTGATTTTACAATATTTGAAAGACTTTCTATGCTACTCTATGCCAACTGGAAACTCATGAGTCATAGGTGAATGACAGAAGCAGTCTTGGAAATATTTTTTCCTTAATGCGACTAGCCTGAAATAAAATTTGTTTAGCAATTAATATTTTACAGAACCCCTCACATACAAGACTTTGTTTGCTTCACAACAAGTATGAAAACATATATTATTATTATAGCCACTTTTCATAGGAAGCAACCAAATCTTAGAGGAAATAAATGAATGGCTCAAGGATATATGGCTAGTTAATGGTGATACACATATCTAACTCTTAACACTATTCCATTCAGTCTAAGATTTGAAACACTGAGTTAATCACCTTTAATTTCCATTTTGATGGTCTTTTGACAGCCATTTCTTTAAATGTAGGTGCATTCCAAATTCGCCAATTAATTTGACATGTCTTCCTTTTTGCTATGATTTTGGTCATTTCTTTTTTATTTGATCTACTGACTTTTTGTTAAGCTGGAAACTTTTTAAATATATCGAAAGTCCAGAAAATTTTAAATCAATGCACAATGCTTAATCACTGTGGCAGAAACAGCCCTGTATGTTTCCAAACCCATTTCCTTTTCCTCCAGGGCATAGGGCTAGATTATATTTCCCAGGCTCCCTTAAGTTAAGTGAAACCATGTGATTAAATTATAGCTAAGGGAAAGTGGTCAGAAGTGATGGCTAGCATCTCTAGTTCTGGACTAAAAATATACCCTTCAATGCAGTCCTACACACTTACTTGCTCCTCCCTTGTTAACAGGCCAGATACTGAGGATCTACTGGAGACTCCAAGGCTATCCTTGATAGTCAAAGCAACTTAGGGAAGAAGCCAGAATTCCTAAAAGACTAGGTGGAACAAAGGCTCCCAACACCTGTCCCATAACCACTAACACTAACTCAGACTGGATGGTAACATGTTGAGAAATAATCCTTTATTGTATAAAGCCATCAAGATTGGGCTTTTTTACCTAAATTTACCTATCCTATATAAACAAAAATGAACAATTAATTTCTCCTTTAACAAA
This sequence comes from Microcebus murinus, assembly GCF_040939455.1. Taxonomy (NCBI): domain Eukaryota; kingdom Metazoa; phylum Chordata; class Mammalia; order Primates; family Cheirogaleidae; genus Microcebus; species Microcebus murinus. The sequence goes on from NC_134112.1 coordinate 32,744,921, forward strand.
CATTTTTTTATTATTTTTTTATTATTACCTCAAACAAACATTTTATAAACAAAAGTATGTGATTTCAGATTCTCAGCTATTATTAACTTTTATAATCAGCTAAGTGCTTTTATGAGTGTGCTTTGGTGTTAAGTAAGCTTGAGATAAAGAAATAAATTCAAAGTGTTAAATGGATTTATATACAGCTCCAAAATCTTACCTTTAATACATGGCAATGATAAAGTATTTTTAATTTTGATATTTCTAAAATCATTCTTATGTTTCATGCACCTTAGGATAGATATAGGATAGGTTCATGATATAGGATATATAATTAAGCTAATCTTTTGTAATTATGAAAACATTAAACATCTAAGTTTTGTATGTATAACATTCACATTTTAATGACGCATCAAATACTGTTTGTCACCTATGAAGAGAGGAGCAGGATGCCACACTCTCTGCTTTCAGTCGGCCTACAGATTTCCTGACCATTCCTGCAACCAATCAGTGATAACGCAGAGTCCAGGCACCCCTTAGAATTTGAGGATCACTGCAACTGGATGCAGTTAAACATTTCTCTTGTAGGTGGCCTCAAATATTACATACATTTTTTGTCCCAATTTCTCTACTGAAATGTTAACTTCATGAAGGAGTAAGACTTCATCTTTTACTTATTTTATATTACTCTGTGCTAGTAAATGCCGAGTGTTCTCAAGAACAACTTACTGGCATGTAAAACTATTTGTAGATATTTGTTTTATAGTGATAGAAGTGAAAATATAGGGAAATATTAATATGCAATGCATCATTTTTGGAAAGCACAGTCTCAGAAACATATGTGTATACAGTGCATCTAATTTCTTTCCTTCAACTCATACTCCAACTATAACAAAGTAAGTTTCCAGAGATAACTTCATAGTAGTTTATAGAACTGGTAAATATCTAAATCTGCAAGCCACACAGGCACACACACAAAAGTCATTCATTTGATCTCACCTAGAAAGTCAAAGAACATGTATTAAGTAGAAATTTATGCATAGAGGTAACAGCATTGACTTGATACAAGATTGAAGGTTTTCCTTTTTTTTTTTTAAATTGCAGGTGAAGTCCTAACTGAAAAAGCTCAAAAGACTAATGGATAATGTTGCTTTCATTTGTTTTTATAGTATCAATTTGTTCCTAAAACCTCCCTGCCCTCCATCTGCTCCAAAGTCCACCCTAGAGTTTAATACAGTAAAAACTTTGTGATTTGGGTGGTAACTCATTTGCTAAAAAATGTTTATTGAGCACTCTGTGCCAGGCTCTCAGCTAAGTGCTAAGGATACAAGGTGATCTACTAATGTTGCCCAAATGGTGATGATAGATTACTAAGGAATATCCACACTAAGCCCCTAACTATGAGTGAGGAAAAAACTGATAACAGAATGGCAGATGTTAGCAACCAACAATATGACTGGAGGTTCAGGGACATAAGACCCAAGAGGTTGCTTATTGAGAACCATTCTCTTTGCCTTTTACTGAGGATTCATACTGTGCTGGAAGAATATGCAAGGTATAGTTTTGGTCACCTAGGAAATGTGAAGAGAGTGGGTGGGGGTCGGGGAAAGGGAGCAAAATAATCACTTCCTTCTAGATGCCTCTAAACCCAACGCAACATGCTCTTCTGCTCACTCTGATTTCTCTTGCATGGGTCCATCCCCACCTGAATAAGATGATAATGCAGAGAAACAAAAGCATTTCACAAACTTTACATGAGTATCATATCTAAATATGGCATGGTTTTCCTTCCTATTTCAATAGTCTACCATTGCACTCATTCTTTTTATTTTATTGACAGAGCTTTTTAATGCAATTCCACCTGAATAATGTGGAGTTCCCTCTTTTGTTCCTGTTAGATGGTTATTTACTTCACAGCTGAAGAAACATTCATTTTCTTTGCAAATTTCCAGTTCCTAGAATAGAATCTTGTCTAAAATTAGCAGGCATATTTTATAAGGAATTCAATCCTTATTTTAAAGTATTTATAACTTCTCATCTTAGTGTTCCACCTGAAGAGGTAGTATAGCCTATTCATTAAATGGAAGATTAACAAGTATTAACAAGAAATGTTAAAAACATTAGGTACCTAATTTTCTAACTACTTATGTGGTGTTTTCTCCCAGAAAAATAGAAACATCATTCATTAATAAGAGTTAATTTGGGAGTTGAAGGTTAGTTGGTCACAGGCAGCAGCAAACACTGATAGATTTGCCCACTAGAAGGAACATTAAAAAATAATCTCTCACCTGTAAAACTACCCACTTAAAAAATAGGTCCTTTAGGGCTGGGCATGGTGGCTTATGTCTGTAATCCTAGCATTTTGGGAGCCTGAGGTGGGAAGATTACTTGAGCCCAGGAGTTTGAGATCAGCCTGAACAACATAGTGAGGCTCTATCTCTACAAAAAAATTTTAAAATGAGCTGAGGGCAGTGGCGTATTGCTGTAGTTTCAGCTACTAGGGAGGCTGAGTCAGGAGGATCCTTTGAGCCCAGGAGTTTGAGGTTGCAGTGAGCTATAATGGTGCCACTGCATTCCAGCCTGGGCAACAGAGCAAGATCCAGTCTTTAAAAAAAAGTAGAGCCTTTAGAAAGATTTTATGAGAATATTCACTTCTATTTAAAAATGCATGAATTTTTTTCATGTTTTAGAAAAATATATCCTAAATTAGAGAAATATAAAGAATATGAAATATTAAAAACTAAGAATTTTCTTATGAGCTTTGGGAAAACAGATATAATAGCTCTCCATAAATGTAAGTTACAGCAAGTAGCATAGTAGTTTATTTGATTAAATTATAAAGTAAAAATGTTTTGTCTCTGTTTTCAATAGCTGCAGAATAATGACTGCCTTTAGATATTTGTTTGAATAATCCAAATGATTTTGGATAAATGTTGACTGAATGAATGAATCTAGCTTTCATCTTTGCATCACAGCATTTAATACAATGCTCAGCACATAGTAAGTGTTCAATAAATGTTGGATAAAATGTTCCTTCCTACAACCTAGTGAGAAGACTTTTGCAGAATCAATCCTCTAAGACTTTTGCATCTCATATTTCAGCCTTCTCCATCTCATGTAGAAAATGAAAAAAAAATTAGCTTTCATTTGGAAATATTGAGATTGGAATACAATTATCAAATGGAAGAGTAGAGGAGCATGCCAGAAGGAAGTAGGCATGAAACAATACACCAGAAGATTGTGGAAAGTGATGGCTCAAAAACTGCAAACAATTCCACCAAGTTTCATGTCAAAATACCATGTCCAATTAATGCAAGTATTTTCTCTCCTTTATTATATAGCTACTTTTTAGAAAGCTTGTCTCTAAAACTTTTTTCATATCATAAGAACATAAAACTAGTAAAACATAATCTGTTAGTAATACTAGTAGTGATGATTGCTAGGTGTTTTCCTGCTTCTCAATTACTGGAACATATATAAGAAATGTTAAATTCATTTCACTGCAGCAACTTTAGAACTCCATCTGTGATTTAAAAAATTAACAACATCAAATAGCAAATTCAATTAGTAAATCTGCAATTGCTTTCTTAATCTACCATATTTTTAAAATTTAATTATCCTAGACACAACTTTATTAGCTAAGTTATACATAATACATTTTTATGTACCTAAATAAATTAAGCATTGTAAAGGCCTTAAAATAAGCATTGCATATATAACTTCCTGTTTTTCTAAGGAACTAAGAGGAAAAGCTATTCAGATATCCTCCGCATAACTTCAAACTTTTCCTAGTTTTTTGTAGAAACACTTATAAGCTAACCTGTAAAAAGTACATGAACAAAACCTTTACAGGGTAGTTTTTATTTTTAAAGAAGTTTTATTTTGTAAAACATTATATTTATTATTAGTGTTTCAGAAAGAGAACCTTCTCTCAGATCTGTTTGTTATCTCTCACTGTCTTGTTCATGAGTTTATTTTACTTTTTAACTGATGATAAGGAGTGTCCTAAGAATCTATGGGGAAGAAAATGGGACAATGTTTCCCAAAGAAAAGTATCACTCACAAGAACTAAGTATATAATTACCTGTTACAAAAAGTAAGAGATAATGAGATTTCTCTTTAAAAAAACAAAGAGTTGAAGAATGGTCACTGCCTCCATTTCTTTCAGCCCTTTTGCAAGAAAATCTTTCAAAAATAATACCCTCTACTTCCTGCTCCCAATTCTTGCTTTCCCATTTTCCCTTAAACCCACTCCAGTTTGCCTTTCAACCCAACCACTCCACTAAGGCTTCATTTTGCCCCACAAACTGCTAGAGCTAATGTCACTTCAGCATTTCTTTCAGTTAACCACTCTCTCCTCCTTGGCTTACTTTCTTCACTTGGCTTTTAAAACACTACACATCCATGATTTTCCTCCTACCTCAGTTCTTCCTGTTCTAGTTCCTTCTGTGCCCCTCACCATTAAAGGAGGATTATGCTCCTGTCCCCCGCATTTGGCCTCATCTCATCATCTGTTCACACTCAGGCACTCAGTGACCTCCCTGACTCTCACAGCTGTAAGTACCAACTCTATGCTAATGACTCCCAAGTTTTCACTCCACAATAGACCTCTTTCTACAGCTCCAGACAGATACATCCAGCCACCTACTTGACATCTTCACTTGGATGAACAGATATCTCAAACTCAACCTGCCCCAAACTGTATTCTTGAAATTCCCCCAAACCTGCTCCAGCCATAGCTTCCCCATCTCAGGGTGGAAATTCATCCTTCCAGTTACTCAAGTCAGAATCATTGAAGCAATCCTCACCTTCACCTTTTTATCTCACCCCGAATCAAATCCATCAGCAAATCCCGTTGGCCCCAGCTTCAAAATATTACTAAATTCCAACTACTTCTAGCACTTCCACTACTGCCACCCTGTTCCAAGCCATTATCTTCTCTTACCTGGATTATACTGATAACCTCCTAGTCGATCTTCCTTCTACCTCTGTCTCTCTCTCACACACACATACACAATCTACTCTCCCACAGAGCATTTCATGCCTCAGTATAAAACTCTGGAATATTCTTCATTTCATTCAGAGTAAAGCCTTAGTCTTCACATGGCTTACAAGGAATCCAGCTAAGCTCTCTGCTACTTCATGGACTTTCCTTCCTACAAAAGCCCCTTTCACCTACTATGCTCCAGCCCATACTAGCCTTTTGGTCTACCTCAAAATGACAAACTCCTCCACAGAAGCAGAAAGAAGATTAGTGGTTGCCAGGAGCTGAGGGGAGGTGAGAATGGAGGTGACTACTCCCTTCTACTCAGTCTCTGTTCACTATGGGGTTCTCAGTGAGGCCAATCATGACCACTCTATTTAAGAATGCAAACTGCTCCTTACTCTGTAACTCCCTTACTCTGCTCAACTCTTTCATTTTTTCCACAACACTTACTTCCTAACATACTAGATAACTTATTGAGCATATTTCTTGTTCTCTATCTCCTTTGCTAGAATAAAAGCTCCCTGAGGGCAAGGGTCTTTGTCCATTGTGTTCAGTGGTAGATTCCAAATGCCTAGATAAGTGCCTGGTATGGTAACTAACTTCTGGAAACTATTTAATAGCCTTATTCATAAACTATTTATTCAAAATATGTATTAAGCCTTCTGTTAGTCAATCATTTGCTCAACTTTAAAGATTCAATAGTGAACAAACATGCACAATACTCCCTCTTCTCAAGTATAGCAGGGTGTTTCTGGAGAATTCACTGTGGCAGAATCACCTCCTGAGAATTTAAATTAGTCTTGTTTTTTCTCATATTTAGTTTCACTGAGGAGTAATGAAAGCTATTTTTTTCATCCTCACATCCCCCAGGAGGTAACATTGAAGGTAACCTCAGTGTCTCTGAAGTCAGTCCTTTTGGGTGATAAGCCAAAAAGAAGTTCTAGCTGGGTGGGCTCCCCAAAGACAAATCCTAAATATGCCTTTGCAATGAAAAGTCAAAGCCCATAAGGTAACTGAGCTACAGTTGTTTCTGAAGATGGGGAAGCAGAGGTCTCAGCATGGGAAATGGCCCCATCCCTTGGGTGGGGGGGGGGTCTAATAGTTTCCAGATACATAGAAAATACAGGGGTTGAAATTCTACAGGGTATAAGATATATGAACCCATTTGACAGCATAGCCTCTGAGTTGAGAATACCACAAGGAGATGCCTGCTGGCTGCCTGTGAGGGAGAGAAAATTAGCACTAAGCACTAAAGCTTTGGGAGATGAGGCAAAATTTTTCCAGCTGTCCTAGAGTAAAACCAGCTGCCAGTGGACCCATCCAAATCAAACTGGCCCAACACACCTAACTAGAGTCCAGGAGAAGTGATCAGTATGGACTGAGAACGGAGTTCCACCACTACACCGTTTTCTAGAACTGAATAAGTCTTGGGATGCTCATATATATGTAGGAGGAAGGAGAAATCCCCAGACTGAGTGATCTTTACTTTCCATCCAATCTCAGTTACAAAAGAAAAACCGAAGATTTAGCTCTTTTAACAACTTATACAATGACAATCTGTAAGCTCACAGAAGTCAAGTATAATATGCCATTTGTCTGTAACTGCTGTTGTAACTAATGCAGTCCCTTCCACAGAGCAACTTTTCAAGAAATGAACGAATCGTGATTTAAAATGAGATGAATGGAAATCTGTTTGCATTTTGCAGTAGTTTAATACTTTTCTAGAAAAATACCACTTCATTTCGGCTGCCAATTTGCATAGTCGTGGGGGTTTGGGTTTTATTTTTGTTTTTAGCCCAGAAATTTTTTTCTCCTAATACTAGAACTCCAGTATTTGTTGCATAAAAAGAATCCCTCCCCATCCTGTAGCCCCTCACCCTCCTGTACAATTTGCTTTTCTTTTACCATTGCTCAGCTGTATGCTTGCTCATATTTGGGAAGTTACTCGTTTTATTTTAAAAACTTACTTTTAAGCTCTTGCCTCGAAAAAGAAAAAACCTTACTGTCATGCTGGGCTATTCAGCAACAATCTATTCCCCTCCATGGGATAAACTCAGCCTTCACCCCCATAGTTTATCTGCTTTGGGAACTGGATTACTGCCTCATAAAATAGCACAACAGTACTATTATCACATAATCATTATCATTACCACACTTTCAGCCATATAGATCCTTCTAATCCTGAACATCTTGCCTCTCTAATCTTGCTACATCTCTCCTCTCCTGCTGTGAAACTGGTGTGTTCCATTTTCACAGAAGCTTAACATAATCACAAATGGAAAAATGAAATATATTTTTTAACTAAGCTGCATTTTATTGATACAGGAATTTAAAATAGCTCCACATTTCATTTAAGTAAACAAAATAAGTATTATGTGGCAGTGTGGGGGAGACCTTAGCCTAGGTCCATGCTTTCTTCCTCAATCTTCTCTTTCTGGCTTTTGCCTTATTATTTAAGAAAGATTCAACATGGCATTTCTCAGTGGAGACTGCTTAGCCAGCAATAGAATTGTTCCCACCATGAGTGGAGTTTAGGAGGTGCACTGCCATTCTACTGAGATCTTCCCAGAGGCTAGAAGTCATCACAGTTTAATTGGCCTTCTCCATGCCCAGGTAAAAATTGCAGGGGATATCCTAAGCGAGGTCCTTCCTTTTTCACTTTGGCAAATCCTGGACCAATAACCCATGCCCTCCAAAGCTCAAAAGACGTAGACATTACACTTTGGTCCTCACAACCAAAGAAAAGAAAGTTAAGAAAAGTTTTATAGCACCATCAATGCTATCCTATCATCAAACAGTTCATAATTATTTCTTTATATCCATAGGACCTTTTGTTTTTCATGTTTATTTTCTGTGTTCATTTTTAACACTAATAATACAGAAAATGAGAAAATAAAAACTAGAAAAAGAATTGTATGGGTGAATTAATGAATGAATGAATTAGTGGGGAAAAAAGAAAGAAAACTACAATCACCAACATTCTAAACACTCTCAAAAAATCAGTTAATGTTTTGGTGACTAATCTTCCATACCTTTTCATATGCAAATAGCTAAAACAAAATATTTGTTTTCCAAGAAACTGAATTACCCAGCATTTATTGTTTCATGCTACTTTGCGCACTTAACAATAGACCATGAAGGTCTTTCTCTGTCAATAAATGTGTTGCAGATAAAATTATTTTTTCTCATGAGACTCTTCAATTCTAAAAGTACATAATAAATAAACCAAGAGACTCATAGAAACTTAATTGTAGACAATAGGAAACTGACAGAAACATTTATGGAAAATATGTGCAAGAAGCACTTGAAGTAGAGATAAAGGAAAAAGAAGGCAGAGAAAGAAAAATATAAAAAGATATAATTAGCACACAAATTAATTAGAATTTTACTCTGATGTCACTGTGAAACACAGATTGAAGAGAAAATAATTAATACTGGCCGTAATCCTTAAGAATAGAGAATGACTAAAAGACATACTATAAATTCTTCTCTAAAAAAGAAAATTAAGAACACCAGAAAAATTGACTGAGGGAATATTATAGATAGATGATGACACATTATCAGATTAGATCATTGTAAGGGTTTTAATTCAACTCTATATCCCTAGCTTTTCTAACCATTTTTCTCAGAACAAAGCAATTGGACTCCTGCTTCTTCCAGTAACCTAGAGTTTACAATGTCTCACAACATTCTTCACATGCAAACACAGTATAAAGACTAATGATAAGAAAATAAAATAACTGTAAATTACACAATTTCATTCTTCACCAACATGCATCAAATGCCTACATCTACCAGAAGCTGGGCTATTTGTTCAGAAAGCTGCTCAAAGAAACACAGCCAGTGGGGGAAAGCAGTGATAAGGAAATTCTAAGTCAGAAAATGTGATAGAGCACTGTGAACTGAGGAACAACAAACAGATATCCAGTTATTCCCTGACTATGCACTGGGGGAAAACACAAGATGTGGAAAGAGCTGACACAGGTAGAGCACCCTAGTGGCTGGAAGCCAGCTGTCCAAAGCCCATAATCTGAAACTCAATCCATGCTATTCCCAAAAGTTTGCTACATCCCAGAACTGTGTTTGTGGTTATATAACAGAAGCAGCCCAATCTCTGGATTGATCATGCTACCTTACCCTCCTTTATATCACAGCACAGCCTATGGCAAATACTTAAATGCTACTGCATGTTTTTGCCGAAGAATCAAGTCTTACTATTCTATTAGCTATCACATGTTGATATATATATATATACTTCCAATGGCAACATCATACAGTCGTGTACAACCACAATGGTCCTCAGGTCATGCAGTAGCAGGAAACACTGAAACTTGGCTTGCAGGCATGGATGAGCCAAGTGACCAGAAATCTTCTAGCTAAATTACATTAAAATGTTGTTGGCACCTGAACAGCTAAGGACCAGAAAGAACAGAAGGAACAAAAAGAAAAGAGCTCTAAATAATGGAAGGAGAAAATATATTTTCTCTGTTTAACCCCAGGAAAGGCTAAAAATGCATCTATGGCAATAATGGATTATTTCCCAGAAAGAATTCCCAAAAAGAACATTAGTAGATCACATTTTCATTTCAGAAGGAATGTGCTTTATGAATTTTCAGTATACACTTTGTTTTGCAGAGTAACAATTAACAAACTAAATGATGAAAGAAACATAGTTGATAAACAATATAGCTTGAGCAGAAAGTGTTCGCACTTTGAAGTTACCCAAATTTTAGCTAATGTCTCCTGGTCTTTAAGACCCAGATAATATTGTCTTCTCAATTTTAGGGCCTGGGAAGCCCTACATACTCTAGGGATAATTCCTAATTTCTGGGGTCAAAACTCTCATGGTTGGACTCTGCATACAATTGGAGGTAGTGGCACTATTGGATTTCATATATTCAAGGAAGGTCTCAGTGATAAAGCGACTTCTGAGCAGAGACCAGAAGGAAATGAGGGTAGCAAACCATGCAAATATCTGGGAGATTAAGGTAAATGCGAAGGCCCTGAAGGAGGTTCGAGTTTGCTGAATGCAAGGACCAGCAAGGAGGCCAGTGTGGGGTAAAATAAGCAAGGAAGAAGGTTTTGTAGATAAGCCAGAAAGGTGTATGTGGGGTGCATATCATTTATAGAACCATGGAATAAGGTGGGTTACCTAGATTTTGTTCTGCTAAGATGGGAAGCCACTGGATGGTATGAGCAGAGGAGTAACATGATCTGATTTTTAATAGGATCATTCTGGATATTGTGCAAAAAATTAACTATATAGGGAAAGGCAGAAGCAGAAAAATAAATTAGGAGACTACTGTGAGAGTCCAGGCAGATGTTTTTTCTCAGAAAAATTCTCCTACCAGCTGTTTGGAAAATAGAAAATATTCTTCATATTTTAACATTAAAAATAGAAACTAAAATAACTGGGGAATTATAAATTACAAATAACTGAAATATTTTAATAAATTCAAATGCAAGGAAGGCATTTTTTCAGTAGAGGAAAATGCAGTATAGGATAAGAAATCAGAACACAATGCAAATCCAGAGTAGCAGAAGAAATTACCCCAAATCACAACATAAATTCAAGATTATAAACTACTTTGGTTAAAGCCTTCATCAATACCAAGTAGGAAAAATCATGAGGAATACTATGGTGATTTCAATTGTACACTACTTGCAGTTATATATTTAGGAAATACTCAGACATTTAAATAAATTTACTTCAAAATACTTGCATTTAGATCTTAAATATTATTTTGTATTACCCTTTAAAAGTTCCAACTTAAATGATCTCTTCTGACATTCTTAAGGAGACGAGACTGACAATATGAACTTTACAAACACTGAAATTTGCTGTCTTTAATTTTTTTCAAATTAATTTTCAAATTTTCAAAGAAAGGTGAGCTGTACAAGGATCAATCCTTATAAATATGTCACCTCTTATATTTCATGTATTATTTCTTTAACTGTTATTTGTCTTTATTTACCTTGGAACCCTTACCCTGTATTATGACAAAAGGAGATTAAAATTCCGGGAACTATTAACTGTTCCCAAAAGGCATTCCCATTCTCCTGCGGCAACTTAATATATTTGAAGCTAAGCCCATTTTTTATTAAACTATAGGAAGACTCTGCCAGATCTCTGCTAAAATTTATCACTGTATTTCTCTTTCATATCATCTGAAATGTTTTTGAAGAAAATCAAAGGTACATCTAAAATAGAACTTTATTTTTAACTTCTTTTCACCACTTGAAAAGAACACAGTTGTCAATGACACTGATCTATGGGTGAAGGGAAAAAACCAAGGTGGTCAGGAAGACAGCTCAAAGTTTTCACAAAGTCCTTGGTCAGCTTTTATGTACATCAAAATGAAACCTATGGCCCCTGATGACTGAAAGCCTTCATCCACTCACAGCCTCTCTCCAATTTCCCCTCCATGCTATGCAGTGACAGCGGCTCTTCCTTTTCAAGTGGGAATGTCAGACAAGAATGTGCTGGTTGTTCATATTCTTCCTTTGTGAGAGGAAGGTCTGCGCAAAGTAACCCAGATAAAATGGGTTTCCTTCTATTTCTAATGGCAGCTTAAACTATTTTAAAACGATGTATCCTTCTGTTTGCACACGATCTCAGTTTTTCTCCGAAGTCCTCGGGATATTCTGTCACCTTGTATTTTGAACATTGTCTTTTAGGTAGAAAAAAGACAACGACAACAACAAAGTGCATATTCTGACACATGGAAGTATTGTGATAAACTAGGGGATTTCCAATCATAAGTGTAAGGCCAGAGAAAAATCTTTAAGACACACTTAAAATACCTAATAGCAAGAGAAAGTGTATACCCAGGGTTAAAAAATTATGGGAAAAACAACTTGTAAGCATTACCAACTTGAAGCTGAATGCCTAAGGCAATGTTCCCAACCTGCACAGAAGCCAGTGATTTGCCTCTGGAGTCTGTTCCATACCTCCCTAATGGGCCTGGAAGCTACAGACAATTAATTATTAGATTATGCAACTCCCACTGCTAAAAGTTAGCAGAACAGTCTATGGTTTTCCTTCAAGTGTGCTGCTCTTCAGCTGGGGTGCAATTTCATCAGCTCACTCATCTGCCTCTTTGTGCTACTTAATCCTGGCTTCTCAGGGTTTTTCTGTAATTGGCTCAGCCTTCTTTTGCCCTTAACCAGCCTGATTTTATTCTTGGGTTTTCAGTGAAGATGACTGAATCTGAAAACTGTGCTAAGTTTGGTGCTAAACTGGTGCTAAAGCCTTATAGCAGTGTCAGATATATTTAACTGTCTAAAGCTTCTATATAGAGAGGGTCTATCTTTCTGTGATTAATCAGGGCACGTCATTGAAAGTTTCTGAAGTCTGCACTGTGCTGAGGAAATACAGGAGCAACCATCCACCATGCTAGTGTTAAGGTGTGGCAGTCAGCAATTATGGCACTATGGAAGGTGCATTGGTTAAGGAACCAAAAGACCTGACTTGGTTGCAATTTATTTTACAATATGTCTTTGTAAGCAATGCCATCACCCTGAGCCTGAGTTTACTCATCTATAAATTAGGAACTAAACCACCCACCTCAAAGTTGTTTGGTCAGAGATAAACAAAATTTATTTTTGTTTTGCAAATTGTAAATGCTATAGAAATTAAGGGATCACACTACTATTGTATTCTCAAACCCTAATTTTCTTATCATTGTGGCAATAAACTAGCTCTTGAGAATTTGGAAAAGAAGTTCTTATTATTAAAAAGTTAATTAAGAAGACCTTCATTAGCATGTGCAATCAAATTCACTGTTCTAATTGGTTCACTGAAATTTCACAGCAAAAATAACATGGAAGGAACCATAATAAAATCCTTAATAAATGTTAATCACACAGCATCAAAATGTATTGAGGAATAACCTAAAGATTTACGACAATTGACATTACTCAACTCAGTTGTCTGCTCTTTATGATCACCTGCCACACTTATGTAAAGATACTATTCCACTGCCAAGGTTTCAACTGCCACCTTTGACAAAAGAGCATAAATGACCATATGCAGCCCACACCTCTCTCCCAGGCTTTAACCCAAGTCTAGAACTAACAGAAATCATTTGGGTTCCTGACACTTACCAGTCCTAATATTGAATTTATTTCAGATGTCTTAGACTTGTTTATTTTTCATCAATGACATCATCATTCTCTCAATTTACCCAGGTTAATACTTTATCCACTCTTCCTTTAAAATATCTTATAATAATTTTTTTATTCTGACTATTAATCCCTAGTGTGCCATTATCATCTCAATCCTAGATTAACATGTGTTTTCTTGTGAGCCTCCATACCTCATGACCCCTCTATTCTATTCCACATATGGCAGGGTTAATTTTCTTAAGATCTCACTATGAGGTTTTACTCATTTAGTCCAAATAGTCAATACCTTGATGTCATGCCAAGCTTTTAAATTCTACCCCAGGTGGTTTTCTTTAATTGAAATCACTCTACAGCAAGATGTTTCCAAGCTTTAATAAATTGCAGTTAGTAATCTGGCTGTGTCAGTAACATGTGACTAGATATTTCCAAATCGGTAAGAAATACTTAGCACATTCTAAAAATAACTTCTAATCATGCTTTCTACAAATATGACTTATGTGTACTAGAAGTAAAAGTGACTGTTTCACAGCAACTCTCAGTAGCCAGTTTCCCTGGAGTTCCCCAAGAGCAGTGTGGGCTAGGATTGCCAGCCTGTCAGAGCTGTGGGACCAGCCTGCACCAGTGGAAGAAGCAAAGGAAATGTCAGTGGAGATTGTAAGTCAAGTGGGTTAGTAACAGACTGACTAACTCTCCTGTTTTACCAGGTCAAAGAGGTTCCTGGGACATTAGAATTTCAATTTTAAAACTAGGGCAGTTTCAAGCAAAGTGGAATGAATTGGTAACCCTAATTAAGACCTACTTAACCCCAGTTAAGCCAGAGCTATGCCAAACTGAAAGAGAAGCACCAAGCACATTCAGGTCAGGGAGGACAAAGCCATGGGGCAGGGGGTACAGTCCATGGTGCCAAAGGCCAAGGAAAATTCACATGGATCATATTTTGCCACAGGTTGCTGTTTCAAACATTTTGTCGCCCCATCCCCACAGCTGTACATAATGAATCTAAACTCAGTCAAGTGTTATGAACTGCCACCTGAAACTACCTGTTTGTTCACTTCATCTGTTTGGTTCATTCCAGGACAAAATTGAAAGTGCATCCAAAATGTACATAGAAAATCCTATTTCATAAGCTACAAACTCAGGTGTGTATGAAGTGTAACTATCTTAATTTCCTTAAAATGAACTTAATTTTCACCTTAAACCTCCAATTCCACCTAACAGTAGACAACTTGAGTCACTTCAAGTAAATGCAATCAAATTAGTGATTACTCAGCTACTTCTGATTTAAATCTGTCAATTGGAATGAGACACCCAGGTCTTCTTTAAGATCCCACCAACCTCTCTAGAGTTTCTGGGTCTGAGGGGAAGACCTAGAGTTCTTCTCAAACTTCAGTAAGCATCAAAATCACCTGGAAGGCTTGCTAATTACAGATCACTCACAACAGCCCCACAGTTTCTGCTCAGTGGGTCTAGGGTAGGGACCCAAGAATTTGCATTCCTAACAGGTTCCTAGATGATGCTCCTGCTGGTCTCAGGATCATGCTTTGAGAGATGCTGCCCCAATCTCTTCTAGATGATTTTAGCTCCTCATTAGCATTCTTCCCATCTCTGAATTGTCCCTCTCTAGATTGTCATCTCTCCACATGGCAACTACCAGTGAGGGTGGAATGAATGCCTCACCTATCTCAACTTGGGGATTGGTCATATGGCATGACAAAGGAAATGTACAGTTGTGGAAGCACCTCAACTAATACATCAGAATTATTATTTTGCTAAATCCATAGTATCCATATCTTAGCATTGCACACACAGCTCCCCTTGTTTGCAGCCTGTAGCTTGTTAAATAATATTGATTCAGTATAGAGTTCAGAAAAATGACTTGCCCAATAATCTAGAAACAAATAAGGTTTTGTCTCTCAGTAGGCATGTGACCTTACATCAGTTTTTTAAATTTACCAGCTCTAAGTTTTATCATCTATAAAATAAGGCTGATATTATCTTCCTTTCCATAGTTAAATTTAAGGTGAAATATCTGTTAAGACACACATAACTTCCCATCTGCCTAAGCATTAATAGTTAAGGGTTTGCAAAACCTCGAAAGAGAGAGGTAGATGTATAGAATATACATACATACATATATATATGTAGGATTCAGAAGGGTCATTTTCCACAAGCTGTGGGGGGAAATCCCAAACAGGCTGTCCTAAGATAATATGTGGCGCTCTGGATGAAACATGAACTCCACATTCTTTCAAAGTCCTCTACTATCTAGAGGTCACAAAAGTAGACATTTTTTTTTGTTTTAAACATTCACTAATACTTCCAATACTGTCACTCACCTGATCAAACTCATAGGTAATCAGATTGTGGGAAACTGGGACCAATTGTGTACATCAATTCCCACCTCTATGTTCAGTGATGTTAAGTTGGTACTTTGAAATTAACAAATGCTAAAAATCAAAACTTGTATGTTATGTATTTGTTTATTTTCAGAGAGCTGGTTGTCAAAACATTTACCAGCAAACCACTGCTTAAAGGACATACTGGGCCTCTCAGAGGTATATTTCCAAAGGCAGTTTTTGATAAAGTGATAAACATATATTAATATTTTTCTTTTCTCTCTTATACACACAAAAATGTTATCACTTAAGCAAAACACATTAAAATATAAACAAATCACTGTGCTCTTGTGGCAGTGATTTTCTATCTACAATGGGATAATGATCATCAGGGGCACTTGTTCAAAATGCAAATTTCAGGACCCTACCCATAAGAATCTGAACAAGGGGTCTGGATGAAGGATCCAGAAGGGGCATTTTCCACAAGATCTGGGGGGGGACTCCAAACAGGGGGGCCTAAGATGACACACAGAGCTATGGATGAAACACGAACTCCACATTCTGTCTTTTAAAGTCCTCTACCATCTGGTCACAAATATCCTATTCCCCATCTCTTTCCCTGGGTGTGCTTGTCCTGCCTTCAGAAGCTACCATTACTCTCCTGCAACAGAATCCTTGTCCTTCAAACTTGTTTGTGTTGTATGTCAAATGACCCTAATTTCTGAAATGCAGGGACTTGGTTCTGCTACCTCTATGTCCCATTCCTCTCTGAGAACCTACTACCTACTTGACAAGCAGTTAACAAATGTTAGGCAAAAAACAGTAGGACACGCTGGTTAAGAGCCAGGCTCTGGAGTCAGTAGTCCTGTTTTTTGTTTTTGTTTTTGTTTTTGTTTTTTGTTTTTTGGGTTTTTTTGTCACCTAACTCTTCCACTTATCAAGTTACTCAAATTCTATGCCTTGGTTTTCTAATCTTCAAAACACATTAAATGATTTGTACATAGCATGCTCAGTGCCTGAACAGCTAACTAAATGTCACCTGCTTTTCATTAACAATGTTGTTAATTAATAAGTAGATGAATAAAAAAAAATTAATGAAGTAAACTCTAAGTTCAAATTCTAAGTAAGAAAACTTGCTTGGCCTCTCTAGCCTACCTGCCACTTTTCTGAATTTCTATAATGTTTATTTTCTCTTCTACATATTGGCAACTTATCAGTCACTGTTTTTTACTATTAATTCACAATTTTTAATATCATTATGTTCTTCAACTATGCCTAAGACCCTTGAGGGAAATATCTAAGTTGTATTCTTGGTTTTGGGCCTACTTTCCCCAGCACAGGCCTGATTAGTAGCACTCTCTAATACCTCGCATATTGCCTCAGTAATATAACCGGTGTCTGGAAGGGATAAAACTCTTTGCATTTTCTTACAACAATATAATCTGACACAGCTCACCCAGCTAGGCAAACAAAAGAGCCAACAAAGGTAAACAGTTCTATATTCAGAAAGCAATCCTTAAGTATTTTATGTCAATGTTTAGATTATGAAACTATGAATGGAATTGATGCAGATAACTATATTAAATGAAAACCAAACTCAAGAAAAAAAATGGAATTTTGGTTCACCTATTTGCCAAGTTTCCCACAGTATAGCTTGAAAGCTCTCTAATATGGACCCTGAGTTGACAAGATAAAATCAATTTCATAGCCTTTTAAACTAGCAAACTTAGTAATTGTTTCAAGGGCACATGCTGGCAATGAGTCAGGACAGGCATACAAATTGAAATCTTGCAAAAAGTGGCAAGGAAAGGGGGTCAGGAGAGAAGGATGAAGGTCTGTGTATGCACTGTTCCCCCACAGGCTACAGAATAATGCTGAGCATTTTGCTGAAGCAATTTTACTTTAGTCACAAAAGTCCTGCTGTACAAAAATAACTTGTTTTATAAATTAGCTGTCAAATCCTTGGAGAAGCCAACCATGAACAATTTGTTCTTGGTTATATTTCCATTATTGTCACTATTTAATCCATAGTTTAGTGATTAATGGTTTTCTAAGAAAACTTGTTTGAAGTATAAAGAATGAAATCCGTTAAACCAAGTAAGACCCTACAAGATTCATTCCTCTTGGGGTCTCATCAGTACTGAAACCGCCATGGCATAATTAATGGTCCAAGAGATGAAACAGGACTGCTGTTCTGTCATGTCCCTTCTATTTAAGTCTTCAAAAATGAAAAATAATGAGTAAAGGTGTAAAACAAATTGCTTGATATGCCAAGAAGCAGAATAATCTCATTTAAAATAATTAGAATTTCATCTCAAATTATTAGACACTCTGTTTCGCTGGAGGAAAAGCCGAGACTGGGTGATCCCATGATGTATGTGGGCATCAATTATGATACTGCCCAGAAATGTTTCAAATGATGTACTTTCTGAAGCTTGATAAGAAACCTGTAGATATGCTACTCTCAGAATGTAAAGGCTGTTTTGGGGCAACAATATTTCAAAAGTTTATACCTACAGACAAAATTGCTTATTCCTTTAGATTAATTGAGTCTCCCAGATATCAGAAAGAAAAGTACAGGATACAGAACTATTCATTATGAGTAGATTTGTAGTAATGATGTTTGCATGTACAGCATAGAAAAGGGCAACAAAAAATGATAATAGTGGAACCATTCAAGGATTGGACAGTGAGCAATAAGTTTCCATTATGCAGTAAATATGAATTAAGAATGCTGACAGTAACTCAACCTGGCTCTATAGCATATTGGGTCAACAACCTCTGTCCTGGAACTGTTAGCATGTAAACCATTATTGTAATCCAATTGGATTTAGTGTAATAAGCTATTTTTTGAGTACCCACTAGGAGAAAGGCATTTTGCAAATATCACGAGGAATAGAGCAATAGGATTAATTAGAATTTCTGTCTCCAGAGCCCCTGAAGTCTAGTGGGAAATAAAGCCATGAATAGAAATAACTCTGATAGAAAAGTAAAATTTGAAGTACTGTGGGGAACACTAGGGAGGAAGTGATTAGCTCCAGCTAAGGGAACAGGTGAAGGTTTTACAGAAAAGATAGCAAGAGAGAGGAATCTATAATTCTCCTAAGATATGGAGGCTTGGGACAGCCTGGGTTAAAAGGTGCACCTCAGGAAGTATTGGGGACTAAGGTAACAAAGGAGAAACAAACTATGAAGAAAGGCTATAATTATACTATATATTAATTATACTGCAACCCTAGGAGCTTTTGGTTTTGGTTCCCATAGCAACACACTTGGCACACAGTAGGCACTCAACATATATTGGGAAAGGCAGCCACCCACATCCTGGTTTGTGGAAAAACTGTCTATGGGGCCTTCTATAAAACCAGTCCCTGGTGCCAAAAAGTTTGGGGACCTCTGCACTAGCCCACATGGTGCCCCTTCTTGGGGGAAAGAAGGGAAGCACAGCCCCATGAGAGGATATACAACTTGATCATCATAAAATGGGGAGGATTCAGATGCCATTTACCCTACCACCCAATGAATGTGTGCAGTGAAAAAAACTTGCACAACTGAACATAGCAGCCCTGCTTAAAGGACAATCCAATTTAAACTCTTGTGCGATGACATGGAGAGGAAGGCACAAGGCACAATCTCTGTAAGACAGACTGGTTCCTTACTCTTCTGGGATGCTGGCTAAGGCTGCTAGAAACTTAGGAAATAAAAGAGCATATGTTACATCTTCTGAAGTGAGCCTACATCACCTCAGTAAAGGGCTGTCTGCCAGCAGTTCTCTTCCCAATAGACTTGTCCCCAGCGGATTTTCCTTTCCCAAGTATAAACCAAACCTCACCTTCATCTCTTTTAACCTTATTTGCTTAAGCTTTTACTTAAAACTAAGGTATTTTTCTTGCTATTTAAAATTCCTGTTACATACTCTTACTTATCTGAAATGCATCCTTCTGCTTCCCAGATTATTTCTGCCTATAGCTATCAAGTCTCCAGCAAATAATTATGTTGTTGGAATGTTTTAATTTCATTAATAGAGCTATTACTGCATGCAGTAAATAATGTTGATAATGATAGGCTATTAAAATCAACTTTTGAAACCACGTTTTAGACTTCTGTTTATTTATGCTCTTTACCTGCTTCCAAGAAAGAATTTGAGATGGCTTAAAACGCAAAGACCAAAGCCCATTAACATTGCATATAAAATCAAAGTCAAGCAATAACAAAGAAATGGCATCAGAAAATCCAGACTGAAAAAAACGACCTCATTTGAACACAATAATTCTGGTAGCTCCTACTGCTCAATCAAAGGAACCTAATAGGTCATTTAGGGTGATAAATGCTATTCTGGTGCTGAGATCACAGAGGAATTTATCACATGACTCTTTCTTTGCAATTCACCAGGTAACACAGTGAATAAGGTCTTTAACAACAGCTTTTTTAAACCACAAAGGCTTCTTTCAGGGCCAGCTTTGTGGGCATGCAACCTGTGCAATTACATAGCATCCCAAGCTTAGAGGAGTTTCATAGTTGGTTCAATGCTCTGCTGTTGCTGTCTTGAAATTACTAATAATTTCTTAAAGAAGGATTCCCACATTTTTATTTTACATTGGGCACTGCAAATTGCATAGCTGGTCTTGACACCTTTCCTATAGCTAGTTCTTAGATCAGACCTTAAATTTCATGTTTTAGGATATTTATCCTCTAGCAGTATAAAGTATAGTATTTGCAGAACTTATCCTATGTTTTTCTGAGTATTAAAAATAATCCACCATGGCTATGGAGACCCCCACCTCTCCCCACATCCACCAATCTTAAGTATTATAAATACTAAACTTAAGCAATAATAGAATTATTTGGGGGAAAGGAGAAAATGACATTATTTTTCTCTCTTCCTATGTTTAAGTTCAAGACATCTTTTATCAGAAATAACATATTGGGCCGGGTGCGGTGGCTCACGCCTGTAATCCTAGCTCTCTGGGAGGCCGAGGCGGGCGGATTGCTCGAGGTCAGGAGTTCGAAACCAGCCTGAGCAAGAGGGAGACCCCATCTCTACTATAAATAGAAAGAAATTAATTGGCCAACTAATATATATACAAAAAATTAGCCGGGCATGGTGGCGAATGCCTGTAGTCCCAGCTACTTGGGAGGCTG
Source organism: Microcebus murinus (assembly GCF_040939455.1). Classification (NCBI taxonomy): domain Eukaryota; kingdom Metazoa; phylum Chordata; class Mammalia; order Primates; family Cheirogaleidae; genus Microcebus; species Microcebus murinus. Next base: position 32,765,492 of record NC_134112.1, read on the forward strand.
AGGCAGGAGGATTGCTTGAGCCCAGGAGTTTGAGGTTGCTGTGAGCTAGGCTGACGCCACGGCACTCACTCTAGCCTGGGCAACAAAGCGAGACTCTGTCTCAAAAAAAAAAAAAAAAAAAAAAGAAATAACATATTTATTATGATGGTTTTTAGATATAGTTAAATGTCTTACCTATAAACTCTGTAAATAGACTTCTGGTTTAACATCAATTACCCAGTTAGACAAAGTCTGACTTCATCAAATTGAAGAATTTGATCTATGAATTATGCCTTCCATGACTTTTCCCCTTAATCTCATTGTCTTAAGAAATAAATTTTCAAATGTGTTCAAAGACAAGTAAAATATCCTCAGAGGACATTTTGTACCTTACTCTACCTTCAAACCTCTTATTTAATAATTATACCTTCCTACCAGAAGGATGGACTCCTAGCCTGTTCTTCACTAATCTTTGTGCATAGTTGAAAGACATCATTCCCATACACAACTCACCATGGAAAACAACTTGGCAGTGGCTGCCCATTTGATGGATGGAAACTGTTTCTACTCTAGAGGCTTCTAGCAGCACAACAGGTACAGCACCAGGGCTGCTGCTGGAATGTGCTTGAAGTGGTCGTGACCTCAGCATCCCCACACTCTACTTTTAACAGCTATAATTTGCTAAGCACTGTGCTAGGCACAAGAAAGACAGCACTAGGCAAGACAACCTAACCTGTCTGCAGCTTGGAATCTTTTACTAGTAGGTGACTAGATGAGTAAATGGATCATTACCACACCACGTATACAACGAAATGGAGGAAGGACACAATCAGGGAAGTTTTCCTCAAGAATGTGACATTCAACCTGATTTTTAAATATTTAGCTTTATTAGGAATTCAGGATTTCACTTAACAGATGTACAAGGCTAGAGGTAATTAATGAATTAATGGTGAATTAATGAAGCTTAAGTACAGGGCCCTTTACTTTCATGGGCCCCTTCTGAGACCTTTTAACTAATTTTGTATTCATAATTTTGTGTCCCTTTTCTTAAAGGGGGTCCCCCTAAACTGTCTAAAACTCACAACCTACGAAACCTGGATCCTCCCCTCAATGGGTCTCCATGCTGACTTGATCTCCACCAGAGTCCCTTTCAGAATGACAGGCTCACATATGCTGTTAGAAACGTTAGTCCCATTTTACTATTAATACCTCATGGGCTTAAAGAGATGATAGAAATAGTTTGAAAGGTTGCAAAGTTCATCCTATTCAGCCTAATTTTTTCAGGTTAAACTCTCCTCCTGAGCTTGGAGTCATATTGCTAATTCCTGCCTTCCTCCTACTAAAAGCATAAAGACAAGAGCAGGTGAGCATACGCATTTTGGTGTTGATCCTAGAACCAAAGAGTGAGAAAGGGTAAAAGAAGAAAAGGTGTGATAAGAAGAAAAAGTCATTCAATTGCAGCTTTTTTCTGAAACTAGAACTTCTCATTTCTGGGTATCACCCCCCAGCCTGTTTCAAATTAAGAGTACAAACAAAATTTCTCCAAATATTAGGAGAAAATCTTTAGAAGCTACTATAACATTACACAAAAGGTGTAAAAAATAATAATATATTATTTCTAATAGAGGAAAAATGACAGCAGGCAGTAGGTTGCATTGTTAGTTGATACTGAAGGACCTTCAGCTAAGGAAGAACACAAGATTATCTTTGCAAGACTTTTTCATGTAAATTTGGAAGAGTTTTATCAGATATGGTTCCAGGCTCTTTATTTTCACCTAAGAATGTTGATAGCAAATTATCATCTTTTGAAATAGTGCAGCCTTCAAAGAGTTGTATATTGGTAGCAGCTAATAAGAATTAGCTACGGAATCATTTTGGGTAAGATCGGACAATTTTAGCACGTTCAATTGAAATGTGTCTTCCCAAAATGAATTTAAACTTTCCTTTGTCCTCCCATAAACCAGAATACTTACAAGATATCAGCAGTATCTTTTAGTAAACAGTAGCAGTAAACAGTGAATTTATATGTTCTTTCAAAAAATGTTATAATTGAATAATTTCATTCACATAATTGGATTCATCAGAAAACTAAATATTCAAAATGATTACAAAATTTCCATTAGAAGCTGAGAAATATAATTAAATTCATAGCTGCCCAAGCTTGGCATAAATTCACTGATGAGTATTTCAAATAAAAGGTATTCATAAAAGACTTATGTGTATGTGCCCATCTAACTTCCTAGATATCTTTACTTGAAGATATGTCTTGCCTTTCAAAGGCAAAATTTACAAAACTATACTAATTTCCTACACATCTCCTCCTACAAACCTCCTTTCCTTGCACACCACGAACAGGTCTTCCTCTCTCTAGCTATTCTTCCAAGTTACAGCTAGAATGATTCTTGCCCCAAAACATAAATCTGATTATCATTGCTCTATTTGAAACACTTCAAATGTTTCTGATTGCCCTTCATTCATCTGAATTTGATTCACAACACCCTCTGAGATTTGGTCACTGCCCAAACACCCTGCTGTATTGTATCACTTTCCATTCTGTCTCACAGTCTAGGCTGTAACCAGCCAAACTGAATTGTTCTAAATTCCACAAATGTGTCAAGATGTCTCTCTTCTCGCCCCAAATCCCCTTCCTCAATCCTACCTCCTATTCCTTCAGCTTAAATATCACTTCCACAGAACCCCTAGACTAGGTTATGTTACCATAGTATTCCAGACTTCCTTGTTCATAAACTCTAACTTATACACATCATTATTGTTAAGGTGGCATGGGAAATGCTTCTTCCCCACTGCTAAAGTTTCTTTCATGTGAAGAACCATTACTAATATGATAGTGACTCTTCCCCAAAGAAGGAAGAGTGATTGACCTGGTGGATTTTAAAAGGGCTACGAGTGGTCTGGCTCTTCCATGACTTTTTCTTCCTGGGAGCCAGCTTACTCGCAGGGAACACGTGCTGGATCTCTCAATGCTGTACGTCTCACGGGTGGCCAGGTTTTCTCCCCATAGGTGAGCCTGTGGATGTCCACCACTCCCAGGACTGGACAGGTACATGTCTCTAATCCTGCAATAGACTACTTGCTCCTTGATACAGGACACATGCTTCAATATCGATATATCATTCTAAAGGTGATTTTTTTTGTTGTTGACTTCTAACATACTTTTTTCTCTTATTTCTCAGTTCATTCAGAAATCATGCAAGGACAAGGTGTGATTTTTATTGGGAATTGTTAAACTCCTCACATTATAATTAATTATGTACTGTCTTTGATGGTAGCTTATAAGCTCTGAAAGGCAGAGAAATATACGTCAGTCTGGTTTACTAGTAGAGTTCCTGTAACCTAGTAAGTGCCTGGCCAATAGAAGGTACCTCATAAATATTGTTAATTGAATAAATAAATAAATAAATAATTCAATCCCATACTTCCATACTTTCATCTTATTCACTATTCTGTCATTGCTATTAACACCACTTAAGTTGTAGCTATTTAATATATTTCTTACTTCCAAATTCCATCTGACATTTTCTATCTTAATAGATTTTAGACTTTTGACATCTGATATATTTTTAAAATTCCTATTAATAGCATTATAAGTTATTTAAATAAATCCTAAATTGGAAACAGATGAGCTAGTACATTAAGAATTCACTAATTTGCAGATCATTTTCATCTATTAGGTCACTGTAGAAAAATCTCACATTTAGAAAATAGTTCAAAGATCAATCTCACAAACATTTTAGTCTTAAACTTCACATACTCTAAATTTATCTTATCCAGGGACATACAATAAAGGGTAGACATGTTACAGTTAAATATAGCTCAAAATAGCTGGAAAGAGGCAATTTAGCATTTTGGAAAGTGAAATATTGGGTTAATAAATTACATTATGAATAAAGTTAGGAGAGACAGATTATTATATTTTGAGAGTTTCTGGTACTCTTATCTTTAATTTAAAATTTTTTCACACCACAGCTCTTGATAAAAAGAATCAAATAAATTTGTTGGTAATAAATTTTAAGAGATTATTACTTTATGTTTAGATATATTACTTTAAAAGGACTGATTTATTCCTGAATATGACTTCCTATTTAAAATCAAGGGATGTGTTTTCCCTTTGATAAAATGAATCTATAATTTTATAATGAAATCTGATAGAAAAAGATAAATCATATAATAGAAAGCCTGTCAGGGAATTTTTTTTCCCCTGTAAAGTATCTGTTATTTTAAGTGAAAGATGCCTGCATAAACTAATTTGTGGCAACTTAATTTTTATTCATTCAATTATATTTAAGATTCCATGTATATGCATGAACACATAATTAAACTTTCTTGTAAGATTTGTCTCTAGACTTGAAAGAAAAAATATATATATTCTCAAAATTTGAGAATTATGATGCTACTGCATAAAACATAGGGAAGGATTATATGTCAATGGCTCTCTTTTGTATTCATGACAAAAAGAAAAACATTCCAAAAAGAATTGTAAATGAAGATCTCAGTTGTACAGGACAGGAACAAAATGTGCAACAAGCAGAAGTCTTTGGAGATGTATTTTTAAACAGGAGGTTTTGAAAATTCCAAATTTAGCTTCATAAAAAGAGGTAGTGCAAGTGTGAAGCATGTGGTCATTTTGGCATACTCAGTGTATAACTTCTCTCTTTACCTATATAAGGATATAATAAAGCTTCAGAAATGTGCAAAGCAGAAATCTTCCAGTTCTGTTTATTCACTTTCAGTCAGGTAGTAAAATATCCTAATGTTCCGTGAAGAAATCTTCAAAATGCACTACTGAAATAGCCTGCTAAAGAGAAATCAACAACTTCTTTACTTAGGTACTGAACAGTTTAAAGAAAAGGATCTGTGGTTTTGTTTTGTTTTTTTTTTTTTAAGCCAACTATATCTGTAAGTATCAGTCCATTTTACTAAGTTTTCATCGCCTTTGCTACATTTTTTCATACTGACTTCCCTTATTCCCCTTCTAGCCCCCATTTACTTCAACTTCCTCTCAAGCTTTTTGTTTGTTAATTTGTTTGTTTGTTTCATTGTCCTTCATCTTTTCCCATCTTTTCTCCTTCTGGCTTTCTCTAGCCTTCTTTCACTACTGTAATTATTTCTCAGCCTTGTATTTCTTTTAGAAATTCAATTTCTAATACATTCTCTATTCACTTCTAATTCTACCGTCCTTGGTCATGCTTTGTAAAGAAAGGCTTCCTTTCTCAGGGTTATCTGAGACAGAGAGCAGTAACGGAAGGAATAATAAAGAGCCTCTAGGTGTGATGTGTATGATGTCACTGTGGCCCTCAATCTCTAGAGAATACCAGAATCTTCTTAGAGCTTATATATATGACAAAAGTATCCACAACTGGGCAGAGGGAGGGAAATTCAAATCTGTTTGCAGAGGTTAATTTGTGGTAGCAACTTAAATGTGACATTCTGCCTATTTCTAGGGTGCTATGTGACTTTCAGTTAGATTTTGAAGAATTTTGGTCCCCTAAGGACACTTACGGTTTTACATGTAAGTTTAAATGTATATCCAGAATTCAAATCAACCAATAACTATGAATCTGATCTAAAGGAAACTGAACTTTCAGATACTAAGAGCTGGTTAAGTAGAGTCTCTGGCCATCAAGACACAAATCATTACTCACACTCAGACACTGAATATACAAAAACAGGACATGAATTAGCATAATATTCATAAAATGGAAGCTGACTTTGTAAACACTAATGACAGTTAACAAACATCTGCTATCAAAATGGTATGCAGTCAGACATTTGAATAATCTGCACAATCAAAATTTAATATACTTATACAATAAAATGTATAAACCCTAAATGAAGTAAATTGTACAGCTTTACTAGAAATGTTAATTAAAAGACATACCATTCCCCTGAATAAAAAGATAAATATTGTAACAATGCTAATTGTGCAATTACAATTAATGCCATTACAAACCATTTTGAAGGGAAAATTTGCATAGTAAATTTAACATACTGATTCTGATAGAAAAAGTATATAAGGATAGTCAAAAGGAGTTTTAAAGAGAAAAATAATGAGGAAGACTTCCTTTAGACATAAAAATTACTTGAAAACCAGAGTAATTTAACAATGTGATACTGGCAAAGAAATAATATCATTATTATAATAAAAGAGTCTATAACAAACATGTAGAGACATGTGTTTATATAAATAAATTAGAGTAAAATGAAAATAAAATCACACAGTTAAATGAACTCCAAGGAATTTAATATTTAACATAAACAGTGAAAGCAATACAGGAGGTTTTGTTGTTTGTTTGTATTAATAATCTTGGGGTTAGGGAGGTATCTGACTGCCTGTATTTAAATTATGGCACTATCATTTAAAACTGTGTAGCCCTGAATAAGTTATTTACCCATCATCTATAAAAGGGAAATAATAGTATCCTACTCATAGGTTTGTGACGCTTCAATAAGAGCATACATATAAAGTGCTTAGGTGTCTAAAAAAGAGTTAGCTAGGGTTTTTACTGTTAGCATGTAAATAAAAGCCAGAAACCATAAGAAAAAGGAATGACATATGTAAATATGTCAAATCTTAGTTATTCTGTACAGCAGATATCACAATAGAGGTAAAAAAAAAAAACATACATAAATATTTACAACATATGTATCAAAGGATATATTACTAGCTCTTTAAATTAATACGAAAAACAAGGACCCTAAGAAAAATAAGGCAAATATGAAGAACAATGTGTTCCCAGGAGAAATATAAAGGTCCACAAATATAAGACATTCTTTTCAACCTCACTAATAATAAAAAAAATACATTTCTATTTTCCTAACTGACCAGCAAAAACTGTTATTTATATTATCATTAAAGAGTCAGGAAAAAGACTTTCTTATGCAATTCTGATGAGAGAATAAATTGGTAAAACCTTTTAGAGAGCAGTTTATGAATGTATATGGAAATTTAAAATATGCATTACCTTTCCCTTAACAGTTCTATTTGTATGAATTTAGCCTAAGAAATAGAGAAGTGTACAAAAACATACAAAAGAAGTATTTCTTCACATTGTTGTTAAAGTAGCAAATAAATCAACAACCTAAGAGGTAGGTCTGTTATTTCTGAAGGGAAAATAGATCATCAACAATTTTCAATAATAAAAGGAAACTTAAAGAATAGTACATGTAGTATAATCAATTCCATTTAAAACATATGTAGGTAGCAATCTAGGCTTACATTTGCACAGAAAAAGTTCTGGAAGAATATGCATTAAGCTGTAATCATTGATCATCTGGGTGGGGTAAGATTATGGGAAGTTTTCACTTTTTAATGTATACAGTTTGGCGTTGTTTGGATACTTTTTAAAATTTAGCAAGTGCTTTTATAATAAGCAAAAATAGAGATTTCTATTTTGGAAAAAATAAAAGATTAAGAAACTCATAATAATTACTTTCCTAGTTTCAGATTCTCACATAATGCTAACAGCTACCTGCCTTTTAAAAAACACTTTTTGCTTAGGTTTAATAAGGTCCTTGTCAAGAATTAATAGATACTTAAGTGTTAACTTCCTTTTTCAATGAACTACAATTAAAAGAGCTACATAAAGAAATTCGCAAGGATGTTTCTCAGTTCAGGGTTTAACTTGCAAGTAACATCTCCATTAGTATTTGAAACTAAGAATTATAAACCATATCAGGCAGAGCATTTAAAGAAATCTTAATAACAGGAATGGGTGCAATTTAATTCAACTTTCAAAATTTTTATACCTAAAAAACTAAGAAGTTTCCCATACACTCTAAACCTTGCACCTTTCATCATAGTTTTTAAAAGGAGAAAGTCACCTTTTGCCCATTAATGGCAAACTAATTCATTTCTTTCAGAAACTATAAGGATGTGGAAAATTCATGATCATTACACTGGGAAAAAACCAAGATATTCGTTTTCATCAAAGAAGGGTATCAGAATCTTCTTGAGATCAGATATTTTGCATTTTCCAAGGTTCTTAACATTTTAACTAAAGCAAGCTCAAACTATATTTAAATATGGAAGGCTACCACCCAATTTAGTGAAGAATTTCACTTCCTCAGGAAGCAGAGGAACAGCCCTATGACTAGATATTATATCCCTCAGAAATGATCAAGTTGGATTCCTCTAAAGGAGACTAACTTCCCTATCTCTGAGGAATAAAAAAAAAAAATTAACATTACTGTTCTTAGTTTAGTTCTTATTTATCCTGCCAAAAGTACGTTCCCCAGATTGTCTTAGGAAGCGTCATGTTACAAAGCAGAGAATTCTGCATCAACACTCACCAGATGTCTAATTTTGTGACAGCACAGTGTACACATCTGTAAAATAGGAATAACATCACCTGCTTTGTAAGGATTTACAAAGACTAAATGAGATGCTGGGACTAATATGTATTATACAATATAAGGGCTTAGTCAATTCTACTCCCTTTCCAGCTTGTCTGTAGCCAGGATAACTCATAGTGAACACACCAAGAAAGAAATAAAATAGCAAAATATTACGGAAATTGTAATTGTATAATTATATGATTTTCAAAGTACGTTTTCTTGAAAAATAAAGTGCTAATTTTTTTTAAGTGATGTCAAACAAAGGTAAGCAACGGGCATGTCACATTTTAATTTCTTTTTTAAAAAACAATATATTCATACCAGACCAACAGAACATCACTAAAAGCTTCCTGACCAGGAATCTGATAGCCTCATTCCTAGGTTACTGAGCTCACCATGAGAGTGCATCTTCATATCTGGATTATGACAGAAGCCTGGCATCACTTCTCCTACATTCAAGACCCTAACACACTGGAGTCATGACTTCTCTCCTGCTCCAGCAGCTTCAAGTAATGATCTAGTGTCTCTTTAAGTTCTTTTGCCTGATACTCAAGGTTCACAATATTCTGATCATACCTTCCCTATCCATATTGCATGCCAAACATAGATTCTCTACTCTAGGTTAGGTCAAATTACTCACAGCAGAACACCATGTAGATATCTGTCTGTACAGATGTTCATACTATCCCCAGGCTTAGCACACTCCTTCTGCCTTACTCTTTGCAAGCTAATCCCTTCTTCAAATCCAGTTTGAGATCTATCCCTTCCTCCACATCCCCCAGTGAAATCATGAATGCGTATGTATCCATACACTTACAGCCAGTTCCACAAAACTCATCGCATCTATCAGTTTCATTTTTATGTTCATACTATTAATCTATAGTTTACTTTAATTGACTATTTGGCATGGCCCTCAGTTCTGAATAGTCATGGCTAATACTATTCTATTTTGAATCCTTAACCAAAATTTTATATAAATATAATAGCACCAAAATTCTTTACTGGCGTAAAAAATAAATATTTGTTCCCCTGCCTCCCATTGCAATCACTCTTGGAAAGAATTATGGCATACATTTAATATTCACCTAGAAATCACTGAATTTTTCATTTTGTTAAGGTCTTATTAGGATCTCTTTTCTAACCACTCATGATAAGAGTATTATACATTTTCACAGTTATTCCAGTTGTTTCACACATATATCATGTACTTGTGTGTGCCAGGCATTATGTGTACATTATAGAACCTAATTTTGAAAAACTGTCTGACAGAGGAGGCATTTTCACTCCTTTTGTGTAGGTGAGAAAACTGAGACTGAAAGGGCCAAAGTTACAAAGCAAGTAACAGAGCTGACTGCCACACAAGGACCTCCAGATTCCAAGGTCTCGCTGCTACACTCTGCTTCTGCCTGGCCAGTGTGTACCCTCTTATTTTACCCACATTAAATGTCAAGCCTCTTAATGACATTCTAAGTTTAAAATCAACTATTATGAAAATATCAAAAATCAAAATGAAATTCTTTTGAGATCCAGAAAACAGCAAGTTATTTACTTATTTTTAACAACACTGAGAACACCAGTAATATGAAAGTGCTAAACAGGAAGAACTTTTCAAGTAGTAACAGTCATTCTCATTCTATCACATGGGAACACTGAGAATGGTTTTTATTATTTTTTTTAGACTAGACAACTCTAAATTATGCTTTTATCCCTTGACAAATGTTCCTCAACACTAACCAAATTTTGGCAGATGGCTTACAACAAAAGTAAAAAAAAGCATCTTCTCACTTTTTAACTCATTATTCTAGCAAATGTTCAATCAATAAAATATAAGTTAGGAAAACTTAGTTTAGTAACCATCAAACTAATTGGTATTTCGAAAGTGCTTAAGTTATTCAATTATTTTTCAACATTTCCAGGTTCACTACAGAACACTCCTATTGTGTAGCCTTAATAGAAAAGCCCAATGAAATACATTTTCAAAGAAAGCAAAGCATTTTTTAAAGAGAACTACTTATACCTTTAAAAGCAATTATTAAAGTAATTATGACAAAAAGACAACTTTACAAATCAAGAAGAAAAATACTATATAGATTCAGGAATAATCTTTTAAAAATAATTTCCCTTACCTTATTAGTAAGCCAAAGAATAAAACTAGAATGTTCTCTATCAGGTTCTTTTTATTTTATTTTATTATTTTTAAAAAAAATTTTGTAGGATGAAGTCTCACTAGGCTATAAGAGGCTGATCGTGAACTCCTGGGCTCAAGCAATCCTCCTGCTTCAGCCTCTCGAAGTGCTCAGATTACAGGCATGAGGCAGTCACTGCACCCAGCCAGGCTCTTTTTATTTTTGAAATATGGTACCTAGTGTCAATAAGCATTTAAGAAGCCAGTCACTGTTTTGTTATGCCAATGGGAGCATAAATCTAGTATAAATTTCTGGAGAATATTTTTGGCAATTTGTGTAAAAAGCCTTAAAATGTTTATATGCTTTGACCCAAGAATAACATTTCTACAAATTTATTTTAGGTAAATGGTAGGAGACGTACTCAAGGATTTATGGACAAAAAATACAATAAATAATTTATAATAGCCAAATACTCAAAGCCACCTAATTATAAAATAACATTAATAGATCGGTAAGTAAATTGGCATGCCCACGCAATGGATACTAAGCAAACATATAAAAATCCATATTTTAGAACACTATTTCATAACATGAAAAATGTTTATGATCAGCTGTTGGCGGGGGGGGGGGGCTCTGAAAGATCCACTATGACTATATCGTAGACCTAAGAGCAATTTTTATATCCTTCTGTATGTGTGGTGGCTAGCTTTCAAGATGATCCAATGATCCCACCTTTTGGCATTCACTCCTTCGTGTGATTATCTCCCACTCTTTATCAAGGTTGGTGAGTGTGGGTCAATGGAATACAGCAGAAGGGATAGTATGTCACTTTTGAGGGTAGTTCATAAAAGACATGATGGCTTCTACTTCACCCTCTTGGATCACTTGCTCTGGGGCAAGCATGCAGCCCCATGGAGAGGCCCACATGGTAAGGAACAAGACCTTCTGCCAATAACCAGTAAGTAACTATCTTTGCAGTGGGTCCTCCAGGTCCATTCAAGCTCCAGGTGAGAGCAGCTCCAGCCCACTGCTTAAAGACTACTTCATGAGACACTGAGCCAAAACAGCCCAGTTAAGCCACTCCCAGAATTCTGACTCTCAGAAACTGTGTGAATAAAATAAATGCCATAATAAATTGTTAAATTTTAGGGTGACAGTTACAAAGCTAAACATTTTCCAACTATCTATGGATAACATGTACTGCTTTTAAAATTAGAGAATAATATGCTATTTTAAAATACTAGACATTATCAGTGCAATCCTGATACCAATTTTTAAGATTAACTCCAGTGTTTCAATGTTTCTAGCTAAATGTTTCCAAAGGATTCTCACACACGTAGCACACATGTGCTAGTTAGTTCTACTCTAAACTGAATTCTCCAGTTCCAGTAAATTAGCAAACCTAAAAAGTACCCAGGAAAGTCCTCTGACGATAAATAAAAATAATTCAACGCAAGTAGCTTTTTTAAAAGAGAACAACCTTTATCTAAAGAAAGCAAGAGGAAAGAAATACTAAAGATAAAAACAATTATGAATTTCAAAAAATAGTAAGACATATACATTCTGGTAAATAAAGCCAAAGATACCTGGAAAAGGAAAGAAGAAGGCAAACCTCAATACTCAAGAAAAAGACCAAGAAACAAAATGAGAAGACCAAAGAGGGATAAAAATATTAATGCAGAAGATTTTTAAAATTATAAAAAGTACTATGTATAGTGAATGTGTTGCTCAAGAATTTTAAAAGTTCAATAAAAATAAAAGATCATCCCAGAAAAATAGAATCTATACCTAAAGAGACCAACAGTTCTAAAAGAAATTGAAGTAAACAATTATTGCCAAGTAAACTCTAATGTTATGTGTGGATTCTTTTAAACATTAAGAGAATAGAAAAATATGGAAATGTTTTTTAAAAAAATCTGTTTTAGATATGGTAAGTTGGTATGGAAAATAAGGGTCCCTTCCTTAAAATACTTTATTGCCCTCCTCTGTAAAACTGTTGAAATAACTATACATATTGCAATATTAGGTGGCAATATGCAACTTATACAATCACAAGTAATGGGCCTAGTAATTCTGATACTAAAAGCTGAAAATTAGCCAACAGACCAGAAAATTTCAGCTCAGTACTACACGAATAGAAAGGCAAACATGGTAGAGGAAGCACATTCCAAACCCAAGAGCATATTAAAATAATAATAAAACATATCCAATTGAGTTTATTTCAGAAATTCCAGAACAATTTAATATTGGGCAATCTACTAAAGGTATGACATCAACAGGTCAAAATCAATTAAAACAGAACCGACCTCTTTCCCCTAAAAAACATGTAGTCATCTAGATACAAGTCCATAAGCCAGTAAAACCAGGACAGTTCAATAATATAATAATAATAAAGATTTGCTATCTTCAGCTTAGAGTTAGTACCTTATTAAACATTTAGCAGAGTAGTTTCCAACACAGTCAGATGTACAGATGCCCATCACTAACATTCAGATGAAATTGTGCCATTCTTACCAACACAATAGAAAAATGCCTACAATTTAAAAATATTGATATGGCAGTTTATATATACATATAATATTGCTGCTTATCTAAAAAAATTTATGTGAAATCCATGAAAAGTAATGAGATTTTGTTAAACTCTACAATATGCCAACAAGAACTGTTGGAAACAGTTCAGGGAAAAGCCCCAATCACAACCAACCAACTAACCAATCAGTCTCTCTCTCTCTCTCTCTCTCTCTCTCTCTCTCTCTCTCTCTCTCTCTCTCTCTCTCACACACACACACACACACACATTCACACACACCTCTTATTGTACACATCTAGAATTAAAATTATGGTATTTATTGAAAAAAAGAAAGAGAGGGCATTTGAAGAGGTACAAAGCAAGAGAAGACACAGTGAAGAAATGATACAACTCTAAAAAGCCATCGTGCATATTAATGATACACCAGATGAGTGACTTCTCTCTTCTCAAGGAACAAGAAGTGTTTCAGAAATTGTCTAAATATGTATTTATATGATTGACAATAACAGCTTGGAATATGCCAATGGAGCCCCAGGGTATATAACAAACATTTTTAGCCCAATACTTGTCATCTCTTCAGGAAGACCAAGGCAAGAAAGTCCCCCATGGAATAAAGAAAATAAAAGTTTTCCCTTCACCTACTCCATTTTCTCTTAAGTCACTAACCTCCAAATGCCACACTATTGTGGGACCACATTTTAAGTCACATAAGAGCGATGCCTCCTTTTGGTACCAAGTCCCAAAAGTTCTTTGAGAACAAGGACACAGTCACCTCTTTAGATGTTCAACATTTCTTTATTAAATAATGATTTAAGAAAACTAAACTAATTATTATATTAAGTTACTAAACCTTCATACAATGGAAAAGGAACAATGCACCCACATTAGCATAAACACGGATAAATTTGGCATAGTTCATTTTACATGTATCATTTTCTTTTATAGAACACCAATTACAGGACCTCACACATTAATATTTAATAGAAAACTGATATATATTTATTAACTGTATAAGCCTTGTTGGCTCATTCCAATATAAATCTCTCCACAGAAAGGACTAAGATTCTCCCTAGGCCATCTATAATGTCTCTCATCTAGTGATACTAAAATACTTTAACTGGCCCAAACAGGCATCAGATTTCATATTCAAATCTGGATCTTAATTGAGTACAACTGGGTAAAATATGAAAAATGATATTAAGTAATTGTTTAAATGTACTATTATCCAGTAGAATAGGGTAGAATAATCCATTTATTAGAAAATAATCTTTTCTGTTCATTTCTCCCTTTCATTTCCAGGAAACAACAAATAATATCAACTCTTTCACTAACAAACAGCATAAGCCCATTATTTAACCACAGTACATAAGTACTATCTACTTTTCTATTATTTTACATTATCTTTCAAGAAGTAGCATTTCATGGTTCCATATGAATACCAACAGTATTCTCACCAAAATAGTCAGAAGTAATAAAATCTTTTCCATGAGCCATCAGTTTGTTATGAGTAGACAGAACCACACTAAAGAAGTCTTTGTAAATAACGCTTTGCTTTATTTCCTGCTTCCTATGACACAATGTGCAGATATGACCTGCTGCATTCACTAATGGATTTCTTTATCTTATTACTTAGTGAGTTAGATAAAGGTATAAGAGTAGGATTTGGCTTTGGTAAACTTTGTACACATTGGTTTCCTATGCTTTTGCATATCATACAAGTGCTTACTAGTTTCTCCAAGTACTATTCATCAGTGTAATTCTTAACCACATATTGGGAAAGCACCAAAATGAGATTTTCCCCAGTGACATGAATTACTTTTAAAATCACATGAGTTATAATGTATCTAATGAGGTGGGGTGTAAAATCAGACCATCTCATGCATTTATCTGAGCTTAAAATAAATTCTGAGAAGCAACATTGAAAATTCCTTGAAGCATACAAGGGTATATAGCGGCATATATCTGTATACAAGGGTATACAGAGGCATATATCTGCCTCAGTTAGGTCAAATACCAATTTTCATAGTTTAATGGGTGGAATTAAAGATCCTGAGTCAAATACACCATTAATACAATAGTAGCTTCTAATCCTGGCTCTGATACTTTCTGTATGATATTGAATAATTATACTCCAATGCCACTGCATCCTTATCTGTAACACAGAATAAAAATACACACCTTGTAATGTTATGTTGTGAGGCTTGGATGCAATATTGTATAAAGTGATTAGCACAGTTCCTGCCACTACAGTAAGAGTAAATAAACCTGTCGCTATTATTATGATGATGTTTATGTTCTGATATCACTTACCCTGGAGATGAAATACCCTCTCCTCTTTAAACTGGATAAGGAATAAAAACAACTGTTGATAAATTACTTAATTCACAAAGCTGGAAGGCTCGGAACTATGGAAAAATTATGACACAAGAGGTCCTTCAAAAGTACTTAGCAATCTGTTACATGTTGCCTGGTAGATGTCTTGAGAAATAAATTGCAGAATACTTCATTGCATGTATGGGAGACCAGGGCTTAAAAATGCTTTTTTCCAAGAAGTGGTGTCAACAGTGAAAATGGAAGAATTGCTAGTTTCCCATCTCTTAAAAGCAGGCTATAGCCTAGTTTAGGTCTTACACTGTGAATAACTTACACATTTATCTTTGCTGATTTATCTGAATAGAGAGTTGGATAAAATTAGAATTCAGCCAGTATCAGTAACTACGTTCACAGTCCTTCAGCTGATGAAAATCAGTCATGATTACATCAGGCTCATAGAGAAAATTCCTTCTGAAAGAATATGGTCATAATAGTAAAATCCCTAGAGGGACCACATTAATAATTGTCTGTGAACAGACAATAATCCAGTAACTACTGTCAGGCTTTACACTAATTAGATATGTGTAGAAGAAAGTTAAAAATTAGCCAAACCATCTTTCTACAGGTAAACAGAATTATAAATATGGAAAATCCTACTTCCTCATATATAGACTACATTTTAGGGAGAAAAATGGAAGGATAGATCATGATTACTGCTTATCATTCTCCAAATGCCAAATCTAAACATTAACCACTGGCATACAATAACTCTTAACCAGTACTCTGTCCTGTGAACAGATCTTTCTGTAACACATTAGAAGTATTCTTTATCATGACTCAGATGGAAAATTTATTAAAATAAATTAACATTATACTGGGTCTCTAATTGGAAGTGGCTGTTCTCAACAAATATGTTTATCAAACAGTGTGACTGGCAAAATATATTACTGTAGCTGCAGTTATCCAAATTACATGCTGTCTAAAGCAAAAAGGGCAAAAGCCATCTGGCTCATATAACTTGCATTTTCTAGACAGCTTGCAGCTGGTTCTGATTAAGCAGCATCTCAGAACTCCCAGAGATCTATTTTTACCCCTGAAAGTATATTTTTAGGGCTCACACACCCAAGACATGGGGCATTTACATTAATAAAAGAACAGCCACCTTCAATTAGGAAAAGGTTTATGTAACACTCTGGTTTGGTCTCCGGCTGTACTGTAAGTTGTATATGACAGTCTGAAATCTATTTTTTAGAACCTACCTCCTCTTTGGCTGTTTTAGTATCCCAAGGGAGAAAAAGATGCTTTCTCTATCTTATGAAATAATCAAGGAAAAATATGTCAACCAGAAACTTGATTGCATTATCTTTCCTATACTAGGAGTCTGGTACAATTGTTATCCCATTTTACAGATGAGGAAACAAAGGTTTAGAATGGCTAAATAACACAATGTAAATAATCAGTGAATGATACAACCAAGATTCACACCCGTATCTTCCAGCTGGAAAGCCTGAGTTATTAACCACAAGATTATACTGTCTCACTATTGACAGAGTTAATAATGAATTTTAAAAATTCATTTTATCATAAGAAAATATAATAATATTATATAAAGAGGTAATCATAAATTTCAATGAAAGCAGCATATTAGAACATTCTAGAACTGAATAATATAGATTTATACTAATAGATCTTATAATAATAAAGATGATGAATAATAAATAATTTTTTTCTTCTAATTTAAATCTCCATAGTTGTATTATTCACCATCCTATGCATCACCATCTTAATTATCAAATCGGGATGAAGTCCGACTTGGGTGCCAGATAGAAACATGCAGAAAATATTCAGATTGCTAAAAAGATACGGACATTCTAATTTTTATAGCCTTCTAACCAAAGAAACACAGTCAATACATCATTGACCTCAGTGAACTGCTCAAACTTGTAGTAACTAAAGATTTTTTTTTTCAAGACAGGGTCTCGCTCTGTTGCCTGGGTACAGTAGCATCATCACAGCTCACAGCAACCTCAAACTCCTGGGCTCAAGCAATCCTCTTGCACCAGTCTCCCGAGTAACTGGCACTACAGACACACACCACTACACCTGGCTAAGTTTTCTATTTTTTGTAGAGACGGGGTCTTACTCTTGCTCAGGCTGGAAGTAACTAAAGAATTCTCTCCCAAGAGAATCCTGAAACTTATCCTTTGCTCACTCCACAACAGTGGCCTTTTGTCCCTCAGACTCCCATTCTCCCCTTCCCTCCAAAATTCCTCACACCTTTCCAAGTCTCTCCCTCACTCTTCCTTTTCTGCTACACATCCTCACAGGGGGCTTTCCTCACTCCCCACCCCATTATTTATTCCCACAACACTCTGTAATCACCACAACAGAAATAACCACAATGGCCACTGCACATCTTTGCATCCTCAGAGCTTAACACACTCATCAGCAGTCAGAAGTGTTTGCTGAATGCATGACCACAAAAGTCATTCTATCGAAGCACAGATGTAGAATATGCAATACACCCAGTTCTCTCCAGATTAGAGTTTTCTTCTCATTCATCATCAATTAAATAGACAGCAGCGAATGTCTATGTAATTTTGTCATAAAGACCAAGTCAAATAACAGCCATAGAATCCTGTACTATGACTGTTTCTGAAGGAAATCGTGTGTCCATCACCACTTCCATAGAAGTTCATCATTTTCACGTGCAAGGACAAAAGTCAAACCAATTCAGATATCTTTGACTTTGGACTTCTCTCAATATACCACAGCACTATCAGGCTCAAAACAAACACCACCAGAAACTCACCTACCATGTGCTATATTTATATTCAAGATATACCATAAGGGCCTGAAAATATAATTTTTTTTAAAGCTCAGATTTCTCATGTTGAGATTGTGAATTAGTGGGCTTCTCTGAGGACTGGATCTTCACACAAGCACAAAAGTGCTGAAGCACAGCCCAACAAGAGCTTTGTAAAGCTGCTTTCAAACACAGATGAAATCCTATTGCACAGATGATCACTGATGAGATTCCTGAATCACTACTCCAAGACTGACATTTTCTTCTTTTATTATTAGATGATCTTGTTCCACAGCTATAATTACATGCTTTTAAATTTCCAGGGGACTTTGTACATCCTGACTAGTAACTATTTGCATGCATTTTAAGTAATTATGGTCATATTCACCATCCAAAGGAAAGGCTGTCTTGTATAAATATGTCAGGGAGTATCTCATTCCTATCCCTGACGTCACTGCCACACACCTCTTCCAAATAAATACCTTCTGATGGTAAAAACAGATAATAATGAATGGTTGCCCACTTTCCTCTCCTCCAGAATGTCATGGAGGAGTAAGTGTTAAAATGATGAACTTGGCTATAAATAAAGGGACCATTTCATTACAAATAAATAAAAACTGTCATTTTATAACATGGGAAACTACTTCATGCTCAAATTTAGAAGGGGGAAAAAAGAGTTTCAATTTAATATACTACCTTACACTGAAAAATACCAGCTATATTAACTTGGTTTTGGTTCCACATAATATATAATAGCACACTCCCTACAAACAAAAACAATACTTCTCTGATTCTGGAAGTCTATGTGTCACAGGGTGCAAAGAAAGAAAAGGAAGTAACTGGTTTTAAAATAGTCCTGGTTAGTGACTCAATTACATTATAATGAAATCTTTTCAACATCCTTTAGTTCTAAAGGTAAAATGTGAGTTATATTTGAGAAAGGTTTAAAATTGTGGTACAAGCTTATTTACCCTACATAATCTGAAACAGAAAACCCTCTTCACTAGAATTTATGTTTATTAGAAAAGTAATAAATGTCCAAAGCTGATGATTCTAGTAAACAATTTATTGAATTTGAATTTTTGAAAATTATCACTCTCATTATAAATTCAAAGTTTCTCCATTAGACTATAAATATCTTGAGAGCCAGATCTATGTCTTACTTATTTAAGGTTGTATCAGGGAATACAGAAGAGTACCTGGATTATACCAGGTGCCCAATAAATGTCTGGTGAACATGAATACATTTTTAAGAATTTCTACTATGTGCCTTACTTTCCTTACTATATCAGGAAAAAAGTTTACAGTATATATTGTTTGTAGTTGTCCTTAGCAGTCAAAAAGAACATTAATATCAATGTTTAAAAAAATTACAAGCTATTTTTCCCTTAAAGAGATGTTCCTCCTTTTTATTAAACTCCAACCACTCTGATTTCAACAAAGGAAAATTTGATCTAACTCCTCTCAAAACTGTCCTATGGTCAACAACAATTAGATTTGCATCTCAATGATTCAATTCCACAATCCGGCCCAGACAACAATAGCAGTGTTAGATTAAATAGATTACATTTCACACAAGAGTAATTAATAAACAGAAAGCAGAGTGTATCTAAAGTAAAATTCAGAAGAGCTTAGCGAGAGACATGGCTATGGAAAGGGCACTGGCTTCAAGGGTAAAGACTTGGGTTTGAGCCAAAATTCAGCACTTATTAGCAATGTGACCCTGGGCTAGTCTCTGATGGTGGCTTATCATTCTCCTATAATCAATGGAGGCCATAAAGCACCTACCTCATGGGTTTATTATGGGAAGTAATGTGTGGTAAGATATGAACAATCTCTTAGTATAGTGCCTGTTAAGTAAGCATTTGATCAATAAAGTTTTGTTGAATCAAAAAGTAAAAGGTCACAAAATCAGAAAAGTCACTAGCTAGCCCTTTCCACTAAAATGTCCATACCTACAATGGTTTATGGGAATGACAGACCCAAAGGACTAAAGGAGCTTGGAAATGACACAATAAATAAATAAAATAGAATTTAAGAAAAGGAAAAGCTGCTAAATAACGTATGTTGACAGTTACTTTTGTTTATTCAATGGATTAGGAATTAACTGAGGGAGAAATAAGTTGTATATAATAATAACAAAATGCAGAAAATGCACAACTAAGGAAGGCAGGGGTCTTTTTCTGACTCAATATCATTTCAAGGCTCTTACTCAGACTTAGAATCTACATAATTTATATGGGTGTCTTTCAGGTTCTCATTTTTTTCATTTTCCTCATCCTAATTTAATCTTTATTATTTAGCTTGCTTTCCTTTCTCATGGACAGCTAGATTATTTTTTTTTCTTTATATTTTCTTCCTATACTCTATCCTATCAATGATGTTGTTGTTTACAATTTAGAACTCTAAGACATTTTGGATACAAATGACTAGGTCCACCCCATAAGTTAAAACCAGTTTCAGATGGAAGGAGTTATTTTTGTTTTGTTTGCTGCAGGTGATGTTAGTGTAGAAGAGGAAGGTAGATGTTGAGATAGAAAATGTGAAAGGAGGTGATCTGGATCACTAAGAAACATTTGGCCAGGTGCAGTGGCTGGTACCTGTAATTCCAACTATTTGGGAGGCTGAGGTGAGAGGATCACTTGAGAAAAGGAGTTCGAGACCAGCTTGAACAAGAGTGAGACCCCCATCTCTACCAAAAATATAAAAAATTAGCCAGGCATGGTGGCACGCACCTATTGTCCCAGCTACTCAGGAGGCTGAGGCAGGAGGATCCCTTGAGCCCAGGAGTTTGAGGCTGCAGTGAGCTATCATTGTGCCACTGTACTCCAGCCTGAGTGATTTGAAGTTGTCTCTCAAACAGGATTCAGTCACTTGTCTAACATCATGTTTGCTCTTCACCCAAACATTTCTTATCCCTCCACTCTTAAATTAGGTACTGAATAGGTTGATCTGAAATCACCCACAGATAAACCAGTTATTTTAAAGGGAATTGCTTAACAGAACTATTAAGCACATCACTTGGTACATGCTCTAAAAAGGTCTGAAGGTCTTTATGAGAAATTTATTTTAGAAATTAGAGATTCATAGAGCTGTGCTGCTGCTAAGGAACATGAATGCAATTTTCTTTTTTTAAAATAACATAAAGATATGATAATAAATAAAACAAGTAAATGTGTGTGAGAGAGAGAGAGTGTGTGTGTGTGTGTGTGTGTGTGTGTGTGTGTGTAAATGTAGCAGGAGACATGGCATCTATCTCTCTCTATCAATCTATATATGCCATAGCACTCTATTTGTTTTGGCTGCTAGAAAGCTCAAGGTTAAATAAACAATGAATCAAAGCAAAACCATGTAAACCCCAAAATATTTATTTTCTTTTTTCTAGTTAGGACTTCCTACTTATTTATATTTTTCCTGATAATGTACCTTTTCTTTTAGATACATTTTCTCATTAAGTTAAATATGTTTTTATAAGATATCTCAAATCATTGTTTGAATGAGGCAGTGTATAAATTAAATAAGACAAACACTTGGACTAAATTTATTGTCAAGTTGCTGCAACTCCCCCTTCCTACACTTGAACTTACTCTGAAGATTCGGAACTTGGATTACCAAAACAATTTCAGCATGTCCCAAAAAAACGTGTGTACCCCTCAAAACAGAATTTTTTAAAGGCCATCCATTTATTTAAGTCAATGGTCCTGTGAACAGTCATACTATTTTTTATGATTCACATAGGAAACAATATCTCCTCGTTATTCTTTCATCTCCCATAACTACAAAAATATTCAAGTAATTGAAAGGCTGAAATTTAAGGAGTTTCTCTGGGAATATTCATCCCCCTACACACACCCCACCCTTTCTTACTTATAATGGGATCCTGGCCAAAAGAGGTGTTTTTGTATATAAAAAGAATTACACAAAAGAGAAAGTCAAAGACAATCTTCCACTGGGATTTGTTTATTTACATCATTGAGGTCCTACATACTTCTGACCTCATCTGTAAACACAGAAATACTTCTAAATAAACATAGTTTAGAAAACTGATATAATGGAATAAATTTTATTCTGCATTTGAAAAGTCAGGTTTATACAACTGATAAAAGCAGAATTCCAGCAATGATTACTATTTGATATGTTTAAGTTTTATTTGCCAAAACTCCTTAACATCTTTTATTCCCTTCTCATCACCAATTAACAGCTGCAATGATAGAAACTGTAATTCACATGCCAAAAATGATCAGTCACAGGTTTCCATGACTATAAAACACAGATTGTTTTCCATAATTCCAATCAGGTTTTCATAAAACTATGGCTTTCTTGGCCCCCAAATTTCTTACTGGCCTAACACTGGCTTCAAAAATTAACTATTCAAAATTTTAACTATCAAAAAATTACTATTCAAAAAATAACCTGAATGACACGTCTATCTGCATGTGTCTATGTGCAGTAAATCTTATCAAATCCCAAAGGGATTGCCAATGAATGTTTTCAGCACCTACTCTCAAAAAGAAAGATAAAGGAGTATGTGCTCTAATATTCCCTGTAAATGTTAAACCCAAAATGGAGGCTTTTTAAAAAGAAGTAAGGCAAATATAGCATTACTTGTAGATTTTCAAAAATAATATTCATAACATGCACACATTTAACTGGAAAATTTTCTAATAAGTATTTCACATTAAAGAAAACTACAGAACTGAATTGGGAAATAAAAAAGATGACACATACAATAATCCTCAGTGAGAAAATTACATGATAAAAAGAAATCAAATGTTTTCAAGTTATTTTGTAGAGATAATAAATGAGCAATTAAAACTATAATAGAACTTCATTAGAACTAGAAATTATATTACAGAAAAATAAACAGGTGAAAATACAGTATCTCCCTCATGCTATCACAGTTCTTTGTTCACCTCTCCTTTATGGTTTGATAGCATTATAGTATAATTACATTTTTACATGTCTGTTTTCCAGCAAGACTTTGATTACCAGGAATGGGGAAACTGGGTAATTTTAAATTCCATATTCACACTTTTTCCTTCACATAACTGAAGCTCACTATATTTTGAAAAGAGGACTTGAACATAGTATTTTTTAAAGCATATTATAAAACATTACTAATTTAAATAGTGTACTTTCCATATCTAATTTGAAGTAGATCAGTGAATAAGAAAATAAAGTCCAGTAAAATATCTAATTTATGTAAGAATGTAATAACATGATAAAAAGGAAATTGAAAACAATTGGGGATGAGGAGAAAAAAAGATATATAATAAATGATATTGACATAACTGGTTAATAATCTGAGGAAAAAATAGATCAAAATCTATGCCATTTATTATAATTATAATAATATTCTCTCCATTTCTGTGTGTATGTATGTGTGTAGACACATACAGAAATATATAATTAGCTCATAAAAATTAGCATCAAATAGAATTGAGTGTTTTCTATAGAATGACAACTTTCTAAACCTTAAGTCAATAAAAGAAACAAAAATATGTCAATTTTGTAGCAATTTAATCTTTAATGCTAGGAAAAGTAATAGTCATAAAATGGGAAAACATCATAATACAGAAATATGTTTATCACATACAAGAGATAAGAGGTTGATCTCTATGTTACATAGAGGAGATAAACAATCTGATAGAAAGACATAAAATCTGGATGAAAAATCAGTCAATAACACAGACATGCAAAAGAGGAAATTAAATTATTAAACACACATAAAGATAAAAAGAACATTCAAGCATTTTATTTGTCAAAGCAATACAAGTTAAAATTACACTGAAGTACCATTTTACATTTATTGAATAAACACAAAAAATTCTAAAAAAGCAATATTCATCACTGTCCAGGTTCTCATAAAAGTGACAATGATAAACCCACACATTATTATTGCCAATTTACATTAGAAAGCAATTTGAGAAAGCACTTCAGAGGCCATTTTTTAAAACTCACATCCTGTGACCCATAAAAATATGAAAACCTTTAACCTAATAATATTAGGCCAGAAATTCTAAACTGAGTAAATAACTCCAGAGAAAAAAAGAGGGCAGATTCAAATCAATGTTTTGTGCTGATATAATTTATAATAGAAAAACATTATAAATCTAAGTCGGTAACATTATAGGAATGATTAAGTAAACTACAGATTATCAAACAACCACTCCTATAGGGATATCATAAAGTCATTTAAAAGTATAATATATGTAAAGGACAATATAAATTGAAACTGAATATGATCTGAAAATTAAAGGAAAGAGACAAATTGTACAAGTTGGTATGCTGAGGCACAGTTCCTTTCTGATCCTTTCTGTTTATTCTCCAATTAAAAACTGAGAGAAAAATGTGTGAGTTATTATTACATGAATTATTAGTAGTAGATGTTCAAAATTAGAGACATGGAAGGATCATGGATGAGACCAAACCTAAAAACAAAACTAATTCCTTTGAGAGAAATTTTCTGGAATGTGGTACTTGTTCTGGTATTTAAATTGAGAAAAGGCTAAAAATGAATGAGAAAATTAGTACAGTAAATTTATGAAAGACGAAACAAGAAGACCTACAAAAAGCATTTTCTCCATGGAGATCAAAAATTAAAGCTAGTTTTAAGTTAAAAACAGCAAATTAATTAGTCCATTCAAAAAGCTAGAAAACAGAAAAAGAAATATTATTTTTAAAAACTTTTCCTACCACTAATTTTTTTCCTCTTTCCCCCACCAATCCTCCGTCTTCATTCCTCTGCCCATTGTAGCCCACTGGTATCTAACTAGGAAAAGCAGGAAGGTTACAATCAGCTTTTGCTTGTTTATAT
Source organism: Microcebus murinus (assembly GCF_040939455.1). Classification (NCBI taxonomy): domain Eukaryota; kingdom Metazoa; phylum Chordata; class Mammalia; order Primates; family Cheirogaleidae; genus Microcebus; species Microcebus murinus. Next base: position 32,790,418 of record NC_134112.1, read on the forward strand.
TCACCATTTGGACACAAGTTTTAACATTAGCTTTAAAAAACCCTGATGGATAGGTTTGGAGAAAAGGCAAGCTTTTCCCATATCTGTATAACATTATCTGCAAAAATACAGTGTTCCTTCTACTTTTACTTTCATTAAACGTAACTAAAATGTGAAAATTTGTTATGCCACGATCACAGGTGTTAGCACAACTCTACCAGGATCAGCCACTGTGTTGAGACACATCTGGTGTGCCAGAAACAAACTAGAAGTCGTATGTGGGAGGGAAAGAAAATTAAAAGTTGTCAAACATATTTCTTTAGGCATTCAACATAATCTGTTATTCTAATTATTTTCCTGGTATTTATGTAGCCAAGTTAATTGTTATATAAACAAAACTAAAACTTTTAGTTTCCCCTAAAACTCTTCCTTGAATATTCCTTCCATGTTGAAATTGACCTATCCATATACACCACACACATACAAACACATTATATTATGAAATTTTCTACTTAGGATGTTATGCCCATAGGTATTAGATTATCCTACATTCCTCCAAAATACCCAATCATTTTATGATTGTCAAGATCTGTCAATAGCTGGAGTATTTCTTCCTCAATATTTGCCTTCTAATCGAACAATTGTTGAGTACTGGATAAAATAAATTTAGTGCCAAAGTCAATGCCAATTATCAAGATAATATATACAGTTTGGCAGTGCGAAATAAATTGCCTGAAATCCTCATATTTCATACAGACTACCAGAGAGCCCAGGTTATTTATGAATATTAAATTATACAAAATTAAGACTTGTAATCTTTTGATGCACAGTTTACCTTTAAATATTCAAGGCAGGAACACCTCAGATAATACCTTTTTAGTCCAATTTTCCTAAATAATAATGCCTGAGAAAAACACTTGAATATACAGAGGAACCTTGATCCATTCACCCAATTAGAATTGTGAGGACTGTTTCATAGCTAACTTTTACAAAGCACATATAATGTTTCAGGCACTGTTCTAAAGTGCTTTACATGTATTCATTAATTTAATCCTCACAAGAACTTTTGAGGTAGATATCTTAATTAGTATGCCCATTGTGCAGATAGGCACAATGAAACAGATATTAAGAACGTCATTGTTAGAATTGAGTTTCAACCCAGGTAAATGGCTCCAGAGCCCATATTCTGCTCTACACCCTGGGTATTATCCCAGGTGTACTGTGACAACGTCTATTCTATTTCCTGTGGGCCATCTCTGCGTTTCCACTGTGGCAGACACTTGACATGCCCACATAAGCAAAAGCATTATGGTGATTCAAGAGGAGTCAGTTAAATCACTTCTGCAGAAACAATCCATCTTAATGAAAATGCTTTCAACTCAACAAATGGCACTGGAACATCTTAAATCTTAACACATAAAATCTTAAATCTGCTAGTCTGCAATACAGTATCTTTTAATTTAAATGGTCTTCAACCTAGTAAGAGGAAGTGAAGTCTAGCAAGCATAAGAACAGTGAAGGAGAAGGTATGAGAACTGAGGACATTGGAATTTTACATTACTTTTAATTGATTTTTGAATTATTGCAACATGCTCCACAAAGCAAAAAAATCCTAAGGGGGATTAACTGATTAACTGTTAAATATTCTCTGGGCTCTCATGGGTAAATATCTTGAAGAATATCAATGCAGAAGGTAAAGAAACAAGATAATCATTGAAAAAATATCTGGAAAAAAATAATATAGAGAAATCTAGTAGAAATCTACCTACATAGGTCAACTAAAAATGCCAACAGAGTTCTGTGATCTGAAATTTTACTTAATTCAAGACCACAGGAAAGCAAAAGCAAAATAAGGATCATTTGAATCTGTCTATATATAGCTGAGAAGATATTTATTAAAACTTAATGGTGGGTGCTGGCAGATGTGTATAACTTAAACAAAGATTGTAAATAGGTAAAAATCTTCCCCAATTTTCTCTTCTTAAAAATGTCAGAGGAAGAATGACCTGGTCGAGAGAGAACAGAGAAGTTCTTCATTTTCCATTACTGTGAAGTACTGTGGACACATTTCCAAAGTGCCATCTCTCATTGCCAGCTACTTAATTTTTCATTTATTCTCCTCTATTGTAAATAATCAGTTGAATAGGTTGATTTCACTACCTTTGCTTTTTCAACTCTATTTATAAAGATAGTGGGAAAATAACTTATCTCACAGAGAAAAGAAATGTAAATGACATTGCTTTCTGAATGCTAGTAGAAAACTGGAATGCTAAACCAAGAAAAAAGAAGAAAACACAAAGACTCATCCTAGGTGAGCTACTGAAGGAGACTGCTTCCTATGGGTCGTTGCAGGGCTGCTCTACTTGGCCAGAGTTGGGAAAGGAGCCCTTAGCAGGAGCCCTTGGCTCCTGGGGTCTCTTGGAGGTGCTGGTCTGCCAGCCCTCCCTTAGGACAGGCCCTACAGATGGGGGTTGGACCAGAAACCTGCAGTTCCACGCTTCTCTACGAATGAGTGGCTAAAGTCAATCAGGTTTGGGGGAAGCACAAGAAGCTTGCTTCAGCCTTGGGCTCACTATCTGTTCTAAAATCCAACATTATTTGTAATAAAGTTGTTATTTTGATCTCTTTCTCTTTCTATGTTTGTTTCTTAGTGGCTCAGAATATGCAAAGAATGGAGTAGTATATAACACTCTTGAATCCCAACTAATCCCAGTTTAAACTAAATTTTTTTTTTTTTTTTTTTTGAGGCAGAGTCTCGCTTTTGTTGCCCAGGCTAGAGTGAGTGCCGTGGCATCAGCCTAGCTCACAGCAACCTCAATCTCCTGGGCTCAGGCAATCCTCCTGCCTCAGCCTCCCGAATAGCTAGGACTACAGGCATGCGCCACCATGCCCGGCTAATTTTTTCTATATATATTAGTTGGCCAATTAATTTCTTTCTATTTATAGTAGAGACGGTCTCGCTCAGGCTCAGGCTGGTTTCGAACTCTTGACCTCGAGCAATCCGCCCGTCTCGGCCTCCCAGAGTGCTAGGACTACAGGCGTGAGCCACCGCGCCTGGCCTTAAACTAAATTTTTTACTGGTTTCCCAAATTAATATGATGTACGGGGAGCTAAATTTAGAAAGCATTAAAAAAAAAAAGGAAAACTACCTAGAGATACAAAATCTGAGATTGAGAATGGGGAGTGAATCTTTAAGCAGTTAGATAAGTTTCCAAAGACCTGCTCTGTAGCAAGGTAGACATGAGTTGTGGCCTAACAGTGCCACAGCTTCCTATAAGAACTAAGAAACTAGGCCTGGCTTCCCTTATGTATAAAATAAGGGAGCTGTACCAAACCATTTCTAGGGCACCTACAGGCTCCAGCATTCTATGATGTTATAACTAAAATTAACTAGCTTTGGCAGCACCTTCAAAGTAAAAAATGAAAACCCACATCAGTGCCACATCACAAGACTGAAGTCAGCCAAGAGCAAGAGCCATCACACTTTAAGAAAGAAGAAAATGCTGTTGATCTTCAGTAGCTTTAGAAACTTAAGAGAAGGGAAAAAAACTATAAGGAATTAAAATAGGACATTGACCTTTGTGAATAAGTCAGATACAAGAAAAATTAGTGCCAGGCTAAAGGTAAAGTAGTCTCTCTTTGTATTATTTTTAAAATAGATCTGTCCTTAGAAATATTATTAATACTATTGAATCGCCAACGCTTCAGTGGTATTAGTCCACTACCAAAACCCAGGAAAGTCCCATATAAGCTTGCAGATGAATCATGGCTTTTAGGATTTATCTGGAACCTAATGTGATTCTATAGATAGGTTGGGCCAAACACCACAGAAAATGCCAAACATTTGACCCAGGCCAAAAAAGTGCTGAAACATTTCACTGACACAGAACCCACAAGTCAACACGAAGCCTTCACTGGAAGATACAGTCTTTAAGTGAAGTTTTCCAGGGATCCAGCCAAAACTCATAGATTATTAAAAAAAAAAAAAAACTCTCAAATCCAAAATGGCTCCAAACAGAGGTTTGTAGCAGAGGGGAATTATGCATATTATGCATGGAAATTTATCATTCCCAACCGGTGGATTCAATTGCTGATCTAATTACATCAGAGGATTTTAATTCTTCCTGGAAATTCATTACAAATTACAGGTAACTGCAGTCTGAGCAGAACTAAAACTTCTGTGTATTTTTAAACAAGCCAATTGTTTCAATGAGATAAGTACATTATTTCCACCAGACAGATAATTGTTTTCTTGTTCAATTGCATTACATTTGTGTATCCAGGTATAAAATGTTACAAATGGAAAATTACCGAGAAGCAAAGCAGTCATTAGTGTGACTTATAAATGGAGCAAAGTTGTCACAAAAGTTTTATTCATGCGTTTTTACATTTCTGAATATGCAGATCTTATTGTTTTAATCTCTTACATATCTGATTGCAGAGCAAACAGTAAAAGTAGATCCTGTGTATCCAACTGTGTATGTATACAACTACACATAATACAAACAGAACTAAGAGGTCATCTGACCAATGTGAATAGCTAAGTCCTTAAATAAAAATATACACAAAAAAAATGAATCCAAGGATACATTACTCAACTTCACAAGAAATGAAGAAAGTCGGGATCTCTGGAAAATAAAATAAATAAAGTGTTTCTATTTGAAATAAATAATCCTTCTAGAATTTACTTTGAAGATAGAAGAATTATATCTGAAAAGTACATATCTGATTACTGCTATGATACTATTCCCTTGGGAAAATTCTTAACTGATAGTTGTCCTCAATTAAGGAGCTTTCAAGCAAATATAAGAGACAGTAAATGGCAAAAACTACTATCAGCACTTTGGTAGTTCAAGACAGATTTTTTTCCGGTTACATTGTTAGATGGTAACTGGGCAAGATCACCAAGGAGAGTGTCCTTGCCTACCAGAAAGTGAGAAGACAAGTATGATAATCAATATCTAACACACAACACATATCCTGGGGCATAATAAGTTCTATTTGATAAAGAAATGCTTTTAACCCTAGTCATTTAATATATTTGAATTAAAGTTTACAGTATCTATTCCCAAATGTTCAATAGTTTCTATATCAAATACATTATATCCACCTACATGTATATTTTAAAAAGAGTTCATATTTTTTCTAAACTATTTTTGAAAATTCACCATATTTCAAATTATACAATTAGAAAAAAATTGTTAAAGGGCATAGACTATAATTTAAACACCACATATTGATCAAATTCCCAAAACTTCCATTTGATATAGCCTAGAGGAATGTGCTATTCAAAACAGAAAGTATTCTTGCATAAGTTAAAAATGGATATTGTGAGATCCTATGATGTTAACACATAGCAAGAAACATGTAAGAAAGTTCAGTAGAATTTTGAATGAAGTGTGGTAAACATAGGATCATTCGAATCAGTAATTCCTCGTTTTGTTTTAAATTACATAATTAATTCTGAGAAGATTTTAGAGTTGGAATATTTGTAATAGAATAAAACTTCAACAAAAATCAAAATTTCTTTATAATGCTTAAATTTAAGGGAAAATGCTGCTTGTATATTTTTCTTTTTTATAGCTATATTAATTTACATCTATATAAACTAGGCTTAGGCCCTCTGTTATGAGTATATTTTTTTTTAAATCACACCTGTAATATTTTGGGAAGAAAATGTTTGGCCCAAAGCTGTTTCTAGGCAAGATTATATGAGAGCTTTGATTTGTTTAATCTATTATAATATTTTGACTGATATTAAATTAATAAAAAGAAGAGGTACAGAAGATGATTTGCTATAATATTTATTTCTAAATTTACTCAGGGCCATTTTTTGAAGTTTACAATAATTTCTGGCATATAGATATCTTCTCCAAAATTTTTGAGCTCTAAGGAATCTTAAAAATTCTTAATCCAACCTCCTCATTTGTTGGAAAGAAATCAAAGTCCTAGGAACTCGCCTCCTTTTTGAAATTTTCCTAATTCTCAAAACCATATAAATCTTTTAATTTTCTAATCCTCATGTGCATATAAGCTAAACAAAACCATAGTTGTTTCGTACCATTCTGTCTTGTTCTCTAATTTATTTCTACTGCACATCCCTCTTTTTCCGGTCTCCAGTCTCACTCCATTACCGCCAAATACATACTTTCTCTTTATCTTGGGCTGAAAAGCTTTGAATCTGTGATGTGCCAGGCACTTTGCAAGGCAATGGCTATACAAACAGGTATTCCTCTCAAGAAACTTAACAGTCTGATGGAAGAGATGAACAAATATTCAAATAATTATGGAGTGATACAAAACTCTAAGTGAATATAAAAAAGGGAGAAACTAAATTATCCTAGTAGAAGGATGTGTTAGGGGATAAATTTAACAGGAGGAAGAGAGGAAAAGGCATTTCAAGTATTGAGAACAACCAGTGCAAAGGAATAGAGATGATGAAGAACATAATATGTATGTTTAAGGTACGATGAAACATTTACACACAATGGCAAATATTGAGTATAAAGAATCAGAGCTCAGGTGCAACATGGCTGAAAAACAAGGAATTAAATTCAGCAGAGGAATTGTTGAGTAACAAAAATGTCGACAACAGTGACAATGCCAAGTCCATAACTTGAGTGGGGCTGAGGAGAAGTAGGCACACCTGGAGTATGGAGCTAACCCGCTTCTAACCAAGGAGGGTGGCAGCCTCTAAAGTAGAGGTGAAATTTTGTTCCTTATTCATGATCCTAAAGAACAAAACTCATTTGGCAACAAATCTAAACTCATATGGCAGCAAAAAGTGGCCTACACAGGCATGAGGCTGTTTATTGTTTTCACTTAACTCATTGACGATTAAAGTATATGAACTTCACTGTAGAAACATTAATATCTTTTACGACACAGACCCATCCCAGACACCATTAATTGTGACGGGTAATATAATATATAGGTTTAAGTGGTCCTTAAAACCTAATGCATTTTTAAATCTGATAAATTCTCAACATATCTCACCTTTAGGGTAATGGATAAGATTCTGTAGACCTTAAGTTTGAGGTTCCACAGAATCAGTCAGATACACAAAGAGATCTATTGTCCAAAAAAGGTTTCACAGTCCATGGAAGATGCATTTAGAATTATTTGTCAGTTGGAGAACAAGTTTTCAGTGCCACACACTTTCTATTATTGACCAGTTTTGTGGCCAATGGCATAATTTATTTTATTTAAATAATATTAGTTAAAAACAAAAAATAAGCTGCCAATCATAAACTCTTAAACCAACCTTCCCCCCACCCTTATAATGCCAAGAAATTTTTTTGTTTTACAAAGAAATGTAAAACAACATTTTCTTTGCTTCCTATAACCTTAATAGATAATTTCCTGGAATTGTCTGTTCAAATAGAAAATTAATTTCCATGCACAGCTGGAAATACCACATTGGCAAGAAAGAAAAACATCAAACACCAGTAGATTAAATAAAAAGTGGAGGAAGTATAAAGACTAAACAAAACAGAACTTGCTCAGTAAGATGGTCATAGGAAAACAGCTGTTTGCCTGTTTATTTAATGTATAAATACATCTTTTAAAATGAAGCAGCAATAATCATGGCAGCATTGGATCCAAAGACATAATTAGGAGATTATAACATTCAAGAAGTATTTCTGGTGTTGTATGAAAGGAGAGAAGGTTAGAATTCCCCTTGACAAGAATGGAAGAGGCCCTCAGGCCTGCACAACACACATATGGTTAAGATTTTACCACCTACTTTGTGGCATTTAACTGGGGTTTTTTCCGGTTTGGAATGATGGAAAAGTTCCAGAGATGGACAGTGGTGATGGCTGCACAACAATATAAACATACTTAAGGCCACTAAAATGAACATTCAAAATGTATTAAAATGATAAAAATTCAACCACTATCAAAAAATTAATTTTAATAACATAAATCAATAAAAAAGAATAGTTTGTAAGAAAATGAGCAAAGGACACAAACATAAATTCAAAACTGGAAAAGAAAATCCTATAAAGATATGGAAAAATGTTCAAAACCACTAATAATTAAGAATACAAGTAAAAATCACTAAAAAATATCATGCTTAATTGTTCAAATTAGCAAAGATTTAAAAGATTGACAATTAAAAACAAAACAAAAAAAGCAGCTTTTCTAGACCTACTGACAAGATCAGGTTCTGTTTATATATCTCCCTCTTTTGGCTTAGACCTACCTACTGGGTATCCCTCTTTGCAGTGACAGCCATCAAGAAAAAGCAGGCTCATGGTGCCATCTGGGGACTATTCTATGATTCTGTAACTGCTACAGGCAATGAATTACATGGCCAACACTCAACTAATAAGCAAACTAAAAACAGAATGATATGCTTTGCACAAACACTTTAAAAACAAAAAGATAGAAAACAGAACACCATCTTCAGGACTTGCCACAAAGAAAGGCAAACAAGAAGCAGTAACAATGTGGGAATGACAAAGCCTCACATGGCAGCCTCACAGTCGGCCCCCTTGGTTCTGCTGCCTTGATTCTCAGGTTGTCAAAGAAAAAAAAAAAAAGCATTCATCCGCTCGTGATACAGAGCTGACACTGTGTAAATAGCAACAGGGAGAAGGTTCAACAAAAATCAATGTGTTATGAAAACAAAGAGAAAACTATTACAGGTAACCCTTATCATTACAGGACTTCCTAATGTGCGAAAGGTTGAGTTCAAGATATTAGGATCATTTCTAGATAAAACATAACAGAGTCCCAAGGTGGCATATTTTGTTTTAAAGCATGGAGCTACGTCTCTTTTACTTTTGACAAACAAAACAGTTCTTACTTCAGTAAATCTCCTTATATACCACAAGCAAAGGGAGGGATCAATATAATTGTCTAGATAATTCATTTCCCATAAAGGAGGGAGGAAGTAGCTGGCTGAATACCTGGCACAAAGTAGAAGCTCAATAAATATTTGTTGAACTGAATTGAAACAAATAGTAGAAGCTAATAAAGATTACTTATGTCTATTATTGATGAAATTTGTTAGATTATTGTTCCAACTTTCCACCTGATTTTACTTATGGAAAATAACTGACCATATCTATACATAGAGCTATAAATATTCTGTTTTTCCCCCTTGGTATTAAACCACCTACCCAACACGGTGCTCAGAGACTCATTGAAGATTTATCTCCCCAGAATCAGCATCTTTGATCCTGGTCACAAGAATATAGAAACTTTTTAGCATGGGGGAAAAATTGTAAAAGATGCATAGGTGATCAAATAGACACTAACAGGAGAGAGACCTGATGGTAAATAAGCCACCTCATGGAGACCCACTCAAATAAACTGGGAGTCAGCTTCCTGCAGTTTTCTCCTCTGTAAAATGAGAGAAAAACTCAAGTGCCTTTCAAGCTTTTTCAACTGCTACTCACACTGAGAAATATATTTCATATGAAATACAGTATACATATGCATATATAGAAATATGCCTATGCATATAAAACTCAAACATCAGTTTCATAAATTAATACTTAATCTTACAATGTGTGTGCACTCTGGTATGTTGCAGTCGTTGTTTAACTGCAACCTACTAAATTGGCTTCATTAATACTGGACTAGGTAATTTGTTTGTGGTTCATTAAAAGAAAAATCATGATTTTACTTAGAAGTAATATAAAAATATCTACCACTTCCAAATACTATTTCCTCAAGGACCTTTCCAAAGCTAATTCTCAAAATGGTATAACCTACAACATCTTTACCTTCCCTTTCTTCTCACAATAAATACCCATGATCCTTTCCACTCAACAGGTTTAAAAGTGATTTTCCCGTGTGTATGACTACTGCCAAACTGACAACATAAGTGAGCACAGAGGGTTTTGCAATAAAAAGTTAAACATCTACCAAAGGAACTCCAATTTACCCATAACAAAGTGCATTTGAATTTTTATAAACCACCACACAATAGCTAAACAAAAGTCAGAATGATATTGTTCAGCAGTAGCAAACCACATAAATCTTGATTTTTAATTAAATGAAAGACATTTCAAAGAAGTTGCATTCTTCCTTCCAAACTACAGAATTTGTTCACTGAAATAAAAATATTCTAACTTTTTGAATAGCATCTATTGTCACTTTTAGATTTTCTTAAACAACTGCCTTCTACCGTGACACCACCCAGTTCATCCTATCTCAACTCCAGGAGCATAGGGGAATCTGGTGATAAATGAGCTGAAATTTGAGTCGAGCAATACTTTCCAATCACAATTGGGTTTTCTTGGCTTTTATTTTTCCAAGACACAGCTGTCAGGAAAGGCCTTGTTTACTTCTTCCCATCAAAGCTTAAAAACCACCTAAAAAGTCTCCTCAAAGGCAATACAATCTTGACATGGAATCCTAACAGTATCATTTCTGCTTGTCAATGATTTCAAAATACTTTTCTCTAAACCTTCTCTCATTTTCTAAGTCAACAGGGAAAAGAAGAAATAAATTTGACATATATTTAATAGTATTTGAATATTTTAATCATTATAGTTTACAAAATGAAAGGTAAAGCCTCAAATTTTTTAATTTTAAGAACACTTTATAAATAGCAAAGAAATACAAATGTCAAAATATTAGGTTCATTGTAATCCTGTGATCAAAAAATTGTGCATATTTTACAAACATGGCAAGCCACATTTTTATTTTTAATTTTTGAACTCTAATTCTGGAGGAAAAACAAACATCATTAACTTCCTCTTCAGTCACTAGCTGTCCATGCCATGTGTTTTTATCACTTCCTGCCACAAGGAAATGCATTTGGAACAAAGAATGATATTCAAACAGAGTTCTCTGGGTTAGTATAAAATCATTTTTTCAGGAATTGGGAAACAGTGTAAACATATTTAAATTATGGTACAGACTGCACAGAAAACCTCTGCGTTTTTATTTTATTACATGATTTCATCTAATGCTTAACAGGTCTATAAAGATTATTTGAGGAATAAACTGGACTTGGTCAAGTTAAGTAACTTTTCTGCACCCACATTGCTAATAAATGGCAGATCCAGAATTTAGGTCTCATTCTATTAATATTTCATGTCCAATCTCATGGTGGAAACTACATCACACAATTTTCCCTATGAGCCTTTGGGAAGCCAAGGCGGGAAGATTGCTTGAGCTAAGGAGTTTGAGACCAGCCCGAGCAAGAGCAAGACCCTTATCTATACAAAAAAATAGAAAAATTAGCTGGGCATGGTGGCATGCACCTGTAGTCCCAGCTACTGGTGAGGCTACTGCAGAAGGATTGCTTGAGCCCAGGAGTTTGAGGTAGTAGTGAGCTATGATCACACCACTGCACCCTAAGCAGGGCGACAAAGTGAGACTCTGTCTCACAAAAAAAAAGATTTTTGTGGAGTCAAAAGTTAGATGCAGATTTCCAACTGTATGTGGCTGTGGGAGCACCCAACCACTGCATTGTTCAAGTGTCAACTGTAGGCTGATACCTGTAATCCTAAAATTATTATCAGTAGCATTCAACAAATATTTACTGGTAGAGAAAAAGAGGTAAACTTTTTACTTATAGTGGATAAACTCCATGAGATACAGAATGTTCTCCATGATTTATAAATGTAAAAGATGATATTTTGTCCAAGATTAGTGAGGGAAACTGGACTTAAATGTGGGTTTACCTAGCTTCAAAGCCTACCCTCTTCCCACCACAACAGGAAAGCTAAAGCCAAAGGCAACAACAGCTTCTCACTACCTCTTCCAGGGTGTGCTCAGCACAACTCTCCCTACTAAGAAAGAGAGTAGCCCCAAGACCAGGTGCAACACACACAGCACAGATAAATCCCTCTTTGTACAAGAGGTGACTATGGCCTGAATGTTGGTACAATGAAGAAGGCCAGGAGACTACTGAAGAGCACACACCCTAGACTAGCCTGTCCCACCTGGAAAAAGAGAGCATTCCACCCAGTGAGACAGTGGAGCCACTGATTTCATGGCCAGACACAGTATGACTGTAATTGTCAAAAAAACATTTCATAATGCTGACTAAAAGGACACTAAAGGTAGACACATATTTAAAATATCAACACAAAAAAAACAAATACTTTAATATTGAAGTAAATCAACCTAGGATGGTGACATAGACTCATTTATTTCCTTTAGCTTTGAGAAAGTCAGTGTTACCCAATGAATATCAAGGCTGCAGCAAAACTTTTAAGAGTACACATCTGCTCTTGCACTATACACAGTGGCATTTAATAACTATATTGTGGGTGGATGGATGAATGGATGGGTGGATGGATGCAAGAAGAAGGAAAAGAATGAATTAGGTTCACATTCAGAATGTACAATTAAATATTTCAATCTACTTATGGGTTTCAATTTACTTATGGGTGATTTCTTCACCTTCCAATTAAAACAACACTCTATATTTACTTCTAAGTCTACTTTGTACAATAGCCAAAGGATCTAGATTTTTGGTTTCAGAAACAAATCAATTATATGCTGCTATTTCATTTCCAATTTTTTAAACTTTGGGTTCACAAAAATACTATATTTAAAATGAATTTGTGACAAATAGAAATTGCTGAGGAGAAAAAATCTGTAAATAGAGTGATAATACAAGTAATTTTTTTAAAACAAGTAATTATTAACAATGCAAATTGGGAAAAATAAAAGAAAAAGAGAAAAGCAATGATCTTTATTTCAATGCATGATTTAACAGTATTTCAATGACAATGCAAAAAGTTTTACATAAAAATGTTTCTACTCCATCTTACTTTCTGGCCATTATTTTCCTTTTGCTTCACAATCTTATGGTTAAAGCTTTTTATCCTATAATATTGGGGATCTTTTTATAAGCCAATTTATACAGATGGTCCCAAACTTATCATGGGGACCAAGTGACTTACAATTGTTCAATTTACAATAATAGGTTTGTGAGAACATGACCCATTTTAAGTTGCAGAACATCTGTATAGTAATAATTTGGAAGGAAGAAAAGTCATATATGTATGTGTGTGTGTGTGCCTACACACATATATATTCAATTTCATATATACTTATGCCCATAGTCATTTATGTACATATATGCACATATTTAACTATATGTAATTATACATATTTATACTTATCTATATAATTTCAAAATGGGACAATTTTTATGTTAGCTAAACATGTATTTACAAGTAAGCCTCCTTTATGTATTTCACATTGTGCTCACCTAAAAGTATCTCATGCTTGTTCAAATGTAAGAAAATCACCTCTTTAGAGGATTCACTTCAATTAAAGTGTCTTGGTCCTTAGGCACTTGGTTTGCACCTCAGGGATGTGTGAGAAAGGGTAGCTGGGAGGACTCAGGTATGACTAAGTGTCATCATGTCAGGCGACACTGACTAATGGCTGACTTCCTGAACACACAGTGCTAGCAAGAGACCCAGGATGGTCACAGCTGGTACCTGTGCTCTGAGTTTTCAGAGGACCACCAGTCTTACCACGCCTCACAAGGCTCTGTAAAGCCCTGAGAATGCTGGCCTAGTAGGTTCAAGCAGGGCCTGGGAACTTGTGAACTAATAAGCCCCAGGTGTTTTTATCAGACAAGCCTGGGAAACTCTGATTTTGTGTACAGGAAGGAGCATAGTGAGGGAGAAAGCTAGAAATGTGGTTTGCTCTATACCCTGGACAGTGGGAGTGCCTTGTTGAGTATAGACAACTTCTGTAGACCATGGCAAGCCATGGAAGATTTCTGAGAAAGAGCATAATTAGCTTTGTGCTTTAGTAAGACTCACCAGGCAACAGTGTGCAGATTAGGCTGAATGGAGGAGAGAGTAAAAGTAGAAAGACTAGTTAAAAGCCTACTACAATAGTAGTAGCAGGAAGCAATGAGTGCTAACAGTGGGCAACAAAAATGGAAGATAAGGTTGATGAAGATCCAAACAGACTTGATGTGGAGGGGAGCAAAGTAAGAGTTTCAAAAATGATGCCACTGTTTTAAGCACAGATGGCTAAAAAAATATTTATGATGTTCATAGAAAGAAGAAAGTCAAAAGGATTAGGCTGAAAGAAATATGAATAAATGAATTAAAAACGAGTGGTCAAAAGTAAATTCAATTACTAGAAGAGGAGTTAGGGTTTTAATTCCAGTTCTACCATCTCCTTGCTAGGAGGTGCTGGACATGTCTCTTAAACTCTAAGAACCTCAGTATCTTCATTTACAAGTAATGCTAGTAATAAAACCTATGTCGCAGGATTGCTGTGAAAATTAAATGAGATTGATTATATGTAACACTTAGTCCATAGTAGGTGCTTAATAGGCAATTTCATTTTTGCTTGCTTTTATTTTTACTGACTTTTATTTCCAATAAAACCATTCTGGACACACAGTAGGCACTCAATACACATTTGCTGAATGAATGAATTGCTAGTGCTATTACAATTCATCATGGGATTTTCCCATTAGGAAATAATTGGTGCCCTTGGAGATTGCTTAAATGCCTAGGGGTTTTAAGTAAAAGTCAGTCCAAGTGTTTCGGAAGGGCATTTTAATTCAAGTAGAGTAAAAATTTTTTGTTTTAATTCTGACTATTAAAGGAATAAAGACTTCTAACTAGAAAACAAAAATCTGATTAAGTTTTCAAAAACATGCTTTTTTATGAATGCACAGTGTACAGCATAAAAACATGCTTTATTTAGAGTTTTCACAGTACATTATCCTATTTGATCTTCAGCCCTTTGAGGTAAGTTCAGTTACTGCATCAACATTTCCATTTTAAAGATGAGAAAACTGAGATTCAGAAAAGTTGAGTGACTTCTAGGGCAGTGGTCCCCAACCTTTTTGGCACCAGGGACTCGTTTTGTGGAAGACAATTTTTCCATGGATAGGGGTTGGGGGTAGGGGGGCAAAGCTCTGCAGCCTGGTCCCTAACAGGCCATGGACCTGTAGCAGTCTGTAGCCCGGGAGTTGGGGATTGCAGTTCTAGGGCATGAACGTCAGAGCCAGAAATTTAGTTAAGGTCTTTTGACCTCAAGCTTGCTAGGCTTCCCTCAACTGACACTCACCAAGCCAATTCAAATTAATCCACATGAGTTCTCTTCTATCTCCCTCCAACCCGAAGTTTTCCCTAAGATTTGGGAGCAAAGAGTGGTGCAAAGTCTTTAGCAGTGCACCTGTTCCTTGTTAGCTTCAACAGAAAAATCTGTCGTTCAGTTGGGAAATATCAGGACTGTCTTTTTGGAAAGCTTCCCTAAAAATAAAGTATAAGCTTTAGTTTCTAGTCTTAACCATTCAAGTAAGCTGAAAAATTTTTCTTCATAAAAGGTTACTGTTACCTTGTTACCAACTGGCCGTGGTTTTGGACTACTCAAATTCATATCCTGGCCCATCTCTAACTAGATGTACAACCTTAGACATGTTTACCTTTGACAAATCTCTGAGACTTGTTTTCTCATCTTTAAAATAGGGTTTTAGGCTGGGCAGGGCAGCTCACACCTACAATCCCAGTGCTTTGGGAGGCCAAGGCAGGAAGATCACTTGCACCCAGGTGTTCAAGACCAGCCTGGACAAGATAGTGAGACCTCATCTCCACAAAAAATTTAAAACTTAGCTGGGCACAGTGGGATGCTACTCAGAAGACTGAGGCAGGAGGATCACTTGAGCTCAGGAGTTCAAGACTGCAGTGAACTATAATTGCACCACTACACTCCAGCCTAGGCAAAAGAGTAAGACCTTATCTCCTAAAAAAAGAAAAAAAAAAGCCTGGCATGGTGAGTTTACACCTGTAATCCTAGCACTCTGAGAGGCCAACATGGGAGGACTGCTTGAGCTTAGGAGTTTGAGACCAGCCCGAGCAAGAGAGAAACCCCACTGCTACCGTAAATAGAAAAATTAGCCACGCATGGCAGCATGCAACTGTAGTCCCATCTACTCAGGAGGCTGAGGCAGAAGGATTGCTTGAGCCCAGGAGTTTGAGGTTGCAGTGAACTATAATGAGACCACTGTACCCTACCGGGGTGACAGAGTAAGCCTCTGTCTCAACAACAAAAAATATATAGGATTTTTTAAAATAGTACTTATTCCACAGGGTTTTTACTCTGATTAAATGAGATATCACATTATAAAGCAATTTAGTTCACTTAGAACCTGAAATATAATAAACACTCAATAAATGGTAATTGCTATTCAGCAATGTATGATATCACAGTTTTATAGAAAAAGCATCCTAGGCCCAGAATGATCAAGATACCTTGCACAAAGTACCCAAATATCACTTTGTAACAGTAACCATGCTTTCCTTATGGAGAAAAATACCCAAGGTAATAACTGTATTTTGCATTGACCATTAGTTTCCCACTCACTCCACTGGTTTTAAATTATGCATTTGTAAATTAAAGTACAGTTTTAATTCATAAATTAGAATAACGAAGGGCAGAGGAAACTAGGCCCATAGTTGAGATTCAATGATCTTAAAGAAAACAAGTGAGTTTAGATACACACAGAAAGACTTTTTTAAAAAACATAAACATGTACTCCCACCTATCCTTGTAACAATATTTAAATGAGATTAATTTGTCTCCTTTCAAAATACAACTAAAAGTTTAATTTTTATAACTAATTAGACAGTATTTCCTCTTTTGGAAAGGAAATGTGTTATCTCCTGAATGGTAAGGATTTCATATTTATTTTGTACTTTTTGTACTTTTGTACTTTCCTGATCCTTTCTTTAACAGTGGTTCTCAACACTGGTTGCATGTTGTAATCACTTTGGAGATTTAATGAATACTCATACCTAAGCCTCACATAAGTTGAACTGAGTCAGAATCATTGAGGTGGTGGTCCTGGTTCAGATTTTGGTTTTTTGTCTTTGTTTTCAAAGGTAATTTTAATGCATAGTCCAAATTGAGAATCACTGGCTTCCCTGATGTTTTTCAAATAACAAATGATGTACTTTTTTTTTGCCTGTTAACGGCTGTCTATAAATAAAATTGTTTTGCTTCTAACCATAAAATTACTTGCTCTGAAAGCCCATCTTGACCTTTATCACAAGTTAGATTTCCCTTGATTCTAATCAAACACTTATGTGAGATTTCCATTCCATTAATTTTCCTAATAAAGTTAGGTGAAATGAATTATGTAGGAAGACAACATTCTATAATGCAACTCAACTACAGTACCAGAAAAAAATAGGACAGGCTATTTAGGATACAGGATAGAGACTAGAGCAAGTTCTGCACTATTTCTTAAGAGTTTAGGTATGATGTTAATTTTGTAGTAGCTGAAATTACAAATCTCAATAAAAAATATGACTCTGAGAAAACCAGCACAAGAAATACAGCATTATAACATTAAAATAGTTAACACAACCGTATAGCTATTCTGAATTCCTTTTTATTCCATACTCTAAACCTTTCAAATGAATATGCTAGATTCTTATTGTGGAACAACGAGGATTTAAAGAACAAAACAAGCAAAGGAAACTTTATCTGATTATACAGGTTGTATATCCCTAATCTGAAAATCCAAAATCCTAAATGTTCCAAAATCTGAAACTTTTTGAGCACCGACATGACATCACAAAAGGAAAATTCCACACCGGACCTCAAATACACAAACTTCATTTCATGCACAAAATTATTTAAAATATGCTATAAAATTATCTTCAAGCTATGTTTATAAGGTATGTATAAAACAAAAATGGATTTCTTGTTTAGACTTGGGACCCATCCCCAAGATAGCTCATATTTATATATATGTAAATATTTGGCAATACAAAAAAATCCTAAATCTGAAACATTTCTGGTCCAAAGCATTTCAGATAAGGGATACTCAATCTGTAATGATAGGTAACAAAAAAGAATATAATTTATGTATTTTAAAGGCAATAATTTTATTTTCCTGGATTACTTAATAGTGCCTTTTTATGTATGCTCATGGTGAGAATAGTAGAATTAAATAAGTTTCAGGGCACTCTGAGAGGAGGGGGATGAGAGAAGGACACTCAACAGCCCATTACTTCACCATTTACGTATTTGTCACTTTAATATCTTAGTTTACAAAAAAACAGGCAACAGAATGTGAAGAAACTATTTAGATTTACCTCCTTCGAGTCATTGCAATTATTAAGCATGTAGAATCTTAATCACGGATAGAAAAATTCAGGATTGAAAGATTAGTTCATTTGCTTATTTAAATATTCAAATGCTTATTTAAAAAATGAATCATGTGCTAAGTAATCGACAACAATAAAGAGGGATAATAAGATACTGTCCCTGAAAATTTCAATGAGGTTTGGTCATTGTCCCTCTATGCTTATCTTTCATCCATCTTTTAATTGATGAGTGATGCTTGCTGATTTAATGCTATTCCTATTTATAAGTGTGACCTCTATTCTGATGATTCTTAAACTTCTATCTCTGGGCCCAACTTCTCTTCATCAACTTTACTCTCAAACTAGCCTCCTAACAACTAGCAGAACTGTAAGTTATCAATACAAACTCTAGAATTAGGGTGCCTGGATCCTAGTGCTAGGTGTTCCAATCAATTCATTGTGAAACCTTGATAGAGTAAGATAAGTAAACCCTCGAAGTCTCAATTTCCCTATCTGTAAAATAGGGATAAGAATACTAACTACTTCAAGGCTATGAAAAGAATTCAATGACATAAAGAAAACAGCAGTAAAGCCCTCGGCTTGTGGGAAGAATTCAACATTAGCTATCCTTTCTATCAATATCCCTCACTCCCACTAATTCTACCATTATTCTTGAACATCTAAATTATCTTTGTTACTTCCTACTGTGTTTGTCTGTCTTCCAGTTAGTCACCATTTCCTGACTATTCTTCTTTTGAAACATTTTAAATAAAACCTTCCTCTCTGGTGGGAACACTGGCTCACACGTGTAATTCTATCATTCTGGGAGGCCAAGGCGGGGAGGATTGCTTGAGTTTAGAAGCTTGAGACCAGCCTGAGCAAGAATGAGACCCCATCTCTACTAAAAATAGAAAAAATTAGCTGGGCATAGTGGTGTGGGCCTGTAGTCCCAGATATTTGGGAGGCTGAGGCAAGAGGATCCCTTGAGCCCAGGAGTTTGAGGTTGCTGTGAGCTAGGCCGATGCCAGGGCACTTTAGCCCAGGCAACAGAATGAGACTCTGTGTCAAAAAAAACCAAAAAACCTTCCTCTCCATGTTTATAATATTTCTCTCTCTGAAGCCTGCTCCTAATCTTACAGGACATAGAGCAAGAGTACAAATGGAAGCCCAGCCATCACCTTTCCAAATTTCTAAAAAGTACAAATCAACCTATTGGCTGACAAATAAAATATGTTCTAACCTTCTACCTTAAAAATTATACTTTTTGTAATGACCTAGCAGGCCAGCTTTAAATTTAGAACTCTCAGACTCTTCAGGTTTCCAGGCCAGAAAGTCTTAGCAAAAGGAGAATTGGTGCCTAGATTTTGGCCCCTGGCCCCTGCCACCAGCTGTGACTCACCTCCTTTCCCCAGCTCCAGACCTCTATGGATTCTCTTCCCTCCACTCTCCCCTAATTGATGCTTGTTGAAATCTTATGCATTCATCAAGGACATTTCAAATACTTCCTTCTCCAAATTTCCCTTCAGCCAGGTATGATCTCACTCTCTTAAGGATCTAAATTATTTTGTTTCTGTATATCCTAAGGAAACTTACAGCATTCTGTCTTGCATTTTTATCAGGACCTGTGTATTTTGTTTCTCTATCCTTCTATTAGATCAGAGGTTCTCTGTGTTCAATGATAACAGCATGTAAGAACCTCCTGATGAGCTTTTTCAAAAGGACCCCTGGGCTCCACCCAGAACCAAGCACAAGGTGGGACAGGGGAACAGGTGTGGGTAGTGTTTCAAGCTCAGCTGTTGATGCTGATGTGTGGCAGGGTTGATAATAATTAAATAAGATTACAAGTTCCTTGGGGGGCAAGGTCTACACTTTGTTTTTGTACTCAATATATTCTTTTGAACTGAATTTAAACTGATACATGCTGTGTGTCCCTGCAAAACATTTTTTGGTCCACAGGCTACACATAACCCCTGTAGTTACCGAAATGATTTATAAGCACCGAAGCATGACGGTGGCTAGTGCTCTAGAACTGTACAAAAGAAGACACACAAGGTATTAATCCAACAGAATAAAGTTGCCTGTCTTAGCTTCATCTCAGCACTTATTCTGCATGGGAATATTGCCAACAACATAATAAACATATTAAAAGCATGGTCAGTGGGTTATTCCTAATACCTAACACAATGTCTGGCACATAGTGGGCATGAAATAAAAGTCTGGCAAATGAGTTGAGTAAATGAATGAATGAAATGTATAGCAAATGTGTGAATAGAAATTACAAGCCAGTATGACTTCTGAAATTACTTCAGGTGTTTGGTAGATGACATCCCCAAAGATATTCACATCATTATCCCTAGAACCTGCAAATATTACCTCACATGGCAAAAAAAAAAAAAAACTTCACAAATGTGATTAAATATCTTCAAATGGGGAGATTATCCAGGTGGGCCCTAAATGCAATCACAGACACTCCTGTAAAATGAAAGCAGAGGGAGATTTGACACACACAGAAGAGAAGGCAAAGACTGGAATGATACAGTTGCATACCAAGGAAGGCCCCTGCATTCACCAGAAGCTGGAAGAGGCAAAGAACAGATTCTCCTCTAGAGTCTCTGCGGGAAGCAAGGCCCTACTGACACCTTAACGTCAGCCCAGTGAAACTGATTTTGGACTTCTGGGACAGTGAGAGAATAAATTTCTCTTGTTTTAAGCCACCAAGTTTGTGGTCATTTGTTATAGCAGCTGCAGGAAATTGATACAAGACGGAAAACTGATATTCAGAGAGATAAAGCCCCAAAGTTAGTTAGGACAGAGTTGGGTTTCTAAAAGGAATATCCTGGCTCCTTCAGGTACTCTTATTGTTTCTAATTTGTTCTGCTGCCTGCTACATGTTATAAAACCCTGAGTTCTAGGACTCAGTGATCTGAGGGCGGATACCAAATACAAACTCAGAATGGCCACAGGATGGAAACCATAGAAAATGATGAATCTCTCATACGCATCACTTTTATCAATGACACATCTCGTTTGCCAAAAAAAAATAAAAAATAAATCATTTGACAAAAATGACAAGATGAAGTTGCTAGTACGTGGTCCAGCAAGACTCTCAATCCAAATATTTTCACTAATGTGTAATCAATATACAGCAGTAAATGTCCATAGGGTAAGTGGGGGGCAAGTGGGTGCTCATAAGAAATGCTGGCATGAAAAACAGTATAAAAACACACCAAAAGGTGAAGCAAGGCAACTAAGTCACTCACTATTGTGGGTGGGATAAAGTAGGGAGCTGGATATAATTTTTAAAAAGGAAAAAATGGCATTAGTTTTATTTGCTCAAAAGTGAACAAACCTTGAGGCAGAGACAAACATGGAACCTGATAGAATTGGGAAATGATGGCTTTAGACATCAGTCACATCAGTGTAAAATGACCTACAGACATCAGATTTTACAGTGACATTCACAAAAGGATTATACAGGTCACAGTTGAGGAGGAAAAAAAAGCACAAATGTATGTATGATTAATTCTAAATGAATGTGGTGATACTTTACTATCTCTTTTATAATTATAAATTTTATATACCAATATAACAAATTCATGACATATTTTCCAAATGAGGAAACTAGGACAAAGGAAGATTTAGTGAATAAGAGATAGATGACAGGTGTTTCCAGAGCTTGTGTTTAAGTCCTTAAGCTTTTATTAATAACTTCAAATATGCATTTGTATAATTTCTCATTAATAGATATGGTAACAAAATATTCAAAGCAAAAATATTTGGGTTTATTTAGACCCAATGAGCATGAACACTTTTTCCTAGGGGGGTTTGGGGGGAAGAAAATGGTAAGGAATATAAGGGAAGAAAAAGCAAAAAAATCAAAACCTCTTCACCCTATATGTTGGTTAAGAACATATTACCCCAACAGGATGTAAACATTTCCTTAATGATCCTGCAGTTATAACAAGCAAAATAAACAGTCCAACTTTAACATGTCCCTCCTCCCTTAGGGCCTCAGCTTTACCTTGCAGTTTAAGAAATAGTGACTCATTTGGACTGGGGCAAGTCCCTGTGGATTCAGGGAGTTAGTGATCGACTAATGGGTTATGGCGTTATTGTCAGTAGATGTTATTCCCACGGGAGGCTGGACCATTGCATCATTCAGGTAAAGACATACTTGTTATGTGTGTGGCAAACAAAAGCCTACCCAAAGAGGTTCCCCAGAGAGCTCCAAGTGAAAGACATGCAGTGTTTGCCTGTTCCACATCTGTTCCTTCCATGGTTTTTAGAAAAAAACTTCCTGGGAAGCTATGAAAGCAACCTCATTTGACTAGATATATTCCAAAGTAAGAGATCTCATTCTCCATCAAATGCCATACAAGAACACTGTCAAATAAGATAGCTAAAAATGCATCTTTAATGGAGACATACAGAAAGTTAAAGATCCTAATTTAATCTTCATGAAGATTTCAACTGTTATTTTTAAAGTGTTTGTAAGTTCATCATTTTAAATAAGAGGAACTGAAAACATATCTAGAATGAAAAGTCATAAATTTTAAACCAGCTGTTTTCCTTTTCACATATTTTACAGAAGGTCCTCAGAAACCTAGTCTGTTATAAAGTTACTGTTAATTATACCATATGAAAAAAATGCATTCATTTTTAAAAGTGTAAAGAATGTCAAACCAATGAATTCTACTAACTTAATCTCCTGCTTGACCACAATTCAAAATCCTTTTACTCTTTCCACTTTTCTTAAGTACAGTGTATAGTTAACTACTGGTTATGGGGTGGAAGGTGGTTTATAAGTGTTGGAACAGGCAGAAGTTCAAGTTACCAAAAGGAAAAAGGGTGGTGGGCCTCATTCTACCACTGTGCTAGTTAAGCAGATTCAAATTAGTGACTTCTCCACATTTAGGGAACTCAGTATGAAACCACAAGTCTTGCAAACAATGACTACTCTACTGCAATACTTATTGTTCAAGGGAATACACATGCTCAAAGAGAGCATAAAAAGCATTGCAGTGGGTAGCAATGCTTTTTGCTTAAAACATAAGCAAAAAGAGATGCCTTTAAATAGAGGCAAAAGAATATCTCAAAGTTGTCATTCGGAAGAGGTAAAAAAAACAGTCAACAAATGAGTAAATAAGAAACAAAGGAAAGAGACATGATTCACAAAAAGAGATGAAGCAGCCTGGTTTTGCTCAGATATTTCCAACTGCCTCCCCCCTCTCCAACTCCACACCCCCAACACCAATACAATCAGCCTTCTCACAAAATGTCCTTTGTTCTTCATTTATTTGGCTCCTTTTATGTGCTAGGCAGTGTATTACTTGACTAAGAGAGAAACCATAAATAAAATACTCAACTGCTTCACTTTATACCAAAAAAAAAGAAAAAGAAGAAAAGAAACTTAGAAAGAGGTCTTTTGCACTCAAAAATCTCAGTCTATTGGAGAAGACAATCCCCAGGATCAGGAGATAAGTTCCAAATTTGAGAGAGGTAACAAATGTCAGTGTCGCCCAGGAAGGTTTCACAGAAGAATGAGATAGGAACTGGGTCTTGAAGGGTAAGTCAACAGTGCACTCTCAGCAAGGAGAAAGGTGCATTCAAAGGCAGGCAGACGGGAAAGCTGGATCTGGGGAAGGCATGCTGCTCAACCTGGTGAAGAAAACAGGATTCATTGAGGAGAATTAGGAAGACAAGCCTGGAAAGGGTCTGAAGTTCTCGTGTACCTTAGAGCTGCCAGAGAGCCACTGACATTTCTTAAACAGGACAGTGACTAGATCAGATTTAGGCTGAAGGAAGATTAATCTCACGTTAGAAAACAGACTTGTTACCAGGAAGCTCAGACACATATCTACTCCTTTCTAGCAACTTTACAAAAATTAAGTGTAGATACTAAGAGTATTTACCCAATTTCCCTTCATCCTTGTGTATTTTATTTTTCAAAACTTACTTATATAGACCCTAAATCCTTTTTGGAATTAGGCAAAATAAAAGAAAAAGAAACAAAGAAAACTAAGAAAGGTAGGAAGGCAGATGGGCAGGCAGATTATCAGTTCTCCCAACAGAAGGGAAAATGAACTCAACTTTGACATACTTTATTGAAATTCAAAGATTCAATAGCACGTATTACCTAACACAAGTTATAGTACATATTATTTTTCCTCTTTCTATAATTGACTTCCTGAATTTTTCTGTTAATTTCTAGATCCTTTCATTGACGTATCATGACCCTTTAATATGTTCTACAATTTATTGTTTCATTTTAAACATAAAGCCAAAGCGAGATACATGCAATTCTTCTTCAATAAAAAAGAAAACACAATACTATAGGCACAAGGATACAGATACATTAAAAAATAACAAAAAAAATTGCCCAAACAAAATTTTCATAGCTGTACACTTTTATTTTCTAAAGTAGTTTTTAAAAAAAATCTCTAATCATAATTTTTTTTTTTTTTTTTTGAGACCGGTCTTGCTCTGTCACCCTGGGTAGAGTGCAGTGGCATCATCATAGCTCACTGCAGCCTCAAACTCCTGAGCCATCCTCCTGCCCCAGCCTCCCAAGTAGCTGGGACTATAGGCACTGGCCACCACACCCAGCTAAGTTTTTCTAATTTTAGTAGAGATGGGGTCTCACTCCTTGCTCAGGCTGGTCTCAAACTCCTGAGCTCAAGCAATCCTCCTGCCTCAGCCTCCCAGAATACTAGGATTTACAGGCATGAGCCACCATGCCTGGCCTATGATACTTTTTTAAATACAACATATTGAGACACGATAGGACTTTTAAAGAACTATTTCGTAACCACCAGGTTAATATTTATTCCAATAGGCAGTATACCCTGAATGTTAATAACATATCCCAAAATGTCCATGTCCAGGAACACACTGAGCAAACATTTGGAATCACAGTGACAAAACAAACAAGTAACTACAATAACTTGCAATATTTTTTATCAGATATTTTTTTAAAAGAGGGGTTCAAGATAAACTTCTGACTTTTCTCATTTGTACAGCAGTGTTGGCTCTCCATAAGCACTGGAAATCTCAACATCAGAAAAATACAAGTAAGGTAATCAAAGGTGTCACTAGCTTTTATTAAACATGTTTACATTTCTAGAGAGTCCAAAATTGTGAAAAGCAAATGTGAGGACAAATAAATGTGCCAAATAAAGTTATACTGAGCATTTTGGGGAAAGGTTTATGCCTCACTATTAAAGCACTGTTCCTCAGGAAGTGGAGAATAAATAAAATATTTTCTTTGGTTTATGTTTCAAACTCAAATATCAGATTGAGAAGTTTACACTTAGGAATAGCAAAAGAATGAATCACTTAACTATGAAGTTAAAGTGGAAAAAAAAGCTAAAACAATATTTAATAAATTTAACATGCAGTACTCTCTATTAATACCATACACCCTGTAGCCAAATTCTGTTACAACAAACTTCAAGGGACTAAATTTATTTTATTATCTTGGAATATTTTTCTTGAATATTACTTGAAATAGATAATTGGCCAGGAGCCTGAAAATATTTTAGTTATATAGAGCTTCTTGTAATGGGATTTGATCTGTATTTCATTAAAAAGCCAACTAATCATACTCATCTGGGGAAGCCATAACTTATTTGATTTGTTCTATAACTCCATTTCATTTAACTTTCATTTTTTATGGTAACACATTGTGAACAAACTGAAGGAAAAATACCCACTTGGACATTATGATATTTGTTTGTAGCTTTGTCCTGGTTTTAGTTTCCTGCTTAATGACTAAATAGCACCACAGTGGGTAATGCACTAGAGGAAAAGTGGTGAATCATTAAAGAGTTCGTAAATTTTAAAAACAGGGGCAGGCCTTCTGGGTGCCATATGCTTCTAGAAAACCCAATGTTGTGTTGTATTAATTGAACCGTGAAGCTTTTATTAGTCCTCTTTAAAAATGCTTGCAGTGAAGCTTTTATTAATGCTTACCCTCAAATTGTTTACACTACGTAGCATTTCCATAACAATTTATATTTCAAAGAACTTTTTGATCATTAGTTAAACCTACTCTACATTTTTATAAGGGAATTCAGCTGTTTAGCAAAACAGAAGCATGAAGGGAAATCTCTTAACTAATTTTGGCCTGAGATTTGCCTATGAGAAAATGAATAGAATGTGAGATCCTGCTATGCACCTTTAGCTTATAGAAATAGCCTGACCCTCTCACTCCATATGGGAAGAGTACTTGTTATAAGTGTTCCCACAATGGTGAAGAAAAGGGAAATGAACAACCTTTTTACCATGCGCTCTGAAAACCAATGCTATAGGACTTTGCCACAAAACTCTGGCCACGCTTACCTAAAACTTCACAGCTCTTCCAAACTTACCTAGAACCCAACAAGGC
This sequence comes from Microcebus murinus, assembly GCF_040939455.1. Taxonomy (NCBI): domain Eukaryota; kingdom Metazoa; phylum Chordata; class Mammalia; order Primates; family Cheirogaleidae; genus Microcebus; species Microcebus murinus. The sequence continues at coordinate 32,816,833 of NC_134112.1, forward strand.
CACAGAATTGTACAATTCTAGGGGCTTAATGCACATTGTATTCTATGCTTTAAAAATTCCTCTGGATGCATTTTCATCAAAATTACATTATAAAAATTAGATTAATCAAATTTAAAAGTCATATTGAAATCATTTTAGGGTTGATGCAGCCTAATTTATTTACTCTTACAAATGTCCAGGCTCAAACTATGTTTTCTATAATCTTGGGATTATACTAAAAATCTGCTTTGGTTTAAAATAGGGTTAAACTTCTTTTGAGGAAAAAGAAAGGTACTCCATAAGAACCTCTTTGGTCCAGCCACCTCTCCATAAAAACCACATGGTCTAGACAGCAGAGGATACATGTAAATCACTAGAATTTTCCCCACAAATTATTATCTGCCTCTAGGTTTCAAACAGTGTTAGCTTTTTATTTATTTATCATCACAGAACAAAATAACTGAATTATCTTATTTTGGCTCACAGGAGAGATACTTACTTGACACAGGCCTTAATGATGTATTTTTTGTTTTTATAGAGTTTCAAAATGAAACACTGGTGCTGTTAGGCAGACTATGAGCATTTCCACACTTTGTCAAGCCATAGTGAAGAGTACTATGCATTATGTTATCTACTACCCACTCCTCTACAATCTACAGCATAAGACTTTTTGAGGGAGGAGTCTGAAAATCTTTATTTTTAAGAGCCCTAGGTGATTTTTATTATCTGATATTACTTGGAAAACGCTAGATTGGATGAGTCCTAAAGTCTTTCCTTCTGAGATTTGGCAATTCAGATAAAAATTAAACTACTAGAAATAGCATTCATACTGCTATACAGAGGAAAAGAATTTCTGGTCTATATTATTAAAATATTTAAGACACTGAATGGGCCAAAACTATTAACATTTCTGTCATAATGGTAGAAACCATGTTTTAGTATTCTTTGTGTCTCTACTGGGTAACACACTGCCTGGCACAAAATAGATGCTTAAGTTTTGAATGAATGAATATCTCAACTGCAGTAGCTAGCGGCCAATCTTATCCAAACAGATTATCCAATCTTCTACCCATTCAGGCTCCTCAGTGCTCCAAAGCAATACCCAATGCTCTAACTTTGAAGAGTACTGGGGCAGCAAGATTAAATAAAAACTAGTGAATCCCATATACAAAAATCAGCACTTATTGTTTGACTGAATACATGATTAAAACACTAGCATTTTGTACTTGGTATCAACTGTATTTGAATATGGATGTAGAACTTTTCTGAAAATGGTGTTAATGCATGGGAAAAATAAGAATCCACACTATCCCAGAACCAATTTTGAAGACAAACATAAATACTCAGTCTGAAACATGGCCTATTAAAGAATTTCTGTAACTACTGGAATGAGTCTATTTTTCTTTCTGGTGCACAATAACTCCTTAGAGCCATTTGTGTAACAAAAGAAAAATAAATGGATGGTGATTGCATAAGACCAATTTAATTCTCTTTTTAGATGGGGGAGGAAGGACATAAGAAAAACACTTTTTCTAAGTCAAACAATTAAGTTATTTCTCACCAGTACAATATATATGGCACCATAAGACATAGGCTAATAACAGCAAAAGAATATTTTTATGTTTATGGCAAAAACACCTTCCTTTATATCTGCAAAGTCATTTTAGGTCTCTGATCATAGTTTGTTACTTGCAATAAATAGAAGAGACTCCTACCCACCTGGCACATTTGCCACGACTTTCCTCAACTTCAGATTTCATTGACAAACATTTCCTAAACAGAGTTGACTGAGACCTCTACTTAACATTGTTCTCAACAGGGCAGAATGATTTTAAGAAAAAAATACACAGGAAATTTTAGTAACTTTGAAGTCAAATGAGCTTCAATCAACGGTTGTCTCATTTATACCCCACTTTTTCCATTCTCCTAACTGAATAATTATTATGACTGGCAAGAATTTCCTCATCAAAATAGCAGCCTCAAAGATCTTCATATTATAAAATCAATATTCTTGGGGGTTAGGGTATGCCAACTTCTGCTGCCAAGTAATACAAGAAAAAAATATTTGACCATGGTCATTCTAAATTAAGTAAGTGCCTCTTTTAAACTATGCAATTTTGAAACCGTGAATTTAGACACAAATAAATACATGTAATAATATTTAAAATGTAATACATACATATAAAATGTAAATATTATTTCAAGTTCATCCCAATAGAAAGGATAATAGTACTATATTACAATTGCAATGAGCAATGTAGCTCATAGAACAGGGCTGTCTGTAGGGGACAGAGGGGGAGGGGCTGAGAAACAGGTTGAGGAGGTTAGACCTGTGGTTACCAAACTATGGTTCCCAGGCAGAAATAGCATCGCCTGGGGGAACCTGTAAAAATCACAATTCTTGGGCCTCACTCCAGACCTACTAACCCCAAAACTATGAGTATGTGGCTTGTTTTGACAAACTCTCCAAGTGATATCAATGCTTGTTGCTAAAGTTTAAGAACTACTAGGCTATGGAGACTCAGAGATAACAGGCATAGGTAACTTTCATCTGCTTAACCAGATGACACAATGCCAACAATACACCATGGTTGTAACTAAAGACTCTGGGATTTCTTTACTATATCACTTAGAATTAACAATCACAGCTACGCTTTCCAATAATTCCCAGTTCCAAATTCAGCATACAAGTTGGCAGCCTGTTGGGGATGTTGAGAAAGGTTAATTACACAGTGAATTCCTCAGCAGCCAATCTGGGTGTGGCAATCCAAGGACTGAAAATCTTGGCAAAAGTTTTCTCCTTAAAATCCCTGATTATAGCATTATATAACTTCAACTTAGAGAGTTGACTATCTCAAAGATTTCAATATGCTGAAGAATATACAGAAATCAAGGCTCCCATAATGATCCAAGCAGAAAATTCTTTTAACATTTGTCTGTTATTAGCATATGGTATCTGATCCCACTCCATCATTCCCAAAACTTGGATTGTGTTTGTTCCAAAAGTGACACCCTGTTCCTGGAGGAATGGGTGTTGGCTGTGCTGATCACAGCAGTACATGATCCACACATATCACTCTGAACTTGGAGGAAGCAGGTGCTGAGATTATAATTAAATATGTATATAGGAAACAGGAGTGGCAGCAAAGAAGGGTGGGGAGGAAAAATATCCTTCCTTCCGGTGTATCAAAGAGATGGAGGTGGAGTCAATCCACAAGCTGACTTCCAAAGCCTCACGGCTTAATTTAGAAGCATACAGACACCTTTTAGGTCAGAAAGACTAAGGGTGTGAATTAGATTCCTATGTAATACTTAATATTCATAACTTCATAAAATTCAATCTGAATGTGACATTAGAAGCAGAAGAATTAAAGCCCAGTGCTCAGACTATAATGCAAATGAAATTAGTTGCCCAGGAAACAAAATAGGTTAAGTAATAGAAAATTAGCTACAGAATGCAAAATTCAAAATTTAGTATAATATTAACCCATCTTCATTAGGAAAAAGAGTTCCTTCAATACTTAAATTGCTTGGTTTGAAGCACCACAGAGCACTATCTTTCACATAAAGTCTAATAATGGGTTAAGAAGCAACCAGACTGACCGGGCTGCACTGGTGAGCTCATCATGGGAACCAGAGAAACTGAGAGACTAGGATGAGGATTCACAGCCTTGGTTCGTTCAGCTGGCGATGGTGGTCCCAGAGGGTTTGGCAGAGGAGAAACCTAGAACATAAGAAATATGCAATGGATAAGATATAAGCTATGTCGAGTCACACTGAAAAAAAAAAATCAGAGAAAACTGGCCTTGAGTCTTAGCTCAGCTACAACTTGACACTGAGGGTCTTTGAGGATGTCACATCAACTTCCCATTTCTCTAAGTCTTCATCTGTAAGAAAGCAAATTTAGCAGTCTTGCTTATGGCACAGGAATATCATGAACACCAAAATAAAATAATAGGTGTAGAAGGAATCTGTGAGTGAGAAGGCAATTCACGTAATTATAATTAGTTTGCTATTTATTATTCACTACAATTGGTTTGCCATTTTTATTATTATAGAAACTAAAAATCTTTTTTTGAATTTTGGATATAAGTATCTCACTACAACAGCATTTTAAACTATCATTGCCAAAGACTTCCTTTTACTGATGGGACCTCCTGGCAAAAAAATAAATAAAAATGTTTAATGGACTAAAAAAAGGAACAAGTAGGCCATAAACTATAACAGTGACAGAAAACTCCCATTACAATTGCCATTTCTTCTCGAAGTCTTTTGCAATCTTGTTCCAGCCAAAAGTAATAACAGCCATTGTCTTTCTAGGAGTTGCACTAACCAGATAGACTTCTTGAAAGGAATTTAAGGGACTTTCTGCCTTTAATTTAAATGTACTCCCACTTCTAGACACTTAGAGGAAAAGCAATTGGAAGGACCTTTTCCTAACAGTTTACTGGAATGTCAGACTTAAAAATAAAAGAAGCAGCTTTTAAAGTTACACTTAATGAGGTTCTTACCAAAATAGTATATCCCAACTGCACTATTTTTATAGACAGATGCTGTAACTCTCAGAATTATACATCTCTTTATCTTGAGAATCCAACATATTTATTGTGACTCGTTTCCCCATCAGTATTTTGAAAGTGTCATTACTATTTTTGCCCAAATGTATAAAGCTGGATATAAAAACATATTTTCTTTGAAGAACTTTATAACATCACCAAGAATACCTATGATATTTCCAATGATCTCTAAATAGAAATGTGCTATTTAGTGATTAAAGTAGCTAAGTAGAGTCATCAGGTCTAGCAGGCTATTTCTCATCACATCTTTAGTGCTCAATAAGTATTAAGATTTAGTTGCAATAAAAATGTACATTCTGATAAATCTCCTTTAAAACTTATTTTATTAGCATTATCAAAACAATCTTAATTTCCATGTCGATGAGAAAACAACATCTCTACAAAATGAAGATGAAAAACAAACAGCAAAAACTATTTTAATTTTTATATCAGGAAATGGACATTCTGACATTGACTTTAAATAAAAAATTGTCAATGTCATATTTATTATAACATCATTTTCCTATTTCTTTATAGTAACAAAGTACTTTTAGACATATCACCATATTCGATATTTTCACAAGAACCATGCTAATAGATAACTTGTAACTCTCTCATCCCACCTGATGGGTAGAAAATAGAGATGTCATGTACTTCATACTTAAAAATAAAAATAAATATAAAAATTAAATTTACTGGAATTTGAACTTACAGACTATCTTAAATTAATAAATGTGAGCTCTGAGATTTTTGTAATTTTTATTTTTTTTATGTTGCAGTTTGAAGCATTTCATAAACGCTCTTGATACATTCTTGATTCTCAGTGACACAGTTTGATTTTAAATTAAGAATAACAAATAGCAAGGGATAGGAAACATTTAGAGAATGTAAGTGCAGCAGCTCTGAAAGATGCCTTCCATCAAGAACAAGTTAGTCTGTGTTTTTAAAAATACTGTTTTTAGTGTCACTTTGCACATATACTGATACTTGTATATGTACAAATACAACTCAAATTTAATCAACAATCTCCAACAACTCAACAGTGGTAACTCCTGCCACTTATTTCCACAAACAACACATATAAACACTGTCCATGACATGCTGATTTGTGGCTAGATATATAATTATTGGGTTTTGACTACATAGCTCAAAACTTGAGTTACAAAGTGATCTGGGATGGAAATACAAGTTTGGCTTCTGAATATCATTTTTTTTAATTTAAACAATTCTCTTTGCCATTCAATGCTCTTAACAACTGCCAAATCATGATGTATTCTTTTAACGTTATGAAAGCATTGTTATCTGAACACTGTTATAAAAAACAATTAACAGGCATTTCTATGTTATATGTACTAGTTTCCACTTATTGCATTTCCATTTTCAATAAGCCACATTAAACCAGAGTTATCACTACAACTACAGCTGCACAACTGGAATATGGTCATTTAAAGAGTTCTCCTAAAATGTTTCAGGGGTATTGGTTCGCTATATGTACATGCACATTATGTATATGGATGTATCATAGACTATACATGCCTCCCTCTATTCATGGCTGCAAAATCAGCATATTAGCTGCATGGTCTACACTTTTAAGGGACAAAATCCATACAGAATTTTACATAAATTAATACCATTTTTAGCTGCTTGGAAAAGAAAGGGGGTTAGTATTCAACATCTGTCTATGAGAATGGGCAATATTTTTCTGAAATCTTCCCACACTTCTTTATTCAAAAGGTTAAAGAGAAATAGACTGTTCAGAATGAGGAAGTTTTCCCCCTCATATATTAGTCATACTTACAATAAGCCTAAACTAGAAATAATAGGAAACTGGCCTTCAAGAGGGTAGATAACAAACAACAACAAAAAAAAACCAGAAAAATAATGCAGATTGCAAGTATCAATTATTAAAGCATATAATAAAATATATTTGCTTTAAATTAATAGTTTCAATTAATTGAACATGAGTTTGCCCATGCTGCAAATATATGTGTGTGTGTGTGTGTGTGTGTGTGTGTGTGTGTGTGTGTGTGTGTGTGCATATTTAAAGAAATAAACACAAGTGCAACAAAAACAAAACTGCTTCAATGAATCCTTCATCTCTTGAGATCTAGGAATGGTTATTTTGGTTCTTAACTATATTCTCTGAGCTACTTGGATCCTTAATAAAAGACTTAGGATCTTTGCTTCAAAAAGATTATCTCTGACTACAAGTTGATCAGCTCCCTGCAAGTAAGTTACTGCTATAATATCCTGGGATACAGCAAAAGGCAACCACCCAAGGCAGTGACATCTTGCAATGTCTTAGCTTGCCCACACAGCCACGGAGAGAGAAGGCACTAAAACATTTTATTGTCCCACCTCATTACTGTCACCAAACTGATTTGCAATGGTCTTTCCATAGGTCCTTTAACCATGACCTGTTCAGTAGCAATAACATTGCAAATCAGCAGAGCTTTACAGGTCACAAAGAATTTGCACATGGAATATCTCCTCTGATCTTCACAGCAGTCCTCTGGAGTACACTGTTCTTAAGATTATTCCCATTTTACAGATGAGGAGTCTGAGGCATAGAGGTTTCAGAGGTTTGTTCACAGACATGTGGGTGGTAAATGTAGGACTGGTCTTCTGACTCTTAGCCCATAGCTCTCTTTGTTACATCACAAGGAATTATAGGCCGTTTTAGTAGAGCTGCTTAAATATCATCACAAGTTCAATAATAGCTCATTGAGATACAGGTCTTCCTTACTAAATAACCTGTATCCTTTAGTGAGCCATAGAATAGATAGAACTCAGTCAGAAAACATGGTAAAATCAATCAAAATTGGAATAAATGTCTACAAGTCATCTCTCAGCAGAAGCTTTCAAATTTGACTTAGACTTCATATACCCTGAATACCACAATATTCCTTTTGGTTTTTAACTATATTCTGAGCTTCTTATTACAGTTTTCTTTTTACTCCCTTTTGGCAATTGGTATTATTTTGAACAGTATGCTACTAAGAAAGCAGAATGCTTCTGTAGTCTATGTAACAAAAGTCTTGTCTATGTGCCTCTAATATATCTTTCCCAGACTCAGGACAAATCATAATCTATAGTTCAGTCTACAAAGCCACCACACTCATCTGCAGGTCTTTCTCTTCTCATCTGGAGCCATTAGCCCTGATTCCTCTATAGAGTATGCTTCATAAGCTGACTCAATTTATCAAATCCACTAACAGATAATTTATTGGTGGGAAAAGCCTACTGGGACAGTGCATTGAGCACCAAGAGATTCATCAGACCCACAGTCTCTCTCTTATGCCTCAGAACCTGAAATTCTGCCACAATTTCAACTTTGGAGAAAAGCACTAAAAAATTGCTCTGAACATTCTATTCAATTCAACAACCTTTATTGAGTACATAGAAGACACTCTGTTACCTATTATGGAAATCTCAGATGGTATTTCATTTCTCTGTTTCTTGCATTTTCCATAGACAGTTACCAAAGTCAAAACACTCCTTTCCATGTCAATTAATATTGCTTCGGCTCAATTAATTGTTTGTACTTAATTGGATTCTTGATCTGTCTTCTATCTGGTATTCCTGCCTTCAGGGAATGTATAAATGAATGAATGAGTCAGTAAATACAATTTGGTGACACACCAGCTCCTTGGCTGGCATTTGAGTTCCTTCAAAATAATTCAAATCTCCTTCCACTCCATTTTTTCTCCTTCCTTCTTTTCCTCAGACATAACCCCTATGGTTTCAGGCAATACTTCTAAACTGATGTTCAACATTATGAACTACTACCGAGGCACAGGCACCAGCTGATCAGAACGAACAGTTGTTGGATGAGCACTGGTGTGGCTGTACTAAAGCACATCAGCTGACTATTAATCCTGATTATTCCTGTACATTATCATTCACATTCATAGTTCCATGTTTTTGTGCCTTCCTCTGCAAAGGATACTATTACCTCTTCAAAGTGGTAACTTTGAATTCTTTAAGGCCATGTTCAAATGATAATTCTTAACCAACCACTCCATGTAAAAGGACAGCTTCCTCATCTACATTCCCATTGTACATTGTGTCATACTGCCACACCTCTTATATTAGACAATAATAATACTAAGTCCTAAGTCAGTGGGATTCTTTTATCCACCATGAGACTATGTTCTTCTGTTCAGGGATAGCACTATATTTGTCTCTGTAATCCCCACACCTAACACAGAACCTGGTTCATGGCAGGTGCACTATAAATTCTTGATGAATGAGGGAACAGATGGGGAGCTGGGGCAGAATCATTTATCCAATTTGTTAAGTATATAATTCTGAAGGACCAATGCACAGTCTTTTGATTTGGATCAGAGTAAGAAAGAAAAAAATTCTAGAGTTTGGGCCACCAAGCAGGAAAAGCAGACCCCTATGGGATAGGTGCTTTCATGGATTGGGGAAGACATCAGATATTCTGAAAAAATTTGCCCATGTATTACATTGTCCAAGACAGGATGATTTTGTAGCCTTTTCATTTGAGGTGATTTCTCAGATCATTGGAAGGGTTCAGCTTTCTCACTTTCTTATTTATAAGTCTCTGCTTTTCCCCCCAAGGGAAATTCATTTTTTTTATTAGACAAGCTCTATGAACTCAAGTTTTCCCCAATATAATCAAACCACTATTCATCAAGATATGGGAACATGGAATGCAGAGATGTAAGGATATTTCTTACCCCTCAACTTTAGTAGCAGACGCAGGGCTGTGCTCATAATGCTCCTGACAATACTTATGTTGTCCTAAGGATTAGGATAGTGGAGGAGTCTGGGACTTTGGGGGCTCTGGGGACTCTGGGGACTAGGAAACTGGTGGGCACAGGCAAGAGCCACAGCAATGATGCAGTTGGCGATTTAACCTTCCCTAATACCATAACATGCTGGTGCTCTGAATCACCAAACACAATGGCAAACAAAGACTGGCATGTCAACTACTTTTGGTTCATTCTGTTCTCCGGGGAGTTATCCATGCAAGATTATTGGTTTCACTCCCCTCCTGCATTGCCAGACTGCACCCTCAGAGTATAGCTAAGAGCAGGAAGTGTTGCCCAGAGGGCCACACATCTCGCACACACTCTCTGTGCTTAAGCTTCCTTCTAACACTTTTAGGAGAACCATTTAAGCACAGGCTACAATGTCGGGTGTAATATAGAGCAGGGAACGCAGCTTGGGAGGTTAGTTATGCATATATTTTGCATATTTAAGATAGGATTCAGTAGTCTATCCTATAAATATAACTCAATGGTAACATCTAAAAATACATAACATAATCAGGAATGGTCTGCTGGATATTGCATTTCATAAGAAGAAATCCTGCCAACTACGGTACCTGCACTAATAAAAATAGACCTTTTCGTAGTAAACTTTCATTTTTAAAACACTGGGCTTAGTCCCAGGGTGTCCAGTACCCAAGTTATATCTTAAACAGCTTCTATGTCACAAAGACCATTTTATCAAAAAGCCTTATTCCATTGGCTTCTATTGGATCATCTTTGAAGGGCCCTATCCGCAACTTCCCTCCTTGGACAATAGGGAGTCACAGTCACCATTATCACATCACCAATTTGACTTTAAAACGAGACTCACAATGCCCAGAAACTGCAGGATATTTAAGGCTCCTTTTCAGTCCTGGCAAAGGCGTTGTTAAAAAAAAAAAAAAAAAAAAAAAAAAAGCTTTGTCTACCTGTAAATACACATGGTACAGAAGTCCAAAATAGAATTGTGAAAAGGAAGTAACAGTCGAAGTGAAGGAACTTGTAACAGACAACCTCTGATACCCGTGCAGCAGGAGGGCTTTAGAACTCACACACTATAACCTTCCCTGCAGAAAACTGCCCGACCAAGCATGCTTAAAAGAACTTGGCTCCCCTGGTCTACTACCTCTCTGGTGTGGAGGCACCAGTTATGATCAGCTAGCCAAATACAAAAGACCTTTATCCATCATTGTAATTTAGAGTCACATGGTTCTCTTTTTCAAGCTTCAATATTGTGTACATTAAAAAAAAAATTCTGTGATTTCTTTAATGCTGCAACCTACCTCTTGAAGATCTGATAATGCTCACATTCAGCAAAGTGCCCTTGAAAAATGTCTCACTAGCTGGGTGGTCTGGAAGTCAATTAACCTCTCTGAGCCTCAGTTGCTTAAACATGAATTATTTAACTTACCAGGTCATTGTAAGTATTGCAGGAAATAAATGTAATCATCAGTAAGGAGAAGGTGCTCAAAAACGTTAGCTATTATTATCATTATTATTGTAGAAATTGTGTTTTACTTCAGGCCAAATTCTATCCCAAGAGAAAACAGTGACACACAGTGCCTCTCACTGTGGAACAAAGTCCTGCAGCACAGCTATTAATCTTTCTCACTCCACTAGGGTTACAACAGGGATCTAATTACTAAAGCTTTTTTCCATTCTTTCTTTCTTTCTGTCTTTTAGAAGGAAAACATGTACTCTAAGGAAATACAATGAGCTATCCCTTGCTTGCGAATTATACTATGTTTACTTTAATCTTTCACTGATGTTACTCACATTTAAAAATCACTTGGGTATTGATAGAAAGGAAAACATTAGAATGGGGGAAAAAATAGTAAGTTAGGTACAACTATCACTTTGTAGAAATTTGAAGAGAAACATGAAGTGTACTCCCCTAATGCTGTAGAGATCCTTCTATAAAGAACTTTTCTGTGGTTTTATCAATTTGGCTTGGGAATTTCAATAGGCTCCTTTTTCTATTTTCGGCAGGATTTCACGGGTCATTTTACTTGCTGCTCTATGTATTGCTAGTGGTCCATCCAATTTTAAGCCAGCCAAGATACATCTGCAGGCATGGAAAGATATGCCCCTCGGGTGAAGAAATGATAACAGCAGAAAACCCACACATTGAAGAAGGAAACCAGGATGAGCCCTGAGCAACCAGGGCCATTGCCCAAAGATATAAGGTACAGGGGACTCTTCCTCAGGCAAGATCTACGTTGTCACTGATTCTGTTTACTCCTCATCCCCTCATCTATGGTCCGCTTTTCCACTAGGTTTCTCCAGGATCTCTCCCAATTGAATAGGCCATTCCTCCTTTAACCCCTTTCCAAAGAACCTACCTTCACTAATGAGTTGAACCAACCCCATATCTCCTATCTTTACCTCTTTCCCATCCCCTCCCAAAGAACTCTATTTTATACCTAAGATTTATCTCGATTCCATCTCTCTCTGATCCTTTTCTAGCCTATACTTTTCCTTTTTCTACAGAGGCTTCCTTGTTAACACACACCAGGATACCTAATTTAGGATACATCTAAATTTCCAGAATATGCTAATATGTAAAAAGTGAATCATCGTATCAGATATCTTATTCTTTGAACTTTACCCTACTAATTAGTAGTGACTTTTCTAACTTGCATAAACTTTATATTGATATTCAAGTTAAGAACAACCAGGTTCATGCTATGGAACTTTGTGGGCTCTATATTTAGCACAGGGGCAACAGTTTTAACCATGCTTGAATTTATAAAATAACATGTACTTACTGAGTGCTTGCTGTGAATGTTCAGTACAAGCCTGAGATAGTTCCTGCCTCACAGATTTCACACCAGTCACTTTTCAGAGTGTGGTCCAAGAACCCCCCTGGAAATGCATATTTAGACACTCAAGACTTATCTGAGATCTCCTAAAGCCGAATCTTTGGGACAAAGGCCCAGAAACAGCAGTTTTAACAAATTTCCATGGCGATTCTTAGCTGAGCTAACGTATGAGAACCACTGGAGAAACAACATACACCTATGAACAATTAAGAAACAAAATAAAACATATAGAGAAAGTAACACGGTAAAAAGTACACAGACTTTGGAGTCTGATTGACTTTAAGGCAAATTTCAACTGTTGTATTTTCACAAGCAAATTATTTACCACTCCGACCTTCAGTTTCCTCTCCTATTAAGTTGCTGGCTCTAATAGCTGCTTGCAAAATCACTAAGGATGAGTGACAATATATTTAAAATACTAAGCATAGTGCTCAACGAATGTGAGGTATTGTTATGACATTCGGGGCCTCTATGCTGCAAACTGCCCCTGGAATTATGAACTGCTGCAGCCCTGATGACTATCATTCTCTTAAAAAAAAATTGGACAGCACAAGTGCTGTAGGAATTTTAAGAAGGGAAGTTTTCATTGTGTTTATAGGTAGAAGGGGAAGGTACCACGGAAGAGCAGGCACACAGCTTTAAGGTATTGAATTTTAGTAATGGTTAACAGAAATGTCCTCCTTTCCTGGAAGTTCACCAAGTCCTAACCTCAATGAATTATAAATAATTTCAAGAAATAATTTTAAAACTGTGTTGCTGTGTTCTTCAACTATTTGTGATTTAAAATGATCTATTTTTGTATTCCCCATATCATAAAATATTTTCAATGTAAAAATTATCCTCAAAATTATCTCAAATTTTATGCCAGCAACAGGATGTCAGTAGTTTGTTTTATGTAGCACACTCTGTTCCCACTGAGATGGCAGAATTTCATACAGACTGCTTCTTAAATATGAGTTTTGTTTTTCTGTTTTTTTGAGGCAGAGTCTCACCCTGTCACCTGTGTTAGAGAGTGCCGCAGCATCAGCCTGGCTCACAGCAACCTCAAACTCCTAGGCTCAAGCCCTCCTTCTGCCTCAACCTCCCAAGTAACTGGGACTACAGGTGCACACCAACAGGCCTGGCTAATTATCTCTATTTTTAGTACAGACAGGGTCTCACTCTTGCTCAGGCTGGTCTTGAACTCCTGACCTCAAGGGATCCTCCCGCCTCAGCCTCCCAGAGTACTAGGATAACAGGTGTAAGCCATCTCACTGGCCTCAAAAATGAGTTGTTTACATACAAAATGATTGTGCTAACCTCCTACCAGGAGGCAGCATTCTTTGGATCACTATACTATTATTATAGTACAATATGGGTTGCAGCTTTTCCACGGTCTCTTTCAAAAACCATGTGAAAGATGTTCACTAAGGGTCAAGGAGGCTGCAAAGACAGAAGCTTACCTGCTCCAGGAAGCCAATTGGCTCATGAGGGGATCAAGCCTCTTAATGACACCCTTGGTAAAACAGGCTTATCAATTAAGGTAACTCACTCAGAGCCAGTCCTATTATACCTCATTATTCCTATGAAGAATCAAGAACAACTGCAAGTCCATCTCAAAAACTAGAAAAAAGCTTCAAATGATAAAACCTGCAAAAATAATGTACCAATTACTGTGTATATAAATACAGTGTCAGAACTCAAAACAAACTCAGCACTCAATCCACAGGACATTTATTCCCTCTGAGTGAGAAAGCTTCTTTTGAAACTGAGAATCTATATAAAAACAAGGGGACTAAAACAATTCATTTTATTACAGGCAACTTCTATTAATGTCACACAGGGGAAAAGACACAGCCCTTGCTTCCATCTTCCAGTTCTGCAAGAAAAAATATGCATATATGTATCCAAGTATTAAAATAGACTGAGACAGATCAACACATATAAATAGCTCAATGCAACATCTGTAGCGGTCCTTTAGATTGTATTAAAGTCCTTGCTGTTTATCAGGTTGGTAAATCATATCAGCTTCTAGTTATTTAAATTGCCAGTTGCTGGGCAACCACATCTTTTGTCAACTGTCACTCACTCTTAAGTTCCTCTGCAACACTCCCTTAAGTAAAAAATAGTGAAAAAATCTTGAGACACTTATTTTGGGCATAAGAAATGCACTTAATTTTATCCTTGAGCTTAAGGAATCTGAGAATTGAGTGATAATGAGAAAATAAAACCTATTTAGTGAGTAGGAGGAGGAGCAGTGTGTGGAACAGGTAGTGATGTGGATGAGTACCCAGACAGAAAAGTTGTGGGACTTTGCTAAAGTAAGTTTCCGTTTTGGGACTTGTTCCACAGTAGAGTTATGTTTGTGCCAGAAGACTTACAAAAGAAAATATGCACCTTGAGAGCTGATAGATGATTCTTAACAAAACTGATGTCTAGTTATTATTTTCATAATCATACTCTTCAAGGTAAGGCAAGGCCCCTTGGCCAAGACAGATAATATAATGCAGTGTGTATGCAGTTCAATCAATCAATAAAAGTACTTCTAGAATTGCTACTCTCTGCCTCTGTACCTCAGTTTTGGACCAGATCATCTCTGAAGTTCATCCTAGCAATAACATTTCATAAACCCAACAATCTTTAAATTATGCAGTTGCAGCCTGTATAAACTGAGACAACCCAATAAATCAGACTGTTTTGTGTTGCTTCATCTCAAAAAAGCAGAAATATATATCTATATACAAAGAAAATTATTTAAGTGTATAATGTTGCTGTTTATTTAAAGAATAAAGAAGGTATCTTTTTTACTGAAAGTAGGAAATGACAGAATTTGTCAACTTTTTTTTTTTTTTTTTTTTTTTGAGACAGAGTCTCACTCTGTTGCCCGGGCTAGAGTGAGTGCCGTGGTGTCAGCCTAGCTCACAGCAACCTCAAATTCCTAGGCTCAAGGGATCCTCCTGCCTCAGCCTCCCGAGTAGCTGGGACTACAGGCATGCGCCACCATGCCCGGCTAATTTTTTTCTATATATTTTTAGTTGTCCAGCTAATTTCTTCCTATTTTTAGTGGAGACGAAGTCTCACTCTTGCTCACGCTGGTCTCGAACTCCTGACCTCAAGCGATCCACCTTCTTCGGCCTCCCAGAGTGCTAGGATTATAGGCATGAGCCATCACACCCAGACAGAATTTGTCAACTTTAAAATTAAAACTTTTCTGCAATATAAGAAACCCTAACAAAGTGCAAAAATAATTCACACTAGGAAAAAATATTGCAATGCAAATAACCAACAAAGAATTAGTAATGGAATTATTTAAAGAGCCTCTCATAAATGAGTAAGAAAACAAAATAAGAAAGAACAATTTAGAAATAAGAAAAGGAAAGGAATAGGCAATCAACAAAAAAGGAACTTCAGCAGCCAGTAATTATATAAAAAGATGCTCAATGAGATACCAAATCACACATATCAGATTGGGTAATATTTTAAAGCATTATTAATCCTAATGTTGGCAAGGATACAGAACAACTAAAATTCTCATACACTTTCAGAGAGAGTGTAAATGCACACACACCACTTAAAATAGGAATTTAAGACTATCTAGTCAAGTGGACAACATATAATACCCTATGACTTATGGTAGGCACAATAACACTCAAAGACATTCATGAGCTACTCCCTACAACCTCTGAATATGTTACCTTACATGCCAAAGGAGAATTAAGGTTGCAGGTAGAATTAAGGTTGCCAATAAATTGACCTGAAACTTTGGAGATTATCCAGGATTATTTGAGTCAGCCCAAGGTAATCATAAGGATTCTTAAAAGTGGAAGAGGGAGGCAGAAGAAGAGAGTCAAGTGAAGATGTGACTATGAATAATAGTAAAAGGATGCAGCATTGCTGGCTCTGAAGATGTAGGAGTGAGGCCACCATCCAAGGAATTCAAGCATGCTCTAGAAGTTGGAACAGGCAAGGACATGGATTCTCCACCTAGAGTCTACAGAAGAAACACAGCCTTGCTGACACCTTGATTTCAGCTCAGCTAGAACCACGTCAGATGCCCGCAGAACTAGGAGATATTAATACTAAATGTGTGTTGTTTTAAGCTAGCACATTTGGGGTAATTTCTTTTTGTAGCAATAGGAGACTAATAAGTGACTCAGTAATTCTACTCCTAGGGAAATTCTCCCACATGTCTTCTTTGAAAAAAAAAAAAATCACAAGAATGTTCACTGCAAAACTATTTAGAACAGAAATATTGGAAACAATCTAGATGTCTATCCAACATGAGAATGGATATGTGAAAATTGTAGCAATTTATATAGTAGAATCTTACATAGTAATTAATATGAAGGACCTAAAGCTATATAATCTACATGGATATTCAACACTTAGGATGAATTAATGAAATAATAAAAAATGATTTGTATAATAAACAATGTGTATAAAGTCAAAAAACATACAAAATAATGTTATGATTTTTATGGATAAATATTTTATAGTTAAAAGAATATTAAATAAACGGGAATGATAAATGCCACACTTAAAATAGTGGGTAACTCTGGCGAGTGAGTAATCTGTACACAGACTACCTCAAGTATATTCTAAATGCTTTATTTCTACAAAAAAAAAAATCCTGAGGTAAATAAGACAAAATGAGGGGTCTAACATGAGTACATGATGAGTAGATGAGTATTTATTAAATTTATTATTCATATTTTTCTGAATTACTGAAATAGTTCATAATAAAAAAATAAACAACATATGGGCTCCAATGATGTATTTTCCATGTGTCCACTGGCAAACAGGCAAACTGATTCCTCCCAAGTTCGCAGAAAATGATCTCACCCAAGGAAGTATCCCTATTAACTTGCCAATTAAAAGACAAAAATACCAAAAAGCAAACATCAATATTTAACCCAATTTTTGTAACCTTCCAAATGTACACTGAAACAGTGTATTTTTATTTTTCCTTTTATTTTAAGCAATTTCATCTTAAGTCTGAAAAGTCAAAAAGTAATTCACATTGGAAGGATTTCTTCTGCATGTTTCCAAAGAGGCACACCCAGGTGTGCAGAGGTCTATTTGCAAGGGGGTATTTATGAAATAAACCATAATAAATATACTGTCACCTTCCAGACAAAAAGTACTGATTCATTTAGAAATAACAGTGTTTAAATAAGTTGTTAAGTAGACAAAATAACATTCTACAAATCTTTGTCAACCCTCCAACAATAAGAGGTAATAAACCTATTAGCTAAAAGATACAAATATTGAGGAAAAATATAAATCCACTTTTTGTGATTTAATACTTTTCCCTTCTTATACTTCCATCAAACATATTGCAATTCCTATTTTTCTCTTTTTTACATAGCAGTGTCTGTCTAATGCCCCCAGGGCATTACGAGAAGATTAGGAAATGACTGTTCTGCTTTGTTGGAACATGTTAAAAATAGGGGGGGTTTCCAATTTGACTACTTTTCCTCCTGAACTAGAAAACTTAACCCAGGATGAATTAATAACTTAAAATACTGGAACGAAATTGTTTTTGCTAGAAGGAAAAAATAAACACAAGAATAATCTGTATAACTTAAATATATGACACGAATAAAAGTAAAAGCATTGTTTTGCAACCCATTATTATTCAAGTAAAGTTTATTTACTCTCTTAAAAAGCCACAGTCCCTTTCTTTTAAGCCTGAGAAACCTAAGTTAATTATGTTAATTCTAGGTGGCACATAACTTAGTACCTGTGCTGCCAAAATGCCAACCACAACATAAAAGGCAATGATGGCAATTTTGAAGAAAAACATGTTCCTTTGTTGTTTTCCTGACCAAGCCAAGTCTGAGTCCAAATAAATTTATATCTCAACCTACAACTACAACTCTGAATACTAAAAATGAAGATTTGCCATATTACATACCTAAAATGAAAGATAAGGATACTATTGCAAATAAATTTACATACTATTCAAGATATTATTAACAGACTAAAAACTATTACCTAATAAATAGTGACATAGCAATATCTAGACCAGATGTTAACTTATAATCAAAGCTTTCCCTTTTAATTGATACCACATTTATTCAGAACATTACTACATTTAACATTCCCGAATCATTCAACAGTGTCCATCTCCTTCATTAAAATTCTTTCCCTTTCTTGAGCTCTTCCTCTTCTTCCTGTTTCCTGTTTTCTCAGCCAATCAGCATGAAGCCTCTTTTGCTGATGAATCAACATACTTACATTTGCTATGTGCCCCTTCTCCAAAGAAATGCCATATCTTGTTCCATACACCTCTTCTGTGGGATCTTCCTGCTCTGGCTAGGATTATCTCCTCTTGGGATACTTTCCTCTATACCTCCTAGGTCAAGTTCCCTAAATTTAACATACCAGAGATCTTTGAAACTGTCTAGGCTACTTGTCTCACCTTTAGCAGGAATTCCCCACTCTCCTCTAATAGATAACCTGTACCTGAACACATCCCTTCAAAGATTCAACACAACTATTCTACTGATGAGTAAATTATAAACGTTAAGAAGATGTTCTCTATGTCAAGTTAAAATATGCCTCTCTGTAACTTTTCTTTATTGGTTCATTTCAATCAGTCTTGTGGGGTGTTCCAGAATCTCCTTCTTTATAGTCATTCAATTATTTGAATGTTATCGTGTTTCCTTCAAATCTTAATTAAACATCCTATATTCGTTCAAACAATGCTTTAACTGTAAAACCTTTAGCCCCACAAATATGCACAGCTCTCACTATCAATTGCTGTTAATTTAGTAAATGATTGACATATGTCTAGATAATACATTGCTACATACAACATAGCATACCCCCACCAGCTCAGTCACCTAAAATCATACGACTGCACCTAAACCCATCACAAATTAATTTCCATGTGAAATTATCTTGATTATTCATTGCATTTTGTTGAGTGTTTGTCTCACTACCAAACTATAAACTTCCATGAAAATAAAGATGGTGTCTGTCCAGTTCCTAGGAACCAGAGATCAGTGCCTGAAGTATGACAGATAGTCCATGTATGTTGTTAACTATTCCTATAAAATCTACCTAAAATATTGCTTCTTAGGGACTTTCATGTGACATAAATATTAAGGATCACTTACTGACCTAAATTCTACAATGACTAAGTGCTGGTTGTAAATCGTGGAAACACAAACAAGTGAAACTTTGTCTTTGTGGATAGGGAGTGTTTGCAGAGTTGGTGATGACAAGCTGAGGTCTGGAGGAAGAACAGAAAGATGCCATTCAAAATGCATATTTATAATAGACATGCAATACAAGGCCTTTCTACTTTACTGTTGAGACTTCAGGGACATTTGAAACCTCAAGAAGGTTGGACGAAAAGTATCATATGTGCAGGGAACAGCAAATTTGACCACTGTGGACATAATAAAGAGGATGATCTAGAAACCTGCTGTCTGCGGACTTACATGCTAGCTAAGAAGAAGACAGGGAGGGGAAAGGCAAGGCAGAGTCTGGGGGGTTATCATGGCAGATCACAAAAAGGAAGGCAGTGGGAGCCACTGAAAAGGTTTCATTGAGAGTATGATATCGTTGGGTTAACAGTTAGGAAAAAAATGTTGTCAGTCTCAGAACAGTGCACACAGCAGAAAAGGATATGACCACGGGCAGGAAGATTGGGCAGGAAGCTGCTACAGGATTCCAAATAAGAGATGAAGGAGAATGAATTAGGGTAATGGGAGTGAGGCTGGACCAGGGGCAATGGAGCACAGGGATATTCAAGGACATAAAACCAATAGGGCCAAAAGATGAAGGCGTGAGTGAAAAGGGAAGCCCAAGATGCCCTCAAGGTTTTTGATTTGGTCCCAATCACAGAAATTGGAAACAAAGGACAAGGAAGCAGCTCAGAAGCCTTCACTGTTCATGAGCAGAGAGAAGAGAATACATCAAAATGTTAATGGTTCCATCTGAGAGCTGGTATTTAAGGTGATTTTAGCTTCTTTACTCTTTTTTTTAATTTCCAAATTTTCTCAAATAAGTGTGTATTATTCATAATCAGAAAATGTTTTCATTTCCAAAATTTTTCAATAACACTGGTTTTATTATTAAATATTTGTTTATTTACTTCCCACTAAAGAGTCTGAAAGTCACTAAAATCAAAACCAGGTGTGAATGGGTTTGGACATTTACATTTTGCATAAATACAGCCATCAATAGAGATAACTGTGACACTACCAGGTGATACATATCAACATAGGCTTTTTTCCTTCTTCTAATGAGGTTATCTGCCACATGGCACAGATTTTGTATAATACCTACTATAAGAATATGTTATGTACAGCCATACTATATACTAAATTAATAGGTAAAATAAAACGGGCATTCACTTTTTATGACATAAGTTGCTTTAAATTTTTACTTAATTATAGCAGCAATTCATCTTATTTACATACTTAAAATCCTGACTTGATAATTTAAACAGATTCTGCCATCACCCTGCAGATAAATAGATAAATAAATAGAACTTTTTATTAAACAGGCCATTCCATTTTCCTAATCAGACTGACTAAAAAGCATCATATATAGAGAGCTTTTTAAAAAAATGTCTTAATGTAGTCAGTTGTATTAATAGTAAGGATTAACTAGTATAACTCCAGTTCCTGATTTCTTTGAGGAATTTTTTGTTTCAGAAGAATTATTATTAGTATTTGTTACAAAAAGCAGATATGCTACTGTAGCAATTTATTCATTCAACAATAGGCCTAGGTACATGGGATTTACAAAAGGGGATGATTTGCAAAAGTGGGGGAAATATTTGCCCTCATGTTACTTACGTTTGGGTAAGGAAGTGGCAGAGGGTAGAGTTTTGGAAGTATGTCAACCAGGTTACTCTAAATCCAAAGTAATTCAAAACCTGTGGATCCAAAAAGTAGAACTGAATGTTCCCCTCAACCACCTCAGGGACTAAATGTACCTAACAAGTAAATACAGAGCATCTATGGATGCTGCTGTTACAATGGAAGATTTTAAGGGAAGAGGCCCCGTCAGCTTGGGACAATATTTACTGCTATGGGTTTACTCCACACACCTGGAAGCAGGGAGAGGAGTCAGAAGATATGAACATGAAACAGAACACTCCTGACCTGCCAGACCCTCTGGGAGGAGGCTCGCCTGAGTTTCACTTCAAGGGAAGTAAAAGCCTACAGCCTTGTGGGCCACCAGAAATGAGGTACCTGGAGAAGGCAAGCTGGTAAGCTATTAGATTGGCCTGAGATGAGCTGGTCCCAGAAAGGACAAAATTTTATGGCCAGTTGTCCCTTCTGCTGAAAGCAGAGAAACAGGTAGGAATTCACAGAACCCTAATTCCCTTGTATGATGAAGGAGGGACAACAAAGTTCTATGTGGTGATATTCACCTCATCCCAGTAACAACAGAACGATGTCTCTATAGTAAGTTGTGGCAGTGTATAAGACTCCAATACATTTAATCTTCAAACATGTATTTTTTTTCAATAGGGAGAAGAACCTCAGGGATAAAAATGAGAACTGCCTGTGAGGGTATGGAAGGATGAGCAGGAGAAGTCAAGGGTCTCCCAGAGGATTACTCTCCTTTCATTGTTTTGGAAGCACCTTAAATAATAATTTATATCCCAGGAGAGTTTCATTGGGCCAAATTACGTTACTTCTTTGGGCCAAAGTAAGACACTTCTAATTCCTTCTATATCCCCTAAAATACGCTTTTGGTGGTAGGGAAATGGGGGAGATACTTACAGGTATGGACTTTTTTGTAGCCTAGCTCCAACCTCTCTAAGAGAGAAGAATAACTCACCTACACAGACAGCAGGTGCAGTGTTAGAATTTTTGAGACAGGGCTTTTCACTCAATTAAGATTCAAGAAAAAAGTGCTGTGACAATAAAGGACTAGGGCCAATTCAATAAACTAAGAACCCAAAGATCTGTGTGGGAAAATTACAATTCAATGAACTGATAGGGTGTTCCAGATCCTATCCAACATTTGCCCCCTGTATTTCAAACTCCACCTTCCCTAAGATAAAGTGTATAAAGCAGATATTTCAATGAATAATATCTTAGAGCAGGACCAAGTTGGTTGTTTCAACTTGATAATAATGAAATGATACAAGTCAAGAAGGAAATGGAAAGAGGTTTAAAAAATGAGCTCCAATTCCACCACATGCCCCCATTATTCTGAGCTCTACAGACAGTCATCCCCAAAATACAAATGGACTCCAAATGCCCCAGCAGTTTAAATTTTTATTTGATAACCTAGGCTGTCAATATCTATACAAGTACCCTGGCATCATGAAAATGTGCTCTGTTTATTCAGAGATGTTAGTTCTCCCCTGGACTTAATATTCCTTTCTGAATACCAAAGTTTTAAAGTATTTACTATGCAAAATTTCCTGCTCAAGCAGCAGCTCAGGAAGCAGAGTCCTGCCTGTAGGCTCTGATGGGTTTTTAAACTCCATGCACCTTGGATCAAAGGCAGGATTTTCAGATAATTTTAAACTCCTTACTAGGATGCTTGTGAAATGTTCAAGGTTTTAAAATTTATCACCAGACATAGGGAAAAAAATCTTTTTTTGAAGTAGATAATTTTTCTGCAGTCCTGAAAGTGCTTTTTAAGGAACCATAATCACCTCACTCAGATGCACTGAAACTAGCAAGGGAACAATAGAGTTTACTTTTGAAAGGACTCTGCAAAATACTCATTACCGAACAATAGAAGCTGTGCTTCAGCAGGTCCCTCAGTTCAATTTTAAAATGCTTGAAGCCTAGTGTGGCTTCCTTGCTAATCAGGGCACACAACTTCTCACCAGCTGAGGATGCTTGTTTTCATAGTGGCTGGTTTATTCTACAGAAAAATGCTGCTCATTGAGAATTTTAGCTTTATGAAGGGAAGTCAATTTCTATCGTAGCTACACTGTTAAAAAAAAACCTTATAATTTGATTTCCCATTGAAAATATGAGTGACCTCCAAATAAAATGCTATGTCAACAGAACTGCTTTGTCTTTAAGTTAATATTTTATTACTAAAGAACTTGAAAGAATAAACAGGATATATGTATATTCAATGGCATAGACATGCAGATTACAATCTTTGGTACTGGAAAGAAAAACTAAAATAATTTTATTTCTTCAAAGTATTGCACACCAAGCAATAACTTATAAAAATTCTAACTTATTATAATTAGACAATGCACTTATTTGCACAGCTACATAAAATCTTAATCAGTTGTCTAAACATAATAACAATTTCTCCCACATAACACAAAGTATTGCTACAGTTTCCTAATTTTGTTTACTGGGTAGATTCACACCTAATGGGTACAATGCACACTATCTGGGGGATGGGTACACTTATAACCTTGATTTAAATGGTACAAAAGCAATTTATGTAACCAAAACACTTGTATAGCCATAATATTCTGAATTTAA
Organism: Microcebus murinus; assembly: GCF_040939455.1. Taxonomy (NCBI): domain Eukaryota; kingdom Metazoa; phylum Chordata; class Mammalia; order Primates; family Cheirogaleidae; genus Microcebus; species Microcebus murinus. Next base: position 32,840,388 of record NC_134112.1, read on the forward strand.
AAAAATTGCAAAAAAATTAACATAAATAGTAAGAGATGGGATGAAGTCTGAATCTAGTCAAAGAGTGACTTTTTTAATTCTGTGGAAAATAGTATATTTTATTAGTTTTCTTATGGTAGGCTCAAAGAGAAACTTTATAAAATAACATGTATACTGGTATTCTGATTTTTTAAAAATACAACAAAATCCACAATGTTTAGTCTCTTCTTTTGCCAATTCTGTCTTTGCCTATGGGATAAAGGTCACATCCCTTCTGCCAACAATTCCCAAGCAGGGGACTGACCTGCTACAGCCAGTTTCCCATCAGAGCCTCTTCTCTTGGGTAGAAAAGCCCCTGGATGGTTGGAGATTTCACGTTGGCAAGATGTGAACTTTGTCTGAGCAATGAGTGCCCTGGCTTTGAGGGCAAAAGTCTACATCCAGCCATTGTTTCTTTTTTTTTTTTTTTAGCGTATTATGGGGGTACAAGTATTAAGGTTACTTATATTGCCCATGCCCCCCTCCCCCCTCCAGTAAGAGCTTCAAGGATGTCCATCCCCCAAACGTTGCACATCTTGCTCGTTGTGGTTGTATACACCCATCCCCTCCTCCCTCCTCCCTCCTCCCTCCTCCGCCCTCCCGATACCCGATAAATGTTACTCCTATATGTCCACTTAGGTGTTGATCCGTTAATACCAATTTGCCGGTGAGTACGTGTGGTGCTGGTTTTTCCATTCTTGAGATACTTCACTTAGTAGAATGGGTTCCAGCTTTATCCAAGAATATACAAGAGGTGCTATATCATCATTGCTTCTTAAAGCTGAGTAGTACTCCATGGTATACATATACCATATTTTATTAATCCACTCATGAATTGATGGGCACTTGGGTTGTTTCCATAGCTTTGCAATTGTGAATTGTGCTGCTATAAACATTCGAGTGCAGGTGTCTTTTTCATAAAGTGACTTTTGATCTTTTGGGTAGATGCCCAGTAGTGGAATTGCTGGATCAAATGGTAGATCTACTTGTATCACTTTGAGGTATCTCCATATTGCTTTCCACAGAGGTTGAACTAGTTTGCAGTCCCACCAGCAGTGTAAGAGTGTTCCTCTCTCTCCGCATCCATGCCAGCATTTGTTGTTTGGAGACTTTTTTGATAAAGGCTATTCTCACTGGAGTTAAGTGATATCTCATTGTGGTTTTGATTTGCATTTCCCTGATGATTAGAGATGTTGAACATTTTTTCATATGCTTGGAACTCTAAATCCTTCATCCACTACTTTGCAATCTAGTTCTCACTCTGATGTCTTGGTAATACCAGTGACAAGAAGAGGCCCTTGCAAGGAGAGACAGGGAGGGAGCCACGCAGGTAGATCAGGGGCTCAGAGTTTCCTCAGAACCCTTATAAAGAAACTCTTAAGACAAAACAATTTCCTCCCTAAAAGAATTTTTTATTTTTGTCAAACTGATAAGACATTTTCCACCTCACTACATTTTAAATAAGGCTAATACTATCCACTTGAAAAAGTAGTTATGAGATCTTAAAGAGAAAATGATGTAAAATAGTTTAGCACTGAGTCCAGCACATGTTACAAACTCAATAAATATTACTGCTACCATAATCATTATTAATAGTACCATTATTATTATGCTATAATGATTTAAATTAGATCTGTTTTGATACAAATCATATAAGAAAATTTAGTCAATATTCTTAAACTGACTACAAAAATCACTGAAGTCAGACTCATATTTTGATTCAACGCTATATTCTAAGGGATTGTCATGCATAAAAACAAATGCCAATGAATTCCACTTTGAAAACAATTTTGCATAGCTTTATTTTTAGTTTCTCAAAACTAGCCTGATTCTCTTTTCCCTGGATGAAAAGAATTTCCTCTGAAATCCCTAAGGTAGCACATAAAGAGAAAAGAATATTTCTGGTTTCAGTCAAATATTATTTGAGTGAGGGTCGGGATGAGCATGGAGAACTAGAAACATAGAGCTGATTCAAAATTATACTTTGTGCTTAAGAAAGACCAATAATGTCTACTACTTTGATAATTTACAATTGATCCTCTTCTTTTTTCCTTTTATGCAGTCCTGGTAACTAATTTCTGCCTTTAAAGATTCATATTCAATTTATACTCCTTGAAATAAATAGAGTCATGCATGAGAATCTCTAAACAATGTACATTCAATCCATGAATTCTGATGACAGGTATAAGTACTGCTAATAGTGGAAATTAACCACTAGCTCCATTGGTCTTGACGCATCAGAGTTATAAAGGAATTTATATGGTCACCCAAAGGCTCATTTCTGTCCCTAGCAGTGCTTTAATTAACACTTCTTAATTAATATATATCATGACATTAATAAAAAATAATATGCTATCCAGCAGAATTAGGAATAAAGCAGGTCCACTTGGTATTAACACAGCCACAAAATAATTCAGTCTCTTTTGAAATACCAAGGCTCTTGCTAAGGAGACTTGAACGTTAAAGCAGTCTAACAGCATGAACACAGAGAACACTATGGTGCCAAGGAACCAGCGTCAAACAATGGTTATAATGGACCATTCCCAAGTGGGTGAACATTATAATCAAAACTCAGTTTTACTCTGTTGGCCCTGTCTAACAAGTGGCACTCAGATATTTTTTTAAAAAATGGATGAATGGATGGATAGAGAGGTATGTATATATGTGTATTTATATATACACACATGTATACACATGTATATATATATACATACACAGAGATATATAGATATAGATATTTTTTAAGAATAACTGCAAGCAAGCAAACAAGAAAATAAAATGTAACAGCATGGAAATGTTGCATGCTTCCCATAGCAACTTCCAATAGTCAAATGGTTTTTCTCTGAGTAAGCGACATGAAAGCATTTACAGAAACATGCTGCTTTCCCTTCTTTCTACAATAATCATTTTTTTCCATTTTCTGCTTTTAGTTATCTGTCTCAAGTGGCATTTTAAACGCAAGGCTATGAACAAAAACTGCACCCATTAAGTCATTTAAAAAGGTGTTCACGTACAGAGTTTGCTAACTGAAAATGTTCATATCCACTGAATAACGTGTGTATCCTATAACTGCAAAATTGAGCCCAAGGATAATAACTAGGAAAAACAGACATCACACACTGCTAAAAATAAGCTGATGCCAAAGCTACCAGACTTAGCTCTTAAGTCTCCCTAAAATGACAAGAAGTCATGCTGTTTCTAGTTTCAAGTCATGGATATTTGACAAGTCTTCTCACATGTCATCTAGAATATCACCAGTGCTTAACTAAAAGCTCAGTGGATTTTTTTTTTTCTTAAGAGGGTGATAAGAGGAATGAACAGCTCTAAATATATTATGAGGTTCTGATATGTCCAAAGACTATAATCACTATTTTCTGTGATTAATTCTGCTTTTTACTGACATATCATAGGCAAGTTTAGTGAAATTTATTCCATTTTGAACCAGTTCATATGTCTATGTTTTTTAGTTATTAATTTCCAAAGCAATTTGTGACAGAACCTACGGATGGTGAGTTGGGGGTAGGGAGAAGTCTGAATCAAGATTTGCTTCCCTTGACAAACAGGCCACTGGTATCAACTGTTTCCATGGTGAGCAGTTTCATCTACATTAGAGGCCAGAGGACCCCATTAGGCCAGGGCCCAAAGTTCATAGCCAGTCGATTTAATTCTGAGAGTTATTTTAAAAGACCATTAACCTTAGGGTATACACAAAAATAAAATCAAATAAAGTCATTTTTTCAGGGGATGGGGAGCAGAGCACATTGAGATTCTGATATAAGGAAACAATATCATTTGAAAAGGTTGTTCTTATTAATAATTGTCAGTCTTGCACTGACAATCTTAGTAAAGATGAACTTAGGCCTAACTTTTTATTTTACAGATAATAAAACTAAGGCCTCACAGGTCCAAAGAATTCAACCAAGGTCATTTAATGATTCTATGTCATTTTCTGAAAAATTTTACTTGAAGAAACATGCTGTCTTTTTTGAAAATTATTCATTTCTTCTACTTCATTCAGAAAGTAATATTAAGTAGTTTTTTGACCCCACAAAAGGTAGACTAAAAATTTCAATCACAACTTGTGGATATATTCAAATATGACAAAATATTTTACCTATTATTCTTCATACTACTACAATCTTATGAGAGTTTCTAAACACCTTCAAAGTAGTTCTATTTTACTTCCGTAGTTAGCAATTTGGAGATCATTGTGGATTTTGGAAGCTACTAATTGTCTGAAGAAAAGAGAAATAACGTCACTGGGACACATTGGCACACTGAAGGCAAGAAAAAGTCCTTAATTGCTGTGACTTGGGAGCAAAGGGAGGGAAGCAAATGAACAAGCAATAGAGAATTTTCAAAAGAGGCGTGTGAAGGTTTTAGAGAATGGAACACATTCAACTCTTATTTCTCTAAGAATGTAATTACCACCTGGCCCAAAGAACAAGCAGCTATTCTCCATAATCTATCTGTTGCCATTAGCTAAAATAGCTCTTAAATACTTGACGTCAGCCTCTTCTTTGCCTTAAACAAATTGGAGAAGAGGTGTCTTAAATTGTGACTTCAATTATCTATCATTCCAACCATAATTTTTAGATTTTCTCTTGCGAAGACCAAAGAAGAGTGAGCATGACTACCTGACGACCTGCTTTCTTTGAAAGGGAGAGGTCTAAAGTCCTTCCTAGGATTGTGTCCCTCACTGTCTTACAATGACAGGGCTCCTTTTACGCCTCCTGCCTTGCTCATAACATCAGAGTTTCTTTCTTTCTTTAGAGGAGGGGAGAGGAATAATGACAGGGGCGAAAGCTTTGGCCCAGGAAAAGCATCTACTCTTCCTCTTCTGCCTGCAAATGATGCTTTCTACAATTTACTTCAGAAGGTAATACCTTATATGAGGCACATATATTATATATAATAGTACACACTTAACCCCTACTCCACCTCAAAAATGGCTTAATCAAAAATAAATGAAGATTATTACTTGCTGATTCCTCTTCCTTGCTAGGAAAGAAGCAACCTCCTAATTTCCCAGAAACCAAGAAATTCTGATTAGTGCTACCAAACTAGTTCTTCAACCATAACATTCTGATTTTTAGCAGACTGTGAATATCTAACCAGCAACCAAATCATGCTATTAGCTATCAATCAATCAATCTTTATTAAGTTCATACTAATACGTATTGAACACTGAATTATGACTGTTAAGCAGAGAGTCACTTTTAAAAAATCATTAGGTAAGTATTTGTTCTTCACACATACCATCCAAACATCAAAATGCATACTCTCCGGGTTTTCCTCCTATTTAGAGAGGCATGGAAGCTTTGTACAATGTGTCTATTACATAACACACAAAAAACCAATTGGTGATCTGTAAAGTGTTATAAACACTGAACAATAATAAGTAACAAGAAAAATAGCTATTCATCAGTGTGAATTTTACTACTGCATTTAGCAATGTAGACACTGTTCTAAATTTGGATGTTGTTAATGGTATGGGGGGAAAAAAGAAATAACATCACTGGAACAAGTTGGCACACTGAAGGCAAGAAAAAGCCCATAACCGTAGTGACTTGAGAGCAAGAGTGGGAAGCCAGTGAACATGCAATAGAACATTTTAAAAAGAGGCATGATACAAAAGATCACATATAAGATTCCATGTATAGGAAAAGTCCAAAATAGATAAATCTATAAAGGGAAAAAGTAGATTAGTGGTTGCACAGAATTTAGGGGATGAAGAGATTTGGGGATGACAGCTAAAAAGAACAGTGGTGAAAATGTTCTAAAACTGATTGACATGATGGGTGCACAACTCTGTGAATGTACTAAACGACCATTGAATTGTATGCTTTAAATGGGTGAACTGTATGGTATGTAAATTATATCTCAATAAAGCTGTTACCAAGAAAAGAGGCATATGAGGATGTTGAAAAATGGAACGCCAAGAAAAGTAACTGCAAAGAAGTAATTTAGTAAGAGAATAAAACATTTGGGGAATTGGGCACTATGAACAGCATCGCCTCCCCTCATGCCACTAATCCTCATGCTTACTTTTCAATTCCTTGGGCCCACATGGCTCTTTCTCAACCTCACAGCCATTATCCGGGTCTAGCATCACTAATCCGAAAATCCAAAGCCCAAAATGCTACAAAATCCGAAACTTCTTCAGCACCGACATGATGCTCAAAAGGAGTTCATTGGAGCATTTCGAATTTTGGATCTGCAGATTAAGAGTGTTCAACTGGTATGTAGTTCTGCAAATAGCCACATCTGAAACATTTCTAGTCCCGAGGATTTATGATAAAAGATAGTCAATCTGTATATAACATTGTAATATGTCTAATCCACTCTTTATCAGTTGTTTTGGTTTGGTTTGGTTTTGTCTAGCCAAGAATTACTCATCCTCAAGAGTGAATCTCTCTTAGCTTAAAGGCCAATTCCTCAAAGAAATTAAATATATCCAATCTAGAGTGGGTGACACTGTTACTGTCATTCACTTGAAACCTGATGTTGTTCTTAACATTTATCTCAATTTGCAATTACATATTCATTTATGTTTACTTTTTTTATTGCCTTCTCCTCCATTGACTATAAGCTTCATGATGGCAGAGACCACGCCTGGTTTGTGCCTGGCATAGTTCAGTGGACAATTTATGCAGAAAGTAAATACATGTTAGATAAATTAATGTACTAAGAATGAATGAGTAAAGACTTATAAGACTTCACAAGTTACTGATAACTGACTATACAAAAATGGATAAACATAAAGTATTTAGTCAAATATAATAACAAAGTTAAATATTCCATTTTCCTCATGTTTTAACATTGCATTAAAACTGGACAGAATCATAAGTCAAATAAAAATTAAGTGTATGTGTACATGCTTTCACACACACTAGTACACATAAAAACTAAATGCCTATTCATTTTATAGGTCTTATAGATCTATTAATTAGGTTTAAAAACATGAAAAAACAAGGTCCTTCCATCAATGAACTTAAAGTCCAGCATGTGAAAGACACATTATAACAACTCTGGGATTACAGACAGAAGAAAGAAAACAAATCTACTCAGGCAAGTGAAGAAATAATTTCTATAGCATATAATCAGTTTTAAAAGTGCTTTCTGATAAAATTTCAGTGTTAAACAAAGCCCAAGAGTTCAACAAGGGTTATATTCACATTTTAGATATAAGGAAATGTATGCAATGACTTCTCCAGTAGTCATACAAATAGTTGATAAGAAGACACTCAAATCCCAATCTTTTTGCTGCAATTACAGCATCATTCTCTTCGATATATTTGAAAGGATTAGGGGCTTGTGTTATGTTTTCTCTCTTTTTAAAAAGTACATGGAGAGAAATGTGCACTGGAAATACAGATAAGGCAATATAACTCTTATCATTTCTGAAAGACTATCTCCTAAAGGTCCTGTTTTCATCTTGTTAGAATGGCAAGGAAGGAAGAAAAGAGAATGTCGGAGGGAGAGAGAAAACAAGGGAGAGAAAGGGAGAGGAAGAGAAGGAAAAGGGAAGAAAATCAAGATTCAGATGTATTATTTTTAAGGAATAAAGAGACATTGCACAAAGACCCAATAAGAAGATACCTTACCAAACCCTCATCATTTAGGTAAAACATACCATTCAACCCTATGAATATCCCTGCCCTGTCTATAGTCAAATCTAAGTGCATTGCTGACTGCAGAGACCTTGGAGAACAGCCTTTCCATATCCACTGTTTCTATTCCAAGACATCTGTACATAGTTGAGATGGTTCTTGTAATCACTCAGCCATCCAAAGGTGTCCTGAAAAGCAGTTCTAAAAAAGCTTCGTGTGGCTTGGGCTTCACAACTCTGTTGGAGCCAGTAACAAAGTAATAATGACCTCAGTGATCATCCAATCCCACCCCCACTTTATTTACAGTTGAGAAAGCCAAAGTTCAGAGAGAAGAAATAAGATGATCCATATTATAGCTAAGAGCACACTATTTCTGCTTAGTGGTCTGAAAAGAGTTTGGGATCTCAATTAAACTCCACATGGTAACTAGATAAGAAAACCCTCCTCACATACCCAGTGGTTTTCCAGCCAGACTCTGATTTTTTTTTGTTTGTTTTTTGGTAAAGATACAAGTTTCCTAAAGTTCCTGCAGAGAATGTAAGGTGAGAAGCTCCTGGTCTGCTACCGCCTTGATATATAGCTAAGTGGTTGGAGACTGAGAACCCTAACTTCTCTGAATGTATTCTAATTGCTCAAGAAATAATATTGTAAAAGCATGACTTTTTACTGAAAGTGAAAATATAGTTTAAGAATTGTTAGAGATCCCAATCATCCAATAAATATTTATAAAGTATTTTATAACAGTTTAGTTTTTAAAATACACCAAAATTGTCTTTAAAATTTGTGATGTACACAAGAATCAAAAGCAAAAACAAAAAAGAAACAATAGCCTAATAATTGTAATAATCCAATTTTAGATGACGTTGAAAATATAAAGTCACAAACTCAGGTTCTATGAGGCAAAACATACTACCAGAATAACTAAAGAATGGTTTCAAAACTCTTCATTTCCTTTGCACTGGGTCTGAAATTCTGGCCTCTGGAGTTACTCTGCATTAAAACATTAACTCCAGCAGGTCTTGTTAAAATAAATATGCAACCTGGAAGAAATAATGCATGAAGCCATTAGGTCTGATACAGATTACTTTAGCAGATTAGTCAGTAGACACTTTGAAAATCAGAGAGAATAAGGTCCTTAGTTAATGATCCTGAGCAGGTAAGCTTCAAATTAAATAAGCAAAGAATGGAGTTAATAAACCAAACCCAGCAGTACAAGGGGAGGGGGGGGTCCCTGGACAGTCTAAATGCCTAGAGAAGGAGAGAGGAGAAAGGGACTCGACTAGGGCTGCCAGGTTTAGCAAGTAAGAATAATAATATAGGATGCCCAGTTAAATTTAAATTTCAAATAAACAACAAATAATTTTGGAGTATGACCATGTGTCATGCAATATTTGGTACATACTCATTCTAAGCAATTATTTGTTGATAATATGAAATTCAAACTTAACTGAGTATCCTGTATTTTTTCTAGCAACCTAGAAACTGGTGAAGAGGAGCACAAACTCACAAGTTGTACCAACTTTGATTCTTATCCCAGCTCTACCAATGAACTTATGCAAATTCTTTAAATTCTTTAAGAGTCACTTGGAAACTAAAAGATTGTTGTAAGACCAAAATTAAATAATATTAAAATGCCTATGGATCAGTAACTATTCCTTTATTCTCTTGCCCCCATGTACTTAATAATTTTGTTTGGGGTTGATTTAGACTAGGAAGACACTTTTGTATTTAGATTCCTAATTTTAATCCCAATTGCTCCTCCTTAAATCTCCATAGGGTACTGAAAACCTTAGCTTATAATCGAACTACTACTATCCTTAATTCAAACAAAGACACAGTTTCATTTGAGGAAAATGTTTAGAGCAAATTGATAGCCAGCACGAATAAACCTCTCACTCTCAGAAATTGGAAGTTTCCACAGAAGGATTGGACTTTTTGTGGCCAATAAACTAAATTGAAAAATCTCCAGCCAACTGTAATAAACACAGAATTGAAAGCTAATAAAACACCACAGGGCATTTCAAGGTAACTCAGCAGGAGACAGCTCACCAATATAGATGTGTTTACAGATGGTGACTAAAGATATAATAATTAATCTGCTTTTGAACTAATGAACAAATCACATGCTTCCTTAAAATACAAAGCACAAAGCTCTTAGCTGCTAATTAAGTTCAGGAGTGGAATAAACACTTGATTTGCAGTAAAGGATAAGGCTCATAAACAGTAATATACAGCCATCCAAGTCTCGCCTGTCTGACTCAGAAAAAACAAGTGCCCTACTCAGGAAGTAAAAATTTACCCAACACTATCATGCACCTGTGGTTTTCAAGTCTTAACAAGATCAAGGGTAATTTATTATTAGATGTAATATACTTACCTCAAGGACATTTTACAAAAGAATTATTATAAATTGGCTATAAGAATGCCAAATGTAGTATTTTAAAATAATAATGATAATATTTAAAGCTTGTACAAGTTCAACCACCGGATACAGAAGTGGATCAATACTAGAAATCCAATCAATCACTTATTCTCTATCTCCTTTATAGGTGTTCAGAGCAGTTGACTATATGAATAAGAAAGAATTCCTGGTATAGAATCTAATGGAATCAGATTCTTGCTCATAGATGAAAGAGGGAAAAAGGAAGACATATAGGTAGACCAACGAATAAACAGACAATAGTCACATAGACCCAGGGTCCACAAACTACAGCCCACAGGCCTGTTTTAGTACCATCCAAAAAGTAAGAATGGCTGTCACATTTTTCAGTGGTTGAAAAAAGTCAAAACAAGAAAAATATTTCTTGAAATATTTTTGTGAAAATTACATGAAACTGAAGGAAACACAAGGAAGTTATCCACAGCTAAAGTATTACTGGAACACAGCCAAGTTGCTTAGCTATCGTGTAAGGCTACTTTGCAAGGGCAGAGTGCTGGTAACACAAACCATATGGCTCACACAGCCTAAAATATTTACTAACTTGCCAATAGTAAATATGAATGTATATGCCGACCCCTGAGACAGATAAGTAGATGGATAATACAAATTATAATTCTAGATTGTTTACATGTCCCAAAAGGTTTAAAAAGCATAGTCATTAAAATCATCATAGGGCTTTGGAGTTTATCATTACTTAAGAAACAAACATATTCATCATGAGCCACTCCTCATCCTATTGCTGCATTTGACTTCATATATATACTTCCCCTCGGAAAACAGACATACAAGATAGGCCCAGAAACGTGGGTTACCTATCCTCCCAGTCGAGAATTTCTTTGCCATCTCCCTCCCCTTCCTTCACAGCACTGAAATCTCTGATGCTACCTTCAGAGCCCTTGATCCTGTCTCAGTTCCCTGTGGCAGGAACAGACATGGCTGAGACAATGGAGAGAAGATAGGAGGGTATCTCATTCCCCAGGACACCCGCAGCTGTTCTCAGACACCAGTGAATTTCCTCCAGTACACGTTTCTCATTTTCCTCCTCACCAAAACTGGTTATTTCTCAGAAATATAAGTAGATCTTATCACAGTATTCTGAACTTAAGGAAACACTATTATTATCTTTATGCACTTCTACCTTTCTCTACAGGTCTAAGGGAAAGGAAGTGGGAAGGGCAGAGAAAACTCCCTCCCCAAAACCACCACTATCTATTTCCTCTGTTGGTAACAATATTAAAAACAAACAAACAAACAAAAATGCTGAGAAAAAAACCTGTCAGGTTATCTGTTTCTTTTGGGCTCAGAAGCAAAAATGTTAAGAAATGCAGTGAGACTGTATATTGTTCTAGACTGGACAACACAGAAAGACAGAAACCCTGTCAAAAACAGCTGGGGGGCAGGGCAAATGGAAGGGATAAAAGATCAATGTCTTGGATTCTCAAAAGATAGTAAGTGATATGAACTGGGCAAGACCAAGAAACTCCCCCTAAAGGCACTAGCAAAAGGCTTTATCTGTCCACACCACCTCTACCCCAATCCACATAGTTTTACCAGGACCACAGCTTCTCACACAGAATCACAGAGAAACATATGACACCTGGGAAGGACTGTTGTAGGTTCACTATTTTATCCTCCATGTCTAAAATATTGCTTGTAACAAAGTAGGTGCTCCAAAAACATTTGTTGAGTGAGTAAACTGAGGAATAAACTAATCTATCCAATCTCTTTATTTTATAGAAACTGGAGCATGGGAAGGGAAACCACATGACTTTTTCAGGATCACACAATTGGCTGGAGAGCAAAAATAAAAACTCAGATTTTATGACCTAGTCCTTGCCCCAGTCCTCACTCTGCAGTGTCAGACAGTGTAAAAGACATGGATAACATTCACCTAACAGATATTCCAGCTTATTTTTTGTCCACAGATCTCTAAATTACCTTGGCAACATGCTCAGAGAAAATGGCTCATTCCTAGAAGATGGAACTATAATTTGTCTAGAACTTAGACTAGAAGCCACTTCTCACAATCTGACTCTTGGGGACCAGTGATTTAAACCAATCTGACCACATGGCAGGCTATGAGTCAGAGTTCTGACCAATGATATGTAAAGGGAAATCTGCTGGAGGGATGGTCTTGTGGGAAGTATTTTCCTATTTAATAAGACTAGGAGACCACTCCTCATTCTTTCACCTTTAGGGTGTTGTTATGTGAGCACAAGATTCTTATAGCTTTAGTGGACATCTTATAATCATGAGGTTATAAAGATTCAAATAACCTAATGTAACTTGGAACCATGATTTCATTGAGCTGTTAATTTAACTATTGCTGGGACTGCATGTTTTGGACTTCTTATGTGAAAGAATAAACTCTACTATTCAAGTGCAGTAGTAGGCTGTTGCTTGCAGCCCAAAGTGTGTTGAATCATGTACCCACCCTTGGAAGATGCCCTGTTCCCACCTTAGCTCTCATCCTACTAGAACAGTCTTCACTCCAGGTCATGGAAACCATAGCTAACATTTTAGGAAAATAAGTCCTGATTCTCCTTGCCAAAATGGCAAGAGGACTTTAAAATACCCAGTTCTACTCCAGTGAAGTTCTAGTCTGTTCCCAGCTAAACTCCAAAGGCACTTTCCCAATAGAAATATGATTATATATGTTGTGTGGGCCCCATGATGATTTAGAGCAGAAATTGTACAATATGGTTTAAGTAGGCTTTTGTGGGTTGGCCTGGAAACCTAACATTGTTTCTATGGAAAAATGTTTCAAACTCTAAACAACTCTATTCCAAATGAACTTTTGAATGCAACCTGTTTTAAATCGGGGGGTTGCACATTTATTTATAATTAAAATACATAGGGATGAAGCTGAGTTATCAGCTGCAAAAATCACATTTGGACTTCTGGCTTTAAGTTGACAAATGTTCCTTTGTCATTCTAGATAAAATAGCTTTGAATAAAAGGGGGTTGTGACCTCTTGCAGTACCAAATAACAATGCAAAATCAGAACTGAGTTAGCCTACCAGATTCTATTTTAAAGTAATTTTCTGTTGGAGGAAAGGTTACCATACAAATTAAACAGGGCCACTTATTAGGAAATAATCACCCATTGTGCCAAAACCTGTCATTATAACCAATGTCTCTTTAGGGCCACTGGGAAATATTTAAAGCAGTAGTTTGAATTGGTATATGAAACCTTTCCCCCCAAATAAAGGAAAACACTCTAACGAGCATAAATCTTTGTATTTAAGGACCCAAATCCTTAGAATTTTTTGTTCAAGTCAACTAACAATTACAACGTGGCCCCCTAACAACAACAAAAAATGTCCATTTCTTGCTTCAGATAAGACTATAGTAGAAAAAACACTTCCTAGTTATGGCTTTTTTCCTCAGCTGTAAAATGAAATTAAAACTGTCTAGGTCTCAGAGACATTGTGACATTTGCATGCCACAGCATCTCCCTGTGCTACGCCTGAAGCCTCAGTGTCAGTTCCATTACTTTCCATCCTCTTCTCTCCCTACAAGAATACTGCCCTCATATAACATATCCAAATTCTCACCAACCTACACACATAACTGACAACCAGAGTTTATTCTACTGGTAAATAGGCATATGGTCTCTAAAGAAAGTCGGTCCCAGTACAATCTTTCAACTGCTTGTGAAAATGAATTAACTTATCTCTCCCTACCTTAAATAAAATATGATTGAATGCTATGGGGGCTTTTTCAATACTGTAATTACTGTTACTTGTATTTAAATTCTGCGGAAACCATGGATCTTGAAGTTGGCTTCTGGGGAATTGGTGTGTTGAAGAAACACAGGGATAGCTTCATTTCATAAAAGGTTGAAAAAGAAACACATATTAACAATTGCAATTCAATTGTTTGAATCAGGGTTTGATATGATATAAAATATCTCATCTTTTCCTCAAGATCTTCTCATCTTTTCTTTGTGAACTGTTGTTTCAGAGTATCCAAAACTACTCTCAATAGTACAATAACTTTTGTTTTAACTTAAAAATAAATTACAATGATTAGTTGTGCCTGTAAAAATAAGGGTAACTACAGTTAATATAAGACAGTAAGGGTTAGACCTCAGTTCCCTTAATGCTTTGAAATTAATGTTGAAAAGCTGGAATTAATTCTTTCGGTTAACTTGACTGCCACACTGAGCACATCTCTGTGTATTACTCCCTTAAAATGTTCAATTATTGAATGTTGATTAAAAGCTGTTTTCAACTCCTCTCTAGATAATTTCAGTGTTTTATTTGCATATTATGTTGGTGCTTGCCTTACCTGGGCTGTATTAGATACACATCCTGTCCTTTCTCTCTTTATTAAATCTATCAATTAAAAGAATGAACACTGGGAAAAATCAATGAGGTGCCTTTGCTCTGTGTGCTGATATCGCGCAAAGCAACTGAAGCTGCTGCCACAGGTCTCCAGAATAAAACCCGACTCTCTGTACAAGTATAAAACTCTGGGGGCAAGTATAACCCTACACAGGGCAGTTGTCTATATTTTTCTATGTACAAGTCCCAAAATACACTATTCAAAAGGCAGTTGGGCAAAATTTTAATATTATAGAAGAGGCAGTGGTGTCCAATTTCCCTAAACCACACTTCCCACTCATAAAATGTAAGTTTCCAAATACAATAATTTAAATTAACTTCTCCCCACCTCCTACCATCCAGTAACCTTACTTATCTGCGAAGGTTTATCCTGAAATTGAGATTTATCAGTGACCAGAGATGTAAATAAAACACAGTTCACTCGTGGGTCACTTCTCTCCCCAAAGTGCAGTTTGGCCTTTCTCACATCTCTATCTCTTCTGTTATGCTTTAAATCCAAAACCCAAAATCTACCTTACTGCCAGCCTGGAAGTAAACTCTCATCCTTAAGTACCCACAAAGTGTCTTCGATTTCTCAACAACCAGCAAGCTCTACAAATCACCATTATGCCGAAGGGAAGAGCAAATCAAATTGCTTTTGAAAGATACAAAGAGAAGCAAAAACTAAAAGCTCTCATTCTTAATCTAAAAACAATGCATATGTATGAGCAACACTAAAGTCTAAATATACATTTTGTATTTCACCCACACTGCTTATGACTACAGATTTTTGCCAAAAATATTACATTTAAGCATAATACCTCAACTTTTTGAAAATCTCCAAACCCCCTATCTTTTCTCCCCACTGCCTACCCCCACCCAAATATACTACTACAAACTTCTGCTAAAGGACAGAAAATCTTCTCATTTTCAAAATGAAGAAACTACGGTGAAGGAGACTTTCCAAGGCAGTAAAAATGAAAAGGTTTGTGTTTGGGTACCATCCCTCAAATTAAGAGGGATGGTTTTAGAGACTGGGATGGAATGCTGGCTTTGTCTTTAATGAACTGCTTGACATTGAAGAATTTACTTAAACTTTTTGAACCTCAGCTATAAAATGGGCATAACATCTTCTACCATCAAGATTATATTTATTAAATAACAGAGAGGATGTAAAGCAGGGTTTCTCAATATCAGTGCTACCAGCATTGTGGACCACATAAATCTTTGTTGTGAGAGGCTGTCCTGTGTATGTATGATGTTTCACAGCATCCCTGGCTTCTGCCTACTAGATGCCAGTAACACTCCTCCCTCCTGTTGTGATAACTCAGTGTCTCCAGAATGTCGCCAAATGTTCCAAGGGGCAAAATCTTCTCCTGTGGAATATCTGGTGAGTTGTCTGGCCAATCATAAATGTTGAATAGATGACAGTCACCATTATCATTATCCATTAGACAATGGTTTCCAGATAAAAACTGGTACAATCCACATTTCAGACTTCCTAAATATTACCCCTGAAAATGTTCTTAGGCAGCAAAGATGGCAGGCGTGAAAAGGTAATGGTAAACATCCCAAGGATTAACCAACACTCAATGAAATGCACTCTCAATATGACACATAAGGTCTAGTAAGCAGAAAAGGAATTTGGGAGAAGTTAAAGGGAATGTAGAAACCCACAGCTCTCATACAAGGAGAAAGTCATGGCCACAAAGCACCACATCCCAGTCATAATGTCAATTTGTAGCAGATCTGTGACCAAAATACTCACACATTTATTCCCAATTCAACAGATATTTCACCTCCCCATGACAGGTATGCTGGGAAAACCCAAATTAGACAGTCAGATTTTCCAGTCTCTATTCACTGTCCAAGTGTGTTTTCCTATTAAATCCCTCTAGACAACTGGCTAAGCTCCTCAAACTCTTTTCCTGTTTCCTTCACTGTACAGCCCAGTTCTTCAGGAGACTGACAGTTCTCTAGGGTCTGGTAGACAGAAGACAAATTTAACCAAGACAAGTTTGGGTAGAAGAAATCAGTAGCTTCAGTCTCTCCACTGTGCCATAACAAACATTTTCTATGGCAAATATCCTCAGCTGAGATAGAACAGTCTTTCATATTTCACTTAACCAACATACATTGCCTAGTCAGATCAGTTTTGCCTCTAAGACCTACTCAAACACTACTTCTTGCTGCATTTTTTAAGAATTTTTAGTATTAGAGGCACGTGACACAGTGTCTATAACTTCCAAGGAAACAGGATGGAGCATGGAATGGACTTATTGTGAAGTTTGATTTCAGATATAGCATCTTTCCTGTTATAGTAACCTACCATTTACTAAAAGGTCTATGTTAGGGATAGAGCATAAAGTTTGTTACCATGTTCTTGAATAAGAGAATATAAGCAACCAAAAAGTTAAGTAGGAAACATGCAATTTTTGCTTGGCCTTAATTATGTAATTAAGGAAATTAGTCAAACTCCAGAAGAATTTTAGATAAAATATTCTGAAAGAAGCCAAGTTCATCTTTGATATCCCCATGCTGACACACCTGGGGTCCTCATATGCTATGCTCCTTCCTCAAACCTGGACTACTTACATACAGCCCCATGTTTCAGGTGTGTCCTGATTTCCCATACTTATCTATCTTGGCCAATATCCTCTTACAGTCCGGATGTTTAGCTTTCGAGTTGATTACTAATGTGATAAATTAGTCCATGTCACTATGGTAATGGCTTTCCCTAACAAAGATGTACAAAAATAGGCTTTGGAGACAAAATAGACAAGGATTTAAAGGCCAGTAATTTTGACCATGTTACTTAAGGCTTAGTCTGTAAGATGTGGAATAATAATATCACCCATCTGATAGGTTGCTCTACCTACTGCTGTGCCTAGCACATAGTGAATGTCAGTAATTGGAGATATATTATTAAATTCCTCTATTATATCCTATCTTAAGTAAATCCAATAGTGAAATTATCAAGCAAATTGGAAAATATATTACATTTTTTTCACAATAAAAAAAGGGGAAAGTATAATGAAGAAAGAGAATTTAAAAAAAAATAAAATACATACCGTGTGTTCTATACATGAAGAAACTGTGACATGGCCAGAGTGAGCATACCATGTTGATGTAACATCACTTTCCAATGGCCTTCACCCCTGTTCTACCCAAATTAGTCAAGTTAGGTATCTGTTATCACCTTTTCTGTCAAAGAACCATAAAGACTAACGATATTCCAGCTCTGACTCTCATGTTCAAGTCTCTGAAGGGATAAAGCAAGGTGAGAATTCACAGAGAAATGTTATTATTTGGCTCATCTGTGAAGTAGGGAACAATAATAATAATATAATAATAATAACACATTCCTCATAGGATTCTTGTGAAGAGTAAATAAAAGAGTGCCTGTTAAGTATTGAGTTCTGGCCCTGGTATAAGGTTAAATCCCATAAATGTTGCTTATGATCATTACTCAGAAGAGTTTGAGATCCTCGCTTCACTAATGAGGCAAATGAGACCCCTAAGTAATGTTGCAAAGTGATGGAGGGTGAAACAGAACCCAGCTTTCTGCTATGTACGATAACATGGGGAAAGGAAGGAACATATGAAACCACAGAAGAAACAGCAAATCCACAGAGCACCTACCATTACTGCCAACTCTCATTCTCTCCATCATCTCTGCAGTCTGACCTGGGTTAGTTTCCTAAGGCTGCTGTAACAAAGTACCACAAAGTGGGCAGCCTAAAACCACAGATGTTTATTCTCTCACAGTCCTCGAAGCCAGAAGTCTGAAATCAAGGTGTTAGCAGAGTGACACTCCCTCTGAGACTCTGGGGAGAATCCTTCCTTGCCTCTTCCTACCTTCTGGTGGTGGCTGGCAATCCTCAGCATTCCTAGGCTTGCAGCCACATCACTCCAACCTCTGCCACTATTGTCACATGATGTTCTCCCCTTGTGTACCTCTGTCTCTCTTCTCTTCTTATAAGTATACCGGTCACTTTGGATTAAGGTCCCATCCTACTCCGATATGACCTCAACTTAACTTGATTATATCTCCAAAGACTCTTTTTCCAAATAAGGTCACATTCACAGGTACCAGGAGTTAGGACTTATATCTTTTGAGGAAACACAATTCACCCTATTACACCTCTCTCACCTGGAAATGGTTTATTATGCCATTGTTTGGTTTGAGTTTTTTGGTCAGTTCTAAAGCTACAAAAGTGAGGTTCACTGAAATGCTATTCATGCTAAGAGGCCAATTCAGAATTATTATAACAAAAAGGTAACTATGCCTATTTAACCATGTTTACTTCCCAAGCTCATTAGTGGTTCCATGTGGTGAGAAACAGTTCCCAGTCACTGTATCAAATTTAGCACATTTATTTAACCCAAGTCAATACCTGAAATATCCTTTCATACATTTAAGCCAATTCTCCCCAAGGTCATGCAGCAAGATAGAAGTCACAGATCTTTCTCTTGTGAGTCAATCACTGTAAAGTATAACACTGAATTTGGTGACGGGGAGTTAGGCTTTGAAATGTGCCTGGAATAAGACAGAGTTGATTTTTTTCATGTAACAAATTCTTATTATTTTATGTGACATATATTGGAACCCAAATCAAAGCACTGTTCATCTAGAATGAACTATAATTTCATATAGATGTTCCTATAATGAGGTAGATTATTTTTTGAGACTGAATAGCAATCAATTTTTTTCCAGTCCTAATTCACAGTATAAGGGAGAACATGGTACTTTTGATAAATACCCTTTAAACAAAGCGGTAGTTGCAAAATAAAACTGATCACTTTACACTTATCAGAAAACATTAGCAAGTAATATAAAACATAACTTTTCCAGTCAGGTATAATCATTGCCAAATTTCTGTGTCAGATTTCTCATTCTGGAATTGTTCTAATATAAACTTAATTTTGATAAAAATAATTCAATTGCCTAAAAAATGAACTAATGTAAGCTCTGGTCATATGTGCAAGAAACAAAGCAATGTATATCAATTTTCATTAATGTACACCAGAAAAATAGCTACCAAATTTGATCTAACAGGGGGAAATTATCTCACAGTATGAAAGTGTTGAGAAACATGAGAAGGCATTTCTAGACTTTCAAAATGTATGTGAAATTTTCTCTTTAGAAATAAACATAACATTTTATAGGAAACTACAGAGATACAAGTCAAACATGTGACTAACTACATATAAGCAGTGTAGTGAAGTGGTTAAGCTGGGAGTGAGGCTGCCTAGGTTTGAAGCCACACTTTCACCCTGGAAGCTTCAAGAAATTGAGACAGCTATACCAAAGCTGTTCTCAGCTATAAAACAAGAACAATGATAATTGTACCAATTTCTAGGATTATAATGAATAATAGATTAAATGACTATAAAATCTTTGGCATAATGCCGAATTGTTATTATTATTAGGAGCACAGGTCCACAGCTGGCAGGTATGGCACATTGCCTGGCTTCAGAGTACAGCTGCTATGAGTTACTGGCACTGAAACCTTGGGCAAGGAACTTAATTTCTTTGAGCATCAAATTCCTCAAAAGAGGAAAATAATAGTAACCTCTTCAAGGATATAAAATAATGTAATCTATTGAATCACTTAACCCAATACTAGAACTCACTAAGATCTCAGAAAAATGTATATCTCATTATATCTTCATTATGAAATGTAATTTTGCAAATAACATAACAATTGGCTTTTCATTACTTATACTGCCAATTTTTTGTCACTTAAAAATTATTCTCACAAATCTAAAGCAAAGAATTATACTGTGCCTAGAGTCAGAAGTATTATATTTTTGCAAATGTGAATAGCATAAGAGTGATCCAGACTGGATTTTATAATAGAAATAAATTTATTCACTTCTAATCTATTCTCAATGCTCCCAAGGTAGCACATGAACAAACAGTTGCTTTAAATTTCGCTCTTTTCTCATGTTTTTTAGCTTCAAAGAAAGAGACGAACGTATTCCAAACAAGAAGTCTTGATGTACAGTCCCACACAAACCAGAAAACGACCCAGCAATGTATGCAGCTATACTTGCTTATAGCATTTGGATATAAAAAGTATTATCAGGAAGATTCTCAAATTACTTTCCTCTTTGCTCATCTTTTTTACAGGAGCCTTCTCGGCAGCCATGCTTGGGACCGAGATGCCATTAATATCGGTTCTCTTTCAAGTCCAGGATTGCATCTTACTTCCTGGACTGCTCTATCTAAATTGACGTTGAAAAATGGATCCTCTCCTCCAGAAGGGACTGTGTCAGATCTTTACTTACCAATTAAAAACAAAGTCTACATGGAGGTCAACAAAGTTTCTCCCAGGCATGCAGGTAAGGAGACAAAAAAGGGTGCTTTCCAGGTGAGACAGCCTAAAATTGATAATAGAAATGCAAAGCTGGAACTAGATCATCCCTATGGCAAACACTGCTAATCAGCCTTTTGCCATCAACTTCTCCTTTGTTGTTGTCTAGGGACATGGGGAAGCTAAACATTCACATTCCCTTCCCAAACTTTGTCATAGCTAGGGGTACCAATGAGGTCTAAGCAGAATTGTCCTGAGGACACCTCTCTAAAGCTTTTGTTTTTCTGATTTAACAGGATACACACTTGGACCATGCTGTCCTGATCCTTTCTTCTTTTTCTACCTTGAACATGATGTTTAGACCAGCAGTGCATCTTGCAACCATGCATCAATCAACAAACACAAAGACCAGCTCCCTGAACAGGGCAACAACAGTGTTCTAACTCTAAAAACACAGAGTGAGAGATTATTCTTCCAAAGTCTTGAGATCTCAGTCAGATGTCTGAGGTGCTGTTAGACTGCAAGAGAGGGAGGGTAACTAGTGTTAGACTCAAAACTGACAGCTATTATATAATAGCACACTAAGGGCAGACTACCCATGTATATTCAATATCAACACCCATACTTCGCATCAACAATATGGATATCTCTGAATATTTAAGATAATTATTTAATATATATTTCAGAAAATAGATCTGAAAAGACTTGCAATCTTAAAGTACTATGCAAATACGAAATAGCTCTGTATTTTACCATATTTCAATTGAGAGAAAAATAAAGACTATAAATTTTAATAGTAGAAAACTAATAGAACTAAGATAGTGTAAGCAAAATGTTGCGGATTTCTTTGATTGAGGAATATATATAAATAAGAGTGTGTTAAAAGCAAGAATCCAAGTGAAAAAGTCATAAATTATAATGCTGAAGAAAGTCATGTTCCAAAATAAGACTTGTTTTCTTCAGCAGTCTGGATAACATTTTACCTTGTGTTCAAACTATCCATGCATGCAATGAATGCAGTTTAGTCAACCTCAAATTATATCCCATTTCTAATCATCTTGTGGAAACTCAATCCGTGTCCATGGAAATGTAGCATTCCATTGTAGGGCTAAGTAAGAGAAATAATACTTGGCATTTTAATGCAATGAGGCGCCTTTAAATTGTCTCTCATTTTTATTTAAATATTTCAGCCTAAAAAAGCAGACTAAAAATAAAGCATAATATTTCAGAGATTAAATCACCACGAAAACCTGCCCTGGTCAATGACAGTATTCACCTCTTATTCTGTAATTTACTCATAAATTAACTGATATCTTTCTGAGTTTCTTTTCTTGAGCTCATTCTGCCTGTTTCTTAAATTTCAATTCACTGATGTAAGTGATTTGAATGTACATGTACTTGAATTTATCACATCTTTGGTTCTTCATTCCTCATCCTGACAGGAATAGGGGTCTTCCCTGTGTTCAAGGTTAATTTTCTCGCAATAGAAAATTGTGAGAAAATTATTTCCTCCTATTTCTTTGTTATCTTCTTCCAACATTTATATCCACCTTCCCCTGTACCGTCATCCATCTCTCCCTCTCTACTGGCTCCTCACTTTAGGGCTACAAACCCATTC
This sequence comes from Microcebus murinus, assembly GCF_040939455.1. NCBI lineage: Eukaryota > Metazoa > Chordata > Mammalia > Primates > Cheirogaleidae > Microcebus > Microcebus murinus. The sequence continues at coordinate 32,862,725 of NC_134112.1, forward strand.
AAGTTAAAACACAAACAAACAAAAAAAGCCCCCTAAATCGGCAATGTTCTCTCACTACCTAACTACCTATCTACCTAGTGCCTAGGGAACATCCTTTCTCTGCCATACTTTTAAAAAAAGTAGACATGACCAGCTACCTCACAATCTATATATATATACAGCCATTGTGTGCCGGTAAATGCTTATCAACTGGCTCTCATAAAAATGACAGTGTGTGTGTATGTGTTTGTCTATGTCTATAAACATATATGTGTTCATTATAAATTGTACTGCTATAAAGGAGATATAGCACACTATTCATAAATAATAATAAAATATATATTAACAATACCCTTTGTTGTAAATTCCAAATAGCCAACTGTTTGTTACAAAATGCTTCCCTTTATAATTACTGTTGTGTTCTGACAGAAATGTTGGTTGATATTTTCTTTTTAATTAAGAAGAAGAAAAAGAAAGAATGACTATATATATAGACATTTATCTTATCAATAAAGGGAGCAACTTCTTGAATTGGATAATAGTTTGAAAAATAATGAAATAATATTTCTTCAATTTTTTGTGCCAGTCACAACGTAATTGATATATATCCAACAACAACTGAAACTGTATTCCAAATTCTTAACAATTTCTCTATCACTTTCTCAAGTCTAGACAATCAACAAAATAGGCCAGTCAAGGTGGCTTATACCTGTAATCATAGCAATTTAGGAGGCCAAGGTGAGAGGATCACTTGAGGCCAGGAGTTCAAGATCAGCCTGGGGCAACACAGCAGGACCCCATCTCTACAAAAACTAATAATAATAATAAATCAGGCAGGCATGGTAGCAGATGCCTGTATTCCTGGGTTGGGAGGCTAAGCCAGGAGAGTCACTTGTGACCAAGAGTTTGAAGTTGCAGTAAGCTATGATCGCCACTGCACTCCAGCCTGGGCAACAGAGCCAAGACCTGGTCTCAAAAAAAAAAAAAAAAAAAAAAAAAAGAAAAAGAAAAACAGGAAGAAGGAGAAGAAAAAGAAAATCAACAAAACAAAATCTCTGATTTGTGGCATTTATTTGCCAATTTCATGGTGTAAATACTCTTACTATGGCTAATTTCAAGAGAACAACATGAAGTCAATGAACACAGACTTGAGAAGAAATGTGCAGTAGCGTACTATTTGTATAATACACCCACCATCAAGATAAAATAGAAACAAATAACCTTAAGAGCATAGATAATAGGAAAGTATAGTAAAATAATTAGAAAGGATGAGTTTTTAATATTTATTTATTACATTTATTTTAATATGTTATAATTGATTTAAAATAAGTATACATAATTTAATTTTTAATAATGGCTATGTTTAAAAATCAGCTTGCATAACTCCTGAATATTTGATAATTCAGCTCTCACAAACCAGCATAAGCTAGATCCAGCACTGGATGGAAATATGGCTTGCACATCTACCATTCTATCGTACCTGCTATTGTTAGAGCCACATGGACTCACAGTCCAAAAGCCATAGAACCTTTTAACACTTATTTTATTTTACCTTTCTGCAATATTCCCAACCCTTTCAACTATGTTCAGCCCTCTGTATCAGTTGGTTCCACATCCCCGAATCCAACTAACCACAGATGGAAAATATTCTAAAAAAGAAAGAAAAAAATAATAACACAACAATAAAAATATAAATTGAAAAAATAATACAGCATAACAACTATGTACCCAGCATTTACACTGTATGAGATGTTTAAGTAATCCAGATGTGATTTTTAAAATAAAGGAGGATATGCATAGTTTTTATGCAAATCCTGCACCATTTGATATAAGGGACTTGAGTATGTATGGATCTTGGTATCTGAGGAGAGTCTGAAACAAATCCCCCTACATATACAGAGGGACAACTGTACCCTGTGGTTCCTTTCCAGTGCATTTTAGGACTTTATTTATCCACCATTCTCCTTAAATGTTCACATTGTTTTAATGTCAGCCCCCTTTTCTGCTCATTTTGCAAACCCAGTCTGGGCAATCTCACCAATGACTTCAGTTAGCAACTATTCACCAATGACTCCCAAATCTCTATCACTTAGTAGACCAGACTGTTCTGCTGTACTCCAGAAAGGATTGCAGACTGCCTTACAAGTTAGGTCCCCTTCTTATATACTTACTAATTAAGTAATTAGTTAGGTAATTATTTGTGTCTGTCTCTCTCACAAAGCTGTAAGCTTCCCAGGCACATGGAACATTCTGACTCTTTGTGCCATATCCTCAAAGTCTAGCACATAATCTAGCACAGAGTACTCACTCTAGGAATCAATGAAGGTACAAACAAATAACCACAAGCATTGCAAAGACAACAGGTACAGAACACAACTCAATGAATGTCCCCTAAAATGTGCTTCTCTCTTGAATCCTGATCACAATGAATGATACCAACATCCAAACTCTGCCCCACATGAAAGAATCCCAGAATTTCCTTATCATCTCCCCTCCACATCTCTTCAGTGTCTTTCAAAACCATTTCCTCTTCCCCATCATCACACCCACTACCTTAGTTTAGACTCACTCTTGGCTAGACCACTGCAGTAGCCTGCTGAGTGCCTTGCCCCTGTCTCTCCCCATGACAACTCAACCGCATAGTGGCACCAAAACAAAACTTTTTTAAAATTAAGACTATGGCCATCTCTGCTTAATAACCTATCAAGGGTGGTCCACCATAAACTCCAAACTCTTTACTCCAGCACTCACATAGCCCTTTATGGTCAGGACTCCATTTGGCTTCCTAGCCTTACTCTCCTTCCTCTTTCCCGTGAGGAGTCTACATTCCACTTGCACTCACATGGCTGAAGTGCCCTGCCCCCTTTCACATCTCTAGGCCTGTGCACATGTACTTCTCTCTGCCTGGAATACCCTTTCTCTATGGTTCTCATGGTAGTTATGGCCCATCATGAGCATCCCTGCCACTGTGATGCTTTCTTGACCCCTATGTAAGACCCTCCTCTGTACTTTCACAGCACTCTAATCCCTCCATGACTGCATTTATCCCCTTCTATAGTGGTTATTTTTGAACATTTATTTATTTCTTCCCCACTAGACTATGAACTTCTGCCTCAAATAGACTACCACAGGGATAAGCACATAGTAGGAACTCAAGAGTTCCTCGGATGCCTATAAAAAGACAAACCATGTGTTCTGCAGAGAAAGTACAAAGTCAAATAGCTGCCATCCCTTTTAAAACCACTCACCTTGAAAGTTATCTGCTCAGGTTAATGATGGTGGCATTACTCCAAGTATCCTTGGAAGTCAACTTTCAGCATTGTCTAGGGACTGTTCTTTAAATTATCTCAAGTGAGGCCAAAAAAAACATCATTCTGAACAGATTTGAGGTCTAGGAGGAATCATAGGGTGAGCAATAGAATTCTGTGTAGAAAATGAGGAATTAAATATGTAAAATACCATATAATGACTGATGCAGGAGGCCTGACTAATTAACTGGCTCAGAAGCATGCCTAGAGAGAGAATCTCAAAAAATACTTTGAGGAAAGGGTGTTATTATTTAAAGACACTTACAACTCGTTGGGATGATTAACACACAATATTAATGTGAATGTATAAGAACTGGTACCTTGCTTGGCCCACCACATGAAGCTCTTCAAATTAGCCTTTTTCAAAGACCATTCAATATTAATTGATATTACATTAAAGGGGGGAAAGAAACCAGTGACTAAAGAAATTTAATGCATGGTATTAAACAAAGGAAAAAAGGTTTCACTCCCATACTTCTCAGAGCTGTTGATATCTTTCTGTGACTTTAAAGTGAAGTCTTAATGTCCATCTATAGTACACAGGGTTTCTCAAATTCTTTTACTTTTTAGAGACACAGTCTTGCTCTGTCACCCTATCATGGAGTGCTGGAGTACAGTGGCACAATCACAGCTCACTGCAACCTCGAATGCCTAGGCTCAAGTGATTCTCCCGCCTCAGCCTCCTGAGTAAATGGGGCTACAAGCACAAGCTACCACAGCTGACTAATTGTTTCTGTTTGTTGTAGAGATGGGATCTTGCTATGTTGTTCAGGCCTGGCCTCAAGCAATCCTGTCACCTTGGCCTCCCAAAGGGCTGGGCTTATAGCTGTGATCCACTGGCCTCTCTTTCCATTTTAGAGACTCAAGTAATTCGTTTCTGGGAAATTCTTATGGATTATTGCTGTGTTGATTTCTTCCTTTCCATTTGCTTCACATTTTTTTTTTCTGGAATTTCTATTATTTATATGTTGGAACTTCTGGATTGATTTTCTGATTTTTTTTCTCTACTTTGATCCATTTTTATTGTTTGGTCCTACTCTCTGGCAGATTTACCTAACCATAGCATCCAATCCTCCTATACATGTTCATTTTAAACTTAAGCTACTCTACCTTGGAATATTCTTGATCCAAAGGAGAATGTACAAAAGGTTTAGCACTAGAATTATCTGTGTTCCACTCTAGAGAAAGTAATGTTGACTCTTCAGAGTAAGATCATGTGCCATTCAAAAATTAGCTCTTTATTTGATTATAGCTTGAATGCAATGTGGATTTGTTTATACTGAGTCACCTTATCTCTTGCATTACAGTTTAAAAATCAGAGGAAATGAGTCTACTACATTTATCAAGAAGATCTCAGATTTAAAATAGTGGCAACACTTCAATTTGAATTAAAATTAACCATTTGGTAGATAATATACAATAAATTTTAAACTAAAATACTTCCAAGCTGCTTTTCATTATATAAACATACAGCATGTAAACACAGTTTAATTACTAGCCTATGCAAGATTTTTAAATTTTATTTATTTATTTACTTTTAAGAGGCAAGATCTCACTCTGTATCCCAGGCTAGTGCAGTAGTACAAACATAACTCACTGCATCCTTGAACTGCTGGACTCATGCAATCCCCCTGCCTCACACTCCCAGGTAACTGGGACTACAAGGCAAGCACCACCCTGCTCAGATTGGTTTTAAATTTTTTGTAGAGACAGGTCTTGCTGTGTTGCCCAGACTTGTCTTGAACTCCTGGCCTCAAGCTATCCACCACATTTGCCTCAAAAAGTGCTGGGATTACAGGAACGAGCCACCTACCATGCTGGCCTCAAAGTCTTTTATATCAGAATCCTTTTTTCTTGCAGATGTTGTAGGATTACCTTTGGGAAACACTGCTTTGCTTGGTGCTGGATGACTTGTAATATGAAACTACATCAATACCAAAAGCTACAGATGAAATTACTGGGAATTTATCCTACTCTAATTGCTTTACATGGCGTATCTCTTTTATCCTTACAACATCTCTTTACAACAATTTTATAGTGTAGGAAATACTAGTATCCTCAATTAATAGTTAGGGGGAAAAAAGGCTAAGAAAGCTTAAGTAACCAGTCAGAGACCACACAGATAGTTAGCAATGAACAGATGTCACCCTGTCCTGGTCAACATATGGGCCCACATGTTTAACCTGGCACTGGGTGGGTTCTCACCTGCACTGCCTCTAGGACTTTCCTAAAGCTCTCCTGGAATGCACTGTTCCCTAGGACATTCCCTATGTCCACATGGCTAATTCCTACCCATTACTTTAAGGTCCATTTTATCCACCTTTCCTGGGATGTCTTCACTGCCAACTGGCTAAAAATAACCATCCCCATGGTACCTTATTCCTTTCATGGAACTTATAAATTTACTATCTCACACATGCTGCACCAAGAGGCCAGAGTCACATAGCCTAAGAATAAAAAAGCTTTTGACTGGCTAACATATCCCTGATAAGAGAGGTATTTATGGTCTAACCACATTTCTACTGTTTTCTTGGGGTCAATTTGGGTAAATAGCATAATAATAAATTTGAAATACCATTTTAAACATTTTGAAGTATATTCAGGAATACTATCTCATTTGATTCTTGACTTTGAAAGAAAGAAAAGAATTTATCTTTATAAATGAAAAACCTGAGCCAAGTGCCTCTACAAGTGAATTAGTATATCCCATCTGCTAGCACCGCACTTACACATAGTAGGTACTTATATGAGGAGTGAGTTAACGCTTGAGGTCCTGGTCACACCTGGCAGTCCTCCCACGCTGACCTGATGAAACGTCTACATATGTAGTAAGTGCTGTTTATAATCGACCACATCCCCAAGCCATTACTACTTGAAAGTAAGCCCACAGACTTCCAACAGCCAACCCTTTTATTTCTTTGCCTGAGGGTTTTCTCTGGACCTGCACTGAAGCTGGAAGCTCTGGGGAGTAACACGCTCTGGAAGCAGTCTTCAACTAAACAGTAACTGGTTCTAGGCTATAATACCCCAGCTCCTTTGCTTCTCAGGTAGATAATTCTAAGGCATAATTTCTTCATTTCCCGGGAAGACTTAAAACTTCAGTTGCTCAAAACGGCAAAACAGTAGCTGCCCTAACACAAATCCCTTACTGACAGCCTTCCTTACTCCTACTCATGTTTCCTTGGCCTCCTAAATAAACTACCTGTGCTCAAATTTTTGTCTCAGGAACCTGATAAATGAGGTACTAGAGAAGAGAAATAAGAATCTCTAGTTTTAAAAATAAAAGGTAAAAAAGTGGAGGGATCATTTATAAATAACTAAGTAATAATTGCATTTTTCAAAGAGAAAACATTAACCAGCCACTATTTACTACTGCATAATGAGCAAATCCAAAAGGGGAGTTAATGTTGGTACATGAATTTTAACTCATGAATTTTCTGACATGAAAAAAGAAAGATTGTTTAGCAAAGTACAGAAAACACTTTAAAAATCTGTTAGGGAAAGTGTCATTTTAATACTCACTTTAGGCCTTAAATCTAACACCTTCCTCAGGTGCACAGGCTGAGAAAAATGAAAATTCTCACATATTTTGCTTCTACTATTTTTGAAATAGCTTTTTAAAGAGTGTGTGTGTGAAAGAGAGAGAGGCAGATCAGGTTGTGTTTCAATGAAGCCATCTAATTACAAGCATTTCTTAAAAAGTCCTCAGATCTCTGATATTCAGCAGGGCAAATGCTAGTAGTCTCTCCCACACACCTACATTTGATATTGCTGAGGATATCCATTCATTTATTCAAAATTTACCAAACACTTTCTATGGAGAATTTCTGGGATTTAGTTGTAGAGATTTACAAAAAGAAAAAAACACAAAAAAGGCACAAGACCTATCCCTCAAAAGTTCTCAGTCTCTACACGAAAAGAAAGAAAAATAAACAGTTAGTTACCATTTAAGGTGACAAGGGATGGTTTTGCTTCTAACCTACACATGGTAGAAGCCAGGGAAGTGGAGGCAGCAAAGCAGGATCAAGACTGTGACGTGCTGTTCAGTCTAAAATATCACAGTTGAGTACACCCAGCCCACCATATTTTATTTAAAATAAAAATTAAACAATATAAAATATAACACTAACATGTGCACTCAAAAGAGCTTTTTTTTAGAATTTCTGATTGCAAAATTTGGTTAAGCTCATGAAAATTAATCTCTTTTCATTTAGAAGGATGCTCCTGCTTGGCTAAGGAGAATCTACCTAATCCCCCTCTTAAGTAATCCAACACTGCTGTAAAAGAAGGGATTCCAGAGGATGTGATATATGAACTAAAGCCCAAAAGAAAATTAGGAATTGAGGAAATGGAAGTGAGAAGGGAAGAGCAGATAGGATTTTTCTGGTAGAAATGTATATTCTAGCTGCAAGGGAAGCTAAGAAATATCATCTATATTCTCTAGGTATTTGTCCCCAACTAAAGTTCAGACTCTGTTCTTAAAAGACTATAAATTATTTATATTTTGGTTCACTTTTACAAGAGAATATAAATGAATAATAAGACTGAGAGAGGACATGGAACTCCTGGAACAGTCAGTAGATTAGTCTATTAGCACAAGGGAGAGAGAGACAGGTAGGGCATGGGCAAAGACTAAAGTACCAGGAAATAAGACCAGAGAGCCCAGCACAGGGTAGATCATGAAGAATCTTGAGTGGAAAGGAGTTTCTCTTTATTTTTTGTTTTGTCCCACAGGTTTTTGGGGTGTTTTTTTTTTAAGTTTAATTCACATACCTAAAAATTGCCCTTTTAAACTGTGCAATTTAGTGATTTTTTTTAGTATATTCAGAGTTGTACAACCATCAGCTCCATCTAATTCCAAAACATTTTTATTACCAAAAGAAGAAATCCCATATCCATTAGTAGTCATACCCCATTTTCCCTCCCCTGAGCCCCTGGCAACTACTACTCTAGTTTTAATCTCTGGGCATTTCATATAAATGAAATTGTACAATATGTGGCCTGATATGTGTGGCTGCTTTCACTCAGCATAATGTTTTCAAGGTTCATCCACGTGTAGCATAAATCAGTGTTTCGTTCCTTTTGATGGCCCGGTAATATTCCACTATGAGGCTATATCACATTTTGTTTATCTACTCATCAGGTAATGGATGAACAGAGTCTTAAAAAAATTGAATACCACGCTGTGGGGGAGACTGCTAGTTGTCTCACAGTATCCCTTTTCCCTACTGTCTTCAGACACAGAGCGTCTGAACTTTATATAAGTTTATATCCTATGGCCAGATCTTTGTCATACGGTACAATTCCTAGCTGCAGGGGAGGCTAAGAAATATCATCTATATTTTCTAGGGATTTGTCCCTAGCTAAAACTCAGATTCTGTTCTTAAAAGTCTATAAATTATTTATATTTTGGTTCAATTTTACAAGAGAATATAAATATGGCCTAACCTTTATGCTTGAACATTGGAAATGTAGCGATGTAACATTGCCACAGTTTTGGCTTCATGGTGCTGATTATTTATGACAGTGCTGAAGAAAGTTAAAATAATTTTAATTTGTTCTTAAAAAATTATTTTCCTAAGAATTCTAAAGTAACTCTAGTCTTCTTGCCATGCTTAACAACTAGCTTTCAAAAGACTGCATTAAAAACTCAAATTACAAAATTAAAAAAATCATTGACATATTCCCACAGCATATGGAACTATACCACCTCAAGGATTCTTTTAAATTATCACAGTCAATTGTGCCCTTACTGCCAGAAAATTCTTAAAGTAACTAGATGTATTCACTATAGCAAGTTGTGCTCCTGAATTTTGACACTTCATTCTCGTATTAGTTCACAGTACTATATTTTATCATTCAAATACAAGATAGGATTAAAAATAAAATAATTTACCAGCACTTAGTTCACTACTACTGATATATGCACATTCTCAAGGCCTATCCATGAGATACAGAACCTCTTAAATAAATAAAAAAGAGGAAAAATCCATAAAAAGTGATCCAATTTAAAATACAGTAATTTATGAGCTGTTTTATGATCACTCACATCTACTAAATTCAAGAGTATATTATTTCAAAGCTACTTGGCTTCTATCCTTCTTTAAAAACATGGTATTTTCCTATAGTAGCATCTTTTATCCACTTAACAGTATGTAAATTATTATGTTCAACAAATTTAACTTCTTAATTTATGACTGGCTTGCCTTAAGAATGGTTTTGAATGGCTAGGGCAGTGATAAGAATCATCAAACATAATATAGTATAAAATTGACTATGCAAACTTGATTTTTAAAAATACATTTACAATACAAAGTATTAATTTAATAAAATTTGGAACCTGCTAAAAAGAAGGAAGCAGAATATCACAATAAACTATATTAAATTGAGTATTAAATACTTAAGTGGTCTCCAAAATTATATTGACCAACAAGAGTTTACATGAGAGAGAAAAGAAATAGAGGACACCCACTTCCAATCAACATAGAGTAAAAGGGACCAGAATTGCCTGCCTGCCTAAAAAACAAAAGTTCTATAGAAAATATATGAAAGAACAGTTTTTAAGATACTGGATACTGGACAATAATACTTGAGAAATGGGAAAAATATGATGAGGTGAATTCTAAGGAATGAAAAACTGATGACATGAGCCTTCTGATTGTCCCAGCTTTCAGATCACAGCCCAGGAGAGGAAAATTCAGGCAGTATCCAGCATAATTCCTGAATTGAGAAGATGAATCTGAGAAACTAGGGTTATCAAGGCAACTAGAAATCACAAGACACAGTACTGGAGAAAGAAGAGCTGAACACAGATTGCTAGAGATCTGTAAATGATCCTCCTTGGATATTCAGCAGAGTGCTGATAAGCACATGCATGTGAGAAAACAACCCAACATCAAGAAAAGAACCATCTGAAAGGATTAGTGGCAATAGTACCCAGAGCTCACCTAAGGCTGGGAATTGTGCCTGTTCCCCTCAACCAGACCAGAAAACATCATAATTCATAAAGTGTTGGGTAGAGTACTCAGAAACTTATCTCAAAAACAAGAAAAAATGCTCAAGAAGATTTACAGGGATATAAAAATATTCAGTACCCAACAAAGTAAAATTTACAATGTCTGGCATCCATCAAATATTACCAGGCATCCAAAGTAGGAAATCCCCACAGCAAGGATTAAAAAAATCAAACAAACAAAATTGACCAAGAACCGAAAAAGACATTAAAATTTGCAAACAAGATCATTAAAAGTTATCATAAATATATTATGTATGTTCAAAAATTTAAATAGAGACATGGAAGATTTTAAAGCACCCAAATTAAATGTAAAAGATGAAAAATACAATATGTGAGACGAAAAACACACTAAGTATGAGTACTGATAGTGAACTTGAAGACACAGCAATATAAACTACCCAAAATGTAACATAGAGGACAAAAAAAAAGAATAAAAAATATATAAACAGAGCATCAGTGATTCTAATATACATGCAATTGGAGTCCCTAAAGGACGGTAAAAAAAGGAGGGAAACCTAAAAATATCTGAAGAAATAATTACTAATTTTTTTTTTCAAACTTGATGGAAACTATAAATCCATAAGGTCTAAGAAGCTCAATGAACCCAAAGCACAGTAAACATGAAGGAAGCTATGCCAAGACATATCATAATCAAATTGTTTAAAACCAGTGATAAAGAGAAAATGTTATAGGACATGGTATCTATAAAAAAGAACAAAATAAGGTTGATGGCAGATTTCTCATAAAAACCAATGCAAGTGAGAAAACTGTTAAGTGTTAAAAGGAAAAAAAAATCAATTTAGAATTCTATATACAACAAAATTTTACAAAAATGAAGTTAAATAAAGATGCTTTCAGAAATATGAAAGCTGAAAGGAATCATCACCAGTAAACCTGTGCTAGAAGGAATGTTTAAAGTCCTTCAAGCAGAAGGAAAATAATTCTAGATGGAAATTTAGATATACACAAAGGAATGAAGAGGACTAACATGGTGGCCGCTTGAGTAAATACAAAAGATTTTTGTATTATGAAAATCTATTTAAATGATTTTTACTGTTTTAACAAAAATAACAATATGGTAAAGGTTTTCTATATATATATGAAAAAGAGAATAAGGTACAAAATAAATTTTAATTTATTTCATTAGTTACTTGAAAATTATAAATTTGCACAAGAATATTTCAAATCTGCTAGTCAGTGAAATTAAAACTATAGCCACTATTCTGAAATCCCATTCCATTTAGTCAGTACTTTCCCATTTGGTTTGAGTTGTCTTAGCATTCTGCTTTTGAAAATAGAAGTTGAATTTATTATATTCATTTTCATAGAGAAAAGGTAGTAAATCTAAAAGGATGCTCTTAGAGAAAAAGTAGTAAATCTCTTTACTACTTGTTACTACAAGTTAACTCAAAAGTTTAGGCAATGGCCTTTGCTGAACTTTATAAATAAAAGCAAACAACTATTGCTTACATTGTAATACTAAACCTCATCTGATTTTTATTTTAACACAGGTAACTTTTAAAAATTGGGTCAAATACATAAGTAGGAGATTTAAGAATATATTTATAGCACAAGTCACAAAAGAAAGTTCCCTTCCTTGTTCCCCCCACCTGCCCAAAATGAACATAATGTATAATTCACATCATTAGGGCTTCTTAGGAGAAATTTTACAAACAAGGTTAGGGGGAGAAGATAACAAAGCAATACTAACTTCTCACCATCAAGAGGCAAGAAAGCAATAATAAAATCAAAGCACAACTGCAGATTCAGAGTATAAAATTCTATGTATTGCTAAAGACATTCTCCTATTTGTGAAACCTATTCATGAACATATCTACAAGTTTTTCAATGAGTAACGATGTGCTGGAATGAAAGTGGAAATAGAGAAATACAGAGGAGATGCATCTTTTGGGTACTGAGGGAAAGGTAGGCTCCACGATGAATGACTAGTACAGACAATATTACCTTGCAAGAGGGGTTAACTCATCCATAAAGTATAGTTAACAGTCTTTTGTATATATCACTATGAACAGAAATACAGTTGCACATTCAAATTTGGGAACTACTAAGCTAGACTAAAAGAATGAACAAAAGGCAAGTTTCCATGCTGAAGTCTATGCATTCATATTCTGGCATATAAGACAACTATTAAATCTCTAGCAGTAAATAGAAAATGAGTGGAAAATTCTAAAGTATTTCTGCTTGTCAGCAGAGCTTATTTCAACTTATTTGCATAGTTAGCCTCTATAACCATTACATATTACTACATTTAATATTATTTTATGAATTAAATGAGATAATAGATATGAGTATATCCAATACCAAGGTTCAATATATATCTGATAGATTTTAATCTAAGTCTTGCTGTAGCACACCCACAAGTTTCATAAAAGATCTCTGCCACTTGCAGGAAGCAATTCCTGCCTTTCTAAATGGACAGTCCTTGTATTGATTTCATGAATTTTGGCAACAGCTGTGAAACTTGTTATCATGGGATTACATCTTCTGTAAGGATTTTGTTCAAATATGTTTAAATGCATCTGATGCTTCTTCTTCATTCTTCTGTACCAGAAAGGTTAAAAAGGCAAGATAAAGAAATCAATAGGAGAGAAGGAATGTTCAAAGACATTTTAAAAAATATAATAAATCTGAAATCTGCCCAGAATATCAGCAGACATTAGTACATAATATCGAATATGGGCTAGCATAGCACAAACACCAGAAATTATAACAATTATAGCAGTATTAACAATAATAATAATATAGGCTGGGTGTGGTGGCTTATGGCTGTAATTCCAGCACTTTGGGAGGCTGAGGTGGGAGGCCAGGAGTTCAAGACCAGCCTGGGAAACAAGCAAGATCCTATCTCTATAAAAATAAATTAAAAATTAGCCAGGTGTGATGGCATGCGCCTGTAGACCTAGCTACTTAGGAGGCAGAGGTGGGAACATCGCTTCAGCCCAGGAGTTCAAGGTTACAGTGAGCCATGATGAAGCCACTGCACTCCAGCTTAGGTGACAGTGTGAGACCCTGTCTCTAAAAATAATAATAATAATAATGCAGATAATCCAAGTTTAAATGGCTTAATAGTAAATAAAAGGATTAAAACAGAATAGCAAATGCAAGGAAACCTGAGTCATTAAAAAAAAAGACAAAAGTATATATAAAACTTATTTGGTAAAGTAGTAAGTGTCAGGCCTCTAGCCTAATCAAGAAATGATGAAAAACCAAATCAGATGGTGGGGTAAATAAAGAGATGACATGCAATGTTACTGGTCATTTAGGAAAAGAATGAAACTAACGTGGTAGAATATGCTACTCTGTTTTTAAAGTGATATGATTTCCTTCACCATCCAGTAACAACAAAATCTAATGAATACATCTAATTACAATAAAAAATATAGTAATATTGGATATATGGGCAAATGAGTCTGAGAATAGAGGCTTTATCATCTAAACCTGTGCTGTTCATTAGCCTCATTTGATTACTTAATAATTAAAATTAGATAAAAGTAAATTCAGGCTCTTGACTACATTAAGTAAATTTCAAGTGGTCAAAGACCACATATGCCTAGTGGTTACAGTATTGGAGAGCACAGATACAGAATATTTCCAACATCATGGGAAATTCTACTGGACAGCACTGATCTAAAACAACTGTTAGAAGTGCCCTGTGTATAACAGACGAGATCTAAAAGAACACACACACACACACAAAACCAATAGTCATCCATCCTTTAATTCAGAACATTTATTGAGCATTTCTCATGTGAGAGTTGCTGTGCTAAACATTCAGAGACCACAAAGTAAAACAAAATAGTCCCTGCCCTCAAGGAGATCACAGTGTAATAGGAAATAACAACATATAACCAACATATAAATAACATTTGCTAGGCACCAACTGTAAGAAATGTACTATAGAAGAAGACAAAAAACAGTAAGCATGTAGTCTTTGACCTCAAGGAGCTTACAATCTAGTTAACCACACACAACATGAAGTAAGATGTAAAATGTTTTAGTGGCAAATTAACATTTGCAACTGTGTGCTTCAAACTGAGATCCATGAGTCTGATATAGAATTTTTTTCCATTTTGGTATTTCATTGGGATGAAAATCTTATATATATATATAAATTTATTCTAATCAATTTCTGAATAAGCATTTTAAAACTACTGCCACCGAATTTTCATTCTGTTTTTTGCCATTGGTGCTTTTAATCATGCATGTACAAAGTGAAGGCCAAATAATATATAGTTTGCTAATCAAATAAAGTCCAATCAAAGAAATGGTGAGGATAAATTGAATCATTACAGAACACATGGTAGTATATCCAAAAGTACCTGCATTATAGTGGTTAAAATCATCATCATGTTGAGTATGAAGATAATACACGCATCCTATCTCTGTGTAGTTTCTACACAATCTGTTCTCCATTTCAGCAATCTTTGGATATGACTTACACATTTGATTTAGAATTCAATAACTCCACAATGCTAATCACATTTTCAAGAGAACAAAAAAAAAATGTTATAGACTTCCTGGGTGACATCTCATTAAAAATGACATTTGAGGATTATTTACTGGTAGAATTTTGGTCCTGTGCAAAGTCTGAATACCCTGAACCAGCAAAACAAAGCCTTGAAGTTAATATCGTTTGTTTTTAATCTACTTTTAAAAGGACATTTTCTGTATTATACTGATTGTAAAATGTAGAAACAGATTTAAAAAGGACAGATTCTGAGGCTATATCTTTATAACCCTCAAAGTCAACACTGGCAATGTAATTTACAACAATACTGCATCATTTGCCACATAAGTCAATGTTGTTTCTTTTAATTTCATCAGTTCTGTTATTTATATTTGATATTTATTTGGTCATTGGCTTTGGTTTTATAATTTATGAAATCCATAAGCAAAATTTTTTATCTTTTATGTTCCTCCATACTTAAGTAAAACGTTTAATGAAAGTAAGTTCACATTGTGCAGACAGTAGTCTTAGCCAAAACCAGCCCATTCTTCCCTGTGGTGTTTTATCTTGAAATGGTGCCCATTAGGAAGCCAAATCTTCTCTGCCTTCCTTTCCATTATGCATGGAGAACCATGGATTTCTAGGGGCCACAGAATAATTGCCAAGAGACCACAAATACATATGTAAATAGATCCGTATATTAAATGTACTATAATACTACATTTCAAAAATATAAATATGCTATTCTGGGTAAAAAAATGCAAATTCTTTTTAAAGACTTCACTATTATAGTAGCTTTTCACTATGGGTTTTCTCAATTAATACTAGAACTCAATTTGTAATCCTGTGAAAACACAGCCATAACTCTAAACTACTACAGGAATTTAGAGCAAAGAAAGATCATGGTGAGCTGCAGCAATCAGAGGAGCATCACTAAAGAGGTGAGACATACATTGGGTCTAGGGCAAAAGTGGAGCAGAGAAGGTACAGCTTCCTAATGGGCATACTCTGAATAGAACCCCTGTTGAATGAAAGTCTGATTTTGGCTAAGATGACCACTGATAGAAACCTGTAGTATTTAATCTCTTTCAATTGCCAAGAAGCAGAGACTCAATTTATAGATAGCTTACTGCTCACATAACTCCAGAAAAATCAGTGGTAGAACCAGCCCTGAGAATGATGGGGTACAGGAACTGAAAAACTAAAATGCTGTTCTTATTTTCTCTCTCTCTCTCTCTCAGTCTCTCTCTCTTTCTCTCGTCTTGATTTTTCTTTACTTGTTGATGTATCCTCTCAGGCTGGCCATACCCATTTATCTAAAATCTCCCCACCTGGGTAGCTCCAACTTAGGACTTAAATCCTTAAAGACTTACTTAGTGCAAGGCAGGAAGTGGCAACAGTTAAAAATGTAAAGGTAATAAAGATAGGCTAGGTCCAGACTGTAAAAGAATTGGTGTCATGCTAAGGAATTTGAGCTTTTAAAGTCAAACGTGGCCTAAGCTGGTTTAGGAAATCTAAAACCTATATGAAGAAATAAGTTTATTTCAAGATTTCCTGAGCTGCAGTGTGCTCTGGAATAGATTATTACAGTCTACCCCAATCAGGCTGGGGGTTGCTCACAATTTCCCTCTTTGTGAATAGTACTATTCCAGAAGGGTAGACACCTAGACCCAGATGGAGCAACCACAGTACCCCATCTCCCTGGCCCCAGTGGAGTGGTCCATAGGTATGTAACTCATTGATTAATAACACAATCCAATCAGAGGGCTTTCTTGAGGTATTCAGTTTAAAATGTTAACATTTTGAATCAGATACCCAGGGAAATATTAAAGGCTTCCTCATACTGTGCTGGGATGTAGAGTACAACTCAGTAAAATTAACAGAAAATAGAAGCAATTTCCTGGGTCCCACACTGAGTTTGTATTTTACAGTGGAGCAGCAAGGGGATCTGGGCCAATGATTTTGATCAATGGAACTACATCCATTTAAAGAAGAGATTTGAGTACATAAAACAGAAGAAGAAAGTAGACTATCTATGAATAGAATTCAGAAGCACCACAGAGTAAAAAGAGGGACTGAGTAATAGAAGAACAAAGGAAGAATGTCTCAATAGACTTTTCAAGATCAAAACAGTGGCATCTACTGAAAAAGCTATAGAAAAAAACCCTATGGCCAAAGACGCAATGAGAATTCATAATGTTTCCTGATTTAATTTAATAGTAGAAATCTACATACAGGAAAGAAAGGAGACACAGAGCTTTTGATTTTAACCAAAATGATAAGTAGAAATAAAAAGGTACAGCCTCCACTTCCCATTCTTACTTTTAGATCTAAGAGAAACCTATAATGTGTACTTCCTGCTGGGACAATAAAAGAAGGCATGATACAGCACACTCTCTCACTCCTCTCTTTAACCCTCATCTTCCAGTATCCAGTTCTCTCAAGGTGAGTGAAGGAGCCCAAGAGCAACTGTAGCACTGACATTCACTTCAATGGGAATAACAGCTTTCGCCCTGGAAACTTCCTTTACTGCTTGTGAGCATGAGATGCTTACTACAAGACTGTGGGCTCTGGAATCACACTTGGATTCAAATCCTAATGTAACCCCTAGCTGAATGACCCTTGGCAAAGTATTTAACCTTTCAAAATCTCCGTATACCTTTGGGCGGTGGTCAGGGGGGTTAAGGGAGGTGGAACTAGGAAAATAGGAATTAAGCTGCCAGAGTTTCAGATACAGAATAGATTAAATCATTCCTTCAAAGTGCTTTAGGATATACTGTGTTCGATAAACACCCCCAAGCCCCTACACAGCACCCCATAGTCACTGGGCCGTAGATATAGCACAATGGATCTGCAATGGTCCTTGGCTCTGCTCCCTCCCTATAAAATGAGGGGAGGCCACGCTGCAGGCCTCCAAATCACAGCACTGGTTCCCTGCAAGGATTAGTGGAATCAGTCCCTTAAAAGTCTTTTGCATGTGGCATATATTAAGGATTAATTAAGTCAATTCTCAGTGCAAGTGATTCATCTTTTAAAAGGCTTCTACTGTTTTCTTACCACTACCATTCCTAAATGGGGACCCACTACCATCATTCTCCTAAATCCTGGAAGAGCTTTCTTTCCAAGGAGTCACACAACTCCAGTCACTTTTCAATTCAATCCTATCTCCAGATGGTTATCATGCCTATCCTGGTCAAAATCATTTCATTAAGCAATCATTCGCTCACATTTTTCCTTTTTCTTTCCCTCAGTAGTGGATACCTGTCATTCTTTTTGGCCCTGAACTATGGGACTCCATTATTACATAGGGAAAATCCTCTCTTTAAAAGACAGAACCACCTCAAAGAGCTAAAAATAGAAATACCATTCGATCCAGCAATAGCATTATTAGGCATCTACCCAAAAGAGCATAAGACATTCTATTATAAAGACATCTGCACCCGAATGTTTATGGCAGCACAATTCACTATTGCAAGGACATGGAAACAACCCAAGTGCCCATCAATTCATGAGTGGATTATAAAAATTTGGTATATGTTTACAATGGAATGTTACTCAATTCTAAGAAACGACAGTGAGCTAGCACTGCTTATATTATCCTGGATTAAGATTAAGCCCATTATTCAAAGTGAGGCGACACAAGATCAGGAAAATTGGCTCCACATGTACTCCCATCAAATTGGTACTGACTGATTAACCCTATGGTGCTCAAATGGTGGTGGTGTTCACCAGGGATTCAGGGGTTGTGGGGGTAGACCCACATCTAAGGGATGTAATGAGCATTGTGGAGGGGAAGGGCATACCTCTAACCCCAGCTAGGGAGAGGCAAAGATATAAAATGCAACCAAAATGTTCATACTTTCATATTTTCTTGAAATAAAAAAAAATACAGAACCCACCTTTCACTATAGAAGCTGGTGTGCCAGCAGCGACAGCAAAGGTATCTTAGAGGATCAGTTCTGCAGAGGAATTTAGAGCCTTGTTTCTGATTGAGTGGCTGCCAAGCCAGGTCTTCTGACTCTACCGGAAGATTCTATGAGCTGGTCAATGTGATACACACATCCTAAGTTGACCTCCAAAGAGTCATGCCCTTGTATAGTCTGATGTCACTCCCATTCTCATGTTATATAAGACTCTGTCTTATGTGATTGGAGTAAGAGGGACTTCCTTGCTGGCTTTGAAAAAGTAAGCTGCCATGGTATAAGAGTACCTGTGGGAGGGGTTACTACTTGGCAAAGAACAGTAAGTGGCCTCTAACAGCTGAGAGTGACCTCTGGCTGATAGTCGGCAAATGGAGTCTTCAGTCCTAAAACCACAAGCAGATAAATTCTGCCAACAATATAAGGGAGCTTGGCAGTGGATCTCTTCCCAGCTGATCCTCTGATGAGACTGCAACCCTGACAACACATGATGAGACCTCTGAGCAGAGGACATGGTTGAGGTATGTGTGGACTCCTGAGCAATGAAACTGAGATAATAAAGGTGTGCTATGTTAAGCTGCTAAATCTGTGGTAATGTGTTACACAGCAATAGAAAAAAATACAGTCAATATATTCTAATAAATTTATTTGATGCTTAAATTAAGTAAAGTCAGTTTCCATTACTTGCTACTGAATACTTTGAGCAATATATAGTCTATCCAAATCTTACCGTCCTTTCAGTAGCCAGTTCAAATTTCAATCTTCACTATTCTACTCAAATAAGACCAGTCCATAGCCATCTCCTTCTTATCACAGCTTCTGTAGAAATGGGAAGAAAGTACCATTTCCAGCAACCTGAATTCTCCTCAATCTCACCAGCAGCATGCTATATTCTCTCTAGTGCAGCAAGAATAGTCAGGAGTTTTCCTCACTTTGAAGCTCTAAACAGAATTCATTGTAGGAAATAGGAAATCACACTTGAACTTTCTTTGCAGTATTTCACATTTTAAATGATTTGAATGAGCTCCTATAAACCACATATTTAGGGAAACGGACAGTAACACATATTTTTTAACAGAAAGCTCTTAGTACTGTATGCTTATTCAAAAATGCTTGTGTAAGATTACATATTACCATTTTCTATGAAATCACAATGCTTTCTTCTGCACCCTGGATAATATATTCTACTTTTGAGTGTAACAATGCAATATCATAAGTCTATCACTTTGGGGACTCCACATCATGTGGGAAGTTATCTTGAAAAATTCTAGTGAGGTTTGGAGGAGAGAGGATTTGGCAGGATGAAGGAAAAGAACTAAGTTTTTGTCCATTTTCTCTTTTATTCAGACTTGAGGTCTACATGGACACAAATGACTAGTAATTCCATAAGCCCTCTATTTACTATGATATCTATAAGTTCAGTGAAAGAAGCAGAGCTAATAAGAGAAAGAGGGTGTCCTGACCCCCAAAACATGATCCCTGACTGATACTGGTAGTCTCTAGAGTGGGCACTACATTACTATCCTCCGTGAATATTTTGTCTTCCCAAGGTTCTTAGTTCTCTTGCCGGTGAGGCTGATGCTCCTCAAGTTTGAAAGAAAATGCGGATAAGCCTCAAGGGTGTTTGATTATTAAAGGGCTATATGTTGGTTGATAAGGCAAGGCCAATGGGGGCAGAACAATAGTCGGGCTTTGGCTTGATTGGAAGAATGAATACCCCTCAGAGGGGTGTGTGTGTGAGCATATTTATTTGTTTTAACACTACATATAAGAGTCATGGTTCCCTCCCCATCAGCAGGCAACTCTAAGGGCCCATCCCCTTACGACTTAATTGACTATATGATCTGCACATATATAAAGATGAGCATTATAAAACTCTAGGAAAATATAAATTTGTAAAATTATCATAAGATAGCCACAGGAGCAGCTTGATCTTGTAATAAAGATACAGGATATATAGATGTTATCCTCAGCGTCACACAGATTCACTATTGCATAACCTTGGATCTATCAGTGTACCTGTTGCCTCCTTCCTAAAATGAGAACAATATGTCACCCTACCTCTCTCTCAAATGTTCTAAGGAATTATCAAGAAATATAAGAGTTATAACACAACAAGCTAGAAAACAATTGTATGTATGCAATTGATGTGTGCAATGAAAATTAACTATGAGTATTAAAATTAAGTATTTTCTTTCTTTTTTGAAAGAAAAAGGCTTCAAGTATAAAAGCCCCTACCAACTTAAATGTTAATATAAACTACATTTTAAAACAAACAAAAAATCCATTGAAGCAAAAATAAAAAACCACATTTGGATGTAATAACAAAAAATGTCCATAACTACAATATTTCACTAATGAGAAGGTACAGATGCTACATACAGAAGGATTTTATGATGTCCATATGTTTCTCAAATGACTCTCCTTGTTAGCTATTTCTCCATATCTCTATTTAAGAATAACCTACACCTTCCCTGCTGAGCAGATATAAATTATGATATGTTGTAATATTTAAACAAATTCAAAAAAGAAGTAATTCTAATAAAAAATGAAAGCTATTTAAACCTAGATGCAGATGGTAATAAAAATCTGAATTATGGGTATCATTTGAATTAGTTAATTGAACAGATTTTTATCTGGTCAGTTGGCCTTAAGATTTAAAACTCTTTAAAAACTCAAATAGAGTTAATCTGTATCTTAAATAAATATAATAATTAATTATTTATATATAGTGGCAGTAACTTCATAAAGCAACTCACTCTGCTATAATAATGGTCATGGTTAATTTAGCCATAAAACAATCAAAAATATCTATAACCATGGTTAAAAACTACCTTTTAATTTCAGAGCCATCATTATTTCCACAGAGGACAGCAGTTTAGTATGCTAAACACTCTCTAGTCAAAGTATTAGTCTTGACTACTTTCCAATAAAGGCCAGTCCAATAGGCTGAACTGCAGAGAAACAAGAAGACTGAGGTAAAAACAAAATAAAAATAAAAATCTGTCTCCTACCCATAAACTGTTATTTAATTTAAAACTATTAACTTCCTTCTGCATAACCTTATGTGCATCTAATCACATCCATTCTGTAGTGAAGATTACCAGTTCAGGAGCAGAGCTGGGAATGCATCTCTCTCTCTGGCTAGCAGCCTATCAAAGGTCAGACTCAGGATTCCCACCATCCATGCACCCCTTTTGTAGCTGAAACATATATGAAAACATTAGCTTTTTCCTACACAAAACATGACATGTTCCAAGAAAATGTGCCTGAGATGTGCCCCATTCAAACAAAATGGATGAGAATAAATTACAAGCAAGTTTTACAACTAACCAAATTACATTCTTTTGGAAATACAATACTCTTATTAAGCATCTTAAATATGAATGGTTTCCAGAAGGAATGTCAGTAATTTGATGTTTGGGTGATTAAACTGGAACAGTGGTTTAAAAAGATAAGGAGTACTAAATATTTGTGGTAAAAGCCAAATACATTAAATAACAAATTTTCAGTCACAATAATTTCTGTAATAAATATCAAAGTATCAAAGACAAGTTCAAAAGATATCCTATAAACATGATTTTTAATTTATTAACTGCAACTTACGCTGTGCTGTTATTAATTACAAGATTAAAAGATTACTGGGGCAGCAGAAAATAACATCTAGACCTTTTCAAATGTCAAAAGGTTTTCTCTCCCATTATTTTTTCTTTAACATAGGTTCTCTATGTATTTACTCCCTCTTTCCTAGATTTCAATACCGCCTGCAAGATTTGAAAACATGACTGCGCTTCGAATACTTGGAATTCTTAAATCTTACTCTTTATGACCAATCTTAGCACATCAAGAGTATTTAGTTGGATAATCATTGTTATATCATTTTGAGAGGAAAAAAGAATTAACTCTTCACTTTCTTTTCTGGTAGAAGTTAAACTTTTTAAACCCTTCTTATCCTACTCCCATATTTCACACACACACAGATATCTCATTTCTCACAGAATTTCAAAATGCTATCGTTACTTAATCTAAAAGTTGCTTTTACGAGATTACACACGCCTCCTGACAGAAAAAAAAAAAAAAAAAAAAAAGACAGATCTTCCTGAAATTAGAGCATAGGAGACTCACTAGAAAATTTTCCCAAGTCCACAACACAGGAACGGCATCCTCAGCTCCCCGCCGCAGGCCACCTCTCCTGACAACCGCGCCTCGGCTCCGGGAGGCAGCTCGGTCCCACTCTGTCACGCCACACACACAGGCCTGACACCAGCACCTCTCGCTGCGGACAAGTGGGCGACGGCGTCGAAGCCAGACAAACGCTGCCAGCC
The DNA here is from genome assembly GCF_040939455.1 of Microcebus murinus. Lineage (NCBI taxonomy): Eukaryota > Metazoa > Chordata > Mammalia > Primates > Cheirogaleidae > Microcebus > Microcebus murinus. Next base: position 32,885,740 of record NC_134112.1, read on the forward strand.
AGCCGGGCGCTCAGGGAACGCCCCCGTCCCCGCTCTCTCTAGTCCCCACTGTGACACCCTCAGGTGGCGTTCAGTTAAACCAGTTTACCTCAGTAAGCTTACGATTCTCCTTCCACTAGCCAAGGAACTGCTTTATCTCCCATCCCCCAGCACCCTGAACTTTTCTCAAAACCCTGTATTCCGATGTGAAGACTTGAAACTGAAGTCCCCACGAAACACCGCAGGTACCCCCATTAAGCACTGCTCCCCTCAAGCAACACGTTGGCAGCACAAACTTTTCATTCACAGCTCGGCTCCGAGACGAACTGGGTGTGTATTTGGGGGCGGGGGAGAATCGTGCCACCGACCCCTCGCCTCGGTTTGCCTTGCCAAACGCCAGGGTCTGCACCACAAAGATCACCTAGCCCCCAACTTCTGACAAAGGTTCCCTTAAACCCACCAGTCTCTGGGTTGCGAGATGCCAGGCAAGTGGCATCAGAGTCCGGACGGAGGTGCCGTTAACCGAGGGAGCCCGAGCAGGGACTGCAGCGGCGCATCCGGAGGACCGGTGGCCCCCAATTCCCAGGGCTTTCCCCGGCACCAGCTGGGGACCCCGCGAAGGTGCCACTCACCTCCGCCAGCTCCTGCTGAGGCTGTCGTGCCCTCCTTCGCTCCGCGGCGGCGACCTCCTAACTTCTCCCCCTTCCCCAAACAGCCATCTTTCGAGGAGGAGAAGAGAATGGCGAGGCAGGAAGCAAAAGGGGGCTTGAAAGTTGACTCGAGGACCGCCGCTGTTCCTCCAGCAGGGACTTACCGGCCGCGGCAGGCGCCGGAGGAGGAGACGGCGGCGAGAGCGGCGGGCGCGGCGGGGCAGGCTCGGTGCGCGCTGCGCGGTGTGCAGGACGCGCCGCCGCCGCCACCGCCGCCGCCGCCGCCGCCGCGCGGGGGGAGCTCTGGAGGGCGGCAGCGGGCGGCTGCGAGCTGCGAGCTGCGAGCTGAGCGGGCGGCGGCGCGCTGAGGATTTGCTAAAAATAGCACTTCTTGGGGAGGGGTGTGGGGGACGGAGGTGGGAGGAGAGGCTCGGCCGGGAGCCCCGGCGCGGCGGAGGCTGGGCGGGGCTGGGTGGGGAAAGGAGGAAGGACCCGCGGCCGGAGCGCGGGCCCAGGCGCCGGAGACCGCAAGGCCGGGAGACGCGGGCCGGAGAGGATGAGGGGTGCGGGGACACCTGGGCGCGCGGCCGAGGCTGGGGAAGGACGCGCGCGAGGCAGGAGGGCAGCGAAGGCCGCCTGGGGTGGAGCGGAGGAGACCTTGGGGCTGGAGCAGCGATTCGTCCCAGGGGAAGGACCGGGAAGCCTAAAACGACTTGGGGTTTCTGAAGCGAAATATGCCCACGCGAAGCGCGAGGTGGTGGTCAGGCGGCCGGCGCACACCACCCTCCTTGCCCGGCCCCTCGGCAGCCCGCGCCCGGGGCGGGGTAGGAGCCCGGCCGCGCCGCGCCCTCCCGCGCCCTCCCTGGCTCGGGGAGCCCGGGCCGCTCAGGTGCGCGCCCCGGGCTCCCGCGCCCTCCCTGGCTCGGGGAGCCCGGGCCGCTCAGGTGCGCGCCCCCAGCTCCGCGACTTCTTTTTAAAAGGAGGAGGAGGGAGCCCTGTGGCGCGGGACCTGGAACGTCCCCACATATGCCTGGAGCTTAAAGAATCATTCAAGGGAATTTTAAAAGAAAATGATACATTTGGGGTTTTTCAAAGGACCAAATGGGAAATGTGAGGAAATATGGTGACTGCTGTTGGAAACATGACTTAGGTTTGCCGCGTTTTAATGCAGAACTAAGAGCATCATCCACTCTGAAACCAACCCTGATAGAAGGCAGAGTTAGTAGGTCGGAGAATTGATGAGGAGGTGATTAATCTCTTTCAGTGGTTAGTATTTTTACCTTGGGGATTTTTTTTTTTTTACTGTTATAAATTAAGTCTCAGCTAGTATTGCTAATACCTACAGATTCCTTGATAAAGCGTACAACACTGAAAGATGTAAGGAAAAAGGTGGGGGAGAGGTGGCTAATGCTGACAGTTGATTACTCAAAGAGGCTAATATTTATGGTGTATATAATTTGACCCTCAAAAGAGTAAAAGCTAGTGTCTCTGCATGTATATTTATGTTTTTTCTCTACATCAGCTAAAACATAGCTAGATTATATAGATGGAACAAACAAGAGAGACCTAACCCAGTGCCCTCATTTTCAGAGGAGTAAACCAGGATCCAGGGGAATAACGTGATTTGCCCAAGGTCTCATAGTGGCAGGGTTCAGATTAAAACTCAGGATTAAAAACTGACTGCCAATGCCATAACACCAAGATAACTCGGAGAAAAAGAGGGGTATGGTGTCTGTAGTTAAATTTAAAAGAGTTCAGCATTCATAGTAGAATAAAAGTGTGTGATTGCTAGATTTAGCCCTCACTTTGCCCTAATCAGGAATTCACACTGCAGGGGTGGTCAACTAGCTTTAAATTTTAAAGGTCACACTCCTAAGGTTGTTGGTGTTAGAGCTTCTGCTAGCTTAACTTTTCCACATTAGGGATCCTGTTCATTGGCATGATAGATCTTAATAATGGGTTCTCATTTCATGGGTGAAATCAAGGATGTTGACTAAAATACTTTAGAGATACTTCTCATTTATACTATATATAAGCCAGAAATAAATATCTAGTGACCTTTCACCCTTTACCTTTCAAAATAGAGTCCTTTAAGACAGCGGTCCCCAACTTTTTGGCACCAGGGACTGGTTTCATGGAAGATAATTTTTCCAGGGGAGGAGACTGGCAGGGGTGGGGAGGTGCCGTAGTTCAGGCGGTGATGCCAGTGATGGGGAGTGCTGTGAGTGCAGATGAAGGCTTCCTGGCTCACCGTGGCTCACCTCCTGCTGTGCTCCCCCTTTCCTAAGTGTCATGGGGGTGGTGGAGCTCTGATGCCAGTTCCTAGGTTGGAAACCACAGCTTTTACAAATGGTAGTGTCCAGCTTTTTAAAAAAAATTGTAATGACTGTTTGCCTACCAGTGACTCTAAGGGAAACAACTCTCCCTCTGTTGTCTCCCAAGAAAACCTTTCATGTAAAGTGTAGTTGAAGCACATAAAAGGATATATCCCTGGGATTTCACTGGGCATCCAAAACAGACGTTTGTGTGATAAAGATGTATATGGCAAAATTTGAACTGAAACTTACTTTCCACTGTTAAAAAGGTGGTAGAGGGAGTAGTTAACCTTCATTCATTTATTTTTAATTATTTATGTCTACCACATCTAGGTCATTTTGCAATAGGGAACTGTCTTCCTCATCATTCTCCTGGATATTTGAATGCCAACTCTGAACAAGGTACTTGCTGGGTACTACTGGAGATTCGAATGTTTTAAGGTATGATTTAGTAGAAAAGATTATCATTTCTATTAAAGGTTTTGATTGGGTTCTCATACTCTCTGAACCTATATAATAGCATTTATGTCACTATAATTTTTTCTGGTTTTAGTCTTTCCTCAACTAAAGTATAGGAAGATAGAGATAACTCAATCACATTTTTTGTAGTTTTTTAAATAGCCTTTATTTTTTAGAACAGATTTATTTTTCAACAGCCTCCATCTACAGCAAGGAACAGTTTTAGATGTATAGAGAAATTAAGAAGATAGTACAGTTCACCCTTGAACAACACAGGGTTAGAGGTACCAACTTCCTGAGAAGTTGAAAATTCATGTGTATATAACTTCTAACTCCCCAAAAACCAAACTACTGATAGCCTACTGCTAACCAGAAGCATTACCGATAACATATATAGTCGATTAATACATATTTTGTATGTTATAGTTGTTAGGTACTATATTCTTAACAGTGAAATAACCTAGAGAAAAGAATTTTTTTAAAGAAACTCATGAGCAACAGAAAATATGTTTACTATTCATGAAATGGAAGTGGGCCAACATAAAGGTCTTCATCCTTATGTCTTCACATTGAATAAGTTGAGGAGGATGAAGAGGAGGAGGGGTTCGTCTTGCTGTCTCAGAGGTGAAAGAAAATCCGCATATAAGTGGACCCTTACAGCTCAACCCATATTGTTCAAGGGTCAATTGTACAAAGAATTCTAGTATACACATACATAACACACAATTTCCCCTGTTATTAACAACTTCAGTATGATACATTTGTTATGATTAGTGAACTGATATTGATACAATTATTAACTGAGTTCATCATATTTCCTTAGTTTTTATCTAATGTCCTTTTTCTTTTTCAGGATCACATCTAGGATACCACATTATATTTAGTCTCCTTAGGCTTCTGGCTGTGGAGCTTTCTTAGACTTTCCTTGTTTTTGATGACTATGACAGTTCTGAGGAGTACCGACTAGCAACATGATTTATCACTGTTAATGTCAATCTTAATCAACTAGCTGAGGTAGTATTCGTCAGGTTTTCCACTGTAAATTTACTCTTTTTCTCCTCCTTCACATTATACTCTTTAACCACTTCGGTACGGCGCTCGCTGGCTGCGAAACCTTGCCCACAGCCAGCACTCATAGTCCACACAATAGTTTGTGCTGTGCATTGACAATGAATCCGTTTTGGTCTTGTGTGATGAGGAAAACTTGAAAGCACTGAAAGCTTGTTTTACTTTACAGGCAGCTTTACTTGTAATGCAAATCAGAATAGGTAACATATACATATATGTTTTTATTACGTTATTTTTATTTTTTTTTTTTTTTTTTTTTTTTTTTTTGAGACAGAGTCTCACTTTGTTGCCCAGGCTAGAGTGAGTGCCGTGGCGTCAGCCTAGCTCACAGCAACCTCAATCTCCTGGGCTCAAGCGATCCTGCTGCCTCAGCCTCCCGAGTAGCTGGGACTACAGGCATGCGCCACCATGCCCGGCTTATTACGTTATTTTTAAATGTTCACAATTTTATTTTGATAAATGGAAAATTAGAAAAGTCAAGTTTTGTTTATTAATGCTAAAGTCGATGCTCGGCTGTGCGCCTTCATATCATGGCTGTCGGCTAAAGTCGACACTCGGCTGTGCGCGTTCATCTGTGGCTATCGACTACAGTCAATGCTCATATCGAAGTGGTTAAAAGGAAGCCACTGTGTGCAGCCTACATTTAAGGACTGAGGAGTTATGGCCCCGTGCTTTAGGGCAGATTATCTACATAATTTATTTGGAATTCTTGTATATTCATTAACTTTTTATCAACAGAGATTATCACAGTGCTCTCAGCATATAGGTTATTAATTCAAGTGGAATGCAAAAATAGGATTAATTAGGATTTTTCCCTCTAAGAAAGATAATAGGGTTCAGATGTCAGCAAGATGATGAAATACAACTTTCCGGTGCTTGTCTGTCTGTCTGCAAAACATCAGTTTGAACAACTATCCATGCACAAAAATATCATAAGAGCTAAGAACACCAGGTGAGAGACTATAGCACCTGAATGTAGCACAGAAAAGAAAAGACACATTGAAAAGGGTAAGAATGACATACCTCTCCCCCAACCCCAGTCAGCATAGCATGGAGAGAGATACCCTTCATTTGGGGGAAGGAGAGGGAAGTGATCACCAGACTTTGCCTTAGATCCCAACAACAAGGATCCAGTAAAAGCTAGTGCTAGACGGGCCCCTATGACCACAGACTCCAAGCCAGTACTCCTGGACTGAGCCTCCAAACCAGCCTTCACAGACTTGAACTTCCAGGCCTGCCCTGCAGACTTAGTTTCTAGGCCTGCCACAGGTACAGGCCAGGCCCAGAAGTGCCATGTTTCAGGCATGCCCCAGCACTAGGTCAGTCCCTGCATCTCTACTCATCAAGCCAGCACCCATGGGCCCAGCCTCCAGGAAAGCCCCTGCATATACATGCTCCAAGCCTGCTCCAGGTTCCACATCAGCCCAGAGCCTGCTCAGCTCACACAGCTCCAGGCTTCAAGCCTGCTCCAGATCGACATTGGCACCTCTGACTTCAGGCACCAGGCCAGTACCCATGCACACAGGCTCCAGGCCTGCTCAGTTCCAAGCCAATCTCTATGGCACCAGCCTCTAGGATGCACACTCCAGTAGACCTTGGGTCCAGGCCTGTCCCAGTAGACCCCAGCTCTGAGCCCAGGCTCTAGGACTGCCCCTGTGTACCCACCGCAGTAACAGAATGAAGGACACACACCTTTTCTCAATAAATGTAGAAAACGCAATTTACAAAATTCAACATCTTTTCATGATAAAAACTTTCACCAAATTAGGTATAGAAGGAATGTGACCCAACACAATTAAGGCCATATTTGACAAACGCACAGCTAACATCATACTCAATGGTGAAAAGTGTAAAAGTTATTTTCTTTTTTGTTTTGTTTTGTTTGTGTTTCTTTGTGTTTGTTTGTTTGGTTGGTTGGTTTGTTTTGTTTTGTTTGAGACACAGTCTTACTCTGTTGCCCCAGCTATAGTGCCATGGCGTCAGGCTAGCTCACAGCAACCTCAAACTCCTGGGCTCAAGCAATCAATCCTTCTGCCTCAGCCTCCTGAGTAGCTGGGACTACAGGCATGTGCAATCATGCTCGGCTGATTTTTTCTATATATTTTTAGTTGGCCTATTAATTTCTTTCTATTTTTAGTAGAGACAGGGTCTCGCTCTTGCTCAGGCTGGTCTCGAACTCCTGAGCTCAAACGATCTGCCCACCTTGGACTCCCAGAGTGCTAGGATTACAGGTGTGAGCCACCCACCCATCTTTTCTTCTAAGATCAGGAATAAGAGGAGAGTGCTCATTCTTGTCACTTCTATTCAACATAATACTGGAAGTCCTAGCCAGAGCAATTAAGGAAGAGAAAGATATACAAGACATCCAAATTGGAAAGGAAAAATTTAAATTGTCTGTTTGCAGATGACATGATCATATATATAGAAAACCCTAAAGACTCCACCAAAAAACTCTTGAAACTAATAAGTGATCACCCACCATCTCCTGAGGGGGAAAAAAAAAAGAAAAAGAAACTAATAAATGAATTCAATGAAGTTGCAGAGTACAAAATCAATATACAAAAATAGTATTGTTTCTATATACTAGTAATGAACTGTCCAAAAAAAAAGTCAAGAAAACAATCCCATTTACAATAACTACAAAGAATAAAATACAAAGGAATAAATTTAACTGAGGAGGAGAATGTCCCATACACTGAAAACCACAAAAGTTTGTAGTGTTAATGTGCGCACACTACCCAAAGTAATCTGCAGATTCAATGCAATCCCTATCAAAATTTTAAGTCATTTTTCACAAACATAAAAAACCCAATCCTAAAATTTATATGGAACCATAAAAGCCTTCGAGTAGCCAAAGCAATCTTGAACAAAAAGAATAAAGCTGGAGGTATCACAATCTCTGATTTCAATATACTTTATTAAGCTATTGTAATCAAAGCAATATAGTACTGGCATAAAAACAGACATATTGATCAATGGAACAGGATAGGAAGCCTAGAAATAAGCCCAAATATTTATGGTTAATTGATTTTCATCAAATGTACCAAGAACACACAATGGGAGAAGATAATCTTTTCAATCAATGGTGTTGGGAAAACTGGATGTCCACATACAGAAGGAAATTAGATCCTTATATCATGTGCAAAAAAATCGATTCAACATGGATTAAAAGTTTTAACATAAGACCTGCAATTGTAAAACTACTAGAAGAAAACAGAGGGGAAAATCTTCATGACATTAATCTGTTTAATGATTTCTTGGCTAGGGCCCTAAAAGCACAGGCAACCAGAGCAAAAATAGACAAATAGGATTATATCAAACCAAAAGACTTCTGCAAAACCAAGGAAACAATCAATAGAGTAAAGAAACAGCCCAGAGACTGAAAGAAAATATTTCCAAACCATACATCTGATAAGGGGCTAATATCCAACATATATAAGAAGCTCAAATAGTTCAATAGTAAGAAAACAACTTAATTTAAAAAAAAGGACAATGGACCTGAACAGACATTTCTCAAAAGAAGACATACAAATGGCTAATAGATTTAAGAAAATATTATCAACATCTCTAATCATCATGGAAATACAAATGAAAACAACAATGAGCTATCAACTCATACTTGTTAAAATTGCTATTATAAAAATAATGAAATATAACAAGTGTTGGAGAGGATATGAAGAAAAGGAAACTTTGGCACAATGTTCATGAGGATGTAGTACAGCCATTTTGGAAACAGTATGGAGGTTCCTCAAAAAACTAAAAATAGAATTATCATGTGAGCTAGCAATCCCACTACTGTGTATATATCCAAATGGAATGAAATCAGTATAAGAGACATCTGAACTCCCATGTTTACCGCAGCACTATTCACAATAGCCAAGATAAGGAATTAACCTAAGTGCCTATGAATGGATGCATGGATAAAGAAAATTTGGTGTAAATGCAAATGAAATACTAATCAGCCTCAAGAAAAAAGGGGAAATCTGTTTTTTAAACAACTGTTATTTTCAACAGTGTAGATGAAGCTTGAGAACATTATGTTAAGTGAAACAAGCCAGGCACAGAAAGACAAATTCACCATGATTTCACTTATAGTGGAATCTTAAAAAGTTGAACTTATGTAATAGAAACAGAGAGTGGAATGGTGGTTACTAGGGGCAAGATGTGGGAGGCAGTGTTAAGAAGATGTTGATCACAGGATACAAAATTTATATTGGACAGGAGGAATAAGTTCAAGAGATCTATTTTACAGGATGGTAACTATAGTTAATAACATGGTATTATATTCTTGAGCACCACATGATAAGTATGTAAGGAAATACATGTTATTGTAATTAGCTCTAACCATTCCAGAATGTGTACATATATCAAAACATCATTTTGTACACCATAAACACATACAATTTTTATTTGTCAATTAAAATAAAACAAGTACAAAAACAAAGCTGATAATATTCTCTGAGTTTAAGCAAGGAAAAAATGCCTGATGCTAAATTTCCATTCTTTTTTTTTTAATGTTGGGCCTAGAGGGGAAGATAAATGAGGTATTTGTGGTAGTGGTGATGGTAGATGTTTTGTAGTTTTCTTTAGAGGGAAAAGTACTGTCTAAATTTAACTATTGTTTGAAATATTTGTGGCACCCCCTAAAAGGCCATACCTTCCACCCCATTGATACCTGCCTTACCTGTTTTACTTTGGCCAATGAAATGTTAGCAGAAGTGATGTGTGCTACTTTCAAGCAGAATCTTTAACAGCCTTCCCGTGGTTTCTTCATTTCTCTTTGCCCTCGGCCACTAAATCAGCAGTCTTCTAGCTGAGAGAAAACTCTTCCTTTTCCAAGAATTTAGGCCACATATAGCAGAACCTCTTCCAAATCATGGAGAACTTAAATGTGAACAAAAAATAAACCCCTGAGGTTTGGGTTTGTTGTTACCATAACAATACTTAGCCTATCCAGTCTGACTGCAAAATCACTTCTAAGTTCCTAAAATTTGACCACCAAATGCTGTGCTTCATTCAATTTTTATCAGTCATCACCTGTAGGTGCAGCCTTTTAGGACATGTTTGTGTTTGGTTATGATACAAGTATATTTTAAAATGTTTTTCCATTGTGCTTAAAAATAAACATTGTTCTTTGTGAATGAAAAGACTCTATCTTTTGTTACAACACTGTCAACAAAATTAATTGAATCTCCCTTGTGTGCAGAATACTGTAGCAGATACTGTAAATCATTTTTCTGAATATTAATTTTAGGATGATGCCATAGAAAAAGTAAAAGTATAATATTTAGAAGTAACAGATCAAGAAATTTAGCTAGAATAACATGGTATCAGAGGTGGATTTTACCATGAAGCTAATGAAGCTTAGGCTTCAGGGACCCTTATTTGCACTGGTGCTTCTAAGGCTCTGTATTCATAATTTAGTGTTATTTTACTTAAAAGGGTCTCAAATATGTATAAACTTCAGGCCCCACCAAAACTGGCTCTTTCCCTAAACACTAACAAATATGAAAGAAAGGGTGAAATCAAAGAGCTAGAGGAGTCCTGAGAATAAAGGGCAGCACTCCCACACAGGGGCAAGTACAGAGAATCTGGACATCTGACCTCCCAGAAAATAAGCTTCCTTGAAAGGTAGCCCTGAAGTTTGGGTTCCCCGGTAAAATTTAAAACTGAGTCAGCATGTGTATCCCTAACTATGGGGAGGAGAATACGCCCAGCATCGGGCGGAGCCTCCTGAACCTAGAAACTACTGGTACCCAGTGTCTGAATATTCACTGTAGCATTTTCCTAGCATGTGGCTTTCATTTTGTTTGTCATCCAGAAAAATCTTTGGACATATTAATATTCCTCTTCATAAAGATTCTAGAGGTTTTTTGTTTGTATGTTTGTTTGTTTGTTTTTTGTGGCAGGGTCTTGCTCTGTCAACCAGACTAGAGTGCAATGGCATAATCATAGCTCACTGTAACCTTGCATTTCTAGGCTCAAGCAATCCTCCCCCTTCAGCCTCCTGAGTAGCTGATACTACAGGTGTGTGCCACCATGCCTAGCTAATTTTTTCATTTTTACTTTTTAGAGATGGTATCTTGCTATTTTGCTCAGTCTGGTCTCGAACTCCTAGTCTCAAGCAATTCTCCTACCTCTGCCATGCAAAGTGCTGGGATTGTAGGCATGGGCCACCATGCCCAGCAAAGTTCCAGTTTTTACTGAGATCATTTTTTTCATACAAGTCATTTATTTCATTTTGAAAATAATTTTTCTCATGGTTGCTGATAATAGTTCCTCCAGAGGTTTATGTAACTTTTTCTCAATTAATTTTGTCCATTTCTAGATCTGCAACAATGGATATTGTATAATACTATTCATCATCTGTTCAGGAATTCCCCATTGAAAGGAGAGGTCTGTGCAATAATAGAGGTTGTAATATGACCCATTAGGGATTTTTTTCCCTTGCTAAATTTTGAATGAAAACTAGATGAATACATTACCTCTATTTTTAATAATTCCTTATGCAACAATGTGTGGGTCATGGTAAGGTTTAATCACAACCCATTGCTCATTTATGAAATACTTTGAACTTCAATTAGTTATACACAACCACGAAGTGCTGTTATCATGTGCATGTTAGCAGGCTGTCAAGTTTCTGAACTATGAAACAATCAAAGAAAAGCCTTTGCTTATATGTGCATGCCTTCAGGGTAAATTTCTTTTAAAAAATAGTTCTCATATCCATTTTTATAAATATTTTATTTTGAGGTGATCTGTGTATTTCAAATCTATATAGCTAATTACATTGTAAGAAAAGACTTTAAAAACTAGATATATATTTGTGTGTATATGTCTATATTTATACATATAATAATAGTAGGTGAATTAAAGCCCCTACTAGAAAATAACACAACATAAATAAGTGTTTATGTTGAGTTACATAAGAAACATGGTACCCTGAACAGAATATCAAGACATAAGACAATGGTAGAACAGAGCAGAGTGTAACATGGACCAATTAAGTTAGAGGAAGAACATGTACAAATGAATGCTATTTATGGGCTGTTTGTCAATATGCTTGAACTAATCATTAGGTTATATTTCATCTGTAATATAATGTTACCTTATGATGTTAAAATATAAGTTAATGTTGGTGCCTTTTGAACTTGGAGTGGTCAACCAGCTGGATAATGTTGTTTGCCATATAAACATATACAAATTTTAGGATGCTTTTTTAAAGGAATGCATTTAGTTCCTCTAAGAGTTACGGTTTGCTAAACTGCAAAAAATCTTAATAAACTGTGGCTTAAGCTAATTAAAAGTTTTATATATTTAATTCTAAAATAATATAAAATCTGAAAACAAATAGCTACTGATATTGGTTTGGTGCTTCAAGACTAGAAGGCCAAGATTTTGTAATTTTGGTAACCTTTTCTTCGTTGTCACAAAATTGCTAATGCAGCTCCAGCAATCAAATCTACTTTCTAGACAGCAAGAAAAGACAAGAGGTGGCACATCTATCAGGAAAACAAAGACTTTCCAAGATCCCAAAAAGATTTCTGGCCAGTTCTCACTGGTCACAACTGTGTCACATCATTAATGCTATCTGCAAGGAAAGCTGGGAAGCAACTTTTCCTCATTTTTTCCAATTTTTTTCTGCTTAAATTTTTTTCTTCTTTCTTTTCTTCTTTTTTATTTTTTCTTTTATTCTTCTTTCTTTTTCAATAGATTTCTGATCTTTTGTCTCTTTTTTCCTTAAGAATCATCCAACCCAAAATGTCATAGAAAGGAAGTTTTATTTCTCTTTTATTTGTTATTTATTTTTCCAGCCCCCATACTAGAGAAAGACAAGGGAAAGCAGTTGGAATGGATACATGAATCAACCTATAATATCTTCCATTGGCCCTAAAGTTAAGTTTCCCTACAACTGATATTATTGATTCTACTAGAAAAATTTTGTTATTCAATATTTTTTAGAAGAATGTTTTTTGTTACAGAATTTCATAGAGTTTCAGAAGTTCGTTTTCCTGATTTTAGTGATGACAAAACTCAATCTTACAAATGAGGAAACTGAGATCCACAAATTGTAAGTACTTGCCCAAGACCACAGTCAAGTCTTAGTTATTCCAGAACTAAGAGCTCACTCTGATCAAACACGCACATAACATGTCCTCATCCTCTTCCCAGTGTAACCCCTGACCACTATGCCTTTTCTGTTTAAGTACTTTTTTAAGAAGGAAGAGGAAGGAAGGAAGGAAGGAAGGAAGGAAGGAAGGGAGGGAGGGAGGGAGGGAGGGAGGGAGGAGAGGGAAGGAAAGGAAAGTGTGCCTCTTATCTTCTTCTAACTTATTTCTGTCTCCTGAGCCCAAATTCCAAATACATGGTAAAGATTTTGCAACATATTTGGTATTTTTTTTATTAATATGTAAAGACAGTTTTACATTATAACCCTCTTTTTCTCCTGTCCCTATTCTAAACCTTCTTCTGTTAACTTTGGAGTTGTTATTTCTGAATATTAAGAATATTGAAATGTACCTTCCTTCTCTAATGATAATTGTAATTGCCTATGAAGGAGTATCTTTTCATGTATAGCTCCTTGGGGCTGCCTGAGAAGATAGGATATATCCATAAAATAGTCTTAAGAAAATTCAGATTTAGAAAAAAGATTAATTTTGAGAGCAATTATTAACAAAAATAGTTTATGTTATAATAGTTTTGATCTTCCAAATCTTTAATCATGTTCCATTATATATCATCTGAAAAGTTACAGGAATTTTCTTAAAATTTATGAAGAAATGTTTTTAAAAATTGTAATCTCTGTATTTTATTATATAACTAATTCTATTAGTGATTTCTAAATTCCCAATTTTTATTTTCATGTAATTCAGGAATGTTTAGAAAGCATTAAGTAAATTAATTCCCATTATGTCATTGTATTTTTAAAAAATAATTCATAGTAATATAGATTTATGTTTAAAATATGTGAGCATGATTTCTTCTAAGCTAAAGAATTATAATAAACAGCTTTTAAATTGTCCCAGTTGGCAGAAAATTTTTAAAATATAAAACACCAACATTGTATAACTAAATTTACATAAGTGCCATGGCACTCTGAACAGAATATCAAGACATAAGTCAATGGTGGAACAGAACAGAGGGTAACATGGACTTGCCTTCAGGGTGCACTGCTCAGAGAGTAAGTCTTTTACTGGCCAAATGATCAACCTTACTATAAAAGTAAAGATATTTGTTTACAGATATTTCTATCCTTAAAAAGAAAAAATAAGCAAAGACCTACAGATACAAAGACAGGGAAGAAGTAACAGTCTGACAATGAATTCTGATGACATGAGGAATGAATTTCCTTTTTTTAAGGTAGGCACAATTGCAAACACCCTCCTCCCCAGTCTTAAAGGTTTATATTCTGCTCATGAAACTGGTCCTGGGCAGCTCAGCTACCGGTATCTTCCATGATGTCTCTGTCAGGGCCTAGACAAACAGAGCACAGCTTTCTTAAAAGAGCATTCTCATGGCAGAGGGAACAAAGCTACCACGACACTTGCACTGGCTCTAAAATCTTCCACTTGAAAGCTGCATACATCAACTCCACTCATATTTTATTAGCCAAAGTAAGCCACGTGGCCATGCCTAACTTCAATGGGGTAGGAAATGTAATCCTCTCATGGGAAGGAAGCTCAAGTAGTATTGATAATATCATAATAATATTTATTAAAGATTTCCTATATAGCAGATACTAGACTAGGTACTGGTCCATTGATCATGTCTTTAATTTTTATAGTCCTACAATTTGAGTACTGATAATTGTCACCACTGAAGAAGAGGAAACTTAGACAGAGAAAAATTAATTACTGCTAAAATTCCACAACTAATGAATGAGTAATGGAACCTAATTCAGACACAGGCGGTCTAACTCTGGGGCCCAGTTCCTAACCAGCATACTGAAATAGCACACAAAGTTCTATTCCACAGTTTACTGAACACAGAAGACAAAAAATTCAATATTGAGAAATATGAGAAAAGCAAAGCTTATAAGACTTTAGCACTAAGTCAGCAAGTCCTACTAATACACATATTCAGTAAACTTGATTACTTGCAAAAGCAATCTATACATACCTTGCAATATCCATAGTAGCACAGAAAGAGACATTCATATGGACTGAGGCCAAAAAGGCCAATAAGGATAATGTGAGACAGATTTTATTTATTGAAAAAGATCAAAGATCAAGACTGGGGGAACCAAAGAAATTATCTAAGATGTGGATCCCTGGCTTCTCACGCTAGTCAACGACCTTTCCCTGGTTAGGAGGGATTTGTGGTCAAAACTAAACTAACACTGAATGTTTCTATACTTAGAGGTAACTATATTAAAGTGTTACCTTAAATCTTAATTTAGCAATAGTTTTGTTTACCATACATACTTGTGACTCATTCTCAAATAATGCCATTTTGTCAAGTCCTAAATTTAGTAGATAGATATTGTGCCTAGAAAAAATAACAATCAGAAAAAAACCACTCTGACATGGCCATCAGTGTCATTGTCATCATCATCATCATCATGTCAGCTAACATTTCTTGAGATTTTCTAAGCATCAGGCATTTTTCTCTACATGCATTATCTCAGTCAATCCAAATAACAACCTTATGAGAAATACACCATTATCAGCCATGAGGAAACTGAGGCTTCGAGGAGTTAAGTAACTAGTCTAAGTTCACAGAGCTAGTAGGTGGTGGACCAGGATTAGATTCCAGGTCTCTCTGACTCTACAGTCTAGCTTTTACATTGATGTCTAGGCAGTTCCTTCCTTTGTCCTACCTTTATCATGCCAGAATGAGTTAGGGGAGTAGGCAGGAGTGTATAGAATTAAAGCCCAAATTGATACAATTACATGAAAGGTACATGGGATTAGTCTGTTTATTGTCCAAACCTGCAACTTCACTTGGCCTTCATTTTCACCTGAAGGGTTCTTCCACTATTTCCCACATCCATGAGGATAAGAAGAATATGATATTGATTATACTCTAGTACAAATAAAGTTCTGTTAATTTGCTTACCTTAGGAAGGATAAGCTTGCTGCTGTAGCTATTGAATTGTTTCTAGGGACTAAATGTGGACAAATATAGGAGCTACCAGCTTTTCTGGGCAGTTGATTCCTCTCTTTTGCTACTAACCTAAATCCACCCAGTCTGCTGTCTCATTTGCCCCAAAAGTCCCAGCTGATTCTTCCTCTTCTTTCTTAATCTATTCAGCATAAAATTGTTCAGATATGCAATTAGAACTTAATTATCACATAACTTATCACATAAAATGTTACATATTTCTTTCATTCCTATTGTTCCTTGGTTCTAATCCTGGCCCTCTGATATACAAAGGGGAAATATTTTTTAAAATTAAAATTAAGTTAGACTCTGAATATAAATCACATTCTGTAGTAAACCACTTACCTGGATCAGACAGGTAAATGACTAAATGGATAAAGAAATGAACACAATATTGACTGAACACATTATTAAATGTGTTGATTCATTTTGGATTCTAACCTTAACTGTTCATTTATGCTCATCCCTCCATCATTTGTGGCTTTGTGAAATTGGTAGTCAGTAAAAGGGTCACATTTTCAGTTTTCAGAATTTCAATGTAATTTCAGTTTTATAGTAATCGGGTCACATTTTCAGTTTCATTTGACTACTTCATCCATTCTCTTCTCAGTGTGGCTCTTTGCCCAGATGGCTGGCCTCTGCAGACTGCATCACCTGGACTTCCCTGCCTTTGGGCTCCTGGTTGGGTTTGGCCAGTGGTAGGATCACAGAGAGAGGTCGCACCATATTATTTATTACCATCACTCTCAGCTCTGCCTGCTGGACCATAGCTTGGCAGCAACTGTGCTCCTCTTCAGCCTGAAGCTCCCCACAGCTACAGCTCTCACAGGGTTCTGTTAAATAGCCCTCACTCCTCAACACTTCAGATGTAGGGAAATTAAGGACTTGCTGCTATTGCTGCAAGAATACCAGAAGTACCCAGTTCCTAGGTACTTCTCTATTACTTGCTGATCTGTTTCCCTACTTGGACTGTGATATAGGCTAAAACTACCTGTAATAAGAACAAGGCTTTAAATCAGTCAACCACAAAATGCTCTGATGGCAGCTATTATGTAGCTCTACCACCATCATGCGAATAAGAGGATAAATGTTTTAAGGCACATCAGGGAGCCCACCAAAGCCTAAAATCCCAAGGTTTCCCAAAAACACTGAATTTTCCCACCCAGCTTGACTCAAAGTATCTAGGCCATATTTGTATCTCTCCAAACTTTAGTTTCACTGGTGAGGGAATCACTGTTTCAGGGCAGGTAGGAAATTCAACTTAACATATACATGTGTATCTTCAATGCATATGTTTAGTACAATAACAGTAGTATTGATATGTTAAGTAGCAAGTTGCAAGGAAGTGAATCCTCCAGGTAAAATATGTAAATTATGAACCAAAAGAAAATCCATTATTGAAGTACTTCTCACAGAAAACCATTATAGTGTATTCTTGGGGGCCATGATTAGAGAAGTAATGCTCCTGTCAGTCTATAAAAGAGGGTGTCAATACTCCCAACCAGGCAATTTTAGAATAAATGATCTTGAGCCATAATGAGGTATTAGGAGAAATGGAAAAACAGGAAATTTCAGATTTGAGGCTAACCATGATATAGATAGATAGATAGATAGATAGATAGATAGATAGATAGATAGATAGATAGATAGATAGATAGATAAAAGGAAAAAATGTGGTTCATCTCCCATAAAGTTATTTCATTAGCATGGTGGTTCATATCAAAACTACCAAACAACTAAAACAAGGTAACTTGTTGGAGAAAAAAATCAAAATAATTAATAAAGTACTCTTTAATGATTACAAAAATAACCAGCAAAATATAGATGAGTCAATGAAGGGGCATGATTCCTCTAATGCAGTAAAAGAAAGTTTAAATTAATTCTGTCAGTTTAAGACTACATGTTTCCTTATTGTTCCTCCAACCTTGGTATTTATTTGTATTTTTAAAAGGTAATGTCAGCATTGTAACTCATATGGCTGTGTTTCTCTTTGTACTTTAAAGAAACTGACTTTCTCTAAATGAATCCAGAATATTGTAAATTCTCAGTACCATCAATAGCATCTTCCTACTCTTTAAAAAGAGACTTTGATCTTTTGTTCTTGGAACAAAAATTTTCTAGTGTCAGTTGAAAACTCTTGAAAAATAGAATTCAGCAATTATATTTTACAGGGTATTACTTATCTCATATGATTTGCATACTTCAGTGCTTTAAAATATCATTTTAGATTTGTAATATATTTTTAAAATATGTATAATTTTCTCTCCAATGCCGCTTGTTTTGCTCAAACTTGTCCATTTAATATTCAAGAACAAAGTACTACTTTCCCTAACTCTTTGGCTTACTAGTAAGAAAGGTATATTTTGTCATCTTTAAATATGAAATGCATCGTGATTTTAAAAATATGTTACTCTATAGCCTGACAAAGACTGAGGTGTAAAAAATAGGGCACAGGAGACATAAATTATGTTTTTTAAAAAAGCTTATCAGGGAAAATATTCTTTCCTGCTTGTTTTTCTCACATATAAGTTTTAAAGGGATGAAGCCCCTATTTCCCTAGAAAGGACTGGAGAATTATAGAACAGCTGATAGGCATATTCACAAATCCTTATATTGAAATGCTATTTTAATATATTTCATATGGAATTATAGGAAATCCTCTTTACTCCTATTTCAAATTGATTTAACCTCAGTAGTAGCTAAAATATTAATGCTACAACAGAATATTTTTAAAGTCTAAATTCTATATTTCATCATTGTGATTTTTCTACAATTTTACTGTAAACTTAAGGTCTATAAAGAAACAGTTTAAATGTTTGAGAATACTCTATTTAGAACTTTGAGTTAAATATAGTGGATTGAATATGTATTTATCTCAGCTTTTCCTAAAGCCCCATTAAAAATGACAATGAAAAAATTTTTAAAAGCATAAATCCATGAAAACACAAAGAATGGGGAAAAAAAGATGACAAAATCACAGTTTTAGAGGCTGAAAAATAAGATAGATGAATGGTAACTGACTTAGAAGCCAAGACAAAAAGATTAAAAGCAGAAATAAGTCAACTCACACTTCAAGAATCAGAAGAATAAAGACCCGGGTTATGTCCCTGAGGGTCCCCCAATGAGAGGTTTAACATTTTGTGCTTCTCTCCTTTGCACTATGGGTTTAATCATATTTAGTTGTAATAGCTTCCATTGCCTGCAATGCTTCAGTAATTCTAATATATCCGTGTTGCCTGGTGTGGATGCTATTGTGGGGGAATAAAGACATAATGGAACCTGCCCTACATAGAGTGCTCTAGAGAGCCTCCTGCTGGGAGAAAGCAGTGTTGCAGAGTTTTAGGAATTGATAGCAGCAAAGTGGGTGGTGGGAGAGAGAAGCATTTGAGAAGAGCTGAGGGTCTGGCAGCTCAGAAACAGACGTGAGAAAAACTCTCAGTTTCAAATATTCTAGCATATTCTAGAAGAAGGTGACAATTAGGGTGTTTGCAATTGTTTTCCCCAGAAAGCAGTCAGATGGAGATTGGCGTGCAGAGAGCCCAAGCTCAAGTAGAGCTCTAAGGACCAACACCTAGGGGAAGGGAGGCAGCAGGACTGAGATATAAGAAGTCAGGCTTTGGTGCAGCCGCAGAAAGGCCTCTGCTGATCCCACTAGGAGCTCTGAAGCTGGGAAGGACTTTCCCAGTTGTCCTCTGAGTTGCGACAAGGGGGCTGAGCCATTTTTATCCTTAGTTCAACTAACTGGATGAGGCTGATCAGGGAAGGGGGTGTGAATTTGGGCAAGGAGGCTCCCTTCAGCAGAGGACAATTATTCCCACCAGCTGAGAGAGTAAGTCCCTCAGTTCTGAACAGGGGATTTAGGCAACACAGTACCCTATCCACGAGAGTGGAGAAGACTGGTATATGGAAAAATGTCAAAATAAAAAATGCACTGATTGTATCCAATTATCCAATGATGCAGATTTATATGGCAGGGGAATAGAGTTTGGAAATAATTATATTAACATGAATAAGTAATTGGATGATAAAGATGAGTATAAAGATTGTGAAGATATGATCAAAATTTTCTTGGCATTTTATACTGCTCTTTATGCAAATTATGACCAAATAAAAATAATACATTTTTATCCTATGTTGTAGTCTTTATCTAGACTTGAGAACAAATGTGTATTGATTTGGAAAGTCCCCTCTTCAACACCCAACGTGTCTCTCTCTCTCTCTCTCTCTCTCTCTCTCTCTCTCTCTCTCTCTCTCTCTCCCTCTCTCTCTTTCTCTCTCTCCCTTTCTCTCTCTCTCTCTGCCTCTCCCTCTCCCTCTCTCTTTCTCTCTCTCCCTTTCTCTCTCCCTTTCTCTTTTGCTCTCTCTTATACACACACACAGGCACACACACTCTCTTAAGAAGACCTGTTTTGTTGGGGAGATACTTGGTTAAGTGCTTTGGCATGGATGGTTGGTCACTTAAAGGACAAATGAGTTATAGTAGAAGGTTGCTAAACTGCTTTGTGAAAAAAGTGGATTTGGTTAACTATAGAGAGAGGTTTTGTTAGAGTAGGAGACTAGAAGGCAAGATTGAGATCAGATGCAGGGGCTTGTAGAGTGGGTACAGGTGCTAAAATGAACAACCCTCAGGCAAAAACTAACTAGACTACTAGGCTAGCAGCTGGATACAGGAGTTTGCAGAGTAGGCACAAGTGTTAAAGTATAACTAAGCTGGGGTCGATTACCACAAATAAAAGCCAGCTTCAACCATCTTGTCAGCTATTTAGGTCACCTTACATAAACTTTGGCTAATTACAATATCATTTGCATTGTGGTTTTAAAATTTCTCTGCCCTTGAAATTGCCATGACAGTTCCAAAACAACTATATAAAGTATAAGAATGAGAGGGAACACAAGGCTACAAATTACTACCCAAATTCTTAATAAAAACCAACCCTGTAGCCTTAATATTCCTCTCTCAATTAACAAGACTTCAAAAGGCTAAAACCCACATCCTCCCGATGTAGATACTCTTTTCCAGCCTGCCCACTCCCTCTCTCTTGAGAGAGCATACTTTCACTTCCACTTTCACTTTCAATAAAAAATCTGCTTGCTTTGGCTTACCTGGTGAGTCCTGAAATTCTTTTCTTCAGATCGTCACCAAGAACCTGAAAGAACCTCCACTTGGAGGACAGTAACAGTTTCGTTTTACAGAAGGTGGAGAGTAAACAAGCCTAAAACCAGAAATGAATTGTTTGGCTAGTAAGGAAGATTCTACAAGGTAGCAGAGGGGCTGGGGGAAGAGAATGGAAGTGTGACAGCTTGTAGTCCAAGAGGAACTTAGAGGGGGAAAGAACAAAGGAGATATTTATTACATTTTGTCTATGTGGTATGCAATATCAGCTTTCTCATCTGTCAAACCACAAAATCTGCAATAAAAACTTCATTATTCACCAATACATTGTGGAGTTGAATGTTTTCTGTTCTGTTTTATTTTGCTTTGTTTTGAACTGCAACAAAGTGTGAGTATTGTTTTCTAGTAGCTTTGAGGTTAGAGGGCCTAGACTGCTCACTAGTGGCCAGCCCTACTTGGTGACAAATGTATGTATAGCAAAGATGATGGTAAAATTGGAAGCTAAAAGTAGAGAAAAAATACCTGTATTTAATATTATTATATCAGAAGACAAACTTCAAGTATATCAAAACAGCTAATATCAACCTATTTACACCATCACCATGAGAAAAGACAACAGTATTGGAACTGGGAATTTGATCTGGTCTGCGCATCCAATCTTATCACTTTCGATAAAATCTATATGTGGATGACTTCCAAATGTATATCCCAGTCTAGATCTCTCCCTTCATCCCAGGTTTTGTGTCTGCTGCTACCCAACAAGTTCACTGAGATGTCTAAACCAGACATGTGATCTTCCCTCTGCAATACAGCTCCACCTAATAGTTTTTCCCATCTCAGTTATTTACAACTTCAAACTTCTAACTACTCATGCCAAAACTTTGGATTCATGTTTGACTGCTCTCCATCTCTCACAAACTACATCTAACCCATTAGCAAATCCTGTTAGCTTTACCTTCACAACATATCCAGAATCTGACCACATCTCACCATCTCCACCATTCACTCCGTAGCCATCATTACTTTGCACCTGGACCATTGCAGTAGCCTCTTAACTAGCCGCCCTGCATCCACCCTATCACACCCCAGCTTGTTCTCAAGACAGAAGCCAACACAAATAAAAGCCAACGTTTTAACAATGGCCTGTGAGATCCCTAGATGATCTCCTCCCCATTGACTTCTCTGAACTTCTCTCTTATAGTTCTGTCTCATTTTCCACCGGTTTCCTGATTGAGCCTTGAACTTGTGAGACATGCCACTGCCCAGACATGCAATGCCCGGATATACTTGCTGTTTCCTTTGCAGGAATGTTCTTCTCTCAATTACAGGCACAATACATCCCTTCTAAAATTTCAGCTTTACTCACAGGTAAACCTATTTAAAACTGTAATCTATCCCCTCTGCATTTTGTCACTGCTCATCCTCTTCCCTGCTTATTTCTATGGTACCTATCTCCATCAATGTACTGTATTTTTTACTTATTCATTGGAATGCTACATGTTTTCCTCCCAACCCCACTAGATGCAAATTCCATGATGTCAGAGATTTTTATCCTGTTCAGTGCTATATCCCTAAGTGCCTAGAATGGTATTTGACACATAGTATGTGATAAAATTGATTGAATGAATAAATTTAATAAATTAATTTGATACTATAAACCTTTGATAATTTTAATGTCTTCATCTTAATCTTTATTTTGAAGATTTTTTTTTATCATTTCTCAATCTACATATCTTCTAATTGATACTCTTCAAATAGGGGAGTTTCATTTGGCTATTTCGTCTTCTAGTATTTTTTTTTAATCCAAGTTGCTCAGATTTGCTGTCAAGGCAGGTTACCTGCTGAGCATAATTTTACTCTGAATATATGCAGGAGGCAATATAAGAGATACTTAATGACACAAACCCCCAAATCCCAGCCCCTCTCTTTCAGTTCACTCCTTGTGTAAACACGAGTTGCATATAACATTTTTAACAGAATGGAATCATTTGGGGAAGGTAGAATGGAAAACTAAGTGGGTAGCTTGAGAGAAAAACACTAGAAGTTGCAATTTGCCTTTCATAAATTCACACAGTGAGAAATTCATCTAAAAATGGAAATTCTAAAACAACTAGAAAAGAATATATGAAGTTACAATCCAAATCTTTGTTTTTCTTTCTCTTCTTTTGTGCAAGTGGCTTCCATTTTCTGTGATTTCATCACTGTGTCTGTGTTGGTAAATGCAGTCCTAGAGCACATCAGTCCTTTCATCCTCATAAATCAGCAGCACTCAGTGGGTGTCCACTGTGGATACTGTGATATGTTTAAAAAGAATTAGATGATGCTTTTCTTACTCTCCTTAATTTTTCCAACTGGAATGTGGAACATTGGAAAAGCAACAATGCCTCTTTAATTCACACTTCACTAAAGCTGAGTTTGTAATTCAGAAGGGCCAGACTAATGTTTATACTATCTCTTAAGAAAGTCTTTGTTAAGCAAATGAACACTTTTCTAAAATTTCATGAATACTATTTAAACTATTTGGGGCCACTATTTTCAAGTACCTTTAAGCATTTAAGAGCACTCATTTATTTATACGTGGCTCATTCTTGTGCCATTTAGAAATAATGTTGCTCTATTTACTAAAAGCACATCAGCAAAAGCCATCTAAACCAACTTTTCTCTTGGACCTAGTTATGGTCTCTTCTTTAAAAGTGGAAAAAACTATAATTATTTTAAAATATCTAGACTTCAAAGATGTAGCTGAGGCTTTTTCATATTAAAGATAAATTAGAGTGCTTTTTAAAATACTTCTAGAAAGTTTAAAACATTCTTATAACTAAAGTTGTATAGAAATACACACAAGTGCTATGTAGGTAGGGGGAAAAAATGGCAAAGGAAGGAAGGAAGGATCTTAAATTTAGAGTCAATGACCATATGCTTTAACATTATATTTGCAGTAACCAAAAAACACTATGTTACAACTATAGATCACTCAGCTGGACAATCAAAGCTATCATGAACTGGTCTTATCTTTAATTTCTCCTCTAAATAAAGATATTTTGTGTTATACACAAAATATGGTCTGGTAAATTTCCCCAAGATGAAGACCATCCAATATACATTTTATATTCTAAGTTAGTATATAGATTTGGACATGGTACATAGTTAGGGCTTATTATCCCAAAAAATCAGTGGACTAGGAGTCAAAAGTTTTACTCCTAATCCTCCCAATTTCCTTTTTGAGCAGTAACATAGTGCAGGTGTTTAAGAGCTCTAGAGTCGCATGTTCTGGGATCAAATTCTGATTCCACCCTTTACTAGCTCAATAACCATACCACAACCTCTGTGTGCCTTAATTTCTTCATCTGTAAAATGGGGGCATAATAGTTGTGAATACTTCATAAGTTGTTGCAAAGATTAAATGATTATTGGCCTGTAAAGTTCTTGGTACTATTGCTTGGAACAAAGTAAGTGCTCAATAAATGTTAGTGCTAATTATTACTGCCATTGTTATCATGACTGGGATGTATATATGTAACTCATTCAACATCTCTCTGTTTAGTTTCTTCGTGTGCTTAGTGAAGATAACTACCCAGACACGCCAGCAATGCAGCCAAGGCTCATGGAGGCATGGAGATAGGCGGGGCCCAGTCTGAGCTGGAAGAAGCTGTCTGGCGACTCAGTCTAGTGGTAACAGAAGGAAGGAAATAGTCAACTGGTGCCCAGGAAACTGAAGAGGGAGCTTGGCCCATGCTAGAAGAGCAGAGCAAAAGAGAAGCTGATGATGAAAAAATGGTCTAAAATGACTAGCAAAGGTGAGGTGAGTCATGGGTGAAGAGTTCAAGGCTGGGAGAGGAACTAATTCTGAGGTTATTGAGTGTTTTTACCCTGGGGCTGTAAGTGTGTGTTTCCTTGGTCTGGGCCCTGTTTTAAAGCTGCAGGTAGACGGAGACAGTAGGTGGGATGTCCACATCTCTAACCTGTGCTACATCTTACTAGCCCTCCTCTCCTCCATTTCCTTGTTGCCCCTTAGTTTCTAACTACTTGTTTTTGTTCTGCATGCATCACCCTTCATTCTTGGTGCATGAATCAGTCTGTTTTAGTCTTCAACTCCTGATTGATGCTAATCTCCTCCTCAACTTGGTCAATACATAGACAACAATCAGGGACACATTTATCTAGGCTGCAGTTATCTCACACACAGGACCCAGAAAGTTGTATCAAATCAGAGAACTAAACTAATTTTTAAAAAAATCCTAGGTATGTACTGAATAGAAATGAATACTATTGCTCGCACAAAAACTTGTACACAAATGTTTATAGAAGGTCATAATCACTCCAAATTGGAAACAACCTAAATGTCCTTAAGCCAATGAATTAATAAAAACAGTCTGGTACATCCACACAATGGAATGCTACTTAGCAATAAAGAAGAAAGAACTACTGATTCATACAACAGCATAAATGAATGTCAAATGCATTTTGCTAAGTGAAAGAAGCCAGATTCCAAAAGCTACATATTATACGGTTTCATTTATATGAGTTGCCAAAAATACAGAACTATAGGGACAGGAGACAGATCAGTGATTGTCAGAGATTGGGGCTAGGGGAAGGATTGACTACAAAGGGACAACATGAGGGAATTTGAGGTGATGGTAGAACAGTTTTATATCACGATTGTGATGGTGGATGCATGACTTCATGCATTTATCAAAACCAATAGAACTGGCCGGGTGTGGTGGCTGATGCCTGTAATTCTAGCACTCTGGAAGGCCAAGACCAGAGGATTGCTTTAAGTCAGGAGTTTGAGAGCAGCCTGAACAAGAGCAAGATCCCGTCTCTACTAAAAATAGAAAACCTAGCCTGGCATGGTGGTGTGCATCTGTAATCCTAGCTACTTGGGAGGCTGAGGCAGGAGAATAGCTTGAGCCCAGGCATTTGAGGTTGCTGTGAGCTAGGCTGACACCATGGCATTCTAGCCCAGGTGACAGAGCAAGACTCTGTCTCAAAAAAAAAAACCACAATAGAACTGTATACCACAAAGAGTGAGTCTTACATGATTTGCAAAGGTAGTGCAGTTTCTCAGGACTAATAATTGTGGAGCTGTTATCACCTTGAGGCCTAAATAACCAAGGTAGGGATGCAGCTACTGGAATCCAGGAGGAGAGTCCTGCAGAGAGGGCCACCTTACAAAGCTGTATCCTTTGATTGAGGAACATAAGCAACCTAAGGTGATGCTCTAGGGAGGGAGCCAGAGAAACAAATATGCCAAATTCACTCTCCCCTAACTTAACTCCTGATGAGAGTATTAGCTGAACCCAACTGGAAGCAAGACATCAAGGGAACCCATAGATGTAGTAAACTACATAGACGTAGTTCATACAGAGCATCCTTGCAAGGCATAGAAGAGGGTGCAGGAGGGTGGAATGTGGGCACAGAGGGGCCAACAGAAGATAACTGTATCTTCAGTAAGGCAGCAAAGGTAGGAGATAGGGAATAAAGATCCTGACTTTTTTATGTTCCTGCCATCCCACTGGCCAAACTCAACCAGAAGTCAGAAGGCAAGGGAGCCTAGGCATCTGCAGAGGTCTGTTTCTCCAGCACATAGCCAATCAGAAAAGAAGGATAATGAATCTGTGGGAGGTATGGGTGCAGGGCAGCAAAGATGGAAAAACCAGCACACCTGCTGTGTTTCAAACATTGTGCTTAGCATTAATGATATGAATTATAGAGATGGCAATCCTGCCCTCAAAAAATTTACAGACAACTTGAGAAGACATAAATGAAACAGATATAATTAATGTTTCAAAAAGAAGTAGAGCAGATTGGTCTGGAAGCATAGAACAAAAACAACTAGGTTAAGTCAGCACAGGATGCCCAGGAAGCACATGGGAGGATACCTAAATTGTTTTAGACAGTACAGGAAAGACTTCATGAGTGAAAAAAAAAAATAAAATGCCTAAAGTGAATAACAAAGATTACTTGGTTAGTGGAGTTGGTAGGGGAAAAAAAGGAAATGAGAAGAAGGTTTCAGGCAATGAAAACAGGAACAAGAATCAAAGGGAATTTGCCATATTCAGATTACTGCTATTTAGCCCAATATAGCTAAAACATAGTTTTCAAACCCAAGAAATGAAGCCAGAGACAAAAATAGAGGCCAGGTAACAAAGAGCCTTTCATAATGTGTTTTGTTCTTAAGAGGAAATTTTAGACAAATTGTAGCAAAATGGTTGGGGTTGAGATAGTAATCAATTCATAGCAAATTAAGCAAACAAAAATTTTTTTTGTCATTTAACTAAGAGAAAAAATTATGCAAAAACTAAATTTATAGATTAGCTATGAATTATATTTACATACTCAGAGTATTACCAACACTGAATATTGATTTTAGCAGAATTACCTTATATCTACTCTGGGAAATGAAGGAATGGGCAGAGTGCACATTTGAGGTAGTGGCATAAGGAGGAAAAAGGATTAGTCTTTGTGTTAGTTTCCTAGGGCTGCTATAACAAATAACCACCAACTTAGTGGTGGAAATTGTCACAGGGCCTCTTCTTTTGCGTGCATAATTTCCCTCTGCTTGTCTGTTATAAGGACACTTGTGATGGCATATAGCACCCACCCAAATCATTGAAAATAATCTCCTCATCTCAAAATCCTTAACATAATCACTTATGCAAAGATCCTTTTTCTGAATAAGGTACCATTTGTAGATTCCAAGGGTTAAGGCCTGACCTCTTTGGTAGGCCATCATTCTGCCTACCACCTCAATCTTCATCTTCTACTGTGGGAAAACAATATATAATACCTAAAACTGGAAAATCAAGCATATTCTTTAGTGGCATGGAGTAAAAATCAATAGAATCAGCTAAAAGAGTAAAAGTGGCTGCCTCTGTTGAGGTCGAGAGACCATCCTCAACCGGGGTTTCACCAGAGAGTTGAGGTTTAAGCCTTAATGCCGTAAAGCACCCCTTGGATGTTATGAATTAACCTCCCTCCTGTGCTTCTTGGAGGGTACTATTGCCCCACCATCCACGGGAGGTTTGAAAGCATAGTCTCTCAAGTCACTTCTACAGTGCTTAGTTCTCTATCGCAACCCTGGTTGAGAAAGTCACATATGGCTGGATGGAAAAGTAGAAGTTAACTTTAAAAAATAAAATAAAAGGAGGAGCAGAATCTGTGTCTTTCAAAGGCTTTTGATAGTTTGGCTATCAAGAGCAGATGACAGGCAAGATGGCGGACAAATAACACCGCCAGACAGAGGGTCTCTGCAGAAAAGACAGATTCTAGCAGAAACTAGAGGAAAGAAGCAAGAAGACGAGCATAGAGCGGACAAGGACCGGAAGGAGGGATACCTGAGACCCCGGGAGACTCCACGGGAGGAGGCTGCGGAGGAGAACTGGAGGCTGAGACCACCGGAGCAGCCCGGAGACCAGCGGCAAGGGTAGGTGGAATTGCTGTTTCCCCTCCCCTGCATTCGGGACTGCTGGTGGGCTCCCCAGCGGGTGGAGAGACCTGCGGACAACAGCCCAGAGACTGCCGCCACCTGCCAACGGTGAGCCTGTAGCAGACGTGGCACCAGGTTCCCAACTTCCTCCGGGCACCTCCGTGTGCACGGACCCGAGCCGCGCGGCAGGCGCCATATTGCCTCCCCCTCCCCTCCGCCGACCCTACCCGCGGCTGCCCAGAGAGACAATACAGCCACCAGCCGGAGGCACCTCCAGGGAACGGGACCTTCCCGTTTGGGACCCCGCCCGCCCTCCCAGGTGCTGCTGGCACCGTGTTCCCAAGAAAACGGTGCCGACTCAGAGGCTGAGAGACATAGACCCAGCTTGGGCTCCCTGTGGGTGAATTAGGACCGGAAATCCTCTCCCTGGTGGGAATACAGTTTGAACTCTGGGACCCAGAGGTCGGACCTGCAGACCAGATCCCCTGCACCAAGGGCTAGCATTGCCTGGGGCACAGAAGGGTTATACGTGAACAGCCTACTGAGGTCTGTGTGCCTCCAGGGGCAGATCGGCGTCCTAGAGGGCAACCCTCCTCCCAGGAGGAGGCCGTGCGCCCAACCCAGGTGGAGTTCCTGTGCAGGGAACCTCCCCGCCAGCATCACAGTCCGGGGAGGCCTGGTGGCTTGTGGTCTGGCCTGCTGGCAGAGGCCCAGGAGTAGCTGCGGAGTTGGGGAGGGTGGAAAGAAGCGAGGCCTGCTACAGACTGCGGGTCTCAGACAGCCCCACCCCCACACCCAGACTTTCTGGCTGAGCGGGACCATTCCAGCCCCGCCCTGACAGCTTTCCCTGGAAGCAGAGAACAGAACTTTGACCCCTGCTAACGGCCTGAGGGCAGGCTTACCCAACCCAGCTCCGCCCAGAACGAGAGCTAACAGGACTCAAAATCAACACCATAGCCTGTTCCTCCAAGCAAACGCCACCTACTGACAGGGACAGCATCTTGCACAGCCTTTCCACGGCACCCACTGACTCAATATACAGGGAGTGGTCCAATTTCACCCACAGGCACCACCTAACGCCTCAGAAACTAAACAAAGTGTGTGAATACCCAAACAATAACCTAAGGAAAGAAACAACAACTGATCGACATGGGAAGAAATCAGCGTAAGAACGCAGGAAATATGAAGAACTAAACGGAAAACACACCCCCAAAGAGGAGCACCAGCCCCCTAGAAACGGACACCGACCAAAATCAGGCAACCAATATGACAGAAGAGGAATTTCGTATGTGGAACATAAGAACACTCACCCAGCTGCAACAACAACTCAATAACCAACACCAAGAAACCACAAAAAGTCTCCAGGATATGAGAAAAGAAATAGACACAATGAAGAAAAGTGTAACCGAACTCCTGGAAACGAAGAATCAATTCAAGGAACTACAAAATACAATGGAAAGTCTCAAGAACAGGGTAGATGAAACAGAAGAAAGAATCTCAGAGCTTGAAGATAACACACTCCAATTAAATAAATCAGTCACAGAAATAGAGCAGAGAAACAAGAGAAAAGAGCAAAGCCTACAAGAGCTGTGGGATTATGTGAAGAAACCTAATGTGAGGGTCATAGGGTTACAAGAAGGAGAAGAAGACAACACTCAAGGGTTGGACAAGCTGTTTGAAGATATAAAAGAGGAAAATTTCCCAGGCCTTGCTCAAAATCTTGATATACAAGTTCAAGAAGCTCAGAGGACCCCTGGGAGATTCAACGCAAACAGGAAGACGTCACAACATGCAATCATCAGACTGACCAAAGTATCAACTAAAGAGGCCCTTCTAAGAGCTGTAAGACAAAAGAAGCAAGTAACATACAAGGGAAAGCCAATTCGAGTAACATCAGAATTCTCTAATGAGACTTTACAAGCAAGGAGAGACTGGCCCCATTCTCACTCTTTTGAAACAAAACAATGCCCAGCCTAGAATATTATTCCCTGCAAAACTAAGCTTCGTATATGAAGGAGAAATAAAAACATTCTCAGACAAGCAAAGGCTCAGAGAATTCACCAAGACAAGACCAGCCCTACAAGAAGTACTTAAAACAGCGTTATGCACGGAACATCATAATAATAACCCACGACTATAAAAACAACCAAAACCCAAAGATATTAAAGGCCAGATATTACAATGGCTCAAGACAGAAATCATAGCAACAACATCCAACCCAACAGAATGATCAGTAATCTACCTTACCTATCAGTTCTCTCAATAAATGTGAATGGCTTAAACTCTCCACTCAAGAGACATAGGCTGGCTGAATGGATAAGAAAATACAGGCCAAGTATATGCTGTCTTCAGGAAACACATCTAACCTGCAAGGATGCATATAGACTAAAAATAAAAGGGTGGAGATCAATATTCCAAGCAAATAGAAGCCAAAAGAAGGCTGGTGTGGCAGTTCTAATTTCAGACGATTTAGTTTTTAAACCAACAAAAGTAGTAAAAGACAAAGAAGGTCATTATATAATGGTGAAGGGCACAGTCCAACAAGAAGAGATAACAATTTTAAATATATATGGACCCAACTTAGGTGCACCCAGATTCATAAAGCAAACCTTACTGGAGCTAAGCAAATGGATTAATAGCAACTCCATAATCGCCGGAGATTTCAACACCCCACTGACGGCACGAGACAGATCCTCCAAACAGAAAATTAATAAAGAAATAATGGACTTAAACAAAACTCTAGAACAATTGGGTCTGACAGACATCTACAGAACATTCTACCCAAAATCCACTGAATATACGTTCTTCTCATCAGCTCACGGGACATTCTCTAAGATTGACCATATCCTAGGACACAAAGAAAATCTCAAGAAATTTAAAAAAATAGAAATCATACCATGTACCTTCTCAGATCACAGTGGAATAAAACTAGAAATCAACCCTAATAGAAACTCACATTTCTACACAAAAACGTGGAAATTAAACAACCTCTTACTAAATGATTACTTCGTAAATGAAGAAATCAAGATGGAAATAAAAAACTTCTATGAAGAAAACGACAATGGAGAGACAAGTTATCAACTCCTCTGGGACACAGCTAAAGCAGTTCTGAGAGGAAAGTTTATCTCCATAAACGCCTATAACCAAAAGACAAGAAGATCACAAATAGACAATCTAATGAAACGACTCAAAGAGCTGGAAAAAGAAGAACAGACTAACCCCAAACCCAGCAGAAGAAGTGAGATCAACAAGATCAAATCAGAACTAAACGAAATTGAAAACAGGAAAGCTATTCAGGAGATTAATAAAACAAAAAGTTGGTTCTTTGAAAAAATAAACAAAATTGACACACCATTGGCTAAGCTAACGAAAAGCAGAAAAGAGAAATCTCTAATAAGCTCCATCAGGAATAAAAAAGGAGATATCACAACTGATCCCAAAGAGATACAAGATACAATTTATGAATACTACAAAAATCTTTATGCACACAAACTGGAAAATGTGGAGGAAATGGACAAATTTCTAGAAACACACAGCCTCCCTAGGCTCAACCAGGAAGAAATAGATTCCCTGAACAGACCAATCTCAACAGCTGAAATAGAAACAGCAATTAAAAATCTCCCTAAAAAGAAAAGTCCCGGTCCAGATGGCTTCACACCTGAATTTTACCATACTTACAAAGAAGAACTAGTACCTATCTTGCAGAAACTATTCCACAACATCGAGAAGAACGGAAACCTCCCCGACACCTTTTATGAAGCGAATATTACTCTGATACAAAAACCAGGAAAGGATGCAACAAAAAAAGAAAACTACAGACCAATATCCCTAATGAATATAGATGCAAAAATTTTCAACAAAATCTTAGCTAACCAAATCCAGACACTTATCAAAAAAATAATCCACCACGACCAAGTGGGCTTCATCCCAGGGATGCAGGGATGGTTCAACATACGTAAATCTGTAAATGCAATTCACCACATCAACAGAAGCAAAAACAAAGACCACATGATTCTTTCAATAGATGCAGAAAAAGCTTTTGACAAAATTCAACACCCTTTCATGATACGAACACTTAATAAAATAGGCATAGAAGGGACATACCTAAAAATGATACAAGCCATATATGACAGACCCATAGCCAACATCATACTGAATGGGGAAAGATTGAAAAATTCCCACTTAAAACTGGAAACAGACAAGGCTGCCCACTATCTCCACTTCTGTTCAACATAGTGCTGGAAGTCTTGGCTACAGCAATCAGACAGGAAAATGGAATCAAAGGTATCCAAATAGGGGCAGAAGAGATCAAACTTTCACTGTTTGCTGATGATATGATATTGTATCTAGAAAACCCCAAGGATTCAACCAAGAAACTCCTGGAACTGATCAATGAATTTAGTAAAGTCTCAGGATACAAAATCAATACACAGAAATCAGAGGCATTCATATACGCCAACAACAATCTAATTGAGAACCAAATCAAAGACTCAATTCCCTTCACAATAGCAACAAAGAAATTAAAGTACCTAGGAATATATTTAACCAAAGAGGTAAAAGACCTCTACAGGGAGAACTATGAAACACTGAGGAAGGAAATAGCAGAGGATGTAAACAGATGGAAATCCATAGCATGCTCGTGGATCGGCAGACTCAATATCATCAAAATGTCTATACTACCCAAACTGATCTACAGATTCAATGCAATACCTATTAAAATCCCATCAGCATTCTTCACAGATATAGAAAAAATAATTTTACGCTTCGTATGGAACCAAAGAAGACCCCGAATATCAAGAGCAATTCTAGGCAACAAAAACAAAATGGGAGGCATTAATATGCCAGATATCAAACTATACTACAAAGCTGTAGTAATTAAAACAATATGGTATTGGCACAAAAACAGGAATATTGACCAGTGGAACAGATGTGAGAATCCTGATATAAAACCATCCTCATATAGCCATCTCATCTTTGACAAAGCAGACAAAAACATACACTGGGGAAAAGAATCTCTCTTCAATAAATGGTGCTGGGAAAACTGGATAGCCACCTGTAGAAGGCTAAAACAGGACCCACACCTTTCACCTCTCACAAAAACCAACTCACGCTGGATAACAGACTTAAACCTAAGATATGAAACTATTAGAACTCTAGAGGAAAAAGTTGGAAACACTCTCCTAGACATCGGCCTGGGCAAAGAGTTTATGAAGAAGTCCCCAAAGGCAATCACAGCAGCAACAAAAATAAATAAATGGGACATGATCAAACTACAAAGCTTCTGCACAGCCAAAGAAATAGTCATGAAAGTAAACAGACAACCTACAGAATGGGAGAAAATTTTTGCATCCTATGCATCCAATAAGGGACTGATAACTAGAATATACTTAGAACTCACGAAAATTAGGAAGAAAAAATCAAATAACCCCATTAAAAAGTGGGCAAAGGACTTGAACAGAAATTTTTCTAAAGAAGACAGAAGAATGGCCAACAAACATATGAAGAAATGCTCAACATCTCTAATCATCAGGGAAATGCAAATCCAAACCAAAATGAGATATCACTTAACCCCAGTGAGAATGGCCCTTATCAAAAAATCTCCAAACAATAAATGCTGGCGTGGTTGCGGAGAGAGAGGAACACTCCTACACTGCTCGTGGGACTGCAAACTAGTTCAACCTCTGTGGAAAGCAATATGGAGATACCTTAAAGCGATACAAGTGAATCTACCATTTGATCCAGCAATCCCATTGCTGGGCATCTACCCAAATGAATCAGTGACACTCTACAAAAAAGACACCTGCACTCGAATGTTTATAACAGCACAATTCATAATTGCAAGGCTGTGGAAACAGCCCAAGTGCCCATCAATCCAAGAATGGATTAATAAAATGTGGTATATGTATACCATGGAGTACTATTCAGCTCTAAGAAACAACGGTGATATAGCACATCTTATATTTTCCTGGTTAGAGCTGGAACCCATACTACTAAGTGAAGTATCCCAAGAATGGAAAAACAAGCACCAGATATATTCTCCAGCAAACTGGTATTAACTGAGTAGCACCTAAGTGGACACATAGGTACTACAGTAATAGGGTATTGGGGAGGTGGGAGGGGGGAGGAGGGCGGGTATATACATACATAATGAGTGAGATGTGCACCATCTGGGGGATGGTCATGATGGAGACTCAGACTTTTGGGGGGAGGGGGGGAAATGGGCATTTATTGAAACCTTAAAATCTGTACCCCTATAATATACCAAAATAAAAAAAAAATTAAAAAAAAAAAAAAGGTAATTGAAACAAACAAACAAAAAAAAGAGCAGATGACAAAGAAGGAGATCTGACTGGTGTGCTGAGTGCCCAGAGGAGACGGGAGCACTTAGCTTTAGCCAGGAGGAGAAGCACTTCTTCCTTTAAAACTGATGAAGAAAGAAGAAAATGGAATGGATGCTGGTAAATTTTAGGTGCATAGCAGGAAGTTGAAGAAATTAACACATGATAACTCCTATTTTCTCTGTACGAGATGGGAAAATTTGCATAATTCTACTTCATTTCCTACTCTATTATGACTGTCACCTATAAAATGCAGCCACTAGGTTACAACAATGTCAGAAGATCATTTCGTCTTTTTTTTTAAACAAGTAATTCAACTTCAACTTGGCATTTGAGTTAGCATCGGCTAATAATCGTTTTCTGAAGTGTTCTATTCAATTTACATCTCTCGCCTCCTAGAAGGAGGAATGTTAGTGGTGAGGAAAGCTGTCAAGTCTCTGATTACTGCCTACAAATGTTATCACTTGCTACTGTTCAACAATGTTCTGATGAAAATATTACTACTAATGGAACAACATGCATATGTTCTTAGGATAGAAATAGTATTGCTACATTCTGTTTGCTTACAAGGAAAGTAAATTAACATTGAACTGAGGTGAAAAGTAATTCCTTGAGCAAAGTTCTCATGAAATTTTAACTCTGAATGTACCACATTTCATAGAAAATTGCAAGAGATTTCAGTCTGGAACATGTTCCTAAGTAAAAACTCATCTAACATTAGGTATTGTTACAAAATGAAAGCAGTGTATGCAGTTCCTAAAGACCAGTTTCATACTTCTGGGTATACTATCATATGTTTAGTGCCATAAACTTTCCTGAGGGGCCTGACATAGAACAAAAGGTGAGTTAGAAACCAGCCTCAACTCAACCTACAAGCAAATTACACCACAGAGCAGCCATCTACTCAGTTGGCTTTCTTAAATTCAAACTAAGTTTTATAAAAGTACATCTAATATCTTCAATGACCATGACAGAATTGCAAATCTAAATTTAAAAAGACTTTTAGGATACAGAGTGTTAAAAAGCAATAAGAACATACATATAAACATTTTATGTGAAATAAAGAACAGCAAAGAAGTTTTAAAATTAAAACCATAGAAAATTTATAGTATTTATCAAGAGTCTTAAGCTTTTTCACATATTGAATCAACAATTCCAACATTGGGACTCTATCTCAAGGAATAATTTTATATATGGACAGCTATTTATGGGTAAAGATGTTCATCACAGCATTATTTTTAGTTTAGCATCACTATTAGTTTTTTTTAATTTCAGAATATTATAGGGGTACAAATTTTTAGGTGACATATGTTGTCTTTGCCCCACCAGAGGCAGAGCTACAGGCATGTCCATCCCCCAGACAGTGCATACGACACCCATTAGGTGTGAGTATACCCCTCTCCTCCTCCCTCCTGCCCAACACCTGGTGAATGTTACTTCCAGATGTGTATGTAAGTGTTGATCAATTAATACCAATTTTATATTAGTTTTTAAAGTTAAGAAACAAACTAAGTGTCCATCAATGGGGAGTGTGAATCAGCAGTGAGAAAAGGTTAAATACATTATAGCACATCCATTCAATGCAATTTTAATGTATCCATTAAGATTCTTAAGAATCTTCATTAAGATTACAAAATAGTACTATACAGCTGTTTAAAAAAGTAAAGAATAAATAAACATGTAGATGATAGATAGTAAGATAGCCAAAATGTATTAAGTGAAAAACCTAGGTCATAGGTCACCAAACTATATACGAAGCATGATCCCAGTGTTGTATATTTACATATATATTTATCTGTATATATGCATAGAAGTTTGTATTTAAAATCATGGGCAAAAACTTGGAAGGATATACACTAAATTTAAACTCCAGTTATTTCTGTGTGGTAGAGTACTGTTGCTATATACACTTATGTATTATTTGGAATTTCTATAACTAGCATGAATTATTCATATTATAAGAATAGGAAACAAAGAAATATTCATTTTTGGTTTAAAAATTATGCTTGCTAGGTGTTTTAAATGACTAGGAAAAATCCTTATGTTGTAGTATTAAGTGCAAAAGAAGATATGAAACTGCATATACAGCAAAGTTTCAAATATAAAAAAAAAAAAAAAAAAGATGCAGGAAATATGCCAAAATGAGTAGTGGGGTTTTGAATGACTTTTTTCTACTCATTTACACTTTTTTATACTTTTAAAAATTTTACCAATGAATGTTTATTAATCTGAAAATAAGAAATAGACAAACATAAAGCTTCGCAAGCAAGTGTGAAGTTCCATGTGAAAGTGCGAGGAACTAATAATGTTCATCATTGAAAAATTCCCACTAGAATGTGCTTGGGTATGTATTTTACACAACGGTGTGATTCAGTGTGTCATATGGTGTTTGTGGCAGGCACTTCCTGCCAAGTCTTCATTTATTCATTTTTGAAAATGATCTTGAACAGTTTTGCATAGTCTAGAGCTCCTAAATTTCTAGCTTCTGGGCTGCTGTATGGTTGACCAAATTAAGAATAAACAAATCGGTGCCTACAGTGCCTAACCAGTTTCATAATGTGTCTTTGAGCCATTGTCAAATTGATAGATATAAAATATAGAAAACAATGCTTTAAAATCAGAGCTTACAAAAGTGGTTGTTGCTATGACTTAAAGTTTAATGAACTGGGACTGGGGGAGCGTAGGGAGGGTAAATCTGTGTAGGACTTAAACTGGGCAGTATTTGATTGATACAGGGAAAATATTTCATGTAGTCATTATTTACACATAAGTGAATTAAAAATTAACATCTTACCACCCAGATATGCAAATTAAATAGTTTCTTCGTGTCTTATAATGGACATAATATTTATCATGGGCCTGATCCTACAGGAAGGTGGAGGAAAACGCTATAGGTATAGGACACAAACTTACCAAATGTTGGCTTCTCGGTTTCTTATATGTTCATTGATGACTCAGTATTTTTAAAATGAATTTTCAGACTTTCAGATTTCTTTATAAAAGTGAGGGAGGAATATGTTAGTCTATGTAAAAAGAATAGTTGTTGTAATCTCCAGGTTGTGAAAGTTCTAGACCATGTTTTCTTCTCCATAGACCTATCAAGGTAAAATAGAGGTCATACCACATCCTTTAAATAATGGACTTGTTTAATTTAGCTATTTTATCTTTCCCCAAACAGAAGGGGTGGGGAACCTGTGGCCTTGGGACCATATGTGACCTTCTGGATCCTTGAGTGTGGTCTTTTGACTGAATCCAAATTTTACAGAACAAATCCTGCTAATAAAAGTGAAGTTTAGATTTGGTCAGGAGGCCACACTTGGAGATCTGGAAGAATTATTCTGAAATGTTCCAAAACCTGAAAATTTTTGAGCATTGACATGATGCCTGCCACAAGTGGAAAATTCTACACCTGGCCTCATGTGATGGGTCATAGTCAAAAGGCAGTCAAAACTTTGTTTCATGCACAAAATTATTTGAAATATTGTACAAAATTACCTTCAGGCTATATGTATAACATGTACATGAAACACAAATGAATTTCATGTTTAGACTTTGGTCCCATCCCCAAGATACCTCTTTGACTCAGTCCATTTGTGTTGTTAGAAAGGAATGCCTGAGATTGAGTAATTTATAAAGAAAAGAGGTTTATCTGGCTCACTGTTCTGCAGGTTGTACATCCATTTCTGCTGAAGCCCTCAGGCTGCTTCCACTCATGGCGGAAGACAAAGGGGGACAGACATCACATGGTGAGACAGGGAGGAAGGTGCCAGGCTCGAGAACTAATTGAGTGAGAGCTCATTACCACGAGGAGGGCACTAAGCCATTCATGAGGGATCCACCCCCATGATGCGAACACCCTCCACCATGCCCCACCTCCTTTAATGGGGATCAAATTTCAACATGACATTTGGAGAGGACAAATATACAAATGATATCACTCATTATATATATGCAAATATCTCAAAATCTGAAAAAATCTGACATCTGTCCGAAACACTTCCTGTCCCAAGCATTTCCAATAAAGGATGCTCAACTTGTACTCTGAAGGGAGAAGCTAATAATTCTATTTTAAGCCTCCTATTCTTCTCCTTCAGCTTTCCAACTGTACTGCCCCTTTTATAGGCTTCAAGCTTTATCTTTTCTGCACTGCTGGCTAAAGGGACTAACTGTCCATCACTCACTTGGTGGCTCTCAGTTGTGGGTCCCTTTAGCTTCTTACTTAAGAGAAGGGCTCTGTCACAAATCCTCAGGAAGAAAGGGGTTGGGAAGAGAAGAACTGGCCTAAAGAATCAGCTATGTGTTAGGCCTCATGGTTCATTCAAAATTTCCCTTCGCTCTGACCTTCAGCCACTGTGTCTGAGACAAATCTGTGAAGGGCACACAGCCCCTGTGCCACTCAGCATGTGCTCCTTGTCCACCAGGCATCCTGCCAGGGAACGCTGGACATAGTTTTATTACCAATCTGGAGAGACCAGCCAGCGACTTCAACCACTCTTGCCATTGCCCTTTCTGTGAGGCCCTCAATCCCCTTCGTGAAGGGCTGGATGCGTCTGGGTTCTCCATATCTGACCCATGCAGCCCTCTCTTTGGGACACTTATCAAATGTGTCCTGAGCATTCACCACCTGAGCTTCAGCTTTAATTGGGATAAAAAGATGTGAAAAGGCATGTCTCTACACTAAAATATGTCAGAAGCTAAGAAGAAATTAAAGGCAGAGGCAGACAAATTCATCACAAAAACTGGAGTGTGGAGGTCCTGGGAGGGGGGTGGGCATTGGTGGTATCTGGAAGGTGAACTGGAGCTAGACTGTGGAGGACCTTTAATTCTAAGTGAAAATGATGAAATGCTACAAATCTTGTTTCTTAAGCAGTGGTATTTCTGTGATTTATGTCAACAGTTTATTTTTGAATCTTAAAAAATGTTATTTTGGTCACTTTAAATATACCACAGGCACATTTTTAGACTCTTAGATTTTGTTAACACCTGCAGCTTTGTCATTGTACAAAATAAGTCACATTAAATGCTAAGTGGAAAAGCTTAAATTAAGTCTTTCAAGAATAGCCTCATCTGGAAACCAGTGCTTATGGTGAGGTTTTGGAGCACTATTGCTCTAATACCATGCTAATCATTCTTAAATTTGACTCTGTGATATATGCTTAAGGAGATATAAAGAAAGGGAGCAAATCGCTTGCTGATCGTTCATCAAAATCATTATCAAATGTCTATTAACACATGATCCTATGCTATGTGCCATGTAAGAGGAAGTTAAAAACATGGTTCTCCCCGTTTTACATTTATAATCCTAAGATAAATTTAATTCTAAAAACTCAAATGCCTTAAATCAAATTCATATTGATTTTTTAACCTATTATAAATCTGTTACATGACCTTCACTTTTTCAAAAAAACCCCAAATAATGCTAAATACATTTTAGTTATGGGGCGCATACTCTATTATTTATTTACTGGGTACTAATTATATGCTTGACCTTTACATATGTTACCTTATTTAATCTTCACAACAACCCCATGAGATGGATTTTACTATCCTCATTTCAAAACAAGTAACCTGACTCTCAGTGAAGTTAAGTCACAAGGCTTGGTTACACACTAAAAAGTGGCCACGCAAGGACCTAACCCAGTTTTATCTGATTGCAAAACGTGTGCTTTGCTCCATCACACATTACCTGTGCATTGAGTAAAGAAAAAGCAAAGGATAGACAGATTACAATAAGGATACATACTGGATGTGGTGGGGTCATAAATGTTGGCATGTCTGGCTCTGCCTAGTGAAGTCAGTAGCAAAGAAATCTGTCCATGGAGAAAGGTGGAGACCTAGGTCACATTTAAAGGATAAGAACTTTACTAGATAGAGGGATCAACATGTTCACAAACAAATAGGAGTGAAAAAGCACAGTGATTTCAGAGACCTTCAGGTGATCTGATAATGTTAAAGTACAGAGTAAAGTGAATTAGGTAGAAAATAAATCATAAAAAGCTTCCTGGAATTTGAGTTGAAAAGAAGATTTTGTTTCCAGAAAATAAAAGTTTCATTTAGGGGAATTCTACAGTTATAACTGAGGTTCCTTTGTTTGATCAAGTTGCCAGATGGAAATGTGGCATCCAGGCAAAAATGATTTGTTCATTCATAAGCCATTTATTGAGTATTGTTATATGCCAGACACTGGGAACACAGTGCTAGACACTGTATTAGACACTGTGCTAGACACTGGGAATACAAAGATGAGTGAGCTACTTTCCTAGTTAGAATACTCTATTATAATTGATAATGGGATTGACTCCCATCACCATGGCCCCTTGGTGTAACAGTAATATAATTTTGAGGATTGACCTTAGTCACAAGAAATATAGTAATCCCATCTCCTTTCAAGTGATTGGTTCAGGAAACCAGATTTAAGCCTATTAGAGTTTTGAAATGTCCTTGTGGACTCATAACCCATTTTTTTTTTTACCAACCCCATAGAACTGATCATAATCCCATTTTTAAGAGGCTGATAGATTGCCTGATACACCACTTGGTTCCAAAAAAGGATTTGAGGTGGCCTGTAGCTATGCATGCACAATAGGATAAAGAACAAACTGATGAAGAATTGGGAAGAAGAGGTGGAAAAAGAATAGTGAATAGCTAGTAGAAGAAGCAAATGTGGTCCTAATATTCTTAGGAGAAAAAGTAAAAAGCAATACATGAATAGTTACAAGAATCACCAATTCCATGATTAAAAAAATAATAATGAAACCTTACATTTTTAACAATTATGTTCCAAGTACTGTTCTAAGCACTTAAAATATATTAACTCACTTAATATACAGAACAACCCTATAAAGTGGGTAAAATTTTTATCCTACCTTTGAAATGAGAAAGTGAGGCCCATAAAGGTGAAATAAATTATCCAAGTCTTATACCTAATAAATGACAGTGCTAGGAAAAAGTTAAAAAACAAATGAGTAGCTCAGGGTAAGCACAGTATTCCTAATGCATTGTCAGGGAGAAATAGCTCTCACAGGTCCTCATAAATAAAGTTTGTACTTTCATCTCATAAAAGTAGATTTTGCATTATAATAGTTAACCTGGCTGTGAAACAATGCAAAAAATTCCAAGGCAGATAAATAAAAGTAAAAATAAATAAATAAGTAAGGAAAAAATCCATTAAAAAAAAAGCTTAGAAGTAAAATCTGGATGCTCTGACAGATGACAGATCTCTGTATTTTCTCTCAGTAATTATGATCCTTTTCTCTGCCAGATGAGTAAAGTTTCCAGTTTCAAAAATATAGGCTTAAGCTAATTGTGAAATGAATCCTTCAATGGGGACTGGAAAATCTACTTGCCTAGCAACTATCTTTCAAAGATATATATATCTCCCTCTTTGATAGTTTTTCATATATATATATATTATGCCTATATATGTATACCTATATACACACATATATAATATATACCTACATACATATGTGTGTATCTATAAATAAAACTATATATACTCAGTAGATACCAAGTTTACTACTTGAAGTTTCCTGTAAAATTACTATTTTGATAAATAGTAATTTCTGTATGTTTTCTTACAGTAAATAAAATGGAAAAAATACCATACAGCCTCCTATATTTTCACAATGCAATCATCTTATATTTCTTTCATCGTAAATTTCTGGATTGTTTTTCACTTGGACAATAATTCTACCACCAAAATCATGAGTGAATCTTTGTTGCTCTATTACCAGGCATGTGGCTCAGGCAGATATGGCCCCTTTGTAGTAAGTATCTTGTCTCCATACCTGAGTCACACAGTCTGGGCTTCCTTCTCCCTTTCGTTAAAAGCCGTTATCAGGAAAGAATCTGAACAACTGACTCCCAGTAGGGTAAGTGCACAGAAGGCTTAATATCTACTTAATGTTTCAACTGTGGAAAGACTCTGAAGGATCCAGTTGCTGACTGTAGGAGTTATCTGAAACTGGCCAGACCTCACAACTTAAAGAATGTTTATAGCAGCACAGTTCACAATCGCAAAGGTATGGAAACAACCCAGGTGCCCATCAATACATGATTGGATTAATAAAATGTGGTATATATATATACCATGGAGTACTATTCATCTTTAAGAAACAATGGTGATATAGCACCTCTTGTATTTTCCTGGATAGAGCTGGAACCCATTCTACTAAGTGAAGTATCTCAAGAATGGAAAAACAAGCACCACATGTACTCACCAGCAAATTGGTATTAACGGATCAACACTTAAGTGGACATATAGGAATAACATTTATCAGGTGACGGGCGGGTGGGAGGGGGAGGGGGGCATGGGCAGTATACATAACCTTAACATTTGTACCCCCATAATATGCTGAAATAAAAAAATAAAAAAATTTTAAAATTTTTTTAAAAATTAAAAAAGAAATACTCCAAGTTGAAGGAAGGAATGAAGGGAGGGGAAGGCAAAGGGAATAAAGTTCAAAAGTTACAGTTTACAATTCCTTCTTATAATACGTTATAAAGAAAAATATTTTCTCTAAATACAGAGGTAGATGTTTTCACTATAATATCGCTTCATTGTAAGTGCTGTAATACACTTACTTTTACTAAAGAATTGCAAACTTACAAGAATGGTAAAGTCAAAACTTGCTTTCAAGACCAGTGCTACCCGGTCTTGTCCACAGACCACCACAGTTCTATGAACTCTTTGCTATCATCTTATGACAAGCACAGATGCTTGCCGAGAATAACAATTTAGAGACAAAGAATTTTAGAGCAGTTGGACAGAATGATTTTTTGTCCATTTCATCAAATGATAAAAAAGTTGTATTTGTATCCTTATGTCTTATTAAAAATATTCCTTTTCTAGTAATTCATTTTTATTGTATTTTACGAAAGTATTGGTCTGCAAAGGATAGAAAATTTAGAAGAAAAAACTGTCCCTACACCACAGTTAGTTTGAGAACTACTCTATTAGACCACATAACTGCTTCCCAAATCTTAATAGTGTACCAATTGTCTGGGGATCATTTTAAAACAAAGATTCTATTTCAGTAATTCAGGGGAGGGGCCTGAAATACTGCATTTCTAATAAGCTCTCAAGTGATTCTGATGCTGCTGGTCACAGGACACACTTTGAATGTCCTCATATTACTGAATTAAAATTTGCATTTTTAATAAGATTCTTCCAGATAATTCCCCTGCATGTTCATGTTTGAGAAGCACAGCTCTAGAATTATTGTGGGTGGAGCAATGCACTATTGATAAATTTGTCTTCCTGGCCCTGCTGTTCGATGGACTATAGGTTTTAGAATTTGTAGAAAGGTACAGCACCTGGGAATCCTGGGGTCTTTGTGACACACTGTGGAACACTGACATTGTATGCAATAAATACAATGGTATGCACCTCTCATATTCTCCCTTGGCCTCGCTTATTTCCTGCACTCTAGTATTCTTGCTGCATGTTAACCATCATTGTGACGGATTCAGTGAGAGTCTATTTGGTTCCCCCTTCCAAGAGAGATCCATCTTCTGAAACTGACTCACTTCCCCCCTGTGGAGTGCATTTTCACCAGTGGGAGAGAGTCTGCAGATAAAGTACTTTAACTTTTCTACCTCTGCTGGCTGTTCCAAGGTACAACTGTTTATACAGCTCCTCTGAAGACTTCCTGCAAGATTGGGCAGATGCACCTGCCAAGTAACAGCCGTGTCTCTTCCAGGCTTGTTGAAAACAGTGGTCAAAATGATAAGGCATCACCTGACCTTTGCTTCCCAATTTTCCCTGCCTCAATTCTCTTTTCTCCCTCTCTAGCTGCCATGTCATTGCACACTTCAACAAAACATTAGCATGTAAGCATTGCTTCTGGTTCTGTTTACTAGAGCACAGGGGCTAACGGCAGATATATTTTGTATAAATTATAACATAAATAATTTTGTGCTAAGTGGAACACACTATTTTGCTCTAATATAAACAAATGGCACCAGGTGTCAGAGGTTTTAAAAATATTTTATGAGAAAAGTCTTTTATCCATTAAGTCAAATTTTTTTGGTGAATTAGGAAAGCCATTTCCATTACTTATGCAATCAAATGTATAGCCAGGAATCAATATTGGAGCAACACTATACTCAGATAATAAAAAGACTAGGTTATAAAGATGAAACAAATTTCCAGGAAATGTCAGGGAGTAGCCAAGGGATCTCTAGGCACCAGGGCTGTTGTACTTTTGGCAAATGGCTGTTAATAGAAGAAAGATGAATAGAATCATAAAAAGTTAGAAATCACAGAATCCTATTTCTTCCATTTGACAGATAAGCCCAGACTAAGGAAGAAATTGTTGGAACTAAAAAGATAAACTGGTGGGTGAGAACTGCAGTTCCCAGTATATGTACA
Organism: Microcebus murinus; assembly: GCF_040939455.1. Lineage (NCBI taxonomy): Eukaryota > Metazoa > Chordata > Mammalia > Primates > Cheirogaleidae > Microcebus > Microcebus murinus. Next base: position 32,930,569 of record NC_134112.1, read on the forward strand.
GTTTACATATATAAATATATCCTTGTTGCTATTTTGTAATATCCAGAATCACACAATATCAGAGTGAGAAGAAATCATCACTATCACATAATACAGCTTCTAAATTTTGTATATAAGACAACAAAAGACTACGAGGGTAAATGACATGCCTGAAATTATCCAGTACTTAAAGAAGGAAGGCATGAAGATTAGAATCCAAAAGTATTCTGATTCTCATTTCAGTAATTTTACATGGCACCATGGCATGGGGAATTTATAAATGAACTACCATCTTTTTTTTTTTTTTTTTTTTAAGGGTTTTTTTTCTGTTTGTTTTGTGTTTTTTTTTTTTTTTTTTTTTTATTTTGGCATATTATGGGGGTACAGATTTTAAGGTTTCAATAAATGCCCATTTCCCCCCCTCCCCCCAAAAGTCTGAGTCTCCATCATGACCATCTTAATTCCTCAAAAAATCTTTAGCTCAGTACCTAAAACAATATATTTCATAAGAATAAAGCTTTTCTTTTCTTATGTAAATTAACAAAAATAATATTTATTTAACAAATTAAATGTTTAACCATAAAGACAGGAAAAGAGGAATTTTGCCAAGATAATCTGAGTAAATGATACAATTTCAAGCTTGGAATAAACCTTAACTAATCCATATACCCTGACTATAGCTTTCATCTATCCTACACACCAGAAGAATGGCAATGACCTCCAAACCCAAAATTTCTATGTTTTTAGATTCACAAACTGTGCTAACTTATAAAAATAGAAGTTAGGCTGGGCACAGTGGCTCACTCCTGTAATCTCAGGGCTTTGAGAGGTTAAGGTGAGAGGATCTCTTGAATCCAGGAGTTTGAGAGTAGCCTGTGCAACATAGAAAGACCCCACCTCTACAAAAAGTTTTAAAAAATAGCCAGGTATGGTGGCATGTGCCTGTAGTCCCAGCTACTTGGAAGGCTGAGGTGGGAGGATCACTTGAGCCCAGGAGTTCCAGGTTAGAGTGAACTACGATTACATCACTGCACTCTAGCCTCTAGCATGGGCAACAGAACAAGACACTATCTCTAAATAAATAAATAAAAAGAAAAGTTATTTTATGAATACTTTTATAATCCAGGCACCAAGATAACCTCTTATTTAAAAATATCATCATAACCCAGTGAGGAAAGTACTATTGTTAACACCATTTTACAGATCAGATCTTTGAAGATGAGAGAAGCCAAATGTTATATATGTTATATACATATATATATTGCTCATATGAGATTAGATGTCAATCTGCTTCCATACCCCTCCTTTATTAAATATATATTATACCATGTTGTGATCTAGCTAGTCAATGTGGCATCATAGGCAGCACTGAGGGCCCTGGAGTCAGACTGGGTTTATCCCCAGCCTTTACTACTCAGTAGCTCTGTGACTCTGGGAAAATTATTTAACCTCCCTGTACCTGCCACTGCCTTTCCTGTAAAATGGCAGTGGGATTATAAGTGCCTGGCCTATAGTGAGTACTCAATCAATGTTGCCTATTATTACCAGTGGTTCAAGAGCCAACTCAAGCTAAAGTAGACCTGTTGTCCTGGGCACAGCAAAATCAACTTATTAACTCTACCATCACCAGTCTCCCTGTCTTTAGGCTCTACATCTGTTGGAAGGAAGCCTCTGTAGTACTTCTCAAAGAAGTCATGTATTTCTTCTGCTGAGGTAAACAGGTTCAGATATCTCCTCATGCCGGAACTCTCTGGAAGGTGTCAGTCTCTGCTTCTTCCAGGGCTTGTCAGTAAAATTTTATAAATTTAAAAAAGAAAAATATTTGAAGATGGTAATGAAATTGTCAAATTATAAAGCAAATCAATATTCACAATATTATCCTTCTAATCCAGGAATGTATCACAGTAGTTCTCACATATGGCTGGACATTAGCCTGAAAAGCTCTTAGAGTTAGGTTTAGGGTGATCCAGAACCAAATATGTCAGAATCTCTGGAGTTAGGGATGAGCATCAGGTTTTTGTTAAAGCTCCTAGGTGATTCTAACGTGCAGGCAAGGCTGAGAATCACTGGTCTAGTGCTACTGAGTAAAAGAAAAATTTCTAGAGTTGGGTCTGGAAATAAATATTTTCAGAAACAATGATGATTGGCCACACTGCGAATCACTGGTTTAGAACAGATAACACTCCAATTAAATAGCTGAGGTTCAATGCTTACAGTTATAAAGTCTGAGGAAACATCACCAATAATACTTTCAGACATAAATATGTGGCAATATTTTGGATTACAGATCATGGAATTGGAAATAACTTCTTAAGATCTCATTATTTACTAGCCTATAAACAACATATAGGAGTTAAGGTTAAAGGAGCACTTTAGATTTGTACTTTCCCTTTTCTGTTTTACTTAAATCATAATCCTTAACATTGAACCAACATAGTTTATTTTTTACCTACCAGGAACTAATTCCATATGAAGATTGGGTGAAACTCATACCTTATAATACAGAAAAGACAGCACAAAAATCACAGCTATGTTGCAACCAAGCAAAAACAGTGCTGATTTATGAAACTTCACAGACTTAGAAATAGAAACAAGGCACTAAATATTCATGAAATCCCATACAGTGCTTGCACATGAGTTACATCTCAGTGATCTGTAACTTAGTTATAGGAAAAAATAATAATCTGAGCACATCCAAACATATGGAGCCTCTCAAGTGTTCAGTTTCACTATTTTTTGGTCTTACTTTGTTTTGAATCATAAATAAATTATGAATATGTTATAAGTGGTTGGCCATAATCTAAACCTCTCAAAGAAAGATAAACAAGATTTCATCAGCAAAACAAAAGAGTAAAGATGGAAAGAAGGATTTAATGCCAATCTTCTCTGACTGCAATGATTTTAAAAAGTGGTAGAAGCTCTTTAAAGACACAGCACAAGTGAAAGAAGCAACTAAAATTCTGTCATTCAATGAAACAAAATCATAAGCGTATTATGAAAACATGGAGTTAAAAAAAGAAAATCTGTGCCATGTACTCTTTGTGTTAAATTATAAATTGAAGAAATTACCTGATAGGCTAATATAATAATCCAGGGAATCTTAATTTCATTCAGTTATCTTGCCAATATCGGTCTCAGTTTCACAACATAATTGTTGTGAAATCCCAATTTTATTTAACTATACTAACAAGAGATGTAGACTTCAAACACAAACATTATGCATAAAATCCACTTTTATTTTATTTTTTCTTTTAGAGACAGGGTCTCACTATGTCACCCAGGCTGGTCTCCAACTCCTGGCCTCACGTGATCCTCTTGCCTCAGCAAGTTGCTGAGATTACAGGGACAACCACACCTGGCCATACAATCCACTTTTAAAGTAGAAAGATTAAAAGCATATCACTCATGAAATCTAACAATTCAACTCAAGAGCTATTTATTTGAGAGACATTGGCTTTTTAAAAGAAATATTATTCAATTAATTGTTAAAATTCATTCTTTTCATCCTTTTTGCACCCTGTGTTTTTTTTTTTTTCCTTCAATGTGTAATTAACCCTAAATTGCTCTGGAACATAGTGCTGTTCTTTAACAACTCTTAATAAAGTCTTTAATTAGAAACAATTTACAATAAAGATACAGTGTGTGTGTGTGTGTGTGTGTGTGTGTGTGTGTGTGTGTGTGTGTGAAGGAAGAGTGTTTGTTTTCAAATAGCCTTAGTTTACCTGTGACGAAAATAAATGCTGGAAGATAATGTAGCGCCTCCACTGAAATGCTTTTGCTGTTCTTAAAAAAGCACATGTGATACTGGGATGTATAAATAGTAGTTAAGCTTTAGGAATGTGAGCTGACAGATCCAATATAATACTACACTGGTCAGACCCACAAGAGTATAATTCTTTAGATACAGATATTTAAGAGAGATGTGGAGATCAGTAAAAATGATCAAAGGATTTAAAAATAGGACCAATAATGAAGTGCTTGACAAAATGAAATTATTCAGCAAAGGGATTTTTAATAATGATCCTCAAGTATATGAAGAGAGTGAATATCAGCTGCTCCCCATCTTTACTGAGGAATGAATGAGCAGACAGACTTAAGTGAGATATACAAAAATTTTCCAAATGAGTTATATTCTTTAAAAGAGCAAATCATCTAAAGGATCTATGGAATTTCCTTCTCCAGAGATATTAATAAGACATGTATTTTCTTGCTCAAAATGTTTTAGTGATGTCTTGCTGTGAGAAATAGTCTACTATCATAGAATCTCAGCATAGGAAGATCATGTTTCCCAACCACCATTTATTGGTATAAAATATACTAAAATGGGGATTTAATATATCATTATAAGAATTGAATGTTAAAATACTCAAAAGATTTTATGTTCTATAATTTAAAATATGCTTAATCCCTGTAAGATGAACTGAGAAAAGCAAGAAACCCCTTTTGGTTAACCAATAATTTTCCAACATGGCCTTATGAATTAACTTTTTTAAGGGGACTTACTCTATCCCCACATGTGGACAGAGACTGCTATCATAAGGAAGCATTAAGTGTCAAAGTAAAGATAAACACACCCCAGTCCATCAAGGAAAGAAATAAAATCCTGCTCTACTTGTAGACCTACGCTCCACACTCACCTCGAAACCCTCTACGCAAAGGCCCGTCTCTATCTCACACCACACCATTTATGGTCATTTTTTTGCCATTCTTTAGGCCACCATGCCCTGGTTTCAATTTTGCAGAGCACCCACCACACTGATTAGTCCAAATTTTCTATTCTCACTCGCACTTCAGATTGTGATTAAGCAATGCCTTTCCACGTCTCACCTGACTTAGGAGTTTTGGGGTAAAGATTCAACTGGTTCAGGGAAACAGATAGAGCCATTCACTCTTTAGAACAGGCCTACCTTCAGCATGTGCCCCTCTCATCACAACTCACTCTTAACCCCGTAGGAGAGATGGACACAGTGACAAGTCGCCTGTTCTACTCACTGTTATTGCCCCTCCAAGAGGAAGATAAATGGCAAGTAGAGAAGTAAAAATCTTAATATAAGGAATTCTTACAAATAACATAAAGGAGAATATCTTAATAGAAAAGTATGTAAACAAATGAATTCATTATTTATTTAAAAATGCAAATAACCAATAATTTTATGAAAAATATTCTGTAAAACCACAAAGTAAAGAAATGTGTATTAAAACATCATGAGAAAAAAAAAAGAGGAGAACCTGGAACAAGTCCCCATGTAGATGTAGACTGGGACTCTACTATCTCTTTTCAAAATGTTCAACACCTGTCTGTATCCTATGTACAAAATTAGCTTACATTTATAAAGTGTGTGTGATATACAAATAGTATAGTATATAAGGTTCCTAATGGTTTACTTTTGTTTTGTTCATTTCATCCTCACAACCCTAACAGGTTGGTACTATTATTGTTATCCATTTCACAGATGAAATTTTGAGCAAGATGTGTTAAGAAATCTGCCCAAAGTCACCCAGATCTTAGGCTTCTGAGCCAGAATTCAAGTCTAGGCCATCTGGCACGAGTGTCTGTGTGCATTTCCACAACACCAAACTGCCCCTCTGCAGTGAGATTAAACTTAAAGGAGATAAGAAATCAACTATTTCTGTTCTACTCATGCTTAGAAGGACCATTAATCACCATTTTTTCTAGGCCCCAAACATACAAAAGAACTAAAGTTAGTGAAAATAAAATATTGCTTTAAAAATATGCAGTTTTCAAGAAATAAAATATTAGCTTAACCACTGGAAAAAACTCTTTTTCCTATATCTACAAAAATAATAAAACAGATTGACACTAATAAGCTGTTTCTTGTTTTTCATTGTAGTTTACTTGAAACGAGAGCTCATGAATTGAATTGATAAGAAGCAAATTAACATATAAGGATATGAAGCAGAATGTATTTACACAAGTAGTGACTGTTAGTAAAGTAAACTGCTAAAGTCAACAACATTCAGAAGTAACATTTTAAAATATGAATTACTAGAAGGTAGTATACAGATATACATTTAGTGTCTGTTATCACTGACCTGGAGTATATTATAAATACAAGTATAGCCCTGAGTTCCAAGATCCTATCAGACATGAGAAAACCAAGTTGGAACTGTAAATATAATTACAATGGCACAAGCTTACACTAGCTAATTCCAAATTTAGCCCCATTTCAAAGTGTCCTACTGTGAGATATTTCTGACAAGTTTCTCAGACTACTAGTTTCTTTTACTTTAATATTAATGCAAGACCACTTACTTGTCCACTTCAACTTCTTCATCAGCCACTGTGGCACAGCCTCTGCTACCACTGATCTTCCAGAGGTGACTTCTCCTTGGAGCAAAAATGGTCTTTGCCAATGGCAGTTGCTGCTTGCCGCTCCTGCCATTCAGCCCTCAGGGAGAAGATATGACAACTGGCTCATCTTAAATTCTTATTTTTTTTTCTTTTTGAGATAGGGTCTCACTCTGTCACCCCAGCTAGAGTGCAGTGGCGTCATCACAGCCCCACTGTAACCTCAAACTCCTGGCGTCAAGCAATCCTTCTGCTTCAGCCTCCCAAGTAGCTGAGATTACAGGTGCATATACCACCATGCCCGGCTAATTTTTTCTACTTTTAGTAGAGACAGGAGTCTCGCTCTTGCTCAGGCTGGTCTTGAACTCCTGACCTTGTGTGATCCTCTCACCTGGGCCTCCTAGAGTGCTAGGATTATAGGTATGAGCCACCATGCCTGGCCCTAAATTCTTGATAGAAGAGCCAAGACTAGCTATAGTCATCTCAGGCTTCATTTTAAAAGACTGTATTGGCCAAGGGAGATAGATGTTAAGTGCCAGGGCCTGTCCAAAGTGAGGCATCTAATAGGAGACCTTCCGCTCATGAAATTGGGACCTTAGAGCTATCTTCAGAGTAATGGTGAACCAGAAGAAGACTTTTCTCCACAGTTCATAACAGACAGGGATGACTTGTTGGTGAGCACAGCAGTCATCAGATAAAAATGATATGAGATAATGAGAGAGAGGAGATCCCTGAGAAGTTGGGACCTTTAGCCACCCTGCATAGTTCTGCCATCTGGGGTTATATCACCTGGATAATCTGGGGAAACTAAAGCACTGTACTTGATTTAAGGTGGTCCCAGACTAGTAGCAACCCCAGGCAGAAGGCTGAAGCAAATTCTCTCCAGAAGAAGAAAATTTCATTATAGACTTCAAAGAATCTCTTGAAATTAATTCTATCACTATGAGAGTACATAGTTAAACATAAACAAGCACAAAACGAAAAAAATCATCATAAGCAAGAAAAATAAACAGATCTCCAAAAGTTTCAGGTATTCGAATTACCAGGGCACACCTTATAAAATAGCAATTCTGCTATGTATTTTTTAAATAGCTTCAAAAAGAACAAGTTTGAAGTTGTCTGCAGAGAACAATGAACTCTAAAAAGTACCCCAGCAGAACTGAAATAAAGGACCAAACAACACATCTTCAAATGAAAACTACAGTAACAAAAATTTAAAACTCAATAGGCTAGGTTTATAGCATAATAGAGCCAAATAAAGAGAAAGTAAGTAAGCTGGAAGACAGGTCAGAAGAAAGGATACAGAATGCAGCCCAGAAAGACTTAAAAAAAAAAAAAAGGAAACTATGAAACAGTTTCATGGCAAATAGAATGAGACATTTTATACTATATTATTAAACTCATCAGAGTTTCAGTAGGAGAAGAAAGAATTGGACAGAGGAAATATTTGAAGAGATAATTAATGAGAACTTTTCCATAACTGATGAAAAATACCAATCCACACAGATTCAAGAAACCAAATCTCAAGCATGTAATTACTTTTTAAAAAATTCCACACCTAGACATATAACAGTGAATCTGCATCAAGAAAAAAAAAAAAAAAGGAAATGAAAATCTTAAAAAGCAGCCAGGGGAAAAAATGTATTACCTTCAAAGAAGCAATGTCAAAGGAAGCTGAGTTCTAAACAGCAACAATAAAATCCAGAAAGAGGGGAAAGGATTGCTACAATGGGTTGACAACCTAGAATTGTGTACTTAGCAAAAATATCCTTCAAGAATGAGAGTGAAATGAAGATATTATCAGAACAATAACAACAGCAACCAGATTTTTACCAGTAGTGCCTCAAAAGTTTGTAAGGATATACTTCACATAAAAGGAAAGTGATCCCAAATGAAAGATTTAAGATGTAAGAATAAAAGAGAGTCAAAGAGGGCCGGGCATGGTGGCTCATGCCTGTAATCCTAGCACTATGGGAGGCTAAGGCTGGCAGATCGCTCAAGGTCAGGAGTTTGAGACCAGCCTGAGCAAGAGTGAGACCCCCATCTCTACTATAAATAGAAACAAGTTAATTGGCCAACTAAAAATATATAGAAAAAATTAGCCGGGCATGGTGGCTCATGTCTGTAGTCTCAGCTACTTGGGAGACTGAGGCAGCAGGATTGCTTGAACCCAGGAATTTGAGGTTGCTATGAGCTAGGCTGATGCCATGGCACTCTAGCTGAGGCAACAGAGTGAGACTCTGTCTCAAAAAAAAAAAAAAAGTTTAAAAAAAGTGAGTCAAAGAGAGTAATACATAGGCAGATATATCTAAATGGACATTGATTATATAAAATAATAATAGCAACATGGTTAGAACAATAATAGTAATGTGGTTGTGGAAGTAAAAAAAGAAAAGAAGCAAGGAAGAAAGAAACAAAATGATATACCTGGCTGCTAACATTTACATGAGGAGGCTATAAATGACATGAAAATCTTTGCATTTTCTGAGAGGAAGGTAAAGGTATTCGTTAACATATAACTTTAAGTCAGACTAAATAAAATCTAACTATGTCTTATTTATAAGCAACACATCTAATACATAAACATACAGTAAGATTAAAACTAAAAGATAGGAAAATAAACCAAATACTATCTAAAAATATAGCTAACATAACTATATTATTGCCAGACAAAATAGAATTTAAGGCAAAAAGCATTACTAGAAAAAAACATTGTTACTTTAAAATGATGACATCTTCAGTTAATCAAAGTTATAACAACTTAAATTTTTAGGTAATCATTAATCAAAATATAAAGAGAAATAAAAAAGACAGACCTATATAATGAGACATAGACAAGACATACACCAGCAATCATTTGGGAAATTGTAACACATTTCTCTCAGTATTTGAAAAAACAGACAAAAATAATCATTAAAGCTATAGAATAGGTAGATAATATTACAAACAAACCATATCCCAGCTCTAATGTATGAATATGTATAATATATTGCACCCAGCCACCCAAGAATGCATTTTTTTCAGCACATGCAAAATATTTGTGAAAAACAACCACCAAGGACCATAAAAAAGTTGCAGAATATATTAAGGGACTAAAATCACACAGAATATATTTCTGACTATAGTGTGATTAAGCTAGAAACCAAAAACAACAAGATCAATAACAACATATCTAGAAATACCCACTAAGTTAAGAAATAACTTTTTAAATAACTCCTGAAACAAAAAAGGAATAACCATCAAAATTAGAAAATAGTTTTACCTGAACACTGACAGAAAGAGCTCAAAAATACTATGCATAAAACTACAGTTAAAACAGTGGTCAGAGGAAAAATTTATAGCTTTACTAGTAATAAATAATAAGCTAAGCATACATCTCAAGTTAGAAAAGGAACAATAAAATAAACTCAAAGAAGAGATGAAAGTAAATAATAAAAATAATCTTGAAGTCAACAAAGTTAAAAACAAGCAGCCAATGGAGTGCATCAATAATTTCAAACATTAGGGTTTTTTGGGGCGGGGAGGAAGACTGATAATAGACTTCTGATGAAATCAACCAAAAAGAATGTGAACATTTCTAATATTAGAAATGACAAAGGGAATCGTACTAAAGATACTGCAGATACTAAAAAATATAATAAAATGATATTATAGACATTTGAAAATATTTAAATGACATAGGTTCTCAAAAGTGTGGTCACTAGAAAAGCAGCATTACTATCACATGGTGTCTTGTTAGAAACACAAGGTCCAGGCTTCCACCCCAAACCTACTGATGAGAAACTCTGGGGATGGAGCTTGGGAATCTGTACTCTGACAAACCCTCCCAGTGATCCTGATGCTGTAAAGTTGGAGAATTGCAGAACCATTTGAAAACACATTGCACTCAACTTTCACTTAAGTGAATGCAAAACTAGTCTCAATGTTAAATCAGGATTAAATAAATGGTCACTTTTTTTTTTTTTTTTTTTTTTGAGACAGAGTCTCGCTTTGTTGCCCAGGCTACAGTGAGTGCCATGGCGTCAGCCTAGCACACAGCAACCTCAAACTCCTGGGCACAAGCAATCCTCCTGCCTCAGCCTCCCAAGTAGCTGGGACTACAGGCACGAGCCACCATGCCCGGCTAATTTTTTCTATATATATTAGTTAGCCAATTAATTTCTTTCTATTTATAGTAGAGACGGGGTCTCGCTCTTGCTCAGGCTGGTTTCAAACTCCTGACCTCGAGCAATCCGCCCGCCTCGGCCTCCCAAAGTGCTAGGATTACAGGCGTGAGCCACCGCGCCCAGCCAAATGGTCACTTTTTAAGAGAAAAAATGTCTTTCAAAGAGGTTGGAGGCTGGGCATGGTGGCTCACATCTGTAATCCAAGCACTTTGGGAGGCTAAGGTGGGAGGATGGCTTGAGGGCAGAAATTCAAGACCAGCCTGGGCAACATAGCAAGACTCCATCTGTACAAAACATAAAAAAATTAGCCACACGTGGTAGCATGTAACTGTAGTCCCAGATTGGGAGGCTGAGGCAGGAGCATCTCTTGAGCCCAGGAATTCAAGGTTGCAGTTACCTATGATTGGGCTACTGCACTTCAGCCTGGGTGACAAAGTGAGACCCAGGCTCTTAAAAAAAAAAAAAAAGAAAAAAGAAAGGGTTTAAATAGCATAAATGGAGCTTGAATTTTGTCAAAATACGATTAATATAATTAATCTTTTTATGAATTTCATGAAACAGAAATTCTACATGAGAAAGGAAATATCCATTTATCATCAAAAACTGCTTGAAAATACTTCAAAATATTTTACATAAATATTAAAAAGACATTTTCTTATGTGCAATTTAGTAGTTATGGAATCTGCTATACATTGCTTTGTCTGGCATTACAATGACATATTATATATTATTCAGCTTATGAAACTTTATTGTTATTTCAAGGTTATTATTTTATAGTAAAATTTTTAAGTTCACCAGAAAGGTTTTTTTTTTAATTCCAAAGTACATTTCAAAAATATCCTCATGAGTCTAACATAGCACTCAGAATGAAAGTCACATTTCTGAAACACAAAAATTTGTTCTATTCTCCTATTTGTTTCACTCAGCTTTATTTACCTAACCACTATCTACACATCTATTGTATAAAGTGACAGATTTCCAACTAAAAGCTCAGTAAACACACACAGTAGTCAACTTTTACTGTAAACAACCATAAAACAAACTTTAAAGCATTTATACCAATGTGAAGCTCTGTAGGAAATTGTTTTCTGAAAGTATTATGGATGATCATTATGAAAAAAATAAATGAGGTAAGATAATGTTACAATAATGATCTGGAACTGTGAGTCAAATGAGTTAAGATTAAAGTCACAAAGAAACTCTTCCTAATAAACAAGCAGATAACTGCTGGAAAGAAAAATATGTTCCTCGTTTGAAATTAACTGCCAAACATTCTCAACCTACACAAAGCTGTCATAAAGGACATCTAAATCTGTCCTTGTTTGTAACATGTGTTGTGACAAGATTTGACAGTTTATCAAAAAACTATAATTGCCACCTAAACATCTAGCATTTTGTCAACTGCAAGTATATTTAGTGAAAGCATTTATTTCATTTAAAATACAACAACCATTTTTCTTCACTTTCTGAAAGAACTGACTGAATTTCTTTCTTCCTTAGCTGATCAAGCTGCATCAGAGCTCTCTTTGAATTATTTATGTTGGAATTGTGAAGGGTAAAAGAATAATCAGTAAAGCAAGAAACTATTACCAAGGTAATATATATATTCTGAGAATTGACTCAAAAGACCTTCAAAATACAACAATTCTCACAGATCTGTGGAGATGACATTTAAATATGCTTGCCTTGGGAAGGAGAAAGATAAAGCATTTTCTCTATGTCACAATTTTTGTTTCCAGAGTAATTTATTAAGAAACAATGTCCTAAATAGAGAGAATGTGTTGTTCAATAGGCATCATTCTTACCTGTAACTTTGGTCAGAAGCATTCAATGATAAAAATAGATGTCCCTCTCAACTTACAGAGACCAAAGTAAACAGGAGCTAAATCCCCCTGCAATAGATCCTGGTAACAGAAATGTCAAATAACAAAGATATTTCTATGACACTACAAATGGTTTATTTCTTTCTGGAAATAACTTTTTTTTCAAGCAAAAGAATTTTCTGGTTTCACATTTGGGATTTTGTTTTTATTATAGTTTCTTGTAAAAGAGAAAAAACTTCGGCAAATATTTCTGCAGTACTTTTAAATTTTTCCTTCATTCTGATAAACCTCAAAGAAAATGCCTAGAAGTGATAGGCCTTTGATAGTGAATAAAGCCCTACTTGGAAATTCAGGAATGCCACATTCTGCCTCTAATTAGCAGATAGATCCCAGGCAGGTTGCTTCATTTCTCTAGGCCTCAGTTCCCTATCAGTGAATTGTGATATTAGATTGAGCAGTCTCAAAGGCCATTTCCATCTTTATCGTTTTATGATTCTAGACAAATCCCTGGAACTATGAGGTATAGCAACAGCTAGAGCTTGAAGCAAAAATAGCAGCAAGACAAAAATTTCTCCTACTTAACACCTCAAGGAAAATGCAACCAACTATGGGTTTTAAATGTTTACATTAGCATTCAGGCCTATTTAGGTAATAATAAATCTATTTAAAAATATGTTTTGTTTTTCTTTAAAAACTGAAAAATGTGTGATGCACTGAGAACGCTAAGAGAAAAATCAATTTAATTGAAACTACAAGTACTTTTTGAGTGCTTCCAAGTTAAGCCACTGGATTTTCTTTAGAAATCACTATATGTAGTCTGGCTGAGGATGAGAATTAAATGAGATAGGTAGGTCTGTTGATTTCTTGATAGGAAAAAACATGAGTGAAGAATTGTGGACAGCAATGAGCTGTATGCACTGTCAACCATGAAGAGTCTGAACTAAGGAGAAAAGCAAGTTGATGTAAGAAAACATGTGATAGGATCTGCAACTCATTTTGATGTAACATTTTTATCATAGCTGTTTGTATGCCCTTATAACAATAGCTCCTTCGATATAAAAAAGTCCCTTTTTTATAGCCAAGTAATGTGTTTCATAGACATTGCTGAATCTTACTTACCTTTGTTGCCTACCTCATTTCTTATCCCATTTCTGAGCTTATCCTATTTATGAACCCAACACATCGGGGAAGCTCACATGTTGGGTAAGAAAATATATTAAACAATAATTTGGTTATTTTAAAATATGAAAAAAATAATGATTTTGTTTTAGGCTAAATGAACAATCCCAGTATCCAAATGTCAGGCACACAATTAGTAGGATATGATCTGTATCTGATGCTTCCATTATTTTTATTGAACAGTCAGTTCATTGTTGAAATTCTTGGTATCTATGGTCCTTTCTACTTCTTGCCCCACCACTTCAACCTCTAATACATTGTGGAAGCTTGTACACTTAAAATTTGCTAACACCTAATTAAAACATATATTTTGTTCATCTTTTTTAAATTAGAAAAATAATGAGAGTTCAACACCACAGTAATAGATAGCAGTAAAATGTAACAGTCTTCCTTTATCCTCAACTCCCAAAAATCTACTCCTCTCTCCAAAGGTAATCATTATAAAAGTGACTTCCATGCTGATTTGGTGCTTTGAATATTATATAATTTTAAATCCATAACACAATATTAATACATATTTTTTTGTGACTGGCCTTCTACCTTTTAAAAATACCTTGAAGACATTTCTGTATGATTATAATCAATCTCCCTAATGACTTCATGTGTATGTACAATAAATTATTTGGTAATTTACCTATTGATGAACATTCATTGGTTTCCAGATTTTTGCTTTTATAAACAATTCCAGAGCAGTTACTATTTGTCACTCATCATCTTATATCCTAAAACTAGTATACTATTCACAAAATATTTACTGAATGAATTAATACAGCAACCAACACCACTATATATCAACATATTTTGGGGGTGCTTGTGAAAATTTCTCTGAAATAGATTTCTATAAGCATACATGATGAGTCAAACTTGACCTGAGAAATTACCCTTAAAAAATCTTCACATTTACACATTCTATTAGAAGAGAAGATGCTATGTATCTTAAAATTTTGGCATAACTGATATGTGAAATTAATTAGTAGTTTCTTGATTACTAGCACTTTTTCACACGTTTATAGGCCACTTATTTGTTTTTTTTACTGTGAATTGCCTATTCTTATACCATTTTATAACTTTTTATTTAATTATCTTTCTCTCACTTTATTGGAGGAACTGTTCAAAATAATACTTTGCATACATTTTCTCCAGTCAGTAATTTTCCTTTTAAACTTGTGTGGTTTTGCCTTGTAGCAAAGTTTTCTGTTTTTATGCATTCAAATGTATTTAAGCAGCTGTAGGAAACTAATACAGGAACTGAGAGGGAAAAAAAAGTCCATGAACTGGAAAGACGATTCTTTCGAGGGTTAAAAGTGTGAAGCGGGTGCCAAGAGAGAATTTTTTTCAAAGACCCAGGGTCCGTTTAGGGCTGCAGGCCAGAAGTGACTGTAACGGCCCAGACAACCGGAAGTCTGTGGTCCCACTTCCGGTCCAGCAATTGCGGGGAGACGAGTGCCTCGGGAGTTGGCCAAGATGCCAAATATCAAAATCTTCAGCGGCAGCTCCCACCAGGACTTATCCCAGAAAATTGCTGACCGCCTGGGCCTGGATCTAGGCAAGGTGGTGACTAAAAAATTCAGCAACCAGGAGACCTGCGTGGAAATTGGCGAGAGCGTGCGTGGAGAGGACGTCTACATCGTTCAGAGTGGTTGTGGCGAAATCAACGACATTCTGATGGAGCTTTTGATCATGATTAATGCCTGCAAGATTGCTTCAGCTAGCCGAGTGACTGCCGTCATCCCGTGCTTCCCTTACGCCCGCCAGGATAAGAAGGATAAGAGCCGGGCCCCCATCTCCGCCAAGCTTGTTGCAAATATGCTGTCTATCGCAGGCGCAGATCACATCATCACCATGGACTTACATGCTTCTCAAATTCAGGGCTTTTTTGACATCCCAGTCGACAATTTGTATGCAGAGCCCGCTGTCCTGAAGTGGATAAGGGAGTACATCTCGGAGTGGAGGAACTGCATTATCGTCTCGCCGGATGCTGGTGGAGCTAAGAGGGTGACCTCCATTGCAGACCGGTTGAATGTGGACTTTGCCTTGATTCACAAAGAAAGAAAGAAGGCCAATGAGGTGGACCGCATGGTGTTGGTGGGAGACGTGAAGGATCGTGTGGCTATCCTTGTGGATGATATGGCAGACACCTGCGGCACCATCTGCCACGCAGCTGACAAACTTCTCTCAGCTGGAGCCACCAGAGTGTATGCGATTTTAACCCATGGCATCTTTTCTGGCCCAGCCATTTCTCGCATCAACAGTGCATGCTTCGAAGCGGTAGTAGTCACCAATACCATACCTCAAGAGGATAAGATGAAGCATTGCTCCAAAATACAGGTGATTGACATCTCCATGATCCTTGCTGAAGCTATCAGGAGAACTCACAATGGGGAATCTGTTTCCTACCTGTTCAGCCATGTTCCTTTATAACAGAATAACTTCTGTTTTAAAATAAAATAAGATAAAATAAAAATAAACCTTGCTGTGTTATTTGTCCTTTGTTATTTGATGAAGATCCAGCTTGCTCCAGTGTAGCTTTCTACATCCCATATCAGGTATATGTTGGAGTGTATCTTAAATTGGGGTAATAACAGATTAAGAATAATTGCTGGGATTTCCTGACTTTATTGTCTCATACTGGCTTCTTTGATGATTTTTTAAGCCCTGAAGCTTTAACTATAGCTCTTCTGCTGCTCTTCTGAGCTTTAACTGTAGCTCTTTTGACAGTGTTACGTAGAGGTGTTTGAAAGTGATTGAGGAAGATTTACCATAAACCACCCAATCCACCCCTCCCACCATGTCTCAAGTTCTCCATGGTCTACGCTGAATTGCAGCAATAACCCTGAGCAACCACAAAACTAGTTCTCCTGGTTGCTGAGCCCCCTGAAAGGCAGGAGGAGGCAGCTCTTAGCTTCAGCAGCCATCGGAATCACGAGAGGAGGCAGCAGAATGCAGCAAATGCTTCTCGAGAGGAAAATGAATCGATTACCATCTATTTGGAGACTATGTATCTTGGATTCTCAGTTATATGTGTTCCTTTCCATTAAGCTTTACCTCTACCTATCTTGGCCTTTTCTTGGCCAAATATCCACAGCAGTCCCCAACCTTTTTGGCACCAGGGACCACAATTTTTCCATGGGGGTAGGGGATGGGGGAGGCGGAGCTCAGGCAGACCGGTACCAGGCAGCAGCCCAAGAGTTGGAAACTGCAATCCTATTGGATGCAAATGGTCAGTGCGCCATAATCTTCTAGAAAGCAAACTCACTTTCTGCTATGTAATCTCTAATATTTACATTAGATGTTTTTGCTGTAACTTAATCTTTTTTTTTTTTTTTTGAGACAGAGTCTCGCTTTGTTGCCCAAGCTAGAGTGAGTGCCGTGGCGTCAGCCTAGCTCACAGCAACCTCAAACTCCTGGGCTCAAGCAATCCTTCTGCCTCAGCCTCCCGAGTAGCTGGGACTATAGGCATGCGCCACCATGCCCGGCTAATTTTTTCTATATATATTAGTTGGCCAATTAATTTCTTTCTATTTATAGTAGAGACAGGGTCTCGCTCTTGCTCAGGCTGGTTTCGAACTCCTGACCTCGAGCAATCTGCCCGCCTCGGCCTCCCAGAGTGCTAGGATTACAGGCGTGAGCCACCGCGCCCGGCCTGTAACTTAATCTTCCTTAGCCTACTACCACCATGGTGGTAGATGTTAGGTGGCATCATAGTGCCTTTTGATCAATTTAAACATTTAATTTTTATCTTTCCTTGTATTTGGTTGGCTTCTAAAATGACTTCGGATTTATATTTTATAATGATGCTATTGTCCTTTGTTGGGGAAACAAATAAAATGTCTGCATTGTGTGTGTGTGTGTGGGGGGAGGTTTATACCTAGACATATCTTGTGATTTCTGATCTCCTAGAAAATAGAGAAAATCCTTAAAAGCTTCTAAAAGGTAAAACAAAAACAAGATAGCTTTAAAGAAGCAATGTTCAGATTGCTGTCGAAGTTCTCATCTGAACTTCTGGAAAATATACAAAATGGAACGATTTCTTTACAGTTCTATAGGATTATTATTTTTAACTCAACTTTTTGTGCCTAGCCAAACTATCATTTAAATTTGAAGGCAGTATGAAGGCTTTGTAATATTAAAGGACTCAGAAACTTTATCACCATTAATTCTTTCTTTCTGAGAATTTTACTAGAAGATACTGAAATAAAAATTACATACAACCAAGAGGAACACGTGGAATGAAAGAGAGAGTGGTAAGCAAAGAAAAAAGTGAAACTGATAGAAAAATAATTTTTCATGAAGTTATTGTGAAAATTATGGATAGTTATTAAAATAAAATTCACATGAAAATTGAGCCACAATATAATACAAATTTTTTTAAAATCTGTAAACAAAATTCCAAATAATATCCACAAAACATGAGAGGCTGGGAGGAGTTAGGGTGAGTATACTAGTATGTATACTAAGGAGCTTGGCTATTCGGGATGCAGATTATTGACACTGTAGGAAAAACCTGAGTTGAAATATATTTTCTAAAATTTTCGTGTATTGTTACAGTTTCAGGTTATTTATATTTGATGATTTGTAAAACTCAAATAAGACTATACTGTACTTATGGACCAAATAAATGGCATCTGCATACTTGTTAAAAAGAAATTCAAGGACAAGGAGCAAGCAAGAGAAGAAAAGAATGGGATAAATAACTTCTAAGCTCCTAGACAGAATAAAAAAGGATTGGGAAAAACTAAACAAATCCAGCTGAAGATAGGAAATAAATGAGAAAGAAAACATACCAAATATATGCTATCACAACTAAAGTTGATAGGTTAATTTTATAAAAAATAAATTATTAGATAGGGTAGCAAAATATCTAACAATATGCTATATATAGGAAATGCATCTAAAATAAAAATTTGGATATAAAGGGATGGAGAAAAATACAGCGAATAAATGATAACAAGAAAAAGTAGGAATGCTACTTTCAGTCAAAGCAAAAATGGTATTTTGCTGGTTAAACTTACTAATAAGTTATAACTATCATGAATCTTTATGCACCTAACAACTAGACATTGAAACAAAAAGAAAAACAAAACACTGAGAATTTAAGGAGATCTACAATCCTCATAATCATAGAGGGAAATTTTTACAAAACTCTCATAAGTCGAATAATCAAGAGAAGGTATTATAGGGTTTAAATGACTCCATTATCACAATTTAATTAGCAAGTAAACATAATTTACATTGTTCAAGCATGCATGAAGCAAATATAAGTACTGAAAATATAATAGGTCACAAAAAGTCTTGATAAATTTTTAAAAAGGAATTTATACAGACCAGACATAATATTATAGCATTATTATAATCATCTTGACAATATTGTGAAAAACTAAAACTCTCAGCAAAATAGGAATAGAAGGAAGCTTGCTTGACATGATAAAGAAAATCTACTGGCGACCTACAAAGACATACTTAGTGATAAAATGCCGAAAACATGCCCATTAAAATCAAATTTCTAAGCCAATGGGAACAAGGCAAGAGAAAGAAGAGGTATCAAGAGTAGAAGGAAAGAAGCAAAACTTTCATTATTTCCAGATGTCATAACTGTCAACAAAAAATCCAACAATCAAAAGAAAAACTATCAGAATTCATAAGAAGGATCAGTAAAGTGACTATATAAGATAAAATCACTCTTTCCTAAACATCAGCAAAATATAATTTACAAATACAATTGAAAAAATGTTTTCACAGCCTAAAGCAATAAAATCTACAAAATGACCAGTAATAAACCCCAAAACTGTAGGACTTGTATGAAAAAAATTTACTAAGGGATATAGAAAATACTTGAATAAATGTATTATGAGCCTGGGTAGGAAGAACAATATTGCAACCATGACAGTTTCCTCAAATTATCTGGTCAATGTAACCTCAATCAAAACCCTAACAGGACTTTTTTAAAAAGAGAATTTGACAAGCCTTTCTCAAAGTTCATCTGGAAAAATAAGTGAGCAAAAATATTAAAGATATTTATTTTATAATATATTAAAACATTATAAAGCTACAGTAATTAAAATGCGGTATTGATGCAGGAATAGACGCATGAATTACTATTGCAGAGTTTAGATTCCTGAAACAGACCCATGTATATTACAGGAATTTAGCACTCCCATGCCCTATTTAATGGAGAGACTGTGTTACTGGAAAGAGGTGCATAACTGAATCAACTCTACAAGAGAATCACTATCACAGAGTCCCTGTGGAGATGCTTTCCTGATATCTTGCCTTGGCAACCACTCCTGCAGTCTACTTAGATTCTCTGAAATGGGGATGAATCTCCTGCCATAGTTTTCTTCTAGCTACAGTCATACAATTGTTGGTCAATCCAGATCACAGTGATGCTTTTGATGGGCTTCTTAATGTCAGTCGTCACTTATCAATATCTAGCTTCTTGATGAGTTTAACCTTCAGCTTTCCTGATTGTTTCCTGGAAAGCACCTCTTCAAAAGCCTCTACTTTAAGACCCATTATGATACTATTTTCTTGTTTATATGAAGCATATTCAACATTATTATTTTTATATAATCAGTCATTTGGGACAAATTTCTCTCCAGACTACACAATAAACCAAAGAGAGGCCATCGCATACTAAATAACACATGCTGCAGGATACATTCTCCCTAGGGTAGCTAAGCAGTGGTATCCCTTGCTGAAGCTAAAAAGTTACGCTTATTGCCTGTGAATGTTTTATACACTTGGTCACACTACACACCAGTTCCCGTGTGTGTGTGTGTGTGTGTGTGTGTGTGTGTGTGTGTGTAAAAAAGAGAGTTCTGTCAAAATGGCATTGAATTAAGCATGCATATATATCACAACACTGGTATATCATAGATAAAAAATGTACTGTCCAATGAATGGTGCCAGATAACTGACTATTTACTGGAAAACCAAGGCTTATCTCATTCTTGAATGATATACAAAAATAAATTTCAGAAGGAATGGTTATACAAAACAGAATTGTAAAGCACTGGAAGAAAATGTGGAATAACTTATTCTTACAGTGGAAAGGCCTTCTTAGAAAGGATCTAAGACTTATAACTCATAAAAGATAAGATCAAGACATGATGTCTGGGATTCTAACAGGCAAGAATAGTCTCATAGAGCTACTCAGCTATAAGTTTGTGAGACCGTTTGAGAGAAAAGAATGACTCCAAGAGCAGAACTGCAAAGAGTGGTGCAGAGGCCAACTGCACCACTGAGGGCAGCCCCGAATCTGACTGAGCTGCCTCCATGGGCCCAGAAACTGATGGAACTACTGGGACAGGCCCAGTAGCTTAGTCCATTCAGATTGCTACAACAAACTACCTGTGTGGCTTATAAACAACAGAAATTTCTCACAGTTCTAGAAGATGGAAAGCCCACTATCAAAGTGCCGAAGGATCCTGTGTCTGGTGAGGGCCAACTTCTTGGTTCATGGACAGCTGTCTTCTCACTGTGTCCTCACATGACAGAGGGTAAGGGGTCCATCCTCATGACCTAATCACCTACCAAAGGCCCTACCTCCTAATACTATCACATTATGGGTTAGAGTTTCAACATATGAATTTTGGGGAGACACAAACATTCTGTCTATAGCAAGTATCAAGTCACAGAGGATTGTTCTTAGGCCTTGAAACCTAATTAACTTTGTCCTACTAGATTTCAAAGTTGGGACTGGTAACTTTTTTATTCCTTCCAATTTCTCCCCTTTTGAATGGGAATGTATAAAGATATACACTGTATATTCTATATGTGTATGATGATATGCAATGGCTGTTCAATTGTATTTTAGAAATAGGTAACTTGTTTTCTATGATCACAGGTCCAGAGATGGAAAGGAATTTTGCCCCACGATGATATATACTCATAGTCTCATCCATACCTGATTTAGATGATTTAAGTGATTAAGTGTGGACTTTTGAGCCAATGATATCCAGATGAGATTTAGAACTTAGAACTGATGTTGTAATGGGCTGAGACTTTTGGAGATGTTGGGATGAAGTGAATGTGCTTTGCATGTGGACAGACATGAATTTGAGGTGGCTAAAGGGCAGACTTTTGTGGGTTGAAGAGTGGCTCCCCAAAAGATATCCAACTCATAAGGTTCACAGAACCTGTGAATGTGACCTTATTTGGATAAAAGGCCTTTGAGGATGTAATTAAGTTTAGGATTTCAAGATGAGATCATCCTGGTTTAGGGAGGGTCTTAAATACAATGACTGATATTTTTTTTTTTTAAACAAGGCCTTTCACTGTCATCTAGGCTGGAGAAGAGTGGCCTGATCACAGCTCATTGCAACCTCAAACTCACAGGCTCAAGCAATCCTCCTGCCTCCTGAGTAACTGGGACTAACAGCAAGTGCCACTACACCTGGCTAATTTTTTTTTATTATTTGTAGAGATGGGGTCTTGCTATGTTGCCCAGGCTGGTCTTGAACTCTTATCCTCAAGTGATCTTCCCACATCTGGCTTTCAGAGTGCTGGGATTACAGGCGCAAGCCACTGTATCTGGCCCTGGTGTCTTTATAAGTGAAAGGCAGAGGGAGGTTTGAGAGACAGAGACACAGAGGATAAGGTGATTGAAGATGGAGGCAGAGATTGGAGTGCTATATCTGCAAGCCAAGAAATGCCAGGGATTGCCAGCAGCCACCAGGAGCTAGTAAAGAGGCAAAGAACAGACTCTCCTTGGAACCTTCAGAAGGAACCAACCCTGCTGTCACTTTGATTTTGGACTTTGGGCTTCCAGAACTGTGAGAGAATAAATGTCCATTGTTTTAAGCCACCTAGCTGGTGATAATTTGTTATTGCAGTCCTAGGAAACTAATTCAGAGCCTGATAGCAGGAAGTAAGGTGCTGCTATAACAAATACCTAAAAATGTGGATGTGGCTTTGGAATTGAATAATGGGTAGAGGCTGAAAGAATTTTGATGTGTGTGATCGAAAAAGCTTAGATTTCTTTGAAAAGATTGTTGGTAGAGGATGACAAATATGCTTTTGTCATCTTGGAGAATACATATATCAGCATGAACAAATTATTCGTAGAAATATGAACGTTAAATGTGCTTCCAGTGAGGTCTGAAAAGGAAATGAGGAATATATTATTGGAAACTGAAGGGAAGGCTATCCTTGTTATGAAGTGGCAGAAAATATGACTGAATTGTGTTCTACTGTTAAGCAGGTGGAAAGCAGAACTTATAAGTGATGAACTTGGATATTTAGCTGGGGAGATTTCCAAGCTAAATGTTGAAGATGCAGTCTGGTTCCTTCTTACTGCTTATAAGACGGGAGAGCAAAGCGATAAATGTGTAAAGAACAATAAAGTAAAAAGGAGCCAGCGCTTGATGACCTGGGAGGTTCTCAGCCTATCCAGATTGCAAATTATGCTAAAATTAGGAAATTCATTGTTAGGAAAGCATGCTCTGGATAGAAGGCCAAGGGTGTGGCTAGATAACCTTTTGCTAAAGAAATTAGATGGGTGACTCATGGATCCAATCAACCATCTCAGCAGCAGGCAAGAATAAAGACTAAATATGCTAATAGAGTTCTAAATAGTTATTTAGTACTCTAATACTGTGGTCCTCAACCAGTAAGGTCCAGGGTCTGTTAGGAACCAATTGCAGAGCGGAAGGTGAGCCACATGCAAGGGAGCGATGCTGCTCCCTCCTCCCCATGGCTCACATGCTGCCTGAGCTGTTTCCTTCCTCCTGCTGCCCACCCCTCCCCAGTCCATGGAAAAACTGTCTTCCATGAAACAGATCCCTGGTGCCAAAAAGGTTGGGGACTGCTGCTCTAATAACTTTGAGTTGATTTTTTTAAATTGATATAAACCTTACCTAATGATGGGTAAACCTAGCAATAGCTAACTTAAGCAGGTGTCTTAAATACCAACCTAAGGATTTTTCATTTGTTTAATAAAGCAATGAGGAGACTGCAGGTTTTTCAGTAGACTTTCAGTAGATGACTAATGCAATGAAAATAGTACTTTCTGAAAAGAATTCAGCAACATCGTGCAAACTGAACTGTACTGGAAAGACCCTGCAACTGGAAGACCAAACGTATCTGGGTGGTTTCCATTTTGTGAAATTAGGCCTAAACTGTATCTTTTTAGAGTGATAGTAAACAAAGAAGCCTTCATTTTCCTAATCCCAAATGCACCCAAGGATTGTTTACTGGAATTTAGTCTGAGTATAAATTTCTAAATGTAATGCTGACAGTACCTCTTATCAGATGACATGATTAATGATGTTTTCTTCGAGTGGCTTCAGTTAGTGTTTATTAAAATGCTTCCCAAATCCTAATGCTATTTCAAAGATACAGTGAGATGATTATACTTAAGAACATGCTGCAAGAATTAGAAAAGATAAGGTAGTGATTGGTTTTAAATAATACATTTTATCCTGATTAATTATTATGCAACCAGTGACTTTCTTCTTTTCTGTTTTTATACTGGTCATTCTGTTTCTTTCTTATCTAGGAAAACCACTAACTTTTTACCCCGATTTCATTGCAAATGCTATGTAATGACTGACATAACTGATTGCTTAGGGCAAGGGAAAGGAGTCTCCCTTTCACAACATTAAAAGTCTTTGGTTGTCTTGTTGGATAGGCAATGGGTAGTACTTTTTCATAGACTAAAAATTGCGCTTTTCTTCTTTCTCCTTGCTTACTATTGGATTTTCTACTTAATAGCCCTACCATTTAAGAAAGGATTAGGGAAATCAGCCCTGTGAAGGTCCCCAGGAATAGCATAAGATGCAGGGGGAATGTGAGAGCAAAGGCTTTGTGATGGGAACATGCACACATTAGAGCAACAGAAAGACCAGTGTGGCTGAAGTAGTGTAAACAAGAAGCAAAGCAGAATGAGATTATGTCAGCAAGTTGTGCAGAGACACATAACGTAAGTAAGTAGCACATGCTTGGAACTTCTCTAATTACCAGTCAGTCACCACCAAATTGATCATTTGTTGGCCCCTTGCCTGTAAGTGCTCAAGTCTCCTAGGAAGATTGTCTTAAATTATTACTGATTAGTAAATTAATATTTGTCCTTCACAGGAGCCTTCTGAATATACTAGCAACTTGTATATTCCCAAACTTGCCAGATCATAACATTCCTGGCCTCCTATGCTTGATCTCCTGAATCTCCAGATAAAAGGCTTGGGAAACAATATATATATATATATTTTTTTTGGTGAGACAGAGTCTCACTCTGTCACTCTGACTAGAGTGCAGTGGCATCATTGTAGCTCACTGCAACCTAAAACTCCTGGGCTCAAATGACCCTCCTGCCTCAGCCTTCCAGATAGCTGGGACTAGAGGTGGGCGCCACCACCCCTGGCTAAGTTTTCTATTTTCTGTAGAGATGGGAGTCTCACTCTTGCTCAGACTGGTCTCAAACTCCTGACCTCAAGTGATCTTCCCAGAGTGCTAGGATTACAGGCATAAGCCACTGCTCCTGGCCTGGAAACTATCTATCTGTCTATGTATTTATTTCTTCCTTTATACTGCCCTGTGTTGGATAGAGGAAAGGAATATTTTTAAACAATTAACTTCAATGATTCTTACAATCAGGTAAGCTTAGGAAACACTAAACCTCAAAACCAAGATTAATAGAGAGAATTTTGAGTACAGAAGACAGTTTTGAACACTAATCTCCCAGATCACTTACTACTTTACTAATACCTGTGGCAGCTCTGGGCAAATGTATGGCACATGAGCAGCCACTTTCCCCTCCTGTGACCATGGCATTCATCTCTGCTGGATTGCAGGACTCCTTCCTGCTGACTCTAGACACGACCTTAGATTCCTTCTCCATGCAAGTATCCAGGCAGCCACTGTCAATTGATGAGAACTGATGTAGAAGATGAAACTTAAATGCTGTTCCTCTTATAAGGTTATCCCTAGACCAGAGGGAATTCGCAGCTGATTTTTATTTGGGGCAATATTGAATTATTACACAGAAAAATGTATTTTTGTTTGGGGTTTATATATAGGGTTAACCTTATAGATTATGACTCAGCAATATATATTGATATGGATTTCACAACTGCAATATCTGGACAAATGGATTTTGACAATTTCTTTTATAAAAGTTTATGTATACAGATATATTTCTGAAAGGGAAGTAAAAACAAAAATGAGCTTTAGAATTAGATAGACCTTAATTTTAATCCTGGCTGTGCTACTTACAAGCTATATTACTAACCAGTTAATATATGTCTTTGAACCTCTGATTCTTCATCTCCATAATGGAGACAAAATAACCTCACAGGATTGCTATAATTTAACATGAACATGTATGAAATAGCTAGAACAGTTTTTGTCACGTGATGTGGACACAAAAGAAAGCCTACATTTTCTCCTTTCCTTTACTTGAATCTCCCTTCATTCACAGACTTATTTATAAGACTTTTTCTTGCTTTCCTCCATTTAGTAATAAAATTTGGATAATGTACCATGGAAATTTTACGAAATACTCTAAAATGTTTTTATTCAAAGTTTAAGAATTAATATATATTCAAACAAACAAAGTCTTCCATTAACCTTCTTTAACATGTAAGGGTGTATGTCCTAGACTTGTAAGGAAACCATGAAATCAAAGTTCCTTTGAGTTAAGTGGGACCTTCCACATCATTAGTATAATGTACTGAATTCCTATAGTAAATGATTAAAATATAAGTTGAAATTGAAATTGAGGCCTCTTTTACAAATATGTTTGTCCTAGAGTTAATAACATAAAACTAAGCTTTTGTTTCTTCAGTAAAGAGTAATGACTGTGGGTTGTATGCAATCTTCAATTATTGAAAAAATACTGATTTATATGCATTATATTACCAATGATAAGGCAGGAAAGTTAAACTAACCTAAGAAAAGCAAATTTAAGAAGAACTTATGCCTAAAAATGTTGCCTAAATAACTCAATCACAAATCTAAGTGAATAAGAGCAATCCAATCCCTGAAAATGACAGTTATTCAAAAATATGCTGAAGTTGAGTATAAATGCATCTCAAGTTTTCCCAACTTCTTTCTTTCCTGTACCCCTCAGGCATGTGTACTTCTTCAAAACATATATCAACAGGCTAAAATATCAAAACATTAAATTATAAGCTGTTGTTACCTGCATTATTGTATAAGTTCCAAGGGCCAGTCCCTATTTTCTGTCTTCTACCTCTCCTTTCCCCAGCTATTCTCACAGGGCTCTGCTAGTTTCTCAACCAATCCTAACAAAAGCAGCACCAAGTGCTTTGAATCTGCAATCTGGTGTAGGCTAAGAATTAATCACAGCAGTGCAAGAGCTACCCACAGCAATTGTGGTCCCACATGCCCTTCTGTTTCTCCTTTATCACCAGCATGGTTAAGCCTAACGTCTACTATGGGGACCAAACTGCGAGTGTCTGGACATTCCTTGGGGTGGCACACTCTGACACCCTCTCTTACATTAGCCATTAGACTAGGTTTTTCTTTGGAGTGTCTCTCTTCTCCATATTTTATCAGCTCTGTGTCCTAGTCCCCATTTTGACTGGGCCCTACCCTGAGCCCCAGGTGATGTCAAGGCCCTAGAAACTTGCCGAGCTTGAAGTGGTGCCTCTCCACACCTACTACATTGTCACATCTGGTCAACTCTCTTGCACCATTACCTAGATTTTCTATCACTGTGTTGTTTTTTTTTTCTTGAGATAGGGTCTCACTCTATCACTGGGCTAGAGCGCAGTGGTGTCATCATAGTTCATTGCAACCTCCAATTCTTGGGCTGAAGCCGTCCTCCCATCTCAGCCTCCCAAGTAGCTTGGACTACAGGCCCACACCTTCATTCCTGGCTAATTTTCTTTCTTTTTCTAGAGATAGGGTCTTTGCTCTTGCTCAGGCTGGTCTGAAACTCCTGACCCCAAGTGATTCTCCTGCTTCAGCGTCCCAGAGTGCTAGGATTCCAGGCATGAGCCACCACACCCAGCCCAATCCGATTTTCTGATGCTGATGGTTGCAAGTATCATGCCTGAGCTTACTGTGCCTTTTGGATGCTCTGCTTTTGGAGCCCCCTTGTGACCTCACTGGTGCCACCCTCTCACTTCCCATACCCTAACCTCTGCCACAGTGAGTAGCTCTCCATCCAGAGTTGGCCTTGACCAACTCCTTGCTGAGGTCCCCATGTGCCTGCTAACAAGGCCTACCTAAGTTATTTCTACCTGGTTCCCTGCCACTAATATTTACCTACACATTTTCTCCTGAGTAATGTGGACAAATTAATCTTCAAAGGCATCTTTTTAATCTCATCACTGTGCTCAGAAGCCCAAAAGTAGCTTCCTATCGCCTATTGCATTTAACAAATTCTTCTGTTTGGCTTTTAAGAACCTCCCAGGATCTATTCAATCAAATTTCCCAATAATTATCTAGAGTCAGATATGACTTGCTCACAGGCTAAGTCCTTTACTCATGCTGTTGGTTCCACATAAACTGCCCTCCTTCCTCCTTTCTGCATGTTCCTGTCCTAGTTGTTGCGCAAAGACAAGCTCCAGTAGAAATCCCAACATAAAATCTTTCCTGACCCTCCACCTCTTTGGTATATTGACCTAGTTTTTAAAGTTTCATACTTAATTCTTTCCTAGTTGATTCATGCCTTTGATTAGTTCTGCCATTCATAAAAGATTGGAAGGATTCTGAATGAAATGACCATTTTCTCTACTTTGGTATCTCTGACAGTGCTTAAGACAGTACTAAGAAGCATGAAATAAACTGATAAAATAAGTACATTTGGTTTAAGAAGTGCCCTATATGCAAATCTTTTATTTCCATTGCAAATACACTGTCACTAAGCTGAGTAGTGATTCGGTTATGTATGATATAATGATTCAATTATGTGGGACTTTTCTCTGTCAAAACTATCTGAGTACCAAGGTAGACATAACACAACTCCACTTTTGCAAAGCAGAAACAGATGTTATGACTGTGGAACCTGTCTGCAGTGGTAACTGGGATGGTACTTGACTCTGCTGAGTTATAATAAAAGGCCTGGGAACAACTGTGTCCTGCTTGTTTCCCTTAAAGAGAGTTTCCAGGATATTTATTTCCAACGTGAATATCTAGGATGTTTATTTTGAACAGGCCTGAGGACTGAAGAAATGTGAGGGATGATGAACTATGCTCCCAGGAAAAGAGAAAGAGAGTGAGAGAGAGAGAGAGAATGAATATAAATGTCAAGAGTCTACTACTATGAACCAATTAAGAGTTGAGTCAGAAGGGCACTGTAGGAGAGCCATGCCCAGAACCATTACCCTTGCTTATAAACAGTGGAGTGCTGGTAAATGTTTAACAACCAACTCTCTGGAAAACAAATGTCCTGATTTGTAGCATTCGCAGATTTCCATGGAATAAGTATTTCCATTGCCAAATTCAAGCTACCAACCTACTCTCACTGAACATGGAATGGGGAAGAGCTTTGCACAACTAGGTCTAGTGAGCCAGCAGATGCCAGCTCCAGCACGCCCTGCATGAAAGTTAAGCACAGCCACTGGGAGAACTTCCTGAAATTAACTTGACCGCTTATAACACTCCCATGTTATTCAGTCTCCTAAGGTGGCAGGCAGTGAAACTCTTACCAAAAAGGGACTAAACTTCTTTTACTAAAATAAGACCAATGAAAGTGTTACAGAAAGACTGAGCTGAATTCTTCAAATAGTTTTTGGAAGCAATCAACATAATGCTGCAGATAGTATAGAAACATTTTCCAATGTTTGTTTTTTTTCTGATTCTAAAATAATTTCAGTTTTATATCTATTATTATTCTCTTTTTTGTTAATTTTTCAGAATTTTTATTTATTCACTTATTCATTCATTTACTTATTTTTTGAGAGAGAGTCTCACTCTGTCACCCAGGCTAGAGTACAATGGCACAACCATACCTCACTGCAACTTCAAACTCCTGGGCTCAAATGATCCTCCTGGCTGACAGCATCCCAAATAGCCAGGACATCAGGCGCTTGACACCACACTCAGCTAATTTTTTTGTAGAAGATGGATTCTTGCTATGTTGCCCAGGCTGGTCTCAAACTCCTGGCCTCAAGAGATTGTCCCACGGGTGGCCTCCTAAAGTGCCAGGCCCTAATATTATTCTTTCATATAGCATTCTTGAGCAGACTTTTAAAGTTTACTGAGGGCATGCTTGGTCCTGATTACTGTTCAAGGTGAAGGTTTAAAAAAAATGGCTTGGTCCCTGCCTTCAGTATCCGAAGAAGTCTTTCCTTTTAGGAGAGGTCCTAGAAAATTCTTGTGAGAATTTAGTTTTTCATAATAGTAAGCATTTGCATATAACCAATAAAAACAGAGGATGAGGAGCTGTGGCCAGGACTTGGGGCAGCTGGAGCAGAGGAAGGGTAGGCTAAAGTAGAGTCCAGTGAAAAGCACAGCTTCACTGAAAAAAAAACCTTCCTTCCCCTTAGGCAGAGACAGTAACCCAGCTATGCCAAAAAAGAAGTAAACTGACCCAGTTAAAAGGTTACAAATCTAAATTGATATTAAATGAGCTACACAAAATAAGTTTGGACAACTTTGATTTATTTAAATGAATAGAAACAAAATGTTAATTTATGGACATAATTCAGTAGGCTAATTAGTCATGCAGTACAGCGTTGCCCTTCGACAGTTTATTTCCATCAGCAGAATTAATCACAGCACAGCAGATGTAGTAGGGACAATCCAAGGTTAAAACAAATGATACAAAATAATGAACTAGAGCACAAGATGATAACCTGGAGAAAGTCATGATTTATTATTCTGCCAGAGTCTTCTGTGAATTCTGCAGCCACTTTATGCAAGCCTGTCTCCCTTTTAACCAGATATCTCTGATTGTAGTGATCTTTTACTTTGCATTAATTTTATCTGCCTTTGAAAGTAATGTAACTGTGATAAGAGCCAATTAGTTTTGCACCATCGAGAAACACAATGAAATGTGACTTAAGAAAACAAAGATAAAATTAACTGTCTAAATGAGACTACAAGGCAATCTCATCTTTGCTATTTTCTTATAGGGCTAGAGTGCCATACGTTCAGCATCATAAACTGAAGGACAACTATAAGGATATTCAAGTTGGTTCAAAGACATGCTGTAATGAACACAATTCTTCCAGAGTAACATTAACCAGTAATTTAACGCTAACTTTCCACAGGACTTGAGAGCTACATCTACAGATTACATTACAGACAAATACAAATGTCAGGGTACCACTATGGGAACCAACTCCTTTTAAACTCTATGTTTGGGAATTTGTTATGAAATAAAAGGAACGACAGGGTCTTCGGTTGAACATCATCTGGCTTTATTCTGTCACCACCGTTTCCCTATTGTTCACCGTGGAAAATTCCAGTGATTCAA
Source organism: Microcebus murinus (assembly GCF_040939455.1). Classification (NCBI taxonomy): domain Eukaryota; kingdom Metazoa; phylum Chordata; class Mammalia; order Primates; family Cheirogaleidae; genus Microcebus; species Microcebus murinus. Next base: position 32,961,412 of record NC_134112.1, read on the forward strand.
TTCAAGGGTGTTTCAAAAAAAAATTTGGTGACATTAAACTTTTGCCTTTGTTTTGTGTTTTTTAGTTTATGTTCCTGGTAAGACTTGGATGCAATTAATGGCTCAATAATACAAACCAGTTACATTGGTCTAGGTCTCATTTATTTGTGATAAATATCATACCATAATCAATTGTTTATCCTTTTTTTCCATTAAAAATAACAATTTTAGTCTTATAAAGGTTATTTTTTGAGGGTTAGAAAAATTGATAATGAAAGTTTGTTTCTTTTAAACTAGAGAAACTGACAACAAAAAATGGAAACAATAAAAAACAATTGTTTTACTTTATAAAAAACTCTACATGCCAAAGTAATAATGAAGGCAAACAACAATCTGATATATAGGTACAACATATATGACAAAGGATATATAACTTTAGTATATAAAGAGAAATAAATCAGACAAAAGATGATCATCTCAGAGAAAAATGAACAAAAAAAAGATATAAATAATTCACAAGAGGAAAAAAAAGGCCAAACAAACTGGAGACAGAGTGAAATTCAACCTCCCTAGTAACACAAGAAATAGAATTAAAATACAACATACCATTTTTCACTTATCAAATAGGAAAAAATTAATAATTAAATATTCAAAATTAGCTTGGAATAGAAAACACATTCATACATCATTTGTAAAAGTGTAAATTGGTGACATTTTGTAGGCAGTTTGGAAATATTCATCTTTTTTTATTCAATAATTCCAGTAGTAGGAATTTGTCCTAATTAAGTAACCGTAATTGTGCTAAAAAATTTTGCTAAAAGGATGTTCACGGTAGTGTTGCTTAACATAGTGAAAACTTAACAACCTCCTTAAAATATATCCTTTGAGAAAAAAATTCATTAAGTAAGTTATACTGCATCCATTCAGTGACACTCTGCAACCATTAAAGTGGTGGTTTCCAAGCTTGTGTGCAATTTAGAATCACCTGGGGATCTTTTTAAAAAATTCTAAAGCCCACGTCATATTCTACACCAGTTAAATCATAATTTCTAGGAATAAGATATCATTATTTTTTTAAGTTCCTCAGGTACAATGTGCAATATCATTTGGGAACGACTGCATTAAAGCGATATAGTAAAATATTTATTATCATGAAAGAATGCTCACAAAATATTGCACTACTTTTTAAAAATCCAAATGCAAAATATTATTTTTCAGGATATGGCAGTATCCCATGGTAGTTTTGTTCTACTTGCAACCCTCGCTGAAGGGACTGCCCCAAGTCTGTGATGACATGCCTCACTTGTACCAAATCTGGATTGGACAAAGAATGAGCTTCTGACCTGTAGGCAGCCAATCTATGAGCTGGCCAGAGGCTCAGGGTAGCTGGGCATCAAGATCCCTGACCACACAAAAATAAGCTGAGTCAATCAGAATCTTGTTCTGTTGAAATTGGAATTGTAAGTATTGAAGAAATCAGGCAGTGAGGCTGAAATTGATGTGCAAAGAAAGGTCATGAGGCAGAGGAGTCAGAAGAAAATGAAAGTAATGAAAGCTTTAGTGAAATGTGGCATTAGTGAAGCTCCATGACACTTGTTGGGGTCTCCAGAGCCTCCTCAGTTCAGAAGACCCACCTAGGCCCAGTAAAACCTCAAACAGAATTGTCAAGGCAAGCACTATTCATGACAAGGGAAGCCTCAGGCCAGTTTCCAGGACAGCAGAAGTTAAAGACTCCAAAAACCAAGAGGGAAAATTACAAAGGCAGAAACCAATTAAACAGACATTGATAAAGGCCATGAAAAATAAATAGATAAGGTGACACTACTAGAATTCAGGTTCTGTGAAATTTAGATGAATTTTTTTAGCAAGAGGCTTATTGGTAGAGAAGTCCTTTTACCAGGTCCTCCTACCTGGCAGTTGGCAATTTTTAAATTCTACTTTGAAACTATATTAAGGCTGGACTTTAAAGAATAAATGGAAAAGAATCTCTGTATGGTTCACAAAAGAAGGCTCTTGGGTTCCAGTCCTAGGTACTCTGTTAATAGGAAGTATGCAGGTGGCATGGAAAGAGTCACTTCCCTCTGAGCTTTCCATCTACAGCCAGGGGATTGAGCTAGTCTCTACCATCCATAGCTGTTCTCACTGGATTGTTTTTAATTTAGATACATACATAAGTACATCTAGGTTTGTTAGAATTTCCTCTCTCTGGGCAGTCATCTTAAAAACAAATATGAGTTACTATGAATCACTTAAGTCAATATATTTAGGTAAATGTTTTACTATTAAAGAATTACTACACCAATGATGTCCAACCCAAGGTTTAGTATCTTTGGGGATACTTGAAGGTGCTCCATCTAGAACACAAGTATTTGCACTTTTAAGAAAACCAATTTTCAGATCTCCATTTTTAAAATGTAATTTTTTTCCTAAAATTGATGCACCAGAGAATATACCAATAGTCAAATTATCATGCCTGGTTTCCCTTTCCACTCCCCTTTCCTTAATGCCTTTGTCCACTTTAGCAAAGGAAGACATAGCTCTTACCCATCCTGAACCTTATGAAGGGTGCATTTCCCCAGATCATATAAAGACTATGAGGTGCCAAACAAAGGGTGATTCAAAATTTTGGTGTCGGTGAAGCCCCCTATAATTAAGAGATGGTTTGGGTTTGTGTTACTTTTTGTTTTGTTTTTGTTTTCTTTTTTTTTAAATTCAGAATATTACGGGGATACAAATGTTACTTTTTAAAAAACGACTTCAAGGAGGAATGAAGTAGTGAAAACTTGTTTTTACTTCCTATGAATGTCTTGAGTTTGAATGGAAAGAACAATGGTCGAGGTTAACAGGTTGTTTTTTTAACATATATTCTGACTCATAAAAAATACTTTCATTAACATTTGCTAAAATATTATTGACACTATAAATTCACATTTTCCTTTGGATAGATCTCCTGCTTACCATTACATGTCGACCACTTTTCTGCTGATTTTTTCATTCCTACCACATTATTATTCAATTGCAATTAACTTAAAGGGGACATATTGTGGATTCTACCATAAATGATACATTTAGAAATAATCATGAGAAAACTTCATGCATACTGTACACTTCTTAGTAACTTTTTGGTTAATATCCACTAAAACTTGTCTCATTTTAGAAATAAGGCATACTTATCCATCAATAAACACTCTGTTGAAAGAATCTATATCCATCATATTACAAAATGCATTTTTGATAAAATCTTACTGTTAATGATTGATAATAATTTATAAAAAGTATAACCTGTTTAGAATTCTTTGATCAGAGAGTCTTTGTTTAATATTAGATGTTATCATAACTCAATCCAAAAGAAAAATTAATGCTTAGAGCGTTATGGTTACTGACAATAAAGGAATTTTCAAATGCATTTTATGTGCATATTTTTGTTTCAGAGATGTATAAAGGTATAACCAACAAATCCTTTCAAAAAATAAATAATTTCAAACATAAAAACAGATTACATTACGATAAAAAAACAGTGGGTTAGGTGTTTAGAAATATGAATGTAAGGAGGAAAAGGAACAATATACACTGTACTTTCTGACTACAAGAGCTTATTGATGTATTTCTCAAACACATGATTGGGGGCATCAAATCACTGTGATATTAGTTTCCACTAGCTATATTTAAGAGCACTGTAACAGTTTTAATTTAAGATGTTAATATTTTAATATTGCAGAAATGGCAGATTTTGTATGTATTAAACCCATTATAAAAAATTTAAATGTTGACTTAAAATTAGCAACAGGATATTTAAATTTTTCAAAACATTTTTCGAGAGTAATAAAACAAAAAATTAAAGATCTACTAAGTGCAACACTTTATATTTAGTATTTAATATTTTCATGGCCATTACTTATTGAAGGCATGAAATAGCATTCAAAATATATTGCTTACTAAATGACAGTTATAGTATGATACATTACAGCTTTAAAAATCTAGAAGATGATATAATTTTAACACTACCATTAATATTAGCATTTTATGTCAATTATTGAAAATACATTAATTAGATTATAATATAAATATTAAATACTTAAATATTAACAGTGGTTATCTCTGGCTGGTGGAATTATGAGTGGTTTTTATTTTCATTTTAGTTTGTCCTTTTCCCCCTAATTTTTATACCCTGAGCCCACATGATTTACACTGTAAGAAAAAAACTGTTTAAAATCAAACAATAACATGTATTCTTTGATTTGGACATCAATAGCTTTACTAAGCAAAAACAACAACACACACACACATACACACACACATACACACACACAAACCCTGAAGAATTTGATTCATCGATTGCAGTTTTGAAGGTTTAGCTGTGACAAATGCTAAAATAAAGCCTTGTTTCTTGATCCTAAATTCAGCTGTCTTTGTCCAGGATTCTCAGGGCATTTATTCTGAACAAGGAGTGCAGAATCAGGCCCCCTAATAGCAATGGTACTACATCACTAAAAATATGCTGCATAAGTCTTTGCAAAAAGGCCAATCAGCAGAAAACATATTTTATAAAGGCTTCTCCTGCGTGGCTCTAAATTATAGCTTATCTTAACTGAAAAATATAGAAACTAAAAAACACAGAAATAGTAGTGAACTTACATTCTACATTAAGTTTGAATTATTATTCTTCAAGGAGTTCTGAGGCTGTTCAGTGTGTATTAAATCTCGAACAAGTTATAGGTTTTTGGAACTGAACAGTAATTGGTTTGTAAAAGTGGCTTAAGCATTTCCATCTGCACACATAAAATTTTGATTAATTTTCTTTCTAGCTATGTGGTGAGGCATAGCAATGTATTTTGACATTGAGCTCTTATCCATATTTGGCGGACTGAAAGGTCATTGTACTTTCACTCTCTGTGAAGACATTTCTTGATAATAATAGACTGTACAAAAACAGTACCAGGTGATACTTGGATAGCAGTCAAATGGAGCTCTGTTTTGTCCATAATTACAATTTCCAAAGGACTCAATACCACAAACACTTGACTGAACAATTTGGTTATATGAGCTGCATCTTACATATTTTGGAAATATCCTGGTCAGAGTATATCCTAATAACGTTATGTCAATACACTTCTCTTTCTTCATCTTAACCATTGACTCCAAAATTTCCCTTTAATTTAAAATTGAAGAAACAAAGTTTTATAGGGAATATAAATAAGAACATTCTCATAAGCAAAGACAAAATTCCACTTAATCTATCTCAGTGGACTAATGAACTAGAACTTTGAATGCCACATGGGATAGTAAGGCAAGATCATCATATCTAGTTTTTTTGTTTGTTTGTTTGTTTGTTTGTTTGTTTTTGAGACAGAGTCTTGCTCTATTGCCCGGGCTAGAGTGCAGTGGTGTCATCATAGGTCACTGTAACCTCAAACTCCTGGGCTCTAGCCATCCTCCTGCCTCAGCCTCCTGAGTAGTTAGGACTACAGGTGCTCTCCACCACGCCTGGTGTATTTTCCTATTTGTCTGTAAAGACAGGGTCTCAGTCTTCCTCAGGCTGACCTTGAACTCCTGGCCTCAAGCGATCCTCCCACCTAGGCCTCCCAAAGTGTTAGGATTACAGGCATGAGCCACCATGTCCAGCTAGAACCATCATATCTTGAATCCCCACCTTATTTCAAATGTATAAGTTATGGGACCCTATGAATTATATCTGAACACTCAGGGAAGAGAATACTTAAGTTCCATTTCATGTGGATATGGATGTTACTCTCCTATAAATGGGACTTTACTTGAAATAGAAGCAGTTTAGAATGAACAATTCTAATGTACTTTGAATTTAAATGAGGGCTCATAGAGAGGAGAAACTGTACTAAACCTTGAACTGCCCAATAAACCAATCCTCATGTACTAAAAACCTATTTTTCATTTTAATATACTATTTCTTTGCCCAAGATATTGCTGAATATTATTTGTTAATATATAAAATTCTTCATAAAAGTAGATTTTTATGCTAGATTTTGTTCTGTACTCTATGCTTCTCCATCATGCACTCACCCTATAATTTTTCAGAAAGTGCCCTGCCCCCAAACTTCCCTATTTTATTTAGAGACTAATAGTGACTATCATAATTCCATAATTTCTTCTGGTGAAATATTGGAAACAATGGACAAACACCAGAATCTGAACCCCAGTTCTAATACTGACGGTGTTTGATATATTTGACAAGTTTTTTATCCCAAATGTTGGTTTCATCATCATATAAGTGGAAATAGTAATATCCCCATTAAACTGCTACAAGGAATAAATGAGGATATATAGGAAAAAGCCTATCATCATGTCTAACACATAATAGTTCATCAAGAAGTTTTCTGTTACTTTGAATTCTGATGCACCACTTGTTGGCTTATATTTGTTGAAAATTTTCCATGTTGGGAAAATATAACAATAATATTAAGATATCAGCAACTACGTGAAAACAATATTATTCTGATTATCAAAGTCCATTGGATAGGGTCATAGATAAATCTACATTGAACTGAACTCCTTGCCATAATGGGTTTGATCATGTTCCAATGTACTTATCTTATTGGTGCATTTGTTTGACAGTTTCCCTTCTATCAATGTCAATGCTGTTTACTTTAAACTTTTTAATTGCCTTTGTATTTCAGTTAGCACAATGTTGTTACACCAAATAAAAACAAAAGTGTTTAAGAACGTTAGTGTTAAACAAACGTGGCTCGAGTTGGCTAAAAATCCAAAAACAAATGGTGAAAAAAGAATTTCCTGCCATGGATAGATTTACTTTCAGTAAAGATCAAATTATGGAAGGCTTACTGCAAGGGGAACTGTGTTGATAAAGTTCTCCTGCAAATGTAGAGTTAAGCACAGAGCAATTAATGGAAGTGAGTGTCACTCATTCACATGTGGAAAAAGTATTATATAATCATTTCAATGCTGTTGTGACCTTTGTTTCCCCAGGCAATGACGACTTCAGAAGCAATCAAAGATTAAGCAATAATTACATTAGTAATTGGGCCAGCTCCCATCCAGAATTTTTCCTGTGACTCTAAATTCTCCTTTCTTGGTGGTGCTATTAAAAAAAAAAAAAAATTAACTATGCTAGTTGACTGTCCTGTGTAATGCTATTCTGAAAACTTCCATAGGTATGTGAAAAGGGCAAGTTAATTAGAATAAAAGGAAACAACTATTGGTTTTCTTCAATTCCCATCTGTTAAGAATTCATAATTACAATATACCTTCATTGAAAAAAAGCACAGGCAGATACAGGAAACAGAAGGGAGATTTACAAACCCTCTTTCCTATTGGAAAGGTTCTAGCTCAGTTCCCCTCCTCACTAGTACACTGAGTAGATAAAAGCTCAGCGTAGTAAAATCTCTACTTATGCAGTTCCGCATCACCATGGAAACATCTCCCCCTCAGTGAAATAATGAGATGGTAATGAAAACAGCTGCCACATAATGAACCTAGGCACAAACAGAGGCTGAGTTACTCATGCCAAAAAGAGAGTGACAGGAGGGTCGAATAGATGGGGGCGGGCATGCGCAACGCGTAACAAGAAGCCTGTCAACAGGCGTTATGGGGAGGGGCCAGAAGAACTGCCTGAAATTCTAATATTGAAACTCTCGATGTGATTATTGCAAATTTTGTTACTGGATTTGTGGCATTCCCATTGCAGAGGCAATGGGCCGTATAGAGTTTTGATTATCTGAGTTCAACTTAGTATTTCACACATCTATCACTTCAGACTCAAAATATGTGGCTTGAAAATTTAGGATTCTGTATTCCACTGGGTCTTAGGGAACACGTGTAAGATAAAAACAGCATTAAGATGCCAGGAGCAAAGTTCCATTTTGGAGGATGAATGGATGCAATACCTTCCCTGAAAGCACTCCCAAGTGAGTAGAAATTATACCCTCCCCTTCAGAGATGATCAGGGCCCATAGATTAGAACTGGTTCATAGAGTTGGATGCATAGAGCAAAGGGAGACAAATGAAAATTGTTTTGTGTAGAAATTCACATTAGAAGGCATGAATCCAAAACGTCTGGGCCAAGAGAGAAACAAGGTTCAGTGTAAGGTAATCAGGCAAACAACAAGGAACCCAGAACATAACAACATAGATTATATATATATATTCTATATATTATAATATATATGTGTATATATGTGTGTTTGTAAATTTTATATATGATTTACATTATATTCATATTTAATTTAAATATATTTATCATATATTTGTATATATGCATATATATGAATATATGTGTGTATATGAATACACGTGTGTATGTGCATATATATACACACACAATTGGTCTAAAAATCTCCCTTGAGGAGAGAATCACTTTTATTGAATGAAGGCTTTAAATCAGACTTCATTCAAACCAGGCCATCAGGGCTGTGATGCAGCTAGTCACTAAAAGTGACCAGAAAATCATGGGTCTTGCTCTAGATAGGGTGAAAACCAGTCCCAGAGGAAATATTTCAAAGGAGAGTGGGAGACAAATATAAATGTTTCTATTTTTACACTACACACGCTCTGCTTGCTCAATGCAATGGTTTTACCTGGTAACTCGCTGCGTATACATGATGAAGGACAGGAAGCTGTTACAGAAGGAGAAGAAAATATGAAGAGGGGAATTATGAATTTGGGTTCAAATGAAGCAGGACTTACCAACATTTAAAAAAAAATGTATTGGCTATGGAAATCTTAATTTCTTCCATGTATTCATGTATCCTTTCATTAATTTAACAACATTTTAGCAAATGCCTCTTAGGCTAGGAACTCTGCTTGGTGTGGAGGGAGGGTGGGTAGAGCGGTAAACAAAACAGGCACGGTCTCTGCACTCATGCGTCTCGTTGTCTCAAGGGTTGAGACTGGAGGTGCAGACTCTGCTTCCGTTAAGCTGGCTGTGAAAGTGAAAAATGGAAGTAGCTAGAGGGAGTGGACAAGTTAATTTTTTTTTTTTTTGGTAGATTAGAACGATTTGACCATGTTCATAGCTTGTGAAGAAAGAACTAGTAGGCAAAGGTTAAAAATGCAGGAGAGAATAAACGATAAAGTAAGACCTAGAAAAAGAAAGGAGGATCTCTGGTCTTAACGATTCTCACATACACACTGGGGGAAAGATGGCGGTAGGTGCAGGTGGTGCAAGGAGTAAATAGTTGCTCCAGTCTACCAGCCTCTCCTCCTGTGTTGCTGTAGAAAATTAAGGACACCTACTGGAAAGGACTAGAAGGCAGGAGTCCTAGGGAGCTTTAGGAGGGAACAGAGAAAGTTTGGAACAGCCTGTTAAGAAGACTGCAAAGCTGCCTTGTGGTTACAATACGTTTTCTTCTGGAATCAAAAAGGGGTTTATTTGAACCCTAGCTCCTCCATCTGTGACCTGGAGCAAATAACTTAATGTCCCTAATCCTAAATTTCTTCTCCTCTAAGATCAGGTTAATAATAAGTATCTGTCATAGGGTTGGGTTGTGAGGATTAAATGAGATAATGCTTGTAAAACAGCTATCATTAGGAGTGTTCAATAAATATTAGCTATATATAAACATGTGACATTTTAAAAAGAATTTTCACACAGTATTAAAGGACCAACCGAGATTGGGTAGCCTATGCTTAAAAGGGTCCTAGACAATAGTTTATAACTGTGCTTTGCAGCCTGGCTATAAGAGGAAGAGAGGAAGGAAGGAAGGAAGGAAGGAAGGAAGGAAGGGAGGGAGGGAGGGAGGGAGGGAGGGGAAGGAAAGAAAATCGTGCGATTGATACAGAGTTGAGAGTGTGCAGGCAGGGATGGCCAAAGAACCTTTAGGAATTGCTAATGAGAAATGTGTCATCCACTGTAAGGTACATTGTCTGTGGAGAAACAAGTATAGTGGGCTGATGTCATATAAAAGTGAAGGTGTTATAAGAATGCAGGTATCCTTGAAGTTGAAGGGAGGCAGAGACGAAGCTAGAAGGAGCCTTCTAGGAGTTGAGGGGAAAAAATGGTTTGTGAGATGGAGACTGATGACTCATGAGGGTTCCATGAGGGCCTTTGAAAGCAGGTAGGACTTCTTGAAAGTTCAAAATATTGTCAGCAAAACCCACATCATGAGGTCAACTTCCCACCTGCTGACCAGCCTAGCTCCTGTACACTGCCTGTCTCCTGTTCAGCTGGCTTTTTTAGGTGGTCCAGGGTCTTTCCTCCTGGCTACCCAGCGTTGAACCCTAGTCGCTTCCTGTTGTACAGTCCTCATCCCATAAGAGTTCTGCAAGCGTCGTCTTTTGGGATCCTGCTCTAGCCACTGCTCTGCCCCAGGGTGCTGCTGGTCAAGCTCTTCATTTTGGATCTCCCAAAACAAGCCTGTAGCCCAGGCTTGTTTTCAATTTACATCCCCCGCCCCGCTGTGGGCCTTCCTGCTCTCCTCTGCCTCAGCCTGGCTGCTGTAGCGCCCCCAGCTGTCTCAAGAGATCTCCAGCAGGGGCTGGTACAGCACCTCCAAAGACAGTCACTTCTGTCATTGGTTAAGGTAAACAGGAAGAACGCCAAACTTTTCATCTTTATGTGTATCAATCAGAAAACCCCTGACTATGACAAGTATGGATGATGGAACGCACAAGACATTAGATAAGGTATCACTTGGGCAGTTGTGTTTAGTAGATTTAAAATTTGCAGCCATTACTCAACTGTGCCGAAATGATGATTTAAATCTTATACACTTGCCATTTCAATATCTTAAACTCTTCTTTAAAATGTATTGTATTTTAGGCAAGAAGTAAAAAAAAAAATATGGCTCTCCTCTTCCTCTTCCTCTTTGATCTTCCCTTCTCTCCCCTAAGTGAACTAAGTTCCCTGGGGATTTATGTATCACCCTGGTATATTTATGTGTTGAGGGTGAGGATAGGGAATATCTAGTCCAAGGGCTGTGCTCTGGTGAGATGTCTCTTGTCCCATGTGGTCTTCAGGCATCATGAGTTGGCATTTGCTGTGTCTTAGCTGCCCTTGCTTGGCCTTTGGGTATCATGAGCTGCTGATACTTGTGCCTGACCCTATGCATTTAGAGGTTTTCTCATTCTGGTCCTCCAGCCTTCTCAGTTCTTCCATACACTCCTTACTTAGAGCTCCAGGATGCTCAGCTGTTTTCTCTTCCTGTGCTGGAATGTGTGGGCCTCTTCGCCTTCAGGATCTGCATCCCTGATATTTTCAGCTGTGGGCATCGAAGTCCTATCAGCACCAGGGGTCCTGCCAAGTTCTCTGAGGAGCCTGTGTTCTTCTTCAGTGTTTTCCTTCAATTCCTCCTCAACCTATTGGATTTTCTAGCTAAGCCAAGATTAAATCTTAGTCATGTCCCTCTCATCTTTTTGACAGCTAGTTGAAATTTTATATCTTTTTATAGTGCTGAGAAAGATGCCCTGACATTTAATAGTAAATTCTTCCTATTTTATGGGTTGTAGTATAAACCAGAGATTTTCAAACCATAAATTGCGACTTATTAGTAATCTATAAAATCAATTTCTTTTTGTTAAACAGACTCAAACAGAGTAGAAAATACTACTCTATTGTGTAGTAAAGTGGTAGTGGGGGCAAACATCTGGGGATGGGGAAATCTGTTGTGATCTGAGGGAAGTATCCAATGAGCAAGCAAGCATAATGATAGAGAATCCAGGCAAGGATAATATTTGGAATTCCCAGCATGCAGACAACTGTTAGTAGGGAAGTATGTCAGAAGGTGACCCGTTCACTGGGTGGCATCTTGAACATATTCTAGTGCCTGAGAGAGAAACTAACAAGGCGAAGGACTGCAGACCTATAGAAATGGAATATGAGCTGTGTATTAAGTGAGAAACAAAAACAAAGATCCAGGCTAAGGGTACAATATGGGAATGGGTCTTAGAAAAAAGGTAGAAGCCTGTTAACAGCTGATCAGGAAGATCACGGAGCAAAGAACTGATAAGTACTGATTTCAAAAGTATCAGCTAATGTTTCTCCACCCAGCTAGTATGTTGTAGTCACTTGGGGAAGTTTAAAAAAATAGCTACGCCTAGTAGCCATACTAAACTAATTAAAATCAGAAACTCTGTGGGTGGAGCCGGGGTGTTGCTCTTTAAAATAAAAACTCTCCAAATGTTCTGAGCAAAAGTTGAGAAGTCTAGAGTGTACTCAACTTTAACTGCCTATTGTAATCACCTGGATAGCTTAAAAAAAAAAATCCAAGGCCAGATTCTACCCCAACAGGTTCTTATTTAATGATTCTGGGTTTTGGCTTGAATATCAGGGTTTTTAAAAGGTCCCCAAATGATTCCGATGTGCAGCCAAGGGGAAGAGTCATGGTCTAGAACTACAATGTTCAATATAGTAGCCACTAGTCCCATGTGGCTATTAAGCACATGAAATGTAGCTAGTTTGAATTGAGGTGGGCTGTATGTATAATATGCACACTTAGATTTTACAGACTATGAAAATGATAATGTAAAATATTTATTAATAATTTTTATATTGATTACATGTTGAATATATTGGATATATTGAGTTAAATAAAATATCTTAGTAAAATGAAATTTACCTGTTTAACTTTTTAAAATGTGGCTACTAGAAAATTTAAAAGTACATATATGACTCACATTATATTTCTACTGTTTTAGAGCTTCTTACGTGTTTCCGGCTTAAAGTCCAGACCGGTCCTGAGGACCACAGTTGAGCCAAGCCTGGGGTGGCCCATCTATGGGAGGAAAAAGGCTATAGAAACTGAGAACCAGAGCCTGGCAGCCTGTTACCAAAAATAAATGTCCCTTATACAGCCCTTATTAAGTCATAAAGTTGAAGAACGTCAGGGCTAAAGGGAACATTAAAAGTCATCCAGTTTAATTCCTTCATTCTGTGGTAGGAACTATATATTTCATTTCATTGTGTTGCCCTGAATGAGATTCTTCCAATTAGCTCTTATTATTGGGGAATAAGCCTTTTCCTTTAATGATGTAAACAACTTGAAACTGAAGGAACTGTTGCTCACTGATACAGAATTCAAACTAATTCAATCAGATTGCTTTCCTCATATTACCCAAGGAAGGCTATGGAGTAGAAATCTGAGTTTAGACTACAGGAGGAGAGGTAGGAAAATTAGGAACAGAAAGTACACTGGAGAGTAAGGTGGGCCTCAGGGGAGTCCTATAAAGGGCATTTAGGGCAGGAAGAAGATACTTATACTGTTTATCTGGGTAGACTACAAAGTGATCATTTAAAAAAAAAAGGTAAAAGGACATTGGGACATTGAAATGATTTTTATTTCAAAATTTTGCCTGTTTCCAAGGAAACAAGAGAAAACTAAATGATGTCTTTTTTTTTTTTTTTTTTTTTTTACAGTTCCCATAAACCTGATTAATACTACAGTATTAAAGTTTAGTAATACTGAAAGCTAAATAGGCTTTTAAAAATCAGGAATTGCTCATATGGAACACTGCTAAATGGAAAATTCCTCACAAAACTTAGCTATAAACAGCACCTGGATTCGCTAAATGGTGATAAATCTGGACAAAACTAAGCATATAATATATTCAAGGGTGATAGATTTATAGCTTAGAGTTACTGCCTCTTTGATGGCTAACATCTTTGATTGGATACTTTGGACAGAAGGAAAGCCTTCATTATCCCTTTATATCACAGAGTCTGCTCTGATGGGCAGTTCAGAGTCAAGAACAATAAAATGGGTATAGGGATCTAAACTTGATTGGTAACTTCTTGACAGCCAAGGATTTCTTTTTTAAAATTCTGTTTCATTTACCTTGAGTAAGAGATTTCTATTTCTCCTATCACTTCCTCATATGAGATTGCTAATCATTTAAAACTAGTTTTATCTCTGTAACAAGCACCAAATACAAGATTCTTCCTTAAGGTGAGGCATTCTGCTTCTGGATACAAAAACATAAACAAAAAACCAAAAACCTCAGCAAGGTGGTGAAAAGAAACTCTATATAAGCAAAAGGAGCTATGCAAAGAAAAATTTTATATAAGCCAAAACAATTTTGAATTGATATCCTGCCCTAACTGTATTATTGGCTCATGAAACAAAACAACCCTCATGTCATCTTTGTGAGAAGACTCAAATTTGTCTAAAAATTTGACAATAAGAGAATTTTCTAAGATTAAAGGGCAATGTGCTTAGTCAATAGGTTGAGAATACTTCCTTGTAGAAGCTTAGATCCTCACTGATACAGACATGCCTTGTTTTATTGGGCTTCACTTTTTACATGTCACAGATGCTTCTTTTTTAACAAATGGAAGGTTGTGGCAACCCTATATCAAGTAAGACTATCAGCACCATTTTTCCACCAGCATGTGCTGAGTTCATGTCTCTGTCACATTTTGGTAATTGTCACAATATTTCAAACTTTTTCATTATTATTATATCTATTATGGTGATCTGTCATCAGTGATCTTTGATGTTACTATTATAGTTTTGGGATGTCATGTACCATATCCATATAAGACAGCACACTTAATCTATAAATGTTATGTTTGTTCTGTTCCACTGACCAGTCTCTCTCTTTCTTTCTTTCTTTCTTTCTTTCTTTCTTTCTTTCTTTCTTTCTTTCTTTCTTTCTTTTTCTTTCTTTCTTTCTTTCTTTCTTTCTTTCTTTCTTTCTTTCTTTCTTTCTTTCTTTCTTTCTTTCTTTCTTTCTTTCTTTCTTTCTTTCTTTCTTTTTCTTTCTTTCTTTCCTTTCTCTTTTTTTTTTTTTTGAGAGGGTCTTGCTCTGTTGCCCAGGCAAGAGTGCAGTGGCATCATCATAGCTCACTGCAAACTCTAACTCCTTGGCTCAAGCCATCCTCCTGCCTCAGCCTCCTAAGTAGCTGGGACTATAGGTATGTAACACCATGCCAGCTAAGTTTTTCTATTTTTAGTAGAGACAGTGTCTTGCTCTTGATCAACCTGGTCTCAAACTCTTGACCTCAAGTGATCCTTCCACCTCAGCCTCCCAGAGTGCTAGGATTACAAGCATGAGCCACTGTGCCTGGCCTCACTGAACAGTCTTTCTCTCATCTCTGTCTCTCTCCTCAGGCATCCCTGTATCCTGAGATAAAACAATATTGAAACTATGCCAATTAATAACCCTACAAGGGCCTCTAAGTGTTCAAGTGAAAAGAAAAGTCACATGTCTCTCAGTTTAAATCAAAAGCTAAAAATGCCAGCCTAAGCAAGAATGAGATTCCGTCTCTACTAAAAATAGAAAGAAATTAAATGGCCAACTAAAAATGTATAGAAAAAATTAGCCGGGCATGGTGGCACATGCCTGTATTCCCAGCTACTCGGGAGGCTGAGGCAGGAGGATTGCTTGAGCCCAGGAGTTTGAGGTTGCTGTGAGCTAGGCTGACGCCATGGCCCTCTAGCCAGGCAACACAGTGAGACTCTGTCTCAAAAAATTTTTTTAAAAAAGCTAGAAATGGTTATACTTAATGAGAAAGGCATGTTGAAAGCCCTGATAGGCCAAGAGCTAGGCCTCTTGTGCCAGACAGTTAGCCAAATTGTGAATGCAAAGGAAAAGTTCTTGGAGGGAATTAAAAGTGCTTCTCCAATGAATACATGAAAAATATGAAGGCAAAACAGCATTATTGCTGATGTGGAGAATGTTTTCATGGTCTGGATAGAAGACCAAAATGTCTGTACTAGGTATTTTAATTTAATTTATAATTAAAAATTAATTTATTTATCGGACATAAAGCATGCAAATATTTTCTCCTAATCTGTAGGTTGTCTGTTTGCTCTATTGATTGTTTCCTTGGCTGTGCAGAAGCTTTAATAAATTAACTTTTATTTCTGGGTATTTTATTGGGAATTGCATTGAACCTGTAAATCACTTTGGGTAGTATAGATGTTTTAACTAAATGATGTCTGTTGTGCTGATCAGTGTATAACACAGAGCTGAGTACTCCTGCAGGTCAGGTCTGGTCTTGACAAATTTCTTCAGCATTTGTTTGTCTGAGAAAGTCTTTATTTCTCCCTCATATAAGAAGCTTAGTTTTACAGGACACAAAATTCTAGGCTGCCCATTATTCTGTTTGAGAAGACTGAGAATAGGGCCCCAATCCCTTCTGGCTTGTAATGTCTCAGTTGAGAAGTCTGCAGTTAGATTGATGGAGTTTCCTTTGTAAGTTACCTGATGCTTTTGCCTTATAGTTCACAAGATTTCCTCTTTTGTGTTAACTTTGGCTAGTCTGTCATGGTGATTGCTCTTAGCAATAAACCTCCAGGGAGTCTCCTGTGCTTCTAGAACTTGGATGTCCAGAGTTCTAGCAAGACCTGGGAAATTTTCCTGAAGTATTCCCTCAAATAGGTTTTCCAGCCCTTATGTATTTTCTTCTTCACTAAGGGATACCTGATTCTTATGTTAGGCCTCTTTACATAATCTCTATGTTGTATAGGGTTTTTTTGTTCCCCTTATTTCTCTGTTCTTTCTCCTTGACTGACTTGTTTAATTCAAAGATGTTGTCTTCTAGCTCTGAGATTCTTTCTTCTACCTGATCTAGCCTATTATGGCTTTCTACTGTGTTTTGTATTTCCTTGAATGAACTTTTCATTTTCAGAAGCTCTGCTTGATTTTTTTTTTAATGATTCAATTTCCTTAGTGAATTTTTCATTTATTTCCTGCATTGTTTTTGTGTTTTCTTTGTGCTGGATTTCTATTTTCTCTTGTATTTCATTAAGATACCTCACAATCCATATTTGAAATTCTTTATTGGTCATTTCAACACTCTTGTTTTGGTTTGTTTCCATTGGTATGGAGTTATTGTTTTCTTTTAGGGGTGTCATTTTACTCTGATTTTTCATCTATCTGGAAATCTTTTGCTTATTTCTTCTCATCTGGAGTAGCTTTTGCTTCTTATTTTGGGATTTTCTTTTGATTACATAATTGCACACCCAGTTTAACCCTGAGACAGTGGGTGGTGCTTGTGGGTGAGACTCAACTTTACCCTGTGTTACAAGGTCAGTACATGCTGTAAAGGTCATGAGAATTGACCTTCCTGTTGGTAGGTGGCATTTGCCAAAAGGAACAAGCTGCAATGTTGTTTTGGGGCCCTGTGACTGGCTCTAGTGGCTCCAGAGAAGCATTTTATTGCCCCAGGTAATAGATGGGGCCCTGGAACTTCAGGTGAGTCCTTATTCTTTGCCACAGCAGAGGTGGGTGGGGCAGTGCAACTGGGTGGGGCTGGGTTGTGTAAGCCTGTCTTCAGGCTCCACCAAAGCTGGCAAGGGATCTGTTTCAGCTGGGCTCAAAGGTCTGCTCCCAGCTTCTAGGCAAAGCTACCAGGGAGGAGCTGTCGTAGCCACACACAATCACAAATCTCCTCTACTTGCCCCTGAGCAATGCGACTGGGGGTATGGGATCTGGCCCACCAGCTCATCTCTGAGTCTGAAGAGTAAACCCTGACCCTGCCAGCTAGAAGCACACTGGTCCCATGTTGCCCACAGGGTGCCCAAGCAGGTTTAATGTCTCTCCACCTCGGGACATGCCCTGCCCTGTTGGAGTCACTAGGCAAGTGGCAGCAGGGAGGACCGGTAAGCAGAGAGCTCACAGCCTGAGCACCCCTCAGTCCACTGCAGGACTCCCAGAGGAAAAGGCTTGAGCCCCACACTCTGTGAGAGCTCGAGTGTGACAGATGCACCAACTGAGAGGAAAAAGCAGTTCCTGCAAGCCCTGAGCCCTGGCTCAACCATCTCTCCGCAGCCATGGGCTGGGCAAGAAGGGAGGAAAAGGGTCCAAATGGAAGAAAGTTAGCACTCTGGTCATCCCTGTTCCCCTCTCCAGAAGGCAGATCACCCAGAGTGTCCAGGCTCTGAGGTCATGCAGATTCCTTGGGACCTACAAGCCCATTTTGGCTCCCGAAGTCTGGGCTGGAGTTGGGAAAAGTTTGTGTGGGAACAAGAGAGGTGAAAACTGAGGGGCTGAAGCCCCCTGGGGAGGACAAAGGTGCACAGTGGGTGTAGAAGTAATGTGGTTTCTGCCATCTAGGATCAGGTCTGCAGTGTCAGGAAGTGACCCCGAGGGCACCGGCAGCCTGGTGTTTCATCCTCAAGAAGCTTCCGGTTCACTGGTGGCAACAGCTTTTGGGCTTGTGGGGGTAGAAGAGCTCTCCAGAAGTTCAGGAGTCCACTGACTGCCAGAGATATGGAGGAGGGAGAAATAAACTCCCCCACCTACCCTTCTCGCTGGACTCCAATCCTTTCAAGGGTTGATCTCTGCCAATATCCTGCTCCTTCATGTTCTGCTCCATAACTCCTCTCAGCCTCAGTTTCTTTTGTCAGGTTCTCTCAGATTCTTGGAGTTCTTTAGGAACTATAGTTCAGGCACAGAGAAGCAATAGTGGGAGGATCTGAAGAGGTGCTTGTAAGCTAGCTTCACCAAACCTCACAAACACCTTAGGAAAATGTGGCAATTATGTAATTTGTTGAGTATCAGTTTCCCAGCAGGGCTTTTACAGTTTCTGCTTCATATGAGGTTACTACTTTTTTATTTTTATAAAGCATCCAAATATAGCCTTATAATTGTACATTGGCCCAAATGAGCAGTGTGTTATAATAATCGATAACATTTTCTAAGTAATTTTTCATAAAATAATATCACTTTTACTTATAGTTATCTATGGAATTCCTGGTTTTTTAATTGAGTATGTGTACATTGAATAAATACTACATATCCCAGCTGCCCATGTAGTTAGGTATGTACACTAAATAGCTTCCATTAAATGCGATAAAAGTAGAAATGATGAGCACAGTTTCTAAGAAGAATTACTGAAGTGAGAGGCCACAGTGAGTGGAATAGTGGCTCCCCAAAAGATATGTTCACTGGAAATCAGAAAAAGAGTCTTTTCATATGTAATTAAGTGAAAGATCCTGAGATGAAGTTCTGGATTTAGAAAGAGCGGCTCCAAATCCAATGGCGTGTCATTATAAGATAAAGGCAGAGGGGCATTTGAAACAAGGGACATAGAGGGGAGACAGCAATGTGAAGATGGAGCAGAGATTGGAGTTATGCAACCCGATCGAAGGAATATCTGGAGCCCTTAGAAACTAAAAGAGGCAAGAAAGGATTCTCCAGCAGAGCCTTTGGAGGGAACACGGACCTATTCACACCTTGCTTGACTGCCCACACCTTGATTCAGATTTCTGGCCTCTGAAACTGTAAGAGAATAAATATCTGTTGTTTTAAGCTACCAAGTTTGTAGCACTTTGTCACAGCAGCTCTAGGAAACTATAATAATAGAGAAGGCATGCCATTATTCTCTCCCTTCTCCTTTCCTGCTCATTCTGAAGGCTGGAATCCCAAAAATAATATGGGACCATGTAGAAGCCGTGACGATGAATGAATGCCTGACATGCTAGACATGGCAGAGTAACCCCGTCACCATGGTTTACCACCTATAAATTTCTTAAAACAAAAGAGACGTATCTTCTTTTAAACCATTGCTATTTTGAGGTTCCCTGTTAATCACACCTGAACCTAATGCTAATCAGCTCCTCTTGCATGATACTTATTTAGTGTGTTTAGCTGGTAATCTTCCTGAAAGCCAACCTGATATGGGATTCATCTTTGTACTTATTTTAGGTGTTGTTGTTAAGTCATATTATCACCACTCAACAGACATTTGTTGAGTGAGTAGGTGGATTCAACTTTAAATCTTCATCTTCAGTGTATAAAAATTAATCTTCTGAACTTCATCAAAACCTAATAAAGTCTATGTTTTAAGAATAATGTCTGCTCTATGGTGATAGGCACTAAAAGAAAGTAAAACAAAAACATTAGGAGACTGTAGCCATTATAGAGAGAATGTAAGAGACAGAGACACAATTTATTTTTAAATTCCCACATATTTAGTTCCCACTCCCCCTCCTTCCTGTTTTTGGCCAAATGGAAGGACCTTCCTTCCCAATAGTGTGTCTGTGTGTTGTTAAGGAAATGCTTTAAAACTTCTTGTGGAACATGATAGGAAGGTCTAGAGGTCTAAACAATGACCAGTAGACTCTGGAGACGGTGGTGTATGCCTGTAATCCTAGCACTCTGGGAGACCGGGGCAAGAGGATTGCTTGAGCTCAGGAGTTCCAGACCAGCCTGAGCAGGAGTGAGACGCTGTCTCTACTAAAAATGGAAAAATTAGCCTGGCCTTGTGGTGCATGCCTGTAGTCCCAGCCACTCGGGAGGCTGAGGAAGGAGGTTCACATGAGCTCAGGAGTTTGAGGTTGCAGCAAGCTATGATGATGCCACTGCACTCTATCCAGGGCAGCAGAGCGAGACTCTGTCTCAAAACAAACAAAAAACAATGACCAGCAAAAGAGAACTAGAAAATGAAATTCAGCAGTCTTTCTCCCAAATTACAATCTAAGATGGAGCTAGGAAATTCAAATTATATGTTATAATGCATGTGGGACTTTTAAAGGGAAAGGTCCTTTCTTTTTTTTTTTTTAACAGAGTCTTACTCTGTCACCCAGGCTAGAGTGCAGTGGTGTCATCATAGCTCACAGCAACCTCAAACTCCTGGGCTCAACCAATCCTCCCACCTCAGCCTCCTAAGTAGCTGGGGTAACAGGCACACTTCATGGCACTGCTAATTTTTTTCTATTTTTAGCAGACATGGGTGTCTTGCTCTTGCTCAGGCTGGTCTCGAACTCCTCACCTCAAGCAATCCTTGCGCCTCAGCCTCCCAGAGTGCTAGGATTACAGGCATGAGTCATCGTGCTCGGCCTAGGGGAAAGGTCTTAACTCCTCTAAAGCCAAAATCTTTCATTGGGGTGGGAATGGAGAGGTATATTTTAGAAAGCTTCTTCAAATCCAAAAAGCTATCAGTGACAAAGTGACACAAATTGTTGCTGTCTCCAGAGAAAACAGAACAGGAAAAAGAGTGACCCACATTTCTTCTTTTAATTTACAGTTGATCATCCCAATGCTTCCAATAATCAACAAGGGTCAGATTTGTACATTTTAAATCTGGGCCATACAGATAATTGGAGTGGAGCAATAACAGTAAGCTTGCCAGTAATGATGTTTATTTTTATTTATTTATTTTTTGAGACAGAGTCTTGCTTTGTTGGCATCAGCCTAGCTCACAGCAACCTCAAACTCCTGGCCTCAAGTAATCCTGTTGCCCCAGCCTTCCGAGTAGCTGGGACTACAGGCATGTGCCACCATGCCCGGCTAATTTTTTCTGTATATATTAGTTGGCCAATTAATTTTCTTTCTATTTATAGTAGAGACGGGGTCTCACTCTTGCTCAGGCTGGTTTCAAACTCCTGACCTCGAGCAATCTACCCACCTCGGCCTCCCCAGTAATGATGTTTAAATTTGGTGTTAGCAAAAGTATAAAACATATGATTTCCAAATTCCCATTGCTCAAAATATTTCAAGTGATCTTCTTTCATTTCACTTCCCTATGTTTAAATACCACTTTGGTTCTCAAGGTCATATAGTCGCACAGGTGTAATAAAATAAAATCAATGCCCAATATATTCAAGCTTAATATTCAATGTCATGTAAGTGATGGAGTCAATCAAAGGGCAGAGGACTAATATCCTCATGCCTTACTCTTATTCATGTATTCATTCATTCAGTATTCATATATATATATGGCACTTTTCCTGATTCTAGGAGTCTGTAGTTAAATCAAATATGGGTCTGTCTTTCAAAAAGTTTATACTTCTCCTAGGTACATGGAACGATCAATGGTTGTACCTATATCATCCTTTCTTTATTCCTTAGTAATATAATCACTATATTTTGCATGTTTCAGTTCCCTTGGTTGCTAGACATGGACATGTGATTCAACCCGGTAATAGAAGTGGAAGCGAGGGGTAAACTTTCAGAATGCTTTCTTAAAGTGCCAAGGTGATGTTCTTCTTCCTCCCTTCTTCTTTCATGGTGGCTATATTGCAGATCTAATGGCCCCTGCTTAAGCAACCAGCTTGGACAATGAGCTTGAAGCCATGTGCCAAGCAAGGCAGAGCAACAAGGTAGAAGAACCTAGGTTGGTGACATCATGAAGCACTGAAACAGCTCTCAGCTGCCTCCTTCTGGACTTCATTATGTGAAAGAGGGAAATGAATTATTTGTTTAAGCTATTAGTATTGTGGATAATTTGATAATTTTCAGTTACGTGTAGCTGAGCTTAATCCTAGCTAACACCAGGATGTAAAATGCTTATAGAACCTGGCAATGGCCATACACAGAGACGAATGCAATAGAGAAGGAAGTGGCTCTGGCTGGAGAGATTAAGAAGGCTGTGCAGAGACATTTGCATTTGAACCATGTAGGGTTTGAGCATGTGGAAATAAGGTGGGAGAAGTGTATCCCTATGTGGGATATGGATGGATATTAGTGGGAAACAGACCTGGAAGGGCAGATGGTATAAGGACAGACTTGAATAGCACCATGAGAAGTTTGGGCTTTGCTCAATAGGCAATGTAGGAATATATTCAGACCTTGATAATGAAAATACCTGGTGATGATAGAATCATTCTTTTCAGTTTTTCTCCCATGAGAGTACACTGGGAAGTAATAGTAGTTTTATAGCACCCTGGGTTAGATGGATGAGGCAGTTAACTGCTGAGGACAACTGGCCCCATGTGCAGTTGGTTCAGGTCCCACCTGGGGCTCCTGAGGCCTGCAAGGATTAATCCGTCAGCAAACCTGTCACCTATTTCCTCTGCAGTGTGCCAGTTGGGGAGCTCTGCCATGGGGGATCAATTCTGCGGTAAGATAGAGGATGTTTTACTTTAGACATACTTATGTGAATAATTTAGAAATGGAATTTGAATGAAATAAGAGATTATGTTCTATTATTAGGGTTGGTACCTTTGATTTCTACATAAACCATGAAGAATATCATTCAATAAATTGAGAGTGCAGATGGTGATGACATTAAAATGTATACCTCTCTCTCCATCCACACATATTATAAATATATATGCATATGTATTATATATATGCACATATATATATACACATACACATAACACACACATATATACCAAGGAGAAATGCAGAAACTATTCCAAGTTTTGCCAAATATAATTTTGTATTCGTTTTTATAAACAATTAGACACATTTTAGAAATTGTTAATTTTCACACTCCAGTGACTAATATCCTCACCCCCTACGCCCGTGCCATATGGCTTTTTCCTAGGTTCCTTTTACACATAAGAGAATAAAGAGACAGGGATAGGCCTGGAGGAGTCAAAGGCATGCAACTTTAGAAATAAAAGCTCCTCATGAGTTTGTCACATTGTCACATTGTCTCTCTGTGATTCTAGTTGACACTCTTTATTAATAAAAATAAGATTAGTAAAAGTAAGAATAACGAATGTGCAGAATGCCAGGTACCAGTCCCTGTGTATAAACATAATCTTATTGCATGCTCATAACAGAGAAATAGGTACTGTTATTATTCCCATTTTAAAGAAAACTTAATTTTAGGATACAATTTAAATGCTTTACACATTTTTCTCCTGCTAGGACTTAAGAAATGAAAGAACTGTGAAGTGTAGCAAGTTTTTTGTGTGATAAGTGCCTGGGAATGATTCTGCATATCCTGTTACTGGGACTCTTATCAATATAAAATGAGACAAAATACCTCATACAGATGAGTTAGAGATAAGTAGTGGAGGGAGATGTTGTTTTTAATTGGGCAGCCTGAGTATTTTGGTCCTTGACAACCTAATTAAACTCTAGCTTTGGCTATTTCCATCAATGAGATGCAAAGGAACACAGATATGAGTCATTCTCCCTTTTTATAGGACAGTTTTCCTTCAATTAAATGAATACCCTTAAACAATCTCAGAAAATCCAGCATCTTGGACATTCTTGATATTTCTGCAAATTAGTGTATTCATGGAAAAATTATTTGTACTAAAATCTATTCTGCATGACAGAAACACAACCTTGACATAGAACTATTGCAAGGATTTAAGAGGATTATATTTCTTTAAAAAATTGGTTAAAATATTCATCTTTATCTATTCTCTTTTGCTTTATGTTATCAGCGTAATGAAACCAAGAATGGCAAGATCCATGGAAAACCTGCATCTCAAGCCACGATTTTACTCCTAAAATCAAACCTATTTTTAACAGATACCGAGAGCCAGGGACTAATTTTTACACAAAATTATGCATTCATGGAAAAACTGTGAATGAATCTACTGCTTGTTAAAAGAACACAAGTAAGTGATGGAGTAAACTGCCACCTAGAGTTGAAATTTGAATTCACTTCAATATATAACATAAAAATGATCCTATCAGTCTGAGATTTTTTTTTTAATGTCTCACATATTTAACATGTACACAGAAGTCCTTCACTATGGAGTCCATTTTGTGTGGGTGTCATGGTAGAGTTTGGATTTTCTGGGTCAAGCACCTCACCTTTATAAAGTCCTTGTCTCTATAGATTTGGAAGTTCTGTTTCAAAAAAGGGTAATTTTTTATAAAGAAAAGACACACTTACCAGAAGTAAACTATTTTATTATGTATTGGCTATATTTATAAAAACAGTCTTTGGGAAAGTATGTTTAACATATGCAAATGCCAAAGACAAAAGGTCAAATTATTTGGAATGTCTTATGTTATACATTTTTGGAACAAAAATGTATTCAGCCTAACTTTTCTAGTCAAAACCTATTGGTCTTTCTGCTTCACTTACACTCACACTGGTGGTCAGAGGCTTCCCCTGCACGGTAAGATCGCTGTCAAAATCTCAGTGAACTATTCAGATTTAAGTTGTTCTCACATCTGGAAAGCTGATACTTCACTTCTCTAACTAGGTTGCTCTAAAATCATACCCTTGTCAGAACCCCTGAAATTAATGGAGGAGCCATAAGAGAACCTAGATAAGCTTAATAAATTGTGAATAGCTCATTCCTAGTCCAAATTGGCACCTAACCACAAAAGTGAAAAGGATTTCTATAACCAACCACTGATGTGCAGCATGGATCAAGCCTTAACTTTGTGTGGGTGTCATGGTAGAGTTTGGATTTTCTGTGTCAAGCACCTCAGCATTTATGAGGTGAGGGTTTATAAGAGATCTAATTCTAACACTTTCTCTGCAAAATTCTATGTTGTCTGTCACCTGACTACCCTTAATTTTCCACCCTGACCGTGTACCTGGTTTATCTTTAAGTCCCTTGATACATGGAAAATACATTATTGACTCTTTTCTGCCTCATATAATGTCATACTTTTTTCACCTACTCCACCCACTTTTATTCTCCCCACCCACTTTCCCAGGACATATTAATTACTCACATTTTCTTCCATAAAATTGTCTTTCAACATTCCTTTCTCTTCCATTACATCTCTGTTACCCTCCATGGCCCAGTCTCCTTAGGGCAATTGTGTTTAATCCTGTCAGTTTCCATAGCTTCCCTCTGTCTCCTCTCAGCTCTTCCCAGGTGTCTGCATCTCTTCAGCTTCCTCTGTGAAGCTCTTGCCTTCCACTGCTTCTGTAATCATGCAGGAGGAGGCAAGGCAGGCTTCCTCCTCATTCCCTAGAAATTTCTGTGTTTTTGTTAAACTGTATTCTTTTGCTTCTCATTATTTAATATTTACAACTTATTTGTCCAGTCAGCTTGCCTACAAGTACCTCTGCATCTTCTCTCTCTTCTCCCCCTTCCACTAAGCCCTTTTTGTCTGTTTTAGAGGATTTCAACCTTCATTGTCCTCTTGGTTTCTATCCTCATGTCCAGTGATAACCTTATTGGAAAAATCTTACAACATGACTTGAGCACTCCCCATGTGAAAAGCTTTACTCTACCTGCTTCGTGGTTTTTATTACTTTATCTTTTTAAAAAGCTCCACAAGATAGGTAATAATATTAGTATCCCATTCTACAGATAAGGAAATCTATGCACAAGGAGTTTAAGTAACTTGCCCCAAGCAACACAGGTGACATTAAGTAATAAAGCTGAAATTTGAAACCCAAAAAGTTAAACTCCAAAGTCCATAGTGTTAGTCACTAGGCTACACTGCCTACTAAACTCCTCAACTTTTTTCCTTAACTATGTCCACCTCACACTAGCCATGAATCTCAAAAGACATGAAAAAGGCCAGATCTAAGAAGGATTTGGGAATGTCAGCTCACCTCAAACTTTTGCAATAAAAATACCACGGATCCAAGCAGCACTGCCATATAATAGAAACATGGTAGGAAGGATTGGAATCAGTCTAGACTTTGATCCCAGGCTCTACCACCTGTGTGACGTTGTGTGAGAAGTTTGAATTTGAGAAGTTATCGACTTCTCAAATTCCTCTTGTATGAAATAGAAATAGGTATCTGCCTTTAGCTAGTGTTATGATTCTAATCCCAAGTTAAGTCTCTTTTTCTTTTCTACTCCCAATTATGTCTCTTCCAACTTAATACTGTCTTTTGGCTGCTGTTTGAACTAAGAAAGATCCTGAGCCCCAGGCACTATCCTTTTCTCCTCTAATCTCTCCTCATGGTTCATTCTGGCAATTTTGACTCTTGTCAAAGCCTGTTGAATGTCAGGTTAATTTTTCTGATAGAACTCACTGGAAGAAATAAGTAAATTCCTAGGGAACAAAAGATATGTTTTATCAGAAATAAGCAATAAATGGGAAAACTGCATGTCAATTAAGACAACTAGAAAAATTTTCATAGCCCCACAAAATTATAACAATGAAACAGCTATTTAGTCTATATAAGGGGAAAGTACATATATACATTCTGCCATATATTAATTAGTGTATCAATTAGTATATGATATAGGCCATAGATCTTTGGGGGTGTACTAGATAAGATCATGCAAATTGAATGCTTAGCACAGTGCTGTGCACATAGTAAGTGCTCAATAAACATTAACTATTATTTTCACTATTGTCTTACAAGTGAGTCTATATTTGACTATTAAAAGTCTGACTAATATTCAATGCAAATAAAAATAATTGGACATGTTCACTTGAAAAGTTAACACAACTCTGCTTTCATAATTGCATCTTTTGAGATTGAGCTATTAGATTATCCTGCTCACACATCACTAGTTGTAATTTACTTGAATTTTAATCTAAATTATCATTAAAATCTTTAACGTTATAGTCTGAATGGGGGGCTCTCAGAATAAATCCTATAAGGGAAAACACTAAGCAATATCAATATTGCTTAATCAATATGTAGATCATTTACATTTGAGAACCCTAAAAATATTCTACAGGTGTTTAGAAAACAGAAAATATAGGGGATTATTTTATTGTATATTATTTCTTAATGTCATATCCCAACATGGACAAAAAAGAACCCTGGGGACTGGTCTGGTCAGTAAAATGGACCTCTGATAGAGTTTCCAGTTTTGTCTCAAATCTAGGAAATGGCATCAAATGTGGACAGAAGTTTTAGGAGCAGTTGTGCTCAAAAAGGGCACAGTTGTTCCTGAGAAAAAACTCATCAATTTCCCATGATCTTTAGGGAAGCTGAATTGAGAAATAGATAGGTCAACTGAATACTGTCAATAGAAGTGAGCCAGGTATAGCAGCCCACACCTGTAATCCCAGCACTTTGGGAGGCTGAGGTGGGAGGATCCCCTTGAGACCAAGAGTTCAAGATCAGCCACGGAAATTTTTTTTGTAGAGACCCCATCTCTACAAAAAAATTTTTTTCAATTAGCTAGCCATGATGGTATGCATCTATAGTCCCAGCTACTCAGGAGGCTGCGATGAGAGGATCACATGAACCCAGGAGTTTGATTGAGGTTACAGTGAGCTATGATTGTGCCACTGCACTCTAGCCCAGGAAACAGAGCAAACCTTCTCTCTAAAACAACAACAACAACAAAAAAATGATCAGAAAAAAACCTGAATTCAGATAAATTTTTCTATATAGTTTGCCTTCTAAAATAACTGTTTTTATTAATGTAGTTGCACAAGCAGAAGTTTTGCCCTGAGAATGGAAGATACCTTAAAGGTACTGTTCTGTCCATGAGACCTACAGAGAAATTGGGGATGGTATAAAAAAGAGAGAGAAATAGAGTTCAGAGCCACACTCAGGAATACTGCTAGAATCATGAGCCACCAAGGTTACTGCCTTACCATGGCCAAATTACTAAACGCTCTGTGCCTGTGTTTCCTTATTTGTATGACAGAGATAGTAATAAACCTATGGCCTAGGAAAGTCTAGAGAATTTAAAAGCACTGAGATAATACATGGAAAGAACACTTCCAGAACATATTATTTGCTCATTAGTTGGTACTTATCATTAACATCATCACCATCATCATCTACATTTAAATGCAAAAGGGTAAAACAGGTCATCTGGGTACTTCTTCCCTGAAAGCCCCTTCAGTGATGGTAACTTTGAAAATTTTCCTATCCTTGTCATGGAATGATCACACCTTTATCATTTTCTTTAGCCTGATATCGTTTGTTAAAGATGTATCAGTAGAAAGTTCTCTAATACCATTGAAAGGGAATCAATAATTATTTTCTTTTTTAGATTTATTCCATTATAAAGATTTGAACCCACATTGTCTTTGTCAGCTCATTTCCCAAGGAGGTTGTACTAGTTCTTCATGTTTGGGATGAGATTGGTATTTTCAAAGCAACTTCGAGTATTAATTAAACAATATCTCTATGAAGCAGGTCAGTACTTTCATCTTTCAGGGTAGGTAAACAAGACACAGAGAAGTAAAATAATAATTTGCTTTAGGTCGTGAACTAGCTCATCCTTCGAATTGACTTCCTGTCAGTGAACCAGTCTGTGGTTCAGTCTGAGAGGCCAATCTACAACAAACAAAATATCAAAATACTAATTTGTATATTGGTATATGTCAGTGAATCATCAGTGCATCCTGTGCTTCATAAATCAGAGCTTTCCTTCTCATGCTCTGGATGCCTGAGCTGAACTTCCTTCCCTATCCCCCTTATTTTTCTATCTAATTTCTACTCACGCTTTATAATTTAACTCACATGTAACATCATCTAAGAAACCCTGCCTAGTCTTGTCTCATTTACAGTCTCCTATTCATTGTTCACATAGCATCCTGGATTGCACAACCTATCTCTATCATGTTCTTTTTAGATTTATTCCAGTTTAAAGATTTGAACCCATATTGTCTTTTTTTTTTTTTTTTTTTTTTTTTTTGAGGCAGAGACTCTATTATGCTAAGGGGCTCTCTGAGGAAAAGGAACATTTCTTCCTTGTCTTTATATTCTCTAGCACAATGCCTAGCACATGATATTTGCTCAGCAAATATTTTTGAAAGAAGAATGCATAATTGGGATATGTATTAGTCAGAGTAGGAGAGGAAATGCCATAATAACAAACATAGACCAAGTCTATTTCTTACTTAACAGAAATGTCTAACATAAGATGGAAGGAGGTTTTGCCCTAATAACTCAAGGAGACAAGCTAACAAGACTCCACGATCTTGTGCTGCATTATCCGAAGCAGGTAGACTTCTAGATTGCAAGGCAAGAGAAAAAAATGCTGGAGGATTACACACCAGAAATGAAATTTCCTGTGGCAATTATTTCCATCTGAAAATCATTGGCCAGAACTACTCACCCGACACCTGAAAGAGACAATGAGTGTGCTTGGATTAAAACCCTGGCTGGCATGTGTTCAATGGATAGCATCTTCTCCAATAGCTTGTCTTTGGAGGGCTATTGAAGCAAAGGGCTACTGAAGCTCCTTTGCGTAAAGAGCCACAAGTGCATGGCACATACCGACAAGTGGCTGTTGATTAGGTACTGTCTTGTGCAGGAATATTAGCTCAACTCCCTTGCTTCAGGTTGGAACAACTCTGAGGAATTTCTTACTCTCCAGAATTCTCCTGCAGGATCATTCTAAAGTCTACACTCTGTGGGACTTTTGCCTGAGATTATATTCTTACTTTGCTTTATTTCATTCTCTGTCTTGCTTGTATCATTTCCTTACCAGTCTTCCTTGAGAACATATTCTTAAATCCCTTGCACACACATTTTTGTTTTAGACACTGCATCTGGGAAACCTGGCTTAAGATAGTGCCACCTAACTAAAAGGTAATACATTATGTTTCCAGAAAGAAAGAACTGAGATAGGTGAACGCTATAATGTCTATCACAGCATAATGAAAGGCAATTGGTAGTTAAGGCAAATGTTAGATGACATGGGTCTAGCTATTTAATTCTAGCAAGAGGACTGGACACAGAGAAGAAGAAAGATAGGATTGTGCAGGAAAAGGGTCACTTCCTTTTTCTGCAGGTAAGACACTGAGGAAGCCAGGCCAGCAGTCCAAAATGCAAAGTTGAAAGAAGCCCTGCGCTTATTTCTAACAGGAGTCATTATTTAAAGGGTCATTATTAGTGCAGTAATTATAAAGGTGACAGGCAATTCAAGGGGTACAAGTCACATCAGGGTATAAATAGTAGATACAGGGAAGTGTAAATATCAGAAAAAGTCAATTTGGTGGCAGTCTGGTTCTGGGTTTTGATTTCAAAACAGGTCTGTGGTTTTGCTTGGTTTTTTTTGTTTTTTTTTTACTTTTAGGTTTTATAAAATTGCCTTCTATAATGCTATCTATTAGTCTCTGCTTTTAAAAATAATTCAAAATTAACCCATCAACAGTTACTGCCTCAAATATCATGATATCCTACAGAAATTCTAAGTTATCTGCTCTGATCCCTCCTTGCCCCATGTGTTATTTTCAAATTGTAACTGTGTCGATTATGGCAAGCAATCCAATTCACTGGTGTTTGCATACTTATTTTATGATCAAAGGCCAATTAACAGTCTATTAAACAAAGTTATGCAAATAAAAATTTCTGAAAGCAAAGAAACTCTTTTGTTAAAGGGTTTACGCTAATATTTTAAATGTTTTGTACCTCCTCCAAAACAACTCTGAGACCCATATTTTTTCTCTCAGTGCCTATTGGCTTCTGTTTTTTTAAATTTCTCAGCTGTTTTCAAATTTGGAGGAGGGTAGAAAAATGGTACCAATGTTTGGCATGGGGGTGTAGGGGTGGAACTTTGGGAAAATAAGAGATGGGATTTTTAACCTAAAAATCAGCTGTAGAATTTTAAAAATTGGACATAGAGAAGTAAACTTTTGGCCTCCTTTATACTTCCACTTGAACTGGCACAGCATTTGGATCTCATTCTCTTGCCTTGCAGGCTCTTTCTTTGACTCTTGGGTCTGTAGTGCCTTTAATTTAAGAGTTACTCATGAATCAGAAAAGGTAGAAGGGTCAGAATAAGGTTTGGGAAGAGAGGGCATGAAGGTAGATGCTTAGGACTAATTCCAGATGCTGTACTTCAGGACAGACCAGGAAAGAGGATTTAAGATTTTTTTCCACCCTATTTTACTGAGCCTGGTTTATTAGAATGGAAGCAGGGGCCCAGGGAAGATACTCTTTTCAGAAACAAAGATTGGCCAGGTGCAGTGGCTCACACCTGTAAATCCTAGCATTTTGGGAGGACAAAGTAGGAGGATCGTTTGAGGCCAGGAGTTCAAGATAAGCTTAAGCAACATAGTGAGACCCTGTCTCTACAAGAAATAAAAGAATTAGCCAGGTGTGGTGGTGCATGCCTGTAGTTAAAGCTACTCTGGAGGTTGAGGCAGGAGAATCACTTGAACCCAGGGGTTGGAAGCTGCAGTGAGCTATGATCATTCCACTGCATTCCAGCCAGAGAGACAGAGTGAGAACCTGTCTCAAAAGGAAAGAGAAAGAAAAAAGAAACAAAGATTATTTATTTGGCTAAGTTTTTATTTTGCAGGAACATAAGCTTGCCAATGAGAAATAGGTAGAATTAACCCAGTAGAAGACAATTTATTAGGCCTCTAGCAGAAATCCTGTTGGTTACAGAAGATGTCACATTATTTGCCCTTCTCCTGGAATTGGCAATATTAGTGGCAGCCTTCATTGGTGTTCGCCATTTATTTTCAGCATTTTGTATGTAAGGAGAAAGCTCATGCAGATATCTAAGTAACATGTGTGAAATAGAAAATAGTATTTGATCATTATTCTTCTGAAATATAACATTAACTTCCTAGGCGTTAATAATCCTGTTCATAATTTCTTTTTTGACAGTTTTTCTACACTTCATGGGGTAAGTGTATTAAGGATATCAATGAACTGTACATATTATCTGCTTGTAATTTTCTCCCTGGCAGTATAAAGGTGAAAACATTCTAACTCGTTAGTGTTATCTATTAGTGGGTAGGTGGTGTTTTATATATTCCTTAGTGTCTATAAAGTCTTTGGTGTGAGGGTTGCCACATGGATGTATTGGTTATTTATTTTGCCTTTTAAAACTCTATCTGTGGCCGGGCATGGTGGCACATGCCTGTAATCCTAGCACTCTGGGAGGCTGAGGCGGGCAGATTGCTTGAGGTCAGGAGTTCGAAATCAGCCTGAGCAAGAGTGAGACCCTGTCTCTACTATAAATAGAAAGAAATTAATTGGCCAACTAATATATAGAGAAAAAATTAGCCGGGCATGGTGGCGCATGCCTGTAGTCCCAGCTCCTTGGGAGGCTGAGGCAGCAGGATTGCTTGAACCCAGGAGTTTGAGGTTGCTGTGAGCTAGGCTCACGGCACTCACTCTAGCCTGGGCAACAAAGCAAGACTCTGTCTCAAAAAAAAAAACAAAAACAAAAACAAAAAAAACTCAGGCCGGGTGCGGTGGCTCACGCCTGTAATCCTAGCTCTCTGGGAGGCCGAGGCGGGCGGATTGCTCGAGGTCAGAAGTTCAAAACCAGCCTGAGCAAGAGTGAGACCCCGGCTCTACTATAAATAGAAAGAAATTAATTGGCCAACTAATATATATACAAAAAATTAGCCGGGCATGGTGGCGAATGCCTGTAGTCCCAGCTACTTGGGAGGCTGAGGCAGGAGGATTGCTTGAGCCAGGAGTTTGAGGTTGCTGTGAGCTAGGCTGACGCCACGGCACTCACTCTAGCCTGGGCAACAAAGCGAGACTCTGTCTCAAAAAAAAAAAAAAAAAAAAAAAAAAAAAAACTCAATCTGCATGTCACACAGAATAATGACTTAAATAGGGGCTAAACTCAATTTTATAGTATATTGTTTAGTTTGGGACGAGTTACTATTTTTGACATCAGGATAAGGCATCTTATAGAAGAAATAAATAATTTCAGTAAGCAGATAATAAAGAATAACATATTTTATATCTCTTGTCCCAAACCAGATTTCTTTGTATCTAACTTTTTCTTTTCTTTATCTCTCTCTCTTTTTTCTTTTTTTTGAAACAGAGTCTGACTCTATTGCCTGGGCTAGAGTGCCGAGGCATCAGCCTAACTCACAGCAACCTCAAACTCCTGGGCTCAAGCGATCCTCCCACCTCAGCCTCCCAGGTAGCTGAGACTACAAGGATGTGCCACCATGCCCGGCTAATTTTTAAATTTTTTGTAGAAACAGTCTTGCTATGCTGTTCAGGCTTATCTCAAACTCCTGGGCTCATGTGATCCTCCCACCTCCACCTTCCAAAGTGCTAGGATTACAGGCGTGAGCCACTGCACCTGGCTACATCTAACTTTTTCTTTGTAGAAACTGAACACCTAAAGCCATGTTAGTTTGCACTGCTGTTACAATGAATTATCATAAAAATCTGAGTTATGTCATCAGGAACATTTAGGGGCCAATTCCCTAATCTTACTGTACCCAAACCTTTCTTTTAGACTCTCTCACTCTCTCTCTCTTTCTCTCTCTCTCGTAAAGGATGACAAAATATTGTTTCAGCTTGGTGAGTGGAGACTTCATAGCTTTCTATGTCATGTTTATTTATCAAGGTATCTGTACATGTGTTTGGATCAATATTATCTCTATTAGCATTAGAGATATTTGTGAAGACAATGATAGATTCCAAGAATCTGAGTCAGCCTTAAATTTCAGACTAGCCCAACTACCTATTAAACAGGGATAAGCCACTGCAGTCTTAAAACTAACGATCGAATTTTTTTGTGTGTATTAATTAAGCATTCTCCACTGGTAACTAAATGGTTTATATAATTTGGAGAAATAACACTAAATTTCAATTAAGAGTACAAGTTTAAATGTAATAGATTTCTTCTTAAAAATGGTCCAATTTATTTCATAGCTTCAGCTCCTAAGCTGTCATTGCTAGACTTACCTATTAACCTGATATTTTAGTCTAGTTGTATTCATGTGTAAGCCTTAAATATTGTTTATCGAGTTCAACCTTGACAGGATATTTATAATGTTGTCTATTGGCTCTAATGAAAGTGTTTTTGTTTTTTGGAAACTAAAATATCCCACATTTTAATTTTCAAATGAAATTTCTTTTCAAAGAAAACACTATATTACTTTATTGCAGACATTATATTTTAAAGAACATTTAAATAATTTCTTTTTAGTGCAATAGATACAATCAACCAAAACTCTTAGAAAGGCTGACAAAATATTGCTTTAGTTAGGCGAGCAGGACCTGCACAGCCTTCTGTGTCATGTTTATCCAAGCAATAAATTACTTTTTTAGACAAAAATCATCCTCTGAAATTGCTTGAGCTTCTTCTGAAGTAAAGGTATTGAATGCATAGTATTGGGAACATTTTATTTTGCTTTTTATCAAGTGCAATTATTTTCCACTTGATAACTAACATCATAGAGATACAGATAGGTTTCTTATATGTTACTGTTTTCCCATTCATATTGAGTCCATTTTTAATTTGCCCCAATAAAGGTTCTTCTTACTCTATAACTTAATTTTGTTGGCCTCTTAAACAGAAGTCTTTTTGAAAGTAATCTTTAAACACTGAGAAATAGTTATCAAATTTGAATTTAATGCCTGATGTTATTCCCTTGAAAGTTATTTCAAAAGATAGATAAAAGTCATTTTTTAAAGTTTTGATAGAATATAGATACTGGCTTCTTATTAGGTGTTCATCTTCCTTGAAGTTTCATAAATCAAATGAATAACAAGTGCCTCCCATTTTAGTCTCTCTTGAGAAATATGCTAACAGTATCACACATATACAAATAGGTTAGTATGTGAAAAAGGTAACAAAGAAGAAATTAAATGAAAATTAAGTGCCTTTGGGATTTAAAACTCTTAGGAAGCCTTGAAATCTAGGTTAAAAACATCAGAAAAGACAGACTGCAATTCATACTCAGGTAAAGGTAACCACCGATAGGTTGGTGTGATATATACTGAGCAAATTAAGACACAGAAAGCTACTTATTTAGCTTATTTGGATTCACATTAACTTTAGCCAGCTTTTGTGGGTTTATGAGTCTTTTTTGGAATCTGAGGAAAGCCATGAGCCCTATCCTCAGGAGGGAGAGGCACTTAAACACAAACATACAAATCTTGCATGTAATTTCAAGAAGTTTGCACTCATTGAAGACTGTCCATTAACTACATAGGGATTTGTATTAGTGAGGACTCTAATGTTGCAAATAAGATAAATCCAACTCATATTATCTTAAGGCAAAGATCAATATATTGCCCATATATCTGGGAAGACATTAAAATAACTCAATGGCTATAAGAAGGCAATCCCTAGAAGAACTGGCTTTGGAAACTCAGCATCAAAATGCTCTGTCTGCTTGTCTTCACTTCTTTTGGCATAGTAATCTCATTTTCTCCTGCCACAGAGATACCATCTTCACATGGTTGAGAACACATCTGCCAGCAGGTCCAGCTCAGCAACCCCAGGAAAAATTGTTTCTCTCACCACCTATGTATTAAACTCAGAGAAGAATTATATCTCTGCTTAGGTCACTTGCCAATCCACTGATCCCTGTTGCTCAAAGTAATCAAATCAATCTGAGTTCCATGGCCACCTCTCTGGTATGAAGGTGAGGGGGGCAGAGTTTGCAACTAGAAGGAAGGGATGGAACACTTTAAAAGTATAACCAACATCCATGGGTTCCTACATCAGGAACCTAAGACAATCGAGATAATGGCAAAGAGTTACCTTTCTCAACCTTTATCAGAGAACTATTTCAAGTCTTTACCAATCAAATGTGAGAATGGAGAAGACAGAGGTAAGCTGGCAAGCAATGGATAACTGAGGCTGTGTCCAGGGGGTCAGAGTGTCAGTGTTCTGCTGGGGCAAAAATGTATCCATACAGATTTTTTTTTTTTGAGACAGAGTCTCACTCTGTTGTCCTGGCTAGAGTGCAGTGGTGTCAGCCTAGCTCACAGCAACCTCAAACTCCTGGGCTCAAGCGATCCCCCTGCCTCAGCCTTCCAAGTAGCTGGGACTACAGGCATGCGCCACCATGCCCAGCTAATTTTTCTCTATATATTTTTAGTCGGCCAATTAATTTCTTTCTATTTATGGTAGAGATGGGGTCTTGCTCTTGCTCAGGCTGGTTTCGAACTCCTGAACTTGAGTGATCTGCCCGCCTCAGCCTCCCAGAGAGCTAAGATTACAGGCATGAGCCACCACGCCCGGCCTGCATATAGATTTTTAAAATATATTTTACTGATATAAAAAATGAGTGGCACACAATTTATTAAAATGATAAAATAGTCATTATTTTTTATGATTTTCATATAGCCAATTGATTCTATTCTAATGCTTTTGCTGACTTTTGCTGAACTGTATCCTCCCTAAATTATGGTTGCAATGAAGAAACAACTGTTCAATAAACATGAAAGTTGGTTGATATTTTCTTTTTCATTGACAGGTAAGATGTCAGAAATTCACTCATTTGTCTACAGTGTGAGCAGCTTCCTTGCCGAATTGGATAATAGTTTTTGAACAAAGGCATGCCACAGAGATAATGTGGGATCAGTTCCAGACCCAGCAATAAAGCGAATATTGCAATAAAGCATGTCACACAAATTTTTTGGTTTCTTAGGGCATGTAAAAGTAGTGTTTATACTATACCATGGTTTATTAAGTGAGCAATAGTATTATGTCTAAAAATACAATGTACATACCTTAATTTAAAAATATCGTATTGCTAAAAAGTGCTAACGATCATCTGAGCCTTCAGTGAATCATAATCATTTTGCTGGAGGAGGCCCTTGCCTTGATGTTGATAGATGTTGACTGATCAGGGTGGTGGTTGCTCAAAGATGGAGCTGCTGTCGCAATTTCTGAAAATAAGAAAACAGTGAAGTTTGCTGCATCTATCAACTCTTCTCCTCATGAAAGATTTCCCTGTAGCATGCAATGCTGTTTGATAGCATTTGGCCCACAGTGAAACTTCTTTCAAACTTGGAGTCACTCCTCTCCAACCCGCCACTACTTTATCAACTAAGTGTATGGACTATTTTAAGTCTTTTTTGTCATTTCAACAATATTCACAGGATCTTCACCAAGAGTAGATTCCATCTCAAGAAACTACCTTCTTTGCTCTTCCATAAGAAGCAACTCTTCATCCGTTCAAATTTGACCATGAGATTGTAGTAATTTAGTCCCATCTTTGGGCTGCACTTCTAATTCTAGTTCTGTTGCTATTTCCACCATCTGTGCAGTTAGTTCCTGCACTGGAGTCTTGAACCCTTCCAAGTCATTAATGAGGATTAGAATCAACTTATTCTAAACTTCTGTTAATGTTGATATTTTGACTTCCTCCCATGAATCATGAATGTTCTTAATGATATCTAGAATGGTGAATCCTATCCAGAAAGTTTTTTTAAAATTTCAGAATATTATGGGAGTACAAACACTTTGGTTACATAAATTGCCTTTGCACCACCTGAATCACAGCTACAAGTGTTCTCATCCCCCAGATAGCAAGCACTGCATCCATTAGGTGTGAATTTACCCATCACCCTCCTCCCCCTTCCCACCTGCCTGACACTTGATGAATGTTACTTCCCATATATGCATATAAGTGTTGATGGATTAGTGCCAATTTAATGGTAAGCACATGTGGTGTTTATTTTTCCATTCTTGGGATACTTCACTTAGAAGAATGAGCTCCAGCTCTATTCAGGATAATTCAAGAGGTAATTCACCATTTTTTTAATGGCTGAGTAGTACTCCATACATATACCACATTTTATTAATCCACAAGCTTCTGCACAGCCAAGGAAACTATCATTATAGCAAATAGACAACCTACAGAATGAGAAAAAATATTTGCATGCTACACATCCAATAAAGCAGTGATAACTAGAATCTATATAGAACTCAGGAAAATCAGCAAGAAAAAAATCAAACAACCCCATTAAAAAGTGGGCAAAGGACATGAACAGAAACTTTTCAAAAGAAGATAGACTAATGGCCAACAAACATTAAAAAATGCTCAACATCTCTAATCTTCAGGGAAACGCAGATCAAAATCACAATGAGATATCACTTAACTCCAGTGAAAATGGCTTTTATCAAAAAGTCCCAAAACAATAAATATTGGTGTGGATACGAAGAGATAGGAATACTCACACACTGCTGGTGGGACTGCAAATTGGTACAACCTCTATGGAAAGTAGTATGCAAAGAACTTTTCCTTTGCATTCACAATTTGGCTAACCGTTTGGCTCAAGAGGCGTAGCTTTTGATCTGTCTCAGCTTTAGACATGCCTGCCTCACTAAGTTTAGTCATTTCTAGCTTTTGATTTAAAGTGAGAGACATGCAACTCTTCCTTTCACTTGAACACCTAGAGGCCATTGTAGGGCTGTTATTTGACCTAATTTCAATATTGCGGTATTCCAGGGAATATGGAAGCCTGAGGGGAGAGAGAGAGATGGAGGACGGCTGGTTGGAAAAGCAGTCAGAACACACAGAACATTTATTAATTAAGTTCGCTGTTGTATAGAGGCATGCTTCATGGTGCCCCAAAACAGGTATAATAATAACATTAAAGATCAGTGATCACAGATCCTCAAAAAGAAATAATAATTATGAAAAAAGTTTAAAATATTGCATGAATTACTAAAATGTAACACAAAGTGAGCTCAGGCTGTTGGACAAATGGTGCCAATAGACTTGCTCCATGCAGGGTTGCCACAAACTACCAATTTGTAAAAAATGCAGTATCTGTGAAGCACGATAAAGCAAAGCACAAGAAAATGAGGTATGCTTGTACTTGAAGGATAGTTGTTTGTGACATTCACAATGTAACAGCTAGTCATGACAGTTATAAAGTTTACTACACATTATTAACATTCTCTTGATCACTTTCCTAACTCTACAAAACCAACAAAACAATAATTCAATCATTTATTTGTTATTTGCCAATTTCTATTGTGTAAATACTGCCACTACAGCCAGTTTTCAGCTACCAGCAGAGTATCACTGAACACAGAGTTGACAAGAGATGTGCACTAGCAGTCCACTCTGCAGTATTTTCACCATACAATAGACGTGAATAACCTCAGAAATATAGAAAATAGTAGAAAGCAGTAAAATAATTGGGAAGTGAAGATTTTTGAGTTTTTATTACTTTGTTTTATATATATTATTTAATTATAAGTTTATATACTTTAATTTTTAATAATGGCTATATTAAAATATCATTTTTAGCAAAATTCCAAAAATTTAACAATTGCCCTTGTAAGCCAGTCCAAAACAGTGTGAGCATAGCCCTAAAGATGGTTTGCATAATTCCTATGATGAAATTTTTAATTGAGAAATAATAATTTGAAGTTATTGTTAATAACTTAGCTGACATGTAAAATTGAGGTCTGTCATGACACCATTATGATTTATCTAGAACAATAT
Organism: Microcebus murinus; assembly: GCF_040939455.1. Classification (NCBI taxonomy): domain Eukaryota; kingdom Metazoa; phylum Chordata; class Mammalia; order Primates; family Cheirogaleidae; genus Microcebus; species Microcebus murinus. Next base: position 33,000,991 of record NC_134112.1, read on the forward strand.
ACTCAATAACTATGAGTAGGTGGATATCCAGTATCAAACACTCAAATTTTAATGGCTTCACTTGATAATTTAGCAAGTTTTAGATTATTTACCATTTCAGATTTGTCAAATTGATTTTTGTCTTTTATTAGTGCAAGTGATTGAGAAGTTATTGTATCACATTTACAAAAAGTGTAATTTCCATAAGGCTTATATTTTAGCTAGTAAAAGAAGCAAATCAGAATCTCTGAAGGCCTTTTTTGCTCCTTCATTGGTGTGACTAAAATTTGACTTCTATTTTTTATGTTATGAATTTTATCAGAATCTTTTTATACTATAATTTTTTTCACACACTCTTTTTAATCTTCTAAAAAGTAGAAATAGACAGAGCGTGACAATGAACACTAAGTATATACTGTCTATCTCAGAGATGGTACCATCATTTAATGAATATGATTTTGCTAAGAAATAGGACTAAAGGAAAATAACAGTGACAAACACTTTTGATATTTTACTTTACTTTTGTGTATTTAGAATCGAATATAGACTTTCCTGCAACTCAAACTCTTATATGCTTTAAGCAACAAGAGAAATGGATAAATGAGAGTGACTGCTGAATAAATTAAGTTGGAAATTGAACAGCAATTGTGTCATTCAATAATTATTTTATCTTGATGTTGAATATAGACATTTTGCTTTTAATCATTGTGCAGTTGTAAAAAGCTATTAGTTTTCTCAATGTATATTTTTAACATTAATGTCTTTATTTCTTAAAATAAGTAAAACCCCAAACTCCTATGTAATTATATGAGATACAATATATCAAAAATGTTTCTAAGGAATTGGTTAAAAATGAAAAGTATAATAAGGCTAATAAAATAAGAGAAAGATAATCTGAAGTTAAGGAGAAAAATCTGACATGCCTGAAAATAAATTTACATTAGGAGTCTGACATGTCAAAAATGGAAGACTTTGCAAATTGACTTTGGACTTAACTTCCTGTAAATGTTCATGTGCTGTAGTAAAATAGGGCTTCTGATGAAGATAGTGTGCAATCTGTACTTTGAGATTTGTTCTTTTTGGTGGTTACAGATCACAGGACCATCCCTTTCTACCCTAATGAGGCTCAGAGGCAGCCTGAGCCCATGGTCATGGAGTTTGCCATAGGGGTTAGGGACTAGCCTAAGGAGAAAGAAGATGAGTTAGTTATCAATGATAGACTCATCATTGTCAGAAGCAAGTGAGGAGAGGAGGATGCAGTTGGTCTAGAAAAGCAGAAAAGCATAGGTTCCTGAGGGAGAAAAATGAAGCAGAACAAATCGGACACAGCTCCTTCCTTAGAAGCAGAGGCAGAATGAAAGAAATAGACTCCATATCCTTGGGTTACAGTATAGGCATGGCATGAGGCAGAGGCTAATTGGCATGAGGCAGACATATACAAATCATATTGATGTCAATGATAGAGGCCTCCAGTGGGCTTTGTGAGATTGGCTGAATGTATAATGTCATGTCAATCAATGAGAAAAATTCAATAATGTGAGATTAGCAATTTACAATCAGGAAAGGCAAGGTTTGTTTACGTTATAATAGAAATGTGGTTAGATTTTCACAAATTAACGTGGGAAATCAGATAAAACTTTACTGGGATGATATTCTTATCTCTTCTTATAAGAGAAGGGGAAAAAGCGGGTAAACTGGAAAAACAAGTCATTACTAGATGAATGAGTTTATTTCAAGAGATCCTCATGAGAAATGGACTGTAAAAAGCAAGAAATGCTTGGGAAAAGGAGTTTTTTTTTTTTTTTTTTTTTTTATTGGCCATCCAAAAGGTGTATTAACTCCTAGAACTGAGTGTGAACTTGTGGGAGCTTGTAGGAAAAAGAGTTAGTTTCAAGTCAGAAAAGTCTAGATTCAAATGGATTTGCCATTTATTAGCAGAGAACTCTTAGGCAGATTATCCTTCTGAGTCTTAATTTACTCATTTTAAAAATGGAGCCAGAAATACCCCATGAAGTTTGTAGGTGACAAGGTACACAATGCACCTGGAACAGAGCAGGCATTCAATAAACATTAGTTTCCCTGTTCACCCAAGTGAACTGTTCAGTGCCAGAGACTCTGTCAGAGGTGAGAAGCACCTGGAAAACATCCCCAGGGCAAAACCTGCCTCAATCCAGGTGACTAGAGAGTCATTGTTTAACGCTCATTCCTGAGCCAAGCACCTAGCTATTCTCTCTTCCTTAGTTCTCAGTCTCACCACATTTTTGGATTATAGGTATTAAAACTCTCTGGAAGACTCTCAGGATTTTTAGAGCAACTGCTCCCTAATACTGGTCCATACCTGTCTCTTATTCACCTTTATTCCTATTCCATTACTTGGTTGTCTTTTCTGAGTAGTCTGGGTAGAGCAGGGTCTTGAAGTCACCCTCTGCCCCCAGAGATCTTAATCTTTATGTGTGTGTATATCTGTCAGTCTAATTTGTAATACCCAGTGCTTTATTAAAGTAGTTGTCCTTAGAGAACTGTGTATCTATGAAGATATCCTTAAGTAATATTATTATACTTAAAAACAGTCCCCTCATTTTGAGGGGGAAAAACCCAAAGACAGTGAACATTCCTCAGGTTAGACACTTGCTGCTCTCAGTATGTATTTTACTTGAATTACGTATTCCTAGCTGCTACAACAAACAATCTAAAATAATGTCACTCATGCAAAGTTCAAAGGTGGGCCAGGCGTGGTGGGTCACGCCTGTAATCCTAGCACTCTGGGAGGCTGAGGTGGGCGGATTGCTCAAGGTCAGGAGTTCGAAACCAGCCTGAGCGAGACCCTGTCTCTACTAAAAATAGAAAGAAATTAATTGACCAACTAAAAATATATATACAAAAAATTAGCCAGGCATGGTGGCGCATGCCTGCAGTCCCAGCTACTTGGGAGGCTTGAGCCCAGGAGATTGAGGTTGCTGTGAGCTAGGCTGATGCCTTTGGCACTCACTCTAGCCAGGGCAACAAAGTGAGACTCTGTCTCAAAAAGAAAACAAAAAAACAAAGTTCAAAGGTGATTTTCTGATTTGGTGGATAGGTTCTCCTGTTTGGTTCCTTCCATTTTGAGTCTGTATTATCTCAACTTGTACATCCAAGGTTACTGTGGAAGATGGAGAGAGAGGAGGATTGATACATTTAATTGATTTGAGCTAGTTACATCACCCTACCTAAAAGGTAGGATATGTAATCTCCTTCAATGCACAGGAGGAAAATGAAATGACTAGGTGAACACATAGCATTGTCATGCCACAGAAAGATTTAGAGATATATTATGAAACATTGCTTCTTTCCCACAAGCCAACAGCTCCTAGATTAACAACAACTTTCTTCTAAAGACAAAAATGAAATTTGGAAACTTGATTATATTTTTACAGTGTAGAGTTTCAGTGTAACTAAAATTTCTGGCATTAGCATAAAGTTAAGTGAATTACCCAGAAGAATGTACACAGTTTCAAACAAAGTAAAAGCTCTTGTTTAAGAAATCAACAGTCTTTTACAGAGTACTGTAACACAATTAAGATCATAATAACATAGAATTTAATTTCAGGGCAACAAAATTACATTTAAAAAATGCTGTAATTCATATCTTAAGCTTAGGATAGCTAGAATGGCCATCTTTTTTTTCCCCGCGGTTTTAAGCACACTAAATATCAAAGTAAAATTTTGTAATATTTTGTCTGTGATATTTCCCCTATTAGTTTCCTGCCTTGCTCTAAATAGAGAGAAAATAATACATAAAGGCTAAGAGGAAGTGGCTTGTAGTTCAATGATATGATCATAAGATTTGAAGAAAAAGCCAGTTCTCATCTATTTCTTTTCCCAGTTTTTGAAGGCTAAATTACATCAGGCAAAAATGTAAAGAATATAAATATCCTCTTTGTACCTTATAACCACCAGATGTGGTGTGATAATAGATGTTCCTGATATGAATTCCATAACCCTATGATCTTTAAATTTGAATAGTTAGCCCATTTAAGATTTCATGAATAAAATAATGTGTAAACAAATTAGCATATTCCATGATTGTATTAGAGGATTCTTTGGTAAATAGCCAGTCATGTACCTTTACCCAGAAGGCAGACATCTCACTTATAGAAACACAGTTAAAAACATAAATTCCTTCATTCATCCTTCTGCCACTTCTACCGATAAAAACAAACACGTCCCATTCAAAGCAGAACATTTAGCTCTCTGTTAGCAACAGCAAGAACACTTCCCCAGCAACAGGAAAACTCGAAAAGGACATCTATTTTTAAAAATAAAATGTGAAGCCCTCAGCATTTTGCTGATTTAGTGAACAAGACAGAGTACAAATCTTATTCATTCAAATTAGGTGAATGTCCTATAGATTTGAAGAATAAATAATCTGATTGCACATGCCTTTTATTTGTGGTGTTTATACACCAGGCCTTTTCTGGAAAATTCTATGATTTTTCTGTTCATGGATATTTATACATATGGCCATTATAAGGTAGGTGGTGTCTCATTTTAAATAGAAAGGTGGTAATTCAAGGAGATCATTACCATACACAAAATAGTTCACAGAAGTATGTGCCACTGCTCAGTGGCAAGGTTTTTGTAAAAGGTGATGATGAATATGCTTGTTGAAGGAAAGTGATAGGAAAATGAACTGCAACTTATTTTTGTTAAATATCACAGTTTTAAAATGAGAAGAAATCTTAAGAAGCATTTGATCTTGAGCCACAGGGCATTATCCAATGATCAAAATAAAAACCCATTGTATTAATGTAGACAGTACATTAGTGTTAATCCAATTATATGTTTCAATCTCATTATTTTACAGAAAAGGAAACTTAAGCTCAACAAATGGAGAATTTTCACTCCCAGGTTTAATCTTATTTAATAGCAAAGGCAGGGCCACAATGCAAATCTTCTCGGCTTCTAAGCTAATATTATGGGGTGTATGTGTAACAACTCTTCCATTTAATTTTGTGTACATTTATTATAAATAGTTTTTAATTTAAAATTTTTATTGAAAACAAAACGATCACCATATGTGAAAGGGTGAAACCATGCCAAATCAACTTTGTGCCAATTAACATATCACCATTTACAAACAATAGTAATTCTTAAAATAATCTATTTTTTAAAATCTTAGTTGTTAAGCTAGTAAAATAGGAAGCAGTACAATGACAGTCTTTGATTTTACCCTTCCTTTGTAAAAATGAAACCAGCTGAGGTAAGTCTTAAATATGGGGACATATTAGTCTTGGTCTTTGAGTACTGATTCCTTTTCTCATTTCCTCCTTTGGCTGAAAGCAAAAACAGGAGGTGAAAGGCCAATCACAACATTTATGATTTACGTAAGAAAGTAGAGACAAAGATAGTTGAAAATTTTAGTTCTTAAAGTTAGCTTAATTAATATACTTGAAGACTTACACATATACATAATTTTGAATTAGATAATGCTAATGATATACACACATACACATATAGATATATGTGTATACATATGCACATATATGTATACATATATATCTAATTTTTTCTTTTAATATTGGCTCTATTATTAGCTGTGTAAACTTTGGCAAAAATTTTAAGTCTCTGGGCCTCAGTTTCCTCATTTCTTTAATGGAAATAGTAATAGTTCCTATCTTATTGGATTGTTGTGACTCACTTAGAACTGAGTCTGGCACATGGTAAGAACTTAATAATATCAGATAATTAGGTATTATAGAGAAATAGATTGTGTTTATATGTGTATCGTGTATATATCAATTGTGTGTATATCAATATACACAATTGGTATCAATATACACAATATATTGTGTATATATCAATATCTCTGTATCTAAGTGAAATTTGTTCAATAAAATCATCGGTTGTTTGGTTCTATAGATAAACATGTAAAAGCAATTTTTTATGTGCTTCCCCCTTTTTCTTTATGTTTTAGGGTTGAGAAACTATTCTGTATGATACTATAATGGCAGATACATGACATTATGTATTTGTCAAAACTTGAACTTCCAAGCACAAAGAGTGAAACTTAGTGTATTATATGTAAATTAAAAAAGCAAATATTTAGGAAGTAGGCAGATCTCAGGAAGGAATGCAGACTTCAAAAAGAGGATCTAACTGTATTATAAATGTATGAAACAACCTCACTGAAGGGGTTGGGGAAAAGGCACTGAACTAAGTAACTTTGGAAATGATTGGTCCATAATACTAAAAAAAAAAAAGGAACTGCACAAGGGCACTATACTCTAGTTGATAAATTTGTTTTCCATAGGGGTATGGATTAATAATTCTGATACTGCTACACATGTATTTTCAAATTGAACAATTAAGTAAATGGATGGCAGATGAGAGGAGCCAGATTTCTCACTGTTAAAGTGGGAATTCCAGATAACCAAGGGGAAGAGACTAGAATGACCCATCTGGTAACGGATTAGAGTTGCAGACATCAGTATGAACTCATGTTTAGCTTAATATAGATACAGATGGTTACATACAGAAATATTTATAGATAGGTGTATATACATGGATTACTATACAGGTATAAAATTCCTTGGTCTGTCAGCTACCAAAATTTAAAAGCCATGACACCCCAAGCAGCAAACAGCATTCCTAGAGCCTAGATCTTGGTTTCTAACACCATTCTCCAATAAAAGAAACCAAGATTTCTTAAAGAAATGGCCTGTTCTAGGCCTGGGGTACGATGGCCCTGGAGCATCTTATAGTACCAGAAAGTAAGAAAGTGCTCAAAAGCAAACAGAAAAACATCCTCCATTGATGGGAGTATGTTAAAAGGACATAGGACAACTGAAAGAGCTCCAGTGGCCAAAGCTGGGAAAATCTGAACAACAAAATCAGGTAGTGTTGGATTATAACCCAAAGTATAAGACAAATACCTATATGTCCATACTCATATAAATAAATGATCACATGGAGAAGAAATAAATAAAAATTCCAGGTAGTTTATTTAGATACTTCACCCTCAAGAATACTTCACCCCTCTCTTGTAGGCTACACATAGTGACCTCCTTCCAAAAAATATAGTGTAAAAGGGAGGGAAAGAGAAAGTTAATAGTGAAGGAACTTGACAAACACTACCTCAGTCAGATGATAAAGGTCAACATCAACAATGAATATAAATTAGGTTGATAGTATGTATCCTTGATAGGTAACCTGAGGCAAGTTACTAAATCTCTAGTGGTTTCTAAGGATAGTAAGATCTACTGTGATGTTTTTTTCAAATGTTAAATATAATATATGCAAAATGCCTACCACTGTGTTTGGCCCATTGTAGGAACTTAAAAGTGATATCCATAATTAACTGTTTAAAAAGTGCTCTAGATGTAACTTTTGTGGTGTAAAAGTATTTGTTTTAAAACTATTAACTAAGGTGCCATTGACCTAGCAATACCTCTGAAATATACCACAGATGTTTACATATTTATAATATGGTTCTTTCTATTTAGATCTATGTATTATAGAGCTATTATTGAAGAGAGATTGGTATTTCATTATGCTTGCATTTGTTAGTACAGTCTCATATTATTTATGCCTCTCTTAGTCTTGAGTTGGCACAATATTTCTTCAACAAGTAATATGCAAGCTGGGCACAATGGCTCACGCTTGTAATCCTAGCACTTTGGGAGGCTGAGGCAGAAGGATTGCTTGAAACCAAGAGTTTGAGACCAGCCTGGGCAATAGTGAGACCCCATCTCTACAAAAATAAAAAATTAGCTGAGCATGGTGGGGGTGCACTTGTAGTCTCAGCTTCTCTGGAGGCTGAGGCAGGAAGATTACTTGAGCCCAGGAAATTTGAGGTTGCAATGAGCTATGAGGATGCCACTGTACTCTAATCTGGGCAACAACAGAGCAAGACCCTGCCTCAAAAAAAAAAAAAAAAAAAAAAAAAAAAAAAAAGCAAGCAAGCAAAGCAAAGTATGTGCTGGGCTAGACTTCAGATTACTCTGAATGCCCTGAGATTTCTGCTTACTATTGCCCTATAAAACTATAACAAAGAATCAGGATATCCTACTGCTGTCTGTTCTTAGAATGTGTCTCCTCTGCTGTCAATGCATTATTTCAATACTGATTTGCTGGCTTTGACACTGGACTTCGTTAATGAATGTATAGTACTACTTAATGTTCAGTAGAGGTGGTAGTTAACATTGATAATACTGTATTATGAACAAACTGGAGTTAATAGAAAGGTTTAAGACACCAAAATAGTAAATGTGACAATTGTTTGATAGATGTACTTGCTTGGGAGTTAATGTTATACTGTTTCTGCTTCTCAAATAGGAATTAGAGCCAATTTATGAGAACTTGAATATGTAGAAGCAATGGTTTTTGTTGCAAACCTAAAAAACAGGTGACCTGGATATTCTTAATCTTTGCTTGTAGGTTTAAAAATCTACTAAACCTGGCAGTGGCCTGTTTAAAAGCATCTCACATTTGATTTTTGCCACTTACCTCTTCTCATCATCCTTTCCTGTATTAATCGGACAGATTGGACACTGCTGCTGAGTAATCAAACCTTTTGCAATAACAACACAGATGCATCCTTAGCATGTGCTTCTTAAGATAGCTTGTTTTGCTTTGTTTTAAATTTCTGATTGATAGCCAAAGAACCCTGCAACTCAGATCATCCTGTCCTAAGGAAACCTAAGGTCCTCTACAACAACTGATATGAATAGGATGTTTTTAAGACTACACAGAATGAAATTGCAATTTGTAGCAAATTAGGTGATTACTTTTTTTAAAGCTGCTTCTGTAAGCATTCTATTCCAACTATACTACTTCAATTTCCATAAATCTCTGAAATAGCATACCCTATTTGTTGCTTCCCTTACTAGTGAATTAGCTTTGACTCATGCCCAAGAGGTATTTGTGTAGCAATATGAAGGGAAAGGTGTAGCTCACAAACCTGTCATAAACTTTTCTTTAACATTCTAGTGGCAGTAGAAGTGATATTCCCCTAATTGCAAGGTAAGAACACACAATGCCCAATTTTTGAATAATTTAATCTTTCAACACCAAGGATTTTGTTTTTAAAATAGCTTTAATTAGGCCTTTTCCTTTTGAGGTCTTATAGGAAATTACTCATCTATTCATTTAAGAAATATTTTTGGGCATTTACTCTGTGCCATGCACTATTCTAGTATTTTAGGTACTAAAGAAACAACATTGAGCAAAAGAGAAAGTCCCTGATCTCGTGGAGCTTACATTCTGGTGGAAAGAAGACAGACGACAGGAAAGAAAAATAGTAAGTATTAATAATTTATGTTAGAAGGTATAAGTACTATGAAAAAATCTGAATTAAGGAAAGGAGGATCCTGGGGAAGAGGCAATGTTTTAAAAGAGATGATTTGGGTAGGTTTCTTTGAAAAAGGAAATTTTTAAGCAAAGAATCGACAGAAGTGAGGCATTGCCATGCAGACATTTGGTGGACAGATCCTTCAAAATAGAAATAATAGTGCAAAGGCCTCATGGCAAGAGGATGCCCTGGTGTTACAGAAGCCGGGAGCAGGTCTGTGTAGCTGGAACAAAGTGCTTAGTAGAAATGAGGTCAGGGAGGAGGGGCTGGAGTAGGACTTGGGAGGCCAGCTAGCATAGGTTTTTTAGGTTGCAGAAAGGACTCTGGCTGTGAAAATAGGGAAGCCATTGGAAGAGCTGAGTTTGGCTTTCTTCTGGGTCTATAGACAAACTTCTGAATGTTAAAAAGCATATCCAAGTCATATCACAGTTTGGTTTAAACCTCAAGTTGTGTCTAAACTTAATTTACCACCTTTAAAATAGTAAAAATGCCTTGCTTCTGGAAAAGGGGAAAAGACATGGAGAATAAAATTGAATACTCAAGCCAGACACCTAATTACAGTTTTAATTCACTAGCTAGTTCTTAAATATTAATGAGCCTCCTTCTCTGTTTTCTTATTTACCAGTTGGAACAGTATCTTTTTCCAGATTCCTTGTTGTCGCTAGTATCTCTTGGTTTCCCTTAATACCTCAGTCCAGGCAGTATTTTCCAATCTTATTTTCTATTCATGGCTTAATCTGTCAATACCAGTAACACATTTCATTGTATCGCAGTGGTCAGAATTTTGCTGGTCCAAGAATGTAGAAATTATGCATAAAATGTAGATTAAAACAACAACAAAAACTACTCTGCTTCAATTAGTTGAACTGAGCAAAATCAGAGTTTTTCTTGAATTTTTACATGACTGCTTAAATGAACCATTCTGTTTCCTTGTGTGTACACAATAGACTAGAGATAATATTAATACAGGTTTGCATTGCCTTTACTTATTGTTTTGAGAATTTAAGAGTAGTGTATTAAGTAAATTTCATTTAGCATAGTAGTACTATTGTTAAGATGACGGGAAAGATTCTGGCAAAGGGGAAAGAACTACTGGCCTTAGTTTCCCCAAATGCCTTTGTACCCCTTGTAAGAATGAGATGGAAGTGTTTCGAATGTGAAGCCTGAACATTTACTTCACAATTTCAATTTCCTTGGAAACTGGTTTCTAACATACAACAGGATAGCACACTCTGCCAGCATGTTCGGGTAGACTACTTTCACTACAATTCAGGTACAATTGACTGCCTTTAAGTCCGCACATTGTAACCCACCTAGTGGTGGATGCAGAATGGTGTCAGTCTCAGGAATTTCTATCTATGCATAATTCCAGAATTCGGTTCAATTTAAGCTGGGACTATTTACAACATCATCTGCTGAACTTTGCTCATCCTGATACATTGTATACATCCTAATACATTGTATAAATAAGCCAGCAAAGTGGTAGAGACAAAGCCTGTTTTAATTTTTTTTTTTTAAGGTCTCTTACTTGAAGCAAAACTAAGCCGTCATTGTTATGCAGGTGCTGGCCAATCGCCAAAACAGCTACAGTCCAACTCTGCTAGGATGGAGTAAAGCCGATATGCCCGTATCACATCTACAACCTGTCACGCATCCCCGCAAAGAACTCACTGAGGATTGGTAGGGACAAAAGAAAGTTTCGGGCAAAGTTTAGGAGAGAGGAACTGCGCGGGAGCAGTACCAGATAACATTTAAATGCCAGGTAGTGAAGAAAGCCGAACGCCCAGGGTGCCCTTCGGTCGCCGCGGGGCCAGGGAGATGCGAGAAGCAAGTTTTTCTACAGGAAATCTGTCGCCTTGTCCCCGAGACGACCGAGATCCCCGGCGCCATCAGTCGAGTTCTGGGCCTCTGCCATTCTCGCTCCTCCCCAAGGCTGGCAGGCCCTGGCGTGTGGCGGACGGGCAGCCCCCGCGGACGCGCGCACCGGCGTCCAGGAGATTCCGGCGCGGGAGCCTCGCTCCACTCCCTGCAGTCCCAGGTTGGCCCCAGAGTCCAGCCCTGGAGGCCTGGCAGCCGGCGCCCACTCGAAGGGACCGCCCCCGCTTCTCCGCGCGCCGGCGCTATGGAGACGGTCACGAGACGCCGGCTGCTCCTGCGCCCGCCAATGGGAGCGCACGTCGCGGGGAGACGCGGACGTCGCTCTTCCAAGATGGCGGCGCGTCCGTCGCTAGCTGCCGGGCCAGGGGGAAGCCAGCAAAGCCGAGTAAAGCCGCCGCCCGGGAGAGGACTGAAGGAGCAGTTGCCGCCGTTGGCGGCGACTCAGGCAGTTTTCGCTGCTGCTACGGCTGTTGCCATGCGGCGAGGCTAGGGAGGACCTCACTTCCCCGAGGTGTAATAATGTTAACAGAGGTAAGCGGCGACGGCGGCCAGTGTTTACCTGTGAAATGGGGAAGGGGCCGACGCCAGCCGTTCAGAGAGCATCATCTTTCCGGCCGGCGGGCCCGACCCTACGCCCCGGGCCCTAGGGCCAGAGGAGCAACGGGGATTCTACAAGTGCCCCCAGAGTAGGAGCTGTGCTGACTCAACAGAGTCCCACCACCTCCCGCTGCCGGTGCCTCGCCTTTCGCAGTTGCCACTTGCCAGTCGCCCCTGGCACTGGTCTCCCTCCTGCTATCGCTACCTCCTAAGTCATCGCTCCCTTCGTGGTGTCCCCTTACACGCTGCTCTGTGGCAGCGTTGGCCTCGCTTCGTTGCTGCCGGTTCCTGTTCCCCTTACGGGTTTGCCCAAGGTCTCCCTTCTCCGATCCCTGGGCTCCAGGGCCCTCCACCTCTGAATTCGGTTAGCATCCTGGGTTTATCGCTCGGCCATACCGGTTTGTTTCCCACCCCCTACTTTGACTGCTTTCGTGAAGTGGACCTTTTTCCTCAAGCTACACTTGGATGGCTCAGTTCTATCACTCCCCTCCCCCACACCCCGTCACCTTTCGCTTAAATCGTGGCCATCACAAAGTTCAGTTTAGCATTTACCTTCTCGATTTGTGTATGGCCCCCTTGCTACTCTCTGTGGAACAGTTTCTTTTTTTTGGACCAGAAATGGAAGTAGGGCAACTATGACTAGCCAATCAATTTCCCTTTTCTAGTGCCTAATGTCCATTGCAAAAAGCAACTTTTGAAGAAGTAGAGTTTGCCTTTACTAGCAATAGTTTATGGGGAAGAACTGAATTGGTGCAACTAGGTACTTGACCCAGGTTGACACAGTTAATGTGCAGTGGCATATGCAAGTGTATACGTCATTGAACATAAAATACTGAAGCTTGGGATCTGATGAAATATCTTTTTAGAAGCCTTTCACTTTAAGTACTATGAGGATCCTGATGTCAGGGCTGGTTTTAAGCATCTTTGTGGGCTGAACTGAGGATGCGAAACAGTTTTAATGGACAATGGGAAGTATTCCTACACAGGTCAAAAATAAAATAAAAACATTTGTAGATGAGTGGCTTTTATTGTGTGAAAAGTGGTGATGAAGGGCGTACTTGCCTTTCTAAGTCCTTGGAACTTGATTTACTTTGAGGAACTTTAATGTTTTGTTGTTTGTACTTAATCTAAGCACAGAGCCTGGCATATGATGTGTCTGGTAAAATATTTCTTGATTTTAACTTCTGAAATATTTCTAGCAGTTTGAAACTCACTTTATATTTCTAAATTCTGTAGCTTTATCATTCCTGGAGTTAATTCTTGAAGAATTCTATGGTTACACCATAAGCTTCTGTTATCATTACCAGTGTTAGATTAAAAAAAAAGACATAAGTAGTAGAAGTTCTGTTTTTACCTTAAGTGTGATATTTTGATAGGGACAATTAGCTTTGTAAGTTTTTAGTGGTAATGTATATTTTCTGAGATGATCTTTTGATTAAACTTGGCTTAGGTTGGCATGTGTTAATATTTTCACATGAACTCATTGGTGTCTGCTAGTAAAATGATAGTGTCTTGATTTGGAAAGAACTTTCTAAGCTTCTGTATTTTATTTTTTATTTTTAGCTTCTGTATTTAAATATAATTTCATGGTTCAGTGAAATATTTTAAACAGTCAATGATAGTATAAAGTAGGCTGTACTTTAGTGCTTTGTGTGCATACACTCTATAGCTTGTAAGTGGTAGAGCCTTAGCCCATTCTATTAACCACTGTGCTGGATTGCCTCTCCAAAGAAAGTCCCAGATTAGATTGTTCTTGGATCTTATCTATGGTTTGTAGTAGTTGTTTTATAGATTAGGAAACTGAAGTCCAGAGACTGGTCCCAGGTCAATTATTAGTGACAAGTTGAAACTGGAATCTCATTTCCTAACTCTCAATACAGAGCTCTTGACCATTTTGCTCAGCTGCCTCTCAATGAGTAGTTTTCAGCTCTCTTGATTTTAAAACATGCTACCTCCTTGTCTGAATATTATCAGTAGTTAAACTGAAAATTATCTTTAATTTCAGGAGTTTTGCTTTACCTTAGTTTTTTTCCTATTTTCAAAAGAAAGGCTTCTAAGCCTTGTAAAATAATCCTATTTTGAAATATTTTAGATATAAAATTTCACTCAATGTTGATTACTAAGAAAGTAGTGTGGGACTTTTTACTGCATCTGACTTAAGTCAGCAGGTTTTAGGGGATGTGATTTAATTCATGTTAGCTCTCAAAATGTGTGATGAGCTATGCTATAAAAATTCTGCTGTCTTTATATTAGTTATACTCAGCAAGCATTTACTGTGCCCAGAAGGTGGTGAATCATACCATGTGCTTGGTTTCTTCACATCTCAACATTGAGCAAGGTAATATTATTTCCATTAGCCAATGAGAAAATGGGTTGAGACAGTTAAAATAGCTTGCTTAAAATCATGTAACAGGTGGGGGAGCCAGGAATCACACTTAGGTCCTCTTATTCCAAATTATGTGCTGTTTTTGTGGCTCAGTGTGGAATACATCATTAATTTTCTTTGTAGCTGATATCATCAATGTACTATTTTTAGTTTGTTTTTTTTTTTTAACCAAGGTGGGGATACTAAGTGTGTAGATACATAATGATAATAGTAATGATAAATGTTCATATGAAACTTTTCAGTTTTGCATTTTGTTAAATATATTTTTAATTGAAACCTTTTCAGAAATGAGAAACCATGAAAGTAATCCATTAACGGGTATTTTAAGTTAAGCTAAAAGGGAAAATCACTCAATTGAGCACATTAATGTGTTCATTGAATTTTGAAACCTGTGAAATGTGATAGATTAGTTTGAATTGAAAATACATCCCCAGTTATATGGTTCTCAGTTTAACCTTTTTCACCTCAATTTGTTTTATTTTTATCCTACATACAATTGAATTATTTAAAAGACTTGCTAGTTATATTTGTGTGTTTGTGCTTTTTGCATTTTCCCTACTGGGATGATACATATTATTTTTAATGTCCAGTTAGTTTTTTTTCTTCTACTGTCTTTGTTCCTTTTAGGACTTCTTCCTCCCAAGGTTACTGCTACCACATTTGGCAAAAAAATTTGTCATGGTATATGTGAAAATGATTTGTTTAGTACCCACCTACTCTTTTCTTTTTTTTTCTTTTCTTTTCTTTTTTTCTGACAGTAAACTTCGTATATCAAAATTAGGGAATGAGATGTTTATTTACTTGAGAGTTTGTTTTAATTAATCTGAATTTTCACAGCATTAGAGTATAATGAAATATCTGTCAGTGAGTTTTCATTAAACACACTTTTAAACTTGATATTTCAAGAGCTATAAGGATTATGATTCTGAGAATTTATTATTACAGGTAACTAAATGTATAGATGCAGGAAAATGTGCTGAATTCTTTCCAGTCCTGTGGCATTCTCTGGAGGTTATTTTTGCATAAAAACCAATTATCAGCCTGTTGTCACTTGTGCTTGTAAAAATAGTGAATAAAAATTGTAGTTATTTAAAGTTGTTAGTTGTTTGGGTTGTTTGTAAATGTAACATTAAGTGAATGTTAAATAAAAATAGTTTATATTTGTGTTGTTACTTTCTTCCAAATTTATTGCTTTTAGATGTTAACACTAATTCTTGATTTTGAGGTTAACAGATAAGATACAGATGGGAAAAGGCTTAAACTGCAGTACTTTTAGAGGTTTCAGGTTAATAGTAGTTAAAGGAAGTAAAAGGTTTTGTGGTTCAGAATAATTTGGAGGATATTTGCCTAAAGAAAGTTAAATAGGTTTCTTCTCTGTAGGACTTCCTGTAGCTTTTGATAGGTGATTCTCTTTCAAAGAAGGTGATAGAATTTGCCCCATATTGCAAAGTTGTTTAACCATAGAGATTAATAGAATTTCTTTTGTTTCACTTAGGGAAATCCTGAGATGTAGTGATGAGTTGTGCTTTAAGGAAGGGTCTCTGAACTTCTAGGGCTCATTTTGAACACACACACATAGTTATCTTGCCTATAAGTGCTAAGTAAAATACTATGACTTGCTTTTGTTGATTAATATATTTGTAATAGAAATACTCTTGGGATGGATAATTCTTAAAATATTTATTTCTTTATTAATTAATGGCATTGTAAGGCTACTAACCAGAAAAAGAACTCTACAGGTCCGTTGACATTCAGAGGGTGTTAAGAGATAGGAAAGGGATTTTATAAGGGGACAGTGGAAGGAAATCACTATTTAGAATGAATCTGGCTTGCCACTCTACACACAATATTATTTAGTGTCTTTGGACAAGCCAATGTGAATATTGCTAACCATTTTTCAAGAATTTTTTTTGTTAATATTTTTAACTGACAGTCATTTGTATACATGTGTGGGGTACAATGTGATGTTTTGAAATATGTATACAAGTGTAGAATGATAAAAACATACATCACTTCACTTAATCATTTTTTGTGGTGAGACATTGGAATTTATCTTAGATATTTTAAAATATACATTATTGATAGCAGTCATCCTCTAGTTTAATTGAGGTCAAAATTTTTCTTCCATCTATCTGAAAGTTTGTACTGTTTGACTAATAATTCCCCATCCCTCCCACCACCCTAACCCCCCAGCCTCTGGTAACCGTTCTACTCTACTTCTATAAATTCAACTTTTTTAGATTCCACATATAAGTGAGATCATGTAGTATTTGTCCTTCTGTGCCTGGCTTATTTCCCTTAGCATGATGTCCTTCATGTTTGTTCATGCTGTAGCAAATGACAGAATTAAATGAATAAAAGAATTTCCTTCTTTTAAAAGCCTGATTAGTATTCCATCGGGGTTATATACACCGTTTTCTCTTTATTTGTTCAGTCATTGATGGACAATTAGGTTGATTCTGTATCTTAGATTTGTGAATAATGCTGCAGTGAATATGGGAATGTAGCTATCCTTTTGTCATATTGAGCTTCATTCTTTAGATATATACCCAGAAGTGGAATTGTGTGGTAATTTTATTTTTAGTTTTTTGAGGAACCTACATACCATTTTTCATAATGACTACTAATTTTCATTTCCACCAACAGTTTATAAGAATTCCCTTTTTTCTGTATCCATGCCAATACTTATCTTTCATCTTTTTGAGTATAGCCATTCTAACAGGTGTGAGGTGATATTCACTGTGGTTGTAATTGGCATTTTCTTAATGGTTAGTGAGGCTGAGCAGTTTTTCACGTACCTGTTGGCTATATGTGTGTCTTCTTTTGAGAAATGTGCGTTCAGGTCCTTTGCCTGTTTTTTAAAAGTTTGTTTTCTTGTAATTAAATTGTTTGAGTTCTATATATATTTTGGATGTTAACTTCTTATCAGATGCGTGGTTTGTAAATATTTTACCATTCTGTGGGGTGTCTCTCTATTTTTAGTAGACAAATAATAATTGTGTATATTTTCAAGAATTTGTATTATTTTTATTCATTGATTCCAAGTTTTCAGACAGTTAGATATGCTTTATATTCATTAAGTAATTATTTTCTCTACATTTTATTAATTCCACACACATACACCTGTTGTTCAACACTTCTGATCAGCAGCCAGCTAGCTGGTATTACTGTATATGCCTACTTGATAAAATCGCAAACAAAAAAAATGTAGGTGATATTTTAGTAGCCTTGTAACTTAGATAAATATATATCTAACCTTAGGCATTTTGAAATATTAGAAGATAGTTTTTAGATTTCCATAAGTATCCTTGGGAATCCTAAGTAGGGAGATAACAGTATGTAATACTCTAAAGCATTCAGATGGATTATTCTAAAGTTTGTTGACCAGTTTCTCATAGAACTTGATAAAGGATACTTTCTTCACGAGTCTACTGTGCATATTTTATTGTTAATGATTAAGAGTCTTGCACCATTGCTGCAGATTTTAGTTACTTTTTTAAAATTTCAAAATATTAGGCCGGGCGTGGTGGCTCACGCCTGTAATCCTAGCTCTCTGGGAGGCCGAGGCGGGCGGATTGCTCAAGGTCAGGAGTTCAAAACCAGCCTGAGCAAGAGCGAGACCCCGTCTCTACTATAAATAGAAAGAAATTAATTGGCCAACTAATATATATATAAAAAATTAGCCGGGCATGGTGGCGCAGGCCTGTAGTCCCAGCTACTCGGGAGGCTGAGGCAGAAGGATCGCTCGAGCCCAGGAGTTTGAGGTTGCTGTGAGCTAGCCTGACGCCACGGCACTCACTCTAGCCTGGACAACAAAGCGAGACTCTGTCTCAAAAAAAAAAAAAAAATATTAAAGGGTACGTATGTTTTTGTTCTGTGGATACCTTGTATAATGCTTAAGTCAGGGCTTTTGGTGTGCCCATCACCAAAATAGTGTTCATGATACCCAATATATAAGTTTTTATCCCACACTTCCCCTCCCACTCTTCCCTCTTCTTGGTTTTCAGTGGACTTTACATCTCTTTGTGCCCCTGTGTACCCATCATTTAGTTCCCATTTATTTGTGAGAACATATGGTGTTTGATTTTCCATTCCTGAGATACTTTACTTAGGATAATGGTTTCCAGTTCCATCCAAGTTGTTGCAAATGACACTATTTCATCTCTTTTTTTTTTTTTTTTTTTTTTTGAGACAGAGTCTCACTTTGTTGTCCAGGCTAGAGTGAGTGCCGTGGCGTCAGCCTAGCTCACAGCAACCTCCAACTCCTGGGCTCGAGTGATCCTTCTGCCTCAGCCTCCCGAGTAGCTGGGACTACAGGCATGCGCCACTATGCCCGGCTAATTTTTTTTTTTTTATATATATATATCAGTTGGCCAATTAATTTCTTTCTGTTTATAGTAGAGACGGGGTCTCGCTCTTGCTCAGGCTGGTTTTGAACTCCTGACCTTGAGCAATCCGCCCGCCTCGGCCTCCCAAGAGCTAGGATTACAGGCGTGAGCCACAGCGCCCGGCCTATTTCATCTCTTTTTATGGCCAGTAGTACTCCATGGAGGGGGGTATACACACACATACACACACACCCCCCTCACATTTACATTACCCACTGGTGAATTGATGGACACTTATGTTGGTTCCATTTGTTGCAATTGTGAATTGTGCTATGATAAACATTTGAGTGCAGATGTCTTTTTTATAAAGTGATTTCTTTTCTTTTGAATAGATACCCAGTCATGGGATTGCTGGATTGAATCGTAGTTCTACATTTATTTCTTTGAGGAATCTCTGTACTGTTTTCCATAGAGGTTGTACTAATTTACAGTCCTACCAATTTTATTTGGGGAAATATGAGGTTAAATTTGGGAGTGGTAGGAATCAGGAAATCAGTAGAAATGTTTGTAGGTTTAAAGATTTATGGCATTTGTAGTTCATTATATAGGGCCATTGAAAAACGTGTGGTTTTTCATATCTTAATGTAATAACTACCAGGATACACAGAGTTTTGCAGATCATAAAAGGTGCTGTATGTCGTAATTTAATCATATTGTTAGATGTACGTATGCTTACTTAGTATTTGTATCATTCTAGTCTATGTAATAAATAGGTTCTATCCCGAGGAAGAGTTCCAGTGCTGGCCATTGACTAGTCATTTGATGGCAAAGCTAAGTGACTGTATTCATCAGGATTCTCTAGAGAGAGAGAACTGATAGTGATATATATAGAGAGAAATAGATATATGAGAAAGGATATATGAGAGGAATTCATGATTATGGGGGCTGAGAAGTCCTATGGCAGGCCATCAATAGGCTGGAGACCCTGGAATACTGGTAGCCTGGCCCAGTCCAAATCTGAAGGCCTCAGAAATAGGGAGGCTGATGGTATAGTAGCTTTCAGTCTGAAGGCAAAGGCCTGAGAACCCAGAGGCTGCTGGTGTAAGTCCTTGAGTCCAAAGGCTGGGGAGCCTGGAGTCATTGTCCAGGTAGTAGAGAGGAAGAGTATATCCTAGGTCCAGTAGATAAATTGACACATTTGCCTTTTTTCATTTTTGTTCTCTCTGGGCCCTGCCCACATGGAAGGCAGATCTTCCACACCTAGTCCACACAGACTCTCATGCTAGTCTTCTCTGGAAACACACTCACGGACACACTCAAAATAGTGCTTTACCAGGTTTCTAAGTATTCCTGAATCCTGTCAAGTTGACATCTAAAATTAACTATTACAGGAATTTTACAGTTTTCCCTGAGCAAGGTTCTCAAAGTATGGTTTTTAAAATTGTTTTGAAATTCTTTGATTTCACAGACTATCAAGTGTCTCCTAAGTTGCAATCTAGAATTGACTTTCTATTTCAGAGTCAGGTTTAATTTTGATAATATGATACCTTAAGTGTCTGTAAGGAGGGAACTGAATTAAAACAAGGGGACAGCTCTTACACTGTTTTAACATTTTTTATGTTTTTATTTTTATTTTTTTTTGAGACAGAGTCTTGCTCTGTTGCCTTGGGCTAGAGTACAGTGGCATCATCATAGCTCACTGCAACCTCAAACTCCTGGGCTCAAGTGATCCTCCTGCCTCATCCTCCGAGTAGCTAGGACTACAGGCACATGCCACCACACCCAGCTAATTTTTCTATTTTTAGTGGAGACAGGGTCTCTTGCTCTTGCTCAGGTTGGTCTTGAACTCTTGAGCTCAAGCAATCCTCCCATTTTGGCCTCTCACAGTGCTAGGATCACAGGCCTGAGCCACTACTCCTGGCCTGTTTAACATTTTAAAAGGTGGTTGAAGTTAAATGAATCAACTGGCTGGAGTCACGATGATGAATACCTGTGTCTGTCAACAAATTATATCTTTTAGTAGTAGTGAGGCAGCATGCAAATAAATCTATATGTTAAGCATTATAAGAGATGAGTCCCAGTTTCACCACTTGTTTATGATGGGATGTTGGGGGAAGTCATTTGAACTTTCTAAGCTTTCATTTCCTTCTGTGTAAAGTTGCCATAATAACACCTTTAAAGCTGCTCTCACATTGTTATGATCATATAAGGTGATGGAGGGTATAACTTTATAAATTGTCAGTTTTTAATACAAATATCAGTATTTAATACATCAGTTTTCTTCTTTATATACCTTGTATTAATAAATTTATAGCAAATAATAAATTGTAAAGCAAAAAATCTAGCTTTTTTGCTTTACAATCTTTGTGGGTGGGTGGGTGGTTCCCCAGGGTGTCCCCAGCCATTGGTGCAGTTACAGGGAAGGCAGAGAATAGACTAAAAAAAGTGAAAGAAAAAAAAAAATAGACTGAGGCTGGGCGCGGTAGCTCACGCCTGTAATCCTAGCTCTCTGGGAGGCCGAGGCAGGCGGATTGCTCGAGGTCAGGAGTTCAGAACCACCCTGAGCAAGAGCGAGACCCTGTCTCTACTATAAATAGAAAGAAATTAATTGGCCAACTAATATATTTAGAAAAAATTAGCCGGGCATGGTGGCACATGCCTGTAGTCCCAGCTACTCCGGAGGCTGAGGCAGAAGGATCGCTTGAGCCCAGGAGTTTGAGGTTGCTGTGAGTTAGGCTGACGCCATGGCACTCACTCTAGCCTGGGCAACAAAGTGAGACTCTGTCTCAAAAAAAACCAAAAAAAACAAAAACAAACAAACAAAAAAAATAGACTGAGAGAATGCCTTACAAATTAGTAAATGAGGATAGTTTCTTGTGTGGTTGGTAAAGGGATTCCAAAGAATTTCTTAAAGGGAAGTTCCAAAAAATGTTTTGAAAAAGGTGGCTTATTTAAGGGTTAGCAGTCATTTGTGTGTACATATTCTGAAACATTTGTGGGAAAGGAAATCTTTTATTATTTTTTAATCAACCCTGGTGAATTCTCAAAAGGAAAAGCTGTTGTTAAGGATAATATTTATAAGGCTTTGGTTATAACTTGTAATGGAGATTGATTTTTGTGGATTAGTTGGTTCACCAAACATGAATACACCTACTCTGTGCCAGGTACATGCTAATAAGTTCTGGTGCTGAAGTGGTGAGTCAGTTGGGAAACCTGCCCTCAGAAATCACTAATAGGGTTAAATTTAGCTCTGTGCCACTTTGGCCATCTTATGTCAGAATAAAACAAAAATATGACTAAGGAGTGAACAATTAAGAGGAAGAAAAGGTTAGAGAATATAATTAAAAGGTGTAAGTTTGACTTGGATTAGCTTTACAACTCCAAGTGAAGCCACTAGTTTGGATGAGTTGGCGTCTCTGAAATGAGCTTTCCTTGCACTTAAAGAGTCAGTCCAGCTCTATTGCCTATATTTGCTCTAAGATAATTCATAGTGAGAAGTAAAAAAAAATAAGAACAGAGAAGACTCTTTAAGACTCGTTTCAGAGTTCTGTCAGTCTTTACAAAAGACCTTGCTGAATTCTGTAACCCTGGTAAAAGTTATACTTGGTCCCTTGGTCTCCACCTCTACATATTATATATTTATTTATTTATTTGCTTATTTGTAAACTCCTGAGGATGGGGCTCACAGTTGTATTCCCAGAGCCTAGAACAGAGTTGGAATGTTGAATATTCCCTCAGGAAAAATGAAGATAAAAGTGAAAAATTACTTAGACAAAATTGTCTTTGATAAATTTAAACTATCACAGTAATTACCTTTAAAGGATTGGTTACTATCTATGTCAAATAGACATTTTATATATAAATACACTGTGGTTGAATATTGTGTTTAGGATCAATTGGATAAAAAAGTTGAACCAGGAGGCTTTTAGTTAGGAATGTAATTCTGTTTTAATTTTTTTTAATAGGGAAAACCTGATTAGGTTATTATTTTGGTGTAACCAATGGTACATGAAAGAAAGATTTGGATTTTAATATTTTGCATTTCTTACTACTTGATGTTTATTATGATTTCATGAATACTACTTAGAATTTAATTCCTTAATTAGATACACTTAAAGAAAGCCTTGCTTATAATAGTACAATAATGCTAATTTTCATGGCACTTTGTTGAGTATTTCGGTTTGTATGACCTTTAATGCTGCCTCGAAACTTTGTAAGTATGGCTATAAATTTGGTCATGGATTTCAAAGTTGGAAATTTGAGGGGTACATCTTCAAGGAGGGCAGCTGCCTTTCATCCGTCTATAATTCCATTGTATATTCAGAAATAATATGTACTAGAAAAGTTCAATAAAATTCTCAGTTCATCTGTTAAAATTAAACTAGTATAATCATCTATATGTATGTAATACACTTTGAAGTTAGTATGAAAGGATCATACATGTTAACAGCAGTAATCACCATTGTTGACTTATTGCACTGTTTTCTCCAATTTCCTGAGGGACCTTTTTATTCTGCCGCATCTGTGGAGAACCTAAAACGGAATCCTTCTTTGCTTTTGACCTTATTTCTGCATTGTTAAAGAGTCCTTGGATGTTACTCCATTTAAACTTGAATTGGTTTTGCTCCGGAAACTCCCGGGCTATTTTTAGCCTGACTGATTTGGCATAGGAGTGAGTTTTGTGATTCTTTGTATTGTTATTTCTTTTATTTTCAGGCTAGAGTTGTGTGACAACATGCATGTGTGGAGAATGGCCTTTGAATTCACCATTATTTGAAGCTTGGAAATTATAAAACTGATTGAAGTTGTACAATTTTAGTAGGAGAGTTAAATATGAAATAAAATTTCACTACATTTTTATTAGTGAAATTCTAGGAAATAATGGTCTAACTTTAATATATGATATTATGTATATTCTAGTGTATTTCTCCAAGCAATGTTATTGTACTTTGCAATTTGTTCTTGATTTCTCTTCCTGAGTTTGAGGTAGACTCCCCCCCCCACTCTCCGCCACAGAATTTTCTTCAGCTGAGAAACACTCTTGGTGTCTAATCAGACTACAACTAACTACTAATATAACCAGCTATTTTTATATCTGATGTTAATTACTAACATCTGATCTTTTTCTTGGGCAGTACCTAAGTGCTCAACCCTTAAAATGTTGCAATAGACAGGAGAGTAAGTCAGGAGAGTAAAAGGAAATGGGATAGAGGAAGGGTGAAGACAGTTTGAAGGGTAGAACACAACTAAGATACAGAAAAAGAAACTGAAATAATGTACTTTACAAATAGTGCATATTGATTATGTGGTTTCATTTTATTTATTTTTTTTTTTTGAGACAGAGTCTCACTCTGTTGCCCAGGCTAGAGTGAGTGCCATGGCATCAGCCTAGCTCACAGCAACCTCAAACTCCTGGGCTCAAGCAATCCTACCGCCTCAGCCTCCCAAGTAGCTGGGACTACAGGCATGCACCACCATGCCTGGCTAATTTTTTCTATATATGTTAGTTGACCAATTAATTTCTTTCTATTTATAGTAGAGACGGGGTCTCACTCTTGTTAGGCTGGTTTTGAACTCCTGACCTTGAGCAATCCGCCCACCTCGGCCTCTCAGAGTGCTAGGATTACAGGCATGGGCCACCGTGCCTGGCCTATGTGAAGGTTTTAGAAAAACCAAATAGACTTGAGAGTATTTTATGATTTATTAAAACAATGTATTTTATGAACCACAGAGCTCTAGAAGCTAATGTCTGGTGTCTCAGAATATTTAATCAAAAAATAGGCAGTAATGCAGAATTTATATGACTAGGAAAGTTAGTGAGATTATCTTTGTACTAGGACTCAGAGTGCTAATCATCTTTTTAATATATTTTATCACAAATTGAATATTCCTGATTTCTGAAAAAGGGTGTACACTTTTGGTTAAGAGTGATGGCTGGTGTCAGATTATTTGGATTTGAATCTAAGTTTTATCACTTCAGAGCATCTTGACCTTGGAAAGGTTACTAACCTTTATGAGCCTCAGTTTTTTCATCTATATGATCTATAAATTAATGGTACTGGTCCCATAGGTTTATTATGAGTATTAAATGAAGTCACACAGGTTGAATACCGTGCAGTGTTTCTCACTTTAACAATCAACACTAGGCTTTATTATTATTTTCTCTGTTATAAATAGCAAGTAATTTATTTTCAAAACTTAGAATTTAATGTTTGAAGTTGTTTTCGTGTTCTGTCTTTGTTTCATTGAAGAAGTTTTCACATGTCAAAGTAATCCTTTTTGACCTTGAATGATCTAATTCTTTCCTTACTTTCTATCTCAGTTTTTACTAACTTTCTAATTTTGTATTGCATTTCCAAAGTGAATACTAAGAGCAAGGTTTAGGCTGAATTTCAGGAGGAAATCCAGAGGGATAACACCTTTACAATATGAATTGGTCATAACCAGAATTTTTGGCAAACCAGTGTTTCTTCTGGTCACTAAAGATTTTACTGTAGATGAAATGAAAGGGAAAAATTGTAGTACACTTCCATGTTATGCTTTAAAAATGCTACTCTTATACAGTTTTCTGACATGGGAAGTACTATGATTCTTGTCAGTTTGGCAAAGTTTTATATAAAGTGGTTCTAAATTTATATAACCTCTTCTATTGAATTTTGTCATATAGGGAGAAGAAAGGTAAGGAATGCTAAAATCCTTTTTTTAAAAATTATTATGTAGTTGGCTTGATTGGTATTTATAGTACTGTATAGTAGATTAAGAAAAGGACTATGGCTAAGTTATTACAAATAAAATTTGAACTCATATACAGCTAAATTATGGGTATTAAGCATATAAAATAATTTCATCCCTTTATACAACTGCTTATCTGGGTTCATGTAATAATACAATCAACTGTTATACTAAATGAATGGGATGTTCCTGTTACAGTGACAGTTTACTTGGAGATTATGCCATCAAGGTCCTTTGTGGGTGAATCTGTATCTGTCTCTATTTTCCTTTTTATACTTCCTTTTTTCTTAATTGTCACTGTTGCTTTGTGTATGTGTTGATTTCCCTGCTCCACCTGCCTTCTGTCTTTATTATTCTCTTCTGCAGGTCTGCAGTGTGCACTCTCAGGGTCCTCCCCTTCCCCCTTTCCTTTTCCTCTCAAATAAATTAAAAAGATCACAGTAGAAAATTTAACTTTTATTTTTTATGTTATACTTGAGTTGTGGGTTTAAAAATATTTTTCATTGTTAATTTAAAAGGTGAAATAATAGAATAGTTTGTATATTTTTTTCTTAAATAGCCCAGCCCTGTGTAATTTCCTTGTATGACTGTTAAGTGAATTTATCTTGATTAAAATGACACATCATCTGTGAGTTAAATGCTTATTTTTTAGGCTTATTTTTTATTGTGAATTAAGAGGATCTTGTAGTAGTTTGAGGGTCAGGTTTATGGTTCCGATATTGAGTTGTTGCTGTACAGTCCTCAGTATTGTGAAGGAAATTTATCTGAGTCTGTACTGACTCTAGAACACACCCAAAAATTATCTTAATACCTACAAAATCGATATCAAATTCCTAGAGTATTAGGGACTGTTAGTGTCAGGTTAGTGACTTCTGGTTTTTCTGATAATCGGATTTTTTGAATCTTAATAAATCACTTGTATTTGATTATTTAGATATTATATGCAGAATTTCGCCCACCTCCGCCTTTGTAAAAACCTACTTGAGAGTGAGTGTAAAATAATGGCTTAAGAACATGTTCAATTCATTTTAAACCAAGCTCAGTTATTCTGTTTTATCATTTAGCTGTTTTTTTCATCTGTAATGTTAGTAATATAACATGTCATATAATTGTAAGATAGATCTATTTAAAGAGATTAGCAAAGGTCCTAGCCAATTGTAAACACTTAATATTTTTTTCATATTTAAACATTTTTTTTGGAGATGAGGTTTCACTGTTTTGCCTAGGCTGGCCTTGAACTCCTAGGCTGAAGCAATCCTCTCACCTCAGCCCTAGTAGCTGGGACTACAGATAGATGCCCATCACTGCCTGGTTTAGTAAACAATAAATGATGGCTCCTATTGTTTTAGAGGGTGCTCCTTTTCATAAGAAAGAAGCAAAGGATTAGAAGGTTGGTGACAATTCAGTGTTATGTTGTGTATTGAGGATCTTCCTTTTTCTATTGTGATGGGTCTGTGTTATTTTTATTTCTCCTTGGATTATATTATAGGGAAAAGCAGAATTTTAATGTTGTACATATTGGGACTTTTATTCTTGTATTGTTATAGTCCTGCATGTGTGAGGGATAAACAGGGGAGGTGGGGGAGGCTATTTATGACTATGGCCTGTTTTGTCTTGCTTTTGCACTAGTGAATTTCTGTGATAAGTTTTGTGTACTTTAGTAGAGGCATACTTTTGTGGTTGGAAATTTTCTGATGTATAAACTAAATTTATTCTTTCTAATTCAGTTATGTTAAAGGAACTTAAGGTGATTTTCCCTGTAACTGAGTTTATGTTTCAGTATGAGATAATGATAGGGAATGGTCTGGATGTTTGAGGACCTTTAAGTGCTGTAATGTGGCCCAAATAGAGTTGGGTAGGTAGTATAGACAGATTGTTGGGTTAGAAATGCCAAGTGCAATGCTGTATTATGTCTGAGTCATACCGTTCAGTTTAGTGTCATAGTGACAGGGAATCTAAAGAGAACCCCAGGGTATTTATGGAATAGGAAAACTATCGAGAAACCTGGACATTCAAGAAGATTTTAATTTTCTTTTTGATGTTTTTTCTTGCCTTGGAACATGTAGTGCAATGATGCTCCCTTCTGTGTTAAAACATTTCCATAGTTATTTCAAGAAAAATAGTGAATCAGTACCCTTTCCATTATTCAGAGAGCGTTTTTAAAATAATTGATTTAAATACAATTTTCAAAATCATTTTTGTTAGATGTTTTATAAAAACAATTTTAATATGTTTAATATTGTTAAAATTAATTTAAAATAATTTAAAATTAATTTAAAAATAATTTAATATTGCTCAAATATTAAAATTACTAGCAACATAATTTTTAAACTTTTACAATCTCATATAATGTTGGTGGAAATCCAGGTTTTTTCCCCTTTATCCACGTATATTAACCCTGTGAAGGGGGAATGTCATAACTTGTTAGAGATCTTATCGTAATTCAGAAGCTTGTTTTGGTTGGTTGTCTTATCCTTGAGTAGATGATAGAGGGGTATCATTTCTTCATGTAGGCATTCACAGCTAATTATTTTTCTTTTTCAAATGAAGATGACTTTTTCGAGGTGTCATTTTAAAAATCATGCTTATCAAAGTTTGAAATGTAAAGTTAAATGTAAAGAAAAAACATTAATCACTCATAACTTCATCATCCAGAATAGCTACAATTAACATTTCCTATCTTTTCCTCATCTATGAAAGCATTCGCAATGAAGGAAAAAAAAAGAAATAGAATGAAAATTATTTTTTCAATTTTACCTATAAGATAAATATAAAAATTTTCCTATCATTAATATTTTGTTTTATATGTGTTAAAAATGGCATCATATATACATATTTGTAACCTCCTGTCTTAGATTTATAGAACAATTTTATTTATGTAAAATATTCATGTAAAATTTATAAATAAAATAGATTAATGGCAGATTGTACATTAAAGGAAGAATATGCTACACAATTGAGATTTATTACAGTGATAATCATGAGATGGCTCATTATTGGAAATACACTAATATAACATAACCTTATTGGTCAGTGGAGAAAAAAATTTCACAGTATTATATTAAATACCAAGACGGCATTTGATTAAATTCAGCTTCTATTTCTGATTGAATATATTTAATCAAATAGGACTAGATGAATACTTTATTAAAAATTGTATGTCAGTACAAATGTCAATAGCATACTTTATACTTTTGAATGTTTTATTTAGCTTATTAAAACATTTTGACTTATAATTTTTTCCTCTTTGCCTATTAGGTAAAAATTATATTCTTTAAAATTTTGGATTTTTTAGATTGCAGGCGGAATGGATAATTTTTTCCTTTGCTTATTAGCCATTAGTTCCTGTTTTGAATTGCTGTTTCTATCCTATTTTTCTTTTGGAGTATTGGTCTATTTCTTAATGATTTATAAACAACTGTTTACTTATGAATTTTAATCTTTTGTATATGGTACACATATTTTTAAAAGTACATATATGCTTTATGGTTTTATTTTGCTATTAAGAAGAAATTAATTTTATGTTGTCAAATATGTCAGTCTTTTCCTACAGATTTTGCTGTTTTTTAAAAAAAACTTTCCCAGCCCTGGATAATACAACTATTTATCTTTTTTTTTTTTTTTAGTCAGAGTTTCCAAGCTGTTTTCTACATATTATTAATATTTTTGTGAGGTGTTTTGTAGGGGGGAAAAACAACTCATGATAAATTAAGTTTTTATAGTGCAAATATTCAAAAATACAGAAACTCTGAAAAAATATTATCACTAGCACACATATACAATAACTTGGATTTGTTAAAATGGAGTCATATATGCTTTCTCTCTATATGTTGTTATTATAGCTTAGCTATTTTAAGATTTCCTTGGAGATATTATGTCATTTCTCTTCAAAATATTTCTCTTATGAATCTCCCAGGAATAAGTATTTTTTTAAAAAATATAACCACAGTATTATCGTCAATCTAATAAAATTGCCGGTAATTCCCTATTATCATCTGACATTTAGTGTATTCAAATTTTCCTACTTTGAACCAGGGCCTAATCCAGTAATGTGATTGTTATGTCTTTAATCCAGAATAGAATAATCTTCCTGTTTTCCTTCTCTTCCTTTCCTTTTTGTCCTCTTCTTTTTACTTCTTTTCTTCCTCTTTTTCCTCCTTCTCTTCATTGTTGTGAGGGATTGTCCTTTGTATTGTAAGATGGTTAGCAACATCCCTGGCCTTTATGATAGCACCACCCTTCCCAAGTTGTGATAACCCCAAATCTCTCCCTACATTGCCAAATGTCCTGTGGGGGGCAAAATTGTCTCTGGCTGAGAACCAATGTACTAAAGGTAGTACCTTATTTTTTTTTAAATATTTATTTTTAGAATTGTTTTATCTTGAATCCATTTTGTTCCTTTGATCTGTATGTCTGACCTTTAGCCTATTCTGCTTATGTATTTTACTTCTCTATGTTGTTTAACTAGTAAGTAGTAATTTGAATCCTGGCTTTATTAATACACAATTCATGTACCATACCATTCACCCAATAAAGTGTGTAATTCAATGGCTTTTGGTATATTTATAGAGTTAGGCATCCATCACTACAATAAGTTATAGAACTCATTACCCCATATCAAAAAAGCCTTACCCTTCAGCATCACTCCCAATTCTTCTTCCTCTGCATAGCAGGTTATCACAAATCTGTCTCTATGGATTTGCCTATTCTGAACATTTTATATGAATGGAATCTTACAATATGTGGTCCATTGTGACTGGCTACTTTTCACTTAGCATGTTTTCAAGGTTCATCCATGTTGTTCCATGTAATAGTACATCAGATTTGTTTTTATTGCCTAATTCTGTTGTTTGGATTCACCATATTTTGCTTATCCTTTCATCATTTGAGGGACATTTGGGTTATTTCCACTTTGGGGCTATTATGAATAATGCTACTATGAACATTTGTGTACATTTTTGTGTGGAAATATGTTCTCTTTTGGGTATATACCTAGGAATGGAATTGCTAGGTCATATGGTAACTCTAATCTTTTGAGAAACTGTGAACTGTTTTTCAAAGTAGCTACACTATTTTATATTCCTACCAGCAATTTAGGAAGGTTCTATTTTCTCTGTTTCCTCCAGAATATGTGTTACAGTTTGTCTTTTGATTATGGGCATCCTCGTGAGTGAGAAGTGGTATCTCTCATATTGGTTTTTGTTTGCGTCTCCTGAGTGCCTAGTGTTGTTTAGCACCTTTTCATGTACTTATTAGCCATTTGTAATCTTCTTTGGAGAAATAGCTATTCAAATCATGTGCCTATTTTTAAATTGGTTATTCATCTATTTCTTACTAAATTTTAAGAATTCTTTGTGTATTCAAAGTGGGAGTCTATTATCAGCTATACGATTTGCAGATAATTTCTTCCATTCTGTGGGTCAGCTTTTCATTTTCTTGATGGTATCATTTATAGCACAAAGTTTTCTAATTTTGATGTCCAATTTATTTATTTTTAGTTGCTTTTGGTGTCAAAAGGTAATTGTTTAAATTCTATAGTTTACTTATGTGTATATTTACATAAGTGTATATTTTTTAAAAAGTTATCTTCATGTAATGGTATCAAATATCACATATGCAAGATAAATAGATAAAAGATGGGCTGAAGTTAAGCCATGATAGTTTTCCCCAAATTGAATTTTGAATAAATACTTTCTTCATCAATTTTATTGTTATATCTAGGTAGTATATATGTTTATAGAAGACTTTACTGAGGATTTGAGGTTGATAGGGACTTGGGTTTACATTGTAGCAGTACCAGATAATTAACAATGCTCTGTAGTGGAAAGGAAGGCTACAAGAACCCAGAATTCTTTAATGTTCCTATACTGTCCTGCTCTGAGTGTTCTTCCTGGTTATTCACCATCCCTAAAAGAGGAGGAATCCTCCAAAAGCAGAGACCAGTATTTGTTACCATGATCTCTCTGCCTGTATGATCTGTTTACTTTTCCTTGCTGCATGATCTCCTGCATTATTGGGGTGCTTATCATTGTCTTAGCTTTGGAAGTCCCTTACTT
This sequence comes from Microcebus murinus, assembly GCF_040939455.1. Classification (NCBI taxonomy): domain Eukaryota; kingdom Metazoa; phylum Chordata; class Mammalia; order Primates; family Cheirogaleidae; genus Microcebus; species Microcebus murinus. Next base: position 33,032,275 of record NC_134112.1, read on the forward strand.
ACTGGGCTGTCTAGTTCTTTCAGCAGCATTCTAGGGCTAGGAATCCTAGCTCAGATTATAGTATTTTTGTCTCCTCTGTTTATTGTCCATCTGCCTCCTCACAAAGAATCACTTGAAGCAATGTGTTTGCTTTCATCACCTCCACCTTCATAGTGTCATTGAAGTGTTTTAAAAGTTCTCATTGAAGTGTTTTAAAAGTTCTGTTTGCCACTTAAATTTTGTAATTAAACCTTGACAATATACAACTATGCATCCATTTTTCTTTAGAAAATTTTCCATATGCAAATCTGTTTTAAAGATTCTGTATGTGTGAAGTTATTTACTGCTTATTATTATAATTTGACCAACTATTTTATTGCTTTCTCAAACAGAATTGTAGTTTCATGGTTTTTCACTTGGTGGAATACAAGTTTTGTGACAGCCTTTACAATTATTGTGTGGTAGAAATAAATGTTAGAAGTAGCATCTTCACTTATATATTAATATTTTAAATGAGTATTAATTGAATGTAAATAAGGTAAGGATATGGCGTGTTCTTTGTCAAAGAGCGGTTTGTGCTATCTAAAAATAGTGAAGTATTATTTGCATTATATTTTTTGTTTAAAAATTTACATGCTTCTTGAAGAGTAAACCAGAGTGGAAGTGTGTTAAGTAAAAAGTATAAGTATTGTTTACTCTTTCCATTTTAAAAACAGTCTGAGTATCTACTTGCATAACTTTCTTTAAGTGTAAACACACTGGAGAGAATTTGCATGAAATTTAAAAAAATTACTCTTAAAGATAGTGATGTGATTTATCTTCTTCTGCTTTGACAATTTTCTCAAGTGTTTAAGTTTTCCAGTAGTTTTTGTTTATTGTTATACTCTCTTCTCTAATTTTCTCTATTTCTCTGCTTTGTAGATAGTTCCTCAGTGAATTGATTTGACACACAAACCAAGGACAGGTGGAATCTAAGTGTTAGGATGCCAATTAATGATCAGAAGGGAAAATAAACTGGTGAAGATATGTCACTGGGGGAAAAGTACTGATTTATAAAATATGCTTTAGATAACTAATCAGAAGGTGTCCTGTATTTTTGTTTTACTTATTTAATACATACTTAGAGCCTACTGTATGTACCAGATATGATTATATTATACTTGGCATCAGGCAAACAACAATGTGTAAAGCATACACATTTTATATCCTCTTGAGACTTATAGCATATGATGTGCAGGAAAATAAACAGGCAATTCCAACAAAATTTATAAATGAGGATACTGAAAAGAGAGTTGTTGAAATGGTGAACTGTGGAATCCATTCTGGATAGGGAAATGAATACCGAAGTGGACTATTAAGGAAAAAGTAGAAGAATCAAGTGTCTGAAACTCTGAATGACAATGAAAAATACATGCAGTTTGTGTAATTGATTTAGAACTGGGAGATTGTGGTCAGAAAATAAGATAGTTGATTTTCACACTTCCCAGTGAGATGACAAGATGAGATTAGATCCAAGGTGTGGTTTTGTAGTGTTTAAAGTCGAGTTGCTGTGAATGTTGGTGGAAGTGAGATGCTTATGATATTAAAAGAAGAGTGTTAGATGGATTATCCGTGTGTATGTTGAAATAATTCAAGTCAACGCAGTACTTGGCATAGAGTTATGGTGCCACTTATTAGAATTTTTAGTGATAATTATTAATAGTAGTGCCTTGCAGATCAGTGGTTCTCACCAGTGACTGCATATTGGAATCACTTGGGGAACTTCACAAACTACCAATGCCCTTATCTCAAATTGCTGCATTTTGGAAATTCTGATGCATAGCTCCCATCCTAGATATTTTGACTTAATTTGCATGCAGTGTATCCTGGGTAGTGGCATTTTAAAATGGGATCTCTCCCCACCCACTGGAAATTCTAATGTGCAGAAACTATACAGGAACAACACAGATTCTTACTGGAAGTTAGGGTTGGGATCCTGACCTTGCATCCTGAAATTGGGATATATGACAATGCAAGAATAAGCAGCCTTTATTTGAGAGGGCTGGAGAAAGAGCAGCTTTTACTTGAAGCAAAATAGTGAAGTTGTTGGGGATATAGGGATATTTGTTTTTACTATGAAACAGAGTGAACCTAGAGGGAATCTTTAGAAGGGAGGGAGTCAGTGGGAAGTTGGATAAACGAGGAAAAAGCAAGAATAGTACAGTGGTCAGGGTACAGGAAAGTCTTGATATCTGAATACATTATCTCTTAGTAGTGACCAAGAATAACAGTGCTTAGTGGCTTCAGAATTTGTCTGGAGAATACAACCACCATTCCTCTGGTGGATGATGATTTGGAATTAGGTGAATGGTTCTCAGGAGTCAGTACAGACCATGATCAGTTGAATTTCATAGTAAGTCCTGTTCTTGTATCCTTTTTGGTAAGGGGTCTGGATCAGTTGTGCTGGATTTCAAGGAGAGCCTCAGAGTTTGGAGCTGTTGTCCTGCCTTTTGGGGCTGTTGTCAATTTCCCCAGGGTAGTGGTTAGAGTCTGTTCTAATATTGCAGGGGGAGGCTCTGGAATCTTAAGGTTTGGTCAGATCTGCATAGTGTAACTGCTCTCACCCATGTACTGCTTGGGTGATTACACTCTGCTGTACCTAACAATGGCAAAGCCTTTACTATTTCTTCACTTTTACACTGATGCCTTTTAGGAACAATTTAAATTGCCCAGTCCCAGATTTGTGAGCAACTATTTATAGGTTTTACTTTTTTCAACTTAAAGAAATGGTGTAGACTTAGAGTGAAAAGGGACCCTATACATTATCTAGGCAAACTTCTCTTATTTATGCATTAGAATCTGAGAATCAAAGTCAGTTTCACAAAGAAACCTCTTAGCATAAAGTATAAACTGTATATAATTGTTACACTGATTCAGTTTTTTTTCAAGAATAAATCAGTTAAGTGCAATCTGTCTTATTCCTTTGACATGTAACTTGGTTTTTTTGCATTGATAAACTTGGAAATATGAGAACATTAGAAAGAATTGTCAACAGATTGCTTCAAGTTTATTTTTTTAAATTAAATGTTTTAAAAGTATGATACTTGTAGGCTTTAAGAGCTACTCTAGTTATGCTGGAGAACTATGAAATGCTTTTGAATGAAGAGTGCATTCAAAACATTTTAAATAATATTCCAATATATTTTTGGTCAGAATAAGGTAAGTATTATTATAGTAAAATAGTAAATTTGGTAACAGCTTGTTATAGAAATAAGAAAATTGTATGCTAAGTGAAAACAAGACTTTCACATAATTATATCATGTTAACTAGTAATTAAAATCCATGTGCTTTTACTAAGCGAAATATATGTCACAATTAAAGCTTTTCTACTTTTTAAAATTAGATGATTTTGCATATAGTGACCTTATTTCACATGTTTTTGAATTATGAAGCTCAGAGTAACATTTTGAGTCTTTGACACCAGGTAGATGAAGCCTGTGATGGGTTATGGTTAGACTATATTAAAAGGATACTTTATTGGGTTGTGACATACATTTTTATATGTATCTTTTGTATTCATAATTTTAGATGTGCTTAGCAAGATGAAAACTGAGGAGCAGTTACACTAAATGGTGCTCATTTTACTTTCCTCTTTGAATTACTTTCATTGACTTATCTGATGTCTAGGTGGCTATGAATAGTATCCAGAAAACTCAGTGGGTGTTTGTTAAAGAACTCTGCCTGCAAGTCAATTGCCTCAGTCATCTGGGGGGTACATTTCACAGCTTAGTTTTGTAGATACAGATATAGACTATTGGTAGGAATGCTATTAAGATTTTTTTTTTTTTTTTTTTGGCTATGGTGAAGTAATATCATTTGGTTGAAAATTTCTAGCCAAAATTATTTCTACTATGTGTATGGTGTGAAATTCTGGTAACTCAGGTCAACATTTGTTGTGTTAATATATGAAGAGCTGCTTTCTGAGGAAAATGTTGGCTTTTCTTATTTGGCTTTGTTGTATTCTTTCACTTAATATAAGTAGGGTTTTGAAAACCCTAGTTAGGTTCATTATTATTAATGGCTTATCTGATTTTTAGGTGTGTATGGATCAACTCTAATCACAAATACAGAATACTCACATTCATTGATCTCATATGATACTCTCAAAGCCTGAAAGAATTGATTGTAGGAAAATGCCCAACAGTTAATTCAGCCTTTCTTCTAGATTCTCTATTTTCTTTTCTTTTTTTTTTTTTAAGTTTACTTATTTATTTTAAATTCTCTCATTTCTATCCTTGGATGTAGTTTCACTGCTAGACCATGATAATCTTACAATACTTTAATTGTCCTCCTTGCAGAATTGCCTGCATTGCATTATCTTTTAATACTTTTGTTCAGTTTTACTTAAAGTCACTATGGGAAACAATTATGTTAAACTTTCTAATAATTTTCTTGAAAAACTGTTGCTGAGAACATTAACCAGTACTTCATGCTTTGTCTTTCAGATAAATTCCTATGTGATAAAACTCTTTAAAAATTCAGTGCTACAGATTCAGAGCACCAGTTAAATGAGAGGGACCTTGGACATCTTCTGTTCCCAACCCGTTTTACAGACGAAGAAATCAAGGCCTAGAGAGGTCAGCTATAAGTAGCTAACCTAGAACCTGGGTATAGAAATTGTGTCTTCCAACAGTTGAAGCAGTTTTTTCTTTTTTTCTGTTTAGGTGGGGTCTCACTCTGTTGCCTGGGCTAGGGTGCAGTGGTGTATGCAGCCTTTAACTTCCAGGCTCAAGTGATCCTCCTGCCTCAGCCTTCCAGCTGGGACTATAGGTGGGACACCACCACACCCAGCTAATTTATATATCTCTATATTATATATATATATATTTTTTTTCTTTTTGTAGAGATGGGGATCTCGCTATGTTGCTCAGGCTGGTCTCAAACTCTTGGGTTCAAGAGATCCTTCCACCTGTCCTCCCAAAGTGCTGGGATTACAGGCAAGAGCCACTGTTCCTGGCCAGTGTTTATTGAAAACTATTTTGAAGTGAATGGTTCATTGGCATCAAGTATGTTCACAAACTATGTTTTGCAGCCACAACCTCTACGTAGTTCCAGAACATTCTTATTATCCTAAAAGGAAGACCATGTTCATTAAGCAGTTTCTCCCCATTTTCCTCTCCCCCAGCCCCTGGCAACCACCAATCTGAATTCTGTCTTTATAGATTTATCTATTCTGGATATTTTATATAAATGGAATCATACAATCTATGGCCTTTGTGTCTGGCTTCTTTCACTTAACATAATGTTTTTGAAGTTCATCCATGTTGCAGCATGTATCAGTACTTAATTCTTTTTTATGTCTGACTTGTATGTAGATACAGTTTGTTTATTCATTTATTGATGGACATTTGGGCTCTTTCTACCTTTTGGCTGTTGTAAATAGTTGTTATGGACATACGTGAACATGTATCTTTTTGAGTTCCTATTTTCGGTCATTTTGGTACACACCTAGGAGTGGAATTGCTGGGTCTTATGGTAACTCTATGTTTAACTTTTTGAGGAACCACCACACTATTTTACACAGTGGCTATACCATTTTACATACCCTCAGTTTTGTCTTCTCTCTACTCTATCCTCCATCATACTGAGATAGTGCTGCCTTGTAAAAGAAAATGAGCTAAAGATTAGTCTTTTTTTCTTTTTTTTAAGGCACGAACTTATATGTGGTACATCTTTTACAGTAGATTTTTTAACCAGTTTTATCAGTCTTTTTTCTAGTGGTTTGTTGGTTTATTGAACTGGATTTTTATTCCTTTCATTCAAGCTGAGGTGAAGTTGTATGCCTTTTTCCCTTAAATTTATTTTCTTAGAACCTATGGGAATGATTTTGGAGGTGTAAGTAAATATCAATCTATTCATTTTACAAAATAAAAGGAAAATAATCAAAAAGAACTAGAAATAATAAAATAGTCTTGGATAATTTCAAGAAGTTATTCATAGGTTTTAATTGACCTAAGAGCAGGTCAAATTTCTTTGTCTTTTACCTTTGTTACAGGAGTCACTTGGTTGGGGTTGGCAATTGTTTTTGAGTCTCTTTAAATTTCAGGCTATCCTATAACATATTTATTAAAACAATTCCTTGTGTTATACTTGATAAATGGATGTTGTAGAAAATTTATGTAAATGATTTAAGATAGGTTAAATAGTAGTCAGATTTCAAGTTTTTGAGGTAAGGGTGATTTTGATTTAGTTTGGACTAAATGATCCTCTGTCATTATTGAAGTCTGCCTATTTTTTTCAGTGTTTCATTTTTTATTTAGTTTTAATCATAAAATGGGCCTCACTAAGTTATCTGTTTGCCAAGAAAAAAAGAAAATTTCCTATGACAAACAGGAAACTTAGATCTTCCAGAATTTACATTAGCATATTTCCTTTTAAACAGCTAGGTTATTGAATATGTGTCCTTTGACAAGGGTTTGTTACTTGCGAAATGATAGGTAGCTTTAAGCAAAGAATCATATAGCTTCAGTGTTGGAACATTTGTGACTGTCTAGGAATCATAGTCCCTTACTACTTTTAGGGAAAAAAGGTACCCAGAAAAGCTAAATTGATTACTTAGGATCACATAATTAGTATGTACTGTATGATTCAATGAATAAAGTATATTATAAAATAGAGGGACAAATGTATATGTTTACAGTGGCTTATCTCTAAAGTTATATATAACAATTGAGATTTGATGAAATACTTTTTTCCCTGAAAGGTATCTAAAAGTGCTGTAGTAGTTGGTAGCATCTTTGTACTGTGTTCACATAAAGTATGAGAACAGTAGGCTTTTTGTATAACATAGAAAAGAATCTGAATAGATGCTTCAAAAGGAAGTGTACACCTATACTTGTAGTGCTGAGGGAAGAATCTGAAGGTCATTTTTTCATTTTAATCTTAGAAGATAGACTGCTACTAATAGGTTTGTGGAATACATTTAGCTTTATGAATAGCATTATGTTGGACTTTTTTCTTTTCTTTTTTTTTTTTTTTAAGGGTGCAAGGCACAGAAGGATTCTGGAATTACCTCAGATAACAAGAATTTTATTATAAGGCTACTTGGTGAAATCAGTAAAAGAAGAGCCTTATTAGGTAGCCAGGCTTCACAATAGAGCAGAAATGGCTGTCCTGCTGGTTTCAAGTTGACGGAGTGGATATAACATGTCTGGCCACCAGAAGGTCATCCTGTGTATATAACATAGCCCTAGCTACCTGGTTATCCTGTGACCCTCCTAGCATTAGGCTTTGGGCAATACCTCTTCTGATGCTGTGTCATTTTGGTTGACTCTCAGTTACCGTCTCACTGCATCTTTTTTTTTTTTTATATGAAGGTATTGCTCTGTTGCCTGGGCTAAAGTGCAGTGGTGTCATCATAGCTCACTGGAACATTAAACTCCCAGCTTCAAGTGATCCTCTTGCCTCAGCCTCCTGAGTAGCTGGGACTACAGGTGGGCACCACCACACCTGACTAATTTAAAAAAATGTTTGTGATCACTGCATCTTTTATCCTAGTCATTTACCAACTAACAATCCCAAGAAAAGATCTGATTGGTTACATCAGAGTCTCAATTTATTCTAGGCTACCTGTATTATTTGATAAGAGCTTTTCTGCCAGGCCATTGAACTAGTTATAGAAATCCATCCTTGTAGATGTGGCTTAGCATGGTGGAGGTCTTTTCTGTGATTCAGAGCATGGGGATCTATACTTAAGGAGTCACTCAGAAGATGGTTTAGGATATGGTAGTTAGGCATTTTTGAGGAATCTAAGAGGGGGGACAGTGATTATCAGATGAGTACCTTGTTTGCCCTGAAAGGAAATATCATATTTTTACATAGATACTACATTTGCATCAAATACTGGTTTTTGTATTTCTAATAGCCTTAGTAATGATCTCAATAGCCAAATAATTTGTTACATGTAACCCAGCCAAAGAATCTTAGGAAGGAACCACTTTGTACTCCAAGTTTATAGAAAATTTTACAAGAGACCTTCAGAGGTTTGCTTCAAAAGTGTATCTTTGAATTTGTTGTGTACACACACACACACACACACACACACACACACACACACCCACCCCACACACACACCCACCCCACACACACTGTCATCCCAAGTTAATTTTTAAGCCATTTAAGCCCAAGTTTACATGATGTCTTAGAGCAGAGCTAGGAATAGAAACCAGAATTCCTGACTACTTCTGTATTGGTTACAGTGTGTGTAGGGCATGTTTAATGACTCAAAAAAAAAAAAAACAAAAACAAAAAAGACTTATGTATTTCTGGCATTTACTTCATCTTGTTTAGTTTTTTTTCCAGTTGGGACTTTTGATTGTAAGGAACAGAAATATACCCCCGTTGCCTCATGTAGAAAGGGGAACCTAGGGAAGTAAAATGGAATGCAGCTGGTCCCTTGGGCACTAAACAGCTGATTAAAGCCTCATTTCTCATCTCTCTCAGGAGCCACAAAGTCTCTCATCTCAGCTTTTCATCATGTTATCTGCTTCATTTCCAGTTTCTCTTTCAGCTGGCTTCCTTGCTTACTCGTTGACCTGTATGTCCCCTCAAAATGGTTATGCCAGCCCCAGAATGCACATATCATTTTTCAGGTTCAGTGTCCACCACTGAACAATTTACAACTTTTCAAGTTATCATTCATGGAGCTAGGTCTCACAAGAGGTACCTTATCTGCTAAACAGTGAGTTGGCTGCGTTTGTGTCAGGTATACGTATCTGGTCTAGATCAGGTTGGGGGTGGGGAAGGGTAAAGTAGATGGAATAAAGTGATTTTCAAGGATGGGGATGGGAGGATGGGATAGGCACATGAAACATGTATTTTACAGTATATATTAATAACAGTTACTGGTTTCATATTCAGTTGTTTTATTGATCAGGTGCTAAGCTGATATTATATTTGAATTAAATCTTATATTTGAATGGAAAAAACTGAATAGACAGCAAGGGCCATCACTCTATATCCCTTACACCTGTGCATTAGGTGCCTTACTTGTAAATGAATCTCTGATAACTCTTGAGGGTGGTGATATATGCCTTTAGGGAATGTTTCTTTTTAGCCCCTCCACCTGCTTTTTGATAAATTGTTTATTTCAGTGCTTATTTTTAGTGTTTTATGATCCACTGTTTTGTGAATGAGTGTTGGAAAGGGAGATTCCAGCTGAACTCATTCATGTATTCATGTGTGTCACAGAATCTTTGAGTACCTGTTATGTTCTAGGATTTTTGCTAGCTATGGGGGTATAAAGTTGAATATGGTATGTTCCTGCCCTTAAAAGACTTCATGATTTGGAAACAATACTGTCCCTCTTGCAATTATTAGAGATCAAACTCTCTTTTGTGCCTTTGAATCTATTGCCTAATGCTGCTGCTTGAGTCATACCTTATCTCACCTATACTTTAGTTCATTTCCTCTTTACTGGGTCCTTCCCCAAAGCCTGACATGTATGCATCCTGGTCCTATGCTCACTACTCTGTTGATGCTGTTTTCTGTAACCTTCTAGTTGTCATATCCCCTGGACATTTATGGTTTTTTATCTTGCTGAACTGTTCTGCTTTTGGACACTGCTGGTCACTTCTTTTTTATGGCAATACTATTCTTTAGCTTCTGGGACTCCACCTGCTACTGGTTCTTTTTCTGCCTTTATGAGTGTGTCTTCTCTGTCATCTTCATGGCTTCATTTTTCTTTTTCTGCCCCTTAAATGTTAATGTTTACCAGTATTCCATCCTTGACCTTCTGCTCTCTTTAAGATCTACTGTAGTCTCATTTTAAAGGTTATTATCTTTGTGGCAGTAACTTCAAATTTTATATCTCTAGCCCATGGCATTCTCTTGAAAAGTGTGTGTGTGTGTGTGTGTGTGTGTGTGTGTATGTGTGTATCTCTCCAGGTGCTAGCTATCTTCACTTGAGGTCTTGTGTACATCTTTATCCTCAACATGTCCCATACTGAACTCATCTCCTTCAACCACAAAACAAAACAACAAACATACTGACCCCCCAAAAAAGAACATACTGTTCTTTTACTTCTCATCTGGGGTGACTACCTGTCATCCATTTATGACTCAGGCTTAAAAAGCTGTGATGATGGCTATTTATGCTCCATGTGCTAGTCACAAAACCGATTGATTAGATCATGTAGATATTTCTTCGAATCTGACTCCTCTCCATCCCTACTGTCTCTGCCCTATTTCTGGCCTTTAGAAAAGGTTTACTGTGACTGCCTCTTCACAGGTTTTCCTACCTCCAGCTTTGCCTAATTGAAATCTAGCAGATAGTTGATAGAATGTTTAAGCTTGAATGTCCCATGTGCTTTTCAAAATCTACCTTTTAGAAACTTCTCATTGGCTTTCCCAGTGGAACATTATTTCTTGCTTCAGTGCCTACTCATGGTGTTGTCTCTTTATTAGTTACCCTGCTCTTCAACTGGCTATGTCCTGATTATTTTTTGAGATTAATCTTAGGTGTCACCTTTTCTAAGATACTCTGGTTTACACCCCACCCCCCATTTCCAGCTGAATCAGATGATATGCTCCACTCTGGTGCCTTGTAATAATTGATGCGTATCTGTCATTCCTTACTATATTGTTTTATTATTATTATTTGAGACGGAGTCTTGCTTTGTTGCCTAGGCTAGAGTGAATGCCATGGCGTCAGCCTAGCTCACAGCAACCTTAAACTCCTGGGCTCAAGCAATCCTGTCACCTCAGCCTCCCAAGTAGCTGGGACTACAGGAATGCACCACCATGCCCGGCTAATTTTTTCTATATCTATTAGTTGGCCAATTAATTTCTTTCTATTTATAGTAGAGATGGGGTCTCGCTCTTGCTCAGGCTGGTTTTGAACTCCTGACCTCGAGCAATCCGCCCTCCTTGGCCTCCCAGAATGCTAGGATTACAGGCGTGAGCCACTGTGCCCGGCCTACTATATTGTCTTATAATTATATGTATATATTTCTTCTACAAGACTGTGAGTTTCTTGAGGGCAAGGGACTGTGCTTTACTTACCTTTGAAATTGCAGGGCCTAGCTATCCTAGGTACATGATAGACTTCAATAAATGTTTAGTGAATGAATGAAAGAAGCTTCTAGTCTAGAAGAGACAGATATACGTAAACAACTATGACACAATTGTAAATAGTATGATGGAGGCAGAGAATGTGAGGAACAACATACTGTCTGAGAAGAGGGTGAGGTGCTTATGAGAGAAGGCTTGCTTCACGGAAGATAAGCATTTGAGCTGGTTCTTCAAGGAAATTTGCTTGATTCTTGCTAGAGAAAAAGTAATGCATCATAGAAAATAGAAGCAAGAGAACAGGTCCTATTCGTGGAAAAGCCAGGTATTTCAAAATCTTTTTCAGAGTTCATTTTGGCAGTAAGGAGGATGAAATAGAAGGGAGAAGCAGGAATTGTAGTTATACAGCTATAATGAAGGATTTTTGTTAGGCTTTGGCAGTGAGGAGGGGAGGGCCCCAAGAGATATTTAGAATATAAGATGGGCAGGCCCTGATAACTGATTGGATGAGGAGTTCCAAGAAGGTTGTCCAAAACAACTTTTGACATTTCTCTTTTCCATAATTGGGTAGACACTGATGCTTCCTTTTAAGTAAGGGAATATAGGAGGTATTTGGGGTATGTAACAAATTTAATTTTGGACATGTTAAGTTTGTGGTCCCTATGAGAAATTCAGCCAGAGGTGTTCAATATGTAGTTGAATATACGTTTTTGAAACTCAGGAGATATATCTGAGCTGGAGGCACAGTTTTGGAAGTCACAGTACATATAAGTAGTTAGAAATGGGTTAGAAAACAAGATTACTTGCTTGGGGTATTACATATATAGTAAGACCATAGGAAGGTGAAAGCAGAACCCAGGGAATTGCAGTCTTTCTTCTGCTTAAAGATAATCAGAAGTATACTTGCAAAGTAGTATTAATTTTTCTTGGTGTCTTTTATTTCCTTTATCTTTACCCACTTTAACAGATTCCAGAAATTTTCCCCTTTGCAGCCTTTATTTGTGGTTTCCTAATTTTCTTTATTTTTTCTTATTTTTTTATTTTTTATTTTTATTTCAGGATATTTTAGGGATACAAACATTTTGGTTACATGTTATGACTTTGCCTTACCCACGCCAGTATTGGAGGCGTGCCCTTCCCCCATACAATGCTCCCGGCGTCCATTAGTTGTGCATTTACCCACCCCCACCCCAATCACCAATGAATATTACTACCATGTGAGCACCTTAGTGTGGATCAGTTAGTGCCAATTTAATGGCAAGTACGTGTGGTGCTTATTCTTCCATTCTTGTGATACCTTGGTTTCCTAATTTTCTTCCTTCCATTCTTCGCTTCACTGATTCTTCTTAAAGCTATTAGTTTATTTCTATTTGAGGTTTTTTTTGTTTTTTTTTTTTTGTCAATGGGGAAAAGGAAATGTTTAAATCAGATATGTGAACTCTGATTCACATATCTGACTTACATCCTGATAATCAAAACAGCAGTAAAATTATGGTAAATCACATAGTAAGCATCATAAATCACATTGGACGAAGCATCAGATGAGTCTTATAGCAAGTGTTGGAGCCATGGGAACACTCAAGCATTCATGGGTCATTTTCACGGGTAGTGTTGCCACTCAGCTTTATCTAGTTATTGTCTTGCAGGAGTGTGATTCCACTGATTCCAGATTTTCTGTTTTCCAAGAAAAGCCAAAAATCCTGATTTCTATGGTTTTTTAAATGTTTATTCAGAATTTTAAAAAGTTACCTTGTTGCCTAAACAAAACACTGCTAATTTTCGATCCCTTTCTCAATCCTTAGATCCTTAAATTCTTCCTACGTAACAAAGGCCAACTAGCATCATCTCCTGACACATTTTTTTTAATGCTATAAAGCTTTTGTACTTAAACCTTAATATAAAAAGGTTGTTCAAATATATAAACTGAACAAACATCGGAAAATTAAGCTTTAGGAACAAAAGTTTAACATTCAAACAGTAGTACAGTTTTCAGGGAATACCTAGGAAGGTAATTTTTTGTCTAATCCAGAATACTGATAACAATCACTTCATGATGAATAAGATGTTTCCCCAGCAGCTTTATTCTGGCCAACATCTTAATGACTGTTGGTTCTACACCTTAGAAGAAATTGCTAAGTAAATCTTCTCTTAGGCTAAATAAGACTGAGCTAAACAAGAATTCAGAGGGGCTAATCAAAGTATATAAGTGAACAAAATAAACTTTAGTGATGAAGAATGTCCATCCATCACAGTAATCTTAGCCTCTGGAAGATAATTCAATTTTTAGTGTTTTATCTGCTTTAAAAAACAAAAAAAACCCCAACTTGGGTTTTCTTGGAGTCTGTGATATGCGCATCTTGCAAATTCAAACCACATGTGCTCTTTAAAACTCCATGCACACCACTGTCAGGAAGAATATCACTAAAAGTCACCAACTTTCACACTCATAAAAGGATGATTTTTTTAGTTTTAAGATTTTAGATTTACTAGAGACAGCCTATATTAGAGCGTTTCAATCATGTCACATATAGAAAAGTATTTCCGAAGTGTTCTCTGTTCAAGAAATGCTTCTGTTATTATCATTTTGCAATATAGTTGACTAATACATATAAAAACTTGAATATTGGCTCATGCAAGCATTTTGAATTAGTAGACTACCCTCATGGAAGAGCAATCCGAATTAGTTTTGTAGACTCTGAGAGGTGGGGGTGGATTCTGGCAATCCAGGTCATGAGCACATGCCACAATTAGTTTATGTCTGTCTTCCAGAACATAGTCCAGTACTGGATACCATTTTACCATTCTGCAAAGTTTTGTTTACATCTTTCAGCTTTTGGTCAGATTCTTAGATTAGCTTGTTCTGTTGATGAACAGACAACTTCAGTTTGAGGAACTGCCAAGCCCAGCATCTTCCATAAGCTTTCACTAAATGAATTGTTATAAATTTGGTCTCTTTCAGAAGTGTCCTGAAGTTAGCTTTGGTTGTGATGTATTTGTCTCTCATGTATTCTTCAAATTCTCTTTATTTTTTCCTGTCACTGAAGGAGAACTGAATGCACTGAGAATCTTCCTTAAGGATTTTTTTATTTTACTTCTTTCCACATAGATGTTAAGGTATTCAGAAAAGTTTCATCCAGAAGTTGCCTAAAGTCTTCCTTCTTTTTGGTAAGTGTGTCAGTGTGTTCATTAAGCTATTTCTTTTCTTTTCCCAACGAAGATCCACATTTCTAATAATGGTCTTTTGGGAGAGTCTTCTGTCAAACTGTGACACATCTGAAGAACATACCTCAACAACCCTGATAGTGCAGAAGGATTTTTCAAGAAATGTCCAAGCTATCTCCTAGGATCCGTATACCCCCAGTCCTACATCTTACAGTTTTTTCAAACAGCTTTATTCAGATATCATTCATATACCATACATTGAAAATGTTCAATTCAGTGGATTTGAGTATATTCATAGTATATTCTCGTCACCCTGAAAAGAAACCCCACACCCATTGGCAGTTACTCTTCATTCCTTCTATAGCCACTAATTTTTCTACTTATTCTAGATCATATAAATGGAATCATACAGTTTGTGGTATTTTGTAACTGGCTCCTTTTACTTAACAGTGTTTTCAAGGTTCATCCATACGTAGCATGTATCAGTCCTTTATTTTTTTTTAATTGCCAAATGATGGTTATAAACCTAGTAGAATTGGTGAATCATATGGCAACTCTATGTTTAACCTTTTGAGGAAATGTGTCTGTTTTCCAACTTTTATGTTTTTTGTACAAAGGCTTCCAATTTCTTCAGCGTTTGTTACTACTACTTTTTAAAATTAAAGCCATTGTGGTGGATGTGAAGTGATAGTGTGGTTTTGGTTTTCATTTCCCTGCTGATTAACTGTTGAGCATCTTTTCATGGGCTAACTGGCCATTTGTTACAGTGGTTTATGCTTCTTTCAAAAACTGCTGTCATATCAAACATTTTCCAAAGTTCAAGGTGTTTTTCATTGCTAAGGCCATTGTTCTGATGTGCTTTCCTTTGCTCTCTATGAGATATCATGCTCCATCTTCTGATACTTTGCCCACATACTGTACACACAAACAGCAAGACTTGGCTTCAGGCTGCCTGTTAAGCCCAAAGTCATCAAAATCCTTCAAAATGCTATAGTTAAGATTTTTCTAAAGCAAGTGTTTTTGTCTGACTCCTTGAGCTGCATATTGTGTTGAGTAATCATCATCCGGATCGTATCCTCTTAGGTGCCATTTTTTTCCTTTTGAATTCTTCCCTTGCCCAGTCCTTCAGGTGTTTGCTATCAGAATCTTTTGAAACTTGCCGAATTGCTTGCAAAACCCTTCTGTAGAGAAGAACTTGTTGCCTTCTCATGAACTGCTTTAGTGTTAGCGTCAACAGGGGCTGGGGAGGTGAGGGTGGTGGGAAACATCCATGGCTGTGAGTGTCCCCCCGGAGCCTCAGTGTGCAGGACCTACTGAGATATTTGAGATATATTTGATTCTATTGCATAGTAGGGTAAGAGGAAAACACTTGACTGGAAGCCACAGAAAATTGTAGTAGAAGAGGAGACAAGACTGAATCCCTGAGTTTAGAAGGTTGAGAGAGAGAGTAAGTAATAATGGGGTCTTGAGTTAGATGGGCTGAGGCTCATCTGTGGTAATTTATACTAGCAGTGAATCTTTGCCACCTTTAGCTCCTTATGATTCTGGGACTTGAAATTCTAGTGGTTTTTAGGGAGGGTATTTTTCTATTATTTTATCCACATATTTAAGTATAAAATTATAAAACACACAACACAAAAAATAGCTTGCTGTTTTGCTCCAAGAATGTAACCAACATAAATAGAAATGTTTCTGTCAGTCCTTGGCTTTCAAGTTTTAAACACTTGATTTACCAGATGAACTAAGAATATGATTTTTTAAGGCTGACTGTTTTATGTTGATTTATTTATTTTTGTTGAATCAAGGTAAAGAATTTTTACAGGAAATCTCCTACTCATTCCGTAGGATAATCAAGGAGATATTTGGAACTGACCTTTGTTCTATTTGTTTACTCTCTGAGAGGGAAGAGTAATGGTTCTTGGAAATGGAACTTTAATAGTTTTGAATTTGCATGTTCACACTTAGGAACAGATTTCCCTTGTAAATCCATTTGTGTTAAAATTAGATCTTAAAATTTAAAGTTATATATTAAAAATGTGTCACAAAATATTAGAATTTGTTGATTCTTGATCTAACCAGCTTTTGATTATTTCTGATTGGATTATGAGAGGAAGTTATGCAGTAGGCCTCCTGAATAAAGGAGCTGTGATTGTTGTTTGAGAGAGGAGTCTAGATGGAGCTAAAGTATGTGTGAATTTATGTCAACTGAAAGTCTGATCTAATAATTTCTCTTAATTATGTGATACATATTTTATATATGCCTACATTTTCTCTTAAGGTTTTCTGTATCAGAGTTATTGATCTGTTATTTCCTATACTAAAATGAGTGATTATGAAAGCTGTGAAATGAATCAAAGCAATTACTTTTAATATTGTGTGAAATAGGGTTTTCTACCTTTTATTAGAAGTTGAATTTCTTTTCTTTTTCTTTTCATTTGTTCTTTTGGGCATTGGTAAGTCTGACCATGTATCAGTTTATTATAATTCATAGGTAGTGCCCTCTGGCTGTCATTCTCCCTGTTAAATCATCTTGTACTTGAGACTATTTATATGTAGTTTTAAAAATTACATTTTGGAAACTCTTCAATAATGCATTTATCCCTCACAACTAATGCATGTAGAGTAAGGATCATATTCTTACTTTGTTGCCATTTGTAAACAAAATCTTTAAATATATTTAGACATAAAAGTATAAATAGCCCTGAGCATTGGGCTTAAGTTCAGTAAACATGTTATTCTCTCTTCTGTATTTGAAACAGTGAATTTAGAAGAGAATTTTTCAAACATAAAATTTCAAACATTAAAAATAGAATAGTATAATGAACTCCCTGTGCCCATGTCCTGCCTAAATGTTTATCAACTCATGGACAATTACATTGCATCTGTATCCATTTTTACTTTTTCCACTGCCTACCTCCAGTAATTATTTTGAAGCAAATTCCAGATTATGATTTCATCTGTAAATATTTCATAATGCATCCTTAAAATATAAGGATTCTTTTTGTTAAAACAGAATCATAATACCATTTTGCCACCTAAAAAAATAAGCAGTAACTCATTAATATAATTGGATATTTAGAATATGTTTAGAATTAACAAATTTCTTCCTTTCCCACTTCACTCTCCTCTTCCTCCTCCTCTTCCTCCTGTATTTTTGTTAAAATCTGTTTGAATAAACCTTACACATTGCAGTTTTAATCTAGAGATTTACTCCAAATCCCTTCCCCCACTCTGTTTTCCTCCCTCGCACTTCATTTGTTGTATAAGACAATAAGGGCAGATGACCTTGCACTGAGGTCTTTTGCCCTTAGTGTTTCCCATAATCTCAGTTTTGCTTAGTTTATCTCCATGGTGTGGTGAAACATTTTCTCAGTCTTCTGCATTTCATAAATCAGATTTATGTTTGATTTTTTATTTTTTTTTTGCAGCAAGACTTTTTCATGATGGTGGGGTATATTTTTCTTTCATGAGGCATATGATGCTGGTCTTTTTGTGTGTGTCTCTCTCAATGGTAGCAGCTAGGTGCCACTAGACCCCTAATTCATTAATGTATGCAATATGGTGATATTCTAATTTTGTCATTTCTTATATGGAATATTTCATTTTGTATTTTTTTATTATATTTTTCTGAAGAATCCTAATGACAAAGGAATATCTCTTTAAAGAGAAACTGGATTTTCATCAACTGCTTGATTATCTTGATAAACACTTATTTCTATACCATACAAAATTATGGTGTGGTTACTTTAGCACTCTTTGAAGATGATCAATGAAATTTTTAAAAAGTATTTTAGGATCTCCTGAATTCAAATATTTGCAGTGTTCCAATCTATTACAGTTATTATTCTTACTGATTTATCTTTAGCCAGTTGATGCCTCTTCAGGTTGTCTCCTGAGTCCTCTTGACATATCCTTGGTAGTCTTTGGTAGCTTTCTGGTGCTCCAGGTTCATCTTAAACTTACCTCTTGCTCCACACTTTGAATTCTGCATTCCTCCAAGTAGTCTTGATTCATATTAGTGGAACTAGCTACATTTTTTTACTGCAAGATAGAATATTTTTTTGTAGGTATTTTTCATTGTTGTTCTTAGGGTATATCCTACTAAGGATTCACAAATTAATGTGTTGTAAAATCACTTGGAGTAGTTTCTCTGTGTGGTTATTCTACTTTGTCAGCGTATACAATTGTTTGTTTTTGTAATTAAGCTATGTACACTGCTACAAAATCATATATACAAGAACGGGGTATTTTTAGAGATGTGTAGCTCTTATCCCTGTACCCTGTATCCCATTTCCTACTTTCCCCATATATTACCATTTTTATAAGTTTTTGTGTATCCTTACATTTAAAAAATAAGTAAATATGTGTGTATTTATAACTCCTTCCATTTCTTACATGAATAATAGCTATACATTACTAGTATGCAATTAAATTGAGGAAAAATAATCAGGCTAAATATGCTAATACAAAGAGAACAATTTGCTTAAAATAAATAAATTAGTATTTTCTGATATCTTGATGGATTCTGTTAGCTCACATAGTTATCTCACATAATTGAAATTTAATTGTCTTATTCTGTGGCAGCTTTAAAATTATTGCTTTCAATTATTTTTAAGGGAATGCTTCTCCTTTTTATGTGAGATACTGTGTGTGTGTTGTATGTGATATCAGTCCCATTCCTAAACAAATTTAAAATAGGCCTTTATCAAATGAAAACATGTATAAGGAAGTGAATCTGTTTTTTCTCAAATATTAAAAAATCTGCCATAAAAGAATCTAATGTTTTCTTTTTGATGGAGATTTAAAGTTTAATCTTTTAAACAATTTATTATTTATTGAAAGCTATTAATAAAGCACAAAAACGTGTGTAGCTGGGAAAATATTATTTCTGAAAGCTCCTTTGATTAATTTGTTTCAACTTTGACTATAGAGCTAGAACTTTTATAAGAAATTCAGGAGGCTGTAATAAAGTAGTTTTGCAATTTGAGGCTTTGAATATTTGCTGGAAGCCTGTCAAGATTGTTCTTTGCTATATATTCCCAACCATTCACAGTTTAAATACTCTTATTATTCTTTTTATATCAGGGAAAGCATTCAGTAAATACAGTCTTTTGATTTTTTCATGTTGTGGTTGCTTCTCCGTAATTCAGTGACTCCCAGTGTATAGGTTGTAGGGCAGGGAGGGGATCTGTGACCTAACCTTGTTTGTATCCTGAATAAATAATACACATTATGAATATATCTGCTATTATTTTAAACTGTGTGTAGATAATTTTATAATTGATAGAATCTAGGTTTAACAAACACTGAATTTGTAGTAGCCTATTATCTCATATTTTCTTTATCATTGGACGTTTGGAGTCCTACTATTAGCATGTGATAGTCAATGATCTTTTATAACTATTGCTTTTTTTAAAAATGGAGAGTTTATTCAGATAGTCACATATATATATGGACATAATTCATTCTTGGAAATATTTGAAGTTGAACAATATACCTATGCCATAAAGGAGATGGTTCTGTTGCCAAAGAATTGAAAATACATAGAGGTGTGTGCATTTATGTGTATGTATATCCTCTCATTGTAGGAGTCCCCAGTTCGAAGAGGAATGAAAAACTTCACAGGTATCCAGTGGTCATCATCTTTGCCTAATGGCTAGTTAGCCAGCTGGGAGACAAGGGTAGTTGATTAAGTTTTCTACCCTTTCTACAGGCCCTCTCTCCCTCCTGGCTCAACAGTTGAGTTGAAAACTTGTACCGTTCTTGGGCGAGGCAAACACATTACATGTAACCAAAATGTTTGTACACCAATAATATCCTGAATTGAAAAAGAAAAAAAAAAAGAAAGAAAGAAAACTTGTACCGTGTCTCAAGTCTTTAACCATCCTTACAAGGATATACTAGGTACCTTAAATACGGTTGAGTAGAAGAGAATCTTTATTCTGTCATTGGACCATGAAAAGAGAGGTTTGGGGCCAGTTGACCCAACATATGTACTGATGATCCCTAAGTGGCTGATCCCCTAAGAGGAAGTAGTGATGCAGACAGGTTGGTGTTAGGGTATGTTGAGCCAGCTAAAAGAACACTATTTTTATATGTCTGTCCCAAGGGAGAATGAGGACCAAACCCTTGAATAGTTGTTTTGAGGAGGGGAGGGTGGGGTTTTGGTGTTTGTTGTGCTGGTAGGATTATATAGTGTACCTGAAGCTGGAAGGTGAGGCTGAGAAGGAGCACTGCAATTTAAAGTCCTTTTCTTTTTCACTTTCCCTTCCCTTTTTCCCCTGTCCTTGGTCTCCCCTTTTCTTTTCTCCCTTCTCTTTCCTTTCTTCCCTTATTTCACTTCTTTAATTAGTACATTAATTGATTTGTTTCATATTTAGTAAGCAGTTTCTATGTACTAGGCCTTGGTTAAATTGTTATATAATGTTGAATGAGACAAGGTTCCATGTCAGGAGCACAGTCTATTGAAATTACCTACAGAAGAATTTCCAACTTATTGTGGATAGAATAAGGTGGAAGAAAAACAGGCTATACTTGTAATAAGGCCACTCTTCTTATGGCTACTTTTGTGATTGAACTGTATATCTCTCTATATATATATATTTGTATCTATTACTTCTGTAACACAAATTGGCATTGAAGTAGTGTCAACTTTAAGATTCTCAGCCCTGTTTGGCTGCCCTATGCCATATAATGATTAAAATATACTAGGTCAATTATAACTTTGAGAGTGGTTGACGCACTCTAGTTAGACTTATCTCAGAGTTCAAGGTCCTTTCTATGGGAATTCAGTCTATTCTAAAACAACTGTTTCCACTTACTCCCACTCTCCACATGAGCCAGGATAATTGAGGCCCACATTAGATTAGCTGTGCAATTATGAACAGAGTTGCTTAACTAATCTGCTATAGCTTTACTTGACCTGAGAGGTGATGTCACAACTCAGCCCCTTTGTCATACCAGTGGAATCAAAGAGAGGTTTAGTGAGTTTGCAAAGGTTGTATAGAAAGTGCGAACTGCAATCTGTAATTTCTGACTCTTCTTAGATCTGTATTATGCTGCCTTTTCCTATCATAAATATCTGTGGTGAGGATCAAATGAGATTAATGTCAGTGTGCCTTGACAGGCATAAAATATAACAAGGGTAAATTATTTCTACTTGCTTTCTATTGTCAGGAGGCATCTGTGATCCTTTATGTTGTCATTTCTTGATTCTCAGTATCTTGGAAACCGAGGTTATTTTTAATGTCTTTTTGTGTCCCTGAGCTCAAGGCCAAACTGATACGTGTAGGTTATCTGGGCAAGCTAACAAATCGACACCCCTTGAAACTGAAATTCTTTGTTTGAAACTGAATTAATTTATTTAGAGAATACATGGATAAGCTGATTTTCTAATAATAAAAAGTATATAGTTTATGTTCAGACAGGGATTTATTACATTCATTTATTACAAGCAGTTTTCTGATTAAGTTTCTTGGGAGGTATATTAGTCTGACTTATATTTAGATAAAATAAATTATTCCTTTATGATTTTGACATTTTTTCTTACTATACCTGTAATTTCAGGTAATTGTCAGCTGACAAATGATATGGTTAGTTAAGAAGTCAGGATTTACCTAGGAGCAAATCTGACTTTTATCAGCTGTGTGACCTTACGCAGTACTTTAAAACTTCTCTGAACTTTAGTTTCCTTATTGTTAAACTAGGCATTATAGTGATTAAGCTAAAATTGACCACTGGACCATGGTTCCATTTACTCCCCACAGTAACCACATGACATAGATGAGGAAATGAAGGCATGTAATGGTTACAGAACCAATAAATAGTAAAAGATTTGAACTCAGGTAGTCGTAACTCAGCCCATAGTTTTTGAAAACCTTGTTACTACCTTCTTGACTGCTTCGTAAGTTGTTTTGTAGAGTAAATGAGATGTAGTATGTAGAATGCTTGGTACAATTTAGTTTTCAGAGCTTTTTAATTTTGGAATTGTGACTAAGGTTTTATATACCTAGAAATTAATTTAGGGAGAATTATAAATATTTAATTGTACTTGGTTCTAAACAGTTCTGTGGTAGCTTGTTAGCTTGAAAGAATCACAGGCTCCTCCCAGACATACTGGATTATAATTTGTATTTTAAGAATTTGCATTTAAGATCCTTAAAGTTTGAGAAATACAATAGTAGATGATCTTGAAGACTTCTTCCAATTCATGGTTGTGAGTGATTCTGGGACCAGCCGGCATGGATATTTTAGTGTAGATTATTGCATTTAGCAAAGAAAATGGTAGTACCTGAAAGGCTTTGTCTTTTCGGTTTTTTTTTTTTTTTGTTTTTTTGTTTTTTTTTGAGGCAGCATCTCACTCTTTTGTGGATTAGAGTGCAGTAGCATTATTGTACCTCACTGTAACCTCAGACTTCTGGGCTCAGGCAATCCTCTTGCCTCAGCCTCCTAAGTAGCTGAGACTATAGGTATACAGGTGTGTGCTACCATGCCCAAGTAATTTTTTTAAGGTCTCGCTCTGTCACCTGGGCTAGTGTGTCATCACAGTTCACTGCAACCTCAAATTTCTGGGTTCAAGTGATTCTCCTAACTTAGCCTCCTGGGTAGCTGGGACTATAGGCATGGTCTACCACACCTGGCTAATTTTTCTATTTTTTTGTAGAGATGGGGTCTCATTCTTGCTCAGGCTAATTTCCAACTCCTGGCCTCAAGCAATCCTCCTGCCTCAGCCTCCTACAGTGCTAGAATTACTGGGGGAGCCACTATACCCAGTCTTAAAGGATTATTTTAATGTAAATCACTGTGCTGTAGATTTTTTTCTATTGCTTGCCTTCCATTATAGGGCAACTTTTGAGGTAATCCCAGTTTGAATTTGTGAAAGGCTTTTGACATAGAACAAAATTATTCTAAATTTTATCATCCTGTCATTTTAGGGAATAATTAGAACTCAAAATTTTTAGTCGTGTTAGATTGAATGTTTTTAATTCATCTCACTAAATAATAAGACAATATCAGCCAACTATAGTTATGAGACACTAAAAATAATATACAAGTTTATTTTTGGACAGTTCACTGTTCTGATGTTTTAGTGAATGTTTGAAGTTAAGTTGTAAGAGGTTAACTACAAAGCAAATGAGCTCTTGCTTGATTAGAAATTTTTGATTTTATTAGTCTCAGGAATTAAAATAAAAACTCAAACTTAAAGAAAGGATCCTCTTGTAGGTTTTTTGTTTTTTAATGTGACAGACAATAGTGTCTGTTTTGTTCAGGACAGTGTAGATATTCACAAATATTTGCCAAATGAATAGGAGTTTGTTTTCGGTGATTTTTGTATCCTTTTCAAATGAGTTATAAGAGACATGTAAAAGTCTGAAAACTCGACTTTCTAGAGTCTAGACAAATTGAAGATTTCCCCTTATTAAGTAATTGCTGTATTAATCTCCATATCAACTAATTGTGATTTTTTTTGAATATTTATGAAAGATGTGATTCAAACATAAGAATCAGTAAGACATTTATATAGTTTAAAGCAAACACCTGGTTAAGAAATAGAACACTACTGAGTATTTAAGAAGCCCCCCTTTGTGTTGTCTTTCAGTTGAATGCTGTTTTATCCTCAGAGATAGCCAATCTCTTGGTTTTGTTTTTAAGACCTCTGAATATATCCTTAAGCAATAAGTTGTTCAGCTTTGAAAAACTGACTGGAAGCATAAATCTAATTGTGTAAAGAAAGGGTAATATTGCTAATATTAGATCAAATCTCACTCGAGAAGGTAGGTTGAATAAATTATCCTGGTCACAGTCTGGTTTCAGTTATCTGGAGAGTTTACAGTAACTTTTCTGGGGAAGTCAATGGGAAAAGTGTTGAGTGAGTCTTGGGAAATAGCATCTGTTTCCCATAGTCGGGCATCTGGCAGTAATACAGTATGGATCAGGTAGGTACTGGATGTTCAGCAGAAGTATTATCAGAGGAACTAGGCTGCTTTGTATTTTACTCTAAATCGCTAAGTTCTACTTTCAGCTCTTAGAAGAAAGCAGAGGAGACCACTTCTGTAGGTGAAATAGGATTCAGGGGAGAGAGCATGAAGGCAGAGCAGAAACTTCATTAGCAGGCATTCTTTCCTCTGGTTGAAAGATAATAGTGGCCAGGATGAGGAAAAAGGATAATAAAATTCAAATGAACAAGAGTTGTGCTAGCCTTTTATAAAAGAAAAAGCCAAAACTACTCCACTGGGGTACATAAAAGAAGATATAAAAAAAATTGAAAAAATATTATTTTGGGATAGGAAGACTCAGTATTATAAATCAATTCTCCTGAAATAAATCTTATCCAAGATTTCTGTTCATGTGTTATCTAATTATTCAAGCTTCTTGGACCATATGCAGTAGCTTTATTTTTCTCCATTGCATTTATGCTCAGCTGATATAACTGTATATTTCCTTATTTGTTGGTCTTTTCCCCCCTTCTTATGAAAAAAACTTACAAAGGTATGTGAACTTAGGAGGGCATGTTTGTGTTTCCTTCTTACTAGACTGTAGACTTAAGGTTATGTTTTGTTTCTTGTGGTATCCTCAGCACCTTGAACTGTGCTTATTAGTACAGAGGAAGCAGTCAATGACTAGTGAATGAATGAATAAATAAAACTCTCCTTTCTCTCATAATCCATGGCACTTATTGTCTGTTCTGTAGTTTTCTGGTCATTAATTTTGTTCAGTTTAGCATCTTATAATGCTTTCTATTATTTTCTTTTGGTTCATTGTCTAATTGTTTCATTCCTGTAAGACATTCTCTATGCTCCTTGATGGCAAGAGTGGGACAAATGCATCCTTTGTGTACTACCTCACAGTGCAAGGCGAATGGATGTAGGAACTTGTTGAATTGAATACATTTATTTATTCAAAATGACTTAAATTGCTAGAATCCAGTTTGCCCTCAACAAAAGGAGTATTTTTTATTGGGTAAAACAATATAATTCTGTACAAAATGGGATTTTTTTGGTTAATTTTTTAAGGATGGAGATTTTTTGGAGATATTTTGTTGAGCACATGGTAAATTTTGGTAACTGGAAGTTGAAACTTTTCTAATTATAATTGTATGAGTTTCTGCACACAATTGGGTAGAAGAAAAAAATGTCACTATTTTCAGTGAGATAAGGATTTCTTACCTTGAAATTTAAATTAAGAAAAAGCTCCTTATGCTGTAGTTATATTGGGACTTAGCTTTAAACTGAAATATTAATTATAAATAAGTATAACTTTGTAGCCTACTTAACCTTTTATAAAACTTTTACATATATAAATATGCAAATGTTTTAATAAATACTTTGTTATATTTCTCATGCCAGCATGCCATTCAACAGTTTGTAACTATTTCTCTCTTCTTGTATCTTTGCATTACCACTAGTTTTCTTTTTGTATCATTGTTGATGTGCTGTAAATCTCTGTACATAAATATTTTATAAATTGTTTTTTGGAGATAAATTTTCAGCAGTATACTTTACATTTCCAAAAGCAAATATTTTAACAGTTGCTGAAACCATAAATGTTTAAAAGAAGAAATTTAAATCTAAAAAGTTTTGTTCCTTTCTAATTCATATGGAGAATTATTTATTTATTATATTTTTTTGCTTTATTTCAGGCCAGTCTATCCATATGGGGATGGGGAAGCCTTGGCATTGTCCTTTTTCTAATAACCTTTGGACCCTTTGTAATATTTTATTTGGCATTTTATATCCTCTGCTTTGTGGGTGGGTAAGTATACGCAATGATAATTTTACAATTCATGTGTCATGTTTTATTCAAATGCAAACAAATGACTGTGATAAATGGGAGTGTGATTTATTTCTGAATGCTATTTTTTAAATAAACTTTTTATTAAAATTTTAAAAAAGTAAAATTAAGACACTCATAGAAATAAAAACAGTGATGATTATTATTTGTACCAGGAATATGGGTAATCATATTCAAAAATGAAATTTCAATTTCTGAAGATATGAACTTTTTTTGGTGAAAATAAAGTTGAAATTTTCTTGTCCATTATATGTAACTTAAATTGAGATGACACAACTAGTTTTACATTGTAGAAATTGTTTCACTGATTAGACTTCAAACAATAATGTTAATTATTTCTATTAATGAATGTTGTCATTGTGGCCTAGAGAATTCAAATAAATGCCTGATTTTGCATTCTTCACCTTGTAGTCATTTGGTTTGCAATGTGTGTTTTCTTTTAAGTTGATAAACCTTTTATAAGGGAGGATCAGTTATAATTTATTATAGCTTCATATACAGGCATGATTTGTAAGAAAATGTTAGAAAATGTATAGATAAGTGAGATGCTTGTTATTTGGACACTCACCTACATAGCTTAGCTGAAATGAATATTTTATTGTTAATGTGTGTGTATTTATATGATATATTTATGTAATTAGTTGTGGAATGAACACTTATGAGTTTGTTTTTTAAAAAATCTTTTGATGCCCTAGACATTTGGAAGAGTTGTTTGAGCCTGTAAGTTTAGAGGATTTAGCTGAATTGAATAGCTTATATGAATAGTGGCCTGAAAAACCGTATAAGACACTGAAGGATTGCTTAGCTTCCTAATATACCTACCACCTATCACTTCTTTTAGGGTACAGGCTTGAAAGTCATGCATGTTGTTGTCATTTTATAGGTAGCATACTCACTGATTGTTGAACAAGTGTGTGAATTATTTACATTGAACAGCGATGTCAAAGACTCTCTATAAAACTGTATTTTACATTAGATTTAGTGTTTTCATATTGCTTAAGTGTGATACTGTGTACTGAAACACTTAGATTTATTTCAGTCATAAGAGTCAGATACATGGAGTTCAGAACATCTTTATCGATGATAATCAAAGATCTTAGAGATCTACAGCCAATGGACTTCCTAATTATACTCCTCAGTCACAAATTAAGGCCATAGCATAGCTGTAAAAGCTGCATGGTTTTACAGCAGCAGGGTCAAGGCTACTGTTATCAATTGAAAGGAGATTATCTGTCTTGAGATGTTTTTCTGAAAGGGAGAAATTTCTTTAAATTTTACTAATTGAATAAGCCCTTGTGAAGAGTGAAGGAAAAGGATTTCAGAATATTTCCCAATACTTCAGAAAGGGAGGATATTGAAGGCAAAGGAAGGAGCCCTTGGAAGGTAGAAGGGTAGAGAATTATTTCTCTTTTACTGGCTGCTGCATATAATATTTGGGAAATAGAGAAGAGTGATCAGTTTATTAATTTTATAGTCTTAAGAATCTTTGTTGCTTCCTCCCTTTTTGAATCTGCTAATTTATGAAGGAATAGTTTTTAAAAAATCTTTTGGGTACTTACAGAGTTGTATAAAAATTTTTTGGTAAGGTGGGATAGTGGAGTGTGTGGGAGGGGTACTAAAAAACTCTTTAGATAATATTAAGTCATGAGGTGGGGTCTGAAATTTCAAGTTCACGATATATGTATCATAAATTGATCTGAAGTTCTGTTCCAGACTTTGTTGATCTCAGGAAACTCACTGCCACCAAAAGAGGACTTACACTAGCAGGCCACCCAGAGTCATCTCAGGTGGATGAGTTAATTAAGCATCCTCAGGTTATTCAGTTATGGTCAATGAGTACCATGAGTCAGATCTTTCTTATTTTTGTTCTAATTATGAAGAATGTCCCTTTTTTAATGTAACTTAGTGTAGTTTAATGCCTTATGAATTTAAAGTACAAAATAGGCTTTTAAGTATCAGTAAGTAAAATGATTGCATTTCATGTAATTAAAAATCATTTCTTAGTTTTAGTATGTTTTCTTATTGTATAAGTTTTAAAGATGTATTTTTTTTTTTGGAACTGATACATTTTCTTGTGGAACCCGTTCCTTTTTTGTGTGTGTGCTAATAAAGCTAATTATAACTTAAGTTTTAGGTTCTGCAATTTCCCCATCTAAAATGTTGATAATGTATTTATTTTGCTTATGGTTAAACCTAACCCCTGTATTTTAATATAAAGAGAATTTTTGGAAAGAAAACCTCTCAAGGGTTTTTTTGTTTTTTTAGTGTGGGATATTGTCGATACCATATTGTGGTTACTTCATGGCAGTCTGTTATATTTGTTGGTTTATGTGATTATTTGTAGTAACTGTTTTTTAGTTAAATCTCACAGTTGAAACTATTAATTAGTTTCTTTGTAAGATCAGACTGTTCCTTACCTTGCCTTCCTACTGTTGTATATGATGGGCAAAGGCTGTTTTATCAGTCTGCTTCATGTTGATGTTTTTAGAAATACAGTGTTAACTTAATATAAACATTTTATTGCATCTGTAAATGTGCTTAATGACTAGGCAAAACTGAAATAATAGGGCCAACTTAAATATTAGTAATAATATCAGATATAACACAGATGAAATTTACCAATAATTCTGAGGTCAACCTTTTACAAAAAAATCAAAAACAGAATTAATGGTATGAACTGATTTGACTTTATCTGTGTAGTACCTGTACTGAAGACCAGTGAAATGGCAGGTATCCACAAAAAGCAGAGGACTTAGAGAATCTTCCTTTCAGTAGTTGAGACTAATAATATTTAATTTTCACTATTCTCTTCTTGTCACTACAGTCTTTGAATTATTATAAGATTACTATAACATCATTATAAGATTAAAATTTAATTTTTTTGGTAGATTTCCAGCACTTAGCTTTATCGGTGAATTTTAGATATAGGAAATATTGATAACATTTAGTTAATACATACAGTGAAGTAGTTCTAAACCAGAATTTATCTTACCTGATACTATAATTGTTTTAAAAAATAACCTTTTTGGGATACATTCATATTTCTTTACTTAATTCTAGCCTTATTTGAAACAAATGATAATTAGATCATTTTTGCCTTTATAGCTTTTGTTTATTTTGTATTCATAGTGGCAAGTTAAATTACTATTAATACCTCACATTAATTAATTAGCAGAACCATAGAATTAGCTCATTTAGCTATAGATTTAAATCTCATTTTTCTTTATCCTTGGTTATTAGCTAACCTACTTATTTAATGAGGGCTGATTTTTCTCAAGTTTGAAAATGTCATCCGAGATTTTTTATGAAATATATTTGATTAAAACTTTGAAAAGCATTATTGTGTAATTCACAAAATGTTTATAGTTGTTTTTTTAAACTTAAGAATGTACCAAAAAATCTGTCAATTTCTTGCTTTCCCAACGTCACAAACTGACTTTTTAGTGAATGATAAGCCATTTTATGAACTCTGAAAAACGTATTTGGAAATAGATGTATTAAATTACAGAAAAATTCTTTTATGTCTATGATTAAATTTTTTTTCCCTAGGGGTTTAGTGGTTACTCTTCTATTTGGAAAAACAAATTCAGAGAAGTACCTAGAACAGTGTGAACATTCATTTCTTCCTCCAACATCAACTGGGGTTCCTAAGGTAAATAGTGTGACAGAATATGAAACCTCAAATATTAGTACTTTGCAGTAATAATAATGTGATCATCTATATATGGCTTGGCAGATTGTCCTATGATTCTTTTATGCTTATGGAAGATGTTTCAATCACATTGAGAAAATACATTTTAAAAAGTCACCTTGAAAACTTTCTTAGAGTAAAAAGTGAGAATGTAGATTTGAGGAAAAGATAGAAATTGGTTAGTTTAATTTCAGTGTTTTTCCTGCTGTCTTAAACACAGGATTTCAAAGCATCATGCATACGCTCTGTAAGAATGTCTGTGATTATTCTGTTTTGAGTGAAATAAATTACATAGGAACCAGAGGGAAAAAATGGATACTTTAGCTACTTTAAAAAATATGGCTTGCCATGAGATATGCAGTATCTTTAGTTTTAATAATTCAGGCCAAATTTTTACCATCTTGAATGGTGCTATTTTTCCATTTTTTTTCAAGATCATACTTTATAAATAAATTGGAATTGGATAGGCTCAGATTTGCAATGCCTTCAATTCTTGAGGAATTGAGGGGGTTTCATCTTGTTTGAAGAGAGACAAAGGGCTTGGAATTGATGCTAGTAAAAAACTTTGCAGTTATTAACTTGTCCATTATATTCTAAAATGTAGGAGATGTAGAGGTAAATAATGTATAATGTTATTTTGCATCAAGGAAATAAAAGAATTTCAGCCCCATTGCCTTTCATATGGATAAACTAATTTTTTCTAATACTTGTAACATTTTTATAATCTGAAACTTTTCTCTCCTCCTTTAGGACTCCTGTTAATATGTATTCTTTTAAGTTTACTTAAAAGTCATAATGAAATTTTCTTTTTTTGAACCATTTTTAGCCATTTTTAATGTACATTCAATTGAGTGGTCTTTACAGAGAATGGGAAATATTTTAAAAATTAAGATCATTAACAGTAATAAATCATAGTCAAAACTGGTTAAGTCTTAATAATCCATTTTTAGTAGATGGTATAAAAATAGTGATTTTGATTTATTTCTAAAATAAAATATCTTAGTGGTTTCATGTTATAACTTGGAGCATGCATTATATATATATATATTTATGTTTTGGTTTATATTTTTAAGAGTCTTCTACTTTTCATCGCTATTGTCAGGCTACTGATCTTTCTGAAGACTAAGAAGTAGAAAAGTATATTTTCCTTAGTTGCCAAAAATGATCCCTAAATAAAATCAATTAAAAAATATATTCATTTGGCAGTTGTTATACTGTTTTGGGCTGGGAAGAGGGAGGGGGAAGAGGAAGAGTGTTTAATAAAGACAGTTATTAATTTGACTCACTTGAAACACTAATTTTATAGTGTTAAAGGTTCATTGAAATATGGCAATGATATACCTGTACATTTATGATAAAATATTATGGTTTCCTTTAAGTGCTTAGAAGAAATGAAACGGGAAGCCAGAACTATTAAGATCGATAGAAGATTGACGGGTGCCAATATAATTGATGAACCTCTCCAGCAAGTGAGTTTTAGTATGTGGTATTTGAATTCCATATATTGTGTACCAAGTGTGTTTCTTTTGAAATATTAACATTTTTTGCTATTTAAATAATGTACTGTAATTTCATGATGTCATCCTTGAATTTTATACTTGAAGGTACTGCCTTATTAACTGACTTATGAAGTGGTTTAGTTAATATGAAAGGCTTTTGATTGAATTTGTATTTAGAAAAAAGTTTTTATTGACATATTTGATAGTGTTTCTAATAATTGTATAGTTAAAGTATAAGGCTTTTGCTGATGAACAAGCTTAGTGGTTTGGCACATCAGACTCTTTTCTGCTAGTTTTATTACTTTTTAAAAGTGGAAATAAAATACCTGATTTGATTCAAAAATATTCAAAAATTAGAATTAGGTAAAGAATTATTCCCCCCAAGATATTTTCTATTGATGTTTGTTTGATTTGATTATATGATCATTATAAAAATGTGTACTTTAAAATTTTAACATTTATTTTATAAATGAACCCACATTTAATTCATTTGATTTATAAAAATTATACATTGAATTGTTTTATTTGCTACTTATTGTCTAGCTGAATACTGTTGGCAGTATCAAAGGTATTAGTAAAATTAAGTGAATTCCTATATCATTTTGTAATTAGACTGCAATAGATCTGATGATATAATCTTAGAAAAACTGGGGTTTTTTGAGAATTAGGGTCCATCAGCATTACTTTTCATCTCATTCCTTTAAACTGATTAGAATTATTATAGCATTGAAAATTTATTTTTTATGTAAAGTTTGTCTTTACCTAAATTTGGGTGGGACTTGGCCATAGATAGTATTTTGATTTTTAAAAAATTTGGGCACTGGTAAGTTGGGATACCAAAGTCATTTAAAATTTTTGAAATGGTTTTTAGCATGTTGCTGCTTTTGTAATGAAGGCAGGTAATTAACACCACAATTTAGTATGTAGATAGTAAATATAAATTGGCAAATAATCATCTTAGTTTTTAGTTTACCAGTGTTACTTTTTAAATCTTAAAAAGTAATATTTTTTCCCAATATTTTTGTTGTAGGTTATCCAGTTTTCCTTGAGGGATTATGTCCAGTATTGGTATTATACATTAAGTGATGATGAATCTTTTCTTCTTGAAATTAGACAGACTCTTCAAAATGCACTCATTCAGTTTGCTACTAGGTAAGGACGCAACATTGTATTTATGCAGAAAAATTTAGGTATATTTTTTGTGCCAATAGGGAAAAAAACTTTCCATTGGGAGGGGGGACTTATTTCTTAAAAGGTAAGTAGAACAGAAAATTATTATTGTGGGATAACTCCCAGATTATAAAACTAGAACCCTTAATACTTTTAAATTACCCAAGATTTGAGGTTTTTATGGAATGTTTATCTTGATTAAGCCCTGCTCATTCAGTTTTATGCCAGTTTTTTTCCTCAGGGTCCAAATCAGGTGGCTTTTTAAAATTTTTTACCCCACTAATTGATAATACTTCCCCAGACTACTATTTTATTTGACTACTTTTATTTAATTTAGCTACTATGGAAATAGATTAGTTTCAGTATAATCACTATTCTCCATTATGGTTTCAGTATAACTGTTCTCTTAACTTTGGTACCTACCTAATGAAAGTCCTCTTAGAGGGAGGAGAAGGAACCAAAGGAACATAAGTCAGTGGAGAATATCTAGTTTATTTTTTTTCAGAAGAGACATATATTTTGAGGAGTTTGTTTTAAGAAACTTTTCTTGTGAGATATAATAAAATTCTTGCTTTACATACAAACCAGCTGTATACTACTTCCCATATGACAAAGTATTTTGGCCTATATCCCTGTACTTGAACTATTTGATTTTTTTGGTTGGGGACTATTTCATATCTATTTAGATTATATTGACTTTCATTTTAATTTTTGAAATCAAATGCTCTAGAAATTATTTATTTCTGAAAGAAAAGATTTTGTTTAGATGAGTTTGCAGACTTTTTTTAATTAAAAGATTTTGCTACTCAACATACAGATTTCTCTAGTAGCCTATATTTTCAAGGCAGGATGCTGCATGCCATGGTCATGAGTATTCTTCAGCCAGCTCTTTTTCCTCCTCACTTAGCTTCTTTTAATACAATCTTGTGATTCTGAGAGTCTTGGAGAATAGAGCTTTGCCCTAGGGTTGTTACTGTTTTCTGTTCTGTGTTGATAGACATTTCCAGTTCATGCTGTCCTCTGAGGACCTCCTCTATAACTCAGTTGATCCTAAAACTCTAGATTGGGGGAGGAGGATGGGATGTGTTTCTCAACCTCAGGCCATTGGGAAGCTCTGCACAAGGTTTATAGTTTGAACAATAACCTTAGTGATAGAGATGATTTGCACTCCGTCTCCCTTATAATTAGCAGCAAGCATTTGCAGGGTAGCCAGTCAGAGTTACTCAGTGGAACACAGAAAATATAATTGGTATAATCAGAGAAGGTCAGAAATGGATTTTATCTCTTTTATTTCATATGCAACATTATTGAGTGTTGTTCTTTCTGTGAACTCTTGTGAATACTTATGCATGCATTGCTGTCTATAATAACACTATCCTAATGATTTTCTTTTTCTTTGAAAGAGTGAGAATAAGAAGAGTTCATTATTCTTGTTCTTGACTGTTTAAAAGTATATTAAAATGTAACAAGTTTTAGACCTGGAAAGGGATTTGAACTAGTAATCTGAAGATTGAATTTGCATTCTGGCTCTACCACTTAGCTGTGAAACTGTGAGCAAGTGTTTTAAACTCTTTGAACCCTGGTTTTTCTTGTAAGGAAAATAAGTATAATAAAACCTGCCCTGTTCTATGTTCCTCACAGTATAATTATCAGGCTCAAATTCATCTATTCATTCAACTAATATTCTGGTCCTACTTCGTACCAGCCAGGTGCTGAGAATACAACAGTGAATAAAACAAAGTCCCTGCTCAGTGGAGTGAAATGAAAATCATACCTCTGAGAGCGTTTTGAAAATTGTGAAAGAATTTAGAAATTTAAGTTTTTATAACATCCAATACCCATAATTTCACTAATGAGGAAAGTTAAGTTCCAGAAACATTAAGTGGTTAGTCTAATGTTATCCAGTGAGATAGGGTTGGAATTAGAATCAGATTGTTATGAACAGTCTTGTGTTCTTTCTCCCATTCCCCATCAAATATATTATGATTGAGGTTATTCATCTTAAGTTTCCTGCCCTTCTTTTCCATTGTTGTAATGCCTTCCCTATTTTTGATCCCCTAGTCACTTTTTCTTTTCACTTCATGTCTTAAGTTTTTTTGTTTTTCTTTCTATAACATTCTGTTATCAATTTTAATATTTAGATGATAACTGGAAAAGCCACGTTTCTTCTAGACTGATCTGAATTTGTATCTTTGGCCATTTACTTAAGTTTTTGACAAACTAAAACTGATAATAACTACTTTAGAGACTGCTTTGAGACTAAAAAAATTATATCAGGTGAAGCCTTTTTTAGCACAAAGTAAGACTCAATGTTTGTTGATTTGTACCTTTTCTGTGAATGACTTTTCTACATTGGCTTTTTCTCTTACTACAAAAATATACATCTTACCAGAGACTCCCTGACTTTTTTCAGTGCCAATATCAAGAAAATTTGGTCTGTTTACAGTCATTCAAATACTTATTTAATCCTTCTGTGTACTGTGCACTGTGAAGCATATGACAGGAGCATAACTTACCACCTCTCTAGTTCAGCTTACTGAGTCCGCAAACCTGAAAATGTGTACAAAGCTGCGTTGTTTTTTTCCTGTAGACTGCTTCTATAGATTTGATTTTCAAAAAGGTCCTGTGAACCCGGAAAAGACTAAGAACCACTGATTTCTAATTTTTATATTTATTCATCAACTTTGAGAAACAATTAGAGAATGTCAGTATAAAATGAAGTGGTAAATTTTGAGTAAAAATGTGAAGAAAAGGATGAGAGTCTGAAGTCCTTCATTTGAGCTTTAGCTCTATTACTTATTAAGGTCCATGGCCTTGAATGAGTAAAACACATATATTTTTCGAATATGGGGCTATTAACTCATATCTCCTTATCAGGTTGTTAGGATTAAATGATGACATATGTGAGAGAGTACTTGGTAGCAATACCATTTTATTAGTACATTAGTACCTGTTACTCCAGTAGCAGTTTGGGGAAGGACACTTTTCTCAAGCACCCTTGAGTTCCTCTCAGGGGAACCTGGGTGTGAATTAGTCTGGAACTTCAGGGGATAAATCTTTGATAACCAGTGTATTTTTATTCTCTTTAAGTAAGATATTGTGACATAGGGTAAAGAGCCCTGGGCTAAGTGTCAGAAGATATATAATTGTACAAAGTACCATTAAGTTACAGTATACCATATACAGTATAAGATAAAATTTCTGAACATCTCTGTAAAACAGTAATACTTGTAACATACTCAAGAGTTGTAAGGGACAAATGAGATGATGTGGATGGAAAATTCCATAAAGTATGCATGAACCAGTAAATGACATTTTGAGCAAATTACTTGACTTTCTGTGCCTCTATCATCTGGCACACAGTAAGTCAGGAAATGTTAATTTTGCCATTATTGTTGCTACTGCTTATTAGTCTCCTAGATTATATACGCAGATTCTTTGATCTTGTCTTAGCTTTTTTTGTGAGAGGTGAGGAAGATAAAATTAAGGCACATGAAACAGAAATAGAGTAGTCATTTGTGTGGTACTGAAGCAATTTGTTATGTAGTGTGGGGCGCGGTGGCAACGCCATTCCAAGATGGGGCCCGCTTCCTGGTCAAACCCTGCTGTTAGTCTGACAAACAAGTGCTCAGCGCATGTGCAGAGTTTGTCTCCTCCCTTCCAAGTGCCTTATCCAATCAGAAAATGCCCAGTGTACTTACTGCCTTTATAAGCAGCCGCAGAACGCCTCGGCGTTCTCTGCATGTAACCAGTTAAGCAGTCCCCATTAAAGCGCTGTCAGAAGAACTCCGGTTGCCGCGTCTTCCTTGCTGGCGAGGCGGGCGCGACAAGTGGTGCCGAAACCCGGGAGCCGAAACAAGTGGTGCCGAAACCCGGGAGCCGAAACAAGTGGTGCCGAAACCCGGGAGCCGAAACAACTTTGAGGCACCAGCGGAGACGGCCTCAATAGAGGAGAGTTCAGAACTGACGCGTGGGACGGAATCGAATTCGGACCTTTGCTGACCAAGGTAGACTGTTATTGAGAGCCCGTGAGTTCCCTGCTTTCGTTACAGGCAGGGCAAAAGGTGCTCTTTGACCATCAAGACAGTACTTCAGAGTCAGACAAGAAAGAAGACCAAGGCAGGCGCGAGAGCCAGAGCGAGAGCCAGAGCCAGAGCCAGAGCGCCAGGAGAAAAGGGCGAGAAAGAAGAAAAGGGCGAGAAAGAAGAAAAGGGAGAGAAAGAAATGTAAAGGTACCAAAAGAGAAGGCCGAGAAAGAAGAAAAGGGAGAAAAAGAAATGTAAGGGTACCAAAAATAAAAATGACAAAGGAAAGGAAAGGACAGGACAGAAGACAGAGGAGATGCCTGCTTGACTACTGATACATTCCTGTTCCTGTTGAAGCTCCTAGCTCTATGACTCTGTTTAGATCTCGCAGAGATTTCGGGATCACAGCTGCGATTCATACTGCTCAGGCTCTCAACAATCTATCTGCTGGAGTAGCCGCAGCCCTCGACACTCAAGCCACTCTGAATGCCCATGTGAAGGGTGGGATTATGCTTCTGAATCAGCGAGTGGATTTAGTACAGGACCAGGTGGACACTCTTTGGCAGCTTGCGCAGCTGGGTTGTGAGTGGAGAATGACCGGCCTCTGTGTCACTTCTGTGCTCTATGAGAACTTTACCTTTGCCGCTAATCTTTCTAGACAGCTGTCTAGGCATCTAACAGGCAACTGGTCTGCACAGTTTGATTCCTCACTCAGAGACCTGAGACTGGCCATCGTTCACGTGAACTCCACTCGTGTGGATC
The DNA here is from genome assembly GCF_040939455.1 of Microcebus murinus. Classification (NCBI taxonomy): domain Eukaryota; kingdom Metazoa; phylum Chordata; class Mammalia; order Primates; family Cheirogaleidae; genus Microcebus; species Microcebus murinus. Next base: position 33,069,400 of record NC_134112.1, read on the forward strand.
TGAGCCTTGCCACAGGACTGACAGCATGGATTCAACAAGCCACCCATCATCTGAAGGAATGGTCCGGTCTTGCAGCCGTGGCCGTTTTGCTGATCGTTGCGGCTGTTGGCGGACTGTGGTGCATCTGTAGGCTGCAGGCCCAGAGAGGGAGGGACCATGTGGTATTGGCACAGGCATTTGCTGCGCTTGAACTGGGACAGTCTACACAGGTGTGGTTGACCATGCTTAAGGGTTAGCCTAGGTTTGGGTTGCACCCGCTCCTACCCCCAGGCATTTGGCAGACATGGCCTTTGCACTCTGAGGGATCTCTCCCATTGCACCAGATAAGGCATGTCTCCAATCCCACAGCCAGCCTTTGCACACCTCCGAGTTTTGCTCATTGCACGAGGTAAGGTGGTTGCTGGTGGAAGTGAGGCTCTGCATCCTTGATCGTACTGTCGAAGGACGGTGCTGAATGGTTGCTCAGTTCTCATTTAATTAATAAAATAGAGGGAGATGTGGGGTGCGGTGGCAACGCCATTCCAAGATGGCGCCCGCTTCCTGGTCAAACCCTGCTGTTAGTCTGACAAACAAGTGCTCAGCGCATGTGCAGAGTTTGTCTCCTCCCTTCCAAGTGCCTTATCCAATCAGACAATGCCCAGTGTACTTACTGCCTTTATAAGCAGCCGCAGAACGCCTCGGCGTTCTCTGCATGTAACCAGTTAAGCAGTCCCCATTAAAGCGCTGTCAGAAGAACTCCGGTTGCCGCGTCTTCCTTGCTGGCGAGGCGGGCGCGACAATGTAGAGTTGACCAGAGTAACTGAAGAATATCTCATGGGCCAAAACTGATCTTGAAGAATAGGTATATTTGGATAGGTTGAGATGAAGGACATCTTAAGAAACAAGAATAATATGAGCAAAGTCATAAGAAAGAAGATAAGGATAGTATGGTAGAAACTGTAAGTAGATTCAAATGAACAAGGGACCTCATTGTTGCTCTTGAAAGTGAAATGTGCTTAGCAAACTCCTTCATCTCTATTCTCCTTAACCCCAACATTAGAGGAAAGTCAATATATTCTAATGCTACTGTGTTCCTTCCTGAAGGGTTGGGGAGGAGGTTTAGATATGTAGGTTCCAGGATTCACTGGCTATGCTACTAATGATGTAACTGTTTCTGGAATAAGAGGGAGTATATTCTTTTCCATTTTCATACTACATTTTGCCATAGAAATAATGAAAATAAAGGACACATTCCTAGACTTGTTAAAAGCAAACACAACTCAAATAGTGGACATTTGCAAGAGTAAAAGCTTTATACTTTTTCCCCCATTTTATATTCTTTGTCATTTGCAAACTTAGCTCAAAACTTACCCTTATTTATTAAAGTAGAACAATAAACAGTTTGAAACTATGTGTTTAAAAGAAGAGGAAATAAGTTCATGTTTTTATATCTATAAAATAGATCGGGAGATAATATATAATTCACAAACTCTACTTGTCACCCACTTAAAGTCAATGGCTTCAGCAAACTTCATCACCCTCAATTTAAGAAGATTTTAATATCTTCACAAAGAATCTTTGTATCCATTATCAGTCACTTCTGTATTCTTTTAAGCTTCTAGCTCTAGGTGACTACTATTCTTTGTTTTTCTGGATTTGCCTATTCTGGGCATTTTGTATGAATGAAATAATATATGTAGTCTTGTGGGATTGGTTCTTTCACTTACCATAATGTTTTCAAGGTTCATTCACGTTGTACATGTATTAATACCTATTCTTTTTTTATTGCTGAATAATATTCCATTGAACTTATCAGATTTTGCATATCTGTTCATCAGTTGATGGACATTTGGGTTGTTGCTACATTTTGGGTGCTATGAATACTACTATGAACATTTGTGTACAAGTTTTTTTTTGTTTGTTTGTTTGTTTTTGCGACAGAGTCTCACTCTGTTGCCTGGGCTAGAGTGAGTGCCGTGGCGTAAGCCTAGCTCACAGCAACCTCAAACTCCTGGGCTCAAGCAATCCTGCTGCCTCAGCCTCCCGAGTAGCTGGGACTACAGGCATGCACCACCATGACCGGCTAGTTTTTTGTATATATACTAGTTGGCCAATCGCGCCAGGCCAATGTATACAAGTTTTTGAGGGACATATGTTTTAATTTCTCTTGGGTATATGTCTAGGAGGGTAATTTCTGGGTCACATGGTGTTTAATCTTTTAAGGAACTGCAAACTGTTTTTCAAAACGGCTACATTTTGTTACATTCCCACTAGCAATGTATGAAGGTTCATATTTCTCCACATCCTTACCAACACTTAAGTTATTGTTGTCTGTCTTTTTATCTTTTATTTTTCACAAGCCCACAATTAACATCATATTGTCTGTCTTTTTGATCATAGCCATCCCAGTGAGTATAAAGTAGTGTTTCATTATGGTTTTTATTTGCATTTCCCTGATACTAATGATTTGAGCTTTTCATATGTTTATTGGTCATTTATATATCTTCTGTAGAGAAATGTCTATTTAAATTCTTTCACCATTTTTAAATTTGGTTACTTGTCACTTTATTATTGAGTGTGCTGCTGCCTCTTGTTTTTGTAAATATGGTTTTATTGGATAGTCATGCTAATTTATTTGCATTTTGTCTATAGCTGATAATGTGCTACAGTGGCAGAGTTGATGAGTTGTAACAGAAGCAATGTGGCCTTCAAAGCCTGAAATAGTTGCTAATTGGCTCTTCAGAGAAAAAGTTTATTGACCCCTGGAATAGACAATTTTGTAACCATTATAATATGTAAGAAACATTATTAGATATATAGGAAATATATTAGAATCAAAATTATACAAAGGGCCGGGCACGGTGGCTCACGCCTGTAATCCTAGCACTCTGGGAGGCCGAGGCGGGCGGATTGCTCGAAGTCAGGAGTTCGAAACCAGCCTGAGCAAGAGCAAGACCCCATCTCTACGATAAATAGAAAGAAATTAATTGGCCAACTAATATATATATATATAGAAAAAATTAGCCGGGCATGGTGGTGCATGCCTGTAATCCCAGCTAGTCTGGAGGCTGAGGTAGCAGGATTGCTTGAGCCCAGGAGTTTGAGGTTGCTGTGAGCTAGGCTGATGCCACTGCACTCACTCTAGCCTGGGCAACAAAGCGAGATTCTGTCTCAAAAAAAAAAAAAAAAAAATTGTACAAAGTATATGCTATATGATTTCAGCTGTATAAAAATTATAAATATGTTTATATAGCTAAGACATTAAAAGGAAATACATTAAAATATTAGCAGTGATCTTTGGAGTGTGAGTTTATGGCTGTTTACAGCTGATTAAGAAAAACTGAAGAAGGAAATTGAATTTTACAAAATAGGCATATCTTACTTCATAGCCAGAGATAGAAACATTTGGTAATCAGCAATAAAGATACCTAGAATGACTTTTTAAAAAGAATAAATTAATTTGCCTATTTTTCTTTTCTATTCTTTGCATTCTCATTAACAAAAATAATTGTATTTTCAACTGTAGGTAACATTATATAGACAGCTACTGTTTTTTGGAAGTGATCTTGAAACTAATGCTTAGTATCATAGTTTGTACATGATGGAATAGTGAATATTTAATAAATTCTTGTTAATAGAATTTCATTTGTGAATTTCATGTTAACTTTTTCCACACAGTTTTAATATGCTTTACTGTTGGGTCTGTGAATGTTTCATTTATCTGGTAAATTTTACCAATACTCTTATTTATTATAATAGTTAACATCATGAGTTTGATTTTTTAATACTTTATTTGACATCATACTTGAGGATGCACACTTAACCCCATTTTTTCCACTTTTCCTTTACTGTAGCTTAATTAAGGCTTTCAGCTCTAGTTCTTTATTTTCAACCCCTGAAATTGTGTCCATGCTTTATGTTTGTTCCTCTAAGTTGTTCATTATATTATGAGATTCAAGTCCTTCAGAACATCTGGATATTTGACCTCTTTGAAGCATTGAAACACAGGATAATAGAACTGGACTTTCTTAAGCAATGTTGTAGTTCACTGAATATTTCCTTTCATAACGTTATATAAAACTGCATTCCTGAGTATTTCTCCATTTCTACCTATTTGCTTATAATCAATACTTTTATGAATCAGGAGGTTTTGTTTTGTTATTAAGATTACAGAGGATTACAGAGAACATGGAATTAAAATTTAAGAACCCTGATTTGTTTAATAAAACCATTGTCTCAATAACTTTGTTACCAAGAATTTGTAATTTAAGTTCTGGCTCTGCAATTATAGGGAATTTTGGTAATTATTTGAGATCCCTTTCAAATTCTAAAATACTAAGATTCTCTGTATAGGTTGTTACTAATCTTGATTTATTTGTTTCCAATCATACCTACTCCCAAAACAGTCACTAACATAGTCCACCACTCCCTACATTTTGAATACCATTTGGGAAGTTATGTTTTAAAGTGTTTGGGTTGTATTTAGAGTTAATTTACTTTGAGATTAAAATACCCCTCTGTTGTTTTACTAGCAGGAATCTTAGAGTAGGATAACAGCAAAGTTTATTTAAACCTTTCAGTATATTTCTGTGTGATCAGAAAGAATGCTGGACTTCAGACATGAAAGACTTCACTAATCTTTTCTTGATGATTAAATAAAAACCTGTGTCAATGAAACTTAAAAGAATTTTTCTTTTGGTATAACCAAACTATTACTATTCTTTATAGAATGCTAAATACACAATAAATCTGTAGAATTATAAGTCTGCTATTTTGAGTTTTCTGAGGTATAAATGCTCCTACCATGGTCAGTTTTAAGCTTTCAGCATGAGATCACTGAACATGGAACTAGGAAGAGATGTATACCATTGGTTCTTCCATTCTGGCAAACAAATGGAAGGGGATACAGCTAAATGAAGGAGAGGAGACAGATTTAAAAGTATGAAGTAAAGAGACTTATTCAATTCCTATGAAAGAAGAATTCCCCATATGTTTTTGAGGATTATGGTTAGAGAGTAATCATAAATTTAATGTAAGTTCGGGAATGTTTATATAAAAGATAAAATCAGTTTTATTATTTTAATACTGATAACTAAATCCTTAAAGTAGATAATATAAAATGGAAAAACAGGTGTTTAGGTGGTTATGGTAATGTAGTTATTTAAGAGTGAAAAACAGGTTCTCTCCAGAGATAGTTATGGTAACATCTAGTATTTATGAGCTTGGAGGTGGAAAGCATTGATTTAGTGGATTTAAGATGAAACTTACAATTCTGTGTTTTTAAAATTTTGCCCAAATTCAATTTCAGGCTGAGCTTTTGACACTGTAACAGTTTTTTAAGGACTCTTGAAGAATGGAAACAAGTAAAGAGTTATGTATTTTAAAGAGTAGCACATCCTTTCTAATATTTAATTAAGAGGGGAGTTAGTGCCTGGTTCAGTGGCTCAAGGAAAAGGGAATTTTTTCTTTCACAGATAATCCACTTGCTTTCTCTCAACAAAAAATGTGTGTGGGTCACTTGATCAAAAGCTCTCTAATGGAGTAAAACTTTTCTCAAAAATCTCCTCAAAGATGCCTATCAAAATCCACCCAGAAAAACTAAGAATTCTATTATATTAGTGACTTTGTAAAATTTCTGATTTTTTATATAGAAGATAAAGACCTTATGTAGAAGATTAATACATATTATTATAATTTTATGTTGTTGGTTATTAATTGACCTTATTGATTAACATACCTTTAAAAAAGCCTTTTTATACACGTACGTATATATCCCTTTCTCCTTTGAGATTCCTTTTAGTCTGAAAATACTAACATTCTCTGGACCTGTTTGTGTACGTGTGTATATGTGTATGTATATATGTGTGTACATATATAGTATATGTATGTACACATACACATGCAGTATATAGTGTACTTTATAATTCTTTCTGTTTTTAAATAAGGTCTTAGTAGTCATTTCTGTGAAAAACTTATGTGGTATCAGGACCATAACATTTATTATAGGATTGTTTCCATGAGAAAAAGCAGGTTTTATTTTTATCATTTTGATATAAGGCACCTTTTCCAGGAAAGTATTTTGCCATGAATGTGAAGTTTGCCTTTACTGCCACATGGTCACCCTCTTCCCTAGTCAGGCAAGTCTACAAGATGATCCTTGCATATATATACATGTGTGCATATACACACACGTATTATATATAAGTGTGTGTGTGTGTATACACACATGTATCTATCTCATGCCAATTCTCCTCTTTACTCATTCCTGTATTCTTTCTTCTCCCATGTAAATCCTACTCATTCATCAAGATTTAAGTGCAGCCTCCTTAACAAAGCCTCTTTAAATTACAACATTATCAATTAATCTCTACTTATCTGTATATGTGGTTCTTCAAAATTTTAAGGTGTTTTTGAAATGGTACCAATTCTATACTACTGTAGTGAAAGCTCTCTTAACTGATGTTTAGTTAGCCAGTGTTCTTCAATCCCTTTGTATAATATACTGACTGTTACCCCTAGCATTAAGGCTAGGCTAATAGATTACATTCTATTACTTTTGTCCACTTCTGTTTCCACCTTTTGAGTTTTAGGTTTATCAAAAGTCAGTTGTGTGTTGCCTGAGCCCCACCTCCAGGAAATCTGGTATAATTAATCTGTGGTGTGACTGAACATTGGTGATATAGAGGAGAAAGATGATCAAAATTGTATTTGTTTCTGAGCCTGTATATCCCAGTTATACTTTTATTATAATAATATAGTTTAATGAAATCATAACTTAGATTGAAGAAATATGAATGTGGCAAGGTAGTTTCTATGAAAACTTAAGTTACTTGCTTTGGAATTACTCAAAGTTGGTTGAGGATTATAGTTATATATTATAGAATTATGTGTGTAGAATACAACTATGAAATATTGAGAGAAAGTCTTAAAGGACTGCATTCAGATTTGTTTAGCAATGTCTTTAGTTGTCATACCATTTTAAAGAAACTGGAAACTATAACTTTTGCAGTGTCAGAACAGTTTGTGGTTTATTCAAGATAGGAAGCACATTAATACCATTCAATGGAACCTTAGTCAAAGAAAAGATATTAGTCCTACATTGAAAGATTTATATAACTTATGTTAAAAAGAAATATATTTATGACTTCCTTTTTTGATCAAATATTTAGATATACCTATTGACCAATTACCAGCTTTCTGTAAACTTGGCCTTTGTGTGTGTGTTGTTTTATTTAGTTAATATAATCAGACTCAATACTATAAGTGTCCTTAGAGAAAACAAACTTGGGAAGTGATGTGACTTGCTGAATTTCATAGCTAATGAAATGATGGGTCTTTTACTCAAATCATGGGCATCTGCGCCTGTCTAATGCTCTTTCTAGAAATATTTAATTGATTTTGTTATTGTTATATATTACTGATGATGAGCTGTACACTGCTTAGTATAGATGGAACAAGTGAGGCAATTGATACAATATTAATACCAGTCTCAGCTACATATTTGGGAACAGTCCTTGCCATTTTAAGGCATTGGCATTAAGTAGCTTTAGAGCAAAAAGAGCTTCTCAGTACATGTTCTTTTTCAGCTCTTTAAGAAGTAAAGAAGTAGCTGTTGTATGTGTCTCATGTAATCATTCTCCAAGCACCTGTTACAAACAGTGCTCTGACCCTGAAAGAGGAATCAATAAATCAGTATGTATCGAGTACCTCCAGTTTTCATTACTTAGCCGCCAGGGATACAACTGTGAATAAAACAGCACAGTTGGTTGGGTGTGGTGGCGTGTCTGTAATCACAGCCACTCAGGAGACCAAGACAGGAGGATTGCTTGAGCCCGGAGTTAGGCTCCTTTGTGTTGTTATTGTGCCATTGCACTCCATCCTGGAAAACATAGGGGACTCTGTCTTTTAAAACACAAAGAACAAGAGACACAGCTGATCCATGCCTTCCTGAAAGTATTTAACTGCAAGTTGTGTTGTAACAAGTGAAAAGTCTGGTACTATTGGAATATATAACTAGAGACCAGACCTAGTCTGAGAGAATAGTGCAGGGGGGGGTGGTCAGTGAAGGCTGCCATGTGAAATTGTTTTTTAGATGAACTCTAAAGTATAAGTGGGAATTACCTAGTGAATATGGGGGAGGGAGGGGAAATATGTGTAGAGTGGGCAGGGCTGAGCAATGTTGGCAGAGGGAATAGTCTGCCCAGAGGCACTGAGGTAAGAAGGGGCATATTTGAGTTTGTCAAGTGAAAAGAAAGCCTGTGGATCTGCAGAACGCAGAAGGAGGAGGAGGGTGAAATTGATGATGAGGAAAGAAGCAAGGGCTTAGGTATGCAAAATCTTACAGAATGTGTTTGTGCTTAGCCCTAATGATACTGGGGAGTTATTGAAGGGGTTTTAAAGCTTTCATTTTTATATTATCATTTAGTACATATATTTCTAAAAAGATAACTTCTCTATGGCAATTGGAATGAAGGGGAGTCAGGAGTGGATGTGGGAGATGTGTAAGCAGGATGATGACATTAGATATAAGGACAGGCAAAATTTATGTTTGGAGAAGTACATTTTATAGTTTTGCTTTGCATTTGTGCTTTAATTAAAACTTCATTACTTGTTTGCATTCCTAGTTAAACTTAATTCTTTCTTGCAGCCATTCTGTCAAGATATATATGCTTCAGGGGCCTACTATACATTTTATTAACTCAGGTTAGGGTTGATTGTATCAGTTATTTTCTTGGTCACATTGGAAATATGCTCTCTTGTTTTTAAATTTAAGAAATGACACCTTACTAGTAATGATAATAAAATGAAAGTGTCAGTAATATTGACTATTGTATAATATAATAACCCAAGTGTTTTTACTAGAATAGGAATTATGTGGAGGCATATTTTAAAGAAAATGAAAAAGCTTTGACTGTGGGCATAATTTTAGAATAGTTGATATTAAGAGCTCTCATAGAGGGCTGTGTAGTGGACATAATAGAAGTGTGGCTATTACATAATTGAATGACTTTTTACAATTCATATTCACATTGCATTTATTACATATTTACCATACACTATAATCTTAGAAAGTAATTCACTGTCATCAGTGTATTTCCCAATTTTGTTAAGGCAAACATTACTAGAAATTGTTAGTATATAGTCTTCTAATTTATAAATGGAAAGCAACATACTATTATTCTTCCTAATCTAGAAAGCTCCTTGAATTGAGATTTATATTTGCATGTAGTCAGTGGAAATGAGTCAAGCAGAAGGAAAATAATGACTTTGGGTAGAGATATAGAATACCTATTCTATTTCCTCTACCCTCAACATACATCTTTATTGAAAATATAAAACTGTATTTAAAATTTTATGTATTTACATTGCTTGGTAAATTTACTCATTTTAAATGTCATTACATCCTCTATAGTGAATCAAGATGGGTTTAAAATGCCTTCTAAAATTGGTAAATTTTATTTTGTTTGAAAATTTTAGTAAATTAAATAGCATTATACTATGAAACAGAGCAGATGTGACTTGAAAAATTCTATTTTCTGTTTTCTTCTAAATTTGTTAGAATGAAATTTTTATGGATTACATGAGCTAATGACAAAGGATTCTAGAGATAGCTAGCTGTAAGTTTTTATTTTAAGTTCTATGTTGAGAGTGAATATTGTTACCAAGTTCAGTTATATGCTTAAATGCATGGCTCTTATATTCTAAATAATGTTAATTAACCGATCCTCAGATCCCTGAGCCCGGAGATATCTTTTTATGTTGATTTCGTTTGGTATTCATGTACTTGAAGTTCACTTTTCCTTTGCATATATACAACAAACCGTAGTTGTTTCTTTAAAAAAATTAATGTATGAGTGTTAAAAGCTTGTGTTTTCATTTGAAAACTGCCATCTGTTATTTTTTCAATACCATCACCATTCTGTAAAATTTTTTCTCAAAAAGTGGCAGCAATCAAGTCAACTTCTTCACTATATTTTTTTATTATACAAGTGTGTGGGTAATTATCATAATGAATTATTGTATACTTTTTTGGTTTCCTTATTGCCCAGCACCTTCATGAATGGACTCTTTGTTTTATACTCGATATGTTCCTAAAAGGGGGAATTAATTTTAGTGCTATTTTAAGAAAAACAGCGTTGAAAAAATGTTTACTCAAAAATATTACTCAATCCAAAGAGTGATGTAAATTGTTTTTTGTGTTATATGTTCTATTTTTCATCTGTTTCACTGGTGTACTAGAAGCAGTTTGTTGAAGTCTGTTGCTTTTGAGATAGAGTGCTAGACAACTTCCTAAAATTAGTAACACCTTTTTCGTGGGTATTCTAAAGGCTTTTGTATGTGTGACATTTTACATCATTCTTTAAACCATTTCTTGTGTGACGTTATTTCTAATGGTCATGATTTTAAGTGCTAGTATGTGCTAAAGTATATGATTTGCTAGTATATGCAAATCAGTCAGGTTCATACCAGAGATATTTGCTTGAGAAATTGGGTTGTATAGCTAAAAAGAAGAATGTGGAGAATTCAGAAAGGGTTCAGAAGAAACCAAGAAATGTTTGAAACATGCCTAAAAGCAAGCAAAACTTTTCTGAATCTCTTATGTATTCTTATGTTGAGGTTGAGAAATAATGTGATATACCTGTTAGACTTATTTCAGATCTAAGTAGAAAAATTAATTTATTTTCCTATTTAAGCATTTAGATAGTACTTTTAAGTTTTGGCATATAAAATAATTCACATGAAATCACTAGACTTAGTGAAGTAGATTTGATATACCTTGGATTTTTTAAAATAGTACTAAGGTGTAATAATGAACAAAATCTAAGTATAAATTTACAATCTCTGATAATTATGTTGTCTGTCAGTAGTCTTTAAAATGAACTTATTTTTTTGGCAAATGCTTGTATATATAATGCTTTTTCTGTAATATGTTTTCTATAAGGTCAAAAGAAATAGACTGGCAGCCTTATTTTACTACGCGCATTGTAGATGATTTTGGCACACATCTACGTGTATTCAGAAAGGCTCAACAAAAAATAACAGAGAAAGATGATCAAGTAAAAGGTAATGTCTTTATTCCATTTGAAAATTAGGATTTAAAATTCTGTTTTCCTTTATCATTTTGTATATCTTGAATTGTTTGTTTCTTTGCTCAGGTACAGCAGAAGATCTTATAGATACCTTCTTTGAAGTCGAAGTTGAAATGGAGAAAGAAGTTTGCCGTGATCTAGTGTGCACTTCTCCCAAAGATGAAGAAGGTTTTCTTTTCATTCATACAATTCTTTTGAGTATAGTAACTGTTTAGAGACAAGTTAGGAGAACCAGTGAACAAATCTAAGGATAAAATTATTCTTATATAGGACAGGGTAGCATAGTAAAGGCACAATTTATTTTATTTTAATTTTTAGCTATTTAAAGTAGTAGTTAGATTATTTTAATCTTTTAAAGGTTATCTTTAAAAATGAACCTGTCTTCTTTTAAAATATAGCAAGCACAAACATTCTACAACTGAAAATTTACATTTTTGATCTATAGTAATTTCTCTTCCCCTTGAATTTATTATTTCTATTTTAAGAGTATACCTGCTACCCTAAACTATTTTCTAGGAGAATGATTATAATGATTTCAAATAAAATTTATAAATTTGAATGGACTTGTCTTAATTGTAGGAGTTCAGACCAGACAAATTTTAGCTGAGGATGTTGTCTTTTCTTAGTTTTATAACTGTAAGTTTTTGTTAATTTGCACATTTTAAAATTAACAGTATCATATTATTCCCAGGAAGTGTCAACATAGGAACAAATACAGAAAAGCTTTTTTAGTTGTGGAAATTGTTTTCTTAGACTTTGAAATGTGTTAAACTTTTTTATTTCCTTTGCCTTTACTTTCTTCTTTTTCCTTTTTTTTTTCTTTTTACATTTATTATACACTTCAGTTTTTCATTGCTGGTTCATTAACACTGTTATCAAATACAAGTGACCTTTGAACAATGAGGAGGGTTGAGGGTGCTGACCCCTGTTCAGATGAAAATCTGTGTGTAAATTTTGACTCCCCAAAAACTCAACTAATAGCCTACTGCTGACTGGAAGCCTCACTGGTAATGTAAACCTAAACATGTTTATTAAGATAAACAGGTTAATATCTGTGCATATTTTATGCATTCATGACATACTTTTTCTTAATTTTTCAATATTTCTAGGCTATTAGTTCATCTGCGAGTTTTTTCCAGTTGTCACAAATCTCCAATGAATTTTCCAGTATTGGAAAAAAATCAATGTATATGTGGACCTGAGCAGTTCTGACCCATTGTTGTTCAAGGGTCAACTATAATAACTAAAAATGTAAGAAATAGATATATTGATGTGTAATACTTGACCTGTTGTTCAATGGTCACAATAACTAAGAATATAAGAAATAGATACATTGATCTGGAGTACTTTTATGTACGTTGACATCTCTTAAATCACTAAAATAGAAGAGCATGCTCTCTTTTTCTTTGTTATTGCCTGCTGAGATAGTAGACATTTTTTCTTGAAATAAGAATTACAAGTATATTTTTAAATGTGCAAATAACTTTTAAGTATGCAAAGATAATTAATGTGTGGTAGAAGTTCAAAATACATGGTACATCTAAAACTGTTTTGGGGAAAAACACTTTCATAATTGAAATTTTTTTATGATAAAAAAACTGGTTAAAACAGCAGAATTTAAAAAATATTGGTTTGATGACTGAATAGTTATTTAGAGACCAACGATGGAATTTTTAATGAACACTGATATATACTAATTGCTAAAAAGCCAGTGTAACCAGGAAACTGCTTATTTCTGCCTTTTCTTATGTATCTTATATCAAGAATAGATGGATACTTTACATTTTATAATGTTATTATAGTTACTTTTTCTATTTTTAGGATTCCTACGGGATTTGTGTGAAGTCTTACTGTATTTATTGCTACCTCCTGGAGATTTCCAGAACAAGATCATGCGATACTTTGTCAGGGTAAGTTTAAACTCATTCCAAATAATGACTGTAAAGAAACTTAGAGCAATAGTTCTCAAAATCTTTGATCTCGAGACTCTGTTACACTCTTAAAAATTATTAAAGACTCCAAAGAGCTTTTGTTTATGTGGGTTTTCTTTATAATATTTATGTATTGTAAATGAAAACTAAGAAATGTTTAAAATACGAGGATACACACACTATTAGCTGATAGAGCAATGATATTCATATCATTATACTATCATATACTCTTGTAAATCTCACTGTATGCTCATGAGAGAATGAAACAGTAAATAATGTCTTAGTATTATTATGAAGATAGTTTTGATGCAAACCTCGTGAAAGGGTCTTAGGAACTTCCGTCTAATCCTGTAGAGGTCCCTGGCCAATACTTTGAGAACTGTTTAACTTAGAGTTAAGTGCTTGGATTTTAGGTTATAATAGAAGCATGCTTTAAATTTTCTTTACTGTAACTTTACTGAAATTAGGCTAGATAAAAATAATATTTCTTAAGAAAACTGGGCAGCTAAGATTTTGCTTTTTATAATTGTGAAATTAATGTCAGATGAGAACAGTAGTTTTGGACTCTTTATTTCCTAAGTATAAAACTTTAGAGTAAAACTCTGTATGGGAATATTAAGTAATAACATTTGGCTTTGGCTGCTGGTTATGATTCTGAAATGGTAGCTACATAAGACCATATCCTAGTGTAGTGGGTAAAATGAAAGTTTTGAATATTCCTAAAAATGAAAGCTCGTAATCTCCTTAGTCTGTCCTGCAGAAAAACAGATATCAATTTCTGAGGTGTGATTTTATGCTTTTATGTTAGTGTTTAAGAAATACTGTATAGTTTCCTAACACCTACCTAGCTTGAGTTCAGTGTACTTCTCAGGTATGTTAATGGTACTTATGTGAAATGAGTAGAAAGTGCTTAGTTTTGATTAGAAAAGTCTGATAGTTTATATATTGTTAATGCCAAATAACAATATATACTTATTTATATAGCTACTTATTTTTAAGGGTGGTAAACCGGGCATGTCTATTACTAGAATCACATCTGCCACTGAAGGAAGATATTACTAATCAGGTGTAGCACTCACTCATGCTGAATATCCATTTGGCATAAGATTCTGCCTTCAAGGTACTCCAGACAGCTACCATTACATGGTATCTCAGCAGCATTTCACGTGGTTTGCCATCTTTTTCCTTCTTGAGACTTTATCTTTTCTTTGCTTCCATGTGACTGCTCTCCTGATTTCTCTCTTCCTTTTGTCTCCATTTTAGTTACATTTATACTCCTTCACTCCTCTCCTGCTTAACTTTTAGGTCTTCAGTTCTAGGCACTCTTCTTGTTTGCCCATTCCTGTGGCTTTAAGTTCCAAATGCTAATGAGTTCCAAATTTATAGCTTTAGTCCAGAGTTCCCTTCTGATCTCCAGGTTACTTTCACTAGCTGCCTAGTTGAAACCACCACTTCAGTTACTCACAACCCTTTTAGACTTAAATGTCCAACATGGAAGTCTTATTCTTGCCTCCATATCCTGTCTGCCTTTTATTCTTTTCTCCATTCCAGTAAATGCAAATTTTTCAAATCCTAAGTCTTTCTAGAGGCTTACAAAATCCCTTGTGGCTTGGCTTTGTTTTTCTCTCTAGCTGTCATGCCATGCAATATCAAGGAAAACCAGAGCTAGACAGTAGTTAAAGGGGTAAAAACATATTTTATTCAGGAACTATTGTAATAGGAGAAAAGAGACCTCAATATAGAAGTGTACTCAATTCCAAATACAGCAAGAACAAATGAGGATTTATAGCCAAGGAACAGGTTGGGAATCAGTGAATAGAAAATAAGGGGAAACGTCAAGGGAAAGGGGAAATTCTGGTTAAACATACTTTAATAGGATTCTTGTTGAAGAAAGGCCAGGAAGATCAGATACCAAGGGTGGAGAGGTATGAGGAATTTGATTAGATATCCCAGGGTAGGGGAGTTCTGGCTAAACCCATTTGACAGTATTCTTGCTAAAATTGTACAATGCAGAGATGGACACACATGGAAGCCCAGAGATCAAGGCCTAATTGGGAAGAGGATTCAGAGAAGCCTGACTAAAATTTGGTCAAGGATAGAGACTTTTTCAACAGTTACTATAGTCTAGCTACACTGGCTTTTATTACTTAAAGTTTCATTTTCCTCCTCCCTATGGGACTGTCTCATACACTTTTTTTTCCCCTGCTCAAAATGATTCCCCTTACTCTCTTGGCTAAATTATATTCATTCCTCCTATTTCACTTAATGTCACTTCCTCAGAGATGCCTCCCTGACCATCTAATCTAAAGCCCCCCGATAATTCCCTATTATTGTAAGTGGTACCCAGTTGTTTTCCTTCCTAGCATTTACCTTTTTTTTGTTTTTTTTTGAGGCTGAGTCTCATTTTGTTGTCCAGGCTACAGTGCCGTGGTGTCAGCTTAGCTTACAGGAACCTCAAATTCCTGGGCTCAAGTGATCCTCCTGCCTCAGCCTCTGAGTAGCTGGGACTATAGGCATACGCCACCATGCCCAGCTAATTTTTTCTATATAATTTTAGCTGTCCAAATAATTTCTTTTTATTTTTAGTAGAGTTGGGATCTTGCTCTTGCTCAAGCTGGTCTCGAATTCCCTATCTTAAATGACGTACCCACCTCTGCCTCCCAGAGTGCTAGAATTACAGACGTGAGCCACCGCGCCTGGCCTGCCATGTTTTAAAATAGTAATTTGGTTGTGTTTACTTACTTGGTGCCTCTTTCTCCCAAATGAACTGTTAAGTCCAGTGAGGACAGGGACCATATCTGTATTTATCATAATTAGATGCTTAGTGGTTAACATAATACCCGGCTCAAAGTAGGTGTTCAATCAGAGAATCAACTTTAATGCAAAGAAACACATTTGCCCTCTTGGTGGCTGTGGTGCAAATGCTACTGCAGCTCTTTGAGGATTGCATTGATTCCTAAGTGCCATGAAGCTCTGCCCTGTTATTTGAGGTTGTTTAAAATAAGTAGGATTTTAATGAGCAAATATGTTTTGCTATAGATTTCTCTCAGGCCAATATTTCTTTTCTTTTTTTTTTTTTTTTTTTTGGTTGAATCTAATTGAGGGTAATTATAGAACATGTATTCAGCAAATCAATTTTTCATTTAATTTGATAGAATTTCTTTGTTAGTTTTCTTTCGTCTGTAATTAAATCCAAGTTTTCCCAACAGGCATTTTTGTTTAGATTTGAGTTCTTTTCTTTATATGGATCCTTTGTATAGATTGTACAAATCACAGTATTTGACTGAGATAATTGCTATTTAACTGCCTCTACTTTCTGGCCATTTTTATATTTTATTCATTTAAAGATTCATGGTGTCAGTGACTTTGTATCTTCTAGGCTCCCATATTTGACAGAACTTTCTTCTAGAATTGGAGGCTCTGAAAGTAGGAATTAGATGGATATAGTTACCTACTTTGGGATATTTAGAGCTTTACTAGGATCTGAATAGGAATTATTGAGTCATATGATTAGCCCTTGATTAACCATACCCCTTTATGAAACAAATTAGGAGATCAAAGTATTTGTTTTCTAAGACAAATTGACTAATTGCTTTAACTAAGAAGAAACACAAAATTTTCTCAAAATTCTTCCCCGTGTTTTTTTTTTTCTTATTTTGAAAAGAAACTTTGGAAAAATATTTTTGTGTGTTTGAATTTTCTCCTTACAAAGTACATTTTAAAATTTGAACACATGTGGCCAAAGACAGAATTTGAGGAAGGAATTACATAAATATAATTTTTAAGAAGTTGGAGACAAAAACTAACCTTGAAAGAAGCAATTTCTTGTAATTTGGGACTGTAAAGTGTCTCCAAAGACATTTCAAAAAATTACTGGTGCCTCCATTAGTGCCTTTTGGAGATACTAATTCATCATGAGGTACCATTAAATTGTTGTCAGAGATGTGTACAGCTTACAAAAGTAGAATTATACAAAATACTTTTCTAAAGGAAAATAAAGACCACCTTCTATGAACTTATACCAGAAAATGGCCCAGATAAATTAGAGATCTGGGAAGGAGGAACAAATAAATTGGTCGTCCTTTGCTTAGAAAAGTGAAATATCCTATTAACCTTATTGTTATTTAGCCTCTCTGGTATTCTTAAGAAATGAGGTTTTATAAATTTGAATATCACAGGCATTTAGGAATGAAGGATAATGCCAGGTGAAAACATTGTATTTATAGAATCAGTACCAAATTTTTAATTTCCATTTCATTTATCAAATACCTGCCATGTTTAAAACAATGACTTTGAGAAGATAGAAGGAGGTAAATATTTTTGAAGATAGATAAATCAGTAAATCAGTTGACTAATCCCACTTACATACAGGTGGTTCTTAGGTAGTTGTGGTCTATTAGAGAAGTATAAGAAATATATAATAATTATATAGAAAATATCAAGTTATAAATACTGTAAATACAGACCATGAATGTATTTTAAGCATGTAAGTGAATAAGTGTTCATCCTGGAATGATCAAGGTTTATTTAGTAGGATAATTGAATCTATAGTCATTTTTTAAAGGAAGGGCAGAATTTTAATAGGTAGGAGCATAAATAACCACAAAGAATGGGAAAATATAGAGAATGGTGAGTAGATTGTATTAACATTATACATTTTTAATATTTTTGTTAGGAAAATATTTGAACAGAAAAGCATAGAGAATAATACAATAGACGTTTATATACCAACACCCCACATTTAACCAATGTTAATATTTCACTGTAGTTGCTGTTTCCACCCTCAAGGTAACCACAATTCTAAAATTGATGTGTATCCTTTCATTTCGTTTTCTGTTTTTATACTTTTAATATAGATGTATGAATCCATAAACACCTCTGGTCTGTTTTGCCTTTTTAAAATGGATATTACTACTAAAGTACTTAGAGATATCTTTTTGTTTTTTGAGACAGGGTCTTGCTCTGTTGCCTGGGCTAAAGTCCAGTGCTGTCATCATAGCTCACTGTAACCTCAAACTCCTGTACTCAAGTGATCCTCTTGCCTCAGCATCTCCTAAGTAGCGGGAGCTACAAGCATATACTACCACACCCCGCTGTTTTTCTATTTTTGTAGAGACAGGGTCTCACTATGTTGTCCATGCTCAGCTCACCTTTTTATATTAATAATGTGTTGGTTATTAATTTTTACTTACACATGTATCATAGTTTTCTTAAGTATTTGGCATTGTGTTAGGACATTTACATTATGTTATTGATTTGAAAAGGTTGTTACATTAAACTTAAAAAATTTTTTTTTTTTTTTAGGAAATCCTTGCACGAGGAATTCTTCTTCCATTAATAAATCAACTCAGTGATCCTGATTATATTAATCAATATGTCATATGGATGGTAAATACCTTTAAAATTACAATTCTGTTTTTGAACCAGTTTTTTAAATGTGAAAATGCAGTTTAAAGATAAGGGAAATTGAGTAGTAATTTATTAAAGAAATTAAGTAAAAATGTTTCTAAAGTAATTCTTATATTTCTGTTTGCTTCTGTGTTGAAAGTGCTAGCCAAATTCTGTTTAAAAATTTTGTCATCCCTCTTATAGTTATGGTGCTACTAAATTTATTTAAAAATAGAATATCTTACTGTCTGTGTATATTAATGAGCATTTTTAACAGCTGTTATTTGATTTAAATAAAAATTGGGATCTTAACTGCTTAAATAGCATGTACTTCACATTTCATACTATATAATGGTGGAAAATCTGCAGTATAGGACACTAAAATGAGAATCAGATCTGTGTTCTAGGTCTCTTTCTGTAAGTTGCTTAGCAGTTGATTCATAGTTTTCTCCTCTGTCAGACATATCAAAGAGTTAGTGATTACTAATTTTACTAGTTCTAATTTTTTCCTTTTATTATATGTATGCTTTTCTTTAATAAATTCATGTTCAAGGAAGGGTTATAAGTGAGCTACCTACTGGGAATACTTTGGTATACACTTCTAGATCTTTGATTCATTTTCTTGAATTGGGAATTTCTTCTCCACATTGTCTTCTGTTAACTCAATCTAGCTTTCTTGAGAAAAAATTGCTTGATTTCTCTCATGCATTATCAGACTTGCTTTTGTTTTATTGTTATTGTTGTAACAATTGTCTGTGGTCTGTGGTACTTGCAGGCAAAAATTGTGTTACTAATTTTGTACTTCTAGAGCCTTTCCTGGAAATCATGAAACTTGATTCTTCTTTTCCATTGTCAACCTTTTTAGAGTCCTACTAGGCTCTACCAAAAGCTTAAAAAATATTATATATCTATATAATTAAACATTTTAAAAATGCATATCCTTGGGTTAGGAAATCTCAGAATTTATTCTGAAGTGATAGTAAATTTTCAATAATCTGCATTCAGGGCTGATTCATAGTAACAATGTTTCTGGTAGTAAAAATTTGAAAGCAACTTAGATGTCCTAAATAGGGGGTTAGTTTAATATATTATAGCATATTGATATAATTGAATACCATGCAGTCATTAAGAATGATGATAATGTATCTTTATGAACATGAAAAGATGTCCATGTCTTTTGTGTGAAAAAGATAACTAAAAATGTGTATGTGTAGCTATACAATTCTATTCTTTCTACAAAAGTATAAGTAATTATATATTTATGAATGGCTATTTAGTTCTGATAGGATATACACAAAAATGTTAATAGAGAGGTAATATTTTTCTTTATTTCATTTGTATACAATGGTTATGGGTTATATAATAAAAACTTTTTTTTTTTAAGTAGGAACATACAGGTAACATTTAAATAATAAAGGGTAAATGGTATTCAAATTTTTTTGAAAATGAATATTGTATACTAACTTTAATCAGGATATAATAATGTACATTCCTACTTTTGGTGCAAAAAAGGAAGAATATTCACCAGAATGTTACGGTTATCTCTCAAAGGATTAGAAATTATTTTTATTCCTATTTATATTTTTCTGTAGTATTTAGTTTTCTTTCGCTGAGCATGTATTAACTGCATAATTAGTTACATGGTAAAAACATTTTGGGGAGGACTTAACTCATACTCTAAAAGTATTTCAAATGACCCAGGTTTTACTTGTTCTTCCCACGTTGTTTTTCCTACTATACTCTCACAACATAGAATACTTCTGTGTTGACTGAATACTGTGACCCCAGATGTGTTGGGGGTATTTCCCTATATACCAAGCAATCAGTTCTGCAGCACATACCAGCTGGGTATCCTCCATTTCAGTTCAATTCTGACACAGTTAACTTAAATAATAAGTGACTGAAAAGCAGAGTTACACTCAGTTGAGGTATATTAAGCCAAAGTCTAGGATGTGCCTGGGAAAAGCACAGACCACGAAGCATCTGTGGACTGGGCTTTCCACAGAAGGATTGGAGAATTCCCTATTTAAAGGAAAATGTATGCAGAAAAATAAGTGGAGGAGGTGAGCAGCGAGGCAAATGATTGCATTCTTGTGAAGCTCTACTATTTAGTGCTCAGTAAATTTACATTTCATACAAGATAAGATGGACATGCAAGAAAAAGGCAGTAGAGGAAATAGTCAATTTGGTAGTCTCCCCAGGATGGTTAGAAGAGTGATTGATCTTATCTCTTGTGTCTGTGCAGATAAGCTTGTAATTGACAATTAAGAGTTTATTTAGGCTACAGTGTTACGGTTATAATTGTGTGCTTGTTTTATAGTGGGCTGCATATCTTGAAAGGTTTTAGGGCTAAATGAAATCAGACATATTTTACCCTAAAATACATTTCTTTGACATATTTTGCCATGGCTGCTGGCAAACAGAAATAATGCTGCAAAGTTGTCGTTGAGGGGGATGGGGAGAAATTTGCATCTGTAGAGTATCTCCATTAAATGTAGCCAGGTCCTGCTTGTTCAATCTGGGCAAAATTAACTGAGAGTCCGACACCTCTGACACCTTTAAAGGTCTGAACTGAAACATTTATCATCTGTTCTCGCTGATGGCTGTTATCATGAGGCTTATCTGCATAACAAGACCACCTTTGGTATCCAGGCTTCTTTTCTCTGTCCCATAACCTGTCCACCAAAAACCTTCTTGGTCATTATCCAAGCATCTCCATTTCTTATAAAAAAGCCTGTTACTGAAAGTTCAGCACTTATCCCTGAGACTGCATCAGAAGAACAAAGACAAGGGGCTTGAGGAGAAGGAAAGAGAAATTTATTAGTTTGCTGTCAAATGAGGAGGATGGTACACTCTCCTCCATCATCCTAACTATTGGCAGAAATGCAGAGCTTTTATAGGTGAGTTTTTCAGCTTCAGGGTATTGCTGTTTAACTATGGTTGATGATTCTGATTGATCCATCTCCAGCAAACACAATCTCATGACCTCTGCTTAAGACAGTTCCTTTGAACCATCTCCTGCAGTACAAAAAAACAAAGAATACTCTCCTGCACTTCTGACCACTGGCCTTCTGCAGGGATTCAGATTTTAATTCCCAGAAAGAGTAGAGTTGGTTTCAAAGAAACAGCTCCTAAAACATTTTACCCCTTTTCAGGCCATTCCTTCTGTTACCAACCTTCTGTACCTTGTTGAGGAATTGAGTTTGGGAGAGGATGGCAGAAATGACTCATTTCACAAGCTCAGTTCTTCCTTTGGCATAATGAATTTTGGGGTGTGAACTAAAATAAAATCTTAAGCGCCCCTGCTGACTGAGTGGATTCCCTCTTGGTCAAGGGGACCCCAGAGAACTCTTAAAACTGAGTTCCCAACCAAGATACTTCATTATTACTTCCCCATTGCTAACAGCCATCAGGCTTTCTTTCTTATGGGCTAAACAGAAACCAGTCTCATGATCACTTCTCCCTTTTTGTGGTTTCGATATGACAACTGACCAGGCTTTTCTTCCTGATAAGTGAACATCAACCACAGAATGGTTCTGAGCAGTCTACAGATGCTGTTCAAAGAGGGTTTTTGTGTCCTCTACTTCACCTTTTGACATCAGAGGGCCAAAAACTCTACCTTCAGATTGTGTTAAAGTTGCTGTTTTCTGGACATGGATCCTATGAAGGGACACAAGGCTCAATTGCATGTGCACATGTTTCTCCTTCATAAATATTCATCACTCCTATAGCTTGTTAAATAGATACATTTGGCTACCCAGCTCAGCATAAATTCCTGTTTCCTATACTGTTACCTCAAAGTACATAACCTTGGCTTCTGCCCAACACAGTTGCTTCCCAGACTGTTAGAATGACCACCCTGCAGGCTACAACTCTTTATGAGAAATAAAGCTCTCCTTTCCAAATTTATGAACCTCATCATTCTTCAGTTGACAGGGGGTTCTGAGATTTTTCTTTCTCCAAATTATGAACCTGGAGCTGGCATCAAATCCCACAGGTTGAGGTCCAGTAAGGCTGTCCCAACTTCAGATGCCAGTCCCAAGTCTGGGCTTTCAGAACTGTTGACCAACTGGCTATAAATTGGAGTTCCTATGACCTCCTTCTTTGGTCCAGTTAATTTGCTAGAGTGCCTCACAGAAGGCAGGGAAACAATTACATTTACTTATTTACTATAAAGGATATTACAGAGGGTACAGATGAATAGCCAGATGGAAGAGACGCATAAGGTGAGGTTTGGAAGAAGCAGTATGTCGTTTCCATGCCCTCTCTGGGCACACCATTCTTTCAAACCTCCACATGTTCAGCTGCCTGTAAGTCCCCAGAACTTGGTCCTTTTGGGTTTTTATGGAATGTTAATTATTAATATGTAAGCTTAATTGATGAAATCCTTGGCCATTGGTTTATTAACTCAACCTTCAATCCTTCTTTCCAGTAGTCTTCCAAAGTTGTGTTATAACTTTCCATTTCCACTAGCAATGTTGGAGAGTTCTAATTTTTCCACATTTTGATTAACATTTAGCAATGTCAACCTATTAAATTTTAACCTTTCCTAGTAAGTGTGAATTGATATTTTGTTGTTGTTAATTTGTAGTTTCTTAATTGCTGATGATATTGAACACTTTTTCATGTGATTATGAGCCTGTTTTACATCTTTTTGTCAAATGCCTAAGTATTTTATATTTTTTGAAGCTCTTATAAATGTGATTATATTTTTTATTTTGCTATTATTTTTCTACTAATGTTGAAATTAAATAGATTTATTTGTTGATTTTATGTATTTGCAACCTTAGTTCATCTATTAGCTCTAATAGTTTTTTTTTTTTTTGCCATCTTTTTTTTTTTATTTCGGCATATTATGGGGGTACAGATTTTAAGGTTTCAATAAATGCCCATTTCCCCCCCTCCCCCCACAAGTCTGAGTCTCCATCATGACCATCCCCCAGATGTTACACATCTCACTCATTATGTATGTATATACCCGCCCCCCTCCCCCCTCCCACCTGCCCAGTACCCTATTACTGTAGTACCTATGTGACCACTTAGGTGCAGTTCAGTTAATACCAATTTGCTGGTGAGTATATGTGGTGCTTGTTTTTCCATTCTTGGGAAACTTCACTTAATAGTATGGGTTCCAGCTCTAACCAGGAAAATATAAGATGTGCTATGTCACCATTGTTTCTTAGAGCTGAATAGTACTCCATGGTATACATATACCACATTTTATTAATCCATTCTTGGATTGATGGACACTTGGGCTGTTTCCACAGCCTTGCAATTATGAATTGTGCTGCTATAAACATTCGAGTGCAGGTGTCTTTTTTGTAGAGTGTCATTGGATCTTTTGGGTAGATGCCCAGCAATGGGATTGCTGGATCAAATGGTAGAATCACTTGTATCGCTTTAAGGTATCTCCATATTGCTTTCCACAGAGGTTGAACTAGTTTGCAGTCCCACGAGCAGTGTAGGAGTGTTCCTCTCTCTCCGCAACCACGCCAGCATTTATTGTTTGGAGATTTTTTGATAAAGGCCATTCTCACTGGGGTTAAGTGATATCTCATTGTGTCTAATAGTTTTTAATAGTTAAAATTTCTAACCATGACTGCTAGTTTGTCTATTCCTCCCTTTAAATTGTTTCCCTTATAAACAACATATAATTAAGTCTTGGTATTTTATCTAGCCTCAATTTTTTTTTTGAGTCAATCTCACTCTGTTGCCTGGGCTAGAGTGCTGTGGCATCAAACCTAGCTCACAGCAACCTCAAACTCCTGGGCTCAAGCGATCCTCCTGCCTCAGCCTCCCAAGTAGCTGGGACTACAGGCACACGCCACCATGCCCGGCTAATTTTTTTCTATTTATTTTTAGTTGGCCAATTAATTTATTTCTATTTTTATTAGAGACGAGGTCTCGCTCGCTCTTGCTCAGGCTGGTTTCGAATGCCTGACCTTGAGCGATCCTCCCACCTCGGCCTCCCCGAGTGCTAGGATTACAGGCGTGAGCCATTGCAACAGGCCTCAAATAGTTTTCAATGAGAGTTTTAGTCTATTTAAATTTAAAAATATTTTTATTGTTATGGTTCTATGTACTATCTTGCTCCTTGTTTTCTTAAAAAAAGACTTTGTGTATGTGTGTTGTACTTCAGTTTTCTTTCTTCCTTTCTTTTGGGTTTATTGCTTTTAGTACAGACATACCTTGGAGAAAACATGGGTTTGGTTCCAGATCATCTAAATAAAGCAAAATATTGCAGTAAAGCGAGTAACACAAAGGTTTTGTTTTCCAGTGCATATAAAAGTTGTGTATGCTATACTGTAGTCTAACTATGCAGTAGCTTTATGTCTACAAAAAGAAATGAACATCTTTTAATTAAAAAATACTTTATTGCTGAAAAATGTTGACAATTATCTGACCCTTTAGTGAGTTGTAATCTTTTTGCTGGTGGAGGGTCTTACCTCCAGGTTGATGACTACAGTTTCTCTTCAGGTTGTATAAATCTTTCTCCTTTTACGTATTCTTTACCCATTCATCCATTGATGGACATGTAGATAGTTCCTATATCTTGGCTATTGTGAATAGTACAGTAAACATAGAAGTGGAGATATCTTTTTAAAATACTGATTTTCTTTCTTTTGGATATATACCCAGAAGAGGCATTGATGGAGATCATATGGTATTTATAAGTTTTTGAGGAACCTCCAAAATATTTTGCATAATGATTGTACTAATTTACATCCCCACCAACAGTGTATGAGAGTTCCCTATTCTTTGCATCCTCACGGCACTTTGTTATTTTTTGGTTTTTCGATCATAGCCATTTTAATTGTACTGAGATGTTCTCTCGCTGTGATTTTCATACACATTTCCCTGATGATTAGTGATGTTGAGCATTTTTTTCATATACCTATTGGCCATTTGTATGTCTTCTTTTGAGTAATGTCTGTTCAAATCATTTGCCCATTTTAAATTGGGTTATTTGGTTTTTTACTATTGAGATCCTTATATATTCTTGTTTATTATCCTTTGTCAGATGGATAGTTTTCAGATATTTTCTCCCATTCTGTTGGTTGTGTATCTACATCTGTTGTTTGTTTTGCTGTGTGGAAGCTTTTTAATCTTGATATAATCCCATTTGTCTATTTTGTTGCCTTTGCTTTTGGGGTCTCACACAAAAATTCTTTGCCCAGACCAATGTCCTGAAACATTATCCTAATGTTCACTTGCAGTAGTTTCATAGTTTCAAGTCTAGCATATAAGTCTTTATTCCATTTTGTTTTGATATTCTTATATGGTAAAAGATAGGAGTCTAGTTTTATTTTTCTGCATGTGCATATTCAGTTTTCCTAATATCATTTATTGAAGAGACTGTCCTTTCCCCTGTGTATGTTCTGGAACCTTGAAATGAATTGGCTGTAAATGCCTTGAAAATAGTTGGCTGTAAATGGGTGGATTTATTTTTGGTTTCTCTGTCTCCTTCCATTGGTTTCTGTGTCTGTTCTTATGCCAGCACCATGCTGGTTTTAGTTAATATAATTTGTAGTATATTTTAAAGTCAGGTAGTGCAGTGACTATGGGTTTGTTCTTTTTGCTCAGGATTGCTTCTGCAATTTGGGGTTCCATACAAATTTTAGGATTATTTTTGCAATTTCTGTGAAGAATGGCATTGGTGTTTTGATAGAAATTGTGTTGAATTCGTAAATCACTTTGGATTGCATGGGCATTTTTATAATTTTTCTAATCCATGAGCATGGGGTATCTTTCCATTTCTTTGTGTCCTCTTCAGTTTCTTTTATCAGTGTTTTATAGTTTTCTTTGTAGAGCTCTTTTACTTCCTTTGTTAAATTTATTCCTAGATTTTTTTTTTTTGGTAGTTATTGTAAATCAGATTGCTTTCTTGATTTCTTTTTCAGATTGTTTGCTGTTGTGTAGAAATGATACTGATTTTTGTATATTGATTTTGTATCTTGCAACTTTACTGATTGAATTCATTTATCATTTATAACAATTTTTTGGTGGTGTGTAGGTTTTTCTAAATGTAAAATTATGTTGTCTGCAAACAAGGACAGAATGGCTTCTTCCTTTCCAAATTTGGTGCCCCTTATCTCTTTCTCTTGTCTAATTGCTCTGCCTAGGACTTCAGTACTATGTTGACTAGAAGTGGTGAGAGGGCATCTTGTGTTATTCCAGTTCTTAGAGGAAAAGCATTCAGGTTTTCTCTGTTCAGTATGATGTTAGCTGTAGGTTTGTCATATATGAACTTTATTGTGTTGAGGTCCTTTCCTTCTTTACCTAATTTATTGAGAGTTTTTATCTTGAAGGGATGTTGAATTTTACTAAATGTTATTTTAACATCTATTGAAATGATCTTATGTTTCATGTCCTTTATTCTGTTATTGTGATGTGTTACACTTACTGATTTGCATATGTTGAACCATCCTTGCATTCCTGGGATGAATCCTGTTTGATCATGGTGAATGATCATTTTACTGTGTTGTTGAATTCAGTTTACTAGTATTTTGTTGAGAATTTTTAGATCTGTGTTCATTAGGAATATTGGCTTATAGTTTTCATTTTTTGTTGTGTTCTTGCCTATTTTTGGTATTGGGATAATGCCTTATAGAATGAGTTTGAAAGTTTGCCTTCCTCTTTAATTTTTTTTGTAGTAGATTGAGTAGAATTGATATTAATTCTTATTTAAATGTTTGGTAGAATTCCACCATGAAGCTATCTAATCCTGGTCCTTTCTTTGATGGGAATCTTTATTACTGCTTTGATCTTACTATGTGTTATTGGTTTATTCAGGTTTTCGATTTCTTCATGGTTCAGTTTTTGTAGGTAGTATGTGTCCAGAAATTTATCCATTTTTTCCAAGTTTTTCAACTTGTTTGTGCATAATTGTTTATAATGGTCTCTGATGAACCTTTGTATTTCTTTTGTATCAGTTTCTATTGTAATGTCGTCTTTTTCATCTCCAATTTTATTTATTTGTGTCTTCTTTTTTTTCGTAGTCTAACCTAATGGTTTGGCGATTTTTTATTCTTTATAGAAAGCCAGTTTTAATTTCATTTATTTATGCTCTAATCCTTATTTTTTTCTTTCTACTAATTTTGGGCCTGGTTTATTGCTTTTCTTGTTCTTTGAGATACATCATTGGATAGTTTATTTGAAAACTTTCTACTTTTTAAATATACGTGTTTTTGCCATAAATTTCCTTCTCAGTACTGCTTTTACTGTATCTCAAAGGTTTTGGTATGTTGTGTTTCCATTTTTATTTGTTTCAAGAAACTTTTAAATTTCTGTCTTAATTTCTTCATTGACTTAGTAGTTGTTCACAAGAATATTGTTTAATTTCCACGTATTTATTTAAATTATAAAGTTTTGTTATTTCTAGTTTTATTCCATTGTTTTCAGAAAAGACACTTGATAGGATTTTGAAGTTTTTGAGTTTGTTGAGATTTGTTTTGTGGCCTATTCTGGAGAATGGTTCATGGAAAATCTCCACTATCCTGGGGAATAATGTGTACTCTGTAGTTGTTGGATAAACTGTTCTATAAATGTCTGTTAGATTCATTTGGTCTGAAGTACAGTTTAAATCCAATGTTTCTTTCTCAATTTCTGACTGGATAATCAGTCTATTCCTGAAAGTGGGGTATTGAAGTTCCCTACTATGATTGTATTGTAGTCTATTTCTCCTTTTAGATTTATTCATATTTGCTTTATATACTTGGGTGCTTCTGTGTTGGGTACATATATATATTTGTAATTGTCAATATACTCTTGCCGAATTGTCCCATTTATAGTTACATAATGATCTGCTTTGTCTCCTTTTAGAGTTTTTGACTTTAAGTCCCTTTTATCTGATGTAAATGTGTCTGCTCCTGGTCTTTCTTTGTTTCTACTTGCATGTAATATCTATTTCCATAACTTCATTTTCAGTCTACTGTGTGTCTCTGTAGGTAAACCAAGTTTCTTGTAAGTACCACATAGTTGGGGGCCTGTGTTTTTGTTTTTTTTTTAATCCATTCAACCACTTTATGTCTTAATTATAGAATAAAGTCCATTTACCTTTATTGTTGTTATTGACAGGTAAGGACTTACTTCTGCTGTCTTGTTATTTGTTTTCTGGTTGTTTTATAACTCCTCACTTCCTTCTTTTCTTACTGATTTCCTTTGTGGTTAAGTGATATTTCTCAGATAATATGTTTTAATTCCTTTCTTTTCACTTTTAGTTTAGTGATTATAGATTTTTGCTTTGCAATTAACATAGTTAAAGCAAGTTTATTTTATTTTTTTAAACAAATTTATGTTAAACCGATGACAACTTAAGTTTGATTGTAAAGAAAAGAAACAAAAATGTAAAAGTCTGTACACTCAAACCCCTCCCTGACTTTTGGCTTTTTGTTGTCTCAATTTATGTTTTTTATATCGTTCAGGATCCACTTCAAATTCTGTTTTTCTTGCTATTTCACCACATCTGCAGTGACTTCTTCCACTGAAGTCTTGAAGCCCTCCAAGTCATCCATGAGAGTTAAAATTAACTTTTTCCAAACTCTTGTGCCTGTTGATATTTTGACCTCCCCCAGTGAATTACCTCTTCACCTCTCAGCCTTTTTAGCATTTAAGACAATGAGGGCCTTGCTCTATCTGGATTAGGTTTTGGCCAAAGGAAATGTGGTTGGTTTAGTCTTCTATCCAGACCACTAAAACTTCCTCCATATCAGTAATAGGGTCTTTTACTTTTCTTATCATTCATGTGTTCACTGGAGTAGCACTTTTAATTCCTTCAAGAACTTTTTCTTTGTAATCACAGCTTGGCTAACTTTTTGGTGAGAGGCCTAGCTTTCAGTCTTTTTCAGCTTTTGACATGCCTTTCTTGCTAAGCTTAATCATTTCTAGGTTTTGATTTAAAGTAAGAAATGTGTGACTCTTCCTTTTACTTGAACACTCAAAGGCCATTGTAGGTTTATTATTAATATTTTGCCTAATTTCAGTATTGTTGTATCTCAGTGAATAGGGAGGCCTAAGGAGAAGGAGAGAGACGGGGGAATGACTAATCTTTTTATCAGAGTGCACACAACATTTGTTGACTAACTTTGCCATCACAGATCACCATAACAGATAATAATGAAAAGGTTTGAAATATTGGCAGAATTATAAGAATGTGTGAGAGAGATAAAGTGAGCACATGCTATTGAAAAAATGGCACTGATAGACTTGCTTGTTGCAGGGTTGTTACAAACCTTCAATTTGTAAAAATGCAGTATCTGCAAAGTACAGTACAGTGATACGCAGTAAAATGAGGTATGCTTGTATTTCATTTTAAGTACTTCAATGACTTTCTACCTATTCCTTAGTAATACTACTATTACTGTTTTAGTAGTTGCTCTAGGAATTATAGTGTGCCTCTTTAAGTTAATCATATTCCTAGAGCCAGTACTTTATCATCTCTCATAAAATCTGGAAAGCGTTGTATCAGGATCATTTTAATTAACTCCCAGTCCTTTGTTCTTTTGTCATCATATATTTTATATGGCATATATAGTTTATTCTACAATGCAACATTAACATTTGCGTTAAACAGTCAGTTTTTAAAGAAACTAAGAACAGAAAAAATATCTTGTGCATTAATCCAAATTCCATTTTCAGTGTCCTTCATCTTTGTTTATTGCAGAGTTTGAAGACCGTAGAATTCTGGGTTGATAGTTTTTTCCTTTGCTACTTTTAAAAACGTTTCTTTGTTTTCCTGCCTCCATTGTTTCTAATGAGAAGTCAGCTTCCACTGTCTCATTTTTCCCTTCCATGTAATGTGTCTTTTTTCATAATTCTGCACTTTTACAATCTTCACTTCTTTAACTTTTTGTTGATAATAGACAATATCTCATGTCTGCTACCTTTTTTCACAGCTTCCCTCTTGCTTCTTTAAATTTTATTGTCAGTTATACTTAGTAGTCCCTCTACAATATCCTCTACTCCTTTATCTCTTTCATTTTGTGATTTGCTAGGTGATACCACAGCCCTGGTTAAATTCAACATACTGCTTACTCCATTCTTTTTCTTATGGAGCTGAAAGTGGCTGTACAAAAAAAAGTAAACCTACACTGATCTATTTGAAATTCATGAGCACTAATCTCAAGTGTGTCCTTACTCTTGCCTTGCAAACTTTATATTTTTTCTGTTCTATTTTCTACCCTGCTTTTCTGAACAGATCTTTTATACTTCCTCCACTTTCATCTAACACATTTTTGTCACATATTCACTCTTAGCTCATGACCTTACTTATTACCTTACTGGAAAAATCAAGGTAATAGAGAGTTTTCATCATGTCCTATCATCTCATATATTCAGTACTTACATCTATGCACATATAGTTTGTATTATCTCCTGTTATATGTGGATGAAATATCCATGCATCTAACTAAGGCAAATCCTTGTATATTATAACTCATCCCTTCTAGTCACTTTCATTTTATTGCTTTGGCAGTTTTATACTTTCTCTTCTGCATCATCAAATTTTTGCTTTCTATAAGATCATTCTTTTTAGCATACACCTGTGCTATTCTCTCTAATTTTAAAAGCAAAACAAGTCTTTGATTCTGCTATTCCCTTTAGGCAGCATGCTAATTCCCCCCTTCTTTTTATACCAAAACTTTGAGAGATTTGGCTCTCTACATTTTCTCTTCTCTCTTGTACCCCTTTGATAAAGTTTTCTAGGTCAAGGAGGATGGTCCCTATTGTTAAATTTCATGGCCAGTTCTTAGAGTCTCCATTTTTTTGGACCTATATGAAACATTTGGCACAGCTTATTTTCCTTGTTAAAAAACTTCTTTTCCTGGCTGGTTAGGATACCACATATTCTTGATTTTTGTTTTTCCCTTATCTTTTGGCCTTTCTTTTCTCCTAAGTATACTGGATATCTGTTCTTGGGTTTCTCTTTTCAATCTATATTCATTCTCTGGATGATTCCCATCCACTTTCGTGGTTTTAAATGTCATCTATATGTCAGTAGCTTTGAAATGCATATTTCTATTTAGGCTTCCTTCCACAGTCTTATCCTTCATATTCAAAAGCATATCTAATGTCTCCGTTTGGATTTTTAATGGGATCTCCCACTTAACATGGCTCATGACACTCTGCCCTCCGCTGCAGAAACAAAAAACAAAAAAAAAACCCCTGCTCTTCTTGATATATTTTCCATCTTGTTTACTGGACTTCATTGTTCCAGTTATGCGGCCAACAGTGTTGGTGTAGTTCTTACTCTTGTCTTTATTTTGCACCTGTATCTGATTTGTCAGCAAAATTCTTTTGGCAGTGTCATTGCAAGAATACTTATTACCACAAAGTACTTTTCAAAACACTTCTTACCATATCTCCACTGCCATCATCCTGCTCCCAGGCACTCTGTCATATTTCACCTGTATTATTAACTGATCCTTCTTCTGTTTTTGACTCTGCCTTTATTCTGTTTTTATGTGGCAGCACAGTGATTCTATTATGTTTAGGTCAGAGAGTGTTAATCTTCTGTTTTAAACCTTCCAGTAACTTCTGACTTTTTTCAGAGTAAAAGCCAAAATCCTTACTATATTACAGACTTTGCTCTCCATTACTGCTGTCCTTATCCTCACCCCTTCTTTGGTTTAGTGCCAGCCATCATGGCTTCCTCGATATCATCAAACATTCTGAGTAGGCTCCTGTACTTTTAAGCATGCTGAATATCTTATTTTATTTTGTTTACAGTCTATGAGCCATTAGAATATAAGTGCCATGAGTCTAGAACTCTTATTTTTCTTTTGTTGTAAGCACTGGGTATATAGCAAATGGTGCCTGGCACATAGTAGGCGCTCAAGATTCACTTTTCCTCTTAATAAATGAGTTCCCATCCACTTGTTTTTCTTTTTAACTTTCTTTTCAGATCCGTGATTCTAATTGCAACTATGAGGCCTTTATGAACATTATTAAATTGAGTGATAATATTGGAGAGCTAGAAGCAGTCAGAGATAAGGCAGCAGAAGAATTACAGTATCTCAGATCTCTAGATACAGCTGGTGATGGTAAGCAATTTATTTATGTAAGATGTGTGTTCTTTGAGGGATTATTATATCATCAAAACGTTGCTTAATTTACCTTAATGTCATTTTCTGCTATTAGTTGTTTTCACCCTAGCTAAGTTTTCCTTATTATGTTAACTTGTCCTTAGAGTAAAAGCATTATTTTCTGAATGTAAGACTGTGATTATTGCAATTATCCGTAAAAGAAAATTGGCATGGTTTAATTTTAATTAAATAATTTCACTACATAATTTCAGATTGTTTCTTTTATTGAATAAAGTAATTGCCCTATTAATTGGTTATTTTGTTAAATTACAGTAAGTGCATGTTTAAAAGATTTCATAAATACCGCTTTAAAGCTCATAATCTGTTTGTTTTTAGATATCAACACTATCAAAAATCAAATAAATAGCTTACTATTTGTAAAGAAAGTATGTGACTCAAGAATACAGCGGTTGCAGTCAGGCAAAGTAAGTAAAGTACTTTTGAATTAACATTTATAAATACTGTGTAGTGATTAAAATATCTAGTAAATGACAAAAAGTAGGATATTTACCAGTATGGCACTTTACAACAGGACTTTCAGAAAAGTTTTATTATACAATGTAGTATGATAAATATTTGTTAAACCAAGTCAAAGGGATTAATTAAAACACTGCCTGAAAAATGTTGACATAATTACAGATTTTATTTTATTCCTTGATTTATTCATTTACTCATGTATCATTTATTCAAATTTAACATTTCTTGAATTTTGTGAATTGGGCACCATTTTAGATGGACCAAATAGACAAACTCTTTTCATGGAGCTTACAGTTTACTTCAGAAAGTAGAAGTCAGAAAGTAAATCAGTGAGCAAATTGATATGTAGTATCAGGTAGTGATATCTGCTATTTAAAAAAAAATGAGCAGAGTTGGGTATACAGAATGTCTTGGACTATTTTAAGAGATATTAAAGAGATGAGGTCTTGATATGTTGCCCAGAGTGGTCTTGAATTCCTGAACTCAAGTGATCCTCCCCCGTCAGCCTTCTGAGTATCTGGGACTACAAGTATGTACCACTTACTTACTGCACCTGGCTTTTTTGGGAGAATGTTTTAAATAGATCCCAAGAGGTTTGGTGACTTTTGAGCATAGAGACTATCTGGATAACATGAGGGAGTTAGTCTTGTGATTTGTTTTTGTTTGACTTTCAAGAATCCTTGAGGCAGGAATGAGAGCAAATGCAAGGACCCTGAAATAGGAACATCCTTGGTGAGTTAGAGGAGGTCACTGTGGTATGGGATGAATGAGGGATTGTGCTAAGAATGAAGTTATGTAAGAACCTGGAGGTTAGATCATGTATGGTCTTAACTAGCCATAGTAAGATTTTTATTTTATTCTAACTGTGATGGAAATCAATTGGAGATTTCCCATGGCAAGTAATGTGACCTTACTTATGCGTTAAAATGATTACTTTGACCCTTTGTGAAGGGGGATGGTGGGGGCGAGAATGAAAACTGACAGATCATTTATAAGACTACTCTTTTAAACCAGGTAAGAGATGTCTGTGGAGGCTGTGAGAAGTGATTAGAGATTTGATATAGTGTTAACAAGATTTGCTTAATGGACTAAATACTGGGTGAGAGAGAAAAAAAACCTTCAAGGTTGATTCCAAGGTTTTTTTAGCCTGAACAACTGCATGAAGAGTGATGCTACTTACTAAAAATGTGTAGAACTGAGGGAAAAGAAAGCTTTGAAGAGAGAATCAAGTTTTGAATATCTTAATTTAAGATACTTGTTTGATTTGATATTCAAGTAGATTAGACTAACCTGGTAATCTTGAGTTCAAGGGAAAGTTTAGTGATGGAGATAAACTTCATGACTCTTTAGAATTATATGTTTATTTAATGTTGAGAGACTGTATCAAGTTATCTAAAAGAGTTAGTGTAAGTAAAAAGATATCAGTGACTTGATTCTAATTCACTTCAGTGAATAAAGTTTAAGATAAAGTAGAGGATCCAGCCAAAGACTAAGCAGCTGGTGAGTTTGAAGGAAAACCTGGGCATGTGATATCCTAGAAGCCAAGTGTTAAAAGGGTTTAAAGAAGCAAAAGATCAGATGTGTCAAAGTATAAGAATAAAGTGAGAGGAAGACTGAGAATCGACCATTGGATTTACTACCATGGAGATAATTGGTGATCTGATGAAAGCAGTTTTTGGTAGAGTACTGTAGGAAAAGCATGATTGTAGTCTGTTCAGGAGAGAATGGGAAGAGATGAATTAGAAACAGCAATGATAGTTGCCCCTTAGAAGAGTTTTACTGTAAAGGAGAGCAGAGCATTTAGGCCTTCAAAGCAGAAGAAAAAAACATTTTTTTGTACCTTTATTTTAGTGTAGTTACCTTTTTTGCTCTGGTTTTCTGTTTTGAAAATCTGTGACTCTCTGGTCTTGTAATTTTGCAATGTATTTAAATTAAGGAATGGAAAAATTATCTTTTTAAAAACTTTTTAGTTTGCTAGATGAATTATGATTTACCAAAACATTACTTGAAGCCTGCATTTGTCATGTATGTGATATGCATGTATGCCTATGTTTTGGTTAACTGTATGTTGAAACTAGTTTATATATAGTTATATACCCATGCATATTAAAAATGATGAATGATATGTTGTACTTGTGCTTTTCTTTATTAATAGTTACCTTATCTAGATCTTAAAGTTAGTCCTCCTTTGGCATCATTATTTAAAGTCTGTTTGCCCAAATACTTTTTGATACTCAATCATTTTAAAATTTAGGTATTTTGTTTGGAAGCCTTTTGGTTCCATTTTGAATATTACGTTTATTTTTTTATTAGCTCAGTATTTTCGTCTTGAAAGTGAATTCAGCATCCCCATAGATTTGCAATTTTATAACCATGTTACTGATCTTGAAATCTTAGAAGACCCTTTTCCTTTAATATTACAAATAAAGGTATGGTGCATACTCTTCTACGTACCACATCTGTGGAGCTGCTGCTGGGCAGGAGAAAGAGGTGATACAATTTGAGGAAGGGAGACTTAAATCATGTGCTGGCACCAGGTGGTTCTGTGCCACATATTTAAAGTCAGTTATCTGTTATTATCCAGTTCTTATATGAAGAGAAATACTAATTACAGAGATAGATTTTTTTTTCCTTTTTAAAAATTCTCTTCCTTTTCCTTTATGTACCACCTATGCTTAATGTATTATCTGCCCCTGAATAAGGCAGCTGGTTTCATTTATAGTAAACCTACCTAATTTTCTTTTTTAAATAGAGGGTTGTGAAATATGGATTTGGGAATATAGAGAAGCTAGTAAAAATAAATAGTTCACAGAAACATCATAGGTTTTATTGAAAAGGACAATAGAATTTGAAAACACCGACTCATACTTACCAGCTTTGTGACTATAGACAACCTTTCTGATCTTCATTTTATTTATTGGTTGAATAGGATTGGTTGATACATATCCAGTCGGATTGCTGTACAGATTAAATGAATGTGTGTAATATAGGCACAGTGCCTGATACACAGATACTCTTTAAATTTTGGATCCAGTTTTTTCTTTTTTTTCATATGTAGGTTGTTACCTTGTTCTGTGACTTTGAAAAGTATATGTAATTCACTTTTTAGGTAGTCTGAAAAGAAATACATTTTCTCTAGCAATTATAGAGTTTTTACTGTGCTAGGAGCAGAATGGCTCTTTGGGAATATTTTCTGTTTTTTCAGTAAACAGACTTTAATCTTCACTTGAAAATGTTGGGGTTTGTTTATTCTTAGGCATACAAAACATTTTAAAAATCCCCTTTTCCCTTTGGCCCCTGAAATGTTCATTATCATTTGGAATATATAAAGATAGATAATACTTGAGATTCAGTGATTTGGATTTATTTTATATTGAAAGAAATGAATGCTTATTACTATATTTTTAATATATATTTGCTAAGCAACTGTTAAAATAATGTTTAAATTCACTGAGAATATTTTATTGGGAAGCAACATAGATGAGAGGGAAAAACTTTATTTTTTTTTTCATTTTAAATAATATATTGGGTTTTATGTCTTATATTTATATAAAGATCTTTTACCTAAATGAGTGATTTGATGAAATATTAACCTTTATTCACTTTTGTTTATAGGAAATAAATACTGTGAAACTGGCAGCAAACTTTGGGAAACTTTGCACAGTC
This sequence comes from Microcebus murinus, assembly GCF_040939455.1. Lineage (NCBI taxonomy): Eukaryota > Metazoa > Chordata > Mammalia > Primates > Cheirogaleidae > Microcebus > Microcebus murinus. The sequence continues at coordinate 33,106,012 of NC_134112.1, forward strand.
CCCCTGGACAGCATTCTTGTAGACAATGTTGCACTACAGTTTTTTATGGGTAGGTAAATCCATTTTATTTAAATGATATGGCCATTGAAATTCTTTTCCCAATTTCTTATTGTAATAAAATACACCTAGCATAAAATTTAGCATCTCAACCATTTTTAAGTGCACAGTTCAGTAATATTACATACATTGATAATGTTAAGCAGCTATCACCACTACAGTCTCCAGAACTCTTTTTGTCTTGCAAAACTGAAACTCTATACCATCAAACACTAACTCTCCATTTACCCTACCTGTACCTCCTGACAGTCACCCTTCTACTTTCTGTCTCTGTGATTTTGACTATGCTTAAGTACATCATGTAAGTGGACTTGTACAGTATTTGTCTTTTTATAACTGACTGAGCATAATATCCTCAGGGTTGCTCCATGTTGTAGCATATGTCAGAATAGTCTTCTTTTTTAAGGCTGAATAATATTATTTATGTGTGTGTATACATTTGCTTATCTATTCATCCATCAATGGGCATGGTTACTTCTACTTTTTAGCTATTGTACATAATGTTGCTATGAACATGGGTGTCCAGATATCTCTTTGAGACCCTGTTTCTCTCAGTTCTTTTGGGTATAGACCCAGAAATGTAACTGCTAGATAATATGATAGTTCTATTACTAATTTTTTGAGCAACCAACATACTGTTTTCCACAGCGACTGTCCCATTTTATATTCCCACCAACAGTGAACAAGGGTTCTAATTTCTCCACATCCTCTCAGTACTTGTTGTTTTCTGTTTGTTTGATTGTTTGTTTATTTTAACTTTTTTTGGATTGGAGAGTAGTTAGTATTCCAATGAAAGTGAGATGGTAACTCATTTTGGTTGTGATTTGCATTTCCCTGACAAGTGATGTTGAGCACCATTGCTTATTGGCCATTTGTATAATCTTCTTTGGAGACATGTTTATTCAAGTCCTTTACCTATTTTTGAATTGGATTCTTGGGGGTTTTTTTGTTGAGTTTTAGGATTTCTGTTTATATTCTGGATATTAATCTCTTATGCATTACTAGCAAATATCCCAATGTGTGCATTGCCTTTTTACTCTGTTGATAGCATCTTTTGATGGACAAAATTTTTGAATTTTCATTAAGTCCACTTTGTCTATTTTATTACCGATGCTTTTAGTGTCATATTCAGTAAATCATTGCCAAATCCAGTTTCCTGAAGCTTTTTACTCTATGTTTTCTTCTGAAAGTTTTATAGTTTTAGGTCTTATATTTAGATCTTTGATCCATTTTGAGTTAATTTTTTGTATATGTTGTGAGGTAAGGGTTCATTCTTTTGCATGTGGATATCCAGTTTTCCTAGCACCATTTGTTGAAAAGACTATCTTATTATTTGACCATATATAGGAAGTTTTATTTCTGGGCAATTTTGCCCTATTTTATTGGTCTCAACGCCTTTTGTTTGGTTTATTATAGTTTTGTAGTAAGTTTTGGAATCAGAAAGTATGAGTCTTTCAACTTTTTTTTCTTTCTTGAGATTATTTTGATTATTTGAGGGCCTTGAGATTCCATATAAATTTTAGGATTGTCCAGTTTTTGCAAAAAACATCATTGAGATTTTAATAGAAATTGAATCTGTAGATCAGTTTGGGTAGTATGGACATCTTTACAATGTTAACTCTTCTGATCCATGAATATGGGATATGTTTCCATTTGATGTGTCATATTTAATTTGTTTTAGTGGTGTTTTGTAGTTTTCATTCTACAAATTCTTCACCTCCTTGGTTAATTATGAAATAATTTTTTCTTTTTAATGCTATCATAAATGAAATTGTTTTCTTTTTTTTAAAGTTTTATTTATTTTTTGATTAATGCATAATTGTATATATTTATGGAGTACAGGGTAATATTTCAATACGTTTATGTAATGTAATGATCATTTATACAATGTGTAATTAGCATATCCATCACTTCAAACATTTATCTTTTTTTTGTTTTTTTTTATTATTTTTTTTTATTTCGGCATATTATGGGGGTACAGATATTAAGGTTTCAATAAATGCCTGTTTCCCCCCTCCCCCCACAAGTCTGAGTCTCCAGCATGACCATCCCCCAGATGGTGCACATCTCACTCATTGTATATGTATATACCCGCCCCCCTCCCACCTGCCCAATACCCTATTACTGTAGTACCTATGTGACCACTTAGGTGCTGTTCAGTTAATACCAATTTGCTGGTGAGTATATGTGGTGCTTGTTTTTCCATTCTTGGGAAACTTAATAGTATGGGTTCCAGCTCAAACCAGGAAAATATAAGATGTGCTATGAAATTGTTTTCTTAGTTTCCTTTTCTGATCGTTCATTTTTGGTGTATAGAAATGCAACTGACTTTTGTGTGTTGACTTTTATCCTGATACTTTGCTGATTTCATTTGTTACTCTAACATTTTTTTAATGAAACTTTAGAGTCTTGTACTTATAAGATCATATCATCTATAAACAGAGGTCATTTTACTTTTTCTTTTGCAATCGAGATGTCTTTTTTATATTTCTTTCTTTCTTTCTTTTGGTACTTGCTCTGCCTAGAGCTTCCAGTACTATGTTGAATAGCAGGTATCCTTTTCTTCTTCCTGATCTTAGAGGAAAAGCATTAAGTCTTTCACTATCAAGTATGACATTTACGGTGTGTTTTTCATATACAGCTTTTATTGTGTTGAGGTAGTGTCTTTCTGTTCTTAGTTTGTTGAGTGTTTTTGTCATGACAGTGTGTTGTAGTTTGTTAAATGTATTTTGTGCATCAATTAAGATATGTGGTGTTTGTTCTTCATTCTGTTAATATAGTGTATTACACTGATTGATTTTTCTATATTGGCCCATCATTGCATTCCAAGAATAAATCTCATTTTGGTCATGGTTTATAATCCTTTAAATATGCTGTTGAATTTGGTTTGCCAGTATTTTGTTGAGGATTTTTGCATCAGCATTCATAAGGAATATTGGTCTGTAGTTTTCTTTCCTTGTAGTGTCTTTATCTGGCTTTGTTTTCAAAGTAATGATGACCTCATCCAATGAATGAGGAAGTGTTCCCTCTTCAATTTTTTGGAAAAGTCTGAAAAGGATAGGTGTTGCTTTTTCTTTAAATGTTTGGTAAAACTTCACCAGTGAAACTATCAGCTCCATGGCTTTTCTTATTGAGGCTTTTGATTACTGATTCAGTCTCCTTACTACTTACAAGTCTCCTCAGATGTTGTATTTCTTCATGAGTTAGTCTTGGTAGGTTTTCTAGTTCTAGGAATTTGTCCATTTCAACTGTGATAGGCAATTTGTTAGTGTACAGTTGTGCATAGTACTCTTTTATGATACTTTTTATTTCTGTAGAAATAATAGTAATATCCCTACTTTCATTTCTTATTTCAGTAATTTGAGTCTTTTCTCTTTTTTCTTAGTTCTTCTGGCTAAACGTTTGTCAATTTTGTTGCTCTTTTCAAAGCACTGACTTCTGCTTTCATTGATTTTTCTATATTGTTTCACTGTTCTCTAGTTTGTTTATCTCCATTCTAATCTTTATTATTTCCTTCCTTCTGCTAGCTTTGGTCTTAGTTTGCTCTTTTTCTAGTTCTTTATGTAGTAAAGTTTGGTATTGATTTGAGATCTTACTTTTTTGCTGTGTCCTGTAAGTTTTGGTATGGTGTTTCTGTTTTCATTCATTTCTATATATGTTCTAATTTCTCTTGTGATTTCTTCTTTGATCCATTAGCTGTTTAAGAGTGTATTGTTTAATTTCCAAAAATTTGTGAATTTTCTAGTTTTACTTCTGTTATTGATTTCTAAAAGTGCATCCCATTCTGGTTGGAGAAGATACTTTATATAATATTCATCTTCTTAAATCTAACAAGACTTAATTTGTGGCCCAGCAGGTGGTCTAGTTGGGAAAAAGTCCCAATAAACCAAGTAGAGTTAACATATATAGAGAACACTACCCAACAACAGTAACATACACATTCTTCTCAAATGCACATTCTTCTGTTGTCATTGGGTAGTGTTCTCTATATGTGTGTTAGATCTACTTGGTTTATTGTGTTAAATTCTGTATTTCCATACTTATTTTCTGTCTGGTTGTTCTGTCAGTTAGTGAGAGTTGGGGATTGAGGTCTTCAATTATTACTGTGGAGGTATCTCTTTCTCCCTTCAAATCTCAATTTTTGCTTTATATATTATGATCTGTTACTAGGTACATAATTGTTTATAATTGTTATATCATTTTTGCCATATTGAACTTTTTATTAATAGATAATGACCTTATTTGTATCTTAACCTTTTTTGAATTAAAGTATGTTTTATCTAGTATTATTAATAGTATAGCTTCCTCTGCTCTATTTTGGTTATTACTTGCATGAGATATATTTTTTCTATCCTTCCACTGTCTATGTTTTTGTGCCTTTGTATATAAAGTAAATCTCTTCTAGACAACATAGATACATCATGTTTTTCCATCCATGCTGACAATCTGTCTTTTGATTAGAGCGTTTAATCCATTTCTATTTAAAGTAATTATTGATGAGGAGCAACTTTTGTCATTTTGTTACTTGTTTTCTAAATGCCTTATATCTTTTTTATCCATCATTTCTTACATAGCTATCTTTTGTGTTTTAGTTGATTTTTTTTTTTTTTATTTAAGAGATAGTGTCTCACTCTGTCACCCAGGCTAGAGTGCAGTGGTGTGATTATAGCTCACTGTGGCCTTGCACTCTGCAGTCACTTGGCAATTTTCTCATGTATGCAGTTGCTTTAGAATGGGCTTTTTTTTTTTTTTTTTTTTTTTGAAGCCTTGCTCCTAACAGGAGAAAAAGATAAAAACGTAGGGGCAAAGGAAGAAGAGTGTTAGTCCTTTAAATTCCCTGGAAGTGTCTTCAGCAGGTAGGGCAGGGGCTTGCAAAAATGGGATGTGTAACAAGAAAAGCTGCCTATTTGTACTTCTGTGATTAGAAGCATCAGTGTACTATTAGCATAGATCCCAGATATATGGAGGGAAGGGTGTTTTTTGCCCACCCTTGCTCCTGTTTGCAGTGTACGAGCTGATTCTGGAATGCATGCACAGCTCTTGCCAGGGGTCTGAGGGTGAGGGATGGGTAGCTGCTACTGTGCTAGGAGCTGCAATTGACTGAAATTAACCACAGTTTACCTCCCAAGCCTTCCTCTAGATGTTGCAGGTAGACTCCAGAGTTCCAAATTACATCAGACAGATTCTGCAGGTGGAATTGTTAGTATCTACTCTGACATCTGCTTTGGAATTTTTAATAATTTTAAATATTATTGCTTTGTGAAAACACCCTCCACAGTATGCTTTCATCTAAACTCCATAGCAGTCGACACAGAAGAAGACTTCTGTGACCAAGTGTGGAATTTTTCCCCACACACCAAGCAGCAGTCACCAGCTGAGCATTCTCTAATTCAGTTCTGACACTATCTACCCAGAGATATCTACCCAAGATGTTCCCTCACCCGCACCTCAGACACTAGTCTTAAGTCTGAGCCTCTGTTACTTCTGACTGACTGGCTTCAAATTGGGGTTCCCAGGATTCCCCTCTTTGGGTTTGATTAATTTACTAGAGCAGGTTCCAAAACTCAGAGAAACATTTACTTAATGTTTACCAGTTTATTACAAAGGATATCTTAAAGGACACAAATAAACAGCCAGATGAAGAGATACATAGGGCAAGGTCTGGAAGGATCCTGAGTGTAGAAGCTTCTGTCCCTGTGGAATTGGGGTGCACCACACTCCCAGCATGTGGATGAACTCTTATTCTCTTTGCTGTCCACCTCCACATGTTCAGCTCTCTGAACTCAGTCCTCTTATGTTTTTATAGAGCCTTCATTACAGAGGCATGATTAACAACTGTGTAGAAATGTGATTGGACAAAAAGCACATGACCTAAACCCAGCAAAGCTTCTCTGTTCAGGTTCTTCCTGGCCTCTCTGTGTAGCATTCCTTCCTCCAGGGTATGGAGCAGGACCCCTCTGTATAATGAAGAACTTTTGACCCACCATGAGATTAGAGTCCTGCAATATGACCACACTCTTTATTCTCTGGAATGTTCATTTTTCCTTAGAAATCATGGAGGTAGAGATTTATTTAATAATATATCTAGAAATATTCATGTTATGACTAATAATCTTTATTGAGAACAAATGTCTAATGTTTAATAAACTGCAGTAGTTTATTTCCGATAAAGCATTATGTAGCAAATTTATTCACTGAAAATTTTATTGTGAAAAATGGGGTTAAAATTTTAAAAATATACTCTTTCACTTGTGTTTTTTATATAACTTTTATTTTTTTTAGCTTAACCAATTTATATTATAACTATTTTTCACCTCAGGGCTTTGCTAAATATAGAGTTTTAAATATTGAAAATTTTAATCCTTTTAATTTACTTGTTATCCAGCTGCATGGACCCAGAATTATATGACATTAATTTGAATTTTCTTTGGTAGATTACATGCAGCAAACTGGAGGCCAAGCACATCTTTTCTTCTGGATGACAGTGGAAGGATACCGGGTTACAGCCCAACAGCAGCTAGAGGTTTTATTAAGTCGTCAGAGAGATGGAAAACATCAAACTAACCAAACCAAAGGTCTTTTAAGAGCAGCTGCTGTTGGAATCTACGAGCAGTATTTGTCAGAAAAGGTGAGGATATATTTCAGTTACTGCTTTCTTAATCTTCTTTAACAGTATTATTAATAATTTTTGTAATACTTGCAAATAATCATTACTTACACCAGGGACAACTACCTCACAAACATTTCATTTAATCTTGATAACAGTCTCCTTGTGTATTTTAGTCCTCATTGTTTAAATGAAGAATCTGATCTCTAGGCAGTCAAATTACCATGACCATAGTCATGCAAATACTAAATGACCAAGTCAAAATTCAAAGACACAGTAGGCTGAGAGTAAAAGGATGGAAAATATAAACCATGTAAAAGTAAACAAAGGAGAGTTGGAATGGGCTATACTAATATCAGACAAAATAGAATTTAAGGTAAAATTGTTAGTAAAGAAAAGAGGAGCATTTTTTTTTTTTTTTTTTTTTTTTTTGAGACAGAGTCTTGCTTTGTTGCCCAGGCTAGAGTGAGTGCCATGGCGTTAGCCTGGCTCACAGCAACCTCAAACTCCTGGGCTCAAGCGATCCTCCTGCCTCAGCCTCCCGAGTAGCTGGGACTACAGGCATGCGCCACCATGCCCGGCTAATTTTTTCTCTATATATTAGTTGGCCAATTAATTTCTTTCTATTTATAGTAGAGACGAGGTCTCGCTCTTGCTCAGGCTGGTTTTGAACTCCTGACCTTGAGCAATCCGCCCGTCTCGGCCTCCTAGAGAGCTAGGATTACAGGAGTGAGCCACCGCGCCCGGCCAAGAGGAGCATTTTATAATGATAATAGGGTCAACTGATCAGAGTGATCAAATAGTTATAAACATATATATACCTAAAAACAAAACCTCCACATACATGAAACAAAAATTTATAGAATTGAAGAGAAAAAGAGACAATTCAATGATAATATTTGAAAACTTCAATATCCCACTCTCCATAATTGATAAAACAATTAGATAGAAATTTAACTGAGGATATATAAGACTTAACAAATAATATAAATCAATTAGACCAAACATATCTGTAGAACATTTTCTCTAACAACAGCAAAATACACATATTCAAGAACACATGGAACATTCTCCAGTATAAATAATATGCTAAGGTATAAAACCTGTCTCTGTTTAAAAGTATTGAAATCATACAAAGTATGTTCTGTGATCATAGTGGAATCAAATTAGAAATCAACAGAAGGAAATTTGGGAAATCTACAAATAGTTGAAAATTAAACAACATATTTCTAAATAGCTTCTGGCTCAAGAAATTACAAGGAAACTGGAAAGTTTTTTTCTTGAAAATGACAACAATATCAATACTCATGAGATGCAGCTAATGCAGGGCTGAGAGGGAAATTTGTAGCTTTAAAACTGTCTAAGTAGAAAGAATAAAGATATAAAGTCAACAATCTAAGTTTTCACCTTAAAAATCTAGAAAAAGAAAAGAAAAATAAACCCAAGGCAGATGGAAGAAAACAAAGATTAGAAGGAGAATCAGTGAAATAGAAAAACAGTAGTGGAAAATCAGTAAAACCAAAATTTAGTTCTATGAAAATATTAACAATATTGACAGACCTTTAGCTAGACTAGCCATGAAAAAATGGAAGAAGACACAGATTAGCAAAATCATGAATGAGAGAAGAGATATCACCACTGACCCTATAGAAATTAAAAGGAGTAAAGAGCACATACTGTGAACAACTTTATGACAACAAAGTAAACAACTTAGATGAAATGGACAGATTCCTAGAGATATGTAAGTTGTCAAACTGACTCAATAAGAAATAGAAAGTATAAGTGGTTGTTTCTGTCATTCTTGCCAAGTGTAGAAAAGATGCTAAAATGTTGGTCTGCAGTAAAATCATATTTCCAAAGTGTGGGGCAAGAAGAATATCTTTCTCTGATTTGAGAATGAGAATGGAAAAGAGGATTACAGTAAACAGAAATTCATAAGCTGTTTCTCTAAAACTGATAAATATTCTTTGAAGAGCCCAGAGATAGCCTAAAAAAGGATTAACTGACCTGACTTGTTCCGTGTTATGTGTAGATTGTGACAAAGTCTCTTAGTGAACAAAATGACTCCTTTTTTGAAATAAGACTACTTGAGAATCAAAAAAAAAATCACTGGAAAGGGACAGGCAACTTAACCACTTCAGTACCGTGCTCACTAGCCGCGAAACCTTGCCCACAGCTGGCACTCATAGTCCACATGATAGTTTGTGCTGTGCATTGACAACGAATCTGTTTTGCTCTTGTGTGATGAGGAAAGCTTTAAAGCACTGAAAGCTTGTTTTACTTTACAGGCAGCTTTAGGAAAATAACTATAAAACTCCTACTTAAGGACTTGTTAAAAGGTCACAGATTCGTAGTAACTTACTAGCTGAACGTACGCAGTGGAACTGCAGAGATAAAAGCAAAAGTTTTTGGTTGACGCTTGGCTGTGCGCCTTCATATTACGGCTGTCGGCTAAATTCCACGCTCGCGTTCATCTGTGGCTGATGACTATAGTCGACGCTGGTACCAAAGTGGTTAAACAGGATTTTCTCAATTTCTTTATTAAAACTCTAATTTATTTGGAATTCATCTGCAGTTTCACAAGTTTAACTGAGCTCTATATTTTAAAACCATTTTTCCTGAGAGAGATAATTTAACTTATGAAGACATTGTTATGCTTCAGAGTCTTTAAAAATGGGCATTTTAGGCATGGATAAACCTGTATGATGAATTTATAAAGGAAAGGACCAACAGCTGGTCTACCTACCAAACAAGCCATCAATGCAAAGTTGTTGGACATTTTTTTTGAGAATTGGAAACATATTCCTACAGATTTTAAAACCTGATGTTTTTAGTAAATAAAATAACAATTATTCCATGTCCAAATGATTTTGTTGAAAGGATATTTAACTTGATGTCATCACATTGGATTGGCACAAGAAATAAGTATGAGTTGGGCTTGAAAAGAGCAGAGCTAAAAGTCAAAGTGAATTTTATGGTTGACTATATTCAATTGTAATCCTACATAAAAAAGAAAAGGATGTCCTGAAGGCTACAGGCAATTCAGAGAGGTATTATTAGAAAAGGAAACAGAAAGGGTAAAAATATCCTACTGTATCATGGAACACATAGAAAAGTCATTGTTTATATTTTGTTAAATTTAGATAATATGTTTTTGCATGTACATTCTGCTTTTAAAAAGTCTTACATTTCTGTATTTTAAGAATATAAAATACTATAGCCTGCAAAATTTAAATACCTTATTATATATAAATTATTTTTATAAAATGTTATGTTTCTGGATTTTAATGCAAAATAATATAGCCTATAAAATTTAAATATTCAATAAAGTTTTTTAAAAGTTAAATTGGTATATCAGAGAGCCATTATAAACTACATATTATAATATTTTTCTTAAATATTATTTGTTCAGTTCTATTAATTACTACTAATTGCCACTGTTAACTAGTCCTACTGTTTAAATAATCACATTTAGTAATAGAAAAGTAAAATATATACATTAATAGATAATTTTAGAAAAACATCCATTTTCATATTTTTAGGATAAAGTAGTAACAAATATGTATAAATATTCCTTCTGCATTACTTTTTTTGTGGAAGAGGATATCCTGATTGGTTGTGTTTCATGATGCCTTTCTAAAAATGTTGGTTACCTTATACTAAGGATGTGACTTAATCCAATTCTGTGTATTTGAGATGTATAGGAAGAATTATAATTAAAGGAAACAACTATAAAATATTATTTTCAAACTTGCCTCTTTGTTTCCTAGAAAACTAAGTTAGTGAGCGCAAAGGGCAAATGAAAGGGCAAAACCAACTAACTTATTCCTTTCTAATCTTTGTCACATACTTGAAGTTGTTTAGTTTTCCTGTTTCTTTCAAGAGACACCCCCTCAACACACACAAACATACAACAAATAAGCACCCCTCCAAAAAACAACCACCACCATGCAACCTGGTTAGGTGTGTACTCTCCATAGTGTTTAATTGACAATGGAGCATTAGAAGTTTTATAACCCTTTTCCAATGCATTTATACCTTGCTGTTTACTTCTTTTTCTCCTTTCTTGATTTATCCATTCTACTTTTTGGGTATTTTATTGGATGTAAATAGAAAAATTATTTAAATAATACATTCTTTGTTAGTTTTTCTGAAAGTTACCATGCAGGAGTGGGGAACCTGCGGCCTTCTGATTTCAAGATTCTTCTTTTTTAAGCACCAAAGGAGGCAAGAAAATCTTCATTTTTCTCTGCTGTACCACTTTTAATAAAAGGATTTGTTCTGTAAAATTTGGATTCAATCAAAAGGCTGCAATTAAGGACTAGAAGGCCACATTTTGCCTTAAGGCCACAGGTTCCCCACCCCAGCTCCAGAACTAAAAATTCAAAACTTGACATGCCAAAGCTTTTGACATGCCTGGCTTTTCAGTGTTTTTTCTTTCAGTGAAGTAATTTTTGAAATTGAAAGGTCAGACTTTATATTTCTGTATAATATCTGTCACATTATGTACTTTGAAATGGAAATTCTTAGAACAAATTAATTTTTCAGATTTTTTTTCCTCCCATATCGTACTGGAACTCTGTTCCAGCAGCATTGGCTATGACACCAAATTTAGGATAACAGTAGTCTCTTTTAAAGACTATGCAGGAGGATTCTCTAGCGCATAATGATAAATCAAATGGCTTATTTTGACAATAGTATTAATACACATCTACTAAATACTAACTCATTTTTTTAATCGCACAAAAATGACATTTCAATAGCTCAGTGCAAATACAGCGAGCCAGTTCACAAAGCTTTAAGGTACAGCTTAACTACTATGAAAACTTGTTATATAAAAATGAAAGGGTAAATAACAAAAATAAAGCTCTTTAATTTTAAAAAAATTCAATTAACTTGGAAAATCTTTAGAATAAAATATTATATCAATTCAGAAATGCTTTAATTTATAGATGCCAGTAGTACATTACGGTTGATAAGGACTCTTCAAAGAAAGAGAGAATTACTCCAAACTGGGCAGCTCCAGACAAGAGTGGAAGTTCTTGGTGTGCTGGCTATTCCTGATTCAGCAATTTTAGTCATCAGTTTTATTATCAGTTGATGTCATTCAACCTATAATATTTTTATCTTTAGGCAAATTCTAAAAAATATTTAAAGTTAAATATAAGGCCAAAGACCACTGTTAAGAATTTCTGAAATGACCAATATATATCTAAAAGACCTAAAGACTAATGCCAACTTTAGACCTATGGGATTACTGGGGGGAAAGGCATAGATTAATACTTCTTCTATTACTTAGTACCTTTTTGTAAGCTTAGCAATGTAAGCTTAGCTTAGCTTAAAACTTCCTTATGAAAACTGAACTTATATATTTATTTCTGCATGTATAGAACTTGTGTGTAAAGTGAAAAAGTTCCCACTAGGAAGATAATTAAAGATTGTTAATGTTCTTTTTATCACTTAGCAGCCAAGACACATGCTTATTTCTGTCCTCTAGAAGCAGTGTTAGCTACTAGTTTTGATTCAGGAAAATGTATACCTTCAGGAAGTTTTACATGAGATACATATTTAGTCTTTTTCTCAAACTTCTTCATCTTTTCATTATAGACATTAAACTGGGAGTCTATTCCAATAATTCTATCCCACTATGTTGAAGCACAGTGTCTAATGAAGTTCATGTAGGATGCAGAGAACCACAGTAGAGAGGGATGGAGATTTAAAGGTTTGAGAGGAATATTATAACCATTATGGATCAAATAAATAGTTTCTGTTAAACGAATGATCACCCATGTCCAAAGAAGAAGTACATGATCACACAAAAGTATGATTCCAATGAAAAATCCAGTTCCAAGAATTAGAGTTTCCAAAAGATGTGCATGTTCAGTTTTCATTCCAAACAGAGCCTGAAACTCATAAATTTTATGAATATATATTCTTTTGTGGTGTAAGAAGAGTCTATGCAGGAAATAGTGCCAAGTATCCTCAATGACTGCACAGCCAAAGCATCTTGCCAAAAGGACGTATCATCTTGACATTCTTTCCCAATCATAAGGAATATTGAAATGCTCTGTAGAACAATAGGTTCTAAAAATCAAAGGCAGCTGGATATAAAGGTGATTAAAGAGAAGTACTTTAAAGCATTTCCATGGGTTTTCCCATGTTTCTGGTTTATCCTTTTGAATTTTGTACTTTTTCATGTAAGGTACAAATTGAAATAAAAATCCGGGTAAACAGAACAAGAAATGAAAGATATCATACATAAACTATAAGGAGATCCTAGTGTTGTAATCTGGAACACTGTATAATTATTCAATGTATTGTTTTAGGCTTTTTTGAATGGTTTTTGCAGAGGATTCTTAGGTAAGAGCAAATCTACGTACTCTACAGCCACGGATGCCAAAGATGCTGACACTTTCATTTGTTGCCAGTTTTCAAATGTTTGCAGAAAGCCTTATAATTCAGGACAGTGGCAAGGTGACTCCACTAATTAAGTCCAAGACAATGTTTCCTATATGTGAGACACTGTGGTTACATAGATCTCTTTTGTCTCTATGTAACACTGTCTTACATAGATCTCTTTTAATCTTTACAGTAATCTTAACCTTATATAATACTCCATTTTACAGATGGAGTAAATGAGGCTCAGTGGGAGGTAACTTGCTCTGCAAAAGTCAAGATTTAAATCCATGTTTGTCTACTAGTCTTAGACATAGTACACGATAAAGAGAAGGTTTTAGCCTTGTTTCAGCCTTCTTAAACAGCAAGGTGTCATTACAAGCAAATGATTCTTATCTGCCAATTATTTTGAATAATATTTTGAATTCTTATCTGCCATTATTCTATCAAGTATTAACTTGTATTTAGAAATTACAAAGATCATTACTATTACTTTTCTCTGTTTGTTAGGCATCTCCAAGAGTTACTGTTGATGACTATTTAGTAGCAAAATTAGCAGATACTTTGAATCATGAAGATCCAACCCCTGAAATCTTTGATGATATTCAAAGAAAGGTATTTATGTGCAGCATTATCATTTTTTTCTTTCTTGAAAAAAAGATATTTCTACATGCATGTCATTAGTTTTTTTAAAAGTTATTGAAACTTTAAAAGAAGTAGAGTGGTAACTAAAAGGTAAGTTATGGCAGTAATACCTCCCAATTCCAAAAATGCAGACCAATTTTTTTGTTTATTTTGTTATTGACCAATGAGGAAAATCCTTAAGTTGGGTTGTTTTATGTGAATCTGACCGTAGAGCCAAATATTCTAATCTTAGAATTTGATGAATTGATGATGTGTAAATAATAAGACTCTCAAATTCATTTTAATATGAGCCTTGAGCCTTTATGTATACTTGTTTCTAGAAAACACTACTTCCTAGAACATTATATCTAACCTGCTTAACCTGCTATCATGTGACTTATGTTGTAGCAGGACCTTTTTCAGTTTAATTTAGTTACTGAAAGAACTAGAAGAAATTATTAGTTGTGAAGTAGTCTTACTGCTGATATCTTTTGACTATGATACGTTATGTACATTATGGCAAGGCCTCAGAGTAACTTTTGGTGAAATATTATTTAGTAAATATCACAGCATACCTGTATTAATTATTGCATATCTTGATATATTCAAAAAGGTATATGAATTGATGCTACGAGATGAGAGATTTTATCCTTCCTTCAGGCAGAATGCACTGTATGTGCGCATGTTAGCAGAGCTGGACATGTTAAAAGATCCTAGTTTTAGAGGATCAGATGATGGGGATGGAGGTAAGGTGGCACACATTTTGCATATATTTATATTACCGTATATTCTGGTTAACCAAAAAAATTACCTTTTATGTAAGATTAAGAAATATTCTTTGAAGCCCAAATATAAATTGTAATATATTTAAAGATCTATAAATGATTGACAAAGTTTAGTGACTATACTAAAGTTTGAAAATTGAATAACAAATTAGAGTATAACTATAGGATCTTTGAATTCTTAAAGAAGAATGTTTTCTTGCGGTTAGTCACTGAAATATTTTTATGGCAGTTTCCCTTTTGCTGGTAAATAATAATATTCATGATTCACAATAGGATTATTGAGAAGATTAAATAGATAATAAGTAATGACTCCGAAAGTATGTCATAAATAAAGCATAATAAAAAACGACAGTGATAAAAAAAATCTTTAATTGTATTCTTTTCTAAACCCTGCACAGTGTGGGAGACTTTTGAGCTAGAAGTTTCAGAAGTTGTTTATTCTAGCTTTTCCAATAAGAATGCTGAGACCTATTAGCATGTTATAGTGAAAAAAGCAGACTTTAAGAGTCAGAGAATTTAGATTTTATTCTCCTTCTCCCAGCTACCACCTGTGTGATATTGCCAACTACTTGTTTCTTTAAGCATCATTTTTCTTATTTGTAAATCTGGAATAATGTTCTCATCATAATATCTTGCCTCAGAGTCATTGTCAGATTTAAGTGGAATTATGCATATAAAATGATTTATAACCTAAAGCACAAATATAGGTTTTTTATTAGTAAATAGTAAGTTAGAGATAAGAGTAGTGGGAGACAGCCCTTAGAACACAAGTCTCCAAATTCTTAGGCCCAATGATCATTTTACTTGTGATTTAATCCAGATGTATTTATTAAGCTCTAATTAAATATCTAGGGTTTGATGAACTTTCTGGTATGTTCTACTAAGTAAATGAGCAAGGTAAATAAAAAGTAAATGAGAGAGGTTTAAGAAAGTGCTTTAGTTATAACCATTTGTGGACAAGACTGCCTGGGGACGGTGATAAGGATCTGTTAGTGAGCACTGCTTTAAAAAATCTCTCTATTATGTAAGATTCCCAGCCTCACCTTTCTTCCGTGTCCTGTCCCTCTGTCTACACTAGTGAGGTATTATTTTTTAAATAATCTAAGAAACCTATATAGAAGTTTACACTTATATTTTAATAACTTTTGTATTGGTTGTCTGATACTCTGGGTTTTTAATTAATACTCTTTCAGGCTTATTGTAAAATTGGAATAATCTATTGACTGAATTTGATGGATAATTAAGGAAGTTATTTTTTTTTTAAAGAATACTTCTCTGGGAGCTGAATAGTAAAATTTAATTTTCCTGTAGTTTGTTATATAGTGTATGTATATTTCCCATATGTGTTGAAAATGTTCTTTTATGGAGCTGCTATGAAATTTGCAATAGCAACTCTATATCAAGTAACCCCATCCTAAAATGACTATTGTAAAAGTGTTTATTGTTTATATTTTATCTGTTTTAAAAATTTCTTAGTATTTGTGAAATGGATTTGCTATATGACTCAGATTGAAAGAAGATACATTGAGTCATACCAACTAATTGTGTGAGCCTCTAAGCAATTTAAAATGGTGATAGTAAGCAATATATTCTGTAGGATTAGTTTTTGATCGTATAACTTAGGGACTCTTCCAAAATCTTTTAAATTGACTTTTTTAGCTCCCATTCATATCTTTCCACCTAGTCCATCTTCTTCCATGCAACTATCAGAAGCAAGCCATAAGCAATCTTAAACTTCCCAACACTTCATACTGTATGTTAATTAAAGCATGAGGTACATTAATTTTTTTTTCTGGAATTGGTTTTGACCTAAAGTAAACATGCTTCTCTTATTTATCAGTCATTTGAGTAACCCATTACATTAGAATCATTCGTTGTAGCTTGAAAGTATATGCTTATATATCTTTCTAGAACATGCTTTCTACAGTTCTGTTTCCTAATTGATGAGTTTTTATACATTTTATACTGAGAAATCATCTATCCCTTTTATGAAACCATTTGGAAAAAAGTATGTGGAGTGATAGGTATAACATGAAACATTATTATTAAAAATAGCTGTCAACTTTGTCTTTGTCAATGTTTAAGTTTTAGGCCATTGGTATGCTTTTTCAGATAGTAATGCTTATGATTTACTTCTTTTTGTAAGATTATTTGATCAAAAATAGGCCTTCACATTTTTTGTTATAAATTAGATTTCTGACTTTGAAGCTTCTCAGCACTACATTGATACATATTTTTTTAGGCATTCTGAAATGTTGACTACATTTTAAACATTCTGAAATCATTCTTTAATACAGGGATTAATGTATAGCTGATTTTTAAAAAAGCCAGTCTGCAATTAATTAATGGGCCAAATCTTATCATGTGTGATAGTAATGTATCTTATGGTACTTTCACTTTTCTATGGAAGAAATTTTATTCCTATTTAACCAAATTTCACAATAGGTAGATAGTTTAACTGGATGGCTTGCTTGTGCATGCACTCTCTTCTCCTTTCCTCTTCTTTCTTCCTTCTCTTTTTGCTTTCTTTAGTTACTTAAGTTTTAAATTATTTTATAAGTAGATATATTCCCCTAGTAGATATTTTCCCCCTTATTAAAAGAAGGTGTCAAATCTTAAAAATATTTGAATTTTGCTTTCCTTTTAAAATTTTGATCTCACTCACATTTTTTCACCATGTTGAAAAATACTTTCTTTTGTTTTCTCATATTTATAGGCAGTTAAATTCTTGATTAAATGTGGTCCAAAATTGATTTTAGACTGTATTTTTGGATTTTCTTATTATTTACCACAAAAGTATGCTTTATTATGCTACTGAATTCTCCTTTTAATTTGACTTGTCTTTGGTGGGAAGTTTTAAGAGGTAGGCAGACCACAGAAGTGGTAGGAGGCATATAATTGAATGAAGAGGATAGAGAACTATTTGTTTACTCATTTTAGTTATCACCATTTAATTATAACCAAAGGGTAATCCTAGGTGAAATTTCCAGTTTACCTTTTGTGACCAAAGGTCTAAGGACTCAAGAAATGTTCTTGGGTATTTAGAGTAAAGTTGTTAGGCATTACTGGCTGCCTTTTTGTAGAAGTAATAGATTCTTGGTTTTTGAATATCTGTTTAGAGAACTAAAACCATAAATTATCTCGTAAACATACATTAGAAACCACACATTAACTTTAAAGTATATGTGAATATTCCTTTACCATAGATTTATTTATGTGTTTAATAAAAGGATACTTTAATTGGTAACTTAATTTGCTTATGTATATAATAAAACCCTGAGGGAGAAGATTATTTCTTGATATTAATTTTAATAATCTATAATTGATTCATTCTCTAACATTAATTTTAAAAGTTAATTTTTCCTAGTTGCCTTTTAGTTAAATGTCATTACATGTGTTTTAAATGTCTTTTGGTCTATGAGTTATATATTGATTAAGAATCTAGACTTCCAATGTTTTTAAGCCAAATCTACTACCGAAATAAGTAGACTTAATAGATACATTAAAAATCAATCTATGCCTCACACTAAAGACTAATTTTACTTGTAATATGTCTTACCCAGTGAAACAGAATAACAAAATAGTGCTGATGTTTCCTAATGGGCTTTCCTCTGTAGTGTTTTCCTTGTGCTTACGTTGTATTAAGCAACTTAATGTGTTGCTATGAGACTAAAAATACTCCCCTGAACATTAATGCCTTTTTGGTTTTTGGCCAGCTGTCAGGTACATGTATATTTTCACTAAAATACCTGGCTTTAAAAACCACAAGACAGACTTAAGAGGTCAGGTTTTTGGAAGTATTCCACAATTTTTCTTTACTGTTCTGTTATGTCTTGGTTTATGTGACTTTCATTCTTGGTGTTTGAACCTTAGATAAAGCAACCATTTTAAAGTTTTGTACTGTATACTAAGTTGAATTTCCCCCCCTACAGAATCTTTTAATGGGTCTCCTACAGGAAGCATAAATTTGGTAAGTACTATTATGGGAACTTTAATTATTAAAGTGACTTGAAAATATTATAAAAGGCTGAGCCTTGTATGTAATTAAATGATATATAGAATCCACCAAATCATCCTTTAGTATTGTACAAAGTTATTATGCTTTTAAAGTAATACTAAGTTCACACATAAGGGATATATAAATCAGAACTTACAAGTGATATTTCATTTTTATTTATTTTTTAGTGGTAATTTTATTTTTTGTTTTATTGATGCATAATATTTTGCATATTTATAGGGTACATGTGAGTATTTGTTACATGCATAAAATGAGTAATGATCAAGTCATGATATTTAGGATATTCATCAACTTGAGTATTTATCATTTCTATGTGTCGAAACATTTCAAATCCTCTCCTCTATCTACTTTGAAATATACAATATGTTGTTGCTAGCTATAGTCACTAGCCTACTAAACATTAGAACTTACTGCTTGTATCTAACTGAATGTTTGTAATATTCACCAACCTCTTGGCTTAGGTCATACCTGCATAATTGCAGTTGCATTTTATAAAGAAATTGATTTTATTATTTTTGATTCCAATATTTAGTATGTTTAAATGACTATGGTTAGTGCTGTGATAATGCAGTTAATGTGTGACACATAAATGTTTACATTAGAATCAGTTTTTTCTCCTCTTGTATTTAGAAAAGAAATATAAAACTAGTTAGGATAACTAAAAACTTCTAGAAGTATCTTAAAATCTATAGTAAAACAAATTGAGGTCATTATAAAAAAGTGTATTTAAGCTTAGAGAGTTTTATAGCAACTACATCTTATGATTAGAGGTTTAAGAATGATGTGTTTTTACCATATGAACTGTCATTGGCATTTCATATATTCAGAGTGTAGTGTAAAATGATGAACATTTCAATTCTCTTATATATCCAGCCTTGCCACTGAGTAACTTATTTCCTAAAATGCTGCTAGGAAGAAATATTAAGTGTTTTATGAAGGTTCAGTCCAAAGTTTGGCGGAGTGGGGTAGAGGTGGTGAGATGTATAGGGGCTTGTTGTTTTGCTTTTCTTCCCACCTGCATTGCTTTTTCTTTTAAACCTTTTGTAATAGCTAAATGGTTTAAAGATCTGTTGTGTTAAATTGTCAATTATATTACTATACTTTTTCTAAAATAACCTTAACTGATTAAATGTTCTATTATTATACAAAGTATAATCTTTAACAGAACACTAAAGCAAATCAACCTTAGCATTATGTCAGATATTTTGTAACTTTTAAAATGTTGTTTTCCTAAATCATTTGGTATCATTACAATTTACTCTTTATAGTTCAGAGCCTTGTAACAAAAAGGAATTGTTTCTAGTGTACTGAAGGAAGTATGATGTTCATTATACAGAAAAAGTTTCCAAATGTGATGAAACTTTTCCTTGGTTTGAAATTTACTAGTATTCACGTTTGTAAAGCTTGTACGAGTGTTTAAACACTAGTTTAAAAAAGTTTTTTTCTTTCTTCCATATCTGGAATAAATATTTTTTTCAAATAAAAGAAACCCCTTTTTGTCACATTGATATAAACCAGAATAGTCTTTGGATCAAAAAATGGTGACACTTGAGATCAGTGACTTGCAGTATTTTCTTATTCCTATAAATCTGTTAAATTCAAGCTTTTAAGTATCTGGAACTTTTCTTATTGTTTTTTTAATACACAGACAAATTTTAATGGATAGCTGCATTTAAAAAATGATTTAAGATTATAAACTAGATCATGATAGTTTATTCCAATATACTAGACAAAGAAGATGCTTAATGTCTTTGATGTTTTACTCATTTTGTAATTGAGATTGGCATGTAAATTATAAGCATTTCTAATGGTGCCATTGAAGTTGTGTTGATGAGCTATCATACTAAATTTGAATTTTCAGTTTTTGGATTAGTGTAATGTTAAGAAACACTTCCTTTTGCAAGAACTTTAAGAGTCTTAAGGACTACCTTGCAAATTGTGTTTTATTTTAGTATAGGATTAATGCACTTGTTTTGAAATCATAATTTTCTTTTACTAATCAGTACTTATATTTCTAAATCAGATGTTTTTCTGTAGTTAATATTTTTAACCAATTATAACTTTAAGTCTACTTGTGCATTATAACTGTAATGTTTATGTGACTTTTCCATCAGATTTTTCTTCATATGTAATGAAAATAATATTTGTTACTTATTTTAAATGTGTTAAAAAGAACATTTATCTACTAAGTCTTTTAAGAACTTTTAGATTGCATAGATGCTAACATGTTTAAATTGATTAGTTTTTAAATGTTACCTACAAATGAAGATTACCATTATATTAATACTTTATTTAAAAATTATTTTTTGTTCCCTGTACTAGCTTGTAATTGGAAGAAGTTCTAGTAGAGACAATATAAATTTGATGAAATATTCCATTCTTCTCAGGCTTCTTTCACATAAAAATAATATTGAAGGTTGTGCTGCTTCTATCAAAATGCTTTACTAAAGGTCACATGAGCACTTACAAATAATTACATTCTATTTCTTTTCCAAGTATTTTCATTCACATTGTGTCCTGATAGAAATGTAGAGCATCTATTAATACCATTTTACCATTGGGGAAACAGAAAGAAAGAGTAGTTGATATGACTAAAGTCTCTTAAAGTCTCAGTGGTGGAGCCTGGACTAGACCTAATTTAATTTAATGATTCTGCTTGACTGGGGAAGTCCTATGGCTTATCTGTGGAGTTAACACATTTTGCTTCTCTTAATGATCAGTCTTCAGTAGTTATGTTTTTGGCTTGCTTCTTTCAATGCAATTGTCTTAATTTAAATGGCTTTATGTCATATAGATGTCATTTAGATAACTCTTTTAATAATAATTACTAATCTCACATTAGAACTCAAAAGCTTATTCAAATCCTATGGTTTTTAAAGTGTGAAATATGTCTGAATTATATAATACAAATATATGAAATATGAATAAGAATATGTGAAAAAAATCTCTGAATTATGTGTTGTGTCTGTAGGACCTCTCGCACTTTCAATGATTTGCTAAGAAGGCTCACAGGACTAAGCATAGTCATACTCATGGCTAGGATTTATTTTAGTGAAATGAGATAAACCAAAATGAGCAAAGGGAAAAGGTATATGGGACAAAGTCCAAAAGAAAATAGGCACAAGCTTCCAAGAGTGCTCTCCCAGGGGAGTCACACAAAACATACTTAATTCCCCCAGCAATGATTTGTGACAACACATGTGAAATGTTGCCACGAGGAAAACTCATTGAAGATTAAGAGTGTAGGCTTTTTATTGGAGGCAGATTATATAGCACATACTAAATCCCAGAAGGAAAGCAGGTGTTCAGCATAAACATAGTTTTTTATGGATAGTTTAAGTACAGTAAACTACTCTAATGATTAGAGAATGCTAACTTTAAGTTCCCAGATTCCATCCAAGGGACAACCTTGTAAGCAGTCCTTTCTAGGGAAAGCAGTTCTAGGCTGCCATGTTAACAGTCTGCCTTCATTTTATGATTATGATCCATTCTGTATATGCATGGGTATATATACATGTGGCAAAAACATTTTTAAAATTTAGACCCAAAGGCCATAGTTATAAAAGATTGTTTTGGGTCAGTCAATAATAATATTTGTTTGTAGAATTACTTTTGAAAATTATTTAAAGTTTATCATAATCTATGGATTCATTTTATTTAATAAATAATCATAATTATAGCTAACATATGGAGAAGCGGTGAAGGAAGAAATAATCTCATGTATTAAATCTGTTACTAAATTATTTTGTTTCATATTGATAGTTCCTTAATTTTGGCTTTTCTCCTATTAGTATAGATGGAGAGGATTATTGTGTGTGGAGGGGTTGGGGGGACATACAAGTAATATAAAGTTTGCATTACAGTCAAGATGAGTAATACATATTTGACATAGAATTCTTTAATACTTTTTTCTATAAAAATAAAAAATTTGTTTCTTGATTTTTTTCTCAGTCATTAGATGACCTTTCAAATGTATCTTCTGATGACTCAGTACAACTTCATGCCTATATTTCAGATACTGGTAAGAGACTTTGTTGTATAATTATTATTACTTTAAAACTATTGATTACTGTATCCCTAAATTATTTTCCACATTTGTTTTTATAAATCATTTTTTGTTTTGTAGTCATATTTTTAAGTTTCTTTTTTCCTGCTGTATATTCTTCATTAAATTCTGTTATGTTTATTTGCTTATGTTTTTGGATATTTACTTTCTATAAGCTTTTGACTATTAATTAAAATACTGAGCATTTTGTCATTTCTCACATAAACTCTATAACCATTCTTTTCCTTTGTGTTTGAGTCTTGTTGATAATTGTCTGCATAATTCTTATAAAATTGTTTTTTGGGGAGACCTCAGTTCAATATTTGTTTTCATGCATGCAAAGTCCGTCTAGATAACTGTGGGGCGAATGAAGCCCCTGAGTATAGAAGTTTGCAGAAATTCAAGAAATACTTGACTGGGGTGAGAAACCTCTAAGGCATTGTGATCAGTCAGTACATGTGCAGAATAAGAAAAAATAATACATTTTCATCATTACCTTTGAATTATTAGATAATGCTAATGAGTATTAAATAATGACAGTTTTCTTATCTGGCCTCTCACTATTCCTGCAATATAGGAGTGTGTTTGCCATTTTACACACTAAAGTATAAACATACTGAGGTATATACCTCAATTTAGTGCTTACATTTCAGATACTAAAGAGATTTTATAGTATAGTTTAGAAGATATTAATTTGCATCTTTTTTGAGATCTTTGTTTTCTTTTGCTTCTCACTGCAGCTGGAGTCTTAATTTGCATTCTGTTCCTGGCAGATTTCTAGAATAAGTTATCTATAATTCTGATTCTGTTATTGCTTTATCTTTTACAAATAGTTGGTGCATAGATTATTCTGCTTTAAAGGTCATTACTAAGGTCACTGTTGTCAATAAAACCAGAGGTCTTGTTGCTTTTCTTTCTAGCTTTTAATACAATTATTACATTTTTTCCCTTCCTTAAAATTTTAAAATTCTTTAAAAAATCTATTCTCTTTGTCAGCTTGTCTTCCAAATGAGAGATTCTTTGTTAAAGTGCAGACCTTTAGTATTTGTTATTTTAGCTCTTGGAGATCTTACACTTTTACATTTAGAGGAAGACACTCATGTCTGTATTTCTAATGCCGATCTTTCTCTCATCTGAGGCTTGCAATTTTCCAGCCACTTTGTCCATTTGTTCATTTATTCAACAAGTATTTATTAGCTTCTTAAAATGTATAGAAGCACTATGCTAGACATTTTTAATAAATTATTTCTGTCAGACTTATGGGGGGAACTGAAGAGACAGCACAATATAGTGGTTAAGGGTACAACTTTTTGACGGAATTGCTTGGGCCCAAACTCCAGCCCTGCCACTTGATAGTTGGATGAATTTGAGCAAGTTTCTTAACTACCTTGTACCTCAATTTCCTCATCTGTAATATGATATAATAATAATATTATTATATAGCAACTCAGTAGGGTTGTTACGGGAATAACTAATTACATTAGTAATATACATGACAGGCATCATATAGGAATGTTTGTTCAATAAATATTTATTTTACCAATTGGACTCCAAAGTTTCTTTGATTCTGGGTCCCTCTATTGTTAACATTTCTGTTACAGGAAGAACAAACTTGCAGTCTAGTACAGTGCTACTCAAAGAGTGGTCTGTGGACTCTAATGTGTTTTGCTTCCTTCATTGAGAAATCTTGCATGCATGCATTCATTCATTCATTCATTTATTCATTCCGAGTCTTACTCTTTTGCCTGGGCTAGAGTGCCGTGGAGTCAGCCTAGCTCACAGCAACCTCAAATTCCTGGGCTCAAGCGATCCTTCTGCCTCAGCCTCCCAAGTAGCTGGGACTACAGGCATGTGCCACCATGCCCGGCTAATTTTTTCTATATATTTTTGGTTGTCCAGCTAATTTCTTTCTATTTTTAGTAGAGTCAGGATTTCGTTCTTGCTCAGGCTGGTCTCAAACTCCTGAGGTCAAATGATCCACCCACCTCGGCCTCCCAGAGTGCTAGGATTACAAGTATGAGCCACGGCGCCCAGCCAGAAATCTTGCTTTTAAAAAATATTGGCTAAATTAAACAATGTGATTAGCGATGAGGTTGATTTACATTCTGATGCTAGTTCTTCACCTAATTATGAATTAGTAACAAATAGTTTGCAGATCACCTGCTATGAGTAGCATTGGCCTAATGAAAACAAAGTCTTCTGGCTATATCACCCTCTTCTCAAAATCAATATATGTAACTTTGCGTTATCTTCTGTTAAATCAAATTACAGTTCTGTCTTCTGCATTTCTTTTATAATAGCCTCATTATTCCTATTGTAAATGCATTCTGGGTGATCTCCATCCTTGTCAATTTGTCACAAGTCCTGATTATTTTTTAGAATGTTTTCTAAAACATTAGAAACATTACTTTTTTCTTTCCTTTTCTGTTCCTTGCTATTCTCCTTGCTCATGTTAATTCCTAATTGGTTATGGTTAGCTGCCTAATTGGCCTCTGCTTTCTGTCTTCCTTTCCCAAACCTATCTTGGATACAACTAATAAGGCCATTACCTTGTTGCCATTCTAACTCTATGAGAAATGGTGGTTTTCTAACTTGATGAAAAAATGGTGTACTGTTTAATCTGCATAGGTCTTTGAGAGAAAGATGACTGGGTGAGGTGAACAGTGAATAATAGTGTTACCTACAATTAAAGCCTCTGTGTGGAGCAAGATGACCAGAGTCTATTTCTAGTCTTGTATTTTGCCTAATCAGAAATACTGATATTAGATAGAGAATAAAAAACACTTTCAAGAAGAAAGTGCGTATCTTAGAAAATTTTCATGAAAGCCTGAGAGAAGTTTCTGTCCAACTACTCTTGCCAACACAGATTTCTAGCTTTTATGTTTTTGAAGTAATTTATGAAGAAATTATACAAACCCTCCTTTGCCCAGTTATATACAAAATAGCAAAATATTTAGCTCCAAATTTGACCATGTTTTTATTCACAATTATGGATCAGTGTTATCCATTATTATAAAATCAATTTTAGACTTCTGGTTAGTATGGTAGTCTAAACTGCTGTTGGAAATTCTGCCTCCCACACATAGAAAGGCTGAAAACAATATTAGAAAAATAGCTGAAGGCGAATATATACAGGTGCCATAGACCATGAGGAAAAACAAATTCAGGGAAGTGAAGAGGTGTTGAAGCAAGGGGCTTATGGTAGCATAAAGACTGCTGTCTTGATTTGGATAGCGTTTTCATGCTGCAAAGTTTAGAAGAGGCAGAATGAGCCAAGGCTATGGAAAGCTGGGACCAAGTCCTTTATGCAAAGCCCAGAGTCACAAAAGGCAGCTTGATGTGAAAGAAGAACTAGGAAAACTTAGCTTACCTTCAGCAGAAAGAAAAAGAATTGCCAAGATCATGGTTAGAAATGGTATCTTTCATTCACAAGAAATTGAAAACTCAGCTTGTTCCCAACATGGGTGTGTCTGGATTTAGCTGTCCTCAAGTAATTGTATATCACAGGGTAAGCCTGAGAGTTAATATTAAAATTATTTCTGAACTGTTGAAACCAGCAGTTAAAGTGGTGACACTGCTCAGTGTGAATGCCTCCATAACCCAGAGCACTCAGAACAGTCAGGGAGAAGCAACACCTGCTGAAAATGAGCTTACAAAAAGCAATTAAAAGCCACAGGAAGAAATATGAAACACAATAAGGGAGAGTCAGCAGACTCAGAAAATGAGATAATTTGTGTCCTGGTATCTTGGAGATGGCAGTCTTTGTAGACTTTAAGATAAGTATGTTAAAACTATTCATAGAGATAAGTCCTAAGATAAAAATAAGCAGTATGAAAAAGAACCAAATAAAATTTTAGAAATCAAAAAATACAGTGATTAAAATTAAAGTGAGAGGATGGATTAAGAAATAAACCAGATGCAGATGAGAGGACACTCAATAAACTTGTGGAGACTTGAACCTGGAGTAGAATAGAGCACAGAGAGATAAAGAAATGGAAAATTATTTATTGTCCTTAGGATTCTTTCTTTAAAAAGATGGAAAATCAGAAAGAAGAAAAATTAAAGAAAATGATTCAAAGTACATCTCTTTAAGGTTAATATAAAATGGGAACAAACCTTGATTTTTAAAATTACCTTACTTGGATGATCTGTGGCAAATCAGTAGAAAATGCTTTTAAATAAAAAGGATCTCCAGAATAAACTACACTTTTAAATTGTTGAATTATTATCAAAGAAAGAGAGTTGCCAGAAGATAAACTTTATCCTATTGCTTTTGCTGTCTAATTGAAAAGATTTTAATTGAAATACAAATGAATATTGAAAGCTAGTACAAAAGGTTATTTTGTTTGTAATTGTTCCTCTTACATTTAAGACACTATAATGCTACTTTCTGAGGTGGTGCTGTGATAACATCACTAATAATAGGTAAAAGCTCTTTGAGACGAGAGAGAATCCATAGTAGACATCACTATTTGGTTGGTAGGATCATCATAAACTTTTAGTTTATTTTGTATTACAGCCATCCTATATAATACCTTGTGGTTATGAATATAGAAGATGGAAATCTATTTCATCTTTTCGTGACATCCTTTTGTGTCAGTCTGTCATTTCAGATTCTTCTTCATTTTCATGTTGTCTTTTTTGTTTTTGCTCTTCACCTTCCTCCTTTTTGTGTCTTTGTTCCTCTTCATTTTGTTTTAAATGACTAGTATATGCTGACTATGACCCATATGCTGTGGCAGGCGTTTGTAATGATCATGGCAAGACATATGCATTATATGCCATCACTGTACACCGGCGCAATCTAAACAGTGAGGAGATGTGGAAGACCTATCGTCGTTATAGTGACTTTCATGACTTCCACATGAGAATCACCGAACAGGTAATGAGATTTTTAAAACTTGCATACTTTGCATTATTTCTTGATTTCGTTTTGATTCCAAATAGTTCTGAGGATACTCAGATATTGATCAAAGCTAATGAAAGAAAATAAGGCAAGCGCTTTTTATGTAATCAGCATAAATCTTAGAATGCTTTTTGAGCATTTAACCAAAATATTAAATGTTGAGAACTATAACCAGTCCTAACCATCGTGGACTAGTGACAAAACATCAATGATATACCTTGGAAAATTAAAACGAATGCATATTTCTGATTCTTAAATTTGTTTCTGTGTGTGTTGTACTTTACAAAGATATTTGGGTTTGGTTTGAAGTTGGGATGAAAATTGCTGTCAGGCATTTTGTGCCTTTGTTTTTAGAAGTATAATTCAAAACTAAGCAATAGTTATTTTAAATGGCAGCCTCATCTAACAGTAACAGTTAAATCTTTGATCCATTGCTTTGTTTTGTACCACAGTATTTACCAAATAATGTTTTTAATTCTTACTAAGTACAACCCTGTTGTTATATAGAAGTAACTGTAAGGATCCTTAAAGATAACATATGTAAAGAAATTATTTCCCTGTCCTATTTTTTTTATTAAATATTTTATCTTCTCCTTAACTTAGAAACAAGTATCACTAAATGAATTAGAATAGGTGATGTATGGTATTTATTTTATAACTCTTGAAAGTCTTTGAATTATTCACGGTTTTTAGATATACAATTGGTATTAAGCCAATAAAAATAATATTTAAAGGTAACACCAGATTGCACTATAGCTTTGAAATGACATTATACTACTTTGAAAATCAGAAAATATCTTTTTCACTTAAGATAGTGGAAAAAATATGGTTGGCACCATCCATTAAAATATTTTATGGATAGAGTGAAATAAACTATTAATAGCTTTAAAGTGATTAAATACAAAAGGTTAGTGTTGACTTCTGAAGCTCTTATTAAAAGGACTATTTTGAATTCTGTTCATAAGGAAATTAATAACCGTGGACATGTCTGTTCTTGTGTTGAATAGATCTTTTCTTCATGTTTAGCTTGATTTGTTTGTAGTGGTAAAAGAATTTTCTGCCCCACAATGAAGAAATAATTGCTTTACTTTTTCAAATATACCCTGGTTGATATTGCTTTAAAAACATATAGCTCATGTATCTCTTTCTTCCCATCCTTACACTTTAACCAAACATGATAATTTAAAAAATAATTTGGATCAATAACAGTAGTTTTATTTTCTTGGCAATTAATTGGAATTTGGTTTAATACAAAATTTTCTTTGCTCGAATAGTTGTAATTTTGTTTCTAATATTAAGAAGAATAGGCCGGGCGCAGTGGCTCAAGCCTGTAATCCTAGCACTCTGGGAGGCCGAGGCGGGCAGATTGCTCGAGGTCAGAAGTTCGAAACCAGCCTGAGCAAGAGCGAGACCCCATTTCTATTATAAATAGCAAGAAATTAATTGGCCAACTAATAGATATAGAAAAAATTAGTCGGGCATGGTGGCACATGCCTGTAGTCCCAGCTACTCGGGAGGCTGAGGCAGTAGGATCGCTTGAGCCCAGGAGTTTGAGGTTGCTGTGAGCTAGGCTGATGCCATGGCACTCACTGTAGCCTGGGCAACAAAGAGAGACTCTGTCTCAAAAAAAAAAGAAGAAGAAGAAGAAGAAGAAGAATCATTGCCTAATTTAAATATTTTGGACTAGGACTGTAAACATTATGTTCACATATTGACAAATATAATGGAAGAACATGCTTTAAAAGAAAACTTTGTTATGAGGACAATTCATGCACAAATTTCCCTTTTTAGTACAGCACCAAAAATGAAATGAAATTGATGTAGCACAATTACTTTTTAAATGACTCAAGTAGGTAAAGTGGACATGTTTTGGCAGTGTTTCTTATGAAGTCACAGTGGTTGTGATTACTTAAGTGTTTAGATTGCTCACAGAGCTTGAGAAATTAAAAACTGAGCTTCTAAATGAAAATTAGGTTTTAGTAAAGTATTAAACATCTGTAAATAAAATGCTGTTTGCCTTTTAGTTCTGTCTTATCTATACTTTTAAAACTCAAATCTCTTAAATGGAAGAAAAATGCAGTGACTTTTATTTCAGCAGTTGGTAATGGTACAACCTATAGACATGATTAAATGTTAACTCATAGAGCTCTTGAAGTAAAATTGTTTTAAAACAAGTTTCATTTTGTTTATTTAATTACAATATAAAATTTTCCCAGTCTGACTGTGTGAACTGTCATTTGTTTTCTTTAAAGATTTTAATAGTCTAATTTGATATTTTATGGAGAACATTTATAAAAAATTTAAAAAATTAAAATGTTATGTGTCATGCGATTTTTGAAATGGCCTGAATTGCTCATTCATTTGTTCAACAAATGTTTATTGAGCTTTTCCTATATGCCTGGCACCCTTCTTGATGCAATATAACAGGGAACAAGGCAGACCAAATCCTTGCCTCTAGGAATTTATATTCCTGTAGCTATTGTGGATTTCTGTTTTATTGAGTGAGATCTACATAAGAATAGATAAAATACCAGTGATTTAAATGATATTAAGTATTCATTAAGGCAACTGAATAAAAGTATATACTTATAATCAATAGATTTTGAATTCTTTTAATATAAAATTTCAAGCCTGCTCTTTAAATTTTTCAGTAGTGTATTAAGAATCTACACTGGATATGTTTAATGTGGAAAGATAAGATCTTAGATTTTAGAATGTACATGATTTATATATAGTATTTATTTGTAAACATTGAAATACTGTTTTAATTTATTTGAGGTTTTTTTTTGATAAATCTCTGATTTCTTTGACATACCTTTTAAAAATGTTTTTGTCCTGAATTTTTAGCAGAGGAAATTATATTACCTTTCAGGGAATGTACTACCTTTTGCTTGTACTTGTAAATGACCTTTTAAATAGCAAGCATATTATAAGTTACTATAAAATATAAAATTCCCCTGCCCCCCCCTTCTCCTACTTTTACAGTTTGAGGAAACTGTTAGTGATTTATATTTCTGTTGTGGACAGATAACTTAAAAAGGGGTTTGTGTTGATAATTTAGGTTTTGAGAAAATAACTTATTGTGATGTTTAATTTTTTTCTTATTAATAAGATTTAATATTTTAAAATTTCTAAAATAAATTGTTTTAATAGATATTGTTATATTCTGTTGGTGTGTTAGTTTGCTGGGGCTGCTGTAACAAATTACCACAGACTCAGTGGCCTAAGCAAGTTTATTTTCCTGTAGTTCTGGAAATTAGAAATTGAAGATCAAAGGGTTGGCAAGTTTGGTTTCTCATGAGGCCTCTCTTCTTGGCTTCTAAATGGCCACCTTCTTATTTTGTTCCCACATGGCCTTTTCTCTATGTGCTTGCATTTCTGGTGTCTCTTTTTACGTCCAAATTTTCTCCTATAAAAACACAAGTCAGATTAGAATAGGCCCCACCCTAAGAGAGACTCATTTTAACTTAATCACCTCCTTAAAGCCCCATTCTCCAAATATAGTCACAATTGGAGGTACTTAGAAGGTAAGTCTTCAACATATGAATTTTGGGGGAATACAGTTCAGTCCCATAATACTTGTAATACCAGAATAATTTATGCATTCTCATAAATTGAGACAGTAAACGTGGATAAGTAATATTACAGGAAATTAAGTATTTGGGGGGACTACCTCAAAAAAGTAAATTTACTTCCATTAAGTATGATTTTTTAAAAAAGAATTTAATTCATAAAACCAGGTGTTCTCTATTGGACATGTGATATTCAACGAGGACCCATTTCTATAACAATACTTTTGTGAATCACCAAATCTGTATATATCACCATAGTATACATTTTCTCTATGAATTGCCCCTATCCTTTTTTCTTTTCTTGCCATGACTGGAACAGAAGACCTGCTTTTACTTTTCATATATAACATATAATGAACGTGTTCACATTTTAGCTCCAACCAACCATCAGATTTGTCATTTCATTTAATAATTTATCAGAATCTCCTGTTTGGGGATGGAAAATATCTTAATCCTCTTCATTTCCTCTTCTCTTTCATCTCTGCACTGGGAATTAGTTTTCTTTACAAAGATGATGATGATGTTATTGTTGTTTTAAACAAAGAATGATTTTAAAAAGTTTATTACACTTTAGGATATGTATCACATGGGAAAAACAATGAGACTGCTTGAAATTTCAGGTACTAGGCTGTTGGCGAGGTATAGTCACTAAATGACTTTGCTCTTATACTATTTTAGCAGCTATTATAGTATAGTTAAAAATCTGTTTTAGTGTGGCATTATAGATTACTATGAACCGTTTATAGATTATCATGAACCGTTAAAGATGCACCCAAATGTTAAGTATGTAAATGCTAGACTTATAGTAATATATATTTACTTTGTGTTTGTAGCTTTACAAGATAAAATATATGCTGATAGCTCTTAATTTTTTTGTTGTTAATCTATGAATTTATTTTTAATGTAGTTGATGAGTAAGAGGTATCTGTTTATTATAATTTTATATATACAAAGTTGTAATATAGCTGTCTATAATTTGAAGTTTGCCTTTTCTACTTTTAATAATCGTCTATTGCAATGATTCATTGATTGAAGTCATTAATATTAAAAAATATTTGATATTTTAATAAGCTAGAAACTCATAACTTTGATCACTAAAAGTTTAATTTGCCAATACTTTATTCAGAAGTCAGTGGGTTATTAAGGAAAGTATTTCTTAAAATCTTTTATTATGGAAATTTTGAACAATCTCAGAATTAGAATATTAAAATGAACCCCACATGGCCAATACCTGTCTATATCAATTATCCAAATTTGTTATTTTTAATTGAAAATACTTTTTATAATAAATAACATTAGAATTGTATTTGGGACATATTTGGACAGTATTTTGATTTTTTAATTTTTATTAATAAAATATATTACAAAATTATCTGTTGAAGATGTTTTTGATATGTAAAGAAATTATCACTTAGGATATTCTTTTGTCTTTATATTAAAAACTAAGATGTACTCTTGACTGTATTTTATCTTATAGTTTGAAAATCTATCAAGTATATTGAAACTTCCTGGAAAAAAGACTTTTAATAATATGGATAGAGATTTTTTAGAAAAAAGGAAAAAGGATCTAAATGCGTATTTGCAGGTAAGTCCATGTTTATTATTGTGCATCAATTTTCATTTAATGTAGCACACAGATATAACAGATCTCTTTATTAAAGAATGTTTTTACTTTAGTAATGGGATAACAACCACTTTTGAGCAGCTTGTCAAATGTGATATGCAGTCTGCTCAGTAATTTATAAACACTATTTTTGTGTTTATTGATTAACTTCGTTTTCTAGGCAGTGTTAGGAATTCTGCTCATTCATGTTTAGATGACTATGTGCACACACAGCAATTCCATATTACTGTAAAGTCTCAGGATTTTATGGTAGACTAAATAGTTCAATATTTCCAATTCAGTAGAAAATGCCTCTTCATAGTATATCAAAGGCTAGCAGATTTTATTCCCAGAGAAATGCATATAGCTGCCTCCCATGGGCCATAATGATTCAAAGGCTTCTAAAATTATAGAGTAATTTAAGAGAGGGATAGATCTGAGGAAGTGTTATGTGTCCTGGGTATATAGTTTTCTTTTGTGGAATAATAAAACATGTCTTACAAATTACTTATTGCATGAACAAGACTCCCAGAAATAACTTTGTTTTAAACCTGAGTGCTCAGATGCCAGATATAATAATAATATCACTTTATAGTTTTTTATACTAATTCGTGCTTTATACTAGAGAAAGCATCAGCTCAGATTTATAGTGTTCCCTTATTTAGTTCCCCAGCCTCTACAACAGGGGTTAGCGAACCTATAGCCTTCAGACTTCATCTAGCCTACTACCTGTTTTTATCAAGAGTTAGAATGGAGCATAGCCACCCTTTCATTTATGATTGTGGCTGCTTTTGCAGCTGAGATTCTATGGACCACAAAACTTAAAATAATTTCTATCTGGCCCTTGATGGAAATTGTTTGTTGACTCACATTAGAATTTGGTAAAACTTAGCTAATAAATATACTGGATATTTTGTTTAGAAGGTTTTCTTTCTCTCTCTCAAATATTTATATCTGTGATTGGGTTTGTTTATAACTATAATTGTAATTCCATGTGATTATTATGTACTAAAAGTATAGCAAAAATACGAATCTCTGCTGTAATTCACTTTTGTCTTTTCCTGGCTTAAAGCTGAATGATATCATTGATGTTGAGACCATTATCAAACATTTTGATTTTTTTTTAAAGTACCAACTTCAGTTCCGGTAGTATCTATATTATTTATTTATACAATTTTTGAAAATAACCACCATTTCCAAATCTGGTGTTATAAATGTATCTGGTGTGGCTGTGTTGTAGACTTCTTAGCTAAAGAACGCAATATGTCAGACTTGTTCCATTGATGGAATTGAGCTAGAACATTAAGTTATTATTAGCAGTTGTGAAAACAGTATTTTGTTTGGGACTTCTTTATAACACTTGAAAGTTTTTATTTTGATTATTCTGTTCATTTTATTTCATAAAATTCTTTTTCTATGTAATGTTAACTCTAGAATTATGCAAATAACATAACAATTTTCTAATGTGAATCTTCTTAGTGTAAGCTATAAGGTCTTGAAAATAGAATAGTAAATATATTTGAACAACTTTCAGTTAGATGCACTGAAAGTCAAAATAGCAGCCAGGAAGAATATACACCAAACTGTTAATCATAAAATTATTGGTGACTTTATTTTAACTGTATATTTGGGTTTTTTAAGTATAAAATTAAAATTCTTTACTTTTTATGAGCTAAAATTGTAAACAAAGTTAATTTCCAGGATCCTATTGGTTAAAGATGTCTCTTTTTTTAAATTTTTCTGTTAGTTATTATTAACTCCTGAAATGATGAAAGCATCCCCAGCTTTGGCTCACTGTGTATATGATTTCCTTGAGAACAAAGCCTACAGTAAAGGGAAAGGGGATTTTGCTCGCAAGGTAAGCAGCATTGGGTTTTCACACCTTGTTTTTAATAAAAGAAAATAAATTTAGATTTTTATGTGTGTTTTAGATTTAGGGAGTACAAATGGTTTTTTGTTATATGGGTGAATTGTTTATGGGTGAAGTCTGGGCTTATAGTATATCTGTCACCCAAATAGTACTCAATAGGTAATTTTTCATCCCTCACTCTCCTTCACTTTCTCCCTTTTCTGAGTCTCCGGTATCCATTATAGCACTCTGTATGAGCATACATACCATTGCTTAGCTCCCATTTACAAGTAAGAGCGTATGGTGTATGTTTTTCCATTCCTGAGATAAGGCTAATGGCCTTCAATTCCATCCAAGTTGCTGCCAAAGACATTCTTTCATTCTTTTTTGTGGCTGAGTAGTATTCCATGGTGTGTGGGTGTGTAGTGCATTTTCTTTTCAGCTTTTCTTCATTCAATATGATGGTGACTATGGGTTTGTCATATATGGCTTTTATAATTTTGAGGTATGTTCCTTCTATGCCTAATTTGTTGAGGGGTTTTATCATGAAGGGGTCCTGGATTTTATTAAATGCTTTTTCTGTATCTATTAATATGATTATATGGTTTTTGTTTTTAATTCTGTTTATGTGGTGAATCACATTTATTGATTTGCATATGTTGAACCATTCTTGCATTCCTGAGGTGAAACCTACTTGATCATGGTGATTTATCTTTCTGATGTGCTTTTGGGTTTGGTTTGCTAGTGTTTTGTTAAGGATTTTAGTTCATCACGGAAATTGTTCTGTAGTTTACTTTTTTTGTTGTGTCCTTTCCTGGCTTTGTTATCAGGGTGATAAGGGCTTCGTAGAATGAGTTAGGGAAGTATTCCCTTGTTCCCGATCTTTTAGAATGTTTCAGTAGGATCGGTACCATTTCTTTGTAGGTCTGGTAGAATTTGTCTATGAATCTATCTGGTCCTAGGCTTTTATTTTTTTGGTGGTAGACTTTTTATTACTGATTTCAATCTTGCTACCCATTATTGGTCAGTTCAGGATTTCTATTTCTTCCTGATTCAAACTTGGGAGATTGTATGTTTCCAAAAATTTATCCATTTCTTCTAGATTTCTAGTTTGTGTGTATAGAGATATTAATAGCAGTCTCAGGTTATCTTTTGTATTTCTGTGGGATTAGTTGTAATGTCTCCTTTTTCATTTCTGATTGAGTTTATTTTAATCCTCTCTCTTTTGATTAATCTTCACTGGTGGTCTATCAGTTTAGTTTATCATTTCAAAGAACGAATTTTTCATTTCATTGATCCTTTGCATTGTTTTATTGGATTCAGTTTTATTTAGTTCTGCTCTGATATTTGTTATTTCTTGTCTTTTCTTAGCTGTGGGTTTAGTTTGTTCTTGTTTTTCTAGTTCCTTGAGGTGTGACATTAGGTTGTTAATTTGTGATCTTTCTTTTTGATGTAGGCAGTTAGTGCTAGAAACTTCCATTTTAGCACTGCTTTTACCTGTATCCCACAGGTTTTGGTAGTTTGTGTCACCATTATCATTGAATTAGGAAATTTTTTGATTTCCATCTTGATTTCATCATTGACCAAAAGATCATTCTGCAGCAGATTGTTTAATTTCCACATATTTGTATAGTTTTGAGAGTTCCACATATTTGTATAGTTTTGAGAGTTCCTCTTGAGATTGATTTCCAGTTTTATTCCATTGTGGTCTGAGAAGATACATAGTATTATATGATTTTGACTTTTTAAAATTTGTTAAGTAAGAATTGTTTTATAGCCTAATATATGGTCTGTCTTGGAAAATGTCCCATGCACTGATGAGAAGAATGTATATTCTTCAGTTCTGTGTACAGTGTTCTGTAAATGTCTTCTAGGTCCCTTTTAAGTCCAGGGTTTCTTTGTTGATTTTCTGCCTCAGTGATCTGTCTGGTTCTGTCAGTAGAGTGTTGAATCCCCCTGCTATTACTGTGTTGCTGTTTATTTCTTTTTGTAGGTCTAGTGTTTGTTTTATGTATCTGGGAGCTTCAGTGTTAGGTGCATATTATTTAGGATTGTTGTATCTTCTTATTGAATTGATCCTTTTATCATTATATAATGACTATTTTTGTCTTTATTTAAAGTCAATTTTGCTTGATATATGAATAGCTACTCCTGCTTGCATTTGGTTTCCATTTGCATGAAATATGTTTTTTCTATCCCTTTACCTTGAATCTGAGAATCTTTTCAAGTTACATGGGTTTCTTGGAGACAACAGATATTTGAGTTGTTTTTTAATCCATTCCATCAATCTAGATATTTCAAGTAAGTCATATAGACCATTTATATTCAATGTTAATATTGATATGTGAAATATTGTTCCAGTCATCATGCTGATTATTACCTAGTTGCTTTGTATTCTTCCTTGTTTTATCAGAGCTATTAGTTTTTACTTTCTAGTGTTTTTATACTGGTGAGTATTGACCATTTGTTTCAATGTTTAGAACTTCTTTGAGCATTTCTCATAGTCTAGTGGAGACAAATTCTCTTAGCATTTGCTGTTTTGGGAAAGACTTTATTTCATCTTAATTTATGAAATTTAGTTTTGCAGGATACAGAATTCTTGACTGACAATTATTCTGTTTAAGAAGACTAAAGATAGGACCCTTGTTCCTTCTGGCTTATAAGGTTTCTGCTGAGAAATCTGCTATTAGTCTGATGGGTTTTCTTTTGCAAGTTAATTGGTGTTTTTGTCTCATTGATTGTGGGAGTTCCTCCTTTATGTTGACTTTGGCCAGTCTGATTACTGTGTGTCTTGGTGATACACTTATTGTACTGAATCTCCTACGAGTTCATTGAGCTTGTTGTATACCTGTATGTCTAAATGTCTAAGAAGACCAGGGAATTCCTACATTATCTTCAAATAGATTTTCCAAAAATAGGTTTTTTATTTGGTTCTTTTTTTTTTTTGAGACCAGGGTCTCACTTTGTTGCCCAGACTAGAGTGCAGTGGCGTCATCATAGCTCACTGTAGCCTCAAGCTCTGGGCTCAAGCCCCCTGCCTTAGCCTACTGAGTAGCTGGGACTGCAGGTGTGTACTACCATGCTTGGCTAATTTTTCTATTTTTGTAGAGATAGGGTCTCATTCTTGATCAGGGTGGAAATTCTCTCTTTTTCTTCTTCTTTTTTTTTTTTTGACCTGATTAATTTGAAAGACTTATCTTCAAACTCTGATATTCTTGCTTTTGCTTAACCTTTTCTTAAAACCTTCCATTGTGTTTTGTATTTACTTAAATAAATTTTTCATTTTCAGAGTTCTTTTTTATTTGTTTTTTTTATTGATCTCTTCAGTAAAATTTTCATTCATGTGCTGAATGATTTCTCTGGTTTCTTAGTGTTGGTTTTCCATTTTCTCTTGGATCACATTGAGCTTCCTTACAATCCATATTTTGAATTCTTTATCTTTTAGTCTTTTCATTTTGGTTGAGAACCATTGCTAGAGAGCTGGTGTGATCCTTTGGGGGAGAGGACTGGTTCATTAAGATCTGTTTTTTTTACTGCTGGAATTCTTGTGCAGATTGATGCCTTCTGATCTGGAGAGACTGTCATTTCTTGTTTTTGAACTTTCTTTTGTTTAAATGTGACTTTTTTCTACCCTTTTAACTGTAGTGTTTGTTGAATCAGGACTTTAGACTTTGCTTGAGGGTACTTTCATGGGAGACTGTGTTCTGAATGAATATATTGGTTATATAATAGAAATCCTTAGTGTGTTGGTTTTCTCAATACTAGATATTTGTGGCAGTTCCCTGCCTCATATCGAGAAGAGGAACTATTTTAAATAATTTAAAATGGGATATAAAACCTATATTTGGAATAAGATGCGAGGTTAAGACAATAAATGATTACATTCTCAAATTGGGCAGGGTAATTTAGTGGATAATAACACAGGCTTTGAAATCAGGCAGTGTTTGATTCAAATCGCTTCCCTGCTATTTACTAGCTGTGACCTTGAACATGTTACTTAACCTTTGGTACTTTATTTTCATCAAGAAATGATGATGTTAATCCTCATTTTAGAGCATTATGTAAATCAAGTTTGATATTCTGTGTATGACAGAGCCTGGCAAATAATTAACCTCTGAATAAATGTTTGCTCTTAGTAGCAATAATAGCAGAAGCAGTAGAAACAGTTGGGGAAGCTGGATGATGGGTATGCAGAAGCCATTTGTATTATTTTGGCAAGCTTTTATAAATTAGAAATTATTACAAATGAAAATTTAAAAAGAAAAAGGACTTCCCCTCTATTTATCTTCCCTCTCAAAAGACTAACCTTTTCTAAAAAGATTAAAGAATTGATACAAAATAAGTAAAACTAACAATTGTATCTATGAGAATTTCATAGGATTACTCTAGGACAGTGGTCCCAACCTTTTTGGCACCAGGGACTACTTTCATGGAAGATAATTTTTCCATGGATGGGGGGCAGTGGGTGGGGTGGAGGTGTTGGTGGGGTGGTTAGGGATGATTCAAGCAGATAAGCACATTACATTTATTCTGCACTTTATTTCTATTATTATTACATTGTATTATATAATGAAGTAATTATACAACTCACCATAATGCAGAATCAGTGGGATACCTGAGCTCTGATCAGGCAGTGATGTGGATGATGGGGAGCAGCTGTAAATACAGATACAACTTCACTCACTCGCCTGCTGCTCACCTGTTGTTCAGCCCAGTTCCTAACAGGCCATAGACCGTACTGGTCCACGGCCTGGGGCTTAGGGTAGGCAGCTCTAGGATATTGGATTTCAATATCCTAATAGATGTTAACATTTCTAAATTGAATGTTCGTTTTGACAAGTTCCAGGGTAATGACCTTATAGTGGTGGGGAAAAAAATATGGTGCTTATCTGTGTAGTTTGTAATTGAAGTGATTGAGTTTGAATTCCAACTTTAAATAGTTTTGTCAGTAGAGATGCATTTCAGTCTTCAATCTTTTTGATGTTTATCTGTCTTATTTCCTCTGTCTTAAGATTGTATCAGTTTTCGGATAAAGCAATTGGGATAACAGCTTTTTGAGATAGAGACATTATATTAAATGTATACAACTTTTTATTTCCTTATTTTTTTTTTTTACCAACCAACAGTAAGGCATATGTATGCTCAAACAGACAGCACTTTTTAAAAAAATTATCAATGGAGTCTAAAGATTCTTCTGAATCATTTCTGGCAATCTGCAATAACATCTGATTTTCTTAAGTCATGTCAGCTGTCACGAAGGTCATCTTGACCTCTTTTGGATTGTCATAATTTGTATGCATATCAAGAATTTGGGGTTTTCAACTACGTTTCCATTTTGGCTAAATTATAGTTTACTTTTTCCTTAATTATATTATACTAGAAATTAAATAGCTATTAGAGAAAATCATCAGTAAACATTTTATCAGTGGCTATTTAGAGCTTAAGAAATAATACTGTACAACACATTAATTTGATCACTCAGTTTACCCTAGCTTTGCAAAATCTGTGGAACAATTCCTAGAAAGAGTAACTGATAAGCAGCTTTTTTCTTTGCACACAGTATGTTTCTATCCAGTTTTGTATGATGATGTGAAGGCATTTTAAACTATAGTTAGAGATCAACATTTAAGCTAGAATTCCATTGTGCATGTTGTTACCAATACAAATAACTCAGCTGGGGTGGTAATTGAATGAATAAACAGTATCTGTGTAAGTCAGCCAAAGTGTATACTGGTGCAAGCAATCCATAATTTACTCCTGTGCCTGGTAATTTAAAAGTTTTTTTCTTTCTTTCTGAAAATCTATTTTAAGACAAATTCTGTTTTCAGAAATGGTACCATACACTGATGGAGACCCTGCCTTTATGTTTATAAAATTCTACTTCTTTCGGAGTTAGGCATCTAGAGTCACCTGTGGTGGTTTTTCTATCTTCTTTTCATGCCTGTTCCCTTCTAATATAGATACCTGGGGTTTACCCTCAGAAATTAGAAAAAACAAAATTGATTCTATTTCTTATGAACAGTTAGGATGGAGGGAAAGGAAGAAAATAAAAAAGAGGAAAAAAATAAAAAAGGAAAAAAATTGATTCTGTAGGTCTGGGATGGTACACAGACAACTATTTTTAATTATAAAGTAATTCATTATATAGATATAAGATCTCTTATCTTAAAAGACTATCAGTGGTAGTTAGCCCCATGCCTAGATAGCATGTGAGGTGTAGTATTCATTTAACCAACTCAAGTCATATTAGCTGAATATATTAGCTGAATAGCTTCTGCTGTGAAGTGTAAGATATATAAAAACCTAAAATATTCACGAAGATATTCAAGCAACTTTTAACTCAGGTTGTAGATTAAGTGAAATTCATGCCTTTTATGTGTCTCAAATTCTGTGTCTTCTGTGAAAATTGTAACTTGTTAGAGTGGTGTTAATTTTCCCTCAAGCTGCATATTTTAAATGTTATCATGCTTATCTCTTTAGAATTCTATATGTGTTGTGTTCTCATGACTTAGCTTATCTATAATGTTATTACAGTTAAAACACATATACACAGAGTGTTGGAAGTAATGTTCCAGTTGATTTGGACATACTGTCCAGTTGACCAAAAACTACATATGAGGAATTAGAATTACATGTGTGCATGACCGTGTGTGTGTGTGTGTGTGTGTGTGTGTGCATACACATGCAAGAATTATCAGCCATTCATGAGATTACCTTCATCTTTTTATCTTTGAATCGCTTTTTACCAGTGGCAGTGTTTTTCAAATCCTTGTTCATCTTGGTTTCTGTTCTTTGGTTTTACTCTGAGTTGTCCTCTGGCAATGTGAATTGTGGCAAAAGTCTGTAGTGGCTAATTCTACTTGTATCAATTTCTGTTTTGGAAATGTTTTAATTCAGAATTCTTTAATAAGAAGACAGCCTAGCTTATATTCATTTTTCTAGCAATCTCATCAGTCAAATTTTTAAATCATATATGTGAATGTAAAAATACATTTTTAAAACACACTAAAGACAACATTTCTTTGTTTTTAAAATGAAATTGCATAATATAGACCAGAAAATTATTACATCATTTAGGTGTAGTACTCTATTTTCTCAGGTTTCACATTTGAATAATAAATTGGATACAGTGAAGTCATGGTGTAATATCTTTTTTCCTTTAGATGGACACTTTTGTAAATCCACTTCGCAATTCTATGAGGAATGTTTCAAATGCAGTTAAATCCCTTCCTGATAGCTTGGCAGAGGGAATGACTAAAATGTCAGACAACATGGGCAAAATGTCAGAAAGATTAGGTCAAGACATAAAGCAATCATTTTTCAAGGTAAGAAGACATTTTTTAGTAACGTCTAAAAGCAAACTATTTTTAAGTCAACTAAGATATATTTGGCTCCTGCCTAGATTTACCTTATTTCTCTTCCAAAGTCCTCTAGACACATAGTATCATTAAGAATGAAAAACTAAAGAGAATAAATGCTTATCAGAAACAGATTCTGTAAAATCCAGTCACTTGTCAGTCTCTGCTATGGTATAGTATTAAAATCCATTTTGAATAAATATTTAAAATTACTAAAGTTAATATTCTTTGTACTGTTTTATTCCATTGTGCCATTTTTAAATCCTACAATGCTATTAAATTCAATAACAAACACATAAGTGCTATTTTGCAAATGAGTTATACTAGTATTCACTCAGGAAACATAAAGTATTATTACTTCTGATTCACATGATGGAGTGATTATCCGATCAAACAGATGAAAAGTTCTTCACTACTGTCAGTCTCTGGAGTCATACATTACTGGAAATATACTTCTGAAAGACATAGAAGAGTTTCCCAGGAAGCTTTTATCATTACATTAGCAGATAAAGGTACCTAGACCAGGTAGTTTGTTGCAGTCCTAATTTACATTTTTTAAATCATTTTGAGGCCTGGTATGGTGGCTTACACCTGTAATCCCAGCACTTTGGGAGGCCAAGGAGAGAGGATTGCTTGAGCCCAGAGTTCTAGACCTGCCTGGGCAACATAACAAGACTCTGTCTCTATAAAAACAAACAAAAAAATCATTTTGACATAGTTATTTAAAGTTGTAATCAAGCTATAAAAGAAATCCTTGAGCTATTAGAATTTTCTATTTGCTAGAGTATGTTTGAATGAAGGGAAAATGTATATAAACATAGATAGGTTATCTTTAATGTAAGAGACCATTCCTAAAATAGTGTGTGTAAATCAATACTGTTCTACAATTCTCATACTTTCCCTGATGCTTTATTTTTACTTCTAATTGTGAGGAAGTAA
This sequence comes from Microcebus murinus, assembly GCF_040939455.1. NCBI lineage: Eukaryota > Metazoa > Chordata > Mammalia > Primates > Cheirogaleidae > Microcebus > Microcebus murinus. Next base: position 33,148,771 of record NC_134112.1, read on the forward strand.
CTAACACTAAAATAAGAATTTTTCAGTACCACTTCCTCTGCTAACTACTTCTATGACTTTCTACAGAAGTCACCTTATACCAGGTTTCCTTATATTCACCAATAATATGAGGGGGTTAAAATAGGTTACCTTGATAGTCTTTCCGGTGCTAACAAATGATTTTCCACTAACACTGGTCTTTCTGTCCATCTCTTGGCATAACCTGTCAAACAATTGGTTAATTCCTTAAACCTCTTAACATGCTATCAAATGTTCTTTATGGTAAAAGAAAGATTAGAGTTCTGTTCATTGGCTGTACTACTAACTATAGTCATGTATCACTTAACAACAGGAGAGGTACTAAGAAATGTGTAATTAGGCAATTTAGTTGTCATGCGAACATCATAGAGTATACTTACACAAACCTTGATGGTTTAGCCTACTATAGCTAAACACATAGCCTGTATGGTATAGCCTATTGCTCCTAGGCTACAAACCTGTACCTGATATGTTATTGTACTGATACTGTAGGCAGTTATAACACAATGCTAAGTATTTATATATTTAAACATATCTAAGCATAGAAAAGGTATAGTCAAATTATGGTATAACCTTGTTGACCAAAATGTCATTGTATAGTGTGTGAGTATTTGGTCTTGAAGTCATTAACCTTTCTTAGATTTAATTCTTCTAAAAAGTATGGGAATTTTAAGTAATCTCCCCTTCCAACTCAAAAGTCAGTCCTTTTTTTAAAGGAAAAAAAAAACTTTTGGCAATGAAATAATTACCCTTTTATAATTGCTTTCAAACTTTAATTGTGAAAGATTGCTTATATAATGTACCAAAAGTTACATCAAATGCTGATACTCATTTCAGTTTATTATTGTGTTGTGTTCTTTCACTGTCTGCGTTAATGCGTTTACTTTGTGGGATTTTTTTTTTTTCTTTTTAGGTGCCTCCTTTAATTCCGAAGACTGATTCAGACCCTGAACATTATCGAGTTTCAGCTCAACTTGATGATAATGTGAGTTAATTTTATTCTTGGTAGTATTTGGTTGTAATTTAAATCATACTTGGCAGATCTTTTTAACTTTATAATGAAGTAAGATATGTATATGTATTATTAATGTGTACATATTGTAAGTGTGAAACTTGACAAATTCTTACAAACTGAGCATACCTATGTAATCAGCACTCTGATCAAAAAACAGAACATTACCAGTACCCCCAAAAGCCTCTCGTCCTGTCTTGACCTTTTCCCCCACTGAGGATAATCACTGTCCTAATATTCTGCTTTTATACTTTCTATAAATGAAACTCTAAGATATGTACTCCTTTAAGTATGGCTTTTTTTGTTCACCATTGTGATGTTTTTCCATCTTGTTTTGTGTGATTGTAGTTTCTTCATTCTCGTGGCTTTATAGTATTCCATTTTGTAAATATAGCACAATTTGTTGTATTATGAATAGTACTCCCATGAACATTCTACTGTCTGTTTTATGGAAAAAAAATTACAAGTACTATTGAGTCTATACCTAGGAATGAAATTATTGTATCAGAGGGTATGTTTAAATTCAGTTTTAGTAGCAACTACCAAATAGTTTTTCAGACTATACACTTATAATGTCACCAGCAGTACATGGAAGTTCCAATGTTCTAAGTCCTGCCAGAACTCAGTATTTTGTGTCTTTAATTTTAGTCATTCTAGTTGTATGTTTCATTTGCATTCACATTTCTCTGATGACTGTTGAAATGTTGAACACTTTTCTTATATTTATTGGCCCTGTGAATGTCCTGTCTTTCTAGATCTTTGGCTTGTTTTTTTATTGGCTTGGCTTTCTTTTTGATTATTAGGAGTACTTTATATGATCTGAATATGAGATCTTTTGTCTTATTTATTTGCATCACATATATCTGACAATACCTTCTATTCTCCGTGTTGCTTTTGTGTGCTATATATGTAATCTGTGTCTACTGCAAGATCACAAAGATGTCCTATGACTTTCTTTAAAAACCTATTTGTTTTACTGTGTCAACATTTAGATTTGTGGTTCATCTAGGATTAATTTTTGTATATGGAATGAGGTAGGGGTCCAGTTGACCCAAGCACCATTTACTGAAAAGGGTGTCTTTTCTCCACTCTGCTGTTTCTTGCCTATCACAAATCAGGTTGTTGTATTTGTTTGGATCTGTTTTGGGGCTGTATTCTGTTGAAGTTGTAATTATCTCCTTTTGGTTTTCGATTGAATTTGTTTATAATAAACTGTCCTAAGCAAAAATAATACTTTGCTTTTTCGACATTATTTTGGAATGTTTTATTGAGTATTGCTAGTTTAATAATCATAGCATCATACCTTTTGGTATGTGGTTTTTACAGTTTAACTTTATTAGAATTGTCTTGTGACACTAAACTCCTGAATATACTTGATCAAAAAATAGAGCAGTATTTATTCTGTCTCAGTAATAAAATAGGTCTCCTTCTCTCCCCGGTTTGGTTAAGCTATATATTTTCAGTTTTGAACTGGAAGATATACTAAGAAAATGTTTACAACATGACAGTGAAAAATGTATACCTTATGCTTTTTTCTCAATGTTTAAATTACATCACCAATGAAGACATAGTTGAAAAGAGTTTGAAAGAATTATAAAATTACTAGCAATTATGTTGTCCTAAATCTATGCCTGTTTTTTACTTTTATTTTTTTATATCAAAGCATTCCAGTTGTCTTCCTTTACTTTTTACCTCATTGATTGAATACGTCCATAATAGAAGTGTACTAATTTTTGGTTGTTAAAAGCTAAAAGAAAATTCTAGTATTTTAGTGAAATGTACCTTTTGCATTGTTAATTTAGTTGTATGCTGGATTGAATTCCAGCTGCTTTTTTACCTAAATACATACAACTTACTAACCAAGGAAAACACATTACTCTGGATAGATTGTGTTTTGTCCTATTAAATACAGAAAGATACTGAGAATATTTTCTTATTAAAAAGATGCATCAGAATATAGGTAAAGGGTCTAGCATATGCCTTATGAAACTAATGCAGTCTCTACTAAAACAGCCAAATCATTTTTTTTCTAAGATGATCATGAATCTACTTTGAGAAGTGTTTTTAACTACAGCCATGGAATTTACTCATCATTGTAGGATTGTAAAACTCTGTATTTTGTCAAAATGAGTATTAGAAATATTTTTTTTCTAAATTAGAATGAAATGTCAAATTATGAAGATGATAATGTAACTTGTTCTCTGACTTATGAAATAATACTAATCATTCTATAAAACCAGCAAATGTAGCCATTTCTAAGTAAATAGCTAACTCAAACTTATTCTTATTTCTTCCTATATTTTGTCAGGTGGATGACAATATTCCCCTTAGGGTAATGCTGCTTCTCATGGATGAAGTATTTGACTTAAAAGAGAGAAATCAGTGGTTGCGAAGGAATATAAAAAACCTGCTTCAACAACTTATTAGAGCTACATACGGTGATACTATTAATAGGTACCACTCTTTTTCCCCCCAGTTATGTAGTCTTACTTTGTTTTTGCTCAACCTTTACAGGAGAATTTCCTTCTCTCGGCTTTTTAAGATCATTAAGCAGTGTGCTGCTCTCAAAGATAATTTATTTTCATATTAAGCTCCTTGCTCCATGAAAGTCATGCTTATTTTATTCTCCTTCTAAATTTTGAGATTGCTTATTTACTTTTTTTTGCTTTCAGAAAAATAGTTGATCATGTTGATTGGATGACTTCACCCGAACAAGTAGCTGACTCAGTGAAACGTTTCAGGTATATCTTAAGACACAGTCACTTCTTTCAGGTAGTACAGAGTTTAGCATTGTTATCACTAATTAACTTTTGTTGCTTTTCTTTCTTTCCTGGCCATAAAATTGGTTTTAGTTATCACTGATGAGCAAAAACTTCTAAGGATTATAATAAATATTTGTCACATGGACCCATTGATTTTTGTTTCTTTAAAACCAGGGTAGGGAAAGTATTAAAGAAAAATCTTTAAGATGATGGGCTACATTTTTTCATAGTACTATGGCTTTAAGATAATTGAAATACTAACATAGAAATGACATGGTCATATAATCACTTTTTTAAAGTATATGTCTCTGGCTATGGTCTAATTTTTTATTAAATATTTGAATCCCTCAAAAGAACACAAATTAAGCAGCATTGATACTCCAATTCATATGTTCATTCTACAAAAATATATTGAGACCCTCTTCTGTGCCAATCATTGAGGAGTGATTGATAAGTTACAGTCCCTCAAGGAAAGCACAGATAGCAGAGAAACAGACCTTTTTTCTAAAATTAAAGATAAGCAATGCATAAAAATTTATGGCATCATATACTTTGAAGGAAAGGAAAGGAAGCAAAAGGGATCTATTAACATGGAAAACTGTGTGCTTGGCACTGTGCCCAGTACTTTTTGTGTGATTTCTGATTTTATCCTATTTTATGAGGTAGGTATTTTTGTTTCTATTTTGTTATGAGGAAATTGAGGATTAGAGTTTAGGAGTTTTAGTAGTCTAGTAGAGGCTCTTATGCTGGAAAGTGGGGAATCCAGTTTCTTTAATCTGAAACTAAGTTTCTCCCCACTATACCATATTGTTTCCAAAAGTTGGATGACCTGCCGTGGCGTGTTCATCTTATTTTAGGGTAGGTGAATGATGTTCTTCTGGGGCAGTGATTCTCAGCTTGGCTGTGCATTGGAATCGCCTGTAGAGCTTTAAAATTTCTTAATGCCTGTATCACATCTCCAAAGAGTCTGACTTAATTAATCAGGTGGGAGACCTGGACTTTTTTTTTTTTAAGCTCCCAGGTGTTTCTAACGTGCAAAATTTAAGAACAATTGCTCTGGTGAGCCTGTCTCCTCGAAACCACGTTCTCAAATGGAAATATAGTTATTGTGCACAGTTCCTGCCTTTGGACCAAGAATTAGGGAATAGGAATCAAGCACATTGTGAAATTCAAAAAGAATGGGTGGTTATATGTGTGAAAGGACCATTGTAATCAATCCAGCTATAAGATGTGGGCATGAAATTTAGTTTTCTGTTGGATTATATAAGGGGAACAGAGTGGCATAACTGAGGGAGATTAGCTGTTAAACTCTAAGGTATCCAAATTCCGGATATCATGGGGTTGTATTGGGGTGAGACGTTCAACCAGCACATGCCCACTTTGAGCTTTCATAGCGGTGAATGATCATCTGTATATTCCATTTTGCTGTCTTTGTTAGTGTTTATGAACTACATCAGCACAGGATTCATCTGTTACTTTTCTTGTGTGTATCCTTTTACCCTAAAATTGAACCCTGCAATTAGTTGATACTTGTTGAATACCATTATACCTAAATAAAATTTCAGAAATGTTTTGTCTTTCTGTTCATATTTGTGTTTTCTGTAGAAATTTGGAATAATTTTGTCAACTTATATCATTAGAAAATGAAAATGTTTACAAAATTTATTTAATCTTCTTAAATAGAGATGCATTTTGGCCAAATGGCATTTTAGCAGAGACTGTTCCATGCAGAGATAAAGCTATTCGAATGAGAACGAGAATTGCAGGAAAAACTAAATTACTTGCAATTATGCCAGGTGAGTAAGCATGTTTATTTAAAAATCTCATCAATTTGTAGTTCTTCTGAATTTTTGGCATTGATCATGCTAGTTTAACTGCCTTTTGATTATAACTACCTTTTGATAGTTTATTATGTACCAAGTACTATGCTAGGCACTTCTTATATATTCTTAACTAATCCTCATAATAATACTATTTTTTTTTTTTTTTCAGACAGAGTCTCGCTTTGTTGCCCTGGCTAGAGTGAGTGCCGTGGGGTCAGCCTAGCTCACAGCAACCTCAATCTCCTGGGCTCAAGCAATCCTGCTGCCTCAGCCTCCCAAGTAGCTGGGACTACAGGCATGCGGCACCATGCCCGGCTAATTTTTTGTATATATATATTAGTTGGCCAATTAATTTCTTTCTATTTATAGTAGAGATGGGGTCTCGCTCTTGCTCAGGCTGGTTTCGAACTCCTGACCTCAAGCAATCCGCCCACCTCGGCCTCCCAGAGTGCTAGGATTACAGGCGTGAGCCACCATGCCCGGCCTCATAATAATACTATTAAGCTAGGCACTGTGAACATTACAGCTCTATTGGTAAGGAAGCAGAAGCTCAGAGAGGTTAAGCAACCTACCCAAGGTTTATAGCTAGTAAGTGACAGCTAGGATTCTGACTCAGCATTGAGTGATTTGAAAGTTTGTGCTTTTAACCACCTCACTCTTCTACCTTGAAAAATTTGGGGAATAAAGTTGTTAAATAAATTAAATACGGACAGATGAAAGAGCTAATAAAAGAATATGAAGTATGAGTTTTTCAAGAAGAATATTTGTTCTGCTTAGGAGAACAAATTCTTTCAAAGAATCCATTTACTTAGAAACAACTGCCCATTATTCATCTTTATTACTTAAAACAATCTGAATGGGTTGGGCCCTGTGACTCATGCCTGTAATTCTAGCACTCTAGGACGCGGAAGCCAGAGGATCACTTGAGGTCAGGACTGCGAAACCAGCCTGAGCAAGAGTGAAAACCCCGTCTCTACTAAAAATAGAAAGAAATTAATTGGCCCACTAACAATATATAGAAAAAATTAGCCAGGCATAGTCGTGCATGCCTGTTTCCCAGGTACTTGGGAGGCTGAGGCAGAAGGATTGCTTGAGCCCAGGAGTTTGAGGTTGCTGTGAACCAGGCTGATGCCACGGCACTCTAGCCCGGGCAACAGAGTGAGACTCTGTCTCAAAAAAAACCATAATCTGAAGAATACATAGTGGCATTTTGTTGGTATGAATTTTAGTTCTTTAGAATACATCTGTGTACTTAGATTTACTTTATCTCATTTGTCTTCTCTCAGTAAGAGAGACTGTAATGTGAAAGGCAGTTTTGTATGGCTAGTAGGTGGTATTGGTTGTTTTAATATCATACAATATCTGTTTCTCTTCCTATCATTTTTTTCTTATTTAGAACTATATTTTCATTATAAAATTTTAATGATCAGTTAAATTAGAAATTTGCCACATTACTGTCAGTTCTTCTCTATATACTGTTGGATTTGGTGGTAAAAAGCAAATTACAGAAATAATTTTTAGAAAAATAAGAAACAATAACTTTGGATCTTATTTAATATACTATTATAATAAACCAGATTGTGCTATTTAATTTATAGACTGAGTCAGATAAGCAGAAGGAAGAAATTTTAATTCACTTATTCACTAAATATTTATTGACAGTGGAACAAGTGTCAGACACTGTGCTTTGCACTTATCTTTTCCTTCTTGGAGCTTACATTCTAATAGGGGAACTGAAAAAAACAAAACAAATAAAACAGTCTGTTAGATAATGTTAAGTACTAAAGAAAAAAATACTTCAGGAAAAAGGAGTAGGCAGTGTCAAGTGGTTGCAGTGTTAGATAGGGTGGCCAAGAAAGCCCTCACTGAGAAGAAGACAATGGTGTGAAGATCTGAAGGAAGTAAGAGTAGATAAAAAAGTATATGATTTTATATATAGATAATTCTTTGCCTGTTTTTAGTAAATTCACAACATCTTTGCTTTAAATTATATTGTACCCCCAGTTAGATACAGACCTCTTGGAAGTTGCATGTGTTTTTTTCCAAAGCAGCAAAATGATACTTACACTTTTTGGGCCCGTGATGATGAATAATTAAGAATAATCATGAACAGTGATCCCATGCTCAGACATCTTAGTAACAAAGGTACCTTTCAGAAGTGACGACTAACACAGACTTTGCTGCTTGGGCAAGACCTATCAAAATCCTGCCCAAGTAGCAAAGTCTGTGCTAGTCATCACTTCTGAAAGGAACCTTTCCTTATTATCTATCTCATCTGTCTGGAATTCTCCCCACTGTAAACATTTTTTATACTTTTAGTATTTTTATGACATAATTACTATATCACAAGTTTTTTAAGATCATGAACCAGGTTTTTGTGGGGTTAGCATTTCTCACTCTTCATTAGACATAGTAAGAATATTTGTGTAGTGTTTTAGAGTTTATAGGTCACTTTTTACATCTCATTAAAGCCTTATAAATTCTTATAGCTATAAAGATATTAGTTATTATAAATAGCAATTTAATAGATGGGGAAAGAGGGCAGTGGGTAAGTATCAAATGGGTATTGAGGGACAGGATTGTGATTGTAATTAGGGATCTCTGAGTCTGGATTTTACCTCTTTATGCTGTGCTGTATTATCTCATAGTATCCATTGCATAAGTGCATGGATAGATACATGCATTTGGTGATGCATAAATTTTCTTTCAGTTACAATGCGTAGCTGAAATGCATACCCTGGATCCCTACTACTAATCTTTTACTCTGCTGTCTACTTTACGTGTTTTAAGAGCATGGTTTAGGCCTTGTGTAACAAATTATGTGTTTTTCTCCTTTTTCATATAGATGAACTGAAGCACATTATTGGGGCTGAGACAACACGGAAAGGTATTCTTCGTGTTTTTGAAATGTTTCAGCACAACCAGTTAAATAGGAGAATGGTTTATGTCTTCTTGGAAGGCTTTTTAGAAACCTTATTTCCACAGTATAAATTTCGTGACCTTTTCAACAAACTGCATTCACGGTCAAAGCAGATGCAGAAATATAAACAGAAACTTCAAACTACTCAAGCGCCTTCTTTACAGAAAAGGTGACACTCCAGTCTATGAAGCTGGTGTTCATTTTGTCCAGGACTAATGGTATGGACAGATCTTCTGGGGCTTAACTCATGTACTGTTGTGTCTGCACCAGTCTCTTAGTGTCTCAAAATAGATTATTAATACATCCATAAGTCTGTGGTTCTCATCCTCATCTGTAATCCAGCCACTACCAGGAGAGATTTCCATGTATTAAATGATTTGGTGCATATTTTGCAACATTGAGAGGATACTGCCCCCATCTCAAGCAAGAATGATGTCGATCTCTTCCGTTTCAAACTAGTCAGCATTCTTCAGCAATGACAAAGTGCCAGAGTGTGTATATGAGAGCTAAGGAAAGCACAAAACAATGGTTCACAGATAAACTGGCTAATCTAACAGTTGGAGACTGTAATGTATGATTTGGAGGAATTTGTTTTGCGTAATGATTTTGTAGGTCTGCGTCGGCATTTTCATATGGTGTGGGTTAGCCAGGTGAATGATCTTTGGATCTCTTTCAGGTCTGGAAAAAGTGACAGAATGCCCTTAAAGTATGAAGTAACCTTATACCCAAATTACAATTTTGTGACATAAAATAAAAGTGAGTTTAAAATAAAATCAATCAAAAAACAGAATTTGATTGGATTTGTTATTCATTGGTATAAAACAATTTTTAATGGATTCTTATATACTTTAAGGGCTCTATTTTGCTCTTATGGTACTTAAGTTTTCTTTTGGCATTCTGTGTACAAAAGGAAGCATGTGGTGGCTGTCTTTAAATTTCAAAATTATTAGTTTTTATCTTTAACAGATTATTGACTGTACAGAAGGGGGTATAATTTGTTGGAAGAACTGCCAAATACATTTTGTCCTTCTAAAAATATGGAAATTAAAAGAAAATAGTACTCTATTGAAAGTTACCATATGATAATTTTAAATTGTATGATCTAGACATGCCTTAGGTAACTGCAGAAATAGCAAATCAAAGGATTAATGAGCTTATTAGTCTTATGTAAACATACAAATTCCTAATTCTATTACAGTGTACATATATGAAAATAAATGAAAACAGAACTATAATATTTTTTAAAATATGCTTTTATTTATATTTCACATAATGTAAAATTCTACTAAATAAAGCTAGTAGGCAAAACCCCTCAATGTGTACATTTAAGTCCCTAAAACAATTTTATACCAACAAAACAAAATACCTTCTCCAGTTTTGGAGCCTCTGTATTTCCTATAGTTTTCTCACTCTTTATTTTGTCCATCTTGGAAGTTTTCATATCCCTTGTATGCAGGATTTCTGCATAGTTTTAAATACTTCCATTGACTAAGGGTTTGGATGTATCACTTTTTTGTTTTAAAAATATTTAACACTAAAACCTTAAAATAGTGAAGCTACTTATCAGACCACTGAGCCAAGATTCTGGTATTAAAAGAACGTCTGGGTGCTTAAGATAAAGGGACAGAGTATTGGTATCCCAGTTATTTGGGAGCTTTAAGATTGGAACAAGATATTATTGTCTTGTTTTCACTTAGATCCTACTTACAAAGTGAGGCCTATTAACAGAATAAAGCCTTCCTTCAAAGCTTTATAATAATAATCATATTTATTAATAATGCTGTTGTGCATACTTACAGTTTGCACATATTCAGCATGGGTTGCATGTCTTCGGAATAAAATAAATGAAATCCCTTTCATTGCAACTTGCAAGTGAGAAAAGACCATAGTGGCTCTGGTGGAAGAAGCATTTCTTCTTCTCAGTGTGTCTCCCTGCGCCAGCCCCTTCCTGAGCCCCAGGCTTTAAAATTGAGAATGTGTGAAACATGTCTGTAGAAGGCATCAGCATGACCATAAGTGCAATGATTTTCATATATACCCCTGCCCATTTCAAGTATATTTTTGACATGAATAAATCTAAGAGTATACAGAAGATTTCATGTAAGAGCCTAGTGTGTACATCAACCAGGGAAAGAAAGGTCAGGTAAGATTGTGAATTTTCAAACAGAGCCCTGCAAGATAACTTGCAATCATACCAAAAATTATTTGAGTAAATGGGTTTTTAAAGTAATTTTTGTTTAAAAGAGTTTATATTTCAAAAGCCGAAATGTCAAAGGGTAGTCTATGTAAACAGTAGTGCATCTTCTGTATGCACATCTGCGTTTTACATCAGAAAGCCGTGGTCATGCTAAAATTAGAGATACTTTTTGAATGACTTGGTCAAGCTGTGTGTAAAATATTTAATCCCTAAGTCAAGTACAGTGTACTATGTTTAATAAAAGTTATTACACTTAATGCATTTATTGCATATATGAATATATACATGAAGAGGCTTTATGTCTTCTGGTATTTGATTTTGAATGTGTTTTTAAGTCAGTGGTGCCTTTAGGCAAGAACTTTCACAATTAATCGTTCTTTGGGTTTTCTGATTTTCAGGTAACAAACTATTTAGAAACCATCATAGTTTATATTCACCTAAAAAATTGATTGTATGATTTAAGAATATCACTTAGATGGGCATTTCCTATAATTAGGGTGTTCTGAATAGTTGCTGAAAACAATTGTGCCATTGACCAATGGATGCACTTGGTTAGCCTTAATATTTTTTTTAAAAAAAAGCATTAAAAACTTCTTTGAATATTTCAGTTTGTTCATTTTAAGTTTGTGCTGCTGGTGTTTGGAAAAAATCAAATGGTTAAGTGCTACCAGAAAGTGTACCAATTTTTTAAAAAAATTAAGAACAATATAAATTTCACGATCTAAAATTTTAATTTTGTGCAATATTTTCATTTAATGCATGTGTATTTGAGTAATTGTAAAATAAATGAATTTTTAATGTTTTGAGATGTAGTTTAAACTGTCTTCTTAACCCAACAACTTAACATTCCGTTGTTGCTGCATCCTTTTATTTAAGGACTTGTTTTAAAAGTCTTTTTGTCACTCCTTGTAAAATTCTTTTAATAGTAGTAAATTTTGCTTATAGGAGCATGGCTCCTGTATTACAAGGGAAAAATATAAAGAGCACATTTTAGGATTATAATTGTTAAAAGATAACTTGTGCATATCATTGTACAGTTAAGTGTCAACTGTGTGCCTAACTGTTCTATCAATACTTTCCTTCTTTAACAAAGAAGAAAGAACAATCAGAATGTCAGTTATTTTTATTGAACTAAAAAGATTAAAAATTTTATTTGGTTTGTGTTATGTTCTGTCCATTAGAAAATACTAATAAAGTATTAACAAACATCTTTGTTGAGTTTATTTAGTAATCATGTATTTTTGTTACTTTAAAAGATGCTTGCTCAATAGTCTTATTTTTAGTATTCATGTGTATTTTGTTTCCATTTTAGAAACCAAACAATTCAAGTTCCACATTGATAGATAAGCCTCTTGAGTGATTACTGACTTAAAGTAACTGAATTTTATTTTTCCTTTTATGGGGAAAATAATTTATTACCACAGTATTAAAAAAACTTCCTGTTTCCCTATCATATAAAATTAATTTTCTCTAATTATAGAAAGATCTATAATTAGAAATCCAGTAACAGTTTTTATTAGATCTCATTTTTGATTCATATTTTGGCTGATATTTTAAACATCAGTTCTAAAAGGCAATAGATTTAGTATTCTGCAATGTAGCTATGCCTGGTTTGTCATAATATTTGCCTTCTTAGAGTTGTATCCACAGACTTCTCAGACATCAGATGTGATAACTGCTACTGCATAGGGGACTGTCATAATATTTCTTAAAATGCATTCTGTAAAATATTGGTCCATTTAAGATGTTCCTACGGGAAAAGTTTTATACTTCCATGTAACTTATGCAGAACTATTTGGTAACCAAAATGCCAAAATGTTCCTACATAATACAAATGATTGTATCAAAGGTTCTGAGAAGTTCTATAAGAAATCTGTTTAACTTTGCTTACCTAATGTCACAAACTTAGGTAACCACAGAATCTTTTGACAAACAGCTTGGGGATCATGTTTTCAAGGAATATAATTTAGAAAATCTTCAGTAGGGGAGGGGAAAAAAGGGTGAAGCATCTTTAGTTGGGGAATATAAACTGAACAGAAAAGCCAGTGGATTTGGGCCACAAAGATTTTTTTTTCCCTACCTACCATTCTAATGGAAAGTTCAGTTTTTAGAAGAAGAATATGGAAAATTAACAGCTGATTATATAGCAGATATTAAAGAGTGGAGCTTGGATCTGAGTACCAGAATAATGAACTCAGGGATAATGGAATGCATCTCATACAAAAAGTGGGAAAGATACTTTCAAGGATTTTGCTGGTATGGTCAAAAGAGTAGTAACTAAAAAATGCAAGGGGAAGAAAGAAACATCGTACAGTTTAGTTTATAAAATGTGCCAGACATTGACCCATCTGTATGTAATGGTAGATAATATGTTTGATTTAGGAAAACTTGGAGCAGCTGAGAATGAAAATGATACTTAATCACCTCATATATTTTACCAATGCAGTGCATGAGAAATGTATAAATGTTATATTTTAAGTTGGTAAATATGACCTTTTACATATCATCAAGAGTGGAATGAAACAATAGAACTGGAAGTCTGTGCTGGGAGTCTCTATGACTACTCCTTCGTGATTCACTAGGAGGTCACAGGGCTCAGGATATAGTCATACAGTGAAAATTACAGCAAATTTAGAATAAGAGCAAAGAGAAAAGGTACGTGGGACGAAGTCTCGGGGAAACCAGGGTCAAGCTCCCACTGTTCTCTGCCAACCAAGTCACACAAGATGCACTTAATTCCTCCAGCAAGGAGTTTTGACAACATATGTGAAATGTTGCAAACCAGGGCAGCTCATTCGAGACTTAATGCCTACAGTTTTTATTGGGGGCAGTGCATTTATGCTCCCTTTGCCTGGCACATGGCAAAATTCTACACTCAGAAGGAAAGACATATTCACCATACACTGTATTTTTCATACAAACAGTGTAGGCTTATTGAACCACGTTTATCAGTTTGGAGAATTGATGGAAACACCCCTAAAATATATGTTCTCAAATGAGAAAAGGGGCCAACCTTATAAGCAGGACTTTCAAAGGATAACAGTCAAGCCTTACTCTTCTGCGCAACCATATATCTTGATCAAAAGAAATGGCTAGCAGTGGTGAGACTAACACTGAAGGTCATTAAGATTTATCCTTGTGTTGAAGCCTCCAGACTTGGAAATGTAGCAGAGAGAATTTAGATGTAGATAAAAGGAAAAAACATTCAAGTAGTATTGTTATATATTGCAGTCCAAGAAACTGGAGGAATAGATTGTATTTCCAATAAAGATTACCATAGCAGTTGTATAGCACTTCACCTTATGAGATATAGGTACTGTTTTCTTCAGTTTACAGATGAGAAAACTAAGGCATAGAGTGGTTAAGTCAATTATCCAACCATTCACGACTGGTAGGTGGTCAAGCTGAAATCTCAACCTAGATATGCTGGCTCTAGGGTCTTTATCATGGCTTCTCAACAATGATGCTATTGGCCTGGCATGGTGGCTCACGCCTGTAATCCTAGCACTCTGGGAGGCTGAGGCGGGAGGATTGCTTGAGCTCAGGAATTCAAGACCAACCTGAGCAAGAGCTGGATAGACCCTGTCTCTACTAAAAATAGAAAAATTAGCCAGATGTAATGATGTGCACCTGTAGTCCCAGCTACTCTGGAGGCTGAGACAGGAGGATCCCTTGAGCCCAGGAGTTTGAGGTTGCTGTGAGCTAGGCTGACCCCTCGGCATTCAGGGCAATGGAGTTAGTCTCTGTCTCAACAAACAAACAAAAAATGATGCTGTTGACACTTTGGGCTACATAATTCTTTGTTGTGGGAGCTTTCCTGTGTATTCTAGGATATTTAGCAGCATCCCTGGGCTCTGGTCATTAGATGATGCTTTTGTAGCACCTTCTTCCCTATTGTGACGACCATATATGTCTCCAGACGTTGCCATATGATGTCAGGGGGCAGGAGGGTGGAGTGTGCGAAATTGCCACCAGTTGAGAACTGCTAACCTAAGCACTCAGAAAAACAGCGTAGAGACTAAAGACTGGATATCCGAGCATCTCTTTAAGCAAACACCTGACAAATGTGTGGCTTGCCTTGTAGGGAGAATCTTGTAAGTGGAATGCCTAACTCTGCCTTAAAGAAAGGCTGGGGGCAGCAAAACCAAATATTTTATTATCTCAGTAAGCACTCTGTAGTTGGAAAGAGACTTTGCAACCTGAAATCAAATGAGAAAAACAGGGCTTCTCAAGATGTTTAAAGATGTGAATGATTATATGAGAAAACTGCTGTTATACTCCCTCACCTGGCTAATTGTTAATTCAGTAAATTGGTAGTTGTGAAAGTTATTTTTCTTTCAAATAACTATTGTCCTTTTTGTCAGCCAGTCTTTCTAAAGCCTGAAAATTCCCTTGCAGTCTTCTTTGCAAGTAAACTCCATTCCTAAATACTCTTGTCTGAGTTTTCCTTTGACAGGTGGACGTTCCGGTGGGATGCCCCTGTGACTCACCCAGTGAAACAACTGCCTGAGAGATGCACCTCATCAGCTGTTTGCACTCAGGCTCACCTTGCCTCCAGGGATGAAGCTCATTCAACAATTAGAGCTTTTGCCCTTGCTGACTCCCTGCCCCACATCCTGTTCTTCTTGTGGGTCTTGGTCAAGTCTGGTTCTGGTTTTCATTAGTACACAGCTGCTTCACTTCTCAGTTGGTGGAAGCAATGTTGGGAAGCTCACTTTCTGAGTCTCTGTCAAGCAACCATTTGCCTTTCTTGTTTACCTGTCTCGAGGACTCTGAATACGGACTGGCATTTCAATCAGGCCAATAGCTGGTGTCACCTGTAGGATTAAGAAGTTTGTGTTGCAGCCTACAACCAGTTTCTTCTGCCAGTGGCAGAATCCTCCATGTTGCTTGTCTACTTACACGGTACTAGGAGCTTAAAAAAGCATTAAAGAAAAAGTTTTCATGCTTGCTGGAAAGAAAGCAGCTTCCTGCCATCCTTCATGTCTCTGATCTCCCTCCAATAAATTGGTAAGTCTTATTCTTTATTTTTGATTCATGGATGAAGTTGTAAAAGTGAGGCTTCTAGTTCTGTGTATGTGCGTTCATATGTGTGTGTGTGTGTACATGTAAGTGAAAAAAAAGCCTTTTCTCTCCTTGTAAAAAGTAGTTGGCCTTTTATAGATGTTTACAATTGTAATACATCTTGTATTTGTGGTTGGCATTCACTCACTTTATTGCCTTTCAACTTCTGGAAGTTAATTGATCCATTTATATGTACTGCCAGGGATATCTAATTCAAAGATACGGATTAACTATCAAATAGAGAAATGTATGCAGAGATTTAAGAAAAAAATGGAAATTAGTTCTACATAGTTTCTCTAGAGTAAAGATTTGAGACTTAAGAATTTTCCTTGGTTTTTATAACAGTGCTATTAGTGAGTATGTGTGTGTGATGTAATGAGACTGCAGATTAAATGGGAAAATTACTTCTGGCTTCTCTGGAGCTTCATGACTTCCCAGACAACCTGAAGGACACGTTGAGTAGCTTGAAGGTTTCTTTCTCCTTTCTTTCAAAAAAAAAAAAAAAGCCCCATAAAATAATGAACCAGATGGAGGTGTAAAAAAGAGCTTTATGTTAACAAACAAAACATACACATGTACTGAAATGGGAAGAAACTCAGCACTAAACTCCTCCAGAGTTCTCCAGTTTGACCAAGAGTTGGATAAAATTCTTTTATTGCATGAGTATGCAATATTTTCTAAATGTATTTGTTGACAGACTTACATGCCTTTCTTATCTCCAGAGAGAAATAATAAATTAGATTTTAAAGTCTCTTAAATTTGGCCAGGCACTATGGCTCTCGCCTGTAATCCTAGTGTTCTGGGAGGCAGAGAAAGGAGGATTGCTTGAGGTCAGGAGTTCAAGAACAGCCTGAGCAAGAGTGAGACTCTTGTCTCTACTAAAAATAGAAAAATTAGCCCGGCGTTGTAGTGCATGGGTGTAGTTCCAGTTACTCAGGAGGCTGAGGCAGGAGGATCACTGGAGCCCAGGAGTGTGAAATTGCAATGAGCTATGGTGACAGGACTGCACTCTACCTGGGAGGCCAACAGACCAAGACTGTCTCAAAAAAAAAAAGTGCCTTAAATTTAATGATGTACAAATTTTATGTATCAATAAAAATTACCCAACTCTTAAAAAAAGTGAAGTTTCTATAATTTGATATGTAAATGTAGACGCAGTTAAGGTAATATTACTAAACAAACTGGATACTTGAAAAAATCAGACAGGTTTAATAATTTTGATTTAAAACAACTCTCTGTCTTTACCCTGGTGTGAAAAGTACTCTAAAATTTCTAATTTATGCAAAATTTGGCTATGTTTTCTTATGAAAAGAATAATTTGAGTACCATAAATTTCCTACACTGATTTAATGGATCAAGCAAGATTTTTGTCTCCACAGAACGTTTATGTTTCCATAAAATATATGCTCAGCTAAATTAGTTTTCAACTGGGGCTTATTTTACCAATCATGGAACATTGTGGATTATCTGGAGATGTTTTTGATTGTCATGGCTGGGAGGTTGCTACTGGTATTTTAATGGGTGGAAGCCAGAGATGAACACCTTATATACCTCACAATAAAGAACCATTTGGTCCAAAATGTCAGTAGCACTGAGGTTGTGAAACCCTGAACTAAATTAAATTTTGGCTTTATAAAGTATTTATTTCTCTGATGTTACAGATTATAAGATGATGCTATATTGATATTTATTTCATTTATAATGCTATTGTAAAAAAAAATTGTCATACTGTTTTTGAAATTCATCTATGTTACATATATCAATAGTTCGTTCTTCTACTTGTTAATAGAATTCCATTGTCTGGATATACCACAATTTATCCACTCACCAGGTTGAAGGACATTCGGGTTATTTCAAAGTTTGAGTGGAAATTATTAAAGCTGCTATAAACATTGTTGTATAATAAAGAATTTGACTGGCTTTTGACCCTGGTTCTTGGGAGATAGACTCTAAATCCTTGGAATTTCCCTAGTAATAGGAATGTCTTTGTTATTCATGAGCCCCTTGGATCACCTGAGTTTATGCTAAGAAGATGAGATGATTTAGGATGGGAGCCTGGTCTTCAGAAATATGAACCATGCAATTAAGAGAACTGAGACTTTGAGCCCGCTGACTTCTACCGAGGGGAGGCAGGGTGGAGGTTGAGTTCATTCACATGGCTGATCAGTCATGGCTATGTAATGAAACCCCAATAAGAACTCTAAACAGAAAAAGTCAGTAGAGCTTCCTGGTTGGAGAACACATCATTGTGCCAAAAGGATGTCAGAGAACAAAATTTTAACACATTAGTTTTGAAGATCTAATTGGCTTTTATTAGCAATTCATGAAACAGGCAGTGTCCAATCTACAAAATAGAAAAGAGTGCCAATGAGCTAGACAGAGTGGGTGATTTTTATGGGCAGAAGAAAGCAGGAACAATAAACAAATAACGAATTGATCATTTCAAGGTTACTTTCCTAGTGGGGGTATAAACAAAATCCTGTTGGCTTGATGGAATTTGGCTATCATCTCTTTCTTGATTTCTCAGAAGGTTACATCTTCTTACAAGTAAGCAGCTTAGGTTTCAGTTTTGTGACATGGAACCTTAGCATAAGTAACTCCATTTTGAGCCTCTTGTCTTTTCTTTAACAAGGGTGACACACGCTGATTCCATGGGAAGAGTGAGTCGAAGCTTTGTGTTGCAGAACCTCACTTAGACCTTACTCTGTGTCTCTTCGTCTGTCTTGTCCTTTATAATAAAACTATAATCATAATTATAGTGCTTTCCTGAGTTATATGAGTTACTCTATTGAATTATTAAACCTGAGGAGGTTGTGGGAACCCCTGGATTTGTAGCTAGTTGATAAAAAATGCAGCTAACTTGGGTACCTGCAAGTACAGCTGGCATCAGAAATAAGGCCACATCTTGTTAGGGACCATACATTTAAGCCTGTGGAGTATGATGTTAACTCTGGGTGGTTCGTGTCAAAATTGTGTTACAATAGGCCGGACGCGGTGGCTCACGCCTGTAATCCTAGCTCTTGGGAGGCCGAGGCGGGCGGATTGCTCAAGGTCAGGAGTTCAAAACCAGCCTGAGCAAGAGCGAGACCCCGTCTCTACTATAAATAGAAAGAAATTAATTGGCCAACTGATATATATATATATAAAATTAGCCGGGCATGGTGGCGCATGCCTGTAGTCCCAGCTACCCGGGAGGCTGAGGCAGAAGGATCACTTGAGCCCAGGAGTTTGAGGTTGCTGTGAGCTAGGCTGACGCCACGGCACTCACTCTAGCCTGGGCAACAAAGCGAGACTCTGTCTCAAAAAAAAAAAAAAAAAAAAAATTGTGTTACAATAAACCAGTCTGTGTCAGAATAAACCTTCATGTACAACAAGTCTGTGGACATATGTTTTGATTCTCTTGGATAAATTTTTAGAAGTGGGATTGCTAAGTTATGTTCAATTCAGAAGACATTTTATTTATTTTTTTTTTTTATTTATTTTTTTTTTTTTTGAGACAGAGTCTCGCTGTGTTGCCCAGGCTAGAGTGAGTGCCGTGGCGTCAGCCTAGCTCACAGCAACCTCAAACTCCTGGGCTCCAGTGATCCTTCTGCCTCAGCCTCCCGGGTAGCTGGGACTACAGGCATGCGCCACCATGCCCGGCTAATTTTTTTTTATATATATATCAGTTGGCCAATTAATTTCTTTCTATTTATAGTAGAGACGGGGTCTCGCTCTTGCTCAGGCTGGTTTTGAACTCCTGACCTTGAGCAATCCGCCCGCCTCGGCCTCCCAAGAGCTAGGATTACAGGCGTGAGCCACAGCGCCCGGCCTGACATTTTATTTTTTTAACTCCTTCTTTGACCCATGGGTTATTTAGAAGTACGTTTTTTAATGTCTAAACATTTGGGGAATTTTTCTGTGTGTCTGATATTGATTTCTAGTTTAATTCCATTTTGGCTCGAGAGCATATTTTGTGTGATTTCAGCTCCTTTGAATTTGTTGAGGTTTGTTTTGTGGCCCAGAATATGATCTGTCTTGATGAAAGAATACATATTCTGCTTGTTGTTGGGTGGAGTGTTCAATGATTGTTGGTTACCTCAAGTTGGCTGGCTGTGTGTTCAACTGTATCCTTACCCAGTTGTTTTCTGTTTAGTCTTTCACTTAATGAGAGAGGAGGTTGAAATCTCCAAATAAAACTCTGATTCTGTCTCTGTCTCTTTTATTTCTCTCAGGTTTTGCATCATGTTTTTGAAGCTTTGTTTTTAGGTACATACATATTAAGATATTTATGTCTATATGATGAATTGCCCTATTTATTTATTGCCTCTAATGTTCCTCTTTATCCCAGGCAATATTCTTTTTTTCTGAAGTTTACTTCATCTGATATTAACTTTCTTTAGATTATTGTTTGAATGGTATATCTTTTTCATTGTTTTGCTTTTAAAGTCTCTTTGTCTTTATATTTTAGGGAAGGGATTGGCAAACTTTTTTTCATAAATGGCTAGATAGCTAACATTTTAGGCTTTATAGGTCATGTGTGGTTTCTGTCACATATGTATATAGTTTTTAAACACATTAAGAATGTAAAAGCATTCTTTGCTCTAACGGCTTAAAAAAATGCTGGAAGTTAGAGTTAGCCCATGGCTATAGTATGTTGATCCATGTTTTAACAGGTATCTTGTTGACAAGATAGAGTTGGCTGGTTTTTTTTTTTTAAACTCTGCCTTTTATTTTTTTTTATTTTTATTTTTTTTTGAGACAGAGTCTCACTTTGTTGCCCAGGCTAGAGTGAGTGCCGTGGCGTCAGCCTAGCTCACAGCAACCTCAAACTCCTGGGCTCAAGCCATCCTCCTGCCTCAGCCTCCCAAGTAGCTGGGACTACAGGCACAAGCCACCATGCCCGGCTGATTTTTATATATATATATTAGTTGGCCAATTAATTTCTTTCTATTTTTTTTTTATGGTAGAGACGGGGTCTCGCTCAGGCTGGTTTTGAACTCCTGACCTTGAGCAATCCACCCGCCTTGGCCTCCCAGAGTGCTAGGATTACAGGCGTGAGCCACCGCGCCCGGCTAAACTCTGCCTTTTAATTTGTATTAATATAATGTATTAAATGTAGTTAAACCATTTGTGTTTACGTTAATTATTAGTTTGGTTGAATTTAGATTTATCATCTTGCTAGCTATTTTCTATTTATCTCATTGGTTCTTTATTCTCCTTTTCTTGTGTATTAGTACTTTTTATGATTCCATTTTATATTCCTTAGTGCCTTAGTATTAGCTTTATGTCCTTTAAAAAGTTAGTGGTTCCTCTAAGGTTTGAAATATACAACTTTAATTTATCACAGCTTCCTTAAAATAATATTTAATAATATACTTTATGTATAGTCAAAGAATCTTAAAGCAGTATATTTCCAATTCTTCCTTCCTTTATTGTTGTCAGACATCTTATTTTTACATATATTACAAGCCCTATAGTAAACTCACTTACTGTATGTTAGTCAAATATGTATTCATTTTTACCACTTTCAGTCCTTTTCATTTCCTTGTGCAGATCCGAATTTCTATCTGGTAATAACTCCTGCCAGAAAAATTTTAATTTAACATTTCTTGTGGTACATGGCTGCTGCATTGAGTTCTCTCAGTTTTTGTTGTCTGTAAGAGTCTTTATTTCACCTTAATTTTTGAGCAGTATTTTCACTGTGCATGGAATTCTACAATGACTTTGCTTTTTTTAAATTATTACTTTAAATGTGCTGCTCCATAAATATAAAAAGATCAGTGCTTGCCAGGAACTTGGGAAGAAGGGAGGTAGAGATGAATAGGTGAAACACAGGGATTTTTAAGGTGGTAAAATTATTCTGTATGAAACCACAATGGTAGATACATGTCATTAGGCATGCAGCAAAATCCATACAGCTGTACAACACAAAGAGTAAACTTTAATGTAAACTATGGATTATAGTCTAATGATATAATCATTACCTTATATAATTATAATATGATTTCATTAATGACCTTAATTATTATTTTACAATAAGCAATTGTAATAAATGTACCACACTGACGCACAATGTTAATAATAGGAAAAACTGTGAGAATGAGGGCAAGGAGGAGGATGGGTTAGTTATATGAAACTATGTAATATCTCTCTTGCTCAGGGCTGAGTTTCTTGGGTCTATATTATGTCTTTCATTAGTTTTGGAAAATTATTATTATTATTTTGAGACAGAGTCTTTCACTCTGTTGCCCCGGCTAGAGTGCTGTGGCGTCAGCCTAGCTCGCAGCAACCTCAAACTCCTGAGCTCAGCCAATCCTTATGCCTCAGCCTCCCGATTAGCTAGAACTACAGACATGTGCCACCATGCCCTGCTAATTTTTTCTATATATTTTTAGTTGTCCAGGTAATTTCTTTCTATTTTTAGTAAAGATGGGGTATTGCTCTTGTTCAGGCTGGTCTCAAACTCCTGACCTTGAGCGATCCTCCCACCTCGGCCTCCCAGAGTGCTAGGATTACAGGCATTAGCTGGAAAATTATTTTTATATATTTCTTGTATTTTGTACTCTTTTTCTGGGACTCCATTACTCCTATGTTCTATTGATGGTGTCCTACATTTCTGGAATTTTTTTCCATTCTTTTTCCTCTTTGTGTTTAATCCAAGAGAATTGATTCATCCAGTCTAGGGGATTTCTATTGGGTGGATATTTAAGAACAGACCACCTAAGAAGTCAGCTTTGGGTCAACAGCCATTTTGTTGTCCATTTGCCTGGGGCAGCGCTTTTGGTATGAAGCATGGATGCCTGTAGCTGATTCTCTCAGCAGGGCATCACAGGCAGTGAGATTTCTGATGGAGAGGTGTCATAGGCATGGCCAACATCGAAAGTATGGCAGACTTTTGTCCATTATAGATTACAAGGGAGGGCAATAGGAAAAGCAAAATCATTTTTGCTTTGGGAGAAAGAAATCAAGATAATTTTCAAACTCATGTCTTAAAACAGAGAAATGTTGTTCAAAAGCTCTGAGTATAGGCCGGGCGCGGTGGCTCACGCCTGTAATCCTAGCTCTTGGGAGGCCGAGGCGGGCGGATTGCTCAAGGTCAGGAGTTCAAAACCAGCCTGAGTAAGAGTGAGACCCTGTCTCTACTATAAATAGAAAGAAATTAATTGGCCAACTGATATATATATAAAAAATTAGCTGGGCATGGTGGCTCATGCCTGTAGTCCCAGCTACTTGGGAGGCTGAGGCAGAAGGATCGCTTGGGCCCAGGAGTTTGAGGTTGCTGTGAGCTAGGCTGACGCCACGGCACTCACTCTAGCCTGGACAACAAAGCGAGACTCTGTCTCAAAAAAAAAAAAAAAAAAAAAAAAAAAAAATGCTCTGAGTATACATAGGAGTTTGTAGGAGAGAGTTACTTCCATTTCACCTAGCATATATTTAAGGCAGAATTAGGAGAGAATTGCCTCTGAGGAGGCAGTTTAAATGATAACCTATAATCTTGCAGTTAATAATCTGAAGATTAGACACCAGGTCTAGGTTCCTATCACAATGGAATCACACATCCCACCAAAACTGTACTTGTCTGAAGTCAGTACGTAGAAACAGCTTTTAAGGAATTCACTAATTAATCCTCTCTACTGAAGGGTAATTGTGGGGAAAGATAATCCCTTATTAGTGTGGTGAGACCCTGCCCTGACTACTGCTACTTGTAGCTGACTTGAGCTTTTTCACAGTGAGGCAACATATGCAGTGAAGGAAACAAAAAGAAAAGGGGCATTGGAGTAAAATTCTCCTGGCCAAAACAGTAGTTCTGTAACCCACTGGCTGTGTGACCCTAGTCACTGACACAATCATTCTGGGGCAGGGGCTAGTTTGAGCCTCAGCTGTGCTCATTCTAGAATTAAGGTGCTTTGGGGTACATATAATTGATGTATAGAGAAGGCTGTAAGAACACTCTGGAAGAGAATGTGTTTTAAAGCAGTAGTCCCCAATTTTGTTGGCACCAGGGACTGTTTTCATGGGAGACAAGTTTTGGGTGGGGGCGGGCAGGGGGAGGCAGGAGATGGTTTCAGGATGATTCAAGTGCATTACATTTATTGTGCACTTTATTTCTATTACTATTACATTGTAATGTTTAATGAAATAATTATACAATCACCATAGGGTGGGGACCCCTCTTTTAAGGGAAGTGAGAGGGAGTCTGAAATAGAAGCTTGATCAAATAACACTGCCCCATTGATCAGAAAAGAAGAATAAAACAGAGGGCAGGGTCTCAGAGACAGGCTTTTCCAAAATCTCTGCAAAACCTTGGAGTCACATGGCAGTTATTTGAGACGCATGTAGGCAAGAGTGTAGCCCAGAGATGAAACAGAAATGAATTCTCCTTGCTTCAGCAGAACAGCTTTGGTGCACCAGGTGTCTGGAGAACAGAACACATCTTGGGCACCTGTCAACCACTGACAAGCCCAGTGCCGGTGGACATGAGGTCCAGCAGGGCTCTGTGCCCCACCTCTTCTCCCTGTATGTATTTCTTTGAGAGTTAGTTTCCTGTTAGACTAAGTTGTTTGTTTTTCTTGTGAGACTTTTCATCCATTAGGAGTTAACCTTTCTAAGTGATGTCCACATTCTTTTTATTTGCTATTTTTTTCTATTTATTTATTTATTGACAAGATTTTGCCCTGTATCCCTGGCTAGACTGCAGTGGCATCATCATAGTTCACTGCAACTTCAAACTCCTGGCCTCAAGTGATCCTTCTGCCTTAGCCTCTCAAAATGCTAGGATTATAGGTGTGAGACACCATGCCCGACCCACACATTCTTTTGCAAGGCCATTTGTATTTCTTATGTTATTGCTGAGCTTTTACATAACACTGGGAGATTTTCATATATGGATAAAACAGCATCAAATTAGTAAGTGGTAAAAAAAAAATATTTAAAGATTCTGTTCCTTCAGTCCATATGCCAGCTGGTACTTAGAGCCCATCTTCTGGTCTTGGTGCTGTGAAGGGTTCAGTGATAGAGCCTTTAATTTATGGAGTCATTTAATTCATTTCTGTTGAGCCATAGTCATGCAGATAAGCTTACTGAGAGTCAGTTTACAACTTATGAAAAACAATTAGGTAATTTTACATTTTATCTTCTAACTGTACTTTAGAGTGGCCCTTCAGATTCATGAGGCTACTCTTTATTGATGGCTGACATGCCTTTTCCTGAACAGCAGTTCAATAACGGTAGGCCCACAAGGGAGGAATGGGATATCTATCACTCATTTAGTTGGTCTTCAAGTCCTGTTCCTGCTTTGAGTCTGAGTGTAAAGGCTGTAATATAAAAGATTAGGTCAAAATGAATCAATCAAGAACACTGAGAGCACAATGTGTCAGGAACTTGGGTACTGGCACCAAGAGGCAGCTCCTTGGCACGGACGGAACTTAGGAGTTTGCAATCTGGGCATAGAAATGCGACAATGAAGCCCTCAGCAGTCATGGCGCGGTACCCTCTGCAGGCATTAATCAGCACAACACTGAACAGTGGAGGAAGAAAAGGCTGAAAGCTAAAGAGTAGTCAAGAAGACCAGGCCAAGGAACACATGAGGTGCCTCCTAATAGAACAACGTGGGGGGAGTTTGAGGCATCTCTGTGTCCCCCAGGTTAAGTGAGTAGAGCCAGAGAACCAGTCACTCATGGTTATATTGCAACCCAATGTTTATCTGCCGCCTGTGCTAGCAATGCTTATTTTGGGTTGTTGTGGCTCTTCTCTTTAGAATTGTTGCCTTTTGGTCTCCTACTCAGAATTTATAAATCCTGGGGCACATGAGAGATACTTTGGTGTATGACAAACCAATCAGTGCTGTTGTGATGAAAACTTGCAGCTTTCTAAATTCTAATAAAAAGCTAAGGCTCAATAATAGATAATCCTCTAACAATAAATTAGAAAATAACAATAAAGGAAAAGTCTTTTTATACCTATAGTTCAAGTAGTATTTGAAGCGTTTGGATCTTAAAGGACATGATCTTTAAATCCATCCACAGAGCAGGATAGTTAAGCATTTAAGCAACAGAGCCTGCTGCTCACTTGGAAAATCTTGCAGCAACAGGTGCTATTTCTTTTTCTCTTCAGCACATGAAAAGATCAAAGAAGTATGAAATGTGCCCTAATGCAGCTGAGCTGCTGATCGTACACAAAGAAATGAAAAACTCTCATGGAGTTGTGAACAAATGCCCTTTGACACCTGTTTTTGTCATCTTGGTTTTTCTTCCCACGACATTTTACACCTCCTCCTAATTTAATTTGTGTCTGGACCCCTCCTCTCCCAGCTGTCCAGGCCTAGACAGCACACGCACATTCCAACTGGGTTACTGCAGGTTAACATGGGGTAGGGATTGAGCCAAGAACATTGGCCAAATCGTATGCAGGCCTTGAGCCCTAGCACTTACCCTGCCTTGTGCCACTTTGAGCTGGTAACTTGAGACGGCAGGTCTGACATGGAGTCTGCAAAATTCAAAAACTATCAGAAACTTTATCCCATTTAAATAGGGTTTTCTAGGGAGCCTGAAGGAACTTTGGGTCTATATGAAAAGTGACTTTGGTTGGAGTAGCCCCTGTGACGTTCTCACCATCCTTCTGAGTCAAGCTGCCATTTTGCTGCAGTTTCTGGGGAATATGGGCAGATCCTGGCAGCTAAGAGCAGACACACACACCAAGCTGTGAGTATGGAAAACGGAAAATGTCATGGAAAATTGGGAAGTTGGATTTTGGTCTCACACTTCCACACAATGCCAAGGAGATGTGAATGGGCAGTGGTAGTATAATTTCTCTTTTGGGCCACAGACAATGGGAGTTTAATCCTAATCCTCATTACACTGTCTTCCAAAGGGAGGTGTGAGGTACCTGTAGAGCTGAGCAGACAGAACAACATGAATTTGAAAATCTCAAAAACTGAGTGGCACAATACTCCATCATCAGGGGCAGTGCTTCTCTAGATCTGTTTTCTGCTGTAACACCGCTGTTAATTATTTCTGTGACTTCCCCAGGATGATATGAAAAGGGATGTTCGCAATAACATGGTACATTAGACAGGCCATAAATTTATCTCCAGGACTAAAATAATACTTGAGTGCAAAAGCAAAGGCCTGTGCTGCCTCATAAATTAACAGTGTAATCCTCAAAGGGACAAAATAAGTCCAGAAATAATCCAAAATGCCTAAGAGAATTCACTCTATGATTAAAAAAAAAAAAAGGTATCTCAAATCAGTGGGTCAAAAGGGGCAATTTAATAATGGGTGCTGTGTCAAATAGCTCATTCATTGTGTATATCACAATAAAATACATTAAAAATCATGTTTAAAAAGAAACCCGAAAAGCGCCAGAAGAAAATATTGGGGAGAATTCCTTTGTATCCTTGAAGTGGGGAAGATCTTTCAAATGACGACACAAATCCCAAAATCATAAAATAAAAGGTTAATTTAAGTACATAAAAAATAATGTTTGCATGGCAAATTATATCGTAACAAAAGCCAAGTGACAAATTGGGAAAAATATATCACCAAGACTAAACTCTTAATACATACAGATCTCCTAGAATTCAATTGAAAAAAAGATTTATTTTAAACACGAAGGCAGCATATTATACACATTATGCACCTTGCCTTTCAAGCCAGTGAGAGCATCTGCATACTTTTTCACAGCTGTGTTTCATTGGAGGTATCACAGTTTATTTGCCAGTCCCCTATTGATGAACATATGAGTTTGTTTTTTCTAATATTTTGCTGTTAAATAAGTTTACAAAAAGAATTGTGATGTTCAAGAGCTTAGACTCTGAAGTCAGATTGCCTATGGATTCGATTTTGGCTCAAATGTCCATTTCAAGCTACTTGATTTTGGGCAAGTTAGTTAACTTCTTTGTTTTCTCATTTGTGTAATGGATTTGAAGTTAGTAGTACCAACAACATGAGATCGTTGTGAGGATTCAGTGTGTTAATATATAGGTAAAGGACTTAGAATAATACCAGGCCTATAGCAAGTCCTATGGAAGTGGTGTCTGTTATCATCAATCACTATGTGCAAACAATAGAAATTTTACTGACTTTATAAACTTCTGCTTTTATAATGTTTAGGACTCATAGTAAGAGAAAGAGAACTTAAAAAGGAGAAGCTGTTTCTTAAAGGCAAAAAGTAAGGTCCAATAGTGAGGGAATAACTCTTACTGTTTCTTACTTTTTAGTGAAGAGCTGCTTTAAAATGCATCATGGCAGGTACCAGCCTAGGTGTCAGTAAATTCCAGCAGCTCTGGAATCTGCATTGCAATAAGCATGCCAGGGAATTCTGCTGCAGGTGGGCCCAGACAACGTCTTAAGAAAATACTACTGTCCCCTGGGTAGATGGTACTCAAATTTTTAAGTATGCCTTAGGGAAATTGATCAGGTTCAAGTTTCATAAAAGATAAGCCACAGTTTAGCTACAGTAACCAACACCAGAGGAGAAATTTTCAGAGTGTGTCACTTGTTTATGTGTTGCATTCTAATTTATATTGTAGGTCCTTGGAATCAGAGAATTTGATTTCCAGTTTGTCCCCTAAGTTCAGGACATAGTCTTGTAACACATTCTTGTTAATATTTTAATGCTGGTTTGAGCTACTAAAGAAAGAGGGAAGTTCTAATGCTTGCTTTAAGATTTCTTGTTGCCCTCCAAGACAGAGATTGGTAGTTTAAAAGAAAGAGCACAGCATTGTAGTCAGTCACATCCCAGCTCATCAATTACTAAGCTGGGAAATGTTGGGAAAGTTACTAAACTTCTTTGGAAATCAATTGCCTATGTTATATTAAATAATATCAGGATGCTAATGCTATATAGAACGTCAACAGTTATTCCAATGACTAGAGACCATGTTCATAAAGAGGATGCCATGCATCAGGTTCTCAATTAAGGGTAGATATTATTTGATTAAAGCTGACTTTTCTAAGGGATTCTCCTCTTGTCTGATGCCCCCTCCTGGATAGTCCAGAAGCTGAATTAAGCAAGTGTCAGCATCACTTGCCTGACTAAAGATCATGTGGCCAGAGGCAGTGTTGTAGGAAGAGTCTGAAATCAAAACCAGAGTCAGTCTAACCAAAAAGAAAATTCAGGTGGACACCAGAGAAATCAGATAAGGGTGGAATGCAGAGCCTGGAGGAATTGTCTGAATAATAACATAAATTATTATAATTACTCTCTGTTGATATTTACATGTCAAGAATTTATATGCATTAGCCCAGTTAATCTTTACCAAAATTCTATAAGACATGGGAGCAAATCTTAATGGACGTTGATTAGGCAACAGTTTCTTATATATGGCACCAAAAAACATAAGGAGCAAAGAAAAAATAGATAATTTAGACTTAATCAGAATTTAAAATTTGTGCTTCAAAGAGCACTATCAAGAAAGTGAAAAGACAACTCATAGGAAGAAAATATTTGCAAATTATATGTCTGATAAGAGATTTGTAACCAGAATATATAAAGAACTCTTACAACTCAATCATAAAGAGATAAACACCCAATTAAAAGATCTAAGTAGACACTCCTCTAAAGAATATAAATATATACAAAATAGCCAGTGGCCCATGAAAAGATGCTCAACATCATGGGTCAGTAGAGAAATGGAAATCAAAACCACAATGAGATAGTACTTCATTTCCACAAGGATGGCTTGAATCAAAAAGAAAATAACAAAGATATGGAGAAATGCACTGTTGGTGGGAATGTAAAATGGTAGATGTGTAACATAGAGTTACCATAAGATACAGCAGACAAAGCCTGAATGATAGGATATCTGTTTACAGCATGGTTTATTGAACATTTTAAGCCCACCCTTGAGACCTACTACTCAGAAAAAGAGATTTCTTTCAAAATATTACTGCTTATTGACAAAGCACCTGGTCACCCAGGAGCTCTGATGGAAATGTACAAGGAGATGAATGTTGTTTTCATGCCTGCAGGTCAAGGATCAAGGAGTCATTTTAATTTTCAAGCCATATTATTTAAAAAATGTATTTCATAAGATGATAGCTGTTACAGAGTGATTCCTCTGATAGATCTGGGCAAGGCACATTGAAAACCTTCTGGAAAGGATTTGCCACTCTAGATGCCATTAAGAATGTTCATGATTCATGGGAGGTGGTCAAAAAGTCAACACTCACAAAAGTTTGGAATAAGTTGATTCCAGCCCTCATGGATAACTTTGGGGGGGGGTTCAAGACTTCAGTAGAAGAAGGAAATGATGATGTGGTGGAAATAGCAAGAGAACTAGAAGTAGAACTTGAACTTGAAGATGTGACTGAATTGCTGCAATCTCATGATAGCTTTGAACAGATAAGGAGGTGCTTCTTACATATGAGCAAAGAAAGTGGTTTCTTGAGATAGAATCTATTCTTGGTAAAGATCCTGTGAACATTGTTGAAGTGACAACAAAGGGTTTAGAATAGTCCATAAACTTAGTTGATAAAGCAGCAGCAGGGTTGGAGAGGAGTCATTCCAATTTTGAAAGAAGACTCAAATGCTATGAGTCAAATGCTACCAAACAGCATCACATGCTACAGAGAAATCTTTTGTGAAAGGAAGAGTCAGTTGATGGGGCAAACTTGTCTTGGGAAGTTGCCACAGCCACCTGACTCTTTAGCAACCACCATTGTCATCAGTTAGCAGCCATCAGCATCAAGCACAACCCTCCACCAGCAGAAAGATGACCACTTACTGAAGGCTCACGATCGTTAGCATTTTTTAGCAATAAAGTATTTTAAAATCAAGGTTTGTGCATTTTTTAGACATAATGCTATTGCACACTTAATAGACTACAGTATAGTGTAAACATAACTTTTATATGCCCTGGGAAATGAAATTTGTGTGACTGGTTTTATTGCTGTGTTTGTTTTATTGCTGTGCTATGGAACCGAACCCACATTATCTCAGAAGTATGTCTGTACTAAAAATCACTGAACAGTATTTTTTAAATGTGTGCATTTTATGGTGTGTGAATTATATCTCAAAGTTATTGAAAATCAAAATGTTTAAAATTTCACGAAGTAGAGGTTGTTTCTATTTAACAGATAAAGTTACCTGAAGCTTGCCGAAGGCCCCACTGGCCAGGATTCAGAAGCAGTCTGTCAACTCCAAAGCTTAGATTCTTGACTATAATGTTCTAATGTTATAAGGCCTTCCTGAGCTAGAGACAAAGCTGCAATAACTTATAAAAGGGACCTGTGGTCTTAGACCTGCCAGGGAGGGAGCTGTATCTTAATGGGTAGGCCTGGCTTCTAAGAAAGTGTTCCGCCATGATACTGGTTCACTATTTCAGTAAAGGAGTAATCTCAGGTTGCTGAAATTATTGTTGGTTGTGAAGACTTTGATGAGACAGACTGAGTGTAGGGCACAGAAAGCTCTCTCTGTTCCATTGCAGAGAACATTTACTGGGATATGCTGAGTCCAGATGCTCTGAAACTTTATTGTATTTCAGCAGCATCTGATGATCTTGTTGAAAAATGCAAATATCCAGGCTCCACTCCAGAGATGCTGAATCAAAAACTGAATATCATAGTCTGGTGATTTTTGTCAGCTGGGTAGATTAAGGCCATAGAATCTGGCGATAACTGGTGGGTTTCTGTAAATAGAAATGGTTAACTAAGGAGCTTAGTGAGCAAAGGAGCTTAGCAAGCAATGGGCTGCTGTTTGCATGAAGCTGAACCCTGGCTCTTGTCTGTGGAGCTCAGGATGCTTTGCTTCAACTGCGGAACCACGACAGTGGCCTGAGGAGTAACTCGTTCGTCTAGGGGGATCCAGTTACATGTTTTGACTATATTGGTGTAAAAATAATTTGTCCTTTTTGAAAGCAACTCAAATAATCAAGAAAAATATGAAGTCTTAATCCCAAATCTTCATTCCAAATCTTTATCCCAAATCTTTTCACCAGAGAAAATCACTGTTTTATACTTCGATGAATATAATCCCAGATATTATATACATGGCTTTGGGTCTGAGTATATGCAGAGATGGTCTTACACAACTTTACATCAATGGGATCAATACATGATATTTTATAAACTTGCTACCAATATCCTTGGGACCCTCATGTTTTGGGGAGAAAATATTTCAGTTTTAAAAAGAAAAAAAACCTTGGCTTTATTCTCTATAGTTTCATAACCGTCACCATCCTATATGAAGCATATAAAGCCCAGTCTTAAAATGCCTGTCCCAAATCAACAGACAGCACAGTTTTCATTGATGCTTATGTGTCATTACTCTTTCCCCTCCGTGTACTACAAGATTTATTTTTTAAAAGAAAATAGTTAATTTCTACTTTAAATTCTTAGCAGTGCTGGAAATATTATGGTCAAAAGAATTTTATGAATGCTTTCTAGAAGCATGAATGTATACAGGTCCTTAGAAGTAAAAATTGTGGTGTTTGAGAGTTTATAAATATTAAGTTAATTTTTTTTGTATGTGGAGAAGGACAGAATATTAGTTTTTTGTCACTGAGTTTTCTTGGCAATTCTAAAATTCTCTTAGGGCAAGAATCAACTTACAAGCTATTCTCTATACCTCATACCTATATCTCTATACCTCATACCTATATCTCTATACCTGTAATAAACATACACTGAAAATATACCCAATACATATTCACTGATAGAAATTCTAGAATTTTTCAAAGTCAAGTTTTATGTCCCAGTAATCATTCTTCCAATCTTCAGGAAACTTGACAGATTATTTTTTGCTTTTACCCTGGGGGATGCCTACTTGAGACTGAAATTCTTGATTCTAATTGAGAGGAAGGGGTAAGTTGGTCTAAAAAAGAAATTAGGTGGAAGAAATTTTGTTTCGTAACATGTTTTGTTTTGAAATTTGTCCTAAAAATATTAGTTGTTTCTTAAGAAAAATGCTCAACTTGATCAGCAGAAATAATGAGAAAAAGCAAATCTTTTTATTTATGGTTAAATGTATTAACTATTATCATAATAAGGATTAAGGAAACATCTTGAAAAAACTGACAGAAACCTCTTATGCTAAATGGTAGGATATTTAAATATAAAGATATATATTTGACACTCTCCCCACCTCAAACATATAACTGCCTTTTCCCACTGTTTATATGACTCCATATTCTTTTTTTAGAGGTATATTCCTCCCTCTAGAAAGTATTAAAATTCTCTTGGGATGTCTATAAATAAGCAAAAAAATCCATTTTTACTTTCAAGGGGTTTTGCATGTAACTTTTCTGCTTGTTACCACCTCCACCCTTGTAATGGGAGAACTTGATAAAAGTGAAAATTAAACTTTCTTTTAAAAGCATAGAAATAGCAATCACTTATTAGAACATTTTCCATTTTATGTGCCCCCAAGGAACCACCTTGGCTCACAAGTTCTACTAACCCAGCGGGCCCCAGCCTTTTTGGCACCAGAGACCTGTTTCCTGGAAGATAATTTTTCCATGGAACTGGGGGAAGGAGGAGGTTTCAGGATGGTGCAAGCGTGTTATGTTTATTGTGCACTTTATTTCTGTTATTATTACAGTGTAATATATGATGAAATAATTCTACAACTCACCATAATGCAGAATTAGTGGGAGCTCTGAGCTTGTTTCCCAGAGAGAAAAATAGAAAAATAAAAGTGTAAATTGACATTAATAGTGCTGGGCATGCCCTAATTTCTGACCAAAGAATATTGTCAAATGAGCTTAAGAGACCCCTTTCATATTGGCACCCACACGTGGACACCACAACTGAATAAAAAAAACTCCTGCTTATGCAGAAAGAATTCTCGAGATTTTCCTTTGAATGTTGCACCTCTGTGCCACCAAACGTTGGGGTAAGAACTCTTGGCTTGATCGCCCTTCACACCGATATGAATATTGGAATGACTGGATTGGAACCGCAAATAAGGATATTCAGGCTTTATGGGTGTCCACTTATTTAGAGGGAGATTCTTAATTTTCAGGAAAAGTATACGTTTATAAGATCTTTGAAAAGAGGCAGTGACATTTGCATAGGCCACTGAGTTGCATTCAAAGGGAATAGGCGGGCTCATGGGCTGGTTCATGTTGCTCCTCTAGGGATTTCACTGCCATTCTGAGATTATGGCTGAAGGCAGTTAAATTGCTTAAGGAGGTGTGGGCGCTACCTAGAGGATCGGAAAATGTTTGGAAATAGCATTAGGAGAGGGAAGAGAATGGAATTCACCACTGTCCACTTCTATGTGCTGGAATGTCAGTAGCATCAGGGCTGCAGCAGGCAAACCAGGAGCAGTGTAGGCATCGCAAAGGGAACAAGGGTTAAGGTATGACAGTCACTCAGCCACTTTGCAATGATGCCTCCTAAGGTGACCACCATTAGATAATAACCATTACGGACGTCTTTTGTAAATTTGTTGAAATGTAAGATCTTTTAGAGACCACCAAACAAAGTACATTTTCAGTTCCAAAAATATAGCATAATTGGAAATGTACATATAACTATACATTAAGATAAATTTTTCAATACATTTGCAGTCCTTTCACTAGCCTCTGACTAGGTAATTTCATTTCTGTGTTTCATTTACTCTTAAGAAATTAGTGTAGGCCGGGCACGGTGGCTCACGCCTGTAATCCTAGCTCTCTGGGAGGCCGAGGTGGGCAGATTGCTGGAGGTCAGGAGTTCGAAACCAGCCTGAGCAAGAGCAAGACCCCGTCTATACTAAAAATAGAAAGAAATTAATTGGCCAACTAATATATGCATAGAAAAAATTAGCCAGGCATGGTGGCACATGCCTGTAATCCCAGCTACTTGGGAGGCTGAGGCAGCAGGATTGCTTGAGCCCAGGAGTTTGAGGTTGCTGTGAGCTAGGCTGACGCCACGGCACTCACTCTAGCCTGGGCAACAAAGCGAGACCCTGTCTCAAAAAAAAAGAAAAAAAAAAGAAAAGAAATTAGTGTAAAAACAGATGAGCAATTTTAAATTACAAAATACAATACAAATATATGACCATCATTAAAGTTATGATAGCTCTGAGAATCTGAGAGAGTGGAATCTTTGACAATCATTGGGCTTCCTGAGATATTTGAACAGTATGGTTCATTATTGAATCTTAAGTGCAAGATGAGATCCTGAATGGAAATATCTTTTTACCACAACCAGCTAAAGCCTATGCTGAACCCCACAGTTCAAAGGATGAGAGTCTAAAAGTCGTTTGATAGACTGAGATGAACAGGCTGAGTTGAGTGTAGGGGCCTAGAGAAACCTTTCCCTCTGCTCTCTGAAGGTTTGCTGACAATGAACTGACAAGAGATGGATTAATGGGGAAAAAAAGGCATACAAAAATAATTTTTCATGCATAGCACAGAGTAATCACAGAAGAATGATTACCCAATAACCAAATGGGGTACAGGTGCTTATATACACTTATTGGGGAAGGGGAGATTAGGGACATAGGAATAAATGATTTTCAGAGGAAATGAATGAACTCAAAGAACAATGGCCTAGAATAAAGTTCCTCTGAGCTCTAGGGCAGGTGGCAGAAATTGGGGGAACTTCACTGTGAACAGGGTTGTCTTACTATGCAGATAATGTCTCTCAGGTAATCTCTTGGAATCGCTCTCAGAAGAATAAATGAAAAATCTGTCTGGATATGATGATAACTCTCTTTCTCTTCTCTTCTTTGGTGTTTGATCTTTCCTGGTTATTTGATGAGATTCCTAGGGAGGAGTCTTAAAAAATTGCATTTCTTTTGAGAAGAATTTCTTCTTCATCAAATAAGGAAATTCTAGAGAGATTTCCTTCAAGTCCTTCAGCAAAGATCAGAGAAACTGGAAGGTAGAGGAAGGATAGAGACCTTGAGGCTGCTGCTTTGGTTCAGCATGTCAGGGTGCTATATTTTGCAGTATTGTTTTCTAGGCCCCAACATGAGACACCACTCTGCGATGAAGCATATTTGAAGCATATGTGTAGGGTCCTAGTGCACATTATTGTTAGATAGGGTAAAAGAGGGATTAGTCCATCCTGACAGTTTTAAAATTAAACAGTAGTATCTAAAGCAACAGGACTGACTTCTGGCAATAGTTTATTGAAGACACACCCCACACAGACTCACTGAGTACTGTTAGGTCCAGAGCCAAGAGAGAGACACACGAAGCCTCATGTGTAGCAAATGCTATTTATCTAGAGCATCTGGGTGCAGATGGGTGGAGGCCGAAAAAGGCTGCCACGAGAGAAAAGGGGAGAGACTTGGGTTTTATAGAGGGTTTTTCTGGGAGGAATAAACAAATTCTTTTCAAACAACTAGGAGGGATGGGGAAAGTAAGTTCCCTTCTTGCATTCCATTTCTTTATCTCCCTAGGGGTCTGACAAAGACTACATGCTTAATACACCCCTAGGAAGGGGAGAGGGGTGAGTTTTATAGGAGTTTTGGATGGAAGTTTGGGGAGGGTGAATTCTTTAAGCCTAATAAGTACATCTAGGGATGCTAGACAAAATAAGTGAACACTGGTTTTGAGATGCTGGTCTATTACCAGGCAATCAGAAATTAAGGCACCAAGATCCCAGAGAGAAGGGAAGTCACCGAAGTGTGTACTTTCCCTCTCAAAATGTTAGTTGATTTGTGACACCAAATTGGGATGCTAAGAAGCTAGAAAACTGAGTAGAGCTTTGAGCTATCTCATCTCACAAGGGTAGGGAAATTTAAAATAGTAGGATTCCAAGGTCTACCAAGTGGACCTTGTTGGATCACTTGGGAAGTAGGGAAAACACCCATACTTGCAGTAACAATGCCCAAAGGGGCTATACCCTAGGAGAAAGAGTAAATTAGAAAAATACCAGCCTTTGTAAAGATTGAAACCTGGCTTTGAAACAGCTAAAGCCCAGACTGGATTATGGTGATCTGTCCGTATTGTGCCCATCCACCCTCCCATCCCACCCCCAAAAGGTAAAATAAATCCTCTCTGGGGGAGTATAACATCAGCCAGAGACTCACATTATCTCTAGAATCTTCTATTCAATTCATTTATCTTGTTATGCAAGAAAATAGAAAAAATGACTAAAAACACAACAACAACAAAAAAGGTATTAGAAATCATCCCACAAGTGGTTCAATTACTAGAGTCTTCCAACATAGACCTTTAAATGACTCTAAGCATTATTTCAATAAAAATAGGTAGAATGGAGAATTTCATCAAAAACCAAACTTTGTAAAAGCTAAAATGAAAATTCAAATACTGAAAAATAACTCTATAGATGTGTCAACTGAAGAATGATGAGGCTCATAAATTTGGAAAGCAGAGCTCTATTTCTCAGGAAGGGTTTACAGCCTGCAGGTTGGCTGTTCTGACAGGCTGGGAAGCAAAGACGCCCGCGGGAGCCAAGAGTACTTTGAGGGAAAGGCAATGGGAATAGGAATGCATGCTGAGCAGGGTGGCCAGATATACACATATAACAAACTATAGGAGGAGTCATTAATATTTACGAAAGGAGAAACATGCACATGTGCAATTGAGTATTATGCTCCTTCATAAGTCTCACGTACAAAAAATGGCAATGTTAGCATGATCTGAGGGTGGAATTTTCAGCCCTTGGGTGTCTAAAGGTGAAGCAGAGGACAAGGAAACCCTTTGTGTGCATCCTCTGTAGACTGGGCAGAACCACTCCAAGGTTGGTGGCTTCTTATCAGGAAGGAATGCTGATTGAAATGAGCAGTGGAGCAAGTCTTTTCCAGTGGCTGGTTCTGTTTAACTCTTAGAAGAAAGCCTAATGGTGGGTAATGAGGTATGTCTGACCTCCCATCCCCTCATGGCCAGGAACTCAGTTTTAAGGTGTCTCTGGAGTCCCGTTGGCCAAGAGAGGGTCCATTCAGTTAGTTGGGAGGCTTAGAATTTTATTTTTATATCCCTCAGATGAGTTTGAACTTTGTAAAAAATAAAATGAAATTTCAAGTACTAAAAAATAGCTATAAATGAGTTTAGCAGCAGATTGGACATCTGAGAGAGGAGGATATCGAACAGAAAAATAAAGAAAATATACAGATAAAGAGGGGGGAAAAAAACCCCAGAAGTCATATGATGCAGTGAGTTGGTCTAACATATATGTAATAGTGGTCTTCAAAATAAAGAATAGAATGGGACAAGAACAATATTGGAAAAGATACTGGCTGAGAATCTCTGAAACAGATAAACAATATCAATCCACATATTGAAAAAGCTCTATAAACCCCAAGTAGGATAAATACAAAGAAATCAAACCTCAGCATATCCTAGTGCAAGTGTTAAGAAGCAAAGGCTAAGAGAAAATATTAAAAGAAGTCAAAAGAAAAAAAATATGCAACATTCACAGGAGTAACAATAAGACAGCTGAGCTCTCCACAGAAATGGTAGAAGCCAGAGGACAATGTAATGACAACCATGGGAAAGGAAAACTTCCCCTTTGCCCCAGGAAGCTCTGCTGAAAGAACAAATCACAATAAGGCAGATTAATAAGAGAAAAAGATTACAAATGTATTCATTGTGTGCACGAAAGAATCACAGAGTGATTACCCAATACCTCAATGGGGTCTAGAAGTTTATATACCCTCATTTTAGAGGGGAAGGGGAGATGAGGATTATAGGTAATTCTGTTTTAGGGGCAATGAATGGTTGCTAGTGAGGTTGAATGGATGGGAGGGGAAACAGATTGACTTGTAAGTGATTCTCTTTAAAAATTAAATTAACCTGAGAGACAGATATTATCTTTAAAATGGGTTGGTCCAGGTCTGTTTGCATAATCTCCATCTTCTTTCCTGCAATATATTGAGATAACAGAGAGGGCAAGTGTCTCCTTTTGATGAGTCTGTCTGCTTTATGCAGATAGAAGGAAAGCCCCTTCTAAAACCTATTGATCTCTAAAGGCCTTTAATTCAAAATACTCTTCATACCAAGGAGTCATATTTTGGGGTGAAATTCCCTGAGCTCCTTCACACGTTTAAAGTTCTAAAAGAAAATAACCACCAACCTAGATTTTATATATCCAATGAATAGGTCTTTCAAAAATGAAGGCAAAATAAAGATGTTTGTAGATAAAGAGAATTTGCCACTACCACTAAACTCACACTAAAAGAAAAATCTTAAGTGAATTTCCAGTAAGAAGGAAAATGACTCCCAGTGAAAGCATGGAAGTGCAAGAAGGATGGGAGAGTGATAGAAAGGGTAAATACATGGGCAAATCTATTATAAACAATTATTTACAGTATTAAAGAATAATGTTTTATGGAGTTTAAAATATGAGGAGTTAAAATCCATGATATAATTATAGCACTAAAGGCAGGAAAGTAAATAATGAAGTTACAATGGTGTAAGATTCTTGAACTGTCTGGGAAATGATAAAAGTCGATGATGCATGTTATAATCTCTAATAACCAGTAAAAGCAGAGTAAGATAAAATAAAGTATATAACTAACAAGATGGGGGAAATGAAATGATAAAAATAGTTGACTAATGCAAATAAAATCACCTTTTACAAAATTAATAAAGGGCCACAAAGTGGGAACTGTGGTAGGAGAAACATATATATATAAACCAAACATTGTTCCCTGGCTTGCTTTCCTATGACTGCTCACCACTCAGGAGTCACATAGCTGATGGTCATAGAGATTCTTGGCTTTCTTCATTGCACCCATAGATAACATCACCCTTGTGAAACCTCAGGCTAGTTTTTGAGATGTCTTCCAGATCCTGCATTCCAGTGGCACTGCTGACCCACCCAGGCCAGTAGCCCATACTGAGGAACTGACCCAACTGGTCTGTGACCCCACCCAAGAACTGACAGTGCAAAGAAGACAATTTCTATACCCCTATGGTTCCATCATCCCCAAACCCAGCCAATTAGCAGACCCAATTGCCTAGCTTTTTGCCCACCAAACTATTCTTAAAAACCCTTTCTCCCAAATTCTCAGGGAGATGGATTT
Organism: Microcebus murinus; assembly: GCF_040939455.1. NCBI lineage: Eukaryota > Metazoa > Chordata > Mammalia > Primates > Cheirogaleidae > Microcebus > Microcebus murinus. The sequence continues at coordinate 33,188,474 of NC_134112.1, forward strand.
GAGAAATTCTTCCCATTTCCTGGAATGGTGCCTGTGATATTAAACTCATTCTCTGCTATAAACCCTGCTGTCTCAGTGTATTGGCTTCCTCTTGAGCAACGGGCAATGCAGCTGGTTGGGCTGTAACACAAAGAAAGGCAAAATGGAAAAAAGGGAACATAAAACATGTGGACCAAATAGCAAAAAAAAAAAAAAAATGGTAAGACGGTATACTCAAACTCAAATACATATATTAAATAGAAATGGAATTCAATTAAAAGCCAAAAATTATGAGACTCAAAAAATATATATACATACTACATTCATAAACCATTACTCAAAAATATGCAGCTTTGACATGCTGAACTCAAGAAGCCTTGAGGTCTCTCTGACCTTTGCCCCTCTCCTGTGTTTCAACCCTCTGTCTCTCCCAAAGCACAGGATGACATTCTCTGAAGCTCCCTTATCTGCCTAAAGTCTGGATCTGCCAAAGAAAAAAACAAAACAAAACAAAAAAGCCAGTTATCTCTAGTCCCTTAGTTTTCATGAATTAACTCATATTGAAAGAATAAAGACTGAAGTCTGTCAACACAGCTGAAGAGACTTTTGTCACAAACCATTGTCTGCTCAGCGAGTCCAACAGACGTTGTCCCGGGCCATTGTATATTGTCCAAGCCCATTGAATTCCCCTAAAAATCATTTACTACCCCCCTAAAATCATCCGCACTTCCCCATCTTCCTTTCCCTTTAGAAGAAGGGTATGGTACCATCAATATGTCATCAGGTTTTTGGGGAATTATTCTCTTATGATTCCCCTGTGCTATGCACATTTAAATAAATTTGTATGCCTTTTCTCCAATTAATCTGCTTTTTATGAGTTAATTTTCAGCAAACCTTCAAAGGACAAAGAGGAAGTTTTCTCTTGGCCCCTATAATACAAAAAAAAAGAAAGAATGAAAGTAAATGGGTGAAAAAAATATACCATACAAACTTTAATCAAGGGGAAAAAAAAATCTGATGTAGCTATGCTAATATCAGATAAAGCAGACTTTGGTAAAAAGTATTTCTTAACATAGAGGGGATTGCTTCCTAATTATATAAGGATCAGTATTACAGGAAACTGTACAAGTTTTAGTTTGTATCTAATAATATAACCTCAGCTTCAAAATTATCTAAAGCCAAATTGATGTGATAAATGACAAACATAGACACATCCGCAGTCACAGTGGAAGTTGAAAACACCCCTCAGTAATGAATGGAACAAGCATACAAAGTAAATCTGTAATGCTACAGAAGATCTGAGTAACTCAATTCTCGCACTTGACCTGCATAATGTATAGGGATAGTTTTAGAAGTGATAATGGAGCATTGATTGTAGTTTTTAAAAGTCTTTATCTGTTAGAAAAACATACTGATCTAGTTATGAGTGAAAAAAGAAAAAGCCCTTAAAGATCCTAAACTTAGATTAGTGAGGGGAACAGAGGACGGATTGGGAAAGGAAACGGAAGCACAAGCTGAGATAGAGAAGAGTGTGGCAGGGACTCTGGCCAGAGTTTCAGAGTGAGGCTAAAAACAACGGGAGCCCAGAGACAAATAATTTCAAAATATAATGTTCCACAGCTTAGGTTGCTTATCATTATGCTTCAGAAATTTAAAAAGAATATGACAATATGAAATACTTTAAAACAATCTTATTAATAAAACAGTGACATCCCAGCATTTCCTGTATGTCTGTTGATTTTATGTTTTGTTATACATCTGTAAAAAAAAAAGAGTCTCCTTTTTTGTTCATACACAATATTGCTTTGATATTTTGCAGTAACTTCCCCTTTTCACTGAACTTTTTAAATCAAATATGTAATTGGAAATGCTCTACATAAGTAATTTAAATTCTTTCTAAAGAAATGAGTCTAAAAGTCTTAATGGATCCAAGGCTTTTATATTTACACTGGTTACTTTGTGCTTTACTCATAAAGTCAATTTTTACCTCCATTAACTCTTCTTGAAAATGCTGGCTAACAAGTGCCATTTCTTTTTAAAAATAGATAAATCACAGAAAATGGTATTGTAAAAATCATAGACCTTTGAAAGTCATCATCAAATCTTTATAACAGCTTCCAACCAAAAATATGTATTTTTGGATCAATAGTTAAACCAGTCATTATCTAATTGCTGCAAAAAATAGAAACTGAAAATTCTGTGGGTAAGCTTACTTTAAAATTATATAAAATTATCTATTAACTCTCATTAAGCTTCCTTTTACTTTAGTAATCTCATTTTCTCCTAGCTTAAAAAGGATTTCATTAACCTTTTAAATATATTTAAAAGGGGTTCATGTAACTTCATAATATTTTAATTTTATGGCTTAAATTTTCATTTGCCAGAATGAAAAATAAATTCAATGATAGTATCAAATATTAAACCAAAAAAGTCAAATAATTTCTTTTGGAGGGTCAACTTATTTCCTCTTGTAGCTTAATATATACAAACTTCTTAATGTTATTGAACATTTTATACAGTAATCTGTCATTCAGAGGATTACATAATTATATAAATAGAACTAAGAACATCTGTTGATTTATTGAGTCTCTCACTGTAATTCTTAGCAATAAATTACATTATTTCATTTAGATTTTTTTCCTTTGTCATACTAAAAAGCCTATCATACACGTGGTAAGATCAACTTTTCTCCAACATTATGTGCCTTACCCATCTGTGATCATTTGTACTAGTTGATGAGAAATCTTTATCTGATTATAAGATTTTGTAAACTTCCAATGGTAATATTTATAATTTTCAAATTTCTCTTTTAACTCTTATAAAGATGATTGTTTTTATCACCTCTATTAATGTGTTTCTGGTAAAATGTTCAGTTCATCTTGACAGGTTCATTTTTTTCAATTTTTTTAAAAAAAAGAACATAGGCACACTTGTAGGGCTGACGGCTGGTTTGTGCTGATAAGGACATATTAGTTGTTAAAATAATTAAATCTTCCCATTCTAGTTGGTAAATAACCTCTGTTCCAACTCTGAGTTTTAAGGAAGTATGTTGACACATACTTTGTGCTTATATAGATCATAAAACAGATCTAGACTTCAATGTAGGTAAGCATGTATGTATATTTTTTTAATATACAAAAATGTCTGAAACAATACTTGAACATTCTGAGCAATGGAAAACAATTTTTTTGTATTCCCAGATTGTACAGCATCCTTGTTCTCACAGTCCAGTATTGTTCCCCAGTTACTGGGACAACCAGAAATGTCCGTATGAATTTCCAGAATATTCCACGAAGGTCAATAGTATCTTCATTGGGAAACACTGGAATCACATAGATCAAGTACTAGCATATCGCCTGCCTTAGTCCATCTAGATGACTTGAGTCAAAACCTTTAGCTTTAGTTCTTCTCTTTGAAAAATCAGAATATAAAACTGTATCTTATTTCCATATAAACAGATAGTGGTAAGGGGCATGGAAGAGTACTTAGTGATAAGGACATTCTGAAATAAAAACACTGGGAGTGTGATTTTTCCATAACAATAATGATAATAAAATAATTATAATTGGTTGGGCACAGTGCCTCCTGCCTTCCTGTAATCCTAGTACTTTGGGCGGTTCAGGTGGGAGGATCACTTGAAGCCAGGAGTTTGAGGCCTGCCTGGACAACATAGCGAGACCCCATCTCTACAAAAAACAAATTAAAAAATTAGTTAGGAGGGGGGGAAATGGGCATTTATTGAAACCTTAAAATCTGTACCCCCATAATATGCCGAAATAAAAAAAAAAAATTAGTTAGGCATGGTGGCACGGACCTGTTTTCCTAGCTATTTGGGAGGCTGAGGCAGGAGGATTGTTTGAGCCCAGGAATTCAAAGTAATAGTGAGTGGCGGGCGCGGTGGCTCATGTCTGTAATCCTAGCTCTCTAGGAGGCCAAGGTGGGCGGATCGTTTGAGCTCAGGAGTTCGAAACCAACCTGAGCAAGAGGGAGACCCCGTCTCTACTATAAATAGAAAGAAATTAATTGGCCAACTAATATATATACAAAAAATTAGCCGGGCATGGTGGCGCATGCCTGTAGTCCCAGCTACTCGGGAGGCTGAGAAGGAGGATTGCTTGAGCCCAGGAGTTTGAGGTTGCTGTGAGCTAGGCTGACGCCACGGCACTCACTCTAGCCTGGGCAACAAAGCGAGACTCTGTCTCAAAAAAAAACCACAAAGTAATAGTGAGCTATGATAGCACCACTGCATTCTAGCCTGGGTGACAGAGAAAGGCCCTGTCACAAAAATAATGATAATTATTATAATTTATAAGGAATGACTTCACATCAGGCTCTGTGCTTATTTTACATTTCTGAATTTTACTGAATCACCTTAACACCCTTATCTGAGATAAATACTTACCATCTACTTTACAGGAAAAGTGTATTCTCAAGAAATCTGCCCACCGTGTGCGTTTGGCCTGACAGCTAGCTGCAAGCAGGCAGGCTCTCAGAGGATGTGGGTTTGGGGCTGCCGTCTAAGTACCACTTTGCTCAGACCCAGGGAATACACAGGTTGAGAGCACAGCCAGCTTCACCTATGGTGTACTTTTGCCCCACAATACCCTAGGACCTTGGCTTTTGCAAACTTTTTATGTATAGTTTCTATTTTATAAAAGTCTCAGTTTTCTCAGTTTTCAAAATTGAGCTATTGTACCAAACATATATTGGTTTTTTTTTTTTCTTTCCTTAGCATTTTGTCATACCCTTGAGTTCTTGGAATGATTTACTAGAGTTTTATTTTCATGTTGGAGTAATTAATGTCTTTCTGCAATTATTTCTGTGAATATGCAGAAGATAAATGATTCCTAGTTAAAACTTGGAAATCAACATATTGGATAGGAAAAAGCCATTTAGTCCAGACTTTTATTGGAGAAAACAATGTCTTTGTTAATCCCTATCATTTGGAAATAAAATGTTAATTCTTTCTCTAAATTCAGATCTGTGGACATGTCATGGATGGTGGTATTTGGGCTCAGAAAAGTGCAAGATAATGCAAAAAGAGTGTGTTTTTGGACTTCAGTCAAATGCATCCTAATTGTTTAATAACATTTGAAAATAATTACAGAGGCACTGTTAGAGCTGCAATAAGAGAAGTTGGCAAGGATAGGCTTGTTCAGATTAATTGACGTGACCTTCAGGTGTGCAAAATTTCTTTTACACATAAGTAATGTAGGGACCAAGGAAAAACTTCCCTTTCACTCCATAAGGGTTTGCTGAAAATCAACTTACAAAAGGCAGATTAGTAGGACAAAGGTATACAAAATTTATTAATGTGCACATGTGTGCCTGGGAGTCATACCAAATATGAAAACCCAAAGAAAGGCCCAGATGGTTGATGGTTTTATACCATCTTGAGGTTACAGAAAGAATAAGGACTTGGAGCATGGCAAGACAGGTTATGGGAGGGAGAGAAGAGGGAAGACATGAAACCTCACCAGTAGCTGCTCTCAGAAAGAAGAGATGGTAGCCTGTGATTGAGTTACTCTTTCCTAGATCTGGATGGTAGGGTTTGGGGTGGCTACTTATTTCACTAGTGTAGCTTTTTCTCTGCAGATGCAAATCTCTTCCACACAAGCCAGCTTTGCTGGGCTATTCCTGTCTGCAGGTCCTCTGAATAGCCATCTCAAAATATGTCAAAGAAGTGTATTTTGGGGTGAAATATTTTTGGTTTGGCTTCCGTTAGTTCCTCATTTGAAACTTTATTTTCAGATAGTTTCACATATTAAAGTAGCATTGGTAGCTATGGAGAAGTTTGGGTTAGAGGTTGTGAGATAGGAGACTGGCAAAGGGGGGAACCCCACAGATTAGAACAAGCAGCCTATATTTTGAATCAGTCTTATAGAACTGAGAAAAAGTCAGTTCAGTTAAACAGTGTGTCCTATTCCAGAAGATGGCCTTGCAGCTGGGCTCTAAAAGCTAGGCCTCTGTATAGGATGGAGGCAAACAAATCTTTAATAAGAGGCCTTTCTATGGAAAAAGAAGAAGAACAAAGGTTAATGTCTGGAGTGATCTATAAGCTAGTTTTTCTAGTCTCAAACCTCTTCATTTACACAGTAGGCAGCCAGTGACAATCTGACAGATTTTTCTGGATTGAGTTTGTCTTTTTATTTTTTTATTGTATTTTATATTATTTTATTTAATTAATTAGTTAATTAAAATCTGCATGCCTACATGGTACAAGCTCAGGTGCTGGCCAGGCCTAGCCCCCAAATGCTGGCCCTATGCCTGGACTGATCCCAACTGTGGGCCCCAATGCCTGTCTTCCTACACAGCCTGGTCTGCAGTCCAAATATGTCCTGTAACTACGGACTACCGGTATTAATACATTTTCTCCATCCTGGACTGTTGCACAAGCGTTCATGGAAACAAGGACTGTGATTATGTCCCTCAGGCTTAGCAGAGAAGGGACTCATTTATGCTTTCTTCAGGAATGTTAACTATCTTGGGACACCATCATGCCGGGTCATCTTCCCTGAGCACAGTCCCACCCTCCCCTGCCCCAGCAAGCTCCTGGTCTACAACATAGACTGCCCTTGCTGCCAGCCTGGCTGGGAATCTCAGTAGCCACCTGCCTGCCAACACACACTCTCTCTCTCTCTCTCTCTCTCACTCTCGCTCTCGCTCTCGCTCTCGCTCCTGCTCTCAAAGCCCTTCTCCTAACTCCAAGCTGGGACCACCAACACTCTTAGCTCCCTTCTCAATTATGCCAAACTCTCCAGACCCCACTATGTGCATTTGCTCAAACCCACACACAATAATGCCTACCACTCAGTATCTACCAACCGTGTGCCATGTACTTGTTTACATATAGCACTCACTCAAAAATAAATTAGGAAAAAGTCAAGAAGCACCTCTTGTATATTCCTGGATAGAGCTGGAACCCATTCTACTAAGAGATGTATCTCAAGAATGGAAAAACAAGCACCGCATGTACTCACCAGCAAATTGGTATTAACGGATCAACACTTAAGTGGACATATAGGAATAACATTTATCGGGTGTCAGGCAGGTGGGAGGGGGGGCATGGGCAATATACATAACCTTAACATTTGTACCCCCATAATATGTTGAAATAAAAAAAAAAGAAATATTTTAGTCCACCAAAAAAAAATAAAGTCGAGAAGACAGATGCACAAAAGGAGGCAGGTACCGAAACATAGCTCGAGAAACTTAATACTTCTAAAGAAATTGGCTCAGTGACTGGGACAAAGTTAACGCTACACACTTAATATCCCTCCTACCATTAACTCCGATCAGCCCAGGAAGACCCATTCTAGCTCAGAAGCCTCATAAGGTTGCTCAGGCTGGTGGAGAGGGCAGGCCCCTTTCCAAAGCCGTGTTCACTTCCCAGGCCTGGGTCTAGGCTGAGTCTCAACCTCATATGCCCTGCTCTGCCACCTGCCGAGACTAACTCACACCTGCAGGCTCAGGGCCACCCCTTCCACCACCCAGACCCCTGCAAAGCCCTATAGCTCCCCAGCCACCCCCGGCCCAGCGCCAACCCCCATGGCCATAGCCACTGACCAGCTCAGTCACCTTGTTGAAGAGAAACAGGGTGGCGGACTAGATTGAGTTTGAATAAGGTGTTCATTCCAGTGAACCTTCTGAGTAGTCCATACATCACAGGGACAAAGGCTATTTATGTTTAAATTGCTGCAGTGATTTCTCCCAAAGTTTGTCAAGTTGGCTAGCTTCATTTTTCAAGAAAAGCACAGTTTTAACTTCAAGCGAATTTAAGTCAGGAAAGTGGGAGAAAAATTGGAAACGTTAGTCTGAGAAAAGAATCAGTAACATTTCCACAAAAAGTCATAAAAAACTATTTTAGTCTTTCATTAGTCAGCCCCATGTAGTTAACCCTTGTTCCATTTGATGTTAGGTTGGCAATATTATGAATCCAGTTTTTTCTACTGGAGTTTTTGAAATTCTTGCCCAGTTCAATTGAATAATCAGCAGAGGTCTACATTTCAGAGTAACTGTCAGAGTCTTTTATCCTATTCATGAACCTTCTTGAAGACACAACTCTTTAGGATTTGCAAAGAACTTTTAGAAAAAAAAGCATCAGGATAAAACAATTTACTGTGGACAACAAGAATTAAAGTGACCATGGTTGAAGATGCAATTGACAAAGAAACTTGGTTATTTTCTGTGGCCTACAACAATATAACATACCAAACTTTTAGGGCTCTCATACAATTTGGAACACTATTTTTTATTAATAACACACTTAAACAAATATAACTCAAAGAAACTTAAACACCATTTCCTATTTGACAATGTTTCACATATAATTTAACATATCTAATAAGCCTGTTTATTGTCTCTCAGATGCTTCAGAGGCCCTCTGTAAAACCCCAGAGTTAGTTTAAGGTCAAAAAGACTTAATTTGGATTTTAAAATTTGATTTGGAGAGGCCTATCAAATATGTCAAAGGTTTAAAACACTTGATCAAAATAGAATCACAGGTCACTGTAAAATAATAATCATGCATTTAACCAAAGTGATAATTAAAAGATTTCAAAAAAGCAAAGAAACCTTTATTCTTTAATAGAGAGGAGATACGGTTTTCTGTGTAATCAAAAGACCTGATAAAGACAGCATGAAGCAAACAGAATCGGTCTCTCCTTTTCTCCTCTTTTTTTATTTGAGGTTTACTCAAAATGGACAATTTTTTTACTATTTTTATTAAAATTATATGAAACTTTTGTTCAAAAGAGAACAAAATATAGTTTTGTATTACTTATTTTGAATATTAAGGCTCAATACCCTTACAATAAATTCTAAAACCCTTATAGTAAATTTGTTTAATTTTAGTCAGTTTACACATATTTTGAAATTCTGTTTTCCCCCAATTTTCTATACCCCTTTATTTTTCTTTATGTCATTTCCCCTTCATTTTGAAAGAATGTCATTTAAATGACATTCATTTAAATGTCTTTTAAATCATTTAATGTCATTTAAATGACCTCTAAACTACACAAAATTATTTTTTTCTCAAAAAACATATACCCTCACAAACTAACTTTTGGTAACTCTAATTCAGTGGAAAACCTAGGAAGTTATGTACCAGGTGCAGAGCTTAGGACAGGACAGAGCTATGAAGACCATGCCTGGAGGATCTAATCCCTCCCAGCAGGGCCAGGAGGCAGAGGTGGGTGAGGGAGGACAAGACCATACTGGGCATGGCCGTGCCCCGAAGCTTGTGGCCCAGGGTCTATGGACAAACATATGTCCCCAGGCCTCACCATGGCCACTTGTCTAGACCTCAGAATCCAAAGGCTGAACACCAAAGACAAGCTCACAGAAAAATTAAGCAAGTATCAAAAATATCACACTAATAGAAACTGTAGTTTTATGACCTTAAAAGATCTAGAAGAGATAATATAAATTTGACCAATAGACCCAGGCAACAAATGTCAAACTCCTAAGACATTTTAATTTTATTTTATCAACAATTTTAAAACTGGTTTTCTTTACTAAATACAGTTGACCCTTGACCAACATGAAGGGCAGGGGTGCCGACCCCTTTGTGTAGTTGAAAATCTGTATATAAATTTCCACTCCTCTAAAATACTTAATTACTAATAGCCTACTGTTGACTGGAAACCTTACTGACAAAATAAACAGTATATTAACATAATTTTTTCTCTTATACGTATTATATACTGCATTCTTCCAATAACTAAGCTAGAGAGAAGAAAATATTAAGAAAATCAAAAGGAAGAGGAAATATATTTATTATTGAGTGGAAGCAGATCATCACAAAGGTCTTCATCTTCATCATTGTAACATTGAGTAGGCTCAGAAGGAGGAGGAAGAGGAGGAGTTGGTCATGCAGTCTCAGGGGTGGCAGAGGCAGAAGAAAATTCATGTATAAGTATACTCTTGCAGTTCAAACCCAAGGGTCAACTGTATTACTAAAGTCATCTGAACTTGAAAAACATTTTAGCTAGTTATTTAATTTGTGAATACTCATTGATAAATCAACTTTGTACCATGTAGACCATGTAAAAATGCAGATATGAGGCCGGGCGCGGTGGCTCACGCCTGTAATCCTAGCTCTCTGGGAGGCCGAGGCGGGCGGATTGCTCGAGGTCAGGAGTTCGAAACCAGCCTGAGCAAGAGCGAGACCCCGTCTCTACTATAAAATAGAAAGAAATTAATTGGCCAACTAATATATATACAAAAAATTAGCCGGGCATGTTGGCGAATGCCTGTAGTCCCAGCTACTCAGGAGGCTGAGGCAGAAGGATTGCTTGAGCCAGGAGTTTGAGGTTGCTGTGAGCTAGGCTGATGCCATGGCACTCACTCTAGCCTGGGCAACAAAGCGAGACTCTGTCTCAAAAAAAAAAAAAAAAAAATACAGATATGTATACATGTATACATGAAAATATAGACAAAGATTTTATAGCCTCGATTTTAAAATTTTAGCCATGAGTCAGGTAAAACTCATTAGTTTAAAAGTACAGTTGGACTAAAGTGTGCCTCAGTAAATGGAGCAAGTTAAAGTTTATTTGTTCCGTATGGCTGAAGCCCTTACTGAGTTTTAGAGAAAACAGGGTAGCAAATTTGCATCTGAAATCAGAGAGAGAGAACTTAAGCTTTTTCAAGAGGGGATTTTAGAGGAAGATTTAAAATGGATGCCAAGGTGACACAAACTCATAGGAATTCAACACAGAATTTTATGAGGAGTCTAATTTTAGCTAGCTATTGATAATTTCTAATTTAATCTCCATTTTACAACTGGACCACTGAGCTCAGGACAGAGACCATCAACAAACAGGCCTGTCATAGTATTTGCAGTTCCCAGGGCCTAATGCTTACATACGTGAAAAGTAAATGCACCTGCAAGGTGGAGCACCTAGATCCCCAGAAATCAAGGATCCTATTCTTCCATTAAATCCAGGGACCCCAGAACTAAGGTCAAAGCCCAAGAAGGGAGCACCAGGGAGCCAGGTCATGCCACGCTTCCACAGTGCACCTTGCTGCAAGGACATTCCCCCACGTCTGCTGGGCTCATCAATAAGCCCACTCTGTGATTGGTCAGCCTACCTTTCAGAGGAGTCTTACCCCTTGGTGGCAGGTGTCCCCACTGCCTTCAAGTGTCCAAGCTGTGCTTTTCTTATCTAAACATACAAAGAAAAAGGTAGCCCCATGTAGGAATAACCATTCACTGCAAACAACCATTGTCAGCCACCTCCAAAACCACCGCCCTTACCAGTGACTTCCACTGCAAAGATCAAGTGCAAATAGCCACTTGCCAGCCACCCAAAGGCCAAGTGCTCTCTCACAGTACAAAGTGACCCCTGATATCCCCAAAAGCCAAAGAGATCAGGGAACTCAACACAAAAGAGAGCAGAGCTTTAGACCTCTGGGGAGCCTGCCCGCAACTCTTGGTGCTCTATGAGGAAGACTGAAGACCCCCCAAAGGAAGTGTGTGGTGACTTTTTCTGTGTTCCTCAAGAACACAGGTCCCAGGGCCACTGGAACTCTCTTCTAGACCTCTGCATGTGCTATCAAAGGTGGCAAAGAGGAAGGAGAAGTAGAAGTCAATGGGGGCCAATTTAGGAAGATTTTAAAATTTCAAAAAAGGCCAATGAAATTTTATATTTTTCTCAGCAAAAAATTATACCAACAAGAAAGGAAGTGAACTGTGGGATGGAACATACATGTTTTAAAAAAGGATTTCAGTTGACTAAAAAATATTCCCAAGACAGAAATAGGATCCAAAAGAGAAAAGGCAGAAGGGCCTTTAAAAACAATTATAGCCTGAATATCAGTTTTTAATTAAGCTAACTTTTGATCATAGAGTTCTTAAAAAAAAAAAATCCTTCAAACAGACAAGTAGCCATCTTTCTGTCCCATAAGCAGTCAGCCTTTTGCAGCTGCTAAGAGAAGGGTGGCTGGGGTAGCAGCACCCACCCCTGCTGCCTGGGAGGTGCCTGCCTCCTAGCACACTGGTGCGGTTCCCAGTGGCGGAGGGAGGTGTGTCTCTTCCACCCAGTGGAGGAAATTAAGATAAAAGCAGAAAAAAGTTTCTATTACGCTCTAAATACAAACCAAAATCTTAAACCAGAGTTAAGTCTAAACAAATAATTCCAGACCCAAACAAATAAGCATGCATGAGACTAAAACCAAGAAGCCCTTTGTGGCTTTAACCAAAGTCTCCAAAGAGGGAAGAAAGCTGCACCCCCCTTCCCCCCAGATTCAGACCACTCGCAACAACAGCTGAAAGAAAGGAGAGTTTCACTAGCCAAGAATGGGGTACAACCCACATTTCTGTCTGACCATACATATACTCTGGGGACTCAGCTTCTCAGCCGACCCTTTTGCACACAGAGACCCAGTGACCCATGTGCTCCACAAACAGACGAACAAAAAGAGACAAACACTTGGTAAGATAGGAGATTCGAAGCTGTCCATGAGGGTAGAAGGGATTACCAAACAAATGGATATCCAAAGGTTAAGAGGACAGGCTAGAATTCCTTCTTTGCAAATCCCTCAGGGGATCTAAAACAGGCAATTCGAGCATACAAAGGGTTTTAACTTTGAAAAAGGATTTCTGTCTTTTTTTTTTTTTTAATCTTTCCAAGGGAGTTTTTAAGGCTGTATTTCTTTATAAATTTTTTATAACTACCAATAATAAGATAGCTGTTTAAGGTGATCACTATAGTTTTCTCTTAAATACAGCCAATTTATTTATTCCTTAAGTGACTCAAGCCAATAGCCTTGTTTTAAAAGAAATTTTATTTTTGATTATAATAGGTACATACTAGTTGTATATCTTCATAGGGTACATGTGATGTTTTGATACAAGCACACAATGTGAATTCATCAAATCAGGGTAATTGGGGTATCCATCACTTCAGTCATTTAACATTTCTTTGTGTTAGGAACATTCCAATTCTGCTCTTTCAGATATTTTAAAGTATACCCTAACTTACTGTTGATTATACTTTGTTGTGCTACCAAATATTGTTCATTCTATCTATCTGACTATATTTTTGCACCCATTAACAAACCCTAGTTTATTTCTCCTGTCCCCACTACCACCCTTCCTAGCCTTTGGTAACTATCATTCTCCTGTCTCCATGAGATCAATTGTTTTTATTTTTAAATTTGTATTTATTTATTTTGAGACAGAGTCTCACTCTGTTGCCCTGGCTAGAGTGCAGTGGCGTCATCACTGTTCACTGCAACCTCCAGTTCCTGGACTCAAGTGATCCTCCTGTCTCAGCCTCCCCAGTAGCTGGGACTCCAGGCACACTCCACCACGTCTGGTTGGGAGGTTGGCACATTCAAAACAAAGAGTGTGGTGCTTAATATCTTACCTGTCTTGGGGTTCTTTACCCTTTCAGACTGGTCACCAGATGTGATCCAAATATCATGACCACTGCATGGTAGAGAGTAAGGGAGCAAGCTACTACTTGGTCCCAAGTCTAATTCTTAAAGATGTAAAACAAGACTAGTAGAAAACCTTCAGTTTTTATTCCAGGACCTATGGTACCCCAGTGTATGATAAAATGATGCAGGAAGACAAAAACAAAGGAAAAACAAAGACCACTTGTAGAGAAGAAAAAGGATCAGACAGTATAAGTATTTATACCCTCCTCCCCAAAATCAGAATTGCTACACCTAAGACTTGTGTGTCTAAATGCTTTTCTCCCACAGTCTTAAATTTTGAAAAGGATAAAGAGACAAATAGTCATTTTTACCATCTGTTCAACCAGATTCCATAGACAGAACCCAGGAATCTGGTAAGAAATTCTTCTTCTTCTGCCAGCTTGTCAGGTCCTGGGTTTCCTTGGACTGTGGCTTCCAGAGGAGCAGAGCAGTTTTGGTTATCCTGCTCACAGTGCCAAAACTGCAGGGGCCCAGGGAAAACTTTCCCTTCGCCCTCTAAAGGATTGCTGCACATCAACTGGCAAGAGGCACAGTAACAGAACAAGAAGCATGCAAACTCTATTGACATACACCCGAGCGCATCGGAGTCACACAAAATATGAAAACTCAAAGGAAGGCCCAGGTGGTTGATGCTTTTATTATCATCTTGAGGTTACAGAAAGAGTAGGGACTTGGGGCATCGCAAGACAGGTTACAGGAGGGACAGAAAAGGAAAGGCATGGTTAGCAAGGGCTCTCTTAAGTAGACAAAATCCCACACTCTCAGAATAGACAGTAGCTTGTGGTTGAGTTAATCTTTCCTAGATCAGGACAAAAGGAGGCTCAGAGAAAGCCTTGGGAATATTTTGCTAATGTAAATTTTTCTCTACAGATGCAAATCTCCTCCACAAAAGGCAACTTTGCTGGGCTATTCCTGTCTGCAGGTCCTCTGTATAGCTGTCTCAAAATATGGCAAAGAAATGTATTTGGGGGTGAAATATTTTTGGCTTTTGGTGGTAGATTTTACTTTAATTTCTAACTTTACCTTTCCTATGACAGGGGGTGCTTATATTAAAAAAACAAACAAACGGACAACAAACTTCAATCACTTTAGTATTTCTCATCAATATTCTTGGGAAAATGGAAATGTAATGAAGAGAGGAAGTAGAAGTTGATACACTTACTTGCAGATTTGACATCTGAACTATAAGAAAAGATTTACAGGCTCTAGGATGTTTAATGTCATCTAGTGATGAAATATGTCGCGATCAGCCTAATTCAGATTAATATTTAATGAATCAAGGAAAATAACACTATCGGGTTGTGGGCTCCAAGGCTAAGATAATTTCCAAGGCCAGAGTCTCTCCCTGGGCTAGGGGTTAGGGAGCCAGCAGGAACCCTGTGAGAAATTAGTCAACACATATACATGCAAGACTGGAAAAGAAGTTTCATGACTAGTACAAGGCAGCTGGCACAGTGGCTCATGCCTGTAATCCCAGTACTTTGGGAGGTCAAGGCAGGAGCATCGTTTGAGTCTAGGAGTTTGAGACCAGGCTGGGCAACATACTGAGACACCCCACTCCCCCCAAAATATTGGGTGTGGCTGTGTGCACCTTAGTCCCAGCTACTACGCAGGCTGAGATAAGAGGATTGCTTGAGCCCAGGAGTTAGAGGTTGCAGTGAGCTGTGATTGTGCTGCTGTACTTCAGTGTGGGCAGTGACAAAGCAAGACCCTGTCTCTAAAAAAAAAAAAAGTAAAGGGCTTTCCAGGAATTGGGAGCACATGTACAAAAACTGTGTGTTGCCTAAGAGTCTGGCATAGTCTGACAAGGGTGGGGGGGACCTGGAAGATATCTCAGAAACTACCCTTAGGTTGCAAAAAGGTGATATTATCTATGGAGAAAGCTAAGAATCTTTATGGACGTCAAAGTTCACCAAGGCTGGGGAGTGTTAGGAAAGAAAGTGGCCTCTTTTGGGGTCTGGACCCAAACAAATAACTCTTTGGTTCGCAGACTGTTGCCTAAATTATTTGATATATGCAAGCCTTAAATAGAAGGCTGGTAGATACTACTTAAATATAGTACAACATTTTACATTTAGAGGCAAATTAGGGGCTAAGGCCGGTATCTAAGAGGATGATTGGAAGAAGTGATATATTTTTGAATATCGGGGTTCTTTTAGACCAGCTTCTGTAGAAAATAGAACCTGCAAAGGCCATGTTCGCATACATTCTTAGGGAGTGGGATCCCAGGAAAGCAGGAGCGAGGGAAATAGGAACTGGGCACAGCAGGAGGGATGTGAGTATAGGAAGTGCACTGAGGTGTGGGCTACGGTTTGATGTCAAAGGCAACAGGTTGCTCTATCTCACCAGACCATTTTCTGACAGGTCAAATATATTACCTAGTTTTACGAAAGTCTTTCTGGGGAGATAAAAGAGGAATAATTAATGTGACAACCCCCATTTCCCATTGGTCAAAGATTACCCCACAGGGGGTTAAGTCTTCACAGGACACTACCTCCATGTTTCCAGGGCGTGCACAGCTGATTGATAAGAAGATCCCTGTGTTGCTGCCCAACCAGGTTCATTTGCCCAAGAAGCCAATATGCGGAGTCAGCAGGTTTTATGGCAGAAAAAGAGTCTTTGTTCCACATAGTGCTGTGCTAAACTGGGAGATGGGAGAAATTTCTCAAATCTGCCTCCCGAGAACTTGGGGGACAGGATTTTTAAAGACAGTTTGGCGTAGGCAATTGAGTCTGCCAATTGGCTGGGTTTGGCGCAGACCATAGAGGTGTAGAAATTGTCTTCTTTGCTGACCAGGTTCTTGGGTGGGGGTCACAAGACCAGTTGAGTCAGTTCCTAGGTATGGGCCATTGGTCTGGGTGGGTCAGCCGTTCCACTTTAATGAGGGACCTGGAAGATAGCTCAGAAGCTACCCCTAGGTTGCAAAAAAGGTGATATTATCTATGGAGAAAGCTAAGAATCTTTATGGACACCAAGTATGGAGAGAAGTTAAGAATCTTTATGACCACCAGCTGCTAGCTCTGAAGTGGCAATTATAGAGAAGCAAACAGAAGGACAGCAACTAATTATCATTATTTTTAACTAGGCCTTTACTGAAGTTCTCGCCTTGTACCCTGTTATCAAAGGGCAGTTTCACCTGTTTCTTGTGCTTCAGCAGCAATAGAGAAGTGGGGAGGGGGGAAGAGTTATAAGCTCTGGGAGTGAGTCAAGGAACTGTCGCTTGTGCCACAGAAGATGGTGCAAAAACAAGTGGCTAAAGGCCCTGGAGGAAGGTGCCACCAAGAGAGTTCGAGGTAGCAAGTATCAGTCTTAAGACATATGGGTGACTCATGCCTGGGCAGTGCAGCCCTTGAACGCCTGGCCCCTCAACACGAGTCAGGATAAAATGTTGTTAACCATGTGTACAGAGAGAGAGTCCCCTAAAAGCGATTCTCTCTGCACCCACTTTGGGCAACAGGACACACATCAGGTCCCTGTTCTTCTAAGCAGATGAGGACCCAGTTTTCTTGGTATACTATTAAGATGAATTTGATAAAAAGTAATGACAACTTTTGATGACAGCTCAAGCTGGTGGAACATTAAGGAAGTACATAAACCCAGATAAGAGGAAATCCAGAAGTTGGAGGATTCGGCAGTTGAATCATATTTAAGCTCTCTGCGTTCAAATAGGCTACCATCTGCCCAGGTTTCTTTCTTTCTTTTTTGCAGAACAAAAAACAGTCATATGTAATATGTTCCAACATCATAAATTTTCCCTATTTCCCTTTATATAACAAGCCTCAGCACCCTAAGGTATAAAATTCAACTGTTTAGTCAGCTGTTTCACAACTCCCTAAGAAAAGTTGCCAGTTTTTCAGCTAGAAGAATTAGTTGGGTTTTCGTTTATTTCTTCCCTGTATATTCCACTTGAACAAATCCACATTTTTATCTTCCCTTATTTGCCATGCCTCCTCTTCCTTTGTTGTATTTTGTACTTTTAGGATCCTTGGTTGCAAACAGTAGCAAAAAACATGGCCACCTTAAGCAGAAAGGGAATCGATTGGAAGTATATCTAGGCTGCCAGGATCTATGAGAAAGCTGGAAAAACAACATGGCAGAAACCATGACAGGTTAGGCACAGCCAAAATTCTGCCGCAGGGTGCTCTCCTTAGGAGACCTTGGTAGCTGGTGGCTCTGCCACCCCACCTGCCCCTCCCTGTCACACTGCCTTACCCATCCATTATTCTTTGCTGAAAATGATAAAAAGTCAATAGTACTTTGCATTTCAGAAGTAGACACTTTTATAATTGAATTGGAATTTTTCAGTCCTTGTCTTTAAAGACCTGGTTTTTAAAATCATGAATCTTAAACATTATCCAACAGTAAACTTAGTTATCATGTGATCTGAACTTCCCTGTTGGGGTATCACTCCAAATGGTTGATGTTTTCTCCCCATTGGTTTTACTTCAGTTTTAATCAGATAATCTGAATTTTCTACCAGACTATGTGGCATGTTTTCTGGCAGCTAAGTGAATAAATTTATTGAGCATGCATGGTTTGAAATTTTCTGGTAATAGTGTTTTATTGATTTGCTCTTGTGTAATTAAATCAAATAAACTAACATTTCTAGATACCCAAGCAGACAGAATATGACTTAAACACTTATTGGACTGGATTTGTTATTTTGTGAAATGGAGCTGAGGGACACCTGAACCATGCAAGATGAGATATGAAATGTAATAACCGTCACATTTTATCCACAGAGCAAAATTTACTTTTATCTAAACTGTCCAGATTTTTTAGCACCAGCTGAGGAAGGAAAGACCTGAGTAATGGTGGCTTATGTTACTCGTACAAGTGTGATTACAGCTAGGAAAAAAATGGATTCTTTTTAGCCTAGAGGGTCTTTCCTCCAAGGAACCCCAAAAGCATGACTACATTTTACATGTGTTTTCAATGTATTTAGTTTAAGAAAAGCAGGAGAAGTCAATCAAAAAATTTAATTTTGGAAATGGGATCTGTAAGACACACATGACAAAACATTGACTTACTTTTGCATTCTTAAGCTAGCATTTAAGATGTTATGTTGAACTACTCAACATAAATACTATTCTTTATTGAGACTGAGTTAGGGGTTTTAAATAGGAAGAAACCAGAACACAGAGCATCATATGAACTGGTTGTATTCACAAATTTGATTAACAGAATCAATGACTAGATTATTTTGCTTTTCATGATGTGTAAGGAAACAATCCCCACCAGGCCCTTTGCCATAACCACAGAGGCGCATAAGATAAGCCGTTCGATCCCTTGATTCTGCTAAAATGGCATATGGGAAATTCAATCTAAATAAACCTAGAAATGTACTCTCTTTTTTCCTAACCAAGGAAAAAGACCGGGACTTAAAGAGTGATGTGTTGAAACTGGGTGCATTGATACATGAAATATTTATAAATGGTATCACTGCATGAGCGGGGACCTTGTCCTAGGGCAAAATGGCAGGAGGTTGTCCTCTTTCTACCTGGATGGCAGCACTGGCAAAACAAAATGCGGCCAATTTGGAGACATTCAGCACTCTTAATGAACGTTGCTAAACGAGCCCTTCTGGAAAGGCTGTTTAGATCCCAGAGATACTTCAAAAGAGGCGGTGGAAGCCTGTGGAATGCAGGTTTCCTCCACAAACTTTAAAGAGCTTTGGGAGCTACCTGAGTTTCTCAGGCTGGAATGTGTTCTGTACTTGGCAGCAGTGAAACTGATTCAGATCCGTTACAGACACACCGGAGTCGGTGGCTCTTGACCTTGTAAAGTTCAGGCACTGCCTTTCAACTGCCTGACTTGGTAATCCTAGTTGAGAGGTACAGATTGGAGGTGACCTGTGATTTTCAGGTTTCTTTTTGATCTCCCGGTTCCCCTCATTTGCCGCCCTGCCACATGTGCATTCCAGCACAGCAACTGTCCCTGCGCCTTCCCTGGAGGGCAGCCCACCTGCGCCCCGCCAGCTGCCCCTTTGAAGTGAAGGCTTCGTTTCACAAGACACCCCCATCACTCACCTTCCCACTCCCCCAGCCCCTCCTTGTTTCATTAAAAAAAAAAAACACAGACTGGGCACCTAGTTCAGATCGAAGGAGTTAATGTGATCTCTCTGCCTTTTAACTTCTGAAAGAAACGTGTACCATGGTTTTTTAATGTTTTTGTAACCAACAGAAGTGCTTCAAGTAAGCAAATATAAAGCAACCAATAGAAATGCTACAATTAAGTAAATATTATTCAGCGACATTATTAAATCAGGCTTCTGTTCTATATGATGATCTGGGGGTCTTTTATAAACATAAACAACTACCACATTATGGTCAAAACCGGAATATTGCTTGACCCTGTTCCTTTAAGTTATGAGAACACTATTATGAATATGTCTTTTTAGAACAATGATCAATAATGATTAATTATTTGACCTATGTGTGATTTACCAGCAATTATTTAAAACCAGTCAAAACCAGAATACTGCTTGACCCTTTTCTTTTAAGTTATGAGAACACTGTTGTGAAGTTCATATGGACTTGCCCATAGTTTTCAAATTATTTTAATCATTTATCAAAGGACCGGCAGTGTATCTATTGTTCTGAGCATGTCTTTTTAGAACAATGATAAACAATGATTAATTACTTGATCTATGTGTGATTTACCAGCAATTATTTAAAAGCCAAATAAAATCTTGGTTTCTCCTCTTCTTTGTAGCAACTGCGAAACAAAAGCAACAGATCAATTTGTTTTGGACACATCTCCTTCATTTAATCAATACCATTACAGAAAGCAGAGCCTAGAGGAATATGAAGACCTTTTTATCTTAGGCCCTCCCACGTTACATTTTAAGGCTGGTTCAGATTCAGGGATATCAGGATGGAGTCTTGCTTCATTTTGTTAGTTTGGGACAATTTTCTTAAACTTTAGGAGCCTTAGTCTCCTCATCCCTAAAATGAGGCTAATGATTACCTTCTCAAAGGATTAAACGAGAATGGTACTCAGAAAGTGTTGGAGCCCATGTCACAGGAATTCTGAAACTCAGGTGACTTCCCTTCCTGGGGAGTAAGTCAAAGTCTATGAGAATCAGGTCTTTTCTGCAACACCTGCTGGTGAGCCATGTCCTCCTGGCTTTCCCCTTCCTCCCTCAAGTTGATTTCTTACTCTTTGCATAGCAATAGTCCCCTGATCTAGAGATTCCAATTCCCCAAGGCACAGGTTTTTCAACAACAGCATTTGCCACTTACCCAGGACAAATTTATAATATTTTTCCCCAGCTGCTATTTTGACCAAACTAACATGTTCATGTTTGGAGCCCCCCCCCCCCCCAGTTTGACAATGAAGAGGTTTTAGTGAATGATTGATGACTACAACAATTTAATTGAAATCACACCAACATTGAAGACTTTTCACAAATTTTTTTAATTCAATTTACTAGCTCAAAACTTTTTATATAGGATTCTTAAATGCTTTTCTGATTTTTCTTTGTAAAGGAATTATTCTCATCAGAATCAGTTCTCTTCTATGGACAGTTTACATCAAAATTTGATTTATTCAGCATTTTGTTTTTACCCATATCATTTTTTTTTTACCCATTGCCATTATAGGGTTTACTTTGCCATTATATCTTTAATTTTTTAAATTGTGAATACATCCTAAATCACAGAAAATTTGAAGAATAAAAATGAATGCCCATATACTCCTTTACTAACTCATTAATTCTTATCACACTTGCTCCCGCTCTCTAACACATTTTCCTTTCCCAAAATCGTTGACAGTGGGATACAAAATCATGGTAATTTACCCCTAAATATTTCAGTCTGTCCCAAGAACAAGAATATTCTTCTACAGAAACCAACTCCTTAGTTGTATTGGTCTCATAGTGAAAAGGGGGCAAATTATTTGATCAACATAATTTAATAGTATCCACTAACAAAAAGTCCATATTGAATTTCCCCAAATTGTCCCCAAAATGTCCCTGTAGTTTTGTTTTTCCTTTTTGATCTAGGAGTCAATCAGCTTCGTAGCTCACATATGGCTGTGATTTCTCTTGTGGAAACAAAACTGATGCTCTTCCTTTGTTACCACTCATCTAACCCATCACAGTCGAGAGAAAAAGCACTTCACACCCTGAGTTAGACAAAGGTAATTGAGCCACCCTGTTTGTTTCTGATCCTTAAACAACAACAACAAAAAAGTGTATTTGGAATACCTACCATAAACCTAAAGTTTCTAGCGGAAGCAAATTTATCTTTAACTTGTACAGTGCTAATGCTGAAATACATTTCATGAGCTCTGTTAGCATGTTAATCATGAGAGAAAGTCTCTGTATTTATACCACATGTGTAGCCTTGGTAACCTTGATAAATTTTGCTTTTTTCCCCTTAGATGTATTGGTGATACACACACACACACACACACACACACATATATATATATAATGGTGGGCTGATCCCCTTGTGCCTTTTCGAATGACCTTTATATACTTGTATCTCCCAGTCTTCTTTGGCCCCTTTTGAGTCTTCCTCAATCCAGAACAATCCTTCTGCCTCACTCCATTCTTCATGACACGGACTCCTTTGAAGAGTCCAGGCATGTCATCCTGCAGAACCTACCCCATTCAAGATTATTCTATTCAATGTGATAACATCCATGACCATCGTTACTCTTTTTGATGCCAACATGGTTCCAAATTTAGTCAGTGTGTGCCAGCTAACATCAAAAGCCAGCTTCTGTGTCCTATTATCATGACCCCATTAATGTTTGAGTACTTCAGTACAACAAATTGTTCCAGACTCATCCCAGTCCAGGAGTTAGTTATTTTTCCAGACAGCTGTGGTTCTTTTGGTATTTAGAAACCAAGATCCCTTCCAACGGATAGAGCTAGGATAATTATTTTAAAAATCAATCATGCTGAAATTTTTAATCAAATTCAACAACAGGGAAATTTTCCCTGTTTTGGCCCATTCCATTTTATATCTTCTTTTTCCCACAGTGAAACTGCTGGCTCTTAACAACACTGCTATATTTATTCACTTATGCCAAACTGCAATATACTGCACTTTCAGAATTACAACACCAATACCAATAAACCCACTAAGTAAACTTGAAGATTACATTGTAGTTGTTTTTGTCCTCAGAATATATCCACAGTATTGTGTTCTAATTGCATAAATTATTTTCTCTGTGTCATTGTTACATATATGGTTAGGATAATTGGTTTCTGATTATATTTAATTTTAGGGCTTGCCTTTCCCATCATTTCTGATTTAACTGTATTTATTGAATGTGTAAAACATTTACAAGGTCACAACTAAAAAATAAATTACACTCAGATAAATCTTGCTCCAATTCCTATCCCTTTTAGCCCATTCTTACCCATTGCTACTGGTGACTACTTTTGTTAGTTTCTGGTGTCTCTTTTCTGTGTTTCTGGTAAACAAAAGCATATATATTTTCTCAATTCTTTTATTTTTCTTCCACAAAATTTTGAATACTATGCATACTCTTTTGAACTTTCATATTTTCACTTAACCATATAACCTGGAAATGACTCCTAATCAGTTTATAGGGTGTTCCTCATGGTCATTAGTTCTATAAAATTCATTTTTCCTGGCTTAAATAGATTTTTTTCTATCAATTTTAAGTCAAAAAATTTACTGTGTACTGCCAATGTCAATTATGTTCTTATGTTTTTCTCAGGTCAGTTTTTAAAAATATTATTGTTACCAAGACGTTATTATTTTGTTAGTTTTCTATAAAAAACAAAATTTTATGTTAGTTTTCACATTGTTTTTCATTGCAGTAGTAATTGCAGCATTTTTAAAACTATAGAATTATTTTGTATTATTTCTTTTAGAAATATGTATTATTAATTGATAATTGACCTGCAATTTATATTTATTCCTCATCTGATCTATGAGAAGATTTTAAACAGTATCCCTCGGGAATACTCTACTGTTCAGGATTAGATAGCATATCAATGTCACATTCTTTATGTCACCTTTGGTGATGGGCAGGCACTGACCACATTGCTGGCTGAATAAAGAGTTAGTGGTAAGGTTAAAACTGGTTCAAGTCCCAGGTTTAAAATGGTGAGTCCAATAGTAGGTTCAAATCATATGACTTATCTTCAAGACAGCAGTATGCAAAGTCTACATTGCTTCATTGTGTATGTGAGTGTGTGTAAGTGAGTGTGTGTGCGTGCGCGTGCGTGTGTTGGGGAATGTGTCAGAGGAGGAACTTAGAAGAGGCTATTTGTCTTACAATAACCAGTAGAGAGAGAGAGCCAGAGACACTACTTTTTTGCTATTATTAGAATCCTCTATTTTGTCCTAGACTAGTGTGCTAATTTGTTTAATATTCAAAAGTGAACTTCAAATTGTTTTTAATAACTTAAAAAGGGGGAGACTCGACAATGAGAGTGTATTTAATGCCACTGAACTGTGTACCTAACAAGAGTTAAGATTGTAAATTTTGCGTCAAGTGTGTTTTGCCATGATTAAAATTTAAAAGAAATAATGAGGACAGGGAAGAGGGAAATGGAGATAACATTTCCTTTTAAGAAAAAAAAGGTAATTAATTTAATAAATAGCACAATATGGGACAAAGGATAGCCCCAGAGGGATTTCTGCCAGCCAGGCTGAGTAATAATCCGGGCTGGCTGGGTCATTAGCTCTCCAATCTGGTCGTTAATCCCTGTACCTTGTAAAAAGACACTGCAGTCTTCCATGAATTTCCAGTAGGATATCCCAGTTACACTCCACTGAACCTTCTCCAGGCCAGATGTTTGAAGATTTTTCAGCCCTCTGGATGAAAACTGTCCTTTATCTTCCTGATTTATGACAGCCTTTAATTTGATGATCAAACAAAGCCACTAGTAATTCTGTTATAGATGTCTCAGAAGGTCCTTAGGGGAATATTTATGCCCATGGGCTGTTGGTCTTTAGTTCTGCTTCTCTGAATCAGCAGCACAGGTGTTAGTGCACTAGGAACTTTCTTCCATGTTAGGATATTGTTGACATATTGTTCTTTTCCCTTAGTCTTTTTAAGACGTGGCCTCTGTAGAGTGATGCCTGAAGTGGCAGTCACTTGGGATGAAACACCGCAGGTACTGTCCTGTGCCATTCGTTTAACTTGTCCCTGGCAAGTCCTGTGATCCTTTCATTGTCACAGTCACTGCTGTAGTGGGAAGAGTTTTCTCTACTCAACCCAGTAAGAAGGTTTGGAAAGTTTGATTCTTGTGTGATAAGAAATAAAATGACTATCTAGTATAAAAAAAATCTCTTATTTTCTTTTAGAAGAAAGATAATCAAAGGAACATATTTTCCTTAAAATGAGAAAAGTTGTTAGAAGGCTCAATAATAAGATTGAAGTGGTTGAAGCATTCAGAGAAATGTACATTTAGAAATATAACTTGCTATTTCTACTTGATTTTTTTCCCTGTGGCTATAAGAATAGCACCTCATACAAAGAAATTGAGTGGTCTAGCCATTTTAGCCTTCTAAGATACTAAATTACATAACCCATGTAGCAATTGATTGGAAAATACTTGGTTTGATTTTGGATAAAGCCACAGACCAGTGAGTATTTATTTTTAGCTGTAAGGGGGAAAAAGTGCTTATAGGACTGATCGGTATAAAGAAAAATATATGCAATTTTGAGAGCATAGGAAACCTACACTCTCCCAAGAATAGCTTTCTTATCCAATTGTCAGGTGCCTGAAAAGATGCTATTATTATTTGTTCTTTTATATAATTGAAGACCTTATGTGAAAACATCTCTGGAAAAAATTAAGCCACTCTTTCTAAGTGTAGGACTAGCTCGTTTCCAATTACCTAGGATACTTGTGGACTTGGTACTGAGATCCTCTGAATCAGAAATTTTTGAATCTACATATTAGCAAGCCCCCAGGTCATTTTTTCTTACCAGAGTTTGACATCACTGCCTTAATCTGTTATTAATCATCTTGACATAATCGAGCTGTTGTCCTCAGGGAAAAGGTTGGTAGGGAGGAGACTTAGTGGGCAGTGAGAAGCAGAGGGATGCAAGACAGGACTTGAGGGCAGGAAAGAAGGAGGGAAGGACTGACCAGAAAGAGAGAGGCTGGTTGCAGAGATACTTGTCCTATTTCACTCTTGGAATTTGCCATTTGGAAAGATCTTGATGGTGTTTCAGAACATGCAATATAGGAGAATTAAAGACAAAAATAAAACATTCAGCCCATAGACAAGCTGAAAGGAACAGAGCAGACATCCTGTTCGACGATGGAAGAAAGATAGCTTGGAAAACCCTTGCAAACAATGCAAGAAATCACAAAGAGAAAGATGATATAAAACTTAATTAAAAAAGCATTTCATGCACCAAAATAGAGGAACATGAATGTAAATGGCGAAAAAATCAAATTGTAAACATTCATTTACCAAAAAAAAAATTATGAAAGAAATTTAACGTGTATTGTAAACCTACTATATGCCACCAACTTGCTCATGTTAATATTTGTTTAATTTAATCCTTACAACTATCCTACAAGGCACCTAGCTCTGTGGCCGTTTTAGAAAAATGAGAAAACTCAGATTAGAAAGTTTAAGTTCCTTGCTGGATATGGCGGTCAGCTGTGTGTATCTGACTCTAGATTGCGTATTCTTACCACGAGGCGTGGCAGGTTTCAAACCGTGGTGAAGACTGACAGCAGCCCACCACGACCTGTGTCATCCTCCTCCTGGGTACACAGCGGGACTGCATGTCCCAGAACCTCTGCAGCGAGGCTGGCGTTATGCCTGAATGCACTAAATGGGTTGGCAGTGGAAATAAGCATTCCACTTCCAGGCCTGGCCTAAAAAAATTTCCTCTTATGAATCCTGCCCTCTTTCCTTCCCCTCTTCTTGCTGACTGGGATGGGAGATTGCTGGAGGGCAACTTGGGCACCTATGGGCTCAAGACGGCAGAGCTTCCATGGCCCAGCATCCTGGTAACTGCATAGGCTGAGCTGCACACTCAAAGAACAGATTCCTCATGCACTTGAACCACGATACATTTAGATTTACTAATTACAGTGATTATCCTGCCATAACTAATGTTCATGTGAAGAAATCATGCAACACTTCCAGAATGCCAGGGACAAATGACCAGACGATATATAAACAAGCAATTTATGTAATAGGAAACATACCCAATGAGTAAATGTATTCCATATTCCACCTAGAGAACAGATAAAGAATTGTAAATTAAAATGTGAATTGTTCTGACAAGACTGTGGGGACCAGTGTAGATATATTTACACAACACTGAGGCATCATATATTAGTAAGATATGTTTTGGAGGGAAATTAGGGAATATTTATTAAGCATTCATCCTTTTTGAATTGAAACCTAGTCCTAGATATTAATCTTATTAATTATCTGAGATATAGTCATCAATGTGGAGTTGTATTTATGATAGCAAACAAATAAGCAAATGAACTCAAAATACAAAAAGCAGTGTATTAGTCAGGATTCTCCAGAGGATCAGATATATATGTACATCTCTATCTCTAACTATATTTATATCTATATATTTATAACTATATTTTTATACCTATAACTATATTTATACCTATAACTATATATCTACGTATCTATAACTAGACCTATAACTATATATCTATACCTATATCTATATACCTATCTCTATATTTGTATCTATATATCTATAACTAGATCTATATCTATAACTATATATCTATATCTATAGATTTATTTATATGTCTATATCTATATTTATAATTATATATCTATAACTATATCTATATGTCTATATCTAGGGAAGTTTTAAGGAAATATTTATGTGATTGTGGAGGCTGGCAAGTCCAAAATCTACAGCTCTGGAGGGGCCAGCAGGCTGGGGACCAGGGGAAGAGCTGTAGTGTGAGTCCAAAGGCAGTCAGTGGACAAAATTCCCTCCTTTTCAGGGGAGGTTGGTATTTTGCATTAATGCTTCAACTGATTGGATGAGGTCCACCCACATTATGGAGAGTAATCTGCTTTACTCAAACTCTACTGATTTAAATATTGATCTAATTGAAATAATACCTTCATAGAAATTTCTAGAATAAAGTTCGACCAGATATCTGGGTACTGTGGCCTAGCCAAGTTGACACATAAAGTTAACCCTCACAACCAGTACAATTAAATAAGCGAAAATTGAGAAATGGTTTATCAAATTATGATAGTTTGGTGACCTGTCACACAGCCATTCCAAATTATGCATAGGAAGACTATATGGGACATAAAAAAATGCCATTTTCTCATTTTGTGGAAGCCTGTTGGGTGTCCTAATTGCCAAGTTGTGTACATCATGAAGGAGAAGCCACAGCCCCTCAAGTTCACAGCCTGGTGAGGTGGACATCCTGGGGACACGGTTTGGGGCCGAGGTGGGCTCTGGTGGAAGGTGGGGATCAGCAACAGACGAAGCTGAGGGGGTTGGTGCAGATCAGCTCATATAGGGCTGGAAGATGAATGTGTTGCTGAGGCATTTGGGTTTTCCCCTGTAGCAATGAGGAGCCCCTGAAGTGTTTCTAAGGAGAGTAGTTTTGCTTTTATTGAAGATCAGTTTGGTAGCAAGACAGGGATTGGTGTGTAACAAGCACTAAGGCTAAGAGACTAATTAAATAGGTCTAGTGAGAAACGACTTGAGCCCACATTGGATGGTGACAGAAATGGAATGGAGGAAGAGATTCTAGGGACATATTAACCAATGGAATTTGATGACAGATTAGCTACAGAGGCTAAAAAGACCAAAGGGGAGGAAAAACATTGGAAAAAAACTCCTAGGTTTCTAGCTCGGTTGTTTTCCAACAAAAATACAGAACAGAGGAGGAAAAGCAACTTTGAAGGAGGGGAGGATGAGATTTTGAGTCTACTTTTGAGTATGTTTTGCTTCTATGTTTCATGCGAGTATAGTCAGGGTCCAGTCAGAAAACAGAAACCAAACGAATTACTTTAGCAGAAAAAAGTTAAGAGAAAGGATTAGTGAAGCAGGAAAAAGTTAATAGGGGATGCTTCAGTAACACAAAGCTAATCATTACAGGAAGCAACTTCCATTGTAGGGCTAATGAAACAAAGGGAAGAAATTAGGGTTTTTAGAGCAAGAAGCTTGAAAGATGCCGTATGGAGTCTGGACAGACTGCTGAGGAGTGCTGGGGCTGGGCGGGGAGGACTGAACAGGAGTTGGAGAAGCAACAGGCCCTGCTGGGATGAAAGGCTGTAGCCAGGGCCTTGCTGAGAGAACAGAAAGCAGACGGGAAGAGCCACTCCCTCCTTCCGCCTCCAGCCCTGCTATCTCGCTGGAGCACTCCTTACTTGCCTTTCCCACTGGTGGAGGGCAAATGCAGTTTGCTTGTGAAAAGTCTCAGCACCAAAGAGTTTAGAGTACAGAAGGATGGGTTTAAAGATGAAGTAAATAATTTAGAAAACGGTATCAGCAAGAAGAAAGGCTGAAAATCAATGACCAAGGTATCCATCCTAAAATTAAAGAGCAATAATTAGTGACATTAAAAGCCAACATATACAAAGATACGTAACCCTAACAATATTTGTACCCACAGAATTTGAGATAAAAAAATTAAAAAATTAAAGAAAAAAAAGAAAAAATAAATAAAATAAAAACCAACATATAATAGAGAAAATAAGAAAGCCAAGAGTTTTTTTTTTTTTAAAACCCAAAGATGTGGTATCTCTGATACATAAATAAACTCTGTGTGTGTGTGTGTGTGAAGAAACAAAAACAAAAAACTAGGGCTGAGCGCTGTGGCTCATGGCTATAATCTCAGGACTTTGTGCTTCAGGCCAGGAGTTAGAGACCAGCCTGGGCAACATAGTGAGACCCCATTTCTACAAAATTATAAAATAGTTGGGTGTGGTGACATACACCTGTGGTCCCAGCTATTCAGGAGGCTGAGGCAGGAGGATGGCTTGAGCCCAGGAGTTGGAGGCTGCAGTGAGCTATGATCATGCCACTGCACTCCAGCCTGGAGGAGAGTGAGACTTGTCAGTAAAAAACAAAACAAAACAAAATGAAACAAAAAACTAACAGAATTGATAAACTCCTAGTAAGACTGATAATGAATAAAAAAGGGAAGGCACAATTTGCCAATATCTGGGCTGAAGAAAGGATGGTCCTACATATTCTACAGGCATTAAAGTAAAAAAAAGGATATTGGGAACAACTTGATCCAATACATTTGAAATCTCTTGAAGCTAAAAATGAAAGAAAATGCCTTTTTGATGTACAGCCTTGGAGTCCAAAGCCTTCTAAATTAGGGCTGCTCTGTCATTCCAGAGGAACTCTTTGGTTTTATCCAGTCCAGTCAGCTCTAGCAATTTTGGTTCCTTTGAGGCACTACACAGACATCCTGTGTGGCATCTTCACACAGTGACCAAACTTGCCACACAGGGGAATTACCGACCAATCTCACTAACATGATGTCAAGCAAGAGAAGCCAGGCTCAAAAGAATGCGTCGTGTAGGACTCTGTTGAGTTCAAGTTTGAAGGAAGGTAAAACCGACCGATGATGGCGGACACCAGACTTGTGGCTGCCTTCGGAGAACTACCGACTGGGATGGGGCATGAAAGAGGCCTCTGGGGCCCTGGAAACGGTCTACATCTGGGCCAAGATGGTGGTCATGGGAGTGTATTTGATTTGATAAAATCCATCAACTTGTACCATTATAATTTATGTGCTTTGCTATATATGTATATTCTACCTTAATAAAAAAAATTAACAGTTCATTTGGGATAGAGACGAAGAGGGCTTCTGTTTCGCTTTAGGCTCATTTCTTTCCTGTCTTACGTGACTCTGCATTGACTTCTGATCTCTTGTGTGTTGCACTCCTAGCCAGGCCAGCAACCTCTTTAAGTAGGGAGGACTGGGGGATCTGGTTTGCAATGATGATGGCTGGAGAAGCCGAAATAGAGACAGACATTGTAGTTTTCATTAGGAAGGCATCATGGGCTGGAGTTCATCTGCACTGGCTCTGCCGATCGTTGTTACTTTGCAAGGCTGTAAATCAGGGAGCTGCAGAAAGAAGGACTCTCCCACTGCCAGTGCACTCAGGAGAGGCCGTCTGCCAAATGGCTGGTGCAAAATGCTGGATGGGTGGAAATTTTATAAATCTCTAGCTTTAGACAAGAAAAAAGATACCTCTGGGCTGGGCATCTCCCAGAAGTCCTTTCTGCCGTGGTTGTTTTCTAGTCTATTACTGACAAATGTTCCCCTGCCAAGAACGCTGAGATGTGAGGCTGACTGCTTGCTGCCACACTGGGGTTTTTGCTGTTTAATGTTTTCATGGCTACTTGTCTCTAGGTGTTGCCTACATAGAAATAATTTCAGTGGATTGGATTTTAAAAGTATATATTACAGAGTAACCTTTTTATAAAACCTAGTTACATTCATAAGGAACACACACCTACACACACACAAATTAACACTTTTTTAAAAGTCCCCAAACCTTGTTAAATTTGGTCAATTTGGAGAAAAAAAATCAATAGCAACATTTATATAAAGTGCCATAGAAGCTAAAAAGGTAGATCACTGAGTTTTTTAACTTTCCAATTAAAGGAATTAGTTTCATGTAGACAGCTTGTACATTAGTGTTTTTCGTATACTTACAAACACACAGCAGACTAACAATAATCTTCACTTGGTTGATGGTTTAACCACATTCTAGTTCAATTCTTTTTTTTTTTTTTAATCATACTTTTCATGGCTGCCAAAACAATACACCAGAACATGTCAGCTTATTCTGGTTAACTAATATCATGTGGCCTTCCCTGTTTCCTCCATCCCCTAATTCTTTAATAAGCTGCAAACAGCAGTAGGGGCTGAGATGGTGGGGTGGAGCATGAGAAATCTCACTAGAAGGCTGTAGAGAGAGTCTATTCATGGACAGGCAGATCTAACTACTGCCCAGATACTCAATGTTACCACTTCTTTAACAGTTTTCAAACGCGAAGAAGTATTTTCAGCAGAAGACAATGGAAACAGAACCCTAGAAAGGCCACCTCTTGGTTTCTTGCTTTCAATTTTTAGAAAATATTCTAAAGCTTTGATACTTGCCACTGGACAATTGAGAATGTGGAGAAAAATCTAACTGTAAACTCCGCTCGCTCAACCCTACTCCCTCCCCTCGCTGGCGCCACTCTGTAACTTCCCAGCCGTTAGTCCTTGGAAATTATTGACCAAGATTAGAAGTTCCCGACATTAGCTCATCTGGTACATGTTTGTGCAAGGTCAAAGCCCATGGAACTTCCCCCCACCCTGTGATCCCTAGCCACCTGCGTGTGGTTTCTGCCTATAAAAATCCTAAGGAAAAAGGGGCCAGTGCGGCAGCTTCCCTAGCTGTTTGCCCCTGTGCTGCGCTGGAAAATGAATCCACCTCATGCTATTGCATCAAGTCTCTGGACTCTGAGTCTTTTTTTGAGCGGTCGTCTCTCCCCCACACGGGCTGTACATTTCTGCGGCCCAACAAGAAGTGTTTTGGAGAAGCTGTTAGTGCCTCATCTACAGTATGGTGTGGTTTTGAGGCAAACCATAAAGTCCTTATGATGATCATTTTAAAGAATTGCTTTTATTTTTAAAGTTTATTGTAGAAAGTTTCTGATAGACCAGAAGTGTAAATAATATAATCTCATGTACCCACTACCCAGATTGAGGAATACAATATTATTAACATGGTTGAAAAAGTCCTGTGTGTGTGACTCCTTTTTCTCATAATCCTTTTCTCCTCCAGGGGTACCTAGTTCTTCAATCAGGTGTATTGTACTCCAGAAACTTCTTTTACCACTTTGACTCCATATGTGTGTATGTTCCTAAGTGAGGTGTGTGTGAAAGTACATGCAGTGTTGCTTTCAATTAAAATTTTTATGTAAATGGTCTCATACTGTGTATATTCTTTTGTTAATGCTTTTTGGTCAAGTTTATCTACATTTTTTCCTGCATCCCACACTGATTGCATGGTCAAGTTTATATCGATGTAGTATAAATTCATTTGTTTTACCCACGGTGTAATACTCCATTATATTAATACATTACTTTTAATCAATTTTCCTGTTAGTGAATATAAGTGTATATTAACTAAAAAGATAAATATTTGTTGGAAAAAAATAAACCATATTACCACATTTTGGGCAGAGCTTTTTGTTTAGGTCAATAAGCTATTGTTTTCTGACCAGTGTAGATTGAAAAAAATGAGGCCTTTGACTTCAATAATCATGTTATTGGAACCTGGGCTTGAGAGTACATTTGTAGTGCTATTCTTGATTCTAGGATTTTAATGACTTCATTTCTATGTCATCGTCTTCATGATTGGGAACGTTTTGCTGAAGCCCATTTTTTCTTTCTCTTTCTCTTAACTGATATATTAACATATAACATAAAATTCACTCCTATAGAATATATGATTCAGTGGCTTTTAGTATATTTACAAAGTTGTGCAACCATCACCACTATTTAATTCATAACATTTCGTCTCCTAGAAGGGAAACCCTTATATATGTTAGCAGTCACTGTCCTTTCCCTTTGGCCTTATCCCTTGAAAACCACACATTTACTTTGCCTCTATAGATTCGCTTACTCTGGAAATTTCATATACATGGAATCATACAATATATGGCTTTTTGTGACTGCTTTATTTAGCACATTTTTTTCAAGGTCCATCCATGTTGTAGCATGGATGTACTTCATTCCTTTGTTATAGCTGAATACTACTCCATTGTATGGACATTCCAATTTTATTAAGCCATTCATCAGTTGATGAGTATTTGGGTTGCTTTAAATTTTGGGCTATTATAAATAAAGCTGCTATAAACATTTGTGTACAAGTTTTTGTATGAACATATATTTTTAATGATCTTGGGACCACTTAGGAATAGAATTGCTGGTTTGAACTTTTTGAGGAACTGCCAAACTGTCTTCTAAAGCAGCTGCAGTTTCTTTACATCTTTATCAACACTTGTGTGTGTGTGTTATTATAGCTATCCTAGTGGGTGTGAAGTAGTACCTCATTGTGGTTTTGATTTACATTTCCCTAATAACTAAAGATGTTGGATATTTTTTCATATGCTTACTGGTCATTTGCATATCTTCTTTGGAGAAATGTCTATTCAGACCTTTGCCTATTTAAAAATTGTGTTGTCTTTTTGTTGAGTCCTAAGAGTTCTTCATATATTCTAGATACTCTTATCAGATATATGTTTTGTAAATATTCCATTCTGTGGGTTGTCTTTTTACTTTCTTGATAGGGCCCTTTGAAGTACAAATTTTTAGAATTTTGATGAAGTCCAATTTACGTATTTTTTCCTATTGTTGCTTATGATTTTGGAGTCATATCTAAGAAACCATTACCTAATTTGAAGTACTCTTTGAAAAAGATTTACATCTATGTGTTCTTCTAAGAGTTTTGCATTTCCAGTTATTACATTTGGGTCTTAACATTTTGATCTATTTTGAATTGTTTTTTGTATATGATGTAAAATAATTATCCAAATTATTTCTTTTGCTTGTGGATAATAGTTGTCTCAGCACCATTTGTTGAAAACACTCTTTTTCACCCATTGAATTGTCTTGGTACCCTTGTTAGAAAGCAATTAATCATAAATATATGGGTTTTTTCCTGGACTCTTGATCCCATTGCACTGATCTATATATATGTCTATACTTATGCTGGACCAGATAGTACTGATTACTTCATAGTAAGCTTTAAAACCAGGAAGTGTGAGATCTCCAACTTTGTTCTTTTTTGAGATTGTTTTGGCCATTCTTGCTTCCTTACATGTCCACATAAATTTTAGGATTAGCTTGTTAATTTATAGAAAAAAAATCTAAGATTTTGATAGGAACTCTGTGTTGAATCTATAGATCAATTTAGAGACTCTTACCATCTTAACAAATTTGGAAAATCTTAACAGTATCTTCCTGTCCATGCACTCAAGATATTTTTCTATTCATTTAGGTCTTCAATTTCCTTCACTGATGTTTTGTAGTTTTCAGTGTACAAGCCTAGCAGTTCTTTTGTTAAATACTAAAGATTTTTTTCATGCTTTTATAAATGGATTTGTTTTCTTAATTTAATTTTTCATTGCTCATGAGTACATTCTATTTGGCCCAAGAATGAACTTTTGATTTTAAATGTCCTCAGGTATTCATTTTCAAATATGGCTTTATAGAAAAGATGATTTTTGTGGCATGAAGAATTTTAGTGGGAACACTAAGACCTCATAGATATAGTTTTTGTAATTGCTCAAAACTTGAACTCACACTTCTGAAATTGAGTTTAATCTCTTTACAAGAGGTAGGGCTTACATATACATATTTATATTATAGTAAGTTGTCAATAAAACATTTGTACTAGTACAAATTAAGAGAGGCACCCAAAAGCATTCATTTCCAAAATGAGCATTTTAGAAAGTATCTTATTTTTCAGATTTTAGTCATTCCAGTGCTGAGGTTTGATTAGTAACTTTCATTTTATCCAGATGGCCAGAATGTTATAAGGCTGTGGTCCCCAACCCCCAGGCTGAGGATCAGTACTGGTCCATGGCCTGCTAGGCACTGGGCCACACAGCAGGAGGTGAGCAGCAGGCCGAGTGAGTGAAACTTGATCTGTATTTACAGCTGCTCCCCATTGCTTGCATCACCGCCTAAGCTCTGCCTCCTGCTAGATCAGCAGCCCCAGTAGATTCTCGCAGAAGCTCGAACCCTACTTGTAAACCGCACATGTGAGGGATCTAGGTTGCACGCTCCTCATGAGAATCTAATGTCAGACGATCTGAGGTGGAGCTGAGGTGGTGGTGTTAGTGGTGGGGAGTGGCCGCAAATACAGATTATCATTAGCAGAGAGGTTTGACTGCACAGTAAATGTAATACACTCGAATCATCCCACAGCCATCTCACCGCAACCCCGGTCCATGGAAAACTCATCTTCCACGAAACCAGTTCCTGGTGCCAAAAAGGTTGGAGACTGCTGTTATAAGATATAAATTGCTTCTGTAAAATATATCTTAGCTATCCCCTGAGGACAGGGTCACGTCTCAGGGATACTATACTAAGTGTTACGTGTCTCTTATGAACTTTTTACAGTCTTCAAATGTGCCCATAAAGTGTATTAGATCAGCAAAAAGAATTTTGCTAATCCAACTTCATCCTGCCACCAACCAACTGGTACTCTTATTTAAGTTTCCATCATTTCCAGGGTTGAAGCAGAATTTTTGTCTATTTATTATGCCAGGATGACTCTATTAATTTCTGAGAAGACAAGAAGTACCTTTTGCTAAGATTTTCCTTACAATGTGGCTGTGGACAAAATTCTTCAGCTTTACCTATGTGGAGATAAACAGTTGAAGAGTCAGCCACCCTTCCTGGCAGGGCCTGCTGGAAGGCTACAACTGTTAAACAGCACTGCCCTCTTGTGAGCAAACTCAAAAACAACCGGCTTGAAAAAGTCCCCTTAGTGTAACTGCTGCCTGCCTGTCTATACTAACAACTGTAATCTAGTGGAAACCTGAATTTTGTGAACCACCAGTTTCTACCACCGATTTCCATCACAGGTTCGCAGAGCCCTCTGACACTCAATTTTTATCCTAAAATAACAAGAACATTCCCAGTGTTTTAATAATCATGATCCCCTCCTCGCCTCTTTCCCCAAGAATTTAATATTTCTTAGATTTCTAAAACCAGCATGTTCACAAAATGATGTAGTTAAACAGTGCCAACTTTGTTTTTTCCCCTCAGTAACAAATGCTTCATGACAGCAGGAAATTGGCCATAGAGAAGAAGGGAGGAAAATCAATGTAGATTTCTAGTTTATTTCAGAGATACTGCCCCTCATTTTGTGGAAGAGAAACCAGAGGTCCAGAGAAGCTTGGGACTTATCAAAGATTGGCTGGCATTGTGATCAACACTGAATATGGAGTTTTCTCACTCATCACAATGTTTTTCTTGTTTAATTGTTGGTTTTGATTTATCAGTTGTGTGGGTAGTGTTTGCATTTAATAAAACTATAAAATCAACAAATAGATCAATATACAAAGTACTGCTGATAGGATTATTCCTGTCCAAGCAGGATGCCCCTTAACTATGCCCCTTAACTATATAAAATAATGCTATCAATACATCTAACAAGCTATGTCTGATGTCCTGTCCCTCAGGCTCCTTTTTATATTTAGCAAGCATCTATTAGAATGTTCCATGTGTCGGGTAATACGCAAGGCCCTGTGGACTTTGTCACTCACATGCCTCTTGTTCATCTTCATCTACATCTTATTCATCAGGTTGGAATGCCAAACGCTTAATCAGCCACAGCATGTTGTTCAGTGCGGCCGGCTGTCCTTGCAAACTGCAAATCAGCAGAGGCAATGTCGGATGGGAGCTTCTCTCCTTTCATTTAATACTCGTTTTGAACTTTGGCATTTCTCAGCCTTCAGCTGTTTTATAGATTTAAATGCGTGCTCTGAGTAAAAAAGTTGAGTATGTTGGCTGCAGAATAAACAAGGTATTGAGCAGAAAGGGCTCCTTAGTTTATTGTGACCTTTATCCTCTTTCGGTTAACTAGCTGCTGGGGAGAAATGGGCACCGAGGAACGGCAACAGCACAGTTAGGTTTGAAGCCAGATGGCTGAGTCATTCCAGTGCTGCTGCTTTCTGGCTGTCCGAGCTCAGGCATCATTAACTTCTTTTAGCTTCATAGAATTGTTACAAGGGTGAAGTGAGATTTTATACACATATGCATATTAATAAATTAGCATATCCTAAGTGCTTAGTATTAATTCTTATTATTACATGCTTTACTTTATGTTTCTTGTATGTTCCAAGTTATAGTTTTTTTCTTCCATTTACTCTTAGTAAAACATATTATTTCTCTTACCATTTATTTTATTTTATTTTTATTTTCAGCTTTATTGAAGTATAATTGACAAATAAAAACTGTATATTTTTAAGGTATACAACATGATGTTTTGATATAGGTATATATTGTGTGGAGCGATCACCACAATCAAGCTAATTAACATACCCATCATCTCACATAGCTACCTTTGTCGTGAGAATATTTAAGATCTATTCTTTTAGCAAATATCAATTATACAATACATTATTATTAAGTATAGTCACCATACTATACATTAGGTATGCAGAACTTATTCATCTTATAACTGAGAGTTAGTATCCTTTGACCAATATCTACCCATTTCCTCCACCCCTTTACCTCTGGTAACCACCATTCTGCTCTGTTTCTGTGAGTTTGACTTTTTTAGATTCCACAAATATGTGAGATCATGCAGTCATTGTCTTTGTGTAGCTGGCTTTTTTCACTCAGAATAATGTTTTCCAGGTTCGTCCATGTTGACTCAAATGACAGGATTGTCTTCATTTTTCAGGCCAGATAATATTCCATTGTATGTATGTGTGTGTATATATATATATATACATATATCATATTTTCTTCATTCTTCCATCAACAGATACTTATGTTTTTGCTATGTTTGGCTATTTTGAATAATGCTGCAGTAAACATGGGAGTGCAGATATCTCTTTGAAATAGTGATTTTATTTTCATTAGATATATATAACAAGAAGTAGGATAGCTAGATCATCTGGTAGTTCTAGTTTTAATTTTTTGAAGAACCTCCATCCTGTTTTCCATAATGGTTGTACCAATTTACATTCTTACCAGTAATATCTGGGGTTCCCATTTTTCCACATCCTTGCCAACACTTGCTATCTTTTGAATTTTTGGTAATAGCTATCCTAACAGCCATAGGTGATATCTCATTATGGTTTTAATTTGCATTTCCCTAATGATTTGTGATGAGCACCTTTTTGTAGAATTGTTTGCCATTTGTATGCCTCCTTTGGAAAAATGTCTATTCAGGTCTTTTGGCCATTTTAAAAATCAGATTATTATTATTAATCTTTACTATTGAGTTGTAGGAATTTCTTATATATATTGGATATTAGATATCCTTTATTAGATACATGGTCTGCAAATGTTTTCTCCTGATCTGTAGGTTGCCTTTTCCTTTTGTTGATTGTTTCCCTTTTTGTAAGCAGAAACTTTTTTTTTTTTTTTTTTGAGACAGAGTCTCACTTTTGTTGCCCAGGCTAGAGTGAGTGCCGTGGCATCAGCCTAGCTCACAGCAACCTCAAACTCCTGGGCTCAAGCGATCCTCCTGCCTCAGCCTCCCAAGTAGCTGGGACTACAGGCATGTGCCACCATGCCCGGCTAATTTTTTGTATATATATTTTTAGTTGGTCAATTAATTTCTTTTCTATTTTTAGTAGAGACAGGGTCTCGCTCAGGATGGTTTCGAACTCCCAACCTCAAGCAATCCGCCTGCCTCGGCCTCCCAGAGTGCTAGGATTACAGGCGTGAGCCACCGCGCCCGGCCCAGAAACTTTTTATTTTGATGTAGTTTGTTGTTGCCTGTGCTTTTGGTGTCACATCCGAAAAATAACTGCCAAGACCAATGTCGTGGACTTTTTTCTGTGTGTTTTCCTTTAGGAGTTTTAGACTTCAGATCTTATGTTTAAACCTTTAATCCATTTTGGGTTGATTTTTGTGTTTAGTGTAAGACAAGGATCTGATGTCATTCTTTTTTTTTGCATGTGATATTTTTTTTCCAGCACCATTTATGTAAGAGATTGTCCTTTCCCCATTGTGTATTCCTGGCACCCTTATTCAAGATCCAGTGATTTTAGGTATATGGATTCATGTCTAACTCTCCATTCCATTCCATTGGTCTAGTATCTGTTTTAATGGCAGTACCACACTGTTTTGATTACTATAGCTTTGTAATATACAGGTGGTCCTGTGGTTATGGATGAGATACATTCCTGAGAATGTCTTTAGGTTTGATTTGTATGTAACTCAGATCCCTGATGAACAAAGCATACATGGTAATAATAATAATAATGATAATAATAATACTATAATGGTTGATATATAGCAATAATAAGATAGTGTAATACTATAATAATATTAATAATACCCCTATACTATAATAATAAGTTACAGAAACTATTATGCTCCTTCTTTTAATTCAAACAAATAGAACATAAAAGCAAATTCATATAAAAAGTTTAGATAAGAAAAAACAGGAGAAATTTCAAAAAAGAATATTGAAGGTTAACACTCACCTAATGTTGCAGCAACACTAGACTAATAGGAATGTTATGCTTCTTTTGATCTTCTAACCATTGAATTTGTAAATTACTTTGGGTAGTATGAACATTTTAACAATGTTGATTCTAACTATCCATGAGCATGATAATGTTGTTCCATTTGTATCCTCTGAGATTTCTTTCCTCAGAGTTTCATAG
Organism: Microcebus murinus; assembly: GCF_040939455.1. Classification (NCBI taxonomy): domain Eukaryota; kingdom Metazoa; phylum Chordata; class Mammalia; order Primates; family Cheirogaleidae; genus Microcebus; species Microcebus murinus. The sequence goes on from NC_134112.1 coordinate 33,228,242, forward strand.
TTATCTTTGTAGAGATCGTTTATCTTTTTGGTTAAGTATATTGCTTAACATATTTTATTTTCTTTGTAGCTATTGTGAATGGTATTGAGTTTTTGATTTGACTCTCAGCTTGACTGTTATTAGTATATAGAAATGCTACTGATTTATGTACATTTATTTTGTATCCTGAGATGTTCCTGAATTTATTTATCAATTCCAGGAGACTGTTGGCAGAATCTTTGGAGTTTTCTAGATACAAGATCATATCATCAATGAAGAGCAATAGTTTGAATTCTTCTTTCCCAATTTGGATATACCTTATTTCTTTCTCTTTCCTGATTGCCCTGTCTAGGATTTCCAGAACTATGTTGAATAGACATGATGACAGTGGACATCCTTGTCTTATTCCATTCTTAGAGGGAATGCTTTAAACTTTTCCCCATCAAGTATGATGTTTGCTGTGGGTTTGTCATATGTGGCTTTTATAACTCTGAGATATATTCATTTTATGCCTAGTTTGTTATGAGTTTTTATTATGAAAAGGTGTAAGATTTTATAAAATGCTTTTTATGCATCTATTGAGATGATCATATAATTTTTGGTTTTGCTTTTGTTTATGTGGTGAATCACATTTATTAATTTACGTATATTGAACCATCCTTGCATCCCTGGGATGAAGCCCACTTGGTCCTGGTGGATTATTTTTTTGATATGCTGTGGAATTCAGTTTGCTAGCATTTTATTAAAGAATTTTGCATCTATCTTTATAAGGGTTATTGGTCTGTAGTTTTCTTTTTTCGTGGTGTCCTTTCCTGGCTTTGGTATCAAGGTTGGGGTGTTGGGTGTGTATTCTAGTTCCTGCTATCCTCATGGTGAAGTTAAGTGTGGGTGTTTAACTCCCACTCTCTCTGCATGAAGCCAAGGAGAGGATCTGTGACAAATGCCTGTCGTTAAGTTCAGGCTCCAGTCTCTGATCCTAGGGAGATAGCTGCTGAAAGTAGACCTGCTATATATACACTTTTTGTTTTCTTTGGTCTAGGACCACTCAGGAATATAATGTCCCACTGACTCCTAGAGCTAGGTCATTAAGGAGACTGTCCCTTGGGTGGGAGCTGTAGAAGTTGTGGCACTCAGTGGATGGACAAAGTCCTGCCAGGAAGAATGGGTAGAACTTGATGTATCACTAGGTTGAGGAAAGGCATGAGAAGTACTGAGCTCAGTCTCAGGCTACCAGAGGGCTTCTGTTCGTCTCCCCTGTGAGCTCCTTGATGTGAGTTCATTAGAAGCCAGGCTGTCAAGTAACCACTGGAAGTGTGTGCTGTAAACCCCTTCTGGAGAGAAAAATGAGAGCTTTGTGTTCCATCCTCTTTTCTACACTGCCCCCAGGGGCTGTAGCCCCTGAAAGTGTTTCCATGGCCATTTAAAACCACCTCTATGTTCTGTGATATAGGGAGACTCATATAGGCCTAGTCCCTTCTACTTTCAGACCTAGGAGGTTTGGGGGATGCAGTCCCTCAGATGGTAGCTACAAAAGTTGGGGTATTTGATGCATGGCATAAACCCCTTCTTGGGAGAAATAGGGAGTTGCATTTTTTAAAGCTCCTTTTCTGCATTGCTCTTGGGGAATGGAGCCTCTGGAAGTGCTTGTGAACTTATACAAAACTGCTGCTTTTCTCCTCATGGTTTAGAGAGACTCATGTATACGTAATCTCCTCTACTCCCAGAAACTGTGGGGAACCTTAAAGTTAGGGCAGTCATTATACATGAAGTCCAAACTCCAAACCCTCCTCTCCATAGGGAGAAGCTGGTTGTTGGAAATTCCTTTCCTCATTGTGTGGTACTGTCCCTGGGGTGGGATCCGTGCCTGAGTATCCGTGCCTGCCTCAGCTTTTCCTACCCATTCAATGTGGATGTTTTTCCAGTTGCTGGTTGGGTAGGAGTCTCTCAACTGGTTTCTGAGTTTCTTTCAGAGGAAATTAATCTGTGAATAGATGTTTATTCGGTATGTCTGTGGATGGAGGAAGAGGCAGGGGCCTTGCTTTCTGCCATGTTGCTGAGCTCACCTCCTCCTTGTCTCTTATATCTCCTCGTCTTTCAAGACCTTGTCTGTCTGTGACTCCATCCCTAGCATTATCTTGTAATGTAGTTGACTTCCTTTGCTCTACTTGGAACACCATGGGTGCTCAAGAAATGTGTATTAAATGAATGCATTGACTCCATGGTAAAAAAATGTCAGAAAATCCTACGCCTGCTTCCTCGGAGCTCCCTCCACAGAGAGAAGGGCACAGCAAGGATGATTGCTCCAATGGAGACACTTGTGATACAAATTCCCAGACTAATCAATGACCGACATTTGGTGGGTACGTGCAAGGTGAGCAGAGGCTGGGATAAAATTCCCAGTAAATAGGCTGAATATATGCTTAGATCATAAGTAAATAGGGACATAAAAATAGAACAAAATTTGGAAAGAAATTTTGATATTTCAGAAAATATGTTATATCATTATCATGTTAAGAGTCTGAACTTTCACAGGGTTTAGATCTTTTAAAAAAAATATTGTATTACATACGGAGAGTAGTGATGGGATGTGAAGCACAATCTCTTTAATGCTCAGGGCTTCTACAGATGTGGAGAGACAGGAACACTCCTACACTGCTAGTGGGACTGCAAACTGGTTCAGCCTTTGTGGAAAGCAATATGGAGATACTTTAAAGCGATACAAGTAGATCTACCATTTGATCCAGCAATCCCACTACTGGGCATCTACCCAAAAGATCAAATGACACTCTACAAATGGGACACCTGTACTCAAATATTTATAGCAGCACAGTTCACAATCGCAAAGGTGTGGAAACAACCAAAGTGCCCATCAATACATGAGTGGATTAATAAAATGTGGTATATGTATACCATGGAGTTCTATTCAGCTTTAAGAAACAATGGTGATATAGCACCTCTTGTATTTTCCTGGATAGAGCTGGAACCCATTCTACTAAGTGAAGTATCTCAAGAATGGAAAAACAAGCACCACATTTATTCATCAGCAAATTGGTATTAATGGATCAACACCTAAGTGTACATATAGGAATAACATTTATTGGGTGTCGGGCAAGTGGGAGTGGGGAGAAGGGGATGGGTATATACAAACATAATGAGTGAGATGTGCAATGTCTGGGGATGGTCATGCTTGAAGCTCTGACTTGAGGGGGGAGGGTGGCACGGGCAATATATGTAACCTTAACATTTGTACCCCATAATATGCTGAAATTAAAAAAAATGGAAAGAAAAGAAAAAAAAAAGATCATCGTCCAGCCCCGGCAGGGTGTTGTATCAAATTTTTGTCAGAGTTTAATTTCTTGGCTTCCAAAAAAGTCTTATGTCAGTTTCTGAGGTCATAGGGCAGGGCAAAACTCCATGGTTCTGGAATGAAGTTTGAAGGGGTCGAGGCTTGAGAGGAAGGCGGTACATATACTTTCACTAAGGCAGAACATTTGCTTTAAGCCTTGGGCTTTGCTGGTGACTGGTGAGTACCCAGGGACAAAGTCCCAGTGAAGAGGGGAAAGGACTCCCCAGGTAGTCACCTTCACTCAGTCTCATTTGTTACTCTGGAGGCCAGTGTGATTGGCCTTCTTCCCACATAGCCTTTGGGCAGCAGGTTACCCCTTCCTGACTGTCTTCTTTCAAAACTGCTCTAGGTATACAGTCTAATCTGATTTTACCTTTTTAAAGAATTTAATGGGTGACCTTATAGTAAGACTTATTAGGTTTCAGAAATCTCTAGAGATGGCCTTCACTGAATGCATTTCTATTTCATGCAAAAAAAGAAAGAAAGAAAAGAAAGAAAGAAAGAAAGAAAGAAAGAAAGAAAGAAAGAAAGAAAGAAAGAAAGAAAGAAAGAAAGAAAGAAGCACAAATTAAGACAAGTAGTGAGATATGAGATCAGAGGAAACTAACAGGGAGAGTTAGCAGACTCAGTCATGACATAAATCAAAGATGGAGATGTTTAACTTAGAGAACAGAAGAGAACTCAACTACATGAACCAAAAGAAAACATGCAAAGGTGGCCTGTTAAGTTAAATTTTCTGCTGTTTATCAACATGAATGTCTTCATCTCCCTTTTATTGACAGAGATGTCTCTCTGGTGAAATCATTTCAGTGACTAAGGAAGACTGAGTAATTTTCATCCCTGTCTTTGTCTAGGATGAAGGCCCTCTGGGACACACATCATTGTTTGCACTGCTTGGTTTGAGTGATGCAAGACCCAAGCAGCAACCTGCAACAGTGCTGGCCTCTCTGAATGCCTCGGGCCTTGTTCTAGACAGTATTTCTTTTTAGGCTAAGGAGTGGCAGGATGCCCACACTGCTTTATTCCCAGTACCAAATCAAACCTTCCTTAAGTGTTACTACATGTTAATAAACAGAGTCAGTGAAACTCACTTAAAAAGAATGACCTGTTTATGAAAGAAACTTTTTGAAAGACAGAATATTTTTCCCTATGGGCCAAAGGTTAGGCAGAAAAACAAAGAGCTCTTTTAAAGGCTTAAATCATGATGGAGGATGGATTCTGACTTTGTAACTACAAAAATAATGATACTTTTAGCTCCAACCTGCCTTGCTCCAGGGAGCTGTAAATATGCTTCACAGGCACCAGGTTGAGCCTTTCCAATTTTCTACCTCAATGCTATTTGAACTTTTTAAAGGGGTGGGGATGTTAGCCCCAATTTGTACACTAAGAAACTGAGGCAATAGAAATCTCAGTGATTTGTTCAATGCCACCAAATAACTTACAAGCGAAGTCAAGAATTGAGTAAACTGAAGCTGAATGTTTCTGTGGCATATGAACATCTGCCACCAGGACTAGTTGCCTTCTTTTTCTCTTATTATTTCCTTTTCTCTTTCCTCTTTGTCTTCTATTTTATGGTTCATTGATTCTTAGCTCTTGCCAATGAGTTGAATCCAGCATGAGTGTTGGCGCTTCCATCAGAAAGTCTATGTCGGTCTAGGAGGCAAAGAATCTATAGCTTGTTTTAATCAGCTTCGGCAGCTTGTTGTTATGACTTTGAACAATAAAATATTATTAGCAAAACTCATCTTGAAAACAACAACATTCTTTCATGCTAGCGTACCTTATATTTCTAGAAATACTACTATAAAGTACAGGTGACTTAAATGGCAGTGACTTACATTTGTCCTGATACCTGAAGTTGGAAATGCATTCAATACACCTAACCTACTGAACATCATAGATTAGCCTAGCCTATCTTAAATGTGCTCAAAACACATTAGCCTACAATTGAGCAAAATTAGCTTACACAAAGCCTATTTTATAATAAAGTGTTGAATATCTCATGGTAATATTGAATACTTATTGAAAGTGAGAAATAGAATGATTATATGGTACTTGTATGGTTGCTACTGACTGCACAGTGCTTTTGCACCATTGTAAAGTTGAAAAATCAAAAGTCAAAGCATCCTAAGTTGGGTACTGTCTGCAGAAAAATTTATATTTTAAAAATCTCCCGTGTTTGGCATTTTCCTAAAGAAACGCTGTCCAAATAGTTCTTAATTTTCCTCTGTCTGTCAAGTGTACTTTATTCACTTATTCCCTTTTTTATTAATTTGACAATTATTTGTTTTGAACTTACTTTTGGCATAGCATTTAGCTTTGTAATGAATATTTCACGGCAGATAAAAAAATCTTTCTTCTTTTTTAGATTTTTAAAAAATTAAATCTTTGATTTAAACTTTTCTTTTTTTTGAGACGGAGTCTCACTTTGTTGCCTGGGCTAGAGTGCTGTGGCATCAGCCTAGCTCACAGCACCCTCAAATTTCTGGGCTCAGGCAATCCTTCTGCCTCAGCCTCCCAAGTAGCTGGGACTACAGGCATGCCCCACCATGCCCAGCTAATTTTTTCTATATATTTTTAGCTGTCCAAGTAATTTCTTTTTATTTTTTAATAGAGATGGGGTCTTGCTCTTGCTCAGGCTGGTCTGGAACTGCTGAGCTCAAATGATCCACCCACCTTGGCCTCCCAGAGTGCTAGGACTACAGGCAAGAGCCATCACACCTGGCTGATTTAAACATTTTTTAATTTCACTTTTCTTTTTGAGACAGAATATTGCTTTGTGGCCTGGGCTACAGTGTAGTGGTGTCATCATAGCTCACTGCAACCTCAAACTCCTAGCTCAAGCAATCCTCCTGCCTGGGCCTCCCAAAGTGCTAGAATTATAGGAGTGAGCTACTGCACCCATCCATAAAAATTTTTAAATTTCTCAAGATAAAAAAATATTTAAATCCTTAAGTTTAAAGAATAAAGCCTATTTAAGGAATGGGAGCTGGTTTTTGTTGGTTGTTCTTCCTCAGTTAAAGAATTTTAAGTTAGCTTAATGGAAATGTGTCACTTTGAGTGACAAACCATTATTAATGTAGTCTGATTCTATTTTGAAATAGATTAATATGCCTTCTCTTGTGCACACCTTGGTAGAAAACCTTCCTTGAGTCAACCAAATACCTCATTGCCTTGGGAAGATTAGGTTTTTAGACAGGTTTAAGAGTAACAAAGGATCTATGTTCAGCCTTGACAAGACAGACAATAGGACCAAAATAATCACCAGAGACTAAAGTACTAAATGCTAAAACTTTCTATTTGAGAGAACTTTTTTTTTTTTGAGACAGAGTCTCACTCTGTTGCTGGGGCCTAGAGTGCCGTGGCGTCAGCCTAGCTAGGGTGGGACTCCGGGTGGGGACTCCTGAGAGTGCTGGTCCACATGGCATTCCCCAATTACTCTCTTCATATCTAGCATACTTCTGTCTCTTTTTGGCTGATGGGCCATTTTAATAGGATTATTGTAGGATAATTCCTCCAGTTCATTGTAGGATAATTCCTGTAACAACACAATTGCAACTTAGAGCTTCATCTTTATCTGGAAATGTTTGATATTAAAAAATTGTATTAGATTCAAAGTCAATTTGCATTATTTTGATGAAATTTAATATTACTCTTGTCAATGAAAGAAAGGAAGAATGGTACCACAATGATCAATTTCTGTGTATGCCCAAATGTCAACAGGGGTGCGAGGAAAGAGAAAGTTCCAGACTTTCTGAGCCTCAGTTTCCTCAACTGCAAAATAAATATAATAATTCACAACTAATTTAGGCTAAAGCTCAAGGGTGGCTCTCTTCTCTTTGCCATACTCTAAAATATTTATTAATTGTAGGTTCTTTTAATGAGACATACATATAAGGTTCAGAATTTTAAGAAACAAACATCGGGTAGAAGTTTTTTCAACAGAGTCCCTTTTATTTTATACTCAGGTAACATTAATTAATATCAGACATCATCGCCCATACTGGTTTCTCAGCCTTCTGCTGGTGAAGTTTTCTCCCCTTTGTTTCATAATGTTAAAGCAGTGAAAATCTTCTGCCCACCCTTCAATCTTGGGAAACAGACATGAAGTCATCCACAGGCCAGGTGCACAGTGAGTTCCTTGCTTCCCCCTGAGGAAAGGTGACCACCTCCTTCCTTTGTACTCAGATTAATCTGCAGTGATGGTATTCTGTTACAAACGCTTTGGTTTGCTTTCTCATTTGTGTCTCCTCTGCGAAATGAGCTTGGTAAAAACTCTCACGACACAGGGCAAAACAAAGACTGCAGCAGTTGCATACTTTCTACCCCTCCTTTTATTTTATATAAATTATCTCTTGAGAATGGAATGGCCCAAGCCTTGGGATATTAGGCATTCAGGTGATGTCAAGCCCATCCTTGTCATACACAAAGGGAGAATTGTCACATGACAAACAGCTAGGAAGCCTTGACCTATGAGGATATATTTATATATATAAATTCTGTGACAGTCTTGCTGGGAGCAACATTCTAGGGTAACCATGAGGATCAAATGTGCTTCTATGTGTTGGGGGGCCTGGGAGAGATCTGCCCTTCCCTTGTGTGTTGTAACTTTCCCCCGCTGACCCCAGAGGAGAGAGGTGGTTTTAGATCACAACGAGGAGCTTGTTTTCCTACCTAAAAATGGTTCCCTTTTCTGAGGACTACTGGAGCAGAATGGCTGCTATAACGAGAAGGAATATTATCCTGGCGCTGTCTCAGCAGTCGCAGGTCACCCATCTCAGAGTGTGTGGCAGGAGGAAAACCAGACAGATTCGGCCAGAAACCCCCACCACGCCAGCGGTGCTCAGTCAGTGCCAAGAATAATTCTGCAAATGGCTTGCTAAACCACACCCCTTGTGCTGGTCTTTCTACCCTACAGGTGCTTTCATCAGCTCTAGAAACTTCCAGTAGTCTCAAAGGAGACAGGAGTGGGAGCTTGGGGGAAAGTCTTTCAATGGAGCCAAATGAGAATTTCCCAAAATGTAGGTTTTCCAGCTTAAATCTTAAATCACATACTGGCTTAAAACATACTGCTACTTCTTAATGCATAAAAGATTTATTCTAACTTACTCATGTATCTTCAAAGGAGGGAATTCTTTTTATGTGTTGACATTGTTCAAAATTAGCCAGGAGCTTAGTCTGTAATCACCATTCCATCAGGGTAAAACAGATAATGATAGTCTTAGTACCTGATTCAAGACTTACCTTCCTGAATTTTAATGAGGGACAGGAGCTTCATCATACATGTTACTGCTACTACACGCTGGGCAAGGAGTGTGGACCAACTGTATCATAATTAAGGTACCAATGACTTTGACCGTTCCTTGAACTAATGTCAACAATGAATTAAATCTATTCTATATATACTCAGTTCTTGTTGGATGTTTTCCCCTTTAATGATGGATGACCTCGGCATTTGGCTGTCCCTGGCATTAGTTCCTCTATCTATGTTTATAGAATACTCACGTGCAGAAAGAGCATCGCCATTCCCATCATATAATATAAATTGAAGGGCAAGTTAATTTTATACTAGTGTAAGAAATATCATGTTTCTGTTATTTGCTTAAGTCAAATTGAGCCTATGTTCCCATTCTGTAAGACACATGGGAACTTCCATCTCTGTCACCTGGAATTCTTTACCTGGCCCCAGGATCATATGAAGATCTCAGGGCCACTCATAGTCTGGAGCATTTAAGGAAAGCCCTGTGGTCTTTTGAGTTTCTAGTACTCACTACTGGTATTTTAATTATCTTAGAGGGCAAGTAGTGTGACTGCCTTTAGGTCAAGCTTGAACATGGGCTTTGACAAGAGGAGGTGTCCTACTAAGCTGTACTGCAGAGACCAGCAAAGCCTTCACCCCTTCCTAATCCTGAGAGGAAATTGTCAAAATCTTACGTCTCCTTCTGATGCCCACATCTTCAACTCCAACCCCATTCTACCATCCCCTCTACCGCTCTGACTCTCTGGCATAATTCCCCAGAATCAGTCAAGTCTCCTATACATAAACATCCAAGGACAGTGAGGAGAGGTAGGGTGTTGTTTGGGCATTGATTTTGGAATACCAGGCAATGCTACATTAAGCCCTGTGCAACACAGAATCTCCAAGGCAAGGAAAGGAAAGCTGTGACCACTCTCTTACTATAAGAAAGAGAAGCGTGTCCACCAGAAGGATCAGGGTGGGAGGCTGGAGAGAGCCCTGTGGGTGGTGCAGGGCAGCAGGGCATGATGATGCACCATTGCAGGGGCAGGGTGGTGGCGGTGGCAGAGAAAGCAGGAAAACTAGCCTTTCTGCCTGATCCTTCATCCAAAGCCAAAGCTGTAAGCTGTCAGGAGAGGAGGCAGCAAAGTGTGTAGCCTACAAAGCACAGGTACAGTGGTACAGTCTCGTTGCTGCTGGGGGAAGACTAAAAGACAAAAGCTTCTACTGTGGGGCACAAAATGCCCCAGGTCAGAATCCCATACTGGGTAGGATATGCCACTAGAATCTCTTATTGCTAGGGGAGGGCAAGAAGTCTCACTACACACATAAAGCAGAGCTGGGCTGTCATGGGAAGGAGGGTCAGGGACACTCAAAAAGTGGCTGAAGGCTCCCAGATTATACCACCCCAAAATATGCCTCTTTCGTATGGATTATTTTGACCTAAAGGTCATTGAGAACCAGTAGATGCAGGAAAAGCTCTAAAAACAGGGCAGAATTTTCTTTTTGTAAATTTACATTTTTATTTTATTGTATTTTCATTTCAGACTATCACGGGGGGGGGGTACAAATGCATTGGTTACATAAATTGCCTTTGCACTGCCTGAGACAGAGCTACCAGTGTGCCCACCCCCACACACATGCACTACATCCATTAGGTGTGGATTTATCCATCCCCTTCTCACCCTCCGACCTGCCCAACACCCTATGAATGCTATTCTCCATATGTGCACATTAGCATTGATCAATTAGTACCAATTTAATGGTGAGTATATGTGGTATTTGGTTTTTCATTCTTGTCATACTTCACTTAGAAGAATGAGCTCTAGCTCCATCCAGGATAATACTATACATAGTTCACCATTTTTTTGATGGCTGAGTAGTACACCATGCTATACATATGCCACATTTTATTAATCCACTCATGTATTGATGGGCACTTGGGTTGTTTCCACATCTTTGTAATTGTGAATTGTGCTGCTGTAATGGAATAGTACTGAGAACCCAGGTATAAAACCATCCTCATATAGCCATCTGATCTTTGACAAAGCAGACAAAAACATACACTGGGGAAAAGACTCTCTATTCAATAAATGGTGCTGGGAAAGTTGGATAGCCAAATGTAGAAGATTGAAACAGGATCCGCACCTCTCACCTCTCACAAAAATCAACTCACTAGTCATAATAGACTTAAACCTAAGGCATGAAGCCATAAGCATTCTAGAAGAAAATGTTGGAAAAACTCTTATAGATATCAACCTAGGCAAAGAAATTATGAAGAAGACCCCAAGAGCAATCACAGCAACAATAAAAATAAATAAATGGGATCTGATCTAATAAAAAGCTTCTGCACAACCATCACCAGAGCAAACAGACAACCTACAGAATGGGAGAAAATTTTCGCATGCTGCACATCTGATAAAGGGCTGATAACTAAAATCTTTATAGAACTCAGGAAAATCAACAAGAAAAACAACCCCATTAAAAAGTAGGCAAAGGACATGAACAGAAATTTTTCAAAAGAAGATAGACTAATGGCCAAAAAACATATGAAAAAATGCTCAACATCTCTAATCATCAGGGGAATGGAAATCAAAACCACAATGAAATGTCACTTAACTCCAGTGAGAATGGCTTTTATCAAAAAGTCCCAAAACAACAAATGTGAGTGTGGATGAGGAGAGATAGGAACACTCATACACCGTTGGTAGGACTGCAAACTAGTACTGTGTTTCCCCGAAAATAAGACCTACCCATAAAATAAGCCCTAGCAGGATTTCTAAGCATTTGCGCAATATAAGCCCTACCCCCAAAATAAGGCCTAGTGATGGGCGTGGCTACGCAGCGTATCTGCACAACCCATGCATTTCGTCATGGAGTGGTAAAGAAGATGAGCAGCCCTTCTCATCTGTCCCATGAGAGCTCTATTGCTCGACATGAGAGACTGGGGCCAATGGTTCTAAAGGAAATAGAGTCACAAGAAATTCAGGATGGACTTTGGGGTTTGGAGAGTTATGATGATGTTCCAGAAGACGACTTAATCATATTTGAATAAATGTAGATTGTTGTACCATACTTAAAAAAAATAACACATCCCCTGAAAATAAGCCCTAGGGTGTCTTCTTGAGGAAAATTAAATATAAGATCCTGTCTGATTTTCGGGGAAACACGGTACAACCTCTATGGAAAGTAATATGGAGATACCTCAAAGAACTAAAAATAGAACTACCATTTGATCCAGTAATCCTACTACTGGGTATCTACCTAAAGGAAAAAAAGACATTGTGTAAATTTACATTTATAAAGAAAATTTCCATTTGTCAAGGGGTTTATTTCTCTGGGAGACAAGGACCAGGAAAAGGAAGTGTATAACCACTCTTTAAAAAAGTTTTATATTTCAGCATATTATGGGGGTACAAATGTTAAGGTTACATATATTGCCCATGTCGCCATCCCCTCTTGAGTCAGAGCTTCAAGCATGACCATCCCCCAAATGTTGCAGATGTCACTCATTATGTTTGTATAGACCCATCCCCTCCTCCCCCCTCCCACCCTCCTGACACCCGATAAATGTTTTTCCTATATGTCCACTTAGGTGCTGATTAATTAATACCAATTTGCTGGTGAGTACATGTGGTGCTTGCTTTTCCATTCTTGAGATACTTCACTTAGTAGAATGGGTTCCAGCTGTATCCAGGAAAACACAAGAGGTGCTATATCACCATTGTTTCTTAAAGCTGAATAGTACTCCATGGTATACATATACCACATTTTATTAATTCACTCATGTATTGATGGGCACTTTGGTTGTTTCCACAACTTTGCAATTGTGAATTGTGCTGCTATAAGCATTTGAGTGCTGGTGTCTTTTTCATAAAGCGACTTTTGATCTTTTAGGTAGATGCCCAGTAGTGGAATTGCTGGATCAAATGGTAGATCTACTTGTATCACTTTAAAGTATCTCCATATTGCTTTCCACAGAGGTTGAACTAGTTTGCAGTCCCACCAGCAGTGTAGGAGTGTTTCTATCTCTCCGCATCCATGCCAACATTTATTGTTTGGGGACTTTTCGATAAAGGCCATTCTTACTAGAGATAAGTGATATCTCATTACAGTTTTGATTTGCATTTCCCTGATGATTAGACATGTTGAGCATTTTTTCATATGTTTGTTGGCCATTATTCTGTCTTCTTTTGAGAAGTTTCTGTTTATGTCCTTTGCCTACTTTTTGATAGGGTTGTTTGATTTTTCCTTGCTGATTTTCCTGAGTTCTTAATTATCCATGGAGAAGGCACTGACTGAATCAGAACGACAAATCTTACCAAGCAACCTTTGTTTACAATACTTTTCCTGGTCATTTTCCCATCACTTGCCATCTCCCTCCTCCCTAGAAAGCCCAAGCTCCCTTTCCTTTGTTCAGCCCAAAATGGTAGACAAGCCTCAGTCATCTGGCGGATGCCTAGAGACACATTGTTTTCTTTGTGAACTCCCTTGCATATGTATACATTCATAATTAAAACTGTTTTTATCTCTTGTTAAAAAAAAAAAAAAGAAAAAGAAAGAGAAGAGTCCCTGTTTAATGAGAGCAAAATCAATTATCCTGTCAATTAACTTGTCATAATTGTAAATGTCACATTGGGTCCGTAATCACCGAGAGCAAAAACTAGATGTGACTGAGAAACATAAACTCAGAGGGAAGAGGAGCATATTGGGCTCCTATTATATGCTGGATGCTGGGACACACAGAGGTGTTTCATGTTTCATTTAACTCTCACAATAGGCCCACTAGGAAGGCATCATTATTCCCATTTCCAGAGAAGAAATCAGGGGCCCAGAAAGATTAAGTGACTTGCTGTGATAGACATCCTGGCCTGCTAAAAACACGCTCCTTCCCCCTCCTCCCTTGTCCCTCTCCATTGTGGAGGCTGGAAGAGCTAAAGAGTCACTTCCTGAACCTCCCTTACTGCCAGGGGTGGCCCTGGGACACAGTGTTAGGGACACAGTTGGGAGGGTGATGGGAACTTCTGGGGGAGCTTCCCCTTACCCCCTTTTCCCTATTCTTCCAATCTTGAGGATGCCCATTTGTCTTTGGGCAGCTTGCACATGTATGATGCTCAGTAGCTTCCCCCCCCCCCCAAAAGTCCCTAATGCTTTTTTGGTGACGTTCATTAGCTCGTGTTCTCTATTCTGTCTGGAGTGGCCTGTACTCCATCCCCCCATGCGCCAGGCCTGCCCATACTTCTGGCCACAGCACAACTATTGCCTCTTTGCTTGTAACCTGAAGCACTGTGATTCCACAACACAGTATCTGCACCTCCTTTGTAGTTCTTGTTTAACCTCGAGCTGAAGTTGTATGTCTCCATCTTTGCTTTTCTCTGCTGTCATATATGGCTTTCTAAGCAGGGCCTATGTGTATGTTTCTATCCCCCAGAAAGCCTAGCTTAGTGCCTGAAATATAGTAGTGTTCAATCAATATTTTTTGAGTGAATAAAAGAGACTCTCAGGGCACATATGATTTTGGAGACCACCAGTAAGAGAGTATCTTACACACTGGTCCTACCATAGTGAAGCATGCTGCATGAACGCCAAGCATTGCCTCCCTCCAGACTTGGGTAATATGAGATCATTTATTGTGTTTTTCATAAGCCACTATTTTGGGGCGTAGTATATGGTTTAGAGCTAAAAATCCACTTTTTTCCTGATATACTCTCCAAGGCCATAACGCTATCTGACTCTAAAACCCAGTAGACCACACAGCTAACAACACTGGGCACCTAAACATTTAGACAGTACTGAACTACCTATAAGTGGGCAGAGAACATCTTTGTTTTGAACAAGACTGGAGAATAAATTGAGTAGGTATTAGTAGGTATTAAGATATTATTAGAAAGGGGGAACATCCCCAAGACAGCACTAAGGCTTAGTAGAACACGTGTATGATGGTGATGGAAGGGAGGAAGGTGTGACTTCTCTCACTGTAGTAGGATAATGATTTCAATTTATCAAAATTTATGGGAACAGGTCAGTATAGGCATCTTCTGGCTGAGGGAACCATCATTTTCAACAAGGTTATATTTCTGAGTTTGAGTGTTTTGTTTTTAACTCAGATGGAAGTAGAGGGAGGATCTCAATGTCTTTCATCAAGACCTATGGCTGCCCCTGACATAGAAGGGTAGGAGAAAGCAGCCAGTTCATTCACACTTGCAGCTGCTTAGAATACCTACTAATTTACAGATCTTTGGAGAGTAATTAGAGACCTGTGGTTCAAAGTCCAGTAGTTTTCTCCATCTAAATTCACTATCAATGTGGATAGAAAGTGAACTGGAAAACATAGTCGAATTCATTTGGGGCATGTAGTAAATAATTATATGTGGGTTGAGAGGGCGACAGAGTCTTTGATAAAGAAAAGAAAGGTTGTAAAGTGGGTGCTATGTACTGAATTGCATCTCCCCAAATTTGTATGTTGAAGCCCTAACTTCCCATGTGACTATTGGAGATAAAGCCTTTAAGGAGGAAATTAAAGTTAAAGTCATAATGGCGAAGGCCTAATCTGATAAGATTAATGTCCTTAGAAGAAGAGGAAGAGAGAGAGATCTCTCTCCACAACACGCAAGAGGAGAGGCTCATGTGAGCACACAGCAAGAAGGCAGCCGCCTGCAAGCCAGAAACCCTCACTAGAACCCAACCCTTTTGGCACCCATGAACTTGAACTTCCAGAACTGTGAGAAACACATGTTAGTTGTTTAAGCCACCTAATCTATGGCATTTAATTATAGCAGCTGGAGCTAAGATATGGGGTGTTTTCATAAGAACAACAACGAGGGTTTTATTTATTTTTATTTATTTTTATTTTTTTTTTTTTTGAGACAGAGTCTCACTTTTGTTGTCCAGGCTAGAGTGAGTGCCATGGCGTCAGCCTAGCTCACAGCAACCTCAAACTCCTGGGCTCAAGCAATCCTACTGCCTCAGCCTCCCGAGTAGCTGGGACTACAGGCATGCACCACCATGCCCGGCTAATTTTTTTTGTATATATACTTTTAGTTGGTCAATTAATTTCTTATTTTTAGTAGAGACGGGGTCTCGCTCAGGCTGGTTTCGAACTCCTGACCTCGAGCAATCCGCCCGCCTCGGCCTCCCAGAGTGCTAGGATTACAGGCGTGAGCCACCGCGCCCGGCCAACGAGGGTTTTAAATTTGAGGAATTCATGGGGGTACCATGGACTGTTGGTTTTATGTTTCTGAAAATAAGACATTTCTTAATTTTTTAAAATATTGATTGGTTGGTTTGTTTGTTACCCTGGGAGTTACCTGGTCAGGGAGGTTCAAGGGAAACAGCAGCGTCAAGGGGCTCCAAGACGTGTTTGCACACCCAGTTGTCTTTGCAATTTATTTCTCCTTCAAATCGGCTCAGAAAAACAGTAAAAGAACTCTAAGGCCATTTCCCCTCCACAGCTCCATGCAAAACAGCTTTGGCAGTAGAACTGCCTTTAATTGGAATCAGTGTTCTCACTGGCCTGCGTATTGGTCATATATGTGATCAAATGACCACCACCAGTCCCTGCTTTAGGGCAAATCTGATATCCTCAGAGGTATAAAAATCTGACAAACCAGAGGTCTTGAACAGCAGGGTTTTGATATGACCATATTACTACCATATACTTATAATATTTGTCTTTAAGTTAGCTCATCTTTTAAAATTATGTACATTTCAAAAACAATATCTGAATTAATGGGACTGGTGGAATAGTTATATTTTTTCATTACATATTAAAACAAATATGTAATTGCTGAAATAAAAATGTAGACAATCCTTGTCACCTGAACCTATTTTACATTCTATCAGGGATACTTGGGGAAATACCGTCAAAGCCCTGAGGAGTTTTGGTTGAAAACCCACGTGTGTAAATCTGGTGTAATGCCTTCCAAATACACAGAAATTAAATGAACTTTGTGTGAATGAGCTAGGTCCTATGGCAGCCTTTGGGACTAGGAAAGTTTCAATCACAGAAATGATTAAAGCAAAGGCTGTAGCAGTTTGGAACAGTTTTGGAATTTCTCAGACTTGACTAGAGCCATGATCCTCAAAGTGGGGTCCCTGGAGCAGCAGTATCAGCATCTTCTGGAACTATTAACAGTTAGAAATGCATCTGGAAATCTGGCAGCAGGGCCCAGCAATGTGTGTTTGAACCAGCCCTCCAGGTGGTTCTGATGCATCCCCAAGTGTGAGAACCACTGGCTTAGGGGACACTTTCAGGGGGGCTTCTGTTCAGTATTGATATCTTTCAGCTCAGCTACCAAATAGGGCTTTTGTAATTACAGAATGATTGAGGGTAAATTCTGTAAGAGGGAAGGATCACAGCGTGCAATAGTGCTTGCTCAATTTCAGTGCATGGATCAACGGCTGACAAATTAAGAACCTAATTTGACCTTCCATCCTCATTTGGTTCATTGTGAAAAACTGCTGCTCATTACAGCTTGACAAGTGAACAATGATGCATGCATGTGAGCAAAGTGTGCTGATGCTGAGAAGTTGATGGGAGAAGTAGCAGCGACTATCAGCTTCCTATCAGCTGACTAGTGAAGGTCATGGTGGGACGAATGGCCTATGTTAAAGGAATAGTCTGACTCTGAGTTGCCTGGATGTCCTCTGTTTTCTGATCTCTCCTGTTTCTCAAACACAATGACATCCTAGTGTGATTACACTATCCTGATGCAGCAGTCAGTGCTGGCTCACTTGCCCGAGTTGTATTTTTCCTTTCTTGCATGCTGGCAGTAGTCAGTTTTGTGCCACTGCCCACTGCTTCTTTGTGTGAGTCAGATCTCATTTGTCAAAGCCAATTATGGCTTTGACATGGTTCCATTCTCCCAACAGTGACTCATGGAGCATTGGGCAGGTGACCCACTTCTGGCCAATAAATTGCAAAGGCAAAGCTGCTGGTGGGTTTCGGTGAAAGTTCTTTCTGTTTTCAGTAAGAGATGCACAAGGGGAAAATGACCTATGCTTTTGGATGTCGGTGTGGGAGGATGTGGTGCTTGGAGCTGAGACAACATTCTTGGTACTGCAAAGACATCTCAGCCAGCAACTGAGGATAGCAGAGTCCAGAGAATGAGGGAAACTGAGCCCCAATAATGTCGCCGAGCCATTGAATTAACCATCCCTGGAGCTGCTGGTATGAGGACTTTGGTTATAGGGGTTAATAAATGCCCTTCAGCCTAGGATTTAAGTATTTATTATTTAGTGCAAGTATTGCCTGAGTTAGAGTTGTCTCTGAAATCCAGGAGGTAGCATCAAGGTAAGGCAGTGGCGTCAGTAGCATGAATTCCTAGGAGAGAGCCTAAGCCCTAAGTTCTAGAGCACAGCAAAATCAGAAATCCATAGGAAAAGCCAGATATTGAAGATAATAGCTAAAAATCACGTATAGGACAAGTCAGCAAAATTGTGATGAATGATTTGCTTGCCAGCAATCAGAGCTCATGGCATGTATTTAACCTTTCAAGGTATCAAGAAATGAATGATGTATCAGCCTAAAGGGCCAGCAGTGTCCTGGGGGCATTCCCAGGATCAGGAATCCTTTGGTTATCCAGATGTACTGAATTTCCTCCCTGGCCATCCATCCCGTGAGCCCCTGTGCCAGGACTGCTGTGTTTCAGACCTTTTCTGCTAACCTTGGCAGCTGCTTTTCTTTCTTCTACAGTTTACTGAATAGTTCCAAAATTTACATATTTCAGTTCTTGCTCTTTACCACATAGTAGTGCAATTCTTAAACTTTTTGGACATCCTGAACCTTGGAAAACAGACTTAGCCGCAAAATACTGGAAAAGAACAATTACGTTGGTTTCTGGCATTTTTGAGTCAACATTGCCATCTAGTGGCAAAATATTCCTTAAAACTCTGTGTGACTTGAAACTATTTTCAATCGTGATTGGACATTTGGTGTCAAGGATTTTCAAATGGAAAAACTTTCAGCAAGAAGAAACCTCAATGATGGTTCAATTTAAATATCTTATTTTGAACACAAGGAAATTGAGACCTAGGGAAAGTCATATGATAAGCAGTGACTAATTTAGACCCACTAAATTAATTATTCAGGTAATAGCCTGTGGTTCCTGATTCACAGACTATGACCTTATTTTCCTCCTGCAGAAATTCTTAATTATTTGCTCTTAGGATTTTGGCTGATCACTCAGTTTTTCTCCCTTAAGTTTAAAAAAAATCCTTACCCAATTTAGTCACTTCCTCGTGGTAATTACAAAACAAAACGAAAACAGATAACAAAAATCAGTTTCAAATGTACTGAAGGTTATGTATTATTTTCCAAGGTTATGTATTATTTTCCCTGTCTTTGACATGCTTGTTTTACCTCTTTTATCAAGTCTTTCTCAGTGACTTATCAGTCTACGAACATTTCTTCCTCTCTTTCCTGTATGTCAATACAGTAATATTCGTTTCCTTCTGTGCAACATAGCAATAGTTACACAGTTTTGAGCAGGTCTGGGGTAGAGTCGGAGATTCTGAACTTGCACCAAGCTTCCCAAAGATGCCAAAACATCTCGGGGATCACACTTGAAATTGTAAGTCTTTATAGAACCAAGAATACATTCTCCGTAACTCAGAATCTTGCTTTGGAATGGATCAAAATCTGTGTGTTTTGTTGAGTATATGAGGAGCATAGGGAAAATTCATTTGCCTTAAGCAGCATCTTTTTTTTTTTTTTTTTAGTTGCCATGGAGGTCACATGCCACGTGAAACTACTGCTGCTTGTGCTGCTTACCCAGACAAGGTCAAAGAATTTCCCTGCTCTCCATGAAGACCACTGACCCCCTCCAGGGAGTCCGTGATAACCACGCTGGCAAATGTCCTCCCAGCAGTGATCCTAGGCTAGCCCATTGTATTAAAGTTCTAAATTTGGTCACACATTTGAATCACCTGGGAAGCTTAAAAACATCCTGATGTGTGGGTCCTAGCCCTGGAGATCAAACTTTTAAAAGCTTCCCAGGTGACTCTAATGGGCAGCAAGCCTAAACCTAAATGGGCCGAAAAGACGCCAACTGGTCCCTCCCCTCCTCTCCTCTCTTATCACCAGTTCCGTCTGAAACAGTCTGCTTGAGATGGGATTCAGCTCCGAGCTGCTCTGGCTGTTAATCCTTCTCTCAGGCCCCTTTTCCCCATCTATACCCCCCTGGGACAGGCAAGCTTTCTGGAACAAGTCTAGGCCCTTCCTGAAGTTCCCAGGGCTTGGTGGACTTCATATCACATTTTAATGTCACACCCACCTGCTCTCCTCTAGGCCAGCTGAAGTCATGTGATAAGGCCACTGCATCCCGAGTTAAGAGTTTTGGCTTTTTTAAGGACAAATGCTGGATCCGTTTGACCTCCAGGGAGTTATCAGATAGTCTGGATGTCCTTGGGAGGCTTTGTGGAATCAGAAATGTTATCCAGGTTTTTCCTTCAGAACTTTTCAAATGGGAGTCTGGGAGCTCTGGCCTAGAACTGAAATGACTTTTGACTTTGAAAATAACTTCATTAGGATGAATTATTTTTCTATATTACCCTCATCATGGAATTTAGGTTTATGGAGGGATTAATTTTTTAAGGCTGTTTCTATCACTCGTTTGTGTGTGTGTGTGTGTGTACATTTTAAAGACAGCAATCCACAGGCTAGAAACTGTAAAAGGAAGATATATTAAAAATTTCCAGTTAAAGAAAGGATTGCTAATGTGGAATTGTGGTTAAAGATCAAAATAAAAATGGTTTGGTTCTTCAATCTTGTCATTTTCCACTAGGTATTTACTGGAGTTGGAGGGACTATATATGTATAAATGGAACTTTTTTTAATCCTTATCCTCTTGGCTCTTTTGTGTTTTTTGGCCCCGTTAATCAAAACTTCTTGAACTGTTTCCTCTCTGGCTTTCATGGCATCACTTCCTCCTGGTTCTTCTTCAACTGCTCTAAATACTCTTCAGATTCTTATTCTTCTCCCTCAAGTGTGGAAGTTCTCAGGAATCCATCCTTGGCTTTTTCCCCCCTCTCTTTGGGGGGATACCACTCCCTGCCCCCTCACTTCTGGCTATAGTCATTGCTGTGCCGATGACATCAGCACCACTGTATGTAGCCCTGGTTTTCCTTCTGAGTGTCACATCCACACTTTCATTGCTTACTGAACTTCTCCTAAGTCCAGTTGTAGGTCCTGCAGAAACCTAAAATTTAACATGTCCCAAACTGAACTCATCAGTTAGTCACACAACGGATATTTACTGAGCAGCTAATATGTGTCAGACACACAGGTTTCCGGACGTTCACTCTGAAGTGAACAAGACAGATACTGTTTCTACCTTCATAGAACTTATGTTCTAGCAGGAGAGATGAGCAGAAAACAATATAATGGGCTGTCATGAACAGAAGAATGCATCGAAGTAAAATAAAGCAGGGTAAATAGGAGGTGGAGGATGATGGCATTTGCATTTTAGGGGAGAGAGTGAGGGAAGCCCACTTGGAGAGGTGGCTTAGAGCCCAGACTGTAGCAAGGTAAGTAACAGGGACACAGGCCCTCTGCAGGAGGAGGTTCTAGAAAGAGGACTTCCTTGAGATTTGTTTTTCTGTCTCCCATCCACTTAGTTCCTCCAGCTAGGAATTTGGGTGTTTGTGTATCCCTTCCTCACCCCCATCCCCCACATTCATAAGACCTATCATGTTTGTTACCTGAATATCTCTTGAGGCTTCCCTCTTTTCTTTATCCCCATTGTCACCATTGTATTTTAATTTACTCCTTCATTTTTTTTTCCCACTTGGATAATTGCCTAGACTCCAGAGAAGTGTCCCTGCCTCAGTCTTATCTTCCATAGTGACACTCCCTTTGCATCTATCCATCATCACCATTGCTCCTCACAAGCTCCCTGAGCCTTCAGGATGAAGTGCAAACACCTTCACTGGGCACAAAGGGCTGTGATGATTTGTCCCTTATTGCTTCTCGAGCATTCTATCTCTCTAAAAGCAATACTATTGCCTTGATCCCTTTGTCATGCTTAGCAATTCTCCAAATAAGCCATGTTTCTTTTTATTTCCAAGGTTTTCGTGCTGCTTCTCTTCTTGGGAGAGACTCCCTCTATTTTGCCTGATAAACTTGGCGGCATCTCTCCCGGATAGTCACGTGATCCTTGTCTTGTCACTGCATCCTGCACTTCCCATCTCTTGAAGGGCTGACCTATCTAACTCATCCATCTTGACTTGTCTGGCGCTTCTATTCCCAACCTATTTGTTATGGAAGTTTCACCATATGATTGATAATAGGTCTTTTATTTGAATCTATGAAAAAATAAATATAATACAGGTTGAGTGTTCCCTATCTGAAATGCTTGGGACCAGAAATGTTTTAATTTCAGATTTTTTTCAGATTTTGGAATATTTGCATATATATAATGAGATATCTTGAGGATAGAGCACAAGTCTAAACACAAAATTTATTTGTTTCATATGCACTTGATACACATAACCCAAAGGTAATTTTATATAATTTTTTAATAATTTTATGCTTGAAACAGTTTTGACTGAGGTTTGACTTGGTCTATCACATGAGATCAGGTGTAGAACTTTCCACATGTGGCATCATGTCTGAACTCAAAGAGTTTTGGATTTTGGAGATCTTTGGATTTCAGATTTCTGGACTAAGGATGCTCAACCTGTATAAATTTTAAAATTTTAGCTTTCAATATTGTAGTAATAGTATCCCCATTATACAGATACAGAAACTGAGGTGAAGTAAATTGCTCAGGGTCACACATCAAACCTGGGGAGACTGGCTCCAGAGTTCATGCTCATAACTGCTATGCCTCACTGCCTGTCTGTAGCAGTAGAAGCAGTTTTGTGTTCTGTTTAAAAAAACAATTCTTAAAAACATTGCAGAAATACATGTGAGTAATACAGAAAGCAGCTTTATTTATTTAGAATCACCCTTTATGTTTTACTATCAGCAATAATTACTCCCTTAGGAAAAGAAAGATTTCCTTGGGCTGAGAGGGAGGAGCAGAGAAGAGGAGAAAATTTCTGTGGATCCCATATCAGTGGAAAAATAGCCTAACAGTAATCTGGTAATATGGGAAAATGGTGGGTGGATGACCAGTAATCAGAAGGCCCTTTCTCCCCTCAAGGTATCTCGGAACTGCATAGGATCCTGGAAATGCTTCCACAAACTCATGATGGTATGTATGGGTAGACAGGGAACCCCAAAGATGGAGTTAAATTTTCTACTTGTATGGCTTAATGGAAGCTCATGATGTATTCTTTTCCATAGAGAGTTGTTTTCCACAAAATAATTATTTTTATGGAAAATAAATAGTTGCAAATGTTCTTACACACATAGTTGAATTTATGGAGTGATTTTTATGCCCTATGCACATCCTTTAGAAAGTTGTTTATCTCTGCATATGTCCATGCTTTCTCTAAATTAGTCTTCAAAAAAGTTGTTGATTAAGGAAAACTTTTAATAAAATCTAGCCTGGTCCCAAATTAGGCAAAGCCATCCTTGGAGAGCAACTAATATCTGACTTCCAGTCTTAGATTGAGAGGGATATAAACATGCAATTGAAAATGAAAGTACCAGGGGAGCATAATCAGAATTGTTGAAGAACTCAATTCAGAAAAATTTAGTCTGTTACTTGAGAATCTCTTAAGTCCAAGAATTACAAAAGGCTTTTTGGTAAGTAGTGGATCTAACGTAAAACCAAAACTCTTTTTTGGTTATGGTTGCATATGGCCTTCAGTAAAATTTTATTAGCGTTCATTTTAACTAGCGTAAGCATCTCTTGAAGTATAAGTGAGAAAGCCAGTGGGTCTAGGACTTTGACTATGGGCTATTGAGTCAGAATGTTTATGTTCTAATTTCAGTTTAAATATTTACCCTCTTTACTCAGAGTCTCCTATTCTCTAGTTGATATTGCATTCTTAGTACTCTTTCAGAGAAAGTGTTGGAAAATCTGTTTTATTTTGTGAGCCTATTTTTTAACATTCATGTAATTTTCTATATGTGCTGCATTTATGTATTCCAAAAATAAATGAGTGTTTCAAATGTTCAGCAAACTTTTATTGATTGCTACTGTGGGCCAGTTACGGACTATGTAAAGATGAATGAGACAGAGTTCTTGCCTTCCAAGGTCTGAAGAGTGTGGTGGCAGAAAGAAGCAGATAAAACTGGCAACTCGAGTCAGGAGTGAGGCAGACACTGTTGGTTCTTTGTTCAACAGCCTCTCTTCCTGTCTTCCTGGCTAACAGGTCCTTGATTTAGGGAAAGAAAACAGACAAAAAACAATATGCTCAAAGGAAGTAGCCCCCCATTTAGGGAGGAATCCTCATTGATTTAAGCCAATCATGTAATCCTATTCCCCTTTGCGATTATTGGTTGGAATGGCCATGTGACTCTGTTCCCAACCAATGAGACAAAAGGTAGAATATTCTGGGAGAATACCTGCAAAGCATTTCCTGCCTCATAAAAAAATGAGAGACAAGTGGGTAGAATGCCTCTCCTTCTTTTCCTGACTTTGAGTGTGGTTTTTGAGGGGATGGTGGTTGGAGCTTGAGGAGCAGTATTGCCTGGGGATGATTAATCAATATTAATCAACATCACTGGGGATGATTGATGGACAGATAGAAAGGAGCTACGTCCTTGATAACACTCTAGAACAACTGAACCAACCACACCACCAACTTTCCAGAATTCTTGTTCTGTGAGGAAATAGTAATAATAATCTATTGTTTCAGGCACATTTAGTCACCTATTGAATTACTGACACCTGAAAAAATTCTAATTGATACGAATTTCTATAAAGTTAGGTACAAATTCTTAAAGAAGCACAGAGTACAGGGAGATAATTTGGCTGGGGAATTGGAGAAGGTCTTCTAAATGAGGTACACTTTGAGTTGTGTTTTGAAGAACAAGTGGAATTTCACTGGGTAGGAAAGGCAGGGAAAGGCAGATAGAAAGACATGTGGCACAGAGGCACGACTACTATATGGTTTTAGATGCCTAAAGTATTTTAGATGTTCAGTAGAATAGATTCATGATATTAGTAGATTTAACATCCATTTACATGTGATCTTTAAAGGTCTTAAATTAAGCGTATAGTCTGAATTATATAGTAGCCTGTCATCTTGAATCTAGACCTCAGTGGCCTTGAGTCTTGGAAGTGGAGTGAATCATGTGTCAGGGAGCAAGTGATGACCGAGCACAGAGTGCAGCTTCCAAGTTCTTTGGTGGTTTTTCTTTTCTTCTTGTTGTTGTTGTTCATAACTCAGTAACTTTCATGAAGCATAAGCAATGTGGTTCTTTTGTTAGTCCAGGTCATCTGAGAAGCAGATGACATGATTAAACACGTAAGGATTTTATTAGGGGAACCGCCCTGTGAGAGGAAATGGAGAGGGAGCAGGGCGAGGCCATCGGACTGGGATGCAGTTGTGACATGGGGACAAGGAGATCTGGAGCGAGGGTTGGGTGGAGGTGTGCTAGCCCTTGTGCTGTCTGAAGAAGGTTTGGAAAGGCCATGGGGAGGTCCTCAAGCCAAAGCTGCCATCAGAGGAGTCCCCCGTGCCCCAGTAACGAGCCTGCCGCAGTGGAAGCAGCAGTGGAAACACAATCTCTGCCCAGATGTGGCGATGGAGCTCGGTGCGCAGCTGCTGGGGTCACCGTCCATCACTCTCCTTGCAGTTGGAGGTTTGCAAGCGTTTTCTCAGTTTCTTTAAAAAAAAAAAATCTTAAAAGGAAAACTACTCAGACTGGCAAAGAAAGTGAAAAAAAAGGAAAATAACACATTTTATATATTTCATAAGGGAAGTTGTTAACCTTTTTATGGGTTATGGCACCCACTCAGCACTTGGTTTCAGCTGAGGACTCTAGCATGCCTCCTGGGCCTCATCTCAGCTTCCTAGACCCCTGGTTTTCTCACCCAGCTGGGCTCCCAATTCTGCTGTTGCAGCCCCGCCGCAGCTCTCCAGCCTGACATCTGGACCCCTCTGCCAGTTGCTCACATGACTTCTTGGATAGACTCATGGTTCAGCAGCTGCAAGCATCCTCTCGCTTTAAAGAAAGATGCCTTGGCTAGGTGTCCTTACGTCTTGCCTTGCTGTTCACCTCCCAGTCCCGGAATTATCTCTGAATCCTCCCTAAGTTCTAATTCCTAGAATACCTGAAAAAGGTTATGACTTCTGTGTTGAGATCTTCGCCACTGCTTTGCCCACGTGGTCAAGTAGAGCCTTTCCCTGTCTTCCTTATCCCGTATGAGCCCATTGTCTGAAATCACTCTGACAACCTAGACTGTGATCTTGCTTTCCTCCTAACTCTTAAGAGTATATACCCTTTGTTATGTTCCTGTCAAACTCTCTTCTCTATAATCATAAAAATCAAATAGATAATATACACACACATACTCTCACACATGCAGTAGTAAAAATACATATGCAGTTGATTTTCATTTCTGGTAGCTATGCTGTATAAAGTTGCTGTGAACACAGAATTAGTGAATAGAGAAGGAAATATGCCCCTAGGGGAAATATGTACATATATATATATACACACACCTTACATAGGCGATAATCTTAAATCCTAAAACCGACTCATCCTACTAGATTCCATTTTTCTTTATTTTTTCAAAAGGGAAAACGAGGTTCAGGGTGTTAAATGATGTGCCTGAAGCTACCCCACTAACAGGTGCCAGAGCTGGGATTCAAACCCCATTCAACCAGCCCAGAGCTGGAGCTCCTAGCACTGCCCTAATCAGCCCCTGCTCTCTCTACCCTCTGGTCCCCTCTGTAGAGGGACTGAAGCAAGAGGCAGAGCCTAACCTGGTGCCACCTTGCTCGGAGGTGGCATAAATCAGGGCTTAGCCAAAGGGCTACAGCCAAACACAGAGAGGGGAAACCAGAAGATGTAAACTAATGAGAAGAGAGGGGGCACTTCCTTATTCCAATAAATAGTACAGTGTCA
The DNA here is from genome assembly GCF_040939455.1 of Microcebus murinus. Taxonomy (NCBI): domain Eukaryota; kingdom Metazoa; phylum Chordata; class Mammalia; order Primates; family Cheirogaleidae; genus Microcebus; species Microcebus murinus. The sequence continues at coordinate 33,254,771 of NC_134112.1, forward strand.
CTTCACTAAGCATAAGCACCTAACAATGCACTCAATGTTCTTTCCTTCTTTCAAGTGGAAGTCGGCCCTTAGTGGACAAACCAGTTTCCTGCCAGGAACGCTAAGCACTCTGCCTATCCAAATAAATTTCAGGCATTGACTCCTCTTGAAAGGATGTATGTGAAAATAATTTCCTTTTAATACTTAAATAGCTTTCCCCCACCCCCAGCAATTGTAATTATTTTTCTATTGTACATATATTTTCACTTACTAGATGTGCTACCATTGGCAGAGCCTTTGGGAAGGTTTAACATTTGAGCTATCATTTTTTTTAAAAGAAAGTCAGCGATGTATATGACTCAAATCTTTCATGCAATCAATCTGCTAACCTAGAAATAAATTAAAAATGAAATAGATGACCGTGTCATGGGGAAATGAGGCTGTATTTGAATCACTTAACTGCTGTATGTTCCTAGGTAAAGTCCTCTGAAGCTTGGTTGTTTCTATGAGAGGTAGGAGTACTGGTTTTCTCTGCTTTGTATATCTTCAAGATTTAATTCCTATTGACTTCAAAGGGAAAAAGATAGCCGATCTATCAAGTTTTTGTTTGGAGGAGGGCTTCTGAAGCTGTCTGCCTTTCTAAAGAAAATAAAAGCCCTTCTGTTTCCTCACTTGTTCAGGAGCAGCTATCATCATAAGTGAAAACCCAGATTTCTCATAGTTTTATGTTTAAGTTAGGAACAGAATATCTAAAATATACTTGTGCTTTTTCTATATACTTTAACTTTTTGTAAATAGATAGCTCAAAAACACAAGTTGAAATTAAGCAAAGTAAGATGTATTCTGGTCATTGAACAAGTAATTCTTCTTTTCCATTTTTGAAATATCAGCTCTGGGCCATATGGTATTCTTTTGCTACTTGATTCATCAGAATTCCTGACTGCAAATATTATTATGGGGTACTCACTGCCCACCCCCCAGTTCCAGGTCAAGGTGTGGGGGAAAAAGCTAATCATTAGATACTGCCCACAACTTGGTATCTTCTGGCTTGCACAAATTCATTAATGCTAATTTTTTCTTGGCAGTCTGTAAGCTTTACTGTAATTATTCAAAAATATTTTCTGTTTGCCAATCTTCATGAGATGAGGGGAAATTCTTATCATTTAGCTCTGTTTACAACTTAGAAAATTTATAGATAAAATGCTTTTTATTTCTACATGTGCTATAGTTTGAATGTTTATCCCCTAAATCTCATGTTGAAATTTGATCCCCAGTGTTGGAGGTGGCATCTAATAGAAGTTATTTGGTTCATGGATTCAGATCCTTCATGAATAGCTTTTGGGCTGGCTTCTCAGAAATGAGTGAGTTCTTGCTGTGTGAGTTCCCACCAGAGCTGGCTCTTAAAAAGAGCCTGGTACCTCTGCACACCCTCATCCTCACTTCCTCTTTTGCCATGTGATCTCTGCACATCTCAGCTCTGCTTTGCCTTCCTCTATGAGTGGAACAGCCTGAACCCCTCCCCAGAAGCAGGTGCTGGTGCCATACTTCCTGTACAGCCTGCAGTACCAGAATCTGCAGTGAACCAAATAAACCTCTTTTAGTAAACTGGATAATTAATAAATTATCTAGTCTCAGGTGTTCCTTTATAGTAATGCTAAATGGACTAAGACAACATATCTTAATACACATTTTTTATTACTGTGTGGTCATCACTAGATTGTCCTCCTCCATGGATCAATGGCCCTTAGTAGGCAAAAAAGTGGCCTACTTGTGCCATGTGCTGATTTCTTCTAATAGTTTGAGACTCAGCTGGGATTCATACAAGGAAAGGGTGAAATATGGTTCTTGTTCTTGGGATACTTATGTCTGGCTAGTGAGAACACACATGGAATTATTTGCAATGATATAGAAATGACAGATGGGATTGTGGTTTAGGTAAGTAGTTTTCAACCTGTTTTTTAGCCACAACACACATGTAAATTAAAGTTCACATATGTGACACACACCCACGAGTGTAATCATGGTAAAACAATAACTCTTTAGAAAGTAGCTATAACCTCACCCTTTTCTCTCTTATTCAAGAAAACATCAGGATGTGAAGAAGTGAATTAAGCATGCTAAAATTTAAAGGACATCCTTGAATTTATCCTCATTCATTTAAAAATGCCAATTATTTAAAAACTGTAGTACTTATCATTAGCAATGAATTACAACACACTTCACAACTGATTACCCACACAATTTAGAAGTCGAAAGGTGCTGAGTTATACAATAATTATTACTGAGGTTCAGTTGGCCCCCACAAATACATATGAATATAGTTATAAAAGAGCCTACGAGTCACTCTGTCTCCTTCAGGGGCAACCTCAAAATATGAACGTATCCTCTTGTGATTATCACCATTGAGGCTACGAAGAAATGCTTTTCCACATCTCTTTCTCTATGTCTTTGACATTCTGTGTCTGAATGCCATGACAATTTATAGTTAGTGTCCTGCTGATGGCAGGGAATGACACCACGTCACAGCTCGGAATGGCTCTCAGCAGCAGAAGAGCTTAGTTATGCCAAATCTGTTTACTCAGGAAAGAAGTATCATTTCTCCATAAGTACCTGGACAGTAGCCTGGCTGTGTGACTTGCTTTGTCTATTTAAATAATAATAAGTTGTGACATATGTCACCTTCAAGTGGAAGCACTTAGAGCTGTCACACAGTTCCACCATTGCTTTTCTCTTTGCGACAAGGGCAGACTCACTTTCCAGAATAAGAACTGCCCTGGAATGCAGATGTGGAGTTCACCTGAAGCCCACCTGCAACAGACATTGACGTGAGCAGGAAGTAAACCTTTATCATCAACCTCTGAAATTGTGGGCTATTTTTTTGTTTGTTGTTTTCAATCCTGCATAGCACAACGTAGCTGATTGATATATATTAAGATATATAGTGTCATGAAAATACCATTGGTTTTCATAGAGTCTTGGGCATGTTCCTTAACCTCTCAGAACCTCAGTTTTCTCATCAGCAAGATAGGAAAAAAAACTTATTTTTTACTGCTACAGTGAGAATCAATTTAGAATTTTGTAATTGAAAATACAGTGTAAACTCCAAGAAGGCATAAATGTAAGGAGGCAGATTTTCTTCATTGGAGAACAGTTTTTAGGGTGGGGGAGACCTAGGTTCACAATCAACCTCTGCTCTTTATTCACTTCGAAATCTTGCACTGAGATGCAAGACTTATTTAAAAATCCTTTGATCCAGGTTATGAATATGTAAAAAGTGGTTCTGAAAGTTAACTATGTTTGTTGAGTAGTTATTGAAAAACATCTCTATCTCAGCGTCTAGCATATAGCAGGAATGCATCTTGCATATAGTAGGAACTCAATAGATGGTGGCTACGATTATTATAAGAACTATGGGTTGTTCTATATCTGTTGTAGAATCATAATTATATGATCAACAACGTTATTCAGAGTTTTAAGAGGTTATACACTTATACGATCCAATTAAAGTGTGTGGTAGCTGTTAGCTGTTGCTTACCTGGCTGATTTTTCTTCCTGAACTCTGATTGCCTTTAGAAAAGGACCCATTCATCTTTCCATCCCTGGCCCTACCACACAGTAGATGTTCAGTAAACATTTGTTGGACTTTAAAAGATTTGAAGTTTAATTATGGATGTACTAAAAGTTAAGAGTTTTAGGCTTTTTAAAAAATGTTGGTATTTCACAAGGTATGATCTGAGGGCCACCCGCATCAGAAGTAGGGGTGGGAAGATGGCAGGCTGCATGTTCCAGACTTACTGAATTGGAATCTCTGGGGGGCTTGTTGCTCAGAGAATTGGATTTTTACTGGAGACTCTAGTTAACTACTATAGTTATGGAATTTTTGAAAACTGCTGTTCCAAGTGACAGAAAGCTCATGTAAGAATGATCCCCATACGTTAGTGTGAGGAACAACTAGTGAGCTTGTAAAAATGCAGATTCAGAGATCTCTCTCTCCTTGGTACTTGGCCTGGGCAGGCCAGGTTATGTATTTTGCAGGGCCTAGTATAAATGAAAATGTGGGATCTCTTGTTCACAAAATGAGAAAAAAATGCCCATAAAGGCAATAAAATATAAAACTGTTGTCTTGCTTCCACGATGCTCTCTCGGCTATTGGTGGTATTTTTAATTTGGTATTTAATGTTGTGTTCCTTTGCTCTTCCCAGGTGCCAGGGCACATGTGCAGCCCACGGGCTGCCGAGGCCAGCCCCAGCTTCCTGGGCGGGGAAGTCAATCCACAGCCTCAACTCCCGGCCATGGTCACCCCCAAGAGGATCACACAGTAGCTGCATCAGGGTGGGCAAGACTGTCCCTGGCAGAGTCACTTGCTCAACGCGCGGTGGCGCTGCGAACGCCGTGTCCCTCCTTGAGACACATGTTGGGAGGGGGCTCGGAGCGGTGGGCGCGCCCGCCCGGGATTCTCCGCTTGCCCCGGCACCCCCCGGGCGGAGCACGATGGTGGAACACGCGCCTCACCCGTGGACTTGATCCAGTGGCCCCCATCCGAGGGCGGCCGCGGGGGCTGGGCAGGAGGGAGGAGGGGAAACCGGATCGCAGGTGCAGGAGGCAGGACTGCCCGTGAGCTGAGCCTCCAAATCGTTTCCCTGTGCAAATCCAAAGCGCCACTTAAGAGATTCAAGGCAGTGATCTAGGAGCATTAAACAACCCAGTGCCAGGGGTGGGGTGGCCGTGGGGGTTGGGGAGGCCCTGCAGCCTGCCCTGAGTCTAGGGGTGAATCCCTTTTGTTCTTCTCCCAAAGACACAAAGGGAACTTGGAGGGGAGGGTTCTCAGCTTTTAAGAGGTGTTGAGGATTTCTCTCACTGTTCTTGCACGGATAAAGCAAAACAACCCCTTTGGACCAAGATATCAATAATATTGCAAATATTAATAACATTGCAAATAATATTGCCCATTTCTTAAGTTTTGTGTGTTTGTGTCAATGAGCAGTAATTACAGCGTGCTATTAAAGAACTAAGTAACTATTCCCTCATGTGGATCTTTAAAAGTTTTTTTTTTTTTTTCTTGAAGACTCCCTGTAGACTTCAATTTCATATGCCTGCAGGGTCAGCATGGTCTAATTCTAGGGAAATGACATGGGTTTCTACTAGGAGAGACCACATTTACATTTGATGTGGATATATAATATTTTCCATATGTGACCACAAAGCAACCCAAATCCTCCATCACAGGAGATATGATTATGACTTTAAATAAATCCAGAGCAAACAGCAGGTGATGAGAGTAAATAAAACCATGATTGGTTGGTTCTTCTTGCCCCTGAGGCTTCTGATGAATAATTAATTCAATTTTAGAAGCCACTTAAAGATACTTTTGAGGATTACATTGATAAAAGCAATGAGATGTACTGGGTATTATCTTGCCACTGGTTTGCCTCATCAACTTGAATATATTGTGCGTGTTCTTTCTTGCAAAGTCAGGGCAACATTATGTTCTCATGTATTTCAAGGATATGTGGCTATGTGGTGTAGACGACATTTATGGAACCTAGTTATTTAAAGACCTTTTTAAAAATCATGAATAGAGTCAACAGAACACAGATTGAGTCTTACTATTCCATGTAGTACATTTAAAACTGGGGTGTCTTGAAATTGCTAAGATAGCAAGTAGGTTTATAGTTGGAGATGGTGATTGGCTCCAATAATGGTAATCTCAAAGAAAATAAATAAGGACAATTATCCCGACTCTGAGGAGTCTCTAGAATATAGTAGAGATGTTTTCCAAGACAGTTATTTTCTTCTACATGAAAAAAGGGGGCAGAGTGGAGTGATTCTTTTTTGCTTTTTCAGGTTGGGGTTCAGGTGTGCTAGAGAAGTGTGTGCTTTGTATTAATCTTCTTTCTCTTCTTTTATTCTCAGGGTAGGTTCACGTCATTTCCTTATTCACTTTTTTCACTGTTTCTTTGTTTTTCTCCATATTACTTGTTAACATCTGCCTCACTTTGTATTTACTTGATTATTTGTCTATTATCTGTCACCCCTAGTAATATGTAAGTTTTATAATGTGTTTTATTCTCTCCACGCCCAGCACCTTGCGCAGTGCCTCACAGATAGTGACAATAATAGTTGGCGATAGCTAACATTTACTAAATATTTACTATATGCTTAACAATGTTTTAAAGCACTTGACATTTATATTACTTGATCCTCACAATAGCTCTTGGAGATGTCATATTTTTATCCCCATTTTAAAAATGGCAAAACTGAAGCTCTGAAGCTGAAGGATGCCTCAGGACTATTTCATACTCCATACAATTTTCCAAAAATTTGAGCAAATTTTCCAAAAGCCACATGACTGGAATGTGGGAGAGCCATGATTCAAACCCAGGCCAAGTGGTTCCAGCATTTGCACCTAACCACTAAATTGTGAGGTTGCTCCATGGGGGCAGGAACATGACTGTCTTGTTTCTGGGCTCTCAATAAATATTTTTGCAATAGGTGCATGTTCAGCCTGAGGGTGATGTTCCTGGCAGTAGGGGTAGTGTGCCCATCAAGGACAGAGACAAGGATGAGGCCAGTTAATGGGACTGGCTTCCTCTAAGCAGTCAGGTGGGATCAGTTCTCAAGGATCTGCTCTCCCATCCCTCATGCTTCCCCCTTCTTTATTCTCTCTCCACCCTTTGCTCGCCTACCTGTGCATTGCTGAGGGCAGGGGCTGCTCTGGGTTCAAAGAGGATAGCTCTGGGAGAGGCCTCTAGGGCAGATCTGCCCATACATCCAAGTCATTCATCCCTTTGATGTGCAGCTGAGTCAGTGGTGTTGTTAGAGCCAGCCCGTCCCTGCTCAGCCCTCAGTGTCCTGGATCTCATCACAGGCCCCCACAAGTCGTTTAGACCAAGAAATGTGTGGACTCCATTGACTCATGTTGTATTCATTTGATGTCCTTCTCAAGTAGCTCTCTTTGGGGGCAAATTTTAACTTCTCCTTCTCTTGTCAAATTGAAAATACACCTGAGATGTGTGTGTGTGTGTGTGTGTGTGTATGTACATGTGTTCAATGACTGTTGCTGAATCCAGAAAACATTTGGATTAGCCTTAAAACGTTATATATAAAACATTCAATTTACTTTGCTATTTCTTGTTGTCATACACTTGTTAAGTGTGAGAGAGACCAAGAACTTTGGAAAACAATTCTTCAGGGTGTGTGTTTATGTGTGTGTGCAGGCTTGCACACCTGGGTATGAGGGGAAGGGCAGGAGGTGGAGGTGTAGCTCTAAGGCCAAGTTTCAAGTATCTAAACACAAAGGTGTTGCTTCAATTGGGACTGTTAAGCTTTGCAGCCCATTAACGCACACAGCGGGGGATCGGGGGATCGTTGCACTTTGCATACTTGGAGGTAACATATACCACTCCTATTTGGACACAAAGGCTGCCTTGGGAATGAGGTTGCTAACCACAGTTGAGGGTAGGCCTCTCCACTAAGAAGGAAATGAACCAGAATAAAAGAGGCCTTTATTTGTAGGCACCTGACAAGCTGAGTCCTGCTTCTGTTACTAGGGAATTGGTTTTAGGATCAAGGTACACTATAAATCCATAAAAACTGAACAAAGAAATAGACTTGCTGTTTAACAGTCAAGTTCTGATAAATAAAAAGGATGCCTCAGGACTGTTTCGTATTTCCATACAACAAGGGAGGTATGTGATAGTATAAAACCCATTTGGCAGCCAAATATCCTTATATCTTCTTACATAGTCTCATATGTGAGTTTGTAAGCTTTTATTTTGTTTAATACATATAATAAATAAATATCATCCATGCTTTTAGTATATATCAGTGTTTTTGTTTTTTAAGCTATCTTCATCTTTTTACTTCTGACTTTCTGGTGCCTTGATAGTAGCTCCATAGAAAGGCTGTCATGGCAGGCATGATTTGCCTTTGCTTGCGTGATCACTATATACCCTACCCTGGCATTACAGAAATCTCATCAGCACTTTGAAAATCCTAAAAAAATATGATGTCAAGTAGAGTAATGATAACAAATATTGCATCTGACTTGAGTCCATATTAACTATTTTTACATGCTAAAAGAAGGTTACAATGATCTTTGTATAGGAATAAACCCTAGATTATTGTTGAGAGCAGGGAAGTTCGTTTGGGTTTTGCAAATAAAGAAGAAAAAAAGACAAAGACCTCTTCTCTCTTGGAATCTACATTATTTCTGGAAGAAAGACCATTGAAAATAGATACAATAAATAAGCAAAGTATGCAACAAGTTAGAGGGTGATGCATGCTGCAGATAAAAAAAAATGTAGAATGGGGAAAGAGAAGATATATGGTAATTTATAATGTGATGGTCAGGTTAGGCCTCATTGGGAAGATGACATTTGATCAAACAATTAAAAGAGGTAAGGGAGTTAGATGATGTGTGGCTATCTGGGAGAAGAACATTTCAGGGAAAGGCAATAGCCAATGCAAAAGCCAGTGTGTGAGCACATCCAGCATGTCTGAGGAACAGCCAAGAAGCCTATATGGGGCTGGGGTGCAAGTGAGTGAGTAGTAAGATTTGAGGTCAGAGCAAAGGGGAAATGTGGGATCTTTTAGGTACTATAAGGACTTTGACATTTACTCTGAATGAAGATGGAGCCATTGCAAGGTTTTGAGTAGACAGATAACTTGATCAGACTTGTTTAAAAGCATAAGTCTGGCTGTACTTTGGATGGGTAATAGTTGGTAGGGATATCTTCTGTGTTTCCCCGAAAATAAGACCTACCCATAAAATAAGCCCTAGCAGGATTTCTAAGCATTTGCACAATGTAAGCCCTACCCTGAAAATAAGACCTAGTGATGGACGTGGCTACGGAGCGTATCTGCACAACCCATGCATTTCGTCAGGGTGCAGTAAAGAAGACGAGCAGCCCTTCTCATCTGCCCCATCGTGACAGCTACTATCCCAGAGGTGACCAGAAAGGTGTGGGCAGCCCCACCAACAAGGTCGGCTTCCCCTGTCAGGCCCCAGCCATCCTGTGTGTGCTGCAAGCTGAGGCTTTGAGGGGAAAATAACACACCCCCTGAAAATAAGCCCTAGGGTGTCTTCTTGAGGAAAAATAAATATAAGACCCTGTCTTATTTTCAGGGAAACATGGTATGAGAAGAGTATTATAGTAGTCTAGGTGCCTTAGTTATCTATTGCTGTGGAACAATTACCCCCAATCTGGACAAAACAAACATTTATTATCTCACAGTTTCACCATTTTACAATCCTACCAGTAGGGCACAAGGGTTCCAGATTCTCCACATCCCTGCCAAACTTGTTATTTTCTATTTTTGTTTTGTTTTCATAGTAGCCATCCTAATGGGTTTGAGATGCTACATTATTGTGGTTTCAATTTGTATTTCTCTGATGATCAGTAATGTTGAGAATCTTTTCTCAACATGCTTGTTGGCCTTTTGTGAATTATCTACATAGAAATGTTTATTCATATTCTTTGCCCATTTTTATTGGATCATTTAATTTGTTTATTGTTGAGTTGTAGGCATTCTTTATATATTCTGGATATTAACCCCTTATCAGATACATTATTTGTAAATATTTTTCCATTCTATGTTGCCCTTTTGATCTGTTGATTTTATCCTTTGATTAGCATAAGTTTTTAAGTTTAATGTAGTCTTATTTGTCTACTTTGCTTTTGTTGCCTGTGGACGTTTGTTTATTTTTTCAGCACTCAAATAGGCTGTTCTTTTGTCTTTTGTCATTTCTGAAGATAAGTCTGTGATATTCTTATCTTTGTTTCTCTGTATTTAACATGTCTTTTTTTCTCCAGAAAGAAAGTTTTTTTAAAAGATTTTCTCTTTATTATTTCCTTTAAGCAATTTGCTTTTGCTGTCCTATAGTTTGGTTTTCTTTGTGTCTTGCCTGCTTGGGACTTGCTGAGCCTCTTAAATTTCTGGGTTTATAGTTTCCAGTAATTTTGGAATATTTTCAACCATTATTTCTTCCAATACTTTTTGTATCCCCTTCCTTCTCCTTTTGGAACTCCAATTATACTTATGTTAAAGTTCTTAATATTGTCCTATGGATCACTGAGTTCTGTTAAAATATTTTTAGTAATTTTTCTCTATATAATTTATTTTGGGTAATTTCTACTGCTATCTTCAAATTCACTGATCTTGTCTTCTGCAGTTTCTAATCTGCTATTGATTTCATCTAGTGATATTTTTATTCCAGATATAATGTTTTCCATCTCTGTTTCTATTGACTGATTTTTACCCCCTTGGTTATGGCCCATATTTTCCTGCTTCTTCTCATATCTAGTAGTTTTGTTCGGATCAGCTTGTAGACTAAGTTTATCTGTTTGCTTCTTAAACAGAATGTTTTAAGGGCAGATCTAGAGGGGTCTCTACATTAGGGCTAATTTAAACTCACTTCTTAGGTTGACTCGTCAACCTAAGAAGTGAGTTTAAATGGCTGCCCCATGTATCCCATGGGATCTTTGTATTCTTACTGGTGGGAACTTAAAACATTCTTGGCCCTGTGTGAACTCTAGGAATTGTTTTTGGCTTAAAAGTCCTCAGTACATTTTCTTTTCTCAGAAATTCTTCTTTGTTCTGCCCTGGGCTATTTCACACTCTGCACATACATACTGATATTTAGTCATGTACTCTGGGGTTCCCCTATACAGAGTTCTGGAACTCTTTTCTTGCATATCTCCCTTTTCCCAGGTATTCTGGCATGCAGATTAACCACTTCAGTACCAGTGCCGACTATAGTCGATAGCCACAGATGAATGCGCACAGCGACTTTAGCCAACAGCTGTGATAGGAAGGTGCACAGCCTAGCGTCCACTTTAGCCAATGGCTGTGATATGACTTCTAAGTTTTCATTTATCAAAATAAAATTGTGAACATTTAAAAATAACGTAATGAAAACACATATGTATGTGTTACCTATTCTGATTTACATTACAAGTAAAGCTGCCTGTAAAGTAAAACAAGCTTTCAGTGCTTTAAAGCTTTCCTCACCACACAAGAGCAAAACAGATTCGTTGTCAACGCACAGCACAAAACTATCGTGTGGACTATGAGTGCCGGCTGTGGGCAAGGTTTCGCGGCTGGTGAGCGCTGTACTGAAGTGGTTAAAGCCACCTTGGACTCTTGAAATTCATCTCTGTCTCCTCCACTCAGTGAGATTGCAGTTTGGGTTTCCCCTCCTGGCTCAGCAGTTCAGAAATTGCCTTTAGGCAAAAAGCCTGAGGGATCAAAGGACTCACTTTATTTACTTCCTTTCTCTCTGGGATCCCAGTTCTCTGTTGCCTGTTGTCCAATGTTTGAAAATAGTTATTTCTTATATTTTGTTCTGCTTCTTAGCTGTTTATAGAGGAATGATAACTCCAGACCTTGTAGCCAGAAGTGGGCTTTCCCTAACTGTGTTGAAAACTCTCCTTTCGTAGACTTTATGTGCTTCTAGGGTAGTAATGGAAGGTATTCAATAAAGGATTTTTTGAAAGAATTGAATTAATAAATGAAGCCTGGAATTAAGTTGAACCACATGAAATTGACAACTTTTGATGATTTTTAATCTATATGATTTAGTTTTATACATTTCTAATTTGGATTAGCCAAGAAAATCAGACTCAAGGAGAGGCAATTATACATTTAGTGTGAAATCTCTGCCAAGGATAGATCCTTTGTGCTTTATATGATGTCCAGAACTGTGCATCTGGAAATCTAAGGACACTTCTGTTGACTTCATTTTTCAAACAAAACATTCTAGGTCCATCTATGTGGGCTTTGAGTCTTTAGGTTAAACTATTTTTCTTTGAAGAGGAGGACTGTTTCTTAGATTGGGTTTACAATTTATTCAAGGAATATATCCTTGCTCCTCATTGTCTTAATCAAGTTGTATACCAAGACAAGAGGTTTATAGGAGACATTTTAATCTTCACACATGATCTTAGCCAAAAGGCCAAGAAGCAATTGGAGACTTCAATCTTATCCTGATCAGGGTAATCAAACCTCTGTGACCTGGACTGGGGATCTTTTAGCTGGATTGTGGTTGAACTCTTTGTGAGGAAAACAACCTCACTAAGGACATAGGCATGTTATCGGTTGTTGAGTTTGTGGTTGTGAGGGCCAGGAGTGACTGAGGATTGGAGACCTATGATAAGGGGTGATAAGATTGTATTATTGCCTCCTCATGAGATATACAAAATATACAAAATCCATCAGCAGAGGATGATTGAAGAAAAAGCCAAAGTCATTGTATTCACAGATAATTACTGTTTTAGTTTCACTATTTCACAATAGTGTACAATGAAGAGCACTTCACATATCAAAGTTTGTGTAGGTAATCAGGTTGCAGTGAATTTCATCAGGCATCACGGGATACTAGTTTGTGAGAATTATTCTGCCAGCTTCCTGCAAAGGATATTAATGAGATAACACATGGTCCAGTGGGTTTTGGCATCTTTGCATCTCAGAGTACAAATCACTCTTAAATATTGTCAGTAATGTTCACTGTGTAAGATTGGACAGATGGTTGTTATGAGGCGAATTTGTGTTCCCCCAAATTTAAATGTTGGAGTCCTAACCCCTAATCTTTTGGAATGTGATCTTGTTTAGAGACAGGGTCTTTTTAAAGGGTATTGGCTTAAAGTGAGGTCACCAGGGTGGGCTCTAACTCACTGATTGGTGTATTGACAGGGAAAATTTGAATAAAGAGATATGCAGAGGGAAGACAATGGGAAGAGTCATTGGGAGAAGAGGGCCATCTACAAGCCAAGGAGAAAAGTCTGCAACAGATTCTTCCTTCATAGCCCTCAGAAGAAGCCAAGCCCACCCTGTCAATGCCTTATCTCAGACTTCTAGCCTTGGGAATATTGTGAGAGAAAGAATTTCTGCTGTGTAAGCCACTCAGTTTGTGGTAGTTTGTCACAGCAGCCCTAGCAAACTAATAAAAGGGTCTTTTGCAGAACTACCTGTTCTAGAATAACTGTTGCTAGGAGGAAGAAGCACATAAGGATCAGTGGGCCACCAGGAAACTCCTTGAAACCGTGAAACTGCTAGATAAAGTGGGCGATCAGTTCACACATTTTGTGGGTGGATGCAGATGTCATCCAGACTGAGCAGGATGGGGCAAGGCAGCAGACCTAGCCAGAGGTTTACTCGGAGCTTATTACTTTGTGCTCATCTGATTGGGAGGAATTTAGAAGTAAGTAGAATGAGACTTGAATTTTTCATGTGAGCTGTAAGGAGCTTTTTAAGCCTTTAAAAGAGATCATTTGGGGTGCATAGATGGTTTGGAAGAAAAGCAATAAACACTACATTTTGCCATTGGCATTTAAGAAAGTTAATTTCATACTTTAACAGGGTTACTTTATACTTCACTGCTTTGAAGGATTTTGAGATACACGGAGCACGCATACATCTTAATGCTTAGGACTTCTGTCTCTCTGTCTCTTTATCTCCCTATGAATTATGTGGGTGACAATGCAGATTTTTGATCCCTGACTCATCTTTTTACCTACTTGCTCTTCTGTTGATGATAAAAAGAATGCTGCTGCAGTTAAAATGGCAACTGTCTTAAAACGTACAAAACAAAGAAAGATGTCCAAATGTTACCTCCCAAACAATGAGAACTTATTAGTGGTGGAAGTAAAAGGCCCCAAGACACTCATTGAGTGAGGCAGCAAGAGCAGCCCCAGGCCTGTCAGCAATCTAGAATCATGGCTGCCTTTCCGGTTTTTCTTTCCAGTGTAGAATTTAAAACGCAGTTGGTCGCTGCTTCTTGACTTGATTACAACAGTTCCCAGGCTGTGAGGAGTTAAGCCAAAGTGGTTTTCATTAATTTGCCTTCTCCCTGAAGATTTTAGGCTTGCTGTTTCAAAGAAAGCTAGATCCCACAATGAGCCAACTATTTGGTGAGAAGTTTCTCCTCTGGGACAGAGCCGTTTGCTGCGGTTCCAGCCTTTCAAATGTCAAATGTTACTCATTCCCACTTTGGCTCTTGTAAGTATGTGTAGTCCTTTTTTTATTTTTTTTTTATTTTAATTTGAGAATGTTTGCTTCCACTGGTAGCTCGGGGAACTTTTACTTGCTGTTTGAAATCTAACCCTGGAACACTAAAAGTATGACTAATCCTACTTACTGGAATTTCAAATGTTTTCATCAAGGCCGCAGTTTCCATTTTCAATTTTATATAATAAGGGCAAAATACCAACTGGCAAACATACTCTTTTTCTTTGTGGTTGGTGTACATCAAACTATCTACTGAGTTATAATAGAAAGGGATATTTCATAATAGTGCTTTTTGCAATTGAAAAAAAAAAAAACCAACTGTTTCTCCAAAAGTATTTAAAGAGAGGCGAGTTCATAATATAAGTCTCCAGTTAAGATATTTACTCAATGAAGCACTTAAAGTTAACCTTTCAGCTGCTTTTCATCTTCTGTACAGCAAGGATATTAGGTTATCTCTAGGCAAGAGGAATGGTATATACCCCGGAGTCACAACCAATGGAAAAATTTTAGAACGCACAAGTATGCATGCCATAGTAATGACTTGTTAAGCAATCATTCTGATGACCTTTGGAAAGATGAAAGAACCAGCTAACCAAAACCAAGTTTTTGTCTTCTTCCACAGCAATCTTTATCACTTCCTTATGTTCTAGAGCTCCAAATATGGATTTCTGGAATGCTGTTGGGGAGAACTTTTATATGAGGAAGCTCTAGTGGGATTGGGTTGAGACTTACTGACCAGGCAATTCTTTTAAGGCAACATCTGACTAGCTTAAAGGGAATATAGATATTAATTCGGAATCGCCTAAAAGAAATTCCCAACTCTTCTGCTTAAAACAATCACCTGGAGATTTGAAAAACAAGATCCCCAGGTCCCATTCTCCAGGGTTGCCAGTTCAGTAGGTGAATGTATTTACTTTTTTTTTCCAGATTATTCTGGGCATAGTCATGACGAGGAAACTCTGGCTCCAGTTGCCAGTGTGTAACAGTGGCAACAAAGAAATTATTCTGAATTAGTGAACCAACTCTGTAGGGTCTGCATGTGGCATGTAAAGACAAAATTTTCTGCTTTTTGTTTAATCTATAGATCACCTGAAATCTCTTGTTGTTTGTAGGGCTTCTTTGACTCCTAATGACTGGTACACTTGTGGGTAAATTATAAGCACTTGGCTGGAATTTTTCTTGGAAAAACAATGTCCTAGACCTGGGTGGATATCAGAAACACCTGTGGAGCCACTTGAAGATTCATTTTTCTCCAGATGTACTGAATCATAGTTGTAGAGACAGATCCAGACCTCCATTCTTATGTAAACCTCATAGTTAATTTTGAAAAGTAGCTAATTCTGAGACTCTCAGAGTCATAATAATGAGGAGGAATATTGATTGACTGGCCTTGGATACTAACTGCAGCTGAATTGCCTATACATAAATCACATTAATTTGATTGAGATGATTAAAACTATTCATTTCACTATTCTATCATTAGACTCTGCATTTCATCAACAAATATTTGATAGCAGTCATAGTTTTATTGTTAGGGCAGGAGAATTCTAACACTTGAAGTATATAAAAGCTTCCAGATATAGCTTACGGTGAATCTTGAAACATGGATAGGATTTGCACGGGGAGTGGAGAGCAGAGCATTCTGGGTGAAAAGGACAAAATGAATGAAGCGATTATGATGTGAGTTACAATTCCATGCTGGTAGGACAGTGTTAATAGAGCAAAGCATATGGAGTGAGAAATAATGGAATATAAAATAGCACTGAATGGATTGGGGTTTTGGAATAGGCTTTAAGTTGCAAGAAATAACCATTGCAACATTTTGGGGTGTGCACCAGAGTAAAGGGATACCATTTTACCTTGGTAGGGTATGCAGAAGTTCAGAGGCATGGCTATGACAGTAATGCAGAGTGAAGAGATGTGACTTGATCTATGATAGTGTCTGGGGTTTGGAGCAGGATAGATTCAGCACATGTGTATGGAAGTAGCCTAAACCGAAACTATTTCCTTTTAAGATTATTTAGAAATTTTCAGTTTGAGAAGAAATCATATCATGCAGAATAAGGCATAAAATAACTATCTCTGCAATTACAAAATAACTTCTTTGGTCAAATTGGCTGCTTGTTTAAATGATCAGCAAAAACATTCAGACACAGCACTAGCAAGATTTTTTTGGTATGTCCCTGGGCAAAACTATTTCAACTTGAGTGTACAATCATTCTAGTTTGTTGTTCATGTAGGGAGCAGACAGGCATTCAGGTATTGGGATATTATGAATAAGCAGATAAAACAAATACGAATACATAATTTAAGTGTAAAGCTGTTTGAATAGCCTTTTTGCCCCAGAATACATAAAGTGTGCATTTTTTAATGATTCTAGACACGCAGAGTGACAAGTTAACAGACACAGATTCTGCAATTTTCTTGGCTTCCTCCCCGCATGCCGCTAGTATCTTTAAAGATCTATTTCAAAAATTGCCTTGCGGGTACATATTTCCTTAGATGCTCCTTTACATTCCTTACTTCCAATCTGATGGCTCCAGTTGTTTGTCACCTTTCCTCCCTCATTCCCAGAGTCTTGAGACCCAAGGACTCCAATCAGCAGAGGCCTCTGGTCCAAGGCAGCGGGTGGCCAATGTAAAAACCAGACGACCCCCTCTGCTGCCAGAGCAACATAAGGGAGCCCCAGCCTAGCTGGCGTGGACTCTGTGGATCTTGGAGCAGAATGGAGAGCAATGGGAGGCAGAAAGGACTGGAAAGATCTGCGTTCGATGGAGACATATCAGGTCCTAAGTTTGCAAAGTATGTTTAAAGTATGAACATCCCTAACTCATAGGAAATCAGTTCCACAAACATTCACTGACACTGAGTGTGGCACTAAACAGGGCTGACACAGTCTTGGTGTGTGTGGAGCCTTGCCTCAAAATGAGCTCAATTTTATGAAAAAAATGGGGGATCATAGGATATACACCAACCCATTACATTCTTTGACCCTCTGTTAGTTTTATGGGAATAAGTTGAGCCTAAGCAAAGCCTTCAGTCTTTATTAGATTCAGTATTGTGTTTCCCCATGTCCTTAAACACAAAAATGAAATTGAAAGGTGGGCAGAGCTGAACATCACAGATGTGAGGTGCCAGCTCTTAAGGTTGATGCACAGGGCTTTGTGATAGCTTTTTAATTTTTTTTATAGCCTAGAGGCTTTTTCTCAGAGAACCAGTCCAATTTCTCTTGTAATTTTTTTGTATTCTCTTTGGAAATTGCTGGAGACTCCAATATTCTTAATCTCATGAATTTCTTTTTTGTCTTCTGAAGTTGTAGTTCATCTATTTTAACCTTTCAGTTTAGTATTCCATTAAATGAATATAGCATATTTATTTTTTGCCCATTCTCATGTTGATATTTAGATTATCTCCAGTTTCATGTTCTGACAAACACAAACTCAGGAATTTTAGTTTAAATCTCATTCTGATCCCATGTTGAAGAATGGCCTCAATGATTACTGTGAACTATAACAGGAGAAAGATAATTTGGCTATCACATCATGAAATACAATAACGCTGATATAAATTTTCCTTAACGAACAAGGAAAGTGTCTATTCAGCTACAAATTTTTTTGACAAAGTGGCAGCTGGAGATTGGACTTTGTGCCAATACTTAGGTTAACTGCATCTCATGTTAATATGCCTTAGTGGGGACCAGTAAGTAGAATTATAACTTGTCCATATTATTAATATAATACCTTTTATTATCTCACTTTTCTCATTCGTCTGTGAACTCCTCCCTTCCTCCTTCACTCAGGTGTCTGCTCCTCTGAGGGGAGAGAATGTTAGAAGACTCTTTTATTGCTTAGGTTACTTTGACAGGTAAACATTAGGATTTGTCTTCATTTTAGTGTCCTTGAGTCTCTGAAGACAGAACCACCCGGACATGCCAATAGCTTGCTGGAAGACTCATTCCCACGCTGGTCATTCTGTCTCATATCTCGGCCACACCCTCACCTGGAATTCAAACCTGAGGTTAGAAGGAAAATTCCCTTCATCAGCCTTTGAAGATGTCTGACCTAAACTTATAGCAGTATTCTCTTCAATATGAATCTTAATCAAGCTCAATACATACTTTGATATTTTTGAAAGAAAATGACAATTTTTCAGCATTGAGAAACTCTCTGAAGTATAAATATATCCAAGAATCATGTCATATATTTCACCCTCTTCTTCCTAGAGGGAATGTTTAAAAGCTAGATAACACTGCGTTAGAATGTTAGTTCTCATTTTGGGTTCATTTTCATAGCTCAGCATCTGGTATTTATTATGGGTTCCCCTGAGGTTTATTTTATTTTATTTTTTAACTATATAGTTCCTACTTTGAAATATCATTTAAGAGATCGATTCTTGACACTATTAAGTTTCCAGTGCAGTTAACATCCGATATTGACCTTTTTTTTTTATTTTTTTATTTTATTTTTTTACTTTCAGTGCCAAAAACTCCCAGCAGATGTCATTGTAAGGCAGATTTGTTTAATGTGGCTTTTCTAGAAAAAGTGAATAGAATTGTTGCCTGTAGTAGTGATGTGTGTTTTGAGTACTAGATTTAATTTCTTCTGGGTTCACGAGGGTAGGGTTTGTTAAACAGAAGAGATTCCTGGGACTCTTGCCTGTCCTTCTATAATGTGGGGAAATTGCTTTCCTTTAATATAAGTTAGGGACCAAAGAACAGCAGCCTTGCACCCAAGCATTTCCTGGGCTCCTCCTGGGGCTACGAGCTTAGCACAGGTATGGCTGTACTCAGTGCGGGATAGCAGAGCCATGGGGAGGAGACACTTGCTTAGCACATAAGATAGTGAGCTAAGGAGTAGGGATTTCAAATGAAGACTGCCTCACTGATTTTAGATCCTGTACCCTTAATTCTGAAGGAAAAATACAAGCAGGCGTAAAAACACATGCTCCAGTCGAGCACATGGGTGGTCCTCATCTGAAAAAGAAAATCTAGTTATAATGGAACAGTCTAACTGATTTCATCGCTATCAGATTCAAGTGGAAAAAGGCTTTTCCCAGGAAAGTCAGGACACATTGGCTTATTTAGTATAAATGTAAATGAAAGTCAATCTAAATTCTCCTTAATTTCCATGTAGAAATGTGGTGACACGTTTTTGGTCATATATGAAGATCTCATTCTGTTACTCGTTTTTATTGCAAAAGCTCAGGAGTCACTAAAATCCATTGAGGAAACCCCTTCTAAATAGCCAGAACTCTACCTTGTATGGTGTAGTAGTAACTAAAAGACTAATTGCTTGGAAAATTTTAATAAACTATATCTGGCAATCAACTATTTTATAAAACTTCAGGTATCGGGCAAAAGAAACATGCTGTATCAAAGGTTGTGGGATGAAAATCTGAGGAAATAAGTAAAAGATATGCACTTGGATATAGAGTTGGATGATTCAATTAAGTATCTCCACTTAACTGACTCACCAGATTAACTAATTTTCTGTTTTTGAGAAATGAAATCTGATGTCTGTGTCATCCTAAAGCTAAAGGATCCTTACGCTTCTGCTCCTCCAGAGTTGTGTGTTTGCCAAGGGTCAGGTACCTTTGTCCTAGGCCTGTTTATGCCACCTACACTTGCCACTGAATTAAAGTGGGTAATTGCAGTATTATGGTAGCCAGTGACATATAACTGCAAAATAAAAGGGAATTTTTATTTCTATAGAAACTAATGATAATGTCTAAAAAAGACTCAAGAGAAGTTACAAGAATTGCTATTAAATTAGAATGTTGATGGAACAAGTATGAGAGATTGGGAGGGGAAATGAAAATCTCGAAGGATTTTTTGCTAAAGTGTTTACAAAAATGGCTGTGAGTTCTTGCTCCACTTAAAGTGAAGCTAGAATTTGGAGAGGAGGATTTGTGAGTATGGGTTATGTAAGAGAGATAATGTGGATTTTTAATCAGGTAATGTGCACCCTAAAAAGGAGACCCTCTACATTAAAAGATTGGTGAATGGGTGTTTCTTCTCAGCTTTTAAATTACAATATTTGATTTTTAAAGAAATTCTTCACTTTATTCAACTTTTCTAACTAACTGACCAACTGTTGACCTTGTTCTCACCAGATGAACGTTTCTACTCTCCATTTTGAAAATAAGTTGAGTTGTAGGCTATGACTTGAGAATGTCATCACTATAGAGTTTATGTACTCTTTAGATGAGCTCAGTAATTTTCTAGATATATGTTTTGCTCTTTTTTAACAATTGATTTTATAAACAGGTTAAGCCAATGCTTTACATTAGTAAACTTTGGTTTAGAATGATTTTATGCTAGATAATGATGCCAAGCTTATTTTTTATATGGAATATGATTATAAAGCAACTTTATTAATTTTGTAAATAATCATTCTTTCATACCCAGCCCTCGTTGGCATGTTGAAGTTCTCACCAGGCTGACTTTTGAGGGGAGGCTGGGAAAACTGATCAAAACGAAGGAGGATGAACCCTGTGGCAAGCCCCAGTCAGGTTTGGTCTATGGTCAATAAAATTCTAATTTGAAGTGCAAGAGAGTGTAGTGTCCTGGACCGGAAGTGAGGCTACATTTTTGGGCCATGTCTTAATTTAATATAGCTTCCTAAATCATTGCAAATATTAAAAAATAGGCACGTTATGCATAATTCCGACCTTACTATGCATACTTTTCACATATTAGCAAAATAATGATGACAGCAGGAATTGTAGTGATGACAAAGGACTAAGGACTCTTTTTATTGGTCTGCATTCTTTAGGTTTAACTCCAGAGTTGTTCATTTTTAAAACAATTCTAAGATTGGGGTGGTGATAGGAGGTACTATTTTCAAAGGGATGACCCTCTTTTGGAAGTTTTCAGGTGGTGATAGGCAGAGTTGTTAAGGGGAATGAAGAAAAGGAGAAGGAAGGGGGAAGATGAAGGGAAGGAAAGCAGACAGCTCACTTAGAAGGTGAAATAGCAACTTTTGGAATCTAGTTTATTTTACTTTGCATTTTTGGGGGCTTTAGTGGGTAGACATGTTATTTGCATTGTTAGTTAAATTAAATAGAATGATAAATAATAAGCACTGATCATTTAAGGCCTAGATCTATACAAACCTTTCCTAGTTATTTTAAATTAAAACTTCCCCCAAGCATTTGGTCTTATAAAGGAAAATGCCATGATTAGCTTGAGAATGATAGTTTCAAGAAATATTTATCAGAGTAAGCATATCTTGCAGTAAATAGAACAAGTGGAAAACCAGCTTCCAACTGCCATTCATTCTCAGAGAAATTTAATTATAGCAGGTATATGTAATTCATATTTCAAAAAAAGGATAAAAATAAAAAATTAAAATTACTCACATGTAACTTTGTAACTTAAAGACTTGTCCATTGCTGAACTTAAGCATCTGAGGAGAATTCCCTAAGCAGCTCTAGGTGTATCTAAAAATGGGATTTTTTTTTTTTTTTTTTTGAGACAGGGTCTTCTTTTGTCACTGAGGCTGGAGTACAGTGGCATCATCATAGCTCACTGCAGCCTCAAACTCCTGGGCTTAAGCAAATCCTCCTGCCTCAGACTTCCAAGTATCTGGGACCTAGATGTATACCACCATA
Organism: Microcebus murinus; assembly: GCF_040939455.1. Classification (NCBI taxonomy): domain Eukaryota; kingdom Metazoa; phylum Chordata; class Mammalia; order Primates; family Cheirogaleidae; genus Microcebus; species Microcebus murinus. The sequence continues at coordinate 33,276,368 of NC_134112.1, forward strand.
CCTGACTAATTTTTTAATTTTTTGTAGAAAGAGGGTCTCACTATGTTACCCAGGCTGGTCTTGAACTCTGGCCTCAAGCAATCCTCCTGCCTTGGCCTCCCGAAGTGCTGGGATTCTAGTGTGAGCCACCATTCCAGCCGGGATTGATCTTTGAGCTTTATAGCCACTTGCCATGATTCTGACTATTCCCTTCCTATGTCAGTGGCATGTTTTAGGGGTAACATCTTACATAAACTTGGCAGAGAGCCCTTCATTTTCTGCTTCTGGGTGAATTGCTGAAGCTGAATTGTTGGTGTTTCTGGGCTTTGTTTTATCCTCAAAGCATAATGATTTAGAAAGCCTGGAGTGGGGAAAAAGAGTGCAAGCTTTTAAAAACTTTTTTGATAGTTAGGTAGCTTGAGGTATTGGTAAGGGGGCTGGGGTGGGTGTTAGAAGCTTTTGGTTCTTGTCCTAGTTCTGCCCCTATTGGCTGACCTTGCCTATAACACTTCAATTTGAGGCTTCTTTCTTCAAGGACATTTTAAAATTCAATGCAGAAAAATTAAAAACCTCAGTTGCATTTTCTTTCTCCACAATTCTGTCCAGGGCTTTTGAAGATTGTTTTTGGCAAAAAATTCAAATGAAATTACATCTAAAAATTCAGTTTCTATATTAAATACTCTGATTCTAAGATGTATGCTCATAATCCACTTTATTGATGAAAAAAATGGGTAAATTCCTGCTGAATTTCTAAACCGTCATTGTGACCTATGATGATAATAGAGCCCTAAGTGGTCTAAATTTTGGTTCTGTTATTTCTTAGTGTCTTTTTGAGATTCCCTATTTGGATTGAATAGAACTTTTGTCACATGATTTTAATGTGGTTGAAAAGACAGCACAGGCTACATGCACGAGGCAGTAGCACAGATTTTTTTTTTTTTTTAACTTATTATAATTTTAAGAAAGGAAGTAGATTCTCAGGGCAAAATCTAATGAAGGTCAAAATGAATCCACATTTTTGTTTGTTTGTTTACCTTTAGGGTGGTAGGCCCTTTGCTACCATTTTCCACAAATACAACAGCCACATTCAGTTAGAAAAGGAAAAAAGTTTGGCGTCAGCAGCAGCAGGCCCACTAATGGCCATAATAACCCCTAACACATACAGACACTGAGCTCAGTACCCCACACACAGCAGCTTGTTTAATTCTCACAGGGTCCCCATGAGGCAGGTCTAATTATTATCCATATTGCACAGATGAGGAAAAAAAAGAAGTGTTGAGAGATTAACTTGTTCAAAATCTTCTAAAATCACCAATTTTTAAAAATCTTTTTGAAGTTTTTAACTTGCATTTTACCATTCTTAAGTTCTGTTTCTCTTGCCTACTGTAGTTCTTCAAAGTATATAATTTAATATGATCCAGTATATGAATTTAAGCATTAGTAGAGTCATTTTATCGTGTGGACTAAGTTTCGATAGACTTTACCCTACTTTAAGAAAATTCTGTATGGGAAACTCCACATTTACTAAAAAAATAAATAATAAAGTGATTATTAATTATTTTGCAAAACATCTTTTACTTAAAAATGATTAGCAATAGGGATCTTTAAAATTGATAGTGCCCTAACCCATTTGCTGTCATGTGACTAGATTTAGAATTGCAGAATTTTAATGGAAAAAAGAAAATGCCTTTTTTGTGTGTTTAAAAAAAAAGGGTTGGTGGGGGAGGTCGTGCATGTGTGGGGTGGGGGTAAATGGGAACTCTCTGTACGTTCTACTCAATTTTTTTAATAAACCTAAAACTGCTTTAAAAAAAAATAAAGTTTATTAATTTGCAAAATGAGAGTTGGTTGGAATTTTAGCTCTGTGACTCACTATTTGTGTGATCTTGAATAAGTCATTTATCTCTCTGAGCCTTAGATTTTTATTTTGTAAAGTGAAGATAATAATGGATCTCATATCAGTATTGAGAGGAGTAACTGAAATATACATATATATGTATGGCTCCCAGCTCATTATGCATATTCCAAAAAATACTGGTTCCTTTCCCTTTAAATTCCCTATGTCACACTTGAGGGACATAGTGCATTTATAGCAGAGTAGGACCAAATACAAGTATTCTTCCTCATTGTCTGAGGCATTTTCTCTAATCCCACACTCTTACCAGAAACCCAGCTTGGTGTGACGTGAGAGATGTCTGTCTGTGCAGGTGGAAACTTGTGCGATCTGCATCGTGGGGGGTGGTGAGAGGCCCTTTAAGAAATGTAATAAGGAGCAATAGGCTATTGCCCGTCAAAGAGCCTAACTGGGTTCTGTAGTCTGGCGAGGAGATTTGAAGTCTACTGGTTTTGACAGGTGAAAAGCTGTGCACTTTAGTCATGGATGAGCCGCTTCCAGAAAAGGATAACTCACTCTGTCTTCTGGGTGGCTTAATTGCTTAACTGCCAAATGGTTTCTTCTAGTCCCTTCTAACTTTATTATTTTGATTCTCCAAATCACAAGCACATCTACTCTACAAAGCAGAGGTTTTTAACCTCTTGGGATCACGTACTGCTTTGAGGATCTGTGGAAAACCATGGATGTACTCCTTGGAAAATGCATACACACACATGCACAGCAACCTTTCCAGAATGATTGAATTCAATTTCAGGAAGCAAACCTCTGCTGTAAAAGATTTAGATATCGAAAACACTCAAACATACACACAGGGAGCAAAACTAATATTGGAAAATAAGAGTGAAATATTGAGCAGTTGTCACTCTCTATTAGAAAATGAGAATCCCTAAATGGGCCACCTTTAAGAAAAATGTTAAACCCAAAGGTTTATTGTTTACTGTAACTGGATAGGAAGAGGTTAAGGCTGCCCTTAAATAATGTGGCCAAGAGTGAAGAAGGTCAGTAAGAACTGTCTCAGAAAAAAAAAAAAAAAAAAAAAAAAAAGAAGAAAAGAAAAAAAGCCCTAATTCCAAGGCAGCAAAGGCAGCTAATATTTAAAATATTTATTTAAATAGCAATCCTTGAGAAAGTATAATTTCAATTTCCCTTTCCCTACATCACAAGACTTTAATAACCATGTTTAGAAAAAACAGTACACACTGTAGCAAAAAGAGTACTTCAGGAGGGAAATCTTCAGGTGGGAAATAGAAGATGTAATATATTTGAAGGTTGATGTGATATATGTGGAAGGTTGTTTTGAGAGGCCGTTTAAGAGTGAGCTATAGTTACATAGAAAACTAAGCAGAAAAAAAAAACAGAAAAAGAAAAAGCATTACTTTCTGGAAAAATAAAATAAAAATTGTATATATAGGAAATAGTTTACCACTTAGAAGTGACAGTTTATACAGCCATGGTAATTTAGACAGAAATAATGGGAGAGGGGCAGGTAAGGAAACTATTTATCTTCTCTCATATCAAGAATTGAGTAGATTATACTTAAAATTTATAATCCAAGAAATATCAGCATAAGTACAATTTTTAGAAATATGGAGGCAAATACTTGGAAAAATGTAAGGCTTTAAAAGTGTTACTTTGGGGAGTGAGATTAGAGACCCAGAAATGTCAGGCTAGGGACTGAGGTTTTTTAAAAATATAACTTAAAAATGCTGGATTTTTAAAAAAAAAAAATCGAGTTTCATATGAAAACTGTGTTTCTAGATTCTCTTGAGTAATCTTAAGATCTGAAAATACTGGACTGCAATTCCCAAAAGGCAAGCCTGTCTGGACCTGAGAATCAGCTGCCACCGCAAGAAGGGACTGTGTTCTCACTGTCCTTTCCTTAGCCAGGCCCATGCCCATGCTGTTCTCACTTTGTATTTGCATTTTTCGGCCTTCTCCCTTTTTTTCAGCTTTGTTGAGGTATAATTGATGCATAAAATTATATATATTTAGGGTGTACAACTTGATGTTCTGATATACGTATACATTGCGAAATAATCACCACAATGAAACTAGTAAACATATCCATCACCTTACATAGTTGCCATTTTCTATTTCTTTTTAAATTTTATTTCTTTTTAAATTTTCATTGTGATGAGAACACTTGAGATGTACCTTTTAGCAAATTTCAAGTGTGCAATACAGTACTGTTAACAATAGTCACCATGCTGTATATCAGATCTCCAGAACTTATTCATCCTCTCTAACTGAATCTTTGTACCCTTTGACCAACATTTTCCCATTTCCCCCTCAGCCCCTAGTAACCACAATCTTTCCTGCTTTTATGAGTTTGACTTTTTTAGATTTCATATGTAAGATTATACAGTATTTGTCTTTCTGTGTTTGCCTTATTTTACTTAACATAATGCCTCCAGATTCAACCAGGTTGTTGCAAATGACAGGATTTCCTTCTTTATTATGGCTAAATAATATTTCATTGTATTTATATACCATATCTTGGCTATTGTGAATCATGCTGCAATGGGTATGGAAGTGTAAATATCTCTTGGAGATAGTGATTTCATTTCCTCTGAATATATACCCAGAAGTAGGATTACTGGATCACCTGGTAGTTCTATTTTTAACTTTTTATAGAATTTACATTATATTTTTCATAATGGCTGTACCAATTTATATTTGATTTTTTAATCGGGTTATTTGTTTATTTGCTATTGAGTTGTGTGAGTTCCTTATATATTTTGGATATTAACCCTTTATCAGATACATGGTTTGCAAATATTTTTTCCCATTCCAGAAGTTGCCTTTACACTCTGTTGACTGTATTCTTTGCTGTGTAGAAATTTTCTGCCTGATGTAATCCCATTTATCTATTTTTGATTTTGTTGCCTGTGCTTTTGTTGTCATATCCAAAAAAAATCATTGCCCAGACCAATGTTAAGAAGCTTTCCCCCTATATTTTCTTCTAGCAGGTTTATGGTTTCAGATCTTATATTTATGTCTTTAATCTATTTTGAGTTTATTTTTATATATGGTGTGAGATTAGAGTCCAATTTCATTCTTTTGCATGTAGATGTCCAGCCCTCCCTTTGATGAATCTTTTAGTGTTACTGTTTGTTCAATAATCCCATTCAGTTTTACTTCAATTTCTGTTTCTTCATTTAATTCAAGTATATTTTTATTTAATATTTTTATTCAAATCACATATCCAGTGTGATCCTCATCATAGAACATTCTACCTTATTATATTTTTAAATAAAAAGACTCATTCTTTAAAAAAAGTAAAGTTGTAACTTAAAAAGAATTTCTTTCACTTACCAATTCATTTTGAAACTCTATTTTCTTTTTCTCTTTATCACTCCATGTAATTTGTTGCCAGGATATAGTTCCTTATCAGGCTAAGCTTTTATGTTTTCATCCAGCTACATTTGCAAGTTGAAGGTTTCTGAGGTCCATTATTTGTCTTTTGTGTTCATAGCTCTATTCATATTGCTTAGAACAGTGCTAGGTACATAGTAAGACTTCAGAAAACATTTTTTGGAAGATGAAATGGATAACCTTGAGCACCTCTAATAAAGAGTCTTATGAGTGTAAATATATATGGATTTACTACCAAAAAATCCACATATTTACAGCCAACTGATTTTTGATAAAGGTACCAAGAACATACATTGGGGAAATGACAATCTCTTTCAACAAATGATGCCAGGACACTAGATATCTATGTGCAGAAGATTAAAACTCGACCTTTATCTCTCACCATATAAAAAAACAACTCAGAATTGATTAAAGACTTAAATGTAAAATTCAAACTATGAAACTACTAGAAGAAAACATAGGGGCAATGCTTCAGCACATTGGCCTGGGCAAAGATTTTTTTGGATGAGAACTTAAAAGCACAGGCAGCAAAAGCAAAAATAGACAAGTGGGATTATATCAAACTGAAAAGCTTTTGCACAGTAAAGGAAACAACAAGGTGAAGAGAAAACTTACAAAATGGGAGAAAATATTTGTCAACTATTCCTCTGAGAAGGGATTAAGACCCTCTGAATTAATACCCAGAATATATAAGAAATTTAAACAACCTAGTAGCAAAAAAAAAAAAAAAGAAGGAAAAATTCTGATTGAAAAATGGGCAAATGGTCTAAACAGACATTTCTCAAAAGAAGACATAAAATGGCCAACAGGTATATATATAAAAAAACTAAATAATACTAATCATTAGGGAAATAAAAACAAAAGCACAATGAGATATCATCTCATCCTAGTTAAAATGGCTATAATCAAAAATATAAAAAATAGCAAATGCTGGCTAGGATGTTGATAAAGAGGAACTCTTATACATGATTGGTGGGAATATAAATTATATGGAAAAGAGTATGAAGACTCCTCAAAAACCTAAAAATGGAGCTTTCTTATGATCCAGCAATCTACTACTGGGTATTTATTCAAAGGAATGGAAATGAGTATGTTGAAGAGATGTCTGCCCTCCCCTGTTTATTGCAGTATTATTAGCAATAGCTAAGTGCTTATCAGTGGATGAATGGGTAATGAAAATGTGGTAGACATACACAATGGAATATTATTCAGCCATGAAAAAGAATAAAATCCTGTCATTTGTGGCAACCTGGATTAGTCTAGAGACTATGGTAAATGAAATTAGCTAGGAACAGAAAGATAAATATTGCATGTTCTCACTCATATGTGGAAACTAAAACTGTTGATTTCACATAAGTAGAGAGTAGAATATTGGTTACCAGAGACTGAGAAGGGTAGAGGGAAGGGCGGGATAGGGAGAGGTTGATTAATGGGTACAAAATTACACCTATATAGGAAAAATAAGTTCTAGTGTTCTGTAACAGGATAGGGTGACTATAGTTAGTAATAATTTATTGTATATTTCATAGTAGCTAGAGGAGAAGACTTTTAATGTTCCCAACACAAAAAATTTATAAGTGTTTGAGTAATGGATATGCCAATACCCTGATTTGATCATTACATATTGTATACATGAATCATAATATCATTTGTACCCCATAGATATATATATATAATTATTATGTGTTAATTAAAAAAGGTTTTTGCAAGAGCTCAGGACACCTGATAACTTTTTTTTCTAAGAAATGTTTTCTGAGGCAGATATTAGGCCCATTTGATGGAAGATTTTTTGTTGTATAACTGTCCTTGGTTCCTTAATTTCAGTGCTGCTGACCAGTGTAAAGTGGGTGTGTATCACATTTATTGCCTCCTCAAAGGAGCAGAATGGGAAAACAGTGACTCACATTCTAGCAATTAATGGAATGTCAACCCAGATCAACAGTGGCTAAGCCACGGGTGGGCCCAATTCAGAGCCACAAAGGGGGAGGCAGGGAGAGGCCTCATGTGCTCCCGGCACCCAGGCTTGGGCTGCCTGAGCTGATTGATAAAGCATTTCCCAGGGATGCGGCTCTGACTTTGGCAGAACCCATTTCTTGCTTCCTTTTATCCCCCAGGCTCTAGGGACTGGGACAGCCATCCCTTTTACTGTAAATCCAAGACTGGCTGTGAAGTAAGAACCACCTCCTTTCCTCCCTACCCTGTGGCATTCTCTCTGTTTCTTTGCTCCTTAGCATTTTGGACACAAGAAAATGTGCCAGTTCAGAGCTTGCATTCCAGCTTTGACAGACTTGTGTTAGAAGCTTTTGCCAGTTTGTGGGCTTGGACGAGGCGTCCAGCATTTCTAGAGCTTGTTCTTCTGTAATAGTACCTACCTACAGTAGTATTGTGGGCATTTAGACAAAATATCCATGTAAAGCACTTAGCATAGTGTCTAGCACACAGGAAGTACACAGCAAAGAATTGGTTAGTACAACTAATAGTGTTACAGTATTATTTGTTTGTATGTTTGTCTCCTCTAATGATAGACTTTTCCAGGACAGAGATGGTGTTTTACTCATATTTGTAATCCCATTTGCCTAGCAACATAACGAGTATGGAAGTTGTTTAATAAATCTTTGACTAATGAATAACTAACTGCATATATGTGTGTGTACACATATGTAATATACATATAATATAGAATGAGATAAAATGACTCTTTGAAGCTCTAATTTGCTTATAAATATGAATAGAATTATTAGAATAATTATAAATAGCACTATTTAAAGCCTGAATTAGTAATATTAGAGATTTTCCCTCATCATAATGGGAACTTTTCCAAGTTTAATTACTATTGGCCTCAAGAAATTTAGACCTTCAGGGCAAGACCCAGTCGCTAAGAAAGGAGACTTCATACCCATCCCTAGGAATGTAAATTCTCTGGACCAATTTTGGATTAACTGAAGCAAGAGGACTGAGTGTTTGGGGATAGCTGATCCCTTGGGGCGGGGGGAGAGAGGTGCTGCAGGTTACTTTTTGTTGGAATCTCTGTTCCATTGTCCAATGCAACCCCAAAGTCAGATTTTTCACAGTAGGGAACTTGGGCAATAACTTGACACAAACTTGAAACTCAAGACGGTGGGGTGGGAGAAAAAGTTTTTTTGGGTGATGAAAAGTTAGCTATTGATAATTTTCAATTTTAGTGATATTGTATTCAAGTGGATGTGTTTACAGGAAGGATGAGATAATAACATGATGAAGTTAAAGGGATGGCTGACCACACTCAATGCTATGAGAGATCACATGGGCTGAGGGTTGAGAAAAGCTATCTGAAGTCATTGGAAGGTGTTTGAAGTCATTTTTTCTGGATATTTGTTCATGTCAAGTGTGCATGTTATGCTGTTTAGTTGGCAAAGAGCATCACATAATATAGTTAAGATAGAGCTTGTTTTAATTCCATAAATAAAATTGGGGAGTTGAGAATACATTCGCAGGAAGATCTACAAGAGAACTTTGCCTCCATATGCAGGGCAGTGCCCACTGACGCCTACCAGAGCTCTTCACCAGCCTTGTTTTGTGACCAGCAGTTTGCAACAGAAGTCAGCTCCTGGGATGAGCTCATTTTCATTCGTGTGCAAAACCCACATTTAGCTATTTGAGAGTTAAGAACTGGGAATATTGGCGCCCACTACATAATCAGTAAAATATGTGGTAAAAAGAAAGGGAAGTATAAAATTATAGATAGAAATATTTCAAAAAAAGATTTTATGAAAAGTGGGGAGCTAGTGTGGAGAGAAGGTAATATGGGGGAAGAGAGATGGAAGATGTTGGGAGAAGCAACAAGGGAGGAAGGTCCAAGAAGGAACGTAAAGGAATGAGATGGAGAGATTGGAGGTTAGTGTGGAAAATGATGTCATCTTCCTCTGGGTCTTGAGGAAAAAATGAAATGACATGGGAGAGTCAAGGCCATTTTTCAATGAAAAAGATATTTGAGAAATTAAATCACATTAATGCTACATAATTATATATCTATAAGGTTACCATTTATTAAGTTAGTACTATGTGCCAGGCATTGCATTCACTTTAATTCTCATGCCAATTTTCAAGGTTAGTATTATTATTGTCATTTTATGGAAGAAGAGACTAAGGTTTAGAGAGTTTAGAGAGTTTTGCTCAAGGTAAAGTAAGCAGGCAGCCTGAGCAGACATATCTGTACAGCATCCCAACTTGCTTTTTGTGGGTTATGAAACATTTTGAAAAACCGATGTGAGCAGAAAGTTTTCTCCTCTGATAAAAAAGATGAAAGGCCCATATATACTACATTTTATGGGTAGATTCAGAAGGTTCCCCTGAAACCCATCTGTGGACCCCTGAGGATTTGTTGACACCAAATTAAGAGCAATGAGCCAATTTTACAACAAAATACTGTTTACATATGTTTAAGTAGGTGTCAATCTCCTAAATTGTCACAATGCACTGCTATTTAAATGACATTTCTGTGGCTCATAGCATTTCTGGAGTTCTAACTTCAGAATGGTCTCAAAATCCATTTACTGGCCACAAAAACAAATCAGTCCCAGTTATTTACTTTCATATCCCCCAAACAGTGTTTATTTTCTTTCCTTGTTCATTATCCTTGTTTTCAAATGACATTGGCTATTTTTAAAATTAAACTATTCTCAAAGGATTTTGTCATTAAAGAAATCCAAAGAATGTGCATTAGGTTGAAAGAGAAACCCTAAAAGGGCATTTTAGAAGGGATTATATCTGAGGTTAAAGCTTAGGGTAAGAAACTATGGTCTCAAATGCAACTATATGATAGCAATACATGTTGTCTGTGGTTACTATTTTGATGACCATAACTCATATTTCAGTGTATAAGGCAAAGTATGCTTCTTAAAATATTATTTAGAAAATACCGTACTAAATTTGATTATTCTAAGTTACCTGGTAGAATTTACTGCTTCAAGATATTTTTTGATTATTGCAAACAAAACTTTGTCCTTCATGTAGGTACAATTTTGTGTCACTTTTGCAAATCTAATCCTTTCATGAACTATGCAGAAATAGTATACAGGTTAGTCATTGTCACTTGGCTTTTCTTGTTACCATTGTCCCGTTAATTTTCAATGCTTCTGAGATGGATTAAATAACTATACCTAAAAAAATGATTTTTAAAAATTGTTTCTTATGGCAGTTTTTGCAACATCCTCCTCTCTTCTAATGTATGAATAAAATATATCTACTTAAAAAATTTCTTTTGGAAATATGTTACTTTTTAGGTCTTTGGAAATAGTTTTAGAACTGTTTATTTGAAGTCACTTTGGATGTTTAAGTTATCAACTGTATTGACTAGAAAATTGTTCTATGGTGCTACAAGCAAGGGGCCCTATATATTGCATATAAATGTCAATATATAGAAAGGTATGATTAAAATTTCCACCATGTCATCTTCTCTGCTAGACCACTTAAATGACTTTGCTGATGTGTGTTTATGCCAACCTGATGGGCTTCCCTTCTGGAATGAACTCTAAGGCTAAAAGATGAGTATATTCCTCAAGTTACAACAGGCACATGCTGAATGTAATGGTTTTCACCTTTTTAAAAATTGCCACACACACCTATTCACAAGTTCTTATGGGCAACACAGCCCTGTCAGTAACTAATTGTTGGGTCATTGGTAATATAGTCTGGTGCACATGGGTGATTTCCAATCCAGGTGCTTTTTCTAATGCTATCACTTTCTTTTTCATGAAGGTAGTCATACTGAGTATACTGTAGTACTATTGCTGACAACCATTGGTTAAGGGATAGACAGTTGATGTCCTGTTTTATTTCATTGGTAAATTTTGCATAGATTCTTGCATTTCAAAGTATGATCCAGGAAACAGCAACATCAGCATCATTTGGAACTTGTTTGAAATGTAGAATGTCAGGCCCCGCCCCAGACCTACTGAAAAAGTGTTTGCATTTTGACAAGATCCCTAGGTAAATTATATACATATCAAAGTTTGGGTAGCACTAATTTAGGTGGTTCTACATAAGCTCATATACAAAGCAATTGAAGAAAATTCTTAGTTGCTGTATTTTGGATGATGGACATTGATAAAAACCAACCAACCAACACAAAACCACATGTGACCTGAACAGACACAACAATCCCATCTATTACTAGTGATGGGTATAAATATGTGAAATGGTTAAATGCTAGATGTTTGGCTTATTCACTTTTAGCCTTTGGAACTGCTTATTTTTCTATTTCTATTGCCTTTCACATTGAGTTTGGGTTCTATTCTGGCTTATGTGGTGAAGCTGACTGAAGTACATCATCCAAACCAGCATTTTTAATTTGCTTCTCCTGAGAGCGAGATTTTGTGGTTTTATCTTATATGGAATGGCAGTTCTTGTGAAGTAATCTAATTTCATCCCAAATCAGCAGCAAGGATTCAGGATGCAACCAACTGACCGAAAATACATTGTAAACCCAAGATGTAACCACAGATCTGTGTCAAAAATAAAGTCCTGTGCCTGGAAAGTGACATTCCTTTGGGAGACTCTGCAGAGCCCCAGCAGGTCTGGCTGGAGCCCCAGGTAGCACTCTATTATATCCTGGGCCATTATTCGGTGGGGTGTTTAGTGGATTCCCCTCTTGTCTCTCACTCTGCTGGTGGGATTATAAATTTGTATAGGCCTTATAGAGGGAAAATTTGATAAACATGTATCAAAATCCTTCAAAAAGGAATATTCTGTGATTTAGCAATTCTGCTGCTAGAAATTTGTTAAAAATAATCACATGCGAGGATGACTAAATGGTATGTCAATTCTATGAAGAGATAGCTACAGTATCTACAGGAGGCAAAGAGAACCTTTTTACTTGCTCCACAACTATCATTCCCACCTCTTGTTCTACAGCCCTCCCTCCTTCCTCAAAGTAACTGAAGGTCCTTCAATAAATGATTTAATCCTACCTGGGGCTCACTTCCCTCATTTGGGCAACAGGGAGTTTGGGCAGGTAGCGTTTCTCTGAATTTATCAACATAGACAATGTGTGCACAGATCATTTCACCTATTTGTATGAAATGCAGATTCTAGGGCCTGAATCAGCACAGCACCCTGCGAAGGAGGGGTTATCTTCTTTTTACAGAAGTGGAAACAGGCTCTGAGAGACTTTCATTATCCACTTCAGTGAAAGGTAGAGTTAGGATTTGAATCCAGTTCCGCTGACTTGAATTTCAGTGCTTGTTCTATCACTCACAGGTGCTAGGGAAGCGGGTGAACAGAGAGGTGCAGAGCCCGCCCTGTGAGCTTACATCCTAGCAGGAAGGAGTTGTGATGATTATCATCGTGTGCTCCAAGTGGTTCCTTATAATGATTCCTTAAAGTGGCTTATTTGGTGGAAAGGCTTTTGTGAATCTTTAATTTACTACCATGGAATTAGTAGAAGATCTGATTTTAATTTTTTGACTTATAGGAAAGAGATATTCTACTCTCCAAATATTTAATATTTAATACTCAGTGAAAATGCTCCATCCCACATTTAAGTTACAGACCTCTCTAGTAGGAATGCATATTTCTCTGCTTGGAAAGATGGTGCTTCTGTGAACTATTAAATAAAACAGGATGGCCTCTTGTCTGTCTACTCTAATGAGCTGTGCCATCCACCCCTGCCTTCTATTCCACAAAACTCCTGGCTTCATTCATTTCCAGTGATTATAGGTTTGACACTGCCTACAACCTGTGCTGTTTATATCTCCATTATACTTTCTCAGCTGTTTCCCAACTGTTGGGAAAAATATTCTTAGTGTTCTTCTTTACAGCATCATAAAGAAATATATTTATTGAGCACCTCCTATGTGCCTGGCACTATGCAAAGTACTGAGTGAACACAGTACCCAAAGACCAATGGCCTGATGGAGTCAGATCACTTGGTTAATAGCCCACTTGTAAACCCTCTCCCTCTCATTTAGTTAAGCTTCCCATTGAAATTTAGTTAGTTGAAAAATATTCAGTTAAAATGAAGTCTTGTGTGTGCTTATATACATACATATATATATATACACACATATAATCTAACTCATTAACTATATCTATAAAATCTAACTGGACAACTCCCATCACTTCTGAAGAGAAAGACCCACAATGCATTAACTCTCTATGATAAAACTGTGAATAATTATTATTATTTATAAATGGAGTCAAGAATCTGGTTGCTTTGAACATCCTGTCATGCTATTTAATGCTCCTTCATTATATTTGCTCTTCAGTTTTATGAGCTGCTTTGGTTAGTTGTGGTAATAGCAGAGAATTATTGTAGCCTTCAGGAGGATAAAAGGAGGAATGGAAATGATTAAAAATAAATTAGCTTTTTCATGTACAGAAAGGAGGAATAGTGAAGAAGCAGCAATGCATTCTTAAAATGATTCAGTAATTTACTATGGCATTTTGAAGCCTCATTAAAAATTAACAAATTGATCTTAATGCATCTCATCTCATTTTGTTGGCAGCTTGCCCAGTGCCTTGAGGCTCTGGTTAATGGGCTCAGATGATAATCTCCACCAAATGGCAATAATCTAACGTTTTAAAATCTACCTCTCCTTTCAGTTGATCACGTAGTGAGGCAAGACAGAAAGAGGTGGGCCCTTTCAGAAAATCCTTATAGTGATTTTCACAAAATTTTAATTTTAATTTATTAATTGCACAGAAAAGCAGAAATCTGCTAAGTGTTGCTACTGAATCTGGGACTTGTTGGCTCACACTGGGATTATAAATGCCTTTGCCAAACACCAGCTGTATCTACATACATTTAAGTATATCACACCAGAGTCAAAATTCTAGATCTCTATGAACTATATAACTTTGCCACAATGAAATGGAAGTAGCAAGACAAGGAAGCCAGGCTGTTCGTGTGGTGCATTTGCTGGCTGAGGTCGGTGCTCTTGCTTTGTCCATTCATTCCTGCTCAGGGAGGTGGCATCCCATGGGTGCGTTTGTTGCAATTGCATCAGCAAATTGAGTAGCTTATGTCTGAACATCTGTGCCCTGATCAGTGTTTCCTCTACATAGGATGTTAAGCTCCTCTTTGTTTGCATGTATCATTGTTTCTATAAAAACCGATGGTAACCAGGAATCCTTGAGTTAAAAAGCACTCTAAAGGATTCTGATTCAAATCCATGTCTTTGGGGTTTTTTTCTGTCCCTCCATTTTAGGACTTAGGCTTTAAAACTTGCCTAGTGACATAGAACTAGAACATGGAAGAGAGTCACACCAATTCTCTCCATTGCTCATCTCTCCCTACTCTCCCCAAGTATTGACCCCTTCTTACCACATTCATTGATTACACACACACACACACACACACACACACACACACACACACATACACACACTCTCACTCACACTCACGGTGCATCCTATCCTATTTCTAGTCATTCATTTTTAAGTAGACAATGGAGGGATAATTTAATGATACTTCTGTGGCCATCTTGGAGATATGTCCTTAAAGGGTTAAGACATTTCCCAATATTTTTAATCAACTCACCCATATCTCATATATTTGTAGTATTTTTTTCCTAGTGGCCTGTGTTTGTGACCCTTTCCAAAGATTCATTTACATTCATCACTTTTAATTTCTGTAGAAACGTCTTTTTCTGCGTATACTTTATGGGTTTACATAAAATTTAATTAATTGTACATAATTAAAATAATAAGTCTGATGAAATTTGTAGTTTTGAGAACATAAGTGAAAATGCAACAGTTAGGAGCAGAAGTGAGCCAGGATACCAGACATGAATGTCATAGCTATAAGTGCTCAGTATTTCATGGACATCAGCACACATCAGTTAATCTGGTGACTTGATTAAGAGGAGATTGACTAAGAGAGCTATACAATAAGTGACATTTTTGGAGGGTTCATTCTGGGCCAGGCCTTTTGTTAGCCATTTAACATAGTCTCTTATCTAATCTTTACTGCTAACCGTGAGGGTTAGGCATTATTAACCCCGTTTATACAAATGAAAAAAAAAATCTCTACTAAGTAGCTTGTCCAAAGCCACAGTACTAGCAAGTAGCAGATTAAGAAAAAGCCCAGATTTGGCTGTCTTCAAAGGCTTTATTTTTAACCATCATGATGAATTTTGACTAACTAAAAACTCAAAGAAATCTACACCTATAAAAAGAATGAAGATATCACAAATAAAATCCTAATTTTGAAAAATAACTATAATTTTCCTTACTTGGTATTAGTTTGTTGATATTCCTGTTACAGGAATTCCCAGGAAAAGTTCTATGGAAGGAGCTTGGAAAAATACAGGCAATGACTTTTGGGTTTTATGTAAATGAGGGTAAATAAACTAAATTTATTTACCCTCTATGTTATTTATTAGAAAGTTTACAATTTCAGTAGTGAATGATGTCAGACTTAATATATCCTCGGGGGTTAGCATGAGTTCAGTCTGCTTGCAGATTTCTAAGCTAGGAACGTGGAGATTTTATGGCAGACATTTGTTTTCTTGTGGTTCTTTGTACTATTGCTCCACCCTGTTCATTTTAAGTCCTTTGGTTTTGATCACAGCTTTGATGTTTGATTAGAGAGACTAATTAGGATAATTAGGGAATGTTTGCGGGTTTTATTGATGATTTAGACAGTGATATGTATACGGCTAAGCTGTGGGATGAACTTGAGTTCATATGTATGTGGGTTTTTTTTCTACTTATCTTTAGAAATTAAAGGGTATTTTAAAAATAAGTTTAAAATAGAAAATTGACCTCGACTTTATGAAATAAATCTTCAAGTAAGGCAATTATTTGTTTTGGCTTCCCAAGAGCCCTTGAAAATAGCTGCTCAGAATCCTTAATCATACATGGATTGGCAGGTGCTATTGTTCCTTATTCTCTTTAATGAAGTCAACATAATCCTGGGTTTAATAGATTTTTAGAATCTCTTGTACTTAAATGGAATGCTCTTGCCTTAAACTAATTTGACAGCCAATTCCCTAGAGCACCCTTATATCAGCATATTTATCTCATACTTTTTGCATATTTTCATGCATTAAAAAAATATTTCTCTCATTCTTGCCTCTGAGTCGTCACACAGATCACTTAGTTTATCCAGAACAACCTCTCCTTCACCTTGTCATAGCTGGTAAATGCTTAACAATCAGCTCTCAAAGGAAAAACAAAACAAAACACAAAGACCAAACCTGCCCTCCAGCTTCCCCCCACCCTGGAAAAAAAAAAAAAAACCCACCCTGGCCCTGATTGGTAGCATTTGCTGATTTCCACAATGTAAATACTCCCCTATAACCTATTTTTAGCTGCCAAACTGACACTACTGGATGCTGGGTTGGGAAGAGATGTGCACAATTAGCTCTCAAGAGCTAGCTCCTAAAGAGCCCTTCTTCACCCCTTCTGTCCTTTCATCAAATAGCTCCCAGAGGCTCAGCTCATTTCTGATGCTTTTGACAAGGATGGGAGTCAGGTAGCAGTCTCCTCTGACAGTACTTCTTTGCTGTTTCAAGTTATTGCTGTATCAACTTTTTTACTTACTGTTTTAAATGTACTTGTCAGTGAAAGATTCCATTATAGGGATTATTTTGTCAATAGGCAAACACATGCACACGAATTGCTATTTGTTCAGTTTTGGTGTTGGCGTGCTGTGTTTTCCTAATGTCTGCAAGGGTCTCAAGCCTTTCCTGTTCAGCTTGCTTAGCCTCCTACTCAGTAATGAAATCAACCCACAGATCAGCTCATGGGCTTTAGCCCTTCTTCCCAGTCTGTTTTCACAGATTTCCCAAGTACAAACTGCTCGTGTGATTGTGGTGAAAACTTTGCTGCAATGTGTCTGAGTTTTTGCAAGAGGGCACAGACGACACAAATGTGGATGCCAGCCACAACTTTATAAAAGGCCTTCCTAACATTTGAACAGGATTCCAAGTGCCAGTAAGATAATCCACGTGATTTTTAGTGATCTGATGAAATGGGGTTAACTTTCTCATAAAATGTCTTCTGCTTTTCCTACCATGCTCTGAAGCTCCGTATATTGACTTGTGTAACATCAGTAGGATGAAATAAATATAGAAGACTACTACTCCCCGCTGGTCCTTCTTCCTCAAGATGAGATTTCCAAATTTAAGAAAGGTTTTCTCATCCTAGATAAGACTTTAGTCCTTTCACAGTTGGTACAAAGAAATGATCACAATAGTCAAGGTGATGTAGAGAGTGTGTGCTTTGGTAATCCCTTCTGCTTTGAACACATGGAAATGATTAATAAAATATAATAAAGAACAGAGGGCCCCCCTCAAAAGGAGAGACATAATTGGCTCAAATATAAAATAAATATTTTTGGGACCTCAAAGTGTTGCCAAAATGCTTGAAAATGACAGAGCGAATGGTGCTGTCTTTCTCCAATGCCACCTTTTCAATAAGTGCCTTCTCCGGACACCCTGGCTAATGTGGCAACTTTCTTTTCTCCCACCTCGATGTGCACTATCCCTTTTCACTGCTTCATTTTTATCCTTAGCACTTATCATTTCAATACTACATATTTTGCCAATTTATCTTACTGTCTGACTAGGTGTCAGGTCTAGTAGGGCAGGGATTTTGTCAAATATTTGCAAATGAATGAAGGAATGTTAACACATGTAATCCATTTAGCAAAGTACTAGCATGCAGTAAGTTTCCAGTAAATATTATTATTATTATTGCCACTATTATTGACAGACAAGTCAGTGCTGGCGTGGTCTGATGTTTCCTGCCTTTCTCTGTGTCTATTTCTCTTTTCCATTCCTCTGCTGCCTTTGCCCTTCACTTTGCTGCTCCCACTATTCTTTCTTCCTCATTTCCTGTCTGTGCAGGGTTGTGTCAATGCCATGTGCCTGCGGAGAATGGCCTAGAGGCCACTTCAGGCATCCCCCACCGGCCCCAGCCCGTGTCTCAGTTCAGGCTGCATGTGGGTATCTAAGTGGCCAAGAGGAAAGGGGGTAGGAAAATGAAGAGGCTCATGACAGGTAGGACCCCTCCTGTCCCTCCCCACCTCAACCTCACCGCCACGTCCTCAGGGCTGCTTAGCTTTGATGAGAGCAGAGCCCAAGTTCTTCTTAATTCACATCAACTACACAGATAAAACCCAACCACATCGGTTTTTTGAATTTTACTTTTTTTTCTTTCAGCTTTACTAAGATACAGTTGATAAATAAAAATTGTATATATTCAAGGTGTACAATGCGATGTTTTAATACACATATACCCTGTGGAATGATTACTACAACCAAGCTAACAGATGTACACATCTCCTCACATAGTTACCTTTCTTTTTTTTTTTGCAGTAAGAATACTTGAAAATCTTCTGTCTTGGCACATTTCAGGTATACAATACATTGTTGGTAACCATAGTCATCATGCTGTGCATTTGGAAGGATACGTTAACTTCCGTCGACTTCCAAGGTGGAAATAAATAGAAATTTGTGGGAGGAAGAGGTGAGATATAACCTATAACAAAGACATGATGGGAGGCAGGCAGGACATCAGGGATTTGAATTTAGTGCTGAAATAATTTATTTTTCCTAGTATGGAAATCTAATGAGGACAATAAACATAGCATCACCCCCGAGCCCCAAGAGGGTATCAAAAATATGGGACTTGCGGTCCTGAATTTCTCCCAATTTCCCAGAGCCCAGGCTACAGGTAGGGAGTACATAATGTGGATTGTAGGGTCAAATGACCTATTACTTGCATTTGATAAGAGGGCAGTCACTCACTTTCACTTGGTAAGAACAAATTGAAACTTGTGGCTTGTTCCTACTACCACTCTGTGAGTTTTTTTTGTACCCTTTATCTTGTCCTCAGCAGGTAGCAAAAAATATTTTAAAGAAGCCTCTGAAGGATTTTATGTACCACAAATAACATGTGGATTGAAGGAATTATACGATGAAGAGCATACTCAAAACAAGAAAGTGTTAAAGCTAAGGTAAATGTTTCATTCTAGTTTGGACTTGAAAACCAGTGACCATGTAATAGCTCACTGTTCCTTGCTCTACACCTCTATTTATTGCTTTGTTAACAGATGTTTACTGTGAAGATCTCTAAAATTTGAGCCATTCACTTCAAAGTGATGCTTATCTTTGCTAAGTCTTTGAAAGTAGGATGAAGACAAGGTCCTTAGGTCCTTAGGAAGTGGGCAATGTCCACCTGAATAAATGCAGTCTCCTGAATAAATAGAGGTCTCTGCAGAGTGACATATTTTTTTTTTATTTTGGCATATTATGGGGGTACAGATTTTAAGGTTTCAATAAATGCCCATTTCCCCCCTCCCCCCAAAAGTCTGAGTCTCCATCATGACCATCCCCCAGATGGTGCACATCTCACTCATTATGTATGTATATACCCATCCCCCTCCTCCCTCCTCCCTCCCCCCTCCCACCTGCCCAATACCCTATTACTGTAGTACCTATGTGTCCACTTAGGTGCTAGTCAGTTAATACCAGTTTTCTGGAGAATATATCTGGTGCTTGTTTTTCCATTCTTGGGATACTTCACTTAGTAGTATGGGTTCCAGCTCTAACCAGGAAAATATAAGATGTGCTATATCACCATTGTTTCTTAGAGCTGAATAGTACTCCATGGTATACATATACCACATTTTATTAATCCATTCTTGGATTGATGGGCACTTGGGCTGTTTCCACAGCCTTGCAATTATGAATTGTGCTGCTATAAACATTCGAGTGCAGGTGTCTTTTTTGTAGAGTGTCACTGGATCATTTGGGTAGATACCTAGCAATGGGATTGCTGGATCAAATGGTAGATTCAGTTGTATCGCTTTTGACAAAATTCAACACCCTTTCATGATACGAACACTTAAGAAAATAGGCATAGAAGGGACATACCTAAAAATGATACAAGCCATATATGACAGACCCATAGCCAACATCATACTGAATGGGGAAAGATTGAAATCATTCCCACTTAGAACTGGAACCAGACAAGGCTGCCCACTATCTCCACTTCTGTTCAACATAGTGCTGGAAGTGTTGGCTACAGCAATCAGACAGGAAAATGGAATCAAAGGTATCCAAATAGGGGCAGAAGAGATCAAACTTTCACTGTTTGCTGATGATATGATATTGTATCTAGAAAACCCCAAGGATTCAACCAAGAAACTCCTGGAACTGATCAATGAATTTAGTAAAGTCTCAGGATACAAAATCAATACACAGAAATCAGAGGCATTCATATACGCCAACAACAATCTAATTGAGAACCAAATCAAAGACTCAATTCCCTTCACAATAGCAACAAAGAAATTAAAGTACCTAGAGTGACATATTTTGATTATCACCCTGACTCACTGGTGGAGGCCCGAAGCTGCTGGAGCCATATATCTGGGGCATGAGGTGGTGAAAACTGTTGTGGAGTCTTACAAAGCAAGGGGTATTGGCTGCCTGTCAATTGTGGCAATTGCATTTCAGAGCCAGGAGGAGTTCTGAGACATGTCCCTGCCTGTCTCCACGGCTGTAGTCTTGTGGAACTCGGGCTCTGGGGCCGTACAGATTAGGCCTAAATTCAGGCCACTGGAAAGGTCAGTTGTGTGACCTTTTGGAAGTCACTTAAACTTTCTGAGCCTAGTTTCTTCAGCTGTAATATAGAAATAATCCTTACTTTCAGGGTTGTTATGATAGTGGACATTTGGTCAGTTAAAAAGAAAAGAAAAACATAGGTATGAACCATCTACTATATGCCAGACCTGTGTCTGGCTTATAGTGGGAATACAACGGTGAGCAAAAGAAATGCTCTCCTGCCCTCATGGAATTTATTAAATATTAATAGAATCCAGCTGGGGAAACAGATATTAACTAGTGACTAGTACGGAGTAGCGTCTCAAAAAAATGGTAGCCATCTCATTATGCATTTTCAAAATGAGAGCATTGTAATGGCAAGAGCTTCAGTGACAGGCTGCAGATTTCACAGTGAATGTTAGCAGAGACAAAACTTTATGTCAAGGCTACAGGAGTTAAAATCAAGCACTTGTCACAGCAGCTGCTAGTGGTGGCCCATAGCTTTGGCGACTAGATTAGACCTTTTAATTTATTTGGAGGCAGCGTTTCCCAACCAGGCGCCAAGGTAGCATGGGTCCTCCCCGCCATTGTCAAAGGTTGCCAGGTCAGACTTGTCTCAGGTCAGTTGGAATAATTCCAAAGCCACAATTAGTTCATTCTATATGGAATTTGTTACGCTCTTGTGGGTTCTTGAAAAATCTGCACAAAGGTCAGTAACATAGGCCATAGGCTTAGGGTTAAATGAGCATTGATTTGCATTGACCACAGCACTGGCATCAAGGAGAATGTCCATTATATATAACTCAATGATTCCTGTTAAAGGACTCATGAGAAATTTATTTGAGTATGCAGTGCCAACAAAAATTTTTTTCCTCTTTTCTTCTGAGAGCTGTGTAAATAATCGTGTTTGCCTTTTTGCTCCACCTGCCAAAAGACTTGGACTCAAAATTTGTGCCCAGTTACAAGGAATACATTAATTCTTAAGATTGGCATATATGCTTCCTTCTCATTTCCTTGGTTCTGATGTGTCATTCGTTTCTATTATTTTATTGTCAATTTGTCCTTTTATGTAAGCTAATATACCAAAATAATATGTTAAAAAAACTGGAGGGCAGAGAGTGCCAATATGGGGAAAAAATAGAAGCATTGAGGGAGATCATGGGGACAATTATAAATGAGGACAACCTCTGGACAGTTATTT
Organism: Microcebus murinus; assembly: GCF_040939455.1. Classification (NCBI taxonomy): domain Eukaryota; kingdom Metazoa; phylum Chordata; class Mammalia; order Primates; family Cheirogaleidae; genus Microcebus; species Microcebus murinus. The sequence continues at coordinate 33,298,347 of NC_134112.1, forward strand.
TGTCATAAACTCCTTTTACCAGGTAACTATAGGCTTTCTGTTTGCTACTGATGGAATGAAGCCTAAGGACCTATGACCTCTCTGTTGACCTGGGTCTGATTTCAGAATGAATGTCTGCCAGCCTTTCCTTTAGTTTCTGTTGTACATTTGCTGGCATACCAGAGAAAACACAGCAGTTCAAAGCCTTTGGTCCCAGGTTTCCCATTTATCTAGATTTGCAAAATCACTTTAGCCTTGGCTTCCAGTGCACTTGCTGTGATTAGGAATTTGATCGCCATGACCAGAACCACCTTTACCTCTATTTTCTTTAACGTTTGTGCACTAACTTCACATCACTTTTCTGCAGAACAGCATGTTTTCTGTAGAATTGGTTCTTCCCTTTTGTTCTTGTTGCTAATCCAGAAGGGAATAGAAATAAGATATTTGGACTCCAGCTTTCAAATAGGAATATGGTCCAACCAGTAGCGCTATAAAAACATAGTAAACAACCATATTTACGGCAGTCCTTCAACCTAGAATGCAGTAAGGTTGCAGTAATAGTCACAGAGCAGCTGATTTCTGGCTTAGCACAGTTAGTGATACTGCCGCAGCCCAAGGTTCTTTCTAGTTGAAGGGGTGACCCATAATAGGCTCATCAAAGCCCACAAATGCCTGTTCTGTTTTTCTTCCTCGAGGTGGGTCCCACTGTTCTCACTGCTGCCCTGTTCTGTTTCTCCAGTGATCCTCTCACTAACTGAATATGAAAATTTAAATTTGTATTCACTTACTAACAAGGGGAGTTTTCCCAATGCATTATTTTTCCCCTTTTACCCTAGAGCATCAGTTCTCAAGGTGTGTTCTGCAGACACCTGAAGATTCCTGAGGCCCTTTCGGGGAGGTTTGAGAAATCAAAACTATTTTCATTATAACACTAAGATGTTATTTGCCTTTTCGCTGTTGGTGCAAGAGCAATGGTTGGTAAAACTGCTAGGGCTTTGGCATGAATCATGGCAGTGACAACAGGCTGTACCAAAAGTCGTGGCATTCTTCATAGTTTTGCATTTGCACTAAAACAAAAAAACAAAATGCCAGTTTCAGTTAAGAATGTCCTTGAAGAAGCACTTATAAATTATCAGTTTAATTCAACCATTGCCATTGGGTACACTTTTTAGAAAGATTCTGTATAATAAAATAGGGAATATTTATAGATACTTCTGATGCATATGAAAACATATTGTCTCTAGGAAAAGCACTACTGTGATTGTTTGAGTTGTGAGTTGACCTATACTCACTTTTCTCATACAATACCATTTTTACTTGAAAGAATGATGGACAAACTATGTTTATTCAGACATTTGACATATATTTCCTTGAGAATGAGCCTGGCACTTCAAGGGGAAAAAAATTGACAATATTTGTTACTGGTGATAACAATTGAGTTTTCAAGCAGATATTTGAATTTTGAAAAATATGTATCTGCTACCCTAAATTTAGCAGCATCCCAATATTTAAAAACGTTCCTGACGAGATTTGTGGTGATTATCTGATACTATGTTGTGAAATGTGTCAAAATTTGGAAGTTCTGCATAATTCATTGAAGCAGTGATTTCTAAAAGATCAACGCAGGATATTATGAAATCATGCATGATGAAAAGGTCTATTTGAAGTATAAAATAAGAAAGTTTGCTTGTTTGATAAATTTTGACAAATATATTCAGTTGTATAATCACTACCACTCCAGTGGGTTTTAATGTAACGGAGTATGAAAAGTTTATTGACATGGTTTCAGATCCTACACAGCAGTTAACCTTTAAAGAAACTACCATTTGCGTTTGGCATAGTATCAAAGAACAGTATTCACAATTACCTAGGAAGAAGTACTCTTCCATTTCCTAACTCAGTTTGTGTGAGGCTGGATTCTCTTCACATACTTTAACTAAAACAACTTACTATACCAGATTGAATGAAAAATTATTCAAGAATAATAATAATGATAATGGTAATCTATGGGTCTTCTATTAAGTCAGATATTTAAGATTCACAAATATATCAAACAATGCAACTCCTTTTCACTATCCTTTTAGAAGCTATATTTATTTTTCATAAAACAAGTTGCTTACATTAGCAAGCAATGGGTTAATTATAGCGTCTAAGAAATAAATTAATAACTATTTTAAGAATTTTTCAGTCCTAATTTCCTTTTTCATTTTGATTTCTAATATAGTAAATATCAGTGGACATACACAAAATCTCTTTAGCATCCTCAATAATTTCTAAGAGTGTAAAAGGGCCCTGAAACCAAAACATTAACAGTCTTTTCCTTTAGTTGTGACAGAGCTACAAGATGGAATCCATCTGGACCATTGAATGAGTTTTTAGAACACAGCCAACTTCTAGGCTGGTATATGAAAGAGCCACTTGTTTGAGCCTCTTGTGTATTTGGGAGTCTTTGCTATAGCATCTTGACCCCTACCTAAATAAGATATTGGTCTAGAAAGTTATCTCGGGGACACAATTAGAATTGTTCCTCCTCTTCTGTCCCCAATGACAGAATCCAAGGAAGCTTGTGTACCTTGACTCTTTCCCAGATAAAGCATGAATGCTTGAGCAATGACTTTTTCCCCTTAACTTTTTAGAAAAAATCAGCAGTTGTTAGTCTGAACATGTCAATTCTTCTTCTCATGAAGGACCTCAAAATTCTGAATTTTTAACAAAATGTGGAATTTTTAACAAGTAAATGGCTTATGCCCATAGTCTGGAATCTTTGTTACTCAAGGTTTTAATTTGCATTCTGTTTTTAATGCTAGCATGTTTGCTCTAGTTGTTATAGCAAGAATATTTTTTAGAGATAACAATGAGGGCTGTGGTTCAACAAGTATAAGGGTACCATTTGAGACAATGGCAGAATACTTAAATTTGAACTTTTCCTGAAAAATTCATTATGTTGGTAATCATGCTTATAATAAAAATCCCTAGAATACGGGAATCATATTTCACTGATTTCTCTAATTACTAGACTTTGCACAGTAGATATAATTGATTTAGTAAGATGCTCTTTAATGATAGCATAGATGTTCTATTGTGCATTTAAGTCCTCTCAAATCCTAATTACTCAAGAGAGAAGAAGAAACCCCCTGCTCTTTTGCTGATTTTTCTTTTTTTCTAACCCACATTAGATGTTTAAAATTTTATAACTTCCCTGTTTAAAACATCATGAATGACTACCCAGTTTTTTCAAGATCAAGTCCAACTTCCAATCTGGGCACTTAAGACTCTTCATAATTTGGCCTTATTCTACCCAGCCATTGGTACTCTCGGTAGGTAACACAAAGCCTTGTAGATTGCAGTTCACAAAGGAGGAAACAAGGGAGAAGCATAGATTTCCTTCCCCCTCCCCACACCCCACTGTCCCCTCCCTTCTTTCCTGACACAGAGTCTAGCTCTATTGCTCAGGATGGAGTGCAATGGCACGATCATTGCTCACTGTAACCTCAAACTTCTGCAGTGATCCTCCCACCTCCTGAGTAGCTGGGACAGTAGGTGCATGCCACCACTCAGGCTAATTAAAAAAGAAACAAAATTTTCTTTTAGAGATGAGGGTCTTACTATGTTGCGTAGGGTGGTCTCAAACACCTGATATTTCTTAATTAGATATTATAACCAGTCTCTCAAAAACATCCTTTGTTCTCTTGTCTGCAAATGTACTCACCTGCGACACCACAACCCTAACTAAGCTCATCTCTCTGCCTAGTCCAAACCTGCTCTAACAGCTGAGCATTTTTGGAGAAAATCAAGCAGCTCTGCTTTCTTCCTTGAAAATCGAAACTGCATGTCTCAAATGGGCACCCAACACAGACTGTCAATCCTACTAACTTCCCCCATACATTCACTCTCCCACTAACAGACATGACATCTTTCCTAAGTTCCTCAGCTGATGACCTTGCCTCATTTATTTTTAAAACAATAGAGGTGTGGTGGCTCACTCCTGTAATCCTAGCACTCTGGGAGGCCAAGGCGGGCTGATCGCTCAAGGTAAGGAGTTCGAGACCAGCCTGAGCAAGAGCGAGACCCCGTCTCTACTCAAAATAGAAAGAAATTAATTGGCCAACTAAAAATATATAGAAAAAAATTAGCCGGGCATGGTGGCACATGCCTGTAGTCCCATCCACCCGGGAGGCTGAGGCAGAAGGATCGCTTGAGCCCAGGAGTTGCAGGTTGCTGTGAGCTAGGCTGATGCCACAGCACTCTAGCCTGGGCAACAGAGTGAGACTGTGTCTCAAAAACAAAACAACAACAAAAAAACCACAATAGATAAACTGACATGTATCTGCTCATTTATATTCTACCTTCCCTTCTTTTTTGATTGGAGTCTTGTCCTCAGTTCATATCTAAGGCAACCCTTCCCAACCCCGTGCTTGTATGTTACCCATGTGAAACAGGAAAGCGCATTTCTATGTTCCCCATGAGGCAATTTATCATGTACCCCTATTAGGTAGATAGCGAGGGATTCCAGGTCTCCTAGAGACGAAAGTGGGTGCTTTTGCATTGGTGCAATTGTCCCATCTGGGAAGAAGGACTGCTCTGAACAGTGTTAAATTTCAGCCCAAATGTTACTTCACAGAAGCCTTCTCGGCCCTGTTAACTAAGGTAGGCTTCTGTATAAATTTGCTAGGGCTGCTGTAACAAAGAACCACAGACTGCGTAGTTAAGCAACAGAAATTTATTTTCTCACAGTGTGGGAGGCTAGAAGTTCAAGATTGAGGTCTTGGCAGGTTTGGTTTTTCTGAAGCCTCTTTTCTTGGCATTTTCTCCCTGTGTTTTCACGTGGTCTTCCCTTTGTGTGTCTGTGGCCAAATTTCCTATTTTTATAAAGACACCAGTCTAATTGGATTAAGGCCCATCCTAATAACCTCATTTTACCTCTTTAAAGACTCTTTCTCCAAATACAGTCACATTCTGAGTTTAGGAGGTCAACATATACACTTTAGGAGGACATAATTCAGTCCAAAACAGCTTCCCCCCAGTAACTATCCAATTATGGTATTTTCCCTCAGCATTTATCACTCTCAGAATTTGAATTATTCCTCTTATTTGTTTATGTATCTCTCTCCCCCACTAGAATGTAAGCTCTGACAGTTTCCTCATGCCTCGAGCAGTGTCTAGCATAATATAGAAGCTCAATGAATGTTTATGGAGTAACTGAAAAGGCGGAGAGGAGAAAGCAAGGATTACAGATAGTCATTTTAGCCTGATGAGGTTTTGTTCTCCCTTCTGCACTATTGTTTTTCAGTTCTCCTACATTTAATACTTCTACTTTCCTCTTCAAATCCTTTAAAGTTTATACCAAGTCATCCCTCTTTCGGGAAATCTTTCCAAATTCCCTGACCTAAACTGATTTTTCCAATCTTCTACACTAGATATTGCCTCAATTAATTATTTCGGCACATCACATTCATCACTAAACATTCCTTTCTGTTGTCCTTTAACTGCTTCATACTTTCACATAGGTGCTCTGTCTCTCCAGCAAGATCGTGATGTCCCCAAGGGTGTCAACCATCATTTATTAATTTTGCTTCTGGGTGTCCTATAGATGCCTAAAATTCCTTTAATGGCAACTTTCTGAGAAATTGGTAGGTTTAAAAAGAGAACAAGGTGTTTTAAATGCAAATATCTCTCAGGGAAGGTAAGGTAGTGATTTACCTTCACATTTCCTCCCTGATCACTTCTCTTTTCTAGAAGAAAGATGGAATGAAGTGTGGGAGGGACCTGGATGCCTGAGGTGGGGAAAACATGCTGAAAAAAGGAAGCTGAGGACCTGATTTACACTCACCTGTCAGCACTGACCTGGACTAGCAGACTGAGAATAAGATTGTTCTTGAGTTAGAATTAGGTGCGGCTGAATCTCTGCTTTAGGGTACTAAGTTCAATCACTCTATTAATGTGAGCCGTGTGACCTAAGAAAATCATTTAAGTTCTGTGTGTCTGAGAACCCCCATCTATAAAGTGGGGTTATTTCCAGGTTTAATAAATATTAACTGCTATTGTAGGGCCCTTTTCTTATTATAGTTTAAACCAGGGTCCTCAAACTTTTTAAACAGGGGCCAGTTCACTGTCCCTCAGACTGTTGGAGGGCTGTTGGAGAGTGCGGGGCACATTCCACACATGCGCACTGTGGGCCCCAGATGGGATGAGTCAGCTGCTAAGCAGGACAGGCAGGGGCAGCAAAAACACCCGGTGGGCCGGATAAATGTCCTTGGCAGGCCGCATGTGGCCTGCGGGCTGTAGTTTGAGGACCCCTGGTTTAAACCATCCTCACTGTAAGTAAGAATAAACCTGTTTTCTTAAGAGTGTTGTAGGGGCTGGGGAATTGGGCTGACTGATCCCTTTCTGCTCAAGGGATTGCCATTCATTCCCTACATGCTTGCTTGTTTGGGTCAGTGGTCCTCAAACTTTTGGAAAGGAGGTGCTACTTTTTATTTCCCAAAAGGTTCAAAGTTACCAGGATGTAAAGGAGAGGAGAGGTATACATATTGAAAAATATCTGAGCAAGTTGGGGTGGGCATGGGGAGATTGTGCTGATGTTATCGCTGACGGTGATATCGCCCCTGATAGATATGAGAAGGAACTAGTTCTTTCATCACTGGGAATTCCATCAAACTATAGAAAGGAGGCTAACTCTTAAAAAAAAAAAAAAAAGTAGGTCTAAGGTTATTCTCATTTTGGGGCTTTAAGTGCAGTGAACTGATTTGAATTAAAGCCCCGCAGATGAACCCCAAGCCAAGTGCTCATCTGATGACTTTATGTTACCTTTCCCACACACTGTAGAAATGAATTGAGCTGCAGTAATGCCCAAACCCAAAGACTGTTGTAGGAATTCATATGAAACCTCTCAGAGGTAGATTTGACCTCTAATGTGGGGTAGGGATGGCCTTGTAAATAGTTTAGAAATACCATGTTCATAGTACATCAATATTTTCATAGGCTCCACCTACTTTGAGGCCAATTTTATGCTCTGGAGATACAGACTACTTCCTGCCAGCTACCCAAACAGCCTTGAAGTAATGGGCATAATGACTCATGGTCATGTAACATTCTTTGCAGACACACATCAGCATATTTGTTATTACTTTAATGTCCAAACACCCACAGAATCCCGAGAGGTAAGATGGGATTAATGCTGAAGAATTTAGTACCACCCATTTTTCTTTTATTCAAATCACACTTTTGAAATGATCACTGTTGAGGGTTCGTTTTTGCTTCTAGTAAGAGATACGGTAAGAATGTGCGATAAGGAGGGTCTCAGTCTTTGGAGTCAAGCCATACTCTGCAACTATTTTGTTTGGAAACCACATCTAAGTCATAGCGAAGAAATCATCCAACATGAAATCACACGACCCAGCTTGCAGGTGTGAAACTGGAGGGAGCTGGCATTATATAGCACAGCATATAATGGGGAACCAGAAATTATCCTATAAAATGTCCAGTAGCTACTCAATGTGGAAAATGGCTTGCTTACAGCTAAAGCTGGTAATTTAGGTCCAATAAAATGGTCAGATTCACCTTTTTCAGCCATAAATCTCATGCCATAAATCATGGCCAATGACTACACTCTTCTGCATGATCTCCATAACTGGTCTGTAAATAGCATAAAGTATCTGTAATATCTACAGTGTATATTGGATTAAGGGAGCAGATCTTTCATGTCAACCACCAGGGCCAAAAGGTACTAGCACATAGTGAGGGCCTGTTACATTTGCATTGATTAATTTCATTGAATTTATTAGTACTGAAAATGATTTAGTATTCTCCAAAATATTTTTTTCTTATTTTTCATGGTAACAGGGAGATTCATTTATTTACTCATTCACTTAATAAACACTTAGAATACCTAATCCAAGCGCTAACTCTAGTTCTTATGAGTTGAGTGACCTTTGGCTGTTACTTAACGTTTCTGCCTCAGTTTCCTCATGTGTAAAATTAGGAAAATAATAGTACTCACCTCCTAAGGTGGTTGTCACGATTAAATGCATGAATACATATGCTGTGCTTAGAGCAGTTTCAAACATTACAGACACTAAAAATTATTATTTTTGGTGTAAGAGACACAATGATTACATTGTTGTCTATCAAATTACCCTAAAATTTAGTGGCTTAAAAAAACTATCTCACAGTTTCTGTGGGTCAGAAATCTGAGCATGGTTTGGATTCAGAAGCTGCAATCAAGGTGTCCACTGGTTTCAACTGGGGGAAAATCTCCTTCCAAACTCACACGCATGGTTGTTGGTTAGGATTTGCTTTGTTGATGGCTGCTGGGCAGTGGTTGCCCTCAGATCCTTGCCATTGGATCTTTTCAACATGGCAGCTTGCACTGTCAAAGTGTGCAACTTGAGAAGTCAATAGATAGAGTTGGCAAGCAAGATGCAACTCACAGTTTTTACAACCTAATTATGGAAATATTCCATGCCTGTTGCCATATTGATTTTTTAGAAGTGACTCACTAGCTCCAGCCTGTGCTCACAGTGCAGATATTTTACAAGAGCATGAATATCAGCAGTCATGGGTCATTGGGAGCCATGTGAGAAGCTGCCTACTGTGATGGTGAACAATTCAAACATGTAGATTATATGTTTGTTAAAGGAGACAGACATTAAAAATAAAAATACTAATTACAAATTTTGGTAAGTACTATGAATTAGAAATACAATGTTTGGTGACAAATTATAATATTGGCACCTGATTTGAGTTGGGATATTTTAAATGAAGGTATCTCTGAGGAAATAATTTTTAATTTCAGATTTGAAGGATGAGTGGAATTAGCTGGGGGTGAAAGGGGTGTAGCAGGGAGACAGATGAGCCCCCTTGAAAGAATGAATACGTGACACGTAGGCCCTAGCTAGGTGAGCACCCATACATCATCTCCCCATGTGGCTTGGACTTCTCATTGCATGGTAGCTAGTTTCTGAGCTAGAGTACTCCAAGAAAGAGCACTCCGAGAAAAGCAGAAGCTGCCAATTTAAGGTATACAGCATCTCTTCAGCTTTATTATATTGGCCAAAGCAGTCACAGGTGTAGACCAGAATCAAGGAAGTGGGAATAGTATCTACCGTTTGGATGGAGGAGCAGCCTGCTTGTACAAGAACTGGCAGAATTGTTTGGAGCCATCTTTGAAAAATAACAACCACAATTGGTCATCTTAACAAGGATAATTTAAATTAAAAATTGGGTAAGAAGTAAGAAAGCAAAGAAAGCACATGTAGATACCTCTTTAAAAATCTTGGGCAGGGCTGGGGTAACTGGAAAAGGATATGGGCAGACATAGGACTTTTATGTAAGAGAAGGATCCTATAGAGAGGAAGAGATTGAAGGTCATAACAGAGACAGGCTGGTGGATGATGCAGGTTTCTGAGAGACAAGAGGAGAAGGAATTCAGAACACAAACTTGGGCGATTGGGTTTTGATAAGAGAAACTTTTCCATAATAATAGGAAAAGAAGAGGTGATGGTATAAGCAGATGCAGGTAGTTGTTGAAGGTTGACTTTTCCATTAGTGTTGGGGATCCCATGTGGTAGACACTAAATATTTGTGAATGAATGACTATCTGGATCATAGTTACACAAGTAGGGTACAGAAAAGAAGTGTGTGGGCAGGGCAGGGGTGGGGGACTGTGCAGCAGAGTAAGGAAGAAAGGAAGGTGGGAATTATCACAGATGCACCTGAATTCAACTCAAAGGAAGATTTTGAGTTTCCTTTATATGTTGCTACTAAACAGGTTGTTTTATTGCAGGATTTATTCTCATTTTGTCTCCTGAACAGGAACGAGCACAAGAAAAGCTTTATTCAGTTGCATGATCTTTGTTCTCTCTCTCGTTTTTTCAAGCGTAGAAGACATTTTAATTTTCTTTCCAATTACATAATTTTTAATACTTCCAAATACCAAGCTTATTTTTTCCGTTTATTTTTCCAAAGTGTTCTACAGATTCAATGCAGTTCCCATTAAAATACCAATGTCGTTTTTTTGCAGATTTAGGAAAAATAGTTCTGTTCTCTTCCATTGGGCTTCCTAAGTTAAACTGAGCTGGACAAGACAAGGAAAATTCCTTTTGGGAACAGAGGGACCCTGGGCTGAGGGACCTATTTGCTCTTCAGCCTTTGTGTCTTCTTCACGTGTGAAATATCCTACTGGGTTTCTGTGTCCTCAGCTTTGATTGGAGGTTTATGCAAGAAACAGAAATATGAAAAATATACTGAAAACTGTTTTCTGCCTGTTAAGATGTCCATTATTTCTTATATCATGCCAAGCTTGACTTGTTCTTTCAGAATTTTGTTCTCACAAGTTTTCTCTTTTGAAGAAAGGGCCTAATTAATTTGTTGGAAAATTAAAATGCTAAAGCAATCACTGTTTTCTGCTTTTTTTCTTTTGCATTTGATATCAGGTCTCAGAACTCAATTTAGTTCTACACTACAGTCTCATATCTATGATGGTCACCATGGCATAGAGTTTAAAAGCACAGATTTTGAAATTATATTTCTCTAGGCCACAATTTTTTTCATCTGTAAAATGAGATAATTTTGAAACCTACCTTGTAAGGTTATTTTGAGGATTAAATGAGTTAACACCTGCGAAGTAGTTGGAATACTACTTGGCATTTGATTGTTAGCTCTAATGGTCTTAATTGTGTCTTTCAATTTGTGTGGCTGGTTTACAAATATAGAACTTCCCAGTTCTCTGGAGTCACATTTCCATAGTAGGTCCAACTTTGACATAATCATCTTTTCTTTCTGGTTCTTCCTCGCCAAACATTTTTTCCAAGTTTTTTTTTTTTTTTTTTTTTAATCTCTATATGCTCTTCTGCAGGGGCCAAAGTAGATGGTCTCTATGAAATCTTCCAGTTGAGTTGTTCAGTCATAGTCATTTGATATGGCGGTGAGGATGAAGAACAACATATATTTAAGACAACATGCAATCAATATGAACAAAACATAGATGGACTTTAGTTACTTTCGAACTGGAAAGTGGATATTAATTTGACACTTGTGATATTCTTTTTTTCCTATAAACTGTTTCCCCTACCTAGAGTGAATGGATAGACTGAACTAACAGAGGGTTTACTGGCTCATGAAATCTGGTAAAAGGCAGGGTAAGAAAACATCAAAATTCTTGACAAGTAGGAGCACAGAACCTTCTATATATTTGTAGAAAGAGATTATTATTTACCATTAGCATGAAGAAAAAGCAAGGGGATCCACATCATTTGGGGCACTTCGTGATTTTACTATCACATAAACATTGTATTTAAAGATAACATTTCCTTGTTCAAAGTTGATGATTATTCTTCTAGAATGTTATAGAGAGAACTGATACATTGAATAGACAATTATAGTAGATAAACTATAATGTCCTTCCAACTCTTAATAGTCATCCTTTTATGATCTTGTCTTCAGAACATTTAGTCTGGAATTTCTCTACTCACAATGTGATTCTCATTTGAGAATTAGGTGAGTCATTTTGATTTCATAGTGGAGTTGGGGTCAGGGAATCCCAAACATAAGCAATCAGACCTTTCTCTGATATTCTAAATTAATCTCTCTGAGGTCAACTGTAACTGTTGCTTCAAGATTTGGCTCTAATTATGCATTCTTTCAGATCACAGTATGATTTTCTATTTGTGGCTCTATCATAATACAGGTGGTCAAATCCTGGCTAAGGGTTGAGTAGGTTAGGTGTACTTTTGCATGACATTAGGGAATTTTTTTTTCTTTCATTTTCATCTAGCATGGCACAAGAGACAGATATACCAGAGATATTTTTTTCTATGTGAAGCATCACAATTCACTGATTGTATCAGCTTGGGGTCTCCTCATCAGATTTGTTGTTTCATTTATACTGTTAAGATTATGTGAGTGTATAATCAAAGACATAACTACAGGTGGGGGAAGGCAGTTATCTATGGTCTAAGGCAGGGGTCCTCAAACTTTTTAAACAGGGGGCCAGTTCACTGTCTCTCAGAGTGCTGGAGGGTCGGACTGTAGTTTAAAAAAAACTATGAACAAATTCCTATGCACACTGCACATATCTTATTTTGAAGTACAAAAACACCTGCATGTGGCCCATGGGCCGTAGTTTGAGGACACCTGGTCTAAGGTGTGGGCATTGGAGGCAGCTCTCCTTATACTCTGAATCTGCTGGGATGAAACTAACTTCCTCTTGAAAGGGCCAGGATCTGTCAAAGTAGCTAGGGAAGATAGGCAAATATGTATATATTTTGTGTTTCTTCTTTCTAATATTCCTTTTACTAGGCTATTATTTTTTTCTTCTTTATTATAAATGGTCTTATATTGCTCTCTAATTGCTTAAACTGTAGACAATAAGCATTCAATGGCAGGTTCCAGGCTTCCTTAACTCTCCCTTTCCACATTTTAGTGCCTTCTCCAGGACTAGGTCAAACGTATTAATAACAGTAATCTCTTGAGACTTATTCTTTGATGAACTGAGAAATAAGATTTGGTTTCAACTGATGCATTACAAATTGAACTTTTAGGTTCTGTTTTTTCCAATTATTCTAGGGAGCCGAACAACTGAGTGTGGAATGTGAAGAGTTAATGAGTCAGGAGAGGTGTACGGATTTGCCTCTCCAGGGCCTAACATGTTGTCAGCCTGGTGTGTGGTGGCCACTCCTTGGAGGTTTGTTGATGAATGAAAGAATGCATAAAAGCTGAATTCATCTGGACAGTCCAGTTGGGTTAGCTCCAAATCTTCCCTTTCTTTTCTTGGGAAAGCTGAATTAAACCCAGCTGTTCTTCAGACTGCCAACTCACTTTTGAGTAAGCTTATTTCTATTTCTTCCATTTCTATTTATTTTCCCCTTGGGTGCTGAAGACATAAATGCTTTACCAATTATTTATTCTTTATAAGGGTTGGCCCTTTGTACTTGACATTTTCTTAATTGTTCACATTCTGCATACTTATTTTTCCTAATGCTGTTCCATTCTCAGTAACATATGTGACTCTCGTGATTAGAGCATAGTAGGGTTTCCTAGCTAAGCCCTCTTATTTTGTCCTTTCCACATGTCTCTGCTACGTAGTTTTCCTAATACTAGTTTTCTTATTGAAGCCGATCACATCATCAACTATATAAATGTGACTTGGGAGTTTCAAATGACTTGAGATGTTGTATCTCCTACATTTTAAACAAATGGTTTCCAATACAGGGCTGTGCAATTCAGCCCTTCCCCAGAAATTCTGCCAGGCTTTTGGACACCATGCACATCATTCAGAATCACTGGACACTTTAATGACACCTGCCAACCTGGATGAGACTGTACCTGTAGATTCACACAACATGAAGTAGGAACAACATGGGCAGGATGTGATCAGACAATAAGGAAGAAAAAAACTCTGAATCAGAACTCCTCGTGGTACACACACCTTGTGTATACCTTTTAGCCAGCATAATTTAAGAAAATATGTTAGTGTTAGAGTCAATTTGAAGAGAAAAATCCCACTTATTTACTGTGTAATACTATTCATTATAATATCTTCCAATTCTTGTTCACATAACACTATTTTAAAAATAGTAACAATTATAGCATACATATAACTTTGTATTCTGTTCTTTCCTTGAACATTCTTAGCAGATTGCAGTCTGTTGTTACATCACTTATAGTTTACTTTGTTTCTGCCCTCATTTATCAGATCTTGTCCCTAACTTCTTAAATATTAGCTAACATTATTATTCCTGCTGTCTACCTTCTGATTGACTTTATAATCCAATGGACAAAGCTAGCCAAAGCACAGCTATATTCAAACTCACTTCTCCTCCTCCTCCTCCTCCTCCTCCATTCTCTCTTCTCCTCTCCCTGTCCCTTTCTTTCTGATGCACAGAATTGGATTGATTTAATGAAACATATTCTTACATGGGTAAGGAAGTGGCATCATTTGTGCAGGCACAGCCCTTTTTTTTATGACCTTTCTTTATCTCATCCCTAGACTTGGGTCCCATTCACAAAACATCCTATTTTCAGGCAATTATTTTAGGAATTCCTTGACTAATCAGATACTTCAACGTTCTTGGGGCAAACCTTTCCTCCTTTTTGGGAAAATCTCCCACATCATGTGATTGTGCTGATGACAATGATAAATACAGTAGAGCAGCGGTTCTCAAAGTTTAGTGTGCCTGTTATCACCGAGAGTGCTTGTGAAAACAAATCACTGGGCTCCACTCAGCATCTCTGGTAGGTCTTGAGTAAAACCCAATAATTTGTATTTCCAGGTGATGTTGGTAGTGACATGGAGCCACTTTTGAGAACCACCTAATTAAAGGATTTCCACCTTTTCATCAAAGTATAGGTGAAAGAGAACTAGAGATTATTTAAGGATTATTTAAGAGATTATTGCCTTAGGTCAGAAACCCAAGGATTAATTCAGCATATATAAAACTCCAGCAGAACACTATAACAGAGTCCAAAAATTAGTTGTATAAAATAATGGATTCCATTATTTCCAGGTTAAAGAAAGAGCCATGGAGAGCCAACCTATAGGATAGAGGTATACACCAGGCAATGGCTGCATATCCAAACATAGGTTAATCGCAGGCCAATTATCTGGGGGCTTCACTGTAATATTGGCTTTAGAGGAAGGGTGCTTTTCAGACAGGCGAGGAGGAGTAGAGAACATTTCCACAGCTGTCCTTTTGGGTAGGCACATGCCTAAATACCTCCACAGTCTATTGGGCCATTGTAGGAGACTGTAAAATTTTGGAAGCCATTTTTGTTATTATTACTTACTTACTTTCAGTCTGCTTAGCAAGCTCTCCCACTGTCCTTTCTCTAGGCACAGGCGCGCCATCTCTGGCTGTGATGGGAGCCAGGTGTGGCCACTAATACTACCCCATCCCCTGGGCCTAATGCTGCTCTGAGTTGAGCATGTGCTATAAGTAGAACCAATGAGTGTCCTTCCCCGTGATTCATGGGGTGGTGCGAGGCTAACAGCCGTGTCTCCTGCCAGCACAAAAGTCTAGCTTCCAGAAAAAGATCATGAAGCCAAAACATGAGGAGAAGCAGAGATGAGCAGAGATGAGGAATGGATGGAGAGAGAATCCAGGAGGTAAGGAGTCCCTGGGGCGTTGGTTCCTGCAGCTCTTTTTTCAATGTTGAACCTACCCTGAAAACTCAGTAATTTCCTCTCTTGCTTTAGTTTGAGTTGGGTCTCTGTCACTTAAATGAGAGCCTAACTCAGGTGAACCTTCTTAACTTCAAATTCTCCCCACCCATCATTACAGCTGGCAAACTGTTGAAGGAAAATCTTTTTAAAATGATACTTTCTAATATTTCTTTTCACAAAAATCTTCTGTGGTACTATTGAGTCTATATTCTTTTGGCTTAAGATCAGAGCTAAAAAAGGATATTATTGGTGACCTTTCAGACTTACAAAGCACTAAGTGATCTATGGCATAATCTTAGAATGACTAAACCTTAAATGTCCTAATCTGATAAACTCCAGAGTCCACTCTCTTTGAGAGTGCATTCCCAGGTGTTCCAGGTGCCCTTTTCAAAGTACCTTGCCATTCCCTGGACTTCTTTGCAGCAATAATGGAGCGGTAGAATATAATCTCCAAATGCTTAGCTGGTTTTTAGGGGATTGGTTGTTTAGCACTCACAGAAGTGCCTTTAAACTAATGGACAGAGAGAGAGCTATCCAGCATGTGTTGGATTTAATCTGTCATGATTTATCGTTTAAGTATCTGGGAGTTGGCAGTGTGTTTTCTGCTAAGCAAATCTTTATTTTTTGAGCTAATGAGTTTTATTTGAGTGTATTAGGATTCACATTTTTCATTAATGCACAATTAGCTCATATCAAGATGTTATTTTATAACAACACCCATCAAACCCTCTGAGTACTTTTAAAATATGTCCTTTTTGCTCTTAGAAGACATTAGGCATGCTATCAAAGGCAGCTGATTCAATAAACCATGGCAAGTGTTGAAGAGCCAATAAAGCTTCATTTTATTAGTAGTTACTGAGAAATTGAAGCTGGGTTCTTATTTAGCTAGTTGTGAGATGATGGGCTTTCCTTGCCTTTATTTTCTTGTCTATATAATGGGAATAACAAGGAGTTTTTCTGAATATAAAAGGACATAAATTTATAAAAGCCCTAAAAGACATTGAATAAAAATAAACAGTATGATTGGTGCAGTACATTAAACCTTTCTTTCTCAACGGTGACGACAGACTTGCTATTGAAATAAATTCCGCCTCTGCCTTGTACTCCCCAAGTTATAAACTAACATGTCTTGTTTCTCAAACACTTCCTAGTGCCTTTATTTTTATATTTCCATAAATGTAATTTTTGTTTAGTAGAACAAACACAATTTTGAGCCAGAATTGCATGTGCTTAAGGCATAGACTTTAAGGTAAGTCAACGATCTTATTCTTTTAATGTTTTATTCCCTTCTTGGAGGAACATGGGGGAAATAGGTGGTGATATGAACACATTAGTAATTTGCTTATGAGGCATTGTTCATCTACCTGCCTGAATAATAATTGGAATGTTTTACAGTGATATATTCTATATATAAATATATGAACAATGCATTTAATACATATGCAATATAATTTAGAGCAATCTAAATACGTTAATTCCTCAAATATGGCCTGCTTTGTTGCCTTGGAAAGTCATTTTCTTCAAATTCTTCTTGTTGAATTCCTTTATATTACATAAGGCCTATCTCAAAAAGCCACCACCTCCCTCTATTTGTGTAGATGATGAATACCTGTACTCTGGGTGTGAGTTAATGTGAGCCTTTTAGGTTGAGGGCCTGGTGTCCATTGTCTTCTACTGTATCGATTACCCCTGCATTGATCATGTAGCAGACCTCCAATGACTATTTCTTGAATTGAAAATTGAAGTTTAAATGTTTTTTCCCCCAAAAGTTTCTCCATTCACCTCATTATTGCTATTCTCTAGAATCAAGCTCAGGCCTCCTCCACAAGTTCTTTGATAAACTCAGCCTACAGCTTCCCTCCTTTACACAATAACATCCATTTCCCCCACTGTTTGACTTCAAATTCTTATATCTTGCCTTTTGCTCCTCTTGCTTATATTCTCATGGGTTGAATCACCAAATTGTACTTTGTTTCTTAAAAACACAGACTAAGTTGAAAAGTGTAGCACCAATCAAAGCACCTGGAAAGTACCTTGTGATAACAGGTGCTCAATTGCTAGTTATTGATTGACCAATCCCAACAGTAGGAGAAATGGTCTATAAGGAAAAGATCAGTATTGTCACATGCTGTGGTTTGTCCTCCCAGAAATACAGATAATGTAGACCTGTGGTCCCCAACTCCCTCGCTGTGGCCTGTTAGGAACTGGGTCACACAGCAGGAGGTAAGCAGCGGGCAAGTGAACAAAGCTTCATGTGTATTTATAGCTGCTCCCCAACACTTGCATCAGCACCTGAACTCCGCCTTCCCTCCAACTGGGCCTGTGCAAAACTTGTCTTCCATGAAACCAGTGCCTGGGGCCAGCAATGTTGGGGACTGCTGATGTGTAGACCATTGAGAAAGAAGCTCTGATGACCTCACAACCAGAATCTGGCCTTGATTGATTTATAACAAATAATAAGAAATCCTATTTCTTATTTTTGGAAAGTTTCAGTATGTAAACAGATGATTTTATTTGAAATAATACCAGTTAGAGATTGCTACATAAAACAGTGGAAGGCTCTCAGCTTGATCATGAGCGAAGGAATATATTCTTTTAAATTCTTCTTTGGGGGATAATACCTACAATTTGGGTAGCTGCCACCAGTCGAATGGTGATGGCTGGTGGTTATAATGGGAGGTGTGTATCAGCATGTCTAGAGATTTAACATGTTATATGTTCCTGGACCCCACTCACCTTAGGAGTTTCTGATTCAGATGGTTTGAATTAGAAACTAGGCATATATGTGTGTGTGTTTGAAAGCTCCTAGATCATCGGTCCCCACCTTTTTTGCACCAGGAACCAGTTTCATGGAAGACAGTTTTTCCATGGACAGAAGTTGGGGGGTGGTTGGGGTTGGTTTGGGGCTGATTCAAGTGCATTACATTTATTGTGCATTCAAACCTCTCTGCTAATGATAATCTGTCGCGCCCGCCTCGCCAGCAAGGAAGACGCGGCAACCGGAGTTCTTCTGACAGCGCTTTATGGGGATTGCTTAACTGGTTACATGCGGAAGACACCGAGGAGCTCCCGGAGCGGGCTTATATAGGCACTAAGTACATTAGGCGGAATCTGATTGGCTCACGCAAGAGCCCTCATTAGCATACTTGATGAGAGACAGGAAAGCCCCTACACCTGCGCGGTTCACCCTGTTTATCAGTCTTGTAGTATGGGCGTGACCAGGAAGCCGGCGCCATCTTGCAATGGCGTTGACACCGCGCCCCACAATAATCTGTATTTGCAGCTGCTCCCCAGTGCTAGCATCACCGCCTCAGCTCCACCTCAGATCATCAGGCATTAGATTCTCATAAGGAGCGTGCAAACTAGATCCCTTGCATGTGTAGTTTATAGTAGGGTTTGGGCTCCTATGAGAATCTCATGCAGCTGTGGATCTGACAGGAGGCAGAGCTCAGGCAGTGAAGCAAGCGATGGGGAGCAGCTGTAAATACAGATGAAGCTTCATCACTCGCCCGCTGCTCACCTCCTGCTGTGTGGCCCAGTTCCTGACAGGCCACAGACTGGTACTGGTCCACCTCCAAGGGGTTAGGGACTGCAGTTCTAGATGATTCTGATGTACATTTACAGTTAAAAGCCATTGGTTTGGAGTTTGGGATATCTTGTTGCCCACAAATAGGTTATCTTTAGATATGGATAACTGAAATCAAGGCTGGAAAGCAAGATGCACTTTGCTTTTTCTATAAGTTATAATTATTTAAAAATTATATATTGATGAGTTTGTCTTATAATAAAGTTAGAATCAAAGAAATGGACACTCTTAAGTATAGGACACGGGTTTTATTTGTAAGCAATAACTAATACAAACTCTGCGTATTTAAGAATTAACTTTCTTTTTAGCCTAAAGGAAGGTTATTAGTGTTCTTTCAGTTTTGAGACTTTTTTGATACTTTCTCATGGCTCCAGGACCCATTCCAGAGATTCCTAATTTCTATTCAAAGGAAAGGCGTGAATTTTTTTCCTTCTGTGATTTTTCTGTTGCTCTGCAATTCTTAATTAGCCTTAATTTCTTTTGCCTTTGTGCTTCTTTGATCTGTGGACTGCTGCCTGGTTACTGAGCTCTTGGATTGACTCTCTGTCCACCCTCCAGCTCTGAATTGCCTTCTAAAAAGAAAAGTGATAGTTTTGGACCTGTATGTGTTAGTAATTGTCTCATTCAAAACCTGTTTATTTTACTGTCATCTTAAAAGGGCCAGATACTTTAGATCTGAAGGCTTAAAAGTCATTAAACAAAATGGTTTTTAAACAGAATAATGTAGCTGATATGTGGTTGTTATTAGTATGAACTGTGTTTAAAAATTTCCCAAGAAACCACACGCATTAATCTGAAGGAAGCTAAGGCCCTATGTTTCCTCCACATGTGGGCCACGTGGGTGCCTTCTCCACGAGACAACCTTTCAACAAAGTACTTTCCATACTTATGCTCATATAAATGGGGGTTATTAGAATTTTACTCTAGAAAAGTCTTTTTATCAAGATTAGTTTCTATGGACATTGAGTAGCTCAAGTACCGGCCATTGTGCGAAGTGTAATGCAATCTGCAAAGCAGCCTCGTGAACAAATGGGGCATTCCCATATTCCATTTAATCTAGGGGAAAATGGTGGTGGAAGGAGTTTCATAATTTGTAGGAGGTCATTCTAACTGCATATTGCATCTCTCTCTCATTGCAGCTAAGTCAGCATGCACTTGGGCCACTGGCCCCTGGCACCAAGGCACAAGACGTAAAATTGTAAAGAAGCCGAGTTCAGAGTGTCAATAGTGTTCCCTCATTCTACATGAAAGATGATAAAATAGCATGTTGATCCTTAGAAGTTAGTGACACAAGGTGATATGTCCTTTGGTGATCATACCCTTTAATTTCCAGAGAAATAAATTGCCTCTTAAGAATGAATTTCCCTTAACTCTGGAAAATGGACATTGGAAAGTTAATTCTTAAATACGCAGAGTTTGTATTAGTTATTGCTTACAAATATAACCCAAGTTCTATACTTAAGAGTGTCCCTTTCTTTGATTCTAACTTAAGTATTATAAGACAAACTCATCAATATGTGATTTTTAAATAATTATAACTTATAGAAAAAGCAAAGTACATCTTGCTTTCCAGCCTTGATTTCAGTTATTCGTATCTAAAGAAAACCTATTCTTGGGTGCCAAGATAATCCCAAACTCCAAATGTAGGAGCTTTCCTACAAATCTAACAGGTTTATGCAGGAATCTCAACTCAGTCAGTGAAGGAGTTAAGGGCTTTCCCCCTCCAATTCTGCCTTTGACTTTGTTTATTAGAAGACTACTTTTCTGCTTTTAGATAACATCTTTGGTGGATTCAGTACATTTCTGGTGGATTCAGTAATTCTGGTTACTGTAACTCAGCTCAGTTTTCAATTTGCAAGCTCACAATTTAATCCAAAGAAATCAAATTTCTCTGGCTCCATCTTTTAGGTGCAAGCACCTCATGTCTTGAGCCGGGAGCGGGGAAAGGGAAGCATCTCTATATTTATCTGGTCCTGGTTTAGGTCTCTCTTGGTGGTTGATGCTTCTCTACTGGCCTTCCTTGCTCTGTGGGGCAGCATCCAAGTGTTGACCTTCTCCTGGGGAATAGGATGGGGTCCCTCCACCGCCCAGTTCTCAGAGTGGAACCCCATATTTTCCAGCACCCACAACCTGTAGTCTAGCCACAGATTCCTGAGGCTACAATCCAGCCTTCACACAGCACCTGGTAAACACCTTTCTTGGGTAAACTATGGTGAAAGATGCTGCATCAGTCTCTTTTCCACCATAATGTCATTCTCATTCTCTTTTCTTCTGCTTGCATAGGCAGAGGATAAGAGTAGCCACAAACAGCATCCTTTCTTGTAGGAAAGCTCTCGTGCAATTGTCCCCAGCCACCTTCCCACTCTCCAGGCTATGCAGGGAAGAAAGATACCTCCCACTTGGAAGAGGGGGTCCCCATTCATACTGCCTTCAAGGCCAATGTCTGTTCCTCCCCCTTCTGTTTTCAAGCACCAGTCATTCCAACCTTGCCTGCAATTAGAATAACCTGGGGAGCTCTTAAAAATCCCATCACCAAGGGTAGCGCCAATTATATATCTCTATAGGCATCTAGGCATCTATAGGCTTTGCAAGCTCCCAGGTGATTCCAGTGTGCACTTAGAGTGTATAACCACTGCATATACTAGAAGTGGGGGTGAAAATGATAGTGGTAAGGTTGATTTTTTTTTTTTTTTTTTTTTTTTTTGCCACCTCTTAATACAGTGACTGCCACACTAGAAGAAAAAATTTCCTTGGGGCCACAGTTGTTCTATTATGAAAATAGAATAAAAATTTCAAAAACAAAATGATCCTTTTTTAATTTAATAAAATTTGCTTTTCATTTTCTGTGCATGAGTTATATGTAATTAAATTGTCAGTATTAATTGTAACAATAAGCATGAACAAGTAAGATTTTCATGAATCAACTGCAGGGCTTTGCCCAGGGAGTCCCATGGGTAACATGCATGCTACAGCATGGCGGTGTGAGTTGCCTGCACAACACGTGGCTCCCAAGGTGAAGAGATGGGTGAGTTACCTTTGCTTCATGAGGCCCCAGGCTCAAAAGTAGCCTGAGTTAAAAACAACTCACGTGGCAGTTAATGTGTTAATAAGCCCTGGCAGGTGTGGGGATGCTAAACAGAGTTGTTGAGATTCTATCTAAAATGTTGGGATACCTTTCTCTTGTGGTTTCCAGTTGTGGAGCCTAGCCGATTATTCTGGGGGAAAAAAATTCGCTCAACCAGGGTGCAATGATGCGCTCAAGTACAGGAAGGGAAGTGAAAAGTGGCCCTCCTGCTTTCCTCAGCTGTGGCCCCTAAAAGGGAGGTGAACTTAAGATTTAAAAACACCAGGTATCTGTGCTACAGATGAGTTGTGCAAATGTGCACAATCGGCTTGCTTTCTGTTCCTTCATTTCCAAGGACAAATAAAAGCAGATACTACATGTGGTTATTTATTTATTTATTTATTTTTTTGCCTCCTTTTTGTTTGTTTGTTGAAGGAATGTATGAGGCTGGGACTTTATGTTGTGGTTTAGTCATGGTTTGGTTGTAGTGAGATGTAAAATGAATGTAGCTGAGGAGAGAGAGAGAAATTCCATCTGTTTGAATGTAGCTGAGGAGAGAGAGAAATTCCATCTGTGAAAATGAGAAATGCAACTAAATCTAAAGTTTGAGGAGGAAAGGAGGCATTTTGACACAGAGATACCAGAGAGCCTCAGTGACCGGGATCTTAAAAATCTATCTTGGCCACGTAGAAACAGGAACTTTAAAGTGGAAAGAACATGGGATTTGGAGTCAGGAACCTGGTGTCTTGGCCCGGCCACTGATAGGTTTGTAGAGGCAGCTAGAGCAGTGGTTAGTAACCTGGCACATGGAGTCTACCGCCACCTGCTTGGGAACCAATTCTGGCTTTCTGCTGACAGGGGGAGTCTCTTAACCTCTCTGTGCCAGCTTCCTTATCTGTAGAATGGGGGTTACAGTAACGACTACATCAAGGTAGTTTGAGTTAATACTCTAAAATGTTCTATGTGAGCAGTTAAATGAAAAATAAATTTGAGCATTTCATTGTCTTTCTGTACTTCAATATCCTCATTTATTTACCCTTATGTATTTATTTATTTGATCATTCTTACAAGTAAATTCTATATATTTTCATGGCTACTTTATACAATAATATCACATAACTATTACTTATATCACTAAAACAAATTTAACTGACAGATGAGACAGCAGCAAACAGCTCTTGAGGTTTCCAGATAAATAATTTATGAAATGACTATATATTTACTCCATGGAACTTAATGGTATCTTTCCCCTTTTAAAATATACATATATGCAGTTATTTTATCAAAATGTGTACATGAATATCCTCATTTAAAAAATGCAGAGCTAAAAGCCTCCTGTACAATCCAGTGATCCTACACAGGTTTGGCATTTTTCATTTTCCTAGTTAATTTGTTTATATGCCATTAATACTCTAAAATAGCTTTGGAATTATCTAGCAATACATCTTCATCAATAGGATTAATGACATACTAGAACTTTGATTTTTTAAAAAATCATAATAATGATTAAATAACTATTTGGTATTCAGGAAGACCAGTTCTTGAGAGTGTCAAAAAGTTCATTATAATTGATAGGCTGTGAAATTAGAGACTTGGACACTGAGAAAAAGTCACCGATATCCTCCACAATCTAACCACATACCTGTGATGTCTGTCCCCCATGTCTTGGTTCCCACTGTCCTATCTCCCTAGAATGCTCTTTGTTTCCAACAGGATTGCAGAAAGTAGAGCTACCCTTCAATGACTAGCTCAGGTACCTTTTCCACCGCAGTTTCCTTGGTTTCTCCAGTTGGAAATGACCACTCCCTTCAGTAATTTGTATCAGCCTTTCCTACAAAGTTTTGTGCATTATGTTCTGAACTGTAGTTATTTGTGTACTTATCTTTGGCTTTCATCTGGGGTTATGGAGCTCATGTCTGCGTGGTACCGTGTGCTATATCCTAACACATGGACTTTATTTTAATTTTTTTACATTTTGTTCTATACTATTTAATGGATTTGGGGGTATGGAAGAAGATACAGAGAAGAATGTCATGAGAGATTTACATTTTTACATTGCAAAAGTTTTACATTATTCAATTCAGGAAAAGTCCTAAGATCTGTTTTAATGGTAAGGGAATGGTAGGGTGACTAGTTAACCACCCTGAAGAAAATAAAACTTGTGGAGGGGAAAACTGTTTCTGCCTAGATATTTCCTTACAGACACAAGAATGAATGATAGGAAACATGCTTAGATTTACTGAGCAATGAAGGGGTCTGTGGCATGAGCACATGTCTACACCACTCAGGACCATGGCTGTTCAGGGGGTGTCCCCATCAGTAGTGACCTTCAGACTAGACCATCTGGCTTGTGTA
Organism: Microcebus murinus; assembly: GCF_040939455.1. Lineage (NCBI taxonomy): Eukaryota > Metazoa > Chordata > Mammalia > Primates > Cheirogaleidae > Microcebus > Microcebus murinus. The sequence goes on from NC_134112.1 coordinate 33,322,491, forward strand.
TCAGCATGGCCCAGGCAACTGGACGACATGGGCTCCTAAGATTCCATGGCGCCTGCACCTTTCAATTCTGTTATGGCAACTCCAGACCGTTACCTGGCATGCTGAGCTCTGCTTTCCTCACTTGAGTTGAAGTTTGGGCTATAGGCAGTGCCTTTAGCTCTGAGCTCTCACATACTGAACCTGGTTTTCATAGCAAAGGACTGTCAAGTTTTGTGGGGTGTTGATCAAGTTTTTCCCAACAGTAAGTTAAGAAGTACAGTGTCTGTCCTCCCTCCATCCTGTTAAAACCTATTTAAATTCATTTACTCTTCACTCACCATATGTTTGGGTTTCTTCTCCCTAGTCCCTGGCTGTACCTCTTCTGCCACACCTGTCAGCATGGCAGGATCTCTCTGTCCTGCTATGGACAGACAGGGCCGAGATGGATATCCTGGAAAACAATAGGGACCTGCTCTCCCAGCTGGCAGAGAGCAAACAGCAGTTACGAGACCTCAAATTGAGTCTCTCGGAATTGACTGCCTTCTCCCTGGCTGCAGAAAGATAGTAAGTTCTGTAGGTTCACCATCCTCAAAGTGATGAATGATTATATGTCTTCTCTCTGAGAAAACACTCTCTAGACTTGATTTTTCTCTTCTTTTTATCAAAATAATTTTCATTCTGGACTATATTCCTAGAAAGGGAAAAGGGGGGTGGGTATTTTAACCTCATTTTTCTGAAGATGAAAAAACAGAGGCACAAAGAATTTAGCCATGATTCCAAGTGAGGAGCAAGGTGGGACTTGGGATAAATCTGTTATTCCTGCAGCAGGTAAGGAAGTGCCTGTGATTTCTGAGTTGTAAGAACTGGTTTATCTTGGGATCCTCTCTGGACTGTATCAAATCCTGCAGTTATGTAATATCACTGTTGGCCAATTTCTGGGACTGATGAGCTTCCATTCAATCCAAGCTTCTATTGAGCCCCATAGGAAGGCACTGTGCTGCTGCCCTGGGGAAGGTGGGGACAGGACACAGCACCTGCTTTAAAGGAGCTCCCAGAGGAGTTGCTCCTAACAGAAATTGTGGCATTCCCTAGTGACCTCCTCAAGAGGGCCTACCCTGGTGGGAGGAAAGTCCTGCTTCCTGGAACACCAGTTCTTCTTTGAGTTCAAGAAAGTCACTTGACACCTAGCTGGAAGCCAGATGGTGCTTGTGCAGATGTCAGGGAACCTTTTGCACCCCTCTGTGACCCCTGACCTGATCAATCTTCAGGGAGGCAGGACAGCCAGCAGGTGCAGGTGGACCATGAAGGTCTGAGCTAGGAGATGTGCGGCTCAAGTGAGAACAAGGGACGAGGAGGAGAGCAGCAGCCTCTGAGAAACCATTGTATGGGACCAGCCTCCCCTCACTCCCTGTCACCTTGGCCACTGCCAGCCTTTGTCCTGCTTAGGAAGAGGAGCTTGAGTAACTGAAGGGATCCTAGGAACAAGGGCACATGTACAACAGCAGTTTTAGAAGGAATCTTGCCATTCTGAGGCTGAATTGGCATAACTTCCCTACAAATTATTTTCTAGTAAATCAATGGGGGATTTTTTTTTAAATCAAAAGAAATTAAAGAGAAAAGTAAAAACTGAAGCCTTTTAGGGAAGTGGAGAAATGAGTTTTGGGAAAGGACAAACTGTTTTATTAATGCCTTTCCTTGTAATCATAATCTAAGCATATGAAAACCTTGTGAAGTGGAAGAAAAAGATGGAACAAGGCTGAAGACCTAGGTGAGGTCACAGTGCAGTGTGTAGAGCAGGGACCCTGGGACTGTCTCTGGGGCTCCAGTGCAAGTTGTCTTCTCTGTACCTCAGTTTCCTACTGTTTATATGTGCTCTTATAGCACCTATTTCTTCTATTTTTTTGTTTAGGATTTTTTTTAAATTTCAGAAATTACAAGGGTACAAATGTCTAGGTTACATAGATTGCCTTTGCCGCACTTGAGTAAGAGCTACAAGTGTGTCCATCCCCCAGACAGTGCACACTGCACCCGTTAGGTGTGAATATGCCCGTCCCCTCCTCCCCCCTCATGCCTGCCCGACACTGGATGAATGTTACTACTATAGGTGCACATAAGTGTTCGTCAATTAATACCAATTTGATGGTGAGTGCATGTGGTGCTTGTTTTTCCATTCTTGTGTTACTTAGTAGAATGGGCTCCAGCTCTATCCAGGATAATACAAGAGGTGCTAGATCACCATTGTTTTTGTGTGTGTGTGGCTGAATAGTACTCCATGGTATATAAACCACATTTTATTTATCCACTCATGTATTGATGGGCATTTGGGTTGTTTCCACCTCTTTTCAATTGTGAATTGTGCTGCTATTAACATTCGAGTGCAGATGGACTTTAAATGAAGGACTTTGAAGAGAACAATTCATATTCTCCCAACTTTTTAAAAAACACTTTAATAACAGTTTTAGGTTCACAGCCAAATTGAGTACAAGATGTTCATATGCCCACCCATCAACATTCCCCACCAGAGTGATATGTTTGGTGAACTTACATTGACACGTCATCACCACCCACAGCCCATAATTTTACATAGGGTTCACTTTTGCTGTTGTATATCCTATGGGTTTGGTCAAATGTATAGTGACATGTATCCACCACTAGTAGTAGCATGCAGAGTATTTTCACTACTCTAAAAAATCTTTTATGTTCTGCCTACTTCCGTGTTCCCCAATCCCTGGCAACCACTGATCTCCAGCTTTTTTACCTTAAAAACTAACACATTAGTGACTTTCTTTTTGGTAACTAAGATACTGCTTTTCTGTTGATAAGTAGGTACATCAAACCATGCAATTATGTTCTTTCAGATTTCACAGTTTTTTTCAAATAGTTTGAAGTACCTTATATAACATACCTAGCATAGTAAAATACCTAGTATTATACGTAGACATATTTAGCTTATGTATATTATGTATACTTCCATAATTTAAGGTAAAGTATGATTTTTACATACTTTTGTCTCATTTTCCTTAGAAAATATATTTGTGCTTGGGGCAGAAGTTGTGGAAATTTTTTTTTCTGTATTGTGTTTATATATCTGACTAACATATCTGAATAACATAATGTCACATCAGTGTGGTAATTTAACTCCAGGTTTTCAAAATGCCCAAGAGATGTCAGTTTCAATCATGTGAAGGTTTTTTTTAATTAGTCATAGACACCAAAATGGAGTTGTTGTTTCCATGGTTTTGTGTGTGTGTGTTTTATTTTTTTTTTTCTTTAGATCAACAAAGTTCTATTGCAAGGGAGAGTCAATGTAGAAGTAAAAAGGTTTTGGGGATTCTGAAAAAAGCATAGATATTTCTCTGCTGCTATTATTTATTACTTGTAGATCCATCTGGAAGTGGGGGGGAAAATTTCATGTGAAGATTATTTCCTAACATTGATCTGCAAATAGTTCCAATTTTAAGTAGGAAGATTCAATTCCTGGCTATGAAGGATCCTTTACCTCAGACCCTTGATAGCTCTTAACAGATAAATGTTTCTCAAAAATTTTTCTCCTACTTTGCAGCTTGGTTTTTCATTTTTTAAAACAAGGCTTTGAATAGGAAAATATTTAAATGTTGATAGCATAATTTATTATATTTCATATGTCCTATAATCTTTGCCTAACCAAGGACAGAAGTAATTTTTTTCCTCTATTTAAGTTTTATAACTAAGTTTTACATTTAGGTCTGAGTCATTCTGAGTGATGTTTATTTTTATATATAGTTTTTGAATGGGATATTCAATTATTCCAGTATCAGTTGTTGAAAAGAATTTCCCTGGCACATTTTGTGAAAAATGAACTCTTCAAATATGGACAGGTCTATTTATGTATTTTCTATTGTTTCATCTATTAAATATATGTATCTCTCTACATCACATTGTCTTGATTACAGAAGCTTAATAATAAAGTCTTGAAATCAGGTAGTAGAAGTCCTACAACTTTGTTCCTTTTGAAAAGTATTTTGAAGATTTTAGATCATTTGCATTTCCCTAGAAATTTGAGAATCAACTTGACAATTTCTACAAAAAGATTTCTGGGGTTTGTATTGGGATTGTGTTGAGTCTTCAGATCTATTTAGGGAGAAATGACATCTTTACAATACTGTCTTTTGATTTATTAACACAATATAAATCATTTCTTCAGAGCTTTAATTTCTCTCAATAATGTTTTATATTTACCAGTTGTAAATCTTGTAAATATTTTGTCCCTAAATATTTTTTCTAGTGCTGTTATAAATAGTAATGCTTGATTTTAAATTTTAATTTCCAATATTTCATTGCTAGCATGTAGAAATACAGATTTTTAAATACTGACTCTGTATATTATAAACTTGCTAAACTCACTAATTATAATAGTTTCAATGTAGGTAGATTCTACAGATTCTTTTACATAGACTATCATATATTCGGGGAATAAAAAGTACAATTTTTCCCTAGTCCATATATATTAGACTTCTTATTGTACTAGGTAAGACCTCCACAATAGTGTTGTGTGGACATTCTTGCCTTGTCCCTAAATTTAGGAGGAAAGCACTCGGTCTATAATGTTAGTATATGTTAGGAGTAGGATTTTCGTAGATGCCCTTAGTGTCAAGAAGTTTCCTTCCTAGTTTGCTGAGCGTTTTTATCATGATGGAATGTTGAATTTGGTGGAAAGCCTTCTCTGTATTTATTGAGCTGATTATATGGTTTTTTATTTTGTAGGCTCTGGAACTGATGAATTATGTTGATTGATTTACAAATGTTAAACCAACCTTGTGTTCCTGGAGTAAAGCCAGTGTGGCTGTGATGCTTTATTCCTTTTGTGTATAGTTGGATTAAATGTGATAAATTTTTCAAAAATTTTATATATTTTCATGAGAAATATTAGCCTTTTTTTTTTTTTTTTAATTGAATGACTTTATCTGGTTTTGGTATTAGGGTAATAGTGTCTTCATAGAATTAGTGGGGAAGTGTCCTTTTTCTGGAAGATTTGGTCCGTACATGATATTTCTTAAGTGTGTGATAGAATTCACAAATGAAGCTGAGTCCGGACTTTGCGAGAAATTTTGAAACTATATATTATGTTTTTAATGTCTGTAGGTTATATAGTGATGTCCCCACTCATTCCTGATCTTGGTAATTTGTCTTTCTTTCTTTTCCTCCCTTTCCTTTTCCCCTCCCTCCCTCCCTTTCTCCCTCTCTCCTTCTTTTTCCCTTCCTCTCTCCCCTTCTCTTGCCTCCCTCCTACTTTCCCACTTTCCCTCTTTTTTCTCTCTCTTTTGATCTTTCTGGCCAGAGTTTGTCAAGTTATTTGAACTTGTCAAGGAACCATCCTTTAATTTTATTACTTTATAATTTTTTTATATCATTAATGTTTGACCTTTATTTTCACAATTTGGCCCATTTGAAGTTTATTTGCTCTTTTTTTAATTTCTAAAGGTGGAAATATTAGATAATTGATTTGAGATCTTTTATCTGTAAGTACTTACCATAAGTTTTCCTCTAAACACCGCTTTAGTTGGATCTCAAAAATTTTGATATATTTTATTTTTTAAATTCAAAATTTATAATATACCTTGTGAGTTCTATTACTCCTTTCAGTTGGATCAGGTTTGCTTCATTTACTTTGAAACAAAATATTACTTTAGTAATATTCTTTACTCTGAAATCTACTTGATCTGATATTCATCTATATTAAGTACTCCAGTTTTGTTTTGATTAGTGATAACATGGTATGTCTTTTACCATCTTTACATTTTATTTATCTGTGTCTTTGTATTTAAAGCATTGTGGTATCCAGCATGTAGTTGGGTTTTGCTTTTTAAATTTTAATCTAATATGATCTTTTAAATTAGAGTTTAGACAATTTATATTTAATGTGATTATCAGTATTCTTCGGTCTAACTCCATCTTGCTGCTTTTTCTGTTTGCTTTGTTCAACTTTCTTCTTTTCCTATCTTCTTTTGAATTAAATAATCTATTTTGTTTTATACACATTATTGGCTTATACCATTTTTAATGATTGTGCTAAGAAGTACATCCTAGTAGATGTATCTTCAGTTTAGCACAAGCTACCTTCAAACAATATTATACCATTTCACATTTAGTGTAAGAACTTTATAATAGTACTTTCATTTCCCCTTTGACAGTCTTGGAGTACCATTGTTTTAGTGCATTTTATTTCTGCATGTTATAAATCACACACTAGTGTTTTTGGTTTTGATTTAAATCAATGGATTTTTAAAAATTTCAAAAATGTTCATATTTACACATGTATTATTTCCAGTGTTCTTCCTTCTTATGTACATATATCAACATTTCCTTCTGGAATCATTTTCCTTCTTCCCCAAAGACTATTTTTAACAATTCTTGCAGTGCATATCTGCTGGCAATGAATTATGTTTGTTTTTATATACCTGAAAAAGTCATTAGTTTACCTTCATTTTGGTAGATACTTTTGATAAGTGTATAATTCTAAGTTACATTTATTTTTATCCTTTCCATTATACAGCTTTCAATGTTTCTGGCCAGGAGTTTGTCGTTCATATCTTTGTTCCTTACTATGTATATATATTTTATCTTTGGTTATTTTAAAGTTTTTCTTAAAAAATTGAATTTTAGCAATGATTATGATATAATTTATATAGTTTTTTTATTTTTATTCAGCTTTTGACTCTTGAGATTATTGGATTTGTGGCTTTTTAGCTTTCATCAAAACATTTTATTTTTATCAAATTTTTTAATTCACTTTCTCTTTTCTCATCTCAATGTTTTACCTCTGTGTATGGATATTAAATGAGAATGTATGACAATTTCAGTGCCTCTGATCTTTTAAAAGAAGGCTGGTATTGTGAAAAAGAAAGAAAAATTTCAACTTAAAAATTACCCTCTGTTTTGCCTTTTTATGCCATTAATAGTAAAGTAGATGGAATAATATTGATTATTTCTATACTCCATAAAGTAGGTAACATACATTTAGAGAAGAACATACTAGACAGTTGTTTTTATAAGTGATTTCTTCAGCTTTTCTATTTTTCCTATTGATTATGAACATACCATTTAGATCTTATCTTTCTGAAGACTATAAAAATTGACATGATTCTAATGATTTTTATAAGCATATGTTTAAGGATGATTTACGTTTGTATATTAGCACACTGATGTGTTCTAAACACATTTAATGCAAACACTATCTTTTGGCTTTTTTTGAAAGTTGATAAACTATTATATACCATAGTCTTACTGTATTTTGTGGTTTAAGAACAGACTAGACAGATTAACTGATACTCTGGGCACTTCTTTGAATAGTTTAAAAATATTATAGACATATTTAGAAACTGTAGAATATTTTTCTAGAATTTTATTTTAAGGAAATTTATAACTTTACTGTTTGTCTCTGTCGGTATCGATCAGATGGTTGCTTGGTTAAGTGACTACTGATTTTTTTTTTTTTTAAGCCATTTAGGCTAATAACTCTGTGTTCAGGCCAAGCAGAAATGAGGGTCAGAGATGTTTTATGTGCTCCCACCAAATAAACTAGTAGTGTATTTGTGTGCCTGAAGTTTTCATTTTATGTAGCAAGAGGATTACTTGTTATATCTAAATTGGTAACTGGGTATTTCTGGAGTATATGAAATAAATATTTTAATAGCATTGGGCAACTTCCTCAACATCCTATGAGGTAAACAGGAAGAAATTACTATTATGTAAAGTTAGTATCCAGGGCATTAAAAATTTAGGGAAATTTCCAAGTCTGTACAAGGAGTCAGGATTAGAATAGCCTTTGGATTTTAAAGGCAAATATATTCTCGAAATCCTGGTCTGAGTTATATTGGTGAGGAAGAAACCACATTCAAGTGACCATTACTCTTTGCTCTGCTATTTCTGTGGATATTCCTGTTTTGGTTAATTTGAAGCTAAGGTTGCTCATAAATTCTTAACCTGGACACAATTTATGTAAGTGGTCATTGCATTTTTTTAAGGAATAAACTGACATTGATCTAGTCGTGGGAAATAAAGTGTATTGGAAGCATCTTTTGTGCAGTCAAGAAACTTTATTGCTGATATTAACTGTTTTCTCAGATGTTCAAAATTAGGTTTTAAAGTAGAGGAAGTTATTCAGAGAACTTGAATATAATGTGGGTATGTAAATGTATGTTTATATACATATATATACACATATATACAGATGATGAGATATGTTCCTGAGAATGTTTTTAGGTCAGATTTGTGTATAATTTGGATCCCTGGTAAACCACTGCATATATGGTAATAACACTATAATGGCTCATGTGGTAATATAGTGTAATATTATAATAATATCCCTGTACTGTAATAAGTTACAGAAACTATTGTGTTCTATTTAAACAGAACATAAAAATAAACTCATACAAAAAGTTTAGATAGGAGAAATTTCAAAAAAGAATATTAAAGGTTAACATTCACCTAATGTTGCATCAATGTCTTGCTTATTTGAAAGGGTATTTTTGAGGCAAGAAGGTAGACTGACATCAGAAGATGATGACAGATGGTGCTTGGAGAATCAGGATTTGATTCTGTTGCTGGAGGAGGGGAGCTCACCACTGACGTCAGTTTCTTGAAAAAGGTATCTAGGGTTTGCACAGCCTTTTTCTCTTTTATAATCAACATCAGTAGCAGCTGATGTTCTTGCTAACTGCCCAGTAAACCTTTGTAAACTGCTCAGTGTTAGGATCTTGCTCCTCAAGCTTGGCAAATCCTGCTTTAATTTGAAAAAAGGATTCAGCTGTCATAATTCTTCTGTCATAAACTTTCTTGGCTCTAGATCAGGGGTCCTCAAACTTTTTAAACAGAGGGCAACTTCACTGTCCCTCAGACCGTTGGAGGGCCGTTGGAGAGTGAAGTGCACATTCCACACATGTGCACTGTGGGCCCAGGACAAGTCGGCTGCTAAGCAGGACAGGCAGCAGCAGCAAAAACACCCGGTGGGCCAGATGAATGTCCCCAGCGGGCTGCATGTGGCCCCCAGGCCATAGTTTGAGGACGCACCTGCTGTAGCTCTTCTGCTTCTTGATGTTCTTGGTTTCTCAGCTGCTTCTCTGCCTATCTGTGAGAGTAGCCTCTAGTGTAAAGATTCCCAGTAAGCCACTTATACCATGTGGGTTTGTTTACATGTGCAGAAGAAACTAGTTCCTGAATTATTATTTTATTATAAATTAGCCTCATAGGGAGCCTTGGGAGCCTGTTTGTAAGTACAGAATGCCATAAGTCGGGTGGGTCATCCATAACCCGGAGATTGCCTGTATTTGAGGGGGGAAAGAAAAACTGTTTATATGGTAATGACTCTTGAAGTGGGTTGAGACAGTAGAAATAGTTTGTAACTTTAAGAACTTGGAAGGTAAATGAGGGCAACAGTGAAAGACATTTCAAATGAGTTTGAAATGTCATTCCTAATGATTGACTTGTTATGAACAACTGTTTCTCATTCACAGATAAAATGTTACCATTTTATAGGGAGAAGATATGCTTCATAGTATTATTCACACATAGAAATTTTTGTTTTCTCCTAAGTAGTTTATTTTTCTCAGTTAATGCCTAGAATAGGTGTTTTCTGGCATTGATTCACAGATACAAAATAAGAAGGAAATATCTCAAAAAGTATAAATAGAAATTATCATAAAACTTTTAAGAAAGCAAAAGATATTTCTAATTTAGGGATACTGTAGTTGCACAAGAAATATCGACATTCTCACTTGATTCTAGAGTTTTCTATAGTGAGTAGATAACAAAGTTTGGTTCATATGTTTCATTCAGTCATCAGGATATTGATGTTTGAAAATATTTGAAAATAATTTTAATAAATGTCTAGTGAACATTTTGTTTCAGGAACTGTGCTAGTATACTGGGATAAATATATGCATAAATTCTTCCATCTCATAACAACAACAAAAAAGACACGAATTTCTCAGTAACACAGGATAAAAAATACACTAAGTCTAAAGCACTAGGTTGGGGTCTTTTGTTGCCAAGACCGGCAACTTGAGAGTTTTGATATCCATGTGAGGCTGTAAGTATACCATTAGCAGGTCATTTTTAAACAAAATAAAATTAACTTCAAATCAAAACCCACTGTTTTTTTTTTTTCCAACATGGGGCTATAGAGATACTACAAATATTAGGTGATAATATTTTCCTACTTTCAAGCCAATTGTTTTGGCATTCTGAAGGCATAATATAAGTTATGTAGTCAAAAGAAATAATGCTGTCACATTTAAAAGATATTTTCACATACAAGTTATGCTGAGTATACATCTTAGAAACATGAATCCAAAAATGACTGAAAGAAGATAAAGTGTCTAGGTTCATAGAACATTTATTTCGAAACTACAACAATCAGGACTACACGCTACAGCATTGGGCCTTGAATGTGTTCTTAGTTTTATTTTAGAGATGTGGAAACAGTCTCGGATCAGTAACTTGTCCAAATTCTCACAGGTCGTATAACCGTGATGGCAGTTCTGGCATCCCTGTTAGGGTCAGGAGGATAAGATTTCTAAATCCACTTCATACAACCAACAGTGGTGCTCAACTCTGGCTTGTGTTAGAATTGCTTGGAAAGCTTTCAAAAACTGATGCTTAGCCTCCATCCTATATCAATTAATCCAAATTTCTGATGTTGAGGTCCAGGCATTGGCATTGGGGAAAATAAATTCCTGCAGTGATTCTGTTACGTGGCCTAAGTTGAGAACCACTGATCATGCCATAGATCTGAGGATGTGATTGATTGGGTTGTTGAGTGAGGGTGAGCCATGGCCTGTGTGTTCTCAAACATTCAGTTCATGGGGTATTTCATGACCTGAAAGTAAACGCAGACAAGTTCCTTGTGTCTTATTTGAAATATTATTGTCAGGTAGCGTCATCTTTTCTAGCCACTCTTCTTTTTCATCCAGGTGACTCATGCTGAACAACGTGCTTCATGTTGCAACTTAGTCCTTCACGTGGTTGTCCCAATGCCCCATTTATCTTTGCGGTTGTTGGCACAGCCTGGAAATTTAGAACAATGCAAATCATTTCGAAATTTAAAACATGATTCCTGGTAATGCTTCAGGAAGTATTTTACGGTTAAGTTTTATTTCCAAAGTACCCTGGATGCCTTCCTGAAATAGATTAAAAACTGCTTATTGGCAAAGAGAGAGGAGAAATAGGTGAGGAGACACTTGGACTAACATTGGATCCGTGTTTGAAATGACGGAAATGATGACTGAGTTCATTTATTATTTTTCTCATTCTGAACCTACCTTTACTGGAATATTTATTTTAACTCTAACTGGGTAACGATTTATAAGAGTTCAACTCATTCTTTTTAAAGGGACCAAGAGTCTAGTTTTATCACATATGGCCGTGGGTGTGCATACACACAAATGTCGTACTTTCTTCCTTCTAGATAAAATGAGGAAAAGGCCAGAGATTAATTCTATTAAATAAATTCTGGAATTGGGAAAAAGTTTAAATATTAGGATCATCCCATGACCATCGTTACTCAAACTTTACGTAGATAGTTTTCTGTGGTCTCTGATTCATCACTTCTTGTCTTCACAAATCTTCTTCTGAGATTTTTTTCTGTGTGGGTGTGCTTGTAATGGATTATTTACCACACTCTTCTTTCCCACCTCAAGCAATGTTGCCCTGCTAAAATTACTAATTTGAATCTTAAACTTACTATTTACCAGCTATGGGCAAATTGCTTAACTCCTCCGAGATTGAGTACATTCATCTGTAAAACAGAGACAATGTTATCTATGCCTACCATGGTTGCAGAAATTAAAGAGATAATTTTTATAAAGTGCCTAGTACAAAGTCTGGGACATAGTAGTTCTCTAGTAAATGTAACGTATTCTCTTTTCCTTCACCTTCCCTCAATAAAATATATTTTTAGGAAGATCCTAAAGCCAGTCATTTATACATAAGTGAGAATTTGTCATTTTTCCCATTTCCTGGGGTATTCTGTAAGAGTAGACTTATAATAGTAATAATCATAGTTATAATGTTTGCTATGTATTGACAGTTATTGGTTGGCTGGCTCCTCTTCATAGAAATTCCCTATCAGTGGGGAAAGGTTATTTTTGTGTGTGGTTGGTCAGAGACCAGAGAAGTCACTCTGTGTAGGCAGCTTTATACTCTGCATCCAAAGTAGACCCACTGGAAGTCACACGCAGTGGTGTGTTTGTGTAGGCAGAAGTTAATGACCATCCAGGATGGCCTAGCATTGGAGCTCTATCCCGGCGGATTCTGTATACCATTAATCATGAAAGTCATCAGGATCTAGATGTGCATTTAAAGATGCATGTCCTGAGAAAGAAACGAGGCTGGACTTTTATACAAATTATTACAAAGAAGCAACAAATAATTAGGAAAAGGGAAAATAATGGCTTTTAGCCATTTAGTGCTCCTGGTAGAGATACACCAGCACAGCCCACTTCAGGCTGGCGGATGTGAGAGTCTGCACAAGCGAGGCTTATCCCGTCATGAAAATATTTCTCAGCACCACTCCTGCTGGGATATTGCTCAGAAGTGCCCTAAGACTGCTTTTCTGGAGACATGGAACTCTTTATTCAAGGACCCTCGGAGAGAAGGCAGACAAGACTATAGATTTTGCGCTCTCATCCTCGTGAGGGCACACCTTATTTACAAAAGGAGATTTAGATTACACGATCCCATAAAACTTGGCATAGAGAAACTCAAAGCAAATATTTATTCTACAAGGATGGGTTAGTAGTGTTAAGGTAGTGAGATTTACCTTGTACAACTTTAAAGAAGTTTATTGAGTTCATGGAATAACATTATCTATGATTAACAAATGTTAAACTACGGTCAGATTTTTGGTAAATATTTAACAACACTTGTGAATCGGACAACAGAAATGGAATAAAATTAAAAAAAAAAGCTAGATTTTTTTTCATGTGGCTTAAAGTCAGTATTGAAGTTATTCAAAATAAGATGATGATTATGATTATTTTGCCCCATGGAATCGGCTCCTGTGTTACTGTATATCCTTCAGGTCTGGGTCAGAACGATTGGGAAAGTGACAGCCGCAGGGGAATTTGCTCCATTTTGTTGACTCACATGTGAGTATAATACCCGGTTCTTATTGAGGGTACCCTAAATAATTCTTTAATCCTGATTTGGATTAAGGAAGAAAAGGTTTTTTTGTTTCTCTCTCTCTCTGTGTGTGTGTGCACATGCACATGCATTTAAAAAATTTTGCCCCTTTATTGAGATCCTGAGTGTGTGTGTGTGCATTTTAAAAATTTTGCACCTTTGAGATCCTGAGCGTGTGTGTGCATTTTAAAAATTTTGCACCTTTATTGAGATCCTGATTGTGTGTGTGTGTGTGTGCATTTTAAAAATTTTGCACCTTTATTGAGATCCTGATGCCCAGACTCAGGTCCCTTAAAGTTTCATATTGAAACAACTTCCGGCACTAATTCTACCTGATTAGTTTCAGCTTTTTGATAGCCTGGAGGTGGTGATAGTTGATATCACAGGGGTCTGGAATATTGGCATATGACTTCAAAGAAGAGATCAAAGCTAATTTCCAGATGAGTTCCAAGTGTGTTCTGTAGCTGCTAGTAAAGAGTATTACACATTCATGATTCATTAACTGTGTCTACACCACATAGAATGAAGTGGAGATTTGGTACCTGTCTAGATATTTATTATCCACCTATGCTGATAGACCCCATTAATCAGACTCATTGGTTAATTGATAGATCTCTGCTTTTGTTCTATAGATAGTCCCAGTATATAGATGCTAAATGTGGTGTTCTCTCTTTGTGCAAAATTCTTAGGATGACTTTTGGCTAGTCTAAACATTGCCTAGGAGTTGTTTATCATGCTTGATTTAATAATCCTCCTGAAGCATGTATACTATTAATTTCTACTTGAGAATTTCCAACAAAGCAAACATTTACACAAGGAGGGTGATTCCCTTCTAGCTGCAGGGATGCATCAAGACAGTGGTACCAAAATAGATATGACTGTGTCCAAGTCTCCAAGATTTTAATCACATTTAATCACTGTACAAGTTGTGCCAGGAGGAAGGAAGATGTGTCTCTCTGTGGCTACATAATATATCTTGTTGACTCTCTAACAAAGCTATTTTTATGTCTATAATAGAGTGGCTACCCTGTGGGGTTTTTTCTCCCCAACTCCATTTACCAGTTTTTAGTATAAAGCAATATCTGATGCATTTAAAAACATTGAGAGTAGGGCAAGGCAAAGGCAGAGGAAAGATATTAGTATGAAGGAAAGTTTCTCACTGAATTAAAAAGAATTTATCCCATAGAGGAAGGCCTTCCCAATTGCTTCTTGCTCATGGGAAATATTTTCACCTACCTTGCCAAGGCCTTGATACTGATATCTGGGAGGTATTAAGCAATCCAGAAAATTTATTTAGCAACTTTGATTCATCTTATGAGAGAGCACGGAAATCAAAGTTATTGTCATCCTCCCCCAAAAGTTCAGGGTTTGTAATGCCAAATGGCTTGCTTCCCTCTTAGAGCAAACACATTAGTCAAATTTGATGTATTGATTCATAAACCACGTTAGGGCCAAACATGTTATGAGAAATTAAGACTCCCTCTTGACACACAACTTGGCTCTGAATCTGAACTGAATAAACATCTTTCGTTTATATGCTCCATTCGAAAAGTACATTGAAATATATTGGAATAAGTGAGCTCTTCAATTCTCAGAGATATCACTTTGAGACATCGTTGAATCAAAGAAACTCTGTACATGTTGGGCTTCTTCTCTGAAATCGATGCCCTTCCTTTGGGCTTCTGACTCCATGAGCCTTAGTTTGAGATTGGGGTAAGTTCTAACGGATGTAGATGTTAGAAGGAAGGAAGAGAAGGAAGCCAAGTCTGCCTTACAGAGGCAGCCCCTGGTCTAGTGTGAGAAGCATTCTTGGCTTGTTGAATTCAACCTGAACTCTAACACCTCAGAGACCACATGACCTGACCACTAGAACCAAAGCGTAAGAGCCACGATGAATTCACTATGCATGAGTTGCAATCGTAGTACTTTAGTAACTATTTTGGAGCTCAATGTTAAAAATAATTTAGTTATATTAAAATATGAGATCTGAAGAGCAAACTAACAGCTGACTCATTCTAATAAAGGAAGGCTTCAAAGAAGTTACCCAGTCAGACAATATACTGCTCAGTTTTCTACAAGAAAGAAAAATCCGATACTTCTCAATTTTTTTCTTTTATGAGGTTGTTTATTATACAGTTACTGTTTTAAGTATTTCACATGGGCCTAGTATATTTAAGTCTCCAAATTACCCCAAACAGATGAGATAGCTGTTGTTATTGTTTCCATTTTACAGATGAGGAAATTGAGACATCAACACATTAAATAGCTGGCCCCAAATTACATAGCTCAGAAATGAGAGATTCTATATTTGAACCCAGGCTCTATGAATCAATTAATAAATTTAAGTGTTTTCTTCTTCTCTGAGATCAAGAAAATCCTTTCAATTATAAGGATGTTATATTAATCTACTTAATTCTTTGGGGAGATTTTAGATTTTAGTTATCTTTATATATAGCTTTGATATCTTTATAGAAATTTTCTAAATAGAGATGTTTCCATCTCTTGTAAATGTCAAAGGCACTCTGCAGCTGTTGCCTGTGTCCTTAGAGGTGATTGCTTTCTGTTCACCACCCCATTGTCCTGACAAGGTCAGGCTGACCTTTGAGCGCTGAAGCCAGGGGAAGCCAGGCCTTAATTAGGAGCAGCTAGACTACTGGTAGCAAAGTTACCATGTGGCACCAGGCCATGCTTACTAGAGAAGGGAAGTAAGAAGTTATAGATCGTAGCAATAAGTTTAAAGCCCATATATTCTGGGAATAAACAATATATCTATTGAGTTATTTAATGTTTTGTCATTTTTGCACGAATGCCTATGTGCTATACATAACTTTGTACTATCTCAGTGCCTTTGGCCTCACATCCCATAATATACTCTCTGTCCTTCCTTTATCAGTTCTTCTAACAGCAGCATGTTCTGATTAAAAAATAGGAGGGATTTCAAATAAGAGTCCCAAATTCATATTTGAGTATTGGCCTTCACTTATGTGACCCTCAGCTACTTAGATTACCTGAACCTCAGATTCCTGATATATATCCTAGGAATTAAAAACATTGCCTATATTTAAAATTGTTCACATACTCAGTTAATTTTATTCATAGCTAATAATTTTTTTCTAGAGTTGTCATTTTGTACCCAAGAAATTATGAAAACAATAATCAGCAGTAAAGAGAAAATAAAGAAATATAGAGGTAAGTTTAGAAAATAATATTTTTGAGGAAAAAATGGGAGACCTGATGTGGCACAGGCAGTTTCAGAAGCAAGGTGGGATGGGTTGCCTGGGAGAGGATTTTAAAGGCATGCTGCTCCATGGCCAACTGTATCCCAGAACTGGTATCCAGTCTTCTCTCTCTGCTTGTGTGGTTTGATCGACAGTAAATGGGTCGTCTGGGTTCTGTCTGCCAGAAACATCTGTAGGACAGCAGGGCCCATCCTTTGTGTATGAGGAAGAGCAGGCCTGTTCGCCTGGTGAGAGGACATGTGCTTTGTGTGGAATCGTCCTGTGCCCAGTTGGGAGATTCCTCTTTAAGGCCTGTGGTACCTGAATCAAAGTTGGAAAATGTGCTGCAAGGTGTACTCAGTCACCAATTTCTTTTTCTGCCAGGGCTGTATGAGTGTTCATAAAACTGAGAGAAACAGAGGGCTAGATAAGCAAATTCTTGGATGAGGAAGAGAGAAATATTTTCTTTTGTTAAATGCTGCCTTTTCCAATTTTGTTTCTCTTTGTGTACCATAATGCTTCTTGACTTATTTGAAAGAAATGAACATAGTCTATTTAGTTGTCAGAGTTAGCACTCACCTGGCCCCAGGGGGCCAGCCAAGAGTAAAAAGTGGCGATGTGTCAAGTCACAGCAGTTGGCTGAGGCCGCGTGAGCATGAGAGTACCCGAGACCCACAGAGGCGGGTGAGGCACAGGCTGCAAGGTCAGAATCAGCCCCTGCTTCATAAACGGGGCCGAATTCAGATCTCAGCACAGAGTCTGTTTATGTTCTGCTTTAGTAGCCTTTTGGGGTGGGTAGTGAGGTGCAGCCTGCAGCCAGAAAGTTAGACATCTACAGGGGCAATTTACCCCTGATCAAGAAACACTGAAATTGTTTCACGTTGGGAGGCCGAAGGGGAATGGAGACAATGAGGTAAAAGACAGGCCGAATGAAGAGGAGGAATACATATAAAGTGTGTAATCCTCAAAGAGGAAATTGGAAGTTGATTGTGTCCAGATGGTTCATGGCATGTTGATTTATTCTGACAGTGATAGCGGCCAAGTGCAAGAGTGATGTGTTTTTGTGCACCAGCCAGACTGATCACTAGTTCATGATCAGAGGGGCTGGGCTTGAAAGCATGTACAGTTTATCTGGAAGAGCAAGATTGAAGGCAGAGCATACAGTAAAGATGCAGTGAGGTGGGTAGGCCAGTGAGCAGAGAATGAGCTGGTTCTCTTTTTATGGTTTCTATTTATAACGAAATAGGAAACAAGGTCATCACCTGCCAGTGAGAAGGGGGAAATGTTTTGGAAGTATGACTTAGGCAGTAAGTGGCAAAATGAACAAGAATCACTGGGGATGATCAAGGAACTGAAAGGCTGAGAAAACAGAAGGATTTTCCATGGGAAAATGAAGATCTCAAGAACTGTAAAAAGACCAGTGATAGAGAGACAGATTAAGTCATTAGCTAAACTCTTCAAGAAATGTCCAGTGAGCTGGATTGCTGTAGAGGATTGCAACAAGGAGGGGGATTGGATGCTATCATGTCAGGCATGACTTTCAAATTGCTGAAGGATTTTATTGACATGGGAAGAACAATGATCTGGAAGCAGTATTAAGAAACAAGGGAGGGAACTGCTACACCTGCTGGCCCTGTAGCATGGGAGTTTGAAAGAGAAAAGAGCAACAACACGAGAACCCTCTAGGGCAGGGGTCCTCAAACTTTTTAAGCAGGGACCAGTTCACTCAGACCATTGGAGAGTGTGCACTGTGGGCCTGGAATCAGTCGGCTGCTAAGCAGGACAGACAGCAGCAGCAAAAACACTGGGAGGGCCAGATAAATGTGCTAGGTGGCCCACATGTAGCCTGTGGGCCCATAGTTTGAGGACCCGTGCTCTAGAGGAAGCAGTGTCCTCAAGGGAATCCAGATTTCAGATACTTGAAGATCAAAGGGAACACAGGATGTCAAGGATGCCTGTGGATTTTGCTGAGGATAGATTGGGCGTACCAGAGGACAGAGAAAAGAAAGATTGGAGTTGGCTGGGAACGTGGGACAAATTAAGCCAGGTGGAAATGACCATGTGGGTGATGAGGGATGACCTGAGATCTTAGGAGAATAAAATACATTAGAAGCATTTCTTTTTTGAGTAGGAGAATGGGGGGGCTATAAAATTTAACTTAACATCATTGCATTATCAGATTGGATCAGTACTTGTCGCTTTGGATACAGCTTCTATCAGAGTTGTTCTATTAGTGTAGGTTTTATCTCTTGGGCCATATTTATTAATATTGATCTAGACTTGAAATCTTGGAGGCCTTTTAGTTCATTACTATTATGTTGTTTTCTCGTCAGTTTTATTGAGGTGTAATGTACATAAAATATTCACCATTTTCAGTATTTCACTTTGTGTTTCAGCAAATGCATGCAACACCAAATCAAGATCTAGAGCAGTTCCAAAATCCCCCCCGAATCATAAGTACTTGTAATGGATACATTATTCCTACCTTCAGCACTTGGTGACCACCAATCTATCATTTGTTCCTATAACTTTGTTTTCCCCAGAATGACAACTAAATGGAATCATATAATATAAGATCTTCTGAATCTGGAGTTTGTCATCTATCGCAATACAGTTGAAATTCCTTTTTGTTATATGTGTCAATAATTTGTTCCTTTATATTGTTGAATTATCTATTCTATGATATGAGTATGACAGTTTGTTTATGAACTCACCAGCTGAAGGACATTTGGGTTGTTACCAGTTTTTGGTATTTATGAGTAAAGCCACTACAAACAGTTTTTGTGGGAACATAAGTTTTCATTTTTCTTGGATAAAAGTCAAGAACCAAGACTGTTGTTGGATCGTATGGTAAATACATGTTTAACACCTCAGGAGCTGCCAAACCATTTTCCAAAGTGGATGTGTCATTTTGCATTCTCACCAGCAGTGCAGGAGAACTTTACTTGTTCCTCATCCTTGTCAATGTTGGTATTGTCAATGTTTTCTTTTTTCTTTAAATTTCAGTCAATCAAGCGAGTGGTTAGTGTTGTGCTTTTAATTTACATTTTTCTAATGATTAATATTGAGCATCTTTTCATGTGCTTATTTGCCATTTGTATATCATCTTTGGTGAAATGTCTATTCAAATTTTTTGCCTATTTTTAAAATTACCTTTTTCTTACCACATTTTGAGAATTCTTTGTTTTCCATATACAGGTTCTAGGTATCTGATGTGCCATAAAAACAGAAAAGAGAAAAGAAAGCCCCCAAAAACAGATCTTCAGATCTTATTTTACATACTGACACTTTATATTCTTGCATGGATTTGTTTCCAGGCTCTTTATTCCATTGGTCATAGGGCTGCATTCGTGTGTGCAGTCAGGTCCAGGGTCAATGAGCCTGTTACTGGGGGGCACAGGTGGGCATATACCCATCCCCCACCACGCTGGTGGATGGGACAGCATCTGGGACTGTGATCAAAAGGGGCTGAAGGCAGGTCCACAGTGGTGGGCCTGCTATCAGGGTGCAGTCCTGCCTTGTCAAAGTAGCTTTCCTTGGTTTCAGGCTGCACTGGGGTGTCACAATCTCCTATCTGGATCCTGAAGCTCCTAAAAAGGCATTTTTGTCCATGGTTAGCTGCCAACTCTGTATTTCCAAGACAATAATTTGAATAATAACGATTCTACCATCTTGTTGTGATGTCACTCTGTCATATCTTTCAAAGATACTACATTCAGATCTATATGATTTTAATTATTATAAGTTGGTTAAAGTATGCTTACTGACCCAGAATGTAGTCTATCCTGTTCTCTGTGCCCTTGAAAATAATGGATAGTCTGCTGCTGTTGGGTGGTTGGTTTGATAAATACTAATTAGTTCAAGTTGGTTGCTTAGTTTTGCTTAGGTTCTACAGTCTGACTGGCTTTCTTTCTATGTGTTTTATTAATTACAGAGAAGAATATTTAAGTTTCCAACTGTAATGTTGGATTTGTCCATTTTTGCTTTTAGATCTATTGGTTCTTTTGCATTTTGAATCTTTGTCATTAGGTGCCTATGCATTTGGGATAGTTATGTCATCTTTGTGTATAGACCCCTTTGACGTTATGTAATGCCACTCTTTTTCCAAAAATAGTTCTTGTTCTGAAATCTACTTTGTATGACATTAATGTAGTCACTGCAAATTGCTTTTGATTAGTGTTTTTGCCTGGTATATCTTTCCCCATATAGTTGCTGTTAAAGTATTTGAATTTTTAGATTTAGAATGTATTTATTGTCACCACAATGTATTTGCATCTTTATTTTTTGTTTGTTTTTAACTAGTTTGTATTGACCATTCACCTTTAATATAATTATCAATATGGTTGGATTAAAATATACCATCTTGTTTTCTATTCTTTCTGGTTTTTTCCTTTTATTGCATATTTGGATTGAGTATTTTTGATTTCCATTTTATTTGTTTACTGGTATATTTTTACTTTCTAAAAATGATTTTTTTCCCTAGCATTGGCTACATATCTCTATAATTAATTGCAGTCTACCTTCATATATATTATACCTTTTCATGAATAGTACAACAGCATAATTCCAATTCTACCCTCCCTGCCTTTGAGATAACATTGCTATAGATCTTTTATACACTCTATAAATACGCAGTAAATTTGTACTCTTATTGCATTAGACAGTCAATTTTCTTTTAGTGATTAAAAATAAAATATTTTGTATTCCTTTTCATTTAAATCAATTCCAAAGATCTGCAATTCTTTGTATAAATCCAAGTTTCTGACTTGTATCATACTCATGCCTGAAGAATTTCTTTTAACATCTTATAGTACATGTCTATTGCCAATGAATTTTCTCTTTATTGTCTGGAAAAGGTCTTTAATTTACTTTCTTTTTTTGAAAGATATTTTCATTGTGTATAGATTTCTCAGTCACAAGGGTTTTTTCTCCCTCTTCTATCATGTCATCTTACTCCAGCACTTTCTGATGAGAAACCTATTGTCAATTTTCCCTTTCTGTAAACTTACCTTCATATAATGTACCTTTTTTCCATGGTTAAGATTTTCATTTTCTTTTTGCTTTTTACCATCTTGTATATGACATATCTGTGTGTGTGTGTGTGTGTGTGTGTGTGTGTGTTTCTAAATTTATTTATCCTGCTTGTGAATCTCTGAACTTATGGGATTTGTGATTTGATGTTTTTTAATATTTTTGGAAAATTTTTGACCACTGTCTTCAAATATTCCATTTCTTTCTCATCTCCTTCTGGGATTGTAATTGGTGTATGATAGATCATTTGATATTGTATATAGCCCTTTTTTTTAGTCTGTTTAGGCAGCTATAACAGAATACTACAGACTGGGTAATTTGGAAAGAACAGAAATTTATTTCTCTCAGTTCTGCAGGCTGGAAGTCCAAGATAAAGGCAGCAGCATTTGGTGTCTGAGAGCTGCATCCTCCTGAAGGTGGGGAATGCTGTGTTTTCATGTGCAGAAGTTAGAAGGGCAAGAGAGAAACACACTCCCTCCATTAGGCCCTTTTACAAGGGTGCCTAATCCCTTCCATGAAGGAGAAGCCTGCATGGCCTGACCACCTCTTAAAGGCTCCATCTCTTAATACTCTCACATTGGCAACACCTGAATTTGGGAGAGGACGCATTCAAACCAAAGCACCTTTGGATGCTCTCTTCTGGTTTTATTCACTTTCTCTTTGTGTTTCAGTTTGGGTAATTTCTATTGACCTATTTTCAAGTTTACTGACACTTTTCCCCTTCACTGTAGCACTGTGTCTACTGAAGTGACAGTGGAGGGCATTCTTCATTTCCGTTTCTGTGTATTTGTAGCATTTCTATTTGACTACTAGAGTTTTCATCTTCCTGCTGAAATTTGACATATGTTTATGCATATTGACCGCCTTTTTTGGCTAGAGCCTTTAACATGTTTATTACAGTGATTTCAAATTCAGTCATGGGTCATCTCCAGTTTTGTTCATTGTTTTTTCTTTTGTAAGTGGGTTGCATTGCCCTTGGTTTGTGTTTCATAATTTTCCACTGAATGCTAGATATCCTGTACAACAGTAGAGAGTAAGAAACTAGTATTTATGCCTGGAAATGGGCACACCCACCTTCAGCTAAGCTTTTATCGTGAGGTGTTAGGTCATTCTACTCAGAAGTTGAGTTGGGCTTGGGTTTTGTTGTTGCTTTGGGTTCGTTTACTGTATCTCTGGCTTCAAATTCCTGTAGTATTACCTTGTGTTCAGGGTGAGGTCTGGTTTGCCAGTGAGTTTTTCTTAATATTACTGCTCCACCCTCATCATTGGGCCTTCTCTGTGCTCCTGTATTTCAGAGAGAGTTTGTCTCCATTCTTGATACTACCACAGTGGTAGACTGCTGTTGCTTATTTTAGTTTTTGCTAGCATAGGAGGGAAAGATTTTCCCTGTTTTAGATAATGCTTTAGGGAATTGTGGAGAATAATGACTGAGATGGTACAAATTCTCCTTGTGTCTGCAATTCCCAGGAGCTGTATTCTCATGCTGGCCTACTCTTGGACTTTAAGAATTTTAACTAAACGTGTCTTACCCATTTGTATGGCAGCCAGCCTTGGCTGCTTCTGCTCTTGTGAGAAAGCCCGTGCTCATATTCCCTTTCTTCTTGAAGACACCCGTCTTAGACTTTAGGGTAGTTAGATATCCTGTGACTTCAGTTCTCTAGGTTCCAGAGAAATTAATATTTGTAGTATATACAGATTTTTCTGGTTGATAGGGTAAGAGTGATATTCTTTCCACATTTGTACATCTCAGCAGAAGCCAGAAGTCAAAATAAGCTTTCTAAGTAAGATTTGTTTTTAGCATTTTTTACTCTTATTTATACCAGAATGGATGCTGTGAAACATTTTGATCTTAACTATTTTGATATTTATTCTGATGCAAACTAGAGTTTGATTTACAGAGCCCTGAGCCAAGCCTGTACAATTCCAAAAAGGAAGGAACTATACATTCTAAGAAGGTGATTCTACATGAAAGAACCACATCCTCAGGCAGTGACTTGGCCCTAGAGCCTCTGACCCCTATTTACTAGCAAATGATGAGTATAATGAGTCACATGCACATTTCTAAATATATCAACAGCCCTACAAAGTGTTTCAGGGACACACTCATCAATTATGGTCATGGGAAAGGGCATAATAGTACAGGCTTTCATCATCATTCCACTCTCTTTCCCTAGTTTGCCTAGGGTGTGTAGAAATACTGTGATTGTTCAGTTAGAAGCATTGTTCATTTTTGAGTACTGCTTACTGGAAATGAGTAAAATATCAGAGGGAGGCCATCCCATTTGAAGGCCTATTTCCTCATTCAAAAGCTTTTTGTTTAATAAAGTATCCCCAAAACGCTTCTGTGAGATTCACTAACCTTGTTCTTTCTAAACCATTGATTAGAATCCGTAATTTCAATTGAAGAAAAGATCCACTGTGGACTTGGATGCCAGCCATGTTCACTGAATTCCCCTCTTACCCTCCTGCTAATAACAAAAGCAGTGTAGTTCTCAGTGCTGTGGTTCTTCTCTCTAGCACGGTGGGTATTTCTGGAAGTGTAACTCTGGCAGCACTGAACAATCCATAAAGTCCTCTGACATTTTAATGTGGCTATAAAATGGGGTGGAATCTTACAGAAAACTACCCTAGAAATTAGACTTGGATAAGAGAAAATTGTTCTGAATCTCATTACTTTGAATAGTGTTCTTTTTCCTCCCTCTGAAGCAATGATCCTGGCAATATTCCACAGCCTATATAAATAAAATCGGATAACAGGAATCAGAAAATCAGAAAATATTTGAAAATTAAATATTGAAGATCTTCTAAAGTCAATAATCTTAACACCCAGCATTTTAAAATTTATTTTCCCCATGGTAAACAGCAATTTAGAGCAGTTCGTGTTTTCCTTTGCTAACTTTTAGTCTAAAAATCATGTGGATTTGTCAAACCTCAGGATTATTCATCAAAATAATTAATTTCAATAACCTGATATGTCCTGCCCATATAATATATCCTGCCCATTATATCAATGTTTAATTGAAAATTAAGGCTTATCTTCTCTACAAATTATTTAGGTACAGAAGAATTCCAAAAGAGAAGACACATCTCTTTTTTTTATCTGCTTATAATTTAAAATGCATACATTTCCCCCTCTAGTTAATTTGGAATTTTTTTTTAAATAGTACTTCATTACTTATTGTTTGTTCTCCGTGTATTTGGGCTAACAATGAATGGTGAAATTCTTAAACTAAGTTTATGATCACCCACGGCTCTGTGAAGGTCTGGAACCACATCATAAGTCTTTTGACACAAAAGTAGAACACATTTATTTTGGAAGAAAAGCAACATTAGTGAAGACCAAACCATTTGGACATACTTTTGTTTGTACTAGAACTAAACTAATCAAGCCAGAAAAGATTGCCTAGCAACGTCCAACTTTAAAAGATTCCATAACAAAAAATAAACCAC
Organism: Microcebus murinus; assembly: GCF_040939455.1. Taxonomy (NCBI): domain Eukaryota; kingdom Metazoa; phylum Chordata; class Mammalia; order Primates; family Cheirogaleidae; genus Microcebus; species Microcebus murinus. Next base: position 33,347,327 of record NC_134112.1, read on the forward strand.
ATGAAGGATAAGATAGAAGACAGCCCAAATCTCACCCAGATAAGAGTCACAGTCTATAAATGGGGTTGCCTTTAATACTAGAGAGAGAAGGTAGAAAAGAAATTAATTAAATTTAGGGGGAGAACTAAGTTAACATAAGCTAACATATTGAATGCCCCTTAGACTTCAGATCCTACAAGAGGAGCATTATAATACATCTCATATAGTTGTCACAAAACTGATTGTCTCCATTTATGGAGGAACAGAGCAATGCAATTATAGACCATTCAACCCTTAAAGCCCAACATCTGTCTACTTAGATTCGTGCTAGACTCTCATAAAATTACAGGAACCTAGGCAAATTAGTTATCTTCAAAGTATAGCATTTATTTGAAAAAATATAGTTTTACAGGTTTGAAGTAGAAAGAGTTAGAAAGTTAACCAGAGTGTCTAATTTTCAGACTTTCTAATTGAATTCTTATTATTGAAACAGACATGTATGTGGTGTTTTACTCTCTAGGCAGACTCCCATGGAGGTGGGGCTGATAGGCACAGGGGGCATTGGCTACTGTCATAGTAGGGAGGGTAGTTCTAACAGAATCAAGAAGTGATGGTTCATTCTAGGTTTGGAGAATCCTCCAAAAATAAACTTTAAGTGTTCTAAATAACAGAATTAAAGTTATTTTACTTCTTCTGAAAAAGCCATAGAGCACTACCAAGTTGTAGCAGAGGAAAGAAGATAGCAGCTAAAATAAAGAATTTTTAAGACACAGCATTCTACCAAAGTTGGGTGTCAGGGGAAATGTTATCAATGGATTAGTATGAAGCCATGTTTTGGTAGTAGATGAAGATCCTGCAGTGGTCAGTACTGGATGGCATAGACAGACCTGGCTTTTGAGATACCTTGTTTATAGGGTATTGTTTTTTCCACCCAAGATTTGTGAAGACATTAGGGAAAGCATGCATTCAGTGAAAAATGGGAATTTTGTGAGAGGTTCACACTGGTAAGTAGTCTGCATACTGTGTTTTTCATTTTATTTCTTGATCTTTTGCTATTTTATTTCAAGAACAATTTGTCTTGCCGTTGGATATTTTCTATATTGCAAACATTCCTGAGCATGCTGGAACAGGAGAATATGCCAGAGAGGAACGTAATGACCTTTTTAGGGATTTCTGAACTTTTGATCATGATTGGTTTTTGATATGTGATCAACTCTCTTGTGATTTGCATATTTGTTTTTCTTGGTTGATTACCTTTTTAGAACGTGGGTATCTATATTTGCGTGTATGTATAATTTTTTGCTTTTTCTTGTATTCCATGGTCCAAGCAACTCAGCACCCTATAGATTTTTACCTCAGTGTTCTTGAGGGACTACAAGGCTCAGAACCAATTAAGGAGCAGAGAAACCCTGCAAAGTACAACCTGGTTCCCAGTAGGCCTGGTTCTTCCCTACTACGTCTAACTTCTATCCTAAAAGGTCACTGTTTTCTTTAGAATGAGCAGATCTAGGCTTTCCTTTACATTTTTTCCAGTCTACACTGAGCTGTCAAGAAGGTCACATTAAATTCATGAAGCATTCCATATTTTAAAAAATTCATATTATTCAGGCCAGAAAGAAAACACAGAATGAGATAGAAGTGGGATCTAGAAATGCTTAATGAGTTTAATTCTACTCTTCAAACTTGGCAGGGAAAAAATTTTGGCTCTCTTGGCAGATGGGGAGAGCATTCATCTCCATATTGAATTCTTTAAGAAAGAACAGGCTAATGAGTTGGCTCCCCTGTGAATCACTTGGCCTTACTTCTAACAGTATTGTGAAAAAGAAATCTATTTTTACTGAATTTCCTCAGCTTCAGTCTTTCTTTATCCCTCCTTGCTCTTTCTTCCCCTGAATAAACACAATGAAAAACATATTCTTCCTAGATAGAACCCTCCACCCTGGGTCAGTGGGCTCTGGGACACAATTAGTTTTTCTTGTATCACCTAGAGTAACCCATAAGCACCCGTAGCAAGCTTTCTAATGTTTTGTTAGGAACTTGCCTTAAGGAGTTTGTAATTCTCAAATCTACCCTAAGAATATTATTTGGGAATCCTCAAGGTTATCCAGTCCAAGAGGAAATATGGTAGTTATGGTAGTTTTCTGGCATTTCTTACACAAATAACATGAATCTAAAATATGCATTATCCTCATGGGTAAAATGTACTTTTATATGGATCATAAAAAGTATTCTGTCATTAGAAATACGGAAGCAATTTGTCTTAGAAAGAAGAACATTTGAAGTGGGGCACAGTGCCTATAATACTAGTATTTTGGGAGGCTGAAGTGGGAGGATTGCTTGAGGCCAGTAGTTTGAGACCAGCCTGAGCAAGAGAGAAGATTTAGTTGGGCATAGTGGTGCACACCTGTAGTTCCAGCAAGTCAGGAGGCCGAGGAAGGAGGATCACTCAAGCCCAGGAGTTTGAGGTTACAGTGAGCTGTGATGATGCCACTGCACTCTGGCCCAGGCAACAGATTGGGACCTTGTCTTAAAAAAAAACACAAACCCCCCAAAAAACCACTGGAAAATGTCCAAGAATTCTGAGTTGTGAAGATTACTCATAGGAAAGCATCATTATAGCTTGTTACAGCTGACTTCAGTGGAAACTTGGATATTTTGGAGTAAATGTTTTATATGTGGAAAATATTTTGGAAGATTTACATTTAGATAGAATCTCTGGGTACAATGGTTGATTTCCAGTGAACTAGTTTGAGGAAGACTTATTTATAGCTGGACCAGCTAGCTATACATGTCGGGCCAGGCAGGGTAGAATTGGAAATGAGGCAAAGTTTGATCTTGTCCCTGGCCACTTCCTTATGTCCCCTTTCACTTCCCTTTCTTACCAGCACAGCCTCCTCCCCTCAGTAATCCTAGAATTTCACATTGAAGTGCCACAGAAGAGGGAATTAATAGCATGATCCTGTAGGGTCTACAAGGATCTCCCCTAACTCAGGAATGGGACCTTCTTCTTTCAGGCCTACTTCTTCAAATGGCCTTTGAAGGCGGCCAACTAAAGATTTCTCCAGAAGTGTGTGTGTGTATACACACATGTACACAGAAGACAAAACCAAGGCATGGTACATGTGGGGAACTGGAATTGTCTGTGATGTTCAGACTCAAATGTTTCATAAGTGACTACTGGTTATTTTCTTTCACATTCTTCACACACAAACACCCCTGTCGAGTTGCATTTGTTACACTAGTACCACAGGAATGTTGGCTTTCTGTTTACTTATTCCAAATTGACTAGGGGCTGATTCCATCTGGAATCTTAAATTTTCAAACAATATTGAGCAGCGAGGCCAAGGGCTTGGCTTGGTGAGGAGGACAGGCATAACAGGGAAGACACATTCTCCATGTATGTGGACCTTCCCGAGAGCCCAGAGTATTGTGGGGATGGGAGCCCCCTGTTGGAAAATGTTTCAGTAATTACATTGCAATCGTTAGTCATTGATTATGCTTTGCTTTGGAAGCAGACACATTGTTATATCGATGTTGGAGTCCCTTTTAGTGATGCTTACAAAAGCTACTCATTTTGTTCCTTCCAATAAATATAAATTCAACCTGGAAAACTTTGATAATACCAAAAACATTAAAAAAAAAAAACACCTATAGTGTTACCACTTACAAATAACTATTTTTTTGGAGATAGGGTCTTTCTCTGTTACCTGTGTTAGAGTGCAGTGGTATCATCAAAGCTCACTTCAAACTCAAACTCCTGGGCTCAAGCAATTCTCCTGCTTCAGCCTCCTGAGTAGCTGGGATTGCAGATGCACGACACCACACTGGGCTAATTTTCTATTTTTTGTAGAGATGGGGTCTCGCTCTTGCTCAGGCCGGTCTCAAACTGCTGGCCTCAAGCGATCCTCCCGCCTCAGCCTCCCAGAGTGCTAGGAGTACAGGGAGCCACCATGCCTGGTCCAGAAATAATTTTTAATAATACTTTGGTGAATATCCTTCTAGTCCTCCTTAAAGGACCAGAAGGTAGTGACCGCACACATTTTCTCTGTGTTCTGCTGTGGGGAGATTGCTATCACTATTTTCAGAAAATGAAGGCACTCTAATTCTAAAGAGTTCAAGTTGCTAGAAATACTGCATTGCCTAATCTCGTACAATAAACAAGTTTCAGTTGGCCCTGCAGAGACTCCTGGGAGAGTAATGTTCCCTTGAAGCTGCTATCCTAGAGATGTTAGCAGTATCTGTGTGTCACCTGAAAATTAGTTGCTAGTTGCATCTCTGAGAAAAGTTATATTATATTGGGGTCTTGAAGCCCACCAAATTCTCTACTGCCTAAATGCAAAGCAGTTAGGACCATCCTGCTTGTCAGAGCATCTACACTGTGTAGTTGTTAGCTTCATGGGATGGTAGCACGTATCTTGTTCTTAGGAAGGAAACACTTTCACATTTTGCCATCAAATACCATGTTTGTCATAGGCTTCTATGTACACTTTCAGGTTCCTTTCTATTCCTAGTTTGCTAAGAATTTTTTTCTTATCATGAATAGATACTAAATTATTTGGCAGCTTAGATCTACTTCGAGTAATGTCTCACCTTGAAATCTGTTCTATATTATCTACTCAGTCTTTCTGTTCATATTTGCCTGATACATTTTCCTCTGTTCTCTTACTCTCAGGACTCACCTTATATATTTTGTTAAAGAATACAATTCAGTGACTTTAGTAAATTTTTAGAGTTGTTCATCCATCAGCACAATCTGGTTTCAAAACATTTTTATCATCCAAGGAGTTCCGTCATGCTCATTTGCAGTTAATCTCTGCTCCCACCCTCAGCCCCAGGCAACCAAATATCTGCCCTTTCTGATTTATAAATGTGCCTTTTTGGATATTTCAATTAAATTATATATAGTCTTTTGATTCTGGATTCTTTGATTCAACATATTTTTTGATGTTCATGTTCATGGTTGTTTTTTCTTTTCATTGCTGAATATTCTATCTTAGGCTATATTTAAGATCATTTTTTTGCTTCAGTATTCTGCAATAACACAATTTATCCTGCTCAAGATTCACTGGGATTCTTAAAACTAAAACTCTCCAACAATACTGCAAAATTCTCAGCCATCATTTTTTTTTGTTTTTGAATATTAACTTCCACCCTATTCTGATACATATCACAATGCACATATATTCAGAAGTCCAGTAATACAGAAAACAGATATACTATATATTAAGAATTCTCATTTTATCCCTCATGTGCTTTAACTTCTCTCTGTATTTTTTATCTCATGCTATATTCTGGACAATTTCTTCAGTCTTTTCTATTGGTTCACTTGTGTTCTCTTCTTTGATCTCAATGTATAAGTTAAAGAACAAATTAGAGTTTTTAATTTATATATATTTTCATTTCTAGAAATTTTATGTATTTGTTTTTTAGAACTGCCTGGATATTTTTTCTTATTCATATATTATTTCTATAAACATATTAAAAATACTTTATTTGGTGTCAGATAAATCCAGTATTGGGAATTTTTGCATTTCTTGTGTTTTCCTTTTTATTTTGTAAATTTATTTAATTTCAAGATATTATGGGCCTAGAAACACTTTGGTTGCATATATCGCCTTTGCACCGCCTAAGTCATAGATTCAAGTGTTCCCATACCCCAGACAGTGTGCACAGTATCCAGTAGGTGTGAATTTACCCATCCCCTCTACCTCCACCACCTGCCCGACATGCAATGAAAGTTATTTCTGTATGTGCACACAAGTGTTGATTAATTAGTACCAATTTAGTGGTGAGTACATGTGGTGCTTATTTTTCCATTCTTTTTATACTTCACTTAGAAGAATGGGCTCCAATCCAGCTCCATCCAGGGTAATATAAGAGGTATTAATTCACCATTGTTTTTTATGGCTGAGCAGAACTTCATGGTATACGTATACCATATTTTATTAATCCACTTGTGTGTTGATGGGCACTTGGATCGTTTCCACATTTTTGCAATTCTGAATTGTGCTGCTATAACATTCAAGTGCAAATGTCTTTATCATAAAATGTGTTTTGTTTTTTTTTTTCCTTTGGATAAATACCCAGTAGTGGGATTGCTGGACCAAATGGTAGTTCTACTTTTAGCTCTTTGAGGTATCTCTATATAAGAGTTCCTGTCTCTCCGCATCCATGCCCTTATTTGTTGTTTTGGGACTTTTTAACAAAAGCCATTCTCAATGGAGTTAAGTTGATATCTTACTGTGGTTTTGATTTGCATTTCCCTGATGATTAGAGATGTTGAGCAATTTTTCATATGTTTGTTGGCTGTTAGTCATCTTTTGAAAAGTTTCTGTTCATGTCCTTTGCCTACTTTTTAATGTGGTTGTTTGATTTCTTCATTTTGATTTTACTAAGTTCTATGTAGATTCTAGTTATCAGCCCTTTATCAGATGTGTAGCATGCAAATATTTTCTCCCATTCTGTAGGTTGTCTATTTGCTCTAATGATAACTTCCTAGGCCGTTCAAAAGCTTTTTAATTTGATAAGGTCCCATTTACTTATTTTTGTGGTTGCTGTGATTGCTATTGGGGTTGTCTTCATAAATTCTTTGCCTAGACTATTGTCCGTAAGAGTTTTTCCAACATTTTCTTCTAGAATTCTTATGGTTTCATGTCTGAGGGTTAAGTCTATTATCCATTGTGAGTTGATTTTTGTGAGATGTGAGAGAGATGGATCCTGTTTCAGTCTTCTACATGTGGCTATCCAATTTTCTCAGCACCATTTATTGAAAAGGGATTCTGTTAGCCAGTATATGTTTTTGTCTGCTTTGTTATTGAAAAGGGATTCTGTTAGCCAGTGTATGTTTTTGTCTGCTTTGTTAAAGATCAGATGACAATATGAGGATGGTTTTATATCTGGGTTCTCAGTCCTGTTCTATTGGTCTATGTCTCTATTCTTGTGCCAGTGTAATGCTGTTTTGGTTATAGTAGCATTGTGTAGCTTGAAATCTGGTAGATTGATGCCTCCCAATTTGTTCTTTTTGCTTAAGAGTACTTTGGCAATACAGGGTCTTCTCTGGTGCCATACAAAGCATAGAATTACTTTTTCTAGATCTATGAAAAATGATTTTGGTATTTTAAAAGGGATTGCATTGAATCTGTATATCACTTTAAACAGCATAGACATTTTAAAAATAATGATTCTGGTAGGGGTTTCCACCTGCTTACATCTTATGCAATTTCTTAGTGTTTCATAGTTCTTCCTATATAGGTCTCTCACCTCCTTAGTTAAATATATTACTAAATATTTAATTTTCTTTAAAGCTTATTGTGAAAGGTATTACATCTTTGATTTGATTCTCACCTTGACTGCTATTGGTGTATATGAAAGCTACTGCTTTGTGTGCATTGATTTTTGTATCCTGAGACTTTACTGAATTAATTTATCAATTCCAGGAGTCTCTTGGTTGAATCCTTGGGGTTTTCTACATATAATATCATATCACCAGCAAAGAGCAATAGTTTGATCTCTTCTGCCCTCATTTGGATACTCTTAAATACCTTCTTTTGTCTGCTTGCTCTGGCAAGGACTTACAGAACTATGCTGAATAGAAGTGGAGATAGTGGGCAACCTTGTTTTGTTCCAGTTCTAAGCAGTAGTGCTTTTAGTTTTTTCCCATTCAGTATGATGTTGGCTGTGGATTTGTCATATATGGATTTAATAATTTTGAGGTATGACTCATTTATGCCTATTTTGTTAAGAGTTCTTATAAAAGGGTACTGGATTTTGTCAAATGCCTTTTCTGTGTCTATTGAGAGGATCATATGGTCTTTGTTTTTTTATTAATATGGTGAATTACATTTATAGATTTATGTATGTTAAAACATCCTTGCACCTCTGGGATAAAGCCTGCTTGGTCATGCTGAATCATTTTTTTTGATGTGCAATTGAATTTGGTTTGCTAAGATTTTATTGAGAATTTTTGCATCTATATTCATAAGGGATAATGGTCTGTAGTTTTCCCTTTTTGTTATGTTCTTTCCTGGCTTTGGTATCAAAGTGATATTAGCTTTGTAGAATGAGTTGGGGAGGATTCTATCCTTCTCAGTGTTGTGGAATAATTTCTGCAGTATAGGTACCTGTTATTTTTTGTAGGTTTAGTAAAATTCGGGTGTGAACCCATCTGATTTGGGACTTTTTATTGGAAGATTTTTTATTGCTGCTTCAATTTCAGTGCTTGATATTGGTCTATTCAGGAATTCTGTTTCTTACTGACTGAGCCTATGGACGTTGTGTGTTTCTAAGAATTTGTCCATTTCCTCCATGTCTTCAAGTTTTGGGGCATAGAGATTTTTATAGTATTGAAAAATAATGTTTTGTATTTCTGTGATAGCAGTCGTGACTTCTCCTTTTTCATTTCTAATTGAACTTATTAAATTTCTTTCCTTTCTGCTACTGGTCAATCTAGCAAGAGGCCTGTCGATTTTTATCTTTTCAAAGAACAGACTTTCTGTTTTATTAATGTTCTGTATAGTTCTTTTATTCTCAATTTCATTAAGCTGTACTCTGCTCTTGGTTATTTCTTTTCTTCTGCTGAGTTTGGGATTGATTTGCTCTTCCTTTTCAAATTCCTTGAGGTGATCATCCATTAGTTTATTGATTTATGATCTTTCCGTCTTTTGGATGTGGGTATTTAAGGCTATGAGTTTTTCTCTCAGGACTGCTTTTGCTATAGCCCACAGATTTTGATAACTTGTGTCCTAATTGTCATTTAGTTCAACAAATCTTTTGATTTCCATCCGAATCTCCTCCTTGACCCAATAATCATTCAGCAATAGAGTATTTAATTTTCTTGACTTTGTGTACAGTTCGGTGTTTCTGTTGGACTTGATTTCTAATTTTATTTCACTGTGGTCTGAGAAGATACACGGTATAATTTCTATTTTTAAAATATTTTGGGATCTATTTTGTGGCCTAGGATGTGATCAATTTTAGAGAAATTTCCATGAGCTAATGAGAAGAACAGATATTCAATGTTGTTTGGGTGGAATGTTCTGCAGATGTCTATTTGCCCCATTTGTTCACAGTTCTGCTTAAGTCCATTGTTTGTTATTTTCTGCTTGGAAGATCTCTCCAGTTCTGTCAGTGGTGTGTTAAAGTCCCCAGCTATTACGGCATTGCTATTTATCATTTTGTTTAGATCAAGCAGGATTTGATTTCTGTATCTGGGTGCTCCTGTGTTGGGTGCATAAGTATTTAGGATTGTTAAGTCATCTTGTTGAAGTTTTTCCCTCCACTACTATATAATGACCATCTTTTTCTTTCTCTACTTTTGTTGCTTTAAAGTTTGTTGTCTGATATAAGAATGGCTATGAGTTTTCTTTTGATTTCCATTTGCCTAGAAAATTGTTTTCCATTCCTTTACCATGAGTCTGGATGAGTCTTTGTGGGTAAGATACATTTCCTGGAGATAACAGATACTTGACTTGTGTTTTTAATCCATTTTTCCACCCTATGTCTCTTCAGTGGGTGATTCAAGCCATTCACAGTTACTGAGAAAATTGATATTGAGGTGGATTTCTGTTTATCCTGTTGGGTGGACTCCTACTGTGTTTCCCTGAAAATAAGACCTACCCATAAATAAGCCCTAGCAGGATTTCTAAGCATTTACACAATATAAGCACTACCCCGAAAATAAGACTTAGTGATGGGCGTGGCTATGCAGCATATCTGCACAACCCATACATTTAGTTGTGGAGCATGAAAAGAAGACGTAAGAAGACATAAAGAAGACGAGCAGCCCTTCTCATTTGCCCCATCATGACAGCTACTATCCCAGAGTTGACCGGAAAGGTGTGGGCTGCCCCACCAACAAGATCGGCTCCCGCTGTCAGGTCCTGGCCATCCTGTGCATGCTGCAAACTGAGGCTTTGAGGAGAAAGTAACACATCCCCTGAAAATAAGCCTTAGGGTGTCATCTTGAGGAAAAATAAATATAAGACCCAGTCTTATTTTCAGGGAAACATGGTATTATTTTGTTTTACCTTTTGAACCATTGTGAAATCAAGGTTCTGGACTTTAGCTTTTAGATGATTTTACACTGGTGGGTGGCTATTCCTCTGGTTAGTGTATAATGCATATCTGAGTACTTCCTGCAGGCCAGGTCTGATCTTCACAAATTCCATCAGTAATTGCTTGTCAGGGAAGGTCTTTATTTCTCCCTCATATAAGAAGCTTAGTTTTGCAGTATAAAAAATTCTAGGCTGGCTATTATTCTGTTTTAGAAGACTAAGGATGGATCCCCAGTCCCTTCTGGCTTATAAAGTTTCAATTGAGAAATCTGCAGTTAGTCTGATAGGTTTTCCTTTGTAGGTTACCTGCTGTTTCACCTTACTGCTAGGAGGAGTGCCTCTTTTGTGTTTGCTTTGGCCAGCCTAATAACTATGTGATGTAGTGATTGTCTTTTCACGTTGAATCTCCCAGGAGTATCCTGTATGCTTCTTGTGCATGGATATTTAGATTTCTGGCTAGGCCAGGGAAATTTTCTTAATTATTCCTTTGGACAGATTTTCCAGCCCTTATGTATTTTCTTCTTCACCCTCAGGGATGTCTGACTCTTGTTTCTGTGTTCTCTTTGACTGACTTGTTTAGCTCATAAGTGTTATCGTCAAGCTCTGAGATTCTTTCTTTGTGATCCAGCCTATTCTTAAGGCTTTCCCCTGTGTTTTCTAATTCCTTAAATGCATCTTTCATTTCTAGAATTTTTGGTTTTTCCATAATATGATTTCTTGAGAGAATTTTTCATTTATTTCCTGCATTGTTTTTTGTGGCTTCTTTGTGTTTGGTTTCTATTTTCTCTTGAATTTCATTGAGCTTGCTTACAATCCATATTTGAAATTCTTCATCTGTTATTTTAACCATTTTAAGTTCATATCTGTTGCTGAGAAGCTAATGATTTCTTTTGGGGGTGACGTTTTGCTCTGATATTTCATATTTCCTGAGTTCTTTTGCTGATTCTTTCTCATCTAGCCTCTTGATTGAGAAGTAGGGGTGCTAGAGCTGGTTTATGGCCCTGTCTTCAAGTCCCCAAAGATCATTCCCTGATAGTGCCAGGGAGAGGAGCACTGATCCTAAATTGCTTTAGGTTTTAGCAAGTTTGATAAACCTCTTAGGTTACCTCAGAACTGTTATCTTCACCTCTTCCCAATAGAGTGTAGTGAGTTTGGTCCCCCAGTTTAAACTCCAAGCTGGTGGATTGTACTTTTGTAGTATGAATCCACTGCTGGTGGATTTTACTTGTAGTATGAATCTTCACCTCTTCCCAACAGAGTGTAGTGAATTTGGTCCCCCAGCTTAAACTCCAAGCTGGTGGATTGTACTTGTAGTATGAATCCACTGCTCCCTAATAGCTTGAGAGGGAAGGCACTATGTTTAGCTATGGAGTTGTTCCTACTGTCATTGATTAGTGTTTACATGGAAGACCAGTTACTGAGGTAATCTATTGTGCCTGTGGTAGGCTCTTGTCCCCCCAGTAGGGCATATGAATGCCCCAAGCTTTGGAAGGAGCCCTGTAGCTTCCAGGGGTTGCTTGGACCCTGCTTCCCACCCCTGAAGTGGGGGGAGGAGCAAGATTGATTGAGATGCAAGAGCCTGGGTGTGTGAGCTCTTATGAGGCTCAGAGGTTGCTTATCCAGCTGCTAGGGGGAGCCACTGATACAGAGTTCAGTGCTCTCTCTCCAAGCTTAGAGGGCTACTTCTGATGGGAGGGGCTTACTTGTGTGATTGTGGAGGCCTCCAGCTGTTTTTCCATCCTTCTCCACAAACCTGGGCACTTTCCCCTTCAATCAGTTTCCTGTCTTCCCAAAATGGGCTCTTGAGCTTCCCCAAAGTTCATGTGTCTGGCCCACTGGTGTGTGTCTCTGTGTGTTGCTGGCAGATGGGGGATCTCTAATTGTGCATCCCCTTTCCACCACTAGACCCCGAGGTGAGGCAGGTGGGCCTCTCTATCCCCAGAAGTCTCTGCCAATGGATGCTCCCACCTGGGGAGTAGTGGCAGCTTAAGGAGCTCTTGGTTCAAGCTGAACTTCCTGTTGAAGTGAGTGGGGGTTGGGGCAGTTGCTCCTATTCAGCCTGTGGCACCTGAGGCATTTAGTTGCCATGGGAACCAGTACTTATGCAAATTGAGTCACAGTGGCACAGCAGACTCTAAGATGGTTGTTCTGGGGGAAAGATGGGGCTCACCCGCAGAAGCCTGCTCTGTTATGCTTCTCCACACACTTCTGATGGGCACAGGCTTTCACTTGCTGTCTGACCCTGGAACCAGAATCCTCTCCCATGCCTCCCCACCCTGCCATCTATGCTGTCAGCAGGTGAATGTGCCAAATGTCTGTGGGAAGGGGAATCACATACTGAGGTTGCCCTGCTGGCTGGGGGTGGAAACATGCCCCTAGTGCTAAAAGCAGGTTACTCAGCACAGAGAACTCTGGTGGCTATAATGGTTGGGGGAAGGGGCTGTGGAGTTGCCTGCACTGCTTTTGAGTTTGGAGGGGCATCTTTCCACCCTTCTGTCCTAGCCATGGCCACAGCAGCACAACTGCCCTCCTGTCCAAGCCCTGGCAGTGGCTATGCTGACTGAGGCAGGCTGGCTGAGAGTGTTGCTCTTGTTGCAGGGAGCCAAGTTACTCAGTGCAGGGCACTTTGGTGGTTGCTATGTGGTGGTTGTGGCCACACAGCTAGGAGTGGCTTGGGCCAAAATTACTTCCTAGGAGGCCAGGAGTGGAGGAGGTACAGAGGAGGAGGCATCCAGATGCAGGGATGCTGACTATCTGGTCTCTCGTGGCACTCCCCTATGGGATAAGAGTCTGGTTTCTGGCCTGAGGCACCTGGGTGGGGGAAGGGGGAAAACCCTACCCTTTCTCTGGGCTCTGGAACTTCCTGGAATTAGTTCACACTGATTATTCCCTTCTGTCTTCCTCTTGCTCAGTTCTTCCTGGTGGTGGTCCCGCACTCCAGTGCTGTCTATACCCGGGGTCCACTTGCAAATAGTAATCACTCTCCACTCTCCTCAGTCTAATCCTCAACTCTTGTGCCAGGTCAACCAACAAGGTTTGTCTCTAGTCAGCCATCTTGGCTTTCCTTTTTATTTTAATAGAATTAGAGGATGCATGTTGAATTCTGTTACATATATATACTGTATAGTGGTGAAGTCTGGACTTTTGTATCCTCTAATGTACATTGTACCCAATAGGTAATTTTGCATTCCTCACCCCCTCCCACCATTCCCCCTTTTGAGTTTCCAATGTCCATTATACCACCCTATGTGTCCTTGTGTAGCTATAGGTTAGCTTTCACTTATAAATGAGAACATGTGGTATTTATTTTTCTGTTCCTGAGTTTTTCACTTAGGATAATGGCCTCTAGTTTTATCCATTTTGCTGCAAAAGACATTATTCTTTCTTATGGCTGAGTAGTACTCCACTATATTAATATATCACATTTTCTTTACTCATCAGGTGATGAGCACAAAGGTTGGTTTAATATCGTTACAATTGTGAATTGTGCCACGATAAACATATAAGTGCAGGTATTTTTTTGATATGATTTCTTTTCCTCTGGGTAGATACCTAGTAGTAGGATTGCAGGATCGATTGGTAGATCTACTTTTAGGTTTTTGAGAAGCCTCCATGCTGATCTTCCTAGAGGTTTTACTAATTTACATTCCTACCAATAATGTCTAAATGTTCTTTTTTCACTGTATTCATACCAACAGCTATTGTTTTTTTGACTTTTTAATAATGGTTATACTAATAGGAGTAAGATAGTGCATTATTGTGGGTTTAATTTGAATTTATCTGATTGCATTAATTTGCATTTCTCTGATTAGTGATGGTAAGAATTTTTTCATGTTTTTTGGCCATTTATATATCTTTTGAAAAATTCCTGTTCATGTTATTTGCCCACTTTTTAAGGGAGCTGTTTTTTTCCCTTCACTTAATTGTTTGAGTTTCTTGCAGATTCTGGATACTAGTCATTTGTTGCACACATGGTTTGCCAATATTTTCTCCCACTGTCTATTAACTATTTTGATTATTTCTTTTGCTGTGCAGAAGCTTTGTAGTTAAGTCCCACTTTTCTAGTTTTGTTTATGTTGCATTTGGTTTTGGGGTCTTAGTCATAAATTCTTTATGTAGGCCAATGTACAGAAAAATTTTTCCTTGGTTTTATTCTAGGATTTATATGGTTTCAGATCTTACATTTGAGTCTTTCATCCATCTTGAGTAAGTTTTTATGTATAGTGAGAGATGGGGATCTAATCTCATTCTTCTGCCTGTAGATCTCCAATTTTCCCAGCCCATTTATTAAAAATGTGTCCTTTTTCCAAGGTATGTTTTTGTCTGCTTTGCTGAAGATCAGGATTCTCTCCTTCTTGGTATTTTGGTACAGTTTCATTAGAATTGGCACCAGTTCTTCTTATTACCTATTCAGTCTCACTACACATTGTTGGTCTATTCAGGAGTTCAATTTCTTCCCGGTTCGACTTTGGGAGGTTGTATGTTTTCAGAAATTCAATTATTTCCTGTAATCATTCTAGATTGTGAGTCATCATAATCTCTGATCTTTTGTATTTCTGTGGTATGTTATAATATCTTTTTTTTTTCATTTCAGATTGTTTATTTTGATCTTCTCTCTTCTTGGTTAGTCTAGTAGTTTATCAATTTTGTTTATCTCTTTGAAGAACCAATTTTTTGTTTCATTGATCCTTTGTTTTTTTATTATTATTATTATTTTTTTGGTCTCTATTTCATTTTAGTTCTCTGGCCTTTGTCATTTTTCTTCTGGTAACTTTGTGTTTGGTTTGTTTTTGTTTTTCTAGTTCCCTGGCATGTGCTGTTAGGTTAATTTGTGGTCTTTCTACTTTTTTGATGTAGAGATTTAATGCCATAAACTTCCCTCTTAGCACTGCTTTTGCTATATCCCACATGTGTTGGTATGTTGTGTTTTTTACCTTCATTTATTTCAAAACATTTTAAAATTTCTGTCTTTATTTCTTTGATCTAGTGATCATTCAGGAGCATGTTTTGTTTTCTACATATCCATATAGTTTCTGAAGTTCCTGTTTGTATTGATTTCTAGCTTTATTTCACTATGGTCTGAAAATATATTTCATACGACTTCAATTTTTTTTCTTAAGACTAGTTTTGTGGTCAACATGTGGTATATCTTCAAGAATGTTCCATGTGTTAGTGAAAAGAATGTGTATTCTCTAGTTGGGTGCTCTATAAATGTCTGTTAAATCCATTTGGTCTAAAGCCAAATTTAAGTCCAGTGTTTCTTGTTTAATTTTCTGTCTTGATGATCTCCTTAGTGCTATAAGTGGGCTGTTGAAAATCCCCACTATTATTGTGTTGCTGTCTCTTTCTTTAGCTCTAGTAAATATTTAGGATTTTTATATCCTCTTGCTGAATTGATCCCTTTATCATTATATAATGACATTCTTTTTTTTTTTTTTTTTTTTTACTGGTTTTGATTTAAAATCTGTTTTATCTAAGTATAGATACTCTGCTCACTTTTGGTTTCCATTTGTATGGAATATCTTTTTCCTCTTTGTTTTCAATCTGTGTGTGTCTTTATGTGTGAGTTTTTTGTAAGGAGCATATAGCTGGATTTTTTTTTTTTTGTCCATTCTGCTGATCTATATTTGTTTAAGTGGAGCATTTAATCCATTTACATTGAAGATTAATGTTGATATGTTAAGCTTTTTTCCTGTCATATAATTGTTTTGTAGTTCTATAAATTCTTCCTTTCTTTTTGTCTATGTGGTTTGCTGAACTTCTATTGTGTTACCTTGTAATTCCTTTTTATTTCTCCTTTGTGTGATTGATCTATTAGATCTTCAGTTTTTATATTTCATGTGTTTTCTTGATGGTAAATATTGGTCTTTGTTTCCATGTTTAAGAAACCCTTTGAGTATTTCCTGTAGGGCTGGTCTAGTGGTGACAAATTCTCTGTTTGCTTGTCTTGGAAAGAC
Source organism: Microcebus murinus (assembly GCF_040939455.1). Classification (NCBI taxonomy): domain Eukaryota; kingdom Metazoa; phylum Chordata; class Mammalia; order Primates; family Cheirogaleidae; genus Microcebus; species Microcebus murinus. The sequence goes on from NC_134112.1 coordinate 33,363,315, forward strand.
TTCATTTTTCCTTCATTTATGAAGCTTATTCTGGCAGGATATAAAATTCTCAGCTGACAAGTTTTTTCCTTCAGTATTTTGACATGCTATTTCATTCTCTCCTGGCCTGTAAGGTTTCTGCTGAGAGGTCCACTGTTTGTCTGACAGCATTTCCTTTGTAGGTGACAAGATGCTTTGCTCTTGCTAATTTTAAAATTCTGTCTTTCACTTTGACTTTAGTCATTCTGTTTATAATATGTTGTGGTAAAGTCCTTTTGCAATGTATTTGCCTGGGAAACCTTGAAACTTCTGTATCTGAATGTCTACATTTCTTACTAGTCTTGGGAAATTTTCATTGATTATTTCTTTAAATAACTTTTCTAAACTTTTCAATCTTCTTTTTTTTTTTTTTTTTTTTTTTTTTTTTTGAGACAGAGTCTCGCTTTGTTGTCCAGGTTAGAGTGAGTGCCGTGGCGTCAGCCTAGCTCACAGCAACCTCAAACTCCTGGGCTCAAGTGATCCTTCTGCCTCAGCCTCCCGAGGAGTAGCTGGGACTACAGGCATGCGCCACCATGCCCGGCTAATTTTTTTTTTTATATATATATCAGTTGGCCAATTAATTTCTTTCTATTTATAGTAGAGACGGGGTCTCGCTCTTGCTCAGGCTGGTTTTGAACTCCTGACCTTGAGCAATCCGCCCGCCTCGGCCTCCCAAGAGCTAGGATTACAGGCGTGAGCCACAGCGCCCGGCCAATCTTCTTTTGGGAATACCAATAATTCATAAGTTTGGTCTCTTTATGTACCATGTTTCCCTGAAAATAAGACAGGGTCTTATATTTATTTTTCCTCAAGAAGACACCCTAGGGCTTATTTTCAGGGGATGTGTTATTTTTTTAAAGTACGGTACAACAATCTACACTTATTCAAATATAGTTAAGTTGTCTTCTGGAACATCATCATAATTCTCCAAACCCCAAATTCCATCCTGAATTTCTTGCGACTTTATTTCCCTTAGAATCATTGGCCCCAATCTCTCCTGTTGAGCAATAGAGCTGGGGCAGATGAAAAGGGCTGCTCATCTTCTTTACCGCTTAGCGATGTAATGCATGGGTTGTGCAGATATGATGTGTAGCCATGCCCATCACTAGGTCTTATTTTCGGGGTGGGGCTTATATTGTGAAAATGCTTAGAAATCCTGCTAGGGCTTATTTTATGTGTAGGTCTTATTTTCAGGGAAACACGGTAGTCCCATACATACTGAAGACTTTGCTCATTCTATGTTATTCTTTTTTCCCCTAATTTTTGTCTAATTGGATTATTTCAAAGACCTGTCATTAAGTTCTGAGAGTCTGTCTTTTGCTTGGTACAGTCTTTTACTGAAGCTTTCACATGCACTATATATTTCTTTTAATGAGTTTTCAGCTCCAGATTTTTTTTTTCTCCTTTTAAGATACCTATCTTGATTGGTACATTTCTCATTCATACCCTGAATTGATTTTCTAATTTCTTTGTATCAGATTTCTCTTGCATCTCATTGAGCTTCCTTAGAATCAATATTTGGAACTCTTTATCTGGCATAATGAGGAATTCTTTTTGATTAGGATTTACTGTGGACAATTGTTATATGGTCCTTTGGTGGTGTCATATTTCCTTTTTCATGTTTCCTGTGTCCTTCTGTTGATATCTGCACATATAATATAATACTTGCTTGTTCCAATTTTTCAAAACTGCTTTTGAAGGGAAGAATTTTTTCCTAGAGCTATATGTATGTTGTTAGTTGAGTAGGATATTTTGGCTTTGGTTTTCAGTGCCTACAGTCATGTGATCTTTGTATGATTTCTTAGGCAGTACACACAGTAGTATCCTTGATTTACTTGGTGGCTTAAGGTGCCATTAATATTTGAGGCTGTGGTGAAGTTTTGCTTGGCCAATCCAGTCTTTGGGCCCCAGTAGTGGCAACAGTGGGCTTGAGTATGCCTGAGATTAGGTCACAGCGCAGCTTACCCTGGCAGCGATGTTAGTATGTCCTCAAGGGCCAATTCTTGGGCCTTCAGATGGCCTGCTCAGAGTTGGAGCAGAGGGCCAGGTGTGTGGGCAGTTTCTTAGGTTTGTGAGCAACTGGTATGATGTGGGAGGTAGCAGTAGCAGTGTTGGAGCCACCCACTGGAACCAAAGTGGTCCATGTTGGTGATGGTGGTAACTGCAGAGCATTGGGCAGGCTAGTCCCCAGTCCCACTGCTGTGAGAAATAGGGCAGTGGGTATTGCTTGAAGTGTGCTTAGGAGAGCTGGTCTCCCCTGTCCCTTCCTTTCTGTGTGGTGGCTGCAGCCAAATCACCATTAACTTGGCCTAAGCACAGCCCAGCATTAAACTCTCAAATGGCACCAGCTGTGGGTTTGTGGTTAGAGGCCAGAGCCCCGTTTCAGATAAACATCATGGGTAAGAAACTGGGGAGTGTGGTCCACACTCATCTTGATCTCACAGTGGCTTATGGCAAGACAGTGGGAATTGTCCTAGGTGTCTGTAGGAGAGCTTGGGTTTCCCTGTTCCTCCTCGCAGGGCAGGACTGCAGCTGTATCAGCCCTAACTCAGCCTGAGGGTGGGATAAAACCCAGCTTAAAACTCCCCAAATGGCACCTTGGCCCTATGACCAGAGAGGCTGGGGCCCTTCCCAGGCAGGCTGCATTGGCAGGAAACTGTGGGGAGTGTGGTTTGCTTGAAATTGGGTCTCTCAGCAGCCCATTTCAGGGTGGTGGGTATTGTCCTAGGCATGTGTTGTATACCCTGGTTTCCCTGTCCCTCTCCAGCCAGGTGGGGGCTGCAGCCATGTCAGCCCAAACTCAGCCTGAGGGTAAGTCACAGTCCAGTGTTAAACTCTCAAAATTGTGCCTCAAGGCCGGGCCCCACCCAGATAGGAAGTGTGGGCAAGAAACTGGAAAATGCTGTCAGCTTTCATCCCAGTCTCAAAAGCAGCCCACAGCTAGGCAGTGGAGACCTTCTAGAGGGAGTGGGGTACAGGGTCACTTTGGGCTCCTCTATCTCTCCTTGGAGCTGTGCAGTGGCTGCAAATGCACCCATGGTTTCCTGCTATCTAGACTCTCAGAGTGGTGCCCAGCTTAAGCTGTGCTAGGCTCAGATAACTGTGAGGTTCCATGTGGTTTAACTTTTTAGGAGCAACATCTCTATACACTCTCCAGGCAGCTTCACTGTGTTAGGCTTGAGACCTGCGTGAGTCAAGGGATTCTCTTGTAGCCAAGATCATGAAACCTTGTCTTGGAGTATGGAGCCCTGGGGGCTTCTCTGTTACTGTTTCCCCACACCCAGGAGATTCTCCCAGCTCTTAGCTGGTCCCTGGCCAGGCAAGTTGCCCTGAACCCTTTCGTTACTCACTTTTGGCACTTCCTTTTGCTTCTCTGGTGAATCCTAATGTTTTCTCCTGAACGATCTGTTCGAAATGTGAGTATCTGCTTATTATTCTGGTTCTTCTCTATGGAGAGGTGTATATGACCTGTGTCTAGTTGGCCATTTTGGTCATATTCCACTTTGCACATTTAGATCTGGTGTTTCTGATAACTTTCACTCATGCTGCCCATTTTCTTGTATGTGTTTGTTTATTTTTTTTTACTTTGAAATCATAATCCTTGATTTAATGAATTCTTTGAGGTCTGATTATAAATGTATTCCTTCAGAGCATGCTTGCTTTTGTTTTCTTTTGGTAGGTTTAGTTTATAATTCATTCAAATGGCAGAGCTCAGGTAACCATAGAGGGCAGTTGATATTACCATTCTGAGACATAAATTTTCCGTTTTTTCTGTTGTTTACGTGTTATATAAACACAGTCTAGGAAAGCTAACACTGTTTCCAAATTATTTCCCTTTTTAAAACTGTCCATCTTTCAACTTAATATTTTTAGTTAACAGAAGAAATTTAAGATTTTAAGCCAATTGAGGAGGGGTTGAGGCCACATGTTCAGTTTTAAATGCCTTAAATAGCCAGTTTTGAACATCTTTAAAGGTCAAAACTTGGTGATGAGGAAACGAGGTGCAGGTGCTTATCTCTCCACTTTACAGGGCATGGCTCATGACTCTTCAGTGTCCTCTTTGTATCCTGCATGTTGTAATGAATGATGTCATCAGGAAATCATCCTTTTCTGCAAGGAGAGGTATTAGTCCTTGGATGTTACTCAACCCACAAAGTAATTAAATCCTTATTTTCTCCCTTTTCTTCTCTTTCCAAAATTGTATCCATCATTCAGATATAGTACGCACATATTTTAAAGTCCTTATTCATAGAAACACAAGACTGAGAGGTTTCTTCTATCCATTTGACCATATATAGCAAAAGTGGTATTTTATACGTGGATTGTCAATTATATTTTACTGTAAGAAGAAACAGGACAGCACTAAATCTAAGTCAGATTCACAACATTTCCTATTAATTACTTCTACAAGACATGCATTTCAGTACTTTTACAATACATTTTAGGGTTTCTTCTAGAGGACAATATTTCCATGTTTAAGGTGCTATTATCATCTGTGAATTAGGAATTACAGTTAACTGCATTAAAGCCAATACTGTTATATATTATATTCATGATTTGAAAACAAGTAATATAAGTGATTTTCCTCTAAAATCTTTCTTCCAAATAACCTAAATTGTTTCCATGACTATGGAAATATTTCTCTCCTGTGTAAAAAATGTCTTGCCCATTATAGGTGTTTAATAAACTTTTGTCACATGAATAAAATTAATGTGCCATTTTTTATTTGGAATTCTATGTATCTCATCTGATGCTACAATTTTGGAGGCATGCCTTCAAATTCTGTAGTCTTAGGAAAAATAATTTTTAATTCAAATAGCTATTCTTAACACCTATAGTACCTGGGTCATGGAGTTGAGGTGGTAGGACCCTACCTTTAGGGCATCTCAAACTAATATTGAGGCTATATGTAGGACTTGGATATAGTCCTGGTCCAAATTATTTCCCTCCAGACCAAAAAAATATGTAATATGCCTGATATTAAAAGAAGGAATATTCCAAATTCTTAGAACTGTCCACCATATTTCACTTATGAGGGGTAAGCCTTTAACCTCAGCAAAAATATTTCCTTGAACGTGTCAAATCTCACCTTATATAACAGGGTACTTGATGGAAAGGGATTTAATGTATTTTATTCATTTGGTAATGTATCTGCCATTTTTTTGAAGGGATGTGGGAAGGTTAGAGGGTGTTGATGATTACTGGTAATTTCAATTCCTGGAAGCGAACATATCATTACATTTGGAAGTAACCATCTTGGGTTGAAGACAATCACCAAGATTGACACTTTATTTACACAAAAGTATCTAGGTACCCACTACCAACCCAAGATCTAAAATAAGATTGTGAAGTCATCTTCTGTCTGAATGCAGATGCTCTGGGTCCCAGTATGTTACGTTTTCAGTTTAGTAAGGTGAATCAGAGGTAGTTTGAGTATGATTTCAGAAAATGATTTCTTCCATTTAAAAGAGATCATAGTAGATTGTAATGGACAGAGTGTTGTTTAAGATGGTTTAACTTTGGGTAATATACCGTAGCCACCTCTGGGGCAAGTTCCTCTACTTAATCAAGTTCCTCGACTATATCATATAACAATCAATCTATTAAACTATTTTTCAATAGTAACATCTTCACTTGTTTTTCTTAAAAAATGACTTTTTCTCTTGTTTCCAGTGTCTTCTATTAGAGGACATTTTAAATGCTAACTTTCAAATTTTGTTTTTTGTTCATAAATGTTGCTTTTGTTAGTGAACATTTTCAGTGGCTTGAATATTTGTCCAAAACTTATGTTGAAATTTAATCCCCAATGGGGCAGTTTGGAGAAATGAGGATTTTGAGAGGTGATTGGATCATGATGGCTCTGCCCTCCTAAATGGATTGATCCAGTCATGGGTTAATGGATTAATGGGTTGCCATGGGAGTGGAGAACTGGTAGCTTTATAAGAAAAGGAAGAGACCTGAGTTAGCACACTCAGTCCCCTTGTCATGTGATACCCTGTGTTGCCTCTGGACTCTGCGGAGTCCCCAGTCCAAAGAAGGCCCTCACCAGATGTAGCCCCATGACCTTGGATTTTTCAGCCTCTGACTACAAGAAATAAATTCCTTTTCTTTGTAAATTACCCAGCTTTGGGTATTCTAAGCAACAGAAAACTAATACAACACTATCCATATTTTTTCTTTTAATGATTAAACTCCTAAGGCGCCACATGGTTCTTCCCTTTGAGCTCAGGTTGCCCAGGGCATATTAAGCTGCTTAAAGTGATGTGTGTGAGGGTGGCCCTATTGATGGTTGGTTTAGGGGGGGTGGTGGTTCTTTATCCCTAGGAGAGCTTTTTAACAAGGCCCTTGGGATGGGGCAAAGGACAAAGAGGGAGGGTTGGAGGAAGAAATGCTCCGAAAGGACAGATTTGCTTATTCATGTTGTTAACCCTTTATCTCCCAGCCAGGTTAGAGCTGTGCCGTTGTCATTCTCTGCTACCTCCAGTGGGTGCTGGACTGCCACTAGCTTTGTCTTCTGGCAGTGATGTGTAGGGCAATGATCTGTCCCACTGACAAGGAGGGAGAGGGAAAAGAACACATAAAAATCCTTCTCTGTCCCATCCACTGTGTCCTGGAATCTGGAGGCTTGCCTACATCCTACTGGGAGAAGCTGGGAAGATGGAGGATTAGTGGAGACAAGAGAGCAGTAGGTAGTTGTTGGATGACTCAGTAGTGTGGCCAAGCCTCGTGGGTGGCTAGAAACAAGGAAGTGGATATTTGTGCAACGTACTTCACCACTTCCTGGTCCTTGCTAACAGTCAATTGATTCTTCAAAGCATTCTCTCTCCTATTCCTGTATTCTGTTATTCTTACCTGCACAGTATAATTCACCCTGCCTGGGATGAAAAAAACAATTGCAGAAAGCTTTCCTCGAACTTTACCTTCAATGTCTCAAGGTCCACAGGGGGTGATATAATTTATTAGTGGGCCTTTTGTGTTTCACCATGTATGTTCCTGTCTGATGAGTAACCCATTTTACTTTTTTTTAGAAGCTGATGTGGCAGTCACATCAACAGGCAGCTATAAAAATTAAGCATCTGTAAATCCTTTTGATAAATATTTGTGAAGTTTCAAAATCCTCATGTCTGATCAGTGTAAATCAGCCAGCAAGACAGTCTCCTAGGAAAGCCATGTGGAGACATCGTGTAGCGCATTCTGACCATGGGAACTTGCTCGTGGGGGTAGGGGTGGGGGGTGAGGGTAGGAACTCACCAGAGTCTGTGGCAAAGACACTCTAGTCTACACAGAAAGCAGACGCTTCAGACACTGATACTAAATTTTATTGAGATCAAACATATAAACTCTGCTTTTGAGAGAGGAGGACTAAGAGGGTCAAAAGTCTGGTTGAAGGGGGCAAAATAAGAGTCTAGAAGCGAAGTTCCTGCAGTTTGCTCTCCTAGTCTCACTGAGCAGAGGTAAAACTACATGATGAGGAAGAAAAATTTAAATGAAGATAACTTTGAAACTATAAATAAGCAAAAGAAATAGACTTTAATATACTCTTTGGATATTTTCCTGAATTTTGAACATGGAAAAAAATACTTCCTTTTTCTTTTCTTTTTTTTTTTTTTTTGTTTCCCATTTAAGCTCTCCCTAATACTGATTTGTTCACTAAAAAGAAATTAGAAAGTAAAATTCTACTAAATCAACTGAATGGCATTAACTCAGCAGGGTAAAATTTAAAAATAGCTTTATTTTTTTCCTATTTTGCAAACCTCTCATACCTAGTGATGTTTTATGGTCACTTTCAGTTTCATTTTTTTCAGGTATTAAAAGTTCAGCCCGACTGAAATTAAACTTCTGACATTCAGTTTAAAGGTTTTCCCTTTTCCTGGGGCCTGACCTAGAAGGTTGGGAAAGCATGTGGTGAGTCTGTCCTCTCTGTCTTGCTTTATATCTTCCTGACTTGCCATCATTTGCCTGCGGCTCCTCCAGAGCTGGTTTGGATGGAGGAGTAAGACATTAGAAAGCAAGAAGAGTCTTATTGACTTAGCTGGTGCTATTTGCAGCTCTTACTTGGATGTTCAGGGCTGTCTGTCATGGCAGGCTGCTAATGCTGGCTCTTCATTTAATAGGGCAGCACCATGGGTTTTCTGATTAGTGGCACTGAGGTTCTCCCCCTGCCCCACCCTCCAATTCCGTGTTGCAGGAGTTTCATGCTCTGGCTAAACTACTTCATTCTGTTCCCTTTGCATGCTGTAGTGGTATCTACCATTGCACAATTTTAGTTGCCTGGGGTCACTCAGATGTGGTGAGTGACAGTTTGTGTTTGGTGAAGTTCTTTCGAGGTTGCTCCACCCAGTGGTTTTCTTATAGCCTTCTAATTCGTAATCCAGGTCACTTTTGAGGACTTTATCACCCTATCCATTTGTAGTATCTTTGTGGTATGTAGGTCCACAAGTTTCTATAGCTCAGGAAGCTACTTTTGCTCACAAAAGTAGCAAGTGTGTGTGTGTGTGTGTGCGCACGTGCCTGTGCATGTGGGTCTTCAGCTGTCCCTGCTTACCTACTCAAGTCCCATAAAAGGCACAATTTATGTGAGTGGAATGAGGTGTAGACAAACCAGTTGACGCATTTTTAGTTCAGTATCAAGCCCATATGGTAAAGTTTTTGTTGGCCAAATATGAATGGGATGGGAGTGGGGGGAATCAAGATGGCTAAACATTTGATGCAGATCAGTTTGAGTGGCAAGTTAATGTGTTCTGAGACTCGAATGAATCTAACCACCATTCTGCATCCACACAGGGTGTCCTCCCTGTGTGGGTCAATGAGAGTTTGAGTTACAAAGGAAAGTTGAGAATGCTTTTCTCTGAACATGCCTGTAGGTGTCACTGAAGTAAATGACTCCTTTACCCTGGATTTGATAATGGGACAAAAAAGTAAAGTAAAAAATATTTCATATAGCTGTCTATATTATATTAACACCATACAATAGCAGCAATAACATAATTCACAGTAAGTCTGTAAATTCTCCTATTTCACAGATGTGATTTATCTTAGACAAAGTATTCTCAGCAACAGCCTTCATTATGGAGCAGGGAAGGAAAACTCCATTCTGGTTCCCTGCAGACATCCCTCCCTCAGGGCAGGAGGCATATTTCTTCTTTCTCTGATACCAATCGCTCATCAGAGACGCCGTCTTCAAGCTAAGAATATTGATGCCTCATAAAAAAAAAATCACATAGGCATTGGTAGTTAAAGGAGAATGACGATGGAGAAAACATTTTAAAACATGCTTGAGATAGCATTTAATTCTAAAAGTAATTTTTTTCTCAGTATTGATTTTTTTTAAGAAAACCATAAATGTTGATCACTTAGAAAAGATTGTACTGTTACTCTCTTGTTAAAACCCAGTGCAAAATGATCAACTAGAAATTCTATCTCTGAGCTTTCACAGCTAGAGAAGAGGGTATTTAATGATATTACCTAGAAAGGACTTGGCACTTGTATTTCGATACTGTGAAGGATACTCTATACGTCATTCTTCTCATCAAGAGGCTAAAAGACTTATTTCAATCCAGAATGGCCAAGACTGGGTGCAAAGAAGGATGCTCAACAAAAAGGAATTTACAGATCTTTAGCACCATGTTAACAGAGTATGAACAGCCTTTCTTAATATTAGCAAGAATTTTGTAGGCCTAAGGAGACAAAGAATTCTCTTTAAAAACTTCTGATTTTTATAGTGAAATTTAAGCAAGTGAAAAAGACATGGAGAATAAGGCTTCTGAAAAATTAGTTGTCAATGAAACTTGGCTCAGAATAAGACAGACATGAAATTCTGAGAATTATCAGCAGAATCTAGAAGAAGAAAAAATCTGGACAGGAGAGAGAAACTATTCTTGTAGTTATTCTAGAATAAGTGTTACATGTTTTATGTGAGGAAGAATTAAAAGTTGACAATAAAACTCCATTGTATACTTCGTGATGAATAAACATATGCAAATGATTAAACAACTTTTATATTTTGAAGGAATATATTCAGATTTTAACTATAAGGGTTTAAGCATTTTCTGATTTTTTTTTTTCCCTTACAAAGGCCAGTGCTAAATAACTCTTATGGTATTATCACCTACAAATATTTGAAAAGAATGGACCCTACTTGCATAGCACAGTTACGATTCTGGTTTCTAAGTTGGAAAAAACCAATTAAACAGCATCCTTTGCAAAGTTCGGTCTTAATGAGACTTCTTTATGCTTGTAATGCTTTATCTTTGATGCTACTAAAAAAAGAAAACTATCCTATTTAGTATATACAGTAAAATTTTAAAAGTGCTAAAAAGATGTTTCTCAAAGTTAAACACAGAATTACTATGTGGTAATTCAACTTCTAGGAGGTATATACCCAAGAGAAATGAAAATACATGTACACACTCTAAACATATGTTTAAAGCAACATTATTCATAATAACTAAAAGGTAGAAACAACCTAAGTATCCATCAATGATGAATGGATAAATAAGATGCGATAGATCCACATAAGGAATTATACTATCTCTCAATAAAAAAGAATGTGGTACTGATACCTGCCACAACATGGGGGAGCCTTGAAAACATACTAAGGGAAATAAAAAGCCAGTCAAAAAAAGTTGACATACTATATACTTCCATTTGGATGAAATTTCCAGAATAAGCAAGTCAGATTAGTGACGGGTGGAGGTGGGAGAAGAGATTATGACTGCTACTTTTTAGGGTGATGAAAATGTTCTGAGATAGTGATAATGATTGCACAACTTTGTTAACGCCACTGAGTTGTACACTTCAGGAGGGTAAATTTTGTGATATGTGAATTATTATGACTCAATTTAATAAAGATGGATTGTTGAACGTCATGACTTCAGTCTGAACTTCCCTCATTAATGCTCTTAGGAAGGGAAAGTTTCTCATTTGTTCAATTCAAGAGTGAAAGGGTAATTCACAGGATGCTACCTTTCTGTGATTCTTATAAGGATAGGAAAAAATGTCTGGGAGGCATGTAATATACTAGGGTAGACAGAGGGATGTCGTCTTTTATTAGCCGCTCTGAAGAAGACCATCTTCCACAGTGCAGCCTACCAGTAAATGGAAATAAGTCATTGCCTAAGGCAAATGAGTTACATTAACTTGGGGGGAGGGGTGGAGGATCCTAAAATAGACAGGGGACTCATATTAAAAAATAACACATTGCAGGGTTTTTGGTATATAGAAATTATACAGGAAACCAACATAAATATTTCTGGATTTCTGCTTTAATTTCTTCTCTGCAGAATATAATTATATCAAAAAAAGCCTTTAACTCTAAAAATGCAAATATAATTATTTTAAGTACAACATGTCACCCCCTTCCAAACAATATGAAGAAATTATATTTAGATCAAGACAATCCTGTCATTACATAGTTCATTCTAGTGGCTTTGAGTATAAAGTATTTATGAATACCCAATAGAGTTTTGTAAGTTGCAAAGACCAAAATATACTCCTGACTATAACACATGATGTTCAATCTGCAGATTGATGTTTTGAAGAGTTTTTTCATAGACCTGGGACGGTTCCTTTGTGTTTCACCACATGCTATTGCTCCTCTGGCTCAGGATGGATTCATTTGATTTGGCTTATTGGGTGCCAATAATCAGTAAATTAGTGACTGTATCTGTGATGGCACTTATTTTCACCTTATGGGTGTGTTTGTTAATGTTTTTAGGTACACTTAAAAGCTGTTTAAGCATTTTTTTCCCTCCAGAAAGAATAAATAAAAACATTTTTACATAGTTGCACTAAAACTCATTTAAAAGTGCATGTGGAGCTCATGCCTTTTGTCTAAAGAAATCAAGTGAACTGCAAGTATAAAATTAGAACTTGCAGTATGAAACCCTCGTCATGCCAGCATTTGGAAGTTTTGTCCCCGCTTCAGCCTAAATGCTTTCTCTATCTCCCACCTTGATGTGAATTTGTGCAGATGGGTTCTGATCCTTGTATGAAAGACATAGCTATAAACTAAAAATACAAGAGGAGACTCAAAATTTATATCTTAGAAAATCAACCTAATCCACTATACCTTCTTTTAAAAAGTCAGCCAAAGATTATGAAAAATAGCAATAAGACCAGCAGCAAGAACAACTTAAACAAGTACATTCACTTCAGAAGAAACAGGAAAAAGAACTTTAAAAGAAGCTAACTATTATGAAAGTAGCTTAAACATTTGGGAAGCGTATTTCTTTCAAAAATAATAGGAAACTACAAAAAAGAATGATGGAGAACAAAAAGGAGTTCTTTTGTATTGAAGACACAATTGCAAAAATTCAATAGTTATGAAGCTAAAACTAAGCAACTCTCTCAGAACAGGAGAAAAAAGACAAAAAGGAAAAATTGAAAGAAAACATGGAGTTTCAATGCAGGAAAACTTACATTGGCCTAATAGAATTTCTGGGGGAAAAAGAACAGGAAAATGAAGGGGGGAGGGAGAGGAACCTTAGTAATAAAAATACAGAAGAAAAATTTCGAATACTAAAGCATCAGAATTCTTCAGATTATAAAAGCCCATTGAATTCCCAGGATGATGAGGGTGGGGTGGGGAATGAATAACTGAAATTTCAGAGCACAAGGAATTAAAAAGAACATAAAAGTTGTTAGGATGTAGGGAACATGTCATATTTATGATTAATGTTAAAATGAATCAGATTGACATCACACATCTCACCAACAATATCGGATCCTCGAGGCAATGTGACAATGCCTTGGATGCTCTGAGGAAAAATTCTAGGGTTGTCACAAGGCAATCAAGTGTGACAGTAAAAGAAAGCTATTTTCAGACATTCAGAAACTTTCTCTTATGTCCTTTTCTAAGGTTACTTGAAGATTTACTTCAGCAAAACAGGTGAAAACCAAGAAAGAAAAGACATGGGGAAAACACAAAAAAGACAAACCCTAGTGCATACCTCAATTATATAGAAAATCTAAAAAGCTATCGGCCCAAATTACAATAATGCATAATGATCACAAAGACACGCAAGGCTGTATCGGAGTTGATGTCTGAGGTTTAGAGGAAAAAGAACTAAGAGCAAGGGCAAGAAATGAGACTGCAAAACTGTAGGGAAGAAGTTCATTCAGATTGTATATGAATAAGACTTAAAAGTGGTGGCAAAACTGGAAAATTAATAATGGGTTAAAAACACAAATTTGTTCTCTTATACAATGAAGTTCAGTGGTCAAAGTTCTAATATAGAATTTCCATGAATTCATCAAACCCCAGGTGCTACATGGCTTTTCTTTGCTACCCCAAGGGTATGGTCCTTGGCAGTATTGTCTTAATTCCACCCAGCAAGAAAGATGCAGGCAAGGTGCACAGCCCTTCCTTTTGTGGAAATTGATCACAACAGATTTGTGTATATCTCTTTGAATGTTAAACATGGACTTCACTTAAGGAAAGCTGGGTGGGACTGTGTGCTACCTAAAATTTGGGGCAGTTTGGGGAGGGGGCCATCTATTTGTGAAGAAAATGGAACAGATAATTAGAGACCATAGGGAGCCTTTTCCACACCACTGCCCCCCCCAAAAGTCTATTTGCTGGTAATTTTTTGGGGCCTTATTGGCCATATTTTATTACCTATTATATTTCCATTAAATTTCCACTGTGCTTGGAAAGGCAGAATGCAAAGATCTTTAGAAAACAAATAGATTGGCTAAAGTCAGGGCATTAGACTGTTTTGCAAGGGTGCAAGAATTGACATGAACATCAAATATTAGATAAAATAATTACGTATTTATGTATTACTAATTTTCATATGGATATACTTCTTCATAAAATACAATTTCACTTATTGTAATTTATTGTTGCATATTTACCATCAGTAGACACTTGTACAAGTTTAATTGTTGGGTATCATAGCTGTAGGGGGAGATTGTGGCTTGGGGATAGTCTATGAAAATTTCTAATTTTAGAAAAGGCAATCTCATACTAAAAAAAGTTGGGGATCATTCTTACCAGATTTTGTAAAGATTTGTGTATTACTGATTCTTGGCTTTGTTTCATAAGCTTTCTCTTCTTGCATAAATTCTTTAACTTCTAATTTTTAGTATTTAGTATTTTGTTAGTATTTCTATTTTATTTTTTGTAGGGAACCTTTGCTTGCTTTTGGAGCAGAGTGAGTATAAACATAAAATCTGATAAAAGGTTCACCTCTGCAGCCAGGTACTAGCTACTGGAAGCAATGACTTTCATATCTTGGAATTGCAAAAGGCCTCTTATCCAGGTATAAAGCAATAGTTGCAAGTTGTAATGGCAGTGAACTTTGGATGTTTAATTGTTCTTTGAACTCATATTCAATTTTGCCCTTTTCATCTTTAAAATGGCTTGAAACTTATCGTCAGTTTTCAGCTGGCTTCTGATTTCCTGGAGAGTATGGTTTCCTTTTAAACTCTTTGGAGTCTCTTCTCACACTGTGTCCCAGATTTTGCAGTACCTCCTGTTCACTACTTTGCTTGATCGTTTCTTCCGCGTATTTGGTTTCCCTCATTTCATCATTTTTGTTCTTTGGCTATTTAACACTGGCTATTTAACATTTAACCAACATGTCGTATGTGGTCAATTCTTTGAATCCTAAGTGGTACTATGTACTTGTCTTCCATTTCTTCTATGATGGGCAGGAGATACTGTTTTCCCCTGGGGATTTTTAGTTTTCTTTTACATTTATTTTTAGCCTGCTCTGAGGCTATTAAATCCAGACTTCCTCCTATTAATCTTGCGTTTCTATGGATTATCTCGCCGTCATAGGTAAACATAACTGCCAAATGTACAATCTTCGTCTTGGCTCGGGTCGAGCCCCCTGATTTTTTTATGAGCTGCTCTGGGATGCTTGAAAACCTAGACCCTCTCCCTGCTGGTGGCCCTGGCAGAGAGGCAGGCAGCCTGAGATGGTGGGGGGATGGACAGGCATCCTTGCCAAATAGCTGTGGCATTGTAAACAATGTGGAGTACCTTGCCAAACACTACTCATTAACTTTGGCTCAGGGAGAGTGAGCGAGAGATGAGGTAAGCCTATTGAAGTAAGTTCAAGATTGCGAAACATTAGATGACCATCAAATACTTAAAAATAGGATGATTTTTCTCAGCAGAGTATGAGAAATTGTCACAGGGAGAAATAATTACCACTGTATACAGATGGTGGATTTCCTTTTGGCTTGAAGGACTTGACATTTGCAGTGATTTACCAAAATCTGTGTGTTAATGGACCACCTAAGCTGAATGTAACCTGAACAGCGAATATAGTCAGAACAGTGCAGAACTTTCTATCACATCCATGGGAATACAGAATGTATAGAAGATAAAAGGATAAGAAGAGGAATCATATGGAAGCAAAGAAAATATACCTGGTGTTAAATGTCTATAATTCCCTTTAGCTAGGTCACTTTAGGTTAAGCGATAAAGTGCGATAACCCAGGTGCTAATCAATAGTGCAAAAGTTCAAAGAAAGGCAGCTGGAGTTCGGATAAGGAAGTCCAAACTCCATGGGTGGCTAAGACAAGTGCTTCTGTTTTTTATGTCTCATTTGTCAACCAATATGGGGGTTAGCATAATGATGATTGGAAATTTGCTCTCATTGGTGAAGTTGGTGGCTTATATATGAGCATAATGTCACTGCTTGGTGAAATTAAGAGTTTTCAGGAAAAATGCTTCTGTTGAAAACAGTTTAGAGAGAGACTGCACATCTATATCTCCCAAGAATAAGAACCAGCAAGGCATGTACCCTTCACCCTTAAAGTACTGCCCGAGGCTTGATCCCTCAATGATCTTACGGCCAGCCATTGTAAATATTTTATCCAGCTTGTGTTTTTGACTATTTTTCTGTTTTCTTAATTGGCAGAATATTAAAATTTTAGATCTTTAAATCTAGCAATCAATTTAGTTTTTTGAGTTTAGGCTTTTCTTTTTCTCCCATAACCAGCAAATTTGCTTAAATTTTTGTTTCTCATGATTAATATTATTGTTTTTTTGGATTTAACTATCATTATTTTAGAATTACTTCAGAATTATTTATCAAACAAGTCTTTCCCTTCCTTATTCATTTGGAATGCCTCATTTATTACAGACTTAATTCTTATGTATTTGCAGTACTATGTTCTTTGCTTTATTAGAATTTCATAACATGTTAATACCTGGTAGGGCTAATCTCCCTTCTCTCATTACTCTTCCTTTTCAAAATGTGATTAACTCTTTTCATTTATCTTTTTGTTTTAAACCTAGAAATATTTCATCTAGTTTCAAAAGCAGCTCTTTGAAATTTTGATGTAATTGCTTTATATTTATAAATTTTAAGAGAACATTTTAATTCATTTCATCCACGAACAAGGAATATTTTACCATATATTCAAGTTGTTTATATGAATAACTCAGAATATTCTTGTTTGTCCATTTGTTTAAAAAGGCTACTTTACCTAAACTGTCTTTCATAGCATCTTACATTCCCACCCACAATGTATGAGGATCCCAATTTCTCTACATCCTCGTCAACATTTGTTATTTTCTGGTTTTTTGTTTGTTTTTTGAATTATAGCCATCCTCATGGGTATGAAGTGGTATCTCATGTGGTTTCAATTTTCATTTCCCTAATGAGTCATGATGTTGAGCATATTTTCATGTGCTTATTGGCCATTGGTATATCTTCTTTGAAGAAGTATTTATTCAAATCTTTTGCCCATTTTAATTGAGTTATTTGCCTTTTTATTGTTTATATGTGTTTTTTGTATATTATAGATACAAGTCCTTTTTCAGTTACATCATTTATAAATATTTCCTCCCATTCTGTGGGTTGTGTTTTCACTTCTTTGATAGTGTCCTGGGGCATAGAAAAGTTTTTAATTTTGATGAAATCTAATACATTTTTTCTTTTGATACTTTTTAGTGTCATAGCTAATAAACTGTAACCTAATAAAGATACTATAATTTTATGTTGTCTGCTGCTATTTTTTTTCTTTTTTTAACTGGCTATTGCTGATATGCCAAGGAGTGATTGCTTTTTCCATTTGGTATCTATCTGGATTTATTGAAATTACTTATGAAGTCTGGTAACTTTTTGATTATCATGAATTTTCTAGGTGGAACAGAAAACTTCTTTTCACTTTATATTTTATATTATTGGCTGAAGAAACTCCTAGAAAAAATCCTTAATATTACTGGGGATTATGAATATTTATCTCTTTCAGATTTTAATGTATGTACTGCCTAATTGAGTTTCTTTAGCAAGAAAATGGCTATTCATTTTAGGTAGATTGATATTTTTGCATATAAATGAAATGCTTTTACATCTAGTTTTTTACAAGATTTAAAACTAGGAAGGGGGATGACTTTGATTAAAATGACTTCTAGCAGCTGTTGGGATAAATATTTGTGGTTGTTTTGGATTTCTTGATATAATATTTCATATGAAAAGATTCCCAATTATTACATTCCATTTATTTCAAGAAGATAGTTTCAAAGTTAAAACTCAGTGAACCCTAGCGTACATAACACTTTATTAAATCTCTTGTGTACAGATCATATCATGTATTAAAAAAATTTTACTGAAATATTTCCTTTTGCTTTTATTAAATAGATTCTCAATCATGTTATAAATCTAGAAAATAAAGGTTTAAAAATTTTTTAATATTAAGGCTGAGTTTTCCCCACCCTTTATTTGTTGCCTTGGGCTCGGAAATGAATAGTTTGGAAAGATTTTTCTCTTTTCAATTATATTTGGAAATTTTACTGTCTCACAAAATGACTTGCTAATGTTTTTCTTTCACATAGCTTATTCCTTCTCATACTGGTTTCAGGAAATTATCTGTGGCCAACACTGTATTGTTATTTTTGTTAGCATATGACTCACATCTTTCTGTCTTCCTTCCTTTTAGTTTTAAACAAGCTTAAAAGAATAGGCCAACAGACTGAGTCCATGTAGCAATGATAACAATAAAAAAATGTAAACATTGAGATTGAACCAATAATTGTGTATGTCGTACAAATGAATTCTATGTAATCACAGTGTAATTTGTGAGTTATCAGAGACTTAGATAATGTTATCTTTTAAGTTGACATTTGCAGGCTGAGGTTGGTAATACTATCATTCTAGGGGAAGCCCACATTAGTCAAATTTTTTCCTTAGAGTTCAGCTTTTATGTTCCTTGATTAGCATTTTATATGAATTCAGTACAAGTGAATGAGATGAAGAAAGGCAATACATGCTTTATTCTATTCACTAGATAGTATATCTGGATAACCTGAAGACAGATATATCTTTACAGAGTACAAAATGCTTCCCCTTAATGCTGACATTTGTATCATTTAGACACGAACCAAACATCTGAAAGACCCAGGGAACATGAGTAAATGAAATACACAAATAACTGGCATTGAACATAATTTTGATTAAATCCATTAAAACTCTAGGCTATTAAATAGGAGAATCTGAATAGTTACTAAAACTGAGAAATCAATCACATTATGAGAAAAAAGTAACATTCTTTTTTTTTTTTTTAACTGAATTAAAGTTTATAGTTTGAAAACAACAACTTCAGGGATGCTGTGTCATCCAATGGAAAAAGTAAGGAAAGAAGATGTGGTTTTGAATCCCCTGTGCTATTTATTTGTGTGGTTGAACAAATTCATCTCATTTATCTTTAGTTTTCTTCTTGGTAGAACAGAGATAATAACCATTTCATAGAATTGCTTTAATTATTTCATGAGTCTCTGTGTGTATATATACACACATATATGTGTCTGTGTGTGTATATGTATTCTCTAGTCCTTTGCGACTCAAAGAAGTTCCAGGCTGTTAGCATGGGCATCACCTGTGACCTTGTTAGAAATAATCTCAGATCCACTTAGACTTACTGAATTAGAATCTGCATTTTAGCACGACTTCCCAGGAGATTAAGTCTAAGCAGCACTGCCCAGTCTAGCACCATGCCTAGCACAGGGTAGTGTTCTGTTAATGTAGTTTTCTTCCTTTCAAATGAGATGTTTTAACTCATGAACCTGCCTCCCTTGACATTAAAAACAACAACAACAACAAACCCAGCAACAACCCAACAATAACTGCTATAACTACAAGATATGGGATTGGCATATTCTCTCATCTGATCTTACTGCTGGTAGTCTTTCTAAACAGAATATATATTTGAAATTTCTTCTTTTCCATTATTTATGCCTACTTCTTAAAAAATAATGTTAAAATTGAATTTTGAACAAGACACCAAGATAACATAGACATATATTTCAAACGGCAGATCACAAATGCAGAATTCGTCAGTGCAACAATTCTTGGACCCTTCACCAGTTAGGGGATATAAGACTGAGTCAGAGTATGGAGTGGATGAAGATGGATCTGGGGCAGAAAATATCTTTGCAGAAATCTGCTGTGAGCTGTCCCTCTTGGGAGGCAGGGAGTCTACTCCCTGTCATCAAATCTAATAATAAAGAGGCTTCCAAAGGTACTTGGGAAGCTTAACATATGACTCCTATGTTGACTCCTATTATGTGGTCTGGTTCCCACTGGATATATTTAAAGGGCAAAAAAAAAAAAAAAAAAAAAATTGCTAGCTGTGGAGCCAGTAGAAGATGCAACGTTGGGATTTGCCTGTACTTGTATAGTTTGCTGGGACAAGGGATATTTAAGTATTTGCCATGGATCCAGAGTTATACTGAAAAAACTGATTCTAAAAAAAAAACAAAGTCCATAAAACAATCCTCCTCCTATTCCTAATTTGTAGTATTTGTTGATTTCTGTGCTATAAATATGGCCTTGTGAGAGATCAAAAGAGGAGAAATATAAATTTCTTAATTATGCCTGGCAAACTTGACCCTTTAACTCGGAACATGTTACAGGGAAAAAGAATATTTGAAAACCTCTTTTCATGTTGTATTCTTGAAAACGGCAACTATAGATATAATTTAGAAATTAATACTTTTTAGGTTTATAAATGATAATAGTTCATTTGATTGGTAATTAGTTATATTAATAACATATCCTCCAAATGAGCAAGGAAGTTTCAGGTTAATCATAGTGGAAAGTAAAGTCTAGGTAAAAAGTCAATTTATAAAAATATCCTCTAAACATATTTAACAATATTTGGTTTTAGAGATTTAGTATTTTATTACATTTTCATTTTTAATGTTATTACATAACAAAATGAGGAATTTCTCAAAAGTATGATAGGTCAAGTTGCTTTCACATTAGTACCAAGATCTGTGCTAAGCCTTCCATTCATAGTAGGTGCTTAATGATGTTCGATAATAGTCTCTTACCTGTTCTATAATAAGAGACTGGGAATATAATAAAACTTGGTATTGGCTGGCACCCAGGTTTAGGGAAAACGGACAATAACTCTATAAGAGACCAGGAGAGAATTTGTTGCTTCTTCAGAGAAGAGAAGTGAGATAACATACAGAATGAACCATGGAGAGAGAACTCTACAAGATAAAGAGCGCTGAGATTACATACAGTTGAAAGGACAGTGACAATTCTGGTGGTGGTGAAACTAAATGAAATTGTAAGATAGATGACACCTATTTAATTTCAAGTTGATTTTGTGACGGGAGCATAAAACCTTTCTGTTCTCCATTCCAGGAATCATGTAGCAAAGTCTACTGTGCCTTCAAGTTCTTACTGTGTTTCCTTATTTGTTTTGTAGAAATCAAAGAAGATTCATTTTAAGTTTGGGTTGAATAAGAAGTGCAATAGCAAGTAAGAAATCAGAATTCTACATTAAGAAGCCACAATGATGATCTTCACTCTCCTTCCCCATGCTTTATGAATTTGTAGAGACATGAGGAGGATTTTACAATTTCAAAATCCACAACCTTGTTTGGAGATAAAGTGGTAAGTGAAATTAATGGATGTTGTGTAACTGACATTTGAGTTATGGGAAAATCTCCTCTATTGCCTACATTTATATTTTGGTTTGAGTTTTGACAGTTCTTCCTTTTGAAGAAGACATCTAACAGACTTATAAATCCCATGCATACATTATAACAGTCTTTTTTCCTTAAATATTTTTGAGGTCAAAGCATTAGGAATTAGGAAATAGTTTTCCTGGGAAAAGCTAAGCCCAAATAACATCTTGATTCATCAACTTGAATGGGAAAATTTTTGAGCAACAATTTAATGGCAATGAATAATTATAATCAGCTGTCCATATTACTAAGTATGGGAAAGTGCCTGACATCTGGGTCTGTACTTCACAACATCAAGATCTTCACACACAAAAAATTGGGAATTGGTGAGCCAGAAAAATCCAGCATTAATGTGCATATCCAACAAAATTAAATTATCCTAATATATGAAAACATTCATTGTGAAGGAAAAAATAAAGACAGACTTTTCTTTGGGTAAGCTTCTCAATATTCTAAAGCTAAAAATTAACATTCTGTGTTAAGTCTGCTTCTTTTCTATCTTCCTCTCAATCTTTTTTGTCAAAGATCGTTGTCTGCACTTTCTTCACTTTTGCATAGTCATTGTCATCCAGTAGAAGTCAAAAGAAATAAGTTGATTGGAAACAAGGTATGGATAATTGGGTTTCTCAGGTGTTCAGCAACCATGCTTGCAGAAGAATAATAGATGGAATGCTTATGTACACGTATGTATACTAAAGAAAAAAGTCTCAAACTATTATACAAAATTTTAAAAGATGCTAAACTCCACTCCACATGGAAGAAGATAAAAATAGCACATAAAAGAGAAACAGAACAGTAAGTTACTTTGAAATTTAGGGTAATATTACCCTTGAACTATTTTAATTTGGTTCTCAGGAAATCAGACTTGAATCAAAGATACCACAATACTGTATAAGTTTTGAGTAAGCCAAAAATCAACTTGTGCTCATCACCTCTTCTTTATTCTGTTTTGTTGTATTTATATATATATATATGAAATTGCAATCAATAATTTTCTTTTGAACAAAGGCTAGTTAAATTTTAACATTAATGTTTTGACTCTGGAAAATTTTTAATTAAAAAATTGAGTAAATTTAAAATTTTTTTTTAGACTCTACTTTTTTGTATTTCAATATTTTTTCAGTTAATACAATAAGCGAAATTAAAATCAATAAGGATATAGAAAAATTGATTAACACTAATAGCCAACTTGAGCATTCCACCAGACAAGAGCAGACTATGTATACCCTTTAAAAAGGACTTGATTTTTTAGACCAGTTTTAGGTTCATAGCAAAGAAGAGGGGGAGGTATCCCATATGCTTCCTCCCTAAATCTGCACAGCACTCCCATTCTTAACATCCCCTACCAGAGTGATACATTTGCTACAATTGATGAACTTACAGTGACACATCACTATTGCCCAAAGTTAGTAGTTTACATTATAGTTCTGTCTCAGTGTACATTATATGGGGCCTGGGCACATGTATAGTGACGTGTATCCACAATCACAGTAACATCCAGAGTGTTTTCACTGCCCTGAAAATCCTCTGTACTCTGCCTATTCATACCCCTCATTCACCTCTAATCTCTGGCAACCTGATCTTTTCATTAACTCCATAGTTTGGCCTTTGATATATAGTTACAGTCATACAGTAAATAGCCTTTTCAGTTTGCATTCTTTCACTTGGTAATAGGCTTTTAAGTTTCCTGTGTGTCTTTTCATGGCTCAATAGCTCATTTATTTTTAGCTCTGAATAATATTCCATTGTCTAGTTAATCCATGCATCTACTAAAAGACATTTTAGTTGCTTCCAAGTTTCAGTGATTATGAATAAAGTTGCTATCAACCTCTGTGTAGAAGTTTTTGTGTCAGCATAAGCTATCAACTCTGTTGAGTAGATACCAAGGAGCATGACTACTGGATCATATGGTAAGAGTATGTTTAGTTTCCCAAGAAACTGCTAAACTCTCTTCCAAAGTGATTATACAGTTTGCATTCCCACCAGCAATGAATGAAAGTTCCTGTTGCTCCACATGCTCATCACCATTTGGTGTTGTCAGTATACTGGATTTGGGCCATCCTAGTCAGTATATAGTAGTATCTCATTGTTTTGTATTTACCTGATGATGTATAATGTGGAACATCTTTTCATATGCTTATTTGCCATCTGAATGTCATCTTTGGTGAGTTATCTCCCTAAGGTCTTTGGTCCATCTTTTAATTGGGTGGTTTTCTTATGTTCTAAGAGATTTTTGCATATTTTGGATAACAACACTTTGCTAGATGTATCTTTTGCAAATATTGTCTCCCAGTCTGTGGTTTGTCTTCTCATTCTCTTGACAGTGCCTTTTGCAGAGCACAAATTTTTAATTTTAATGAAGTCTAGCTTATTAATTCCTTCATGGATTGTACGTTTGGTGTCATATCTAACAAGGCATCACCAAACCCTAGGTGATCTGTATTTTTTGTATGTTATTTTCTAGAGATTTTATGGTTTTATGTTTTACATTTAGGTCTGTGGTCCATTTTAAGTCAGTTTTTGTGAAGGGTATAAGGTTTATGTCTAGATTCACATTTTGTTTTTACATGTGGATGTCCAGTTATTCCAACACCATTTTTTAAAAAAGACTATTTTTTGTATTGTCTGTCTTCCTTTGCCAAAGATAAGTTGACCATATTTATGTGGGTCTATTTTAGGGCTCTCTATTCTGTTTCATTGATCTATTTGTTCTTCCACTTCTATATTGTCTTGATTATTGTAGCTTCATAGTAAGTTTTAAAGTTGGGTAGTATTTGTCCTCCAATTTTGTTCTTCTCCTTTAATATTGTGTTGGGTGTTCTGAGTCTTTTGCCTCTCCATATGATCTTTAGAATCAGTTTGCTGACATCCACAAAACAACCTGCTAGGATTTTGATTGGGATAGCATTGAATTCGTAGATCAAGTTGGGAAGAACAGACATCTTGACAATATTGAATCTTTCCATCTATGAGTGTTCAATATCTCTTCATTTATTTAGTTCTTTGATTTTGTTCATCAGTTGGGTAGTTTTCCTCATATAGATATTGTACATCTTTTCTTAGATTTATATCTAAATATTTAATTTTTTTGCTGACAGTGTAAATGGCATTGTTTTTAATTTCAAATTCCACTAATTCATTGCTGGCATATAGGAAAGCAGTTGGCTTCTATATAATAATCTTATATCTTGCAACCCCCGATTTGCTTATTAATTTCAGGAGGATTTTTGTCAATTTTTTTTTTAATTTTCTACATGGACAATCATGTTATCTGTGAACAAAGACAAGTTTTATTTCTTACTTCCCAATCGATATATATTTTATTTCCTTTTCTTCTTTTACTGCATTAGTTAAGACTTCCAGTATGGTATTAAAAAGGAGTGGTGAGAGAAGAGAGGACATCTTGATTTGTCCCTGATTTTAGTGGGATAGCTTTTAGTTTATTATCATTAAGTATGATATTAGCTGTACGTTTTTGGTAAATATTCATCAAGTTGAGAAAACTCCCTGTGCTGCTACTTTACTGAGAGTTTTTATTATGAAAGGGTGCTGGATTTTCTCAAATGCTTTTCCTGCATCTATTGATGACCATATGCTTTTCAGGTACCCATGGAACATTTACCAAGACAGACTGTGTATTGGGCTATGAAATGTGCCCTAACATATACATGATTTAAAATCATGCAGTTCTCTGATAACTAAACTGGAAAAAAATAGCCAAAAGATATCTGAAATATCTGGAAATTAAACAATAACTTTCATTTAAAAAATCAAGGTCACTGAAAAATCACTAACTGGAATAAAAAATATATAAAATGAAATGACACCTAAAATATACCATGCCAAAACTCATGGGATGCAGCTAAAGCCATGCTTAGACTAAATTTTATAGTATTAATTGCTTATTAGACTAGAAGGTAGTATAAAATAAACTAAACCCTTATTTTAATAGGCTAAAAAAAAGAAGTGCTAATTAAACCCAAAATAAATAAAAGAAAAAAAATAAAGTTCAAAATCAACTAATTTGAAATAAATGATGAAACACAGACATATTCTTTGAAAAGATAAAAAAAATTTAAAATACCTAGAAATATTTATGAAGGAAAATGAGAAAAGATACAAACTAATATCTGAAATGGAATCACTACAAATCCTACAGAAATATAGGATGAGAAGTCAGCAATTCCTTTTATATCATAATCAAAGACATAAAATGTATAGACCAATATTCCTTATGAATACAGGCACAAACACTCTTAACAAAGGTTTGAGCAATATGTAGATAAGACATCATGACCAAGTTGGATTTATTTCAGAAATGCAAGATTGGGTTTACATTTAAAAATCAGTCAATTTATTGAATTAAAATGAAGGTGAGAAAACCCCCATTAAAATCACCCCAGTAGATATGTAAAAACATGTAAAATTTAGCACCCATTTATTGTAAAAACTACCAGCAAACTAGGAATTGAAGGTAACTTCATCTACCTGATAAAGACTTCTATAGGTAACACCATTTTCAAAGGTGAAGGGTTAAATGCCCCCACCTCTAAGATCAGGAACAAGGCCAAGAAGCTAATTCTTGCTATTTCTATTCAACCTTTCACTGACGGTCTTACCCAAGGCAATTGGGTAAAACAAGGAACAGTACTTCAGATTGAAAAGAAGGATGATGAACTGTTATTTGTAAATAATATAACCAACTTATGTAGGAAATCCAATGAAATAGACAAAAAGGCTATTAAAACTAATAAATGAGTTTAGTTACCTGTGAGGAACAGTGGCAATTTATCAGAACTGGGATTTAAAAATAGAAATAACAGAATCTAGATTATTTGGAGGCTTGGTCTCTGGTCACTAATTCTCATTCTTCATTTGAGTATCTAATTTTGTTTATACCATATCCCATGTACATATGACAATTAAATTAGTTTTATCTGTATATAAAATATCAACTCCTTGACTTCCATCCTTGTGTAGATTGTTAACTGCATAGATTAATTAGCTGATAAAACCTTTTGGTAGAAGAGAAGATGAATACATTTTGGCTTTGGTTTATGAAATTTAGTCTATATAAGACTTCTAATCACAGAACTGTGTGTTAACTCATATTTATATTTTGAGGAAGGATGTAGGGGGGTATTATTGAAGACAGAATTACTTTCTGATAGTTAAAGCTATCATTTCTCCATTTTTGAAAATGTAGACCAAGCATTATTTTTTAAATCAACAAAATGATATTTTACTAAGCAACATTTGTACTTAGTAATTTGGCCAGTGCCATATCTTGAAGTTAATAATTTACTTAAAACACAGAACTTGAGAATACAGCATGGTATTATCATAACTAAATAGAAACATGTCTTAGTAGCTTGGTTGCATTGGTATTTGCTTATTTCCATTATTACTCAAGTAAAACATTTTAAGAGACTAAAGTCCAAACATCTGTAGACATTCTCTGTATTCATTTCTGAAAATAATCACTGTGCATTTATTATTTACATTCATTGGCATGGACTCTCACTCTTCTAATATTAATATATTGTAAATCTGCCAAGCTGCCTTAGAATACATGAGCATATCTGAAGGGATAAAGAGCTAAAGATGAGAGTTAGTGGTTAGGAATTGGTAGAGAGTTAAAAGCTTTCTTGTTGGAATGAGATGAAGGATCTTAGAACCTATCAACAAAAAGAGTCAGGTTGGTATCTTGTCATTTAATGACTTCTATTTTATTGCAGAATAAAATAATCCATGTATCCATGAAAATATAAATCAGGTTTAAAAGCGAAGATCTGAGAGCATGCTAGCAGTTTATAAATATTTGAAGGGTATAAATGTCATGAAAAAGCCGACTTTAATGGAGAATGTGAAAAAAAAATGGTAGAACTTGAAACACAGCCATAAATTTATGACAAACCAAAATATAGTTCAAGTATGTAGAAGAAAAATTATCCCATGAGTAATCATTTCTATGAATTATTTTAACTTAAAATTCAATATAATAGAGAATATGGTGTTTTTCCTTGTGTACATCCCTAAGGTCTCCTCTTACTCTTTAAATTTTAAAGAGCTCTGGTCCATTTAGAGGTAGAACAGCTAAGTGAAGCAGACATTTGAGCCTCACAAAGCCAAACTATAGCAGATGAATTGGGCATCTAACCATAAAATATTCCACATGAATAGAAAAAGCTTTCTGGAGATAAAGTTGTGGTGTCAACGTTAATGAGACATTAGAATGTTTACAGAAGGGGAGAGTGGCAGTGTAAAATGCTTCCTAACTGGATAAAACCTGTTTTGTTATGCCTGACACAAGCAAATAAGACATTGTTTTTATACATTCTCTGAAATACTTGTCAGCGTGTGCTTTTATTAAAAAGCTTTTTATGTCTTCATTTTTGTTCGTTGTTTTCAGTTGCCATAATTTTGTTTATGTGCCCTTGTTTTCAATATCCTTGTAGCTTCTGGTGAACCACTATCCCTCTAAGATTGCCTATCACTTTATCTCAAAAAAATGATGGAGCAAATGAATGAGCAACTGAAATAAAAATACAATAGGACCTTGCATGTGTCTGCCTACAAGGGTTTTTCTCATTGCCATAATATGTCATGCTGGAAATCATGGCGATAGCCTATGTTATAACCTTCATAAAATATTCTAACCTGAGAATTTAGAGTAAAAGGGAAGCCTCTGCCATTCACTGTCAATTCAGCCGTATCTTGATTCTATATTTAGCTACTTTTATTTTTCTATGAGATGGAAGTTAAAGTGAACATGTTAAAGTTAATGTGGTATGAAGAAAAGATTCTTTAGATTGCTTTAGAAGAATGTATGTGTACTTAAATTATTAAATATGTAGGTTAAGGCTTTTTAAATTTTTCAACGTTATCTTGTATGATTTATTTCTTATGAAATCACTGTTTTCAGTGTGTTTAAGATATCACCAAATGACAATTTTGTTGCCGTATAGGGTCTGAAGAAGTTAGAGCTATTAGCCAGCATTTTGAACAACTTAATATTTTGGTGACAAATAACTGTACAAGCCACATGACAGCTTGAATGACAATACTATTAATATCTTATCATTAAAAACATACAGATAAATCTTGTAACCAGAGGGTATAGACTCAGTTTCCCTAAAGTAAGGGTATGCAGACTACTGCTGACATATCAAATCTAGTCTGCCAGATTGATGATAAAGTTCTAATGGAACTACGGCTGTGGCTGTTTGTTTAGACAATTTCTATAGTTGTTTTCATGCTACAGTGGTAGAATCGAGTAGTTGCAACAGAGACCATAAAGCCTGCAAAGCCTAAAATATTGATTAAGAGGCCTTTTACAGAAACTACTTGCCAACATCTGCTCTAAAACAACATTGGTATATTGTTTAGGTTATAAGCTAACAAGAAAAGTGGACTTTTGTTCTAAGGATGCAAGAATTTTCAATACTAGGAAACCTGTTAATATAGTGCATTACAATGAACAAATGATAAACATCCACATGTCCAATACAATAGATGCTTGTGAAAGTAATTGCTGGTTGCCTTTCAGTATTTGTTCTCCACATCTTTAAAGGTAATAAAAATTCCAGGTTTAGCTGGGCATGTGGTTTCCAAAAATAAACGTTATCTCTCAGTCTTTTGTGCAGTTAGGCATGGCAGTACTACTAAGTACTGACTAATATAACACAAGAAAAAGTTGTGTGTGCATCTTTTAGCAACGCTTGGCCAGGAAGGAGTCTTTCCTTTTATTTTTCCATTTTATTCTTCCTGCTGTCTGGAATTAAAACATGATGATTTGTCCTAAAGCAGACAAGCTGCTTGTTGAGGTGGCAGAACAGGAAAGGAGTCTGGGCTCCAGGATTGTGTGGATCTGTCTTACCAGTCCTTGATTTTGATACCTTTATACAATAGAAAAAAATAAATTTCTATATGTTTTATGCCACTGCTACTTTTGGTTATCTGCTGCTCACAGCTGAACTTGACCCTCCATAATATAATGCAGAAAAAGGACTATGGAACTATGATGCAGGAGCTGTTAAAAAATATTCTCAAAGAATAAAAAATAATTTGCTTGAATGAAATCAAGGCCATTCACCCTGAACTAACAGCTAATATCTTACTACATAGTGAAATATTTAAAAATGTTTCAATTAAAATCAGAGAATAAATAGGTTGAAGTGTATTGCCACTGTATTTTGGAGGCCTTAGCAAGTGTAATAAAAATAAAACATTGACAAGAAACAGAACCTTTTTTGATGGTTCTGATGCTATATATAAATATGTGTGTGTATATATAAACACCACTGGAGCAATAAATGTGTTTAATAATGATGGATAACAGGATGACAGCCAAAATCAATAGGTTTTCTTTGTGATAGCAAAAAAATGTAGAAAAGAAATGGGAAAACATTTCATTCTCAATAGTGATGAAAATTGTAACAGCATTGAGCAATTAATTTGACTAGAAAGATTCAGAGCCATTTGCGTAGAACTAAGGATCAGGAAAGAATAATCTTAATGGGAAGGTATGCCATATTCTTAGATGGGAATACTTACTGTGATATCACAAAAATAACAGTATTATATTTTTATAAACATAAATAGACTCCTATTAGAGTCTAATAGTCTAGGAGTGCACCTCCTATTAGAATTCCAACAAAGTTTTTGGTACTGAATTACATAAGGTGATTTTTAACCATTTGCACCAGCTTGCTTTTTTCTCATTATCCACTCGACATTATCCACACTCGACATCTGAGTGCAAAGGGTTAAAGATATTGTGGAAAAAGGAATACTCAAGAATAGCCAATAATATTTTGGAAAAAAAAAATTAATGAAGGGGGTGTTGCCTTACCAGATACCAGAATACAGAAGAGAACCACCTATGAAATCAATATGGTTTTGGCATAAACATAGAAAAATGTATCAGTGGAACAGAATAAAGAATTGAAAAATGATTTATATGTAACAATGTATTTTAATTTAGTTGGAAATGTATGGTTTATTAAGTTGTATGACATACTATACTTCTGAAAGAAAACCCCCCTAATTTCCATCTGTTCCATACCAGGATGGATTTGAGCTCATTTTTGTGAACACCTGGACTCCCATTTCCAAGCTATATCTGGAGTCCTGTAAGCAGCTAACCCTTGTCTCTCTCTCTCTCTGGGGCTTAAGGTGCACATGCTCTTATAGCCTTGTCTGCCCTTAGAGGAACAGATGCAGGGAAGAGGCACAGAGTCCATTTGGGCAGGAATTCTAGGATCCTAGCACTTGTAATACTGGGCCTAAATGGAGTGGGGACAGGCATGTGGACTCACAGAGGACATGACCCTTTGCTCCTTCAGACTGCTTTTCCCATTAGGAGGCACGTGACCAGGGGAAGCCCAGAGCAGTGGCTTCTAAAGAGTGTGGACTAGAGCACATTCTAGCCTGGGTCTCAGTTCAATAGTTGTCAACATAATCTTTTTCTCCCTGCCACCAGAACTGAAACCACTTCTCCATCAGCCAAAATGTAAGAGTAAAGATAACTAGGAGCAGAAATGCAGCAGACCCAAAATGGAACTATAATAAAAGATGTTATTTATATTTTGGGGGGTCATTTGTTATAGCAGCATAATCTAACCTTTCCTTACTGATGTGTATGTATGCCTATGTACGTGCACACGTGTCTATATACATTTCCGAGCATCTATATAAATATGGAAGTCTATCAACTAGATTATTAACATGGCATAGTAGTCAGATATACATGCAGAGGTGGGGAAAATAGAATGAAAGTGGAAAGGTAAGGAAGCAAGAAAAGGAAAAACAGTAAGACAACAGACTACATTTAAAAAACTTGAGAGAGAAAGCCATTTATCTAAAATGACATGCATGATGAGGTATATAAGGAGGTGGGCACTAAAATGTTAATGGTGATTATTTCAGGGTGGTGGGATATCAGTTGAGTTTTTACCTTCTTAGAACTTTATGCCATTTGAACTTTGTAAATGATCATGTTATTTAAGTAGCAAGAGAAAAATGAAGCCATTTTTGTTAGAGGGGAAAAATGTTTCTCTCGTTAAGTTGAACCTCCTTCCTTCTGATCTCAATATTGTGATCACCTTTCTTATGGTAAACTGAGGTTTGTTCCCAGAATCCAACAATTTTATAGGACAGAAATCACGAAGCTTTCCCAGTTTCATTAAATGGATTGGCTAATTGCCACTGTAATTCAGCTCTTCATGTGTGCTGTCCATAAAGGTCCATTAGCCTCTTTTTGTGGCTGTATTTCTGGCTTATGAGTCAATTGGGTGACCTGGTGTGAAGGGTTCATGACGGTGGTCAGATCCTCCTTCCAGACTGATTTCACAATCAAATGATTTATCTAGGGAGGAAATTTAGGAACCAATTGTGGAGATCTTGAAGAGATTTTATAAAACCCATAAGAAAAAGAAAAGATATTTTTCAACTCTTCTTGCTTAGGGCCTAGACTGACCTTACAGGTCTCCTTTAGCCAATACTTCTGCTTGCCATTTAAAAAAGTTGGGTAACATTTAAAAGAAAATAAGATTATGTCCTAAAGTAGATGATAAAAATAACCAAGATAATATAAAACAGTAAGATAAAGCATTATAAGATAAGCACTATAAAATGGCAAAATAAAAGCCAAGTATTAATAACATGTGATAAAAATTAGGTGACTATGAGAACTAGAAACTGAAGGATTACAGAAGATAAAATTTGGAGCTAAAAAAATATTAGAGTAAAACAGTCATAAAATAGAGTATATAAATTAGCTAAGAGACCACAATAAAGGTTAGAATGAGGACAGAATGAAGTGGTTAATTGGGACCCTTTGGGCTTTGTAGGCTGGGAGTCTGCTGGTGAACATATCTGGGCTTTGAGGTTCCCAGATGGATGATTTCAGGAGATTTTCAGCCCTGAGATTTTGGCCATGAAGGTCCGTTCTTATTTTTCTGCCCTGGTAATCCCACCCATTTCCAGTCAGGCAAAGTTGATGACCTTCCCTCTGTATCTCCCCAAACATGATTTTGTGCAATCTTTATTCTTAACACACACCCAAATATTTGCATTTATTTGTACTAGTTTATTTGGGCAAGAGGAAAAAATTAAATGAAACAAATTTAGCAAAAGCCCCTAATTTTATACTTAGTCCTTACTCTCATTTTGAAAAAGAATCCTTCTACACATGAGATCCTCCCCATTGGTAAAGCTGGCTTAAATTACTTCTGTGCTAGTACCCATTGTATTACAAACTTGTTTATTTCATTTCATATATATAAAGTACTTAAAGATCTGATTTTTCTTCCTTATTATCTACTGTATAATGTATGCAAGTGGCCCAAGACAGGTTTGGGTCCCAAAAATCTGTGAATAATTTTACCAAGGTTTCATTATGAAAACAAAACTTTTCTCAAATGGAATTGATGTCACTGAGACATCAATAATGAACAAGCTTTTCCTTACTTGTAATAGCTTGCAATTATTTTATTTGATTAACCCACAATGATTGTTATAAGAAAAATGATTTGAACTAAACCAGTGTCCTTGAATAAAATTTCACCTAGATTTGATTCCCATTTGACTAGATCTGTTGTTACAAACCAGTCAGATATTGTATATACATACTATTGCATGCACATATTCTCTATAAACAGGCAATGGTGGTAAATACATCAAAATTGACACACAAGAATAATTGTGGATCAGAAAGATCTTGTAATCTGGGAAAATTTGATAAGGTCTCAAAGAGCCTCATCAGAAGTGCTCAGCGGGAGAAGACCAGCAATGAGAGCACTGAGGGAATTATGGACTATTTTCTCTGATTCATTTAAGAATTAGTGGCCACCTTCTTTGAGATAAGATTCCAGCAATATAACATACAAAACTTCTTCAAAAGTAATTATGCATTAAAAAGAAGCAGCAAACCTAGGATTGTCTCTTAAGGATTAGTGAAAATTATTTTAGTTCAATATTTCAAAGCTGGATGATCTTATCTCAAAATAGTCCCAGCTGATTTGAACTGATTTTGAGGTCACAGCTGTAATTGAAGCCTAGGTATTGGGAGACCCTCTGAAAGCTGAGAAAGCAGCAGGCAAGGTTGTGCTACCACACAGACTGCATGACAACATGCAGAGCTTGAGAGCTGCCCTAAAAGAGCTGCATAACTTAATGTGTAGAGAAGGGACATCTGTGCTGCCATGCCGTTGTCACTCTTCCTGTGTCATGGCTCACTTTGCTGAATCAACTTAACATGAATTTTAGATGCATCTGGATCAGCCATACTTAAGAAACCACATGTCTCCCTGATTACCAAGCATGTTGGGAAATGGTACCATTAATTTATTTTTAAGTCCCCTCCATCTCAAGTCCTGAAGATGCACTGACCAGGAAGGTTCACCCCTTTTTATAAGACATTATTGGTCTCAAACAAAACACAGTTCCTATAGGCAACATTTGGCTGTACAACTAACACTACTGTTTTGAACCATAGGCTTCTGATCATGTCTTCATTTCAGAGGTACCTCGTTAAAAATGACTGGAAGAGTTTGCATAATTATTTTGAAATTCTTCTATACCCTCAAGCAGAATAGACCTTTCCTCTGGGGTTATAGGTGTTACATATTATCACCTACAACCTCCCTGATTTGCTCAATGAACCTGGATTTTTCCCAGTGCTTAGAAATATTCATATAATCTTCTGGTTTACCCCACACCCTGGCACCTGACACTGGAGAGAAACCATTGATTTGAAGATCATGTTTATGCACCCCTGTGTCTCAGTTGCCCAGCTCATCCTTGCCACAATGTTAACAGATCTCTGGGCCTGTTTTATGCTGACTGCTATTACTATTATCCTACTGACTTGGGCCAATAGGACCCTTTTATGTAGCTGCAGCCTCGAAGGCTGCCACAGTCACTAAGGAGGAAACCAGAATGTTTAGGACAGGCTGGCTTCCAAGCCTGTAGAGAGATCGTATTTGGGGGCAAAAAGGGTACTGAACACAGGAGCTCATTTGAAAAGAACACTTTTTGGCCCACACTTGATTTTGTGGCAGCTTTCTGCCAGGCACATCTCTGTACATATTTGCCCAGCTTGAGTTCAAGAGTAATGTTTAACTCACTTCCTGAGAAGCCCGGCCCTGCCTGGCCCTGCCTCTGCCCATTCCACAGATGGCCTGTTTCCACAGGCCACATCCCAGTGGCTGCTCAGTGTTTACCAACAAAACCTTCCCATTTGTATTTTCTTCCCCCATTTTCAGATTCACCTTTCTCTGGCTCTGTTTCCCTGAAATGACTTTTGGTTCCAGAATTCTGATCATCTCTTAAATTTCTCACAGCCGCTCTACAAAACAATAATTGACATTGACCTCCTCCCCTCTTTTCTGTATTATCCATATACTATCATATCAGAGTACAATTCTGGCAGACAGTTCATTCCAGGTGTGTCTTATTCTACAGACAGGCATTGGGTGAGGCTAAGACCAAAAGAAAATTGGTAAGAGTGGTTCCATTCAATGCAGATCAGTTCAACCTAGTTCTGACTTTCACAAAACAGGATCAAAAAAATTCTGGCTAGGTTAGAGGAGTTAAATCTTTGAATGATGTCTGTTTTTATGAAGGAAGTGGTGTTTGTATTTGAAAACAGGATAGTCTCTTGCTGTCTGCTGGAGATGTTTCTTCACACTTGATGGATGGGGCTTAACTGAGGATCCAGTTCCACTCCATCTAGTTTCAGTGCTGGTCAGTAGACTGTTTAAGATGCAGTACGAATAAATTGGAAGAGGAATGTTTTCTTCATTTGGTGATTTAAGATTTCATGTCTGTGAAAGAAGTAAGAATATATCATCTATTTTGAGCCTAAGGGTAATTTCATTTCCAGAAACACTAGATGAAATAATTAGATCACTCATGAAATGATTTGAGAGGTGCCCTGAAATCTTAGAAAAATACAGGTTAGAGAATACATACCACTTCTAACGTTATTTCTTTGAATTTCTAAATGGCAAAATCATCCATGCCTGAGGATATGAAAACAGAAAGCAGGATAACTTTTAAAGCCAATGTTATTAAGGGAAATGGGGAAAGAAAAGAGAATGTTAAAACTATGCTAACTATTTCCATTTGAAACGTAGTTCTTAAAATTCCAAACTTTGACCTACACTTCTTAAACTATTGAGTCAACACCAAAAAGTATATATTTTTAGGCACCAAGTGTTTCCAAAGTCAAAAGAGTCTTTTTCCATTAAAAGAATGAAAACGTATGTTGTAAAAGTCATTTTCCTTTGAAGCATTGTTCATACCCACTTTTTTTTTTTAAACCTACCTAAACATCTTACTCACGTACCATGTTTTTTCAATCAGCTTTTGGCAACATATCTTAAATTTAGACTTGAAACTGTTCCATTGAAGGCTCCCAGAAAAGAGAAAATGAAATATTAAGTGCTGATTTCAGGCTTATTGAAGTCTCTGCCTAAATCTGCTTTTGAGAATTAATAGTGCCAAAGTTATTTCATTTGTGACTTATTTACCATTTGGCTGAAATGAAAGAATAGAAATCATTATCTTATCACATCTTTGCCTCCAGGGCCAGAAATTTCCCTTCAGTGAATGCCTCTTAAGACTTTTTTTTCCATAAAGTATTATTTGTATTTAAAAACTGATATTCTCTTGGTCTCTACTGGAGATGTCTTTTCACACTTGATGGTGCTCAAAGTTTGTGTTGTCCTTTGTGAAAAAGCTTGGTACTTTGGGACTTATTGTCTGCCATGCAAAACAATTAAGTTATTGCGCAACTCTGCCATTAAGATGTGGCTTAAGTAGTGAAAATAAATGGTATCACCATATGAATCTAAGTGATTTGGAGCACAAATGCCTTGGGAAGGGGGAGAAAACTATATATTATTGAATCAGAACTTCAAGAGTTGGAAAAGATCTTTGAGATCATTCAGTCCAAACTTTTAGTTAGAGTCAACAAAATTAAAATCTGGATAGTTTCGGGTTATTCTCCAAATCCCACAGATTGTTTAAGGTAAGAATCAAGCCCAGCTTCTAGAGTTCTGTTCTGGAACTGAATAAAATAAATGTCCACAGTGTACTTTTAAGCAAAAGAAATCTCTAAAGTTGTTCAGTTGCCCACAAGCATTGTCAGTTAAGCTGTATATTGTGAATACCATGATTCAGTTAGGGGAAAAAGAAAACTTCTGTTTTCATTTGAAGTTGGGCCACAAATATTCAACATGCAGCTGGCAGAAAGCTAAATTTCTGTCAAAGAACTTTGTTTTGTTTAGCTGATTTTCCCCATCTGACCCAATGTCCAAGCCAGCCAATTTTGAACTTAATTTCAAGGCAATATTGGGTAGCTTGAGGTGACCATGATGATAATTACTCCGTGATTTGTGAAGCTTACTACAGTTCTTTGGGTTAAGTTTCGCTTCTGGGATATGGTTAAAGCAGTGGTGTTCAATATTGGCTGAACAATGGAATCACCTGGGAGGCTTTAAAAGTGCTAATCTGAGTCCCAACCATAGAAATTTTTACTCTTTTGGTTGGGGATATACCATGTGGGTATCAGACTTTATTTTGAAGGCTCTCTGGGTAAATTCTAATGCGGAGCTAAGTTGAGAATCACTAGGTGAAGAAAAATTATTGTCATTGTACATTGATAACTGGAGGCCTTTGGAAATCTCAGCTGCTGCTCCAGTCCTCTTAGCAATCCTCCTCCTGCTCTTGTGTCTCAAAGCCAAGGTGGTGAATTACTGTGTTAAAGTAGGAGGTGTTTTCATTTCTGCTTTTGGCCCGTAAGGATTCTGCTCTGGAAGAGTTCTTATTTGGATGCTGGTACTCCCCTGTGCTGATGTGGGAATGTAAGTGCAAACCAAATGCACTGCCATGTTGGGTCAGAATTCCCCATGCCATGCCTTTGTGACTGTTACGGGTCACACAATTTCTGCAGAATACTCAAAATCGGCAAAGCAAATGCCTTGATACATCCTTTTTCAATTTCTCTTAGATCATGAATATACTTTGACATTGTCTTACATGTTATTTTGCATGACTTAGGGACTTAATCATATGAGAGATGTGAGGTTTGTTGAAAATCACTGATATGAGGCAGCTCTATTAACAGGGGAAAAGGCATGTAAATTTTAGTTAATGTGTATACAATGGAGCTTTCAGAATGAAGACCCAATCCCTCACTGGAGTAAAGAAGCCTATATGCCATCTTGAGGTTACAGAAAGAAAGTAGAATCAACAGGGCCAAAAAAAAAAAAAAAAAAAAAGGCAAAAAACAGGTTATGGTGGTAAATCAGATTTTAGTGGCAAGATAGGTTAAGGGAGAGGAGAGGAGGCCTGGCGAGCAAAAGTGGTCTTGTTAGGTAGATAAAACCTCAGGGGTAGCAGCCCTCAGAATAGAGATGGTAGATGTTTCTTTTAGACCTTTAAAGGTGTCAGTCTGTGTTAATCTTTCCTAGACCTAGAAAGTCAGGCTGCCTCAATGCAGATTCTCTACAGATGCAAGTCCCTTCCACAAAGGCAGCTTTGCAGGGCTACTTCCATTTCCTGGCTCTCTCAGCAGCTGTCTGTTTCAAACAAAAATCATACTTATTTCACTCCTCTATTCGTTTAGTCCCATGCAATACTCTTGCTCTACTTGATGTTTGGCTAGCAATCCTTATGAACACATCAGCTTTTTAATTAGAGTCCTGGAAGTTTGTTTTTTCCTCTAATGGTATGATCTCCAAAGTTATCAGAAACCTGTATTTAAGAGTACTTTTTTAAGAGTGCTTTCCAACAATTTCCTTGAATAAGCAAAGTTCAGACTGTGGTGGATTATAAATGTATAACAATAAGTGTGGATGATAAAAACCTTAGAACAGCCATGGTTAAAACACAATTGATCAGGAAATTTGGTTATTTCTGTGGCACACAACAATTTAACATAGCCATTATTACTGATAACATATATAAAGATATAGCAGAACTTTAGGAATTTCATATAACTTTGGAACATATTAATAACATGTTTATACAAATAAGACAGGAAGTTAAACACCATTTCATATTTGACAGTGCCTCCTGTATGATTTTAACATGGCAAATAAGC
The DNA here is from genome assembly GCF_040939455.1 of Microcebus murinus. Taxonomy (NCBI): domain Eukaryota; kingdom Metazoa; phylum Chordata; class Mammalia; order Primates; family Cheirogaleidae; genus Microcebus; species Microcebus murinus. The sequence goes on from NC_134112.1 coordinate 33,401,387, forward strand.
CTAAAATATTTCTCTTGGACTTCCAGGGGCTCTAATATTCAAAATGGTAGTTTGAGGCATAAAAGACTGAATACAGAATTTGAAATTCAAATTTTTAAAAAGTTTGTCAAATATCAAAGGTTTAAACATTTGTTATCATAGTATAGGATCACAGATCCCTGTAAAATAAGTACAATTTTCTGATTTCCTTCGAGTGACAAAGAAACACAAATGGATAGGGCAACAATGTGGAAAGTACTCCCCAGTTGCTAAAATTATAGAAGGGCTTGCTAGATTTTTCTAAGCCAATATCAGTATAATATTTCTGTTCCATTTGCTTAATATGCCCATCCAGGTTTCTCCAATTTTATATTAGGTAACCTTCATATTAACCATAATAAATAAATATGTCCCCGCTACTAACTGTAAAGTTCTCTGGGTAAAGTTATCTCTGTGAGTTGGAGCTCAGTAGTACATCAAAGCCTACCTTTGGAACTTTTAAGCTGGAATTCACGCTAAAATCATGGGTATTTTTGTCATATAGCATTTCTGATTGGTTGTCACCAAACCTCTGGTGCTGCCTTAGTTTTGGTTTCCAAGAGTATTATACATATCACATGGCCTGGATGTCAATTAGACCATCCCAAACATCTCTCCCAAATAGAAAAACTATTTAACATCATATTTTTTATTGAAGTAATAATAATCAAATGGCCACATAAGTAATTTTATTTATATTGATTATGATGTCATTGATCAATTTCACAGGTTCTAACAGACACAGTGACCTGTTTTTCTAACACTATTTTGTAACCCATTCTCCTTGGTGACTCTCTGAGAGGCATTGCCTGTCACATGTCTTTTCTATTATAATGTCTCAGTCCTGGTTCTCCCACAAAATTCTCCATCTTTTAGTTCTTGAACTACTCTATTCCCACCACTGTGTCCTGTGTCCAGTGTATTTTTCTCTGTGTAGAAAAAATATGACTTGTTACCTCTTTTCCTATTGCAATGTTGGTAGACACCTGTGTAGTTCCATTTCTACATTGGGATTTGGTGCAAAAGATGTTCACCTAGCTAAGCGAGAACTCTTGATGGAGTTTGGAGTCATTTAAGAAAATGGGCAGTGTTTGCCCATTTTCTAAAGAAAGAGTTATATTTTAAAAGAGTTTAAATTCTGAGTTTTCACTGTTCTGGTTTATTACAGAGGAGCCAGGAATCTTGAGTTCCTACAAGAATGCATCCAGTTTCTTTTGTTAGGGCTTCCGATTTCACGGCTCTGGTCATAGAAATTCTAAGTAGCCAAATTTGTTAAAATTGTAACAATCTGACCTCTGACAAAAAACAAGCCGATCTGTTACAGGTTAAATACAACTTGAGATCCACGCCCATTACTTTTTCTGAACTATTTACTTATATGTTTAAAGGTCACCAGTACACATTGGTGTTTCAACTTTCTGGGAATTTACTCACTGCTGGTAACTTCAATGAGGCCGCCCTGTTTTTCATTACTGGCTGGTATTTTTAAGTCTGTGAGTTCTGACCTTCTAACTTAGAAGTAGAACAAAATAGCTTGGTTTCAACATTCTGAATCATGGCAAGAGGTTTCCTATTCCCAAGACAACCATAGGAAGCGGATATGATGTTATCTCCTTCAGTAACGAACATTATACTAAAGACTCATATTTTTGCCACATTGGGTGTTAAGTTTTAATTAAAACATTGCTATATGTCTGTTTTGAACAGGATACAAGATAAAATTGTCTCTTTCAATAACTTGGTTTTATTCTCTCCTTTAGAAACTATTCTTTGGATGGAAGAATAAACAGTTATCATGTAATCAATAGTTTACATGGTAGGATCCATTGTGATTTCCATTTGCTTGGTTGGCTTTTCCATATTTTAAAACCCGTCATTATAAAAATGATTTTTTTTTTTGGTAATTAAAAAGAAACCTGCCAAATATTATCACAACTATAATCAATATTGTCAGGTTTTTTGTTGTTGTTGTTGTTAGTTTTGTTTTTCAAATGAGTTTTTTATCCTCAGTTGCTCTGGGCGAGAGTTTTGAGGAGGAAATTTGTCAAGACTCTAGTGCTTCTCATATTTTAATATGCATAGTGGTCACCTGGGATGTCATTAGAATGCAGATTGAGGTTCAGTAAGTTTGGAATGGAGCCTGAAATCCTGCATTAATCTTATAAACTCCCTGGTGATGTTACTTTTGCTGGTCTGATAACCACACTTTGAGTAGCAAGGCTCTGATCAGTGGTTTCAAACTTTAGCTCACATCAAAATCACCTGGAGGGCTTGTTAGAGTGCAGGTTGCTGCTTGCTCTCACCCCCAGTGTCTGACTGAGTAGGTCTGAGGTTGGGCTTAAGAATTTGTATTTCTAAACTTATTTGCAGGTGATGTTGATGCTCCTTCAAGGAACTTCACTGTGGCCGATGAGAAACCCTGTTAATCTGGTTCCCAAACCACATCAACATCCCTTGGGAGCTTGTTAGAAATATAGAAGCTGAAGCCCCACTCCAGACCCACTCAAGTAGAATTTGTGAAGCACCACTTAGACAGTCTCTTAGTGCCTCTAAATCAATGACTCTCAGCTTTAGCTGCCTGTCAAAATTAACCGTGAAGCATTTAAAAACCCTGATGCCCAGGCTGAATCTGAGAACCATTCCATTAGAATCTCTGGGGTTTGGGGCCAGGCTCCACTAGTTTCTAAAGCTCCCCCAAAGATTCCAATGTGCAGTCAAGTTTGAGAACTACATCATAGATGGAATTGGAAAATTGAGAGAGAGTAGTCTTGTTGTTTGCCAACAGAAGGAGGCTTGGAGTTATCATTTTCCCTCTTGCCACTTTATTAGACAATGTGTCATAAGCCACTGGGCCAAGAGGAAACGCCATGGGCCAAAGCATTAAATTGCTTTGATATGCTGGACTTTAGCAACCTGTATACACACTTTGCCTTTGTTGTTTGGCCTCACTTTGCTCTAGTTTTGTTACACACAGACTGGAGCTAACTGTTCCTAATACTCTGCCATCTCTGGGCTAAGATCTTAGAAATACAGCCTATGGGCATGTAGGTTATTTCCCCACTCTACTTTTATTCAAATCTGGTATATTCTCTTCCCTCTCAGGTTTTGATGGAAACAGAAAGTTCTCCTGCATGGATACTAGGTATCAGGATGCAGATAGAGCTAATTTAGAGAGAGAAACAGTACACAATTCTACAGATTTGAGAGGTGATTTATAGGATGGAGTAAATAGAATAAAATACTGTCCTCAAGCACATATTTGTTGTTTTCTCTAAAAGCGTAGATTTGTCTTGTGTGGACATGTGAGCTGTAATACTAGCTGTTATATTCCTGTCCTAATAGGCCAGCCAAGTATTACTAGTTGGTTGTTGATTTTGGAAAAAAAAAATCATATATTACTCACTTATGAAGAGGTGTTAGATTATTATCATTTCCAAGGGCTCTAAAGGGTACATTTAATTCTAGATAATGCTTCTATAATTTTATGTTCCAGGAAAAGGTTAGCTACATTTCAACATACAAACCTTAGGAATTCCTGCATGCATAAGAACCATGATCTATTTTGGCAAGAGAAGCATAGCTTATGAAGACATTGGAATTTATTCTAAACAACCTCCTCAGAGATGAGGGATACATTTAAAATGTTTTCTTCATTTGTACCCCTGTCAACTTTTTAGTTTCTTTAAATCTTTTGAATTCAACTTCTACCACCTGTCAGGCTAAAAATTCCCATATGTTTACCAACTCTTCTCCGAATTTGGAGATTCCTTTTACTCTTCGTACATTTCCTTCCCTAGTATGGCAGGACCTGTTAATCTCCCTCCCTGCCTGATTCCAGTCCACAGAGGAGGCTGCTCCCAGCATCTATTTCATGCACCTCTTTCATGATGTGGGTTGTCCCTGTTGGGAAGCTCTCTACCCTGTGCTTGCTTTTCTGTAGGCAGCAAGCACAAATACATGTAGAGTTCCAGATGTGGTTTGATTCATCCTCATTGAGGTTGAGAACAAAATCCCCACCATATAAACATTATTGAGAAAGTTATTGAATAAAACAAACTGTAAACCATGGTATTTTTATTACATGGAAAACCCAGAAAGGTCCTTAAAAGGGTCCTCCTTTTCTTTTCCATAAGTGTTAGTAAATGTTTCATAACTATGGGGGTAGAGATGAGAGGCTCAATTTGTAGCATTAGCTAATTTCGAGGGTATAAAAACTCCTATCATGGCTGATTCCAAGCTGTTGGGTAGAGACGTGCATAATAGACTCTTGCAAGTCAGTGGGAGTCAGACCAGACCCAGCACACCAAAATACTAGGTACCAAAACATGGGTGATATTTTGGGATTCTAGATCTTATTTTCCTTTCACTTTCAAATGACACACAGACTTATTAGTCAGAGGGTGTCTCAAAGATATATTTTCCCTGGCAGATGTTATCTCTTCTAGATCTCCTGCATGCTCTATGTTTCAGGAGGGTTTTAGAATCCTCTCTGGAATCTACAGCAAAATGTATTTTTTCATCTGGCCAGCACTCCAAAATTCCGGCAAAACTCTGTGGGTGAAACCCAAAGCAGCCCAGCTAGAAATGAATAGTATATTCAGGAATGAATGTGTAGAATCTAAATCATAAGTCATAGTACTGAGAATGTTTAGAACTGGTTTCAAAGTCATTTAATGTCATGTTTCTAAAAAAAAAAATCATTTCTTCTTAAGTCCACGTATATCCATGGCTATTAAAAATAAAAATGTGATAGCCTCCTAGATATGTTATGTTAGAATCACAAAATCTGTGAATATCTCCTCCAGTTGAGATTTACCAGTTTTTATAGCCTGTAATTTTGTCTTGAGATTTTTTTGTTTTAAATCCATCCAACCTTAAGATTCCAAAAAACTTGGGGAGGGATAGGGAGCAATGTGACAGATTTCCAACTGTGTCTCTGCCTCTCATTGAGAGTCTGATCTAAAGACTGATCAAGCTGCCCAAGGTCACCTGATATAACAGCAGGTGGGGGCAACGATTTCCTAGTTATAAAAACAAACATACTGCCACCCTTCTGGTTGGACTTCATATTAAAAAGTTGATGTGTGTTTTTAGAATATTTTATTTCATCCTTTGAATGGCAAAAGTCCTTTGGACAACCAATTTAGTAATTTGGAAGTAAAGCATTCTACTTAAAAAATGTTTTTTCTTATGTTCTAAGACAATGTTTATGGCTAGATAAATCTCTATCAATAACCCATACAAATACAATTGCATAGAAAACTAAACATATTAGCTATTATATGGAAATGATTGTATGTTTCTTAGGCTGACATTAAAATTGTCTCAAATTCTCTGGCCTCACGATAAATAGATTTCCTAGAGTAGGATAGTATGGAAGTCCTAGGATAGCAATAAAATATTAAGTAGCAAAATGAAAATATTCCCATTAATTTAATAGCATTGTTTGGATATCTCATGATACTTTGGGGACACCAACTATATGAGGTGAATATGTCCAGTTGTTCAAAGTAAATTTATTTTTTGGTTATATATTTTTTCAGAATAACAAAGAAGCAATATATGCATGCTGCTTCATGTAAGACCTAGATTTTGTCATTATTTTGTGTGTTGGTGTTAGAACATGTGAAATGTGAATTGCTGTAATTTTTACTAAAGGAAGCATAGGGTGAGGACACCCTCACAACTGAAGCTGTGGTAAATGCTTCCCTAAATGTTAAATTCCCATTATATGATAATTACATTAGTTACAATAGTCTTGCTACTAAGGGGGAAAATGATTAATTGGTGAGAAATATATTGTATAACGTAACTTTTTAACGATTATATTCAAATTCTGGCTAGTCTTGCCTTCACAGAGATGCCTTCTTTATCAGCGTAAGGATGGCAATTTCAATGTAGTATTTCAGGGGCAAATTGATGCCTCTAGGGTTGGCATTATTTCTTACTGAAACAGACATTCCTGCAATTTTCTCTTGATAGCTCAGTTTCCAATAACTTAAAAGTCACGTAATGTCTCTACATTTATATGTATGTGAATTGTTGGTGTCTTTCAGAGTTGGATAAACCGGACTTTGAATTCTAATGCTGTCACTTTCTCACTCACTGTTGACTTTGGGTAAATTATGGTCCATTTATAAACCTCAGTTTTTTATCTGGAAAACTGGAAAAATATTTGTTTTTTGGGTTTGTTGTGAGGATGATATGTGAAAACATAGGACATTTAACACAGTCCTGGCACTTAGCATATAATAAGGTGTATATGCATTGCGCACATAGGCATAAATACAGACATTCATATATGGGAACATAGATGTAGAGATAATCCTATAAGCACATGGAATTTAAGCCTTTTACAGAGTCCGTGTACAAACTGGCATTTTTCCCTAGGAATCTTTGAAGAGTTTTTATAGCCTAAATGTCATCAGAGATGATGTGAACTACAGAAAACAAGGGGGAGAATACATTAATTCTTTCATGACCAGAAAAGAATTTCTATTGCCTGTGAGAGGATGACAATATGTTATAGGACAGAGACTTTTATAAGATTGGTTCCAACAAACTTGTTTCATAGATTCTTAGGCAGAAGTGTCCAGTGATAACATGAGCTGTCTAAATAGAACAATAGAATGAGAACTGGAAGAGTGGTTGGTATCACCGAGTCCAACATCCTTATTTAAATAGGAGGAAACTGAAACCCAGAGAACTAGAAAAATGACATTTGAGGTTTCACACATTAAAACTGAGCACAGAATTATTTGCCTTTTCATACTGACAGTTCTACAGAACTCATTTCTTGTTAGAGCTTGCATGATCTCAACCCAAGAACATTTTGAAAACAGTGCAAATCATCCAACTCAGGGGCAAATGGAACAAGCTTCCTAAGAGGAAATATATAAATACTCAATTGGAAGCAGGGAAGCATGGCAGGAAAATATTCACTTTGTTTCACACGGCATACGTGGTGGTAGATTAATGTGTATGGATGTTGTGAGGGTAGGAACGATGTCTCATTCAGCTTTGAACCTTGGTTGATAGGAGGCACCTGTAAGTTTATACTGTGAAGCACCTAGAATACTGTAGGTTCCCAATTAACGTGTGAAGCAATTAGCATATGCTGGATAAATGTTTGTTGAATTCAATTTGGAGGTTGTAGTCATGCCAGGCCACTGAACATTTTGAGTTTTGTACTATTTTCACAAATTCTCTAATACGCAAGAAAAGGAGGGAAACAATGAATAGGGCAAGAAAAAAATTCTCTCATATCTGCCTTATTCCTTAAAGTAGAAGTTACATACAATTGCAGAGAATAGAAATAACAAAGGAATCACATTTGAAACATTAATTAAAAGAATTTATTTATGATGTGTTTGAGTTCAAGAGTTTTACTCTTGGCAAAATAAAACTTGTTTGAAAGCTAAGAGGTTTATTTTACACAAATGGGTTCAAATGCAATGACTTTCTACAGAGCAATCAGTTACCAGTAAGATTTTAGTGGATTAATATAAATGAATAAATATATTAATTTAAATGAATATAATAAATGAATATAATATAAATGAATACAAACTATATGGACCTGAATCTCCTAAATTCCAATATAATTCAAAATGAATGGAAAAGATACTTTTATGAATACTTCTGAATTTTTTTTAATAGACTCAAACAGTTTTGTAGCAGCCTGCTATGTAAAGGATCAAAAGTATATCTGAATTTGCATACCCTCCATCAAGCATTTACTCATGACTTTACACACCTTTCATTGAGAGCCTACAGTGTGCCAGGTACAGCAAACAATTGTCATTTAGGGACGGGACATCACTTCCCCTGAAGGGCTTTGAAAGTCAGAAATCCAAACTTAAAAAGTGGTCTTAATTTTTGCATCTTTATGTCTTTGTGTGGACATGACTGGCTATGGTATGCCAAGGTGCAAGAGTGACAAATTAGGTCAATTAGCCCTCATCTTGCAATGATGTTCTTTATCTTCCATCAGCTCTTTGGATAACTCTCTGATACATTTGCTGCACGTCCAAATACAAATACTTTTTTCTTATGGTTGTAATCGTAAGGTCTTCATGCTAAAGATAATGTATTTCATTTGTTTCATACATTATATAGGATTACAGTAGATGTGTCCTAGATTTTTATTGGCTTTGATTGAAGCTTAGCTTCTCATAAACTCTAATAATCCCTTGCAAAGGCATTGGCACCAATTGAAACAGTAGAAGCTGAGATTGCTGTTACTCTGAATCCTTCTAAGAATCCCAGATGTTTTTTTTTAATATTTTCTAGGTGTGCTGAGAAAGCTCAAGTGTTAGCAGAGTTGAGGCATGGCTCTTTCAGAAATTGGATTTTGAAAAACTAGGTTGATATTCTCAAAGGCTCCTGATACAAGAATATAGGCTTAACCTATTCTGTGATGGTGAAACCCTAGAAGTTACCAAGTCATCTTCAAAGGAATATATGTATGAATTAATTGTCTTAAGAAGGTAGACAATCTTTTATAATGCAAAGAATGAGAGTAAGTGGTTAAGTACTCCTGATACATTGGCCCGTACATTTATGAAGGAATCCATAATTCAGAACAACTTTAGACTTTGGGAAGCATTATGCATTACACATGTGAGCTCTTTATAAATTTTGTATAAGCTCATCTAAGCTAAATTTTCAGGTGAAATTTAGTAGATAGCTTGGTGGGTAGAAGGTGAGAAGCCTAGATCAAGGGGGAGAATAAGCATAAGAATAAGCATAAGAATAAGTAAAGAATAGAACTCCTTTCCCCTGCAAATTATTGTACTATAATCCATTGTGACACAGTGAGACACATGTACACACCATATTTACTTGTATAGCTGAAAACAAAAGTAATGATAATCATACTGATGGGATTCTTTTCGATAATCTCTATTCTATATAACATTTATAAAAACATCATATTCATTATAGGGATTTCACTAAAAGATAGTGATCATAAGCTACAGTTTGAAAAGTACTGAACTTGAAGATCAGATCCACCCTGGAAGCTGGTTGTGGGGACAAGGCTGGAGAAATGCGGGGGAAGGGCAAATGAGATGAGGGTACAGAGGCAATTAAGGAGGTACTTATTCTAACACACCAACCCCTTAGCTGCATGACCTGTGAGCGCCTCCTTAAATTTTGCATGCTGGTAACTCACTCCATGCCCTGCTCTCAGCCCTGAGGACCAGAAGGCCTTCTTTAATAGGGTTACATCCATTTCATTCTGCCAGAGGAACAGTATCAGAACCAGGAAGGTAAATGAGTCCAGAGAGGAAAATGCAGCCAAGATTTTAGGGCAAACAGCAGGTTGAAAGATCACCCAACAAATCGCAGTTTGCAGTAGAATACTCCGGAGAGCAGATCCAAGTTAGAAAAGTCCAAGCAAAGAGAAAAGCTACAAAAGCAAGAGCCTTAACCTAGGAAGGCTGGATCTTGCCAGCATCAGTGATCTTCTGGCTGCAATGAAACATTGCTATTCTGGAGGCAGTAGTGTGGTTGGGGATTATGTTTTGTTGCATGTGGCACAAAACCCTAACAACAGTGGCTTAAACTAATGGGGGCTTATTTTTGTCATGTAGTATTGCATCTAAAGGTACATAGTCCAAGGCTGGTATAGATGATTTGGGGACCCCACCAAGTACTCCTTGTTCCATTATCCTTAGCACGGACCTTCATCATCATAGATATAAGTTGACTGTCCTACCAGTAGCCTCACACATTCCAATTAGTACTGTACTAATAGGAGGATGAAGGAGAGGAAGAGGAGAAAGTAGCAAGGATGAAGGGGAAATGCTTTCTTAGAAAACCATCAGCTAAATTCATTTTGGGTCTTATTGGCCGTTCCTAGCTGCAAGTAAGGAGCGCCCCCCCCCCAGCTACGTACATTGTTGTTCCCCTTTCCCCATCACCAAATGGTGGAATTCTGTTAACAAACAAGCAAGAATGGATAGGTAACTAGTATTGTCTGCCATGTATAAAGAGGGACTAATCCCCAAATAACCAAACCTTACAGAATAGGTAATTGAGAACCCCCTCTAGTGGAGGCCGTAGGTGTTTGCATCCCATTTTACACCGGAGGGTACTGAGGTTCAGAGGGCAAGCAAAGGGCAGGGACAAGACAGAAACTCCAGTCTGTTTAACTCTGAAGCCAAGTTGGTGTTTTCTATTTTTTTTATTTTTTACTTTGCGATACTCTCTACAGCTGTCAGCACATGTCATTTCCTCTCCCTCATTGTTTTTATCTGCTGGCCTATTTGGACAAATTTTCTCAATAAGAGATCAAAAGCATCAATAAGTCTGTGACTCAGAAGAAGGCATAAGGTTAGGGAATATGAAATTCAACAGGTTAATGATTCCAGGCCTTAGATTCCGGAGAAAAAGGAAGCAAGAAAAAGAATATTACAGTTTTGCCTTCTTTCTGTAGTCTTAAGCAATCAGGTGTCTGGTTCAGAATATTTGGTGAAGTCCAGCGTCAACTGCTGGGCAGCAGAATTTCTTAAAATGTGGTCCATAGACCATGTTGATCAGAATCATCTTATCCCTTCTACAGAATGTAGTTGCTAGCTAAACATTCCTGCTACAGATCAGAACCTCTAGGGATGGGACCTGGGAATGTGAATTGTAATCTCCCCAGGTTAATTATCATGCACAATGCAGTTTGGGATCCATTGATGTTGAGTACTAACAACAGCATTTATCAAGCACCTAATTCGGCAAGCACTGAATCAGACACAGATACATATTGTTTAATCCCAACACCCTTACAAGATCCATTGTCGTCTTTTACTGTTGAGAAGTTCAGGCTCCTAGAGGTTTAAGTATCTTGTCAAACTCAACAGGCCAATTCTACCTGGGATTCCTTTCTGGAATTCCTTCCAGCCATCTTCCTTCATTCCTAGGCCCCAGACTCAATGAGGAAGGATAGTGGGGACATTTTATATTGTTTCTTTAATACCACTCGAGAGCCCACTTAAGCGGTGTTGCTGGGTCCATGAGAGTTGAGTGTGTAGTTAAGGAGAAAGACATAGACAAAGACTGTGGAGTTGTGAGTTGAAGAAAGAATCACAGATGGAAACAGCTCTCTCAAATGTCCATATTCTAACTTTGGGGTTACAGCAGGGCTTCTCAACTTGGCACTATTGACATTTTGGGCTGGGATAATTCATTGTTGTGGGGCTGTCTTGGGGAGTGTGTTTAACAGCATCTCTGGCCTCTACCTCCAAGATGTCAATAGCAACTTCCCCCTTCTCCACCAGCTGTGACACCTAAAAATGTCTCTAGACATTGCTAAATGACTCCTTGGGGGAAAACTGCCCCTGGTGGACAACCACTGGGTTGAAGTATAAACTCTGGTAAAATCCCACCCTGGTGGCTTCACTGATAGAGAATCCCACGTATGCCTGGAGACAGAGAACAAGGCCTTGTGCGGATGGGGGCAGGGCGAGAGAAGTGAGTTCAGGTCTGCTCGACTCCAGCCCTGAGAGTGCACGGTGGGCCCTCTTCATTTATTAGGGAGGGCTAACACTACGAAAGGGAGAGAAGGGCAGGAGAGCAGCAGATATACCAGTCTGCCCTGGAATCCAGGCTGAAACGGCAGGAAAAAGCAGCAGAAGACTCAGGAGAGAGCTCTCTCACTTGGCTTTGATATTGTCCTTTCTGGGAGTCACTTTTTTCGTTAACAGAATCATTTCCTCCGAGTTGGGAAAGCAGTAAATAATTAAGCTAATCTGTTTGTGAATGTGGTTCAAAGGAGCCCCCAGAAATCGTGGTCCTGTAATTCTAAAGCAGTGAAGCCAAGCACAAATGCAAACCCTCATCAGTGTAATGCACAGGATTACACTGTGGGGCTGGGGAAGGACTGACTTTAATTATTCATCCTCGACATCTGGAAGGTCAATTTGGCTTTTACAATTTGATTATATTTAGGATTAGAGTACACTTTGTTGTCAAATGTTTCTAAGACCATGATTAACTATTTAAGCACTGTGCAAATTGCTTAAATCCATGGCTGATAAGTATATTGACTTGGGGACAATGGCTACAAATGGGTCCATATTTCTCACATGTTCTTTCTGCCCAAACTGAGTTTTCACAGTTTCCTTTCTTTTTCACTCATTTATTTATTTTACCTTTTTTTTTTTTCTTTCTTCAATCCTTCACTTCCCACTGTCTTTGTTCTCATTGCTTTTCCACATTCACTTTTGCTGTGCCTCATTAGGGATTCTCTGTGACCTGGGGGTTCCTAACCATTGGTCTGTGGAGCCCTAGCAGTTCATGGGAGACGTTCCCTGGGGTCTGTGTTACCCTTTAAATCATGCGTCACATTTTGTGTGGATGAACCTGCTTTTGTAGGTATAGTGGGTCCTTAGATCCCCTCAGATTCCCAAAGGGACCTTCACCTGAGTGATGAGAGTCACCAAGGAGCATTTGCTCTAGACGTTCAGCATAGAAAGGGGAGGGCCTGTGCACCAGAGTACCTGCTGTTTGGCAGGTTCATTGCCCTGTTCCCTCATTTAACCCATACAGCCTCTGTATAATATAGGTATTTTAATTTTCATAGATAGCTGAGGACATGAAGATTTAAGTAATTACCAAGAGAATCCAACTTTCAAAGTATCTTGGTGGTCAGAATTTAAGTGCCTCTCTTCAAGACTGACTCAAAAGCCTCTTTTTTTTATTTTTTATTTTGGCATATTATGTGGGTATAGATTTTAAGGTTTCAATAAATGCCCTTTCCCCCCTCCCCCCACAAGTCTGAGTTTCCAGCATGACCATCCTCCAGATGGTGCACATCTCACTCATTATGTATGTATATACCCGCCCCCTCCCCCCTCCCACCTGCCCTATACCCTATTACTGTAGTACCTATGTGTCCACTTAGGCTACTCAGTTAATACCAGTTTGCTGGTGAGTATATGTGGTGCTTGTTTTTCCATTCAGAAAAAAGCCTCTTTCTTCAACTTAAGGTTGAGCAATTGATAACGAGGCCAAAGTAGAGAGGGAGGGGGGAGGACTCATTCCCATGTTATCCCTTCAAGAAATGGTAAAACAGAACTCAAGTGTACTGTGGCCAGTTTCCTAGAAAGATGAGTAGAACAGGGATAATCTGCAATGTATTAATGTGATATTTTAATAGCCTACACTATAAATAAGTCCATGCCTTCTGACTGCTATGCTAGCACAAAGTGCTGTGCTAACATAAAAGGTTGATTACAATAGTAATTAGAAGAAAGAATTTGTAATTCAGGATTTGTTGAAAATTCAGTTTTTAACATTTTAATATAAAATGTATTAAGCAAACTCTTAAAAATATTTATTGCCAACTAACTATCCCCAGTACCAATTAATGGAAGATTTTAAAATAGTGAAACTTAAAGTTATATTTTCACACAACAATCTGATTTATATTGCCCAATCCTGTCTGCCATGAACAAAAAGTTTATTAGAATGTGTCACTGTTCACCATTAATTATTTTTAGTAAAGGAAAAGACCCACCAGTACTGTTCTTATTTTTGAAAATCTTTCAGTCATAATTTGTTCCCCTATTCACTTAATATTATGTGTCAAACATTTCTCCATGTTTCTATATTTTCTGTGTTGCTATATAGTCATCAGATTGTTGTTTTAATGCCTACATAGCATTCCATCATGTTGCCTTACAATTATTTACTTAAAAACTATCTTATTGTAGGCCATTTTAGTTCTGAATGTTGACATTTTAAATGAAGTTGAAAGAAACCTCCTTATGTATTTTTTCTTCTATAGAACCATTTTATTCTAGGATAATAGATGGTTAAATGTATCTTGAATTTTGATTGATGAAGTCTTATCAGATTTTTAAAATGTTCTTTTAATAATTATCAAAAGACTTAGAATTTTGTGTAGACTTTGATCCAGCAATTCTACTTTTAGGAATTTATTGAAAACTAGTAACTTTACCTGTGTGTTGAGAGTAATAATAACCATCCTTATACTTCTGTGTACGCATTCTGGGAGTAAAATAGGAACCATCTAAAAGTCATGTAACAAATGATTGGTTAAATAATTATGGAGCAATTGAAACATTTACATTCTGCTTAAAATTATTTTATAGACAAGTAATAGTAACAGTAGACAGTAATAGAATAACAACTATTAATATTTATTAAGCACTTAGTATGTGTCGCGTATTAATATTATGGTAAGCTCTTCATACCCTGTACATTGTCTTATTTAACACTCACAGCCCTGAAAGGATCATTCATTCATTCATTCATTCATTTATTCATTTGACAAATATTAAGTGCCTATTACATGTTTGGTATTTTCCTTAATACTAGAGATACAATGCTGAATACCATAAAGTCTTACAATCATGCTTTTAAGGAGTTTGTGGATGGTGGAGCAGATAGACATTAATTCCATCCTGCGAGAGGAGGAAAGAGGGAAGGAAGGAATGTAGGAGCCTTTGTTTTCCTGCTTGACCCTCAGTGCTTGCAGGGCAAAGTGGGCATTTCTTGCATCTCTAGAAGGTTGGGGAGGGGCCCATTAAACCTCATAGATGGGGGCGCTGTGTACCTTATTGTTAAGTGCCTGAGGCTCTAGAGATAATTCCCTGGGTTCAAGATCTGGCTGCAACACTTATCAGCAGACTTTGGCAAATCGCTTCTAGTCCCAATTTCTTCAGGTAAAAAATGGGATTAATAAAAGCTTCTACTTTTAAAGTTATGAAAATTAAATTAATCATTTAAGGTATGGAATGCAGTGCTCCATAAAGTTAACTTTTACTATTACTAGCTACACTAGTGATACTGTGATTGAAATCTGAAAGTTTTCCTGACTCTACCACATATCATTTTTTTTATCTTATTGCCAATTACTTTTCTGTTAAAGGCAGAACTAGTGCAAAAACAGCTGTTGGGGGAGGTGTGTGTGTGTATGTGTGTATGCATTTTTACTCAGATGTATTGAATAATATAAAGTCTCGGATAGTACTGAACCTTACATATACATACTGTTTTTTCCTGTATATACATACATACATACATACATACATACATACATACATATAATTTGTAAATTAGGCACAGTAAGAAATTAACAATAACTAATAATACAATAGAGCAAATTATAACAATATACTGTACTAAAAGTTATGTGAATGTGATCTCTCTCTCTCTCTCTCAAAAGAAAATCTCTTGTACTATATTTACCTATTTTCAGATGGTGCCCAGGTAGCTGAAACTGTGAAAAGGGAAACCTTGATAATAGGGTACTATTATACTGAAAATGTGAAAACTAGATACAATTTCATTAAAGAGAGCTGCTGTTTCTGGAGTGAGACGTAGGGTAGAAATCTTTGTAAAAGATTTTACATAAGGGTAGAAAGAAATAAGGGTAGAAATCTTTGTAAAACATAAATGTCCTGAATTTCAATATCATGTGGCAGGCTGCTGAGGAGGAAATGAGGAATGGGGGGGTGTTTAGTAACTAGTTCTCCAGTTATCAGTTCTAATTCTCCTTTGAAGAGAAAGGAGATATTAGATAATTCTTTCTTCATCTGTAAAAGGAATATGTCAGAAGAAATCTGTAGGCATTCGCCACTCCAGAATTTTATGATTTTAGTATTGTAACTTGCATAATTATTTTAATGACGAAGATATAATTTTCTAAAAGAATTGTTAAATATATTAAAATTATCCTATAGATAAAAATTGAAGCTTTCATATTCTGCAACATCACTGGTACTTTTGAGACATAACTGGAACAGTTGTCTACTGTCATTCTTGCTGGGACCCATAATCTCCTATAAATGTCAACATCAGTTTCCAGAAAAGGCAGAGCTGACAAGTCCACATTAGGCTACCAGGAGAAACTTCCAAGTTACCCTCTTGTCACCTGTGCCCCAAAGATAAACACTGTAAACTATTATAGCATTCAATTTAGATAGCCTCTCAGGTAACAACAGCTCTGATGATGAAAAAGATAATGACTTTTCATTGTCTGCAATCTTTTATCTGGGAGAATGTTAAAAGGATTTTTTATGGGGGGAGGAAATCTATCCAGATATTTAATCAGTTTTATGATTAGAAACTGTACATAACAGTTTTAAAAAATTGAGATATAATTCACATACCATAAAATGAACCCTTTTAAGTGTACAAGTCAATGGTGTTTTTAATTTTTAAATGAGATCATTTAAAATGGGTCTGGCACAAAGTAGTCACTTCATAAATATTAACCTTCTTTTCCTACGTTGATAGGAACCTGAAACAAATAAAATGAAGACACAGAAGGCATTTGGGTGGGTCAGTTCTGCTCTGTCCCCCAGTGGTGTGCAGGAGCCCTCTCAAGAGAGCCAATTGTCTGCATCTCTTCCTAACTCTGTATTGACCGAGGCCACATTGGTGGCTTGAAATGGGCCATGATGGAAATATTTACATCATGGAAACTAACAAATGCTACAAAACCAGGGCTTTATTATTGAGAGCCTGTTGTTAAGCATGTACCAGAACACCACTGCTAATGTGTATCACTTTCTTCAAGAGTAAGTTTCCTCATTATTCAGGGCCACATTAGGTGCCTCATCTCTTTGTCATAGCCAACAAATGTAACTGAGTCCTCATCAGTTGGAAATAGGAAATTTCAACTGGATAAATACTATATTCATAACTAACAAATTAATTTCCACGTGACTTTTTTGGAGGGGTTGGTTTTAAAAAATATTTTTTAAAATTGTGATAAAAATACATAACA
This sequence comes from Microcebus murinus, assembly GCF_040939455.1. Classification (NCBI taxonomy): domain Eukaryota; kingdom Metazoa; phylum Chordata; class Mammalia; order Primates; family Cheirogaleidae; genus Microcebus; species Microcebus murinus. Next base: position 33,418,158 of record NC_134112.1, read on the forward strand.
TGAAATTTACTATCTTAACCATTTTTAAGTATACATTTCAGTAGTATCACATGGCTTGTGTGATAGATGAGCTTGATTCTGTGAAATGTCTAAATAATTTTTTAATTTCATTTGCAAAGGGATGGTTAAATTCCAGTGTGGTCAGGCTTGTGCTATCAGTTAGTTTTTGGCTGATTTATTTCTGAGTAGTCTTTCAGAGTCCCTTTGCAATCAATTTCATATCAGGCTAGCTCTAGGGAATTTGGTAGCCAGGCAGCCTGAACCTCCTTCCTTTGAACATCATCGTTATGTGATTCAGGTTTCATGACTCCTGCCATCTCTCTGGCTCGTAGATCCGAATTGCATATTTCTAGGAAAGGACTGGAATTCACCGTGCTTAGGTCTGTAAGACACAGCTGCATTGTTCTCATGCTGGCTCCTGTGGTGTTGGTTTGGAAGGATGTGCTGGTAGGGGCAGCATTCCAGACCTGCTCCTCCGTGTAGAGAGATGCTGGCCAGTTAAAGCATCCAGTGTCTCTAGTACAATGCAATTTTCATATCAGAGGATAAACAGTGACTTTAAAGAAATAATTGAGATAGTTGGCATTTAGTTAAGAATCTCTAGAATATTACAACATAGTATAGATAAAATTAACAAAACTTCTGTCATCTTGAAAAGGGAGTTACTATAATTCACTGGTACTGTATCTGGTTAAAATTTTAGTAGTGTAATTATAAACCTAATTTCTTGGATTTAAACAGGAATTTGTTTTATTATAGTTTCTGGTGTGAGTTAAACATTAATGAATGTACTCTCGGATTGTTCAAATGAGAAAAAGTTTTCAGATAATCTTCAGCGCACTTAAAGTAGACAAACTGGGATAGAAACAGTTGAAGTGAATAATTTCCAGGCACACAACAATTTACAATGAGTTCTAGAGTCTTCTCCAGGCCTTGTGTAGGCATTTTCCTAAGAGGCAATTAGAGTATAGGAGACAGAGTGTAGAATCTGGCATCGAGGTTTGGAATGTGAGTCACGTCTACCATTTTTTTACAGTATTTACTAGCTATGTGATCTTGGGCTTGTCATTTAAAACTATCTGAGCCTCAATTTCCTGTTCATAAAACATAAGGTCTATTTGACAGAGTTGTTTTGAAAATTAAGTTAAATTACATCTGTGAATATTCTAGTAAACTATATTTGTATAAATGTAAAGTATTAATACTTTTATTTAGTTTTCAGTTATAGGTTATCTTCTTCATGTGTAATCAATACACATATCCAATGTTTGTTTATTACTTCCTCAACCATTTTTTTAGCTCTGTGTGGCAGATACTGTGCCCGGCTATTGGGATACCAAGATCTTTCTAAAATAATCTCTGCTCTCAAGTAGCTAAACACAAAGCTATTTGTTATTTAATCTGAGTAGTTATCAGTAGTATGTATGTTATAAAGCCATGCCTAAAAAAGTACTAAGAAAAAAATCTAGGAATACCAGGCTTTTGTACACAATCTTCATATTCAATGGGCTCTATAGGTTATACAATCCTTACAATGAAGAGTAGTGGGCTTGGGAGCATGGCCTCTCCCGGAAGGACATTTCTGGAGGAGGGCTCTTTGCCACATTTTGTTTGGGTAACTGTATTTTCATTCTTTTTTTTTTTTTTTTTTTTTTTTTTTTTGAGACAGTCTCACTTTGTTGCCCAGGCTAGAGTGAGTGCCGTGGGGTCAGCCTGGCTCACAGCAACCTCAATCTCCGGGGCTCAGCGATCCTACTGCCTCAGCCTCCCGAGTAGCTGGGACTACAGGCATACGCCACCATGCCCGGCTAATTTTTTTTTTTTGTATATATATTTTTAGTTGGTCAATTAATTTATTTCTATTTTTGGTAGAGACGGGGTCTCGCTCAGGCTGGTTTCAAACTCCTGACCTTGAGCAATCCGCCCAACTCGGCCTCCCAGAGTGCTAGGATTACAGGCGTGAGCCACCACGCCCGGCCTGTATTTTCATTCTTGACTGTACATCTTCTGTATAATGGATTCAGATTTTAGGTTACCAGAAAACATGCTTGTTTCTTTTGAAAACACAGATGTTTCTTTTTATGACTACAAATATAACCCATTGAAATGGACACTGTGATATGCCACCAGATCTCTTTGCAAGATTTAAAGACTTATTCCTCTAGCTGATTGGAGTGCCACAAAGTACCAAAAGCTGGGTAGCTAAAATTGTAGAAATTTATTCTTAATTCTGGGACTTAGAAGTCCAAAGTCAAGGTGCTGGGAGGGCCATGCTCCCTTGAAAACCTTCAGACACAAGGATCCTTCCTTGGTTTCCCAGCTTCTGGTAGCCCCAAGTGTTCCTTGGCTTGTGGTAGCATCAGTCCAGTCTCTGCCTCCATCTTCACACACCACATCAAGGTTTGGAATGTGGGTCACTCCTCCTCCTCTCTTCTGTGTCTCAGTTTTCATATCTGTGTCTAAATTTTTCTCCTCTTACCTAAAAGATACCAGTCATACTGGATTAGGGCCTACCCTGATTCTGTGTAGCTTTATCTTGAATACATTTGCAAAGACACAACTTCCAAATTAGGTTACATTCACAAGAACCAGGGCTTAGGACTTGAATGTATCTTTTGGCAGGGGGTGGGAGGACATAATGCCGTCTATAACATCCTGATTAGTATTTATATTATCTGTATAAACAACATACTTTCTTTTGATGACTTTCAATAACGACTCAGAAAAATTCTGTTTTGCATAATCATTTTCTTCTTCTTGAATATATAGTCAAGGGGGAAGGCAATGGGCTTATGCCTGCCTGGCTTACAAAACATCTTAGAAAGTAATAGTTTTAATAGAATTCGCTAAGCAGAGTACAAACAGAATATGTTTTCTGTTCTAAGGACAGAACATATCTCGAGCCCTCTGCAATTTTGCATCTCACTCAAGAGTGTAAATCCACTGATTTTTTTGTTTTTTGAAAGAATATTTGGGAGGAATATAAATGCCCTTATTGTGACTAAATGTTACAAGGCACATTCTGGAGCTATTTCATAGTGTGGTACTTTGAACTGTAGCATACAAAAACAAGTGTCAGTGCCAAGAGGCTACCCCCCAGAGTGACATTTGATATTGAGGAGGATGAGTTAAAGCTACCACCAAACTAGCCACAGCAGAAGTTTCCATTGGAAGGGTCACAGGAGCCCCTTGCATCTTGTCCCTTTTCTTAGACAATGTCCCCACTGTGCTTTCTGGAACTTGGTTGTCAGTGAAGCCTGTGATATCTAGCTTACAGTGCTGCCGTGTAATCCTTCCTCTTTTCTCTTTGCTTTTTTTTCCTCTACAAAAAGTGGCAATGAAGACATCTATTGAGAGAGAAAATGACATAAACTATTGCAAATGAAAATCAGTTAATGAATAAGACAAGCTGATCTGGAAACCAAAGGATGATATTGTGTGTCAGATGAAGTCTTATGAAAAATAAAGCTTTATGTTTTTGTTTTATATTTTGTCTGCCTTTTAGAGCATACAGTAGTGTACTCCCTGTATTTGATGAAAATATAAATTATTTTATAAAAACTGAATAAGAGACATAAAGGAAGAACTTCTAAATCTGAAATTGTCTAAGATATAATGAAATGCACTGAGCTTTGAAATAATGAGCTAAATAGAGATTGTTGTTAGTATATGATTTTGTCATAGTGGTAACTAATAGTGACAGGAAAGGCAAGAACTCAATCTTTTTATTTAAAATTTTTTTTTTGAGACAGGGTTTCACTGTGTTGCTTAGGCTCAATTACACTGATGTGATCACAGCTCACTGTAACATAGAACTCAAGGGTTCAAGTGATCCTCCTGCCTCAGCCTCCTGAGTAGCTGGGTCTACAGGTACATGACACTCTGGCTAATATTTTTAGTAGAGATGAGATCTTGCTTTTTTGCCTGGGCTGGTCTTGAACTCCTGGCCTCAAGCGAACCTCCTACCACAGCATCCCAGAGTACTAGGATTACAGGTGTAAACCACTGTACCAAGCCCAAGAACTTAATCTTTAAATGTGCCCAATGGTTATTTATAAAACTTAGAATATCCTCTGATATGTCAAGAGAATATATGTATTCTAGACAAGGCATTGATGATATGAATTGACAACTTTGAATTATAATTTGGTGTGATATTTTTAATCAAGAAAAGACATTTTAGCAGAAACAACTGGCTCTTGGTACACAAATACTCGAGCCCCATTGTAATACCTCAAGTGCAAAAGAATAAAAAAACATATGGATTACATCTTCCTTCAAATATCCCAGTCCCCTCAAATAAGGAAAATATGTACTTGACAAAATGATTGAGTATATTTTAAATTACTAACACAAAATCTGGTTGATTTAGCTGTTCCAAATGGATTTCTTCTATTTCTGGAGGGTTTTTCCTGGCATTTATATACTATAAAAAATTATCTATTTTAAATGAAGCATAATAAGTGTTATTTTATGTTGCATAAAGAAACTCAAATGTCTTGTTTCATTCCATTCCTTTTGATGCTATGTGTGATAAAACTAAAAGAAATAGAAATAGCTTAAGGATTTGGGCATTTTAACTAATATTTTATCCCTATTAGTAAATTTATCAATTCCTCGTCTTTATCAAAGACCACTTATCTTAGATAAATATATCTCTTGCCTGATAATGCTACTTCAGCTTCAGTTACTTTTCTCAAGTTACATCTGCTTGGAACCAGTTTTTTTTCTTTCATGTCTTCCTTTGGTCTTCCAGTTTAAAAAGCATTCTCTATTCTATTATTCAAACACTTCCTAAAATATTCATATAACTTCCTCCAATAAAGCTTTTAAAAGTGACTTAGATGACACTTTCATAGGCAATATCAAGATAGCATTCCACTATACACGAATTTAAGACTTGCCAGGGAGAGAACTCATGGTTCACTCCTTAATTCAAAACTTGTCATCTGAAGTCTTAGAAGCTGTGAAGCAATTTAAAGAAATTGTATCACCTTTCTAGTTGGTCAAACATCGTATGAGTGAACTCCTAGCTCCAGACAATGACAAGTTTGGGTTTAGAGCAGCATTTTGCCCAAAGGCAACAAACATTTAAATCCTGCAGTTTTGGTTATTAGCAAGTTTGGGGGCAGCAGAGATTTAGATCTGGAGTCTGTGAGGAGCCTGGCACATCAGCACCTTTTGAATGCTTTGTTATGGAGGAATAGAAATTCCTTTCCTGGTAGTGGCTGAGGAAGGGTAGTCATAGGAGCGCCTGTTATTAAAGCCAAAGGCATAGTCGACCTAGGTCAATGTGCCATAGTTGGGCCACATTGTCTCTTTAGAAACCACAGATTCAAAAACAAACAGGAAAAACAGACAAATATACTTCATTTAATACACACATTAAGGCTTAACAACAGGCAAATATTGCTATGGTCAAGTGCTAGGGATTTCTACAAAACGTTTAGGAATCATTAACCAGAAACTCAACCTTTTAGATGTATATATTTCCATAAGAAATAAACCCAACTGGGGAGGAGGGGATGGGTATACACATACTAGTGAGTGTGATGCACACCGTCTGGGGGAATGGACACGCTTGAAGCTCTGACTTGAGGGGGGAGGGGAGACAAGGGCAATGTATGTAACCTTAACGTTTGTACTCCCATAATATTCCGAAATAAAAAAAAAAAAGAAATAAACCCAACCTACCAGGCAATGTTATCTGAATTCTTTTCTGCATAAAAACATACATAAAGATCATCTTACATTAATTGGCTTAATTTAATTTCTGATGAAATGCCATTCCAAATCTTACTTGGCAGAATCGTAAGCAATATTTTTTATGATTAACATAGAAATATATTAGATTTTCCCTTAATCCATAAAAGATTTCATTTTGCTGGTGAGAAGTAGAAGTAATACAAAAAGTAATGGCATTTATTAAAATGTCAAGCTTATTACTAATTATCCTTCACAGTATTTGTAGTTGATAAATTTTCTAATTTTTAAGCCGAATAAGCTTTCATGTCCTAGGTTTAGTTACTTGTTCTATCAACTACCTGCTGATTGCTAAGCTTAAGCACCCAGTCCAACCTTGCAAAAAATTTTCCAAAATTGAATTATTATTTTTAAAAAAAGAATTAGGTTAATAAGTATTTCAACATGACTATTTTTTTTACATTTTTATTTTTTTCCTTTTTTTTAATTTCAGCATATTATGGGGGTATACATTTTAAGATTTCAAATAATGCCCTTGCCCCCACAAGTCTGAGCTTCAAGCGTGACCATCCCCCAGATGGTTCACATCTCACTCATTATGTGTATATATACCTGTCCCCTCCCACTTGCCCAATACCCAATTAATGTAGTTCCTATGTGTCCACTTAGGTGTTGATCAGTTAATACCAATTTGCTGGTGAGTATATGTGGTGCTTGTTTTTCCATTCTTGGGATACTTCACTTAGTAGTATGGATTCCAGCTCTATCCAGGAAAATACAAGATGTGCTATATCACTGTTATTTCTTAGAGCTGAATAGTACGCCATGGTATACATATACCACATTTTATTAATCCACTCATGAATTGATGGGCACTTGGGTTATTTCCACAGCTTTGCAATTGTGAATTGTGCTGCTATAAACATTTGAGTGCAGATGTCTCTTTTGTAGAGTGTCATTTGATCTTTTGAGTAGATGCCCAGTAATGGGATTGCTGGATCAAATGGTAGATCTACTTGTATGGCTTTAAGGTATCTCCATAGGGCTTTCCATAGAGGTTGGACTAGTTCGCAGTCCCACCAGCAGTGTTAGGAGTGTTCCTATCTCTTCGCATCCATGCCAACATCTATTGTTTTGGGGCTTTTTGATAAAGGCCATTTTTTACTGGAAATAAGTGATAGAAATCATACCATGTATCTTCTCAGATCACAGTGGAATAAAAGTAGAAATCAAGATGGAAATAAAAAAATTATTTGAACATAATGACAACAGAGAGACAAGTTATCAAATCCTCTGGGACACAGCTAAAGCAGTACTGAGAGGAAAGTTTATTTCCATAAATGTTTATAACCAAAAGTCAAAAATATCACAAATAGATAATCTAATGAATCTACTCAAAGAGCTGGAAAAAGAACAGACCAACCCCAAACCCAGCAGCAGAAGTGAAATTAACAAGATCAAATGAGAACTAAATGAAATTGACAACAGAGAAGCTATACAGAATATTAATAAAACAAAAAGTTGGCTCTTCGAAAAAATAAAATTGACATGCCTTTGGCTAGACTAACGAAAAGCAGAAAAGAGAAATCTCTAATAAGCTCCATCAGGAACAAAAAAGGAGATATCTCAACTGATCCCAAGGAGATACAAGATATAATTTACAAATACTACAAAAACCTTTATGCATACAAACAGGAAAATGAGATAATGGACAAATTTCTAGAAACAGCCTCAACATGACTATTTCTGAACTACTTAATCATTGCCCCCATGATATTTATACTATATTGGATAAGCTAATAAATACGTTCTACATTTAAATTTAGTAAGAATAATCAAATACAACTTCTAACAAAAATAGTCATTGTTATTTACATGAAAATAACCATCAGTGATCAGATAAATATTTTCCTTTTTATTCATCCTCACGTTTATAAACGCAAAACCTTAAGAGGTTCTAGCTTTACCCGAAAGTCAGATTTTTTCTGACTTGGACAGCAACTAGGAATTTGCTTCAGAGTAGTGAGAAAATGAAGTTCGGTGCTCAAAGACCACGGACTGGAAGCACAGAACAGAGGGAGTGAGTGCACATATGAGAGAGGAGGTGGCCCCATGCTGGATGTCTCAAGTGGTGAGATAAACTTTGGAACAATACCCAGCATGTTAACATTTGGATCTGTGCCTTGGATTAGAAGGAAGTTCAGGCTTTCTCCTGAAACTCCCTCCCCAGGCTTTTGCTGTATATGTGCTGTGGGGGAAGGAAAGGGAAGAGGCTGGCTCTAGGTCCTTGGCTCTGGTCTGCACTGCCTTTGCCATATGATCACACTTATTAGTGAGAATACACGATGTGTGTGAATCCATTCGAGATACTTAGGATAATGATCTCCAGTTCCATCCAACTTGCTGCAAATGATATTATTTCTTTCCTTATGATGGCTGAGTGTAGTACTCCATGATATGTAGGCGTGTGTATATATATGTACACACACCATGAAACATTAAGGGGGTAGAAAAGTATTTGTTACATGGATATACTCTATACTGCACTCTGTTTATCACATGGATACACTCTATGATGTGCTGTGTATACACACACCCCTCATATTTTCTTTACCCACTCATGTATTGATGGACACTTAAGTTGATATCATATATTTGCAATTTTGAATTGTGCTGTGATAAACACTAAAGTGCATGTGTCTTTTTCATAAAATGATTTCTTTTCCTTTGAGTAGATACCCAGAAGTGAGGTTGCTGGATCAAATGGTAGGTCTACTTTAGGCTCTTTCAAAAATCTCCATACTGTTTACATAGAGGTTGTACTAACTTGCAGTCCTACCAACAGTGTACGAGCATACCTTTTTCTTCACATCCACACTAGCATCTTTTTTTTTTTAACTTAATTTTTAATAATGGCCATTCTGACAGAAGAAAGGCAATATCTAATTATGGTTTTAATTTGCATTCCCCTGATGATTGGGGATATCAAACATTTTTTCATATGTTCGTTGGTCATTCATTTATCTTTGTTTTTTGAGACAGTCTCACTCTGTTGCATGGGCTAGAGTGCCATGGTGCCAGGCTAACTCACAGTAACCTCAGACTCCTGGGCTCAAGCAATCCTGCTGCCTCAGCCTCCAGAGTAGCTGGGACTACAGGCATGTGCCACCATGCCCAGCTAATTTTTTTCTATTTTTTAGTAGAGATGGGGTCTCACTCTTGCTCAGGCTGGTCTTGAACTCCTGATCTTGAGCGATGCTCCTGCCTCAGCTTCCCAGAGTGCTAGAATTATAGGCATGAGCCACTATGCCCAGCGTGTCTATCTTTTTTTGAAAAAATTCTGTTCATGACTTTTACCCACTTTGTTCTTTGTAGATTTTGGAAATCAGTCCTTTGTTGAATGTGTAGTTTGTGAATACTTTCTCCTATCTGCCATTCTGTTGGCTGTTACTCTATTATTTCCCATATTGTGCAGAAGCTTTTTAATTGAGTCCAATTTATTTTTATTGCTGTATTTGCCATTGAGGTCTTAATCATATACGCCTATGTCTAGAAGAGTTTTTCCTAGGTTTTATCCTAAAGTTTTTATGATTTTATGCCTGACATTTAAGACATTAATCCACCTAGAATGATGGTATATGGCAAGAGATATGGGTCCTGTTTCATTTTTCTGCATGTGGCTATCTAATTTTCCCAGCTCCATTTACTTGAATGGACATCCTTACCCCAGTGTATGTTTTGTCTGCTTCATTAAAGATAAGTTGGTTGTAGCTAAATGGTTTCATTTCTGGGTTTTCTGTTCTGTTCCATTGGTCTGTGTCTCTACTTTTATACCACTACCATGCTATTTTGGTTACTATAGCTTTTAGTATAATTTGAAGTCAAGTAATGTTATGCCTCCAGATTTGTTCTTTTTGCTTAGGACTGCTTTGTCTATTTGGGCTCTTTTTTGGTTCCAAATGAAGCTTAGGGTTATTTTTTTCTACATCTTTGATACATGATGTTGGTATTCTGATGGAAATTGGATTGAACTTGTAAATCACTTTGGGCAGAATGGTCATTTTAACAATGTTGGTTCTACCAAGCCATGAGCATGGAATGCTTATCCATTTGTGTCATCTATGATTTCTTTATCAGTGTTTTGTAGTTCTCCTTGTAGAGATCTTTTACCTCTCTGGTTAATTATATTCCTAAGTATTTTCTTTATAGCTATTGTAAATGGTATTGAGTCCTTGATTTGACTCTCATCTTGACTGTTATTAGTATATACAAATGCTACTGATTTGTGTACATTGATTTTGTAACCTGAGACTTAGCTGAATTTATCAATTCTAGGAGTCTTTTGGTTTAATCTTTAGAATTTTCTACATACAGAATCATATTCTCAGCAAATGGGGATCATTTGACCTCCTCTTCCTGATTTGGGTGCACTTTATTTTCTTCTCTTGGCTAATTGCTCAGGCTAGTACTTCCAATACTATATTGAATAGAAGTGGTGAAAGTGGGCATGCTTGTCTTATTCCAGTTGTTAGGGGAAATGCTTTCAACTTTTCCCCATTGAATAAGATATTGACTGCGGGTTTGTTATATATAGCTTTTATAATTTTGAGTTATGTTCCTTCTGTGCCTAGAGTGTTGAGAGGGTTTTCACTATGAAAGGGTACTGGATTTTATCAATGCTTGTTCTACATCAATGGAGATGATTATATGGTTTTTGTTTTGCTTCTGTTTATGTGGTGAATTACATTCATTGATTTACATATGTTGAACCATCCTTGTATCCCTGGGTTGAAACTCAGTTGATCATGGGATTATCTTTTTGATGTCCTGCTGAATTTGGTTTGTGAGTATCTTGTTGAGGATTTTTCATCAATGTTCATAAAGAATAGTTATGTCCTTTCCTGGCTTTGGTATCAAAGAATGAGTTAGTACTTCCTATTTCTTGGTGTTATGGAATAATTTCTGTAGGGATAGGTACCATTTCTTCTTGGTAGGTCTGGTTGAATTTCGTTGTGAATCCATCTGCTCCAGAGATTTTTTTTTAGGTGGGAGATTTTTTATTACTGCCTCAAGTTTGCTGCCTGTCATTGGTCTGTTCAGGATTTCTATTTCTTCCTGATTAAGTCTTGGGGGGTTGTGAATTTCAAGGCATTTATCAATTCCTTCTAGGTTTTCTAGTTGGTGTGCATAGAGATTTTTGTAGTATTCATGGATGTTTTATATTTCTGGGGTATCAGTTGTAATGTCTCCTTCATTTCTGATTGAGGTTATTTGGATCTTTTCTCATTATGGTCAATTAGGGTAGTGGTTTATTGATATTTTTTTATCTTTTCAAAGAGTCAACTTTTTGTTTTGCTGATCTTTAGTTGTTGGGTTTTTTTTTTGTTTGTTTGTTTCTATTTCATTTAGTTTTGCTATTCACTGTATTTCTTCTGCTGGCTTTGGGTTTGATAAGTTTTGCGTTCCTTGAGGTGTACCATCAGGTTGGTAATTTAGGATCTTTCTGTCTCTTTGATGTAGGCATTTAATGCTATGAATTTTCTCCTTAGCACTGCCTTTGCTGTATCCCATAGATTTTGTCATTTGTGTCCCCTTTGTCATTCAGTTCAAATAATATTTTGATTTTCAAATTAATTTCATTGTTGACCCAAGGATCACTCAGCAGAGAGATGTTTAATTTCCACAACTTTGTATGGATTTGAGAGTTTTTCTTGGAATTTATTTCTAGTTTGTTCTACCGAGGTCTGAGAAAATACATGGCATGATTTCAGTTTTTCTGAATTTGCTGAGACTTGCTTTGTGGCCTGGGTATGATAAATCTTGGAAAATGTCCTATGTGCTGATGTGAAGAATGTATATTCTGTACTTTTTGAGTAGAGTGTTCTGCTGATGTATGTTAGTTAAATTTGTTTTAGAGTTCCATTTAAGTCCAATATTTCTTTGATTTTCTGCCTCAATAATCTGTCCAGTTTTGTTAGTGGGGTGTTGAGGTTCCTAGTAATTATGATGCTAATGTTTATTTTATTACTTAGATCTAGTAGAATTTGTTTTATGAATCTGTGAGCTCCTGTGGTAGGTGCATATAAATTTATTATAAGACTGTTATATCTTCTTGCTGAATTGCCTCCTTTATCATTATATAATAACTTTTTTTAACCCATTGTTTATTTCAAGTCTATTTTATCTGATACGAGAACGGCTACACCGGCTTGCTTTTGGTTTTTATTTATATGGAATATTTTTTCCATCCCTTTTACCTTGAGTCTACACATGTCCTTACAAGTTAGATGGGTTTCTTGAAGACAGCATATACCTGGACAATGAGTTTTCATCCATTCAGCAAGTCTGTGTCTTGTAATGAGAGCATTAAGACTGTTCACATTTGGTGTTAGTATTGATATGTGAGATACTGTTCTGCTTCATCATATTGAATGATACGTTGTTTTATTTTATAAGAGATGTGAGCTTTAATTTTTGGGTGTTTCTACACTGGTGGCTATCTATTGTGCTATTCCCTATATGATGCACCATTGAGTATTTCCTGTAGGGCAGTTCCAGTAGTGATAAATTCCTTTAGTATGTGCTTGTCTGGAAGAGTATTTCTCCATTTATGAAACAATTTTGCAGGATAAAAATTCTTGGCTGGCAGTTTTTCTGTTTAAGAAGATAAAAAATGGGGTTCCAACTCCTTCTGGCTTGTAAGTTCTCCACTGAGAAAGTCTGCCATTAGCCTGATGGATTTCCCTTCGTAGGTTAGTTGTTGGTTTTTTTTCTTGTAGCTTGTAGAATTTTCTCCTTCATTTTGACTTTGGCCAGGTTCATGACTACATGTCTTGGAGATGTCCTATTTGCTATAAATCTTCCTTGTGTTTGATATATCTGGATTTCTGAATCTCTGGTGATACCAGGGATTTTTTTTCTCAATTCTCTCAAAGAGGTTTTCCATGGTTTTTTTTTTTTTTTCCTCCCTCAGGATTACCTATAATTCGTATATTTGCTTGCTTGACAGTCCCATATTTCTGATTGTTCATTCTTTCTTTCTTCTGCTTGATCTAGCCTCTTGATGAAGCTTCCTGCTATATTTTGAAGTTGCCTAAGTGAATCTTTCATTTCTTTACATTCTGTTGTCTATCTCTTTAGCATCTTCTTCATTTTTTTATTCACGTCCTGAAATTTTTTTTTTTTTTAGCTTCTTTGTGTTGGCTTTCAACTTTCTCTTCAATCTCATTCCTCTTATTTGCCATACATATTCCGAATTCTATTTCTAACTGTTTGGCAATTTCATTTAGGTTGGAGTCCATTGCTGTATTGTAATCTTTTGGTGGTCTCAAATCCACTTGTTTTTTCCATGTTGACAAAGTTCTTTTGCTGATTTCTACTCATCTGAAACCTCTTCTCTCAAAGCAGATAGGTTTGCAGTGTTTCAGTTCTTCTTTGCTGGGAACTCTATTTAGTGAGAAGAGGTCCCTAGATGGCACTTGTGTGTCTTATTCTGAAATACTGATTCATAGGAGAGGAGTGGGTGCACTCAGATCTTATAATGTAGCTGTTATATGTTGTTCCATTCTGCTAGGGTTGTCAGAGTGCAAACCAGTACTGGGGGATGGATCTTCATGTGGAGTGATGGGTTGGAAGCTCAGTTAGGGGACTGGGTGAGTCCCTCTCCACAGAGGTGGGTGTTTCAGGAGCCTGCTCTGTCTGGGTCTTCCTGTGGTGGTGGCAGTGGCTGCTTGGTGAGGCTATCTAGGTGGTGGCCACATGTGTCAGGGCTTCAGGCATTTGTTACACCTAAGTCTAGGTGTAATGGCAGTATATGGTGGGGAGGCGGCTTTGGCTAGTGGGTCCATGGTAGAAAGCTAGACCACAGACATGGCATCACACAGGCCCGACCTAGGTGCTCCATCCAGGGCTGGGGGGCTTGTTCTGTGCATTGTTGCATAGTGGGTGTGGCCTAGTGTGCTGGGCTGCAACAATGGGACATTTCCAGTGGTGTCAGCACCCATTCCATTCAAATCTCCTGGCATGGATGGCACTTGGCTCCAAGCCAACAGGAGCATGAGAATGTCTTCTCTCTTTGCCCCTTTCCAGGCAGGGAGCAATGTAGCAAAGCTGATTGCTGTGTTGTAGACTGGTGCTCCAGACCTGTGAGCTCAGAGTAGCATCAGCTGTGGCAACCTGGGAATAGAGGTTGGTGGGCTGGGCTTGCTCTCTGATGCAACTGAACTACATAGGCTCCAGGTGGTTCCCTGACAGCTCTAGTCTTGGTGTCTGTGTGGGGCCCTCTCCTTCCCCACATGTAGGCATCTCTCTATCTCCCCATACCCTTCACTTTGAGCATATCCCATCAGTTCTGATGATCCACAATATTGTCTCCAAGAGGGTCATCCCGAGGTGTGTATCTATTCCCAACTTTCAATCCTCTCCTTGAGAATAGAGTGTGAAGCCTGCTTCTGCCATCTTGGTGCCTACCTTCCTATTTGTTTAAAGTTCTGCTTTAATATTCTTAGTTTTTATTGGTTTTTATGCATGTTAGTCAAAGTAAATAATTACCATATTGGTATCAAAATGTTGCTCATTGAAACAAGCTTTGTAGGAAATTGATTTGTCACTGGCTACTACAAGAAAGCCATTCCATAATGTAAGAAATCATTACTCCCGCATGTGCTTGCCTCTCTCTGAACATCTACCACACAGCTATAGGCAACAGAGATTCAACATTTCTCATAAAAATACATGGGATATTTTTTAATTGTTTACATCTAAACAGTGAAATTTCAAGCAATAATATTACTTTCCTCATGTTGTCCTTTGCTTTTGTAAGATCTTAACCTCAAGATTCAACTGGATTTTCTTTGAAACTCACCATGGTCCCTCTCTGCAGCTGTGGTCTCAAAATATCATTTCTGCATTTATTTTAGCCCATGGAATAAGTGTGCTGAGAAACCACAAAGTTAATCAGATACAAAATGCCCCAAATCCTTCCTGCTTTGGAGTTTTCCATCTTCAGATCAAAGCATTTTTATGCCCGTCAGCAACTTTTTAATGCATTTGCTCCTCGTGTGCACAACTTCCATTTAAAGACGCTCCTTGGCTGACTTCTCTGATGAAGTTGTGTTCTTACCAGGAGAGCAATGCTAATGCAGAAGTTGCAAAGGGGGCTTTAGGTCTTTTTTCTGGAGGACCTGATGTTTCAGATAATATCCAAGTTCAGTTTCGCACCAGAGGCAACAGAATTGGTTTTTAGTGTTTATGACCTGGGAAGATGGAGACAAATACAAATGACCTAAATGAGAATGTCATGTAAGACGACAATAGAAGTAATTACTGGAATTTAAATAGTTTTATGTCCTCAATAAAAAGTAGTTTTCTAACTTAAGCTTACATGTATATGATGGAGTTGATAAAATTAGAAAATGATTTTTTGGCATTTTTTGTAAAAAACTGAGTTGATTTGAATACTCTTGATTGCCTTCTTCTAATGGAAGGAGAAACCATACATGCAACAATAGATTTGGAACAAAGAAAAATGATGTGTTGGCTCTCATAACTCACGAATACCAACTTTTTCCAAAAGGTTATTACCCTTGGGAAGCAGGATTCTTCTTTTCCAAGTGTTCAGTTTTTCGCCTACAGCTAAACCAGGCCTTATAATAAATCACTGTTACTTAAAAAGTGGGGAGGGCATCAAACATATGTTATTGAGCTTTATAACCTCAAAAATGAATGTATTGTTTTTATTTTAACAAGCCACCTTTTTTCTTTGTTTAATCAAATCATAGTATTTCTATACTAACAACTGGAATTGAATAAACTTAAGAGTATTTAAGCTAATTTCTGTAGTAGTCCTAAATCAGTTCACCATGATTCAGATTCAATATTTGATAATGAGAGAACTGAGTAATTTATGTACTGAATGTTCATCCTATACTACATATTTAAAACTACAAAATACAGAAATAAGTTCCTGCTTTTCTCAGGAGTATACATTTTGTGAGTGCTAGATAGAGTAAGTACATCTCGATCAGCCTTTTGTCCATTTTTGTTTCCTTCTCTTAGGAGCATTGTAGTTTCTGAAATGGTGGGATAGAGAAAGAAATGAAGGAAAGCAGGGCTTGATTTGGAGTGTGTTGAATCAGCAAAGGGTGAAGAGAGAGAGAATCCCTCTCATTTTACATACAATTCTTCCAGGAAAAAAAACATAGCCTTGGATTTATTTTTTATCATGTTCTTGATATAGCAAGGAAAAAAAGTGAATGCATAGGACCACTTTTATAATTTGTAATGTTCTCACAGAGCTACATTTTATGGTTGCTTCATGGATTTATCTAGGCAACAGGTAAGAAAGAGATGTAGTACGTACAATATTAAAGTGACCTCTGAAACTAATTGCTGATTAAATGAAAACATGGATATATTTTCAGCAATTAGTGGAGACATCAATAGACAACATATATATGTAATTAGTCGTATGGTTTGTTTTATTGGAGCAGCATGTCTCTCCTACTCTTTCAAGCTTTAAAGTTTTATAGATATATATTTATATTTTTATAAGATATATATGTACATACACACTTCATGTATTTTGATTACTGAGAAGAGGATAATATCCAAATCATATTTAGTTATGTTAGAAAAGTAATAAAAATATGGCAGTGAAATTCTGTAAATAACAGGAAGGACAGAAACTTTTGTTTTCAAATGTATAAAATGCACTGTTTTAATTCTTTTATGTATTATAAAAGAATGTATTATTAAAAATGTTAGAAATGGATATCAAGAAAATAGTACCCATGATTTAACACTTTACCAGAATTTCTTTATAATCTATTATCCATTTACTTTTAAATGAGATACATTTTATAGTAATACATCTATTTTTTAGTTAGAGTTTTAATTAAAGTGAATTCATGTTCACTTAGGAAAAACCAAGCCATTTGGGCAATGCATAACATCCTTAGGCTTGAACACACCACATAAAAATCCACATTGAAAAATAGCATCTACATGGAGCTGATGATTTCAAGAATGCTGGCTGAGCCAAGCTTTATGAAGTTGGCGATCTAATGTATGTCCTTTTCCTCTGCCAAACAGAGGAAGCCATTGCTACAACAAACTACTCAATGCAAGTTTGCTCTTGAAGCCATATATTCAAGGAATTTATTTTTCTATTTATGAAACATTAATCCTGTCTATTCCAAAATCATCCATAGAAATTGATACAATGCCAGCGAGGTATCCCTTCCCTCTGCCAGGACTCGACATAGGTCCCCAGCTGGCCCATTGTGGGCGGGCTTTGTCTGGATTAAGTAGAGGATGCTCCATGGGTCAGGTGGGCTGTTCATGTCACTTTATCATTTTTAAAGAAAGTTACCAATCACAACATATAGACCTTATCTTTTCAAGAGATTATGAAATAACCTTTCTCAGTCAAGAAAACCTAAATATCACAACCTCAGATTTTATGAGTCATGTGGCAAAATAATTGATATCTTCTCTACCAAGTCAATAATGTACATGTGGCAGTTGTGTTTTCAAGATGAAGGTGAAGTCATAATTCAAAGCACCAATCAGGTTCATGAGAATTTGATCAAGTACTTACTGTTAACTCTAGGGCCATTTATTCAAAAACTCATGGTGTCTCCCCTCCCCGCCCCCAGCTTCTTCAACAACTGTGATTAATCACAGAATTTTGGCATTAATCTTTCTACCAAGGCCATGAGTACTCTTTGAATGAATGATGATTGTTTCTTTGTGTTAAGTCTCTGTGCCTCAAGGCAATTAAAGTTTCTCCACATTCTTCAAAGGTTTCTCTTTCAACTTCTGTCTGAAAACAACATGATAGAACAAGATATATTATCTGCGTTTATGAGTTAGTCTGCATTCAAATGCCTGGTTATTATGGCACTTAAACCTGTTTATCAAAGTAGAGGGCTTATTTGAAAGTTGTGCCTATAAGAAGGCTAGAAGAGAGTCTGGTTTGATCAAAGCATCTAAACCAGGCAGTCATTCAACCACATGGACTGTTGGAACAGGGATTAGACCCCCACAGAGCTGAGTTTATAAAATGGTCAAAAAGAAGTAAAAGATCAGAAAATAGGATTAGTTGTCTATTTTATTGTTCTGGGATTCTGTTTCTAGATTATGAAAGATCAAAGGGGTTCTTCACTTCTTCCTCTATTGGTGTCTAGAACTTCCCAAATAGCGTGGCAGGGCTTATCAGTATATGAAGATTTAGGGTTTTAGTTCAGGCTTTTAAACTTCTTTGTGTAAACTAGATCTTTATCCTCCCATTTCATACTCTTGACATGGAAGCCAGCCAAAACCTCCCCCTCAATCTTAATCTCTAAGCCTTTGCATAGCAACAAATCATAATTATTGTTCTTTCCATTCGTTTTTAGTCCGAGTTCCCTTATCCACTGAATTCTTTTCTTCTCTACTCTTTCTCCCTCCTTCCTGATCTCTTCTGTCTGCCCTGCCATCATAGTTCTAAGACCTTCAGAATATCTCCATCACCCCTACCTACCCTTATCCTTCATTGGTTGTCAGAGCAACTCCCTGCTTCCTCAAAGACATCTCAACATAAGGAAATATGGGGAAGCAACCTGAGGACCTTTAGTTTTTGAAAAATAATTCGAAAGAAAGTTGCAAAGCCCATGGGAAAGGTTTAGAGGAATTAAAATAGCTTTACTAAGACAGAGCTAAGGGGGGCTGAAGATTGTTGAATTACAGTGCCGGGAAGCCCCATCACAGACTGGTCCATAAAACCATGCTATGTGGGAGAAGACATGGTCCAATTGCCATGCATTTGATGTCCTTGTGGTAAAAATGTGACTAGAAAAACAACAGTAGGTAAAAGCAGATCCAAACTTAAAATGACTCAATCATAAATGGAAACTCAAGCAAAATAAATCCTCCATAAGAATTAGTGTCCATTGCATTTTAACTTCATTAATTTGGGCAATTGCCTCAATGCACATGACTTTCGAAAGGATTTCTAAGTCCACATTGCTCACCTGTCCTTGTGGCTGATTCTTATTTTCATTCTTTATTCTGTTAAGTGCCAGGGACACAATGATTTGAAATTAATTGACTACTTTCACATACCAGGCCCCACATTAGATGTTTTACATTTGTTAATTGAGTTAATTCTCACAACTATCCTGAGAATTGAGTTGTATTACCCCCATTTTGCAGAGGATAAACCTAAGGTTCAGGGTGGTTAACAAGGTCACATGCTAATAAATATGAAAGCTTAAACCTCAGTTCAGGCCTGACTCTATTGACCCGGCATTTCACCACCTGTATATATTTATAGTTCTAAGTCCAAAACCGCAGTGTTCTGCCAAGAAATTTGAGGTTTTTGACATCAATTCCAGGAAGGTTTGGGGATATCTGACATGAAAGGAAGGGAGTTGTAAAATTAAGGCCCAGCGATGGTGTAACAAGGTCTCAACAGATCATGGAATGTTCACTCACCTTAAGCTGACCTTTTGAAATAACACAGGGTAATCAGGGTCACCTTTCCTACACTAGGTAGAAAACAGTGAAGTTTATTTTAAACATTTATGGGGAGCCTACTATACAGGGCAATACAGACCTTGAGACCTTTTGTTTCAGGGAAGAAGGAAACATGCAAATCCCATCCAATTGAAGGCACTATTGATTTAAAGATGCATCCTTTTATCTATTTTCCTTGGTCAAGGAAAAAGGTGTCAAAGCATGTATTGCTAGTTTATTTCAAATAAGCCACGAATCGCAAGAGTCGAATGTGCCTATTTATGAATGCATAGAGTAAATGCCATGCCAGACATCCATGTGTTTCCAGTGATGGTGTTACAGCTGGGATGAGGATGGGGAAAGAGGACAAGTAGGAAAATATTTCTACACAAAGCAACTTTTGAACTGAATTTGGAGAGGTGAGGAGGTTGGTGGTGTGAAAAGAGATATACAGGATATTCCATGCAGAAGAAATAGAATGGGTGAAAAAGTGTGCCTGTCCTGCGATGATGAGATGATGAGAAAGGAGACCTGGAGGCAGGATGGTGATTAGCAGTAAGGCTCTCAAGTTGCAGGCCAGACTAGGCTGTCTTGAAGACCATGCTAAGGAGTTTGACTTAACATATTGCAGGCAAAAGGAAGACACTGAAGAAAATCAAGCAAGATGCCGAGTCTATTAGGGGCTTCACAAATTGCTACTGTTACATCAAACCACTGTCACTTCAAACTACATGCACCTGTTTTCCCTGCTGGACATCTATGGTCAGGAAACTACTATTAGCAGAATTTCTGATTCAAAGATTGTCAGTAAGATTCTCTCCTCTGTTATTTGAACCCATTGTACTTTTTTGAGCTCTTTATTGATGACCTCATGATTTATGTTTTGGCATATTCTTTTTGAACATAGTAAAACCTCATCTCTGTCTTATCAATCCTATATTAGTATCTGTTCTGAGCTCAGTCTACTAGAGATGGCATAATAGTGGGTACACTGAATGGTGTACCTGTATTTACAGATGGAAAAAAAATTCCACTTATTCTGTTTTGCCTCTGAGGAGTAACAGAGGGAATGGAATATCCCTACATATGTATGCTTCTGAGTATGGTATTTGGCCTCCAAGGCACTTCCCAGTGGTCCACTAGCTCAGGGCAAGCCAGCTGCAATGTCACTGAGAACACTCACACAACGCATGGCAAGGAATGGGAACAGCCAGACATCAGCCAGTGAGAAACTGAGGACTGCCAACAACCTGCTCCAGGCAGGTCTTCTAGCCCCCTGCAGGCACTGTTGCCCTGGCCAACAGCTTGACTGTAGCCTCAAGATACCTACCCTGAATCAGAACCACCAGTTAAACTGTTCAAGTTGGGGGTCATTTGTTATAGACAACTAAAACATTTAGCATATGTCATTCCAATTTTATGTGCTTGGGGGCCATAGGCAGGTAGGAACAAAGAAAGTTGAGTACTCAGGTTTAGAAAACAAGAGAGTTCATAGTTCTAATAAAAAAGAAAAAATGGGTACTTTGCAGTTTTTGCCTTAGCTTAATTTTAAGGTAGATCTATGTCACAGTCCAGATTCAGTGTTCAATGATTTATTGCCTAAATGTACAATAATCTATCTAGTCTCCTAAATGAGACAAGAAGAGTGGGCTGGTGGAAAGAGGGTTAAGAACCTCCCTCTAAGAACCGAGTTTGTGCTCCAGCTCTTACTATTTGGTTAGCAATGAGGAATTTATTTAATCTGTTTTAAATCATGGTTTCCATCCTAATAAAAGGGATATAATAATTTATGTCCTGCATATCTTGAGGATTGAATAAGTCAATGTGTGCAACAGAACTTTGTAAACTGCAAGACACCATCTAAATAGAAGGTACTTTACAAACGGTAATGCTGATGTGTTTTGGGGTTCAACAGACCCCATTTACAGAGTCAACTGGAGGATGGCCCTTTGATAACTCACATTCTTTCCCGGGCAGACTTCTGGTGACTTGGGCACCAGGTAGGTATGTGTTAAGAACAAACTTCCGGCCTCCTCAGTATTCAACTTGATTTTGAGAGGAAAGAATCAAAGAGAGTTCAGAATAGCATGTACTCCTCTAAAAGGTGAACCTAGTACTATCTCTTACAATGGTAGGAAAAATTTGGGCTCCAAACTTGAGTCAGGAAAAGAAAAAAGTACTCTTGTCATGAAGAGAATCCCAAACTTATACTATATAAATTTTATATATTAAGCTTCTACACAAGTAAATCCATGGACTATACCTAGCTGGTTTTATCATAACATGTTAAAAATAAACATTTTCTGTCTTACATTTTGAATGCAAATTTTAAAAAATGATAGTTATTTCCTTGTGACTACATAATGTCTTACTTTTCTTCCTTATTTCTAGGGTCCTGGAATTATAATAAAAGAACTGGATTTTAAGTAGTCTATTCAGAGGCCTGTTTTCTAAAGACTTCCAGGAAAAGTACTGCAGATGCTGCTGGTACACATACATAGCTCCTTACTACCATCCCTGCAACTCTCTGCCTTAGAGCTTTCTTTGGCCACACAAGCAAGCTGGGCCCATGCATGTGAGAAGGCGGCTGGAAGTTCTGGGACATCAACAGCCCTAGAGGCAACCCTCAACCAACAGAAGTCAGGAGTGGGTAGCTAAATACTCCAGCTTCCTTGCATCTCAGGTGGGACAACTCTAAGGTGTGTTCTACCTGGGAGGATTAGGCCTCAGTTGCCTAGAGTCCTAACCTGCTCATCAATATCTCCTGTCTGGGTGTCCTTCCTTTTCTGTCTCACTTCCCTACATCACTTCCCAAATGAACTATGTGGATCTCAGGGTCTGGTTTTGGGGGGAATTGAACCTAAAGACTTCCTCAATTGTTATAAAATTATTTCTAGCCAGCTCCAAATTACACGTCAGAATGTTCCTTTACCAGTGATATTTACATGGGAAAATATGCATGGATGCCATTTCAGAAAACGGTCACAGAGTTACTTCAGCCAGAACAGCATATCGGAACCACATTTTCACAGCTCTATAATAAAATAGACAACATATTCTAAAGGGAAGTTTTTCAAATGTAGAAATTCTTATGATCATATTTGTTATTTCATCTTGTTACATAATAATAGGAATAACTTTTTCCAGGTACCTTTCATAAATTAGTTTGAAACTCCTTCCAACTCTTGAGTCATCAATTGTTTCATAGACACAGCTGGGGGAAATTTGGGGCAAGGAGGAGACGGTTGCCAGAGGAATCGGCCCTATGATTAGAGGGTTGGAGCTTTCAGCTCCATGTACCACCTCCCTGGGAAGGAGAGGGCTGGAGATTGATCTAATCACCCGTGGACAATAATTTGATCAATCATGCCTACACAATGAAGTCTACCTGAAAAAACCCTATGTGATGGGGTTTAGAGAGCCTCCGGGTTGGTCAAAACACTGACGTGCTAGAAGGGAGATGTGTAGGGAGAAGGTATGAAAAGTCCACGTCCCTCCCCATCTCTTTAAGTGTTCCTGGGTTGTATTTTCCACAATAAATTGGTAAATGTAAGTCAATGTTTCCCTGAGTTCTGTGAACTATCCTAGCGAGTAGGGGATTATGAGAATTCCCCATTTCTATAGTTGGTCAGTCAGAAATGTAGGAGGCCAGGACTTTGCTACTGGCTTGTGAAGTAGGTATAGTCTTGTGGGATCTCATGCTAATGCCAGGTAGATGGTATCTACTGAGAGTTGGGTACCATGGGAGGTAAACCTCACACATTTAGTATCAGAAGTGTTGCTCATAGGAAAAATTATTTTTGTTGTTTGATTATTTCTGTGTCATTTCTCATCGCTGGGTAGTGGTCCCTTTGAGTAACAGGTTTCCTTGATGGGGGCTCTTACAGTGCTCCTAAAGGAGAGAGAGTTCTTGGGGAGATAGGGGAGCCTTCACTCTGTTTCTCTCCTTGCCAAACCCTGCCCCAAGGGCAGTCCTTGGGATGGGTATCAACAAGCAAAATCCCACCTAGCTGTCTTCTGTGCTATTGTCAGGAAACTCATACATCCTTGTGCAATATAAGTAGGAATGCAAAATAGTCCATGGCTGCCTTCAACACCAGGTTGTCTCTTTTCCCACACTCCAGTGTAGGTAGGTCACCAAGTCTACTGCAAGTACAATTCTGGGGCAGAGGAAAATCCCATTCAGTGTATCTAAGTGAATTATTGATTAATCCTTAGCACTTAATATAGTACCCAAGACAGAGGAGAAATTGAATAAATATTAGTTGGGTGGACAAAGGTTTAACAGCTCAATGACTCTTCATTGACAAAAAGATGTTTCTCAAGGCAGAGCCAAAGTGCTCCCAATTCCATCTTGTTCTATTTTCATTATGGAACAACATCTGTTCCCCAATCCATTTATATGATGCATTATATATACGGAGACTGTAATTAAGTCACTCTTAGCCTTATCCTCTTTTGGCCAACCAACATCATTTCCGTGATCCCTTCGTCTTAAGCCTGGGTCTCCAACTCTTTAATCATTTCTGCTCTCTTCTACATCCAAATGTCCCACTTTTAAACTGTGGAGATCTAAATGGAAATCTATCATAATGATGCTGTAAAAGTTTGGCAAATTTCAGAGGAAACCAACATCTGTTTGGTCCTTTCTCATTTTCTTCTTGCTGCCTTTTCATTGAGATTCTCAGGAAAAGCTGTAAAATTTATTTTTAAAAATAATTCAACAACATCTATTCTGGCCCATGTCTTCCTATTTGCACACATATAATTTCTATGCAAAAATGCATTCATAAATGGAGGGCTAAGTTCACAAATATAAGCCTTTACATAATATTTTCAAATGTTTTGCATGTATTTTTACTTACCATTCTGTTGCCTTTATTTGAACCTTTCCTATGCTTTAGGTATAGACCCACTGAATATGAATAAAAATAATATTACACAGCATGTAACCATATACCAGAAAAGTTTTGCATGTAGTAACTTAGATAATCTTCATAACAACCGAGCCAACTACTAAAGATGTGCCCAAGAGAAGCATAGCAAGTGAGAATCAGAGCTGGGATTTGAACACTGGAAGGCAAGTCCTGGAGTCTGTGCTTTTATTATGACATGTTGCTGTCCATTTATGAGTATCGAGGTACACTGGCCCTTTTGTAGGTTTCTTTATATTGGTGATCTTTAATATACACAAGTATACTTTGCGTTTAAAGATGACTTTTCTAATACAGTTATTATAAGGGAGGACCGATATTGGTTTGACTGAAGAAGTGACGCATGGCTGTTCCTTTACTGATGTACTCTTTGTTCCCTTATGTTAAAAGAAGGTTGTATTTACTTTTTGAATGTGAATCCTATGGTCGCTAAATATTGATGAATTAAATATTCTCTTTAGGTCAAACACAGCTCATCTTACCATCATGAATTGCAAATGTAACCTCCAGCAGTCCTATAAATTTGTCCCAAACAGCTGTAATGTACATCTCAGGTTACCCAGAAATACAGAAGAATGCTTGATCTTGCCCTGAGTATAATTCATTTCTGAGTCAGTTTTCCAGAACAGATGGGACTATTGTTACCACCCAGGTCTTCCTGTAGGGCTTTTGGAAACTGGAACTGCCCTTCAGGGAACTGAAAAGAACCTATTAAATTGGTGGTGTAGTGTCTATACCCAAGTAAACTTGCTCCAGCTTCAGTTACTTGGATTGTCCTTTCTCTAAACAATCACCTTGCTGAAGATAGATAACTGTATCCCAGCTTATTTTCTTTGGATTAATAAATTGAGTAATATTAAAAACTGCTTTAAGAGCCCAAACCTATAGGTGTTGCTTCTAACGATTTAAGAAGGAGATTTGGGAAAATACCTCTAGTGTTTGGATTTTTGTTTTTTCCAACTCTATGCATGTATTTCTTTACAAGTAGTGATCTGAGCAGTGAGATTAAGGACCACTTCGTTTCCATATATTTTTCTGTATTAAATAGAAATATTTAAAGTACTTTAACTCAGTCAATGTATTTAGATAGTTGGTTAGTTTGACTTGGGAAGGCGTGCCTATCTTTATTAAGTTTACACAGCTAGTTAGTGGATAAGCTAGAACTATTAATAGAATCCAGGTCTCCTAACTATAGCCAGTACTTTTCCTATGAAAGCGTGCCCCTTCCATAAGTACTATTTAAGTATATGACATTAATTTAATTGTGCCATGAAGCCAAGTTTTAGAACAGGTATAATGATTCATTGGTTAAATGAATTACAACCATGTGAAATGGTGCTCAGTTGGGGACAAATTCATTTTTGAGGGATGGGGGAAGATTCTATGAAAATAATCTTATCTAGTGATTTACATGCTACCACTCTTTGGTTGGGAATGTAATGAGACCTCCTGCTTAGACCTCATAACAACTCTGTCAAATACTAGGCTAGATGGAAGGAAAATAAAAAGTTATCAGCATTGATACTGAAACCTACTAAAAAAGGCAGACTTTTTATTAAAAATACACTTCAGTAGAAATATTACTATACAGAGGTCAATTTCTATTACTGTACATAAAAAGGCTTAGCTCTTGAAATCAGCAAACAGATGTAGGATCCTTGGCATATGATTTTTCTGGAGCTTATGGAAACACACATGTGCTCTGCTCCTCCGGTTGCTGTCCTATAATGAGGACATCGTCCCAGAGGGATAGTTCCTTTCCATATAGAAACACTGATGTAGCACTGAGCAGGCACTCGGTATGTGCTGAGTATATTGATCAATGGCTGTGACAGCCTTCCCTTCTCCACTCCAAAATCTTATGTATGCTTTGCAAAGTCTAAAGAAGATTTACTTCTATTCCTTTCCGTTCTACTAACTGTGAACCTAAAATACATGAAGAAAAATAGATCCTGAATAATTTTAGGCCAAATTCCTACAAGGAAATTGCTACTTACTTGTAGCTGCCTAGAAGTTGAATTTTTATGATAAAATAAATTCTCATTATTTCACCATTACCTCCTTCCTGGAAAAGATTATCATTGCTAGTAGCCCTCATTTGCAATTATTTTCATTTAATATGTCCTAATAGGATGATAAATAATGTTTTTTTTTATATATATATAGCAAAAGACTGAGGCTTTGAAAATTAAGTGACTGGCCCCACAGAGAAGTCATTGGGTCAAGGACCATGCAGTGGGTTTGAAGAAGAGCCTGTCAGAGAAGCAGGTGCTGAATCAGTGAAAAGTGAGAAGCTGTTGGCACCAAGCAAGGAGGCAAGCCCAAGAGAAAGAAGGCTGACTCACCAGGAAGGGGAATTAGCACAAAAGGTCAACTTTCTCTCACAGATAAAGGGAAACTCACAAGTCATACCTCTGACAGGATAAAAACAAAGCCTAGACACTTCACCCAGACCATAGCCTGCCCAGAATGTGATTTTTCTAGAAAAATATCTTTATGTAAGATTTAAATAGGGTAAAAAATGTTTTAAACCTGGGTACATATTGGGAGTTTCCAGGCAGGCAAATTAAGGATATTTCTAGATCCTTTGTCTTATCTAGCTACCATAAGGAGTACAGAGAAAAATATTTTAGAAGTCAATGAACAAAACAAAGGAAAGGAGAAAGAACTCATTATAGCTCATGATGGGATGCTGAGGACACGGGAGGGAGAGAAGAGCTAAATAGGAAAATCTTCAGGCGCATGTGGGGAAACCATTAAAATTCATTGGTTCAAGCAGTCCAATAAAACATTTTCCAGCCTGCTTAGGCTTATTGAAGCTGTGGAAACATCAGGAACTCACATTTCCCACTTCTAGGATGTGGAAAGTTTAAATTACAAGAAGATGAAAGGAAGGAGATGGTGAGAGGAAGGAAAACCATGATTTGGTTGTGGCCAATCTGAATTTATTGGTATTTCTCAATTTAAGAACATGCAGGGAAAAAGCAAAAAAAAAAAAAAAAAAAGGATGGGGATTACAGTAAAACTGCCATTAACTGATGTACCACAAGAGCTGGAAAGAGAAGGCTTTCTTAAATCTTATACAAGTAAAGAGAAACACTTAACTATGTACTTTCATTTGTTATTACAATAAATATTTACTGAGGAGGCTCTCCACATAATGCATATAAAAGGGTGTTATAAAGTCAACTGACCACTCTGAAGATGCCAATATCAAATGAATTGGAACCTATCTCTTGGATGTTAGAATTGCTACCATTTATCAAATGCTTCCCATAATCTGGGTATTGTTCCAGGCAATTACTTGTTATTTCATCGAATTCTTCTAGCAGCTCTGTGAAGTATTATTACCCTGAAAGAGTACTTGAGAGAAGGTAAGTAACTCAGAAGAGCCAAGGCTTAAATCTTTAAGTCTCTCTGATAGAGTCTATGCTCTTTCTACTATTCTATGCTCCCTCTGTCACCTTAGCTATAGCTTGACGAGGAAAAGAAAGTCTTCTGAGGACATGGAAACCGAAGTCAGTACTCCTGAGGGAAGATGGCTAAATAAGAGGATTTAAGATGATAACATGGAAAACAGTGCGTGGTATAGACATCTAGCACAATGCTTGACCTAGTGTGGGTGTTTGTGTTGATGGAAAACAAGGAGAGAAAAAACAGGCATAGGATGGATAGATAATTGGCCAAGTAGGAAGATTTTCCTCTTCCTTTGAATGAAATTTACAGGGATCTGTGTGGAATCCTAAATTTCAAAGAAATGGAGGGAAGCATACACAGCTACGGTCATGTTAGGATTCCCGTAGGAATGGGAGAGGCACATCTCATCAGGATATGAGGGTCAGAGACAGGGTCTCTCAAACTCTTCAGATAGAATGCATCCTTACCCCTTAGCTCATGCGGGATGGGGAAAACATTTAAAAGTTTGGATTTCGAAGGTTTGGGATATGTATGTATCTCTTACAATTGCCTGTTTTGTCACTTCCTTCTGTTAAACTTTAAAGCTGTTTCTGTGTTAAGATGTTTTGCCAGGATGAGTGCACAAGAAAGTGATTGTCTTGTTCTTATACTGTAGGTCATGATAGGCTTTTTCTTCAACACTACAATCTGAGTTTGTAGCATTATCTCGTATGTTTTGAAAGAAAAAAAGGCAACATTTGAAATTAGAGAAAACCTTAAGTATTTAGAGGTTTTGATCAGACTTACTCTCAAGTGTGGAGCTTCCATGACATAGCATCACCATCACAAGAGGCAGTCAATCGTGGAACCCAAGATAGAAGACCAAATAGAAAGTTATCTGTTTTTTAAACCCCATTTCTTAAGGTATCTGAACTACGCCTAAGTCTGTTTTGTCACAGTTACAACTAGAAAGTTAGATTTCTTCAGTTTACATTTCAAACATTTCTAGGGGGTTAAACTCCTTTTTCCCTTTCTTTTACATATTGGTAGTAAATTATATTTTTTTCAAAATATACATGTATTTCATGATTTCTTATTAATGTAAAAAGGCAATATTTTTCAGAAGTAAAAAATAATCATAAAATTAAAGAGGAAATGTTACCATCCAAAGACAACAATCTAGATATTTCCCACAGGGCTGTTTTCATATCTTTGGGAATGGAGAAGGGTGATAAGCTTCTACAGGACCCTTTTTCAGGCAGCTGAGATAAAGATATGTGCTGCTCTTTTTATTCCCTGGGACTCATGGCCTGGAAGAAGTGTGGTCCAGGAATCCACTGCAATGTCTACAGTCTTAACATGATTTTGCATATTCATAGATGACTCCCTAGTGACCTAGCAGCAACTTCTCCTAATTTGGGCCTGACTGTCGGGTCCTGGTCTCATTTTTGTTCTAGGGAAGTTGCCCAATGTGATTGTTTTTATACTTAAATCTAAGGATGATCAGATTTTTGGCATGTATTTCCTTTTTTAGACAGAAGCTATTGATTATACCCTATACTGAAATAAGTTCCCCTGGACCCTTCTTTTTTAAAGATTCCTTTCTTAACTCAGGCATTAAGCTGCATGGCCTCATTTTTAACAATTATTTTGTTTTCATCTTTCTTGAATGCATATTCTATTTACTGTAGCATGTTCATAAGTGATTTTTATTTTTTACACATCTGAAAAACTGAGATTGGCTAGTTTTTGTATGGTACCTATTAATGATACCTTTGAAGAAGTGTTTTATTCAATTTATGTTGACTGAAAGTATTGAGATTTCTTAAGCCAGATTTGCTTTCCTTTTTAAGCTCAAACTGTCTTGTGACCAAAGACCCTCCTTAAATACAGGTTCAAATGGATCCCACACAAAGAATTACCAGGAAAACACATTTACCTTATTTTTTAACATGTGACATTTTAAGTCATACTTTCTCCCCCATCCTACTGTATTGCTGAGTTATAGATAGGAGATTAAACACTTTTCACCTAAAGAAAAATAAAAACTTCTCAAACAAAGTAGAATAAGTAAAGCTATAGGTTCATTAGTATCACTTTCTTTCCCATTTTTCTCCCATTCAAATAGGTAAATGGAATCAGTTTTTTATATATAGTTTTAATTTACTATATATAAAACTATGACAAAAGGATACACATTCTCTACTTGTGAGCCAATAATACCACTGAGCTTTTTATGGCCAACTTACAGAAAATAAGATTTGAATAAGAGCAAACGCTAAGGTAAGGAGTAAGGCTAGAACCCCAGGCTAGCAACACCATTTGAAGTAAGACCTCCTAAACAAGTGCTTTTCATTTATAACTAGTAATTTATAACACCCTCCCCCCCCCCCAGTTATTTGTATTGAGAATACATTATCCCAACTTGCAGTGTGAAGACATTTGAAAAACCAGAAAGATAATGAACTCCACTCTGGAAATATAGAGTTAAATTTAAAAGACAAATCTCTTATTAGAGATAGGCTACATTAGACTTGCTAGATGTGGAAAATGAATGTAATAGCCTTCACCTTCATATCCTGGAGTAGCCCTGCCACACCCTCCAGAATTCCCACTTCGAACTTGAAACAAGATTTGATGTGAACATATGGTGCATGTACAAATAGCTTCTAGGTCTTTTGATGTTCATTGAGAGGAAGGAGTGGGGAGCCGTTTCCTGGAAGAGTATGGGGCACTAGGGAGCATTAAAGAAGGAAACAATGGCAAAGGAAATGTCAGTTTTTTGCGTTCATTATGTTTCTGTGAACAATGAATTTCATGAGGGGTTTTAGGCCTTGAATGGACATGTTACAGGTTCCAATTCTGTTCTCACCACTGTCTTGGGGGCTTTACATAATACCTCTTTAGGTTTACATTTGAGAAAACAACCAGTGTCCTACCTACTTCCCCTAGTCACCTACTGGGGATAGTAGGTGGTTGTGATTACAGACAATCTGAAAAGCCTTTTGGAACATTTGTAGTTAGAAAATTTCCTAAAAGGCATGATTAAATCAAGTCCTATTCTATTATAATTTTCTCCTTCATAGGGATAGAAAATATGAAAAGAACATAAAGAAAATAACCATCCTCCATAATTGCATCAAACAGAAATAATGACTTTCAATATGCATCCTCACAATCATATGAATGTCTATATTGTTTTGTCAAAATTAAGTTATAATAAATGGGAGTGTTTAATAAACACTTATAAAATAGAAGTCTCTCGTGGATTTTACTTTTCACAAAACTTTGTTTTTGCCAAAACACCCTAATTTTTATTTTTTATGACCTTAAAGTACAATAATATTAGCAGTTTTAAATAGACTTTGTATGACTCAGACATTTCACATGTGTTATTAAGCAAGTCTCATCTAAATCCTTGGAGCAATCCAAAGTTACAGAAAAAGAAATCATGGTATCTGGACAACACTTTACTCAGAAATTTGAGCATGAACTATTCAACTGACAAAGCTCTTGTCAGAGTTTACGCTTAAGCTTATTACCTTAGAACTTTCAATACTGAATATAGTTGAACAATAAATAATAAACTAGCAATTATATAACACCTATAATTTCCAAAAAACTTTGTTACAAACAAAAAGTACAAGCCATGGTCCCATAATTGAAAAGGAATGAATCCACATCCTTGTCATGTTTTTATAGAGGTCCTTTAGAAGAATTATTTATACACAGCCTCCACTGTGACACCCAGTTAATTAAACCTTTCAGGAATGAGAGGTATATAAATTTCATGTGTTATCAAGACCTGACACTTCCCATTTCTCTTCTGTCTATATTTAGAGCTATGCATCAAGTTTCTAATTTCCCCTCCTTTTCTACTAATAATTATCAAATAAGAACATAAGTGCAAGCAGAAGAAAGGCTTTATTGTTAGGTCCTTATCAATATTCTAAAAATATTTAATGTTTACTTCTAACTATTAATATCAGTATTTCTGGTTAATAGCTACTTAGGAGTCTTGAGAAAAAAATGGCTGAATAGAGACATTAGTCACCAGACTGTCTCAAAAAGAAGACATTTTAGATGAAAAAAACATAGCTCAGGTTTAATTCAGAGGTAAAAGTGTGAGAAAATACTGGAGATTCCACAGGAGAAGTTGCAGAGCAGAACAAAAATGGGCAAGATTTGGGTAGAGATCACCCTCAATAGGCTTGGAGTCTGGGGCAGAAAAGGTAGGTGGGGATTTTGTGTCTGTTTCCCTCATACGTCTGGAAGTCAGCAGTCTCTGGAGTTCCTGGAGAGCTTCTCGACCCTCATGAGCCCACAAGCTGCTGCTGGCAGTGAACTGGGAAATTCTTAAAAACAAACCATAGGCTTCCAGCCTCCTTGGGGTCACTCCCCATCACCATAGAATTGAGCCAAGACAGTGGGCACCATACTGTTTCTCCACCCATTGTGTGCCTTTGTCTTCCCTAAGGAGCTTTAGCCCTTCTATTTTTGTGTCATTGGTACCTACACAAATACTTAACTCTTGCCAAGCAGTATGGGTGCCCCAAGGGGGGACATTTGAGCCAGGGTTCCCAGGAGCAGCTCTTCAACTTTGCTGGCATGTCCACTACACTGAGGCTTCCACAGAGAGTGGGGCTCACACTTTCCTTTTAAAGGCCCACAGGCCAGATCCCATACCCCCATGATTCAATCATGTTTCTCCAGGACACACAAAGGAGATTTTTCAACTAATTTTAGGAGGTGAGGGAGCCCACACGGGCAGAATTGAGAGCACAATACAGTGTGGGTCCAAGCCCCAGTGCACTTGTGAAGAACCCCTGCCCCCACAGGAAAGCCACACTTTCACTCCAGGGCAGTATCCTGGGCAGGGAAGCCCCCAGCCATGGTGACATTGCTGGGGAGCTAAGTTAATTTGGCTGTTGCTTGTAGCCAGACACTGGAAGGAGACCTTAAGGTAGGTAAGGAGGGAGAAGAGCAAACCCACTCCCCACAGCAAGTCTATGAATCCCAGATGGCTCCTCCCCCACAAGCAGACTTTCTGGCTTGGGGAGGGCACTTTAGCCCCTCTCTGGTGGCTTTTCCCAGCAGCCTGGGAGCTGACCCTCAACCTCTATGGAAATAGCCCTTGTGTCCACCTTTTGGAGTCTTAAGGCGGGCTTGCCTTACCCAGTCTTGTTCCTCCACCACCTTCTGCTGTGGTAGAGAATAAGGAGTCCCCTGAGAGCTCCAGAATCCTGCCCACAAGCTGAGGCATTTGAGTGCTTCTCATGAGGGGCTAGATCCAATCATAGGCCCCAGAAAACAACACTGCAGCTGGCTCTTTCCTGCAAGTGCCACCTACTGATAGGGAGAACAACTTGTATTGAGCCAGTACAGCATTTACTGACTCAATCATATAGGGTGTGGCTGACTCTTACCCACAAGTGCCACTTACTGTCTCAGACATTAAATTGGGAATCCTAATATAATTCACTATTAGGATGACCACAGGGCTGCAGAAAGAGAAATGATTTCAAAGACCTCCATCTTCCCTTGTCAATAAGAGATAGAGAATCTACTCAGACACATAGTATACCACCACTACAGCCTACAAATAACTAGCAATTGAAAAATCACTGCATCCATCCAGAACCTAGACCCCTATCAAATTACCCAGAAGCAAAGCCAAAGGTCCTACCCAACATATGCTATAGACACAAGAATGACATAGGGGGGAATTGGCCCCATCTTAACATAAGAAAATCCCAAAACAAGAAGTGACAGCTGCCCCAGATGAGAAGAAATCAGTACAAGAACTCCAGAAGTATGAAGAATCAGAGGGAAAGGACACTCCCAGAGGAGCACACCAGCTCTCTAGCAATGGATCCCAACCAAAATGAAAATACTGAAATGACAAATAAAATATTCCAAATATACATTATAAGGAAACTCCAGGAAATCCAATGGAAAATGGAAAACCAACTCAAAACATAAAAATAATTTAGAAAATGAATGAAAAATTTACCAAAGAGATATGTTAAAAAAAGAAAACCTAGAACCTATGAAAATGAAAAATTCATTTAAAGTAATACAAAACACAGTGGAAAGTTTTTAGACCAGTCCAAGCAGAAGAAAAAATTTCAGAGCTTGAATACTACTTTTGACTGACTAGATTAATTCAAAAGAGCTAAGAACAAAGAATCAAGAGGAAGGAATAAAGTCTAGGAGAAATAGGGTATTATGTAAAATGGCCAAATATAAGAATCAGAGGCATCCATGAGAGTGAGGAAGAAAACACACAAGAGCTGGAAAACCTATTTGAGGGAATAATTGAGCAAAACTTCCCTAATCTTCCTGGAGATTTAGATATCCAGATACAAAAAGCTCAACAAATACCTGGGAGAGTCACTGCAAAAAAGGTTATCTCCAAGGGACATATTCATCAAACTGGCCAAAGACAACATGATGGAGGAACTCCTACAAGCCATGAGGCAAAAACACCAAGTATCTTAGAAAGGAAAATCCATCAGACAACAGCAGACTTCTTAAGTGAAACTTTACAAACCAAAAAGAGATGGGGTCCTAGCTTTACTCTCTTTAAACAGAATAACTATCAGTCAAGAATTATGTCTCTTGATAACCTAAGTTTCACAAATGAAGGAAAAATAAAGTCTTTCTCAGACAAGCAAACACTAAGGGAATTTGTCACTATTAGACCTGCCCTGCAGGAAATGCTCAAAAAGGCATTATATATGCTACAATAGCACAATAGATACCAATCAGTATAAAAATACCCAAAAAGTATAGCTCACAGCTCTTATAAAACAATAGCACAAAAGGGAAAACAAAACAATAAGGTATCAACCAACATAGTGAACAAAACCGTACCTGCCATATCAATACTATCACTCACCATGAACTGTCTGAATGTTCCACTTAAAAGACATAGACTGGTTAAATGGATGAAAAAACAACCCAAGCATTTACTGTCTCTAGGAAACATATCTAAACCCCACAGACTCAAGGTAATGCAATGAAAAAAAAATTCCATGTAAATGGAAACCAAAAGGGTACAGCCATTGTCACTTCAGATAAAATAGACTTCAACAATGGTATAAAAAATTGGTCATTATACAATGGTTAAGGGAGCAATTCAACAAGAAGACATAATAATCTTAAATATATATATATACCTAACATAGGAGCTGCCAGTTTCATAAAGCATATTCTTCTAGATCTAAGCAAAGAGATAAACAGTAGAATCTTAATAGTCAGGGACTTCACTCCACTGACAGAATTGGACAGATCAAAGCAGAAAATGTAAAACATTGGACAGAAGCAGGACTCTAGAACAAATGGACCTAACAGACATTTACAAACCATTCTACCCCAAAACTACTGAATGCACATTTTTCTCATCAGCACATGGGACATTCTCCAACATTGATTATATCATACACCACAAAACAACTCTCAGCAAATTCAGAAAAATAAAAATCATACCATGTATTTTCTTAGACCACAGAATAAAACTAGAAATCATTTCCAAGAGAAACACTCAAATATACACAAAGTCATGGAAATTAAACAATGTGATGCTGCATAATTCTTGGGTCAATGATGAAATTAAGGTAGAAATCAAAACAGTCCTTGAACTGAATAACAAAAGGGACACAAATTTTCAAAATCTATGGGATACAGAAAAAGCAAAAAGCAGCCCTAAGGGAAAGTTCATAGCCTTAAATGCCTATATAAAAAGATAAAAAGAACTCAAATTATCAATCTGATGTCATATCTCATGGAACTAGAAAAAGAATAAACCAAACCCCAAAGCAGAAGAAATAACAAAGCTCAGAGCAAAACTAAATGAAATGGAAACCAAAAAAGAAAAAAAAAAATACAAAGGATCAATGAAAAAGTTCTTTGAAAAGATAAAATCAGTAGACCACTAGCCAGACCACTTGCTCATTCAGAAATGAAAAAGGAGACATCACAACTGATACCACAGAAATACAAAATATCATCCATGAATACTAGGAAAACCTCTACATAAACAAACTAGAAGCCTAGAGGAAATGGATAAATTATTAAAAACACACAATTTTCCAAGTCTGAATCAGGATAAAATAGAAACCCTGAGCAGACCAATAATAAGCAGTGAGATGGAAGAAGTAATAAAATATCTCCCAACCAAAAAAAGTCCTGGACCAGATGGATTCACAGCCGAATTCTATCAGACATACAAAGAAGAACTGGTACCTATCCTATGGAAAATACTCCATAATATTGAGAAGGAGGGAATCTTCCCTAACACATATAAAGCCAGTATCACCCTGACAGCAAAGCCAGGAAAAGGCACCAAAAAAAAAAAAAAAGAAAAGAAAGAAAGAAAAGGAAAAACACAAAAAACAAAAACTACACTCATATCCCTCATGAACACACATACAAAAATCCGCCCCCCCTCAAAAATACTAGCAAACTGAATTCAACAGTATATGAAAAAGATAATCCACTATGATCAAGTGGGTTTCATCCTACAGTGCAAGGTGGTTTAACATATGCAAATCAATAAACATGATTTACCACATAAACAGAAACAAAAATAAAGACCACATGATCACCTCAAGAGGAAGACAAAGCACTTGATAAAATCCAGCACCCTTTCTTTAATAAAAACCCTCAAAAAAGTAGCCATAAAAGGAACATGTTTCAAAATTATAAAAGGATACATGACAAACCCACAGCCAACATCATACTGAATGGGGAAAGGTTGAAAGCATTCTCACTAAGAACTGGAATAAGACAAGGGTACCCACTGTCACCACTTCTATTTAACATAGTATTGAAGGTCCTAGCCAGAGCAATCAGGCAAGAGAAGGAAATAAAGGGAGTCCAAATTAGTAAAGAGGAGGTCAAACTACCTTATTTACTGATGACATGACCTTAAATCTAAAAAGTCTTCTAAAGACTCCACCAAAAGACTCCTGGAATTGATAAATAAAGTCAGAAAATTCTCAGGTTACAAAATCAATGTGCACAAATCAGTAGCATTTCTATATACTAATAACAAGCTGAGAGTCAAATCAAGGACTCAGTACAATTCACAGTAGCAACAAAGAAAATAAAATACCTAAGAATATACCCAACAAAGGAGGTTAAAGACATCTACAAGGAGAACTACTAAACACTGATGAAAGAAATTGCAGATGACACAAATAAGTGGAAAACCAAAGCCTGCTCATGGATTAGAATCAACATCATTAAAATGTCCATACTGCCCAAAGTGATTTACAGATTCAATGGGATTTCCATCAAAATACCAGTATCATATTTAACAAATCTAGACAAAATAATCCTAAGCTTCATTTGGAATCAAAAAAGGGCCTGAATAGCCAAAACAATCTTAAATAAAAAGAAGAAATCTGGAGGCATCATGTTATCTGACTTCAAATGATACTACAAGGCTATAGTAATCAAAAACAGCATGGGACTGGTATAAAAGTAGAGACAGATCAATAGAACAGAATATAGAAACCAGAAATAAAGCTATCTACCTACAACCAACTGATCTTCAACAAAACAAACAACAACATATACTGAAGAAAGGAAGCCCTATTCAATAAATGGCACTAAGAAAACTGGGAAGCCACATGCATAAGAATGAGACAGGATCACTCTCTTGCCATATACAAAAATTAATTCAAGATGAATTAAAGACTTACATTTAAGGTATGAAACCATAAAAATTCCAGAAGAAAATGTAGGAAACACTCTTTTAGACATTGGCTTAGGCAAAGAATATATAACTAAGACCCCAAGGCAAATATAGCAAAATAAATAAATTAGACTTAATTAAATTAAAAACCTTCTGAAAAAATGGGCAAAGGACATGAACAGAAACTTCTCAAAAGAATACAGAATAATGGCCAACAAACATATGAAAAAATGCTCAACATCTCTAATCATCAGGGAAATGCAAATCAAAACCACAATAAGATATATCACTTAACTCCAGTGAGAATGGCCTTTATCAAAAAAGTCCCCAAACAACAAATGCTGGCATGGATATGGAGACAGAGGAACACTCCTACACTGCTGGTGGGACTGCAAACTAGTTCCACCTCTGTGGAAAGCAATATGGAGATACTTCAAAGTGACACAAGTAGATCTACCATTTGATCTAGCAATTCCACTACTGGCATATACCCAAAAGATCAAAAGTCACTTTATGAAAAAGACACCTGCACTCAAATGTTTATAGCAGCACAATTCACAATTGCAAAGCTGTGGAAACAACCCAAGTGCCCATCAATACATGAGTGGATTAATAAAATGTGGTATATGTATACCATGGAATACTACTCAGCTTTAAGAAACAATGGTGATACAGCACCTCTTGTATATTCCTGGATACAGCTGGAACCCATTCTACTAAGTGAAGTATCTCAAGAATGGAAAAACAAGCACCACATGTACTCACCAGCAAATTGGTATTAACGGATCAACACCTAAATGGACATACAGGAGTAACATTTATCATGTGTCGGGAGGGTGGGAGGGGGGTGGAGGGGACGGGTATATACAACCACAACAAGTAAGATGTGCAACGTTTGGGGGATGGACATGCTTGAAGCTCTTTCTCGAGGGGGGAGGGGGGCATGGGCAATATATATAAACTTAACACTTGTACCCCCATAATACGCTAAAATAAAATTAAAACAGAGAAAGAGAAAAAAGCTTCTGAAGAGTAAAGGAAATAACCAACAGAGTGAATAGAGAATGGGAGAAAATATAGAATGGGAGAAAATATTGCAAACTATATGTCTGACAAAGGTCTGATATTCAGAATCTACAAGGAACTCAAACAAATCAGCAACAAAAAAACAACTCCATCAAAAAATAGGCAAAAGACACGAACAGAAGTTTTCAAAGAAGATAGACAAATGGCCAAAAAACATATGAAAAGATGCTCAACATCACTAATCATCAGGGAAATGTAAATCAAAACTACAATGAGATACCTCTTTACCCCTATCAGAATGGCCATTATTAAAAAGTCAAAAAACAATAGATGCTGGCTGCTTGCACAGAGAAAGATAGCTTATATACTGTTGGTGGGACTGCAAAATAGTACAATCTCTATGGAAAACAGTATGGAGATTTCTCAAATAAATAAATGTAGACCTACCATTCAATTCAGCAACCCCACTGCTAGATATCTACCCAAAGGAAATGAAATCATTTTATTAATAAGATGCCTGCATTTAAATATTTGTCAGCAGAATTCACAATCGCAAAGATGTGAAATCAATCTAAGCACCCTTCAATTCATGAGTGAATAAAAAAATGTAAATATAATTCATGGAGTACTACTCAGTCATAAAAAGGAATGAAATAACGTCATTTGCAGCAATGTGGATGGAACTGGAGACCATCGTCCTAAGTGAAATATTTCAGGAATGAACACCATAGGTTCTCACCGATAAGTGGGAGCTAATAGATAGGCACACATGGGCACAAGTGATATAAAGGACATGAGAAACTAAGAGGCAGGGAGGGTGGGTATGGGAAATAAACTTACCTACTGGGTACAAGGAACACTATTCAGGTGATAGGCACACCCAAAGCCCTGACTTAAGCATTATACAAGATATCCTTGTTTAAAAACACGTATAGTCCTTTATTTAGTATTTTGAAATTAAAATAGCTCTTTGTCCTCAAAATCCCATTCTTCTCTTTCTCCTTGGCACATTTTCTCCCTGTTAAATCTTACATTTCTCAGCTTCCCATGCGGCTAGGTATAGTCATATGGCTAAGTTCTTACTAATGGGATATGAGGGGAAGAGCAAAAGCCTTTGTTTCTGAGACTTAAAATAGCTCATCCTGAATTTCTTCTTTTCACATTCTTGCAGGCCAGATGAATTTGCTGAGACCCAGCTTTGCCCTCGCAAGTGTGAAAATGGCCTACAACATTAGCCAGCAACAAGACAGAAGGAAACTGTGCTCCTTGAGTGATTTAGAAAAGCAGGGTCACCTGCCTACCTTGGAATGCCCACCTCAAAACAATTACAAGAGCAGAGAAGCAAACCTCTAAGCCATTATCTTTAAAAAATAAATTGTAGTTCGAAGTCTTTCTCTTTTAACAGCTTAGTCCCTAAATAATAAATAATTATTGACCTCATCTTACAGGTCAAGAAAAGCAAGGCTCATGGGGGAAAGTCACTAATGTGTTAGGATTTTCCCATCATCCCCTCCCTGCTCAGCCCAGTAAATTTCCACTGAAACACAATGAGCCCCTCAAGAATGGAACAGAACAAAACTTGACAGGGCCCTTGACCAGAGAATACTGAGGTACTACAGGATCCAGTTAAAGCACTTTAATCTTTTTGTATCTGTATCTCAAATGAGCACCTTTTGTCTAGCAGTTCTCCTCCAGAGTTTGCTTTCCCAGAATAGCCTGTCCTCAGTGTAAGAAGTTCAGAGAGAGCTCAGTGTAGGTTGTAGGTTATGTGACCTCACCCCAGCTTGTCTCAACACCTCTGATGAACAGGAATGGAAGAAAAGACTCTTTCCACCACATGAATTCCTCATCCATCCCTGTCTCTTAGGGAGTGTATTATTTTTTACCAAAAAAAAAAAAAAAAAAAAAAAACAAAACAAACAAAAAAAAAAAACTCCAACAAATCCATCATCTTGTTCTACTAAATCTAAATAAATATAATCAACACCAAAATTGTGTTCTGCTGATCCGACAGCACATCAGAAAAAGACAATATTCATGAAATAAATGACCAGGTCTCCTTGATAATTCAATAAGGCAAAAACCTTGGGAGTAAACTAAGACAAATGGGAACCAGCTGGAAGAAATCGAACAGGCAGAGCAGGTGGGTTTGCTTGTGTTTGGGAGGTTGAAACACAGCAGGAGGCATTGCACATTTACACAAAAGCAAGATCTATAACTTCAGGCTGTGAACTGAGCTAACTGCATGACTTATTCAGAAAGAGTTGGTAGCTGGGAACTGGTTGAGCTAAGAGCATCAAGACCAATTCTGAAAATGCTTTTTTTATGCTTACCCTGTTTTTATGTTCTCTGAGAATTGTCAAACAACTGGTGGCAGATGGTCCTGCAACTAAGTGTGATCCTAAGTGGTGTGAGACATGGTATGGTATCGTTGATAATTTAGCCACAGTAGCAGGAAAAAAAGGGATTCTTGTAAAAAAAAAAAAAAAGTGCCTGTTGTGTGGCTGTAAAGCAGACAACAGGTGAGTAGACCTTCGACAAACTATTCCTTATTCCTTATTGGGACAAAACCAACCACTGGGCCAAAAAGCCCTAAGTCACTCCAATACACACACACCTGTGGACACTCAAAAGCTCAAAAATTGAACTATAGTATCACCTGGAATACATCCCGTAGGTGACATAATCTTGCATCCAGCAACTCCATCACCTTTTCCCCAAAATCCTGCCTTACTGTTGTAGAAGTAGATTTCGGCGTCTCAGTCAATCCTGTTTTGGCATTTCTGTTCATTAGGACAGAAATAAACTACTATGGCCCTCCTTTCATTTTGGGCCTCTGAGAATGCTACAGAAGTTGCAGTTGAAGCAGACACATACACCACCTCCTTCCCCACCAGAGTCTGGTTTCCAATAACTTCTGACTGAGAGCCCCAGAGTCGGACTCTCCCAGGTTGTCATACAAAAAGATAAAAATTAACAAAAGCCACCTAAAACTACAATTTTCAGAATCTAGTAGCTCTTATATCCAATTGCAAGATGAATTGAATTGGATTGAAAAATGCATTTGAGACGCACAAATGCCAAGTCGTTGGAACAGAACAAGCTGCCCAGGTGGAAGTAGATAAATTCCCAAATCATTTGTCCGATGGCTCAAGAATACTAACAAGAAAACTGAGCAGCCGTTGCTGTTTTGTACAGGTATACAGCCTTATGAAGTGATCAGAGACCCTTCTCTGTTTACCAAACCCTCCTCACATACACTCACTTTCATTAAAATAGCTATTTCTATACATAGTAGACTGATGTTCCCAGAAAACAACTTGAAAGGAATGTGAAGAAACATAAGGTTGCCATATTTAGCAAATAAAAATACGGATGCCCAGTTAAATTTGAATTTCACATAAACTTTAAATAATTTTTAATGTCAAAATATTAAATAAGGACTAAAGATAATTTTTAGTGTATCCTAAATACTTATGGAACAGGCACACATTAACAAATTATTTATTAGTTATCTGAAATTCAAACTTCAATGGGTATCCTATACTTAACCTGGAAACTTGAGGAAGGGAGAAAAAGAGAATAATAGCATTATCACGTCACATCACAGAGACAGAGACCTGACTTTAGAAGTGTTGTAGATTGAGGCAAAGACATGTAGGCCTTTGCAAAAATGCTAAATGAATGTTATAAATTTGTATTAAATCTGTTTAGAATATCATAGACTGGAAAGAGTAGTATCCCAAATCATTCCGATATAGAGAGCATCACTACAAAGGTGACTGCCTCTAACAAACTAAGAATGGGCTAGATGGTATATTCATCAGCCTTCCTTTCAGTTGATTGATAGCTAGATTCCAACAGACACTGAATGTCATGAAGGGAAATCCATGTACCCATCAGTTGATAAACAGTGAGCCTAAACGGAGCTTGTTTCATTAAGAATAAATAATAGAGGAAAACATAATCATAAGTGAAAATGTATTTCATAACATGGGAAAGTGATTACTATCCCAAGAACATAAAAAGGTATTTTTAATACTGCTTGACATACTCAAACAAAAAATATCAACTCCATGAAACAAGAGCCAGAAGTTATACAGAAGAATTGAGAAGCTGGGTAGAGGAGATAAAAGAAGTTTCAATAAATTAAAAATATTGGAATCAGTGAAGGAATTAACAATATATAAGCCTGAATCATAATTTATGCTAAGAAGTCATTAGAAAAATTAAAGGTAAAAATAATGAAGAGATGATATAGCTAGCAAGGACAGAGAGCCCTGCAAGTTTCCAGAATAAAGGAGCAATCCAAGTTAAATTATTAATAAAAAGGAAAAAAATTACATAAGATTTACCTT
This sequence comes from Microcebus murinus, assembly GCF_040939455.1. NCBI lineage: Eukaryota > Metazoa > Chordata > Mammalia > Primates > Cheirogaleidae > Microcebus > Microcebus murinus. The sequence continues at coordinate 33,460,775 of NC_134112.1, forward strand.
CTGCAATAATAAATGCCAGGAGAGAAAGATCTATAAAATTTGAGTAAATATTGGGCCCCCAAAAGTCCATATTTATCCAAATTGTCCTTCTTGTGTAAAGAAATGAAAAAGACATTCTAACATATGAAATGTGCAGAAATACATCACATGTACATTTCTTGAAAACAAATTTAATCAAGAAGGTCAGCATGCACTCAAGAAATTAACCAAATTAATAATTCAAAATTAGGTAATCCTAGAGAAAAAGCCCTGATGTTTTCCCTAATAATTTGAGGAACACCAATATCCATGCTGCCTGAGCAGTGTGGTCTATAGCAATGGTTTCTAAAGGTGGATGCACATGACAATTATTGGTGTGTGTGGGGGGAGGGACATGATATCTAAAACAATTTGAAAATGATTAAATCAATGCCAGGTCCCATTTCAGATTGATTAAATCAGAAATTCAGCACAATGGCTGGAAACACGGGCATTGAAAGTTTTAAAAGTTCTGCAGTTCATGTTAAATATAGCCAGGGCTGACACCTATCATTTAGATACAAAACAAGCATCAGGTCTGGGATTGAATTCCTGCTTATGACTTTTGAGACAAGTTGTGATTGCAGACAAATGGCTTAACCTGTTTTGATGTCCTTGATTAATTTAAAAAACTAAGACAACAAACTCCCGTATATTTCTCGTTAGCATAAAATTAGAAAATATGTGTGTCATTCACAAAAGGAAGGGTTATACAGTTTGTAGCCACAACCCAATATTTTCACAGTCTTTTCTGGGAACGGCTGTGTACATGTGTTTTATTTTCCTCATCATCATAAATAAGGGTTTGTAGTTAAATTGGCTCCCCCTACCCAAATCACTGAGTTCAATTGGCTCCCCCCACCCAAATTACTAATCTATGTAATTCTAAACATATTTCAGTTCTACAGAGAGCAACAGCTCATTTGTCAGCCTTTAAAAGACCTCTGAAATCTGGCCACCCCCACTTTTCATCTGAACCAATAGTGCTGCTCTCCTTACTCTATCCTTACCTAAACTTAAAGGCCCCAACACAAAGCCCAGCTCACTTCTGCCTTGGTATAGTTGCCCACACGGCTCACTGGTTTACACTTGCTGTCTTTTCTCTTCACCTCTCTTTCTTGATAACTATTCTCCAGTAACTACTTTATAAATTTTAGTACCGTATTATCTCTTACTTTGCATGGATTTGCCCTAAATAAACTTTAATTTCCTGTCGGTGGCATAGGAAGAAGAGAGAATGATGTGGAAAGAATATTAAGCAATATTCAAGAATGTTTATGATATGGTGTTGAAACAGAAAAGTAGGTCACTAAATTGAATATATAATACTGACTTGATTATAGAAAATTGCATAAGGCAAAGATTGGAAAAATTAAAGGGTTGGCAGTGGTACCATCTTAGTGATCAGGTTATGAGCGACTTTTATGCTTTCTTTATACTTTATTTCCCATGAACTGCATCTATTAGTTCTATAGGAAGTCATACTATCTTCCTTAAAGAAGAAGAAAAAAAAAAAAACTGTGGTAAAAAATGGCATCTATAACAGAATGAAACTTCCCAGAAAGCATATATTATAAAAACACAATAGAAAATGTATTCATAGTATTCACAAGATATATGAATAGCAAACAGACACATGAAAATTTTGTCAAATATTATCAAGGAAATGCAAATTAAAGCCACAATCAAATATCACTACTCAGACCAGAATGTAATTAAAATGAAAGCCTGACAACACTTAATAATAATGGTCAGAATATGCATCTATATTCAATGTTGCAGCAATCCCTACAACAGCAAAAAATGGAAATAGCCTGACTAACCCTATAGAAATTGTTGGAAAATTATTGTAGCACTTCAAAACAGATTATTTAATGGCCACCAAAAGTTGTGTTTTGGGAAAATTTTAAATGATAGGTTAAAAGCTCCTAATATTGAGAAAATATGTCAAATGTCAACAAAATTTAACTCCCTGGTGGGTGGTAACAGTTTTTCTCTGCATACTTTTCCAAATGTCAATATGTATTACTTACCTCAGAAGAAAAAAACAAAAATTTTGATGCAATAACTTGTTTCTAGAATACCAGTACAATTACTTCAGCAAGAGAATTCATTTTTTATAAACCAGTGACCTTTGCTGTTGATTTGTCAATGACCTGGGTTTCTTAGGCGATCACTTAATGTATTGTATATTTTTTGGTTTAATTATTGGTCAGTTTGGTATCCCACATGGCAGTGCAACTACCAGGTGTGAACCCCTGGTAGTCCTTGGAGTGAGAACTGTTTTCATAACAGCACGAAAACATTAGTTGCCTTTTTCATTGTGTTGACATTTGCACCGATAGTGCCAAAACTGTAGAGGGTAAAAACTGTTGGTGGCTTAGCATGAATCAAGGTGATGGCACTAAACTGTACTCATTGTCACTGTATTCTTTGCTCCTATTAATGCATATTCACTATAAAAAATAAAAATTTCACAAATTAAAAAAAGTTTACTTCATAATGTCCTTGATGAAGCAGCCAAAATTGCTATTAAGTTTCCACTCTTCAGTACATCTGTTTTTACTATTTCTGTGACACAATAGGAAGTAAACCTAAAGCATTCTCTGAACAATGACTGTCTTAAAGACAAGTACTTGTGCTATTGGGTTGTCAGCTGAACTCCAGCTGAGAGCATGGGTAACCATTGCTACCTGAACATCATTTTTACTTGAAAAGATGACTGTCAGAAAGCTATGGTTATTAAGATCTACTATTCAACAGACATTTTCTTGAAAATGATGTAAATGAGCCTGTTACTTCAAGGGACTCTGGCAATCTGCTGTCAATGATAAAAATCTGAGCATTCTGGTGAAATTTAGAAAGTTGGAACTAAGATCCCAATGACAATTACAACAGCAACGAAAATAAATAAATGGGACTTGATTAAATTAAAAGGCTTCTGCACAGCTCAGGAAATAATCAACAGAGCAAATAGACAATCTACAGAATGTGAGAAAATATTCCCAATTTACACATCCAATAAGAGGCTAACATCCAGAAGCTACAAAGAACTCAAATCAGCAACATAAAAACAACCTGATTAAAAAGTGGGCAAAAGACATGAACAGAAGTTTTTCAAAAGAACATAGACAACCAACAAACATATGAATAAATGCTCATCATCACTAATAATCAGGGAAATGAAAATTAAAACCACAATGAAATATCACCTAGCTCCTGTTAGAATGGCTTTTATTAAAAAGTCCCAAAACAATAGATGCTGGTACAGATGCAGAGAGAAAAGAATGCTTATACATTGTTGGTGGGGCTGCAAATTAGAACAACCCCTGTGGAAAACAGTATGGAGATTTCTCTAAGAACTAAAAGCAGACCTACCAATTGATCCAGCGATCCCACTATTATCTACCCAAAGGAAAAGAAGTCAATTTTATCAAGATGATACCTGCACTTGAATGTCTATTGCAGCACAATTCACAATTGCAAAGATGTGGAATCAACCCAAGTGCTCATCAATTCATGAGTGAATTAACTAAATGTGGTATATGTACACCATGGAGTACTACTCAGCCAATAAAAGGATGAATTAATGCCCTTTGTAGCAATTTGGAAGGAACTGGAGACCATTATTTTAAGCAAAGTATCTCAAGAATGGGCAAACACCACATGTACTCTCTAATAAATTAGAACTAACCAATGGGCACACAAGTGCACAGAGGGAAGTCAAAATTATTGGAAATCAAGCAGGAGCAATGGACACATTAGAGCCCTGACTCGAGCCATTTATACCACCTTAATACTTTGAAATGAAAAAAAAAAAAAAAAAAGAAAGTTGGAAAACTGGTATCCATCACCATGAACTCAGTTCATTTGTGCTGCTGTAACAAAATGCCTGAGGCTTGGTAATTTGTAAACAGAAACTTATTTCTCACAGTTCTGGAGGCTGAGAAACCCAAGATAAGAAACCAGCAGGTTTCATCAGAAACCAAGGGTCTATTCCTCACTGATGACACCATCCAGGTGTCTTCACATGGTAGAAGAGATGAAAAGGCAAAAAGGGCTAAGCTAACTTCCTCCAGCACTTTTATAAGGACCTTAATCCTATTGATAAGGGAAAAGTCCGCATGATTTAATTATGTTCCAAAAGTCCCTGCCTCTTAATGCTATCACATTAGTGATTATGTTTCAATATATAAATTTGGGGGGAAACACATGAAGACCATGGCATATAGAATGGCAGAACATATTTGAAAATAATATATCTGATAAGGGAGTAATATTCAGGACTCCTAAAACGCAACAACAAAAAACCTTATTCAAAAGTGGTCAAAGGATCTGAATAGACATTTCTCATAAAAAGATAGAAGAACAGCCAATAAGCACATGAAAAGATGCTGAACATCACTAATTATTAGGGAAATTCAAGTCAAAAACCACAATGAGATACCACCTCACATTCATTAAAATAGCTACTACCAGAAAACCCCAAACAAACAGAAAATAACAAGTATTGTCAAGGATGTGGAAATTAAAATCCCTGTCAACTATTGAGAATGTAAAATGGTATAGCTACTGAGGAAAACAAAGTATGGCAGTTCCTCAAAAAATTAAAAATAGAATTACCATATGATCCAGCAAGTCCACTCCTGGGTATATACCCAAAAGAAAGTGGGTTCTGAAAGAAATATTTGTACATCCATCTTCACAGCAGCATTACTCACCATAGCTAAAACATGGAAGCAACCAAAGTGTTCAGGAGTGGATGAATGAAGACACAAAATGTGGTATACATATACAATGCGATTTTATTCTTAAAAAGGAAGGAAATTTTGACATATGCAACAATGTAGATGAACACTGAGGACATTATGCTAAGTGAAATAAACCAATCATAAAAAGATAAATACTATATGACTCCATGTATATATGAGGTAGCTCAAGTAGTCAGAATTCATAGAGAAAAAGAATGGTGGAGAGATGAGAAATGAAGAGTAATTGTTTAATGGGTATAGAATTTCTGTGTTTTAAGATAGAGTTATAGAGATGAGATGGATGGTGGTGGTGGTTGCATAACAATATGTATGTGCTTAATATCACTGAAATGTACACTTAAAATGATTAAAATGATAAATTTTATCTTATATGTATTTTACCATAATAAAAAAATTGGAAAAAGTTCAAATAGGTCCTCCCTTCTGGTGCAGTGATTCCACAATGTGGTCAATGTCCTAGGCTTGCTACATCTTTCTATGCTGCCATCTTTAGCATATGGTTTTAATCTTCATATTTGCAAGATGGCTACTTCACCACCTGTGCTCTGGGCAGGAAGGAGGAGGAAAGGGAACAGATGGCATCAGCTTTGCATCTCATTGGCCAGAACTGAATCATGGAGCTACTCAGAGCTTCAAGATAGGCTTGGTTTTTAACTCTATCTTATGATAGTGGCAAGCAGAGGAGAAATGGATTTGATATAAATGTTGAATCAGCCAGTCCAATGTCTGTCATATCCCATAGGCAAAGTAGTAACACTAATAATGGCTATTCTCAGTGGAAGGAAAAACAATAGAAACTGACTAGCCCCAGGAAAAATGGAAGTAGGTATACAGTGATAGCCTCCACAGGGTGGCCTGAGGAGATACTAACTACACAAACATACTAGGTTGAGAAGTAGCCATAAATGCAGAACTTACTTATATTTTAAACAATAAGGGGAAAAAAGCCTTTGGTTTTTGTTACATAAAAAAAATAACTTGAGGATCAATAACCTAATTACAGAATAGCAAACTTAGGAGCTGCCAACCTCTTTCATTTATGTGGTCCACAGCATGGAAAGAAATAACAGGGAAGACCCAATGATGTTTGTGAGCTAATTCTCACTAGAAGTAGTCCTCTGAAGATGATGCCACAGGTCCATAATCAGTAAGGAAACCTTCATTTCTTCTTCACTTACTGTTTACTGAACACAACCGTATGTCCAGCTGGCCCTCTACTCTTGGGAAAAAACAATAAGTAAGGTGCAATTTGCATTTAAAGGAACTTAATGTCCAGTGAAATTTGCTCGTAATTTTTGCCCATTAGTTTATTTACAGGAGGTTTGATGAGCTGATTGATGTTAAAATGTATGGAAAATGTCTCTATATACTTCTCAAACTATGAAATACATTTGTTCTAAAATTAGGGCATCTAGTGCATAATAAATGACTTCCTGACTCTTATTGAATAAAAGCCTGGAGATAATTTTCTAGATGCCAAATTCTTTGGAATTATTTTAAAGTAGGAGGAAGAGAACAAAGCATATAGCTTCTCCCAGAAGGGGCACTCAGGGGACAAACATTAGACTAGAATTTTCTTTCAGTTGGAAGAAGTGACTAAATTTTATCATCTTTCTTGGAAGAAGATAGGAATACATAGATAAAAATAATTTTTAAGGATCAGAATTAGATACTTTAGCTTTCCAAAATTTAAGTGGTAGAAAATAATTGTATATACAATGCTCTATTATATGATGTATCTTTTTGTATCTGGCTTAAAATTCTTTTTTCTTTAAGCCAAAATCTATTTGAAGTGGCTGTGAAACTTCTTGAAGCGTTTTTCTGGTTTGGAGAATGCTGTTAGTCCCAAATAAAACCAAATACTCACTCAGATCTTTTTAATAGTCTACCAAGATTAAATACCCCCAAATCATAAAATTTTTGTGGGTTGACATTCTAAAGTTCTGCTTTCAACTCTACTTTGAAATCACTAATTTGGGGAGAAAGGAAAGAAAGAAATTTCCAGGTTTATGTGGCTATTAGGGACAGGCAGAACAATAGATAAGCTTCAGCCAATGCCTCCATTTAAACCACCAGCCCTATTCAACCCAAAGAGCCCCTCTAGCTAGTCAGTCCTGGTTCTGCACAACTATAAACTTATTTTGACATAAAGCTCCTTAAACAAGTTACAATATTGAAATATCATTGCACAAATGAACCTCTTTATTGTGAGAATCTTGTTGTTGTTTATGGTGAAGGGTAGGGTTGGATATATATTTTATCGGAGAACCTTTATGAATATCAATTCTCTGTTTAAAGCCAGACTAACATGATTCCTTGTTCTAGATCCTATTACCATATGGAATAATTACTTTTCTACCTGAAACCTTATTTTCCTCATCCTTTACTAGTTCTATTAGAGTCCATACCTCTATAACAACATTTAAACTTAATTTTTAAAAGTCATTTTGCTTGTGTGTAAAAGTCAAGATATTTTTTTGTAAGATAAAATGTTAGTGAATCGTATCAAACTGTACCACGAATACAGTTTTAAAATACAGGGCAAAAGATAAGGGGGGAAATATAGGTCTGGACACAGGACCTCTGACCTTTTGTCTCAATTCTGTCATCAATCTCCTTTAAAATCCCTTTGTTGGTCATATAAAAAAAGTTAGGTTATTGAGACAAATTATCAGGTTTTGTTTATTTTTAAGATTCCATGAATCCCCTAAGTATGAAAGGACAGGGTATATTCTGTTTATTGTTTGTGTATCTTTAAATCTTTTCAAGATATCCAGCACAGCAATGTTACATCATAGAGTATCCACAGTTTACAAACTTACTCATGTGTTACATACACTATTAGATTGTTACCTATTATCTTTTTAGGCATACCTTCTAGGCAGATTTATTTACAAAGACTGGAACAGACTGTTTAATAAGAAATACTTCCACTGAACAAAGAGCAAGATTTCCCCTTCCAAAATCTCATCTAGTGGTTTCTATAAATATATGACCTATTTAATCTAAATTCAAAGCATACTCAATACTTATTAAAATTGTTTAGCTGTTCCTGAGATTCAAAAGAAGCTGTACACTGCGGATTAGGGTCTGCATAAGTTTTGTTAAAAATCATACCAATGATACCACCCTTTGTCATTAGCTTCATATTAAAATACAATTTTGCTTAGGACTCTGCTTGAGACAACATCTGTTCCATATTTCCTTCAGTATTACCATTCTTTTCGGGCTTCTAAAACCCACTTCTAAAGATAAACTTAATTTCACAGGACTCTAATTTCCAACTCTATGAAACAAGGCTTCCTTTGTTGAATTTATAGTACTTGGATTATTAAAGTATATTTTTAATGAAAACCTTGATAGTAGGTATTTAGGTGGTTATTAATTTCAGAATATACCACTGGGAACTAAACTAGTACTTTTGCCTTCACTGCTGTGCATAGAGTGATTGTGATCGTTGTTTCACTTCCATAAGGCTCTGTTTTTCTGCTGACTTTTCCTGAGTTTCAAAATTAAATGATATTCCTCACTCAAAACCCTCTCAGGTGACTAGACTTTGTAACTGTCCACCAGGGTATCTTTATTTTTTCTCTAACAACCTCATGCGAGAGGCACACACATTCATCCACAAATACAAACACACAGGTGTGTGTCATCTATGGCTTTCACAATCCTTCCCATTTGTTAATATTTCTCTACTCCTTCCATTCATTTATTCAGTAAACATATTGAGCACCTTTTATATTGAGGGCACTATGCTAGGTATTGTGGACATAAATGCAAATATGGCTTTTTTTTTTTTTTTTTGCTCTTAAGCAGAGTTTAATCTAGTGGCCAAGACAGATATATTTTCAAGTATTACAGTGCATCAAGAATAGGTGCTCTGTGGTTAGTGCAAGTGTAAAGAAATCAGAGTAGGAAGAACAACTGGGAAAAAAGTTTGAAAACTGAAAATAAGCATGAAAGTAGGGGGCTTGCACTACCATTATTTAAAAACATTACAGTATAAAGCTAGGACCTGGCACACACTTTATCCTCGGGAAGTCAGGTTATTTCTCCCCACCATGTGTATGTACCCCACACCATGGGTGGTGTAATTCACTCTGAGGTCAAAGGCCAGGGAACCAATTTAATATAGTTTAGTTCTATACAGATGGGTGATTCTGGCAGCCTCCTAGCTTCACAGCAGGACTTCCAAGTCATTAATTCTCACACCCTAGACAAAAACCTCTCAGAGTTCCTGCCATCCGCCCCTTCCACCATCCTTCTTTGCCATTATTCACCAACACGCTGTCATTCCTCCATATTTCTCAAGGAACTTCGCACTCTGATCATTTTCTTATCACTATTTTCCTGGCCAATTCCAATGTCAATGCAGACACCCAACAAACGTACTTCACAGTTCCCTGATGGCTTCAACTCCAGGACCAACACCAGCAGATCTCCACCACACACATCAGGGCCACACCCTGGACTTTAGCAGTACTCTCAGGTTTTCCTCTTCTAGATTATTAAACCTTCGGTAGTCTCTTCCTTATATTTCTCTCCATTCTTTATTGCCAGCACTCCAGTTATTTGACCACATCAAGACCGCCAACACTTTCACTCTTTATTCTCTTTCTACCCTTTCTTGTTTTCTCTTCTTGACCTTTCAAGAGAAATGCTGTGGCTTGTGAATGCATCCATTTGAGCCCAGGTGTGCCTGCTATAGAACCTGCTGGAGAAAATGCAGAGCCTCGCTCAATGCAGACCTTTCCTTTACCCCTGAGGAGCTTGGCACACCTGGAGGGAGAGAAAGAATGAGTGGGTGTGATGGCAAACTCGTGGTCTCCAACTTGATGCAAAGCCCTACCACTGCTCTGTAATCATTCTCTTTCTCAGCCTCACTGTCATTACTTTAAATGTCTTCCACTCTCAGCAAGTGTCCCAGCTTTCTGTTTTATCCATTAGTTTCAACAGATGTATGGACTTCTAATTCATGAGGAAACAGTGACCATCAGACCAGCATTACTTTTTCTTCATCTCCTCCAGCCAACATATGCACATACGATAAACTGTCCCCTTCAGCTTTAGTAGGAAGAGAGACACCCACCTCTGATGATAGCTACTCTCTACCTTCCTCCTGGCTCTCATTTCATCCTTGTGTTAGTCAGGTTTCTCCAGAGAAATCACGAGGGTACACACACACAGGTAAGGGATTTATTATGGGAATTGGCTCTTGAGATTAGGGAGGGTGAGAAGTCCCATGATGTAGTGGGTGGTGTAATTCACTCTGAGGTCAAAGGCCAGGGAACCAATTTAATATAGTTTAGTTCTATACAGATAATCCTGCTACATCCTTGTACATGTCTCCTTATTCCATGTGTGAAAACTTCTCTAGGCAAGGGTAGAAGTGGAATTCATTCATAGTTCCAACAGAATGAGCATCTCCACATTTACTACATCTTATCAAATTGTTTTCCAAAGGGAGTGTTCCAGTCAATACCCCTAACATGAAAGTATAAATGGTCCCATTGTTTCACATTCTCGACAAAAACTTAGTCAGATAGAATGAACAATATTTGATAGCACAACAAAGTGACTATAATCAACAATAAGTTAGGATATACTTTAAAATAACTAAAAGAGTAGAATTGGAATGTTCCTAACACAAAGAAATGTTAAATGTCTGAGGTGATAGATACCCCAATTACTCTTATTTGATCAATTTACATTGTATTCCTGTATCACAACATCACATGTACCCTATAAAGATATACAAGTATTATGTGTCCATAATTAAAACTAAAAAAATTTTAAAAAGTGAAACTAATTTCTTCAAGTTACAAGATCACACAGGTTTTTTAGTTTTTTTCATAAGTTACTTTTTTGTAAAGTATAATTTTCTAGAAATGTGCCTGTTTCATCTGTCATTGTAATCTAAAGTTATCTATAACATTTTGCTATCCTTTTAGTGTTTGCTTTTTCTAAAGCTGTTTTGTTTTACTTTGCCAATATTATTTGAATCTCTCCCCTTTTTTCTTGATTAATCTTGTCAGAGACATCTAGATGTTATTTGTTGTTTCAAAGAACAGATTTGGTTTTACTGATTCTCCTTATTGTATCTTTATTTTCTATTTTATTAATTTCTGCTTTTAATCTTTTTCCACCTTTTGGGTTTATTTTTCAATACTTTTAAAACCTAGTTAGATGCTTAATTTATTAATTTTCAGCTTTTCTGAAAGGCTATACATTTTTATGAACATTTTATCTGTATTCTACATGTTTTGCTATATAGTATTTTTCATAATGTTTAGTTCTAAAATTTTCTAATATCAGTTTTGTTTTTTTTTTCTAATATCAGTTTTGATTCCTACTTTGAAGGATTATTTAAAAGTTTGTTTTCAAATTTCTAAACATATAAGCTTTTTCATAATCTTATTATAGATTTCAAACTTAAATTTATTATGATCATAGAATGTGACCTATATCTTATCAAATCTTTCATATTTAACACTAGTTTTATAGCTTATTACATGATTTGTACATATTTATACAGTCAATAAGTGTCATGCGTCCTTGAAAACAATGTGTTGTCTATTTCACATTTTATATTAAAAACTGCAATTAGTTCAAATAGTTATTTGTGTTCTTAAAGTCTTTTATATTTTACTGACTTTTTCTATTTTATCGATTGCCAAGCAACATGTTTCAAAGCCACTCATATGATTTATGAATCTCTCCTACTAATTTTTACCATATCCAATCTTGAATTGTGAAATTCAGTGCATAAGATTTTAGAATTACTTTATCATTATGTAGTGATCTTCTAACTCAAATTATGGTTTTTCCCTTAAGATCTATTTTATTTGATAAAAATATAGCCAGATTGCCTTTCTTTTTCATTTTGTGCCTTTGTATTTTAGATCCTAATATATTTTATTTCTATCATTTATTTTGTACTTTCTATTTATGCTTAATACAGTTTATAATTAATCTGCATCTATCTGCACTTCCTACAAGGACTTTAGCATGCTTTAACTCTGAGCATGGCCTTTCTGACTTACTCGGTTTTAGTTCTATCTTGTTTTTGTTTTCCCAACTTCTCTGTGGTGAACACACCCTAAAGTGACCCCCTGTGAGTCACACCCTTGCATAATTCTCTCTGCTTACGTGTGGGCAGAACTGAGCCTTGCTTCTAACCAGTGGTATAATGGCAAAGGCAATGGGCTGTCACTCCCATGATTAGGTTACTATATATGATAAAGGTGATAGGATGTCACTGCAGTACTTATTTATCTTATACATACTGGAGACAGATTCTCCTTGCTGGCTGAAAGAAGAGAGCTGTCATATTCTCAGCAGAGTCTGTAGAATGGGGTGACCTCTGGGAACTAAAGGCAGCCTCCAGCTGACAGCTAGCAAAAAGTCTGGGCCCTCAGTTGTAAAGCCTAAAGGAAATTAATTCTGCTGACAACCTGAATGAGCTTGCAAGTGGACTCTTCCTCCATGACCTCTCTGGATGAGAACACAGTCTGCTTATATCTTGTTTGCAGCCCTGTGAGACCCAGATCAAAGGACCTAATTAAGCTGTGCCCAGACTTGTGACTCATAGACACAAGGTTAATAAATATGTGTTGTTTTAAGCCACTAAATTTGTGGTAATTTGTTACACAGCAATACAAAATTAATACACTCTCAAACTAAACTATTATTGTTTCATAGATTTAACATTTGTTTCGATTTATTCATATTTACCACTTTATTTGTTCACTCTTTTTTCTTGAATTTAATTTTTCTGAAATCATTTCCTTTATTTCTAAAGTCAATATTTAAAAAGCTCCTGTAGGGAGGAGCTATTTGTGGAAACTTTCTTGATATTTTTAGTTTTTATCTAAAAGTCACAATTATACAATTTTCTAATTGTAGGTATGTATCTATAAATATTTTTTCATCAATATTATCTTTCAGTTTTCTGGCTTCCATTGTTGTCATTTAGAATTTGGCTGTGATTCTAATTGTTTCTTTGGCAGTACTCTGTTCTCACTGGATTTTGTAACGGCCTTTTGCATTTGTGTTCTACAGTTTGGTGAAGATTGGAATTAGTTTCGTTTTTTAAAGCTGGAGATTCATGTCATCTGGAATTCTGAAATTTCTCATTTTCCCTTCCAAAATTCTCTATTTCTGATATTTCTTTCTGGAATTCTGGTTTGACATATGTCTTATAACTACTTTTTATGTCTCTCAACTGCTTTCATGTTCCATCTTTATTTCTCTGTGCTCTCTTGGGGCCAATTACTTCAGCTCTATATTCCAATTTAGTCATTATGTCTTCAGTCATAGCTAATAGGCTAAGCAGCATCTTTATTGAAATTTTAATTTAATTTTTAAAAACATCAAAGGGGGCAGTGAGGAGGGGAGTTCGATTTCCTTTTCTTTCTTTTTTTTTTTTTTTTTGAGACGGAGTCTCACTCTGCTGGCCTGGGTAGAGTACAGTGGCATCATTATAGCTCACAGGAACCTCTAATGCCTAAGCTCAAGCGAGTGATCCCCCTGCTTCAGCCTTCCAAGTAGCTGGGACTACAGGCAGACACCACCACACCCACCTAATTTTTTTCTATTTCAGTAGAGACAGGGTCTCAGTCTAGCTTGGACTGGTCTTGAACTGCTGAGCTCAAGCAATCCTCTCACATCTGCCTCCCAGAGTGCCAGGATCATAGGCCTGAGCCACTCACCCAGCCTGAATTTTTAATTACTGCACTTTTAAAGTCTGATCTCCAATTTATTTTTATTAGAACTGTCCATTAATCTTTATGGTCACTTCTTTCTTATTTATACATTTGACTTTCTTTTATTTTAACTTTAAATTTTCTCTTGTTATTTTACTTTTAAATGTCAATCTTGTATTGTAAATAGGACTATTTCAATATCTAGGTCTGATTCTGTTCTTCTGAAATGTACTCCTATTTTTTGTTTCATTTTTTATTTTATACTTTTTGACTCTAGGATAATATTGCAACTTTATATAATATATTATGAAATATTATCTAGGATAATATTGCAACTTTATATGTAAATGCCTTGAGGTTTGATTTGACAGTTGATTAATTTAGAGAAAATCATTTGTTTCTGACAGGCATTTGGAGATGCTTCACCCCTAGGGTTGCTAGAATCTTTTTCAGACAATGCAGACAGTGAGACATGGAACCCTGTATTAGTCAGAATTCTCCAGAGAGACTAACAGGATAGATGGTTGCACAGATAGTTAGATAACAGGAGATTTATTAGGGGAACTGGCTCACATGATTATGGAGGCTAAGAGTCCATGACAGGCTGTCTGCAAGCTGAAGAACCAGGTAAGTCCATGGTGTTGCTCTCAGTCCAAGGTCAAAGGCATGAGAACCTGGGGACTGCTAGTGCAAGTCCCTGAGTCCAGAGGCCGGAGAACCTGGAGTTCTAATGTCCAGGGGCAGCAGAATAATGGTGTTCCAGCTCCAGAAGAGAGAGCAAATTTGCCTTTCCTCTTCCCCTTTGTTCTATCTCTGCCCTCAGCAGACTGGATGGTGCCCATTCACACTGAAGGTAGATCTTCCTTGGTCTACTAATTTAAATGCCAGTCTCTTTCAGAAACACCCTCACAGACATACCTAGAAATAATGCTTTGCCAGCTATCTCAGTATCCCTTAATCCAGTCAAGTTGACATCTAAAATTAAGTATCACAGACCCTAACCTAGAGCTATTTGAGGACTACTTCTGGCTTATAAATTCTCAGGGGACATTTTGTTTGTTTCTTCATTCAAGGCAGATTTTATTTTTGTTTTTAATTCTCACTGGTTTCTAATTCACACTTTGACTGGACATGTAATTCTTTATAAGTCCCAGAACTTGAATGCAACTCTCCCACGAGTGCAGACCTCAGTTGGTCTCTGTCAAAACTGAAGCCCTAGGTCACTAGAATTAACAGGTGATTTCACTGCTCACGACTCTGAGTCAGTGCTTCCCAGAACTTTTGGCCTTTTCTGACTGTGATGGTTTCCCTTACTCTTTCCAACTCAGGCATGCATTAGAATGTTTTTCATTTTGTATCTACTACTTTTAGGGGCTTTGTAGCAGGGTAGTTTTTCAGGATATTTACTCTGCCAATATTGTTGGAAAAGGAAGTCTCTGTCTACTCTTCACCTTCCTGTAACCCAGTTTTGCCCCCAGCATTTTACAAAATCTACTCCTGCTAAGGTCACCAGTGACATCATAATTCCTAAATAAATACTCATCAGGTCTTTCTCACTCTGCAGCCTCTGCAACTCTTGTCCACACTCTATGATTCACTCTTCTCCTTTACTTTACCTCATATTACAGAGGTGTCTGTAAACATACACACATTAACTTGGTATTTGCCATTTTCAACTCTTAGGTTGTTGTTTTCACAACTTCCTTTTCCCCTAAAAAGTTCTAAGAAACATTTCTAAACTAAGAAAATTTTCTTATGAAAGAGAAATGATTCTCTTTCTATCCAATGAGATGCTGAACATACATCTCAATACCTCTATTTCTTATTGTAGGAACCACTCATCTTTCAAGCCTGCTCTGGCTTTTATCTATTTTAAAAATGCACCAGCCCATCTTAGAAGTTGTCTGTTGCTTAACACCCTATCGATTACTTATTTGGTTGCACCCCTCATTCACAGTTGATTCATTTGCTCAGAAATACTAGGGGATAAATGGCTAGATGCCATTTGCAATGGCAACCTTCCAGTTCTATAGAAGTTATACAGGTCAACTTCAGAACAGCTGCTGTGGGAACTATTGGGGTGGAAGTCTCTAGAGCCGTAAGTCACTTCACTACCAGAATGCCAGGTCAAGGTCTGATTTCTGGCTGCACCAACAAGGCAGGAAGCAGGCTCATAAGTGACTCTTCAGCAATGTCTAATAAAGGAAAGAGTTTGTATGTGGAATCTAAAAAAATCAAATTCACAGAAGCAGAGAATAGAATGGTGATTACCTGGGGAAGGGGTGAGGGACATGAAGGCATATTGCAGATATGTACAAAAAGCATACAAAGTTTCAGGTATGCAGGATGAATAAGTTCTAGAGATCTAATGTATAGCATAGTGACTGTGTTAACAATACTATATTGTATACTTGAAATTTGTGAAGGGAGTAGATCTTAAGTGTTCTCACCACACACACAAAGGAAACTGTGAGGAGATGTATATGTTAATTAGCTGACTGAAGTAATCTTTTCACTCTGCATATATATATTAAATCATCTCATATACCTTAAAGATATGTATTTTTTATGAAAAAAATTTAAAAATTCAAAAAGAAAAAGAAGACTATAGCTTGGTGCCACTCAATAGCTCTATGAGACCAACCTCTCTACGTTTTGTAGTCAAGAGTCTTTTTAATTAAAATTTATAATGTTGTTCAAGTGATATTTGTGTGGAAGTGTTTTTCTTATTTCAGGCAAATTCAGAAATGTCAGCAAACATGATCTGGAGAAGGCAAACTTAAATACCAAGATCTGGATTCACTGCCTTAGCAGTTGGCAAGAAACCAGGATGAAGCTAGTGTTGTAGAAAGTTTTCTAAGGACTAGAGCAGATAAACCCGCTTTCCCCTATCTCTCCACCTCCTCATTTTCAGACTCCTTCACTGGTTCCTTATTTGACCTATTCTCTAAATATTGCTCTTCCTCCACCGCGTGCTGTCAGTCATTTCTTCTTATGCCACCCGATCTCCTTTTGTGATGTTCTTGGCAGCAGCCACCAAATTTACCCTGATGACTCACACCCATATATTATTAGCTCTGATAGCCACCTGAGTTTAAGGTACAGCCTCTAATTCTTCCTGGTTATCTCCTCTTAAAGTCACATCAATTCAACAAGACAGAAACAAAACTCTTCCCCTACATGGCAGCTGTCAGTTCTCATTGTATTAGCGCCTGGTAAATTCTCTTCTCAGCTCACCTCTTTCTGACTGCTCTGTAAAATCAAGAAAAGCCTAAAAATGGCCAAGACATAACCTATCCTGCTTAAACATTAGTTGTAATTTTGCCACAACTTCAGTAGTTTCAGACAAAAATGATGATCCATCCTTTACCTCTAGTAAAGTTGTTAAAAATATTTTGTAATTTCTAAATTCCTCTTTGCTCTGAGACAACTCTCACCTCTGGGTTCACAGGTAAGTGCCTCCCAACTGATACTACTGAAAGTTTTATTTCAACAGAACGTTAGTGTGAACACAAAAGAACTTGTCTCACAAATTGAGAATTGAATTTAAAAAACAGATTCAATGGTAAAGACAGAGGCCAACATAAAATCTGTGAGTCAGGTAGAAATGAGAAGGAAGAAAAATGACCCCAAATGATTGGCTTCTTAGAACCCAAAAACCAACCTCTCTCTCACTTCCTGCTTGAGGTAAAGGAAGTCAGAGGCACCTCAGTTCCTATCTTGCCATGGTCAAAAGACACATATGAATTATTATTCTTTTTAAATCAGTAAAGAACGAACTTTCCACTACTCCTTTGGCAACTTTTCGCACCAACCACTTCCCCCTCATAACTCCAGTCAACCGTTCCCACGTCTTCTGAGAAAAATAGGTAGAGGATGTTTCTGGGAGCCTCTGTTGCTGAGGTTGCCCGCAGTCAGGTAAAAGCGGGAAAAATAACCACTAAAAACCTGTTTCTGAGAGACAGAAGCAGAAAAAAGTGACACATATTTAAAAAAAAGAGAGAGAGAGAGAAGCTGAGGAGTGTGTGTGTGGGGGGGGGGTGAGGGGTGGGTGGTGACTCAATAAACTTCCTCTCATGATAAAGTAAAATAAGGTGGAAATGTCTGCTACTACAGTAACAGAAGCCAAGACTAGTCTTTTTATAGCCATCTCAGAGGCTATCTTCAGGATTTCCAAGTGTTTAGATGTTTCCAGCTTCAACCTATTTAGCACCTGGGGCAACAGGAAGCGTTAGTGCAGCTCTGAAGCAGCGCCCTTTGGAGAGGAAGCTGGCCGTGCTCTTCAGGACTTACCATTTCCCTTTTCTGAACAGACACAGAATTGAGTGACCTTTGCATATATCTGAATTTCAATTCTATGTAAGAACAAAATAGCAAAATGGTCATGTTTCTATTTGCTCGCTTTCACCCCTGCTCCTAACCCCCAGCAGTTAGGGAAGAGAGAAATTGGTCTCTTAAGTTTGGGGAGGACAACAATTTGGAGTCATTTTTCTTCCTGCCCATTTCTATATATTGGCTCTGTCTTCATCACTGAATTTATTTTTTGAATTGAGAGATTCTAGTGAGATGATTTCTTTTATATATATAAATTCATTATATATTGATGTTTTATTTAAGATCTTTTATTTAGGTTTACCTTAGGAGAAAATGAGCCAAGAACTAAATAGTTGTACATGCACTTCAGAAAAAAGTATGATCATCACAATCTCACCATCTCCTCTATCTGCTGAAATGGATGTTGACTTAGGCATACAGGTTTAAGGTTTTATTTCTATGTGTCTCAAATTTTGTTGTGTGGATGTTGAATAATAGGTGACAGGGAAGGGGGGGAGAGGGAGAGAGAGAGAGAGATCATTCAAAATAGTCCACTGGGGCTTGATTTGCAAGGGCAGAGGGCTACTGAATAGAAACCCAGAAGAGCTGTCTCTGTGCAGACAGTGAGGAGAGGAGCCAATGTGGGCTGCAGTAAGGAACAGCTTGAGTCAAACTGAGGAAAGAGAAGGCAACTGCTTGTCTTTTACCATCACAATAATAGGAGTGATGGTAAAAAAAAAAAAAAAAAAAAATTACAATGTTTCTCTGATGAGAATATACCTTTGGCATTTTTCAAGATGCTTCAACAGAGAATTAAATTGCTTTTGAGTTGCAATTTGTAGGTATTGGACGGGTTGTCACTTTGATTGCTGTAGGATACCGAGCAGGGCTCTAAAGGAGGAGCAAAAGCTCTGCCTGCATGTGGCTCAACACTTTCCATCTGCACCATCGCAGTAGGAATTACATTCTCCTTAAGAGCTTAACATACTCCAAAGTCACGTCAACATGTCAGGCCCTGCCTGTACTGAGTTAAATAATTTATTCCAACATAATAACTTGTTATCTTAGTTGTTGTTATACTCACATTTATTATTATGGAGTGATTATAATGTATAAGGAGTTGTGCTAAGTGTAATGTATGAGGTAATTTGTTTTATCATTTTGCAAACTCTATGGGGCTGGTGCAAGCGTTGTCCACATTTAAAATTTGAGGACAGTGAGACACAAGGATTTAACAATCCGCCCAGTCCTACAGCAAATAAGTGGCTAAGCTAGGGTTCAAATGGAAGCTGCCTGACTTCTAAGCCTGAGATTGTAAACTCTGCCTCAGAGGCACTGAAAGTGAAACCATACAGACAATTTTGGATTTAGAGTTCTAACACACACTTAGATTTTTAAAAGCCCAGCCATGAATAATATATCCTAAAATCCTGTCTTTCAATCGACTGAACTAGTTTTTCACTGGCAAAGTAATATTGCTGTCCTTTGGGGGGAAAATGATATTTTGATCCTGTCATGAGCACTTCTTCCTTAAAGAGATGTGTCTGGAAAGGGATTAGAAGTTGAAAAATGCTTCCCTTTTCCTTAAGGTGATTTCACATATCCTTCTAATTAAGTAGAAGATTTTATGTCAAAATATTTGCTTATTTCCTCCTTTTCCCATATCTAAGAGATCCAGGACACAGCCCAGAGTCTGACACCAAAAGAGTCTCCCTCTCTGTCATTCATCCTCTTTGAAAGCCACGTGTCATGAAATGTGATATCAGTTACCCCCAGGATACAACGAAATGGTCCAAAGAAACACAGGGAGTTCTATGTTTCAGCTTCTCATTCCACAGCTACAAGATTTGGCTTTTATAGACCAGCAGGTGGACTTTGTAAACAACATCATGTTCTTTCCAGGTGACTTAGAAAATGAATGGATATATGAAAGAAAAGGGGTGTTTCTTTCCTTTAGATCTTGACGTTTCAGTGACGAGTTCTCTTTCTATTCATGCATATATGAACACATGCGCACACGCTCCAAGCTTCTACTCTGATCCCCCCCCATAATAATATATATACACACACATATATAGTTGCATCTTGAACAATAGGAATTTGAATTGGGTGAGGCCACTTTTATGCAGATTTTCTTCCACCTCTGCCACCACTGAGACAATAAGATCACCCCCTCCTTTTCTTCCTCCTCCTCAGCCTACTCAATGTGACAATGATGAAGATGATGATCTGCTTCCACTTAATGAATAGCAAATGTCTTTTCCTTATGATTTTCTTAATATTTTCTTTTCTCTAGTGTTATTGTAAGAATACAGTACACACTACCCATAACAAAGAAAATAGGTGTTAATTGACATTCATGTTATAGGTAAGGCTTCCAGTCAGCAGTAGGCTGTTAGTAGTTAAGTTCTGGAGGCGAGACAAAAGTTATACATTGGATTTTCAACTGTTTGGGAAGTTGGAGTCCTAACCTACATGTTTCATAGTCAACAGTATATCATTATATTTCGGTATATATAACACATATATACACACTGAAAGACATATACATTTATATATAATAAAACATTGGGTTTTTTTAATAAAAAAAAGTTTCAGTCAGTATTCTTAATACTCTAGAGCCTTAAGCAACACTAGAGAGGACTTCCAAATTATAAACTTCCCACAGTTTTGACAGTCTAAGAATGTGGAGTTCTGGAAAGTCCCTCAAGAGAAGCCACAACATGAATAAAAACTGTACTTTCAACAACTGCCTTTCCAAAAATACTCCTGCACATTATTGACAGGACTACCTGACAGCATGGAAAGAGACAAAACATTAATGCAACTTGGCCCACCTCAGGAAAGCAAGAATGGCAAATGTCCCAAGGAACAGGCCAAGACAGAAGAAAATATGATTGACCTTATGAAAAACATATTGAGGGGAGGTGAGTAATTGCACACATACTTAGATCTCCAGTATCTATGTATGTGGCACACAAATACACACGGTGCATGGGAGGCAGCTTACCCTGGTTATGAGGAAATTATATTAATAGTTCTCGGTAAAGGGAGAAGTCCCTGGAACATGACCTCTAAAATTCTTTTGTCTAGCATTCCTCATGTCTAAGTACTTTTTTGACATGATTATTTGACATTTAGAATGTTTACACATAAAAATATTTTAGTTATAAGTATGTAGAGAGTTTTAACACCCCGAATGCTGAAAATACCCATCATATTCACGTATACACGCACACACGTACATCTTCCAGATTTGACTCTACCCCCTGCCACCCCTATATACCACTCAGCAGCCACACTCATTTCTTAAAAATTATAAATTGTATCTTGCCCATTCCTGGCCCTCCTTGGCTTGTAGTTTGACACAGGAAAAAAGGCCAGACTTCTCTCTTGCCTTCAAAGCCTGGCGTGATTCAGCCTTAAGCGCCCTTTAGTTCATGTTTTCCCAGCCAACCCTGTGCTCACAATCTCCTGCCACTGTGTCTCCTTGTCCCCTCTAAGTCGAGCTTGGTTCTGCCTCTGGGCCTTTTGTCAACCTGAAATGTTCTCTTTTCATGGCCTCATCGTCTTCATTTTTCCTAGTATTTCCTCAGAAAGGCCATTCCTGACCATCCAATTTGAAGTGTCTCTCTCACTACTATCCTCTCATGATACCTTGTTCTCTTCCTTAACCACCCTTGTCATAACCTGTAAGCATGCATTCTTGCATTTGTTTAAAAACAGTCTCTTCTGTTGAATACCATTTAAAAGAATGCAGAAACAATATCTGCTTTATTTTCCATTGTACATTCAGACCCTAGCACATCAATTGGCACTGGTGTGTGTGTGTGTGCATGTGAATCTTTTTAATTAATTGATCAACTTCCTTTTAAATAAAAATATTTCTGGCTTCTAACTCTCCTCCATTTTCACCTCACTGTTGCCTCCAGATGCCCCACAAGAAATTTTGAAGCCATAGTAAATTTTACAATGAAGTGAGGCACTATGACACTCCCACCTAATGTGTAGGTGTTCCTATAAGATAGAAAAACTACCAGCTGACTAAAGAGGTATATCTCCAGCAATGCAATTTTTCTGGAAGAATTTCAACCCTAAATTTTGGCCAGTCTCATCACAGTATTTATCAGATGCGGCAGGCAGGGTCAGCCTAGACCTAAATCTCAGACCACCTCATTCCATAATGACCACTTTGATTGTAACTGTCCTCCAGATTGGCTCCCCAACTCATTCTGATAATGAGTAAGTAGAAAACAAAACCAAATCGGTGGTTTATATTTCTGCAGAGGAAGGAGCCAGTCGGCCAAATTCTGCATTTTTTACTAGCTATTTTGGTGTCATATTCACCCTGTTTTTAGCTTTAGATGCTCTGTAAAGTACTCACTCTTCAAATGTCATATTTCAAAATGGCCGTGCTGGCAATGGCTACTACTTACTGAAGCACAGCAAAGAGCATCTCTCACTTAATATAGCTCTGAAGAATCTTAGAGAATGTTTCTATCATTTCACTAAAAAATTTGAGTCAGATCACTTTGCATCTTTCAATTGTCATATTTACTCACAAATTGCTCTCTCTCTTTTTTTGGCAACTCTGCAAATATTTTTGAGTGAGGTTTTGTAAAATGAAAAATAACTCTGATGTGCTACAGATTCATTTCTCTGCATTTCTTCTCTTCCATTAATGTTGTTTTCTTGTTCCTTAAGTACACATCTTCTGCTATTGTTAACTCTCCTCCTATTGCTAACTTTCCTGCAGTTAGTAGTTTCATAGTCCATGTTTTTTCATGGGAAACCTAATTTTTCAGATGAATGTGTAAGTCTTAAAAAAGAGAAACTGGTGCTTTCTTATAAATGTATAGGATAAATTGACTTACTACACAAACCATAGAGAAATTTATACAGAATCTTTAGCAAGATTCAGATCATTGCTTGCAAAGCTACATTTGTTGAGAGAAAACTCATTATCTTTCTTTAGATAGTTCCAAAATTCCCAAATTCAAATATGTGTATGTGTGTGCATTTCAATTCTAAAAATTAGGACACTAGGATTAACCTCGTAGCTGGGCAAACAAAACAAAAAGCAAGGTAATAACTCAAACATACTGCATTTAGAAAAACAAGCAAGCAAATAAAAGAAAAAGCAGTGGTCATTGTGTTGGATCGATAAAACACCCCATTTCAGATGTATTACCAAGAAAAATTGTGATAAATCTCATATGCTACCAGGTAAATTATATCTATAAGGGAAAAAAGTCAGTTGAGGAATATTAATATATCTCATGATTTTGGCTTTTAACAATACTTTTTTTTCTTTTTTTAGCCTCCCCAGTAGCTCTGACTACAGGCATGCACCACCAGCCCCAGATAATTTTTTCTAATTTTGGTAGAAATGGGGGTCTCACTCTTGCTCAGGCTGGTCTCAAACTCCTGAGCTCAAGCAATCAGCCCACCTTGTCCTCCCAGAGTGCCAGGATTACAGGCGTGAGCCACCCCGCCCAACCTTATTGCTCTTTATATGTGAGCTCTCCAGGTTGGTATTTATCCCTGCTCATTTTATAATCTCTAATTTTTTTTTATTTGAACAATCATATTTGAAAGTTTTTGTTCTTGTTCTGATTGGCCCTTTTTCTAGCTGCCTACATTCAGTGCATATTTAATTAGCATGTTGATACATTTTTATTTTGGTTTAATAAACCTAGTAGCCGATATTTAATAGATTGAAACATAATTCAGTGTTTCATACATATTTTGAGCTTGTCTTTGAAAAGAGAGAAACAAGTTTTGCTTCATATCTTTTACTTCATTAGTGAGTGTTTGATAATAAGCGCATCTGCTTTATAATTGTAAAAACATTCTTAGATGTTAACGAAGCTGCCCCTTTAAATTGCACACGTGGAAATTGAAGGATAATTGACTTGCTATTGTCAGTAGTTGATTAGTGGCAAAGCTGTGACTGGATTTTTTTTTTTTTGTAACTCTTGGTCCAATATCCTACAAGTCTTTTTTTTTCTTTTTCTTTTTCTTTTTTTTATTATTTCAGCATATTATGGGGGTACAGATTTTAAAGTTTCAATAAATGCCCTTTCCCCCTCTCCCTCCACAAGTCTGAGTTTCCAGCATGACCATCTCCCAGATGGTGCACATCTCACTCATTATGTATGTATATACCCGCCCCCCTCCCCTCTCCCCCCTGCGCTATACTCTATTACTGTAGTACCTATGTGTCCACTTAGGTGCTGCTCAGTAAATACCAGTTTGCTGGTGAGTATATGTGGTGCTTGTTTTTCCATTCTTGGGAAACTTCACTTAATAGTATGGGTTCCAGCTCTAACCAGGAAAATATAAGATGTGCTATATCATCGTTGTTTCTTAGAGCTGCATAGTACTCCATGGTATACATATGCCACATTTTATTAATCCATTCTTGGATTGATGGGCACTTGGGCTGTTTCCACAGCCATGCAATTATGAATTGTGCTGCTATAAACATTCAAGTGCAGGTGTCTTTTTTGTAGAGTGTCATTTGATCTTTGGGGTAGATGCCCAGTAATGGGATTGCTGGATCAAACGGTAGATCCACTTGTATTGCTTTAAGGTATCTCCATATTGCTTTCCACAGAGGTTGAACTAGTTTGCAGTCCCACCAGCAGTGTAGGAGTGTTCCTCTCTCTCCGCAACCACGCCAGCATTTATTGTTCGGAGACTTTTTGATAAAGGCCATTCTCACTGGAGATAAGTGATATCTCATTGTGGTTTTGATTTGCATTTCTCTGATGATTAGAGATGTTGAGCATTTTTTCTTATGTTTGTTGGCCATTCTTCTGTCTTCTTTAACAAAGTTTCTGTTCAAGTCCTTTGCCCACTTTTTAATAGGGTTATTTGATTTTTTCTTGCTGATTTTTATGAGTTCTAAGTATATTCTAGTTATCAGCCCCTTATCGGACGCGTAGGATGCAAAAATTTTCTCCCATTCTGTAGGTTGTCTGTTTACTTTCATGACTATTTCTTTGGCTGTGCAGAAGCTGTGTAGTTTGATCATGTCCCATTTATTTTTGTTGCTGCTGTGATTGCCTTTGGGGACTTCTTCATAAACTCTTTGCCTAGGCCGATGTCTAGGAGAGTGTTTCCAACTTTTTCCTCTAGAATCTAATAGTTTCATACCTTAGGTTTAAGTCTGTTATCCAGCGTGAGTTGATTTTCGTGAGAGGTGAAAGGTGTGGGTCCTGCTTTAGCCTTCTACAAGTGGCTATCCAGTTTTCCCAGCACCATTTATTGAAAAGGGATTCTTTTCCCCAGTGTATGTTTTTGTCTGCTTTGTCAAAGGTTAGATGACTATATGAGGATGATTTTATATCAGGATTCTCACATCTGTTCCACTGGTCAATATTCCTATTTTTGTGCCAATACCAGATTAATTTAATTACTACAGCTTTGTAGTATAGTTTGATATCTGGCATATTAATACCTCCCATTTTGTTTCTGTTGCCTAGAATTGCTTTTGATATTCGGGGTCGTCTTTGGTTTCATACGAAACGTAAAATTATTTTTTCTATATCTGTGAAGAATGCTGACGGGATTTTGATAGGTATTGCATTGAATCTGTAGATCAGTTTGGGTAGTATAGACATTTTGATGATGTTGAGTCTGCTGATCCACGGGCATGGTATGGATTTCCATCTGTTTACATCCTCTGCTATTTCCTTCTTCAGTGTTTCATAGTTCTCCCTGTAGAGGTCTTTTATCTCCTTCGTTAAGTATATTCCTAGGTACTTTAATTTCTTTGTTGCTATTGTGAAGGGAATTGAGTCTTTGATTTGGTTCAAATTTCTAGAAACACACAGCCTCCCTAGGCTCAATCAGGAAGAAATAGATTCCCTGAACAGACCAATCTCAAGAGCTGAAATAGAAACAGCAATTAAAAATCTCTCTAAAAAGAAAAGTCCTGGTCCAGATGGTTTCACACCTGAATTTTACCACACGTACAAAGAAAAACTAGTACCTATCTTGCAGAAACTATTCCACAACATCGAGAAGAACGGAAACCTCCCCGACACCTTTTATGAAGCAAATATTACTCTGATACCAAAACCAGGAAAGGATGCAACAAAAAAAGAAAACTACAGACCAATATCCCTAATGAATATAGATGCAAAAATTTTCAACAAAATCTTAGCTAACTGAATCCAGACGCTTATCAAAAAAATAATCCATCAGGACCAAGTGGGCTTCATCCCAGGGATGCAGGTTCAACATATGTAAATCTATAAATGCAATTCACCACATAAACAGAAGCAAAAACAAAGACCACACGATTCTTTCAATAAATGAATTTTGTCAAAAACTTTTTCTGCAACACCCTTTCATGATACGAACACTTAATAAAACAGGCATAGATGGAACATACCTAAAACTGATACAAGCCATATATGACAGACCCATAGCCAACATCATACTGAATGGGGAAAAATTGAAAGCATTCCCACTTAGAACTGGAACCACACAAGGCTGCCCACTATCTCCACTTCTATTCAACATAGTGTTGGAAGTCCTGGCTACAGTAATCAGACAGAAAAGTGGAATTAAAGGTATCCAAATAGGGGCAGAACAGATTAAACTTTCACTGTTTGCTGATGATATGATATTATATTTAGAAAAGCCCAAAGATTCAACGAAGAAACTCCTGGAGCTGATAAATAAATTTAGTAAAGTCTCAGGATACAAAAATCAATACACAGAAATCAGAGGCATTCATATACACCAACAACAATACTTTTTAAGTGTGATTGTTTGTTTTTTTTTTTAACCCAAGGGCATAAGAAATGTGCATTGGTTCTTTGAATTTATATAAAAGTGGAAAGAAAAATAGGAGTTTATTAGTGTTGGATGCTTTTGTGCTTATATAACAAAAAAGTCTGGCTAAAATGCTTTGGCAAGTATGCAATGCATAATATAGTGCAATAACTTATGGTGTTTTGGAAGAAAAATAAAGCTGCTAAGATACTGTGGTTTTGAACTTGGCATAAGAGTTGTAGAATAAAGTTGGCCCATGCACTGTCACAAGAACTTTTACAATGGATAACAGACTTTCTAAGAATTGTATATAATGAGGCGATAAGCAACTTACCATACTGAGTCCTACTGTAACCTGGAAGTATCCATATATTAAGAGTCTTAAAAGGAAGCTATTTTACAGAGAATGGTCTCTGGGACACCAACAAATGAACCTCTTAAATGTAGTTCAAGAAAGTCATAATTTATCTCAAATTTTACTCAAGAACAATTGCAATATAGTAATATTTTAATTACATGAAAATCAATAAATATTTAGTGAATATCTCCTATATGCAGCTTCTATAGAAGATATAGCATTAGTAAGAAAGAAAGACCCTGCCTATGTAGAATTTTTTTTTATGTTCTCATGGTCTCCCATGTTGGTATACAGCTATGACAATTCTGTAAGACAAAACAACTTAAGCGTTATAAGAGAGTATGTTTCTGTGTTCTAGGTAGCAGATCAGGAAAAAGCTTTGCAGGTGTCACTCTGTAATCTCTAGGGGAGAGCTACCAATTCCCATTTTTACAACCAACACTAAAATATAAATTAATACATAGGACCACCTATCCAAAGATAGAAGAATATAATGAGGTTAGGATAGAGGAAAATTAAATCCTCAAATATGCATATTGAAGATACTGTAATAAAGAGCGGAACTTTCTTTCCATGGGAAAAAGTGAAGAATTTAAATTTCCTCTTCGTGGTGGTCTCTTCTATCTCATTTGGCTGATATGGTTTTTATGGGAGTGTCCAGTGTTCTGAAGCAGCATTTATTTGGGGCCCTTTAGAAATGAGGCACATTTTATTTTTGGTATTATAATTAAGGGATAAATGTAGTGGATGAAGTACAAACAGCCCAGCTCTGTGCACTACAGAGAGTTCAGGATTTGTTACTAATCTTTATCTAGAAATCAAGAGCTTTTTTTTTTTTTTTGGAATGAATCCCATGAAAATAACCTTCAGAAATCCAGCAGAGGTGGTGTCATCTGCCACTGGCAGCTCGCAAAGGATTTTAAGATTTAGCATCCAGCTGTTCCTTCTTTACAGGCCTTATGAAAGAGCTTTTGAAGCGAACCTTGAAAGTCACTAAGGATTTCAACTGGCAGAAATAAAAGGAAGAAAATTCTAGAAAGAGGAGAAAATCATGTATATACATAAAGGTGTGCAGAAGAGTGGGGGAGGTTGGAGGTAGCAGTAGCACAGAGTTATATTTGGCTGAAAAAATATATATAAACAAGTGTTTCAAGAGAGGCAGTGCTGAAAAGAGACTTGGGGTCATACTGAAAACTATGATGAGACAGTTGTGATATTAATAAATGTAGCAGGAGTTGGCATATCTCTAGCATTTCTAGTTGCTAGAGCACTCAATCGATTTGCATTTCATATATCCCAGAGGAAGATGGCTTATTTACTTATTTATTTTTACTTCTGTATCCTTGAATCCACATTGTGGACTCCATCCTCCCACTCCTGGGTGGAATCTTAGGTAGATCTCATGGGTTATCCAGCTAATAAGTAGTCTCCTTTCCCAGGGAGCAAGAGGCTTTCTCCAGCATATCAGCGTTGTGCCCAATGCTTTCAGGTGAAGAATTCTGATACTGGTTATGAGAAGACTGGGTAATAAGGATAGGACAATATCAAAACTCAAAGCTGTCATCCAATCTGCAACTTCTGTTCTTAATCGGGCTGGAGAGCTTGCAGTGGGCAAAGTGGGGGTGGCTGGCTTCTTCTCTCCCTTGGACCACCTCCTCCCTTACTTTCTGGCCACATTTACTCATGGCCAGAGGAGGGCAGAAGGAAGAGATAAGGGAAGGGGAGTCTTGCTTGATTAGTACAGTTAACCGAGCACTGTACCTCCAGTTGTGGCACATGACAAAAGCTGACTCATGGGACACTCTTGAGAGTTCCCTAGACTTTATACCCCCTTCATCTCCCAGACCTTCCACTGCCTTTGCCTGGAGCCCCTTCAGCTCCTATAATGGATATTTGCTGTGCTCACAGCCAGAAGCCCTCTTTCCTTTCCAAGAGAGCTTGAGCCAGCTGTCTGGCCTATGGAAAATGAACATCTTTTCTCCACTGTTGGTTGAAGAGTATCCCTTTCTCTCTTCAGTCTGTCTTCTCGAAACACTGCTGACTTATTGCTTCTGGACTACTTTTAGACTGTCCCCTAACCACACACTCCAGGGGAAGCATGACAAGTTCTCCAAGTGGTCTTTGAAAGTTACCGTCACTTGATTTGAAATAAATGGTTAGAATCCCTTCCCTTCCCCGACAGGAAACATGCATAACACTTTTACTACTGGCTTCAGAGGAATCCTTACTCCCTTTATCTTCATGCAAAACTTTTGTTATATACAATCTGGATATGGATGATCAGTTGCACAATTTAGCATGCCCTGGATAGTTTTGCTCCTCTATTTAGGATCTTGGGCTTCTTGGCACTTAATGGTTTTAGGGGCTGCTGCTGAATTTTGACAACTGAAAAGGTCTGATTTTATATCCTATTCCAGGTGCACTATTTATGAATGGTGCTTCGAAAGGTCCACTTTAAAGTTATTTATTTGGAACACTGAGTTCATGTTTCCTAAAACCCATGTGTAATTAGCATGTTTTGAGAAAGCATCTCAAAGGCTTATGTTTATGTGCATCACAGTTATTGACATTTATAACATACTAAAACAGAGAAATTTTTGAAAATACAAAAATTCAAAAACATTTGAAATACAAGAGCACACAAGCACCTGTTCCCTTAGAAGTCAGAGCAACGATATCTTCACATGTCATGTAGCCTCTGGGTAGCTCCACTGTGTGCTTTTGAGAGAACAAATGAAAAGGCAGAGAGCGTGTTGGTATTCTTACAAAAATACTTTTGACATCATGGACCTCCTGAAGGAATTCCAGGAACCCCCGAGGGGGTCCCTGGACCATACTTTGAGAACTGCCTTTCTAGGGTGAGAAGGGATTGGGATCTAGGAAAAAAGCATTGTGTCTAATACTTCCAAGTGAAGAATTCTGATACCGATTATGAGAAGACTAGGTAACAAGGATAGGACAACTCACCAAGAATATTCTGCAAATTGCTACATCACTGGAATGAAGCTATTAATATGTTTTATTCATTCATGACATAAATGTTTAAATGACAAGCACTGGAAATACAGTTGTAGTTAAGACAGAGGCCTTGCTTAAATGGAATATGTACTCTCCTATATAGAGGCAGATAATATAGTAAATAAAGAAACAAGTTTATGTGACAATCACAAGACTTATGAAATAAAAAGAAATTTGCATAAAATTGGATATTGATCTAGGATAGAATGTAAGCTTCAGAAGATAATAAAGGGCTCAGTTTTCAGAAAGATCATGATGTTCATTGCAGTGTACATAAAAAAGAATTTTAATACAGCCTAGGAGCAGGAAATAATGGGCCCAATTGTGCTGTTCAGAATGCTTCCAATCCTAAGTCAACTCTTAAGTCAGATCAAGACTTTAGAGGAAATAAAAGAGTTTTGTGTTGTTTCAAATTACAAATTTCCTCAGGAATCAACCCCTTATTATAAATAAGAGAAGCAAGACACATGGACAGGGTGAGCCATATTCTATTACATTTATGATGAAAATGCCTTTTGATATCTATGTGTTCTAAATTATAAGTTCTACCAAGGAATTAACTGCCTGTATTTTTCTACAATTGAGGAGAACTTTCTTTGACAAAGACTTCAGATCAGAAATTCCACACCTAAATTAATTTCTATCTGTTGTACTTCTGAGCACACAGCCACTATGCATTTGTGTAGGTGTTATCTGTCTGCATTTGGGAGTATGTTTTATGTGAAAGTATTTCCACAAGGATTTACCCTATTCTCCAATATTAAAAGTAATCAGCTCTGTCAAAATACTAAATTTAAAATTCTCATTTATATAGTCACAACAAATCTGTTCTCTATTCTTTGAATTTTATATATCATCTCACCCTCAGACTTAGGCTTTGTTGTTGTTTTTGTTTTTTTGTTGAGGAGTAAAGTTGTCCTTCATTTGTTTACCCAGCAATATTAATCCATGGTTGACAAAATATTTGCCTTGAATTATTTTTTACAATCAAAGAATTGGGATAGAATATTTGGAGAAGATCTATGGGAATACTAAGGACTAAAATTATTGATCAGAAGTTTCTTATGTATGTATGACATTTACATAAAGTAATAGCTTTTAACAAAGATTTTAGAACTTATATATGCAAATAAGTATTATACTTTCAAAGTAATCACTATAAAACTGATGGTATCATTTCTCAAAGTATTTAAATATGGTCTCATTTAATAGTTACATTTAATATGCCATACTAGTACATATTGCATATATTTCCATATATAATGCTTATAACATGTAAACTAGACAATTAGCAGATTTTAAAATTCTACTCTATTCCAAATATTGACTTTAGCATATTATTTGTAATATTTAATGTTTCAGTATTAGTCATATGCATTTTATTTTGTAAAAGTTTTTGTTTTGCATGAATGTTAAAGCCACCATGTCTGAACTGTGCTGTAATTTAAATACTTATTTGCTACAGTATAAGATAATGAAAGGAAAACTCAAAGAATCCCTGCCCATGATACCACATATTTTTTTCTTACAGAAACATTAAAATCTTTCTTTAGGCATTTTATTTCCTCTCTTGAAAGAGGTCTTTTATTAAAAGAATCTTGGAAGAAATGGCAAAGCCAAACTGCAACATTCAATAAGGCACTGCACCACTGACTTTTCATTTCAATGACTTTAAGTTGTTTCTTCCCATCACAGCTAAAAGCATAAAACCTAAGGCAAAGTATAACAAGCTTTTATGTTGTGCCTGGATTTTGTAAAGCTCTATGTTGAACCCTCTAAAATGTACATACATGACTAAGACAGAGCCACTGGTGTTAACTGATTAAATATTTAGAGAAAATATATTTTTCTTAAAATTTTTATCTCTGTCTCAACCATATTACTAAATCAATTACAGATAAAATAAGAATTCCTTGTGAAAAATATATCTTTTTTAAAAATTAAAAGAAAATAGAAGTGAATATATAACTCTCCAAAGAACCAACGGCTTCATAAATTTAAAAGTTCTAGAAAAAAATTAATTGAAATATCAAAAGATATAATTTAAAAAATTTTATGTTTCTAGAAATAACTGATATAGCCAAACAACTAATATAGTCTATAATAATTCCAATAGTCTATAATAATAGACAGATATAATCTATAATAATACTAATAGGCATATTTGATTACTTCAATTATAGAGCTGTTCATTCAAACTGATTAAGAATAAATTAATAGGCAAAGAATTGGAATGGACTGCCACAAAAGAGAAGATGCAAAAAAGCAATTTGCATAAAAGTATCTATCTCTTCTAGAAATGGAAAAGATACCAGTTAATATTATGACAGTATGTGTACCTATGAAATTAACAACCATGAAAAAATTTTTAAAATTTCAGTGTTAGTGATATGTGATCACTACAGCACCCTCTCATGAACTGCTCCAGGAACCATGATTTTTAAAACTGTTTTGGAAAACAATTTGGTAATATGCACCAGAGGCCTTCAAATGACCATATCCTTTGACCCAAGAATTTACTTGGATTATTACTTTATCGTAAGTCTCAGGTATCAAAATGACAATTATAGTGCCATTTTAAATGACAAAAATAAAAGCAACTTAAATGTCAATATCAGAGAAATGGTTAAGTAATTATGTACATCAATGTCAACATGATGGAACATCTTGCTCCCACTAAAAAGATATTTGAGGTTTTCAGAAAGCAGTGGTATCTTGGGGCCAGCCTGACATTTCTCAAATCCTCACATATTAGCTGTGTGTCCTTGGGCAAGTGACATAATGTCTCTGGGCCAGTTTTTATATCTGTAAAGAGGGATAAAAATGCTAACTACCCCATATGATTCTTGTAAAGACATTTAGTTAACATATGAACGAGTTTAAAGCAGTATCTAGTTCCTATCAACACATAACAAATAGCTATTATTATTATACATAAATTCATATTTGGCAAGATCACAATAAAAATATACATGAAAAAACATCCCACAATATAAATATATGTTTTTACATGGTAGAACAATGGGTAATCTTTGACTTTATTCTTCTAACATTTTACAATGAGTTAGTTTAAAAGAGGGAAAATTATTGAAACATCTGACTTGATTTTTTTAAAACGGCATACTATCTGTCCTCAGGAAGTTTTGAATTCAGCTGGGGACTCAAGAATAGGAATAACTATGAGGGCAGAATGTGTTATTTACTAGCACAAAGAAAGAGGGGATTGATCCAGCAGAGGATAAAAGAAATACTTAACAATGAAGATAGTATCTACTAAGACCCCCACTCAGTTGGGTTTTGAAGATGACATTAAGCACATGGGAAGATCTATACTTTTCAGGCAGAGAAAACAGTGAAGGCAAAGGTGACAACGGGAAAGTAATGAGCAGTAAGTCACCTGGATTGGTTGGAACATACGCTACTTGAAGGGCACAACTGAAAAGGCTGTTTGGCATCTATGATGGAAGTTTTTAAGTCACAAGTTATAAATTTAGATGATTTCTGAGGACATTTGGGTCTGTCAGGTTTTTATTGTCCACCATCTACCTAGAAAACGATAGATGAGGTTTTAACTTTTATTGAAATATTGTCCTCTACTTGAAGATATTAAACTGTAACACAAACATATTACTTGTAACCATTTAAATCCTCTCAGTAAATAAGCTTCTCAATAAACTTGCTCACACTAGTAGCGAGGGCCCTCTAGGGTCTGCTTGCAACCAATGTCCCCAACCCTGTTTCCCACACCTAGTGCCCCGCTGTCCATCTCCTAAACAAATAATATTCCATCCCACATATGCAAATTTGGTCAAGAGACTCTTTAATCTTCCTACCTGGCTTTCTGACTCCAATGCTGATTTCCACAGTCAGTCCAGGTTCTAGTTCCACATCTGCCAGGTCACGTGCAGTCCTCTGTAACTCTCTGCGCCTGATTTCTTCTAAGAAACAAAAATTCACCTGTCAGAGATTGCCTTGGGAGCACTCAAAATTCTTGCCTTAAACTTTTTTTTTTCTACCTGGTATTTATTTTTAGGAGTTAAGAGTATATTTGTGTTTGGGGATCAATTGTGATACTTTTTGGTGTTCTCCATTTTACAATGAACATTCTTATACTGAATCTGTGCTCAGATCTTGTTTTTTTGACCAAATCAATGACTTCTGAGGAGAGGAATGTGTGAACACTGTGAACACACAGGAAGAGCTCTTAATCTATCCCATTCTGTTTCTGCTTCAGTCTGTCAGGAAATAGACTTAATTTCTCATTAAGCCCATGTAGTACTCAGATGTTATTAGTATTTTTGCAATTCTTATGAAGACTTTTAGATATTTAACAATAATTTCCAAATATAATTGTTGCTCAGTATGCATAGAGAATTGGTCCCAGTACCCCCTCACCCCCAATAACAAAACCCATGGATGCTCATGTCTCTTATGTATAACAGAATGGCATAGTATCTGCGGATAACTCACACACATCCTCTCATCTACTTTAAATCATTTCTGTATTGCTTATAATACCTAATACAATGTAAATGCCATGTATGCAGTTGTTATACTGTATTGTTTAAGTAATGTTACTGTATTGTTTAAATAATGACAAGGAAATGCCATGTATGCAGTTGTTATACTGTATTATTAAGTAATGTTACTGTATTGCTTAAATAATGACAAGGAAAAAAATCTGTGCATATTCAGAACAGATGCAACCACCCATTCTTTTTCCCCTAAATATTTTCGCTCTGTGGTTAGTTGATTCCACAGTTGCAGAGCCCGTAGATACAGAGGGCTGACTGTACCACAGCCAAACCAAATTGGTTTTTGGCCTAAGACGTATTTCTCCTTGTAAAATTTTTAGATGTAAACAAAAATAATGAGATCTAAATTTAGAACGTTACTAGATCTAAATACAGTGGATAATATTTACAGTTTAAAGCTGCCCATTTGGAGACAGTTAAATCCAGTTTCAGTTTTGCAACTAAGAAAGAAAGATGTGTAATGACAAGAGGAGGTCTGGGCGACAGCGAGAGGATGCTCAGAGTTATGTCATGACCGATGCCCTGACAAGTGATCTTGAGACTTACATCTGGTCACTTTTCCTCAGTGCTTGTTTGGCACACGCATACACACGATATATTTTTAATTTCAACTCAGTTTTCACATTAAAAGTAACACTGGCAAGAATTTGTAAGTGAAAATACTCTGAGATTGGCAGGAGTATGGTAAGTGAGCACTTTCCTACATCACTAGTGAGAGTGTTGATTGGTTTCATATTTCTGCCTTAGAATTTGATGCATATTGCCAGAGGCCTTAAGAAATATATACCCTTTAATACAGCCATCCTTACTTTTAGGAATTTTTCTAATAATCCTAGATGTACACACCAGTGTAGCTATTAAGATGCTTATCTTTATACACTTTGCATAGTGAAAAATTGGAAATCACCAAAATGTCCTGTAATTGTAGACTGACCAATAAAAATAATTTATGACATACACATTTCTATATACACATAGCCACAGGATAGAACCACTGCATGATGTTTTAGGAAAATATTTACTGAATGGAATAATGCCCATGGTATGGTCTGTTCCAGTCAACAGGCAACAAACATTTCCTGAAAAACAAAAATGTGCCTGACACTGCTCTAGACTCTAGAAATCACAGGTGACATAGAAGTGGTGAGAAACATACAAGCACAAATTGCAGCTACTGTGAAGGACTGTAGAGAAGATAAAATGGGGTAATGCAGTAGAGAGTGACTGAGGCTGGGATAGGGCTGCTTTGCCTAGGGAAGACCTCTCTTCAGAGGTGACATCTAAATTGAAACCCAAATGAAGCAACCACATATAGATCCAAGAAAGAACACTTTAAACAGAAGAAACAGCAGTGCAAAGGCCTTAGGATGAGTGTATGTCTGGAAATACATCTCTCAGAATGCTAACTAATCATGGTTATTTCCTACTAGTGGGATTACAGATTAGTTTGTACTTTTGTATTTGCTTGCCCATAATATTACTATTCTATAATTGACATGGATTAATTTTTAATAAGATAAAAATATACGTAATAAAATACTACTTTCATCCATGTACTTTAGGTGGCAGTTTACCAAAATGATTGCTTACAATGACAGAGATAAAGCCAGAATCTATAAAACCAGTAAGGCTCATTCTGCCAACTTCATGATTAAAACAGCCTATATCATACATCATTCTTATCTTGGCCTGCTGTTTTCTTTGATGGGGAAGTAATTAATTCGACCTGGGTAAGATTTTCCATGGAGGCATAAGGATAGTTTGAAGTTGCACATTTACCAAAGAACCTAGGTTTAGACTAACATGATGGCCCTGTGTAGATCTGGGCAAATTTCTTTTGGCTCAAAGTTGCAATAAACGAAATGCATCCCATTTGCCTAGTGTTCAAATGGGAGTGGGGCAGCAAGCCTTCACATGAGACTTCTGATAACACAAATCCACAGGTAGACCCAGACGTGCTGTATATGATGTTACAAACAGGGCTTCCAAGCTCCAGCACCTATTGCAAGGCGTGAGGGGGGTGAATGAAACATCTGCTTTCTATTGGTTCTATAGGGAGCAGCAACTCACTGAATCATCACATTTCTTCCTAGTGAAATAAGCACTTTGGTCTTCGGTCTATTTTCTGATAAGAGGGTAATAAATGATAAAAAGGAAAACACTCATTTGAAATCATGCCGTATAGCTAGCCTCATTTCTTTTTATTTCAATCAATTTGGCTTGATTTCCAAACACTGTTTGTTTACTGTGGCAGAAGAGAAAAATGTGATTAGAACCACACAGCAGGTTAATTCACTAAAGATAAAGAAGGCTTGTGGGAAAAGGAGCTATTCTTTTGCCAATAATGTAAAGTTAACAAACTCTGACAAAAGAAGGGAGAAGCTTTGACCTCCACTGAGCTAAATTTTTATGAGCAATTGCACCATAAAATTGAAATTAAATATGTATGGGATTTGGATTAAGTATACCTTGGGGGATATAGAAGAAGGAGGGATAAATGTTTTGGAAGAAGACCAGGGAGGGAAAAATTACTTTCTACAGAATTTTCCTCTAGTTTGGCTCTGCCTGAGGGATTTTTAGGACTTATCTGATCTCTGAAGTTCTATTAGACTTCACCTTTTAATGAAAAGCAGAATAGACTCAGCGTCAAAAGGGCCTCAGTGGATACAAACTTTAATTAAAATTGAAAGTTTGTAAGAAAGTTTATATGAAATATTTTAATCTATTCAGGTTTCTTCTAGATACCTATATTATAAAAAATTATTTTTACTCTCTCTGAAGATAGTATAAGTTTATGGTTTAACACAGCTTATAAAGCAGACAGATCTGTGTACTTCCTATAGACCAAAGGACCTCATGAAGTCTTGGTAGTTCAGATAGAAATAAAAACTATATTTGCTTCGATTACATGTAAATCAAATAAAAAACCCATCAGATCAACATCTTGATTAATAGAAGAGACAGAATATTTAGTATTATCTTTAAGTGCTAAAAAGGATCTTTGCAGTTATTACATTTTTAAATGAAAAAGGTTTGTCCTTCAAAGGACATGATAAAAATAATTGTGTTCTTCAAATAATGAAAATCTCCTGAAAAATCATATAACCATTAAATGAATTGCTGATTTGGACCCATTTTTACAAAGATTGTTGATAAAGAGTCAAGATTCAAAAAAAAAAGGTATAGCATGTATAGACAACAACATATTTTCAAATACATTTGAATAATTCATATTATCAACAAATTAATCAAAATTATCAGAAAACACGAGCAAAATAAAGTAGTAAGTGGGATAAATAAAGTACCAAACATGAGTCTATTATTGCAGATTCTGCTCTGGATGTGACAAACACCAATCAGTTGGTGACTATTGTGTGGAACTATTAAAATAGACAACCTATGAGTGATTTTTAACCTTATCTTGCCAACTGAAAACCATCTGTCTGTGACTTTACTCAGCAAAGCAGCTCTGGACAATTGTAACCTGCCATCGAATGACTGACATTATTCATGATCAGTCTTTTGACAATATAGCTGTAATGAAAGAGAAAGCATTCTTTCGAATACATTAATAAGGACAATGAATATGTCTGTGAGCAGCTCATTCTCTAAATCCCATGAGGATGAGCCACCTTCAGGCTCCGTGCAACTTCAGCCACCATCCTGAAGTTGTAGACTATTTGCACGCTTTTACAACAGTTCTATTATTACTTTTTCAGGGAGTATTTTAAACACACATGCCAAATTGGATTTTCCTTTAAAGAATTTAAATTTAATGGAATGGTCCACCCATTGCAAAGTTGTTCAGGTCCTGGAAAGTGATACAATAATGACATCTTAAGTTCTCTAAAATCTATTTTTTAAAGACTCAGAGGGGAAAAGCTCAAACTGAAACAAAATATAACCTTCATTTTAAAAAGTTAATAAAACTCAAACACACCATTTTAAACTGCAAGTTGTAAAGACATTTTGGAACATTTCAATAATACAAATGAGAGGCTACATACTCCTTTTTTGAGCTGCCTTAATTTGTCTTCACACTGATTAAAGAACTAAGGGAAAATATAGATATACGTACTAGAATATGAACAAAAGCAATAAAGTCAACTAGTAAAATCGAGATAAATTATTCTGACATCTAGAAGAAAATTGAAACAAAAATTTTTTGTAGATAAATTGCAATAAGTCTCTAAATTTTAAGAGGCAGAACAACTTCAGATGCTACTCCCTCTCTACTCTGGGTTGTAGAGCATTCTGTCCTACTCTTGGGGCATCTCTCAAGCAGTCTATGATCTATGACGTAAGAAATGCACTGTGAACACTGGTGTTGCAAAGTGGATCCAATATCAGCAAAGTTTGCCTATTTCCTTTTCATATATGATGTAAATTTAAATTTCTAAATTCTGGTATTAACTCCCTATATACCCTATACCCTGGTACACTTCTTAGGAGGCAAGAACTGTACTTTAGAGACCAATGCTTTTAGTGTTTTCATGCTATTCCCCAGTCCATGACTGATTTATTAGGCTTTGAGCCACATAATGTTAATTATTCATCTGGCTAGCATTTCTTCTGTGAATTATAATCAACTTTGCCTTAATATAAATACTTAAACTGACCATTTAACATATTCGTAGTAATCCTCTGGTCTCTGGGGAAGAAAAATAAAGATGCTTACTGTTTTGTATGTAATTTGCCTTAAGATTTAACATTTCTCCACACTTAAAGTATTTGAAGATGTATATTCTAACTTATAATAGACTTTATTAATGAAAATATAAGACCCCTAGAATACTCACATACTGAAACCTGCATTGGAAGAAACTATTTTGGGATACGTTTTAGAATTTATCATAAAACCTCAAACCTGAAAGCTGTATGGTTAAAAATAGCAAGGCACAGGCAGTTAGACATGCTTCTCAGTAGTTCTCAGAAGCATACAGTAATCTGTAATCACAGATAGAGCAGAAGGATTGGCGCTTGTTCAGTTGAACTTTGTGATTGAACTTAATATGGTTGTATTTCTACAAATTTCCTTTTTAGTTTGTCGTGTGAATCATTAAGATGGGCAGAGGTAGATCCATAAAGGGATCTAGAGACAAAATACACCTTAATATTTGATAGAGTGATACACCTTAATATTTGATAGAGTGAATGGGAGAGTTCTAATAAGGTACACCTGTACTTCATTATTTGGCAATTTGTGCAAAGTTACTTTTTCTAAAATTGCCTTTTTTAAAGTGAACAATTTGTATCCCAACGTCCTGTAGGAGCCTATTCTTGGTCCAAATGCCATATTTGAAATACACTTAAAACATGCCTTTCTACAGATTTCCCTGATTGATTTAATTGGCCATTAGATAAAAGCTTTTGCCTTGCATGCTTTTCATTGAGTGCACCTGGAAAAAATTTCACACCCATCACTAAGATCCTTCCTCCCACCTTGGGAGGAATGAATTTCCTTTTCTCTGAGTGTTCTAGAATGAATTTCCTTTTCTCTGAGTGTTCCTTTCTCTGAGTGTCACCTTAGGTGACATGTTGCTACCTGTCACAGTTGGCTGCAGAAGAGGTAGAACTTTAACTCTTCCCTTAATATTTAGTAGCTTTCATTGCTCAATGTGAAATCTACCTACTAGTTTAAAGAGATCCATTATTTTATGAAGTTAGTCCAGCAAGTTTAGATTTACTCTGTAAATTGAGGCACAATGATCAGACATTAAAAAAAGAAAATCACAAGGGGGAAGAATGTGCTCTACCAGACATACTGTGTTATAATATTTTT
This sequence comes from Microcebus murinus, assembly GCF_040939455.1. NCBI lineage: Eukaryota > Metazoa > Chordata > Mammalia > Primates > Cheirogaleidae > Microcebus > Microcebus murinus. The sequence continues at coordinate 33,501,070 of NC_134112.1, forward strand.
TTTAATTTGAAAAAATTCTAAAATATTCCCAGAAATATTAAAGAACAGCAAACATCTGCTTAGGAAACACCCTTTGAACTAAATGGAACTAATATAAAAACAAAAGTTGCATTAATTCTGAAAATGGTAACCCAATAATAGGTAGCCAGGTCCTTGCAAAAGCAATACCACAAGAGGAAGAGAATGAAAATGAGTCATCTAAAGTCAAGCACGCACATATGCACACACAGCCCTCTCTACACATACTAGCCCATGATAATGCACTCATGTTCTTCTACATCTTTGTATATTTGGATACTTCTCAAAGTTATTGCTATGTTTAGCCATATATCTTTATATGGGCCTATGCATTTTGCTATTTTTCTATGGCAACCATTTTGGCAAAGCTCCCCACTTTGTCCAAAACATACAGACCAAATCTGGAGAACACAGACCACTTAACAACCAACAAGCCACTGGACGGTGGCCTCGGGTACTTTTGTGTCCACCGTTTGAGTTGTGTCCTAACTCAGATTCGGTTTATCCCACACCCAAACTTGTAATTATAAATATTACAAATGAAAAGTGCAAGAAGGAAGAAATTTACTATTCTTATGAAAGTTTGGTTAAAAGTTTTAAAACATTTTGAGAAAGGGAGTCACTAAAAAAATGCTTTTGAATTAGATGTGGGCAAGAAAACAAAGATTAGAGGGGATATATTAACAGTCTAGAAGGATTCTTTACTCTCTCTTCTTTAAAAGTGTCTCTAAGTTCTTATTCTGCTTTAAAAAATGAGTATAGTAGGTGATTAATTACAGGATTGGGAGATAACATGACAATGTGACAAGCTCTGTCAGTAGATCCATTTCTAAAGACCAGGGCTTGGCACTACCTGTATATCAAAAGCTTAATTTAAAAATGCACACTTATGTTTTAGGTTAAAAATAAAAATTTTAAGGCATGTATACATCAGGTTTTCACAACTCTCCGCTTTAATTGAATTTTTCCATTAACCAATTACCTATGTAGTCTAGATTTCATCATTTCTATTTCATTTTCTTCTAATATAAATAACTTATATTGGTCCCACTCTGCAAAGTACTTGAGTCATCCTACAAAAACATGTACATGTTATGTAGAGGTATAAAATCAAAGCTGAGATTTTTAAGCAGAAGAGGAATAGAGAGAGAGAGAATAATAAAGCCAGTTTTATTCAGTTCTGAGAAGTGGACCAGTTTAGTTTTCTAAATCTGAAGCAAAGACATAGACTGCAAGATTAGTAGCATCCACATTAAGAAAAATGAAAACAAACTAATTGCTTAAGCAAAGCACAGTTTTTCTTGATATTGAGAAAAATCTGATAAAAAGCAAGTCAATCTGGCAAAGTTGTTTGGATACTAACATAGCTGAAATAAAATACATTTACAAAGTGCTTGAGAAACTCAAAACTTTCTTACATGGCAGTATTTCATTGTAAATTTCCAAGCTAACCTTACACTAACAGCAGCTCATTTCTTGAGCACTTCCACCTTACCAGGACCAGAGAGTTCGTGGCTTATGGAAATTATCTCATTTAGTCCTCACTGCATCCTTCCCATAGAGAGTAGGTGGCATGATTAATGCCATTTTCAAGATAAAGAATCTGAGGACCAGAGGCCAACTAACTAGACCAAGGTCCCACGGCAAGCAAGCAGGTCCACCCCAGGACACTATAGATCTTTCCAGCATAAAGCTGCACTCTTACCTTTCTCAAGGATCTTCAGTCCATACTACTGATCCTAGTCTTGGAGAGCCTCCCGGAAGTGCATTTGCTTGCAATTATTCTCAAACCTGACCGCACATTACAATCACCTGGGTAGCTTAAAAAAATAAAAAAAAAAAAACTTTTTGGCTCTGCCCCAAGAGGGTCTGATTCATTCGTGTAGGGAGGGGCTTAAGTTATCACTTAGGTTGATGACCAGTGGAAATGAGACAAACACTTTTTTATTCTTAGCAATAAATGAAGATTTGCAAAATAAGTATCCTGCCCTTAAATATACTGGGGGTTGCTGTGATTATGCAATGGCTTATTCTGCTGCTGCTTGGTCTGGCCCTATTTTGGGCAGCTCTCATGAAAATTGATATAACACCTCATTTTGTCAGCTTTATGGCTTCGGTTACAATTCTAGGTTAACAAAAAGAGTTTCATTTACCCTTTCATTACATTAATTTTTAGTCGGCCTTGAAGACTCTTCTAGTTATCCTTGCTGTGTAACAAATCACCCAAAAACTTAGTGATATAAAATACCACCATTTCATTCCATTCACGGATTCTACGGGCCAGAAATTTGGACCTGGCACAGCAGGTATTGTTTCTTTCTGCTCCATGGTGTGGGGGACTCAGCTGAGAAGGCTCAAACAGCTACAGAAGACTTGAATTGCACTGGGCAGGAATCATCTGGAGGTGGCTTTACTCACAAATCTAGCACCTGGGCTGCAATGACCTGAATGCTGGCTGCAGCTGTGATAGTCAACTGGAATACCTTACACGTGGGCTCTCCACGTGGCCTGGCCTCCTCCCCACACCCTCTCGGCCTGAAAGTAGTTGGACTTTTTACAATTCAGGCGTCCTCAAACTACGGACCGTGGGCCACATGCAGGTGTTTTGCCCGTTTGGTTTTTTTTTTTTTACTTCAAAATAAGATATGTGCAGTGTGCATAGGAATTTATTCATAGTTGTTTTGAAGCTATAGGCCGGCCCTCCAATGGTCTGACGGACAGTGAACTGGCCCCCTGTTTAAAAAGTTTGAGGACCCCTGTTTTACATGATAGACCAGGGCTCTGAGAATGAATGTTTATTCTACCTAACATTCGTGGTCTTTCCAGCTTCCTGGTCTTTTCTGACCTTGCCTTGGACAGTCATTTTGCATTACTTCTATTGAACTCTATTGCTTGAGGTGGTCACAACATCTGCTTGAGGGGAGACAAACACCCTACACATGGTTTTTAGACTCGAGAATAATATCCATCTTTATGTCTCCATGGAAGTATATACTACTTGTCTTAACAATGACTATTGAAAGATTTATTGAATGAACTAGTACAGCCAATGCATTTTATAGTTTATAATGATTTTTATATCTATAGAAAGATAAATAGAAGTGTATTTTTTAAGAGTGTATGCTTATGTTTGCCTTTTATTTGCATAAATTTATGGGGTTCAAGTGCAATTTTGTTCATGCATAGATTGCATAGTGGTGAAGTGAGGGCTTTTGACTATCTTTGCTTAGCAAGCAATATGTCTAAGCGAGTTCATTCAGGGTGGTCAGGGCAGAGTGCTTATGGAGAAGATATCTATACCATATTCTAATCCTAAACCAGCTTTTCATAAATACATAGAATTGTTCATAAATGGCATCTGGGTAAAAATAAATGATTCCAGTCGAGTTGATTGATCTTTCTAGATAATAACCCCAAACCAGTGTTCCACGATATTATTACTTATCAACATCTTTGTTAAATAGAGCCAATTTTGGGGTTTTCTGGATAATTTTGAGTTTTCATTTCCAGGGAGCAAGTTACAATTCCAGGGTATTTCAATTATCTTCTAAGAATTATTTTCAGTCTTGCTGCTGTTACTTGCTGTAACAATGGAAAGTCCCAGATTTGTATTGGGACCTTGGATTAAAATTCATCACACATTACATTTTTTCCAGATGGATTTCTTATTTACTTAAACTGATTTAGGTAATCAGTTGGCTCTCTAGCAATTCTTTGCTAAGTTTAGTTTGAGGTTTGTTTCAGCATTGTGGTAGGATGAATAATGGTCCCTCAAAGGTGTCAAAGTCCTAATCCTCAGAACCTGTGACTGTGGTACCTTATGTTGTATAATAAAGGGGACTTTGCACATGCGATTAAGTTAAGGATCTTGAGGTGGGGAGATTATTTTGGATTACTGGAGTGGGCTCAGTGTAATCACAAGAGTCCTTATAAAAGGGAGGTAGGAGATTTGAATAATAGTAGACGGAAGTGTGAGGTTGGGACTACCTGAGGAAGAAGCCAAGAGTGATGGAATGCAGATAGCTTCTAGAAGCTGACAAAGGCAAGGAAATAGATTCTCCTCATTCCACAGAAGGAACCAGCCCTACCAATACCTTAAGCCCAGTCTGACTGGATTTGGGTCTCTGACTTCCAGAACTGTAAGCTAGGAAATGTATGTTGTTTTAGACAGTTTGTTATAGTAACAATAGAAAACTCATACAAACACAGACATCATTCCAGACATACAACTGTACAGTCTATTTGATTGGTCTAAGTGTTGGTGTTAATACTGATTCCTGCACCAAGTATCTAAGTTTTCTACATTGCTGTCAAAATATGATCTGCTATTGGCTTAGATTTCACTGATGACTTGGGAAGACATACATGTCCATCTTTGAAAACACTACTAAGTAAAAATTTAGGATTAAAAATCGGATAGACCGGCTAGTTATTTTACCAAAGTATGTTTTGTTTATCAAAGGCAAATTTACTGCACAAATCATAAATATTATAGAACCACACTAAAATATTTCAACTTACAAAATTGCAACTTGCTTCCCAATTTTGTGAATACATCTGTTGCATAAAGAAGTCATGCAAGCAAGGAAGTAATGAATGTCTAGTTAATCTGAATACTTCAAATTCATTCAAATACTCATTTTTAATTTTTTTGAAGCACAAAAAACTCTAGATTTGGCCTTATGAGCATGCTGCTTTTCCTCAGATTCCCTATTGGTCCCCAAATATACTGACTTGTAAAAATCAAATAGGATAAATTATATGGAGGTGCCTGAATTAGAATCTGGCACATGGTGGGTGGACAAGAAATATGAGTTGAGTGTGAGGGGAGGGAGTGTGAAGGGAGCAGCTGCGAACCAGCAGACCATGTTCATTGGCAGGCAATGGGTGTTGTCTCCAGCTTAGAACTGAGAGAAAATGGCTCTTCCTTTATTTCAGTAAAAGAGAAGGGAAAGAAGGTCCCTTTACACTGACCCTGTGCCAGGGCCTCAAGCTGTTGATATTAGTACCATAAATAACATCTACATGACATGTTTTTAGGCTGCCATATCTTAACAATGTTAGATAATCTATGAATAAGACATGAGTTTTTAGGTACTTAATAGTAAATATATATATTTTACCTCAGAGTTCTCTTAACAGTGAGATAATACATCTAAGAACAAGTGATTAGTAGTTCCCTTTTGCTCATTTAGGTGAAGACATGATTAATTGTTCTCTCTCTCTCTCATCTTCTTTAGTCAATCAAATACCAGTAAAACATACTCCCTCAACGTCTTTGGCTGACTTTCTATAACTGAAGGTCAATATGAGCTGCTCCTGAATTAATCTAGCTAGCTAGATGGCTGAGCAGCCGTGGGGTAAGTAGGGATGGGGAACTTGAAGTGGTGTTTGCAAGTTTTCACTTTAGATAAGACTGAAGACATCTAACAACCCAGCTGAATGTTCCCTGATCTGGGGTCCTGTTAAGGGCTGCATACAGCTGTGGTCTCACCTTTTCTAAACTCGCACTGATGACTATGGAGAAAGTGTTGATTTATTCCCATTGTCTATCACATTAACAAAGATTAAACTAGACATGAAATCTGGGATTTTTCCTTAACTGAATACCTTGAATTCACCATTTGAATGGAAAGAACTGTACCCAACAGGTCTTTCTAAACTAAATTCAGTGTGTGACCCTAGAAAGCAGTGAAGCTCCTTCCAGATCTAAAACTATATAATTCCATGTTTTAAGCTAGCTATCCTCTCCAACATAGTATAAGTTATTTTTAAAGTGGTGGTTTTCAACTGAGGAAAATGTTCTCTCCTAAGGAACATTTGGCAATGTTTGGAGACATTGATAGGTCACAACTGGGGGTGGGCTGCTGCTAGCATCTTGTAGGCAGAACCCACTGGAGCCCATCTAGGCTGCACAGGAGAGCCCCACAACAAAGAATGATTCATGCCCAAATGTCAATAGTGCTGAGGTTGAGAAACCCATGAATGAGAGCACACAGGAGGGAATGGTGTGGGTTAGGGAAGGGAACTTGCGATGAGCGAAAGCTTGCAGTTGTGTTTCATGGGAACCTTTTGCTAGTTGCCTAGTTGCAATTTTGCAATGTTTATTATTACTTAAGAGAAAGCATGCTCAGACTGAATGGGAGATGCAAATATGAGTTTTCTTAACTATGAGAAGGTCCCTCTGCCAAGGACGTGCTCAGGAATATGATTTATGCATTTACAAAAATAGAAGAAGACATTTAAATGTCCCATCTTCTTAGTTTCACTTTATATCTGAAGAAATCATTCACAAGAACTTCTATTCGTCTTAGGCATAGCAAAAGAATTCTCTGATGGGAACTCCCCACCATTCTAGGAAAGAATTTAGTCATAGTGAAAACAAGCGCCACATGTACTCACCATCAAATTGGTATTAAATGGTCAACACTTATGTGCACATATAGCAGTAACATTAATTGTCAGGCAGGTGGGAGGGGGGAGGAGGGGATGGGTATGTTCACACCTAATGGGTGTGGTGCACACTGTCTGGGGGATGGACATGTTGGAAGCTCTGACTTGGGTGGGGCAAAGACAATATAGGTAGCCTAAACATTTGTACCCTCATAATATGCTGAAATAAAAAAAAAAAACACCTATTATATGCAAGACATTGAGATAGTTGGCATTAAAAAAGAATGACCTTAAAAAAAATAAAGAATTTAGTAATGGTAGAAAGCCTTGCTTTCTTTCTTGCTGGAGGCTCATGTCCACACACATCAGCTCAGGGTGTTGCCTATAAACACTCAATATTCAAAAGCACAGGACAGCCACTGGGACACCACCTGCGAGCTAGTTAGAAATGCAGAATCTCAGGCCTTAGGCAGACCTGCTGGATCAGAGTCTGCATTGCAACACGATCCTTTGAGGAATCCTGCACCTGTTAAAGATCAAGAAGCTCTGCTGGATGATCTGCATTCCATGGTAATAAAGTCCTAATGTTTGAGATTGTGAATAAAATGGATTTTGCTCTTGCCAGAATATGTGGGCATCTGTTTATGACTAGTGATTTTGCATTAGGAAAGTTGGTTTACCTCTTCGGCGTCCCATTCCCATTTGTAAAAAGAGGGAGTAAAGAGGAGAGGATCTCTAAGTTCTTTTCTAACATTGTAGGAAACATATCATTTCTTTCCAGTGTAAACACAATCCATAACGGTCTGGGTTGTCCCAGTGAGTGTAAATTTGAAAAACAGAGGGTCTCTGGCCAGTACATGCCACAGATGCACAGAAGCATGGAGTTACTTTAACACAGTCACTGAATTCTTACACAACTCTACCTCCGACCTCGAAACTGAGCCTCCTGAAGGGGTGTGCCTCTTGGGTGGCACTTGGGCCCACACTTTGCATCAGCATTCTTTGCCTCCCTGGGTGCTTGGACATTGTGTGTTGCTTAGCCCATTACCGAGCACCAGTCTCATCTGCAGGAATGGGCTCTGCCAAGGCTCTATGATGTAGAGTTGTGAATAACATCACATTTTTTCATTTCCCAAATTCAATTAGAACTGGGCCTAGCTGCCAACCACCAGATAGCAGAAAGTCCAGTTGCACCTCCTTTAGCCAGGTCATTCAAGAACTCAGAGGGCTCGAGCCCTGCCTAGAGAGGTAGGCGGTGAGACTGGAGGCCTGGGGGTGGCGTCTGACCCTGCAGGCTCCTCAACCGCGGGACTCTGCCACGCACAAGGGATGGCGTCGTCCCAGCGCCAAGCACATTGAGCTTCTGTCCAGCCAGTGCCGCCCTCTGCAGACGGGTTCCCCGTCTGTTGTCCCATTAGGAAGAGGTTGGACCTTAGAAATAGAAGAGACTAGCCTGTCCACCCCCTAGAAGGCGAAAGTTTCTTTTCCATACCTGGCTGATGAGACGCAATGGTCACTTCCTTCTGAACCTCCGTGAAAGGCACCCACAGAAGAGACGCATGCAGGTTAAGTTCCCAGCAGGCCTGCCTGCTCCATGTAGTCAATTAAATCTATGACACTTTCCCGTATCTAATCAGGGATAGAGCTGATCATCTGAGTCACCTGGGGAACTTAAAAAACACAGATGCATCTGTGATGCAATTAAGGAGAACTGAAGGATCTGGAGCCTCTCGTGTATATTGACATCATCATAAAATAAAAAAAATCCACTACTATGAGCTTTGTTGAAGCAAATTCCAAATTAAACAGTGAATATTAAACACTCTCCCAGCATTATTTATATCTGTGGTACCACAACTCCTAGCAGTCAGGACTGTGACCAGAATGGTTTTTTTCCTAGTCTTTCCATTCTTTGTTTTGTTCTTTTTTTCCAAATCATTCCCAAAAAGTTTTTTGGGGGTGTGTGAGGGGGATAGAGAAGGACTTGAATTTCATTAGTCCAAGAATGCATAAGTAGCATGAAAAAAATATAAAAGCAAAATAATAGTAGAGAAAATAGAGAGTAGAAGGTTACTACAAGCTAGCAAAAGGTGAAGATATAACACCTGCCCTAGTTGTACCCTCACTTGGTTTTAAGCTTCCTGGTGTTCAAAATAAAAAGGGAGTCATTTACAGTTTGATAAGGAAAACCAATGATCTTTTCTAGGTCTAACACTTAAAAAAGGCATATGGATCTTTTCTAAGGGGCTTAACTATGTTGTTTCCTAGTAACCCTCAATGAATATTCTGATCAAAAACACCAAACCTCGGTGAAACATTTTCTGCAGATGGCTAAAGCACAAGAGTTATCTGATAGTTAAGTTTGATTAAAAGAAAATTTTAGAATATGTTTATAAGTGATATGGAGACCATACAGTGAATACTTCAGGTGTGGAGATAACATTAAACTCTTCCACACCTGGAAAAGCTGGATTGGGGAATGGGATGGAGAAATACAGGAAATTCTTATAACTCTGTGTACTTAGGTAGAGAAATGTCAAATAGCTTAATGTGGACACATCATATGTATCCCAAAGAATATCTATAAACTACGGACTCTATGCCATACGGGCCATAAAAGAAAAGAACCTGAGATCTTTTACCATAGATCAGATTTTCTCGAAGTATTTTCCTTGGAATGCGCTAGCACCAGGTGATAAGCTCTGAAAATGGTTCTGGTGTCAAAGAAATGTGGAAAATATTGCAGCCCAAATTCCATTTTTTAAAAAAAATTACAATGTATATTAACACATTAGAAACCTGTGGTAAAGTCATCGGATTAACTCTTCTTTGCCCACTGTTTCCCAAACTTATTTGATAATCTACATGTTAACATCTTGTGTGACTAATATCCTATAAAGTGCACATTGAAAACCATTTTGTGGATTGTTTCTGAAGACATTGACTCAATGTGCTAGTGAGATTAAAATCACTAAGAAAATGTCATTGTGAAGAATATTATGGGAAATGAAATAGGAGACATTAACTCAAAGCTCTTGCACACCCACAGCCAGAATAGAATAGAATTCTGGTTTATCATTAAAAAAAAAAAAGAATTCTGCCAGATTTACTTCCAATAAGTGTAAAATGGAAATATGGCTTCCTTAAAACCCCCAAAGGCTGGTGAAAATTTATCATATATTGAATGTCTGGCATATGGAAGACACAAGCGAAAGCTCCTTTCTATATTATGAAATCTGTTTGGTAACTTGTTTTTTGAAAGGAATTTTTAAATGCAGTTGTTTGAAAATTGAAGGAAAATATGGGATTCTATTATCTAAGTGTTCTAATACTTTTACTTTAAACTGAGATAATCTCATAACCTTTTAAATATCCAATTTTCTGCTAAGGACTTTTCTTTGATACATACAAAGTAAGAATAAATCTTATAAATGGCCTTTGTGCATATGAACTTCAAGGAAATTTGTAAATTCTTGATGGATGTAGTTAAACTAATGGTTCAATTCTTACTGTAGCCTATCAAAGACCACCCTGAACTATTAACACAAAGTTTGAACTTGGAAGTCAGATGACTTGAGTCCAGTCTTTGATGCCACTAGTTAGTAGTTCTGTAGTGTTGAAAATCTTCTTGGATTCTTCTTTTCCATAAAAACTTACCTTATAGTGTAGTAGGCAGAATCAATTCTGATAATGGATGTAAAATTGCAGAGCAAACAAAGCACTGAACAAATATAGGATGCACTGTGTTTAGAAAAATACAGCCTTTCTGACAGTTTCTGGGTCACTTTTCTCTTTTAACAGTCTTTTCTTAGATTCCACTAGATGATAGTATTTTGATATACATAAAAACGTATTTTTCATGTACAAATGCCTTAGATGCATAGCTGTAAAAACTATGCCCAAAATAGCCTTGTTAATTTTAAACACAGAACAAACACTTAAAGATGTATAACTGACACTGTTTGTGTAATGTCTAACCCACTGTGGTAAAGCCATTTTTCTTCTAGGAATCAGGCCAATTTGTAAGATTATTTGCAAAGACCAGACACATTTATCAGGACCCTTTTTCAGAAACACATGCAGGGATGTAAGCAATGCATCTCTTGGCTTCTAACAGGAGCTAAACATCCGGTTAAGGCAAAGCTGTAATGAAACTACAGGTTGGCTATGTTCTTCCACATTTCTTTGCAATGCCAAGGCAAGGCTGGAGCCCATTAGGCACCATTGTCAGCCTCATAAAGTGGAGGTTCTTTTGCAGGTTCCGAGGCATCTGAGGGTGGAAGGAGGGATGGGAAATACTGCCAGAACTTCCTGATCCTCCCTTGCAAAATAGCACAGTTATCTCAGAACACCTTTTAAAATTTTTCTCTAGAAACGATATCATGGAGGAGTAAATATTTTCTTCCCAAATGCATCTCTTGCTTTCTTAAAATCTATAATCATTGTATAAATTTCCTATTGAAACTTAGTGGCTCAAAAAACACAAATATATTATCTTAGCAGTATTGGAAGTCAGAAGTCCTAAAATCGAGGTGTTGATAGAGCTGTGTTCCTTCTGGAGGCAGGAGAGGAGAGTTAGTTTCCTTGCCTTTTCTAGCTTCTAGGGGCTCTCTGAATTCCTTGGCTTGTGGCCCTTTATCTTCAAGGCCAGCAGTGTAGCATCTTCTCTCTCTCTCTCTCTCTCTCTCTCTCTCTCTCTCTCTCTCTCTCTCTCTCTCTCTCTCTCTCTCTCTCTCTCTCTCTCTCTCTCTCCCCCCTGCTCTGTCATCATATCCTCTGATGCTGACCCTTCCTCTTATAAGGACCCCTGTGATTACATTAGGTCCACCCAGATAATCCAGTGTGTTCTCCCCATCTCAAAGTCCTTAACTTGATCACATCTGCCAAGCCCCTCTTGCCGTTTCAGTTAACATACTCATTTTTTTTTTTTTTTTTTTTTTTTTTTTTTTTTTAGTGGGGAAAGTGATGTCAGATAACATACTCATAGTTCTGGGTATTAGAATATGAACATCTCTGTGTGTGTGTTGGGGGGGGCGGGGCATTAGCCTGTCTACCACAACTGTATTGGTCATTTTCATTGCTTTTTTTAAAAACTGTCTTTTAAACAGAAAGATTGTGTTTTGTTTTTTTTGAAAAAAATATAGCTTTATCATGTGTACAATTGGAATACTTACGTTTACCTCATGGGGGTACAGTGAGTAAATGGGCTAACCTGAAGGAAGCACACAGGTGGCTGTTAGAAGGTCCACTCTTGTGAAGAAGCTCTTCATTACCAGGTGCAAAGCCTGGGTATGTCTCTACCTCCCCTTGTGTGATCTAAACAGGCTATTTTGCCACTTCGGACCCAGTTTCCTCATCTCTGAGTGTGTAACATGAATTTTCTTATCAGCCTGTGTGAACTGGGAGTGATGACTCAAGTTTCCATATGGCCTCATCTACAAAAGGAAGGGCTCACAACTTCCTCACAGTTTCGCCTATTTTTGATAGGTGTTTGAAGGGGGTGCTTCACATGTATTCACATAGTCAGCTCTCTCAGGTCTTTCCATCCCAGACCTCTCTAGCTTACTCTGGCCCAGGAAAAAAAAAGATAACATGAAGGACAGGAAATAATACATGACTGAAGACAATTATGATTTGGAATATTAAAGAGACCAAAAGCAAAGAATTTCATAGACATTGCAAATAATCTAAAATTAGCAATGTCCAAGAGAATGAGCAAGGAGAAAATGTCACAGCCTCTGGAAAGACAGACAGGATTGAATCCATTCTTCATAGTCATCACCCCTTTATTTAGTCATTAGTTCTACACTGAGCCAGTCCAAATTCTATAAAGGCTGCAAAGTTTTATTGGCCAACATTTTATCTAAAGGCACTCACGGTTAGCATTTCTCTTCTGCTCTTTTCTCTACATCACTGCATTTACTGCCTGCATCTGTATATGGATAATTTATAGCCTACTGTGAAAGAACTTTGTGGCAGCTTACATTAAAACTTAAAGAAAGCTGGTGATACCAAGAGGGAAGTAACAAATGAAGTGGGGATAGCAATCCAGAAGCACAGATACTCTTGCTTGAAATAAAGGTGAAGGGAAGCTGTTGCATCTAAGTACAAAACTGAATTCTGTGCTTCCTGGAAGCGTAATCAAGAGGTAAATGAAATAAATCATACAGCATTTTGGCAGAAAAGATGCTTATTTTTCTATGTCTTAACTATGACTTACTTCTGCATCACATAGATCCTATATAGAAGCCATTGAACAAAATAATGGATAATGGAAAGGGCCCTTAACAAAAGTTTTTTTTTAAATCAAATTGGCAAAACTTTATGAATTTGCTTTATAAAAACAATATCAATGATGATGATGTTAGCGATGGTTTGGACAGAAAAATCCTTTTCCTATTCCTCAGGTTTCCATGAGGAAGGATGAATGCTCCCAGCCTTGTGCCTGACCATTTAATTCTCCCCCTGGTAGAAGGACAAGGTGGGTGGCAGCCCTTGTCCACATTCCTCAAATATGCGAAGCAAATCTATCAATGGTCCTGGACATGAGGGATTTGGTCTCTTTCTCCCTTGTGTCTATCTGGAATTGTAGGACGCTGTATGTGAAGTAGGTTGACTCTACCCTGAATGTCCCAGAAGTCTGTCCTAAGCTCTAGACTGGTGACCGGAGAATGGGGTGGGCAGTCTTCCTTTGGCCCTCATGCTAGGTTAAGGTTTCTAATAATGAGGACTTCCCCACCCTTCTCTATCTGCTTATACTTTTGTATATATACTTTTCGATAGCTTCAAAATTCAAGTGAAAAAGAGTGGGTGCTATTTATTTTTATTGGGCCCTTTTAGTTGATCAAATTCTGTTTCTTCATTTTTCTTAGCTAGCATGGCAGTTAGGCACACAGTTGCAAAACTTACTCATGTTATACACCCCTAGCCACAAAGGGGGCTGGAAAATGTAGTCCTTTTTCCCCCTCAATGTAACCAGTAAAAAGTCTGAGTTCAGAAAATGAGACTGGTGTAGGCAATTGTCAGGGTCTGCTATAGACATGGTAAGTTTACAGTGAGGCCAGTTATTTCAGTTTTGTGACCCTCGAGTAAGAACACCTATCAGGAAAACAAGGTGTTTGGGCCAGGGCTGTGGACTGGAACAGCACTTACCAATAAGGAAGTGAGCAAAGCCAGGAGGTCAGTGAAAATATTGCTGAAATCCTGATACTGAGGTCCAAGTTGATGGACTGAAAAAGAATATTGTCCACTCAAGGGTCTGGAGACCACAAGGTGGGTGAAGAGCTAGTTGGGGAAGCGAGGATTAGAAATAAGGACATATCTAGTTAAGAGAGGTAAGGCAGCTACACATGCTCAGTCTGGGATGTGGCTGTACTTAGCTGAAATATTATTAGAAAAATAGGTCTATTGTAGCTGATATGCAGGAGCTATGAGAACAAGGCTGGAAGGGCCATTGGTAAGGACGATGTCAGGAGATCAAAGGGTAAAGGAACACTTTGCAAGATGAAAAACCCAGATATTCATCCAATAGGGAGTCAAAAGAATGAGGATTGGTGTCAATGTATAGCTTTACCCACAACTGAGAAGATGGTGTTTACATATCGTAGGAAAATAGTAATGACATTTATTGAGGCATTAAAAATTGTTTTTTATATAAGAATGATTTTTAAACTATTGTGGAATAACTTAAGATCTACAGGAAAGTAGAAAGAACATAAAGAGGGTCCCTTTATCCAGATTTCTTTATTAATGTTAATGTCTTACACAACCATGATGCATTGGTAGAAACTAGGAAATTAATGGTGGTGCAGTGGTATTAACTAAACTAGACGTTGATCTTTGCAGTTTTCACTAGTGCCCTTTTTCTATTGCAGGGTGCAATCCAAGGTACATTACAGTCATCATGCCTTTTTAGTCTCCTCTGCTCTGTGACAATTTCTCGGTCTCTAATTCTTTTCCATGGTTGTGACACTCAAATGAATACTCTCAGGAACTTTGTGGAATGTACCCGAATTTGGGTTTGTCTGCTGGTTTCTCATGATTAGATTGGAGTTTTGTGCTTTTAAGAATATCAGAGAGCTGAAGAACACTTCTCAAAGTATCCTATCTGGGAATACATGTTATCAACATGACTTATCATTGGTGATGTTAACCTTGATGGCTTGGTTAGTGTTTGCCAGATGTCAACAATGTAAAGTTATTATTTTTCACCTTTCTGTACTTTAATCTTTGGAAGCAAGTCATCCAGCTGCTCAGACTTCCAGAGGAGTGAAACTAAGTCCACGTATTGGAAGGCACAGTAGCTACCAAAACTATTTGCGATTCTTCTGTAAGAAAGATTTGCCCCTTCTTCCCCACGTATTTATTCAACCATTTATTTATATCAGGATAGATTCATGCATATTTATTCTTTGGGTTATAATCTCTAATGCAATTATTTTAGTTGTTCAAATTACTCGTCTTGGCCATTGGGAGCTGTTTGCACATTAACTTATGAAATCCTCCAGTCAGCCAGTAATGCTGGAATTAACTATTATGCTTATTTTATAGAAAAGTGAATTAACTATTATTCTTATTTCATAGAAAAGTAAATTCAGGCTGAGCGAGAGTAAGGAGCCTTCCCAATGGCTTCTATCTTATTTGTGGTGACTGCAGAATTACACCTAGCAGTCTTGACTCCAGAGTCGATGTGGTTAGCTCTGCCATGCTGCTCCCGCAGGGAAAGAATGCTTCACAGTCACTCAGAAGTAAGGCATCAAATCACTTCTTGGGCAGTATGTAGGGAACGGCAAAAATGGTCAGAACTAAGCCTATTGCCAGGTGGGCGGAGGGAAGACTGGCTAGCAAAAGAAAGAGGGGAAATGCTAAGAAGTTGTAGAAAACTAATGTCATGAAAGATGAGTGTCATTGATACAATTGAAGGAGTAATCAATTCAATTGGAGGGCCACAGAAAATCAGCCTATGGTAACAACAAAAAAAAGAGAGTTAAGTGAACCGACACAATGCAGTATAACAGAAGGGTGGAGAACAAAACCAGATTTCAGATCTAAACTGTTTCAGAGAAAGGATGTAAAGAAGTAATTTAATAAAGAAAACGGACAAAGATTAATTTTTTTTTCCAGGATGGAGGGAGACTTGTACACACGCAAGCCTGTAGAGGAGAGCCTCTGAGAAAGTAAGTGTAGAAACTATGCGCATGAGAGTGAGGAAGTAAGTGTGTTAACCTTGCAGTTGGGGTACCTCTCCTCCTCACATACTGGAGGTAAGTCTAAGAGACCACGGATGGTGATATTGCTGAGGTGAAGACACAAACTTAGGATGATACTCTCCATTTTATTAGTAAAACTGGAAGCAAGGTAATCTGTAAACAGTGAGAGGAATTAGAAAGGTATTGCCTAGTTCCTGCGTGGTCAACACCCCTGGGTGCTCGGCAGGCTTGGTGAAGTGGGGGCAAGCTGAACTCATTCATCATGACAGAAGTCACCTGACTGCAAGCAGAGATCAGAAATGGATTATCTGGGTTTTTACTTGATTGTTTCAAATAGTTAAAACTAAATATCGTGTTAATTCTCAGACAAAAGACTCAGTGTTAGTCTTTCTAAAATGTTCAGAATGAATTATGATGCTAACTTGTGATCTGGTTGTTGAGAAAAATATCTAACAACTGTAAAGGATAAATATAAAACTAATGTAAAAATAAGTATTGAGAATGAAAACTGGGGAATTTTTCTTCTATCAATTCTAATTGCAGAATTTTTGGTGAATGTTCAACAGTTACGAATTTAAGGAGAAAGGCTGCTGTGTCATTTACATTTAGTAAAGAGAAAGACTAGGATTGGGCAATAACTTTTCTAATATAAGCACAAAATATAGCTAACAGAGTTATTTCAAATTTCTTCATATTCCTAAAATATTAAAATGAGGTTTTGCATTTTAATCTGAGAGACTGACACTATTACATTTACACCACTAGTAACAGGACTTAATAAATAGTTCATTTCAGAAGGATCTTAATTTATGAAGTTACTGAACATATGTTTTTTTATATTTAGATAAAGGCCAAAATGGAGGGGCAGAATTTTATAAGTTGATGAATTATTGACTTAACACATCCTTAAATATTATAGATTCCCTTCATCTAACATAGTTATAATACTATACTCTTAAGTGTTTATTTCCCTTACATGGAACAGAAAGAATTAACATTAAAACGTATTAGTCATACTTGGTGATTATTTTATTACCATATATTATTGTATACAATTTCGTTTGGTAATAAGGATATTATAAATCATATTTTAAACAAGAATTTATGCATGGCATATGTAAGCAGTAACATTTTGAAGGAAAGAGAAGTGCCATAAGAACATTTACCTAAATTTTGTAATACTGAAAAACACTAGAGTTTGTACATAGTAATGACTGAAAGCTTCATAATATGTTGGAATACTGGTAAACTTTCAGGTACTGGAAGAACAACCTGGTATAGGAAAAGACCAAATTAGACATGGCCACGTCCTTAGATGTGCACATCATCTAAAAATAAATCCCTCAACACTGCAGTACACTACGCATTCTTCCTTAGTTTGGCACTTTGCAATACAGACAAAGGTGTATTTGGTTTAATGTGATTTTATTATTCTTAGATATATTTTAGTTACTTTATATAGATAAAAATATACAATATTGCTTTAAAAACTTAATTTTATAAGTGTATAGTTGATTGTCATTATATTCACAATTTAAAAAGCCTATTTTTCCACTAAACAATTTACCCAATAACATGTGGAAGAGACTAACAAAAATGGTTTATATGAAGACTTTTAATGAGAGTTTAAATGTAAAAATAGACAATTAATCTAGACCACTGGTCTAAATCCTTAGTGATATCTCATGCTGGAAACAAATTATGAAATGTTTTAGACAATTTTTTTTTTCAACACTTAAACTGATTCTACAGATTCAAAGTTTTGACTGAACGTACACAGAACTGACAGAGATTTCATTTGAAGCCACTTTTATATACATTAATTTACTAAAAAAGAAAGAAATGAAAAATGTATTTTAATACTACATCTCAGTTTGGGATTCCATCAGATTTTTAAATAATATATGCAAAATGCATCTCTGCCCTTCGGATATCATATTTAAATAAGAGAATGGCAGATGATGGTATTTTTACTTTTAAATCATTTCAGAACTATAAAATTAGTAGGGTGATAATTTGCCTTATTGGTAATAAAGGTCACTATATCATAAAGACAACCTAATATCTGAAGGTAAATGAATAGTGTGGTTGTCTTTTTCTTAATACCAACTTATAAACAGTCTGATTGTTTCATTTCTTAGAAAGACACTGATAAAATATGCAAAACCCAAACAATTATGTAAGTGCATATACAAGGTACGGACTATTTTAAAATGAAAAATTGAAAGTATTTTACAAATAATTTTGTTCTTTATATCTATACGATGCACCATTAATTTCACTCATTACAATACTTTGCACCAAACATCGTTATCTTCAATCTTAACACTCCTCAAATATGAGAAAAACAAAATTTCCACTGTACTACGAAGTGAAATTTATAAAGTCAACATAATATATCCTAAAGGATTATAGATCTAAAACAGTTTTTAAAGATGATTTATACACATTGAAATGGGTGCTTTGCTTAATTAAAAAGCTAGAAATAAAACTGCTTCTCTTCATTGCAATTTAATAAACATGTTTCAGATTTTTCACATTGCAACATGCAACCATCATCATGGAGATTTCAATAAACAGTGGTATATCTCTTCTGAAAACACTGTTGAAATTTAAGTGCTACTGTCTTAATATTTATTTTATAATTAAGAATTTGGAAAGAAATTTTACTTTTAAATTTTTCAACATAAGGCACATACCAACATTTGAAGTCTAGAAGCAATTAGATTATATAATAAATAATTATCTTTTCACTCATTATTTGCCCTTTACCTGAAGAAAGGTGAGTGTTAAAACATGCCTGAATTAATAAAAATGACTGGATTTAGGAAATACAAATAATATTTGTGTGCAAAAGAATGTTATCAGTTTAAAAAAGAAAAAATATTTTATATAAAATATACATCCTACAGTGTTATAGGTAGAAAAAAATGTGAGGCACTTAGATTAACAGTGAAGGAGGAAAGCACTGAGATTTTTTTTTTATAAAAAGCACCAAACCATTTAACATCTGAGATAAGAGCAGAGGCTAAAATAAGAAAATAGTTTTGTGACTTTGTATTCTATGAACTATTAAGAATCCAGAAGTTCAAAACTCAAAGTTTTCATTTTTATTCTGACAGAAATAATTCAAATAGAGAAAGTTTTGTAGTTTAAAAGTCAAAGTTCTTCTCAATAAATTTTGCATATTTTTTGGTACTCAGAATAATGTGAAATGTAGATATCTCACTACTCCGTGGCAGCACACTTTCTACTTTAATGACTACAGTATATATCATTTTGATATTAAATTCCTTTTCTAAAAACAAATATTAAAATTTAGCTTGAAACTAAGTATGAACAACATGCATCAATGCCTCCATGTGAACTTACTGATGTCCAACATTAACAATTTTATTAATATTACTCCATAATCCATTACAAACTAATTTAATCCAAAAACCAAGGTCAAAATTGCCTTGGAATTACAAGAATCCACTGGATGCCAAATCAGGAAAAGGTCTGGCTTCTGATGAATGATGAAGTGGCTGAAGATGCGGGGTAGTCTGACTGTTATTTATGAGATTTAATTCAGCTGGATATGTTTCATTTACAACTCCTCTATTCTGAAACTGAAAACAAAAATAGCAATATAATTTATTAGGATAGACCTTTCAAATATCTTAAGCCATTAAATGACATATTAATATGTACTTTTATAATCAGTCCTGCATGTTGGTAAACTTCAAGTTTCTTTACTGCTGCTAAATCTTGAATCTTTCATTCAGTAAAGACATATTGAGTACATATTATGTATTAGTTGCCTTTATAACTGTTTGGTTTTTCCACTAATTTGACAAAAATTTTGAAGATGGTACTGATGAGTAACACAACTGTCTCATTTCAGATTGCCTTCACGTCAGTTGGAAATTGATGGGTCAGAAAGCACCAGTTACAAATCACAGTTAAATATTGTTTGGCACAAGTAGGTTTGCTTTGATCAGACTTCATCTCAGTCAAGTTCTAGGTATCAATGAATTGATTATATTCAAGATTACTACACTGGACTGCAAAAAACCTAGGACTTTTCCATAAATGCCAATTCTAATTTTCTAAAGGTTTCCTGATACTCCCCAAATATTACACAATGGGTATGATTTCCTTAACCTATTCTTATTTATACTTTAAATTAATGAATACTACTGAAAGCATTGACCTAATTCCAGAATCAAGTTACCAA
Source organism: Microcebus murinus (assembly GCF_040939455.1). Taxonomy (NCBI): domain Eukaryota; kingdom Metazoa; phylum Chordata; class Mammalia; order Primates; family Cheirogaleidae; genus Microcebus; species Microcebus murinus. Next base: position 33,520,909 of record NC_134112.1, read on the forward strand.
AAGAAAGTGCTCTTTCTTGCCTTCTTACACTGAAATTAGTCTAATTTCTACAACTACTACCAGAAAAAAAATTAAAAAGAAACAAGGAAAGACATGAAGATGCATAGTTCTGTAGAGTTTTATAGATTATAGAATCTTTTTATTTTATAATATAGTCAGTAGAAGTTGTGGAAACTTTCAAACAGATTAAAATCATATCCTTGCTTGCTTCAAATAAAAGCTACTTTTCCAAAGCCTATGTGACATTAGGCTGTAGTAATGAAAATGTTGATGACTTTGAAAATCCTCTAAAACATACCATAGATATACAGTAAAAATTACATAATCTACATCTTCAATGAATGGCAACTTTGTCAAGTCTTCAAATGGTCAGTAATAGTTGTCCAGATAATGGTGGGTTTTAAATGAATTTTTCTCATAACTCATAACACAATGCATGCCAACCATTCTCTTTAAATATACTGCATAGAGCAGTGTCATCCAATAGAAATATAAAGTGAGCCACATACAGAACTTTAATTTTTCCAGTAGCCACATTAAAAAAAGTAAAAAGAAACAGGTAAAATTAATTTTAATAATATACTTTATTTAACCTTGTAGCCAAAAATGTATCATTTCAACATGAAATCAATAAAAAAGAGATATTATTTATTTATTTATTTATTTTTGAGACAGAGTCTTGCTCTGTTGCCCAGGCTAGAATGCTGTGGCACCAGCTTAGCTCACAGCAACCTCACACCTGGGCTCAAGCGATCCTCCTGCCTAAGCCTCCCAAGTAGCTGAGACTACAGGCGTGCGCCACGACACCCGGTTAATTTTTTCTATTTTTAGTAGAGCTGGGATCTCGCTCTTGGTGAGGCTGGTCTTGAACTCCTGACCTCAAGCGATCCTCCTGCCTCAGCCTCCCAGAATGCTAGGATTACAGGCATGAGTCACCATGCAGGGCTGAGATATTTTACATTCTTTTTTCAAGCTAAGCCTTCAAAATCTGGTGTGCATTTCACACTTACAACACTTTTCCATTCAGACTCGCTGCAGTTCAAGTGTTCAACAGCCACATGTAACTAGTGGCTACCCTAGGGAAATATGTAGGTCCAAAGAATTATTATCTGATTATTCACAAAGAAGCAATACAAAGTAGGGGGAGAACACTTAAAAGAACTCATGAGGTACTGATGTGACCCCCTATTCAAAATATAATCTTACATAATTAACTTCTGTAAAATTTGCTTTACTCAGGAGTAAAATATGTTTATGTCACAGCAATGTTGTGAGATAGATTGTAATATTATTAAATTTTAATATAATTAAAGATGTAAGAAATGAGAATAAGAAAAACCTTCACTGTCATGTTCTATTGAAAAGTACATATATAATCAGACAAAGCAAATGTATGAAAAAAGCCATAAGAAACCAATCAGAGATAAAGATTCAGGTCATTATTTTTAAATTACTACACTCTAATACATAGTAAGTAGACATCAATAAACTTAATTGTAGTCGAGATATTCTTCAAAACTAAAATATACTTTAAAATGAACTAAATATTTTCTAATGGAAAAGCATGAATGCAACATAAAACATGATATATTCCTAGGTAGCCAGACAGAGCAGCTATTAACATTATGTTAGCTTTAAAAAAAAAAAAAATCATTTTTAGATTTAGTGAAAGTGTGCTTGCTGCTAGATGGGTTCTGATGATACATTTAGGCAAAAAAAATATATATATATAAAATACCAAGCTTGATTCCAATGACAGAAAGCCAGCTGAGTTACCCTTTTTAAAAAATGTCAGGAACAAAAAAGCAATTCTACGTTAAAGGAGAACATGAGGATTGGGTATAGCATGGAGGAATAGCCAGAGAACAAAAAGGAGCCTAGGACTGAATTCCAAGGATAATCCAGGACAAAGGCATTTTAAGAAAGCATCTTTATGCTTGATTTCAAGCCAATTTTAAGCATATATATAAAAATTGAGCTTTGAAGAAATTATTCTTAAAAATTCAAATATATAGTTTTATAGTTAAAATTTTTAAAAAGCCATATACATTTTAAAGAATCAAGAAAGGCAAATCAAATGCTCTATTTTACATATAACACTTTTAACTAATTTCGCCTGGTAATTTGGGTCACTTTACATTAAAGACATATTCATATTGCTTTAGCCCTTGATTTCTTTTTCCTTCATCATTCAGGTAAATGATATACTTACATTAATAACATACTAAAATAAGCATGGGCGTATTTTAAAAAAGTAATCACAGACATCATTAAAAATGCTATCTCAGCGAACACTACAGATAATCAATTAGAATCAATGATGAAAAATTTGTAATTCATGTCTATTTATTTATAAGTTAAGAAGAATCATCGAAAGGATTTATTCAGTTTGACAAAAGCTTTACCTCGTTTAAAAATGCCTGCTGGCCTGGAATGATTGGATTGTACTGTATCTGATCCACGTGGGTGTGCTGAGGTTCCGGCTGGCACTGGTACATGGACACCGCCCCGGCATAACATGTCTGAGGAGTTACTATGGCTGACTGTGGATTTATTCCGTGCTTCTGGTTTTCAGGAACTTGTAAACAAGTGACAAAATCTTCTAAATTAGAAGAAGTAGTGGGGTATGGGGATGGTTCAAAACTCCCCATAGGAAAGTCTAACTCTGTACATTTGGAATGTTGTGGTAACACAGACTGATTATAGGAAATAAAGTTCTGTGTATAAGGTATAGTAGAATCAATCTCCGATTTGTAGGGAAACTCCTCATTGGTCCCATGTAAGTCTGAAAAGACATTATACTGTTGTAGGTCTTGCTCAGGACAACTGAAAGGCACAGATTGGTTGGAGTTCCAGTTTGCAAACATGCCATTAACTTGCATATGCTTCATTTTCTGACACAGTTGGTGCTGCGGCTCCACCACTACTTGCTTTTGGTGATGCTGTAGTTGCTGCTGCTGCTGCTGTTCTAACTGTAGGTGTTCCTGTACCATACAGCTTGAGTTAAGAGCCATGGACTGTTGCTGTTGGTAATCTGAACACATGATGGTAGACTTATTTAAAGAATCTTGGATATATGTTAGGATTTCATCTGTTAAGTCAATGTCTCTGAAGTCAACCTCACCAGAAAAGTCATTTCTGAAAAATTTTTCATTCTGCATGTGTTTGATATCCTCAAAATCAATGCCTAGGTTTTTCATAATGCTGTACAAGTCATTATTTTTATCTTGAAAGAGCTGTGTGTGACCACCAGAGAATGCCGGATTCATTTCCTGAGGCTGATCGATTTGCTCATGTTTCAGGATATTAACATTTCCCATTGGTGCGATATTGTTTTGCCAATTACTGCATTCACTCACAGGTTGGTTAAAAAAATTTCTTTCAAAAGGTGCAGTGCTTGAAGTAGTTGAAGCAGGATAGAGGTAAATAGACTCATCCTGTTGCATCATGGCAGCCAGGAGAGAACTAGGATTGAGGGAGTCCTTGTCGAGAGTTGACTTGGTAGTACAGTCTTTTCCACTAGTGCCATTTTTAGTTCTTACTGGTAAGGGATCCAGTATGCCAGGAAAAGGGGTGGTTACCTCATACAACACAGCTTCTCCAGTGGTGAACATAAAAGGCAACTTTGTATTTCGTTTTTGCAAATGCTCTGCTCCTTCTTCTTCTCTAAAATTGTGTACAAGAAAGTCAGCATGTATTAGGAAAAACTATCATACAAACATGTCAAAATCAAATAATACAAAAAAAGAAAAACAACAAGCAAAATACACTTTGAGTTTGACAGTAGGAAACATAGAGTTTATTTTATTTTGACCTAAATTATTCTTGTGACTGGTACCACAGAATTGTTTTTTACACAAACGTATTTAAATGATTTAGATATTTTTCTAAACCACAGTCAGGTTATATCCTTATCTGACATCCTGTCAAAAAAAAAAATATGTGTGGAATAAAGATCCAAATATGAAAACAAAACTGTACGAATTTAGGAAATCTCAGTAAGAGAGATATGTCTAATAAAGCATAAAATCCAGAAGGTATAAACAAAAAGACTGGCATAATTGGCAATATGAAAATTAAAACTTTTGCATTTTTGAAAAAGAATTCATAAATCAAGTTAATCATGGAGAAAATACTTGTAACATATATTTATAATTTAATACATATAAAAGTTCATATCCATAATAGGTAAAGAGTGCTAATGAATCTAAGAGAGAGGTAAACTATTCAACAGAAAAATAGGCAAATGATATGAATTGGCAATTCACAAAAGAAAAATGTCCTAGAAAGATATAAAGAGATGCTCTGTCTTATTAGTAATAAGTAAGTGAAAATAACTAACCTCTCTTAATTTCTAATAGAATAAGCACACAAAATAGTAATATCAGCAAATGTACAGAAATGTGAACAACACAATTACCAAACTAGACCACTGATAAAGAACATACAACAGAACATGTATTCTTTTTTTTTTTTATTTTTTTATTTTTTTTGACAGAGTCTCGCTTTGTTGACCAGGCTAGAGTGAGTGCCGTGGCGTCAGCCTAGCTCACAGCAACCTCAAACTCCTGGGCTCAAGCGATCCTCCTGCCTCAGCCTCCCGAGTAGCTGGGACTACAGGCATGCGCCACCATGCCTGGCTAATTTTTTATGTATATATATCAGTTGGCCAATTAATTTCTTTCTATTTATAGTAGAGACGGGGTCTCGCTCTTGCTCAGGCTGGTTTTGAACTCCTGACCTTGAGCAATCCGCCCGCATCGGCCTCCCAAGAGCTAGGATTACAGGCGTGAGCCACAGCGCCCGGCCAGAACATGTATTCTTTACAAGAGTACATGGACTATTTTACTAACATTCACCATATATCAGATCATAAAATAAGCCACCACAAATTTCAAAGCACTGAAATTCTTTCAAGGAACTGAAGTCCATTCAAAGAATGTTCTCTGACTGCAATGGAATTAAGCCAAAAGTCAATCTGAAAAATGACAACTAGAAAAATCCCCAGCTGTGGTCCCCAACCCCTGGACCAGCGCTGGTCCATGGCCTGTTGGGAACTGGGGCATACATCAGGAAGTGAGTGGTAGGTGAGCCAGCGAAACTTCATCTCTCTGTACAGCCACTCCCCATCCCTCACATCACCACCCCTGCTCACAGAAAAATTATCTTCCATGAATCCAGTTCCTGGTGCCAAAGAGGTTGAGTACTGCTGCTCAACATCACAAAGTCAATAACACTATATTTCTAAATAATTCATGAATGAAATAAAAGTGAAAAGTAGCAAATATTTTTAACTGAAAGATAAAAATTAGACATACCAAAACATGAGAGTTGTAGTTAAAAGGGAAATTGATATGTATGTTTAAATATCTAGCTAAAAAGAGAAAGTAGGAAACAACTGCAAATTATACCCAAAGAAAATAGAAGGAAGAAAATAATAATGAGCAGACATAAATAAAAAAGAAAATAAATGTACAATAGGAAAAATCAGTAACTGAACACCGGATTTTAGTACAGACTGATAAAACTGATGGCCTTCTAGCAATATTGATGAAGGCAGAAGGCATAAATTAGTAGGGGTACATACATACCCATGTACTCGTATACATAGGTACTTACATACATGTTCATGGGTTGGTAGACTCAGTATTGTAAAGACATTAATTCTGCCCAAATGATCTACAGTTTCAATGTAATCTCATTCTAAATTCCAACAGATTTTCTGGTGGAAATTGACAACTGAGTTCTAAAATGTACATGGAAGTATAAAGGGTAAAGAAGAGCCAAGGAAATCTTGAAGAACAACAACAAAAAAAGCTTAACAAAATGAAGACATGCACTCTGATATAAAAACTTATAATAAAGACAAAGTAACTAAGACAATACAATGTTGGCACAAAATTGACAACTAGACCAATGGAGCTAATATAAGGGAGTTCAGAGACAGAACCACAGATAAAATCCCCTGATCAAAATGCAGTGCAGAGGGGAAAAGAGGATGTTTTCAATAAATGTTACTGGTCAACTGGATATACATATAAGGCAAAAAAAAAAAAAAAAAAAAAAGGGAAAAACAAATCAATCTTGACCCTTACACCTCAAGCCACAATCAATTCTCCAGAGTGGGAGAAAACTTTTGCAATGCAAATATTTGACAAAGGACTTGTTTCCAAAATACATAGGCAACTCTTACAAATCATTGGTGTGCTTAGACAACATATTTTAAACAAAGTATTGCTATATTTTTCTTTTATTTTATGGATGACAAGAGCTTTTCATTTGTCCTTCATATGCCCAGGACAAAACCGTGGAGTTTTCTTTGATTATTCTCTTTCTGTAGTTCCACATATTTAGTTGCTCAATAAAAGTTTGTCAATTCTAACTTCTCAATGTCTCTTACTTATGCCCTCTTCTTTCTAGACATATTTATTTCCATATTCAATTCTCTTAGAATTATTTTTATGTTTTCATGTAAGAGGACTTATGGCAAGGGCAATACATGTAACCTAAACATTTGTAACCCCATAATATGCTGAAATAAAAAAAAATTAAGAAAAAAAAAGAGGACTTATAAATGAAACGGTTGTTAAAAAATAAAAATGAAACATTCCAAGTCTTTGTGCTTACGTTAGAGGTCTCTGAGTTGCAATGATATAATCTGGCCTTCCATTTTTATAAACTAAACGTGCATTAGACTGGAGCCATGTCCATCGATTGTTTTTCGTCAGAAGCCTGAACACTATCATGCCACTTTCTCCAGTCTTAATCACTGAAATAAAATAAAAAAATTAAATTATCAAACCCCAAAATAATATATTAAAGAAAATCCCTGAAACAAACCCCTCTGACATATTTCTGGATCTATTTCATCTATCACCAAAGATAATGACTATCTTGACAACTTTTAAACACAGTACATTAAAAAGCATGAAAATAGTTCTTCAGAGTTGTTTTTTTCCTATTTCAGACTAAATTTAGTGCTCAACATCTCTAATCATCAGGGAAATTCAAATCAAAACTACAATGAGATATCACTTAACCCCAGTGAGAATGGCCTTTATCAAAAAATCTCCAAACAATAAATGCTGGCGTGGTTGCGGAGAGAGGAACACTCCTACACTGCTGGTGGGACGACAAACTAGTTCAACCTCTGTGGAAAGCAATATGGAGATATCTTAAAGCGATACAAGTGATTCTACCATTTGATCCAGCAATCCCATTGCTGGGCATCTACCCAAAAGATCCAATGACACTCTACAAAAAAGACACCTGCACTAGAATGTTTATAGCAGCACAATTCATAATTGCAAGGCTGTGGAAACAGCCCAAGTGTCCATCAATCCAAGAATGGATTAATAAAATGTGGTATATGTATACCATGGAGTACTAGTCAGCTCTAAGAAACAATGGTGACATAGCACATCTTATATTTTCCTGGTTAGAGCTGGAACCCATACTATTAAGTGAAGTATCCCAAGAATGGAAAAACAAGCACCACATATACTCGCCAGCAAATTGGTATTAACTGAACAGCACCTAAGTGGACACATAGGTGCTACAGTAATAGGGTATTGGGCAGGTGGGAGGGGGGAGGGGGGCGGGTATATACATACATAATGAGTGAGATGTGCACCATCTGGGGGATGGTCATGATGGAGACTCAGACTTGTGGGGGGAGGGGGGGAAATGGGCATTTATTTAAACCTTAAAATCTGTACCCCCATAATATGCCGAAATAAAAAAAAAATGTTAAAGGGAAGATGAAGTATCATTCATATGATTCTAGTAACACAGGAAAGTTAAAAGAGTATAAACTGGGGGGAAAAAAGACAAAAATTGTTTTGTTTTAAACAGGAAAGGTATTCCTAAAGCCTAATACTTTATAATTTTAAAGTTTACATCTGTATTAACATTGATTTACTAATTAATAATGATGCCACTGAAGAAACTTCCTGAGCAAAAATAGTCGTGTTTTTAGTAAATGATTATATTCCTGTGTGGCAGCTGTAGGGAGGTTAATGAATAAAGAGTGTAACTTTGGTTAATCATAATGGTATGACACGAAGTAGGAGGTCATCCAAATAGTTTACTTAAACACATTATCTTATGTAATCCTTTGAAACATGTACTAGACTGCATGCCGTTTCTTCTGACATGTTCATAAGGAACTACAACTTACTCCGGAGATGGGACTCGGCACAGTAAAGCATATCAGCAGCATGAACAAATTGATACCCTGAGCCACTTGTGCACAGCTCTTCTTCAGTATATCCTAAAACAATCCTTCCTCTGTTTAAAAAAAAAAGTAAAATAAAGGTGAATTAAGATTTAACATAAATGAAGTAACCGAGATCAACTCATTGGCTATATGCTGTTTTCTGCAGTATGTTTTGCTTGACATTCAGAATGTCACCATCAGTAGGTGGAAGAAAATTAAACATGTCTAAGTAAACTGCCCTCTTTTGCTTATGGCTGCAAATTTCAGTTTTAGTCTATTTTCTTTTCCTGAATAAAACCATGAAAATTAGTATGGCTAAAAATAAATCTAATAGAGAGATTACAGTAAAACAAAATCTCTGATGAAAATTTAAAATGCTTATATTCTGTTTTAGGGGAAACAGGTTTTTCAAATTACCTCTGTCTGCATCCCCACATTAGAAAGAAGAAAAACATTGATATGTTTTGATGTGATACAAATGCTTAATACCAGACTCCACTTCGTAATTTTCTGAAAGTTACTCAACTCCTAGGGTTAGAAATCAAATAATATTTGTACTATTTAAAAATGTAAAACCAACCAACAATAAATGTCATCGGAAGGATGAGCTTTACTTATAAGCATATCATTTTTTTTGTGGCAAGTACTGTAAAAAACTACAAAATAACAAAATGATTTGTGAGCCTGATAAAATTATTTCACTTTAGAAGGCTGTACTGAAAGAATATGAAATAACAGTAGCTAATAATGAACAATACTACAATCTGCACCATGTTTTACATGCTAAGAGAGACTTACTAAAACAAAATACACATTTGATGAAATAAAAGTGAAAAAGTCTTACTTAGCATCACAACCAGTGGGCGTAAAGTCTAGTCTGTGTTTGGTTCTAAAGATGAAATTTTTGGTTCGGATTTCAAGTATGGATGGTGGCTGAAGTGGAGTAGCTATTGCAAACAAAGCCAACTGAGGTGGAAGTATTGATCCATCTTTCCCTTTCTTTTTCTGTCCATGAAGATACTTTAACCTCCCTTGGAAATTCATTGCCTTAAAAAAACAAAAAAAGTTCATTTAAATTAACAGTATAAAACAGTTCCTTTTTAAAAGGTTCCATTCATGGCTGTTTCCAGGGTTCTTGATAATTCCATAAAAGTTCCTGAGGATAAGAACTGCTAGGTCCTTTCACTCCGCTCTCTACAGAGGGCCCACTAAAACTATCCCAAAATGTAGTACAAGGAATATTCTAAGTGGACTGATAAGAAAGCTACCCCTTGCTTCTGATAGTCATAAAAGGAATACCTATACCATTTTCTGAGCTTGCAGTTACCCTATCATTTTTAGCTAACACAGCTCCTTGCACTCCAGGAACTCATATACTCCTGAAGGAAGGGTGATAAAGCCCTAAAGTAAACATTAATTTTCAGACATACTACATGAGCTATCAACCAGACCAAGGGATGATTCTGACATCAATCTGATAGTGCCACATGGAAGAAAAGACCCTATTGTACACAGATATTCCACCTCAGAAATATAATCATGTGTCACTTAACCAAGGGTATGCGTTCTGAGAAATGTACTGTTAGGCATTATGGTACAGCCTATCGCTCCTAGGCTACAATCCTGTAGTGCTATGCCCCTACAGGAGTTTGAGGCTGCTGTGAGTTAGGCATGACACTCGAGCCTGGGCAACAGAGTGAGACTCTGTCTCAAACAAACACCCCCCCCTCAAAAAAAAAAAAAACCACATTGTATGACTATACAAAAATATTTTTCTTTAAATCTTTATTCTATAAAGCTTTTCTCCATTTACAATTTTTTTTTTTTTTACTTCTTAAACTTTTTTGTTAAAAACTAAGACACAAACACATGCATTAGTCTAGGCCTACACAGGGTCAGGATCATTAATAATACCGTCTTCTATCTCTGTATCTTGTCTCACTGGAAAGTCTTCAGGGACAATAACATGTATGGACCTGTGCTCTATGACTAATAATGCCTCCTGAAAGAACTGTCTGAGGGGGTTTTACAGTTAACCTTTTTCGTTTAATGAGTAGAAAGAGTTCACTGTAAAATAATGATAAAAAGTATAGCAAATACATAAGCCAGTAACATAGTCATTGCCATTAGCAAGTATTATGTACTGCACATAATCGTATGTGCCCTTTTAAATGCCTGACTGGGAGTGCAGTAGGTTTACAGTCGCATTACCATAAACACATGGGTAACGTGTTCCACAATGATGTTATGACAGCTACATCACCACTGGGCGACAGAAATTTTTCAGCTCCATTATAATCATAAGAGATCACCATCATTATGTGGTCTATCACTGACTAAAACATCGTCATGTAGCACGTAACTGTACATACTGATTGAGCTTGAGCACCAGTATGAGGAAAACTATCTCAAAGCACAATTCTAACCCTGGGTCAACAATATTCTCTTCAGAGGCAAAGGATATAAAATGTAACCAAAATGTTCATTTTTTCATATTTTCTTGAAATAAAATAAAATAACCACTAACAAAAATCACTACTTGGTAATACTTAAGATTTGATAATCTGTTTCAAATTCCTGCCAATTCACAAAAAGAATAAGCAACACACTTCGTATTCTCTTCTTCTGTACGTGGTAGCATGAGCTGTCTAAGGATAATTGAGATAACAGACCACCTCCACTCTGAGTGTCCTGCCTACACTGCTCTCTGTGCTTATCTCATGTAGGGGTTCAGACTATGCAACAGGAGACAGCGTCTCACGTCAGATCAGATGATGATTCTGCAATCATGAATATGCAATCATTTTTCTATGTGGCAGTTATTCCAGACATGTAGAAATTGTCCACAGTTTTCCTGTCTAGCAGGCATTAAAACCCAAGATGGTAAGCATCCTTCTATTAAACAAGGGCTAGATAATTATCCTATACCTCAAAAGTTCTAAAAATAGTCAAAATACAAGGTTTCATGTTATTTCACTCATTATATCCCAAAGAATAGGGTTTTCAGAGTCACAGAAATTCAAAATCTGAAATAATGATTTTATAAAGTTGCTTTCCTTTACCAAATTATTTGGTAGTCAATTTTTTAAATCAAATTCAGATAACAAAGAAGATTGGCCTCATTTAACTTTTCCCTTTTTTTTAATATAACTTAGTAGTGTTAAAGTAAACTAAATTTGGCTTGAGGATACCTCTGAACTTTTGAATGCTTACCAAGGAACAGCAACATAAGTTACTATGTAAACTAACTGGAAGCTTAACTTAGGAGTTACTTTTGTAATAAACAGCTGAGTCTCAGCTAATCACAGATGGCCAACCGATCAGACCATGTTCCAATAAGGCAAACCGCAAGCTATAATCAATCAAGGTATTTCTGTACCTTGCTTCTATCTTCTGTCCATAAACACGGAATGCATAAATGCAGGCTTTGCCAGCCGCTCTGCAAAGTGAGTTCTCTGAACCTCTTTTGGTTCTGAGGGCTGCCTGACTTGGGAATAGTTCTTTGCACAATTAAATTCTGCTAAATTAAATTTGCCTTACATTTTTCTTTAGCAATGGTAAAACTCAACATTATAAGATACTGCACCTTACCAGAAAACCAGATGAATTGTCCAGCAGACACCTCAGTCGGCATATGAAGCTCCTCTCCCTAAAAGAAGAATTTTCTGGAAGAAGCGAGTCTGGGTTGTAACAGATTCCTGGCTGTGAGAGACCATGAGCTTCTGTAGAAAAAAAGCAACACATATTTGACTTTCCATTTTGCTGTAAAATTAAGTATGTGAATAGGTAAAATTTGTGTAAGTTTCCAAACTGGAATCTGTATTCTGAATACAAAAAAGCATTTTCAGAAGAAGAGCTAATAAAAAGAAAATACAAACTTACCGAATATCACTTTTATCACATAGAACTTTCTTAGTTTTTGTTCCTATTTTTATTGAGCTGTAACTGTCAACAATTTCCACATTTTCTAATGCACTTTTGTATTCTTAACACTTTCACGGATTTCTGAAAACTTTTTTTTTTTTGCATTTGAGAAAAGCTTTTTTTATACTCGCAAATGCTAGTTTACTTTTTTCTTTGGCGTATTTTAAACATAACAATATACATGCAGTTCAGTATCAACCCTGCACATTCCTTCCATCTTCCATGATAGTATTAGAGTTATTTTTATAAAATATATTACTGAGTATGGCAATATTCTGTTGCTTGAAACTCATTAGTAGCTCTCACCTGCCAAAATATTCCTTAGCTCCACAGGCTCTTAGTGACCTTATGGTTACAGACTCCTATCTTTCCCCTTCTTCCCTACCTTTGCCATGGAGTGCTATGCTCCTACAGGTTCCCAGCCTCCTTTTACAGAATCATATTCAAAGACCACCAACACCATCTTTCGTACCATCAATTCTTACCATCAATTCTTTGTCCAGAGTCTGGGCACTGTGAAGGATTTAATGTCCAGTGCAGCTGACGCTGAAATTCAGCCCGGTCTTCGGTATGGATAAGTTCATACACGCTCTGATGTATGACATCAGACTAAAGAAAAAAGATACAAAGAAATAAAAGTACTGATTAAAAAGAATATGGCTTACTAAAGTAATTTCAAAACCTCTCTAGATTAGTGGGTGCTAGTTAGTGGTGATGACTCTAAAGGGAATGATTGCCAAAGCTCCCCAGTCATCCAAGACAGGAAAAGCTAGAGAGATTAGCACTTTAACTGATAAGCCACAAGTTAACTCATCACTTCCCAACATGAATGCTCTTGCTCACACAAATAAGTCACCTCCCCATTTCTTAAATGCAACACATTACGATCTGTTTATATTCCTTATCCTCTTATCTCTTAAATCCTACTGCTTCCATGAATCCCTCCCCTAAACACCCAGGCCTCTGTGACTTCTCTCAGCTGACTAGTATTCATTATGTATTTCCTTCATTGTTCTCCAAATGTTCTTTCTGTATTAAATTTTCACTCTACGTGGACTCCATAAGCGTAACAGATTATGCCTTTACCACATCAGAATCCCTTCTCATCTCTTGCTTCTCAGCATTTACTACAGTGCTGAGCCCTTAGAGTTTAAACCAGAGTTTTTCTAACTTTTTTTTCCCTATGAAAAACATGTTCATGGTAAAAAACACATGTTCCAACTATCACAAGTGTGTACACACAGACACATATACACAGAAAAAAAAGTTTGACAAAAAACCATTATGAGTGGTGATGCTGTGTATTCATTCTCTATTGTCTCATTTTATTCCATCCTAAGTAACTACAAGAAAGTTTGGTGATGATATACTATATTAACAGCATACCAACTAAAGGGTCACCAACTTGCATTTTAAAAATAATGCCTTAATCCACCACTTATGTCAGATATGAATGTTTTCTTAAAGAGTATCCATGTGTATACATGACAAAAAATAGATTAAAAAACGGCTAATCTCCTTGATTTTAACTGATCTAAATCACAATAGCAAATCATGATTAAGATTCGTTAAGTTTCAAACAGACTTTTCTATGGATATTAATATATTTTCTTCAAAATGCAAGAAAACTGAAATGTAGGCTTTGTGGCAGTAGCCAGATTCCATTACTTCAGTCTTCTACACTTAAATCTCCCTGGGAACTTAATCTTCTAATATTAAATCATCTCTATGTCACCTATTACACAATTGCCAGAATTCTCATCTGAAACACAAGTTGAAGCATACACATTTCTTTTTAACAAAAACTTTTAGTGGGTTTCACTGATTATATGATATAGTCGAAACTACAGTCTATGTAAGTGTTATATGGACAGTGTTATTCAGCTCAGTAGCCTCGTGAGCTTGTTAGAAATGCAAATTCGTGGGCCCCAGTATGACCTACTGATTTAAAATACCTGGAAATGGGGCCCAGATATTTTATCAAGTTTTATCAAGTCCTTCAGGTGATCTTATGCATTCTTACATTTTGATTCTTATTCTTAAAAATTTAAGAACCAGACATATAAGATATAGCAAGCATTTAAGTATACTTACAATCTGTTCTCAAATCACATCAGCTCTTTTTGTTCTTCAAATTTGCCAAATACTTTATAATTCCATTTATTCATCATTCATTCAATAACATTAGACAAACCAGATGCGTTTGCTTTCTACAACTTCTGGTCTATTGCTTACGGTACTTCTATGTTCCCTTGTCTGTCCATCTGAATCCTACATATTCTTTAGGTCAGCTTAAATACCATTTCTTTTAGCATATCTTCTATAATCCATATAAATGAGAATTAAAAGTACAAACCATAGTATTTTACTTGTACTTTTCCATATCACCTCATTAATTTCTTAGCTGTCACATGACCTGTGCTATCTTTAAGTCATTTGATGGCAAAGATTATTTTTCTTTCTTTCTTTCTTTTGAGACAGTGTCTCCTTCAGTTGCCCTGGCTAGAATGCAGTGGCACCATCATAGCTCACTGCAACCTCAAACTCCTGGGCTCCAGTGATCCTCCCACCTCAGCCTCCTGAGTATCTGGGACTATAAGCGCGTGCCACCACATCCAGACAATACTGTCTATTTTTAGTAGAGATGGGGTCTCATTCTTACTCACACACTGGTCTCGAACTCCTGAGCTAAAGCGATCTTCCAGCCTGGGCCTCCCAGGATGTTAGAATTACAGGCGTGAGCCACACAAATATTTTCTTATCTTCTCCCCTAAACTCTATCTGCCTGAAAGTTTCTTAAATATGAGATTCTTGATCAGTGAAAAGAAGAAACACAGTAACCTTGAATGACATAAACATTTAAAGAAATTATAGTGCAGTAAATCATTACTAGGAAAAACACTAGCCGTAAATATTTAATATATAATTTTTTTATTCTATAGCATATATATTTTAATTAATAGTTTATACATACAAATGGCCTATTGTACTCCTAACATTTAAAAAATATATAAATGGTAGAAAGTTCACTTTCTAAAAAAAGAAAAAATATTATTTTAAATGATTTTTAAAAATCTACTTACCTGCTGAAATCCTAGGTAATCTTGTATTGTAGAAGAAGCATAAAAGACCAAAGCATCCGTAGTGACAACTAATACAAAGCCATTCAGAGCCTACAAGGAAAAAACAGTTATATATAATTAGTAATATGACTTACTATTATTACTCATAAATATTGGCTGTCAGATAAATGTTATTATTTTTATTTCTGAAAAATCTTCTTTTCAAAATAGTTAAAATCATTACACTTCACAAAATAGAAATAATACACACTCCTGGAGTAAGAAGAACCTATTAATACACTTTGATTTGTCTAAAGAAAAATTTACAGCTAAACTTAATGCTCAACCAGAATAACTAGTAGAATACTGATTTCCTCCCTCCATGCTTCAGATTTTCTCTTTTAAATACATTGTTCTTATTTTTTAATATATATAAGTATCATTCACTATCATCTAAATAGCAGAAAATTTTTTTGTACACAGACATTTCAAGCACTAAAGCAGTTTGAAATTTGGATCCTTTCAAAGTATTATAAAACATTGTAAGACTTTTTATAGTAAACTATAATACACATATAATATACATACAATTAAAATATACAAATGTAAAATAAACAAATTCAGTCCATTAAAATTTAATGTAATTACTGATATATTTATGTTCAAATCTCTCATTTTATATGTGTTATTTCTATTTGTTCATAGCACATCTGTATTATTGTTTTTTTCTCTCTATCTCTTGCTTGTTTTTGGCCAGTTACTTTTTATTATCCCATATTCTTTCCTTCACTTAGTTTGAAAGTTATACCCTCTTTTTCTATTCTTTTAGTGGTTAGTCAAGTCCAAGTTTAATCAGTATCTTTCTTCTCCTCTTGGATAACACAAGTATCTTAGATCACTTTAACCCTTTGCACTCGCTTGCTTTTTTCTCATCATCCACTCGACATTATCACATTCGACATCCGAGTGCAAAGGGTTAAGTTTACTGTTATCATATATTTTAATTCTATAAGCCCTCACTATTTTCTACTTGAGTTTAATTTGGTACTTGATCTGTTCTTAGCAATGTGATCATGGCCAAACTCTTCTGACATCTTTTTCACATAAAGGGGACATGGTATGGTTTAGCATAAGAACCATACAGTATGGAGTCAGACAGATTTGGACTAGACTCCTCCTATCTCTGTCTCTTACCAGCTGTGTGGCTTAAAGTTTTTTACCCCTTCAAGCTTTAGTGTTATCATTTTAAAAACTGGCACCATAGAGGGCGTATGTGATGAGTATATCTCATTTAACTCAGCACCTGGGTCAGAGCTGGCACTCAACTAATGTAAGGTGCTATAATGCTATGCAGTAAACACTATAAGGTTGTAGAAATGAACAAATAAATATTTACATGATAATGCTCTGAGAACTAAAAAGAGCTACATAAATAACAGGAATTAATTTATTCAACACAATAAACTATTACATACTAAAGAGGATATATGCTAAGTAGTGATTTTCAGGAGTTAAGAAGACTGCCCCTGTGCTTATGATGCTCACAGTCCAGTGAAGAGGTCCCCAACCTCTTTGGCACCATGGACCATTTTTATGGAAGACAATTTTTCCATGGATTGGGGAGAAGGGTAGTTTTGGGATGATTCAAGTGGATTACATTTATTGTGCACTTATTTCCATTATTATTACATTATAATATATAATGAAATAATTATACAACTCACCATAGGTTGGGGACCCCTGGTCTAGTGGATACCCTCATTATCAGATAAGGCAAATGGAATATAGTGACTATCTCTTTTCACTCCATTTACTTTCACCTCCGAGATTCCTAATCCATATTACACTTCTGAGAACTTGATTACAAAGATAACCACATCTATTATTTAGCAGTCCTTTTTCTAAATGCTTTTATGTATTCACGTGGTTTAATTCTCCCAACAACCTAGAGAGGTAGGTGCTATTTCTTCTTTACAGTTGAAGAAACCAAGGTAAAAGAAAGGATTGTACCTTTAAAAGTAACTTGCCCAAGGTCACATAGCTGAAGAAAGCTGAGCCAAAGGGGTAAACTCAGTCTGGCTTCAGAGCCAGATAAATATCATGATATGCTGTCTTTATGTGTTACTGATCACACATTGGTGCATGGTTCTAACTCTTCAACCACAACTGGGTTCTCAGGCTCTTGATTACAGAGATTTTTTTCCCCCAAGATGAAGAATGGTGATTCTACCCACTGGGAACTTGAATATTTAACAATTAACACATTCAAAACTGAATAATATTAAATTCTGTTGGCAGTAACAGTATTTATTCATCACTATATTGTTTCATCCTGAAAACATCTTCTTTCTAGAGAAGACTATCCATTATCACATCAATAAACTTACTGGTGCATGCCAGAAGACAGGATAATTTAAGGTACAATATCAAATCCCTTGTGTTAATTATCAGAAATAAAATAAAAATCTAAAAAGAATACACACCAATTTTTTATATATCTCAAATGATCTTAAAATACCAGAGAAACAAGATTATTACCCATATTGAATTATTATCTTAGTAAATGAGCAGAGAGAATTAATATGCTAATTACATATTAATCAGAGAGTACCATCTTATTCTTAAAAAGATATGCACAAAACCTATCTGAAAATCATATGAGTTAGATTATTAAATATAAGAGAAGTAAACTACAATTGATACTGTTATATATAATTTCAATTGCATAGTTACTAGAAAATGAAGCTGGAACACTACAATAGGCACATTATATAGCAACAGATAGAATTTATTTTAAATTTATGAAGTAAACATGAAGTAAATAATAGATAATGAAAAGACACAAAAAAGTTACTTGCATTGTTACATTTTAATTCCTTATAAATAGTGATACATTTAACCTAACCTAGAAAGTAAAATCTTTTAAATTTTTGTTAATAAAATACTATGTAGCATTTTCTTTATGTGCCTTTGTTAAGCTAAGGAAAGGTTACTTCTCAGAAGCTTCAGGCCATATGGTATATAGAAACTTTGGTAACATCCTCTACATTTTAGTGGTAATTAGCTGGCAACTGCAGGTTGAAAATATAAAGTCAGATGCCATTATGACAATTGTATATAACAAAATGTGCCATTTTCACGTCTGTAACGTTTTGTCATCTTCTTCGTAAACAGGTAACACATAAGTACAATGCTAAAAAAACCATATGTTATGTGATGCTTCCTATTCAAGAGTGGTATACAAATGCTATCCAATATAATTATAATAGGTGGGTTTATTTTAACTACCTAAAGGATTCCACTTTCCAGGTAATTTAATATATATGTAAATATATACATACACACACACACACACACACACATATATCACTATAGCTTTGCTTTAGTGTTTCCCTATGTCCTTGACATAGGACATATATATAGTTGGTCTAAATACTTTAAGAAAAAAATAAAAATCACTGGCCCATAATTTAAACCAATTTGCCAAGTATAATGTCAATTAGGGCATATTTGTTTATTTTTACTTGAAATACAGGTTTTCATTATCATCTTATTATAATACATAACCCAACAGGTAGGTATATTTAATCACTTTATATAGCAATTATTAATATTAGAATGTTTTTCTATGACTTGACTAAGGAGTCTTTATATTTTGTCTAATACATAAATAAGGATCCCCAGCTGGGGATGGGGAGAGGACTCATAGTTGAATATACTCAATTTGTTTCACATAATGGAAACACAGTTAATTTTTGCCAACAGGAATTTGAACGTGATTACAGAATTGTAATAAAAATGTCATAAATTATTAGGCTATCCTCCAGCATTTTCTGAATGAATTAATGGAGCTTTCAAAATTTATGGCTACTTTTTTTGTCACAATGAGTAACTATGAACTACATTCTTTCAGTAAGTTCAGTGGACAGAACTGAAATTGATCAAATGGCGACAACATACATTATAGCAAATATGCCCTTCATTCTTTTTTTCTTTTACCAAAATAAGTATCTAAGAATTTTAAGTGAGAATCAAACATAGCATCAACTCTAAAAAAATTTTTTAAAAGGGTAATAGAGTTAAAAAAAATATTTAAAATGCTTTCACAGACAAAACTATTAGAAACTCCCCAAGTTCTAAAGCATAATAGGGTTACAGTTGTTGAGAAAATCTGTAGCATGTTAATAAGTCACAAACAGCTACTAAAATAAAATGTAAGTTATGAGATAACATATTGAAAAAAGTAATAAAATTCAAGTTAAGAACAATTTTAAACTATTAAGTAAATGCAGTTAACTATTTTAATAGAGATACATTTCTGAAAGAGTATATATAAATCCAGTATCTTAAGTGGGAGCCTTTAACAATTTAGGAGTTCTTGCTGTTTGAAGAAATACAAAAGGGAGGGTAATGATTAGACCTCTCTACTTAATCTACTTCATGTATAGTCATGCACTGTTTAATGACAGGAATACATTCTGAGAAATGTATCATAACGTGATTTCATTGTGCAAACATCATAGAGCATACTTACACAAACAAATCTAGATAATATAGCCTACTATATAGCTATGGTACATGGTATAGCCTATTGCTACTAGGTTACAAACCTATACAGCATGTCACTGTACTGAATATTGCAGGCAACTGTAACACATGGTAATTATTTGTATATGTAAACATATTTGAACATAGTAAAGGTACAATAAAAATATGGTATTATAATCCTGTGGAACCACTGTCCTAAAAGCAGTCTGCTATTGACTGAAATGTCATTATGCAGTACGTGACTGTAATTCCATTTTTTCATGTACTAGGCACTATTCCTCTACTGCAGTTCAGATGAAAGTGGCAAGAAACACGCAGTGAATCATAAATAAAATAGGAATAATTAAAAGACTAATTAATTTTCCATTTATAATTGCCTTTATTGTAATGAACTATATTTACTAAAATTTACCTGTAATAATAACTCTCCTTCTTGCAAATTCAGGCCTTCTCTGAAATTTGTTCTACTGTTATCCTGGCCTCCATTTCTGTCAGCAGGGGAGGATTTTAATGCAACTATGGAAAAAAGGGAAAAAACAATGATGTAGGTAGATTTTAAAATAAGCAATATTAAAGGACTGTCGTAGAAAACTTCTCAACATTAAACAAAGAGACAATTTGAAATACTGGCATCCGCTACTACTATGATGACTAGGTAAATAATCCTTTTGCCAATGGGTAATTTCCTATTCTATGCCAATAACAAAATTGAAGGCACTAATCAAGTTGCCAGCTGACAATTTGTTAAAAATAATTTTTGATGAGTTCACTATGATTTTTGCCACATAACTTGTAAGTTTCAAAGACTTGCATGATGTTGCTATAAACACTCCCCCTCCATTCCAATCTACTTATGAGACTAAGATTCCTCACAATGTAACCTAAAAAAGTGGTTTTTAACATTTCTATATATTCATTTATATATAGGGAACTAGTGGTGATGAGGAGAAAGAATAAACTGTATATCTTATTGAGCAATGTATTTCCAGTAAGTTTAGGATCTTATCTAGCTTTTGGGTAAAAACTGTTAATACTGTTATTACATTCATGATAAATTTATAAATCAGCCAACGGAGAATTCACATTTTTATGATGCTGACTCATTCTATACAAGAACATATGTTTTTGTATTCATTCAAGTCTATTTTTTTATCCTACGTCCACAAAAAAGAATTGTACAGTTATTTTTACATTTATTCCTAGGTACTACCATCTTGTAAAGTGGCTTCTCCTTCATTATAGCTTCTAACTGCTTGTAGACTGGAAGGTCTGATGGCACGGTGGGATGTTTACTATTGGGGATAGCATGTTGTCATGCTATCTCTTCTCTGTTTTTTTCTTACTGTGTGTGTGTGTTTATAGTGTGGAAGGCAGTGTAGCTGAATAGATACAATAATAGCTATCATTTAGTTATTTGAGCATTTTGCCAAGCATTTGCAAATATTATGTCATTTAAAAGCATGTGGATATTGCTATCTGACAGAACTGGGTTCAAATTTTAGCTCTGCCATTTTACTAAAAAGAGCCAGTCTCCTAATATGTGAGCTGGTATTTACAAAAATAACAAATAAAATACTTTACAAAAATAAAAAATAAAGCCCATCCTACAGGGTTGTTGTGAAGAGTAATGAGAACATATGTAAAGTTCCTGACACAGAGTAGATCAACAGTACTTTAATAAATGGTAGCTTTAATTATTAGAAATATTTCCCAGAGCTTATGGATTGCCTTATTATAAAGTATTATCTTTTAGATACTTTCCATTTTTATCTTTCCATTTTTCTGATTTCCATTTCTTTAACCAATGACATTTAAGTGAGAGAAACTATTAAATAAAACTGACTATGGTAGTCCTGTTAATACTTATTTTACTATATTTTTATGTGCCAAAATAACCTGGCTCAGTGAAAAAAGGGAGATTTGCTAATAACCAGACTTTCTCTCAGTTTGAGCAAACCATCACATATAAAACATATTTGCAGGGTTTCATGCTTGCAGTGTATTCTCTGGTAAGTCATCAATACATGTGTTATACCAGAATCTCATCCAAGTTCTTGCCTTTGCAGAAGTTGAAACATACCTCTTTGAAAGAACAGGCCAAAAGTGCGGCCTCTGAATATAACAATTTCAAAAGGCCAGAGATTTCCTTAGGCCAAAAACTAGTTTGAGGTAAACTGATCTAACCAGTTAATCAAGACCAAAGGAAAAGCTTAATCCGTAGAGAAAGAATGGTAGAAGAGAGAATGGCTTTTTCTCCCTTTCTATTCTGTAGGTTGATGCTGTTGCTTGCTTTCTAATAGCTAAATTTGCTCCAATGAGCTAAAACTGCACAATGTCAGAGTTAACTGCACTGTTACTTTTTCAAAATTGAAGCACAATTTAATACACTGACTACCACACTAGGAAAAAAAAATTAATTTTCTTTGGTGCCACAACGTTTTATTACAAAAATAGAATAAAAACTTCAGAAACAAAATCATCGTTTCTAGTTTAATGCAAAATTTGTTATTTTTTTATTGTTTTCTGTGCATGAATTATATGCAACTTGAAAAATAGTTCTTGCAGCTCCCAAGGTAAAAAGACGTGTGAGTTACATATGTTTCATGAGGTCCTGGGCTTAAAACTAGCGAAAGTTAAAACACAACTCACATGGCAGTTAATGTGTTAAGAGTTCTATCAAATATCAGTAAGACTTGCTTTTAAAAAGAAAACAACAAAACCAAAACACTTACATTATGAAATAAGCAAAATAAGCCTAACAACAGATAATAACAGTGTCAAGTTTAAAATGTCTAAATTATCATTAGGAATCTCTTAAAATTAACATTTGATTAATGAAGTTGATATTAGTTCCAAAAGTCACTGGTAGGAGAAAAACGCAGACAAACTTTAAGAGGTAACTACTTGACCACTGATAAGTTGATTAAGAAATAAAAGAAACCAGCTCAGAGTGATTTATGATTTGTTCTTGGGCTTATATTGGAGGTATTAGACAATGTAATTAGAAATTAGACAGACCCTGTCTTTAAGTAGGGCATATTAGCTATGGAAATAAAGAACTGGAAAAGAAGGTAAAAAAATATTAAGTACTAGAATAGGACATAAAGTACTACAAGAACTTGAAGGAAAGAAAAAAAAATTAAAAGAACAAATTCTTTCTAAACAATGATTATAATTCTAAATGTTGGAAGGACAATATTTAATATGTATAACTACTGCATAAGTAGGAAAAGTAACAAATGCATTTTGAAGAATGATCACTGGAGGGCTCTCCCCAAACAAGCAAACAAATATTTCTGTTGCTCTCATGTTTAAGGTTAATCATTGGTAAAGGATTTAAGTAAATATTGTACAAAGATGACTCCAGGAAGGGTGCACTCCTTTTTCAGTGTCATCTAAAAAACACTATTGTACCTTTTTATAAAACTCATTTCATGTCATGGCTTCTTGACCCAGACTATGTAATTTTTACCCTTCCATGAAGTTTTTCCTCTTTGTTGATCTCATACCTACTACCTCTCCCTTATGAAAATTACTAGAAGCTATGTTAATTAATACAACTTATTTTCCTGTATACACTGCTTGCCTTGGTTAGAAAGAAAACAATGGAGGAGTAAGAAGGTGACATGAGATACTGTTATAGGAGTTGCTTTCTACCATCTGAGTGACCGTACATGCATTGCTTAGTAATATGTGATACTGAGCACACACTGTATTCCCAGCACTTTCCATGTATTGTATCTTATTTAATTTTCACAATAGTTCTGAGACTGGCATTGTTATTCTTTCAATATATTAGGAAACCGAGACTTAGGGAGGTTAAGAAACTTTCCCAGGGTCATAGAGATTTAAGTGGTAGAGCCTAGATTAAAAACCCAGGTAGCCTGACCCAGTGTGTGAATTATGATTAACCACCTCCCCGACTTCTCCCTATGCTAACAACCTTTGGCCTTTAGTTTTCTCATCTTTAAATGAGGACAATGCTACTGCCTGGGACAAATTCTTGTGAGAATTTAAATTTCATGTAGAGATAATGAAGTCTATGCTGAGTTTACACACTCTCAAACCATTGCAGAAAGCTTACAGTAAAAGTGCCCACTGGGGGTTAACTATTTTATCATCTTTAAATGGAGAGCATTAATGAGTATTTAATAGGACTGCTGTGATGACTGAATGACACACACTTGAAAGGACAGCTGACCTTTGAACAACACAGGTTTGAACTACTCAGGGTCCACTTACATGTCTTGGCCATCCCTGAGACAGACAGGCAATGAAACTTTATTTAATCCTGTTTTTTTATTTTTATAGTTCTCTTATGTTTCAAGTCCCTAGGCCAGTAACATTTACTGACCAGAACTTTGTAACTTTTTGTTGTACTGATGCAATCCTCTTAAGCTTCTTTCCCAGAAACGGCAGAATCTCCTTGCAGCCACAAGGTAACTATTATACAAAACCTTATACCACCTGTTTGTCCAGAGAAGATGAGATAAGCAACACCCACCACAGATCATGCCCAGGGACCTGCTGAGCAGCCTATCCTCCTCATCTCACCCGCACACAGGGCTGAAACAAGGACCAACATTAACCCCTAGCTCATTATACCACTAAAACCCCCACCCTGGGAGGGACTTATCTGCCATCTTTTCATCATGGGATATGTGCGCTAGCATGATTTCTCACTGTGCTTGCATGCCCTGCACTCCATCTCAAACATGTAATGATGCTCACTCCCTTCATGCATTACTCATTTCACCTCCAGAAAAACCCTTGACCTTGTTGGTTGGGGAGGCAGATCTGAGGCAGTCCATACCTCCCACCTCCCAGTTGGTGCGGCTCCTGCAATAAATCCTTTCTGCTTTGACAATCCTCGTTGTCTCAGTAATTGGCTTTCTGTGCAGTGAGCAACAGTGAACCCCCCTCATGGGTTCGTTAACATTCCTCCTCAGCCTGTTCAACATGAACACAATGAGGATGGGGACCTTTATGATGACCCACTTCCACTTAATGAATAGTAAATATATTTTCTCCTACTTATGATTTTTTAATAACATTTTCTTTTCTCTAGCTTATTTTATTGTAAGAATATAGCATATAATAATACAACATATAAAATATGTGCTAATTGCTTATGTTAATGGTAAGGCTTCTTGGTCAACAGTAGGCTATTTATTAGTAGTCTTCAGGGAGTCAAAAGTTATACTTTAGATTTTAAACTGTACAGAAGTCAGCAACCTGAACCCTTGTGTTGTTCATGATCAACCGTACTTTAAAACTATAAATTATTATATATTTAATTAATTATATGCATAATCTGATTCATAGGACACTTTAAACATATCACCAATGGAATTAAATATACAACAGTTCATAGAAACAAAATGTATTATCTGAAAAAAAGTCATCAGCTGACTCTGCTACTTGAGAAGCATCTGCTATACTGTAACAGACATTTGTTAAAATCCTCTCCATCCCCAAGATATGCACCACCTTCCAAAGTGTGAGGATCTGACTGTGAACATTCAGTGGATATTAACATAGTAAACTGCCAAAGTATTTCAACTATTTCCTCATGGAGAAATCTATGAAACAATCATACAGTACAAATGAGAGTTTAATCTAACAACTGATGGAATTTAGAGTGCAAAGACATCACAGCATTACCAAATAACCATATTCCAGATGATTCAAGTTTTATTCCCATATGGATTTAACTATATCCATGTTTCCTAATATAGTACTTTTCTCCCTTATCCAAGCTCAGACTGCCACTTCTCCTTACAAGCCAAACATTTCCTCTTTAACTAACATGCTTTCAATAGTTTAAGAGAGAAAATTCATGAAGAAGAAATATTGGATTGTGATAAACTATATTTTACTACTATAATTTGCATTTGGATAGAAAGATGACATGATAAAAGTCTTGCCAGGAAAAGCATATGCCCTTTTAATCCCTAATTGTTACTATAAATTCAATTCATTTTATAATATTTATCATCCCCTTTATTATTCTGGCAGGGAGAAATAAATTCCATACCACATTTACATAAGCATAAGAGAACAAAGCTGTGACTTATAAACTTTTATAAATTAGAAAGAGTTAAATATCGCAGTAGTTCTTAAATTTAAGAAAAACATTTCCAGTTTAGTTTAGTCTGGTGTGAATGAGTATTTACAAATAATTTCTAAATAATATATTAAGCATTCCTAAAGGGAGTTTCTCCTACATACTTTGGCATAAAAAATACATATTTCACTTCAAGACATATGTTTTCATTTGTAAATGAATTGTTCTCCATTTGACAGAAAAAGGTAGAGACTGAAATTAAAGAAATAACTGTTCTATTTTAAATTCCTAGAAAACAAAGATTAGGTCTACATAGTTTAGTACATTCTGATAAAACAGATTATATTCCTGCCTACAAATAAAATTTTATTTTAGAATATTTAGTTTATTAAAAATGCAAATATTTATGTATTTATGACTGTAGGTTGAGAAACTGGTGGTTACTATCGTTTTAGTAAATCTAAGAACCACCACTTTGAAGCTGAAAAAGTACTTAATACTTAGTCCAACTCTCAAGTGAAAACTGACTTTCACTCATGTTAATTAACATTCTTCCTGTTATGCACAGGTACAAATTCAGTTATTTGCAATTCCTCTATAACTTTACATAAAAACTCTGCATTAATGGAACCAACAAGAGCAGTTAATTTACCTTTTCAGTGGGAAATTAGTTACATTTAACTTTTCACATATACAAGAGTGGAATTCAAACTGTATTTTCAGTTGCAGAATGTAAATAATCAATTAGAGCAGTGATTCTTACAATTTTACAGACATTAAATTACATGGAAAGCTTTACTAAAATACAATGAATTCCACCCTCTAGAATTTCTGATTCAGTATGTCTAGGATGAGGCCCTTTAGTTTGCGTTGCTAACAATTTCCCACGTGCTACTCTTTGTGACCTAGTGACTGTGAACATCAAGATTTAGGAACTAAATTAACAAATTATCTGGACCTAATTCTCTTATACTTTCTAAAATTATCATTTCCCTACTTAAAGAGCAACTTATTATTAATATGAATGTCTTCAGGAAATAGTGACTCTAACAACAATTTACAAACACAAGAATTGAAGCACATATTTAAGACTAAGACATAGGGCAATAACAATTCTATATGAATCCAAATACAGTAAGTGGCACACTGTATCAACAGTTTATATCCTCACCAAAGTAAGTTGTCACTTTTCCTTGAACAAAGTTTCTAGATTTGATTATGTGTCACATTTGATAAAAGAAAACAATATGTGGAAGGAAATTATTACACGATACCAAAAGGCTGAAAAAGAATTTATTAGCAAATGTCCATCTCTAAATCAAAATGCCAAATTAATTCAACAAAAGGACATTACTGCCAGATGATATTAACACCAGGTCCCTAAAGGCCCCTGTGCATATTCAACAAAAACAACACAAAAAAGTCTCCATTAAAACATTAAAATATCAGTACTCTGTAAAAAAAAAAAATTTATATAATAACAATTTTAATTATAAAATTTACTTCACAGAGCTCTTATTTTCAGGATTAATCTACTACAAACCTAATATATCAGGGCAGGCAAGCATTTTTATTGTCTGTGGAACTGTGAGGTTAAAGGTCTTATCAAAAGCCACAAGATTAGTTAACCCAACTAGCATCCAAGTCTCCTGCCTGCCAGTGCTTTCATCACAAGACACAATCTCCCTCTACCATGCTGGGATAAAGACATGGAATGTTGTCTCCATGATACAGAAACTAGACATGATCAAAAATAAAGCTGACAACAGAATATTCTGTAAAACAGACAATAAAAGGTATCCCCACATTTATGTGGGAAAATTTCAGGTTAGAAAATACTGGAAGAATTGGGTATGGACAATTTATTAAGGTTCATTAAGTTGGCCGATCCAATTTGACTGCCCGTCTCTCTCCTAACCTCCCACTGCTAACAACTGAATGGCTTTATAGCATCTACGGACCATCAGGGACCAGAAATTATCTTCCCCAGTATTATTATTTCTCCTCATAGACTTTAATTTCACTTCAGTTTACATTTACATGTACAAGTTTCTCCTTGGTCCTCTAATTTAAAAAATTATCAACCAAAAATGAGACATTTTAAACGGACTTGTTATCACCTTAGCATAGTTTCAGACTCCACAGATTTGCTTTCCTCCATCTCTGCCTATCCTTAAAACATCTTACCTTGGGCATTTTTCCTCTTATTCTACATCATGTTCTCCCCCTGGAATACTTTATTCACTTTCATGGCTTAAAATATTCCAAGATGGTTTCCTGATATTATAATGGTTCCAAAATCTAAATCTCCAGCAAATGAATGAGTCTGAGCTACTGATTAAAATTCATTGATCAAAAAGTCAAAAAGCTGTAAAAGCAGAATTTAAAAATAACAATTACTAAATAAAAACAAAAAAAATGACTAGTGGTAATATAACTGTGTTTTTTATAGACTCCAATTATTTAATATTTTATGTGAACATATTTTCTAAAACACTATAACATAAAGGTGTACATTTCCATTAACCAGATCACAAAGCCTCACAAAATATCTAAAGATTTAACTATAGACATTTACATGTCTGTATTTGAAAGTTTAAAAAAAAAATTGTTGGAAGTTGGCTGGCTTTAATATCAACTCGATGGTAGTCTCCCTGAAAAGAAAAAAAAAAAAATAGCTAAAGGCATAAATTTATGACTAATTAGACCTGCTTATGGTCAATCAAGGATTCTAGAGCCATGCATCAAGAGACACCCATGAAATCAGTAAATTTAAGAGAAAGAAAAGAAGCAAAATATATAATAAATGATACAATGAATTTAGGATAGATACTTGTGATTGTGTTTTTTAAAATACTTGTCAAAGCAAACAAAAACACTCAGAGATGGAAGTGTCCTATATAAAATTATATCATAAAACATTACATTCATTCAAATAATCTAATGAATCTTTTTTTTGTGGGGTAGGGAAGACAGGGCTGGAGTGCAGTGGTCCAGTGATGGCTCACTACAGTCTTGAACTCCTGGCCTGAAGCAATCCTCTTGTCCTGGCCTCTCAAAACACCAGGATTACAGGGGTGTGCCACCATGCCCAGCTGCTATGATCTAATGAATCTTATACTGCAAACTGGGATATCTGAGGAAAAGACAGATAAAATTCCTGATCCAAAGAGATTATATTACTAAATGTGAGAGCCAGGACTTTAATACTCAATTCAGTAAGAATGTTCTACTATATTTTTACTCATTCATGTTTAAATAATATGTATCAACTAAGTTTGTGTAATTCTAAAAAAAAGAAAAAAAAGAAAAAAAGATTAAATCCGTATGGATTTTATTACATAAATTAAAAGTTTAAAAGAATCACTAGATTTATATAGTTTTAGCTATGAAAATTATCGTGAATGTTAGAGTTACATGTTTTAGAATGTGAATTTGGAGAAAAAATATACATAGTTAAATCTCAATCTAAGATGAATAATGCCATAGGTAAATGAAACTTAATGAGTAATTTTTTTGGTGGTTTCAAATATGCTAAACTGTTAAGCAAACAAACCTACTTTAGATATGCCTAGAATTAAGAATTTGCATTTGCTGTGATACTAAAATTTTGCTAAATTAGTTGACATATAGTCATTTAAAATTATAGCAAAGCAGATAAAATTATAGAATTCTCATGAATGACAAAGCAGACATACAAATACATTAGACTTTATAAAATATCAACCCTTCAAAGTACTTTATTATTTAATTCATTTTTACTGCTTCTTCAAGCTTGTTCATGGCATATAAATATATCTATATTTGTTTTTCAAGATTGATGTTCTGGTTTAAAGAGTTACTCAAACAGGACAAATTGAGAGAAATGCACAGACTGAAAATAAACACAATAGCTCTCTTTCGAAAACCTAATGAACTGAGAATGAACTATTAAAGCATCTGCAAAAGACAGACCAAGAAAAAAACACTTGTGATTCTGGCTCAAAATAAAGTCAATAAAGTTTCATGATAATGAGATCAAATAAATGTTAGATTAAACTATCATCCTCTATTCCCACAGCATTTTTAGATTTAGTGAATTTAAAATGTTCTAATATGTAAATATTCTACACTTTATAAAATAGTAATCATTAAGCATGCATAATGATTCAAGATTCAGATTTTTCCCCTACATTCCTTAGCTTTTAAAATAACCAGAAAACTATTCCCTATAACAGCTGCACACGCAGGACTTTGGAATGAAAAACTCAGATTTGCAAACTGAGTTTTGTTAGGTTTAACGGTAACCTAGTCAAAATCATCTTTTTCTTGTTTCTTAAGTCTTCTTTTCCACAAATTAAATTTATACATTTCAATTATACAGCTGTCACAAGGAATAGCCCACAACTCAGATAAAACAGAGAATGTAAACTGTTTCATAAAGATATTTTAAATACTGCAATATTTAGTATAAATATTTTATTGAATAAATACTACATGACATATAACCTATATTGTCTCACAGAAAGAAAACATTTTTCTGCCTTCTTCATCTCATTAGATATTTGTGTCTAAACTGAAAACTTAGTCATTTCTAAATTTTTAATTGTGGGGTTACTATCAAAAAGTGGAACATAATACTTCCATGATAATGAGCATTTCAGATGGTAATAAGGAAATCTAATTCAAATTTGTTTAATAATATGCTGAAATTACTCTAAGAATAAAACATTTCCACACTGATTAGACTAGTCAACAAGCTTCAAAAGACACAATACAGGAGGGAACAATCCTTTCCCCTAACATTAACCGATTTCAAAGGTTAGGTTATAACCACCCAAATCCTAGTCTCTATTAATTAACTACTATTGATCAGAGGCATTAAGTTATTCAAAATTTTTTATATACTTTCCTTCTCAGAGATAATGTGATATTTGAGCTTAATACTCCAATAGTGTCAAAGAAATTGCTTCAAACTTTACCATAACTAAAAAACGACTAAGGTCTGTTCAAGTACTTTAAAAATATATGTTTTACTAATTAGAAATGGATAAATATTAATGTTGCACTTAAAATTTATAGCATTGCTTTTCAGACAGTAATAGTAGTATAGTCATGGTTTCAAAGTTTATGAAGATCCATCCAAGTTGGATTATTTAAACTTGCAATAAATAGATGTATTTTCTTGGAAAAATATCTATTGTTACAGTAAAACTTGAGTTTCCTTTCTAACAAGATTGTATGATTACTCGTTTATATTGTTCTTTCCGCAGGAATTTACACACCCCCTGTTTGCATCCTGTTATTCACTTTGAGCTTCCCTTCCCTTTGCTATACTGTTTCCCTAATAGCGGGAGAGAGGGTCTAACTGCACACAAAAATCCTAATCAGTCAGCATGCTTCAAGTCTCTTCGTTTGCATTTAGCATTTGTTCAATTCATTAGAGTTACCCTTAAAATTCTGTTTTCTGTGTGCTATGAAATGTTGCATTGCCTTCCCAGACCACCGGTGATCTGGAGAAGACCTGGGGATTTTTTTTAAATCAATTATTCCCACCTTCCTTCTAACTCTTATGTTTCTGTATTGAATCATCTAAGAAACTGCTTAGGCTGTACCCATACCACTAAAACCCAAGCAAACATATCTGTAGTCTTCTTAAATTTTTGTATGTTTGGATTTGTCTTTCTGATGGGAAAGAAAATAATTTTTTTTACCTAGTTCAGGGCATAATCAAAGCCAGGCTAAGTCACTACATCAGACTCAGTAATATGTTTCTCAAAATACTGATTTCCTAGGTTTTACATAGAACCTATTGAATCAGCATACCCTAGAATGTACATTTTAATAAGTTTTCCAGGTAATTCTTATGCACACTGAAATGTGAAAACCAGTAAAGGATCTAAAATTAAGTATATGATGAAGGTAATGATACAAATAGGTAAAAAGATCCTACTGTCAAATATACTGAACCAGAATAAAAGACAAACTCATTAATGAAGAGCTAATACTTTTTAACAAGTATGAAATCCATGATGAGCCCTGTTAAACTGACATTCTTTATAGACTTTGAAATCTCCTTTACTTAAGGCAGTGAATAACCAGACACATGTTTAATCATGTATGCATATCTGTGTGTGTATATAACATATATATATGATGTACACATTAAATATATAAAGTACGTGTGTGTGTATGCATCTGCCTAAAGGGTAATTATGTTAGTACTTAAAGGGCACACTGGCTATGCTATGCAGCTTCAGCTCTGTTCCACTACCTTCTAAACAGTATAGGGACAACCTATATTTTTTTCTCTTTTTAATGTTTATAATTTGATTTCCCATTACAAAGGAGCAGGAAATGAAAAGGTAAAGTGACTCAAGTCTATAAATCTTTACCAGAGTCAAGGGAAAATGCCTCTCTGGCTTCTAGACAGTAAATTCTCCAAGGGTGGAGACCACATCTTATATGTCACAGAATCCGCCACCACACAGTCAAGCAGTTAGCACGGCATGTGAACAAATGCTAAGGAGCAGGGCAGTGTTCAATGAAGCTGAGAGTGGGCCTGAAGTTACAATCTACAGCAGTGGCTCCCAAACTTCAACATGCATCTAGCCCTGACACTAGGGGCCCCATCACCATAGATTCTAGGTGGAGTTCAAGAATTAGCATTTCTAACAAGTTCCCAAGTGATGCTCCTTGTCTGGAGACTGTACTTTTAAGAACCAGAGATCTCAGAAAATGTCCTCAGCGCTTTCCTATACAACAGTCCCCATAAAAAAGAAAAATTGAGATGTGGTCAAGAAAAACAATATAAGGAATGGAAACCTGGGTTCTAGTTTCAACTATATCACAAAATGACTACATGGCTGATAAACACATACTCACAGACATACCACTACATATTGCATAACTCATCTCCAAGATGAAGAGTATGGTAAAGATAAAACTGAAAACTCAAAAGTCTTTTAATAAAGATCAGAGAAAATTTAAGTGTCGAATGTGAAACTTTTAAATATATATTCTTTCCTGAAGTCACTACCATTAAATCAGACCATAACTGTTAAACTACATAGCCTCTGCTCAAAAGAACATAAAGGCAAGCAAGCAAACAAATAAATAGATGCTCAGTCTAAACACATCAAACATGTAAACATAGACCTAAAGGGAAATTAACTGTTTTGCAAGATTTTAAACAGAAATTACAAATTCAAGTATCTGTAAATGTGCTATCTAGGTACTTCCTAGTATCTAGACCAGCAGGATCAGCAGCATCTGAAAACTTGTTAGAAATGCAAAATCTCTGGCTACACTTAAAGCTACAGAATAAAAATATGTATCTTAACAAGATCCCTGTGTAATTTGTAAGCAAATTAAAGTCTGAGAAGCACTGACATAAGCCACTGAGATTTCATCATTAATTTCTTTACAACAGTTAGTAAAATGACATTTTAAAAAGACCATTTCCTTGAACAATCTATTTATAAACAGATAAAAGAGAAACCAAGAAATGATTTTACATGAGAAAACACTATTTTCAAACAAAAACTATTTAAAGTAATATATGATGATGAAATACTCTATGATTAAAACGGAACAAATATCATCTAGCTACCTAGATCAAAATCCAAAACTTTACAGCTGGAAAAACTGAGGTACAAGGATGCTACCTGGTTTAAAGTCACAAAGTTTGTCAGTGACACAATGGAGAATGAGATTTAATTCTACTGACTCATATAATGGAGTGCTCTTTCCAGTGGAAAAAAACTTTTAATTATTGATATGTTTTCCTACAGTAAACATACAATTAATATAAAGGATTATACATAATTTTGAAAGGATAAATGAAATGGGATATCTATAAAAACACAGAAAATCCATCAGTAATATATCACAGTGTTAATATGTGTTTTCTTCTTTTTATAAAAACAAAGAGAGTTAAAAAACTGAATTGGAAGAAGGGGAACTGAAATTGGACATACTCAATTTGAGCATAACTTCTAAATACATGATTTTCACAGAATGATATCATATATCTCTTAAATGGCTGCATTTTTCTGATGAAGGAAACTGGCAAACTGATTTTAGTACTTGTAAATTTGGCTTTGCCACTTAAAATTTTACTATATACCAATAAAAAAAAAACCTGTTTTTCACATCTAGCTAATTTTTATAGTTATTAACACAGAAACAGACAAAAGTATTTTGAAAGTTATTGTAGAAAAATTAAATTCTTCTGTCTTACCATCAAAGAAGCTCTTGGCTCTCAGGTAACTGACACTGAGCCTAAGAACTGAAAGTTTGTCCAGCTTATTTATAATATCTTGTGGAAAAGGTAGCAGGCTAGCCAAACGGTCCAACTCTGTATTAAGGCGGTCTCTATGTCGCTTGGAAGGATTTGACTTGACTCCTTCAGCAGGGATTGGCTTTACTCTAAAAGCAAACAAAATACCGTAAAAATCCTTTAAAATACAGAAAGCAAAAATTTCTATTGCATAATAACATCTCCTTGAATATCTCTAATATAACAAACTATTAAGATCTACTTCAAGTTTACATAAACCTTTCCAAAATCTGTAATCTCTTAATAAAAACAAGGGTTAAAATTCTTCATAATGTTTTATTAAAAAGGAAAATGCTAAATACATCTTATGAAAATGCTTACTTTTATTTCATTCATTTGTAGTACAGTGATTCCCAATAAACATATCTAGGATTCCCTCATCCCTCCCAAACACAGTTACCATTGCTAAGGCAAAAAAACTAAGAGATGTCTGCAATAAATTATATGAAAATCATGCTTCCTTTGCTATCTTTCACAAGAAGCATCTAAGCATCATTTATGTTGTAGATAAATAGGAACAACCCTACATGAAAAGTTTATCTTCATCATCTTCAGCTTTCTGTATTTATATACTTTCATCCTATTAGGGATGACTTCCCCAAACCCTTCTGGTACCTGCAAATGATCCTCCAGCAATCCAATGTAGTCCTCAAATATTAAAAAAAGGAATAAATTTGACTTTCATTATTTATATTTGTTGTTGACAATTATTAGAGGCTAACTGTAATTAATGGCGACTTTTGCTTTCATGGCTAGGCAGTAATTCTATTTATTCACTTACATAGTCTTTGTCTCAATTAGAAAGTTCAAGGAAACCCTAACAATTTAGCATAATTTTCATCTACAAGAGAAAACATTTTTGGGTAGAAGAGG
Source organism: Microcebus murinus (assembly GCF_040939455.1). Taxonomy (NCBI): domain Eukaryota; kingdom Metazoa; phylum Chordata; class Mammalia; order Primates; family Cheirogaleidae; genus Microcebus; species Microcebus murinus. Next base: position 33,555,921 of record NC_134112.1, read on the forward strand.
AATGTGAGGCTATAAATGAGAAATTAGATAACTTCATACAGAGGCCTTAGCCAGGATTTCACAGAAGAAATTAATCACTTAAAAGTGAATTTAATGATCATCAGACACCCATGCTGAACTGGAAAATCAAACAAAGTAATGTTTAGACTATTCCTCTATACCTTTCCATTAGCCAAAAAAAAAAAAAGTATCCAGAGTTTTCTTACAACAAAGACATTTTTGACAATTCAAATGGAGTTATACTGTCTTATGAAGTGGAAAGTGGCCTGGGTATAGTACCATTAGTTTGATTCAATAATAAACTTTCTAGAAAATTTATGTTTTCAATGATAAATGTGAAGAACTAATACTTTATGCATAAAAATGATGAAAGTATGAAATTTTAACATGCTGTTTACACTGTTCCTAGAAAGTAATTTCTTCAGCACTTGTCTATTTTTCTCTATCAGAGTTCATGTTATTTCAACAAAAAAAGGGTGATAAATTGGTTAAATGGTGTGTGTGTGTGTGTGTGTGTGTATAAAGTCAACAGATACTGTCTCAGGCGATGTGTTACAATTGCACATATAATTGAAATTGGTGACTGTTTCCCTATCCTCCCCTAAACATATTGCATTTGTAATCAAATTCAAGTCACAGCTAATCACTGCATTTCTCCAATTAGTCAAGTGAATTTCAATTTTTACCTATAATGTTTCTCTACCTCCTTATATAAATCTCTACTTGTTAATTAATAACATGTTAACAAATATTTGTTTGCACTCATCATGTCCTGGACAGCCCAGGAAAACACTCTTGTACTAAATATTGAGAAAGCATTATGGGAGCTAAGTAGAAGGAGCAACTGCTTGAAAAAAGATTTTATAGAAAAGATGGCATCTGAGATGGATCCTGACAGATGAATAGGATTTCATGAGGATGCATAACTGGGGAATGCAAAACTATGACAAGTACCCTGTTTGAAGTGTGAAGCACAGGGCAAAAGAGAGAGCAGAAAAGGAAAGACAGTTAGGGCCACATTAATTTCAGTGACTACTGAACACCTACCATGTGCTAGGTGGGGAATGCTGGGAGGTTAACAAAACATACAAGAACTTCTTTCTCATGGAGTTTACATTGCAGTTGGAGGAGAGAGAAATAAACAAATAGCTTTTGGGCTAATAAGTGCTAAAAAGGAAAATAAAGCAAGTAAGGAACTAAGGAGTGACAGAGGTGCTGGTTTTGATAGCCAGGGAAGGTCTCTGATGTGATGTTTCAGTACAGCATAGATAAAATGAGGTAATGAGCCATGTGGGTGTCTGATGAAAAAGTGTTCTAGATAGAGGAAACAGCAAGTTTCCTCAAAGTAATGGCAGAAAATTGAACTTTGGTACCTGGGAGTTATCTTAAGAATTGAGCTGGGACTTACAAGATCAGCCTTTGTTTTACTAAGCTGCTTTGGTGATAAGAGAATGCAGAAAGCAGGGCAGGGCTCACTGAGGTTAGGATTTCCATCACTCAGGAACTTCTTTCTAAAATATAAATCTATGTCACTAATCTGATTAAAATCCTTCAACAGCTCTGGACTGTCCATGTTTCTCAACATAGCACACATTATCATTCTAGCCTCTATCTACCCCTCTGCCTTCCTTTCCTCCAGCCTTGTTAGCACAAGTCATCCTTGTTAGCACATCTCAGATCTAAGAACTTAACAGCTATTGACATGTACTTTGGCGCTTTCATGACCTCCTTGTTCTGTTTCCATCCCCTTCAGGTCCCTGCTCAAGTAGATTGCTTTTATGAAATCTTCTCTAACCTACCTCAGAATGGATTACTCTACTCTGCTCCATATGACTTGTGCCTCTCACATGAATGTTTTATACACCCATTCCATTAAGGAATATTCTATACAAATAATGTCACATAAATTGAAAATTTATGTATATACAGTCCTGCACTCTTGGTAGCTTTCCAGTAATGATTATGAATCACTGGAGAGAAGAGAGTAACACAAACACCAAAGCAAGACAAGCTGATATGACACAGGGAGAACAATAACTTAAAGGCAGCCCTCCATGCGGTACTGCTGCCTATGTTGTGCTGGTTCTTGTAGTAGTCAATCCTACACTAGATGCTGAGACTGCATCTTTATGCAAAATTGTCCACATCTCTTGTGTATTACTGTGTACTTCATGAAATATTCAGCATGAGATCAAATTTCCATTAGACAAGTGTTAAGTAACCTAATTGCATATACTTGCTTGTCTGTGAGTCTTATTACTATCATTTTTGTATCCTTAGTGCCCAGGATAGTACCTGACTCTCAATTAATGTTCGCTAACCAAAACTGTTCAGAAAAGAAATGATCAGACCCTGACCAAGGCAGGGATAGTAAAGATGATAAGAAGGGCTGCCCTGAAGAGAAATTTAAGCCAGACTCAAATGCCCCTGAACTAAACTGACTTGGTGTAGGAAGTAGGGGAGAGAACACCATTTAGTGAGGAGGGATTGGCAAATGACTCTGTCATTTGTAGCTTAGAAAAACTACCTTTCCTTATTTGAGGTGTGCCAAGCAAGGAGAAGAGTGGCTTGAACAGACCACAGCAATACCAACCTTCAGGCACAGGGCTGAGGAAGAGGCACAAGCAAAGACAACAAAGAAGAAATCATAAGACACACAGGAAAAGAAACAGGGTAAAATATTTTGGAGGTCACAGAAGAAAGGCAGAAGAACAGAGGAATCAAGGAAAGTCAGAGCTGAGAAGTATCCACTGGACTCAGCAATTCAAATGTGCTAGGTTTGAAGCCTTTATAGTGTCAGATTGTTAAAGCCAAAGAAATACATTTGACCCACTTTTTTCACTGATTTCATAAGAAATATTCAGAATTATTTTGTGAAAATATTTTACACATATCCATACATATTGAAGATGTACAGAAAAATTAAAAATCAAGAGTAATGCTATATTAACTACACTTGACTTGGGTTATGCTAGTGCTTTTACTTTTAGATTGTCTTTAAATCTATACAAAACTACACTGCCAACCATTATTTTAAAAAAAAGGTTATGCTTGAAATATAAATAAACATTGCTGTAAGATTGGATTTGGGAGCTCTGGAGATCAGAAATCTCCTGAATTAGACTGTAAGATGTTGGTCAGGCAAGGAGCAAGTTATTATTTTTTTTAAACCTTAACCTCAAAAATCCTGTCCCAACCTGTTAATCAAAATTGTTGTGTAATAAAGGCCCTAGCAGACTGCATGCCACCCTTCTGTTTTAGAAACCCTGCACACTGTAACTGCTGGTGGTAACAGGCCCAATAGTGCATCCAAAGCCAGTTTGAATGCTATCTTTAAAGACTTTCGAACATCCTCATCTAAAATGTCTGTTAGGCAACTAGTGCTTAAAGCAACGTCAAAAAAATTAACAACCTAGTTTAATCATAAATTAATATAACTTTGTTATATATAATATTTATCATAAAACCTCAAGATGATGTGCAAAGATACAGTTTCAGTAATCGTCCAAGATTAAAGTGACATTTTTCTAATAAGAGATTAATTACCTCTCACAGTACTGAGTTTGCTCTATCGGCTCTTTTCTTGGAGTGATTTAATCAACGCCCACTGCTTCAGTGCACTTACCAATGAGTTTTTATCTCTGTTTCTAGCCCCTGCACCAGAATGCCCTCTCATTCATATTCCCCAGAACTTGGACACCTCATTCTTGTCATGTGCCACTCTCCATCCAACAGCTAGGATTTGAAGTATTCCTCAATAAAATCCCCCCTACCATTCTAACTACACCCAATAAAGCCCAACTCTTAACCTTACTCATTCTTCACTTCTGTCCCCCAGCTTCAGTGCATACTTATCGCTGAATATGAGTTTCACATATTTACAATCATAAACTACGTGCATAATGGAATACTACAGAGGTGATATATAGTATAAACGGAGTCAAACTTTCATTGTTAGTCTGAATACAGCTGGATATTTTACTTCCCTAAGAGGCAAAAAACATATCAAACACTTCTGAGAATTCTAGCTACAAGCCACTTTTAATGAGTCAGAATTATTCTGCCACTCTCCTGTTACTACTGCTCTACAACTATGATAGGTTCTTCTCTTTCCCTCTGTCCACTATACGTAGGGAGAGATGATGAGGTATACATAACATAATTTCTAGCACAAAACACTAGCAGTGAAAACCAGGAAAATGAAATATGCCCTAGAAATCACTGATTTCCACTGGCCTGAATCATTAACAATGTTCTGCTTTCCCCCTTCCTCTATGCAAATACACTGTTTTCTTTTCTTTTTTTTAGTATTGCCTCTTAAACCCACATTAAAATGTATCCGCTATACCCAAATCACTAAAACATTACAGAAAAATTTTAGGTAGTGGTTAATTATTAAATCAGTAAATCTTAAGTACCTACTATGAGGAAGCTCTGGTATCTTCAAAAACAAATAGAAGATAGTCCTATCTATAAAGACCTCATTTTTCCTACTGGGAGGAAATACATTCTATAACATGACAAAATCAAACATAATATATTGCTCAATAACACAGTTGCCGTAAAAGAGAGTCTCAAGAGTTTATGGAGATATGGCATCTAAATAAGGTCTTAAATACAGACAAGACACTTCTGGTTTCAGATGGCAGAATACATAGCTTTCCACAACTACCTTCTATTCCAGTAAATTACGCCAAAACAAGAAAATCAAGGGACAAGAACACAAACCCTGTCTCCAATGAATGTATGAGACATGTAAACTCAGCTGCAAATAATTATGAAGATAAAAAAAATAGGTAGAAAAATCAATAACAGCATAGAACAGGATGGAAAATGTAATCACAGTGGCTTACTTAGTTCAGCAGTAAACCATACCTAGACAAAAATAATGAATCACCTAAAGTGGATTTAATCCAAAATCAGGATAAAATTATATTGGAAAGCAGGTGAAAGCTGAAAGGTGAAAAAGGTTAAGCAGAGCTCAAAGAGTACAAAAATCCTTATCTACCACAATAAGGCAATGAAAGATAATACCTTACATGCCATACTTAAGATGCACCATGTATTGGCTTTTTAAATATGCATGCATTATTTAATAGGAATATATTTTTAAATAATGTTTTAATTAAAAAAGCAAAAAGAACAAACTAAAAACTGAAAAATATAAGACAAAACAAATGAATATGTAAAGAACACCTCAAGTAGAAAATCTGCAAATACACATACTCCTACTACCACACACAACCATAAATCCCAACATATAAATTATCTACCTCACCTTTTTTTGCCTATGAAGCTGATAAGATTTTTTAAGCGAAAATGCAAGGATATAGGTACACCCACAGACTAATGATGGAAATGTAATTAGCAATTTTTGTACAGTAATTTGACACTATTCCCAGAGTGTAATATTTGGCTCAGGCTTAAAAATGTACATATTTTTCTACTCCCAAATTCCACTTACAGGAATTTTTCCTAAGGAAATAAACCACATAAAAATTTACATGTCTCAAGGATATTCTCTGAAATACTAGTTAAAATACGGAATGGTAGAAAATAACAAAAATTTCCCCTAAACGACAATAGTTAAATAAATTATAGGCTATTAACACAACAGAGTACTATAGAGCCCTTAAAACAATGTTTTAAAGGGGGGAGGTAGGTAGTAAATCAGTAAGATAGGAGAAAAGGCTCTAAGAGGAAAGGACATGAATAAAAGTGTGGTGATGAGCAAGGACAAATCACGTATGGGAAATGGCAGATAATTTATTTCGGTCACAACACTAACTATTTGAGGAGAAACAGCAGATGATAGAAGATCCCTAGGATATGGCAGTACCATTATGCATCACTGAATTTATTCACCTGGACAGTACTGTGAAGTCAGTAAGAAGATAAGCTTTGAAGTCAAAAGACCTGGGCTCCAATATCCAAACTCTGCTTTTTCATTTACTACCTGAGCAATTTTGAATCTGAACTGCAGTTCCCTACCTATAAAATTAAACAGTATTACCTTTCCTTAGTACTACTATAAAAATGAAATAAATGTATGCAAAGCACTGTGCAGAACACTCGTATCACAGTAAGTGCTAATAAACAGTTTTCTGTTGTATTAAACTACTCTGCAAAAAACCAATTTTAAATAAGTGCCAAAGTAGAAAGGTTCTGTTGTTGAAGATTTGCATGGTATTTATTTCTGAGTAACTGTCTCAATTAAATACATGAATAAGCATGTACTTTCCAAGTTTATTCACCAGTGAAGTAGCACATTTCAGCTGTAACTGTAATTGAGAACATAATCACATACTGCCTCTTACTGTTTCAAAGGGGAATTGATTGCTCTGTGATAATGTAAGGTAAAATTATTTACAGAACAGTATGCGTTTGTTTCGGTTATATCTTTAGCAGTCTTTACGGTTATAAAATGCTTTTATTTTGCTAGTTTTAGTTGTGAGAGTGGTAGCCTAGGTGTTAACTGCCCTGCTTTATTGATCAAGAAACTTGCCCAGATCCACAACAGAATGGAAAGTAGACCTCAGTTTTAAGTTTAGATCCAGTGCTCTCAATTATACCTCTTTCCTCTTTTTGCCATTTAATGTTATCTATAACTAAATATTTTCACTCACTCCATTTGTTCAAATGTGCAAGTGTGTCCATAGCCACTATGCATCAGCTATCTAAATAAAGTTACTTGAGAGAAAAATGATGATGGAGAAATAATTATATAAATGAAAAGACTTTTTATTTTAGATGCTATTTAGAAAACGGCATCATATATTTATATGAAATATTTAATAAGCACTATATAATATAAGCAATAAAATTCGGTTAAGTAGGTATTATAAAAACAAGGTTCATGACGTTTAAATAGAATGAACAACTATTTAGTAAGAAAAAGACAATGATTTTGTTATTAATATGATTACTATGCTAATAAAGTAAAAGCTTGCATCAGTATGCATTTTAACCCAACAGTTTAGGGTCAGAAGTTATATTGAGTTCTGACATTTCATGATGTCTGGCTTAATGAGCACTACTGCTGGTATCATTTTTTAGTATATAAGTCTTTTATGCAACACCTATTATTTGCTGACATTCAGTACTAACTTTCTACAAATACGGTAAATTGCAATACAAAACTTTTTCCGTATTAATACAACTTTGAAAATACAAAAATGTATCCAAAGTTAGTATCACTAGAGAAAAATAGATTCTTCTAAACTTTTATAGTGGGCTTTGCAACTATCTTCGCGAGATAAAATAACAGAAATGCTTTCATCTCCAAAGAAAATAAAATAAAAAGAACAGAATTTAAGTAGAAAATATTTGTTCTTTTTTTGAGCAGGGTTACTAACTATGGAGCAACATTCCTAGGGAAGTGATACTGGATTTTATTCTGAAGGTTATCTTTGAAATTTTCTTCTTGAAGAAAGGAACATGGACGGACATCAGGTTGCTTCTGATTCTTTAATTTCCTAGCTTTCATTACTCCAAAGAGAAAGGAAACGTTTATTGAGAGTGTACTATGTACAAGATAACTTTAGTGGGGTTAAATTTAACACATTTAAAATATATTTCCTCTAATAAAGATAATTTTTATTCTGAGACCTGCCACTAGAGGGAGTTTATTTTGCTTAATAAATTCAATTGAAGATTGACTGAAAGAGCTTCAGGTTACAATTATGTCACCTATTTTATTCTAAAATGTTATGGAATTGTATATGTAAATGAGCATCTTTTTTTTAACAGTCCTATAATTATGCTACAGTATATTTTCTCTGTATGTAAAATTAAATAGCTGTTATTTAAGGAGTCAAATTTAAGTATATCTGGGTAATACTTTCAGGTCAAAACAAGATGCATTTCTGCTGGCATATTTTAGGTCTCAGTTACAAACTGGAAGTTTGATCTAAAAAACTCACATTAAAGTTTAGTGACCTCATTCCTAAAATAAACTTTGATTAAGCTGCATTATAAAGTTAGCCATTTTTCATTCAGGTAAAAATAATTTACATAAACACTTTCACTTGGTCACACAAATGCCAGCACTAGGCTTTACTTGCAGAGCAAGCTGGTGATATTTAAGGCATTTATATGATTAGTAGCAACTCATGGTGTTCAGAAAAGATCTGATAAACACCTATGTTAACTAAATAAAATGCAGATGAATGATGAAAATACTTTTGTTATATTGTAAGAAATTATGAAACACAAATACATTAAAGTCTAAGGAACTACATTAAAATATGAAGATAAAAAAATGAAGATAATATAATAAAAGGTACATCTTATACAAATAAAAGAAAAATGTAATATGTTAAAAAGGAAGACCTTTGATAACATACTGCATTTATTTTTGTTTACAAAACTATCTAGGTCCTGTAAACATGCTAAATGAAACCCAGTATCTTAAGAACACATTAGAGAGATCTTCAAGTTTTCTTACCATATACATAAAACTCATAATACTCATATATTATGCTAAGTGTGTTACAGTATTAATAAATACACAGAACAGGCATTTGGGATGCTTCCCAATTTTAACCATCAAAGTCAAAATCAAATTATACAAACACATTTTAATATAAGAAACTATTCTACAAAATTAAAAGTATTGTAAATCAAAGTCTCTCTCAAACTGCCAAAAAAAGTTCTGATTTGATGATATTCCTGTAAGACACACTGTACCATAAAATTTCCAAATTTTAATGATGGTCTATGTACAGATGAACATCTGTTACTGCCAATTCATAAGTCTAGATCTGAATAACTATGGTAACTGAAATTCTTAAACTCCAGAATAATAAAGCTTTTAAATCAATAATTGGTTTTAAGTATTTCTTAAGCTGTTATTTTTTTAGTTTGCATTAGTGATGGTTAAGTTTTAAGCAAAATGCACACTTCTGATTTGCTCTGAACAGACGTTTAAGCCTTCTGAAAAGCGTTCACGAAAATGTGAAAAATATAGGTGAAGTAACTCAGAAGTAAAAATCAGTAATAAACACATGAATACTCCCAACTTACAAAAGGAAATCTGCCTCAAGCATGGATTTTTTTTCTCAAAATATTATTCTATTCGCCGTCTCACACAAATATCCCACCCAAACAAACAAAAAAACAAAAATACAAGTTCGTACTCACTCTATCAGAACTGACAAAACTTTGAAGTAAAGGGGAAAGAGTTACAGGCAGATGCTAAGAATGAAAATTTCTCTCTCAGATACAGTCCTAATTTATTTTACAGTTCCTAAAGCCACCCCTAAAGTGATAAGGTTCCCAAAAGGGTGTCTAAGCAAATAAAAAACTCCTCCACCTTATCCTGTCCACTACACCCACTCCTACCTGCTACCATCTGTATCCACTTCACCGACGTGGTCACGATGAGCGCTACAAAATTACTGCCTAATAAGTAATTAAGATAGCGCAACAGTAAGCAGTTGCTATAGACCACAAAATACCTTTAGAGACACCCAGCCCTTTCCTTCAAGACGGCATGTGTCTAGCTCTTCTAAAACATTTCGCTCCACCAAACTCCATACAAAAAATGAGAATTAAGCCTGTCCCCTAAACTAACTCATGCGGCTATTAAAAGTGGAAGGGGATAGCAAAGCGGGTTTATGCTAACTAATCCACCAGGACCACAAGGCAGATCAGAGCTGTCAACAAATCACGACCAAAGAAAAAAGAACAGAGTTGCATTTGAGAGAGGGTGCGGGTGCGCTGGTGACTGAGGGACAATATTTAAAATGCAATAACTGAGAACCGCAAAAATCCAAGTCCTCAGTCTCTCCACCAGCCTCCAAGTCTCGGTTCCATGGGCCGTGTAGGGAACGGACCTAATCCCCCGGATCGCGGGGATTTGGGGGTGGGGTGGGGCAGCCTCCCGCACCCGCGCGCCTGGGCGCCCAGCCCCCGCGCCGGGGACGCGCTCCGGACACTCACGTTTTCTGCACCGGCTTCCGCCGCTTGCGACTGGCGTAGGTGATGTTGGCGCTGCTGCTGTTCATGGTGCCCAGCCGGCGGCGGCAGCTACTCCCCGAGGCGGGCGCCGAGGTCCCCAGGACCCGGTGGCGGCTGGGACGACGGCGGCGGGAGCGCCGGTTGCACGCAGCCGCGCCCGCTCCACCTGCGTCCTCTCCGGGTGGGGGCGAGGGCGCGGCGCACCCCGCGCTCCGGCTCCCGCAGCCCGCGCCGCCGGTCCAGGTGAACCGCCCGGGCCTGGCGCCGTCAGGGGGGTGGCGGCGGCGAGGGGCGGAGACCCGCAGGCTCGGCGGCGCAGGTGCCGTCTACACCGGCGGAGGCGGTGCGCCAAAGCCCGCAGGTGAGGCTGCGCGGGCGGAGGAGGAGCCTGGGCCGCCTGTTTGGAATCCTGGCCTGGGTCGCGCACGCTAGCGCCGCGCCCCGTGACCGTCGCCGCGGCCCCTTGGGTGACGGAGGCGCCGCCGCGCTGCTCCCGGGGCTTCCCCAATCCTGGGTGCTTCCCGCCCGCGGAGCTCGGGCGCCAGCCTCTAGTCCCGGCTGCCCGCAGCTTCCGTTTGCCTACACGGCTGTCCCTGGTCAGAGCCGGCGGTCCTGGGCACGCTCTCAGGAACGAGCGTCGAGAGGACTCCCCGGACGCCGTCTCCCGCCGCCGCGCGCACCGGCTGAATAGCAGAAGCGCCCCCGACCCCTCACCGGCCCCGCCCCTCCCAGATCCCGCGTGGCCCCGCCCCGTCCTGCTGGCCCCGCCCATCTGGATTCCATTCCATCTTCCTTGTGGGCCCCACCTTCATCCCGGCGCGTGATGACGTAGCACGTAACGACGCCCTCCGGTAGCCATCTTCGTGAGGTCTAGGGGAGTGTTCTACTGTGGACCTGTTTCCACTCTGGAAGGAAGTGTGACAACAGATTACTCATAGGCAAACTCGTCTCTAGACTATATCAAGTATATCAAGATATGCCACATAACTTTACTTCACCTATTTGAGAGACAGTGGGTCAGCAAACTTTTGGCTAAAAGTTACAGTGAGCTGGTATTGGACTGAATATTTCCCTAGTTGGGAAAGCTTCAGAAGGCTACATTTGAGTTGAGACTTGAAGGCCAACAGTTTTCTTGGCCTTTTCTTTCTTTTTTTTTTTTTGGTCTCTGAGGTAGACAGTAGAATAATGGTACTGTTGTGTCATGGAAAACAGTGTGCAGAAATGTTGGGAGTAGTGAGCTGTTATACTGTTGAGAAGTTCCAATTAGATGAAAACTGAAAATGTCGTTTTTTGTCGTCTCAACATGGGGTCATAGATGACTTCAGTGGATCCTATGTTGGTGGGGTGGTGGGCCTGCAGGTCACAATGAAGTCGGTATACTGTTGAGTTGGAGATGAAGAAATGGCATCTGCAAGCAGACAATTCTTTCTAAAAGTTTGTGAATGGGAGAGACATCAGATGGTAGGTAGTGGGAGTGAAAGTCATCTTTCAGTTTAAGGGTTAAATGAGGGTTTTTAAAATTGGTTTAGTTTTTTATTGGGTGATACTTAGCAATTAGGTGAAGGAGGGAGGGAGAGAGACTGTAAAAAAAAACAGAGCAATAAAGGAATGATAGATATTAAAGACAGTAAAAGCAGAAGGGAATGAATGTCAAAAGGGTAAATGAGAGATTAGGACTATAGTAGATTGGAAAATAGTTGAAACAGCTCTTCTAATGCTTTGTTTTTCAAAGTAGTCCACAGTTTCTTAAGGGTGTTATAAGAAATGCAGAGTCTTTGAGTGTCCTTGCTGAGTCAGAATCTGAATTTAACAAGAACTCCCCAGTAATTCAAATGTATGTAGAGTTTGAGGGAGCAGTTCTCTATAATAACTGAGGGGAAGGAGGACTGAGGGCTGTTTATGAATTAGAAATTCCAGGAGCACAGAGTCAACCATCTCTATTTTACCTTCTCTTTCATTTCTCTGTCTCCATAAGAACACTCATAGCCATTCTATCTAAAATGTGTTAAGTGTAAAAGAATAATTTCCTCCTAGCATAGAAACTCTAAGGGTGAAAAATTCATTATCAAAACATAATTTGTTGATTCTGTATCTTATATAGCTTCTCTTTAGACAAAGGATGTACAAATGAACCAATCTTAATTTAGTGATTTTTAAAAAAATGTCTACCCTTTTTAAGGTTGTTAGCTATTTGGTACAATCATTCTCTAACTTATTTTGTCTTACTTTTATACCCTTATTTTCTGTGTTTGACTTAAGGATTATTTTCATTTTCCAGAAATCATATTATGCTATTTTATGTTACATAGTCTTAGTTGAGTAATGGATCTTTGTACAGCCAAGATTACAATAGAATACCAATAAAATTTCCAGAATTCATTTTATTTTAATAGTGACGACATGAACTTCCCTTAATATTTTTGCTTAGTCAATAAAACCAGCCTGTGCAGTTAATGCCATTTACCAAAACACAAAACAGAACAAAACAAAACAAAAACTGCTTCTCTCCACTATCTAGAAACTATTGCTTTCTACTTCTTGTATCACCACTGTAGGGCATGGTTCTCAAAGTGTGGTTTGTGGTCATCTGCTAAGATTTTAAAATTTTCTCTAAGCAATTTTTTGTAGTATCATGATTTTTTTCTTATAATAATTAATTTGGCTATAAGTGTTCATGAACATTTGACTGCCTTATCCAAAGAACACCATCCTTTTCATTAGTTAAGGTGAGCTTACTTCTGAGGTTTCAGATGGAGTTGTATACCTATGGATTCCTTTTTCCTGCTAAATAATATGAGAAAAAGAAGAAAGTTTTAGAAATGCTATTATAGATAGCATGTTCTAGAATAAAGAAAAATAAGCAAAAGGAATGCTAAGCCTATTCTGTCGGTGCAGTCATTCATCTCACTGAGGAAGGTGTTTTAAACTCCTATAATATACTAGACACAGTGGGTTATGGAAATGTTCCTATCCTCTCACAGTTCCTATCCTTATCCTATTCTAATAAGAGAGACAAGAATTATCAAATAGTTACACAAATAAATGTATAATTGCAACTGTGATCAGTGCTGTGAAATAATTACTCTGAGAATGTTCAATAGGTGGATTTGCTTGGTAAGGGGGGGGGGGGTTACCCTGAAGAAGCTTGAGCTGAGTTCTGAGGCACAGGTAGGCATTTTATACGTGACCTGGGGAGGGAAGGACGTTTAATGCAGGTTAAACATTATTATGGTTTTATCTCTTCAGTTATGCAGCTCCTTAATCCAAGCCCTCAAAATTATCCATTTCACTCATACTCTGCTTTTACATCTTAGATCACACATTATAGCTATATCAAGTATTTTAGGGAGGCTAGTCCGTGTTTCCCAAACTGTTAATGAGACATCCCAGTAGCACCACAACAAACTCACAGGGGCACCATGATGGGATATTTTAAAATTTCAAGGTCAACGCAGTGATATCAATTGGACACCATGCAAAGGTAGTTCAGGACTTCAACATTACATTGTACTCCCTTCCTTTTGATGATGTCATATCTATTTAGCTGCTGCGATAAAACACAAAGACTGGGGGAAAATTACTATAGAACAGATAGTGGTTTTCAATCTGATTCCAAGTTTTGAGAAGTTGTAAAGTGCCCAACAGATATGCACATCCCATTAAGAATAAAATAAAAAAGTTAAATGTATCTGTGTTGTTTTTTTTAAGTAGCTACAAAGTTGTTAGGACAGACATACAAAATAAGTTTGCACCTAACTATTTAATAAATGGAACTGTTAGGTATTTTTCTTAGCATGCAACACCCTGAAAAAATTATGAGATACTAGGAATGCCATGAACTGAGGAAGCTTGGGAACCTTTGACATAACTAACCCCTTTATTTAACAAGTGAGAACCTTTTAGCCCAAAGGGATAAAGTGGCCTGTTCAATGTAGCCTAGAATCTAGATCTTGTGACTTTTACTCCAGTCTAAAACATATATTTTATCTCACTTCGAACTTTTTAAATTTATTTACTAAAAATAACCAGTTTACACATTGTTTGCTTTGACTCAACAGTGAAGAACAGACAAATATCTAAGGGCTATTTCTAAATGCTTAATACCTTATTTTCTTGGGTACAACAATGTCATAGGTAGAAGCCATAAACTAGTAATTAACAGTCTTTAAGAATTTTAGAAACATATTTAGGCTACTGCTAACATTAACCCTACAAGGAAAACTATAATACAATATAGGAATATTTTGTTATTAGTCAAAATTATTTCTACTCACTATGGATAATGCTTTGTTGTAAGAAAGATTTTTAACATGTGAAAGACATCATCTATTAAAATGTTAACATGAAGTTTAGATTTTGATTTTTGCTTTCTGGACCTTTTATTATCACAAATATGAAATTTGATTATTGGGAAGGTTATGAAAAAGCTATGTTTTATATGCTAAGATTCATATTTGATTTATTAAATATTTTATTAACATATGTATAAATATAATTTTTATTTAAATCCATTTCACTTTAGAGATAAATATATTTAGAATCTACATAGCAATACATATTTTCTGCATTTTAAATCATAATAAACTGAAATGAATAAAAAATAAAAAAGAAAATTATATTAACTTGATAAGAAAAACTTAAGAAAATGTAAATTATTGTGAAACTCTGACCTAAAATCTATAATTTAGAATTGCTAACCTTTAAAAGACTAGTAAATTCGTTTTCATATTAAAACATAAAATCAATGTATTCTTTCTTGAAAATGTTTAAATTCAATTTAATCAATTTTTAGACAGTGGTTCTTGACCTTTGTTGCATATTGTAATCAGTTGGAGCTTCAAAAAGCACTGATTACCTAAACTCTTCTTTCAGAGATTTTCATTTAATTTATCTAGGTTATAGCCTGGGAATTGGGATTTTTAGGGGTGATAGTGGTATTGTGGTTCTATAGGAGATTCTTATTCTCAGGAATGCTGCAACATTTAGTTTGCTATACATGTATATATATTCACACACAATTATGAAGGTTATATTGATATTCATTATATTCTTTCAACTTTGCCATATTTTGAAAATTTTACAATAAAAAGAAATAAAAATAAGCAAAACCAATAGCCATTTACTTTCAAGTTTAAAAACTCAGAAACAAAATAAGTATTTGAAGTTTGATAACTGTTTCAGTGGGAAGTCAGAACTGATGGTTTGAGCACTCAGTTTTTACATACAATAAAGCTTTAGAACTTGCTCTAACCCTTTATATTATAGGAAACAGCTGGAAGATAAATTAAAAACAATTCAAATGAAGTTTCAGTACTTCTCCACTTTGAGAACAAAATTAGAATCCCAAATCCTTATTTTGCAGCATATGTGGATTAAACCATATGCGTAGTTAGTTGTGCATTTAAAAACTTTAGCTGATTAATGCTAATCTCAAATTATTCATTTTGCTGTATTCATTCACCAGTTTTATATGCTAAAATGTTAATAGTTTCTAATACCTTGTAAATACTTTTTATTTTTTCTTATACATTTGAGATTTCTCCTTTATCCACTTGATTGTTTGTAATCACTGACTTTTCTAAAGGATTTTTATCTATAATGCTTACATGCTAAAATAATAGTTGTTTTTAATCTCTTGGAAAAAATACGAATTTGTACTGCAAGTTAAATCTTTTCACATTAGTGCTATACAAAACAGGTGCTATAAGTAATATTCTTAGGACCCTCCTCCGTCAAACCCTAGACCAAGCACCAGAAAAAATCTGTCATTACCTGATTGGTAAGTTGATAATGATAAAGGAGACTGGTTACATAATTAATCAAGGGGATGTAGCTGAGGGTGGAGTGTCCTGTAAAAAGCATGTTCTCCACCCTTCCCTCCTAAAGCAAGCTGTAAGAATTTCCCTTGTAAAACTTTAAACTTTAGTTGGATGGCTTTCCTGCCTGAACATAGATGGAGTTCCCATCTGCCATTATGGAAGTAAGGGGTCCTGACAGAAAAGGATTAGATGGATTCAACTGATTCCCGGTTCTTAGACAAATCTCCTACATTCCTTTATTCCCTGCTTGAGGTTAAATCCGTTCTGGTTATCTGAGTCTATTAATAAAGACTCACACAGAGCAAATATATTTCAGAAAATATGTAAATAAAATAATTAACTTTGAATACACTGATATTAAATACCTAGTAGATTATTTTATACTATAAACAATCCCTAAACTCTTCAGAAACCAATGTTTCTAATATTTATTACATAATTATATTTTTCTATATTATTTACTTATTTAGACACTTCTTGTGAGTGGCCATATTTATGCCAAATTTTTGTATGATTCTTTGAAGCAAGTTACTGCTATCAAAAAAAGAAAAAAGAAAAGTCAACATACACCCATATTGATAAAATCACCAATCCAAATCCTACTGTAGTGCTTTGATTGTATATGGAAAGTATATGAAAGATATAAAATGCAAACTTTGACTCTTTTTAATTATACCTGAATAGCTCGTACAAATATTAATTTCAGTAGGAACTGCATTAACAAAATGATGAGAAAAATGGAGGTCAGTATAGGATAATTCAATCCCTCAAACCATTTTGTTTTAATCATAGTTCAATATTTGTCTATTTTAGCATATTAAAAAGGTTGACATTCTGTAGAATTTTCTCAAATATCTATAAACATGCCTTAAATGAAATATTAATAGAGGAAATAGTCTTACGTATAGCAGATTCTTTAAAGGTAAATTTGTTCATACTGAAGATGTAAAGTAGGTTGTAAAGTAGGTTGGTTTTTAGGCACACAAGCGCTCAGTCCTTGTAAAAGAAATGTCATTTTTATCAGTCATTCTAAAGGCGACATTTTTTCAGTAATAACAAGAAATAGTACTTAATAGTCCTTTCCTCATCTTTTAACATCTTCTCAAAGAAATGAGGAAAAAACATCAGTGCTTTTATAAACTGAGCACTCTATGTCACTACATCTTAAGAATCAAGTCTCTGGTATTTTATTTAAATTTTATTGGGAAACTATATAACTTAGTAAATGACTGGAATAATAATGGTTAATTTGGTAATAAACAATAGCATTGACTTGTTTAAGCCATTAATTTCTGAATTCTATATCACTCATTTCCACATTATCATGCTCAGGAAAAAAAAATAGATGGTAAATATGTATTACCACAGAATACCTGATTTTCCATAGTTTTTATACATCCTTTTAATGTATAGTCAAAAAATAAGAAAAAAACAAATACAGAAGTAAAGACATGTCAAATGTTATAATTTTTCAATCAGCTCTTACTAGAATCCTCTACTTCTCATTATTTTACCTGAAAGATAATGAAAAGCATTTGTGTTTTAACATTGAATTATAACAAATGTGCTTAATGTAAGTTTTTTAAAAAGAGTACACACCCAAACATATATACATATACAATTATCATCATCATCATAAAATTTCCTTCAACTCCTATGGGTTTATAGCTTATGATCTTTGATCATTTCTTACTGGATTCTATAGGATACTACACATTTGGGATAACTGAGATAGTGACCTATTTTAAAAGTGATACTATCTATCATACTTACCAAATAATACAGCAGCCTTTCCTATGAAAGATTCTTCAAAGATAAAAACATTAATGATATGCTATTAAAGTTTTTAATTTATTTTTTCTAATCTGAATTAATTCAAAAGTTAAATTGAACTTATTATTTTAGCTTCCTATGCAGAAAGGAAAGAAACCCCTCCCTTGTGATCTCTCTCCCTAATATACGCCCCACATTTATATGTGTGAATATTACATGTAGAGGTATATATATAGTATATAATGGCTTTCAGGAGTAAAAACATTAGTCCTCTATAAAAGGTGGGTTCCAATAATAAATAGGAATGTTCAAATTTTCCTCAGGATCAATTCTTTTCTCTAGTAAACCACAAATTTCTCCCTAGATTAATCACAGCCTTCACTATTTTGAGCAGTTTTTGACTTAAAAATGTATCCAACTATGGTAAATTTAACATTCTGTATCTCTAATTATTATGTTGAGATAAATAATTTGTGATAGTGATGTAATCTAACCTACTCAAGACTCAGGTAATTTCATCTTCTTTATTTGAACCTTAACAACCACACATATTGTTTCTTTATTATATTCTTTTCTATGTGTTCTTAATACAAAACTACTAGATCCACTTCCTCTAACAAATTTTGGTCAATAATTATTTGTTTAAAGAGAGGAAAAGAATCTGTTATAGCTGACTGTAATGATGGTATCTGCCTTTTTTTATTCATTTATGTGAATTCATCAACTCCTTAATTTTAACATAGTTGCTTAAGTCCAAACAAAAGTATGTGTAGTAATTTACATTTTTCTTTTAAGGTATAGATTAGGAATTTTTGTACTTAGACCACTGAATGTATCTATAAAAATATGTTCCCAAAGTTACTTTAAAGTGCATTTGAAATTAAGGTTATGATTTAATTAAATATGAATATCACTAATGCATTAAAATATTTTCATTTTCATTTATATAAATATTTATTTGTATAGTCCATATTTTTAATTTTAATATTAAAGTACAAATCTAGGAAGATTTACTCTAGAGAACTTTCATTATACTTTTATGTATGATTAGGATTCAAGGGAATTTGACATCCCAAATCTTCACATTTTTAATGTTTTTTGTATATGGTTAGCAAAAAACATGAAGTAAATATAAGGTACAAATTTTGCCATATTGGTAGGTTTTACCCAGCAGAAAGAAAGCCACTAATGCAGTCTCTAATAACGTCCTTTCCCCCATTTTAATAAGAAGGTTTGTGTTGTTCTGACATTAAATGGATTAAGCAGCAAGCCTGCTGAGAAAAATACTCAAAGGTATTAAACCCTAGCAGTGTTGGTTTAACTGTAATTACTGTAAAATAAGATTAAGTCTGAGTTTGAAAGAAGAACTAGGTTTGACATAAGACTAAAAGGTAACAATGTTCACAGATGCCTGAATTAATGCTTCAGTGAAAAATATAATTAGCACAAGATTTGAAAATATGTCTCCTTTGGCAAATGTCTTCAGAGAGTAATCAGTGCAGTAGACTGATGTAGTGGAAAGAGCACTGGGCAAGTGGCCAAAATCTTTGAATTCGAGTTTGCTGCTCTAGCACTCGCAAGTTCTGTGACCTTGGATAAGAGATTTCTGCAATCTTTGAATCTTGGTATGGTGCATGTGGCCAATTGGCAACCTTTTTCACTTTTTTATAGTGTGTATTCCTATACTGCAAAGGCTGGTAGGCTAAAAACTGCATTTCCCAGGTTTCCGTGCTGTTAAAGTTCCAAATGCAAATTAGGTCCAGCCAATTAGATGCACTTGTTGAGATCTGGAGGCAAAAGTCAAGTGGAGGTCATCTTCCTGCTGGTCATTGTTTTCTGCTAATAAGTGTGATTGTGGAAACTGGAAACATGATTTTTCTATGATAGGTTCCGGCATTCAAGTTCTAGGGTGTCAGAGGCATTGGGGTGGCAGCAGTGGTGGCTCCCTGATCCCTTAATTGTAGCTACAGTGGTATGTTTTTGAACTCAACGAATTCTGTAGTGACTTCTGAATTTCTCACTTTTCTGATTGAAGGAGAAATAGTAGTTCCTCTAATAAGTCAAATTCTACTGTCAGTGTTCTAGAAATATTCCTGGAATCCCAGCCTAAAGCCTCTATCTCTAGCCTTTCCAATTATTTTGTAAGCATTTTATTCCCTCTATTAAATCTCTGTCTACTTAAAATACCTGGAACTTATCTTGTTTCCTGCGCTGAATCTAACTGACACATACATGCAAATTTCGCTCATACCTTCCAAGGTCTCTGAGAAGACTAAACCACACTATCAAAGTTTATTTAATATTGCTTTCTCCTTTGAAAGATGGATATTCATGATATGACAGACAGCCATCAAAATTGCTTCATGGCATTCTCTTGTCATTGATTTCACTCAAATACCAAAGGTCTCAATAAATACATTTTTCAAAGTACTGGTTCTCTCAAGAAAAATGATGCAGAAGAAACAATTGCATATTCAATAGGTATCTACATCTTATAAATCTCCAATTCTGAAGAATGTCCATGAGTTTGTATGATATCTTTCTTATAAATGAAATAATTTTCACTGCAGTTTTGTATTTTACTATTATTGTTAACTTTTTTGATAATGGTACAATTAGAAGCACTATGGCTAATTCTACAAGTTGAAGTAGACTGACATAACTCTATGTCTATCAAGGTTTTGAGATTTGAGGAACTTAGAAAAATTTTGCTTTGTGTTCTTTTCTGACCTCATACTTCCTAAAGGGATACTTTTCCTCTCCATTTTAAATCAATTTCTTTTTAGAAACATTTGTTGTTGTATTTATGAAGCCAAGAGACTTATCACCTTTAAACCAGCCCGTGTATCCAGCCACCTTTAAGGCATCTATACACTTCAAGTCAGTTATTTCCTGACTTGCTCTCCCATTTCAGCTTAACTCCTAACTCTTGTCTCCACTTCTGCCTGTGGCTTCTTCTATGCCCTTTAGACTTGTAAAATCTTTCATTCTGCCTCTCCTAAAAGGGTTCATTCCATTGGCTTCTTTTCCTTGACACTTTCTTGGGTAATGTATACTCTCTATGTGTGTGTATAGAAAAACACATGTACCTCTTTTTCTAGTTTTGGTCCCATAGGATTTAAATTCACTTGGACCTCAACTATAAAAATACCCTCCAGTTCTCCTCAACAGATGAACTCAGAAAACAGGAGAATTACACTGAGTACTCATTAGTTTCTCATGTAACTATATATATAAGACAGAATTAGACAGAATACACATTAAATTTTCCATTGCTCTATGCATGAAGAGTTTATTCATTCACCTCTACATGAATACAATTCCATCATATAACACTATTCTCATGACTTCATTTATCATTTCTTTATTAATCAATTCTAACCTTAAAGAACTAGCTTTTAATTTTCAGATTTACCTCCTATTCTCCCATCCCATCTTAAATACTACCACAAACTTTGTTCTGAAAACTCTTTGTTCTAAATACACATGCTGCTTTTCTTCTTAAGAGTCTGTAATTTCTCCTTGTTTATCAAATCAGTTTTAAATATCTATCCTAAGACAGCCATCAACTAATTTAACTTTATCTATCTTTCCCATTCCCTAACACATGTCCTCCACTTCAATCAGACCAATCTTATGATTCTTTAATATGTCAAATTCATACTTCTCTCATCATGTTTTGTTTAAAAACCTACTCTCTACTCACTCATATTATACCCATTCTACAAGATTCAACTCGTGGAGTACTTGTTTGTGCCTTATATTCTTCACATTAAGTTTTATTTTGTATTGTTTATGATTTTTTTAATTAATAAGCCATGTTTCCCATGTAACAGAAGAATGTGCTGGTGAAATATTAAGTGCTTAATATGTGTTAAATTTATATATTTAACACAACATAGCCTGAACATTTTATTGTTATAGTTAAACATCTTAAAAATTATATTCACATTATTTTTATATTATTGGTCACTCCCAATTTTCTCAGCTACAGCGTCTCCTTTTCAGTTGTCCATAGCAAGTTTGGTATATTACTTATAATTCAAAATGGGAAGACATTTCCTTTCTTTGATCTATGTAATTTAGTCTATATATAGAAGCCAAAGTATTTCATTAACTACAGTATAATATTCATTTTATAGGCATAAAGGATGCATTCATCCAACAAATACCTGTGGTGTGCAGTGCAGGTACCATGCTGAATAAAGAAGATAGCATAAAGAATAAGACAGTCCTTGCCTAGCTTTCAGGAAATGTTTTAGGTATTTTGAGGGGAGGGAGAGGGGGAAGGAAGGCACCAAAGAGGTAGTCACCATTAACTGTGAAGAGTGTAAAGATTATGGTAAGTACAAGGTACTCCAAAAGCACCTAAGAAGGGTTCAGAAATGACAAGCTCAACCCCAAAGAGTAGGCATTACCCCAGCCAAGGAGGTGTGAGGAAGTCAGAGGAGACCTGGGGAAAGGTCTGAAGGTAATGAAAGAAAGTCTTAATTGATATGTGAGAAGTTTAATGATATAGATAAATAATTTAATCACTTAATTTTTTTCTGCTAGTATATTTAGTTCTGATTCTGATTTCTTGTGATTTTTAGCTCATATCTTGAAATCAAACAAAACTACTTCAAACCAAAAGAATATGCTGGCAATAATATATCATTAAGTCAATATTGACAGAAAAATTATGATTCCTAAAACACTTGCAAGGGGACTATCATTTTCTTTATGTCTTAGGTCAGGTTCCTGAGAGCTATACAGAGAGAGTGCTCTTGGGAGAAGGCAATCAGGGAAGCAGGACAGGGTGGAGCAAAGAGCTGAGCAGGGCTACAGTTGCAGCTGGAAACTGGCTTCAGCCTAGTCCTGCATGCAACTCTGGTGCATGAATTGCATCTCAGAGTTGGTCCTACGTTGAGGCAAGAAGGCTGACTGGCGTTGGGGAAGAAGGAAGGGAGGCTACCTCCCAGATGTGGAAGCTTCCACAGAGCAGAGGGAAATTTTAAATAAAAGGAAGCAGTGAGTCTTGTTCGCCAGCACTCAGAGCATCTGGGGAGCAGGTGCAGTTGAGTACAGTGGTTGGTGCAGCGGATCTGGATGGGGACCCTCTAAATCTTATTTCTTATACTTTAGAGATTTTGAGTTCCAACAAAAAATACTTGTTCAAATGTACAGTGTCTTTCATGTATTGTAAAATGTATTTGGTGGTGGTGATTTTTAGAACAGTATGTAACTTAGAGAATAAAGAAGTTGGGTACTTTATGTTTGGCCCAACTCATATCTATATGACATGATGAATTCCCTCTTGTTGAGAATAGAGTCATTTCTATTCAGCTTTGTTATATATAAGAAGCCTGTGAAAATGGATATTAGCCATTAGAAAGGAAAAGTCACACTGTGAACTGTTTTATAGTTGCTGTTGTTTTTTTAAGACAGAGCCTCAGTTTATTTCCTTTAGTTTTTACTCCTATGATTTTTCCTTTTATTTTCTTTCTTCTATTTTTTTCTCTTTTCCTTTCCTTCATTTCTCTCTTTCTCTCCTTTTCCTCCCTCCCTACCTTCCATCTTTCCTTCTTAAAATTTCCTTTCTCAGTGTTGTGAACCACCTGTCATAGGGTAACCAAAGTTAGACCGAAACACAGAAGAAATACATCATTTCAGAAAACTGGATGTGCTTTTATTTTTTAAAATTTTCATCCCAATAAAACTTTGTGAACGATTTCATGATTGTGGTCTTCTCTGAATTTTAATCTTTGGCATTCACTTCCAAAGCATCCTCCAATAACATTTATTGTGTTTTTTTTATCATTAAACTTTGATGAATTTATAGAATGTTCTTTGACATTATATTCTTGAGAAATAGAAGTTCCTTAAAAATCCTAAAACCTAGGGAACAGGATTTTCTAAAACTATTGTACCTAGCTAAGTTACTTATTTTTGTATAGAGTAAACTTGTCATCAAAACAAACTTAATATTGTATTCTCCTCTGGACAAGGGCACATTAAACATTTAGTGTAGCATGCACATCTTTCAGGAATGCAGAACCATAAACAATTAGTTGCATACATTTCTTATGACATAAGGTGACTTTCACAATATTCTGTGCTACTATTTAAATGCTTACCACTATATATTGCACCTGTGAAAAGATTACAGACTGGGATATTTAGCTCTAATAATTTTAAACATTTATGGTGATATGAAATTCTGGCATTATTATTGTGAGTGCATTATATATTTTTTATATCTGTTAAGTCACATAGCAACCAACATATTTGTGATAATGGTAATTCAGGAATTAGTTTACTCAGTTGTTGAATGGAGTGCAGTGTCCATCCCTAGGTGTTTGTTACTGTAGTGATATTTACAAGAAGCACAAACAGCTTGATGTACCCACATTAGCACAAATTGTACTAGTCGGGAACATGTGGATAAAGTGGTCTTGTGATTCATTAGCCTTAGAGGAAGCATTTTGATAAAAAGTTTTAACACATTTTCATTTATTTTTCACATATCTTATGTAAACTGTAATTATTTTTAATTCCCCCAAATGAATAAAAACCATCTTTTCCATTCAATTCTTATTTAAAAAAATGGGAATACAGGTCCTATGCATTTTGAACACTTTCATTTAGTGTTATAAAACTCCTGTGAAATGGGTGCTTTTACAAATAATTAAATAAAATTCATAAAATCTATCATTTCAAATTATACAATTCAATAGTTTTTTTGTATATTCATAAAGTTGTGAACCCATCAACATTATCTAATTCCAAAACATTTTCATCACCTCAGAAAGAAACCACATACTCATTAGCAGTCACTCCCTATTTCCCCTTCTGCCAGCTCTTAGAAGACTCTAATCTGCCTTCTCCTTCTATGGATTTGCCAATTCTGGAGCTCTCATAAATGGAATCATAAAATAAATGGCCTTGTGAGATATGTTCCTTCCACTTATAATGTTTTCAAGGTTCATCCATGCCATAGCATATATCACTATTTCATTTTTTAAGGCTGAATAATCAAGGATAATAATTGTTCAGTTTGGATAGAGATCCTTATTTATCCATGTAACTGAGTTCAAACCAAATATCTGACAGCCTTAAATTGAGCAAGGAAAATCCTCTTGCAGTGTCGACAACTTTATGGTCAAACATTTCATGAATTTCTCCAAGTATGTTAGTCAAATACTTAAAGTACACATCAGACAATGCATATTGCATCCATATTGTTTTTAAAATTCATGTTTCTTATCACCATTAAAATGGCAATTTTAAAGAATACTCCAAATGATTTTTTCTAATTCTCAAGCCTATAAGAAAATCCTATTTAAACATGGCTTTATGTAGATATAGTGGTAGAAAAATCTTTCTAAAATGCATACATTTCTTTCTTTCTGATTTAAAAATGTTTTCCATATTTCATAGCCTCAGTCTTTTGCCTCTTTTAAAAAGACATGAAAATAAAGGCAAAAGGCCTTAGAGTTATATTTCTATCTAATTCCTGTTGATGGACTAAGGTTATTCTTATTGATTGATTGGACAGAGTGCTTTATTAATTAACCAGTTCAATATATTATGGAAAGTGCCAAATTATTCATCTTATTTTAACTGATAGTAAAGTCATCATGGGCACTAACATTGGCTCTGGTTGTTGTTTACCCTGTATACACATCTAAAACTAATTAGGAAGCTGAATCAGGAGGTGGAGGGACAGGTGAGAGGCAGGCTTATGTATGTGTTCTTGCATTTTCAATATTTGTATAATCATTTATTATGAACCTATTGTTTCCTAGGAAATACATTAGGTATTAAGAAAATGAAGATGAGTTAGACACTTTCCCTTCTGTAAAAGTCAATCTAGTTGAGGAGTCAGCATGTAAATAATTATAATACACAGGGAGGAAAAAGTTTAGCTTCCTTGGGGTTGGGAGGATGGGATGATGTCAGGGAAATGTCAAAGAAAAAGTGACATCTGGGAAAAAATTTGAAAGGTGAAATATGAATCTACCTGAATAGTATGAAAGGGGAAGCTAATTCAGGTAAAGGGACTAGCATGTTCAAAAACAGGATGGCATAAATAAGCGTGATGTACTCCTTGAATTACAAGTATTGTTGGTAGGGGAGAGGAGAAACGGGCTGGCAGATACACTGCATTTCATGAACAAATTCCCATGAGTTTGTAGGTAGCTGCTTGAAAGCCATGGTTGATTGATGAGGTTTCCTTTGTTCCATGTGAAAGCTTGGCTGTGATTAATTTGTGATGTCTGCCTTGGGCTTGTGGTTGAGAAGAGGCAGATATGTTTTGTTTTTTTTTTTTTTAAAACATCTTTACTTATCCCAGGGGAAGAATTGGCAGATGAAACTGGAGAAATAATAGGCTGGAAGCAGAGGGTAAACAGCGATACAAACTGTGGCAAAACACTTTAGTGTCTATGAGGTCCATGAATTTTCATTGAGTAGTTATGAGTGTCTTTTTATACAAATTATATTTGGTAAAATAACTCATACAGATTTGTAAATGAATGGGAAAAGGTAAGAACAGTAGGGAGATTATAATAAGACAAAAATGAAGGTCTGAACTAAAAGGGCACACAAATAAGGAAAGAGAGACTAGGATTGATTTGACAAGTATTTCATGGTAAAATAAATAGTATTTGATGCTCAAGTGATGTGGAGGGAGAAGTTTTCTAGGATAACTCCCATGTTTTCTTCTGAATGATAGGGCAGATAATAATGCCATTAATGAGACATGGAATTCAGGAGTGTATGTGTGTAGGGGTGGGGGGTGAGTTTAATGTTGGACATACTAAGTATAAATGGTCTGCTGGACATAAAAATAAAGATATTGAATAGGTTATTAAAAAATGATTATGAGGGCTAAGGAGAGAGAGAAGCCAGAGACATATATGCTTAAAGTCATTAGCATATAGCTTGTAATTAATTATAATTTGCACAACAGATGCACTAAAGAAGCCGACTGGTCATCCAGACAAGGTTTTACACAGTGGCTTTCTCTTGCATGCACCACAACAGATCAATATTTTGTTTCCAACTTTGGAGATCCAGAAAATTTGTTATTGCTTCACAATTTTTCAGACTCTTAGAAATAAATCATCTCTATATATCAGATAGTTGCATCTTCTCTTCAGGGATATTATCCACTGTTTATTAATAAAAGAAATGCCTCTGTTGTAAGCAAATAATTTTTTTTAAAATTGCACAGTGAGCACTACTTTCTAGGAAAGTGCTTAAAACATAACAATAACAATAACAAAAAACCAGTCAGTGGTTTTCAGTATGTTTTCAGATAAAGTGTAAGAGGTAAAAACAGGGCTGTTGTGGCTGAATGAAGGCTGTGATTACCCCAATGTGGCTAGCAAGAGATCTTCTTGGAACATTCAGGTCTCAGTAGAACATACTGTGGAAACACTGGCCTATTTGTAGGTGCACCGTTCCCACCCTACTGCCAAGAACACCATTGTCATTACTGAAGTGCTCAGGTCTTCCAACTTCAGTGTTTCCTTCTCCAAGGTTGTGCTGGAACTGGCTTGGACCAACATGGGAGAGTCAATTGTGTGCATCTCTTCCCAACTTTATGTTCACTTATGTCATATTGATAGCTTGCAATTGCCATAGTGAGTATTGTTGCACCACAGAAATCAGGAAGTACTACAAACTAGAGCTTCCTTTTTCTCCCACCCCAAGGCTATTAGACATTTACCAATACTTCTCCATCCCCTTCTCCTTCTCCCTCTTCTTCCCTCTCCTTCTTCTTTTCCCTCTCCCACCCCAGGCTCTCTTTAATTTCCCAAATTTGTATCTCTAAGCCACTGATTTGACCATATGTTTTCTTTAGATACCTTTTTCCTTTGGGTAGAACTACCATTAGTTAGATTACAATGACATCTTACTGACTTGAGAGAAATTCTGTCCTTTATTGAGTTCTGATTTCCTGCATTCTTTTTTTTTTTTTTTTTTTTTTTTTGAATGAGGGAACTTCTTCTCTGCTCAGTCTCCTATTTCCATGAAGAAGAAGTAACATGGAGTAACATCTGAGTAACACTCTTGGCCTCCTGCTCTGCCTCTTTCTCACTGTCAGTGAAAGATGAAAACTGAATTACATAACAATATGTAACATCTATTGATCAATATTCTTGACTAGATGAAGTACTAGGGAATCCCACCCTTTTTTCTTTGTTTCTCTGCCCTGAACCCATGAGAGACCTTATTTCTGAGACAGTCTGTTCTGAAGACCCAAACTTTAGCTTCTTAAACTGTCCCAAACCAAACTGAAGAAGGAAGTTGGGACGAGAGTTTGCAAAATGTTTTGCTGTAGAGGTAAAGCTGTCTTCTGCAGTTGATTTATCAGGCATATAACTGACATTTATATATCTATTGCTATATATCTGATGCCTTAATTCTCAATTCTGAACACAGGAAGGAAAGAATTTAAATTTTTAAGTAGCACCCTAAAAGCCCAATAACTTTCACATGCTGCAAGTTTAGCTCAAATACCATCTCTTCTGTGAAGCCTTCCATAGGCAAACCAGCCAAAATTTCCCTCCTCCTTTTGAAGTCCTAAAGCACTTGTTTTAAATCACTCATCTGGAACTCATCATATGGTATTTTAGTTATACACGTACACATCTTATTTCCAAGTATAAACATATCAAATGTTTCCTTTTATACCTCCAGAAGGGTACAATGAGTAACTAGTGAGAATGGTTTTGTAGACAGGGTAGATAGGTAGGTTTACTTTTTGGCTTCCCTTTTGTAGATTTTTGGATTTTATCCTATGAATTTTCCTTTAAAAGTAAATCCATTAAGAAAACAAACCTTAATACAAATAACCCTAATAAACTAACACAAATAATATAAAATAAAACTTTATTCCAACTAATCTTCTAAATCTATAAACTATAATTTGATCACTAGAAACTACATACCTATATCATATCAATACAACCCCATTTGGAATTGTTTTAGAGAACCACATTTTAATGTTATGCCATGGACTTTTAATGAGGGACAATATTGGAAATAGACATAAGTTACCATATAAGCACCTGCATTTTCTGAAACACTGTTTTTTAAAAATTCTATAGTTTAAAAATTACCTTCAGAACCTTTCTTCCAGGAAAAGAATATTGTTTATATTTTGAAGAACATACATGGTTCTTCAAATTATAGAGTCATTTATCAAATTTAAAACAAAACAACAACAACAACAAAACAAAGGCGTATAGACCGTGGTCAAAGTCTGCGCATTAGGCCAGTGTGGAAAACAGGTGAACGTGGAGCTGCTTTGTTGGGCTCAGGGCTGAGAGGCGCCCAGGTCTTGCTACTTGTCTTTAATTTTCCTTAGGGAGCACTAATTTAGGAGTCATTGTTCCAAACAATTGAAGTGAAGTAACTCACGTTTGTTTCTCTTTTTCCCTTGTGAACTAGGAAGCTCCAGAGCTAAAGTTTGTGTCTTTTCTTATACATTTCTGTGTGTAGAATCCCTTAATAGAGGTTTTTTTCCCCTCTCTTTCCACTTTCTTTTGTTTTTTGGCAATTATTTCAAGTTAGCATATCTGTGCTTACAGCGTAAACCACCTCAAATTTATTAAGTTGATTGCATATACATTAATCAATCACTCAGTCTCTCAATTTTATGGAAATAGACTCTTGATTATAGTTTCCCCAAGAGTTTAAGGCTTTCCTCTTCTCTACTGCAGCTCTCCATAAAGCACACTCCAGAGGCAACTAGGGAATGATATAAGGCAAAAGACCTCAATACATCTCTAATAGTCTCAGGTGGGCCCTGGCATCAGAAATGAAAATACAATAAACTATACATTTAAAATACAAAATTATTTGTGGAACAAAGTTAATATCTTGTGTCTTTTAAAAAATACATCAATTCCTATACCCAAAGCCAGCAGATGGCACAAATAACCTGAAGCTAATAAAACTGATGACAGATACATCTATTTAAGACTATGGATTGTGACTCCTAGGCAGCTGGAGAATGCTTTACTGGAACAGTTGCTAAATACAGTAACTGCCTTTTCCATATCAACATTACAACAATCGGCAATAACTTTATCCATAGTGAAGTGTGAGCTAAGGAAACTGGCCATGTCATGTCCCAAAGCTAGATTTGTAAAGGGTGCTTAAGTGATGTTAGATTGAATAAACGCCAACCTGAAAATTCATCATTCTGACAACAGACTCTGGAACTTTCCGATTCTCCTTAAATTTATCTGTAAATATGCAATTGGTACTGATATGTAAGGAGAAAAAATAGAATACAAAAAAATTAATTTCTTCAGCCTTAAAAAATATTCATACATTTTTTGTTGAGAACCTAACATTTGCTAGACACCATGTTAACATTCAAGGTTACAAAGTAAGCAAGCCATTCAGATAATATGTAGACTTTCCATGGGAAGAATAAGAAAAAAGCACTAAATTTAGTGTCGTTCCTCTTTCTATACTGACTGTGATCCCCTTAGAACACGTTTGAAGACCAGTGGTCTCTCTCTCTCACCTTTAACTCTCCTCTCAACAGTATTGTGATTTAAGCCCTTGTTAAAGCACAATTCTGGCCTTTTTACCTGTTTTAGGAAGTAGTAGAATTAGAAGGCTACACAGTTGACAAGACTTACAAGGCAGATCCAGGGGTGATTGAGGAGCTGTTCATTATTCCCTGGCTTCTTGCTTCTGGGATATGGAAAACACTAAGGCACTGTTAACCAATCATAATTTAAGAACTCAAATTTATGACCCTAAATTATATTTATTATGATTTTTGATTCATCATGCACTTCATCACTGGTTTATGAGACTCTGATAGTCCTGCCTCAGGGAAAACACTTTAGTCCCTGGTAAATCAGGAGGGCTGGTCACTGATATGTGACCAGGGTATGAATCATACCCTCAAATACCTCATTTTTAAAATTTAAACTTAGAGCCTGTCGCTACCATTTTTATCACTAATATTACTGGTTTCCCAATATATGTGCCACATTCTCTTCTAACCATTTGAGGTAGATACTATCATTAACCCCACTTTACTAATAAGGAAACAGAGCACTGAGAGTTTACGTGACTGGCTACAGGTCCCACAGATAGGAGAGATTCCAGAGTAATTCACATCTTTGAGCACTTTGCATTAAGGCCTAGAAACAAATTAAATAAAGCATCAGTGTATTCATCAATATGCCTGCTTTTCTTCACTGACAAAACACACATATATGCTGTGACTTGCATTATTTTGAAATAAAAATAGTATGTTTCTAATGTTAACAGAGTTTTAGTGTAACTAGCATTTTAAAGAATACGATTAAACTGTCATCATTTGTATCATGTAGCCCATTATAAAATTGTAATAAATAGTATTTTTTTCAGCTGCCTCATAGAGCAAGGAAGAAGAAGGTTATTGAAAACACATATTCTAGATTTTAACATTAATGTTTATTTTTTTGCTTATTTTAGGATCTGGGGCTTTAGAAAGAAGCATAATGTTTCCATGATATTAGGACAAGTTTGTTTCAATTTCATAGCTTGAATCTTGTTTGCCTTTGTTCTGATAAAAGCCCATTTTTTCTTTAAATATATTTGTGCATATGATGAGACTGTAATCCTGTACTTCTTGCTGTGATGGTTTGTTTCATGCCCATCTGTCTCAGTAGACTGTAAGCTCCCTCAGGGCAAAGATCTTAAATATTTTGCTCATCATTTTATTATCAATACCTGACACAAGGTCTGGTACATATTCAAATATTTGTTGAATAAAAGAATTCCTGAAGAATTGAATAAATAGGCAAGCTTTTAAAAATTTTATAAGCATTGAGTCAGAAGTGAAAAGTATAGATGCTGAGAATTAAGAAAAAAGAATTTTAAGTCTTAAAAGTGCAAATTAATGCAATAAAATGGTTTGTAACATAAAATTAATGTTATTTTATTATTGCAGTTAACTTTTATTGGGTACTTACTATGTGCCAAATACTATACTAAATGCTTTTTACAAAATTTAATCCTAATAACAAATCAGTAAAGCAGATATTATCATTGGCCACAATTTTACATATGAGGAAATGAGCCTTTGAGAGGTCGAGCAGCTTTTTAATGATCTCACCACCAATAGGTTATGGAAATGAGATGGTAAGATTAATAATATCTGCTTCCACAGAACTCTGCACTTCCCTTATCATGAATGATACTCCTCAAACGTCTTTGTAATTGCTTGTTTAGTATCTGTTCTCCCCACTCTATGAAAGCGGAGTCTGTGTCTGCATCTAGCATATTTAACATTTTATTCTCCCAACCAAAGTACCTGGCATCCAATAGTAATAGCTCAACAATGTTTGTCAAATGAAGTCAAAGAATCAATAAACTTAGGAAACAACAGGACTTAAAAATTATGGAGAAAATAATAGGTTACTAACATTCTTGACGGGTTACAACACAGATGCCTATTCCCTGAGATGATTACCCACACTTGGCTTTCAAAAGAAATTACAGCTATGAAGTCCACAGAATGATACATATATTTGGCACAGAAGCCAGCCTCTCTAAGTAGAGCAGCCAAAGGCTTTGCATTGGAAGCTGTGCTGCATGAAGGGAAGTAACTCTGGCAAAATCTAGAAACAACAACTAATGATTACGAATTAATACTTCTTAAGAGTGAGGAGGATGACCTTGGGACCATGACATTATTAAATAAACTGTCATTGTCGGGGGATGTTTTTCTCCACCTTCTTTATTCCTCATGAAGTTGCTCCCAATCCAAATAAGAACAAAGGATACAATGCAGCTGGTTTAGGTTGTGCTGATCATACCCCTTTGTAACAGAGCATGGCGTTGAGTATATGATGATTAATTTAGAGTGAAGTCAAGTTAAAAGCAGATGAGAACTGGCAGTTCTATCAGATGGAACTCTTTAATATACTTAGGAACACTTAACGTACTTGGGTGAAAATTAATGCTGAGGGTTTTGGGTACAGACCATTTATAAGTAGGTTTGTCTGGAAGAAGATTAAGCAGTGTATGATGGTGGGTGGATGGATGGACAGAAGGCAGATGGATGGATGAGTAAATGGATTCAGGTGATGACAGCAGGCATAGAAATGAAGGCATTCACTAAGAAAACAAAGAATAAATAATACAATTCTTCAAATTTGTTTCTAAGGTAGGAGCAAAGATCATTATGTTTGAAGTATAAACAATTAGAAATTTGCAGTTTTATTTTTTAAAAGTGGCATCCTGGAAAGGAGCATGATTTAATCAGTGTGATGATAAGTTTGGTTTTAGATGTAACTTATATCTAAGAGAGATCTAAGAGAACAGATGGAATTACAATATTAGAATGTTTATGAGAGATCAGGAACAAAGACCAAGATTTGGGGAGCATTAATATTGACGTGACCACTGAAGCCATCAGCATAGGTTAATTTACCAAAAGAGGAGAGTGAGAAGCCCAGGGAGCTATAGGAATACCCACAAAAAAGGGATAAGAAGATGAAGTGTAATGAGAGGGGTGCTCAGTGGTGGTCAGAAGGTTTGTTGTTCAGGACTACAGAAGTCAAAATGAAAACGTTTCAAGAAGAACAATAGTTAAACTTGTTTAATATGACAAAGGAATCAAGAAGGAGAAGATTAAGAAAAGACATTTGAATTCATCTGAAAGGAAAGTCACTGACACGCAGAATGCTGGTGTATGGAAAGCAGCCAAAAAGCAGATTAAGCAGTGAGAGTTAAACTTAAAGGAGATGGTAAGCTTACATTACTCATTTAAGGACTTTGGGTATAAAAGGAAGGAAAGAAGTATAATGGTGGGAAATGTTAGGGGCATTAGGTTAACAAAATAAAAGGATACTGATATAATAAAGAAGAAGAATCTAATCTTGAATTCTACACTATACCCTCCTAGTAAATTAGTAGCCTTGGAAGGCTCATTAACTCTGTGAGGGCACCAGGGTATTGTTCCATGTATTATATTTGCTGCGCCTGACAAAGCATAGAGGCTATGTACTCACAGCTTTAGGAAAACCATTTCCTGTCACATTGGAGAGACTCCCTTGGAAATAAAGATACCATTATGAGCAACAGAAGCAGCAGTGTCTGCTTTTCTATCAGGAATAAATATCTGAAGATAACTGTCAAATCCTTTAGCTAAAAGTTAATCTCTCATCATCAGATTTTAAGCTACCAGGCCATCTTTATGTCTCAATTTATTCATTTGTAAAATAAGGAGTTTAGAGAGGATGATCTATAAGGAAATTCTCAGCTCTCAAAATCCATATTCACTGATTCTTTCCTTCTCAGACCCCATCACCTGGGGATGAAGGGAGGTGACTATAACAGGAAATGCAATGATGCAATTAAGAATGGACACAGGAAGCTGTTTTCTTCTTTTTCTCTTTTGCTTGCTCTCCATTTTCCTTTATTTTCTACACTTCAGTTTAAAAATGCAACTTGAAAACTTCTTTATGGATCTTATGAATGCTAAGGGTTTTTACAAGGGATTCATTGACATTTGAAATATTTTACCTATCACATGGCCCTTAGAATCCTTGTAAATAGTATTATGGGCAATAATTAGAAAAGTAGTAATAATGAAACTTACCATTATAATGTTAATCCCTTTAACCTAATTCATTTTTGAAAACAGAATGTATATTATTGAAATGGATTTTCTCATCTGTAGGCTTCTGAATTTCAGATTTATTTGGAAGAGTGTGAGAATTCTACTGTCCTCCGTAGCCCTATATTGTACAAACCTTCAATGATGCACATCATAATTTCTGGAGCCTAAAATATAGAATGTATCAATTCAATTCAACACGTATTTGGTGAGGGCCTATTGTGAGATTTTGGACATGTTAAAATGCAGGCACGGAGTTATCTACATGAGCTTAGTATCTAATAGGGGAGGGGACTAGCAATGTTTATAATAGCTATCATCTAGATGCTAATTTGCAACCAAAAATGTGCTGTCACCTCATTCTCATTTGACCCTGACAGCTGCCCTGTAAGGTAAGCTTGCTTCTTGGTTTCCTATTTACAGATGATGAAATCAAGGAAAAGAGAGGAAAAGTGAGTTGTCCCAAGTCAAAGCAAATGATGGGCTAAAACCTAAATCTTTCCTCCCAAATAGCAAGCTCTCTTTGCTGTATGTGGAGGTAGCAGGATGTAAGAAATGTTTGGACACTTGCAGTTAGAGTAGGCATATTGAATGTGAAGTTGGGAGGTGGTGGGTGTGGACATTATACCAGGAGATAAGCCTGGAAAACAGGTAGGAACCACACACTAGGGAAGTTTAGATCCCAACCACAACAGTTTAGGCGTTATTATTTATGGATTAGTTGCTAAATGAAGGATGTTGAAAAGATAAAGTCAGATGTGTGTTTTACGAAGAGTCCTGATGGCACCCAGGAGGGTGGCAAGGAGAGTCACGACCAGCACAGAGGCAGTGGGCTTGCAAGGGGGGCGGATAATGTTAGAGGTGCTTTCCCTAAGAGGAAGCAGACCCACTTTGGATTTGCTGGGTGTTACCAGGCCTAGATTCAGTCCACATGTCCTACTGCCCACTCCCCAGTCTATAAAGAAAATATTTAACCTTTTAAAAATTTACTTTACAAGGTAGGGGACTTAAAGATCCCTTCCTGTTACTAGAATCGACCTGATGATTTCAAGTAATTAACTTATTTAGCAAGCTTTTCTTTCTGACAGTCTTTTTAAGCTCTCTCTATACCAGATCACAATATAAAATCAGCCTGTTAGTTTGATTTCTTTAATTTCTGTCTCATTATAGCTTATTGGTTCTTTCAAAACAGAAGTAACAGCAGTGATGTCAGCAAGATGGTAAAGTAGGAGACAGCAGCCTTCATCCTCCCCCAAAACAACAGACAGCTACCCACAAATGAAGATGGCCCCAGAAGGGCTCAATAAACCCAGTTGAAAATCTACAGCAGCACAGTAAGTAATAAAACAGAGAACAGCACAGAAGGGATCATTGGAGAGATCCGTATACCTGAGATACCTGTAGATGGCTAGAAACAAATAAGAAGGGCAGAGACTACCAGTATCAGCCATGTGGCAGGTACCACCATGGTCCCAGACACCTGCTCCTCCGAGGACCCTAGCAGCCTTTGCCACCAGGTACTCAACAGCCCCTGCCATAGCCAGGGACTCTCTACAGCTTTCAGAGTGGATGTCCCCTTAGTGTGTCGCCGCATGGGCCCCTAGAGCCTGCTCCACAGAGGATGCCACAGCTTTTGCCACTGAGGTAACCAATAGCCATATGAACCTAACAGGAGAGGGAGGTCTCCTTTCATACCCCCTCGCTACCTCCTCAAGAAGGTGCCACTGTTGTGCTGTTCCAGGACCAGGGCCATCACTGTCTCCCCAACCCTGTGCATGCCCTAGACCCCAGAGTTGTGGCCTTTTTATGCATACCTGCACTCTGGACCCTGGCTCTATGGCAGCACCACATATGTCCATGCTTTAGACACCAAAACCACTGCTGCTGTGGGCTAGGAGGCCGCCCAGGCCCCAGAGCTACTGTTGCTCCACTTATATTCATACTCTAGACCCTGGCTTCATGGCTATTCCATGGATGCCTGTGTTATGGATATAAGAGCCATTGCTACAGCAAGCATGTCCATGCCCCCGACCTTGGAACAGAGGTTGCCCTGCATGTGTCTATGCTCCAGATCTCAGCTCCATGGCTACTCCAAGAGCACCATTCCTGAGACCCTGGACCTGTGGATATACTGTTCTTACCCTCTCTTTGGACCCCAGCTCCATGGTAGCTCTTGGAGCACAAGTGCCCAAGACACTAAGCCACTGCCATACCAGGAGCATCTGTGTACTGGCCCCTGGAGCTGCTGTAACTCTACACATGCCAGTTTTCTGGACTCTAGCTCCCCAGTGGCTCTAAAAGTACCCTAAGCCTCACACGTCGTTACCATTGCAGTCCCAAACACCAGTGCTACCACTACCACAGACTCTGGAACTGCGATTTCTCCATGCATGCTGGTGTTCCATACCATACCATTCCTACCCCAACTGTGTACCACTCCATACGTGCCATGCATCAGATACTGATACCACTGCCTCCATGAGTGCACATGAGCCAGACCTGGCACCAAGAGGGATCCCCTTGGCCACAACTTCCTCCATGGGAGCAAAAGATATCAGGAGGGCCCCAACAACCTTCACCATTGAAGATCCCAACAGTCCTTTCCGCAATTACAAACACCCATTGCTTTGGCTGCTGCAGACTCCTATAAGCCTCACTAGTACTGAGCAAACTGACAAAGCTGCACAGAGATTATACCACTGCACCCTCAATGAAGCTGAAATTGTCACATCCTACCTACCTCATACTGTTGCACCAACCCACAGGTAGAATCCCTCTGGTGGAGCACCAGAGTTGTGAGGGGTGAGGCTGACCTTGAGCTTGGACCTTGACATAGTGACTGGGGCTAGATCATCTTCTCTGCTTGTTATCTTGAGTGTTGGTTTGCCATGAAGCAGGCCTAAACTCACAATGTTCCAGCTAGGCTGACTCTGTATGAGTACAGACAGAACAGAACTGAAGCAAGTCCTAGCACTGGGGAAAGGTCCTGGAGGTCCCTGGGCATTCATTTATCAGTTGCTCAATTGTGAGAAGGTCTGCTGTTTCCAGGGAAAGGAATAGGGCAAATAAAGCAGCTATTTACCAACCAGTACAGAAATATTTATGATTTAACCACTGATGTGGGCATATCAGCTGCATAGCAGCCCTGATTTTGGCTCAAACAAAGCAGTGGGTAAGTTTTCTTTCCAGTTCTGAAAACCCACAGAGCACTCATTCTCCTCTTCCTAGGCAAGTAGGGGCTTTCTATCTTACATTTACCCTACTAATGGATGCTGCCCTTTAGGATTCTAAAAGGATTTTCTATTCTTATCCCATGAAAAATTAGCACTTTTCTCACTAAAGAGAAAAAATATGCCTTTAGTCTCTGGCAAGGTATGCCCTCTATATCATGCTCATCAGGATATTTCATGAGAGGTGTATTAGATTCATAATGTATTTACCAACTTGATTCCAAACTCATAAAACCATCTAAAGATTGGCACCTTTTTAAAAAAGTAACATGGGTAAAACTGACATCCAGTTTTCCAAAGGTCCATATTAATTGCTATGACAATCACTAGCAGATTTATCCTAAATTGACTGATACACTTCAAAGATACTCTCCCAGATTTAAATAATATTCTCTGATTAAACTAGATTTTCCTATAAAACAAAAAAAATCTGGTAACAGGAACATTTATATGATCATTCAATAGATTTTTACTGAAGCCACTAAGTCAGACATCATAGTACGTGCTGGAAATACAAATAGCACAGGCAGAGATTATTCTGGAGATATGAGTTTTACTGATGAGCAGTTGTTGCTACAAATGATAATGAAAAATAGTGAGAATGGAAAGATTTAGCAGAGGAAATGACTAGTCAAGATTTTGTGGGTTTAAGTATATAATATTTGTATTTGCACAGAACCATTTTATGCCTACATCCTCTTTCTAATGATGCAAAGGCTGGATATCAATCATTAAGATTGAAATGTCTAGACTAGACCAATATTCTCAAGGTTCTTGGCAGAATGACTCACTTAGGTATGAAACCACATACACACAAAACAATCACACTAAGGAATCCAGGGCGATAGTCTGGTATTTCTTGACATTTACAATCTTAGAAATGAGTAACCACAGAATGGCAAGTTGCTATACATGATAATCTGATAAAACAGTAAAGGAAGATGCACAGTAATTAAAATGATTTTATGTCTGTATCTTCTAGCTTAAATACTCTTTCCCACTAACATGACTGGCAATTGTAGTCAAAACTGTGTCTATTACGTTTTAAAATGATGAAATTGCATAATTAAATTTTTGGTCCACTTTCTTGGAAGCTTTTGTTATATGATGTCAAATTAAATTTTTCACTTTGTCAAAAATGTATTGGTAAGTAAAGTGTTTAAAAACAAGCAACCAACTCTACTAAAAGGAGTTCACAGAAAAATGAAACATACATCCACAGGGCTGAAACAGTCATAGGGCTTGTCTCACAATTAAGAATTCAAACACCATCCAGAAAATAAAATTCTCTTTAACTTTGCAGATGACACCAAGT
Organism: Microcebus murinus; assembly: GCF_040939455.1. Classification (NCBI taxonomy): domain Eukaryota; kingdom Metazoa; phylum Chordata; class Mammalia; order Primates; family Cheirogaleidae; genus Microcebus; species Microcebus murinus. The sequence continues at coordinate 33,594,645 of NC_134112.1, forward strand.
AGTGTTCTACAGAGAGGTAGGTGTGGATTGTAAATGGTGGAACCAGCATCTTGGAAGGTAAGTATTTTGATTAAATTCAGCATTGTGAATTGAAGTGGTCATAGGGAATAAATAAACACAAAAGTGCTCTAGTGAGGCATTCAAATGCTAGTACATTTGATTCAAAACTTTCACAAAGTCCATTAGATTTTATCTTTAAGATGCAGAAATGAATATGAACTACTTAATAATTAGAAGTAGACATATTTGTTTAACAGTAGAAAACTAAGAAATGTAACATTAGTTACCCAGAAAGAGTATATAAACATAGAAAAATTAATGAAAAGAAAGGGTATTAGAAGTTCAGAGCTCAAACAAACTTCAGTTTGCTCTTAAGGAAAATTTCATAGAACATAGAAATATAATCTAGATCTTTTTCCTATTAGTGAAAGACTACAATACTAGGAGGCTAGGTATAATATATGAACATAATATTTTGAGAAATGTAATATGCCATGTTTTTTTGTATTTTCTGGTGAATGTTTTTTCCCCTAGTCAGACTTGGGAATTTAGGGGAAATTAGGACAACTAATTGCAACAGAAAAGCAAACAGAAGTGTAGATAGTCCCATAGACAATGTGCAGACAGGCAGTAGTCTTGAAAGTCAGACTTTTTTTGAGAATATTTTCTCAATTCTTTTATTTTTCCCTTTAAAATTTCTAGAAGCTAGCCTAGCATGATTAATCTTGGTTTTGTGAAAAAGAGGTTCTAGTCAAAAAGTAAGAATGAAAATCCATACCCTGTTGATCCCAAGGGTTGAATGAAAGAGAAAGAGACAGCCAGATAGACGAAGCCAGGGACACTTAATGTACAGATCTCCTCTTTCTAGTCTGAAGTCCTAATGAGAGGTGGTATGTGACATGCAATGAGATGTCACGAGCCCATAGGCTCTCATATCAATCAATCTGGCCTGACGCAGCATATAAAATTTGATCATGGAGAGTAGTTTAAACAGAAAAAAGACCAGACTTTGGCTTCTTCCTGTGATCTGCTTCCTGTGTGTCAGGGAGAAGACCCGCAAGTGCCTGTGTTCCCTGAGGGGACATGTAGAAGGGAGTTGTGAGTGAGGCTGGGGCTAGTCCCAGGAGTTCAGGAGTCAGGTCCCAGAGGGCTGTGTAGCCAAATATCTGTGAGGCTTAAGGAGGGGCTGAGTCGGCAGGAAGACAATTGTGCCCTGACCAAGTCCAGGATGTCCACACCCTGAGTTCCACCAGCTTGTGCTTTCTCGGCAGGTGCCTGAACACTGCTCAGATGCTACACTGCCACTTGGCCCACGCAGCAGGCCAGGCCAGCTGCCGCTTCACAAGAGGGGCCAGTGAGGCCTTTGAGGTGACTCCTGCCCTCAGCCTCTACGGTGTACGCTCCCAAACTGCAAATACCATTTGGGCAAAGCATGAAGAATAGGGATGCTAAGATACTGCTCCTTTTACCAGAGACTAATATAATAGTGGATGTAAGTTTTTGGGTGGGACTAAATTTTAGACTTTTCTTTTTTATTCTCTGTATTGTGTAGGTGTGTAGTGTAAAGACAATCTGGCTGTTAATAGAGAAATGAAGAGGCTGTGTTTTCTTTCCAAATCTGAGTGGGGATGCAAGTAAATTTGCAACTCTATTACACTCACTTTGCATTATTCACTACTTCAGAGATTTCTAATCTTTTCCTGGAGATCCAGATTATCTTTACCCACTTCCCTAGTAAGAATCTCTTTCCCAGGCTCCCATGACACACTTCCCTTTGTCTTTTTCTTATCTGTCCGTGATGTCTGTTTTTGTATCTCTTTATCCTCAGATCTTTAAATCTAGCCACATTGCAACCTCAATTGTTGGCAGCACACATTAATTCATCTGTTTGGTGTTTTATTACATTGGAAATAATTGTGTTATAACCAACCTATTCTATTGCCTACAGTTTTGCATTGGATAATTGTTTTGTCTTTGTCCTTAAGTAAATTCATGTGTGTATGGTTGATCTCTATTGACTATATCTAAGTCTTCAAGAACAGTGCTGACATCAGGAAGATACTACTCAATGCTATATACAGTGAGTTTCAACATAACCAGAATTGACTGTACATATCCTATATGATTGATACATACAAAGAGTAAGGAAGCATGATCCTGTCCTCAAGGAATCTTCAGTTTAGCAGGGGGACAGACATTTACAACTAGGCAGAATACCAGTGCTACAGTAGAGGTACAAAAAGAGGGAAACTTTTATTTTTAGGTGATGGGGAAAACTTCTATAAGAAAATGGCAAATAAGTTGGACCTTGCAGGATGCTCAGACCTTGGGAAATATACTGAGCACAGAGAACCATATGTGCAAAGGCATTTCTAGAAAGCTTATTTCCCTCTTCTGTTTTTATGATTAACTATAATATTGAATCAATTTTTTAACTGCAATATAAATATATCATTCTATACTAACACATATAATGTGATATTTTTAGTAAAAATACAATGCCAGTACAAAGTTCAAAGAAAATTTCCACCATTATAGAATTTTTTCTTCATTGAGGTGAAATTCACATACGATTAGCCATTTTAAAGTATATAATCCCAGTGCCATTTAGTACTTTCACAGTGTTGTGCAACTGCCACCACTCTTTCTCATTTCAAAACTGTTACAGCATTTAAGAAGAATGACTAAAATTATCTGAATGATCATATAATCATACAATATAATCTCCTGTTAGCATTCTGTCTCTCCCAAGCTAGAGAAATATGAATTTTATTTGTCAGAAACTATCTAAATTAGTTTGTATTCTCAGGACTTCATTCCTTCAAATTATTTCAAACAACTTAACAATTCAATTTTTAGTTTTTAATAACATTTTTAGACAGTATGTCCATACAGCTTAGGTTACCAGATGTGCATTAAGAATTCTTGTCCATGGCATGGTCATATAATAGAATATTATTCAGACTTAAAAAGGAAGGAAATTCTGAAATATGGCTACAACATGGATGAACATTGGGAAATCATGCTAAATGAAATAAGCCAGTCACAAAAGGCAAAAATATCATCTGATTTTGCTTATATTATATAAGGCTGTGGTCCTCAACCCCCAGGCCATGGCCTGGTACTGGTCTGTGACCTGTTAGGAACTGGGCAGGCATCACCTCCTGAGCTCCACTTCTGTTGCACCCTCCCTAGAAAAATTGTCTTCCATGAGACTTAGAAACCAGGCACACATGGCAGGAAGTGAGCAGCAGGCAAGTGAGCAAAACTTTGGGGAAGGTGAAGCTTCATCTGTATTTACAGCTGTTCCCTGTCACTGGCATCACCACCTGAGCTCCACCTCCCCCTCCACCCCCCTATCTGTCCATGCAAAAATTGTCTCCCATGAAACTGGTCCTTGGTGCCAGAAAGATTGGGGACTACTGATACCTAGAGTAGTCAAATTCATAGAGACAGAAAGTAAAATGGTGATTTCTAGAGGCTGGGGGTGGGGGAAATGGGAAGTTACTATTTGATGGATATAGGATTTCAGTTTGGGAAGATGAAAAAATTCTGGAGATGGAAGGTGGTGATGGATGTACAATAATATGAATTGACTTAATGTCATTGAACTGTATACTCAAAAAATGGTTGAATGGCAAATTTCATGTTATATATATTTTGCCACAATTTAAAAACTTAAAATTTTAAAAAGTCTTATCCAGATGATTAGAACTAAGTTTTCCCTTTAAGATACATTGAATAAACGTTCCCATTGCCATGCAAAACAGTAGAAAAAATGTGTTTACTGTGTTACAGACATATAGTCTTCGTATTTACATTTACAGCTACAGACCATGCCAAGGGCAGAAAAATCCATGAAATTGATATAACCAGGAGGAACACAGTATTTCTGTGATGAGGGTCAGCTCGTGTAGGGAAATACAACTTCTTTTAAAAGGGTTAAGTATCCATTTATAAGTACCTCGTGTTTCTTTTTAATTTATTTTTCCCAAATTCTGTGGGTACAAATATTATTAGGGTTACATATCTTGCCCCTGCCCCACTCCCCACCCTGCTCTGCCAGAGCTTCAAGCGTGTCCAGTCTTCAAGTGGTGTGCCCTGCACCCACCATGAAAGTGCGCACCCTTCCCCTTCTCCCCCCTTTCCACCTGTGCAACTCCCATTAACAATTTTTTTTTTTTTGACATTTTGGTTACAGTGTGTTTCTTTGCCTCTCCCTAAAAAGGGATAGAGGTAATCCTTTCCCCCCTACAATGCTCATTACAGCACCTCAGGAGCGGTAGTGGGTAGGGAGAAGGGCCCAGCTCTGCGCCCGCTCCCCCGCCCTGCTACTCTACCTCATGTTTTAAAACTGGCCTCATGAGCAAAAGAGATCAGCATGTCCTAACCTATCACATCTTCACCAGTGTGAAAACGCAGGATTATCTTTTAAAGAAGAATATTTCTTGCAAAGCTTTCTAGCTATAGAAAGTTATTCTGAATGTGTACCCCTCCTGAGGAAGAAAACAAAACTCTTTCTGCTTTTAAAAACAAAATTTTTTGTGGTGTATGTGTTATATACATTATCTTGTTGACTTATATTTCTGTTGGATAATAATTTGAGTAATATGACTCTAAGGAACTATATTATAAATTTAGACATTTAAAAATGGAGAAATAACTTAGAAGATGTCTACCAATAATTTAGGAAACAGAGGACATATATAGTCACGTGCTACCTCTGATGGGGATTCATTCTGAGAAATGCTTCGTGATTTCATCATTGTGAGAACATCATTGTGTACTTACACAAACCTAAATGGTATAGCCTCCTACACACCTAGGCTATATGGCATACCCTATTGCTCCTAGGCTACAAATCTATACAATATGTTACTGTACTGAATACTGTAGGCAATTGTAACACAATTTATGTATCTCAACATAGTTTTTTGTTTGTTTGCTTTTTGTAGAGACAAGTTCTCATTATATTGCCCAGGCTGCTCTCAAACTCCAGCCTCAAGTGATCCTCCTGTCTTGGCCTCCCACAGTGCTAAGATTATAGGCATGACTGAGCCATTGTGCCCAACCAACATATTTAAAGGTAGAAAAGGTACTGTATAAATATACTATTATAATCTAATGGGATCATTGTTTTATATGCAGTCTACTGTTTACCAAAACATTGTTATGTGGTGCTTGATTGTAATAAGATAAAATGCTATAAAGTGAAAGTCTTTTAACATTATGTTTATAGTGTTACTGAACACTATAAACACAATGAAGGCAGAATTATTTTTGTCAGTGATTTTTATCTAGAACATGAATACTGTGAAGTGGAATTATTTTTGTTAGCAATTTTTATCTATAACATGAATACTATCAATTAGTATAATATATTATATAAGTACACAAATTACCTGAATTATGAATGATTAATAATACATGTACTCACCATTAAATTGGAACTAATGGACCAACACTTATGTGCACACATGGAAATAACACTCTAATACTCATTAAAAATCAAGAAGGTGGGAGGGGGTAGGAAGAGACGGGAAAATTCACACCTAACGGGCACAAGGTACACTATCTGGGTGACAGGCACACACATAACTTTGACTGAAATGGTACAAACCCAAATTATGTAACCAAAACTTTTGTACGTAAATATTTGTAAATATTTGTAAATATTTGTAAATATTCTGAAATAAAATTTAAAAAAAGAATACTGTTTCAAATGAGTGTCTATACTTTACAGTTAATTTTCAATGTCATTTTAGGTCTTCTGGAAAAGATAGTATTTTAAGCATAAGTTTACTTGAAAAGTGCCTCAAGCCAAAAATATATATAAGACTAATTGAAAAAAAAAACTGGTGAAAATTGGGGAAGAAGTAATGCTTCGTGTCAGGTAAAGCTCTGCTGTTTGTGACTTTTATTCTGTGGAGTTTCTGGGTATTCGTGGGCTTCCCAGGCCCACCACATCTGGCTGCTGCTCTGCACGGGCAAAGAAGATCCTGACAGGATGCTTCTAAAAACTGTCCCCATACTCTATCTTGCCTTTTCCAAATTAGGCTTGTTCCAGCCTTTCCTGATTTCCAATAAAAACACACCAATTCCCTAAGAAGGGACTGTAGACTGGTCTTTTATGTCTTCCTGTGGTCTGATTCCTTCTGCATTATTCATAGAAGCTTCATCAAGGGAAAACTGATTTATTTCCCTGGACAGAGGGTGCTGTTGTTTCATCATGAGACAAGAACCTAGAATACTGCTCTCTTACCTTTGACTCTCCTTGTGGAAATAAATAAGGGTTCTATCTTTTTGCTTTCTGACTGCCGCTGATTGCTCATTGCCCGGTCACACCTTGCTGTTGAAATCTACCTGTCCACATCCACCATAATCTCTTAATTTCTAAAAGAAATAGAGACTTCTGGATGTTTCTCGTGCCTGATGTCTCGGCATTATCTGATAATGCTGTTGGCCAGTCTTCTTCCTTCCTTGAACTGTTTCCTCCCTTGCCTTCATTGACATCATGTCATGTTTCTGTCCTCTATTTTCCCTTATGTCATTGGTGGACTTTTACTCATCCCATAAATGTTGGTATACCCAAGGTTTTTCTTCTCCATGTGTCTTTATTCTTCTGTATACATAGCTTCTTCTAGCACCAATATGGTTTTGACACAAATCTGCATCTTTAGCCCAGGTTTCTCTCCTAAATCACAACATGTACATGGTCAGTGCTTCCTGGACATCTCTACTTGAAAGTCCCACAAGCATCTTAAACTCTTCAAATCTGAACTACTACTCTCTTTTCCCACATCTTCCTTTCTACTGTAAGTTAGGAATTAGAAGTTATTATCAATGAGCTAAAGATGAGAAAGTCAATAGATGTTACTCATACCTGACAAAATATAAAAGATTTTCCATGAACATGCATTGTTTTTATAATTAACAAACCTAAAATGTCCTTAGTAAACTCATATTTCTCAGCTATCAATTTTACATACAGATAAAATAAGACCTTAAAATTTCATTTGACATTTTCTCTGCAAGCTCTAGATTAGGGTAATTGATTTATATGGTTTTCTAAGCACTAACCATTTTGCATTTCAATGAGACTATGATAAGAAATAATTTAATAAATACAGTCTATGCATGATCTTTGTCTATGTGTGTGTTGACAGTAAACTGAAGTCATGGATCGGCGCTGACATATAGATATTGGTAGAAATTTTAGATGTAAATCAGTCCCAGGAAGAGATTTTCATGCCTGAATTTTAAGTAGCAGAGCTTTATGTTTGGAAGGCATTTTGCTTAACAGGAATAGCACCAAATACAATCAGGAGACACAGTGACTGCTGACTATTTATGCTGACAGTATTGAATATTTGTCACGACTATCTATACTTTATGTAACTTCTCCATACAGTAGGCAATCTTTAGAAGAAGGTGAATAGCATACGAGTAGTCATTTTGACTCACAGAAAGCATGACTTGCTTTTGTAAGGTCTTGAGTAAAAGTTTTAAACCATGAGTTGACCTTTGGCCTGTGAAATATGAGTTGATGTTCAGAATCTTGGTCCTAAATGTCTTATCACACAGCCTGAGTTGGCCCTGGAAAGGTAAGGTCAGATTTGTAAACAACTCAGAATAAGTCATTGGCAAGTTAATGTTAAGATCTCACATCATGGTATTTTCATTTTATCTTGCATTTGTGTTTTGAAAGCTGCCTTCAGGCTTTGAACATATCTGCTCTGGTTATGAACAGTGGATATGCTCAGCCTGGAATGTTGAAAAAATTCTCACCAAACAAGTGCAGCAGTTTTATTCCAAATTAGCTAAAGGGCATAATACTGTAAAAGAGAAAATGAACCCACTCATTTGCTGTCATCAAAAATGAGGAAATGGCTCTAGGCAATAGCTAAGGAGTCCTTTTGAACTTAAGAAGTTCACTGATTTGGCAGTGAGGAGGATCTTGTTTGTCTTGACTGTTCTAAAGAACTATTTATCTTCAAATAATTCCAGCAAGGCACAGGGAGAAAATCATCAATCTCACTTTTTCCAAATCTCTCCTTATGTCATTATTATATTTAACATCACTTCCAAAATATGGCTTTGGTTTTTTTTTTTTTACATGTGCTGTATCTTTCCATTTAAAATAGATTATCCCTTTAACCTAATACTGCAAATAATACAAATACATAATAATTTCATAATAAAATCAAAATGAGAAAAATGAGTACCATTTTATGGAATGCTAACTAGGCTATCAAGGAACAAAAATTAGCATTTTAATATTTTTATTACACTGAAATAGTTCAATATAAATCTTTATGCTAATATGCTTTGTGATATGATAACTTATTGATCCTTCCTTGCCCCCACCTAGTGTAAACCGTCATTGCCTCTCTCTGCTATTTCAATAATAGCCTAACTGATCTCTACCTAGAAGCCAGAAGAATTATTTTTTAAACACAAGTCAGATCATGTCTCTCTTCTGCTCAAAACCTGCCAGTGGTTTTGCATCTCATTCGCTCCTGAAACGGACTAGAATGGCCTGCGTGAACTGATCCCTGGCCACCATGTCCTCAGTTTCCCTCTTGAACTATACTTTAGCTGCTCTAGTCTCTTTGCTGTTCTGTGAACTCCTCAATCTCAGCAGCCCCTCAGGGTCTTTGTTCTGACTCTACCCTCTTCTGGATTATCTAGAAAGCTATGTCTTTGGTCGGGCCTTTGTTGAGATAAATATCACCTCTCAGTGGCCCTTCTAGGGCCAGCACTTGTAAAATAGCAACTCTCCCCTGTCCCTCAACTAATTTAATTATATATTCCTCTGTCTTGCTCTTTTCTTCATAGGATTTTTACCCCTTTGCATTTTCTATACTTATTTCTGGTCTGTTTGTGTTTTTGTTTGTTTGTTTGTTTTGGTTTGGTTTGGGTCCATTTCTCTCCAGTAGAAAGTAAGATACATGAGGACAAGGACTTCATCTGTTTCTTCACCATTCTATCCCTGGACCTAAAATACTTCCTGGCTCAGAGTAGGCACTCTATACGTGTTTGTGGAATAAATAAATACAACAAAATGAATGAAGCTAAAACTATCAGTAAAAGAACTGATTTCTACTAAAATTCATTTTATCAAGTTGATATCTTCCCTAATACTTGATTAGTAATGTTAGATTTGACAAGTCAATTCATAGTTTTCCATTTACATTCAGTTATGAGTTGATAATCAGCCAGCTCTTGTCACAGTTGTCTTCCTAGTCATGACTCAGCCATTCCGCCAAGGTAGGAGTTATAGTACCAGTACTGGCCCTTCCATCTGGTGAGAAGGACTTAAACTTGGAGCCATAGGCTTCATATGTGGTATACAAGGGTTGAATTTAGGCTCCTATGCACTTAAACATCAATCATTATTATATCTGCATTTATTCAATGTTTATTGAGGGCCTTCTCTGTGCTCAACATTGAGTATACATGAGTGGTTTAAAGCAGGCCTAGTACCTGATAATATGGAACCTACAGAATGGAGGCAATGGCAAACATTAGTCAATGAAACTACTGTGGTTCTCTCTACTGCATAATAACAATGACAAGTTCATTGCTGATCCTATAGTCATAATGTTATGGGGACTATGCTTGGAATTATTCTGTTGTCATCAATAGCATATTTTTATCAGTCAGCACTTTATACTGTGAATGTGATCCTGGGTGCAGATTAGACTTGGCAAGTTTTAATCCATCTCCAAGTGAGATTTCTTAAAAGATCCTTCCTCACGTTGAAGTTACCATTCACCTTATTTTCATTCTCAGTCCCCAAATCTCTCTTCCTTTTTTATTTGATTCCTGTGTAGAATAAATAAGCCAAATGTAAAGACTAACAAAAACGTTAATCATGATTAACTGAGATGAATCTGAAACATATGTGGAATTTGTGTGATAGAAATGTTCACAGATTTTGCCAGCTCTGGGAAATTGCCAATTAAAAAAGTATTGGCAATAGATGTGGAAAATAGAGATACTTTTGAACAAAAATAACTTATATTCTATTTCTGCAACTATGTCTCCATTTAGATAGTTTTTTATTACTAGCAATGGCATGTTTTGCTATGAGCATTTTTCACAGATGTGAGAGAACATAACATAGTTAAAAGCACACATTCTGGAGCTAAAATACTTGAGTGCCCAGTTGTGTTACATGAACAAATTACATAACCTCTCTGGGCCTCACTTTTCTTATCTATATAGAACACATAATATTTTTTATATTTACTTTAAAGATTATAATGAAGATTAAATATATACACTATATATATATATATGTGTGTGTGTGTGTATACACATATATTTATATGTACATGCGTATGTACACAGAGAGAGAGTACACAAGTGCATGCACCCATGAGAGAGCACATGCACACACCTGGCCCTGAAGTTAGAAAATTTGAGTGAATCCTGATTTCACTGCTTAATATATGTGTGGCCTTGCGTAGTTTAATTAACTTCTCCATGCCTATTTGCAAAACAGAACTCGTAATAATAGCATTCATTCCTCATAACATTGACATAGTGCATGTAAAGTAATCAGCACATGCAATTAATATTAGCTTCTATTTTATGACTGGCGGTGATGTGTTTCCAAAAATATAGATGAAATTTAGATATGTTTATTGTGAACCATGTAAATGGAACTCAATCATTATTTACTTTGCATTCAAAAACTGCAATAAGAAAAAAAGGAAGGGGAGAGGAAAAATACAGTTACATAAATTTGTCTATTCCAACAATTCTAGGTGAGTTTGGCAACTCAGAGAATTTCCCAGAGATAGTAGCTTAAATTCAGTAAGAATATAGAACATACAGGTTGACTGAATGATTTTTAAGAGTACCAGAGTGAGTTACTGGCTTGTGATCAATTGATGGTCTATCCCCTGATTTATGTGCTGTAAATAACACAGATTTATCCTTAAGGGGATGCTAAATACACCAACACTTTTGGTTGGGTACCTATATGCAATAAATGCATACCAGCATGATATCCCGATAGTTGTCTAATGAGCTGAAAGAAGGTAGCCATAAGTATCTACGGAGGGGAAAAAGTACACTTTTTTGATGCTCTGGGCTGAGTTTGTAAGATGTATGTGTCTAGCTGAGAAACCACTGTAGCCTACAAACCAGCTGGCAAGCAGCCAGAGGGAAAGAGCAAAGGCCAGGGCCACTGAGCATTTACAGGACTGGGTTACAAGGAGCTACAGGCTCGGTGAATAACAACCACAGCAACAATCAGAGAACAATCTACAGAGCACAGAAGGGACTGTTACGTCCACATTTGTCTTTCCTGTGACATCTACACACAGGGGTGATATCCATCATCAGCAGTATCGCCACCTCAGCTAATGCAGCACTATCTTCATGGAGCGACCTAAACATTTTTCAATCGAAATACTTGAACTACTTGGCCCCATATAAACCCAGACAGAGAAAGAACAATAATGCTTTTTTGCATTTTATTTTCTATGGTGGGGTTTTTGATATACTGTAAAACTATCAAGTTGGGGTTGGGGGCGGGAGACAGAGAGGCTGAGATTTTAATTATCAAAAATTTTAGAAGGAAAAATCTACCTCTATTAGTAAATTGACAAGGAGAAAATTATGAGGAAGTATTTAAATTAAGGAAGTTAAGAGTTTGTAATCTACACTTAGAAGTTTCCTGACACACCACAGCAAACTTTCTCCTCAAAACAAGTTAGTTTAACGATGATGAGAGGATGTGATTGTGCCTAAGACAGTTTGCTTTCACACTGAAAGTTCACCTGTAGATAAAGAGGATCATGTTCTTTGACTCTGATAGTAAAAACTGTATGTTGATTTTTGTCTTCATTGCCATGACTATAATTCAAGGGAGTAAAATGTTTTATACAAAAGGAAACAAATAAAAAACCTCTTTAACTTGTAAAAATCCATAATATTTACCAATTAAAAAATCTAAAATGGGGTTTCTGTTTTTCTTATAAAGCAATAAAGGTAGATATAATTTTTTAATAAAAACTCACATAGAGAGTTTTTAATATTTCACTTACAAGGCTTTATTATTTGTTAGCTGATGGCCATTACTTCTCATTTAGGATTTGCTATTAAAATGAAAGTTTTTTGTTTTGTTTTTAACAACCATTAAAGTTTACAAATAATATCTAATACTTATGGTTAATTCATAGAAGCTAGTGAACAACCATGTAGCCAAAGGTTAAGTAGAGAGTTCAGCAATTTTCTCATTAAAATCAATAAAGATAGTCATAATCTATCTCTACCACTTAAAACCCCCCAAATTATTTATAGGCATCATGAATTTTTTTTACAAAATATTATTTCTTTGTTCAAGGGCAATGTCAAATCAACAACTTCTGTGTCACATGTACTTTACTAATTCTTATATAACGTATAAAAATTGATGAGTTTTAAGTAGGAAGTGGCCAGACCAATGTAGCTTTATAGCTAAGGTTAAAAAGTGAGTGTCCAATTCAAATAAAATATGAATGTTTCTAGAACTTCACAAACTTTTGAACTCCCTGCAGCTTGCCAAATTTAGTTAAATTTTAATTTAAATGTAAATATTATTCACCTTAGAAATAAAAGGAGAATTAATCCAAATCTTTTAAAGCAGGCAGAAAGTATTCTGTGTAATGTTTTGTTAGATATATATCAATAGGGAACAAATATTGTTCAGCCTGATAAGTTCATATATCCCATGCATTTTACTACATAGTGGTTATTATGCAGTGGTCTAACAGGTAGTTCATAAAACCTGGTGGTGGAAAGCATGTTGTTAATGAGATTACATTTATAACTGATCATCTTTAGAAATGGGTATGAAAAGTAGGAGAAACAGAAAACCTGCACACTGCAAAAATAGAAGTTTCTAGCTCTCTAAAACCCTTTCAGCTGAAAGGTGATAATTGAAACATCCAGAAAATAAAATGTCTGCAAAACTGGGTTTTGTGGAAACACTTACCTTAGTTACATTAGCAGAATTCTGTATTAAGGTGGTGTAGGAGAGGATATGAGTATGCATAAATGTTTTCGTTAGAAGCAGCAAAACCTGCCAGAGATATGAGTCCCACAGTTGAACTTCACACCCTCTGACCAATTCTTCCTTTCCCAGCACTGAGAAATATTTCCCATCAGTCCAACAGACATCCTTACCAATTTAGGGCTTAATGTTTGACCAAGGCTACAGGAGGGAACCATTAATCCTAAAAAAAGGGGAAAAAAATTACAGAAATGTATTGTACTGGATCTTGAGCATAATGAGAAGCAGACTTTTTTGAAAGCCTAGAAATAAAAATAATAATAATGTGAGCCGAGCCTGCTTGGTATCACCCCTTTGAAATGAATTCCAGTCTTGATGGATTCTTTTCTATTTTCAGGGAATAAATATTCCATTACTCCTGAATATCCAAGGAATAAAAAGGGTTATAAAGCTCTATAGCAAATTAAGTAACTGAAGAAAATGGAAGTTTTAATATTAGCAAAGATTGAAAAAAGTGTGTTTAGAATTTATACAAAATAAGAACATTACATACTATGTAGAAAAAAGCAAAGTTTTTCTTCTGCTCTTACACACAATAACCAATGCAGAAAACTTCTGTGACCCAATGTGTCACAATTTTTCCCTACTGACAAGCAAGCAAGCAATTTTGCATTGAATACCAGCTGGGCATCTTCTAATCCAATTCAATTCTGATGCCGTCTTCTTGGAGATAGCACCAGATCCCACAGTTGGAGAGCTCAGTCCCATAAGACTGACCCCATTTCAGACAGTGTCAAGTCGGGGCCTCTGAACTCCTGACCTACTGGTTTCATGTTAGATTTCCCATAACCCCTTCTTTAGACTAGGTTAATTTGCTAGAGCAGCTCACAAAACTCAGGAAAACATGTTTATTGTTTTATTATAAAGGATATTTTGTAGAATACCAATAAGCAGCCAGATGAAAAGATACATAGCATAAGGTCTGGAAGGGTCCCAAGCTCAGGGGCTTCTGTTCCCATGGAGTTAGGGTGTACCACTCCCTACCCCTACATGTAGCTGAGTTTTTATTCACCTTCCTGTAAGTCTCTTTGAGTTCAGCTGTCCAGAAGCTTTCTGTACCCTGTCCTCTTTGGGCCTTCTACAGAGCCTTCAACGGATTAAAGCCTGGAAAACCAAATAGAAATGTGATGGGATGAAAAGGGTATGATATAATACTAATAGACTGTTCAGATTCTTCTTGGCCCTTCTCTGCAGCATTCCTTCCTTTCAGGTATGGGTCAGGAATTGTAAAATGAGGGTCTTATGACCTATAATCTGACAAGGTAGATCAGAGAATTTCTTTATGGCCAGCCCTAAGACAGAAAGGTGAGAGAAGATTAGAGTATATTTTTAGTTTCTATGGCCTGTCTTAGGGAGAAAAAGGAGAAGATGAAAGGAAGTCAGGAGAAAGTGAGAAAGAGAGATTCTATTTTCTGAGACCTGCTTCTGGGGCCTAAAGTGACCCCAACATTCTAACAAAAGACTGTCTTTCACCTTTATTCCTCTGAAGCTGTTCTGAAGCTACTTCAGGAACCAAGGACAAAAGGCCAAATACTTTAACGCAAGATATGCTTATTGTTTTAGTCATTTAGGAAATAACAAGGGCTATGGGAATTATGAGTCAGGAACCATGGATGAAAACATATATGTATTAAATTGTAATATCACACTTATCCAAACCTGTGATGTGTAGGTAAAGTTATACCCAGGAAAATTTGTCATCTTAAATGCACGTATTAAAAAGTTAGAAAGATTTAAAAGAACTAAGCAATCAATCCAACAATCTAAAAAAAGAACAATAATCAATCCAAGAAAGGAACTAAGAAAAATAAATATAACAATTAATGAATATAATAAATTGAAATGATCAATTGACATAATTAAAAAATAAGAACTAATTCATTGATAGGTTATATAAAATAGATCAACCTTTGAAAATTATGATTAAGAAAAAATAAGGCATGGATTGTTAAAAAATAATAAGAGGACTATCTCTACAGAAGATTTAAGCACTAAAATTGGCAAAGAAGAATGGGAAACTTAAATAGACAAAAAATAGTAACAGACATTGAAGTGGTGATGATATAATAACTTTCCCCAAAAAATCCTTCACCAAGGCCCTAGGCTCAGATTATTTTATCAGCAAGTATTAATAAACTTTCTTGAAACAGGAAATTTCTATCTTAAACAGGCTGACTATGAATACAAAATGTTTACACAAAATGGTAACACTTGAAACCAGCAATTTACTGTAAATACAGTAATACAGCATGACCAAGTATGGATTTATCCTGGCAGTGTAACAATGGCTGCACATTAGGAATCTTTCAACAGAATTCACTGCATTAATATAGCAGAGGAGGAAATTCAATCATCTCACTCAATTTTGAAAAAGCATTCTAAAGGATTTCAACATGTTTATAATAATTTTAAAAATTTTATAAAATAAAAAATATATAAAGTAACTTCTTTGACTTTATAAAAGTTTCTACCCAAAGCAAGCACTATCTTTAATGGTGAGAGATGAATAGCAGGACCATTTTTGAAAGGAAGAGGACTCTGTTCAACTTTTAACTGAAGGTCCCAGCCAGTGTAATAAAATAAGGCTACAAATTTGTGAAGTTACAAAACTGTCACAATTGGCAGATGCATTTCTCTGATAACCCCAAAGTGACAAATTTTAAAACCAGTAAAGGAGTTTAATAAAGATGGCCAAATGTAAGCTCAATATAGAATAACTTATAATTTATATTCACATCAGTAACTGCCAATTAGAATATAAAATAGAACAAGAGATTTATTTATAATAACAATAATCATATCAAATACTTAGGAACAGTCCTGACAAGACTTTACTGAAGGGTATAAAAGAAAACCTAAAAAAATAAGGAAAAATACTTTTTCATAAATGGAAAGACTCAATACTTTAAAGATATCTGTTCTCCAAAATAATCTATGAATTTAATATAGTACTAATAAAAATTAAGAGCATGTGTTTTGGAAATTTAAAACCTATTCTAAAATTCATAAAGAGGAACTATGTAAAAATAACTAAAATAAATCTTTAAAAGAAAACCAAGGGATGACTTTGTCTAATATGTATCAAGCATATTATAGAATTATACTAATTAAAATAATGTAATAGTGGGACAGGAATTGGTAACTAGACCAATAGAGTTGAATAGGAGTCTACAAATAGACTAAAGCATATATGATTATTTAACATATGATAAAAGTGGCATTTTAAATAAATGGATAAAATATTTAATATAAGTTCTTGGGAAGATTATTTGTTTGGAAATACATAGTTTTTATCTCATATCATTCATAAAAAATTTCAGATGGTTATAAACTAAGCATAAATATAATATCATAAAAGTATAACACTAAATTATAATTTCTTTTTGATGTTGAGACTGAGATGGTGTTCTTAAATAAAAAATAGAGACAGAGTAATAGTTTAAACAATTTAAGTTCATCAAAATTTAAAATTCATGATAGTAAAATATAACAAAAGTTTTTAAAAGCCAGTAGAAGAAAATATTGCAATATATATAATAGAAAAAGAATTAGTAGCCAAAATACATGTGTGTTTCTAACATATTTCAAAGGATAAATTTATTTTGAAACAGTTAAATAAAATAAACATAATTTAGTGTACAAATCAAAATGTTTAATCCATGCTATTTCTATGTTATTGCCTGAGTCAGACTCTTTATCCTGATATTATTTGTAGCTTAAATATATACTATTAATCCATAGTTCATATTATTTGAAGTGTAATAGTATCTAAATAAGTTCTAGGAATTTCTTTGCTCAAAAATAGTCAAACTTGACCATGTGGGATTCAAAAGCAATATTAACACAATGTCACTGGAATGGCCCTAAGAAAAGCTTTTCTGCAAATGAACACATAGACTAATCTTGTGTACATTTTTAAAACTATGTACTGTTTTTTTAAAACTGTGATTGATCATTTTGTGCATGTCTTAACTCTACCAGGAATCCTATTTTTATCTCACTGCTCCCTAAAAAGATAGAAATAAAGAAAAATAGAAAGGAAAATAAAAAGTATCTCTGACTCATACCTTATTTTATTCAAAGTAATGTCAGTAAATATTTTTTAAAAGAGTTAA
Organism: Microcebus murinus; assembly: GCF_040939455.1. Taxonomy (NCBI): domain Eukaryota; kingdom Metazoa; phylum Chordata; class Mammalia; order Primates; family Cheirogaleidae; genus Microcebus; species Microcebus murinus. Next base: position 33,611,829 of record NC_134112.1, read on the forward strand.
TATTGCTGGGTCTAGTGAGAGGAGTCTTCATAAATATCGCTGGTAGAAGAGCAATTTGACAATATGGGTCAAGAACCTTAACAAATATCCAAATAATTGCTCATACTCAATCTATGTCTAGGTATTTATCCTAAAAAACTAGTAGTCACTAGAAAAATATCGACATCCTAGGATGTTCATTATAGGATCATTTGTAACATTGGAGCCAACTAAAAGTCTGTCAACAGAGTAGAGTACCTGTAATTAAATAAACTATAATGTATCTGTAGGATAGATTATTGTTCATTGAATAAGATATTTTGAGGATCAATTCATGACATGGGAGATGCTTATTTTTAGGGCAAAAGACAAGATACAGAATTGTGTTTATAATAATGAATGTACTCCAACATTCATAGATAGTATATAGTATATATAATATAGATATATGGTAACTGTACCTATATTTCTATCTAGGTATATATATATGAAAGGGAAGAAATAATTGCCAATTGAGTCCTGAGATAAAAGTAATGTACTTTAATTTCCCCTAGCCTATGTTAATGCTTCAGTCTAATTGGTTCTTTGACACCAGACACTGCAAAAGGGAAAACTCTCATTATTATGTAAAGAGAAACATAAGAGAACAATTAAAAGTGGCCTAGTCATCTTTACCTCTAATTTCCTATCCCTGGCTCCCAGTGGAAGATTCTTTAAATCAGTATATTCTTAGTTGAGTGGATATGGATAGCCACCTCCTCAAAGACTGGGCTGCTGTGGGCTTTCATTTTCAATGTCTTTGTTTATTCTTGGGGTTGAAGTGAAGACGGAGTTGTATGTTGTGAGACCCTGATGTACGGGTCTCACAATGTGCAGATGTCTGTAAGTTCAGTCTTGCCTCAAGAAGCAGGTTTTAACCTTATAGGCTCCAAAGTCTGAGAGTTGGAGAGAGAAGAAGAAACAAGGAAAATATGATGTTGATATAGTTAATGAAAAATTGGATCTCAAATGATGTGAATGGACAAGGCATTCCCCGCCATAGCTTTGTTATTGACTGTGGCCCAGCTGGCAGCTTCTGTCCATCAGGACAAAGTTAATTTCTTGAGAGTCCATGTCCCTCAAGGCTATTGCTTACAAAGCAGGGCAGGATCTTATCTCTTATTGACACAACTACTCAGGGAGATAAGATTTAGCAATATTTGAAATCAAAACACTTCTCTGGTCATATGGTTCTGAACACTACAATTTTTTTTTTCTGATCAAATATAACTTTTAAACCAGAACATGCTTTTTGCCATTTGAACTCTGAATATTGACCTGACCTCTGCTATTGCTTCTCTTTTTTCTAAACTGAATCTGCTGCCTACTTTAACCTCATTTCATAAAGGTGGTTAGATAACCACAAACAGAACTGAAAAAAAAAAAAATCTACTTCAGGAATAGGGCAACATATTAGTAACATTTATAGTTAGGATTTCGGACGGTGGGTGAATTTCATTTTTAATTTCTGTTATTTTTCAAAAATTTTTATAATGAGTAGTACTTTTATATAGAAAGGAAAGAGAGAAAGAAACATATAACCACATAAATCTTGGATGATGTTTGACCATTGACTAAGCTATTTTAACTACATTTGAGCCTAATCAGGAATTGTACTGATCGATAGGGACAAAAATATATCTAAAGTGAACCAAAAAAAGAAAAAACAAGTTGGTGATTTACCTCTCTACGGTTGATGTTTCTTTACTCTGTTTTTCATAATATAATGTCACCATATTCTGGGCTATGGCCTACAGAGACTGTGTAATAAGACCTCTGCCTGCCTGTATCTTCAGCTATCCCACTCCTCTTCTTTGCTACAATTTCCCCCACTGGAATCTCCTTTCTCATCTGTGCTTGGGTCATGATTGCTTAGACCCCGTAGCCGTTGCTCCTGCTATTCTCACAGTTTGAAGTGCTCTTCCCCAGTGTGGGTAGTTTCTTGTGGTTTTTCAGGTTTCTGCTTAAATCCTCCCAAACTACCCTATGTCAAGTCACCACTCTAACCTTCCCAGTCTAGTAGGCCACATCGCCCTGTATATTCCTTCCATAGCATCCACTATAAAGCCTGTAATTATTTGTTTGCTTATTTATTTTCTGACCCCTTGCACCAGTAGGTAGGTAAGCACTATGTGGAGGATGGGAATTGTGTGCCTTTTAATTATTTAGAACAGTGCCTGGTGTATACGAATACTCAACAGATATTTATAGATTCAATGATTAAATAAATTATATATCATTTTTACAACTTTGCTAGTTTTTCTTTCACAACCAGACATCAGCATATCTCCCAATACATGGCCCTGGTTTTGAGGTGATTAATTCATATACTGGTGATATCAAATAAATATCAACATTTGCTTTCATTCCACATGTGAACCCATGACATTTTTCCTGAAAATGAATAAAAAATAAGTTTGGATTATGCTGTTTTCACGTGATTTTAAATTTCTGTGGGCAATTATATTTCAGACTCCAGCTGGAATGGAACTGAAAATACTGAAATATTATGAGAAAAGCTATTCCTGTACAATTTCCAATCTGATTTTGCAAGCTAAGTATGTTTGGAAAGGTTATGGAGAATATGAAAGAGATTTTAGATGCTAATGCCATAAATATCTAAGAACTAGTCTTAAAAATTGACCTCAAAAAGCCACTAAATATTTCTGCCTTTCCCACTATGCAAAATATATTGCATATGCTCTATTTTAAAATAAATGATCAAAGTAGTAATAAAAGCAAACCATTATATCTAGTGCTTACTGAGTACCAAGCACTGTTCTAAATGCTCTATGTATATTAATTCATTGGATCCTTGTACAACCCTATAGATAGGGATTATTACTGTCATCCTTTTTTTACAAATGAGCGCATTCGTCAGCATCCCATCTATGTTTCCTTCATTAAATGCACTGCTGCAATTTATGAAGTGATTTTCCTCCCTCTCCAGACTGAACATTAGTTGGTCCAGGATCATGTGGCTAGGCGAGGCCAAGACTTGAACACAATCTGGTTTCAGAAGAGTTCTCCTAACTCTCTATGCTATAATGCTTCTTAATGGATGAGAAGTATTAGATGAGCTAAGTTCATTATCACTTACACACATGCACCTGTGATATAGGTGGGAAGGACATTGAAGTTGGGTTCAAAAGCCTTAGGATTAAATTCTTAACTCTGTCTCTAAACCTGCTACTAATACAGCTTGTTCCTTCAACTCTAAAATGGAGACAGAAATCCGCATTTATTGTGTTTTTGTGAGCACTGACTAATGAAATGGTTGAAGTGTGTTGCATAATTCTGAAAACCTTAAAGAACCATGTGAGTACTCATGTTGTGAATTATGGTGGCCTGTTACAGACTTCTTTGTTCCCTCTATAACTAATGGAGCTCATGAAATCGTTTAGGCAAATCATGGCCATCAAATAGTTAGTACCGCTGATCTTATGTAAGAAATGGAGAGAGATTCTCCCCATGTCTTTTATACTCAAATATTCAATTCAATAAGTTTATCAAGTATGCTCAGGAACTGTAGAGAGTAGCTGGAGAAAGAGCTATGATCATTGTTCTCACAAGTCTTGGACAAGAGAGGAGATAGGGCACACATCACCAAATCAAAGCAGATAATGATATGATCTATGAAAGGAAAAAATAAAAAGTTCTATAAATTCAGAAGATGAAGCATTTTTGGATAGGGGAGATTAGGACAGAAGACTTTCAATGTATGGATATTAGCAGAAAAAAGCAGAAACATATATGAAGAAATTAGATTCTGTCTGATTAAATTTCAGACTTTTGTTGAACATCTACTCTTTTCAACATACTGTGTGAATTGATGAATCAAGGAGTGGAAAATTCCCTGAACACAGAGTTTAGAGTTTTGGGGAGATGATCTAAATTAGCTTTCTATCCTCAGTAGCACACTGCCAAAGCACATGTAAGCTAGTAGCTATATTCCACAGTGATGTACTAAAAAAGCAAGTGGGCATAATTTCCTGTGAAATATTGATATTGATGAAAAAGCATTTAATTCTGCCTATGGGAGACAAAGGTAGAGTACAGGAAATGCTACAGAAAGAAGGGGATGGTTGAGCAAATTCCCAAATGAAACTTTAGATAGTTTCTAAGTGGATGAGGGGGAAGGATGGTTCTAACAAAGGAAACAACATGATCATGGATATGAGATGTTTCTCTTATTTTTAAAGACTCGAAAAATTGGGAATATTGTGGGTTGGAGGGGTAACTCAACTCCCTTTTTTTAAAAAAAATATACATTGTCTCTTTTGCTTCCAAAAATTTTTTTTAATTAGTTGGCACTAGGATTTTCTACTTCACTTATCTCATGATCAGTTGAACTAACTCAACTTCACATACCAATCTCTGTTTCCCCATAGATAATGTCCCAGAAAGCTGGAAGTAAGGGGACAATGATATATTTAAACAAAGGGAAAGCAGATTTGAAATGATAGAAGGTGAGGATAAAGGAAAATCATGGGAGGTTTTAAAAGCTTGTATTATGAAAAATTTCAAACACACGCAATCATAGATATAACAATCTACCCTCTTTTTTATCCCTTCCCATATTATTTTGAAATAAATTTGAGACAACATATCATTTTATCCATAAACATTTTGATATATATCTCTAAAGGCAAAAAGACTCATTATAACAAAAACAATACAATAAACATACCTTCAAGATTTAACAATATGTACTAACTTTGGAACATTTTTGAGCTTGAGAACTTGTGAAACATTGAGTTTTGATGCCCTGAGAGAGATTGGGGCTGGAGATGAAGGAGCTTGTTGACATCAGCATGTGGGAGATGCCAAAGGTAAGGAAATCAATAACCTCAGCCAGGAATTTCAAAGGAAGCAAACGGTAGAAGAATGAATCATTAGGGCCAAATTGCAGTAAAGGCCGTAGACACTATGAATTTGAAGGACATGAAGATCTTTAAGGGTTGGAGGACTCAAGAAGTCTCTCATTTGTAAGTAGAATGAGATTTATGCTGGGCCCTGGAGAAGGACAGAATTTAAGTAGGTGGTGGGAGGGTGGTTCATATCAGGGAAAGGGTATGAATGATTACATGGAACTTGCAATGGTGCACAGGTTCACCTCACAGGAAGGAAGGCAGTGGTAGGAAACAAGTTCACCTAGGTACGAGAGGTCACAATATGCATGCAATAGTCTAGGATTTGAATTTCATTCACCATTTCAATATATGTTGATTGAATGTACACAATATAGCAGACACCATGTCAGGAGCTAGGGATAAGACTTCTGCTCACAAGTAACTTTATGTCTAGTGGGGGGAGGGAGTATAAGCAAAAATACAATTATTATGATGCATTCAATAAACACTTATTGAACATATTCTATGGGTGAGGCACTGTGATGAGTGCTACAGATACAGTGATAAATAAGTCATGGTTCTTAAGAAGCCATTGAATCATTGAAGAGTTTTGATCAGGATGTTGGCTTAAGAAAAAGCATTTTCAGGGGAGGTTATTTTTCTCTTTGTATATAGAATGAAGTAAAAGACAATTTGAGTCAAGAAGACACAGAAAGTGGTAAACCTTAGCTAGGCATGGTGGCTCACACCTATTATCCTAGCACTTTGGGAAGTCCCAAGTAGGAGGATCACTTGAGGCCAGGAGTTCAAGACCAGTCTGAGAAACATGGCAAGACCTTGTCTCTACAGAAAATAGAAAAATTAGGAAGATGTGGTGGCATGCACCTGTAGTCCCAGATACTTTGGAGGCTGGGACAGGAGGATTGTTTGAGCCCAGGAAGTTCAAGGTTGCAGTGAGCTCTGATCATGCTACTGCACTCTAGCCAAGACAACAGAGTGAGACTATCTCATGAAAGAAAGAAAAGAAAGGAAAGAAAGGAAAGAGAGAGAGAGAGAGAGAGAGAGAGAGAAAGAGAGAGAGAGAGAGAGAAAGAAAGAAAGAAAGAAAGAAAGAGAGAGAGAGAGAGAGAGAGAGAGAGAGAGAGAGAGAGAGAGAGAGAGAGAGAGAGAGAGAGAGAGAGAGAGAGAGAGAAAGAAAGAAAGAAAGAAAGAAAGAAAGAAAGAAAGAAAGAAAGAAAGAAAGAAAGAAAGAAAGAAAGAAAGAAAGAGAGAGAAAGAGAGAAAGAAAGAGAGAAAGAAAGTGGTAAACATTGACATAAGGTAGTAGCAACAGTTGTGGAGATAAAGGGATTATACAGGAGATATATTAATAGAAAAAATAGTAAGGGAAACTGAGTAACTGATGTCCATAACTCTCAGAGCATGTGTGAGTGTGTGTGAGTGTGTGTGTGTGTGAGTGTGTGTGTGTGTGTTTCAGGTATGAAACCATAGCAGTTCTCTTTCAGGTGACTAAAATTTGCTGTGACTAACATTGGTCTATACAGAGATTACCTTTTCTTGATGCTAAGAAAAATTTAGCTTAAATGGGGCAATGCCCTGAAACGTCTTGCTGGGACAGCAGACTTCCTTCTAGAAAGGGGACTTCCCCATTGCTTATGCCTTGATACACCGCTCTGTTCCTCTTCAAATGTGAGTATCATGTTAATAAGGGCGAGCACGGTTCTTTTTTTGGGGTGGGGGGTTGGAAGGATATCAATCTTAAGATCTACTTGAGGCATTCAGAATACTTTTCAAATTATTGACCAAATTGACCGAAGACTTTATGTTCTCTGTTCACCTGGAGTCAGCAAATATTGCCCAAATAGAAAACAATCGGTAAATTATTTCTGAAGATGGGAAACAGAAATCTTTACATGATTCACCGATGATTCAGATTTCTGTGTATCTCTTTTGCTCTACTTGTTGCCAAGGGAACTTGGGGCCTACTTCCTACCGCACTATGGCTATAAAAAGTACCGGCAAAAGCCACAGTAATTTCTCTACTCTTTTATTAAAAATGGCTAACAGACTAAATGTCAGTTATGCAAGAGTGATTTAGATAGTGTCTGTGAAGGTTCGTTCTATCCACCAGTACTATGAAAAACTGAGAGCCCATGTTGTTATTCTATTTATCTCTCAGCTGCTTTGGACCCTGCTGCTTTCTTTATGCAGGGCGTTTTATATAACACACCTAAGATGCCAACAGAAATTATGCTTTCTTCATAAAATCCAGACCAGTGTGCTTCTGCAGGGAAAGAAATGACCTGTGAAATCTTGTCACCCTCAGAGCTAGAGTGAAAACATGCTGCCAGCCTGCCTGCTTCTCCCTGGGGCAGGAGAAGGAGAGAACGCAGGGAGGGGAGAGGTTGGCTACTATAAATGGGTCTTGTGCACCTTCGCTCTTGGAGCTCCTGTCTGTGGATCTTTCTTTGACGTTCATCTTTATCAAGCAACAAAAAAATATCAACACATTCAAGTATCCATAAGAAGAAACCAGTGGATACTTTCTTTTTTATTTTTTACATAAACCAGTAAAATAGTCATTTACTATCATTATCAAGTATTACGTACTATACATAATTGTATGTGTTGGATTTTTATAGGACTGACAGTGTAGTAGATTTGTTTACACCCGTATCAACACAAACATGTGAGTCATGTGTTGCACTATAACGTTATGCAGGCTACAGTGGCTATGATGTCATGACAGCTACAACTTCACAATGGCTATGACATCACTAGGTGATAGGAATTTTTCAGCTCCATCATAATTGTATGGGACCACTGTCATATATGCAGTCTGTCTGGTATATAGTACATTGTCCACAACTTTTTGTTGAAATCTCCCATTTTGTAAACATTATGATAATTGTTGGAGAAAAATATGTCTAAAATAAATGTATCACTAGAAAATGTGAGTGATATAGTAAATAAACATTGCATATCTGTGCCTTACAAGATCTAACAGAAGAAAGCTGTGCCCACAATTCCTTATTGAATAAATAAACAGTCAAAATGTTGCAAGTCTGATATATGTATATAAAAGGATTTTTATGTTCCACAAAGAAAAACAATAATGAAATCTTCCCAGTCTCTAGGACTGGCTGGTGGAAAAACTAAGATGTGATTATTTTTTTTTTCTGATTAATCCAATAAATTCCAGTGGGACCAACAAACATCTGCTTTAATATCTTCTTCTTAGCCGATTACTCTGGAAGTTCTGCAACAGGCCTATCAACCAAGAACTGTAAGAGAGGAGCTCATTTCACCCACTGTTTATTTGTCAGGGTACTCACAAGGCTATGGACTCAGGTCTTTGAGAAGCCCTATCAGTAGGAATGAAGGGCAGGTGAATTTGACAGGGACAAAAGTAGAAGAGGAGTCTTACTTTGAACAAGAGATCAAACTCCACTTCTTCTGTAAGATCCCAGGTAGCAGTAGCATGTGACTTGCTGCAAAAGAAACCAGAGCTAGCACTGGGAGCTGTGACCTTCTATCAGCAACTTAGGCCTTGCCTGGCAAAAGCTGCTATAGCGTTGTGCTGAGATTCCTGGAGCTAGAGGAGGAGTCACATCCACTCAAATGAGAGATGCCAGCCAGGACATGTGGAAAAAGCTAAAATAGAAATAGCATGATTGAGCCAAGTGCTAGAGTAGGGTCAGGAAATGAAGAAACACCAGGCTGAGATATAATTGTAGAACAGAAGGATCTTTGAATAAGCATCTGAAATACCAAGTCATTTTTGAGTGGGGTGTGGATAGGTAATCTTGGTGAAAAATGCTTTGCAAATAATGAACAATTACCCTCCACTTCCCCACATTTTCTTCAAAAAGAAGGAAGAGTAGAGAGCTTATCTGTGCCAGGATTTCTAAGGCCTCAGTGGAGTTGCTACTTGGGATTTTGCCCACTTCCCTGATAACAGGCTTCCTGGACCAACTCCATGGAGACTTACAGAAGAAGTCTGTAGATGAAGGAGCTTGGTGACATCAGCATGTGGGAGATGCCAAAGATAAGAGTGAGACATGAAAGACAGATTTTAAGAAATATATCAGGAAATTTGAGTACATGAAGATGTCCACTAACCTGTTCAGTACTTCCACTGTCTTCCAAACACTGATGAATGGACTTCTATTCTCTGCCAGAGTATAATCCTCTGTCAAGAGTTGTCATTTGGATGTTTCCCTACCTGGATGTTTTCTGGACAATAAATATCCTTGGTCATTTGGCAGTCAAGACTTTCAAGAACTCTTAGAGGGATAAAGACCTAGACCGGATTCCAATTCTGGAGCAAGATGGCATACACTGACTTTTCCCTGCTCCTCAGTGGCTTCTTCACCTCAAAAGGAAGATCACCCAGTAACAATAGGTAGCCCAAGGAAGTACCTTTCACTTCCACAGATGGCACCAGAAGGGATTGAGCAGTAAACCCAACAGCATGAGAAAAATGAAGAACCATTCAACCAGAATAACATGGCAAGGGCTCAGAAAACCAAACTTTTACTGGAACTAAAGCCAATAACAAAAAAAAGTAGGCCAGAACTGATAAGCACAACTTAAACAAGGCAACTGCCTGCTAAAACACAAGATATAAATAGAATCAAGGATCTCCTAACATAATAAACAAATTGTCCAGGATACAATAGAAAATCACTTATCATATTAAGAACCAGGAAAACCACCATCTGAATGAGAAAAGACAATTAACTGATGCCAATAACAAGATAAATTAGATATTACAATATCTGACAAGGATTTTAAAGCAGCTGTCATACAAGTGCACCAAAAAATCAATTATAAATCCTCTTAAATAAAGATAAAAAATTTTGGCAAAGAAATAGAAGTTATGAAAAAGCCCTGGGATAGCTTGCATAGCACCATTTTCAGGCCAACTTCCATGACTCTGGTTGTATTTTAACTCATCACAGTTATTAGGCATGGTATTAACCATTCCAGATTGGAATAGCCCCTGGGACAAACAAGGATATGTAGTGGCTCTTAAGTTTCCTTAACTATAATCAATATATCACCCCTCTGCCATTTTTTCCCAATTTACTATAGTAAATTTAACTCTTCAGGAAAGATAAGTGATTCACCCAGAACCTGGACATGATTATAGTATTCTAAGAACTAAAAATAACATGTATGTGTGCCCTGTTCTAGAACTACCCAATTCAACCTTACTTGTTACTGTCAAAATTGGTACCTATGATACTTAGGGGATAAGGGTAGGGGAAGGCCATCCTTTTGTAAAAAGTTCCTGGTTTTACTATCTCTAAGCCTATGCCTAGTTTTAAGATAGATAGTTTTACTAAGGTTGCTTATACTGATAGATGCAGAAGTAGCCGCTAATGATCAACATTGTTTTAGAATTTAGAAACACTGCTTTGAATGGACCCACCCTAAGCCCCCAATTTAGATTGTGCTAACCAAAGTGGATTTTATTATTAGAACATTTTAAATCCACATCTGTTGTATGGCAAGTAGTCAAAACTGACAGGCAGACATCCAAGAACATTACCAAGATCTCCAAGCACTGGCAAAAGCATCTTTTCCAGAAAGATCCTTAGGATAAGGAATTTTCAGCCATTCAAACGTAGTTGCAACCGACCAAGGCAAAAGAGGGAAATAAGAGTATCTGCCTCATAGGATTGTTATGAGAATTGCATGAGACAGCATATTAGTTATGATGATGATGGTCATGGTGAAGGAACTTGTAAGAAAATTAACCTTTCCAAAAACCAGACAAGGGATGCTATTCGGTGGGGCTTAGAAGTAAAGAAGCATAGGCTCCTCAAAAACAATAAGACAAGCTAGGGCTAAAGGGGCCGGTTTAAGACAGCACCCATTTTACATCCCAATACCGGAAGAGTGAAAAACACACCAAATCTATAAGAGGAAGAGAAAACAAGGCAAGGGATACCTGCTGGATGCCAAGTCAAAAAAGCAGAACCAGAGGGCTGAAGCAGCTTACTATCAAATGGAGTGGTGGGTGAGGGGTCCCAAACAACCGCCTTAAATGTTCCTGTTATCTGAAGCTGATTTTTATGATGCAAAGGTAGGGAGTGTGGCCTGCCTTAAAGATCTAAAGTGGGAAGGCACCTGAAAGGCCAACACAACAAATAATTATTCAAAACCAGTTGTGAATTATAGTTTTGGTGGCAGAAAGCTGAAATGCTTATCTATGGATAATTGAGTTTTAAGCATTTGATGTCATTTCACATAGACTTCACTGGAAGGGATGCTTCTATTGTTTTTGCAATTTGTTCTCAAATAATGTGTTATGACAAAAAATAATAATAATGTGTTATGACAAGAGATTCAAACTCACATGTGCCAAAGGTCAGACTTGCTTGATTTGCCCAAAGGAAAGATTAAAATGAAAATTCCTAGAGAAGTTTAATATGTCAAATGTAATTTTATCTCAGCTAGTTGCTCAACATTTTTGAGCATATTCTTTGTGCAAAGTTCAGAGTAAAGTACTATAACTCTATATTTCTCATAAGAATACTTTATTTATATAAGTTTTCTCCTCAAATAAAAAGGAAAGCATAATTCTCAAATATCACAATAGCTCTCATATGAATCATCTTTTCATTCATGGATTTCTATATCTGTTCATAAAATTCCCTTTATTATGATCATATGTCTATTCTCTGTCTCTTGTCAGAGATATTTTGCCATATGACCAAGGATAAACAATCCTTGATCAAGGAAAATATGGTGGACCGTATAATCAAGAATCAACATAAACTAATATATATTCCAATTAAATGACTGTGAAATAGAAACATAAATCTAAAGGTAAATGAAGAAATCTCTAAATTAGTAAAGAAAACATGGCATATAACTATCAAAAATAATTCATTTTTATCACATTATGAGGAAAACAAAATCTCCAACTATAAACATTGCTTTTATAGTATTATTCCAAGACCAAATAGTTAAAAAATATTTAGTATCTGCAGTGGATGAGTTAATATACAATTTCATGGTATTATTTAGACCAAAGATGATTTGAAATGAATAGGAAAGTATTTCGTTTATTTTAAATGATATTTTTGAGTTAGAAGTTTCTTTTTTCTTTGAAATAGCGTATGTTTAAAATGGCCAGAGTCTGTATTTGAATTCATGTTCCTAATCAAGCTCTTTAAACTTTTATTTCAGTTGGAACTCTACATTTAAGCTACTTTGTTTGACTGAGTTCAATGAGAGGAAGATTCTTATTTGTTCTTTCTCCGTAAAAGGACTATTCTTTGATAAACAATTTTGTCTCTCATCCTGGCCCATAATCATAAGTGTTTACTAGGAAAGATAAAGTCTCTGAGGTTTTCATTTAGAGATGACTTTTAAAGAGTGCAAATTATAGTCTGCCTAGTACATTGCATACCATCAGTAAAAGGTAGAAGAGCAATTTACTTGGAAATAGTTTAGTTTATAAGCCTTTTTTCTCTTTATTCTTTCATGTTTTTACTATCTTTATTTCCCCACTATGCAGCCTCTTGGTAGCTGAAGAATACTAATAACTGCATTTTAGCATAATTTTGACATGACTCCTAAAGAGATTTCTGATATTTGAAGATAGCAGTTTGTAAAATTTGAACTCTCAGATATCATATATTTTAATTATTTATCAGTAAATATTTTCTGTGATTTCTTACAGATGGTAAATAGTCAATAAAAATGGTTTAATGCCTGAATGAATTGTGTAGTCCTAAAAATATAAGAATACTAGTTAAGTATCATAAGAATGGAAAAACAAATACCACATGTACTCACCATTAATTGTTACTAATTGATCAACACTAATGTGCACATATGGGAAGTAACATTCATAGGGTGTCGGGCAGGTGGGAGGGGGGAGGAGGGGATAGGTAAATCCACACCTAACGAATATGATGCATGCTGTCTGGGGAATGGGTGTGCTTGTCAGGGAGTGCAAAAGCAATTTATGTAACAAAGTATTTGTACCCCCATAATACTCTGAAATTAAAAAATAAAAAAATAAAGTTCTTAAAAGTATTTTGAATCAGTAATGCATGATTCTTTACAAATCCACTTGTAGATGACATTTACCTTCAGTTTGAATGACTAATGCTATAAATGGAATGAGCTGCAGGAATGGAGTGATCCTGCAGAACTTAATTGAAATCTTGGCTTTGCCTCTACTTACTATGTGACACTGAATAAGTTTCTTAGCCTGTCTTAACCTGAGTTGTTGCTTTTAAGAATTAGACACAAAATACATAAACAACACATTGAACATAATAACTGTTCAATAAATGGTAACTATTATTAATAAAAACCTCTATTTTTAAAGCTATATGAAGCTATTTGAAAAAGGGTTTCTTGAACCATTTTATTCTCATGTATATTTATATATTCTCACAAAATATTATCCAAGTATCATAGAGACATGAAAATTAATGGATGGATTCGAACAAATTATACTGAATAAATATAAATGTCAGACAGAGGAAACTTTATTAGTTTTAAGAACGAAAAGTATTTCTTTTTCTAGCCATTTTTTTTTTTTTACTAATTTCAAATTTTCCTGTATGGTGGTCAGAAAAATACGGATAATGTGATATTGTGCTGTTTGGAATGTATTTAAGCTTTCTTTGAGGCTTATTACACAATTTATATGAGGTCTCATGCATGGTACTATGTGTTACCAGGAAAATAATGTACCTTAGGGATTACAATTAAATTTATTGGGAAAATTTTAAAAAATACTATTGAGAGGTGGTGATGATAACTACAATTAATAGTTCCTAAAGCAATTGCCAGGATGAAAGGAGGAGAAGTAGGGATAATTTAGCATTCTTTGTCTGACTTTCTTGTTTCCATCAGCTCTTTTTCTTGCTGGATATTATACTGATGTTATCTCTTGGGCAATGGGGGGCTTTGGAGGATGTTGCTATTCTCTCTCAAAAAAAAAGGGGAGGGGAAGAATTCTAAAGTTCCTTTGCCAGCCTGTCCCCCACAGTGGGACCTGATCCCCTTCTCCTGCAGGCTGTCACCTTCACAAGAAGCCACTCTGCCCTTTCTCCTCCCAGTGTTTCTCACAGTCACCATGTTATTTCAATGTACCCATTCTTTCTCCTCTCTTTCTCTTATGTAGCATCTGTAGTGTTATGTTTCAGGACAAAGCCAGCAACCTCTGTAGCTTAGCTGGCTTGTCAAGAATGGAAATTATTGAAACCTTCACCAGGGTAATTTATTCCAGAGGAGAAATCCTGCTAGTCTTATGTGGAAGTTGCTAAGAAGAGTTATGAGTTATATACGATGCCTGACATTGGGTGGATCACTAATCTTTCTGTTGAAACAACCATTGACTCTTAGGATATTTATTGTAAATTTTAAAGATGTTTCAAATAATCAAAATTCTTGGAAAAGAAAATAACCATTTTATTTCTTGATACATCTCTCTTCCTGGGGAAGGAAAAGATTTTTTAAAAAAGTCAAGAAACACTCAGCTTAATAGTTTGCTGGCACAATATCCCTGTCATATATATAGTGCAGTATTTTTAAAGCACATGTTGAATACTACTAGGGATTAGTTTGCCTTGGGGGTAGAGGGGTGGAGTTCAGGGAAGGAAGCAGTAGGTAGGGTTAGATTAATACTCAGAGGATCAGCTACTTGATGGTGGAATGCATGCCATCAGTTCAATGTATGTGGGCATCATTGACCACTGTCACTGTTTTGATTGTGCAAGAACATGGTAACCTAAGGTTCCTCACCATCCTACTAAAGGAATTTGCCAGCAGGATGAAAAAAATCACCAACTGAATCTTAATTGTTTTATCTTTTCTATTTTTTCATATAATCACTTTCCACATCTTCTGTAATGTGTTCTCATGTGATTTCAGCTTTCTTTTAGAAAAAGAACAGAACTGGCTATTCTGAATAGTGCCACAATGAATGTTAATAATCTCTTTGCGATCCTGATTTCAATTCTACTATCCACAATACCTAAGAAATGGGAAGCAGCCTAAATGTCCATTGACAGACAAATAGATAAAGGAAATGTGGTATATACTTACAATGAGATGTTATTCAGCCTTAAAAAAGAAGGAAATCCTACCATTTGTGACAACATGGATAAATGTGGTGGACCTTATGCTAAGTGAAATAAGCCAGGCACAGAAGTGTAAATACTACATGAAACTACTTATATAAAGAATCTAAAATAGTTAAACTCATAGCAGCAGAGATTAGTGGTGGTTGTCAGGGACTGGGTGAGGGAGAATTGAGGAGGTATTAGTCAAAGGGCAGGAAGTTCTTGTTTTACAAAATGAGTAGTAAGTCCTAGAGATGATCTGTGCAGCATAGCACATATAGTTAATGATACTGCATTGTACACTTAAAAATTTGCTAAGATGTTAGATCTTATGTTAAGAGTTCATATCACAAAAATAATAATAATAAATAAATAGAGTGGGAGGAAACTTTTAGAGGTGATGGATATATTTAGGGCATAGATTATGGTGATGCTTTTGTGGATATAGGCTTATCTCCAAACTCACCAAGTTGTGTAACTTAAATATATACAGCTTTTTACATGTCAATCATACCTCGATAAAATGATCAGAATAAAAAAGAATAAAGGCGGCTAAAATGTTTATATCTAAAGAGAGTACATTTTCTTCTGACTTCTTCTCTTATCAACATGTAATAGACATTCAGAGTAGCATAGGAGATTTTATTGAAAATAGAAACAGGAAAGAGATACAAGACTTAGAGAATGACTGTTCTCTGTCATGTCCAATATGCATGTTGTCTAATACATGTCCTATAATTCCATAAGACAAAAATATTGCCAAGCCTCAAAGCCTAGCAGTGGATGACAAGTTAGCAGAGTTACTAGGAAAACAAACTTAATGACATCTGGATCTCTTTCAAATATGCTACATCACATTGGGAGCATGTCAGGGTGAAGAAACTTTCTACTTTGTCTTCTGTGTTTTAA
Source organism: Microcebus murinus (assembly GCF_040939455.1). Taxonomy (NCBI): domain Eukaryota; kingdom Metazoa; phylum Chordata; class Mammalia; order Primates; family Cheirogaleidae; genus Microcebus; species Microcebus murinus. The sequence continues at coordinate 33,627,709 of NC_134112.1, forward strand.
AATCATATTTTATAAGGATTAAAATAAAAGATTCATATATTCAATGAACATAATCATAAGGTCCCACTGAAAATACTCATAAAAACTCTTGTATAAACACTGTCATGGCATCACATTTTCAGAGTCAAAGACTGAGAGTGAATTTAATACAGTTCAGTAGTAATACTAATAGACCATAAAATAACAAAATAACTGCACTAAGTCATTCCCATTCATCTTCAGAGTTCATATTCTGATAGCAGTGGTTTCTAAAGAAAGGCATTCTGCTGAGAAGTCCAAGGTTTGCAAAACACATGAGTCTAAAGGAACAATTGGGTTTAAGTAAGCATACTAATGATGCTTTGAAAATCAAGTCCAATTATAAAGTTTCATGCATATATATGCTATGTATGCATATATACATACATTTATATAGTTATTTTTATAATATTGTAACTCTTATTATGCTTATTATTTTAAAACCCATTATAATACTTTCACATAAGATGTATTTGAAAGTGATTGTTCATATTAAGCCATGGATATGATTAATTTTATTTAGCTAAGCCAACATTACAGAACATTTGCTTTCAAAATCTCATGATCTTATATGTGAGATCTTTATATATTGTAATCTTTATGTTATATAAAGATTAGATTATAATCTTTTATTCAATTTTTAATAACTATTTGGGCACATCTCTCATACTTTTTGGTGGTCAAATTTCTGGTAGTGGAAATGCTGGGACAAAAGTTGAAGGTTTTTGAAACTTTTTGGCAAAGTATCCTTCAGAATGGTTGTATCTATCAGTAACCTCATCAGCAGTATATAAGTGCACACATATAAAGTGTTCCTTACAAATGTCATCCAGATAATCTCAGATAGTACCTTTATTGAAAGAACTTCTTTGCTGCTAATTAAAATGCTACTATGATGACATTTTCAGATTAATCATGTAATCTCAAAAACATGTATGAGAGGAGCCAATTCATTATAACTGTGCAGAATGCTATCAAAACTCTAAGACAGTTCTGTGGCTATTATTCTCTATTTCTGGATAAATACTGAAAGCTAGTTGCTTTCTAAAGTTGTTTTCAGATTTGATTACCTAAGACATGCAGATGTCATGTCATGTCATGATATCAGATTAACACATGCAATAGATTGAATGGCAAGCAACAGTGAGAAGTCAGAGGAAATAAAAATGATCCCCAGGGCCAAGGCATAAGTACTGTCTTGGCAAAACTCTACTTCCAGATGTGACAGACCTTTTTAAAACCATAAGAGCATGGTCTGGCTGTAGACTCTCAAAATCACAGGAAATCAATTGTCTAAAATGATTTGTTTGCAGAGCTATTCAGATTATTTACTGGTAGAATAATTCAGTATTTTTCAACGTTCATTATAATAGAAAGAGCATAGAAAGGGAAGTCAGAAAACCAGATTTTTTATATCCTAGCTCTATCCACTACACATACTATATGACTTAGGGGAGAGGTACTTTTATAACAATAGCTAATTTTCATTGAGCACTCTTCATATTTCAGGCTTTGTGCTATTGTGTGTGTGTGTGTGTGTGTGCACATGTGTATGTATGTTTATCTCATGTAATCCTACAGTAATCACACCTTAGATCATATCACACCCCTCCTTCCTTTTGTAAAGGAGAACACTGAAGCTGAGAGTTCATGTGCCTTGCCTAGCATGAGTCAGTCATCAAGTGATGGGGACCCATTGTCTGACACCTCAAGAACCCATAGTTTTAACCACCACTCTGTTGTTAAAGTTGCTCATCTGAACAATGAGGGTACTTAGGAAATCAGACTAGATATATTTTTTATTTCAGAATATTATGGGGATACACATTGGTTATATATATTGCCTTTGTACCACCTGAGTCAGAGCTACAAGCATGCCCAACCCCCAGACATGATGCACCTCACCCATTAGGTGTGAATTTACCCATTCCCTCCCTCCCCACTCCCACCTGCCTGGACATCCTATGAATTTTACTTCCATATGTGCACATAAGTGTTGATCGATGAATACCAATTTAATGGTGAGTACATGTGGTGCTTGTTTTTCCATTCTTGTGATACTTCACTTAGTAGAATGGGTTCCAGCTCTATCCAGGAAAATACAAGAGGTGCTATATCACCATTGTTTCTTAAAGCTGAATAGTACTCCATGGTATACATATACGGCATTTTATTAATCCACTCATGTATTGATGGACACTTGGGTTGTTTCCACATCTTTGCAATTGTGCTGCTATGAACATTCGAGTGCAGATATCTTTTTTATAGAATGCTTTTTTTTCCTTTGGGTAAATAACTAGTAGTGGAATTGCTGGATCGAATGGTAGTTCTACTTTTAGATTTTTGATATATCTCCATATTACTTTCCATAGAGGTTGTACTAATTTATAATCCCACCAGCAGTGTATGAGTGTTCCTACCTGTCCACATACCAACATTTGTTGTTTTGGGACTTTTGGATAAAAGCCTTTCTTACTGGAATTAAGTGATATCTCCTTGAGGTTTTGATTTGTATTTCCCTGATGATTAGAGGTGTTGAGCATTTTTTCATGTTTGTGGGACATTAGTCTGTCTTTTGAGAATTTCTGTTCATATCCTTTCCCCAGACTATATATTTTTTTAAATTCCTCTTTAATATTAAAATTCTCTTTTCTATGAGTTTCTACCTTGTTTTATTTTCATTTTTTAAAAAAAATACATTATTCTTCTGTTTGTAGAATCAATAAAGGTTGAAGGTGTCATTTAAACTTCCTATAATCCTACTACTTTTTAAAATTAATAGCACTAAGATATAATGCATATAAAATATATAATTGATTGGTTTTTAGTACCTTCAGAGTTGTATAATCATTACTACCATCTATTTTAGAACATTTTTGTCACCCCAAGAAGAAAACCTGTACCTATTAGCAGTAACTACATATTTCCTACCAAATACTCACCCAAACCTCAGCCCTAGGCAACCCTATGTACTTTTTGTTTCTATGGATTTGCTGGTTTTGGACATTTCATATACACAGCATATAATATATACCATTTTGTGACTGCCTTATTTCACTTAGCATATTTTCAAAGTTCATCCATGTCATAGCATGTATCAGAACTCTTTCCTTTTTATGGCTGAATAATATTTCATTGCATGTATATACCACATTTTGCTTATCCATTCTTCATGTGATAGATATCTGGATTGTTCCACTTGGGAGCTATTATGAATACTACTGCTAAAAATATTTGCATAAATATTTTTGTGTGGACATATGTTTTCATTTATCTTGGTTATATATCTAAGATTGAAATGCTAGGTCTGCATTATAATTTTGAGGAACTCCCAAACAGTTTCCAAAGTAGTTGCACCATTTTACACTCTCACCAACAGTTTATGAGAGTTCCAATTTCTCCACTTCCTTGCCAACATTTGTTATTGTCTTTTTTTATGACAGCCATCTTAGTGGGTATGAAGTAGTATCTCATTGTGGTTTTCATTTGCATGTCTCTGATAGCTAATGAGGTTGAGCATATTTTCATGTCCCTTTTGTATACCTTCTTTGGAGAAATGCTTATTCAGACCCTTTGTCCATTTTTAAAATTGGGTTACCTTTTTTATTATTGAATAGGACGTATTCTTTACATATTCTGGAGACAAATCCCTTATACGATTTTCAAAAATTTTCTCCACTTTTGTGGGTTGTCTTTTGTTTTCTTGATAGTGATATTTGAAACACAATTTATTAACTTCAATAAATACCAATTGATCTATTTTTATTTTGTTTTTCATGCTTTTGGCATTATATCACAGTAACCATTGCCTAATAATTCCCTTTTTTAAAGGAGTTTGGTAGTTTTAGTTTTTACATGTAGTTGTTCACTCCATTTTAATTTTTTTATTTAGTGTTTGAGATTCATCTTCATTCTGCATGTGTCCCCAACTTACAATGGTTCAATTTAAGATTTTTTTGGCTTTATAATGGTACAAAAGTGATACTCATTCAGTAGATACTACTTTGAATTTTGAATTGTGATCTTTTCCCAGGCTAATGAAATGCTGCTTGATACTCTCTAGAAATGCCAGACAAGTGGCAGAGAGCCACAGCTCCCAGTCAACCATGCTATCGCAAGGCTGAACAGCCAATACTCTACGGTGTCCTATGTTGCCAGATGATTTTGCCTAACTGTAGGAGAATATGTGTCCTGAGCATATTTAATGTAGGCTAGGCTAAGCTAGGATGGTTGGTAGGGCCGATATATTAAATGCATTTCGATTTAGGATATTTTCAAATTAAAATGGGTTTGTTGGGAGATCTGTATTGTTGTCCTGACATCGTTTCTTGAAAAGACTCTTCTTTTCCCCCGTTGAATCGTCTTGACATTCATGTTGCCTACCTTGTTTTCATCTCAATTTTTCATGTCCATTTATTTTCTTTGTTTCTCAAAGCACTCATTTTCAAATTATAAATTCCTTGAGTTTGATGGCCAAGTGTTACACATATGCATGCCCCACCCTCAACATCTGGCAGAGTACTAAGTCTGTAGGAGGGACTTAATAAATACTTGATCAATTGTATGATTGAACAATAGAATTGAAGGTATCAAAGTGATGAGGGAAATATGCCAGAAGTTGTTATAAATGTTGTAAAGTTCATTTTATATTTATGTATACCACTTAATAGTTTTAAAATGCTAAAACAATTAATGACTATTTAGAAAATAATTTAAATTAGTGCTCTATTAAAAGTCATGTATAAACTACTATATTTAATTATACTACTATGTTTTTAACATTTTGTGTTGTGGGAATTCCTTTAATGTCTAAATTCCTTTAATGTCTAAATTCCTTTAATGTCTAAAATTCCTTCAAGATATAAAGTCAACTTCTTTCATATACATTTTTGTTTCAGTATAATATATATATTTAATTACATTTTTCTATTCTATCCTCTCTTATATGCCCACTAATTATATAGCCAATGGAATATTTTTACTAATGATTCAATATCATGTTAAGTCAAATGTCCTACCTATAGACATCAGTCTAAATAAAAAGGAACTGATTATATGAACATTGTGCTTCTTTACTCATCATAAACATATCTCTCTTTTAGATACTATATTCATGTTGGCAAATTCAGAGAATTTGAGAAGTAGTAAAAGAAAAGCAGGCTTCCGCCTGACCTACAAACATGAAACCTTAAAAAAAGTTCTGGTTTTATGTCATTAAATGAATATTTAGTTAATCTAATCTAAGACTTATTTTTTAGTTAAGGTTTGCAAACAAGTCTCTAAAAATGCAAATTATATAATTGACTCTTGAGTTTTTCCTGTCCTTTTCCTTCATCTTATTAATTTTATAAGAATCATCATATATGTCTTTCAAAACATTGAATTTAAGTGAAGATGGTTCTCAGTAAAGAAAACATAACTTCACATAAGCATTTAATACAATTGTTATAAAAAAATTTGGAAAGTTGTTTGAGAAATTAAGGCTCCTCTTTTGTTAATTTTACTGGATAATTCTCAAATTTCAAACTTTGGCTTTCATTTTTATGTAATATTTTTAAAAGTTAAAAGTATGCAAATGTGCAGTTCTGCGAAATTCTGCAGGTAAACAAACAACCAATACAGGAAAATACTGCATATTTACAGATTAAGACTTAGAGTCCCAATTGGTCTATTATTTAGTCAGTTCCTTTTTGTAAGCTATATTTTGCTTTCTTAAAAAATCTTCTAGAACTACAGATGGCAATTGAGGAAATTATGATGATATTTGACCTATATCAGGAAATATAAATAAAAATAAGGTCAATGATCTAAATATTTGTTAAGAAGCTCTGTGTAAGAACTTGGATTTGCATGTCTCTCATATTTCTTTGGCTAGTAATTTAATTACCCTTTCAACTAGCTTAACTGTATCAAGTAACATTGCCATCAGTGCATAGCAAGTGGCTGATGAAGATCTTGTTTAGGGTAACTGAACCTTCTAGATAGCAGACATTACAGTGGGATTTAGAAGAGATTAAACTCTTTGTACCCTGCCAAAAGCAATAATTAAAATGAATGGAATCTGCTTATATAAACAGCTGTTATTTCTTCTTCAACAAAGAATTTTGCCATTTACCAGTGTCAAAAAGGCTAATTTTCTAAGAGGATTGAGCTTTTACCATTTTCCTGATTTATTTTTTGTTTTAGGAATGTTCCTGAAACAATAACCAAAAGGAACTCTGAACTCTGAGGATGTGTCCAGCAATGTCAATGTATTCTAGCCACACCCAAACCTATGGAAACTTCAGGAAGAGGCAGTTCAATACTTGTGGTTTTTGTCGACATTTCTAATCAAGATTAGGACTCTTATGTATCATCTTCCTCTAGCATTTTTATACCAATCTTCAGGTTTTAGAAGAAGGATAAATATCCTCTAATCTTTAAAAGGTAAACCTTTCAGTTTTTATCTAAACATTAATAACTAAAAAAGCATAGCATTAAAAAGCAAAAGGAATTTCTGGTGGTTGTTGATTTTTGAAGTAGGAGACACCCTGCTTACCTAATGATCATCAGAAGAAACTAGTTGTCTTAGAAGCTGAACATCTAAAAATCATGAAAACTTTCATTCCAGGTGTTATAACTATAAGCTATAGAAAATAGACTCTAAATGTTAAGAAAGGAGAGGAAAATATTGAATTAAATGTGAAATATAGGCCAGGCACGGTGGCTTACGCTTGTAATCTTGGTGCTCTAGGAGGCTGAGGCAGAAGGATTGCTTGAGCTCAGGAGTTCGAGACCAGCCTGTGCAAGAGCGAGACCTCATCTTTACAGGAGATAGACTGTCCTTACTGTGGTGTGATTCAACACAACATCAAGTGTGATGTACTCTAGCCCCAAATGGCTAATCAGATTATCTAGCCTTTGGATTGAACTTCCAATTCATAAAAAAAAGTTGAGAGTTAAATTTAAAATACACTAAGAGGCAGCCATCAGACAAATATGCTCTCTCTAATGAATGACTTGAAAACAATTTAGATTGTTCCAGACTAAATGCAACTTAAGGAGCATAACAATCAGATCCAATGAATGATCCTAGATTGGAATCTGGTTTTGGATAAAACAAGGAAAAATTGGAGAAATGTGATTTTGGTTGGGTCTAAAATGAAATTAAGAAATTATTATTAATTTCCTAGATGTAAAAATGGTTATTTTGGCTACGCAGGAAAATATGTTTATTTTTAAAAGCTGACTACTAAGTAATTAGGTGAGTAATGTGATGTCTGTATTCCTTTAATGTTCTTCTGCATATGAAATATTTTTAAAGAAAGAGTTAGCATGATCCTTCATGATCTGACTCCACCTTATTTCTTTAACTTCATCTAGACATATGGTGAAATAATAAATATTATCTGTATCTTTAGTTCTATTTGTAAAACAGTTCCTTTTGAATCCTTCAGAATAAGTAAATTTATTTTATCATGTAACAAAAGTCTTGTTTCAAAGCAAGGTTGTTTTTATTTAACCTGAAGTTCTTGAATGAACTTCATTGTACTTAAGAAGCGTGTGTGTGTGTGTGTGTGTGGTGTGTTTATGGGAATATGTATTTATCTTGGATGAGTTTTGTGGCTTTCATCAGATTGTCAGAGAGGCACGTGACTCAAAAATATTAAGGGTTAGCCATTTTGACTTGCATCGCTCACTGCATTGTAGCTCTTAGAAGAACCATACTTAAATATGCTTAGGGTCTTTAAAATAATTGAATCAAAAAATCTTATATGTGAAGCTCATGGTTGCCATGTTGAATTTTTGGCCTTTTTACAAGTGATATTTCCATTTATATTTTCCATTGCATGCTGAGGATTAAGTAGCTCCCAAGGGTTCTTCTTTCGTATACATTCACATGTGTTACAAACTATGTCTAGTTTTTAGACAATGGGGGGATGACAATTGATTAAAAGTCTTTGAGGTTTTAGAAAAAAAGGATCATTTAGTCCTAAACCATTATCTGGATCATGTATCTTGCATTAAAGCCTAAATATTTACTTGGTTTTGAAGATAAACTTCCAGAAACATACTAAAGGCTGGGCCAACAGAGGCTGTTCCTGGGCAGATAGAACTCATGTGAGGAGGGGGAGGAAGGAGAAATTAGCAGGACTAGCCTTGTGGCATGCAACCTGAGCAGCTGTATTTAAAAGGGCCTGGTGCTTGATTTAATAATTGGCCGTCACCATCTTGAAACTCTCCATCATTTTTGAATAAGGAGCCCCACATTTTCATGTTACCCTGGGCCCCACATATTATGTATCCCATCCTGTGTATGTGGTTGGCCCTGTGCGTATCTGTGTTGCTGGTAACTACGTTCAACTTGGTTCTTGCTCAGCTATTGCTACCCCCAGCTTCCTTCCTGCAGATAAGGATTGGGGTTGTTACTGCTTGTTACTACAACAGCACAAAAGCCATGAGCAAAATGTGTTATTAGGATTGGGGAATGGAGAGTTAGGATAGGCAGAAAAATTCCATCTAAATGGTCAATCATTAAAATCACAGAAATTCACTGCATATAACTTTCACTGATAATGCTTCTTTAAATTTGTAGTAATTCTGATCATTCTATTGCCTCTGACATCCCTATGATAGAAGGAAGCAACTCCACTGTTGAAGAAAATAGTCCCAGGGCTCCCCTATGCATTAAAATTAAAAATGGTAATGAATGATGCTGAATCTGCCATTCAGATATTTTTCTCTAAAAATTTAAAAGCATTATTTCTTAAAATACCATTGAAGGCTAACAGTATCATTGTTTTGATAAGGCAACATTTAAACGTGTGTCTGTGCCAACAGTGTTATGCTTTTTATTTGCCACAAATTTGCAGTTTACCATGATGCTGTGTAGGGTCGTGCAGTGAACACCAAGCTCGAGGGATCTCAGAGGCCCTCAAGCTCTAGTACGTGTATGGACATTCACTGGCCTCTTATCTGATCCTTTTTGTGATGAGTTCTACTGAGTTTTTCAGCAGAGGAAGTGTTCTCATGATAAGAGGGGATAATCTTTTTTTTTTTTTACCCACAAGTTGGTCAAAGAGTACCAAGAGCAATTATAATAATAATTGTTATGATAATACTTATAATTAATTACCACAAACGAGGCACTGTGCTAAACACTTGATGTGCCTTATTTCATTCAAAGCTCTCGCAACTTGAGAAGTAGTTACTTAATCATAATGCTATCTATAAAAGAGAAAAACCAAGGCTGAGCAAAGTGAAATGAATTGCCCGAGGTTATGTACTTAGCAAATGAAGGAGCAGAAATTTGAACCCAGGCCAGAGGAATTCAGAGGCCTGGTTCTGAAGCCCTTCCTCCAGCAGATGCCATTTAAGCTCCACCATCATTAAGAATAGGGAGTTTCTAGCTATATCGTTTCTATTGGTGAGTGAATGAAACTATTAAAAAATATCATTCAATGAAAGTGACTGTAGTGTTTTCACATTTTAACTATTATTCTAAAAAATAATCATTGCTTTTTATACAAGACTTTAGCTTTGAAAATTTCCTGGTCAGCAGACAGTCATTCCCCAGGTAGGATTTTAGAGGATCATAACTCATAGACCCTTGCTGTTGGCTGTCATGAAAGGAGGAAGAATTGAGGAAGTAGATAGCAGATAAAGCTGGGAAATGTACTCTTTTTCTGAGAAAAAAGATTTTCTAAGAGATGGGGTCTGGCTATCTTGTCCAGGCTGGAGTGCAGTGCCTATTCACAGGTGTGGTCCCACTACTGGTCAACACAGGAGTTTTGACATGGGGGTTTTGACTTGTCCTCTTTCTGATCTCAGTCAGTTCACTCTTCCTTAGGCAACCTGGTGGTTCCCTGCTCCTGGGAGGAAACATGGATGGAACTGCAGGACATTACGCTAAGTGAAATAAGCCAGGTATGGAAAATTAAATACCTCATGTTCTCATTCATATTCAGAAGCTAAAAAAAAGTTGACCTCACAGCAGTAAAAAGGATACTAGATGTGGGGAAGGGTAGTGGGAAGGAGGGGATAGGGAAAATTTTGTTAAAGGATACAAAATTACAACTATAGAGGAGGAATAAGCTCTAGTGTTCTATAGTACTGCAGGATGACTATCCTTAAGGAAAATGCATACTTTCAAATAGCTAGAAGGAGAATATTGAATGTTCCCAACACAAAGAAATGATAAATTATTGAGATGATAGATATGCTAATTATCCTGATCTGATTACTACACATTATATGTATTGAAACCTCAGTATGTACCCCATAAATATGTACAATTATATCAATTAAAATTTTCTAAATAAACAAAAAAGAGAAAAGAATGCCTAATTATTATTCAAATACCATCTAAAATTCTCTAATAGAGGATTTTCTACTTACTAGTTAAAAATGGTGTTAGATGCAAATTTAGCAATTTTACAACAACTTGAAACATTCGTATGATTAGATCATATAATTGCTATATTCTTTGTACTCTTAATTTGTCAGGACCTGTGATGAATACTGATTTCACGAGAGCCATAGAAGTTTAAGAGAAGAAATGGGCCAGGGTCCCAAGACGGGGGTCTCCACAGGCCACTGCATCCTCCAACATAGCGGCAACATAGCTTGGCCATGCAACCTGATCATCTCTTCTGAAACTTAATTTAGTATTATCCATGGCTTTTCCCTGGCTGCAGCTCTTGGTTTTAGGGTTATATATTTCCTCTTGATGCCCATTAATACTCTTCAGCTTAAGAGCACTATCTTTGCAACTCTTTTCTTTGCCTTACCTACCACACATGCCAGTCAATCACTGGTCCCTTGACCCAGATGCCTCCTAAATATTTCTCTATCAACACTTTCATCTTCATCTCATGATGAACACTCTGTTTCTAAGCCTTATAATTTCTTACCTGAACTATTTAAAGCATCTTCTTCTTTCCCAGCCTCTAGTCTTCACTGTCTAGTACATTCTCCACATCCTCACCCAGGTGAACTTGGTATACCTTGGTGAACCTTGGAAGTATAAATTTTATCATGCTTTTTTGTAACTCCACTTTGCTTTTGAATTCCTCAGCAAAGAAACTAGAACTCCTATAAACTTGTATCACCTCAAAGAGCCAGATGAAATCCACATTTTCAATAGGACATTTAGCTTCCTTACCACGCTGGTGGCCTTTCTACACCATGCCAAGGACTTGAATGTCCTCAACTCCTACTATCATCTTATCACCCTTGTCTTCCCGTCTTCATACTTCAAAAACCCTCCTCAAGACTCAGCTTGGGTATCACCTGCTCTGTGATGTTTGCCTCTCAGGTGTTCTCTCTTACCTCCACTCCCATATTATAATACCTTTGCATATTGCTCATTCTAACATTGCTTATTTTCTCATCTGTGCAGACTTCTAGAAGTAAAGAAACTAGAAGTTTATTGACTGTTTTGTTCATTATTGTATGCCTTGCACCTAGCATAATACCTGTAGCATACAACAAGCCCAACACATATTGCTGAATAAGCCCACGAATTTATGACTCCTATTGTTGATCCCCACATGGGGAAGAATAAAAATTGGGTTTATTCTCTTACCATGTACAAAAAATCAACTCAAAATGAATTAAAGACTGAGACATAAGCTCTGGAATTTATAATGAAACTACTAGAAGAACACATAGGGAAAGGCTCTATGACATTGGTCTGGGCAATAATTTATTGCATATGATCCCAAAAGCACAGGAAACAAAGTAAGAATGGACAAAAGGGATTGTACTAAGCTCAAAAGCTTCTGCACAGCAAAGGAAACAAGAGTTAAGGGATAATCCACGGCCTGGAAAAAAATATTTGCAAACCACACATCTGATAAGGGGCTAATATCCAAAATATGTCAGGAATCCAGACAACTCAATGGCAAGAAAACAAATAACATGGTTAAAAAAAACGGGCAAGGACCTGAACTGACATTTCTCAAAGAAAGACATACAAAAGGCCAATATATATGTGAAAAAATGCTCAATATCTTTAATTATCAAGGACATAATTAAAATAACAATAAGACATTACCTGACACCTGTTACAATGGCTATTAGCAAAAAGATGAAAGCGACATGTTGGCAAGGGTGTGGAGAAAAAGGAACCCTGGTACGTTGTTGATAAGAATGCAGTAATTAGCATAGGATCCAACAATCACACTTCTGGGTATATATCCAAAGGAATTGAAATCAGTATGTTTAAGAGATATCTGCATTTCCATGTTCACTGTAGTATTATTGACAATAGTTGATATATAGAAGCAACCTAAGTGGTTGAATGAATAAACAAAATGGGTTCATAAACACAATGGAATACTATACAGCCCTAAAGAAGAAAATCCTGCCATTTGTAACAACATGGATGAATCTAGAGGACATTATGCTAAGTAAAATAAGCCAGGCACAGAAAGACAAATACTATATTATGTGTGGAACCTGAAAAAGTTGAACTCATGTAAGTAGAGATGGAATGGTGGTTATCAGAGGCTGAGGAGGAGGGGTGGGAAGGGTGTGCAAAGGTGGTCAAAGGGTACAACATTTCAGTTAGACAGGAGGAATAAGTTTTAGTGATCTACTGCACGGCATGGTGGCCATAGTTAATAATACCCTATCATATGTTTCAAAATTGCTGAAAGAATAGATTTTTAAATGTTTTCATCACAAAAAAATTAAGTAGGTGAGATGGTAGATATGTTAAGTAGCTTGATTCAATCATTCTGTAATGTATACATATATCAAAATATCACACTGTACCCCATAAATGTATACAACTATTATTTGTCAATTAAAAATATAATAATTAAAAAAACAAAACGACAATGAGATGCCACTTCACAACAGATGAATGGATAAACAAATTATGGCATATCTATATAATGGATATCTTTCAGCCATAAAAGGGTATCCAATGGTTAATTCCTAAATGTTTTATTTTGAGCCTCATTTTTGGTACTAATTTTAAAAATGGGCCGGGCGCGGTGGCTCACGCCTGTAATCCTAGCACTCTGGGAGGCTGAGGGGGGAGGAGTGCTCAAGGTCAGGAGTTCAAAACCAGCCTGAACAAGAGCGAGACCCCATCTCTACTATAAATGGAAAGAAATTAATTGACCAACTAATATATATAGAAAAAATTAGCCAGGCATGGTGGCGCATGCCTGTAATCCTAGCTACTCAGGAGGCTGAGGCAGAAGGATTGCTTGAACCCAGGAGTTTGAGGTTGCTGTGAACTAGGCTGACACCACGGCACTCACTCTATCCTGGGCAACAAAGTGAGACTCTGTCTCAAAAAATAAATAAATAAATAAAAATGGTCCTTGTCCAATTTTCCAGTTGAAGCAAATACAATATAAGAAACATACTTTATTGGTACATGTTCTTCCTGTACACTCCTTAGGGGCAGAAACTAAATTGCATTCAGCATTGAATTCCTGGTACCTATCAGAGTGCCCAGGCCATGATCCATTAATGTTTGTTGCTAAGAGAATGTTATTGAATATTTTTTCAATCACTGAGAATTTTCTTTAGGTTTAGGTTATGATTCTAAATATGATTCTTAATTTTTAATGTCTTTAAATATAGAAGGTAGAAGATATTGGAAGGAATCTCAAACCACTATTAACAACTGCTTCATTTCTGACCCTTCCAGTATGGGCTACCAACCACAACTGGCCATCCGAGTCCTCTAGAACCTTGGGTCCTGCTTCACCTCTGGCCATATCTCCTTACCCCTACAGTGACACCAAGAGGCAGTTGGAGGAAGGTATCTTCTGCAGTCTTCTCTTACACTCTGCTGTACCCTCCCCAGACTTACCTTCTCATTGCCAACATTTCTTCATTCCATGATGTTTTAGGCCCTTATTCCATTGTAAATAAACCTCTCTACACTGTCCACCCCTATGCAGAGTGCTCTATCCGGCTAATTGCTTTCTCTAAAGTATGATTCTTTCCAGAAGGTGGTGCTTTCTTTGTAGCTCCCTGAGATGAAGCTGCTCCTCTAATAGTTTCAAAGAACCACATTCTCCTAGCTCCACATCACTGATTCCAGTCTCTGCTCTTTCAACCCTTCTGCACCCCCTTTGATAAACATAACACTAAGTTCAACTCCTGTGAGTCAAATTCCTCATTGGCCTTTAGTGACCTAGTCACTCTGAGCATTTATCAAGGATCTGTCACCCGGCTCATAATCTTCCCTCAACCATAGCTGCAGCCATCATTTTGGGGAGGCCTGAACATCCCTGAGGATGATCTTTTTCTCACTGTAATGTCACAGTTCCTTCGTGATTCCTTCCACACAATGTTTCTTCTACTTCAGCGGAAACTCTCAGGGCCATTTGTTGGAACATACGACTAGCTCCATCTCCAAAATCTATGAGTGTAAGAACTAACACTTTGACCACAGCATTCTTGGCTTCCTGCACTCTACTCCCATGATGCTTCCTCTGATCACATCTCCATTCCAGGCCCTCTCCACAACCTCCCTTCCTAAAGTCTCACAGGGCTTTTATTGGCTTTGCTTCCAACTGCACTTGAGAGGCATCATTTCAAACACTCTCTTGAAAATGCTTCAACCTCTTCCTCTCCGAAGTTCATCCTTACGTGGAATCCCCACCAAGGATCACAGTACACGTCCTCATCTTCAGAGCTGCTAACCATTGCTGAAAACAGATGCACCACTGTGCAATTTGGTTTTAATGAGATGGGTGACCTCCAAGTTCAGCTGTTCGATAATGTCCCTCAGCAATTCTATTATTTTGCCTGGTTGGTTCAGTCTCCCACTCCCCTCCCTAGCAACCTGAAACTTTTACCACTCTTCTTAAACTGACTACCCAGGCATTTCGTGTTCTATTTCTGACATTCATCCATTTATATTTGGCATAGCTATATTTTTATAGATTTTTTATTATAGGAAAGTAGACATAACAAAATTTATCATTTTAACAACTTTTAAGTGTGCAGTCCAGTGACACTGAGTACATTGTACAATGTACATTGAGTACATTGAGTACATTCCTACTGTTGTTCAACCATCACCACCATTCATTTCCAGAACGTTTTCAGCCTCTCAAACTAAAACTCTGTACCCATTAAATATTAGCTTTCCACTTGCCCCTTTCAACCACCATTCTATTTTCTGTCTCCATTTATTTGATAACTCTAGGTACCTTGTATAAGTAGAATCATATATTTTTCCTTTTCTGTCTGGTTTATTTGACTTAGCATAACATCTTAAAAGTCCATCTGTGTTGTGATGTGTCAGAATGACACTGAAGGTTTAAACCGTGGACTTATTTTTCCCTATAGTCACTCATTACTATCTTAGCAGAGAGCACTTTGAAAATCTTCCACCTACATGCCAAAATGCCTGCCATAAAGTTACTCAGAATAAAACTGGAATTCTAAGGGTACCTCTGCAAAGGGAGTTATGCCTTCTCCATGTGTACAAACACACACGCGCACACACACGCACTCCCCACATTGAAGAACTGCTTCTCCAATCATCCTTGATTAGTATCAACTAGGTCATATGTTACATAATTGAGAAACTTGTTGGAAAAAAGAAAAGTTGTATACATGCCAACCTTATAGCTACAAATCAACATTGACATGAGTAGCTGTGAGTCCTGGAGGGGAGTTATGATGGAATTTACCAACTTGGTGCAAGTGTATTTAAGGTCAACAAATGTTTTTCTTTAATTCTGAAGAGAATTATCTGGAGCACATCCCCAGATTCAGCTCGCCTAGACTGTATGCCTGTAACTGACTTATCAAAGGATCTTAAAATATTAGTGCTATAAGGAACTTTGCAAACATCTTGCTTTCCCCAGAGCCCAGTCAACAGAATAAGAAAGTTAAGGCTGGGAAAATTAAATAGCTTGCTAAGGTCATGACAGTCATGACATGAATTAACATTGACTTAGTGTAGGGGAAAATTTTAATTTGAAAATAAGTGCTACTTTGGCACTAATAAAAAACATAAAAGTCATTATTTATAGTACCTTGAAAAAGAGAGGACCAAAAAAAACCCTGGTTATTCAGGCTTGAAACGTCTTATTTATTTGTGCCACAAAATCTCAATTGGAATTCCCTGACATTAGAGTGTTTTGGTTAATTAAGTGTTCTGGTTGACCAAGTACTTGACCAAAAACACCTTTTACTTCAACCCTGCATGCTGAAAAGATTTTCTTCCAGGGGCCAGGACACTTTCTGGCCTTCAAAAGAATATGTTTTATCCAAACAAATCATTTCCTTATGTCTGAAGCTGGAAAATTTATGTTTTTTGTGCCCTGCCATGCCTTTTTAATATTTTTGCTCCTTTTGCATCTGTCTTCTCATCCCAGGAACTCAATGCAGATAATCCTCTGGGATCCCTTACCCAGATGTAATTTTGCCACATGAGTACATGCTCCATCAGTGGTCCCCAAATTGAGCTGCTGCACATTTGGGGCAATTGGGAGCTTATTAAAAACCAAGTATCTAGGCGTAGGAATCCATGTGTGAGTTACGTGGCCCACGTGTTCTCGTGCAGTCAAGACTTGTATTCAGCATCTAGAAAACACCTTTAGATTAATCCCTTCCTTTAATCAATACACAGAATAAGCAATATTATTTTTCATTCAGTGGCTTTTTAATTTGGCTTTATTTTTTCATTTTCAAGGTATCAGTTGGAGAGAAATTCAATAAAACGAATCAAAGGCAAGCTTCTGATAGTAGTTCTTTAATATTTACTCATTCTAGGATAATTTGAAACTTAGCAGCTAATCTGTGAAAGATAAACTTTTAGTTCTAAGAAATAAATCTCTTAAATAGAATTCTAGGTACCAGAAGTTACCTAATTTTATGGCAGCCAAAAGAGATGATATTAGAAAGAAGGAAGAATGATAACCTACGGCCTATATTTCAGCTCTGGTTTTGTTAGTCCTTGGGGTGATCATTCTAAATGGTAGCTAATGTTAAACAACAGTTTTATGTGCTTATTAACTTCCAATCCTTATCATAGAAGGGATTTAAGTCCACTTTTAAGAATACAAAAAATATAACTTAAATACATAATTTAGAAGTAAGGAAGAAAAAAGGGCATAATTGGAGCCAAGGGTAAGATTGAAAGAAAGGCAAAAAATACCAAGTGCTATGATTCTTAAATTCATTCATTCATTCATTCATTCATTCATTCATTCATTCATCATTCACAAATAGTAAGTATCCACTGTTGGTCTTATACTAGCTGGATGCCTATACAATGACAGAGTTCTACTGTCTGTTTACTTCAGATGTCTATCAGATTAATTGGTGTCTGTGACTTACTGTTAATTTAATATTTTGAATATTACTTCCTACTGCTGGGAGTTGAATGGAGTGGAAGCAAACATGGACCTTCTCCTTTACAGGCTTCTAATCTTTCACAGACAGACATGTGTGCAAGCAACTACAATAGAGTATGACACAATCAAATATAATAGATTAAAGAAACAAAATAATAAAACAATAGAAGAAAACAAACAAACCCAGTATGTTATAGAGATAGGCAGAGACCACATGATGAAAAACTTCATTATGTTCCCAAGGAAGTTTGGACTTTGACCCTTACTGAGTTTTAAGCAGGAGAATAAAATAAATCATTGCATGTTAGAATGCAGGGGCTAAAGCAGGGGACATCTCCTGATGTCCCTACCTGGTCAAATGCCACCCTCCAACACCTTGCTCAGAACTCTTGTACACTGAGGCCGTTCTGAAAAGGAATGGTTAATGCTGTGGGGGTCTGGAGTTAGAATGCCTGGGTTCAATCCCTGATTGTAACGAGTCAAGAAATTTAAACTTCTCAGTGCTTCAAGAGATGGAGCCTTTCCCTTTAGGTAGAAAGATTAAGTGATGTTAGCACCTCTTATGTGTCTAAAGCAACAGAAATCAGCTGAGCTCTGTGCAGCCTGCCATAAAGTATTTCAGGCCACTAAAGTAGAAGGAAGTGCTGCTGACGTCCGCCAGTACATTGACCTTCTCTGACCTGAAGTTTTATGCAACTTCTGCAAAAGAAAAGGAAAATCGAGGGCTGAGAACCTACTTTCTATGTGGTTGTGAGGAGTAAAAGATAATACAAATAAGTAATGCAAGTAAAATGCTCAGAACCTTATCTGGCTCATATTAACACTCTGGATGCTTTACATACAGTCTTTCCTGTCTTATGACAACCCTTTAAGGAACAAGTCATTATCACTATTTTACCAAATTCATAATCTTTCGTCACATCTTTCACAGTGCCAGACACAAAACTGAGTTTTAGATTTAGATAAGATTTTTTGACCATTTCTCCTTAGGCGTCCCTGTTCTGATTGCGTTTGATAACCAACAGTAATTTTTACTTTGGATTTTCCTTTTTTTTCTCTCTTGGTCAGCATGATTTTGAAAACTAAAGTGTGGTTTGTGTTAACTTCCTAGACTGAGTCTCAATATGTCATCTCCTAAGAGATGGAGTCTTTCCCTGTAGGTAGAAAAATTAAGTGATGTTAGCACCTTCTATGTGTCTAAAGCAACAGAAATCAGATGAGCTCTGTGCAGCCTGCCATAAAGTATTTCAGGCCACTAAAGTAGAAGGAAGTGCTGCTGACATCCACTAGGACATTGACCTTCTCCGACCTGATGTTTTATGCAACTTCTGCAAAAGAGAAGGAAAATCAGGACCTGGTTGAGCTAAGACCTGCCAAACTCAAAGTGACATGGAAGTAAATATTTCAGTGGACAAAACATGGAGATTGTTTGCCTATGAAACTTGGAAAATATCTATAGGAATGGGACTAGTGAAGTTTCCATATTTTCCTGTCCTTGCCTGAGTTGAAAGCAGAGCTGTATAAAGTCATGAGAACTACACAACATACAGAGTTTTTGCCTCATGAATTGTTCATAGAATGTTCAAGGTCCCATTGTGGATTTTGTACATTTGGTCTTAAATACTCAAAAAACTGGATCATACATTTTCTGAATCCAATGCACATGTTATAGTGCTTTAGAAGTAAATTAAAAAATAAATGTTTAATTCAGATATTTAAACTTTATCAATTTAAAATTATGTATTTTAAAACATATACCCTGGTCTAGAGATTGATAATGTTATAGATATCTAAAAATGCAAAAATAAAACATTGTATATAATGTATTTATCATTTTTAATGGTCCAATAATGAAATGCAATTCAAGACTTGAAATAATACCTTCTCTATTATGTCTTATTATTATTTTAATTATCTGTCAAATCTTTGTTAGATTAAATTTAAATAAAATCTTGAGGATAGTTGCCTGGTTAGTCACTGGGTGATAAATTTTGCAACCAAATTGCACTACTGACCATAGTACAGTAGTAATTCAGTTGTAACCTTTAAAATGCATTGACTTAATTAGAAAAGTAACTTGTTAAATTTTTAGAGGTTTAAAATAAAGGCAACGCTAGTCATACAAATTGGTTAAAATGTTATAGTGTCTTGAAGAATCTGAAAGCTTGAACTATGTATTGACAGTCAACTTTGAAATAATAAAGATATTTGTTAAAAAATAAGAAGATGCTGACATTTGCCACAGCATGAATGAATCTGGAAGACATTTATGCTAAGTGAAATAAGCCATATGCAGAACGAAAAATACTGCATGATCTCACTTATATATGTGGAATCTAAAATATATTTTAAAAAGTTGAACATAGAGAGATAGAGAATAAAACAGGGGTTAAGGGGTATGGGGGAGGAAAAATGGGGGAATTAAGTCAAAGCATATAAAGTACCATATATGTAAGATGGATTAATCTAGAGATATAATGTACAGCATGAGGGCTGTGCTTCATAATATTTTAGTGTACTCAGGATTTTTGCCAAAAAAGATTTTAGATACTCTTGTCACACACACAAAAAAAATGGGTAACTATGTGAGATGATAGACATGTTCATTTGCTTTCAGTAGCCTTTGTAGATAGTGAGCTTTTCACTATCTACATGTATATCAAAACATCATGTCATACACCCTAAATATATACATAATTCTGTGAAAAACCAAAACCTTCAAAAGCTGGGACACTACGTTTCCAAGAGATTTAAAGTTAGGAGGAGAGATTAGGTTTCAAATTTGATACAGATTCATTGTAGGAAAAAAATATGTTCTGATTGTCCTATATTTACCTTTTTCATCTCCTGGTGAAGATGAGGAGTATGAATTGACAAATTATTTCATCCAGAAGTCTTTGCAATAAGTACTGGTTACCTTCACAGTGAGGGCTTCCTGCACCAATTCCAGATTCACTACTTTGCTAAGAACCAACTCTTCAATAAAATAACATTTATTTTCCAAGTAAGAAATATATCTCCCCACAAAACCAAACAAAAAAAGTTTAGAATATTTTTGATGGAAAAGTTTAATGAAGCTTATTATAAATTTAGAGCTAGAGAGGAATAAGAAATTTGGATACAGAAATTCTTAGTATTCAATTCTATTTTTCTCGTATTATTTCTTGTCCTAAATGTTAAGACATAGTGCTAAAGATGATGTTTTTTAAATGACTAAACTTTTAAATGTAGCTTCAGATAGAAATCAGCTGGACTACAAATCAATAGTGTTTTTTTACATAATATTTTAATTTGTATCCTAGCTTTTCTTTGTTAACAAATGTAGGTTTTCTTGGATAATTGATCAGTAGTAATTTAGCTAGATAAAAATAAAAGCCCAATATAACATAGTTCTTCTTTCTACAATTAAAGTTATTATACTAGAAGAACCTAATTGTTGATCTTCACATTGGAAATTTTTTAAAACCATAGAAATATAGTATCCAAGTTACAAAATTTTAGAAAGGGTTTGTTTGAAATTGATGTGAACATTTTCCAAGTTCCGATTCATTGTAATTTTGTCTAATTATAATCAAGACTCAATGACTTTATTTCACTTGGAGAATTGTCTGTAAAGATGTGAAAATCCCCAGCTTTGCTCATTTCAGTATTGAGGTGAATTAAGATGCTTGTATTCAAACAATTCTACAATCCATAATCATATTTGTTAGAGGAATATAGGAGCCATTTAGAACCATAATTTAATATACTTTCTGACAAAGAATCATTGACAAATTCCATTAATATTATGAACTAACCTTTCCTAAAAAATGTCAAAAATACCTCTCTAAAATATACCCTCCCAAGCCCATAGATTTGTGCTGAATAACAAGAAGTTATCAGGACTTGCGTAGTGGTCAGTTCGGTTTCTTTCTCCTTCCTCACATCATTGTAGGGTGTTCCTAATAGGACCTTATGATATATCTAATAAGAGCCAATCAGACAACTTTTATTTGGTGACCCTGTGAGCATACTGTGTAATAAACGAGAGATTCCTTTTGTTCCACCAGAAAACATGGCTGAAACTGATGACCTACAGCTAAGTTGAAAACACATAAAACATATATGAACCTGTTGGGCCTACACTCTATAAAATGATAATATTGTATTATAATTTTTCTATCATCTTTCTTAAAGCCTTATGATTTAATGACTTAGAGTCAGTCTTGATATGGCTACATAATAATGGCTACATAATATTAATAATATTTTATGCATATTACATAATAGTAAGTTCAATAATCAACTAAAAATAAACCCATTGGCTCACATTTTGCCTGGATAAAATAAAGTGTCAAAAATTCCTAGGTAAGGACAGTGTGGTCCTGGCTAGTCAGGACCTGGTCAGGACTTGGCAGTGTCTAGACAGACCCCTGAATCTGATAGAAGTTGGAAGATGGACAAAGCAGCAGCTAAGTGGAGGGAACTATAGAGACAAGTGTCCACAAAGCAGATCTAGGAGAGAGATTGTCGTGAGAATGTTTGAGTTTCATAATATGAAGCCAGTCATGATTGGAACACGAGATGAGAGCAAGTCTACATGAGCAGGCACTGACTAGTGTCAGAGAGACCACCCCGCAGTTATCAGGGAGCTGCCGCAGAGCTGTGTAAGTCAGGGCCAGGCACAGGAGGAAGAATCAGACAGTGACTGAAGCTGGGACTTGAAAGCAGGGATCTGGGCGTGGAGACTTGAGGGTTGGCAGGATCAGGGCTGAATCCACAAAAAAAAATATATATATTTAAGGTTGCATGTGAAAACTACTGAATATACTCTCATGATTATCTCTAGCCCTTAATAACCAGTCACCCTGGACACGAAGGCCCAGGCTGAACAGACACGTGAGGGCTTAGTAGGATGACACCCTCCCTAATAAGGGCATGTTTAGAAGATGAGGAAGCCAAATTGACAGAGATAACTTTGAATGCCACATTTGACGAAGGAGGACTCTTTTTACAGATCCTGCCTTGCATTAAAAAAAGAAAATTAAAAAAATAAAATAAAAGTATGAATCTTTCCAAATTTGCAGCTTCAAGGAAGAAATATTCCACTAACCTGTTCTATTTTTTCTCCCTGTTACAAGACCAGTAAAGCCAATTTAGAGTGAAGCCATGATATCTACAAAGTTTGTCTTCTGTCCTAGGGTCTTGTTTATGCAGCATTTTCTCCTCTCTGGTGTAGCTATTTAATGTTTCCTTGTTGCTTCATTCCCCTCTAAAACAGGGTGGGAGTTCAAAGCTCTTATGCTTTTAATTAAATAACTGATTACAATCCAACTAAAGGTTAGTTTTACTATGTTATTTCAAATATCAGCTTTATTTTCATGAGGGTATAAGAAGAGGAAGTAGGTAGAGCCATGTGAGTCAGTCAAAGATAGCCCAGAGAAGGCCAGGGAGACTAAATAAGATGCCAGACATATATCAGACGTATATTCCTGGAAGCTAGAGAAAGCATAGAGAAAGCCAGGATCTATTTTCACTACTTAGTTGGAATTTGGAAGTTTGAGGTTGTTTTTTTTCTTTTTAAATCAAAGTACTAAACAACTCCAAAATGTATGGTAATGATTAAATTATCATATATCTATATAATGACAAAGCATGAAATCAAGCAAATAATCTAGTCCAGAGGGCATGATTACTCTGTTCTAAGTAGTGTAGTCTTTTTATAAGTAAATGGTAAGTTCCTGCAACATTAGACAATTACAGTTTTAAAATGAGTAATCTAATTTATTGGTCATGGCAGAGATTCAGCTCTTTGAAAAGCTTAGTCATTTTTAACCTTCTTATTGTTTATTGTTATGCATCTAACAATGGGATTTAATTTTTAGATATTTAGGCCTTTTTCCTTATGCAATGGTATCCCAAAGTCAAGTCATTTCCGATGGTATTTGGAATCCTAAATCTTAATTCCTTTCCAGAAACAGTAGAAATAAACAACCCATTTTAGGTCTTTTCCTATTTCCTTCTTAAACAGAACCTTTTCACTTTTTCAGGCCCACACTCTCTGTGAATTCTGGTTTAATCCCCACTAGCTGTCTTTCTTATTTTTTTTTATTTCAGCACATTATGGGGGGTACAAATATTAAGGTTACGTATATTGCCCATACCCCCCTCCCCCCTCAAGTAAGAGCTTCAAGCATGACCATCCCCCAAACATTGCACATCTCACTCATTATGTTTGTATATACTCATCCCCTCCTCCTCTCTCCCACCTGCCCAACACCTGATAAATGTCCTACTATATGTACACTTAGGAGTTGATCTGTTAAGACCAATTTGCTGGTGAGTACATGTGGTGCTGGTTTTTCCATTCTTGTGATACTTTACTTAGTAGAATAGGTTCCAGCTCTATCCAGGAATATACGAGAGGTGCTATATCACTCACCATTGTTTCTTAAAGCTGAGCAGTATTCCATGGTATAAATATACTACATTTTATTAATCCACTCATGTATTGATGGGCACTTGGGTTGTTTCCACAACTTTGCAATTGTGAATTGTGCTGCTATAAACATTTGAGTGCAGGTGTCTTTTTTGTTGAGTGTTATTTGATCTTTTGGGTAGATGCCCAGTAGTGGAATTGCTGGATCAAATGGTATATCTACTTGTATCACTTTAAGGTATCTCCGTATTGCTTTTCACAGAGCTTGACCTAGTTTGCAGTCCCACCAGCAGTGTAGGAGTGTTACTATCTCTCTGCATCCATGCCAGCATTTATTATTTGGGGACTTTTTGATAAAGGCCATTCTTACTAGAGATAAGTGATATCTCATTGCAGTTTGCATTTCCCTGATGATTAAAGATGTTGAGAATTTTTTCATATGTTTGTTGGCCATTATTCTGTCTTCTTTTGAAAAATTTCTGTTCATGTCCTTTGCCCACTTTTTGATAGGGTTGTTTGATTTTTCCTTGCTGATTTTCCTGAGTTCTAAATAAACAAATTTGGTAAAGTCTCAGGATACAAAATCAATACACAGAAATTAGAGGCATACATATATGCCAACAACAGTAAAAGTGAGAACCAAACCCAAGACTCAATTCCCTTCAAAATAGCAACAAAGAAAATAAAGTACCTAGGAGTATGTTTAACTAAGGAGGTAAAAGACCTCTACAGGGAGAACTATGAAACATTGAAGAAGGAAATAGCAGAGGATATAAACAGGTAGAAGAATACACCATGCTCATGGGTCGGCAGAATCAACATTGTTAAAATGTCTTTACTACCCAAAGTGATCTACAGAGTCAATGCAATCCCTATTAAAATACCATCATCATTTTTCACAGATACAGAAAAAATAATTTTACACTTCGTATGGAACCAGAGACGACCCATATAGCAAAATCAATCCTAGGCAATAAAAACAAAATAGGAGGTATCAATTTACCAGACTTCAAACTATACTACAAGGCTATAGTCATTAAAACAGCTTGGGATTGGCACAAGAACAGGGACATTGACCAGTGGAACAGAACAGAGAACCCAGATATAAAACCATCCTCATATAGCCAACTAATCTTCGACAAAAACATACACTGGGGAAAAGAATCCTTATTCAATAAATGGTGCTGGGAAAACTGGATAGCCACATGTAGAAGACTAAAACAGGACCCACACCTTTCATCTCTCACAAAAATCAACTCATGCTGGGTAACAGACTTGAACCTTAGGTGTGAAACTATTAGAATTCGAGAGGAAAACATTGGAAATACCCTTCTAGACATTGGCCTAGGCAAAGAATTTATGAAGAAGAACCCAAAGGCAATCACAGCAGCAACAAAAATAAATAAATGGGACCTGATCAAATTAAAAAGCTTCTGCACAGCCAAAGAAACTGTCAAGAGAGCAAACAGACAACCCACAGAATGGGAGAAAATTTTCACAAGCTACACATTTGATAAAGGGCTGATAACTAGAATTTATTTAGGACTCAGGAAAGTCAGCAAGGAAAAATGTCTTTCTTATTTTAAGCCTGACATAAAATGGTGGCAAAGGAAGTCTTCAGTGTTTGTTAGCTGCATTACTGTACAAGGGAAGGTGGATTAATTTGTTGCTTTAAAGTCAACACAAACACACACACACACACACACACACACACACATCCCCCACACTTCTGATTGGGTAACCTGAGGCTTTGAAGTTCTTAAACTGTAATTTCAAAATAAGCATTTCTCTACTCTTTGGACAATTTGAAAATAAATTGGCAACCTGAAACTTCCAAATGTCCCCTCTGAGTCCATATCTACATAAAAATATTTACCAAACCACTGAGTCCATATCTCTATGAGGAATCACATGTCATTTCTGATGTAAGCTCTAGGGTCTTAGCAGCAGAAACTTAGTTCCAAACTATGTGGACACCCAATCTAGGATAGTTTATTACTTCTGTCTATGGAGACAATTTAAATGATTTTATATTGTGAGATATCTATATAAATTAGAAACATTAATTTTAGATATTCCTTTTTTTCTTGTTGTTGTTATTTTTATTCCCAAATTGTCAAATATACATTAGAACTTTTGTGAAATACATAAAATTATATACATCTCTAAACTGGTTTTAGGTTAACATCTAAATTGAATGTAGAAATGTGTAAATTTCAAAATATGTTTAATGTTTGATACAACAATTTTTATATGCCAAGTTCATTTTTAATTTGTTAGTGTTTGCTTGATATTCCATTGTTAGAGGCTATTATTTTAGTGAC
Source organism: Microcebus murinus (assembly GCF_040939455.1). Taxonomy (NCBI): domain Eukaryota; kingdom Metazoa; phylum Chordata; class Mammalia; order Primates; family Cheirogaleidae; genus Microcebus; species Microcebus murinus. Next base: position 33,653,793 of record NC_134112.1, read on the forward strand.
AAATTACATTAAATAAGCAAATGGTTTATTCCTTTTTTGGTAGCAGAGATTTCCTCTATGACACATCTTTATTGATTTATAATTGATCCTCTCACAAAGACAGTTGTTAAAGGAGGCTACGAGAACTCAGAGATCCAATTTCTTTCTGAGTGTGACATGTGTATCTATTCCATATTGACCTGATTTCTTGTTCTCAAAAGTTATTTTTACCCAACTTTGGATAGAATATTGCTTTCTATCACTAGTTATACATATGTTGCTGTATTGAGAAAATACTGCAAATGCCACATTTAAACTGACAAAGTTGGCGAGCCCAGAAAGAAACAACAGTGCTAAAAGCAAATAGATGTCTGCATCCAGGTGAGAGCTTTTCTCTCAAGAGGCAAATAAAATGATAATAACGTGAAGTTGCCAGAATTTGACATGGTGGGCCAAAGCCTATCAGGAGATGGTGAAATAAATTTATTATTAATTTTTTTTAAGTCAGAAAGTAAATTTTGAATATGTGAAGAACACTTTGGTTTTGACTGCAAATGTCTGTTCTGATCACTTTCAGGTTGTTTCTGGCACTCTCTAGGTAGAAAGTTGTTCTAGCTGATCAGACTATTAGCAATTGGGTTAAACGTTTGAATTACTCATCTCTGGTAAACTGCTTGGGTTAATCCAGTTTGTCACATGTATTCTGCTTGTGATTTATGGAGAAAGTTTTTTTGTAAGAACTTGGTAGCTTTCAAGAAGCAGTATGTCATTTCTTGAAAAGGTTATACTTCATGGCCACTAGCACAAGCTTCCTGTATAATGTGTTATTGGCATTTCACCACACTGGACTGGGCTGCATCTATTTTTTTCACCAGCAAAAGAATATACCTCATTTTCTCCAGGAAGCCTCCTTTTCTGAGCTTCTCAAAGTCTACGATCATTCCCTCCTACAGAATATACACATAGGACATGAGTTTTGCATAGCATAAGGCAACTAAACATTGTAAATATGGTCCCTACTCCCTTTAGTATTATGTATCCTGAAACAGAAAAGTAAACATATAATTTCATAAATACAGAAAGGTAATACTGCCAGAATACTGCCTAAAGAATACACATTAAAAAGTAATGTACACACAACACTCTATGTGATTTTTATATTCGAGATTTTTTTTTTGTTTGAAATTTGTTTCTCAATGAAAGGTAGTCCAATTAAAAAGGAATGACCAAACTCAAACTTAGGAAAATCTTATGGAAATTCCTTTGTTCATGTTCTACTTTCAAAGGATGCTATGCATTTCAGCCCCCACTACCCCCAATCTGGACCAGGGGGACTTTAGGGGGTGAAGTAAATACCCTATTTAAGTTAGTTCCATTTCAGTTAATTAAAGGTCCAGGTGGCTACTCTGTCTACTTAATCATTATACATAGATGTTTTATCCTTGCTTTCATTTCCTAATTTTTTTCACCTACAAATTCATTCATTCATTTACTCATTCATGCACATCCTCTCATGAATGATAAAAAAAAAATTAGAGTGGTACAGATTATGAAAACATCAAAGCTGGATGGAAAAGATAAGAATACACAAAAAATTAAAGATAAAATAATAAATAAGAAAAGCCAAACAAATGGTGTGGACAAAAACCACCTTGAGAAGGGAGAAAAAAGAAGATCCATTCAAAAAGTAAATGAGTGACTCAGGAGCTCAGAGAACCAAGTTTGGATCATCACACTGAAAGAGGTGAGCAGACAGAAAAAGTAAAACCCTGAGGGAGAGACCATCCGAGGTGGTAGACCATCCATGACTACAGTGGCGTACCTATCACAGGTGAGACACATGTATTATTTTTCATTGATTTTTATAGTAATAGAGCATATAATTCTATTTTGGCACTGTGTCAGACACTGGGGATATAAAGCTGAAGAGATATGATCTATGCCATCATAGACTGACTGTCTTGGAGGAATACAGATTTGCTGGGTTGGGGACAAGTCCTTAAATCAAATTTCCTAGAGAGAGTTTTATCTGTTCCTTTCATTCATCTATTCAACAAATATTTCCTAAGTGTCCATTCTATGCCTGACATTAAGATAGGAATAGTAGTGAAAAAGCAGACAGTAGCAATCTGTTACCCTCAAGGACCTTATATTCTAATGGGGGCTGAGGGAGACAGTCACCAAATAATCAAATAAATACATACTTTGCCATGTTGTATACATTCTAGAGTGAAAAATAAAGCAAGGGAAACGTGTTAGGAGAATGGAGAAGCCAATTACCTAGGAAGAGCAAGGAATGCCTCACTGACAAGATGCTTGAGCAGGCCCCTGAGGAAGGCGAGGAAAAGCCAGCTGGCTCACTGAGGGAAAGGCATCTCAGGCAGAAGGAAAAAGAGCAACAAGTGCAGAGGTAGGAGAGGGTTTGTTCAGGAACAGCAAAGAGGTGAGTCTAGTCAGAGAAGAGTTAGCAAGAAGGGAAGTGGTAGGGGAGGAGTCAGAGAGACAGGGTGAGTTGGGGCTCAAGTCACCAAATCCGGTTAGGCAGCATAGCATGGTGGAGCTGGACAGCTTAGTATAAAATGCTGACTCTACTGCTAACCAGCTGGGCACTTTGGAAAAGCCACTTCAGTTCTTTGAACCTCTGTTTCCTTCCCTGCATAAATCAGGGCAATAATAAGCACTTCCCTATGGTTCTTATGAGAATAAAATGAAATAATACATTTTCCTCTAAAACACTCAGAATCATTCCCACACAGAGTAAGTACTAAATAAATAAATATTAGGAATAGTTACTATTTGCAATAACTGATTGGTGATGAATTTCTTCCATTGCCTCCATTTATATGTCTCTGCCATCCCTCAGACTGGATCATGTAAAATAGTTTTCTCCCCAGTTCAGTTTATTTTGCACCAAGCCATCAGATTTCTTTTGCTTAAGCACAGCTATCATCATCATGTCATTTATAGCTTTCTTATAAGTTGGTCCAAACATACAGTTCCAAAAGTTTCTCTCACAAACTTTGCAGCTGGGACCATCTGTTCCAGTCCTGCTGGTCTGTCTGCTCACATGCCCTCGAAATGTCTCTGAATTGGGCAAATCATCAGATCCTGAGTTTTAATCATCATGCACTTGAACTTGGCCTCTACCACACCTGATTAGATCCTACCAACATTTCTAGATCTGCTCTTTCCTAAAGAGAGACCTTCAAAATCTACACATTCTTTCTTTTCCTTTCAAACCAGTCCCCTACTGTTGGATATTCATGGTGTTTCTATGTTATGTTGTTATCATAATTAATTCTGTCATCAAAAATGCTAATTTAGAACACATCGTAGTGATTAAGTGAAAATTGCTCAGATTGAAAGGAGACTTTTTATGGATTGGAATATCAGCAGTCCCAGTCAGTAAAATGTTTATGGGTGATTTATATTAGATGCAACATAAAAACAAATAATAAACTAACAGGGATCAATAAGTTATCAGAGTTTATCCCAGGAAGATGTCATAGTGTGACATAAAACATTTTTTCTTTAATAAGCAGCAGCACATATGTAACAACACCCCCACAGCTTTTTTGTTGTGTCATTTTGGTAGTACTTCAATGTGTTTGCAACAATATTTTCATTTTGGCATCTCTGGAATATTTAAAAGCAAAATTCCTTTCAGAGAAATCCAGAAAATTAAAATAAAATTTCTAACAGATACGTTGAATTTTTGCCTCACCAAATATAGTTCTCAGAGTTTTGGAATCTTGTGCTATTTATGGTAAATATAATACATATGTGTATATTCTTAAATGAATAATTTTCAAAATATTCTTATTTCTAATTTGAAAATTGTTCTTGAAGCATACGTATGTGTTCACTTAATGTTAACTTGATTACAGGCTGCCAGGGAAGGACTTGACTGGCCAGTGTAAGTGTGATGTCCCCTCTGGGAATCCCAGGAAGCACAGTCAGGGAAAAACCCCCAACTCCCACTGTACTCATGTGGTTGAGAGAGGTAAAAGGAATTCTCAAAAAAAGGATACTTCTAGAAGAAAAGAAGGGTGCTAGGCAGACAATATGTGACAAGCTGAATACATGTCTACCAAAACACACTGCTACTATCATTTATCTATCAGACCATGTGGGATGTGAGCATTCTTAACACCATGACCTCTCACACAGAGAGGGGTGCCCACATGATTAATTTTTGTCCAAATTGGCCTATTGGGTGATCTTTTCCTTAGTAACATATAATGAAAGACAAAATGAAAATAGCATTTAATCTAAAATGAACTTCTGAAATAATATATGTATATTATCTAACTGTAAAAAGCAATTCATAGACATAGAGAAATTTTGACAGTATAAAATAATAAATATAATAAAAATAAATCATTTTCTCATTCCATTTTCTCAGTTTCCTTTCCCAGAAGAAATGGCTTAGTAGTTTCCTATACACCATTGAAGAAATATTTCATGGATATATTACATATAAGAGCATATAAATGACTTCACATGTATATATGTTTACATATGTGTGTGTGTGTCTGTGTGTATAAATGTATATATGAAAATGGGAGCATAGCATTTATGCCATTATATAATTTTACTGGTAGGTGGTCTTTCATTGTTTGAATAAATCATAATTAATTTTACCAGCCCCATATTGGTTAAACAACTAGTTTGTTTTTCCTGTTACTACAGTGTTGTAATAAATATTTTTATCTCCATATCTTTGCAAATATATTTATATGATAAAGTCCTAGTAGAATTGCTGATTCAAAGCTATTTTACATAACTTTAGTAATACAGTGTCCCCCTAAAAGCATGTTATCTTGGTTTTTTCCTACCGACCGAGTACCTGTATAATAACACTAGTTTCCACACAGTGTATTATCAATTTTTCTTTACCCTGGCAACCAGTGAGATATATTTTATAATTGTATGGCTCTATTTATTCACCTTTATAATCACCATGATTAATGATATAATCTGAGAAGCACAATAACTACTTCCACAACACAAAGACTCTTCTCTTATGAATGTTAACTTTTTCTTACATCTATAAAATGGAACATTTGCCTCAGTCACCTGAATCTTATCCTCCTTTGTGGAACAAAGCACAAACATGGCACAGTCCTTATACTATGACAGATAACCACCCAATACCCCAATCAAAACAGAAAAATGCTCCTCAAATGGCCCCTTTGCCTTTTAGAATTAATCAGTGCTCCTAGCTGAGTTACAAAATTCAAAGTGGCAGGTCTATACTGTGATCATGTTAAAGAACCTTATTATAGTAAGCTTTGTTTTTTAGATGTGACTTGGGAAAAAATTAAATTTCCTGATTTCAAATGGAAAACTCTGCTATTACATACTTTGTAATTTCAAAGAGCATCTGTCACCACACAAAGACAAATATATTTCTCAAAAAAACACATCTGGTACTTTTTTAAACAAGCCTCAGGCCAGCTCTGCGCAATGAAGGAAAAATGTGCTATAGATAGAGCGTTATTTCATGTTGCTTTTCATTTAATCGGCGAGTGTGAAATGTTTGCGTCTCAAAAAGTCAGGTCTCTACAAGGACTTAGAGAAGCTTACAGGGACTTTTTTTTCTTTTAATAAATATTTTCCTACATAATAATAAATAAGGATGAAATAAATTTAGGTCATGTTAATCCTTGGAAGAATAAACTATTTGTTGGGATAACATTTGTTAGGAGTGGGGGTTTTAATGCTCAGTGACTTTTACTTTCCCTCTGCAATAGTTTGTGTTAAATGACTAAATCTATTTTCCATGAGAAAGTTGCTAATCTGACAACTACCGATACTGACTCAGATTAGGGCTCTAATAGTGTTTGTTATCTAATGTACATTTAAAAAATTAAAGAACAGATGGGGAAAATTCAGAGAAATATGATAAATTGGAGAAATATCTATTGCAATTCAAGGCACAGGCTAGGAGCCAGATTCCTTTTTTTTTTTTTTTTTCCTTTCTTCTAAAGCTGTGCAAGTCTTCAGCAGAGTAGAAAATCTTAAAGCACTCAACGTAGTTCTAGCTCACTGAGTATTGATGGATGGAATGTAGCACACTGGCGGGCATCAGAGATAAGAGCCATCACTAATAAATGGTGAAATGTGACCTCATTCTAAAATTGAAAATTGGGACGATGCTGCCATTTTGTCAGATATTTAAGGTCAGTGAATCTCAGGGAAAAGTGGCTCAAAGAGACTCAAAAAGGCTGATGGAGACGGCAGGCAGTGCTTGGTCTTCCAGTGCCACATTCAAATGACTAAGTGCAAAGTTCAAACTGGTATGTTTCGTTTCATTTGTACAAGGTTGTAAAGACATTGTGAGACTATGATCCTGTATATGAAATTATTTTACATGATTTCTTTACCATGTGATATGTCTCAACAGAAAGTAACCTATGCATTGAATAACTTCACAGAATTAAGGAGTCATTGAAAACACTCGAGTTCTCAATGGAAGGTGGGAAAGACAGCTTCTCGGGTCCTTAGAAGAGTTATCCTAGTTTCTTGGTGTGCAGATGAGAGATTACACTCTAACTATTAAAAAAAAAAAGAAGTCTCTTTAGGAGCCTCTGAATGCTCCCAATCACCCCACCCCTATCCCAATTAAGATGTTCTGTAGCCTGTTCTTTTTGCATTGCTGTTATGCATTTGCTGATCCAGTGGCTTATGTGTTATGACATACAAATGCTGCTTTTGTAATCTAAAGCCTTTCCTATTCATTATACAGCCCATACCTTCTTTTGTTCAAACTATTTAATTTTGGGAACCCAGAATTTACCTGTCCATCCAATTCCCCACTTCTTACACAGGAAGACACTACCTATATGTGCCACTGGGTGAGCAGAAGTGCTGAGTTGGGGAAGCAAGAGGAGCATCCAGCCCCAGCAATTCTCTGCTTGAATCTGGTGTGGGCCAGACCTGACCTATTTCCTTTAGGAGGTTGTCTTTGTGGAATAAGGCAGTGATTAGAAAAAATTCTCTGTTGCTTTCTCCAGTTTCAGGGGCCAGGAAGAGAGCACTAAGATAACCACCTTGTCTACCCCTGAGAGATCCACCCTATCATTCCCCCAGCAGGCCCTGGTTTACCTTCAGATTTGGGGCTAAATAGCTCTTCTTGCTGACTTTCCTCATAGCATTACTCTCCCCTTCAAATTTCTATGACTTCTGTTCATGTCTCTGCATCCATTCCTACAATGCACACACTGTTCCTGTTCCAACTGCAGATGGAAACATGAACCCCTTCAGTTTTTCCAGAAGACACCAAGTTTTCAAATAGGAGATATCCTATTTTCTTTCTCTAATTCTTTCATGTATAACTGCATTTATTTTCTTTTTTCCTTTCTGATATTGCTTAAGTGTCCTAGGACAGCAGTCTCCAACCTTTTTGGGACCAGGGACTGGTTTCATGGGAGACAATTTTTCCATGGATGGGGCCGGGCGGTAGGCTAGGGAAGGTGAAGCTGAGGCAGTGGTGCTTGTGATGGGGAGCGGCTGTAAATACAGATGAAGCTTCGCTGGCTCACCGCCGCTCACCTCCTGCTGTGTGTCCCCCACCCATCCCAGTTCCTAAGTTTCATGGAAGAAAGAAGTTTTCCACGGATGGGTTTGCAGAGTGGCAGAGCTTTGCAGCCTGGTCCCTAACAAGTACAGGACCTGTACCAGTCCATGGCTCAGGGGTTGGGGACCGCAATCCCAGGATGTGCCCTAAAAGTGTTTTCACTTATTTTTTTTCTCCTTGGTGTTTCTTCATCAATTTTATAGCACAGCATACCTTTAGGAAACTTTATATGAAGTCTACTAAGATCTGATTTTTCCACTGCTTCAGGCACAAGCATATGTCTGTTTTGCATTCAATGCTACATTACACTTTAGATCTTCAGAACACAAGCTAGAAAATAACCTTAATCTAAAAAGCAATCCAAATACTTCTGACCTCAATTGCTAAATAAAATTCCCTCTCCCAGCTCAGAGCCAGCTAACTTATTAAGGAATCACAGAGCCACTCTGCAATGTACTCTGATGACAATTCAGCAGTAAATTTAGGGATACAGATGCAACTTCTGGCTCAAATTATAAGATATTTGTATTGCCATACAGCCTTTTCCCACATGTAACTGTATAAAACTTAGTTCCTTTGAAGGGCTTATGAAAAAAAAAAAACTTGTGCTTAAAAATGACAATATCCTTTATGATATCCAGGATTGGACCAAGATATGAGGGGAAAGCTGGCAGCTACCTACATGCTGTGAGCTGACAAGTGCTAAAACACCCACCTGACCAAAATAGCCTCCCTTGGGACTTACATGCAGGGCTTGAAACACTTAGTTTTCTGTCTAAAGAGTCAGCTGAGGCCCAGGCTAAGCCCTGGTATTCGCTGCAATTCAGTTATATAAAACAAACACTTGTAAAGCAATTACTACTTGTCAAGCACTGTGCTAAGGGGATATAAGAAAATGGCACATGCTGAATAAGAAAACAGCAGAAGCCTCAGGAGCTAACAGACCAGCCAGAGAAAAACATCAGGATGAAGGTCTCACAACGCAGGTGATGTTTCAATGGACCGTGAAGGATGAATAGAATTTCTTCGGGAAAGGAGGAAGGACGAGCACTTAGGGAAGAAAATAGAGCATGAAAAAAACCGAGGGACATGACAGATATGACACGTTCTTGAAAAAAAATTTAAAACTCCCTTTCCATGGAAAAAAAAAAAACCTGGAAAAATTGGACCTTAAGTTAGATGCATGTGGAAGTCAAGCTAAAAATGTAGCTGGAAAGATCAGCTCTGACCAGCACACGAAGGAGCTTATGTACCATGTCAAAGAGTTTGGCCTTTTTCCTATAGGTAATGGCAGATGACTGAGAGGTAGGAAGCAGAGAAGTGACAGCCCAACGCCTGGATTTGAGAAAGTTCCCTCGGAGCATGGAAAATGAAGAAGCAGAGGGAGATTAGTGTGCAGAGACAGGAGGAAAGTGTGTAGAGAGGAGGACATTTAATGGCTGACTCTGCCCTTAATGGAGGGGTATGCTAAGTTTTCAGGGGATAAAGTAAAGGAATTAGAGTTGAGAATATGGGACCTAGACTGCTGAGTTTTGAAATGAGGAAAAGGCAGCTCAAGAGAGATTATAAGCAAGGGGTGAAGCTTGAGAGATGCCATGGGAAACTATAAGCATTGCATAAGTTGACTGGAAGACAACTTGAGCAGGAAAAGGGACACTGAGATGTCAGTAGAGTTTAAATTTTACTACTTAGATTTCCTAAGCTTAGAGAAAGCAGATTTTACCATTACATTAGGACTAAGTGCTAGTTCTGAGTTAAGGAAGAAGAAGAGGCAACATGTATACCAGCGAAGTAGAAACTTTATAAGTATTATTTTACAACAGAAGTCCTGTGAATATGTCCACATCTTGCTATAGTAATGGAGCTTGGATCAATTAATCTTCATGCTGAGAATAACTATGGAAACTGGATACACCACAAGCAGCAGCTCTTTGAAGTTTTCAGAGAGAATAATTATGACAGCTGGAACTTGAAGGGCAAGATCCAGCAGTTAAGGAAATCACAGAGAGCCTGAAACTTTGTGCCACTGTTTCCCTCAAAGCACGATTCTTAAATTGCATGGGCCAAGGAACCAAAAAAAAAGAAAGAAAGTAGTATCATGGGCTGTCAAGACAAAAATGGAGCTTAGGTCCCACCAAAAAGTCAGTTGAGACCTGGGAGGATAGACATTCCAGGAGTGAGAATAAATCAAAATAGAGCCTTATAAAACTAGGATGCAGCCTCAATCAATTTAACTCCTTGTCAGATTAAATAGATCTCCTCTTCTACCCACTAGAGGAAAAGAATATCTGCTCAGAGAAAATCATATCATCAACAGTCTCTAGTGCTACACAGTCCAGTGTGACAGCTACTGGCCACATGTGACTATTTAGTCTGAGTTATAATTGGTGAAAGTGGAATTAAACTAACAATTCAATTTGTCAAGCTACCTCATTTCAAGCGCTCATCAGTCACAAGTGGCAGGTCACCACCATACTGGAAAGCACAGATATAGAATTTTACATCATTGCAGAAACTTCTGTTGGATAGTCTGCTCTAAAGCTTGTAGGAGAAACAAAAATTCTCTCAGAGGGAAGATGGAAATGGAAACAAATGGAAAGGTTCTTAAAGGTGCTATTGTTTCCAGTTTTTAAATTAATATTTTTATAGATTTATTGAGGTAAGACTTACACACAATAAATGGTAATATTTTGAAATGTACCTGGGATTTTATTTAGATACACTGAGGCCAACAGATCAGGTAAGGACTGCTATTGCAAAGATAGTTTGTTCCAGTTCTTGAGTGGAAGGGGCATGGCATTCTGGGCCACATGGGGGAAGCCCATGGGTCAGAGAGGAGGCAGAAGGAATGACGGGAAAGCATGGACAGCAGTCTTTATTGTGGTTTCTGTACAATAGGCAAGGCAAGGCAAGGAGACTGAAGAGTGGCTAGCTTGAATAATTTCAGTGGGTTCTGGGGCATAGAGGCTGTCCTTATTTACCTAATACCTGGCCCTGGGGTGATTAAGACAGTAGAATATTGCATCCTGGAGTGTAAGACCCAGATAGAAGAGGTAGTTTAGGGTATGGGCTCTGAATTGGTTAAATTGCATATGCGAGTATGCTTTCAGGCAAGTCTTTAGCCATCTCTAAGACTTGGCTACCCTTGGGAGAGGTAGTCTCTCCCGGTCAGCAATGGCCCAATGCCAGGGCATCAAGAATATAGAACGTAAGAAAATATGCTAAATATAGGTGCATAAAGGATACAATTTTAAGTTTTTAAGTTTTACATATTTTAAGTTTTTTTTTTAATTTTAAGTTTTTACATATGGATACACCTTTAAAACCATCACCACAATCACATTACTGAATATAACCAACACTTTTAAAAGTTTCTTAACACCCTTTTGTGATTCTTCTCTTCCTTGCCCACTGTCCTCCCTTGACCCATGAAACTACTGATCTGTTTTCTGTTACTATAAGTTAGTTTACATTTTCTAGCATTTTATGTAAATGGAATCATAATATAAGTATTTTTTATCTATCTTCTCTTAGCATAGTTACTTTGAAATTTGTTCATGTTATTGCATGTGATGATGTTCACTTTTTTATTGCTGAGTAATAGTCCCCAATATGATATAGCACAATTTATTTATCCAACCATTAACACATATGAGTCATTTCTAATTTTTGGCTATACAAATAAACCTTAAATAAATAGGTAATAAAGTTCTTACCTATTAATAATTACTTTAAATGTAAATGGATTAAATTCCCAACTCAAGAACTTAGTGTGGCTGAATAGCCAAGAATAAAGTAAGATTCAACTGTATGCTGGCTATAAAAGAATCATGTTAGATTTCAGAACAAACATAGTCTGGATGTGAAGAGTTGGAAAAAAAAATATTCTATGCAAATGGTACCGAAAAGAGAGCTGGTGTGGCTATACTTAGACAAAAATAGATTTTAAGTCAAAACAGTTACAAGAGATAAGTCATTATATAATGATAAAATAGCAAATTCAACTAGAAGATATTAAATTTTTAAATCTATATTTAAAATTTGTTCAACATTAGAGAACCTACATACATAAAGCAAAGGTTAACAGATCTGAAGGTAGCAAAGGACAGAAATACAGTAATAGCAAAAGACATCAATATTCCATTTTAAATAATGGATAGATGATTCAGACAGAAAATCAGTAAGGAAACAGTAGACCTGAACAATACCAGTGATCAAATGGATCTAAAGATACATACAGAATTTTCCACCGAAAGACAGCAGACTACACATTCTTCCCAACCACATGAGGAACATTCTCCAGGATAGATCACATGCTATGTCACAAAACAACTCTTAACAAATTTAAGAAGATTGAAATTATATCAAGTATCATTTCTGATCACAGTGGAATGAAAGCAATGTAAAAAAGAAAAAGGAAATTTCACAAATATATGAAATGGAATAACACAGTGTTGAACAATCTCTAGGTCAAAGAAGAAATCAAAGGAATTTATAAAATAACTTGAGACAAACAGAAAAAAAAACCCATAATGCACCTAAACATTTGGGATGCAGCATAAGCAGAATTAGGAGGGAAATATATAGTGATAAATGGCTACATTTGAAAAAGAGAACGATCTCAAATCACTAACCTAACTTTATATCTCAAGAAAACAGAAAAAAAAAAAAAAAAACATCATCCAAAGTAAGCAAAAGGAGGGAAATAATAAAAATTAGAGCAGGAAAAAATGAAATAGAGAACAGAAAAACAATAGAAAAAAAAAGACATAACTAAAACTTGGTTTTTTGAAAAGATAAAAAAATTGCACAAACCTTTACTTAGACTAACTTAAAAAACGTGAGAGAAAATGATAAATACAAAATCAGAAATTAAAGAGGAGACTTTACAACTGATGACACAGAAGTAAAAAGGGTCAAAAGGGACTATTATAAGCAATTATTTACCAACAAATTAGACAACCTAGAAGAGAGGGGTAAATTGCTAGAAACATACAATCTAGGAAGACTGAATTAAGAAGAATAGAAAGCCTGAACTGACCAATAACAAATAGGGTATAGAATCAGTAATTGAAACCTCTTGACAAAGAAAAGCTCAGGATCAAATGGGTTAAAGGATTAATTCTATCAAACATTTATAAAAGAATTAATATCGATCCTTCTTAAAGTCTTCCAAAAAATAAAAGAAAAAGGAATATTTCCACACTTATTTCATGAGAGCAGCATCTTCTTGATATCAGAGCCAGAAAAATATACCACAAATAAAGAAAACTACAGGCCAATATTCCTAATGAATACAGATGCAAAATACTAACTGAATTCAATAGCACATTGAAAAGATCATATACCATGACCAGCTGGGACTTATTCCTGGTATGCAGGGCTGGTTCAGCATATGCAAATTAATAAATGTGATAAACAATGTTATAAAAAAAGGAAAAAAATTACCTTATTTTTTCATAGTCAAAGAAGAAATCTTTGACAAAATTCAATACATTTTCATGATAAAAATTCAACAAAATATGTATAGAAGAAACTTACCTCAACATCGTAAAGGCCATATATGAAAAGCCAACAGGGGACCTCATACTCAATAGAGAACAACTGAAAGTTTTACCTCTAAGATTAGGAACAAGCTAAGGATATCTGCTCTTGCCACTTTTATTTAATATAGTACAGAAGTCGTAACCAGAGCAGTTGGGCAAGAAAAGAAATAAAAGGCATTCAAATAGAAAAAGAAAAGTAAAATTATTTCTGTTTGCAGATGACATAATCGTATTTGCAGAAAACATCCACCAAAGAACCCATAAACTGTTAGAACAATATTAATAACTGAATTTATATTCAGTAAAGTTGCAAGATATGAAATCAATATACAAAAATTAGTTGTGTTTCTATACAGTGACAATGAATTATCCTGAACAGGAAATTAAGAAAACAATCTCATTTACAATAGCATCAAAAAGAAAAAGATATATAGGAATAAACTTAACCAAGGAGATGAGAGACTCATATACTGAAAAACATTGATGAAACAAATTAAAGAAGACAAAAAAATGGAAAGACATCCTGTGCTCATGTATTGGAAAAATTAATACTGTTAAAATCTCCATACTACCCAAAACTATTTACAGATTCAATGAAATCCCCATCAAAATCCCATGGCAGTTTTTTACAGAAATGGAAAAAACAATTCTGAAATTTATATGGATGCACAAAAGACCCTGGAGAGACAAAGCAATTTGATTGCGAACAAAGCTAGATGTATCACACATCCCCATTTCAAAATATATTATCTATCTTCACTAATCAAAACTGTGTCCTTTGACATAAAACAGACATACAGACCAACATATAGGATAAAGCCTAGAAACAAACCCACACATATACAGTCAATTGATTTTTGATAAGGATGCCAGGAATATACAATGGAGAAAAGCTTGGTCTCTTCAGTTAAATGTGTTGGGAAAACTAAATATCCACACAAAAGTTAAAATTGGACCCTTATCTTACACCATATACAGAAATAAACCCAAATGGATTTAAACATAGAACCTAAAACTGTAAAATTCTTAGAAGAAAACATAGGGAAAAATCTTGACATTAGTTTTGGCAATGAGATTTCTTATATAGGACAATAGCAGCAAAAATAGACAAGTGGGATTACAACAAATTGAAAGCTTCTGCACAGAAAAGGAGGCAATCAACAAAATGAAAAGGCAACCTGTGGGCCAGGCATGATGGCTCACTCCTGTAATCTTAGCACTCTGGAAGGCTGAGGCGGGCGGGTCGTTTGAGCTCAGGAGTTCGCGACCAGCCTGAGCAAGAGTGAGACCGCCCACTCTACTAAAAATAAAGAAAATAATTGGCCAACTAAAAGTATATAGAAAAAAATTAGCCAGGCATGGTGGCACAAGCCTGCAGTCCCAGCTACTTGGGAGGCTGAGGCAGGATTGCTTGAGCCCAGGAGTTTGAGGTTGCTGTGAGCTAGGCTGACGCAACAGTCCAAGCAACAGAGTGAGACTCTGTCAAAAAAAAAAAAAAAAAAAAGGCAACTTATGGAATGGAAAAAATTGTAAAAAATATATCTGATTCCTATGATCCATGTTTTTTTTTTTCCATCAAAACACAAAATGGCAGAAAAAACCAAACAAACAAAAAACCTGGATTAATAGGGGACAAAGGACTTTCTTTCTCCAAAAAAGACAGACAAATGGCCAATAAGTATAGGAAAAGGTGGTCAATATCACTCATCGCTAGGGAAATGCAAATCAAATCCACAGATGTCACCTCACACCTCACACCTGTTAGTAGATGTCACCTCACACCTGTTAGGATGGCTATTATTTAAGAAAAACAACAACACAGCAACAACAACGAAACAAAGATAAGAAGTCTTGGAAGGAGGCAGAAAAAATGGAACAATTGCACACTATATATGAGGAATGTCAATTTGTTCCGCCACTTTGGAAAATGGTATGGAGTTTCCTCAAAAAAATTAAAAAGAGAACTCTCATATGACCCAGCAATCCCACTTCCAGGTATATATCCAAAGGAATTAAAATCAGCATCTTGAAGAGATTATCTTCACTCTCATGTTCATTGCAACATTATTTGCAATAGCTAAGACATGGAAGCAACCTAAATGCCCATGATTGAATGAATGGATAAAGAAAATGTGGTATGTATGTGTAATGGAATATTATTCAGACTTGGAAAAAAAAATAGAAAATCCTGCCATTTGGTACAATATGGATGAACATGGTGAACGTTATGCTAAGAGAGATAATCTGGACACAAAAGGACAGATACCGCATAATCCAATTTATATTTTGAATAGTCAAATATATATAAGCTGAGAGTAGAAATGTAGTTGCTAGGAGATGGGGAAGGGGGAAATGAGGAAGTGCTGGTCAAAGGGCACAAAGCGTTTATGCAAAATTAATAAATTCTTGAGATCTACTGTTCAGCATAATCCCCATAGTTTTAGAAACTGTAAGATGTACAATACTCCCTTATCTGATAAAGATACCATTCCAAGATCCCCAGTGGATGCCTGAAACCTCAAATAGCACTGAACCCTATAGACACTATGTTCTGTTTCCTAAACATACATACCTATAATAAAGCTTAATTTATAAATAAAGCACAGTAAGAGATAATAAAAATGAATAACATAATAGAACAGTTATAACAATATACTCTAATAAAAGTTATGGAATGTGTGTCTCTTTCTCTCAAAATATCTTATTATACTCACCCTTCTTTTCGAGATGATCTGAGATAAAATCGCCATGTGATGAAATGAAGTGACGTGAATAACATAGGCATTGTGATATAACTTTAGACTAATACTGACCTTCTGACGGTAGGTCAGGAGGACGATCTACTTGAGGTGATTCTAAATCATTGAGCCATGACAATGTTGATAGTTGTGTGTCAAGAGTAGGTGATGTTGATGACTAATGGGTGGGTAAGTATACAGTGTGGATAGTTGGACAAAGGTATGATTCATGTGCTAGATGGGCAGAGCAGGACAATGTGTGATTTCATCACACTACTCAGAATGGCATGTAATTAATAACTTATGAATTGTTACTGAGATTTTCTATTTAATATTTTTGAACCATGGTTGACCAAGAGTAACTGAAACCACAGAAAGTGAAAACACAGATAGGTGAAAATGAAATGACATTTTATGTTTTTAAGTAGATGTAAGACTATTGGCTATCTATTTCTCCTTCAATGAGCTTTGCTAGTTGTATCTTTCAAGGTTTTTGCCCAGTTCATTTGAATCATCAAAAGTAACAAAGTTACTAAAATAATATCTTCCATTATATTTGTAATGTGTATAGGAACTTTAGTAGTGTCATTTTCATACATAATAGTGGTAATTTGTGTGTTCTCTTTTTTCTTCATCAATCTGACTTTGTTGATTTTGTTGCCCTTTCTCAAAGAACCAGCTTTTGATTTCATTAGTTTTCTCCATTATATTTCTGTTTTCTACAGTTTATTGATTTCTACAATGATTTGTATTTCCTTTCTTCTCCCTACATGTGGGTTTGATTTGCTCTTTTTATTCTTTCTTAAAGCTGAAACTGAGATCTCTTTGTAATATGGACTTTTACTACTATAGGTTTACTTCCAAGCACTGCTTTTGCTACATCCCCCAAATTTTGATATGCTTTTTCATTTTGATTTGGTTTAAGATACTCCCTAATTTCCTTTCTTTCTTTTTTTATCTGTGAGTTATTAAGAAGTATGATTTTTAGTTTCCAAATGTGAGCGATTTTCCAGTGATTTTGGGTTATTAATTTCTAATTTAATTACATTATGGTCAGTGAACATACTTTGAATGACTTTATTTCTTTTAAATTTATTGGGACTTTGTTTTATAGCACACAACTATGTCTATCTTTGTAAATGTTCATGAGCACTAGAAAAGAACGTGTATTCTGTTGTTGGGTGGGGTTCTATAACTATCAATTAGGTAAAGTTGATTGATAATATTGTCAAGTCTTCTTTGTCCTTAATTTTTAAAAATGTATTTATTCAATAAATTATTAAAAGTTGGTATTGAAATATTCTACTGTATTTGTGGGTTTACATAGTTCTTTCAATTCTATTAGTTTTTGCTTCATGTATTTTGAGGGTCTATTATTAAGTGCATAAATGTTTAGGATCATTAAGACTACTTGGTGAATTGACCGTTTTATTATGAAACTACTTTCTTATCCCTAGTAATATACTTGGTTCTGAAAATCTACTTTGTTTGATATTAATATAGGCAATCCGGCTTTCTTTTGACTAGTATCATTTTCCCCATCCTTTTACTTTTAACTTATTTATGCCTTCATATGTAAGTATATTTTAGATAAGCAAAATATTTTCTTTTTTACCTTTTGATCTAATCTGTTAATCTCTTCCTTTTAACTGAAATGTTTAAATCATTTGCATTTAATGTAATTTTTGATAATGAGTTTAAATATATCATCTTGCTCTTTAATTCCTAATTTCCCCATATGTTCCTTGTTCTCTTTTTTTGACTCGTGTATAAATTGTATATTTTTATGATTTCATTTTCCCTCCTTTGTAAGGACATTAGCTAAAGCTCTTTGTTCTGTTTTGTTTTCATTATTGCTTTAACATTCATAGTGTACATGTTTAACTCATCATAGTCTACCTTCAACATAATATTATACCACTTCATGTATAGGTATGAACCTTAAAGTATTATACTTTCCCCTCACCAGATTTTGTGTTATTGTTGTCATATATTTGACTTCTACATATATTACAAACCTTTTAATACATTTTCATTGTTTTTAAGATACTTGATTTACTTTTAAAGAGATTAAGCATAAATTAAAATTAATCTATAGTTATGTACATATTTTTCATTTCTAGTACCATTAGACCTCCATATTCATGGTTCCTACATCCACTAATTCAACCAACTGTGCATCAAAAATATTTTTTAAACTCCAGAAAATGTTAAATTGCTGAAATGTACTATGTAGTGAGTACTACATACGGTTGCATCTATACTAAACATGTAGACTTTTTTCTTGTCATTATTTCCTAAACAATAGAGCATGACAGCTATTTACATAGCATTACATTATACCAAGTATTATAAGTAATTTAGAGATTATCTAAAGTATTCAGGAGGATGTGCATAGGTTATACGCAAATACTACACTATTTTATATGAGATTTGAGCAGCCATGGTTTTTGGTATCTGTAGGTCATTCTGGAATCAATCCCTTGCAGATATCAAGGGATGACTGTATTCTTCATTCCTTTTTGTAGTTACATATTTCCATTTTTTGTCATTTTGCTTCTGACTGAAAGAATTCTTTTGATATTTCTTTTAGTGCAAGTTCATTGCCGTTGAATTCTTTCAACTTTTCTATGTCACAGAAAGTTTTGTATGTTGACAGTATTTTTTTCTTTCAGTACTTTAAGATATTGCTCAATTGTCTTCATGCTTGCATTGTTTTAGATGAGAAATGTGCTGTCATCTTTTCCTATTCCTCCACAGATATGTCTTTTTTCCTTTGGCTGATTTTAATGTTGTCAATTTATTATTTGTTTTAAACCATTTGTTTATTATATGGATTGATATTTTTCTTATCTTGTTTCTTGTTTTTTACATTCATTCAGATTCTTAGATGTGTGGTTTTATAATTTTTATCAAATTTGAAAATTAAGTTCAAATATTTTTATGTCCCTCCCTTTCTCTTCTGTACTTCATGAACTCAAATTACACACATATTAAGCCACTTGAATTTGTTCTGAAGCTTGCTGATACTATTTTTTTTTCCTAGTCTTTTTTTCTCTGTATATCAACTGAGATAATTTAATTGTATAGGGGAAAATTTTCCTTGACACTCTTAGGGTCTCTGGATGGGTCTGAAAATACAACTGACAAAACGTATTAACAAGATAAAAGTATACAAATTTGTTTAATAAGTTTTATATGACATGTGAGCCTTTAGAAATGAAGACCTAAAGAAAAAAGGAAATGTGTATTTTTATGCCAGGTTTGATGAAGAAATGGATAAGTGAGGAGAAGTAGCATTAGACAAAGGAGCTATGATCTAATATACATACATATATATTTATAAACACACACACACACACATAAACACTACATTTTCTTTATCCATTCATCAGTTGATGGGCACTTAGGTAGATTCCATATCTTTGCAATTGTGAATTGTGCTGTGATAAACATGAGTATAAGTGTCTTTTTGACATAATGACTTCTTTTCCTTTGGGGAGATACCCAAGGATTGCTGGATGGAATGGTAGGTCTTTCAGTTCCTTGAAGAATTTCCATACTGTTTTGATCACTGCTTGTACTAATTTACATTCCTACCAACAGTGTAGCATTTCCTTTTTACTACATCCATGCCAACATCTATTGTTCTTTAACTTTTTAATAATGGCCATTCTGATAAGGGTAAGGTGATATCTAATTATGGATTTAATTTGCATTTCCCTGATGATTAGTGATGCTGAGCATCTTTTTGTGTTTTTTCCATTTGCATATATTCTTTTGAAAAATGTCTGTTCACATATTTTGCTCACATTTTAAGAGTTTTTTTCTTGATGATTTGAGTTCCTTGCAGATTCTAGACATTAGTCCTTTGACTGACATATAGTTTGCAAGTATTTATCCCATTATGTATGTTGTCTATTTCCTTTGTTGGCTATTTCTTTTGCTGTGCAAAAAAAAATTTAGCTTAATAAAGTCCACTTGTTTTTGTGTTTGTTATATTTGCTTTTGGGGTTTAGTCATAAATTCTTTGCCTGGGCCAATAACCAGAAGTTTTTTCCAAGTTTTATTCTAGAATTTGTATGGTTTAATGTAGTAAACTTAAGTCTTTAATACCTTTTGAGTTAATTTTTGTATATGATGAGAGACAGCAATCCAGTTTAATTCTTCTGCACCAATTTTTCCAATTTCCTGGCACCATTTATCAAGTAGGGTATTCTTGCCCAGTGTATGCTTTTGTCTGCTTTGTCAAAGCTCAGTTTATTGAAGGTGTATGATTTTATTTCTGAGTTCTCTATTCTGTTCCATTGATCTATGCATCTACTTTCATACTAGTACTATGCTGTTTTGGTTACTAGAGCCCAGTAGCACAATTCAAAGTTAGATAATGTGATGCCTCCAGATGTTTTTTCTTAGGAATGCTTTGTGTATTGGGGCTATTTCTTGGTTCCATATAAAAATCAGGATTATTTTTTCTAAGTCTGTGCAAAATGACGGTACATTGATGGGAATTGCGTTGAAACTATACATCACTTTGACAGAATGGACATTTTAACAATATTAATCTTTCCAATCTATGAACATAGGATATTTTTTCATTTGTTTATATTATCTGCAATTTCTTTCATCAGTGTTTTGTAAGTCTCCCTGTAGAGATCTTTCACCTCCTTGGTTAAGTATATTCCTAGGGTTTTGTTTTGTTTTGTTTTCCAGCTATTATAATGAGTTCTTGATTTGGTTCTCAGATTGACTGTTATTAGTCTATAGAGATACTACTGATTTGTGTACATTAATTTTATAACCTGAGATTTTACTGAACTTATTTATCAATTCCAGGAGTCTTTGGAGCAATCTTCAGTGTTTTCCAGATATAAGATCATATCATCAGCAGAGACCATTTGACCTCTACTTTTCTGATTTGGATGCCCTTTATTTATCTTGCCTGATTTCTCTGGATAGGATTTCCAGTACTATATTAAATAGAAGTGGTGACAGTCGGCACCCTTTCTTGTTCTAATTCTTAGGGGGAATGCTTTCAACTTTCCCCCATTCAGTATGATGTTGGCTGTGGGTTTGTCATATTTGGCTTTTATATTGAGGTATGTCCTTTCTATTCTTTGTTGAGGGTTTTTTTAAAATTATAAATCAGTGTTTGATTCTATTGAGATGATCGTACTGGTTTTGTTTTTAATTCTGTATATGTGGTGAATCACAGTCATTTATTTCCATATGGTGAGCCATCCTTGCATCTCTGGAATGAAACTCACTTTATCATCATGAATTCCCTTTTTTGATGTGCTGTTGGATTCTGTTTAGTATTTTGTTGGGGATTTTTGTGTCTATGTTCATGAGGGATATTGGTCTGTAGTTTACTTTTCGTGTTGCATTCTTTCCTGGCTTTGGTATCAGAGCGATACTGGCTTTATAGCATGAGTTAGGGAGGAGTCCCTCAGTTTCAGTAGAATAGGTATTAGTTCTTTGTAGGTCTGGTAGTTTGTGAATTTATCTTGCCCTGGACTTTTTTTTTTTTTCAGGATTCAATCTCACTACTCATTATTGGACTGTTCAGGATGTATATTTCTTTTTTATTCAAGCTTGGGAGGTTGTGTTTTTCCAAAAACTTATTCATTATAGTAGTCTTGGATGATCTTTTGTATTTTTGTAGTATCAGTTGTAATGTCTCCTTTTTTGTTTCTCATTGATCTTATTTGAATCCACTCTCTTATTTTCTTGGTTAGTTCAGTTAGTGGTCTGTCAATTTTGTTTATCATTTCAAAGAAGCAACTTTTAGTTTCATTGATCCTTTGTTGTGTTTTTTTGGGTTTCAATTTCATTTAGTTTTGCTTTGGTCTTTGTTATCTTTTGCCTTTTACTAACTTTGGGTTTGGTTTGTTCTTGCTTGTTATAGTTCCCTGCAGTGTGCCATTGGTGTTGTTAATTTGTGATCTTTTTGATATAGGTATTTAGTGCTATGAACTTCTCTCTTAGCATTGCTTTTGACTTATCCCAGAGATCTTGGTATCTTGTGTCACCATTGTCATTGGATTCAAAAAATCTTTTGATATCCATCTTGATTTCAACATTGAGCCAAAGATCATTCAGCAGCAGGTTGTTTAATTTCCATGTATTTGTATGGTTTTGAGAGCTCCTCTTGGAATTGATTTCTAGTTTTATTCCATGTGGTCTGAGAAGACACATGGTATGATTTCTATTTTTTTTTTTAATTTCCTGAGACTTGTTTTGAGGCCAAACACATGGTCTATCTTGGAGAATATTCCATTTTCTGATAAGAAGAATGTATATCTGTAACTTTGGGGTAGAATATTCTGTAAATGCCTATTAGGTCCTGTTCTATAGTGCCATTTAAGTCTGGTGTTTCTTTATTGTTTTTCTTACTCAGTGATCTATCTAGTTCTGTCAATGGAGTGTTGGGATTCCCCAGTATTATGAAGTTGCCTTTCTTCCATTTCTTAGGTCCACTGGTGCTTATTTTATGAGTTTTGGAGCTACAGTGTTAGGTGCATATATATTAATCTTTAGTATTGTTATATCTTCTCGAATCACTCCCTTTATCATTATATAGGAAATATCTTTGTCTTACATTACTGTTGTTGATTTTTTTTTTTTTTTGAGACAGAGTCTCGCTTGTTGCCCAGGCTAGAGTGAGTGCCGTGGCGTCAGCCTAGCTCACAGCAACCTCAAACTCCTGGGCTCAAGCAATCCTTCTGCCTCAGCCTCCCGAGTAGCTGGGACTACAAGCATGCACCACCATGCCCGGCTAATTTTATATATATATATTAGTTGGCCAATTAATTTCTTTCTATTTATAGTAGAGACGGGGTCTTGCTCTTGCTCAGGCTGGTTTCGAACTCCTGACCTCGAGCAATCCGCCTGCCTCGGCCTCCCAGAGTGCTAGGATTACAGGCTTGAGCCACCGCGCCCGGCCTGTTGTTGATTTAAAGTCTGTTTTATCTGATATAAGATATCACCTGCTCACTTTTAGTTTCCATTTACATAGAATTTTCCCCCACCCCTTTACCTTGAGTCTATGTGACTCTTTATGAGTTAAATGGATTTCTTGGAGACAGCGGACATTTGGGTTTTTTAAAAAAAATCCATTAATCTATGTCTTTTAAGTGGTACATTTAGACTAGTTACATTCAGTGTTAATATTGATAAGTGAGATACTATTCCAGTTGTCACATTATTACCTAGTTGCTTTGTAATCTTCCTTGTATTACTGTGTTATAAGAGCTGTGAGTTTTTACTTTCAAATATTTTTACACTGATGAGTATCAACTATTCTTTTCAGTGTTTAGAGCACTTTTGGGCATTTCCTATAGGGATGGCCTAGTGGTGACAATTTCTCTTAATGTTTATGTGTCAGGGAAAGATTTTATTTCTCCTTCATTTATGAAATGTAGCTTTGCTGGATATACACAACTCTTGAATACCTATGATTCTTGTGTTTTGGTATTTTACATAATCCCATATTTTGGAGATTTTGTTCATTGCTCTTGATTCTTTTTACTTTATTTTTCTCTGACTGGGTTAATTCAAAAACCTTGTTTTCAATCTCTAAAATTCTTTCTTATGCTTGGTTTAGTCTGTTGCTAAACTTTGCACTACATTTTCAAATTCCCTAAATTATTAATTTTCAGAAGTTCTGGTGTTTCTTTTTTTTTAATCTTTCTTTGGTGAGTTTTTCATCCATGCTATTCATGTCCTGAATTATTTTTTTGTTTTGTGTTGGTTTTCAACTTTCTCTTTGATCCCATTAAGCTTGCTTGTGATCCAGATTTTGAATTCCATATCTGACATTTCAAAAATTTCCTTTTGGTTGGAGTCCACTGTTAGAGATAGAGTGTGATTCTTTAGTGGTATCAAGAGAGCCTGTTTTTTCATATTGCCAGAGTTCTAATGCTGGTTCCTTCTCATTTGGAACTGCCTCCCTCATCTCATCTCAAAACAGATAGCTTTGTGGTTCTCTTATTCTCCTCTACTAAGAACTCTGCTAAGCGTAGAGAGGGGTAGGTACACTGCCTTTCAGCTCTTGCAAGTAGGTAGGTACTCACTATGGTGTTACTGGCAATTTGGGTGAGTTGGTCCTCAAACCACTGGGAGTGTTCAGGTGCTGTCAGTGGTGGACTAAGTTAGGTAATCCCCAGTTCCCAGGTCCATGGATGGCTTGAATCCTGAGGGGACCAGACCAAGACTGGGCTCGCAAACTTGTCCTTAATCCTCCCTGAGTTCAAACACTGGCTGTAATATCGAGGGGTGGGGTGATTTCCAGTACTAGAAGAATGCTCAGACAGGAGAAGGGCAGGTAGAGGTGAGCATGGAACAGGAGAGGAGGCTCCTCTTGATGAGATTAATAGTGACAGGCAGCTGTCACTCACACAGCTGACTCTAACATCTCTCTCTGGGCAGTGATGGTGGTCTCTGTCCTCTGGGTACACAAAAGCACCCGGCTGAAGCAGATGTGGTAGAGGTAGGTCAACCAGCTGTGTGCAGGGCTACCAGACTGGCTGCAGGATATGGCTAAAATGCTCCAGTGACGGAGGTGTAGTTGTGCCAGGGACTTGCCACCACAGAAGGGTAGGCTCCTCACAGAGGAGACAGGATGCTTGGGGAGAGGACTGCTAGCCCAGTCTTCCCTCAGAGAAGAGAGCAATTTTTGTCTTTGGGGCACACAAAAGTACTTGCTGTGGCTTTTTAGAGGGAAAGGAGCCCTGAGCTCCTTCCAAGTGCTGTGTCAGAGGTGGGGTAGCTGCTCATAAGTACCCTGGCTTAATTGCCCCCTCGGAAACCCTCACCCATCCCAGGCAGAAACAGCTATGTCTGCTTCAGCAGCAGTGGGTAGGGGAGGGTAAGAGATGGAGAAAAACCTGAAGGGTGGGTAGCTGGTTCCCTGGTCTCCTTTGTCCTAAGGGGCCATCTGGCATTCTGTACCCTTCTTTTAGCTGGAAGCAGCCTACCCTGCCATGAATGCCCAACCTCTAGGAGGTCTACAATTGCCCCATGACCCACCAGCCCCCCAAGGCTGCTGTAGTCTGAGAGTGGGTGCTAGGGGTGTTGGCTGTGGATCCAGTAACATACAGTCCCAGCGGCTGAGATTCTTGGTTTGAGACAGTTGCAAAAACACTACCTGTCCTTGAAGGGAGGGAATTAGTCACACCCTCTGTGTAGAACCTGGGTGCAGTGAGCAGAATACTACTGGGGGTGTGCCCCACCCTGCAGGCCTAGAACTAGCTGTTCCACAGCTCACTTAAACAGAAGCTCTTGCTTGGGGGCAGAAGTGGCTATGTCTGCAGCACTGGGTAGATGGAAGAGGGGAGGGTCCCTGTCTCTACAGCCCTTCCTAGGCTTCCAAGCTTTAAACTCCCAAAATGATGCCTTGAACCTGTGACCCAAGAGAGTGGGGCCTCTTACAGGCAACCAACATGGGCAAGATGCTGGGTGAAGTGCTGTCCAATCCCATCTTGGTATTGCTGCAGCTTGTAGCAGGGTGGTAGGAATTGTCCTAGAAATAGGTAGGAGAGCTTGGGCTCCTGTCCCCCTCCTCATCTGGGCAAGGCTGCAGCTCAGCTCAAGGGTAGGGCACTGCCCAGGTTCAGACTCCCAAACACCTTGGGGCCAGTGACCATAAAGGGTGGGGCCCATTCCACACAAAAGATGTAAGATATGAGGGGAGTGCCATCTGGCCACAAGTTGATTCCACAGCAGGGCAGTGGGAATCGTCCTAGGTGTGTGTAGGCAACCTTGAGTTTTTCTGTCCCTCCTCAGCTGGGTAGCCTTCATCAGCTTGAATTCAGTGTGAGGGCAAAGCACTTCCCAACTTCAAACTCCCAAAATGGTGCCCGGGGCCTGTGACCAGAGAGGGCAGGACCCTTCTCAGGAAGGCTGCACTGGCAGGAAGCTGTGGGGAGTGCAGTTTGCTCAAGAATCAGTTCTACAGCAGCTGGCTACAGGATGGTGGGCACTGTCTCAGATGCATGCTGAAAAGCCTGGTTTCTCTGCCCCTTCACAGCCAAGCAGGGGCTGCAGCCACTTTAAGCCCAAACCCACACCAAGGGCGTGGCACAGCCCCAGTAAAAACTCTCAAAATGGCACCTGTGACCTGCTACTGGAAATACTGGGGCCCCACCCAGGCAGTCAGTGTGGGTGAGAAACAATATGCTGTCCGCCCACTTCCCACTCTCGAAAGCAGCCCACAGCAGGGCGGTGGAGACCTTTTCAGTGGTGTGTGGGAGTACCTGGTCTCCATCGCTGCTCAGAGCCATGTACTGGCTGCAGGTGAGCCCACAGTTCCCTACTGTCTGGGCTCTCAGATTGTCACTGGGCTCAAGCTGCTCTAGGCTCAATATCTGTGAGATTCCAGATGAGTTCCCTTTCTGGAACATCTCTGTGCAGCCTCCAAGCAGCTCCCTACGTTAGAGGCCCAAGACCTGCATTGTTTGAAGTGTTCTCTTGTAGCCAAGATTATAAAAGCTCGAGAGAGTGGAGCCCTGGGGACTTTTGTGCTATTTCACCACATCTAAGAGCTTCTCCCAGCTGTTAGCCAGCCCCTGGCTGGACAAGTTGACTTGAACAATCTTCTCACCCATTTTTGGTGTTTCTCGTCACTTCCCTCATGAATCGTAGCATTCCCTCCTGGATGATCTGTTTGAAATATGAGAATCTACTTACTACTCTGGTTCCTCTCCATAGAGGAGGCACATGTACCTGTATCTAGTCAGCCATCTTGGTCCTATCTCCCTCATAATTATTTTATTGTGAATTTTACCTTGCTCAGTGCTGGATATTTTTGTAATCTGATAGATATTCATGATCTTTGCTCTAAGATGCAGTTAAGTGACATGGAAACAGTTTCATCTTTTGGAGCTTGCTTTTACCTTTGTTAGGCAAAATGGGAGCAGCCTGTAATTTAGAGCTAATTTTACCCACTATTAATGCAATACCCTTCTGAGTATTCTGTCCACGATCTCTTGAATTATGAGATTTTCTCCGTATCATGGCTGATGGGAACACACATTATTATGGATCCTGTTCATGTTTTGAGGATTGTTTTCTCTAATCTTTTCATGTGGCTTTTCCTCCCAGCCTCAGAGTGTTCCTTCTCACATGTACGTTGACCAATACTCAACCAAAGACTCAACTGAAATTCTCTGCAGGTCTCCAAACCTTTCTCTATGCAGCTCTCTGCTCTCTGGAGCTCTTCCCTGCAAACCCAGCTGCCTAGTCCTCCCTGGACTCCTTCTGTCTCTGTTTCTACCCAACTGAGGGACACTGTCAGCCTCCAATTGGGTTTGCTATCCCTGTGAACTGATCTGGAAAGTGTCTGTCCCACATAAGTAAATTAGGGAAATCATAGGGTTCTCTCCTCCTTTGCACCTGTCCCTCAAAATCACTGTCCTGTGCTGTACGATAGCCAATGTTTAAAAGCCAGTGCTTTTAATATTATGTCCAGTTTTTAGTTGTTCCAGGCAGGGGTTACTTCAGTCTCTGGTACTCCATGTAGGGTGACAATAGAAGCTGCCTTTACAAATTTTCTTATAGTAAAATGATAGGCGTTATTCTGAGCCCCAGCATGAGGCAAAAACAATGTAGTAACTATAAAAAGAGAACTCTGGGGGGGGGGGGACACTGAGGAGGTAGGAGAATACTCAAAGAAGAACAAACTTTAGATGGGGCTCAGGCTTCATTGAAGAAGGTAAGGTTGTAGCCCAGTTGATGCTGGAGAAACTACCTGGGTTTCCCAGGCCAGAGAGAATCCACAGGAACAAACAAAAAGGAATGAACCTCTGGGTTGCAGACAAGCTGAAGATTGCAGGCAGGTGTTCAGTGAAGGGAAACAGTGGCATTGTGGCCATGAGATCTGTGGCACATGGTGTTGTGTCTACATTGAGGGTTGCAGGAAACTTGGAGCACACAAGTGAGCCGAGACTGACGTGCAGGTAGATAGAGGGAGCTGGGTCTTACAGAGGGAATTGGGAGCTGTTGTAAGCACTGCAGGACCCAGCAGCTAGATAGGTCTTCCTTTGCAGGAATATATAGCCTACTTCACTGTGTGACTTGGGCCAAGATTACTGCTACCCACGTGGCTAGCTAGAGAAAACACAGCAGTGAAATGCTGCACCCTGGAGGTGGCCCAGCACTGAAGAAAACCATGTGGGCTGGGCAACTAAAAAAACTAATGAAGGGAAATGAAATAAACTTCATTACTCCAAAAGAAAATACTGAAAGATAGAAAAAAGATTTTTTTAAAAGATGGAACAAAAAGAACACGATTCCATGAAATAGATCTTTCTTCCCCAGTTTGTAGTCAATAAAATGGGAGCTTGAAGGAGTTAAGTAACTTAAATGGCTAGTTTATAATGATATTTGAGTTTGATTACATGCCTCTTTAAATACAATGTTCATGTTCTTTCCATTAGAGCATGAGATCACCTTACAAGGTGCTATAGCCCAAATAGTGTTGGCTCAAAATTTATATGTTGAAGTCCTAACCCAAATGTGGCTGTATCTGGAGATAGGGCTTCTAGGAGGTAATTGAGGTTAAATGAGATTGTAAGGGTAGACTAATAGACTAATCTATTAATAATAGGACTTGTGGTCTTATAAGAGGAGAAAGATTTGTCTCTCTTGCCACCATGAGAACACGGCAGGACGGCAGCTCTCTGCCTAGTGAAGAGAGCCTCCACCAGGAACAGAACCACCAAGCACCTTGATCTTGGACTTCCCAGCCAAATTTATTGTTCAAGCTACCCAGTCTATGGTAGTTTGTTACATTAGCCCAAGCAGAACAATATATAAGTTATGTTAGTTTCTGTGCAATACATTTTTTTCTCCCTTTTATTGCTTTAAAAATTAATGTGAAAGATGACATATTGGTAGCATTTTGAAAACCGGAAGATAAAAATAACTTAGAATGCTGTCATCTTAGCATGCTAACATTATTTTGAATATTAATTTATGGTATCTTTTGATGTGCATGCCTAGTATAAGCATATTACATATCATCTTGTTCATGCTTTTTCCATGTATTGTACTATTTAGTTTACATATACAAATTTTCATCAAGTTGTCTATCTGCAATTTGTTCATTCCTTTATTGTTGAACATTAAGTATTTCCTATTGGGCTGTGTATATGTGTACTTGTGGTTATTATATATGATGTGCATATAAATTTTATTGCTATTATTTCTTAGTTTAAATGTTCAGGAATAATATTACTAGAAGATCAATATGAATCTTAAAACTCTTGTTTCTTTTCACTGGCAAAATTATAATACTATAGTTTATCCAGTATACCTAAAATATTACTCCCAAAGGAAATCAGCATAAAAAATTATTAATAAAATATTTTATTTATTTTTACTGCCTTTGAAATCTGATGTATATTTTACACTTACAATACACCCCAATTTGTG
This sequence comes from Microcebus murinus, assembly GCF_040939455.1. Classification (NCBI taxonomy): domain Eukaryota; kingdom Metazoa; phylum Chordata; class Mammalia; order Primates; family Cheirogaleidae; genus Microcebus; species Microcebus murinus. Next base: position 33,683,072 of record NC_134112.1, read on the forward strand.
CTAGCTACCTTTTAAGTATTCAAATAGCCTACTGGATAATGGAGCCCTACATCTACCTTACCTATTTTTTGCAATTAACCTGCCTATTCCATCACTTATTAAATATTGTTTCATCTGGTAGTATAACTCAAGCAACATATTATGTGATGCTGTGTTCTCATGTTTTCTCAATAAGAACTAAATCAACAAATGCAATATTCTCCTGGCTTATTTCATGATTTTGTTTTATTTGATAAGGTTTACTTCCCAGAAATGCACTTTCTTGTGGTTTTCAGGAAGATTTAAAAATCATGAAATCTTAATAACATGTTGATTATTCCAAGTCCTTGGAATACATACAAGTAATAACATCACCACAGACATAACAAGAAAAGGGCCCCTGTAGCTGAATACTTAGAAAAGCTGAGGGAAGTACCTAGGGAAGGACCGATAAAATATTTTATTTTTGAGGTCATATGGTCTTGTGAATAATCAGAAACAGCAAACTTTACTTTAAAAAGAAAATTAACTTTCAAACAAAACTAGTACATTACTACGCCCTAAACAAATTACAACATAAACTAAGATTGTCAGATAAATTGAGCTACTCTGTAATCAACCATGTATCTTTATTTCTTTAAGTGATTTCTCAATGCTAGTAAATGTAAAATATTAGGAAGAAAGCACTCTTTAACACTGAAGTCAATACCATTGTTCTCTCAGGAATTTGTCTGCTATATAAACAGCTTTTTTGATTCCCCCTAAACCCCTAATAAAGCAAAGATTTTATCTGATTAAAAGAATTTAAAAACTAATGATAATTAACCTCTCTCCACATTTAGATGAGATACTTTTTATAGCAAATCCGTTATTTATCTTCTGTAAATTTAAATTCAGGTTCAGATGTAGTTCAGGCAAATCAGATTATGTAAACAAGTTACAAAATAATTTAATTTCCTCATGTCATCTTCATGATGTAAACTTATCAAAATGAAACTAGCCCAAGGTTGAAGAGGGTAAACTAATCACATTCAGTTAGAAAAGACTTTTTAAATTTATTGAAAATAAATAAATACTGAAACAATATATGATAAAATAGTTGCATAGTAAAAAAAAAAAAAAAATCAGCCTGATATATTTATTTATATTTGTGCTGTCACAAGAAGAATTTAAGTTTCAAGGGTCAAATATAACAATACAGCACAAAAGAGAAATAGTTGTAAAGACAAAAGAAAAATAAAATCAAAGGCAGGAATGGACAATAAAACAATCAAGATTAAGGTTAATAGAATCCATCCATTACACAGTGTCCTCTACATTAACCAAATTAGGTCACATAGTTGCTCTTAGATTTCTAGCAGCCAATTAGAAAAGGGAAACCTAATCAGCTATAGAATTCACAGTGTTCCTAAGATAGAATTAAGTTGCTTAAAATAAAACACAACTTATTCTGATATAAAGTTCAGAAAAGTCATGTTTTCCTATTGTTTTTGTGAAATACATACCATGTAATACAATAAATAACAGCTTCCCCTATATGATGCTTGTAATGGAGAATTTTGTAGAGTTCATTACAGGCTAACAGGTCAAACAACCAACTGGACTTTTTCTCCAGACTAGTCAGTTATTTTGGCATAACATGTGGATTATGGTAGAAAAACAACACTACTGGATGTGGAATAAGGCAAACACACACTCCAGTTCTGGTTTAGCCACTCACTAAATCTGTTACCTTGGAAGGATGCTTACATTTTCTGGGCCCCAGTTTCCTCATTTGTAAAATAATGGGGCTGTTTTCTAAGGTTCTTTCCAGCTCATAATGTCTATGTTTCTAAGAAAGAAACCACGTGATTTACTGCAAACTTGAGAGTCAATAATAAAACACCTTTCACTCTCACTGTCTGCAAAGTCATTTTGAAACAAAGTAAGAAAAAGTATTCTCTCTAGAATAAAATGGAATCTATACCTATATCTCACTGGGTAAAATGTGTATATATTTTAGATTCTCCTACAGCTATAATTTATAAATAGGTATATACCAACATCATCCATCATGAATGAGTCTTACTGGCATCACTGTACAAATCCTAGCCACTTTTCAGTTACAAGTGGGGGTTTCCACTAATCAAAGACAGATTGAACTTTAGCTCACACCATGGTTTGGAAAAATGCTTAAAATGAATGCTCTATGAAAAACATTAACTATTAATATTTCATGAGCACAAACTATGCAAAATACATTATTTTGGGCACTGTGAAAAATGTGGCAATAGGGGAGCTATTCAACATCTTTTAGTATTACTTTTTTCTCTTGTCACTGGTAGGGTGCTTTTGAAAATTATTCATTAGACTCTTCCTTTAGCATAATGCTGGGCTTTTTAACCTCCAGTTAATAGTGAACACATCTCAAAAATTACAATTAGTACTAGGCCGGGTGTGGTGGCTCATGCCTATAATCCTAGCACTCTGGGAGGCCGAGGCGGGAGGATCATTTGAGCTGAGGAGTTCAAGACCAGCCTGAGCAAGAGTGAGACCCCATCTCTATTAAAAAAATAGAAATTAGCTGGACAACTAAAAATATATATATAAAAAAATTAGCTGGTCATGGTGGCGCATGCCTGTAGTCCCTGCTATTTAGGAAGCTGAGGCAGGAGGATCATTTGAGCCCAGGAGTTGAGGTTGCTGTGAGCTAGGCTGACGCCACAGCACTCTAGCCCAGGCAACAGAGTGAGACTCTGTCTCAAAAAAAAAAAAAAAAAAATTACAATTAGTATCAAACAAAAAAATCCAATAATTTCATTTGGAGTTTTTACTGATAAGGATTAAACCAATGAAAGGACACTTTTTGATTTGAGTGGTATTAGTTTGAGTCCTTTGGATTTTTAATCTCACAGACTGTGTTGCGGTTATGTTGTAACTGCTTGAGAAAGCATTGTTCATTTGTTAGGCTGAATATTTGAAATGGGAGCAGCATTTTACCTTGCATATAAAATTTTTATCTTCTCTTACCTCAGATACAGAAACAAGGGAAAATTTGGAGTGTGTCATAGCTATTATTCCCCTAATTGATGCAGTGTATGGCTAAAGAGTCCAGAAAGACACAAGCTGGGCTACAGGTACCCAACATGAGACGCTCTGTCCCATAAATGTAGCTGAAGAACACATATTCCAAACATAGCATACTTCTGATAGTCCCAATCCCTCTCAAACTTCACCTACGGCTAAAGCTACTTCCCTTTTAGTTCCCAGACCTTTGAGGCCGAAGGCAGAAAGCATTCGGCTACAAATGAGATTAAAAATCTTCTCATTTATTCTATACAGTATGTTTATTCTAGTATGGTGCTGTCAATTTTTGGTTTCTTGGCTCAGATTTAAATCCCCTCTTTCCTGTATACTTCTTTTACCTAAGCCTGAGGTATGCCCTTGTTTTTTTTAGACATCTGTCTTCCTCAACTATGGCCTTCTGAATGGCTTTTCTGGAGATTTCCAAATTTTCTCATTTCGTCAGTCTTCTTCTTAATATTACATCTGTGAATCACCAACTACAAGAGTAAGAAACTGGAATCTTCCCAGCAAACAGGACAATTGTCAATTTTTAGATGTATGTGGTCATAGCCCTCAAAAACAGAAATCTGGAAAAGTTCAAAGTTGTATAAGAGATTGGTTGACTGAAATGAAGGTAGGGGATCAGGAGGGAAATAAATGAACAGAAGAAAATATAGACTGAACATCTGCTTTTACCAGGTAAAGAATGTTTCTACTCTTGGACGGTCAAATACCTTTGAGACAATACTGTGTATGTCATCACAAACATGGACTGTCATGCTCAGTGAAACATTAGATAAAGTTACCTAACAGCTCTAAGACTCAGTTTTCTCTTTTATAAAATGTGAAATGTAATAGTCTTCTTTTTCAGAAGACTGGAATACATACACAAAATCATATATTTAAAGCACTGGCTAGTGCTAAGCACTAGCACTGGCTAAATGCATGTTAGCTATTGTACCTCATCTGTAAGATATACCCACATTTCTAAAAAAGCTAAACTTTCCCCCTTTTTAACTTCAATTTTTCTACTCCCTAGGCATATCATTCCTTAATTAAAACAAAATAGATCAACTCCATCTTATAAGCACAAGCATCTTATTCACCTAATCTTAGTAAGTTGAATTTTCATTTTCTTCTACAGCAAATTATTTATAATGATGGGTACAGTGTTAACTTTTTTTTTTTTTTTTTTTTTTACAATGATTTAGGGTTTATATAAACAGAGAGGAAAGGAAGATGGAGAAGGAGGAAGGAGGAACTTTATGTGAATTTCTCTTTAGGGTAGGACTATATACATTTAACTATGTTCAAAGTTCATTGTTTAGTTTCAAGGAAGCAGCTAGGCACATAGTCAAGAAACAAGATCTCAGTTCTACTTTTTTTTTTTTTTTTAATAGAGACCGGGTGTTGGTCTCGAACTCCTGAGGCTCAAGGAATCCTCCTGTGTTGGCCTCCCAGAGTGCTAGGATTGCAGGCATGAGCCACTGGGCCTGGATTTTTTTTTTCTTTTTTAATATCTTAGTTCTAAAATATACTGAGTAGAGAACTCTACAAGACAAATCTATGTCCAAACATGAACTCTACCACTTACCAGAATTTAGGAAAATCACTTAGCTGTCCTGAGTCTGTTCCCCCATTTGTAAAATGATGATAATTATTATTCCCACGAGGCTGTCTGAGGACTAAAAGTAAACCATCTGGCACACACTAGGCATTTGATAAATGCTAGTTCCCTATCCACAACAAACAATTTATGAAAATAAACCATAAAAAAATCCCAAGACTGACAAACTAAGATCCTCCTCCTGATAGAAATGTATTTTAAACATAACTTTCTGCTTTGATTATCTATTCTGTACAAATCAGTAAGACATGCAGTTTTATGATTGGTGTCCTTGAACTCTACTGGGACTTACTTTATGGTCTTAGTATTTTCTGATACCTTGGTTTGCTTGATCTATCAGTTACTAGGAGAGGTCTGTTAATATCTCCACCATGATTGTGGTTTGTCAATTTCTTCTGTCAATTTTTCCTTTATATATCTGGAAGCTTTGTTTAGAATTATTACAAGTTCCTGGTAAAATTAAATCTATGAATGTGTAGAGATGTACTTTATCTCTAGTAAGTATTGTTTTCTTAAAGAGTATTTTTCCTGATGTCATTTAAACAACATTATCTTTCCTCTGCTTATTATACCCTTGGTATTTATTTTACTGTCTTTTACTTGCAACCTTTCTAAGCCCTTAGGCTTTAAGTGTCTGCAGTAAATGCCATGTAGGTACATTTTCAAAGTATGACACAATTTCTCTATTAATGAACTTAGTCCACTTACTTGTACTGTAATAATTAGTATGTTCACATTTATTTATATTATCTGATATTATACATCTGTGGTCCCCAACCCTGGTCCCAAGTAGGGACCAGGCTCGGGCTTCAGAGCTCCACCATGCCCCACCTGCAGCTCCCTTGGAAAAACTCTTCCATCAAACTGGTCCCTGATGCCAAAATGGTTGGGGACTGCTGCTATACATTCCATTTCCCATTTTATTCTTAATTTTTATTCTCTTTTTACTTCTGTTGAATTCATTAAAGTTTTTGTCCCTTCCACTAGTTTAGAAGTTAGTACACTCATTTTTAAGTGGCTGTCCTAATTTTCACAACATTTTTATGGAGCTATAATTCACATAAGGATTACCCACTTAATGTGTACAATATCATGACTTTTAGTGTAGTCACAGAGTTGTGAAACCATCACAACAATCTAAGTTCAGCATATTTTCATCACCCCAGAAAAAGACTCTGTACCCATCAGCAGTCACACCCACAGTCCTAGCAACCACTAATCTATGCTCTGTCTCCTTAGATTTGTTTTTGTTAGAATCTAGTACACATCTTAATCATATTTGTCTATTCTTTATGTTTCAAACAAATAATCATACGTGTAGTCTTTTGTGACTGTTTTATTTCACTTAGTATAATGTTTTCATTCACCATAATGAACAAAGCTCATCCATGTTATAGCATATATTAATACTTCATTCCTTTTTATGTCCAAATAATATCTCATTATATGGATATATATGCTTCATCCATATGGGGGGGGGGGGTCCTGAAACCAATCTTCCTGCAAATACCAAGGGATGATTATATTACCATCTTAACAGTATTAAGTCTTCCTATCCATAAACATGGGATGTCTTTCCATTTATGTCATTTTAAATTTAACAATGTTTTGCAGTAGTTTTCAGTTTACAAACCATGCATTTCTCTTGTAAAATTTAATCATAGGTATTTTATTCTTTGGGATGCTATTGTAAATTGAATTGTTTTCTTAATTACATTTTCTGATGATTACTTGTACAGTCATCCCTTGGAATCCATGGGGGACTTTTTTTTAGGACTTCTTGCAAATACCAAAATCTGCAGATGCCCAAGTCCCTGATATAAAATGACATAGTATTTGTATGTAACCTGTGTATATCTTCTGTATACTTTAAATCATCTGTAAATTATAATACCTAATATAATGTAAATGCTATATAAATAATTGTTATACTATATTATTTAGGGAACGACAAAAAATAAGTCTGTACATGCTTAGTACAATTTTTTTTCAAATATTTTCAGTCTGAGGTTGGTTTAATCCATGAATGCAGAACAGAGATACAAAACCTACAAATTTTATATATACATAAATTATATGTAAATACAATTTTTATATTAACCTTGTATCCTGCAACCTTGATGAATCTGTTTATTAGTTTTCAGTTGTTTTATTTCCTTTATTCATTAGAATTGTTTATGTACAACATCATGTTTAATTTTTTCCTTTCCTATCTAGATCGTTTGTATTACTTTTTGTTGTCCAATTGCCTTAGGTAGAACATGCAGTACAGTAGCAGATAAAAGTGGATGTAGTGGGAAACATTATCTTGTTCCTGATCTTAAGTGAAAGAAAAGCTTTCTCTCTCTCACCATTAAGTATAATAATAGCTATGGGTTTTTCATAGATGCTTTTTTAAGATTAAGGAAGTTTCCTGCTTTTACTTTGTTGCACACATGTGTCATAAAAGGATGTTTGATTTTTCAAATGCTTTTTCTACATCCATTGAGATGATTGTGTGATTTTTATTCTATATTCTATTGATATGGTCTATATACATAGATTTGTTTTTGCATGTTAGACCAACCATGAATTGCTGAATAAATCCTACTTGGTCTTGATGCATAATCCTTTTGTATATCTGTTGCCAGATTCATTTTGATAGTATTTTGTTGAGTATTTTACATCTATATTTTAGGAGATATTGATTTGTCATTTTCTCCTTTCACGATGGCTTGTCTGGTTTTGGTGTTAGGATAATGTTGCCTTACAGGCTAAATTGGGAAATATGCCTTCTTTTATTTTTTGGAAAAGTTTGTGTTGTATTGTCATTAATATTCTTCTTTAAATGTTTGGTAAAATTCACCAATCAAGCCATTTATGCCTGGGCTTTTCATTATGGGCAGATTTTAAATTACTAATTCAATCTCTGTACTTATTTTAGGTATATTTAGACTGGTTTTTTTTTTTTGAGTTTGTACAAAATACAAAAAAATGTGTTGAGTTCAATAGTTTGTATCTTTCTAGGAGTTGTCCATTTATGTTATCTCATTTGTTAGAATACAATTGTTCATAGTATTCCATTATAATCCTTCTTAAAAATTTTCTATAAGATGGTAGTGATATCCCTTCTTCTCTTTCTGATTTTAGTAATTTTATTTCTGGGGCTGTGTTAGCTTATGAAAAATGGAGAACATAATAGTTCATTAATCACTGAGAAGCCTGACTTCAGGCCAAAACCTTATATGTAATCTCTCAGGGCCTGACTATAGGCAGTTACAAAGATATTGAAAGTAAATGTGACAAAATGTTTTGAGAAGGCTCTTTGTTTACATGCCTGCTATTTCATTTTTTAAAGACTTTATTAAACAGACAGTACAGAGAGCTCCTATATAACCCCCTTCTCTCCCTATTCTCCCAGTTTCCTGTATCATTAACATCCTACATTAGTGTAGTACCTTTGTTACAACCGATAAACCAATCCTGATACATTATTAACTACCATCTGTAGTTTACCTTAGAACATTCTTTGTGTTGTACAGTTTTATGGGTTTTGACTAATGTAAAGTGTCATGTCTCTACCATTACAGTAGCACATAGAATAGTTTGAACACCCTAACAATCTCCTGTGCTTTACCTATTCATTTCTCCCCTTAATTTCTGGAAAACACTGATCTTTTTACTGTCTGTGTAGTTTTGTCTTTCCTAAAATGTCATAGTTGGAACATTATAGTATGTAGCCTTTTCATATTGGAGTTTTTCCACTTAGCAATATACATTTAAGGTTCCTGTATGTCTTTTCATTGCTCGATAGCTCATTTCTTTTTCTCCCCAAATAATATGTCTTAGTCCATTTTGTGCTGCTATAACAAAATACCACAGACTTGGTAATTTATAAAGAATAGGAATCTATTTCTTAATAGTTATGGAGGTTAGGAAGGCCAAGATTAGGGAGCTGGCATCTGGTGAAGGCCTTCTTGTTGAGTCATCCTATGGTGGAAGGCAGAAGGAGAAAGAAAGGGAAAGAGAAAAAAGGGTATGAACTCATCCTTTTACAAGGAAACTTCTCTTGAGATAATGGCATTAATCTATTCATGAGGACAGAGTTCTCACAGGCTAATCACTTCTAAAGGGTCTTGCCTCTTAATGCTGCTACAATGGCAGTTAAATTTCAATATGAGTTTGGAATGGAACAAACATTCAAATATTCTATTGCACAGATAAAGCCTGTTGTTTTGCATTCTCACCAGCAGGTTTTTGGATTTTAGCCATTCTAATAGGTATATAGCAATATCTCATTGTTCTTATTTGCAATTTCATAATGACATATTTTTCAATTTCATAACATCTTTTCATATACTTATTTGACATCTGTGTATCTTCTTCTCTGACGTGTTTGTTTAGATCCTTTCCCCATTTTTAAATTGAATTGTTGATTTTCTTGTGTTTTAGAGTTCTTTACATTTTTAATATATTTTACATATGAATTGCTCTACAGTTTGCTTCAATTAAAATCAGATCCCTTTGTCTGGGAAGTCTATAAGGCCATCCTTTGAGGCTTGCTTCAAACCTGGGGGTGCTCTTAGCTTTTTCCCTAGTTCTCTCTGTTAAACTTCTATTCTACAATGTCACTTGTGGCTACTATGGAGCTACCACAGCATCCTTGTAACCACAAAAATAATTTCCATTATCTTTGATAATGTACTTAGGATTGAAGTTTCTCATGCCCTGTTTTAACTAATGTCAGTTCCCCCAAGGAGAACTATGGAGTTCTCCCTTTTTATATGCTGCCTTTTATCCACTGTGAAGAAACTGCACTACTTTTCCTGAGCTAGGGGTGGGGACAGTGGCTAACTTCTTAGAATGAGACCCCTACTCTACTAGCGGGTCACAGGTTTGGGACACTAGCCTCTGTTATTCTCTGCTAGCTGCTTCTGTCATGAAATTTCTACTCTTACAAATGAGCTAGAGCAGGAGTGATTAGAGTCCTATATTTTCAGTCTGCCATGACTAGGGAAGTTCTTATGCTTCATGAGTGGGAAATGGGCAGAGAAAGGCAACCCCAGACCTATTGGCCTGGGGGAGGTGGGGTGGTGAGAAATGCTAGTGGTGGCCTGTCTCTTTCAAAGAGAAACCATTGCCCTAAACTAGGAAATCAGTAGGGGAAGGAGCCTTGTTTTCTAGGTTACACGGGTTTCTAGATTAGAACAGGGTTTTAGCCCTGTTTTCTGGGGGTTACAACCACTAGCTAGAAGTGGGGTTGTAGCTGAAAAACTATAAACTCTCACTATTCTTACCAAGATTTAGATTTTCTCAAATAAATGTTTCTCCATTTGGTGTATGTTCTCAGGACAGTCTGATACTTTAAATGGTTGCTTTTTATATTTTTTACCAATTATAATTGTTTCACTGGGGACTGGCTCCATGCAGTTCCTCATACCACTGCTCCTGAAGTGCTTCATTACTTTTATGTAAGTAATTATAAACCAGAAAATTGATGTATTTTTTTCAATTATTGAGATTGAGTGCTAATTGATCAAGTATAAGCAAAAGAATATTACAATTACAGCCCACTAAGGTTGCATCTTAATCAACTCAGTTTTTGTCTTCTAAAGGAACATGAGTTTGCTTACCAAGCTATGCTTCCTGGTCAAATTCTAGACAGTTATTCAAATCACTTTTACTAACACCTGAATATGCCACTTTGGGTTTAGTTATGGGAAAGAATTCATACAGTAAATGCAGAAGTTTGTACTTTTATATTTTTCCATTCCCAATTATGTCTCATCTAAGTATCTCTTTAAAAAGGATGATATTGCTGGAAATACTGCCTTTGCTATTTAATTAAATCTGTATTCGGTTGTAACAGACAAAAAATTAAAATGAAATAGTGACTAATTGCTTTGTTTCACTTCCCTTTTGTGTGTTTTAATTTCAAGATAGAAGAGACCGTGGCTAGCAGCTTTAGAAGAAGGATACAAAAAAGTGGAAGAGAATAAACAGATATGAGAGGTGAATTTTTGAAGTAAATTCTATAGGAGACACATCAGGATGGAATCATAGAATCTGTAAAAGCAATACTCTCAGAAAAGAATGAACTTAGGACTTCCCCATGGGGATGGCCCATTTTGAACATTCTTGAACTAATAAGTCAGTAAATTCAATAATCTATAAAAAGTGATAGGGGAGGAGAAAATGGGGAATTGATTATCAGTGGGCAGAGAGTCTTCATTAATGCAAGTTCTAGAGATCTGCTGTACAACATTGTCCATATAGTTAGCAATATATATTGTACAGTTAAAAATGTAAGAGGGTGCAGCCATTTAAAAAACTGGTCAACTAATACCTTTAGTAACAACCTGGATAGAACTGGAAACCATTCTTCTAAGCAAAGTATCACAAAAGTGGAAAAACAAATAACATGTGTACTTGCTATTAAATTGGAACTAATTGATCAACGCTCACATGCACACATAGTAGTAAAACTCAACAGAAACCAAGCAGATGGGAGGGTGGAGGAGAGGACAGGTAAATTCACATCTAATGGGTGCAATACACACCATCTTGGTGATAGGCACGTGTATAACTTTCACTTGAACTGCACAAAAGGCAATTCATATAACCAAAATGTGTGTACCCCCATACTATTCTGAAATAAATAAAAGAAAGCAGAAAAGAAAAAGATGTAACAGGGTAGAACTCATGCTAAGTGATCTTATCATAAAATTTTTTAAAAAGAGTGAGATGATAGACTGGAATTTAGGGGCTGAGAAAATACAATGTTTGCAATCATTAGTAGTAAAAATGTTAGAGTCCATTTGAGATGAATAAAAGCTTTGCAGGACAGCAGTGAAGGTAGTTTAAAATAGTATCAATTTGCATGACATTCACTTATGTTACTTTTGTCACTTTGTTCAGTGTATTTGGCAACCCAGCAGTAGGAACAGACAAATCAGATAAATGTTGCAGATTTCCTGATGTAGGCTAGAACTCTAAGCAAAAACAAGCCTGAATTGGCCGGCTGTGGATGACAAAGCAAGGAAGACCAAAAAGGGGAACTGATAGGATGTGTGATCATGGAGGAACCAAAGGATATAGATTAGGAACAGGGTTAGGAGTGCGTTGATTGGAAGTGAGAGCAAGTATTTGGAAGGGAATGACCAAGGAGAGTTAGAGAATGTAGAAGAATTGAATAAAATTTAAAGAGTGTTTTCTTCTGAGGATGGCTTGTAGTAAATCTGATGATAACTGGAGTTTGTGGTTTTGTACATAAACTTTGTGTGCCTCCTCAGATGCCCTCAATGGCCTGTTTCTGAAGAATCCACCATCCTTGCAGACCACCAGTGATTGTACTGGTGCCCCTGCCTAGTTCTCAGAGATGGTGAGAGTCAGATTTATAAAATATTGGGCCTGGATTGTCCTCATTTCCCACATGCCAGGCTCATCCTTGCCACATCACCTCTCCTGCTCCCTGTAGTACCAGACCAGATGATACAATATGGAAGTGCGGGAAAGTGAACTCTATGGGGCAAACTTTGACCACTGGGAAGTAGGAGTCAGAAAGTGCTAAGCAGATTCATTTCCCTTCCATTGCCACTTTGGTTGACTACTTTGAATTGTGGCCTTTCCTTGTAATCCCTACAAGAAAATTCTTGTATACCAGAACATAACTACAGAGTACCCCACTGCTTCTTTTTGCAACTGGCTGAGAAGGGACACTAGTACAATAACTCATTGCATTGCTTTGCATCTTTCTTTGTCTCTGTCATTTCTTTTTTTTTTTTTTTTTTGCCATATCCCTGCCCTAAGCTTGTACTTCCTCAATTAAGTGTAAATGTTATGATCTTTGCCTTGAGCTTTGCTTTCTAAAGAATGTAGGTTAAGACCTGAAGTTTTGGAGGAGGTAGGAAGTATGATCAATGTAGATAGAGTCAAAATATAGGAAAATTCTATTAATAAACCAGTAAATTCACTTAGGAAGATAGAAGTAGTGGATTTAGAAAGATAAGATAGCTATATATGACCATAGAGGATAAGCAACTCTCAATGTGACATAGAAATATTGAGTACTTAGAAGAATGGCTGAAAAAGTGGTGACCTCAGGGATACTAAGTTGAAGTTTGAAGACATTTACAATAATAGTATTACAAGACAAGAAAAATATCCAAAAGAACATACATACATATATACTCACACATATAAAAGTCCTTTTAAAAAAACAGCTGAAAAAGTTTGTTGTTAGCCTTTTCATTGAATAATTTGAAATCAATGTTCATTTATTTTCCATCATGAAATATTTACTTGGGCCTTTTATGGGCCAGGCACTCTTCTATGTGCTTAGGATAAACAGGTAAACAAAACATCTCTCAAACCCTGCCCGACAGACCTTACATTCTAACAGGGAGAAGTAGAAAATAAACAACAGAAATGACAACTAAGTAAATTATATATATAAAAGGTAGTAAGTATTGTACAAAAAAATAAAGCAAGATAAGAGATATCAAGATTGAGGGCTGTTGGAGGATGGAAGTCTACAGTTGTATACAAGATGGCCAGGGTCTGCCTCATTGAGGAAAGACTTGAAACAAGGTGAAGGAGGGAGCCATGTAGACAGGATAGGGATGGAAATTCCAGGCAGAAGACAAAGATCATGCAAACACCTGGAGCAAGACTGGTGCTTTTGAGAAGCAGCAAGGAGGCTAAAGAGGCTGGATTAGAGCAAGTGATGTGGAGAGAAAGAGATACAATGATGGAGGTTAAGGAGGAGAACCTCACCACGCAGGGCTCTGTGGGCCACCACAAGCAGTATGACTGTTAATTAAAGAGAGATGTGAAGTCACTGCAGAGTTTGGAGTGGAGAAGGGCCATAGTCTGACTTCCATTATAACAATAGTCCTCTGGATGTGTGTTGAAAAGAGATTGTAAGGACCATAGATTTTTTTTTTTTTTTTTTAAAAGGAGCCCAGGCAGGAGGCAAAGGCAGTAATTCAGTTAAAATACGACACTGTTTCCAGCCATAGTGTTAGCAGTGGAGAGTCTGAGAAGAGACTGAATTCTGAGTATGTTGAAAATAAAGCCAGTAGAAGGACTTGATTGATTGGAAGTAGGGTATGAGAGAAACCAAGGAATGAAGAAATGACTCAAATTTTTCACTGAAACAACTGGAAAGATGGAGTTGCCATCAACTGGGATGAGTAGAACTCTGATTGGATCAGGTTTTAGAGAAAATATGAGAGTTTGGTTTTGAACACTTTAGGTTTGGTATATCTTTTACATAAATAAGTGGAGACATAAGGAGAGAGTTAAATATTTGAGTAGGGCAGGAGTCAGCAAACTTTTTCATAAATGATCAGATAGTAAATAGTTTAGACTATGTGGGCCAGAGGTTCCCTGTCACAACTACTCTGCCAATGTGTAGCCACAGACACTATGCCAAAGAATTGTCATGGCTATGTTCCAATAAAACTTTATTTACAAAAGCAGACTGCTGCTACATTTGGCCTGAGGGCTGTAGTTTACTAACTTCTGGTCTAGAAGTTTGGGAGAGAGGTCTCGGTTGGAGGAATACTTTTGGGAATTGTCAGTATAAAATACTTTTAAGGCTATGTTAATTTGATATAATAAATTCTTTCACATTTAATATCTGTGCTTTCCCTCATTAATAGTAATCATACCTTAACTATATATCTGTTTTCCTCAAAAAGGAGACTACAAGGAACTATGAAAAAACCAATTTGATCAAAAGAAAAATCTGAATGAAAAGTTTTTTAATAATGAACACAATTGATCATTAAATATACATTTGCAAAACCTATTAATATTTAGTTGGCTTGCAACATGCATATATATTATTTAAGGAAGGATAGACTATTTGGCTTAGGCAATCCATAAACATTGATTTAGCATGTATGCATGTGTACATATGCAGTTGTACAGTTGACACTTACTTGAACACCACATATTTGAAGTACATAGGTCCACTTATATGCATATTTTTTCCAATAAAAGTTACAGTGAGTGTGCCTGCCTTCCTTTCCACCTCCTTCACCTTTGTCACTCATGAGACAGCAAAACCAATCCCTCCTCTTCCTCCTCAGCTTACTCAATGTGAAGATGAGGATAAAGACTATTATGATGACCCACTTCCACTTAATGAAAAGTATATTAATATTTTCTCTTCCTTATGATTTTCTTAACATTTTTTCTAGTTTACTTTATTGTAATAAGGTATATAATACATATAACATACAAAATGTATCTTTATCAACTGTTATCAGTAAGGCTTCCAGTCAACAGTAGACTATCAGTAGTTAAGTTTGGGGAGAGTTGAAAGTCATACATGGGTTTTTAACTGAGTGGAGGGTCAGACCTCCTAATCCCTGCATTGTTCAAGTGTCAATTATATATATAAAATAATGAAGATATGTTGCCATTTCATATTCAAAATATATGGGAAATGCTATAGATACCACACACAAAAAATGACATTTGAACAAAAAAGGAAATTGTTACCCATGAAATAATTCAAGGCAATCCTGATTTCATAACCAGAGGTACTTAGAAAATTGAAGGGGCTCAAGAAATTTCACTCCCAAGTATGACTTATTAGTATGAAGAGTATTTCGAATTAAAGGCTCTTAGAGACCAACAGGCCTTGGAGAGGGCTTTCACTTTATCTGCATAAAACCAAATGGACTCATCAAAAAGTACAATCGACTTCCCTTCCCCTCCCTGTTACCTCAATATATTATAGGAAAGAAGATCAAGAATGCAACTAGACCTGGTCTAAATCAATCTTAAATATAATACCTGTCTCTCAGGTTAATTTCCAAAGAGAATCACTGACAAGTCAATCTCTTTCTCCCATCCACTGATGCCCCCAAGTATCTATTCATTTTCCTTAACCATTTATTGCCTATAAATAGATTTATATTATTCATTTCTTTCTCCCCTCTAAAATGAGGGTATATAAGTTTTTGGTCCCCACTGGGATACTGAGTAACCACTCTGTGATTCTCCCTGTGTGCATGGTAAATAAATCTCTTTTCTGTTATTAATCTGTAAATTGATCTTTCAGAAAACCTTCTAGGGAGAAGGGGAAGTTTCCCTTTACTCCCACAAAATAAGCAAAAAGTTTTAGGACAAAGAATGATGTAACACTAATGATAAAGGAAGATTCAGTTATCAAAAAGATGAGTCAACAGGATGTTTAGCAATCAAACAAGATGGGTTCTTTCCTAATTACTACGTAGTTTAGCAAAGAGAAAAGTGCCACTAAAAAAACACTTGTAGGCAGAAGAAAAACAAACCTTATTAACTGATATTAAAATGATACAGAAACACAGTATTAGGAGAACAGAAAAGGCTAAAATGAAGGGGCAGGGAGGAGAGAGAGAGGGAACACCCAAGGAAAGAACTATTACTACACAAGTTATTTTAGAAGAGAACAGGAGGCTATAGTCTCTAAAGCAGTGACTACCAACCTTTGATTTTTTTTTTTTTACTATCATCCCCTATGGAGTCTTTCTAGACTTTTTCTTCCGAATCCTAAGCCCCTATAAAATTTTAATACCCCGGGTACACTGTGTATTTGTTTATGTACAGACATTAAATTGCTTGGAGGGCCACAGGCCATTTTAGTATCTAAGATTTTGCCCCCTGAGAACCAATGCTCCTTCTCATCCCTGTTAGGGGCAATACTGCCACCTTAAGAATGACGGCTTTTAAAAGGATGGACTCTCCCATATCAAATTTACATCATTCTAAGCTTTTTCTGATGCCCTGCTTGGTGGGAGTAGGTGGTGGAAAGGTGATGGAGGTGTGGATCCGAGAACAGCAGGGAAACAGACACTTGCTTTTGCCAGACTTGCTCATCCCCACCTCAGTAGAACCAAATTTCACCGTGAAACACAGCCACATATAAAGAAGAAAAAAAGGACAAAGAAAAAAGAAAGCCCTTTTAACTTAAGTATCTCAATTTGAGGGAAAATATGGGTAAAAAATATTGGGGAAAATGGGTACCAAATATAAAGTGAAAATTTCAGAAGAAATATTCTCATAAAGTAGTAGATAGGATTAATGCCATGTCTGAAGATCAAACTTCATATAACTTCTACTTTTTAGTGCTTAGTCATCTACCCAAATCCTTGGGTAGCCAAGATCAGTGTGAGTTAGAAAGTTATTCTCAGTCTGTTTTGACTGAGAGAGTCCCATCCCAGTATCTCAGTTTCCCGTCTCCAATCTTGAGTCTGGATTTTGAGACATAAAAACCACTGGAGGAAGCTGCTGGAGAAATGGCCTTAGGTATCTCTCTCTGAATTATGATTATCTTGAATTCACAAAGTGTCTGTCTGCAGAAAAGACAGAGTTTGAAAGAAATAATTTCAAGGCAACTTTGTTTCTTAATTGAGGGCTTCTCCATCTTTCCCCATTCTGTGTGGGTTGGTGGGATGAGGCCAAGCCTGGGGGAGGGCAGTTTCCCAGGGCTGAAGATGATGGCATGACTCACAGGATCTATGCCAACCCCGTGAGTGAATTCTGAGAAATAAATGAGTAACATATTGATTTTGTTTCTATAAAAATAAGTCATTGTCATCAGTATGGTGAATTCTGATTACTTAACTCTATTACCCTGTTACATCCTGTGGCCAAGTAAATTTGTACGTGTACTCTAAGATATTTAGTGTTATCTGATGAAACTGGTTAATGTGGAAAAGGTCGCTTTTAAGGAAAATTAAAATGTGTTTCAGCCTCAGATTTTCATTCCAACTCATTCCTTTGAACACCCAAAGAATTTTCCTTAGAGAATCAACTCCAAAGATAGAGCTGCCTATTTTCCTTTTTGCCCAGAAGGAAAAAAGGTTGCAAAATGATAACATGTTAGAGGAAAATAAGGAAGCTGGAAAACAATTCTTGAAGTAGGTAATAAAGGGGAAGATTTTGAAGCTGATCCTCCTATCACTCATCAGCTACATTTCTGGTCTGTGACTTCTTTGGAACTCTTGTATCCTACATCTGAACAATGTTCACTGTTTCTTAAAGTGAGTAACTGGTAACAATGGTGAATTATAGCTTTGAACTAAGCTTCATCATTGCAAGGTCAATGCTTAGCCAATTTAAAAAATCCTAGAAGGAGATGTTTAATGCTACATTGCCATAATGAATTGTCAGTTCATTCATCATCTAATTATCCATCCTTCTAAGGAATGTATTTCTATTCCCTACAAGATAAAATCCAAGCAACTCCTTCCAACCTGAACCCAATCTAATTTGAATAGGGAATCTCTGTTGGAGCCTGAGTTTTGCCCACTGCCAACTTGTTTGGGAGGGGGGTGTGGTACCCTGGTAGGGATAGCCTGCTACAAATCAGTTTACTTGTTTCATCTAGGAGCCACGGAAAGATTTCCTTTTAGGAGAAGGGTGTGTCAGACAGAGAAATTGGCCCACTAACAATATCTCAATTGTGAGTGTATCCTGGTATCTGTTAATCGACCTCGTTCCCAGGCTGGATTCTCATATCTGAGTATTAGGAGGGATGAGTCTGAAAGTTAAAATGGAAGAAACTATGTTCACTGATGGCACTGAGGCACAAGGATGCATTGTATTGGTTCTATTAGACCAAAGAACAAGGATTTCCTTTGAATCTCCTTGGCTTAACACATTAAGTATTGAATAAGTACTGAAATAAATTATGAATGAAGGGTGAAACAAATGAGTAAACCATTTCCAGAAAAATATATTCATAAAATCTGTCATGTAAACATGTGCTCAAAAGCCAGTCAATTTTCTTTTCATAAAATTTAGTAATATTAATATTTTGACATTTCAGAATCAATGTAAACTAGAAATCTCTACCCAGGTTTTAACCAACCAGTGGTTTTTCTCTTAAAACACAAATACTTATTTTAGTTCCATATACAGCATTTTGATACTTCCTCTTAAAATTAGCCTGAAAAGGTCCATTCAGCAGAAGTGACTTAAAGAACTATCTTTCTCTTGGAATTTCCAGTTTTTCTTGTTTTAGATGGGAAATGCCACAACTTTAACTTTCTCACAGTCCTTCAAGGTATTTACTGGAAGTATTGCCTAGCATATGAAGGTCAGAATATTTCCAAGCAACAAAAAAACTCAACTGTTTTTTTGACAACAAAAAAACTCAACTGAAGTTAGAAAATTCCTGAAAAAAAACAAACATTTAAATGTCAAATATAAGTTGCTACTCAATATAAATTCAGTATTTAAAGAGGGTTTTAAATTTCTTAATTTAAATTTTATCCTTGTAGGCTCCCCCATTCCCCAAACCCACATGTAGTTTTTTTGGTCAGGGCTTGGAGGGAATCTTCTTAGCTTTAATTACAAGACTGGGACCTGCAGTTAGCTGTTATTAATCTAATTTTATGCTTATATTCATTTTGTCTGTCTTCCAAAATTCTAGTGCATTTTGAATGGATTTCTAAGCCAATCTATTTATATTCTTATTATTAAATATTTATTGAACACATAATAGTTTAATGTATGCATAGATGCTAAATATATGGTAAATATGGCTATATAAAAAAATTACTGACATTTATTTTCTTGAAGGAATACATCTTTAATTATAATTTGCAAAATACTAAGAATATAATGTCAATATTGTAACCCATCTAGAAGGAAAAAATTAGGTAGTTCAATGGGAAATATTTTTCCATCAAAAAAATCACTCTTAAGTAGAATTGACAGTGATAATTGAACATTGTTAAAATGGTGTATGATTTTTAATTTTAAAAGCTGCCTAATTTTATAAGGAAGAACATATAAAACACAGTTCCTCATCTGCTATCTATTACTAGAAGGTAAAGTTGGCAATGCCAGTCAACGTGGAATTTAAGTTTTATTTATGATCATCAGCAATTACGTATTCCTATACAGTGAAGTTAGATGCTAGGATTTTTTAAATGCCATATGGTTATGATTGAAATTAGTAACTATATTTTCTATAACACGAGGATAACCCAGGGGCCCTCAGATAATAGCTACTTTGTCTATGTTAGTGGTCTCCTTGTTTCCATTAAATAGCTATTAATATACATGGTGTGTGATGAAGTGTATGCCATTATATAGTGACTAGAAATACTTATTTTTTCTGTTAGAGTAAGCAAGTCTCTTCTGAAGTAGAGTACTCATTTTCATAATCCTAATGAGTCAAACAAAATCTACTTTAAATCATCTAAGAATAATAATGTTAATGTTCTGCCATAATAAAAAAAAAAAGGAATTGTTAACTTCAACTATAAATCAAACACCTGCTGGATTCCCATCTGAATTTTTCAGCTTAAAACACTACACTGTACATATTTTGGAAACTGAGACACCAGTTAGTCAAACTCATATGGAATATATTTCTTTAGGTGACAGAGCTCAAGAATTAAACATGAGAAATACTATCCAGATATTAGAGTAATGCTGTTTTTTATTGATGGCCTCTTGTCCTTCCCATAGAAGAGATTACTTCAGTAGCTACTGAATTAAAGACATTCTCACTGCTATACAGACGCTTCATGATTAATTATATTTTAAAGATAATTATATCCTCGTAAATGGCCCAGAAAATAGTTGTTTTCCAGAATAACACTGTTTAGCCAGATTCTTATCAGCACCCAAGACTCTTTTTTCCATTAAGTGGAACAATATTTATAAATACTGTTCATGCAGAGTTTATTTCAACTATATTTCTTAGTTTGTCCTGTAGCAACAATCTTTCCCTTGAGGCTGAGTTTTCATAGCATCCTTTGCTGAGTTTTCCAAGGTAAGGAGGAGAATATTGCACCAGAAATGAATATTACTTTAAAGAGACAAACAGGTCTTCCTTAGGAATATTCTCATTTAAAATATCCCCCTTTTTTTTTTAACCATTACTGAGTAGACAACTCCAGAGGAAGTCTTTATGGGAATAGGAGGTATAGGCCCCATAAGAAAGGATAAGAGGTTTTCACTTTTTGTCTTACATTTGCTTCCAATTGAGGTAGAAAGTCATAGAGCCTGCTGAAACAATATTTTATAACCTTTAAAAATCTTTGCTATTAGGACATTGTTGATTTTAGTTTTCCTGATGCTATTTGAACTATTGTCCTATAAACAACCTTCATCGATAGTCAACCATGTTTCCTGTTTATTTATTCACTCACTCATTTATTGATTCCACAAATATCGACCCTGTTACAAGGACTCAATCTCATCTCTCTTCTTTCGCTGTACTCTCTCTCAGAAGCCCTACAAGGCTTTTGAGAAATTAGGAAGCTAAGAAATAGTGACAACACTCTAAGTCTCTCAATTTAGGCCCAACTTGTTAGATCCAACCACAAGCCATGTGTGTTAAGGTAGCGCTTGGTTTTACAGTAAGCTTCAGGAAGCAATTCTGAGAATTAGCAGTGTATAGCTTAAGAAACATTTGTTTTTGATCCTTCAGTTAAGTCAGCCTCAGAACTGAAACTGAGTCATCTATAAAAATTCAGGTTTTACAGCCAGGGTGCCAGGTCTGTCTAACCCATACCCTATCAGCCATTTCTTCTGCGACACCCAAGGCTAGGCTCTCTGCTCTCACTTACACACCCAAGCTTCGGGGTGCACAGAATCACCTGAAGGACTTGTTAAAAAGTAAACACCTCTGTGCCCCCTCACTTATGGACTGAATCACAGTCTCAAGGGTTGGGCCTAGTCATTGGCTTTTTTTTTTTTTTTTTTTTTTTTTTTTTGAGACAGAGTCTCGCTTTGTTGCCCAGGCTAGAGTGAGTGCCGTGGCGTCAGCCTAGCTCACAGCAACCTCAAACTCCTGGGCTCAAGGGATCCTCCTGCCTCAGCCTCCCAAGTAGCTGGGACTACAGGCATGTGCCACCATGCCCGGCTAATTTTTTGTATATATTAGTTGGCCAATTAATTTCTTTCTATTTATAGTAGAGACGGGGTCTCGCTCTTGCTCAGGCTGGTTTCGAACTCCTGACCTCGAGCAATCCGCCCGCCTCGGCCTCCCAGAGAGCTAGGATTACAGGCGTGAGCCACCGCGCCCGGCCGTCATTGGCTTTTTAATTAGCTCTACAGACAATTAAGCACACTAACATTTAAAATCCAGAAAACTGAAATAAACCTTAATTCCCAATCATGTTAATATTTTCATCTAATTTGTCTTAAATATCTTCACTAAAATAATCTAAAATATCTTCAGTGGCTGCTTAGTACCTAATGAATTATCTTTGTCTCACTCTTAGAGATTTCAAAAATGTAAATCTAGCCAAATTTATTGCTCACTCCTAACCTAACCAAAACCTATGCTGAATTACTTGGTGTTTTTAAAATATCACTGTCATTTCCCTTCTCTAGCTTCTCTCATTGTGCCCCCTCTCTCTTGTTCTCA
Organism: Microcebus murinus; assembly: GCF_040939455.1. NCBI lineage: Eukaryota > Metazoa > Chordata > Mammalia > Primates > Cheirogaleidae > Microcebus > Microcebus murinus. The sequence continues at coordinate 33,705,091 of NC_134112.1, forward strand.
AATGCTTTCTTCTTAAAATTCAACCTTGTTCCCCCAAGCAGATATACTCTTTCACCTTCCTTTGAATTCCTTAAATTTATAATAGTGATCAAATTTTGCCTTACATTATAGTCATTTGCACTTGTCATTTTCCCTCCAGATTGTAAAATGCTTAATATAAAAAATATTTTAGTTGATGTCAATGTGTTCACCTAAAATATACAACAATGAATGTTCTTTCAGAAATCATGTTCTGCTGAAATCAAGGACTATAAGAGTATTAATTATGTTACATATCAGGTGAATATATAGAGTATAAATTATGCTTTTATCCACTCCAATCATCTGAATCAGGTATGTTGCCATTTATGGGATATTTGCATTCCTACTTTTCTTCAATAAGCCTAAATATTGGTAAGTATACTGTTAATAGTTTTCTTGCTAAGTTTTTTAATATAAAATGCATATGAAATCTTGATATAAAATTGAGTTGTGAAAGGATGGGGGTAGGGGAATTTGAGTGCTAAAAAGTCTTGCTAACATGTCTTTAGACACTTTTATAGTATGCTTCTCTATGTAGGTTGAAAATGTATATCATTAGCTTTTTTCCTAATGAAGTTGAATAAAAACCCTTATATAAATGTTGAATGAAGGAGTGACTTTTGAATGTGGAGGGAAAGTCAGGTGACAGACTTGGTAGCCCAACATGGAAGAGAATGAACCAGAAATTAGACAACAAAAAGATATATTACAAGAGAAGTGAAGAACAGAAAGAAAGAAATTACTTAGAGGAAGATACCTGCAAACATCCAGTGTTTATAGATGATGTTTATTGTTCTTCATTGTTAATGGAAATATTACTCATAAGAATATTTCTCAAAATAAATGAGTTATTTTTATTTTCATTTTCCCTAAAATCTCAATAAATCTAAAGTATTAATTATGAGACATAATTTGAAGAATGGAAAGCTTCAAGGGAAGTCATAAAAGAGACTAAGTGAAGAGACATTTAAAGAACAAGAAATTGTGGGTTTTTTCGTTTCCTTTGTCTTTTTCAAAGTATATATCTAACTTACTACATAAATATAATTTTGGATAATATTTTCTTGAGCTTCAAATTAGATTTTTAAAATCCATAGTTAACATTTTATTTATTCTACAGGTGGAGAGTAGGGGAGTTTGGAGACTGATGTCCCATGTTGGCATATTACTAATAGGTTTTTTTTTTTAATAAAGTGAGAGAATACAATAATGTCTCTCCTATTCACAAATGGGTTTCTGAGTTATTGATGAAATGCTGGCTTTCATCCCTTAAAGATATAATTGAATTTGAACCAGAGGATAAACTCACAAAAATTTCTGTGTTATTCAAAACATAAACAACCCATACATGGATTGGTTTTCTGTTGTTTCTGTAACAAATTACTATAGATGTAGCAGTTTAAAACAGTACAGATTATTTTATGGTTCTATGTATCAGAAGTCTAATATGGGTCTCCCTGAATTAAAATGAAAATGTATTGACAATACCAATTTCTGGCAAGGAAGCAAATCAATAGGAACTCTGAATCATTACTAGTGGAAACATAAAATGGTATGACCACTTTGAAAGATAGTTTTGAAGTTTTTTGCAAAGCTATATAGTTTTACCATGCAATCTAGCAATCAAACACCTAACATTTCCCTAACTTATCTGAAAACTTATGTCCACACAAACACTTACATGAGAATCTCGATAGCAGCTTTATTCATAAGTGTCAAAAACAGGAAGCAACTCAAATGTCCAATAAGTGGATAAACCAAAAATGGTACATCCATTCAATGGAATACTATTTAGTGATAAAAAAGAATAATCAAGCCATGCAGAGGTATGAATAAATCTTAAATACATGTTAATAACTGAAAGAAACCAATATGTACTATATGATTCCATTTATATGATGTTCTGGAAAAAGCAAAACTATAAAGATAACAAAAAGATCAGTGGTTGCTAGGTTTTAGAGGGGTGGTTAAATAGGTAAAACACAGGAGTTTTAGGGGTGGATAAACTGTTTTAGATATAATGATGGCTATATGGCACCCTACAGTTGTCAAAACCCACAAACCTTTACAGCAGAAAAAAAGAACCCTAAAATATATGTATATTTAAAAAGTCATTTTAGTAGTCATGGGGTCAAAGGATCGAATAAATAATGTGACAAAAGAATCTAAGTGTATTGCAAATATATGAAACCACCTCACTGAAAGGGATGGAGGGGGAAAGGTACTGACCTACTTAACCTTGGAAATAAGAAAGATGTGTAAGACTAAACTAAAAAAGATATCTGCATGAGCATTGTACTCCAGTTGGTAAGTTTTCCTTGGAGGTATGAGTTAATAATTCTGAAACCACTATAAGTATACTGGAGTGGAACAACTAAGTAGATTGATGGTGAACAGTGCGAGCCAGGTTTGTCTGTAGTGGAGTCTGAGGTTACAGGTAAGTACGAGGAAAGCCTAGAATGATCCATATGGTGATGGATTAGAGCCAGAGACATCTGTACGATCTCATTTCCTCCTTAATCTGGACAACTGTGATTACATATAAAATATTTATAGATGTATATGTGCATAGGTTAGTGTACAAATGTATTTCCTTACTCTGCTAGCTGAGGGGGTCTAGACACAATGGTTCTCCAGTAGCAATAATCTCACCTAAGCGAGAATCTTGGTCTCTAATACCATTCACAAATAAAAGAAACTAGACTTTCTTGGGATAAGAAAGTGACTAATTTTATAGGACTGGGGCAGGAAATATGTAAGAGGAGTCCAGAGCATCCTGTAGTGCCAGAAAGAAAAGAAGTGCTCAAAACAAACAAAAAACACAATGATGATGGTATGTCAAAGGGATGAAGGAGCCATTGTAAGCACCTAATGGCCAAAGCCGGAACAATTTGAACAACATAAAGTAGTATTAGATGATAAACTAATGTATAAATAAATAGTTCAATAAATGGAGAATAGAGAAATCTCCCATGCAGAAGAATTCCAAATAACTTATGTATTTGGAATTCCAAGTAGGCAGAACATAACTCCCACTCCTTATGTGTGTGCTGTACATTGTGACTTTTAAAGGGCATAATGTGGAAAGATGGAAAAGAAGTAACTTAACAACAGAGAAAACTGACAACATTGTCCAAATCAGATGATCAAGGGCAAAGTCAACAGTGATAAGATCTGCGGATAGTATGCACTCTCCTTGATACTCAAGGAAAAACTGTCATCCTCTCAAAACCCCAAATCCCCATTTTAATCATGAGAAAAATCATCAGACCACTTCCCTGGACACAGTTGTTCTAAATTGGTGCCCATCACAAGTACCAGCTCTCTGGTCTTAGATGGTATTCCTTCAGGCCTTGTCACAATGGCCAAGCAGACTCCTTTCTGATTCTTCACACTTGAAATCAGACTGTCATACTGAACAAGAAGAATCAGAGATGGGAGAAAAAAAATACGAATTACAATGTTGCTTCTAAAAATAGCCATGCTCCTGTATCTGCCAGGTCCAGACACCCTGTAGGTGCTGCTCACCTGCCTTCTGAGGAAGCCCTCAGATGAGTTTCAGTAGTGAAGTGGCGAATCGAAACTGCTAGATAGTGAGGATGGGAAATGGGGCAGAGAGTGTGAATTTCTCTCTCAAGAAGTGTGGCTTTCACCTTGTAATCGACAGGTCAAAAGGTCTTATGTTTTCTGTGTGCCAAAGCATACCTCACTCTGACAGTGTACTTGGTAGCTTTAGAATCATCTGTCAGTAAAAACCCAGACCAGAGACCAACCACTAAGCAAATGTCTCACAGACTGAAAGGGAATAGAGGGGGTGAGTTTTCTTTTCTCTGGCTTCAGAGAACGTAGCCCAAGAGAGTTGTGTCAATAAGTAACAAACTTATGGGTTTTTTTCTTTTTCTTTTGGTGGAGTGGGGGACGAGAACAAGACAATAGTTAACACATTAATTTTCTATTGCTGCTGTAACAAGTAAGCACAAATTTGGTGCATAAAACCACATGATTCTTATTTTACAGATTTGGAGGTCAAAAAGTACAAAATCAGTTTCACAAGGACAAAAATCAAGGTGTTTTCGGGCCTGAGTTCTTTCAGAAGGCTCTGTGAGAAAATCTATTTTCTTACCTTTTCCAGCCTATTCCTGCATTCCTTAACTCATGGCTACCTTTATCTTCAAAGTCCTTCTGATGCTACCATTTCTGATGCATTTCAGCTGACAAATCTCTTTGCTTTAAACGACTCACGTGATTAGATTGGCTAGGGACTAGCCTGGTGGGCCCAGTCTCCCCATCTTAACCTTCTTAACCTTAATCATATATGCAAAATCCCTTTTGCCATGTAAGGTAACATTCACAGGTTCTAAAAACTAGAGTATGGGCATCTCTGGGGGCCATTGTTTTGCTATCACACTGCAGGATTTTAGATTTACATACATCTGTAGTTACTCATTGCTAATTATCTCCCATAGACATATCAAACACATGATTTCCAAAACTAATCTTCCACCCAACATATACTTCCTTGATTGGGGACCTCATCTTTATCTAACAACCTAGTTTACATATTAAGGATGTTTTTCTGTAATCCTTCATTAGATTGGTAAATCTGCTTAATTCATAGGTATTTCTATCTAATCTATTCCTGTCTTGCATTTCTCCTACCACGAACTACCCTTGTGTGGGCTCCATTTTCCTTAAAAGAAAGTATTTCTTGGTGAATGGTGTCTGGCACTTATATGTGACCAGTGGATCTGTGTTGTCTGCCCAGTGAATTTACAATCTAACATGGAAAACACAGATTAAACAAACACATGTGGTAATGTCCTGGGAGAGGACTCTTGATCTTTCTGATCATGTATCCCTGACTCAGTTTTCAAAAACTAAAGTTCAAAATTTATGAATTTTCTAGAGAGGCCCTCATGTTGGCTAATTTAAAGCAGTCAAGTGTTAATATCTTTGTGTGTGCATGTGCGTGTGTCACTTTTCCCTGATATTCTGGAATACAAAGATGGAAAAATAAGACCGCTAAATTACATGTTAAATGTGGCAACTTACTTTAAAATCAAGCAAAAATGGCCTTTAAAGTCTACCTTGATCATTTGTTGTCTGAATGGAGTTAAATTACAGATTTAAAGGGCTTCACGCTAGATTTAATGAATCAGGATTCCTGGGATGGGGCCTGGAAATATGCATCTTAAATGAGCAGTCTGCAAACTTGTTGTACACATTAATATTTATAAGTTATTAATCCAATTTCAACTCACCAACACCCCATTCCATGCATTTTCCAGCTTCTTTAGGCTGCCCACGATCTTTGACTCAGGACTCTTTCCCATCCTCAAAGCCAGGACGTGCAGGTGAAATCTTCCAAGTTGCACCTCTCTAACTCTTCTGTCAACTCAACCCTCCCCAGCCGTGGCCCGCAGTCTTTCTGCTTTTAAGGACTGAGGTGATTAGATTTGTCCCACCTGGATACTACAGGGGAATCTCATTTCAAGGTTCTTAATTTAATCACTCCTCAAAATCCCTTTATCCATCTAAAGTAACATATTCACAGGCTCCAGGGATTAGGAGTTTAGCAATTTGCGTGGAGGGGGATATTATTTTTTCCTACATGTAGTATCCGGCGAACACTTCTTCGTCACTTGCTACACATTAGCCACTGTGTTGAACATGCCCATGTTCCTTTTACCCAGGTGAAAACATTCAGGAGATTTACTGAAAAGCCTTTCACCACTCAATGTTGGATCTAAAATGGAGCCTTAAACTCAAAGGGAGAACTTGTGCTTTCCAATATGCTACTAGTTCTCTATTTGACTTCTAATCTGAATATGTGTTTAATTTGATATAAAAGTTAAGTGAAAAAAAAAAAAGTTAAGTGGCCAACAGCTTAATAGTTGGTTCTTATAGATGCTGCATGTGGACATAAGAATTTAGAATATTTATTTTAGTAAGTTATCAGATGTCTGTTTTGTGTTGGGTATCATAGTTTGTGCTAGAGAACAGAAGATGGGCACTCTAATGTGGATTACCATCTTTGTACTTATGCTATCATCAACATGAAATCAAGCATGAAGAATACTGCACAAAGTCCATAATTCTTATTTTAACATAATCTTCTCTTCATGTAATATACTGTCAGCTTTTAAATGTGTGAGGCTTACTTGGTCATATTTTGCTTGTGATATATGTTTTTGTTTTATATCAATTTTAGGAACTCTCTAAGGAGTTGTGGATTGAAGATTAGGAGATATTAAACTTGAGATGCTGAAATTTTTCATGAGATGATGGTTAATAGGATACAGCAAGGATAAAAGAAAGAAATATGTGTGGATTAAGACCTCCTCTATTCTTAAACTAACCACAGTTATTTTAGGCAAGAAGTCACTCCATAATTAAAGCAATGTAAGTGGCAATGCAACAAGGTAAAAGCTCCCAAGAGCACACCACACCCTTTCTTCTGGAGAATTCCAGCCCTCCACTCAGGAAACCCCACAGTGACATATGTTTTCATCACACATGCCTACTCAGAGATAAACAAATCCAGACCAGATATACATTCATGGAAAGATCTTCATATTTTTAATTTGAACTTTTCTACTCAGTGTTAAGAAGATTAATGAAATGTGTGTTGATTGGTTTCTGTTGGAAACAGAGGAGTGTGCAATTACACTTCCTATAACTCTTGAGAACCAAAGCAAATTGAATTAGTATCAGGAAGTATTAGAATAAAGTTATCTTTTCTAAATGATGATGTGCTCTGAAATAACATGATCATGCTCCAAAAATGATTACACTGAGTTCATAATATATTTTACTAATTAAAGATCTCCACTGAGAAGCATAAATGAATGAGATGATGTATTCTACTGCCATACCAGATTCATTTTGGAATAAATCTCTCTAAACTTGCTCAATGACAGGTTTAAATCTAAAGCACATTTGGAGAAAGAAATATATTACCCTTGTCTATTGAACAAGATACCAGAAAATTTCCCCCTCATACATTGCTTGATTAGAGCTCAACTGTCTTTTCCAGGACTATTATTAGAGAATGCTTTTAGTGGATTCTCACATAGTTCATAAAGGGATCTGGATGTTAAGCTAACTGTGATGTAACAGTAGAAACAGAGGGTGTCAAACATCAGGTACAATTTAACAAGGAGACATAGCTCATGTTACCAAATTGTTTCTGTTTGCATAATTCATCAAGTGTCATTCCAGCACCTCAGCAGGCATCCTTTTAACCCCATGTCATGTTTCTGATACTTAGGTGAGTTGTAGAAATAAACAGAAACCTCTTTTCTCTCTCCCGGAGGCCAGCCTTTCATGTTGCATACAGCCACAAGAGTATAATGTAACGTATTAGAAAGGAAAACTATTAAAATCCCAAGAGAAGAAATTGATTGAACAGAGCTGGGTAGAGACTAGAGAATGAGACAGGAAAATCACAGTAAACTTAAGTATCACAAACGTTCAACTGAATGCAGATGCTTGTTAAATTGGCATCTCTACTTCTAACTCTTGATCTGTGTCCAAATCTATGTTTCCAACTGCCATTAAATTTCTACAATTAGAGATTCTGTAACAGTCATTTGTCCACTAACTGGAATATTTTTTTCTCCTATATTTTTTTCTATTTATCCTGCTTCTGCCAATTCTACCATCTTTCCTCCTGGGTTAGACATCTTAGAACCATGTTTTACTTTAAGGCAAAATATTTACCAGGTTCTCAATTTCTTCTAGATGTTGTTCAAATGTTCATAGTTGAGGCCCATTCCAGGAACTTCATAACTTCACAATCAAGCTTGATATAATGGACCAAACTAAGAAAGACTCGTGTTTTTTAAAGAAAGCAGTAAAAACCCTAAGATAAAGTTTAAAAATAATTAGAACTACCTGGAGCTGGTTGGGAAATGGAAAAAAAAATCATCAATGTCAATTACATTGAAGGTGTTTATAAGATATCAGGATTCTAAACACATGCAAATAACTTTTTTGAAGATACAAGCCCCTCTAACAGCAGTTTCTTTTTTAAAAAAATGATTTAGACTCCTCTGAAGACTTAAAATTTTATTAATAGAATTGCTGTAATGATATAGGGTATCTATCTGTATTCTTTTTTTTTTATTTCAGCATATTATGGGGTACACATGTTAAGGTTATGTATATTGCCCATGCCCCCCTCCCAGCCACCCGACACCCGATAAATGTTATTCCTATATGTCCACGTAAGTGTTAGTCCGTTAATACCAATTTGCTGGCGAGTACATGTGGTGCTTGTTTTTCCATTCTTTTTTTTTTTGAGACAGAGTCTCACTTTGTTGCCCAGGCTAGAGTGAGTGCCATGGCATCAGCCTAGCTCACAGCAACCTCAAACTCCTGGGCTCAAGCAATCCTCCTGCCTCAGCCTCCTGAGTAGCTGGGACAACAGGCATGTGCCACCATGCCCAGCTAATTTTTTGTATATATATTTTTAGTTGTCCAATTAATTTCTTTCTATTTTTAGTAGAGACGGGGTCTTGCTCAGGCTGGTTTTGAACTCCTGACCTCGAGCAATCCGCCCGCCTCGGCCTCTCAGAGTGCTAGGATTACAGGCGTGAGCCACCGCGCCCGGCCTGTTTTTCCATTCTTGAGATACATTACTTAGTAGAATGGGTTCCAGCTCTATCCAGGAATATATAAGAGGTGCTCTATCACCATTGTTTCTTAAAGCCCAATAGTACTCCATGGTATACATATACCACATTTTATTAATCCACTTATGTATTGATGGGCACCTGGGTTGTTTCCACACCTTTGAGATTGTGAACTGTGCTGCTATAAACATTCGAATGCAGGTGTCCCATTTGTAGAGTGTCATTTGATCTTTTGGGTAGATGCCCAGTAGTGGAATTGCTGGATCAAATGGTAGATCTACTTGTATTGTTTTAAGGTAACTCCATATTGTTTTCCACAGAGGCTGAACCAGTTTGCAGTCCCACCAGCAGTGTAGGAGTGTTCCTATCTCTCCGCATCCACGCCAACATTTATCGTTTTTGATAAAGGCCATTCTTACTGGAGATAAGTGATATCTCATTGCAGTTTTGATTTGCATTTCCCTGATGATTAGATATGTTGAGCATTTTTTCATATGTTTTTTGGCCTTTATTCTGTCTTCTTTTGAAAAATTTCTGTTCATGTCCTTTGCCCACTTTTTGATAGGGTTGTTTGATTTTTCCTTGCTGATTTTCCTGGGTTCTAAATAAATTCTAGTTATCAGCCCTTTATCGGATATGTAGCTTGCGAAAATTTTCTCCCATTCTGTGGGTTGTCTGTTTGCTGTCTTGACAGTTTCTTTGGCTGTGCAGAAGCTTTTTAATTTGATCAGGTCCCATTTGTTTATTTTTGTTGCTGCTGTGATTACCTTTTGGGTCTTCTTCATAACTTCTTTGGCTTGGCCAATGTCTAGAAGAGTATTTCTAACTGTTTTCCTCTAGGATTCTAATAGTTTCACATCTAATGTATCTATATTCTTTACTCACACAAATCTATATTCTTTACTCACACAAATCTCTATTTTTTTCTTATCTGCACTCCTCTAAGGGCTGCCTCCCTGGTTGAGAAGGCAGCAGGAAGGAAACAACTGTATGATTCCCTTCCTAGCCACCATCCTCATTGGCATCTGTCTTAGTCTGTTTTCTCTTGCTTGTAACAGAATATCTGAAACTAGGTAATTTATTTAAAAATAGTATTTTGTATAGTAATGGAGGCTGAGAAGTCAAGGTCAAGGGGCCTCATCTAGTGAGGGTCTTCTTGCTGGTGGGGGCTCTCTGCAGAAGCCCCAGGCAGTTCAGGGCATCACATGGCGAGGAAGGTTGGGGGGCTGAGTGTGCTAAAACTTTTGCTCACGTGTCTCTTCCTCTCCGTATAAAGCTACCAGTCCCACTCCCACAATTGCCCTTTAATTCATTAACCCATTAATCCATGAATGGATTAATCCCTTCATGAGGCCAGAGCCCTCATAACCTGATCACGTCTTAAAGGCCCCATCTCTCAATACTGCCATGTTGGGTGTTAAATGTCAACATGCAGTTTGAAGAGGACAAATAGTTAAACCATAGTAACATCCCTACCATTTTCCCTCTTTTGTGAAATTGAGGTCCACTAAAATGACTTGGTTTTTATTCAAAGAAAGCTGAACATGTTGCTGTATTGCCTTTGAGGACAGAGCAAGTGAAAATAGCCTAAACTTTGAAATAGCAATGTGAAAAACTATCTTTAAAATGCAAATACAATCTTCACTCTGCAGTGTGGTACAGTGTGGTATGTGTGAAGGCAAAGAGATGTACAAATTGCTCTCTCAATATTCCTTTCTTTCTACTGATTCCATACAATTATTGATGTTATCAGAGAGGTTTAATATTAGATGATAATTTGAGACCTACGGCAAACAATGAAAACTATTAGTTTATCGAGAGTAAATTCAATAACTCTGTTTACTTGTAGCAAATAGGCATATTTCTCTTACTTTGGAGAAGGCTAATGCAGTCAGTCCACCATGTAGATGAACTTGTATTATCCTGGATTGGGGGAAAGCATAAGGCTATGGTCAGGCAAAATTTTAGCCATGAAGTGAAGCATCTCTTCCAGCCCACAGGGAAGGTGATAAGAGAAGGCTGAGGATGTAGGGTAGCTTAAAAGATTTGCAATTCAACATCTGGTTTCATCTATTTTCCATACTGTATCCTTAGTCTAATAACCTATTTTATATCTTCTCAGAGCATAATGAAAATGTCATATCCAAAGATGTAAACAATAAACAGCATTCCTTCACACTTTTCTAAGACATATGAATGCTGATTTTTTCAGAAAATTTAGATGCACTGCATGAGGAAGAATAAACATTTATCTAGCTCTTTTTACTTAGACAGAGAGGCACATTCAGCCAAAATGGTTCCTAATGTTGCCCAATAGAAGATAGTTAAAAAGTTATCTGGAATACATTGCAATGCCTTTTTGCACATCCTCTTTCAGCTGCTACATTGTTAGAGGTCTTGAATACTACAAAATTGCCAATTAAAGAGTGACATAAATTGCACCAAGGTGAAAGATTCTAGGATGGTAGGCAACATTATCTATACCCCTCGATATCTTCACCATACTGCAACTATAACCAAACTTGTACCTACCTCGTAATCTCAGGGTAATTCAAATTCATAAATGTCACTTCCACTGTTGGCATTAATGTCAGAATTACAACTATGGCATAGGTATGGAAAGATCCATATGAGAGGCCACTGCCATGGAATCCTCTAATGCTGAAACTGACAAAGTGAAGCCCTAAAGTATTAAAATGGGCATCAGCAGGGACACAAACAGCTTGATTCAATTTGATCCAAGCCTCAGCTCCTTTTGCTCTGGTCTTTTGGCTCTTTCATTTCCCTGTAACTAACTACTGACCTTTCCACATTTGACCATGAACTCATGACTAAGTTTCCACTCCCTCAAATTGCTTTTCTTCCTCTGCTTTGATGTGTGGTCTAACACATGTGGTGTCCAGTAAATGATCCCCCTTCCTCTTTAGTGTGACCAACTTCTGCTTGTGCTTAGTGCCTCAGGAGATACTACTATCAGATCAGATTTTGGGTCTATTGAACCAGTTTTTATTAATCAATATACGAGGCTATCAATGAGGTAAATGAATCACAAAATACAAAATGACTACCATTTGTTTAGGCCCATGTTAGACTTAGTGATACTGTAATGACTGATTTCTTTACTCAAGGAGCTTGGAATCTGGCTGGGGAGTCTAGACAAACAAATGAGAGTAAAAGCAAGAAAGCACAGTTATGAGTCAAATGGTGCAGCCCACACTCATCCTGGTATTCAAGTTCAAAAACAGGGTATCAATGGAGTCTGAAACTATTAGAGAAGGTGTGGGCTAGCTTACTCTAGAAAATCAAGAAAGGGTTTGGTGTTGGTAAGAAGAAAGAAAACGAACATTCCCAGCAACATGAATATTATGAGTAAAGGCAAAGCAGTGGGATAATGATATTGAGTTGTCAAGGCACTAACAAGATGTTTGTATATTTCTCCTTGTGGCCAAAGCACTAGGGAATCTGGATCAGGATTACAATGAGGTTAAATGTGTAAAAAGAGAACTGACTCTTGATAAAGTTTTGGTGTGTGGAGAAAACAGAAGGTTATTTTAGGCTAATGAACAGATGTATTGGTTAAGGTAACAGAATCCTTTATTACAAATGAAACTCACAATCTCAATGGTTTAACATAATATATATGTATTTCTTGCTTTTGTAAAGTCCAAATGAGGTGTTTCTGATTGGAGGCTTGGAAACAAGTTTGCATCTGAATGGATTAAATAAATGATGTCACAGCTCACATACAGTTTTCTTCCAACATACATTTGTCATAAACTCACTTAACAACCACCCTTTAAGCAACAGCTATATAGCAGGCCCTATTCTTGACCAACACTAGAGATTCTGACTGAGGCAAAAGGCAGGATTCCCACCCTTGAGGACCTCCTGGCTGGGAAGTAAGCCAGACAAGAAGAAAAGAGCATTATATCATCTGCTGTGGAGCACAATAGAAGGGAGACTCTTATAGATTATGGAAGCAGAGAGCTCAAATTAAAGCCTTTTCATGAGAATTACTTGACTATCCAATGGGAGCATTTGCCCTACTAAGTGCTTAGAATAAACATTGTAAATCCTCCGAGTTCAGTGGAAAAACACTCGACTTCTAATCTCTTGATTCTTATCAGCTACAAAGATAACTCTCATGTCACCGTTTCTCATGTTCAGGAATTTATTTTTCTATGCTGTCTTGGGGCATCACAAGTACCTGCATATCCTATTTTTTGGTGGCCACTCCTGAACAGAACTTTTTTACTTATAACGCAGGTATATTAACACTGGAAACAGAGTGAAATAGGTCCTTATACTGATTCTGACTGTGACTAAGTGTTTGAAACTCAGCAGGGTTCTAGTTTTCTCCTTGTACAATGCATGAGTCATAAAATTTCTTCCAGTTCCAGATTGAAATTATATACTTCTAACACTCCGATTACAATTTTGTTTCTCCTCAGGACATTTCTCCTTCATGTACTTTATTTGACACCATCATGTTATTTGCATAGTTATAGACACGGAAACAGCAGATGTTTGGGTTTGTAGTATGGGCTTTGGCATGAAACTGACTAGGTTCAAATCCTGAATACTCTTTTTAGCTATGTGGACAATATACCAAATCTGTCTGTGCCTCAGTTTCTGTAAAATGGACATAGGAATAGAACTTACTTCCTTTGGTTGATACAAAGAGTAAATGATTTAATTTAGGGAGCCCAAGCCTTGTTTATTCACACTGCCCTTAGTGTCTCTGTAATTCTTTTCACTGTCCTTAGACCAGCAAAAAATCAACAAACCTAATAGTTTAATATACTTAATAATTAAGTAAATGTCCTAAGAGTTCATGGTAATAGCCTCTTGAAAATATAATACAAATTAAAAGAAATAACATTTTTATTTTATTCTTAAATGAACACTTTTACTTACTAATGAGATATATGTGTCTCACGGTTGTCTCTGCTCTATAATGTCTGAGGCCTCAGTTGGAAGGACTTAAAGGCTGAGAGCTGGAATCATTTGGAAGCATCTTTTTCACATGTCTGATAGTTGGTACTGGCTGTTGGCAGGAACCTCAGCTAGAGCTGTTACTCAGATAATCGACATGTGGCCTGGGCTTCTTCACAGTGTGGTGGCCTCAACCATCTCACATGGCAGCTCAGAGCCCTGCAGCAGAGTGTCCAAAGAGAACCAGATGGAAACTATCATTTTTTATGACCTGCCATCAGAAATCACATGGTATTCCTTTCACCATTGACACGGGTCCACCCAGATTAAGAGTAGAAACATAGACCCCATCTCTCAATGGAAGGAGTGTCAAAAACATATAAGATGGGAAACATTATAGACATTTTTGGGGAAAAAATAACATTTGCTATATCTCTCTTTTCCATCTCTATGATATTTCCTGAAATTATATGTATCAGGGCCTGCCTCTGTATAAATAGTATGTTACATGTGTGTGTGTGATATATGACACATATATACATATATCTGCATTCATAACTTTCTCATTCATGCTATTTTATTATTTTCATGTATAAAATGCCATATTTATCAGTCTTTGCCACCACATACTATTTGTCAAACATGTTTCCCTATATCGCTTTGTTCTTAAAGAGTAAACAAGTGAAACAAGCATTTACTTGTACTTGTTCCTGCAGGCCTTTACCTGTTGTACTATACAAGGTTATCTTTCATCCTTTGGCCTCCTTACTTCTATAGCAGGTTCTTCTCTTGCTACAAAGGGATAAAAAAGATTAATGTTTGTTCCCCCATTATGTTGCTAGAAATCATTATTTGATAGAAAATACATGTCATGGTTCATGTTTGATACTTTTCTCATTTACAGTAAATGTGTGTGTGTGTTTATGAGCTGCTCTCTATATTCTGGACAATCTTAGAATTTTCTTTTGTATTCTACTTTACTTAGGCTCTCTATTTTGGCACACTGCCTTCGGAAATAAATGGTCAGATTCTCAACCTAAAAAATTACATTAGCATATTTAAACATCAGCTCACAAAGCCCTGGTTCTTCTAAAATAAATTTGTTTTACTTTAGGGGTTTCCCCAGGAGCTGTAGCATGTTTCAAATGCCCCTTAGGGATTTTCCAACCTCATGAACAGGCTTGATACTCAGAAATTAGAATTTTAAATTATGTGTGCAATTCAATATCTTTCTTCTCCCCCCCCCCCCCCCCCGATCATCTAGAATTTTCAGGGCTTTATTTGATATTTAATCTTACAAACTACTTTTGGCCCAATTAATGGAGTAATATTTTTTTTTTCTTTCTTCTCACCTCTTCAAGTCCCTGGATCTGTTCTACCACATTTGCTCCTATCTTTTCATCTCAATCATCCTATTCTTAAAAATGTATAAGCACTGTAAAGATTTTGTGAAAACAGTAAGCATATAAAGAGTAAAGAAAATGAGAAAAGGATGGAAGTGGTAAAAGTATTTAAAGCAAAGATTAACTGAATGACTTTAGCTCTGTCGGTTGGGCCACAAGACTTTCCCTCTCTTTTCACCACGTGTTCCATTCCAGCCCCACAGACTCATGGGCATTTCCCAAAGCTCCATGGTCTTTCATGCGTCTCTATTGCTAAACATGCAGGGTATGGTGTCTGGAATGACTTTTCCCTTTCTTCTGATGAAATCTTATTTTCAGTCCAAATGGTATTTTCTCTGTGTCAAATCACAGTTCCTGTGTTGACTCTGTAGTTCTTTCATGTCCTACTGAATTGCTATTTACGTGTCTATTGTTCCCACTCAGTTCCTCAGAGACTGGGCCCATGTTTTACTCATTTCTGTAACCCTAGTGCCAGGCAAATCTTTGTTCAATTCATGTATAATGAATGACTAAATTTATGACCTTGAATAAGTTACTTAGCCTGTGTGCTTTCTGCTTTGTGAAATGGTACTAATAATAGTATCTAATTTAAAGGAGCATTTTGAGGATTACATAAAATAGTTCATGTAGAACACAATGCCTGACACATAATTCACATTTAATAAATATTTAGCTGCTGTTGTTATGCATTTTTAAAAATATATTGTATTTAATCATCAAAATCCTATAATTATAAATAATAGTCATGAAAATGGATGTTTCATTGTCTACATTTTTCAATAAAAGATCATTTGTCAGATGAATGAAATATCAATGTTAAACAAGCAGACTAATTTACCACTGCAATGAAATATCTCTCTAAAGAAAGGCTGCATGAAGAGTCTTCTCTCTTTATAATAGAAAATCCAGTTTACCTTATGACATCATAAGGTGCCTACAGGTGTTTTGAAATATTCAAAACAACTGCTAATGCCCCTGGCCATCAATGTAACTCTATTTGATTCTGGGATATCATATATCTTTCCCTGCAGATGTTTTGTCAACTCTATCATCACATAAATTACCATATATATTCTGTGGTTTAAATTTTTCATGTTAGAAAATTCAGAATAGATTAGTTTACCAACATAATATAGATGCAGATTTTAACCATTGGTTTAAAGATGTAAATTTCATTATCAGTTGAGTTTTGTAAGTATTTTCTAAATAATAGATGTGTTCAGATAAATAGTAAATGCCATATCACACATATCATACATTCACAACTATTATATTAAAATATTCCTTATCTTGGCAGCAATAACATTCCATAAGCAAAGTTTTAATTTGTTATATAAACATGCTCAGTTCCCACTTTCTCTTTATTAATATTCCAGTACAGTTTACCAGATACAGAGTGTAAACAAAGGTATTTTTGAAGTTTGTTTTGGTTGATTCCTGTGAGAAAATATAATTTACTATCTATTTATATAACTCTTAGTGTTAGTTACCAGACTTTCTAAAATGAACGCTTTGATTGAAAACATACTTCTGACCAACTTCATCAAAAAAAAAATATGCAGAATTTGAAAGGTTTGGTTTTCTAGCGCCATGCAACTGATCTAATCATTAACTTCTTAAATTATGTAGGCCAATTATTTTGTAACTCAGGTATTTCACTTATTTTAACAATGGTGGCAAATTAACCAGCTGCAGTTTACTTATATCCAGTAATTTTTTGGCCAAACCATTCTATTCAAACCAGAGATTTCCTAATAACATACCAGGAGACACAATGAGACAGAGGAGGGCAGGGAGAAAGAGTAATGGAGTTAAAAGAAAATTCATTACTATGAAGTGTTCTAATTTGTAGTCTTCACCCAAATCCTTCATTATGGACACTATTCTTTTTAGCTGAATGGGGAATGGTGGGTGGGGGAATGGGAAGAGTTGTTTTATTAGCAAGGATAGTCAGTACAGTTTAGGCTGTACTGACATTATCCGTTTCAATGGCTCAAAAAAAGACTATTTTTCATTTTTTTTTTCATTTATGCCACATCCAATATGGGTCTGAGAAACTATCTTTCATGCAATGCAGACCACTCAACCACTGGTCCCATCCTCTGCACACAGGCTTCCTCCGCACTTGCTACAGCAGGGAAGTAAGAGCACAAGGGGATCTCACACGCACAATTAAACACTTCAACCCAGAAATGACACTGGTACTTAAATGTCTCATTCTGTAAATCATTTCTGCTTGCAGCTCACTGTCTGTTTTCCATTTGCCTAGGAGAGGAGACACTGTTGAAAACTAGAAATGCCTCTCGTAGAATTCTGCACAGAACCTAACACAGTGTTTTACCCTTAATCGTCACTGCATATTGAATTAACTTCAATTTTAACCATCCAAACAATTTAGTTTTAATCCGAGTTTTGCAGATGTACCTTGGGTTATGGTTGTACCACTACTGAAATTAATATTGGGCAGCCTGGGGCTTTGATGGCACAGACCTACAAAAGTCCATTTGCAGGAGGGACTGAGAGACCAGCGAGAAGGGGACTCCACCTATAGGAGCAGAGAGTTGACATGATCATAATGTTTCAATAACACAGCATTAGTCACTAGAGAAGAGGGAAGTTTGAACAGCGTTTGGTTGTGTGGTGCTCTAATTACCACATGAAAGAGTTACCCTACTGTTGACTCTAAAAAACATTAGAGTGCATTTTTCTCTGCCTTTGGGTACTCACTTAACAAGCACAATGCAATGCAATGCAATGCAATACAAGGAGCTCTCTCCCAAGCTTTGACCTTGAATAGATTTTGACACTGAGAAAGCTGCAGAATCAGCAGCAGGAGCTGACATTGCCTGGCAATAAATATAAGGTGGAATCTAGTCGAAGTGGTTAGGCAGTGTTGCCGGAACAAGGAGACACTGTGGTGCCCAGAAGACCAGGATCAATTTGAAAGTGATAGTCCCCCCCCCAAAAAACAGAATTTGTAGCCCAAAAGATGAAGACAGTGATACAACTGAATGTCATAGAGTAGGGCTGAAGGAGACTGGAAGAAATTTAGTTATTCTGGGGTAACTGAGTAGGTTTTTTGGTAGTGGCTGACTCAGATCCACCTGAGCAGGCAAGAGCGCCCATTTCCCAGCTGCTGGGCATGATTCATAGTGCATAGCTAGTCCCTCTCTAGAGAATTGCCTTCAGCCAAATGCAAGCTCTCTTGCCCAGGAGATTGGCACCCTCTCCTGGAGACAGCCTGTAGTCAGTAACTGACAGACCTGGGGTATAAAAGGCTGCACTTGCCTCAAGGTGGGATCAACTTGTGTGCTACTCACACCCTGGAGATTTCTGTGGGATCAGGCTGAAGCTACCTTCTAGCTAAGACCACATATCCTTGCTTAGCTTCATCTGCTATAGTATCCCATTCTCTCTTTCCCATGGACCTGAAACCCTAAAATAGTATTTGCTTCTGGAGAACTCACCAGAAACAGTGAGGAAATGTGAGCAGTTTCTGTGAAACAGAGAGGACAGACACTAGCTTCCTAAAGGAGGTGCCATGTACATGGACATACTTAGTTTATATTCAGATTAACCATTATAAATGCTGCCATTGCAAACACCCTTGTACCTATTTCTCTGTGTACATTTGTGGGAGAGAGGTAAATATGTGGAAATGAAATTGCTGGGTCATTTGATATGCATATTTACAGCTCTACTCAATATTGCCAAATTGCCATCTAAAGTGATTATACTAATTTATACTACTGCCATTAGAATATAAGTATTCTCATTGCTCCCTATTCTTTCCAACACTTAGTGTTATCACACTTAATATTTTTAGTATCTCATTGTGGGATTAGTTTTCATTTTCCTGACTTTTCTATCCTTTGTCAATTTTTCTTTTGAGTTTGAGACAAGCCTGGACAACATAATGAGACTCCATCTCTTAAAAAAAAAAAAAAAGAAAAATTAGCTGGGCGTGGTGGCACAGGCCTACAGTCCCAACCACCCATGAGGCTGAGGCAGGAGGATTGCTTGAGCCCAGGAGTTTGAGGTTGCAGTGAGTTCTGAAGACACCACTGTACTCTAGCCTGGGCAAAAGAGCAAGACCCTGCCTCAAAAGAAAACACAACAAGTAAGATATACAAATGACAGAACTCACTACTAGATGGGAATGATAAGCATAATAGAATGCTAGAGTACAGTTTTAAAAATTTTCTACAGAACTAAAAGTTTGGATTCCCTTATGAGGACAAATTACACTTTTAATTAAAGAAAAACACTTTAATGAGACTTTTTGTTATGCAAAGGTAAAGACAAGATTTTATTCTGAAATGATACTCTTTAAGAAAATGAGGAAAACTAGCTAACGTAAAATTTTCCAACTAAAATATATTCTTGGAGGAAAACCTCATTAAAGACTTTCTTCTGGGGGGCGGAGCAAGATGGCGGACGAATAACACCGCCAGACAGAGGGTCTCTGCAGAAAAGACAGATGCTAGCAGAAACTAGAGGAAAGAAGCAAGAAGACGAGCATACAGCGGACAAGGGCCGGAAGGAGGGGTACCTGAGACCCCGGGAGACTCCACGGGAGGAGACTGCGGAGGAGAACTGGAGGCTGAGACCACCGGAGCAGCCCGGAGACCAGCGGCAAGGGTAGGTGGATCTGCTGTTTCCCCTCCCCTGCATTCGGGTCTGCTGGTGGGCTCCCCAGCGAGTGGAGAGACCAGCGGACACCAGCCCAGAGACTGCCGCCGCCTGCCAACGGTGAGCCTGTAGCAGACGTGGCACCAGGTTCCCAACTTCCTCCGGGCACCTCCGTGTGCACGGATCCGAGCCGCGCGGCAGGCGCCATATTGCCTCCTCCTCCCCTCCGCCGACCCTACCCGCGGCTGCCCAGAGAGACAATACAGCCACCAGCCGGAGGCACCTCCAGGGAACGGGACCTTCCCGTTTGGGACCCGCCCGCCCTCCCAGGTGCTGCTGGCACCGTGTTCCCAGGAAAACGGTGCCGACTCAGAGGCTGAGAGACATAGACCCAGCTTGGGCTCCCTGTGGGTGAATTAGGACCGGAAATCCTCTCCCTGGTGGGAATACAGTTTGAACTCTGGGACCCAGAGGTCGGACCTGCAGACCAGATCCCCTGCACCGAGGGCTAGCATTGCCCGGGGCACAGAAGGGTTATACGTGAACAGCCTACTGAGGTGTGTGTGCCTCCAGGGGTGGATCGGCACCCTAGAGGGCAACCTTCCTCCCAGGAGGAGGCCGTGCGCCCAACCCAGGTGGCGTTCCTGTGCAGGGAACCTCCCCGCCGGCATCACAGTCCGGGGAGGCCTGGTGGCTTGTGGTCTGGCCTGCTGGCAGAGGCCCAGGAGTAGCTGCAGAGTTGGAGAGTGTGGAAAGAAGCGAGGCCTGCTGCAGACTGCGGGTCTCAGACAGCCCCACCCCCACACCCAGACTTTCTGGCTGAGCGGGACCATTCCAGCCCCGCCCTGACAGCTTTCCCTGGAAGCTGAGAACAGAACTTTGACCCCTGCTAACGGCCTGAGGGCAGGCTTATCCAACCCAGCTCCGCCCAGAACGAGAGCTGATAACAGGACTCAAAATCAACACCATAGCCTGTTCCTCCAAGCAAACGCCACCTACTGACAGGGACGGCATCTTGCACAGCCTTTCCACGGCATCCACTGACTCAATATACAGGGAGTGGTCCAATTTCACCCACAGGCACCACCTAACGCCTCAGAAACTAAACAAGGTGTGTGAATACCCAAACATTAACCTAAGGAAAGAAACAACAACTGATCGACATGGGAAGAAATCAGCGAAAGAACTCAGGAAATATGAAGAACCAAACGGAAAACACACCCCCAAGGAGGAGCACCAGCCCCCTAGAAACGGACACCGACCAAAATCAGGCAACCAATATGACAGAAGAGGAATTTCGTATGTGGATCATAAGAACACTCACCCAGCTGCAACAACAACTCAATAACCAACACCAAGAAAACACAAAAAACCTCCAAGAAATGGAACAAAGGTACAACAAAGAGATTGACACAGTGAAGAAAACTTTAACCGAAGTCCTGGAGATGAAGAATCAACTCAGAGAACTACAAAATACTGTGGAAAGTCTCAAGAACAGGGTAGATCAAGCAGAAGAAAGAATCTCAGAGCTTGAAGATAACACCTTCCATTTAAATAAATCAGTCACAGAAATACAGCAGAGAAACAAGAGAAAAGACCAAAGCCTACAAGAGCTGTGGGATTATGTGAAAAAACCTAACGTGAGGGTCATAGGTTTAGCCGAAGGGGAGGAAGACAACACTCAAGGGCTGGACAAGCTTTTTGAAGATATAATAGAGGAAAATTTCCCAGGCCTTGCTCAAAATCTCGATATACAAGTTCAAGAAGCCCAGAGGACCCCTGGGAGATTCAATGCAAACAGGAAGACGTCACGTCATGCAGTCATCAGACTGACCAAAGTATCAACTAAAGAGGCCCTTCTAAGAGCTGTAAGACAAAAGAAGCAAGTGACATACAAGGGAAAGCCAATTCGAATAACATCAGACTTCTCTAATGAGACTTTACAAGCAAGGAGAGACTGGGGCCCCATTCTCACTCTTTTGAAACAAAACAATGCCCAGCCTAGAATATTATTCCCTGCAAAACTAAGACTTTCTTCTATAGTGATGTAGGCATTAAGAAAAAGTTTGTGTGATTTGTGGAAACTAAAGAAGTTGTAGAAATCCCTGTTAACGTAAGTACAAGAAAACAAAAGTCTGTTTTAGCTATATAGTACCAGACAGTGGTGCCTTAAACAATTATTCTAAGGTATTGCACATGTCTGCTCTAACAAAAGGCAAAATAAATATGTATTTTCCAATTTTACTTCTTAAAAGAGTTAAAATGTAAAAAACATCAAAAGAATTAAGATGTCAAAACTTTGATCCCTGCCTCACCACCATATGCAACAATCAATTGCAGATTGCAGAACTAAGTGTGAAATATAAAACACTAAAGTTTTCTTAAGGAAACATAAAAAAATATCTTCATGACCTTGAGGTAGGAAAGTACAGCAGCCCTCTGTATCCATGATTCAACCAACCGCAGATTGAAAATATTTTTAAAAATTGCATCTTGTTGAACACATACAGAACTTTTCTTTCTTGTCATTATTTCCTAAATAATACAGTATAACAACTATTTACATAGTATTTTCATTGTCTTAGATATTATAAGTAATCCAGAGATGATTTAAAGTACATAGAAGGATATAGGTAGGTTATATGCAAATACGATGTCATTGTATATCAAGGACTTGAGCAATTGTGAATTTTGGTATCTATGGGAGTTCCTGGAACTAATCCTCCACAGATACTGAGAGACGACTGTGTTTCTTAAATAGTATGAAAAGGCTTAAGAAAATAATAAATGAGTGATTGAACAATGGACTAAATTGGACTGTGCTAAAATGATGCTACAATTCTGTTCTTCAAAAGACATCATTAAAAAGCTAAATTAAACTATATAGTATGCATAAATTTTTTCAAAATAAGTGTATTGTGAAAGAATATATAAAGAAAATGAAAATAGCTCCTACAGATCAGTAAGAAAAATAGAAACAACAGAATAGAAAGATAGGCAAAAGATTTCAAAAGGCAATTCACAAAAGAAACTATCCAAATGGCCCCTGAATATATTTAAAAAAAATGCTTTAGTAGTCATCAAGTAAATAGAAATTAAAACTGAAAAAAGATACACTGTACATTCACCAATGTAATAAACTTTAAAAAGAAAAGCAATACAAAAGGTAGCATAGGATATGAATCAAATGGAACTCTTATTGCTTAGCAGAAATTAATTAAGCTGTTAACTAAGACATATATCCAGTAATCCTGCAATCTCTTAGACATGTATTCAATAGAAAAGCACGTGTTTACCAAAACACAATTACAGTGTTCATGGTTACACTAGTTATAATAGCTCAAAACTGGAAATATCCAAATATTTGTAACAGTAGAATGGACATATAAATTATGGTATATTGATACAATAGATTACTACACAGCAATGAGAATAAATGAACAAGAACTATAGCAATAATATGGATGGATCCCATAAATATACTTGAAGTGAAAGAATTAGATACAAAACAGTTTTTGTAATATGATTCCACTTATATACATTTTAAAAACTCAGAATAGTTACTATCCTTGGGGTTTAATGGTTGGAAGGGTAGATAAGGGGGTCTTCTGAGCACAAAACTAAAATGGTCTATTTCTTCATTTAATTGCTTGTTCCACAAAGATGTCATCATTTTTTGAAAAGGAAAACAAGCTATACACATATGATTTATATATTTTCTTGTATCTATTTTACACTTCAATAATAAGTTAAAAGTACTTTTCCAAAAGTATTTTCCAAGGATCCATATTCAAGTGATTCTATATACTGATATTCACAATGGTTCACAGTTGAGTATTTCTTTTGGAAATATCCCAAATTTCAATGGGGAACAGAAACAGTGCTTGCTGTTAGCGTTATTTTTGGCCAAGTGTCCCACAGTAAAAACAAAATGCCAATCCACATGTGAATTCAGTTTAACTGAATGATAATGGACTATATGCACTGATGAAGTTCAAGAGTACTGTTTCTTATCTGAAGGTCTAAAAGTTGATTTTTCAGTTTACTATTTTCTGAGTGGGAATTGATAAGTGCACATTCATGTCCCAGAGCAGACTCAGCGCTATGACTGACAATGCCCCGATTCCCTTGCAGAGAGAGCATCATTTACCAGCATAGTTCTCCTGAGATTCTTGTATTTCTGCTTAGATCTTCCCCTTGTATGATTTTTCAATGCCTACTAGTATGCCTCCGTATCAACTTAGAATTATATAAATCTGCTTTGTTCCTTCTTTTCATTTTATTGGTAGATTTATTGTCTGGAGCTATAAATGAGATGCGTAAAAGCATAACTAGTTTTTCTTTAATCCAAAATAAATAGAAATGGTCTGATGAGGTTTTTGACCAATAGTATCTTAATTAAAGGCAGCCATCAAAGATCTTCTTAGTTATAACTCAGATGGAATTACCATTTTTAAACTTACTAAACCTTTTATTAGAGAGAAAATAGCTCATTTAGGAGGTAAGTTATGGTTGGTTGGAGCACCCTAGGAGAAGTCCAACCTGACTTTATTTCAGGCACATGTGACTGAGCACAGCACATTCAGAAGGAGAGAGGATGTTCTCTAGAAAGATGAAATTTTCCCCTTGCATGCCATTACTTGGCTTCAAGGTAAATCCACATTGGAGTTTTGGGCATTTTGTAACATCTTTATAAGATAGATAAATTCCAAGAGAGCATTTATAAAAATGTTTCAGCATTTTATTAAAAATGTTCCAACATTGTGATAGCTCTTTTCTGCACATTTTGTGTATAATTGGTTAGTAGAAGGCACTGAAAAACTTTTTTTCTTATAATAACTATGTACTGAAATAATTTTAAATCTTTTATTAGTAAATTTGAAACTATCATAAAATATTTTTTTGGATTTTTGTGATTTGAAACCTGTTCTTAAAGATAAACCTGCTAAAATTGTCTCTGAGGCACTTTCGTACAAAGTAGACAACAATGAAATATTTCTTTTGCAGTTGTTTATTTTAACAAATCATAAGGGCAATTATTTTTTTCTCCATAATGCTAAAGTACTAGTGTATAAAATATTTCATTAAAGGACCTACATATACAAATGGAACCAACTGAGGAACCAAATTAACACAGGACAGAACTACTCAGTCCAGGAATTTGGTATATAGCTATTTATTCACTTATGTGTTCATTCCTTCAAAGCCTGACAGTGTCCTCTACACACATGTGAAAATAGGAAACTACAGTCTGTGTCCTCAGTGGGGACAGATACTCGAACAGTCAAGGACGGTACATTAACAGAAGGCTGTGGAGGTGCAAAGATCAAGTGCAGCAGGGGGAATCTGGGTCACTGCCTGACTTCTGGGGCATCAGGAAATTTCTCACAGGGTGTTCTCAGCGTACCTGCAGGTCAGCAAAATCTCTGAGAGTCTTCCCTGGGGCTGGGGTTGCCCTCAGCCTCCTTAGTGGCCTGCAGAGTGCAAGGCAGTGCACGCACACCTGTGTGCTGGTGCCTGGAACAACCTGTTTATTAAACCCTCCAGCCTCTATTGCATTTGCATCAGGAATTCCAGGAAGGCCCAGAGCAGACTGATTTACTGATATCAAGTTTTTGAGTAGTCACCTCAATTGACTCTTATGTTGAAATTACATCACAATTTAAATGGAGTTACAGAGCCAGAAATTGATGAGATTTCTGGGTTTTTTTTATTTTGTTTTGTTTTGTTTTATATAACTCAGGGCAATGCAGTGTATAAAATTATACCTTTCCTTCAACAACTTTTGTCTACCATAACATTGAAGAAACCCTTTGATCTGATTCAAAAGTAAACCCCGCCTTTAAACACCATGTTCCCACTAGCTGGTGGTTTTCAAGGTTTCCATTCCTGAGTAACCAGAGACGAATTAAGGGGTTGAAACTATTTAGAACATTATTCACAAGACATCCACAATATATTTAATATTTTCCTATTAGAATTAATAGTGAGCTACTATGTTTAGAAGGACACAAAAGGTAAAGAAACACTTACACATATTATAAATGTATAAACACATAATTCTCATCCAGGGATTACTTTTTGATGTACAAAATGCCCTAGGCGTAATACCTCATTTTATCTTACCTGTATGGTAAGAATGATCCAGCCTTACAGTGCAAACTGAGCTTCAAAGAGGTTATATAATTTCCCATACTCACAAAGATAGTAAATGGCAGATCTGGAATTTGATCTGAGTTCTGTTTGGCTGTAAAAACCACATACCCTCCCCAGGTAATAACTACACTGTCCCGTCAGACACAGTTTCTCTTACTGAGATCAATAGACTACTAGTGTCAGAACCACTTGGGATGCCTGTTCATATGCAGATTCTGAGTCTTCACCCCAATCTTACTGTCATTTTTTAATAAATTGCTCAACTGGTTCTTCTCCATTCTTACTTTGAACACATTTCCTTCACATTTGCTCAATATGTTTAAATTTACCTCACTATATTTATTTAGATGACTGACAACTTGGCCTTTCTCTCTTCTTTCCAGTGCAAAGAATACAAATATTATTTAAAAACCCCAAAATAGCAAACCATTCAACAATTATTTTCATTTTGATGCTTGGATATATAAGACAAGCTCTAGTAGAAGTTTTCCTCCAAAATATTTCAAAAGTTATTATTTACAAAAACTAAAATAGGCAACCTAAGGAACAGAGAAAGTCTTCTTGGACATTTGCCAGCTATATTTGGAATGATGTTGACTTTTGTAGAATTTGGCATCAGGTGAAGCCTGGACATATCTCTCATATGCTTGTTGGGGCCTTGATATACTATGACTTAAATGCAAAACACATCCTTTTTATAATTGTCACATCCTTGTTAGGATGGGCAGTCTGGCTCCCTTTTTAAAGCACTAGAACAGAACCTAAAATATCCCAGAAGTGTGGGATTGGGAGGTCTCTGATGACTAGAACTACTGTGAAATAAGTTACAGTAGGTCCAGATGACTGTAGCCAGCCAAGCATTGATGCTTTTCCCAAGTAGAATTTTGATTTGAAGAAAACTAATTTAGGGGCAGTAAATTGGATTCATTATTTCAAAAAAAACAAAAACCCAAACAGCAAATAAATGAGGAAGCCCACTCATTTATAAAATATTTATTGAGCAAGTTTTATGTGCCTGGTACTGTGCTAAATGCCAAGTCTAAAGTTATGACCTCTTTAACGTCCTTGAGTGGTTCAAACACTGCACTGGGGACTCTGAAGAAATATGTGGCACTGGCTATTTTCTCAAAAATTTTATTAGAAGATTAATGAGACAAGATTTATAGACATGAAATCATTATAAAATAATTGTGTTTAGCCTAGTAATATTGAATAAACGTATTCAAAGGGAGAAATTTAGTATGTTTCAAGTGTTGGACACTTTAGTCATTGAATGTTTTATACACATAATCTTTTATTAATTTTCACAAATTTGCATGATATACATATTATCGTCTGAATTTGAAAGAAAATAAAATCTTATCAGGTAGCAGTGAGGAATATACGGATATAGAAAGTTATTACAATCAATACTCAGCAGTAGCAGCAATAGTACTTTCCCACATAACCAGCCAAGTAAAATGTGGAGTTGGAATTCGAATACAGTTTGAGCATCTCCAAATTATCCCTGTGTTCTTTTTACTATACAGCAAGGTTGCCTTCTCCTCTCAGAAAAGAAGGAAGAGGAGATCAACTTGGGCTGATGTGTTCAATAATCTTTGTAGGAGTGGGAAAGAGTATGTGGACTATTAAATTGGACTTGGAACTTTTGAGGCCTGGTAAAGAGTAAATATCTTTTCCTAGAGAGGAAGAAAGGGAAAAGAAAGCAAGAAAGGAAGCCATTCCAGTGCCAGAATAGAGCCGGTCTTTATTTAATTCTTCAGTAAGACACAACACAGCAAATTTTCACTGAGCTACAATATGAGGTGAAAGGATTACTTTAGGATTCCCGGAATCTGGGCATGGTGAGATAAAACAAGACAACCATAAGTGTTGGGGCACTTCAAAGCACAGCTTTGAGCAATGACTGGCAGCTGTAAACTGCTGGAAAACAATGACAGGAGATGAAGCAGCTTGGCATGTGGATGATGTGGATTGTGCAATGGGGTGAGGAGGGCTTTGGTAAGGTCACTAACAGGTTCTGCAATCAATGACTACAGCTGAAAATTCAAAGAGAGGATTTACATGAGCACAGGTATAAAGGAATGTTCCTGACTTCTTGTTTGAGCTGTTGAGTCACCCACAGAACTTCCCACAAAACAGTTACTATCCTACTGCCCTCTATTTTCAGGAAGAGGTACAGAAAGAGTGGTAAAACCATAGAATATTGGAAATCATAAATATATATAACTCACAAAAAACTTGAAAGACCATGATATGCAAGCTTACTGCTTAGCAGGTGAGAAAACTCAGACCCTGAAAAACAAAATGCATTGTCCAGAGTCACAAGGCTACTGTGGCCACTCACTCAGTCTAGAACTCTGTTCTCAATTCCATTGCAGGGCTTTTTACTCTGTTCGTGGCCATATTATCCTCGTCAGAGAATGGGATGTTTTTGTTTATTAAATAAAATTCTTTAAGGATAGGTATATACAAGGACTACATGCCTAAATTCTCAAAAAGATGGAACAAAGTTACACCAAATCCTAAAACTGCCCTGAACAAAATTGAAGTTTTTAGGATCTTATAGAACCCCAGGGCCATCTTTTGAGATGATCATAGGTCTATGGCTGTCCGTATACATCTTTCTTTTATAATTCCTAATGGAATAAATCAATCTAATATACCATTTTCAAATACTCATGAATTATTTTAATTTAGCCTCTCTCAAAAGAAAGTGAAAATTAAATAATATTCTTCTACATGTTTTGTTACTTTCCTCAGGTCTTTTCTCAAATGTCACATTTGCAGTGAGACCCTCCTTGAACACCCACTTTAAAATTGCAAATCTCACTCCACACTCCCCATCCCTCAGGCAATTGCTAATCCTTTTATCCTGCTTTATTTTTTTTCTCCAAGACAATTATTGCAATCTAACAAATAATAATAATTTACTATTTGTTATCATGCCCAGAACTAGAGTGGTAGATCTAGGAGGTCAAGGATTATTGCTCTGTGTCCCCAATAGCTGAATACCTACCATATTATAGGTACTCAGCAAAGACTTGCAGAAAGGATGAATGGATATAAAAATATAAAAGATAAAATAAGTTGTAAGATGCACATTAAGATTTCTACCCTCATACAGATTAAACAAAGTCTAAATAAATTTTAGATAAATGTCTTAATTTTTTCACTTTTCTTCAGTATATTTAATGTAATATAGGATACAGGCTTTGATAGCAAAGAAAAAACAAGAATAATACCTTAAGAACTAATCTAAAAGAGCAATTTGATCTGATTGTTTAAGAAGTTAGCTTTTATAACATTAAGTGATATTAAATTCATCACTTATGTTTGCTTAAAATTTGAGTTTTATTTTATTTTAGTTTTCATGGATCCACAAGAAACTGTTCCACCTAAAACGACATTATTAAACTTTTTCAGAAATCAAGAACTTCTCAAAGTACATTAAAAATACCCCATTAATTTAGTGCTTTCCTGGGCAAAATTTGTTTTTCTTCTTCTCAAGGTGGTAAGAGGGGATACTAAACCATCTATTAATAGAACAATCTAGATATAGTCGCTGAGTAAATCTGTATAGAAATCTCATTTAAAAACAATGACAACAATAGCAACTCTCTGAACATTTTGAAAAGATACAGGGGATGCATTCTTGTTTTTCTGGTCAACATGATCCAGGTCCCAGGCCATGTTTCTCAGTTTTCTCTGTCTTCAACCCAGGAACTCTGGGTCAGTTCTATCATCCAGCTGCGTGCTCTCAAAAAACTCATTTTCAAAACACTGAAGCTACAAAACCCAGCTAAACAAAACATCTCCTATGTATCCTGCCAGACTCTGAATCATCTAACTTACATGAATTAAAAACACAGGCCTGGGAACTGAGGATGTTTTAATGCCAACAAGTGGAGGCTTAGGGTGGGGCTGGGCGGGGGAGGTCACTCCTCCTGTCTCCTTCCCTCTTCATTTCTTTAAATTCTTTAAATACTGGTTGAGACTAATGATGCTTCTCAGGATTGGTGTTGCTTTATCCCTACAGGGCATTATTGGGGCTTTTGGCTGAAAGCAATGCAGAAAGATAGCAGGTGAGTTTCTTAGTATTTTATGGAGAAATATATATATATATATGTATTTAATACATATGGTATTTTTGCAAAATGAGTTCATTCTCAGAAAAAAAAATCTATTTAACATAAGTTACCCTTAATATTGGTTCTAGAAATAAAAATGTAATTCCCCTAATTCTAATAATTTGGAGAATTTGCTGGAAATTTAGCTGGGGAGAAATACATGCTCATCAGAACTCTGAAATCAAGAAATTGACTCACTGTATAATTGTTTAGTTACTCATATTCTTAACATCTTTCTTCTGAGAAGGCATTTCAAAAGAAAAATAATGTAGAAAAGTCCTCATAAATGGCTGAATAAAAAAAAACCTGTGCTGCTAGAAAAATATTGATAAAAGCTGTAGAAGTTATAAAAGATATTCCTATAAGAAGTCTATCTAGAAAATATCCATCTATGTGTTATGAAAAATAGAGACATTCATTGTAGAAGACATAAGATACCAGAAACATTGTACATAGGACAATGATGCCTCAGTCCCCTTCAAAGTAGGTACCTCACACAATTCTCCCAGCGTCTCTTAACCTAAACTGTACACGTCCAACATTCTCAGGTGTTCTGCTTGTTGCAGGCCTTCCAGAACGTGGATCACTTTCAACAGATTCTCCACCATCTTTGAAGCATTCAGTGCCACACTTTAATTTGCACCGCACTCATTGCATAGCCCCTGAAAGGCTTCTGAATCATCCAAATAATTTCCGTGGAGTAATGTTCAAGCTTAACACAGAATTTGATGCAGATGCATTGCCCTACTCGCTCAGTCATTTTGAATGTGATGGCTACACAGTACAACATGCTCCCTCAACTGCATCTAGCGCCCCATTGACTAATACAGTGACATCGTCATTGTTCACACATGCGCTTCCAATTCAGTCTCCTTGGCTGCCAGGTTACATTGATGTTGCATAAACCATTCTCATTACGTTAACAATGACTGGATACTTTCCAGGCAGACCTCATATATAAACCATTAACTAGATATATAAATAAATAATTAATCTATAACTCTAGTTCTTCCCCCAAATAAACTTTTTATTTAAATTTAAATTTTAATAAATTGAAGATTTGATCTGAGAAAAGAGTCTTGGTGACATGGAGTGGCTGTCACTTAGGATAACATCAGGGGAAAGAGTCCCTCTCTGCCCACTTGCCTAGTCTTAGAGAGCTGCTGAAAGTCAGGGATGACCGTGGTGGCCACCCAAACGCTGCTTTTGTGAACCAGGTTTACTTGATATTCTGGGTCTCTGGACTTTGGTGGCAATGGGAGCTTCAATCAGGTAGGTTAGATGGCACCAGGGCAGCAGTACCACCAAAGAGACCAGAGCTACACAAGATTTATTAGGTGGGATGTGCTTCAAGTGGATGCCTTTTATTAACAATAGTACACCTCAGTAAACAAACAAACAAAAATCGAGAGATTTCTTTTGGCCAGAATGTGGTTTTCCTGTTTTTCTTCACTGTCATAGTAACCAAAGGCTACAGTCTGGAGTGATCAAGCATCTTTTGGAACTATCATGCATAAGTAGAAAGACATCATAAAAGATGAGATGAGGGCCCCATATCATTGACGTTGATTATTAAAAAATATATAATCTAGAGTTTCCTGAATAATCTAGGTATATGATTATAGCATTTTCAAAAAAAGAACTTTGTATCTTTTTTCCAATATTTATAACAGGTTTTTCATTTTCTTCTATTATTTTAGCTATTAATACATTCTTTTATGACATTCAAATAATAAGTGATAGTGACAATCCCTGTCTAGTTCTTGGTTTTATTGAAGTAGTTTTAGTGTGTTACCATGTAAAATATTAACCATTAGTATTTGTGAAATTTTGTTTAAGGTATTATTTGTGACTAAATATCAGACTAGGTTCATACACGTTCAATGAACTTAAGAAAAATGTATATTCTCTATTTGAGGTATGTGGGCTCTATCAAGCTTATTGATTATGTTAGTAAATTTCATCATGTCCTTTCTTATTCTTTATTTAGTAGAGGTGTCCACTTATGAAGAATTATTCAGAAAATTTAAGAAGATACCTAGATATAAAATAAATATATATCAATGGATAATTTAAAATGTAACATACTAAAATAAGAATGACACTTTATATTAAAAATATCCTACTGAAATACATAAAACACTATGCAAATAAGTTGAATGACACACCACATTTTTAACAGGAAATTTAATCTCATTAAAGATTCAAATTTCTTCAACTAATGTATTAACTTAATGCTATTTCAATTAGATTTACAGCAGGATTTTTTTAATTAATGAAATCTATTTGGGATTCAGTCACTGATTTTTGGTATATTATTTCTCAACTACAAATGTTAAATGATGCTTTTAAAGTGCTTTTTTTATTTTACAAACGATACACTAGGAGAACTTTGATGCAGATCACAGATATACATGTTCAGGGCAATAGGAGAAAAGAGAAAATAACAAAAGTAGCATTGTATGCATGGATACATCTGAACTATAGACACTTATTGAAATATACTCCAAATTACCCATCACTCTGATGCCGGGATATTGTTTTTGGGCCAAACACGTGCATCTCAAATCTTATAACTGATTTTCTCCAGGTAACTCCTTGAGTCTCATGTAAATATATTTTAATTAGGCTTGTCCCACAGTCATACTTCATGTCTGAATCCTGAAATAAACACACTTTAGTTTTAAAGAGCATCGCCAGGTGCAGTGACTTGTTTGATAATTTATGACCCTTTTTCATGGTAGGTTAAAGCTGGCTTTAGGTAAGATACTCAACTGCAGTCAAGACTAGCAATAATATGCTTCTGCCTTATTCTCTTTCCAAGCCTGATAAAAAGTCTTGCTCAAGAAAATGCACTGGGCCATAAAGTAGATTAAAATCACTTTATCATTTTAGGGATTACTGATAGAAAATGTAGAAAGCAAGAGCTTTTTGAACAATTGAAAGTTAAAATAAGGAAGATGTAAAAGCAAATATCTTATAAATAATGTGATGGGGTATTTCAGGAGTCTGGAAAAGGAGAAACAATGAGTCCAAAATAATTTTTAATGAGTTTTTTAGTGGCTCGTTAAAAAAAAGTAATTGCAAAATCTTTTCCTTTTAATGAGAGGTCAGACACATTTCAGAACACACACATTATTAGGATGAAATTTCTAGAAATCGTCAGAAAGTAAAATTGAGCTTAAAGCTTTATGGATAACAACATACTATTAATTTACTCCAAATGTACATTTAAGAATATTTACACATAATTTGCTTATGAGAACTAAATAAAGAGGTTAATGAGAGTAGGCAGCCAATTTGACTATTAGTCAGCAAGTGACAGCTCAGAGTTTTGATAGAAGTTAGCGTTTAATATCCCTACTGTGCAGATGCAGACACTGATTTCACAGACCATCCTTTTGGAGTGGGAAGGGCCAGGGGAGAGCGGAGAGAGTTTTCGTGGTCTGCATTCCCAAGCATTGCCCTCAATCCCATTTGGTGGATGAAAAAAATCACAGAAAGAAAAAAGAAAGAAAAGTTGATTTCCTTTTTTTTTTTTTGGAGACAGAGTCTCACTCTGTTGGTTGGGCTAGAGTGGCGGGGCGTTAGCCTAGCTCACAGCAACCTCAAACTTCTGGGCTTAAGCAATCCTCCTGCCTCAGCCTCCCAAGTAGCTGGGACTACAGGCATGTGCCACCATGCCTGGCTAATTTTCTCTATATATTTTTAGTTGGCCAATTAATTTATTTCTATTTTTAGTAGTGACAGGGTCTCACTCTTGCTCAGGCTGGTTTCAAACTCCTGACCTTGAGCAATTCGGCCTCCCATAGTACTAGGATTACAGGCGTGAGCTACAACGCCCAGCCAGTTGATTTCTTTAGTTTCCTGAATTCTTCAGTTTAAATCAGACGCAGACAAAATATGTGATTAAGTGTTGTCATTAAACACTTACATCCACTCAATAGCCGCTAATAAGTTGACAGGCCAGCTTACCTTCCCGACACACAGAAGCTTAATGCAAGCTTTAAGGCTGGGCCACGTAGTCAGCAAGAAAAGACAACTATAGCTTTTTCCCTCAACTGAAGAAAATATTGGGGATGGTGTTTAGAAAGATAATTGCTCCTATTTGGCATTTAGATGTCTGTTTCCAAAATCACTTCAAATACTATGATTCTTATTTTACATCCAGTATGGGGCAGTTGGGTGCTTTACATATTGATCAGAATTTTTGCAGTGTAGTGTTTTCTGAGAAAACATTACAATCTCATCCTTAATACCCAGTGCTGGTCAGAATAGCTGATGGAACAGCTACTGGATGGAACAGCTACTGTGGCCAAGAGTGTCACACATGTATGACGTCCGGAAACAGCAGGTGCACAGCCACAATGTGGGGCTACAAAGCCCAGCCACCACTTCTATCCAACCCACAAAAGAGTGCTTTAAATACTATGGAGTTTCACCTTGAAATTCTTATTTCTGGCTTCTCTTGAAATAATGTGAAGACTCAGCAACTCTAAGCCTTCATCTTGGATGACAATGGACTAGAGCTGATTAGTGGCTGCCTCTTTAGCTTTTATCCTCACCATTTAGCATGACCTCACCTCAGTCCACTTCACACTGTGCAACCCTAAAAGAATTTTGAGTAATTAAGCCCCAGCATTTAATGTGTAACATATGTCACAATAGATTTTATCGTAGGTTCTACCTCTATGAAATCTATCTCTGAGTGAATACTAGGTCATTCATTCATCAACAAGCATTTATTGAGTGAATATGTTGCCTTGCCCTTTATTCACCTATGAAAACATTCTATGGTGCTTCTCCTGTGATCCAAAAGATAAAGAAAATACACTGTAAACCTTATAAAGTAAAATTCTTGCCTGAGCTATCACTGTAATTACAGTACAAACCACATAAGTTATTTCAAGCTTAATCATAAACTCTCATTTTTTTGTTTTTGTTCATATATATTTATCTTTTCTCTCCAAAGAAACTACAGCTCATGAAAGGTCAGGATGTTTGCCTTTTATGTCTTCATAATTCTCCATGTTTTTTTGTTCACAGTGGTAATGCAATAAATGCATATGCGTTTCTTTAAAACCTCAGGTGAAGCAGAAAC
This sequence comes from Microcebus murinus, assembly GCF_040939455.1. NCBI lineage: Eukaryota > Metazoa > Chordata > Mammalia > Primates > Cheirogaleidae > Microcebus > Microcebus murinus. Next base: position 33,740,105 of record NC_134112.1, read on the forward strand.
AGCCCAAGATCCTCCAACTGTAATGATGTTCCTATGTCTGAAACCATCCTCCTCTGCCCTTTCTTCCTTTACAAGAATAATCTGAGGCTGAGTCATACAAAGCAATGCCAACTATTTTTTTTCTAGATGTGTCTTCTATTGGCTCCTTTCCCTCAAATCACAAGCAAGGCTCCTTTGAAGCGGGCCCTGCCAGAGACACGATAATGATCAGGCTGTGATCGTAATGAGTATGCAACGTTGGAACACAGCACTGGTTACTGGCACTTACATGTTCACACCAGGTCCTGCCAAACCACATGTGCTCCAGTCCAAGGAGCTTCCTCTCAAACACAGGGCAGGCTCGTAGGCTGCTCACGCAAGGAGATGAGTCAAGAGCAGAGAGGCCCAAAGGCAAGTAATAAACTCCCCTCATCTTGGCATAGGCATAGGCCAAGTTGGGTCCAAATCGATTCCACAAACATAGATAATTATCTAAATCGAATGCACCTAGACTCTTCTCGTTGTAAAAGAAGCCATTAGCAGATCATGGTAGACTAGGTTGAAATGGAAATTTTATTGTTGGTTCAGTGGGTTTAGGTAGTATGTGGTGATATGTAAAACATGATGAGGTGGGCAAGTTAGTCTAAGAAATATAGCCTTTTTCCTGATACTTTATTTTTGTCTCATCTTTTGCTAGTACAGGATGTGGCACATTGTGCCCACTGACTGTTGTTGGATGGAACTGTTGCATTATTGCAACCAGTTAACAAGACTTAAATGGAGTCCAAATCCTCATATTAAAAAAGAGAATTGTCAGCTTCAGAGTAGGCAAATGGTTGCTGGAGAAAAATATAACTGCAATCAGACACAATCTAAAACAAGATGATTTTTAAATCAAAACAGTATTATTTCATTGTAAGTGAAAACAGGAAAAAAGATTATATTTGACATTCTTCTTTAATGCCTACATCTACTGGGGGTATTACTGAGTTTCTCATGGAATATTAGCAATGTTGTTTGAATATGGGTTAATCATGTCAGAGTATTAGATGAAGTGATAATCAGTCCAATGGGGTAGGAACTAATAGACTAAAGGAGGAAATGTCTATATGAACCCGGTTCTAATAATTCCTTTTTCCCTGCACCACCCACCATTAGCGACCCTTTTATCATCCTGTGGGGTTATTTGTGGTATGGAAAAGAAATAAGAAAAAAAGACAAGACATACTATTGTGTCCAATAAGTTATAATGCTTGCTAATCAGCATTGGTTAATCATAGGAGTACAATAATTTCCTTAACCACTTCGGGACCAGCATCAACTGTAGTCGACAGCCACAGATAAATGCGAACAGCGACTTTAACCAACAGCAGTGATATGACTTTTCTAATTTTTCATTTATCAAAATAAAATTGTGAACATTTAAAAATAACATAATGAAAACATATATGTATATGTTACCTATTCTAATATTTACATTACAAGTAAAGCTGCCTGTAAAGTAAAACAAGCTTTCAGTGCTTTCAAGCTTTCCTCATCACACAAGAGCAAAACTGGATTCATCATCAATGCACAGCACAAACTATCATGCGGACTATGAGTGCTGGCTGTGGGCAAGGTTTTGCGGCCGGTGAGCGCAGTCCCAAAGTGGCTAAAAAGTGATTCTTAATCTCCAACCCATAGTCTACCTCCTACCATCCATCTAAATACTGACCCTCTACTCAACCCATTCATGCTCAGTTTTCCCTATTTTAATATCTCCAGTGCACTTGCATTCTAAAATAACCACCTGTATGAAGATTTTCTGTCATATTCACCACAAAGTAGGTGCTCAATAAATGTTTGCCAAAAAATTAATGAACAAAAGAGAATTTACTATTTTTGAATTATCAAAGCAACCAAATAAAAAATGAAAAACATGTTCTTTATTTCCAGGTATATATTCCTGGAGTATCTTTGAGCATCAGCCCTTCTCTGATTCCATCTCTGAGCATTATTGCTCCATTTCTTGGTGTGGGGAGGTGAGGCAGGGACATGAGAGGTACAGAGATAGGACAGAAGAGTAACTCTTTAGAAAGGGATAGAGATTAATTTTTCGTGATTTTAATGATCTTTTTGCTAACACAAAAGCAAACGTTTGATGTTTTGTCTTATAGACTGCAGTAAACTATTGATGATCTCAGGTAAAGGACTACATTTTCCTGACTCTTGGCATAGTCATTGTGTGTGTCTTCCAGGAATGAACTTTGGCAGTAGGATGACTCCACCAAGAGAGAGAAGCCTTTTTACCTTTCCACCTCCTCTTCCTTCTTCCTGCAAAGACAGATGCAATGGCTAGGACTCACTGAGGTAACGTTAGGGATGGAAGAAGCTACACACAGATAAGGGAGAAGAAAGATGGAAGTCAGGCCCACTGAAGACATCACAGGGCCACCATTCCAGCCCTAGATTGCTACCTCTGAGAAAAATACATTGTTTTTCTCACCATAATTTAGGCTTTTCCACCTATCCTATCCATTCAAATCTATCCTAATGATATATCATTAAAAGAGCTATAGCCAAATAATACGCAAATCATCAACTGAGTCCCAACTGCCATGTTAAAATGGCTGTATCCAAATACCATACACTTCTTACAAAGCATTGACTTCCTTCATCATTTTAGTCCTTAATATATACCTCATAAATTATTTAAAGAAGGTATGGTCACATCCATTTAACAGGTGAGAAAATAAGACTAACGGGGTTAAGTCATTTATTCATAGTTTCTAGCTGGGAAATCAGAGCACGAGTCATCGGACTCAGCCCAGGGCAGTTTCCAGTGGAGTATGCTTGCCAGTTGCTGAAATATTTTTCAGTTTCAAGAATTTCTACACATGCCTTTTAATGAGATTCATGATCTACTTCCAGATTTCCTCTTGGAAAATGTAATTTTTTAAAGCTTAACATGTATAAGGAAGATGACAATAAAGTTTCTATTCTCACTAAATGATTTTTTTAAAAATATTTCTATAATGTCTGAAATCTGTTCCATAGAGAAAATATGCATAAAATTAATACTATAATCGAAGAACAATTTTTTTCTATTTTAGTCACTGGACAATAGATAAAGAATATTGGCCCATTTAATCCACAGTAGAGGCCAAATAACTCAGATAGTAGATATGAGAATGTACATTAGGACAAAGTTATAGTGCTAGCTGAAGTCTTCTAGTACTTGGAACTACAACCAAAGCGTAATATACTATGACCAGCTATGGAACCATTTGAAGATTTATTGAAAAATAATCAAACAGATTGCCAAACAATTGATTCAATATATTTAGGGCCATCAGATTATATAATTTATCAATTTGAGTCACCTAATGAATCAAGGTGAATTAATACTATAAAATCCATTTGTTGAAAGATTTTTTTCATATAAAAGAAAGAAATTTGCTGTGGATAAGCTACAGGTATTATTTAAAATGAATCTTCCCTTGTGTCCTATGTTAACATCTTTACTACTGCATGAATCAATAATTTAGAATACTAAATTGGGGGATGATTTTTTTTTTTAACCTGTGTAGAGCTGGTTTTTTAGGATGAACTTAGGTTCCTCCGCTTTTGGTGGGTGACCTCATAGAAAAGAAAATCTACTTCTCTAACTCAAAAAAATTTTAACAACTAGACCACTAAATTATTTAATCTCTTGACTATGTAAATTTTGAGATAAGGTTGTTATTTTTATTTTCTGGAGATAAAATAAATTATAGGCAGATATGATAGTATCATACCAACACCAATTCTTTGCATCTAAGAGAACATTTTTTTCAAACAAATATATAGATCCATATCTATAACTTTTTAGAATATAATTATTTTGAGGTTTCATTCCATTTTAGAAATAAACTAGTAAAGAAAAGGGATAATTATTTGTAGGGTCTACCTAGTTTGATTAGTACTGAGAATATAAATATCAAATGATTTCTTGGACATAGCTCTCTCAGGTTGTTTCCAGACTTAGACACATTGCCTGAGTGTAGACAAACTTTGAATATGCTCTGGAAAATTTCCTGACTGTTCTAAGATCTGGCTTCTCCCACCTTCAGTCCCTGTGCCTGATATCGTGTTTCCGTGAAAATAAGACCTACCCATAAAATAAGCCCTAGCAGGATTTCTAAGCTTTCGTGCAATATAAGCCCTACCCCAAAAATAAGACATAGTGATGGGCATAGCTACACAGCGTATCTGCACAACCCATGCGTTAAGAAGACAAGCAGCCCCTCTCATCTGCCCCATGAGAGCTCTACTGCTCAACATGAGAGATTGGGGCCAATGGTTCTAAAGGAAATAGAGTCGCAAGAAATTCAGGATGGAATTCAGGGATTTGAGGAGTTATGATGATGTTCCAGAAGACGACGACTTAACTATATTCGAATAAATGTAGATTGTTGTACCGTACTTAAAAAAATAACATCCCCTGAAAATAAGCCCTAGGGTGTCTTCTTGAGTAAAAATAAATATAAGACCCTGTCTTATTTTCAGGGAAACACGGTATCTGCACTTCTTGTTATAATGACACATTGAATGTTTCTTGGCTGTTCTGGCTTCTGTTCTACATCACTGTCTTAATTCCTGGTTTGGTATTGTTTCATATGGCCTTTCAGGGAACCATATAATAATCCGCAGCTACAAAGCTAACTTCTTGCCTACAATATATAGTTTGAAACCTGGACATTTGGGTAATATTTACTTTATGGATTGTAAGATATAAGACTTTATGCATATGCTTTGGAAGAACTGCCAAAAACTCAACTAAGCCTTTCTTATCCTGATCTCATTGCCACCCACTACTCGCTCATTCTGTAGGTCTAATGTTTTTCCATGTTTATGTCACATTCTCAAAAATGGTGATGTTTAAAATATAAAATATGTATTGCATCTTTATGGTTAGATTTTCTTTAAGTAGAAAAAGAAAACTAGTTTTGGTGGGAAAATGTTTGGTCATCATCATTTTCATCCTTCAGTTACATTTTTGACACAACCAGTTTTGCAGAGTGCCAGCTTATATCAGTTAAGCTGTTTAGGCTACAAGTAAGATAAAATCCAATTCAAAGTAGTGTCATTGATAAGATAATTTACTTACTATCTCACAAGACAATAAGTATAGAAAGTGGGGTAGCTCCAGAGTTGGTCTACTCAGCAAATCAATCTCTTTATCAAGCACAGAGGTGCTTTCCATAATTTTATTCTGCCATCTTCCACTGTTGGCCTTTGTCCTCAGCATAATAGCTACATAAAATAAAAGTCCAAAATGAACGTTCTTTCATTAGGTCTTTTTAGGAAAGACTTTCTCCCAGGGATCCCAGCAGACTTCCCCTCATCATCTCACATTTGCACTCCTAAACAAATCACTAGAAAGGTGATAAAATTACCATGTTTTACATGGAGGAATCAAGACTCATGCCTTATGCCCTATTGCTGCCAAGGAGCCCAGCCTTTGCTGAAGCCAAGGGATATTACCTGAAATAGATAGTTATCAAGAAAAGTTAGGAGTGATGACTCTTGATTAGATGATGGACAGTGTTTAGACACCACTGTTCTGGGAATGAAATGATTTACACTTAGGGTTTACAACCCTATTTTATCATCTTTAATTTATCCTTTAATAAAATTCTATTACTTTTGATAGATAAGTACTCGAGTATATGTGTGTGTGTGTATGTATATATACACACATGCACATGTAGTATACACACATGTATGTGTAAACATAAATGTATAGGTAGAAAGATATACATGTACATATATATACATACATACCTACTCTATTCACAAATACATACACATTCCTCAAAACTTATAAAATGTGAACTATGTGCTAGTTATATTGCGCACATAAAAATTATACCTTGATATTTGATTACGATGCCACAGATGATGATTATCTTTGTGAAGTTAGTGTTGAAAAGATCAAAGCATGAATAATATCTACTATGTTAACTACATTTTTAAAATATTCCTTGATTTGAGACTTTGAGCAGATTGTTTTGTTGCAGCTGTTTTGGCTCTAAGAAGAGTTCTTTGATTGTTAACTCCTACAAATAAATTTATCATTGGAATTCTACAACCCAGTGAGGAAAACATTCAGTTTGCTGAGGCATGCTAATTTGCCCCAGAGTGAAAGTAGAGAAAAAGAGGTCTTAGAAATCCTTAAGAAGGAATAGAAGCTAGCTCCTGTTTGTTTGTTCATTTGTTTTAGAATTTAGAAACATTTATTTTTAGTTTAGGTTTGCCACACAGAATTTCTCCTGGCATCGATAATTAAGGGACATATTCAGGAGCTATTATTTTTTAAGAACTACCAGAGGAAGAATAAATGGGAATAGATTTTAAAAAGTCCTCAAGTGTAATTTTTAATAAGTATTCTCCTGAAGTTTTGATTTTAAATTTAGATTTTTGTCGTAAATTTTAGAAGGGAGATGAAGGAAGGTTATAGGCTGGTCAAAAACATTTGAATTCTTGGGGATGAGGTACAGAGATTAAGGAAAATAATAAATCATTTTCTGTTTATATAGTGAATTCTTAAAACAAGTAGGTATGTTAGAAAACAGATTTTATTTTTATAAAAAACTTGTAAATTATGATAACTCATCAGTTTAGCCCAATGGACCATAGAAAAAATACTGCCATAAAATCTGACCATTGATTTGTTCAATTCTTACTATGGAAAAATTCATGTTGAACTGTAATATTAACTCTTGATGGAAATTCCTCCAGTATGGTGGAGTGACATTCTCAGCTATTCTAGCTATAGATAAAAGAGCAGGGATTGTCCTACTTTTCAAAATATTTACTCCTGGGATAGTGTGATTATGCTATCTGTCCCTGAGATGGATGGGAAGAGTAATAACTATATAACAGAAAGCACATAACAGCCACAGAATTATTCAACATGGTTTTCCAGTTGCAGTATGGGCCACTCTTATAGTAGGGGTCTATTTCTCTGACAGTCAGCCACTGATTAAGTTAAACACAGCAACAGAAACCAAAAGACACACAAACTCTTTTCTACCCAGGAGCTTACAGACGACTTTGTGGTATTGGGATGGACAAACAACCAAATAATCACATGTGAAAACCAAATTGCAGCCAGAATGAATGCTAGGAGACAAATCTATTGAACAACAGAATTATGTATTTGCAGAATTATGTATTTGCAGAATTATGCAGGGGAATTTTAACCTGGAAAGATACAGAAGACTTTCCTAAAAAAAGATTTCTCTTAAAGGGTGTGTTAGAGGCAATTAATACAAGAAGGAATTGGGATAGGCCAGTAGAAAGGTCTGAGAGAAGGCCAGAGGGGCAGAGGCTGAGAGAGGAAGGGACTTGTGTTAGAGGAAACTTGAGAGACAGATTGAGGACCAGACCTTATAGAACCTTGCAGGCCATGTTAAACATTTTGGTCTTTAGCCTGATAGTGTTAGAAAATTATTGGTTTTTTAATAGGTAGAGAAACATGATTTTTTTTTTTTTGGTAAATATCAACCTGACTACAGAGTAGAGAAAGGAATAGAAGGGGATCAAAGTTTGTAAACTATTGTGGTACCAAGGTGAATAGTTAGGATCTCCAGCTCTTCTTGCGACAAGGGTTCCCTGCTCTGGTGCTGTTTCCAGCAATTGCTCCACCTGGGAAGGAGGATAAGGACAGATACTCCATTTTGATGTTGCTCCACCCTTAATCCTATCCTGAACTACACCTGGGGAAGGAGGGAATGCTTTATCAATGTAGGAATTCCCCAGCCTCGGCAAAATAAGATTTAGAAAGTGGCCTAGAGCAACCTAAGAGTAATTAATATGCCATTAGCTTGTATCTGTCTTTCAGTTCAACTCCCCAGGTGGGCTTTCTTAGAGGGAGCTCCTATATGCGGATGGAATTTTGAGGACACCTGTTGATCACTTGATAATTATCCTACCCTTCCCAAGAACCCTTCTCCAAACTGGGCTAATAAAAGGAAACAATAGGGAGAAGTCAGAAGAAAGTGGGTGGGTCAGTGAGTGAGTGAGTTGGTCTCTCTCTCTCTCTACTAGCTAAGACAGACCTGTTTTGTTCTACAATAAAGAGCTGCTCTTGTGAAACTGCTCCCTACCTGAGGTTACTCTGTAGTATTGGCCTTGCCAGTGATGTTTAAAAAAATCAAAACTTGCATTGGTCAGGCATTGGAGGAGGTAAGACAATCAAAAAGTCACCATGACATATACTGTACAAGAGATTTCAAAAGTCTGAATCTGTGAGCAGAAATGGGATCCCTTCAAAGGATATTTCAAATGAAGAAATAATAGCATTTGAAGACAAAAGGATTTATAAATTTGCTTTCCGTTTTAATAACAAAAGTTCTAGTTGACATTTTTGCCTTTTTTCTATATCTATAAACCTTATCCAAATCAACAAAGATGAATAAATTATTTGCTCCCAAAACAACAAAATTAAATAACTGTCACTATGTTTTTAAAATCTCATTTTTATCTGAAATCCTTATAAACGTAATCAATATAACCTAATAGTAAATCAATGGATCTTGAATTCTGATTTTTGCCACATGACAGATCAATGAAACCACATCAAATCCGTGATATCAACTCAAGTTTTCCATGAATCTGAAAAAAATTAATGTCATTTTTCTTCACTTGGCATTGATGGAATGCTTGATCATGAAAATATATATTCTATTGTCTTATCAATAAACAATATTCTTGGTCAATGAATGACTGTAAACAATTTTAGAAAATAATTTCCATATAATTCTGAGCAATTGTCAGGCATTATTCTAACAAGAACCAGATCTAACAGACATGTTTGAAACAGATTCACTTGAATTCACTTGTTGTGGTTAAACAAATGCGATGTGAAGTATAAATTTGGAAGGGGGCAAAATTATTTATTTAAATGAGTAGCAATGAAAATCTATTCTGTATTGGTCATCAGGAGCTCCAATAGCCCTGACAGATCTCACCAAACATAATTACTGGTGCCTGCCAACCACAGAATTTCTTATTTAAATTGTATCTTAAAAGTCATTGAAATGGAAAGTATAATTCACAATGCTCAGATCTTTCATTTGACCCAGAATATCCCATATAATTATCTGAAGTTGTTTGAACAACACATCGAGCTTTTAATCACAGTGCTTATAACTACTGCCTAATAGTTTTACAAATGCATGTGCTGTATTCATATGTAGTAAACATGGGTAGATCTTTTGAACTAGAATACCTTTAATTAGAATCTACAATTGTACTGGTCTTTTAAAAGTGAAAAACAGTATATTCCAAGCATACATCATTGCAAGATGTGGAGGGATATTCTTTCAGAAATGCCTTTTATTCTTGGTAATAAATAATCTTTTACAGTAAAAAGATGTGGGGGCTAGTATTAACAAATAATTCTAAAAATACATCTAAACTTTATCTCTGACCTCTACCCATTTCTGTTCTTCCTTTCCCTGAAGGCAACAGCATTTCATACAAACCTTAAAATAGGCTTTAAATAAATTTGTGCATATATGGTGGACATAGAGCATAGTTTAGAAATTGAATACTTTTGAGCTTTGAAAAATATGCCCCAAAGAACTGAATTGCCTATTTTTATACACAAGGAGGATGCATCATTGCTCACAAGAATACCTTCAATAGAAGTCATTCATTCAAACTGAATTAGAGATGACAACTATGCTATTTGTTTCTACTCTTAAATTCTGAAGGTTGTTTTTACTTCTAAAGGAATTGTTTAATCAATATAACCCTATAAAAACCTTTTTAGAAAAGGTCAGTTTATTATCATACCAAAGGCTAGTAAATAGTCTTTGATTATGTCTGAATGTCACTATCCAAACCAAGTTACCACTTGCTTAATATAATTGGAGAAATATTTCATTGTTGTGTCCAAAAGGGTAAATGATACTAAAATTCATACATTTGCATTAGATTACTATTAAAATGACATAACTTCCTGATTTCAACAAAAACTTAAAAAAATAATGCTCAAATTATTTAGATACCCACATAACCATTAACAAAACAGAAATGAAACAAAAACCCTTTAATCACAAAAGTCTAATAAAAATTTCTGCTTAGTTCTGGGCTGCACAATTTACCAGAAAGTTTGAGTATTTGAAGTAAGTTTAGAGAACAGCCATAAGGATGACTAAAAGATTGAAAAATGATATCTAATAATAAGAATAATAGAAACATTTAGACAAAGAGAGACAAGTAAGAACTTAATGAACTTCGAATTACTCAATATAGTTGAGAAGCTGTTTCTATTGCTTTCTATTCAAGTCTTCTATTACTCCACTCTGGCTAGGAATAACAGCAATAAACCCTTTTTGTTCTCTGCATTTTCATAAAAGAAGGAAATAGGGTCATTTAAAAGTGACAGGATCTTTTAAATATGAAGAATTGTCTAAATGCTATGGAATATATTGTATAAACATCCCTGTGAGACTTTTGACATTTATTATCCTAAATTTTTCTTCTAAACTATTGTCTCCATGGAGTATTAAATTTTAACCCTTTACTCTATGGCTCCTGTAGAGATAGCTGCCAAGTAATTGTCATAATTTGCGGAATGTTTGAGACTTTGTTGTTTTCATACTTAATTGACAGACAACAGACTTGGATCGTTATTGTATCTTGAATATCTGTAAAATGAAAAATTGTGTCACATCAACATGTGTGATTTCCATTGCTGACAATAGCTCTAATATTTGTTCCTATTCCCAAGAGGCTATAATTTTATTTTTATTTTGTAGATAGAAATTCTGTGTTGCTTTTTATGGCATATGGTCTTGAACCCTTTTTTCTGGTTTCTACTGACACCTGATAGTGTGTCTTACCTGAGTGTGCTCATAGGTTAACGCTTAAGTAAGTGTTCAATTACTAACTCACATTACACATTTACTTAGAGAATATCAAAATATGTTTCTCCTACTTAAATTCTGGTATCAAATATCACCTTTTATGAGATATATAGTATAGTTATTCTCTAATTGACAAGTTTCTGAAATTTCACAGCATACATGAATATCATCAATCTCTTTCCTTTCACAAATCGGTGGTTGGCAACTCTGGTATTTGAAAACCTGCTTTACCCAGAACTCTAAAGAATGGGGTTTGGGCCAAAGCTTAACTACAAGTCTAAAGGCCACATTTTATGAAACACACACACACACACACACACACACACAGAGACAAATTCCAAATTGCTTGCCAAATTTTACTGCTGTTAGCTTCCCACAATATTCTAAAACATATCAGACAAACAGGCGTCAGTATGATTAATTCTGATGATTACTTAATTTTTTTCCTATGCACAGTGACCTCTGGAAGCTCTGAGTTCAGTTGACTATGCATAGAGTCTCTTCAGTTAACTGAAGTGTTTGTAAATAAATGATATCTTTTCTCCATTAACATGTCTCCATCTTGACCTACAAGAGTAGATTGTATGGTTAACCTCAGATGACTAATTTGTCTTTTTCTTTAATGCATTGCAAGAGAGCAAGAAGTTCAGAGAAACACAAAAATATTTAAAAATATATACATATTCAGGAACTACTGCCGAGAGTGCACTTATGTTGAATTTAATCCAAGTTTCCTACTAGTTTCTATTTTTTGTCATGAAGCTCAAAGTCCAATAAATAATGACAACAAATAACATTTGAATTTTGACTTATAAATTAGAAGCTAGTTTCATTTGTATTATCTCATTTTACTGCCACAAAAATCTTATGGCCTAGGTATTATTGTTCTCATATTACAAATGGGAAAACTGAGACTTAGGGAGGTAAAGTAAATTGTCCCAATCTCACAGACAGAAGATGTTTAGTTGAGCCCAGGAGTTTGAGGTTGCTGTGAGCTAGGCTGACGCCACGACACTCACTCTAGCCTGGGCAACAAAGCGAGACTCTGTCTCAAAAAAAAAAAAAAATAATAAGAAAACATACATTATGGGAGAAATATTTGTAAAACATCCCTCTGATAAGGGATTAACATCTGAAATCTATGAGGAATTCAAACAACTCTACAGCAAGAAAAAAAAAAGCCCAATTTAAAAATGGGCAAAAGACCTCAACAGACATTTTTCAAATGAAGACACACAAAGGCCAACAGATATAGGAAATGACCTCAACATAACTAATCATCAGGGAAATGCAAATAAAACTATAATGAGATATACTTTACACCTGTAAGGATGGCTTTTATAAAAAAAAAAAAAAAAAAAAAGATAAATGTTGGCAAATATGTGAAGAAAATGAAACCCTTGCACACTGTTGCTGGGAATATGAATTAGTATAGCCATTACAGAAAACAATATAATAGTTCCTCAGAAAATTAAAAATAAAATTATCGTATGATCCAGCAATCCCACTTATGGGTATACATCCAAAGGAAATAAAACCAGTATGTCAAAGAGATATCTGCACTTCCATGTTGGTTACTGTGTCATTCACAATGGCCAAGGCATGGAAACAAACTGAGTGTCCATCAATGGATGAATGGATAAAGAAGCTGGTATATATATATATACAATGGAATACTATTCAGCCTTTAAAAAGAAGGAAATTTTGTTGCTTGTGACAACATGGATGAACCTGGGGGGCATCATACATAGTGAAACAATTCAGGCATAGAAAGACAAATATCTCATGATCTTGCTTATATGTGGAATCTAAAAATATCGAACTCATGCAAGCAGAGAACAGAATGATTGTTACCAGGAGCTGGGGGGGGGGGGGCAGTGGAATGGAGAATGGGGAAGATATTGGTTAAAGAGCATAAAAAGTTTCATTCAATTAGACAGGAGGAATAAGTTCTGGAGATTTATTGTACAGCATGGTGACTGCAATTAATATAATATATAGTACACTTAAAAATTGCTAAGAGAGTAGATTTTAAATTTTCTTGTCACAAAAAATGATAAATATGTGAGGTGATGGATATGCTAATTAGTTTAATAATTTCACTATGTGTACATACACCAAAACATCACACTGTACACAATATATATAATTTGTCATTTGTCAATTAATTAAATGTGACAAGGGATTTCTCCAAGTTCCAATTTGCCTAAAGATCACCTCTCTGGTTAATAATATTGATCAAAGCCTGTACATGTGCATTTCAGAGCAAAATAAAATAGTACCTATAAAATTAATTAGAGAATTCTATCTATAAACAATATCAGGTACCAGAAAAGTATCCTAATTATATATTATTTCTTTAAAAAGTGAGATAATATCTATATAACTAGAGTTCCATTTACAAGTTATATTAGCTAGTGAAAAATAACCTTTTCCCCATTATATCTTTAAAAAGGGGAAATACACATTTAGTTGATGAAATATTTAAAAATTTTAAAATAACTTATTCTTTTAATTTCTTTCATAATTTAAAACTTATTTAAAATTTAGTTTTACCTAGCACATAATGATATTAGTTCTTTACTAAAATATATGTTCAATTTTGTATTGGTTAGGTAACATTAATTGCTGTTATAAGCTCCAAAATTTCAGTGACTACAGCGGAAGTTTATTTCTCAGTTATACAGTTGTCTGATATGGGTGTTCCTGGTAGGCTGCTTTTCTTTTCAGGGTAATTCAAAGACATAGTTGACTTTCATCTTATGGCTATTCCCTCACATGGGGCCTCATTGTCCCTTAAGTGGACAGGAAGAGTAGAAAGCTTAGAGAAAACACGCCATTGACCAAGCTTCTGCTCATGGTTCCATTGGCAAGACCTACTGCCACACCTCACGAAATTAGAAAAGGACTGTAATTCCTGACCCAGAAGCTGCTTCCCAAGGATACCTCTGTATTATGTATGGCAGGCAATCCTGAATTTCGGTGGCTAACTGGCATCTCTATGCAACTACGAAAAGACAACCACCTACCTTTGATCTATCACACACAGTTCATCATTTTTACCTCATTTTATGTCACATATCTACAGTCCAGAGGCTATGGTGAATACATTTCATTTGGTGTCTGAATGCAATCTGAGTTTTGCTGTTTATCCTATGTGTGAAAAGTGAGAAAATCACTTGTTCTCCTTCAGAATTAATTTTTTTTCTATAAATGGGATTTTGGAGTTGAATATTTATCAAACCATCCATGAACTGTAATGAAATAATTCTTTTTTTTTTTTTGAGACAGAGTCTCGCTTCGTTGCCCAGGCTAGTGTGAGTGCCATGGCGTCAGCCTCCTCAGAGGAGGAGGTTGCGTCAGCAACCTCAAACACCTGAGCTCAAGCAATCCTGCTGCCTCGACCTCCCAAGTAGCTGGGACTACAGGATGTGCCACTATGCCCAGCTAATTTTTTCTATATATATTAGTTGGCCAATCAATTTCTTTCCATTTATAGTAGAGATGGGGTCTCACTCTTGCTCAGGCTGGTTTTCAACTTCTGACCTCGAGCAATCCACCCGCCTCAGCCTCCCAGAGTGCTAGGATTACAGGTATGAGCCACCGCGCCCGGCCTGAAAGAATTCTTCAAAGCAAAGAAAGCTAGACTATGTAATAATACAATTCTAGATATTTGTTCATTTCAAATTATTTTACATCTAGTATATACACTTTTTTACTTTCTGCATAACTAACCAGTGGAGAAGAGGGATAGACCTAGAGTCACTTTTTCCTTCTGTGACCTTGAAACAATAAAATAGTGCCCTTTCCTTAAATAGGGATAATAAAACCTATAATACGGAATTTGCAACAACTAATGTGACATAGTAGATGCCATGTATTAGTATGTATTAATTCCATTAATATGAAAATATATGTGATATGATTTCACCACTGTACCGTAGCCTGGACAACAAAGGAAGTCTGTCTCAAAACAAAACATGTGAATTATTTTTAAACTGTAAAGTTCATTACAAATGTAAAGGTATTATTTTCATCATTATAACTGTTATTAAAGAGGATCCTAGAATTCAAGACGTGTCTCGTAACATAAAGTAGAACCTCAACTACTAAGTGGTTTACATGAATACTAACACTGGGAACTTCAGTGAATTATATTTCGATGAACTTTTTACTTTATGCAAAAATCATCTAGCTTATAACATCCTTCTGAGAGAAGATCTCTCTTAGGATGATTTTACTGCAGACATCCTGTATGGAGGGGATACATGTTGTCAAGTGTCAAATTTCTATAAACTGGAGAGAACAGGAAAGAATGGAAATGTTATGCAGAATCTCCAACAATCCTATACATACATGTGGCTAAGTAGCATATATGATAGGGGAAAAAAAGAACAAGAGAAGGTAGATTTGCAGTGTTGCTCTCAAATCTAGAGCATACATTTAGAGAGGGTGAGAGAGTGAGATAAAAGAGCAGGCACACTACATAAAAAAAAATTATATTTTAGACTTTTAATCTATAACATGCTATTTATTATTTTGAAATCAAGTTTATGATTTTGACCTCTAGCATTTTAGCAAATGCTTTTACATTGTTACTGTACTCTTTCCCATACTCAAATAGTTTCCAATACTCAAATAGCTTATTGTGTGGGCAACAAACACCAGGAAAAGAAAAACTCTCAGTATAGCTGTTAGCTTGTCCACCTGGCACAGCCTCAGAGAGAGACCAGTAGGTTTATTTGAATAAGTGGTTTACATTATGGAGTCTCAGACCACCCATGTAAAACATTTGTCTGACTGCTAAACCACGTGGCATGCATATGTATGTGAAACACTCATAGAGATATATTTAACATCATATACAATGTGTAATGGAGACAGGTAGTCTTTTCTTGGCTTTGTTTTTTTTAACAGCAATGTGCTATGGCTTTTTATTTCATCAAGAAATAAATGCTCATGTAATTCAAAACCTTACTATACAAATTTATTTTTAATTGGTCACTGAAAAGAATGTGGAAATATTTTCAATTTTTTTCTATGTTTTACGAGCTTTAGTCTTAAAATCTGTCAGTAAATAACCCTTTTTTGCATAGGAAATTACACTATAATCCAGAGACCTAGAAGAACAGCTATGACTCCATAAATTGAAAGAGACATTCCAGATTTGTAGGTGAAATCCATCAAATCAATGCTTTCTTTCAAATCTGATGTCTTCTCTATGACATATGACTACTAACTACAATCCAAAAGTGAAAATTAAAACAACTGGTTTTAATAGCATAATTGAATACTACTCTGTCTGAATTTGGAATTTCTGGGTTACTTGAATATGTAGTTTGCCATATCACTCTATGGCCTATAAGGATGAGAATTTCTGGATAATGTTTTTGAAAAAAAATAAAATTTGTTTGCTGGATTTTCTTTTTCTTAACTAGAAGAAACTGTGAGATAATGGAAAAAGTCTTGAACTTGGATTCAGAGCCACGAATGCTCCATCTCTGTCATTTATTTATTGCATCCTTAGACAAGTTACTGAGTCTCTGTTAGCCTTGACTGGTTCATGGAAATAATATTTTTTCTTCATGGAGTTGTTGTGAAGATTGAAAAAAATAATGTTTGTGGTGATTAGTTTCCAGTAGGTATTATATAATGTCGTGGGGTATCCCAGTTTGAGTCTAAGAGTACATTAGACTGGCTTGGGCATGTTTAGGAAACTGGCAGGGTGGACCCTCCAGAAGTCTATTTGCAATAGGACTGAGCAACTCAGGACTGTGTACACTTCCTGATGGAATGATGAGCTTAACCGAGAGCCTCGGTTACTGGAAATAAGAGGAGATCCAAATAAATATGGCATCTCTTTCTTGGATTTATCTATTTTTCCAGCCCTGCTGGACTCTCATCTGGGACACATGGAAAGCAAAGAAAAAGTCAAAAGAATCTTTACTACGATCTTAGTCAAGACTTGGAAGAGGAACAGCACTTCTTTGCTGTGATTAAAGAAGTCTTCCTCATTTAAAGCAGAAACCTGATGAGCTTTAATATAACAAAGCCTCCAGTACCCTAGTTGCCATGAAAGTTGGTGGTGTCTGCTGGACATCGAGTCACCCAGCAGGTGCCGGGTCAGGACTGATCAAGCAGACTTGATCTTCAGGATGTGTTGGGCAATCTGGGGGAGGAGAGTTCCCAGGAAAACCAGAAGGACTCTTATCTCAAGGGCTGAAATCTATCACCAAGCAGGGACAGGGCCAAGTAAATCATTCGCATTTATGTGATTGCATCTGTCACCATGTGTTGATGATGCATGGGGGAAAAACTCAAAATACAAAAACATACTTTTATGTCATATGATTAGCCAAATTTTGTTTTAAAAACTCATGTCCTATATTCTCAAAGACCAAAACTTTCTGTGAAATAGGATGTGAAAATTTTCAAACGATATTGCCACATAGCTTCTTTTCTTCTTTTCTCGAAAATAAAAAAGGATGTGAAAAATCTGGCTAAAACACATGTTGGACATATCATGAGAATTCTTTTTGAGAGCAGAAATGCCTATTCATTTCATTCACTAAGTCACCAAATCTGATCCTAGATCTGAGATGTTAAGTAATCATGGTTTTTAGTAAAAAAAATAATTGAATGGACATGAACACACACACACACACACACACACAGTCTAAGAACTTCTGAAGCAAATTTGAAAAATAGCTTTTCAAATGTATATTTTTTTCTGGTTTTGTTTTTCTCTTTTGAGGCAGTGCAGAATAATGGAAAAATCACAAGCCCTTGGAATCTAACAATGCCTAATCCTTCCACTTAACTGGTTATAACCCTTAGCATACTGTTTAACCTCATCTATAAAATGTTACAGGACAAAATTAGATAATCTGCTTGTGGCACCTAGCACAGTGCCTGTTACAGTCAGAAGACAATGTTAATTGTTTTCTGCCTTCCCAATTCCCTGCCCCATTTCTTCCAAACATACTTTTCCTTTCCAAGTATCCACAGGCAGGATAGCAAAATGGTTAAGAAACCACTGCATGGATGTGCATTGTGTTTTTGACAAGTTCTGTTAAATTCTCAGGGCCTCAGTTTCCTCAACTATAAAATGGGGGTTATAGCACCTTCTACATATTTTTATGGGAGTTAGAAGAATGACTGCTTTGTAGTAAGGCCACTAGCATTTAAGCTCTATGGAAACTTTTTTGTCTCTCGTCTATCCCTAGACCATAGAACAGGACCTGGAACAAGTAGGTACAAAATAAATATTTGTAGTAAATGAACAAACGCAGTAACATGCTTGCTTCTCTTTGCCCAACCGTTACTATCCCTTTACAGACTGTAGTACCTATGTGGGTGAGTGCAGGGTGGAGGTTTAGAGATTGCTTTTTTTTTTTTTTTTTTTTTTTTTTTTTTGAGACAGAGTCTCGCTTTGTTGTCCAGGCTAGAGTGAGTGCCGTGGCGTCAGCCTAGCTCACAGCAACCTCAAACTCCTGGGCTTGAGTGATCCTTCTGCCTCAGCCTCCCGAGTAGCTGGGACTATAGGCATGCGCCACCATGCCCGGCTAATTTTATATATATATATATCAGTTGGCCAATTAATTTCTTTCTATTTATAGTAGAGACGGGGTCTCGCTCTTGCTCAGGCTGGTTTTGAACTCCTGACCTTGAGCAATCCGCCCGCCTCAGCCTCCCAAGAGCTAGGATTACAGGCGTGAGCCACAGCGCCTGGCCTTAGAGATTGCATCTTAAATGGAAATAAGGAAGCCTCCCCATAATTTCCTGTGACCCAAACTGTATTTTCTGTGAACTGTTATCACACCCTTCCATAATAAATATATCTGCCCTGTCTTGCACAGGTGCAGATCGAGGTTCAATGCTCGAGCACTAATCCCCATGCAAGTGTGCCTCTTCACTGCCCTCTGTCCTCACTGGCTGGGTTTGGAGGCTGCAGAAGAGCAACTTAGTTGCTGTGGTGCGTTGTGTCCGCTAGGCACTCAGTAAAGGATGGATGGATTGGTTACTTTCCATTGGTGCCTTGTGAATAAATATCTTTATTATAATGAGCTCTCTTTCACAGACAGACTTTCCACACGTTCTAGTCTCTTAACAGTAATATTGTAAATCCTCAAGTTAGATTAAGTGCTACTAGAGTGTGGTATGTGTCTTGACGGCTAGCACGCTAACAGACTGTGCTTACTAGATATAACATAGGTGATGCATTAGGCAATCCAGGCTCAGTGTAATTAAGCTGCTTTAAAAGCAAATTATAAATTCAACACAGTATTTATTATGTGGCTCCTAACTTTGTTTCCTGAAACTCTGTGAGATTCCACCTGATGCCCTAAATTGTATTATTTTTCCCATGTGCTTTTAAGTGCAGTCCCTTAGTACGAGTTGAATATCCCTAATCTGAAAATCAAAAATCTGAAATGTTCCAAAATCTGAAACTTTTTGAGTACTGATATGATGATCAAAGGAAATGTTCATTTGAACGTTTTGGATTTCAGATTTTGTATTAAGAGTGCTCAATCAGTAAGTTTAACATAAATGTTCCAAATTCCAAAAAAAAATCTGAAATCTGAAACACTTCAGATAAGGGATACTCAACCTGCACTTAATCCTAAGCAAACTTAACTATGTTAAAATGGTCCTCACAACTCCTCAACCTGCTATGCTTTGAGAAGGCTAATATGATAAGAGTGGTGTATGGAGGTCATATGATGTTTTGACTAAGGCAAACCAAAGGAAATCCGCCCTTTTCAGCCTGAGCATCCTGCTTTGTTTGCTACTCTTTCTTTGTGATGAGCCAGCAAAAAGTTTATTATGAGAATCTCTGGAAGGGTCAGGCACTTGCTGAATGAAAACAGCCAGCAGCAGCCCGGAGGAGGTACATGGCCCGCTCTGGGTAGAGACATGGAGCTTTGCATTTAACCCTCCCTCCCACCTCTCCCCCAAGCCAAAAGCAGGAAGACGATTACTTGGGAAATGACATCCTATTTGAAAGTATTCATTTTTAGAAAATTGAATTAGCTGCTTTCATTCCTTTGATCCCTTCCACACTACGAAATGCATAATGAAAACTTCTCAGGACAATCATTTTCTCCTTGAAACTGACCAAAGAAAGGCTATTTTGTAGTTCCTCATCTTAACAATCAAAGAGACCTAGTATGATTTAAGCATGAATCACACTCTCTAGTTCTGTAATAAAATTGTCCAATAGTGAGTAGATCCTTAAGAATAGCAAATGCAGCAAACCATCTTATTTGTGGTTGTGTGTGTGTGTACATGTGCACGTGGGTGTTAAAATGCCAGCATCTAAACTTTTTTGGTACTTTTCAAAATTGCGAGCAAAATCATCCTTAATTTGACAATCAGTGATAATTTGGGACTGATGGTCTTGAAAATACTGTAAAACCTTTTAACATATTCCCCTCCACCCAAATAATCTTAGAACTATTAACTTAACCTTTCATTTAATTTGTTAAGAGGATACAAACTCCAGACTATAAATACTTAAGGATATATGAACAAAAGAATTCCTTACCAAAACCAAAAGCCTTAGGACTCATTTTATAACTCTGTCAGATATTAGCAAAGGGCCTATTGAAAGGTTCATTGCTGCGAACAACACACACACACACACACACACACACAAATACAAATACACACACACACAGTCTCACTCATTCAAGTGAGCTGAAAAACAACCCAGGAATAATGAGTGGCAAGTGGACTTGGTTGAGCCTATTCTAATAAATATTTGCATCCCTTCTATTTAAAAGATGGTTGAAGTAATATGAAGGAAAGTCCTCCAAAGTGTTTTCAAATCATCCATCCAGTAGGTCCAGCTGAGTAATGATACACTAATGACTCCACAGCTCAGCGTATCTTGTGGAGCCCTAAAGCAGTGATTCTTTACTTCTCTTGGATGTCGGACCAGAAATTCTCACCAAAGCCCTGGACATTCTCACCTGAAAATGCAGAAATACATATACACAAAATTTGGAATACAATTCCCTTGGTCTGGACCACAGTTTAAGAATACCTGAACAAGTACCTGAAGAAGTCACTCCCTCTAAAAGGTAGTATAAACAACCACTATCTGGACTGATAGTCTCCAATATATTGATATAGGAGCCAACTATTCTTTCATATGTTTGTAAGGTGGCATCAATGAAGACACTTGTCACACTGGATGAAAATATGTGGAGAAAATCCATGTATAAATCCATGCACATGTATAAATAAATATGTTGACGGCATCTATATTATAGTGTTCGCTTTACATTCAATTTTGAGGTTGATATCAATTTTCCATAGTTTAGAATCTCATATTTTCCTTCCAAATAATTGAAATGTATATTTTTAAAATACTAAGTTTACTTCTTAATGACTGAATACTTTACAAAACCATAGTTCCACTGACTTGCTATAATAATAAAACTTTTCAATAATAGCATATAGCTCAGGAACAGAAGCAAAATATTGACCAATATTTTAAAATTTGGAAGTAATGCTACCATGAGATATCATTTTTTGAATGAAAATGACCAAATAGTGTTTTACCTTTAAAGAGAACAGGAAAAGGATGAAATCTGGACACAGGAAAATATGAACACAAATGTACTGCCACACGTACCCAGTGCTACCCTGCCTGGCTGGTGGCTGGCATGAACACAAAATCTGAAATACATACAGGACTCTACACATGTGCCAGCGAGGCTCATTTTAGAGCCAAACTGTGAACTAGCAAAGGACTGCTCAGAGCAGACAGTGTATAAGAGAACTCATGATAAACAGGTCCTGACATCATGATATGAAATATTTAATTAGAAAATATTGGCCAAGTATGGTGGCTCACGCCTGTAATCTTCACACTCTGGGAGGCTGAGGCAGGTAGATCACTCAAGGTCAGTAGTTCAAAACCAGCCTGAGCAATAGTGAGACTCTGTCTCTACTAAAAAAAAAAAAAAATTAATTGGCCAACTAAAACTATATAGCAAAAAAAAATAATTAACCGGGCATGGTGGCGCGTGCCTGTAGTCCCAGCTAATTGGGAGGCTGAGGCAGAAGGCTCGCTCAAGCCCAGGAGTTTGAGGTTGCTGTGAGCTAGGCTGATGCCATGGCACTCTAACCTGGGCAACAGAGTGAGATTCCGTGAAAGAAAAGAAGGAAAGAAAGAAGGAAAGAAAGAAGGAAAGAAAGAAGGAAAGAAAGAAAGAAAGAAAGAAAGAAAGAAAGAAAGAAAGAAAGAAAGAAAGAAAGAAAGAAAGAAAGAAAGAGAAAATATCGAACATTTATATACATTTGAAATATTCTCAACTTAATTTCTCTATAGAAGTTTTCATGATCAGGTTGCCAGTAGTCACGATGCAGCCAATGCCTGGAAACTTTAATGATTCCTAAGATGCTGACTACCACCTTACCCAAAGGTGGACCCTCTAGTGGAGCTGAATCTTATAATAATAATAATAATAAAAAAAATTCCAGTCCCAGTGCTAGGATCACGTTTGGAGGTGGCTCAGTTCACCCCTTTCTTTTTCCACAGCAGCCATCCTTTCCCTAGTTCCTAGAGAACTTTCTGGGGCACTCGGTAAAGTGTTTAGATCTGCCCAGACATTTCTATCGCTTTTCAATGTTTCTTAACCTGTCTGCTGTGGAATCCTAGTCCCTTCCATCTCTCATCTCTGCCATCCTTAGTACTGGTTTCATCCTAAAGTAAAAATCTTATGGACATGTGATGGCGACAGCAGTTCCAAGACATCTTATCCTGATAAGACAATGTCCAGAAAAAGAGAGCCAGAAATCCCGCTTTTTAAAAGCAAGGAAACACTCACAGAAGCTCCTAATAATTTACTGCACAGAATTTGATCACTTAAACTGTTTAGTGTTAAGGAGATTGGAGCAAATAACTGTGTCTGCTATGTCCCCAGATCTCTGTCTCTATGCATTCCTGAAGTGAGCTGTAGTAAGACTAAAGGCTTTTAAAACAATTTCAAATTATACTTTCCTTAAATATAAACCGAAAAAGGTAAAACAGATCCACATTCAGGTAGAGTTAATTGGACTCCTTCATAGGTGAGCTAATTTAGGGACCAGCATTCAGCAAGTAAAGGCACATAAAGTGAGCTTTTATTTCCGTCCTACTCTCTGGATACTGATTCTGTTTCAGAAAGAGTGTGAGGGACAGTGACCTAAATAAATCCATCTGTGAACTAATCTATTCCAGAAACATCCACTTAAATTTCAAAATGTGTTTGATATGTTTATGTTACAAAGATTAGTTGCTTTATATTTAACATAAACTGTCCCATTTCTTTTGGCTCTTCAAGGCACCAAGATTTTTAAAAAACGAGTATTTTTATGGGTGTGAGAAGTGATGTGTTGAAATATTTTATTGGTTTAGATTCAGTGTGGTAATCTTCTGGCTTTTTTTTTTTTATTTTTTGAGTTGCCTACCAGAAATGAAAAGAATGAGGTTTATAAAATATCTTCTAGAAAATAAAACAGCATGATTGAATATTTGCTCAAATATACAAATAAAATATTGACTTTGGGCTTTAAATGGCTGACTTTGTATTTTTTAAAAGATTAATTTTAAATAATACAGCTTAATTGTGAAACCTCAAATATTCTAGCAATTGTTACATACTTTCTTAACCTCCATGTACTATTTGATTTTATATATTTTGTCTTACTCTTGACATCTACAAAAGAAGAAAGGTACCGTGTTTCCCCGAAAATAAGACCTACCCATAAAATAAGCCCTAGCAGGATTTCTAAGCATTTGCGCAATATAAGCCCTATCCCAAAAATAAGACCTAGTGATGGGTGTGGCTACGCAGCGTATGTGCACATCCCATATGCATTTCGTCAGGGAGCGGTAAAGAAGAGCAGCCCTTCTCATCTGCCCCAGCATGACAGCTACTATCCCAGAGGTGACCCGAAAGGTGCAGGCAGTCCCACCAACAAAGTCGGCTCCCCCTGTCAGGTCCTGGCCATCCTGTGCATGCTGCAAGCTGAAGCTTTGAGGGGAAAACAACACATCCCCTGAAAATAAGCCTTAGAGTGTCTTCTTGAGGAAAAGTAAATATAAGACCCTGTCTTATTTTGGGGGAAAACCAGGTAGCTGCCGCAATGATAAAAGTGAAAGTGGTTCAGTTTGTTAAAATGTAATACTCTGACTCTACTCCTGTATTGGCTGGGATAAAATTGATGAATGACTGTGAATTTAATATACCTTTTAAGGGAATTGAAAGTTGTGTCAAATCTACCTATTAAGGAAAACTAAGCAATCTCCCTGGTAAGTTCAAGCTCTATATGCACCTGACCAGAATCTATTAGTAATAGCTATCACATAGGAACACATATCCTAATATTATTTGGAATACTTCAATATTAGTAACATTTGATGCATTTAATTGCCAAACTGCAATTGGGCTTTCCCCAATAACTCTATTTGCAAGAACTTCAACACTCTTCTCTACTCCCTATAATGCTCTTTCTTTCTTGTCTGCTTACCTTTTCCATTGTACCTATCATACACACTATATAATTTACTAATTTATTCTATTTAATATTTAATTTTAGCAGTAAAACCTCAAATTAGGTGCTTTATCTCTGTTAGAAAGCAATAAAGGTAGCATGTATTTAGCAAACAAAATAATTAAGCAGCATAAAAAAATACCTCTAACATATGTAGTTGGCCAAATTTTTTGCAACACAAAGATAATAACATTTACGTTTTAGGTTATCAGTATTTTGATTCATGTGATAGCCTAAATAAACAAATCAGATAGTAACTAATTCCTACATTCCACACTACATGTCCTGAGGATTTCCTGCTTGAAACATAGAGTACTTCTATTCACTGACCTACATATTGAGGAAATAATAAAAGATGAAGGCCAGGCACAGTGGCTCATGCCTGTAATCCTAGCACTTTGGGAGGCTGAGGTGGGAGGATTGCTTGAGGCCAGGAATTTGAGACCAGCCCGAACAACATAGCAAGACCCCATCTCTACAAAAATTAGAAAAATCAGCCAGGTGTGGTGGCACATGCCTGCAGCCCCAGCTACTTGGGAGGCTGAGGCAGGTGGATCACTTGAGCTCAGGAGTTTGAGGTTGCAGTGGAGCTATGACGATGCCATTGTACTCTAGCCTGATTGGCAGAGCAAGATTCTGTCAAAAAAAAAAAAAAGAAGAAGAAGAAGAAGGGGAATGGTCAAATCTACATCTGCATAAGGCCAAGATTTGAGGACCTCTATGACAAGGTGAAAAGAAGAGAGGACTCAAGCCCACAGTCAAGTAAAAAGCTACCTCTGTGTGGGAAGCAGGCAGTCTCTCCAAAAGAAGCAGGCCTCTTTTGTGGATATAACAATCACTAATTCCACTCAAGCTATTATATTCAACATAATAAATGATAGAAAAGCATGCACATTCTACCCATGATATAGAATGAATTGCTCTATTAAATGGAATGTCACAGTCAAAAGCCCGAGTTGGGAGAAGATGGAAGATCATATTTCTCAAAAAAAGTTATTGACCCAAGAAATGAACAAATTATGAAAATCTCAACTCAGAATCCACTTAACATTTGACTGAGAGCTCTAAGAAAATCTGAGGATGCCTCATTATTGTACAGCTTAAGCAAAGCACATTGAGTGTATTGAATGCAGGAACATCCTTAATGCCTTAAGGCATGGATTTCACAGTGGTGTTGGGATTAGGGTGTCAGATTCCCCATAATCTGAAGTACGTAGTACATTCACACTTACTCTTTTGGCTATACATTTCTATAAATGTAATAGAATTAGCTAGATCCCTTTTGCTTTTAGTCATTTTATGTAAGAAACCACCTAACTTATATCCATTTAAGTACTTATTTGCAAACAGAATGGCAGCAAATTTTATCTGAGCAAATATTGCTCTTGTTCCTATAGCAAAACACATAAGGTTGTGACATCTTTTCCAGTGTACCCATTTCCAATTTTACAGAGAAACTTCCACTAACAAAGAAGAAGAAAAACAGAAAGAGGAAGTAATTGAAATCAATTCGGTGTTATGCATGATACTTAAATGGTATTTTACTTTTTTATTCTAAGATACTTTTATTTTGTCTCTATGTAACTTCATTTTGGCCTTGAATATAAAAGGGTCCATATGTGTGGAGAGCCAATAGTCAATTTGTCATAACCTAGTCAAACTGTATTCAGTCACCTAAAATGAAATAGAATTGTCCAGTGACAATCAGACTAATAGAAATTGTTTCTTTCGGCCCACTATATATAAGGTTTATAGAATGTTGGTCCCCCAAATCATGGATTCATGCAAATGTTTGAAATGTAAGCATGTAATCGCACCCTCAGGAAGTATTATTCCTTACAAGTGTCATTGGCAACAGTAAATAAAATGGAGGAGAGTCAGACACACATATGATGAAATAAACCGAAAAAATTATCATTTGTGGGAAGTTGTAAAATAATCTCTCAGTATAAATTAGCCCTCTGTGTGAAAACGCAATGACAGTCTTTAAAACTAACGTGGGAACTACAGAAGGTATTCAGAGCTCTGTATCTGGAGATGTTCAAGAATAGACTAGGTGACCACTTGCAGGTATACGAGCAGATTCAAGTACGTATAATGGCTGGGTATCAGAAATAAACAGCCATTTAAACCCTCTATCTCTTGAGAGACCATGATTTCATGACTATTCAAATGATTTCTCAATGGTCTCTAGTAATTGCCACCTAAATTTAAATAAGCTATTTTTTTTCTTCAAACAAATTAATGAAATAAAATAGCACAATTGGGGCAATTAAATACATAATTTTTTGGCCTATGAGAAATAAATAGGTATATCTTTATTTCTTTGATGATTTTTTCACTTCCTCTAATCTAGCTTCTTTTTCTGAATTTCCTCTATGGCTTTTTGGTCACAGAATCAGCTGGTGACTCATCGCCTCATTTCTTCTTGAAAAAGAAAAGTGGTTTGTTGTTGTGCGGCTTATATCACAATTTTCTTTTCTATTTTCTGTGTGTCGTTTTATTTAAACATATTTTACCTTCTAACAATTTAAATTTTTTTTAACCAGTCTAAAAAAATGTTAGGTCTATTGTTTTACAAAATTTTTCCTTATAATGTCTGGACTTTTTGACATGATTTAAGAGATTCTGAACTTTGGTTCTTGGGTCATTTTGTAATATGGTATTTCAAAGACTCATAGAATATTAGAACCAAAAAGTAGAATTTAGCCCAAATACCACAAATAACACAGGAAGAACTCAATACTTGGAAAAGTGAAATGGCTTAGCTACATCAACATTTAGCAAAGAAAGAACTAGAACTCAGAATTCTTTACCTCCATTGTAACATTCTTTCCAGGACACAATATTGCCCTTCGTGGTAAGATATCTTTAGAACTTTTCAAAAACAAATACTTGAGTAATGTATTCCCTAGATCTGCAATCTATAATTATGTATTAATTACCAAACATTGAATTATTATCGGGAACAAAAAATTGGGCACATTCTATGTATAAATCATTGCAATGGGGTTCAAGAGCTGAATGGAGGGATGATTTATAATAAAATGTTGTTTGAAGCACTATAAAACAGGTACTTAGTATTTCAAGATAACCAGTGAAACAATGTCATAAGGCAATGTCCAATCAATTGACCTATACAGATGACTTGATGGTCGGAGGAGAAAGAAAGGTAACAGAGTAGGGTAATCAGAATAGATTCCATGGAGGAGTAGGTCTTGAAGGATGCATAGGATTTTTAAAATCTTTTTGTTGTTAAATATAACCCAGAGACACAAAAATGCATAAAGTGAAAAATTATAAAGCTTGGTAACCATCATCATGTCACCGGCTCCATTCAGTAGTGTTCGGTTCAAAAACCTTAGGGTCGTCCTGATTCTTGCTTTCTCTCATAACTCTGCATCCAGTCTGTCAGGAAATCCTGTGGCCTCCACCTTCAAAATAGATCCACAATTTGACCACTTTAAGTCTGGGCTATTTTTTCGTTCTTAACCGGTCTCGCCGCTTCCACTCTGGCCTACCTTTAGTTTGTCCTAAAACCAGCAGTCTGGGTGACCCTTGCCACTCTGTATAACATAAATGAGATCATGTCATGCCTCATTTCCTGTAATGGTTCCCTCCCCACCATTTCACTCAAAGCAAAGTCAAGGTCTAAACCATGACCTATCCAATCTAGCCGTTGGTTTCTTCTCTAACCATTATCTGCTACTTCTCTTCCTTTCTCTGCTCTGGCCCCAGGGGCCTCCTAGCTGTTCACTGAACATGCCAGAAAGGGCTTCCCTTAGGATGATAGTACTAGCTGTACCTTCTGCCTGGAATGTTCTTCCCCCAAATATATACATGACTTTCAAGGGTTATGTAAGAACATACAAGTATAAATGTTTTATTAACTATAAGGTACCAAATAAATATGTTTCTTTACTATTATTACCAACAAATATCTGTTGGTAGATATTTTTTTCTCATTTCCCTAGAATGAATTTGATTTACCTATACATTACAATCTTGCAAAAACAGCACAAGTAATAAACAACTTTAGTTATAACACTGGTGAAATCATAATCTCTGGAACACTAATCTTTTAGGTATGTGCCATTATTGTCAGTAAGATAATAGTTGCCATTTGTTTAGTGTTCACTATGAGCCAGGCCCTGGATTTAAAATGCATTATCTGATTTAATCCTCACTTCAACCCTCTGAGTTAGGGAATATCTTTGCTGAATTTAGCAGATGAGGAAATGGGACCCCTAAATATTAAATAACACTCTTAAACCTATAGTCAGCAAATGTGCTAGTATCCAAAGCCAGGACTAAATCTAAAGTCTTATATAGTCTTCTTTATACCACATATCAGAACTAGAAAACCATTACTTTGAATTTATACAGGTTTATCCAATATGTAATGCTCTTGAAAGTACTTGAGCTATTTTGGATGCTGACATAATTCTAAGATGGGAGAAAATGATTTCATGCACTAAATTCAATTTCTACCCTGTTTTCCATTTAGTAATCAAGCAAACATGAAAAACTCTTGATATACAGCACAACATATAAAAACAAAGTGCCAGCATAAATTAAAAGTGCAGTGAGGAAAAGAAAGAAACATGAAGCATGTTTGAGAGAACCATGAAGAGTTCATCTAAGGGTAAGGAGTTCCAGAATGTTATAAAAAAAATCAAAATACAAAAGGAACAGACACTTTTTTTTTCTATCACAAATGAGCTCTGATGAATTTGGGCCATGGATGGCAACCCATGCCTGTGGAGCATCTAAAGACACATAGATCCATGCTGATATGTTTCTAGTTGCCAAGCAAACAAATGGCTACACTGCCGTTCCACATAAGAAGAGCTTTTTCCATTCTTTCCTTTTGCCTGGCATGTGAAAAGACAACAAGTAGCTTTAGAGCCAAATGGGAGATACAAATGTGTAGCGATGCCATCTGTGCTTTTTCTATTTCTGGTCAAGAGGCCGATGGAGAGGATACCAACAGCTACAGCTGTTAATAGTTACCCTAAATTAGTGTGCGTTAAGACCAAAGAATAGTTGTCATCTGGCTCAACTGCTGAGCCTCTTTCAGATGAGGGAATGGGGTATAAGTCTATTGCCTCTTGCTGGGAAACACTGTTGACCAACTACCCAATGACAAACACATCCATTCTCCTTGTTTTGAGGCTTTTTAGAAATCATTAACTCAAAACATCTTTGTAACTGATACACATCTGCAGACCATAAGGTGGGCTGAGACATAATATTAATAGTTATAATGAAAAACGATCAAGTTCCAAAAGGGAAGAATATACCTTAAGAGTCTAGACATTATAAATATAATGCCGAATCTTGTCCTTTGGAAGGCCAGGGAAAATATACTTTTCTGTTCACCAAATATACTGAAAGCTTTGCTAAATTGTTTTTCGTTAAAAAAAACTCTAGTGATAGCAGAACATTATAAAATATAAAATAATTGAAATCGTGGTTGTTTTCCATCCACATAGAATACAAATGTTCATAGTGCTAGAGGGAAGAAAAGATCAAATGATGAAAGTGGTTGAGACTTCTTACATCTTGGTGAGAAACTATTTAACCTCTTTTGGCCATCAGAACCCTAACTGAATGTTCTCTTTTTTAAGTCTGCCAAAGGCTATCTTGGAATCTGGGAACAATTGTTTTACGAAGGAAATAAATCGTCTTAGTCTAGATTCCACAAGCATGTGTTGAAATCTTCTACCCATTTTTTTCACTTCTTCAACAAATATTTGAGGCACTGTTCTAGGTGTGGGGATACAAACAATGCACAAGACAGACAAAGCCCCTGCTCTCAAGGAGTTTATGTTTTAGTGGGGTGGGGAGAGACTCATAACTGAATAAGTAAGATGATTTTAAATAATAATAAAAACTCTGAATAAAATAAAACAGGAAAATATTGAGATCGATTAAAGGAAGAAGCAACCTGTACATATTAGGGTGGTCTAGGTTTGCTATACTAACAAACAACCCCTAAGTATGAATGGTATAGGAAAACAAGGATTTATTATTTCCCTCACAATCTATGTCCATCACGGTTCAGTGTGGAACTTAGTTCCATGTCCTCTCTCAGGGATGCAGGATGAAGAGGAGACTTCACTGTCGAATGTCATCAATTACAGTGACATGGAGAAGGACATGTGGCAAATTATACACCAGCTTTTAAAGGCTTCCACCCAGCAGTGTCAGATTATGTGCTCTCACATTTTTTTGACCAAAGCAAACCACATGGCCATGACTAGCTTCAAAGAGGTAGAGAAATTCGGTCCTAATGCATGCCTGGTGTGAGGAGAACCAGAAATTTTGGTGAAGAGCAATAATGATTATCGCAGTCTAATTTTAGCTTTATTTGGGGATGCTTCTCTGAAGTAATGATACTCAAATGAAGGCCTGAATGATGGCAAGCAAGTTATAAATAGACCAGCAAAGACTAAGTGCAAAATCCCAGGAGTGAAAAAGCTTGGTGTGGTCGGGCGCGGTGGCTCACGCCTGTAATCCTAGCACTCTGGGAGGCTGAGGCCGGCGGATTGCTCAAGGTCAGGAGTTCGAAACCAGCCTGAGCAAGAGAGAGACTCTGTCTCTACTATAAATAGAAACAAATTAATTGGCCAACTAATAAAATTAGCCGGGCATGCCTGTAGTCCCAGCTACTCGGGAGGCTGAGGCAGGAGGATCACTTGAGCCCAGGAGTTTGAGGTTGCTGTGAGCTAGGCTGACGCCACAGCACTCACTCTAGCCTGGACATCAAAGCGAGAGTCTGTCTCAAAAAAAAAAGAAAAAGAAAGAAAGAAAGAAAAATCTTGGTGTGTTTGAGGGAAAGAAACAAGGATGGACACCCTGGAGCACAGTTAGGAACACGGGAAGATTTTATATTACAGTTGGGATCAGAGAGGCAGATGGAGACCACATCATATAGAAACTTATGTGATAATAATAAGTGCATATTTTATTTTATTTGTAATGAAAGTCCATTTATAATTTGGTAAGACTAAAAAAGAGATTAAACATAACATTTTAATCCACAAAAGAACATATATAGTTATATATTTGTTTGAACTCTTCATATTGTGGTGCTACTATTTCTTCCCTACAAATTAGCCAAAGTCAGCATTCAAATTTGTTATCCAAAGATATAAAAATATGCATACCCTTGGTAACAGTAACTATAGCTCTGGGAATTCGTCCTAAGGAATAAGAATATGTTTGAAGAGTTAACTATTAGAATGTTCACTGAAGCATTGTTTGTAAAAACAAAAAGATAAAAAACCCTTAAATGTCCACTATGGTATTTTCAAAAATCAATTGTGTACATCCTCCAAGTGGAATTTTATAAAGCCATTAATCATGATGGTACAGAAAAATACCTATTGACATGGAAAGATGACATAATCTATTGTTATTCTTTAAAAGTAGATTACAAAATATCCTATAAAATGGATAAAGCTATTTTTCAAAACACTGTATACTTGTTTATGTACAAAGATTTTGAAATGTCATACAGCAAGATATTAACAATGGTTATTTCCAGGTTGCTGAGATTTTGCATGTTTTACATCCTTTTTTATTTTATTTTTTGGGGTTTTTTTTGGTAATGAACATTTATGTCTCTTATAACAAGGGTAATTTTTAAGAAAACAATTATACATCACATTAATATACACTATATAATAGCACAGTTTTGTAACAAGAATTATGTATGGATGTGTTTGCTATAAATTTTTTGTTCTAAAATACGTGTACTGCAAACATACATACATATACACACACACACATATACTATATATCCACATATGTAAACTAATATATGAATATATCCCAAGTAATTGTGGTGACTAACATTAAGATTTTTCTTTTGTGTTCGTGTTTTTCTCTGTATCTTAAAAATTTACTGTAATAGTCATATATTGCTGTTACAGTAAGAATTTTATTGGGGGAGGGGGGGAAATGGGCATTTATTGAAACCTTAAAATCTGTACCCCCATAATATGCCGAAATAAAAAAATATATATATATTAAAAAAAAAAGAATTTTATTAAATAACATTAATAGGTCTTACCTGTCCTCTACTCCCATTTTCCATCATAACTTTCCCTACAAATCCTTTACACAATGGAGGATTTAATTCTTCCACAAGTCACAACCCTCTCACTTGGCTCTTCAACCTACAGGACGTTAATTTCAATAGAAATAGTCTATTTAGCTTGAAAAGACATGCTAGTTCTCTCTAACCATAATGTAATCACCATTTTGGCAATGTTACACTATACTAAAATCCTCACAATTCATTGATTTGTTAAACTCTAAATGGAGCACAAAAAGCAATAAATTCTGAAAACAAATCTGTCAAACTTTATACAATAAAATATATTTATTGAGAACCTATTAAATAACAAGATCTATAAGATATGTTTAAGCTCTGCTTTCAAAGACCTTATATTCTAATTTGAAAAGCAGTTAAAGAAAAATAGAGGGCATTTTTGTTTGTTAGAAATACTTTTTAACTGCCCAGCATCTGAACCCTGTCCTATTTGGGAAGGAACTCCTTTTTTGTGAGTTTTGGTAGAAAGCAAGGACACCTCCTTAGCCCCTGGCAGCTACAGTTTGGGAGGGTGGCAAAGATTCATTGGATACTTTCACCCAGAACTTTGACATTGAATGACCTTGAAACAACAACAACAAACCCAAAGAGAAGGATTGATTTAGAATTCACTAATGGTGACATCATATAGTGTCCAGATACAACAATATCCAGCCATGGGTCTTTAACCCAGCTGTTTCTCCAGAACCTCCCCTGTGCTTCCTGCTGTCTGGCCTCTTGCTTTTGACCCAATTTTTAGTTCTTGTTGTCAATATACCCTGTCGATTTTGTGAGCTACCCAATATATTCCTGTATAAATGAGCTAGAACCTTTTCGTTTTCTTATAATCAATAGCTTTGACTGATACAACAATATATAATTAAAGGCCCTGTAATGATGATACTAGTTAACATTTATTGAAGGCTTAATATAATGGTTGGTCTTTTACACGCATTATTATATTGAATGTCCCAAAGAAACCTATGAAGTTGATAGTTGTTTTTTGTTTTGTTTTGTTTTTTCATTTTGTCAGGGAAAAATCTGAAATTAAGACTGATTAGTTAACTTGCCAAACAGAGGTAGCAACTGACTGAAATGGGATATGAACCCAGAAAGTTTGACTTCAAAGTTTAGGGCTTTGACAACTACACATTATCTGTCCTTCTTCCTTATATAGTTAGGATCATCCATAGGGTGTCAATCTGAGAAGTAGGTCATGGAGGCCTTGGGCTTATATCAAAGAGGACAGAGGAAGAATTTTTCATTCAGTGGAGAGCAAAATGTCTGGGGTAAGTACCACGATGTATTTGTGGGTCATGGAGGCAGCGGGTTTCTACTAGAAAGTAAGACTGGCTTAAACCAGATGACAGAGAGCTGTGAACAACAGGCAGGAGTTTAGGGTGAAAGTGGTTATCTTAATATTATGATAGAACGTGTCTAAGCTGTGAAAATGGCATAAAAATGCTATTTCATTTGACAAAAATATGATTGAATTCAAAATGTGTAATAGGTGTCATTTTTAAGTGTTGATTGCAATGGCCTTCTCAATTGTAAAAGAGAAAACCAAACTGCATAGGACTGTTGATTTTGATTATCAGTGCTAGACATAGAAGTCCATAGCTTTACCTGTTTATAGGTGAAGGCAAATTAACTAATGTTTACCACAGTCACAGAGCACAGAGATCTAACAAATCTTTGTCCTCATGTACCCAATAACCTCTTCCCACAAAGAGTCATTTTAAAGGGCTGGCTACATGCCTTTAGTAGGCCTTTGAGCTTTGTTCTAATTGCATTATAGTTAATTGACTATTCCAGAGAATGCTTAATTCATAGTCATCATCATCAATATTTATTGAAGTTTTCCCTCTGGACTTTCAAGGTTATAATGATGTAATTTCCTAGAACATAGAAGAAAGAAAACACATTTTATTTTTTCCTTGCATCTTATACACAAATATATTTAGATTCCCTCTCTTACTGCTGATATTTTGTCCCTTTTAGAAATGACACAGGAAAATGATATTTGGTGAAAAAATGTTTTTATCATGTTGTAAGAGAGAGGGAGTACTTTGCCAAAAATGCCAAGAGTTCCCTTTCTGCTAGACCATATTCCAATTGGGGTCAAAGCCTACTGGACAGATAGAACTGTATAAAAATCTTGTAGGACTTTGAAACAATCCAACTTATGTTTTAGAATGCAGAGATAACTTGGTTTATCTATGAGTTGCTCTAAAAAAGTTTATAGGTGCTCTGAAGAGACCACAAAGATAAAGTAGGGTACTCTACAGATCACCAAATTATTCTAACAGATAAGGAGTACACATCTGTGGTTATGTGGGAATGTAAATCTGAAGTTGACTGATAAATTAATTTCCTGAACATAGCTGGCAACTGGTAACAATGGGTTCTACGTTTAATCACCTTCAAGGAAAAATGTCCACACAAAGGTTATAAACTTCTCAAATGGCTAAGTGGAAATGATCAGTAATGAAAATGAGCAGAGTGGGCTGAGTAGGAATTATGGCAAACTCACAAAGGCAAGCCCATCGATAAGAGGCAGCTGTACACAGCATCAGCTGACTGTTGTCACGTGGGAAGGCGACTCTAGTGTTACCAGATCTTCCAATTTTTCAAGAGAACCCATAAATCCAAATTTTCACTTTTAAAGCTTAGCAACTAATTAATGTTTTAATATAGCGAGCAAAATTAAATGTATTATGGAGTCTGAAATTGGCCTGGGGTATCAGTTTACAACCAATAATCTACAGCAGGCATACAAGCAGATCCTGCATTTCTTTTCAAGTTTTTCTCAAACAGAAGACACATTTATTTTTTAGATTGGAAATCAGTCTTCATGACGTATAGTATACCAAAGGAAACTTTACCTACTCTGGAGTCTTCTCTCAAAGCATACTGGCTAAATGGATCCCAATCCACCTATCAGCCACAGATATATGTAACTGAGGAGAAATCTTAAATCATTGCATCAGGGACACAAGATAAAATGTTAGAAAAAGTTTAAGTCTGGAGTCAGGTAGAAGTGTTGAAATTCCATACTTGAAATGTAGTTCCTATGTGATCTCTCTAATGACATATTTACTGTCATTCATAATTTCAGCCTGGTACTACTTGTGAGGATGAAGTGAAGGAAGACATATGCAAAGTTCATACAGCATGTGTAATTTTATAAGAATGTTCTGAAAAACTATTAGTTCCTTCCCTACTAGGAATGCTGAGGGACAGATGGAAAATCTGAGAGTTAGAAATGGAGATAGTGTGTCTTTAGCCTTCTTATAAGGTGCCCACAAAAGTTGGATTTATGTTTGGCTATGAATTATTTTTTAAAATAACAGAATAATATTACTTAAAGAGGACAAGTCTAAAGAAAGCAATTTGGGATGACTATGGCAGCTCTGTTCCATAATCTCTCCAGGGACCCAGCTCTTCCCAGCTACACTTTGCCATAGCTAGTGTACAACCATTTGTCCCCATGGTGCAAGATGGCAGCTTCTGCATTCCAGGTGGCAGGAGGGAGAAGCAGCAAGAAAGAGGAGGGACAAAACACACCAGTTGTCTCTTAAGGAAGGTTCCCCAAATCTGCCATAGGATAGTAAGCTTATATCATGTTGGCCAGAACTTAGATTCATGGCATGAATGGTGAAGGAGCTAAGAAAATATTGCCCCCAAATAGAACTCCTTGGTATAAAGAGTATTTTGAATTAAAGGCCCTTAGACAACAACAGGCCTTGGAAGGGGCTTTTCCTCTTTCTTCATTAAAAAATACACCCATCAAAAAGAACGATTGACTTCCCTTCCCCTCCCTGTTATCCCAATATATTACAGGAAAGGTGATCAAGCAGAATACAACCAGCATTGGCCCAAATCATTTTAAATATTATACCTGTCTCTTAGGTTAATTTAATTTCCAAAGAGAATAATTTACAAGTCAATCTCTTTCCCCTCATCCATTTATTTTCCCCAACTATCTATTCATCCTCCCTGGTAACCATTTATTGCCCCTCAACAGAATTACCTATATTCCTCATCTCTAAAATGAGGGTATGTAAGTTTCTGGATTCCACTGGTATATTGGGTAATAATCACTCTGTGATTCTCCCCATGGTGCTAATGCTAAATAAATCTTTCTCTTATTAATCTGCCTTATTGTGAGTTAATCTTTCAGTGAACCTTCCAGAGAGAGGGGGAAGTTTCCCCTCACCCCCACAGTGGTCATATTCTAGTCTAAAATTTCTGTTGAGATGGAGAAAGGGGAGATGAGTCATTGGGGGACAACTTGCCTGCACTTCAGAGGGCTTTTAACCTAAGGAAGGCAAAGGAGTAACTTGACCTGTTTCCATTCTTATCCTATTGAGTGCCCCAACTACAAATAAAAACAAGCAGTTGCTTACTCTGCCCTTCTGTTCTATTTCCATTAATGCTTGTGGGATATAAGAATAGAGGGCTGATGGGGATGGCTGCCCATGTTTAAATACTTTTCTCAAACTTTATTGTCTATCTTCTGCTGTTTCTGTGAGTGCCTAGTTACTTCCAACAACAGATTAAGGTGTATAGTCAATGGGGGAAACACTTTTAGTTTTATAAATTAACCTTGAAACAGCATTGCTAGTTTTGTCACCTTAAATGTTCTCTAAAATCCTCAATGTAAATGTGAAAAAATAGAGGCAAGCCCTTCTCAGGAGAAGGCTGGAGCACTGTTTCTTTCCTCACATAATTGACTGCTATTCCTCAATAACAGACTTTTAGATTAAGAAGCAAAGTATCTGACATACAATAGGATTTTAATACATGTGTGATGACTGAGTGGAAAGAGGGGAGGAGAGAAGGGAAGGCAGGGGGAAAAGGAAGGGAAGAAAAAGGAAGAAGAGATGACAAACAGAAGAAAAGATGGCCACTCACAACACAATGATTTCTTCTTTAACACCCCAAAAACTCCTATAAGTAAAAGGAAGCTCTTCTCCATCATGAGTCAAGGATCCTATGGCTATTTATGGATGAGATGTCCCTCAGATGAAGCTTGTGAAAGAGAAGGACAATGTTCCTTTTACCCCTGGAAGGTTTGGGAAAGTTTGCAGAAACATCAACTCACATTAAGGCAGGTTAATAAGAGAAAGATATTACAAAATTATTTATCACTCATGGGGAGAATCACAGAGTGATCACCCAATATCCCAATGGGGGCTAGAAGTTTATATACTCTCATTTTAGAGAGGAGAGGGAGATGAGGAATATGGGTAATTCTGTTCAGGGGCAATAAATGGTTACTAGGGAGGATGAATGGATACTTGAGAAGATGGATGGAAGGGGAAAGAGATTGACTTGTAAATGATTCTCTTTAAAAATGAAATTAACATGAGAAACAAGTATTATCTTTAAAATGGGTTGGGCCAGCTCTGGTTGCATTCTTGGTATTCTTTCCTACAATACATTGAGATAACAGGCAGGGGAAGGAAAGGCGATTGTTCATTTTGATGGGTCTGGAATTTTATGAAGAAAAAGGGAAAGCCCCTTACAAGGCCTGTTGTTGTCTAAGGGCCTTTAATTCAAAATACTCTTTATACCAAGGAGTCATATTTTGGGGTAAATTTTCCTGAACTCCTTCAAGCTAAAATCTATATCTGTTAATACATAATTTCCACTCACACTCCCTTGTTCTATCCTGTCCTCTCCAGAAACAGAACTTTAACTTCCATATCAGGGTATGTTCATTTTAGGCAAGTGCTCTCTGACTAGTACAAGAATCAAGTCATTGGTATGAATCTAGTTTTTAAGTAATGGTATCAGCAGTCTGAAATGTCGGTTCTTGTTGTGCTCTTGGCCAAAGAACGACCAGACACACTGAAAGCAAGGTAAGCACAAAGTGAGGTTTATTGTGGAGAGAAAGATAGCATTATAGACCAAGAGCAAGATATAGGTTTACAGAGTAAGAGCAAGATACATTTGCTATGGAACTATGAACAGGCCCCTTGTCGTACCAGAAAGGCCTTTATCATGGTCTGGGGCAGGGGTCCTCAAACTTTTTAAGCAGGGGGCCAGTTCACTGTCCCTCAGACCGTTGGAGGGCCAGACTATAGTTTAAAAAAAACTATGAGCAAATTCCTATGCACACTGCACATATCTTATTTTGAAGTAAAAAAACAAACGGGCAAAAACACCCACATGTGGCCCGTGGGCCATAGTTTGAGGATGCCTGGTCTGGGGTCTTGTTTTAAAGTGTCTGGATTGGGCCCTCCTTGTGGTTCAGACACCACCATGGAACCACTTGATGGACAGCTGGGAGTTATATAACCTGAGTCATACTGTGCATGAGGATATCCCATGAGCCTCTCTGAAAGCCCATTTGGGGGGGATTAACTGCAATGTAGATTTAAGCTAATGACATGATAATTGGCCTTAGGTTGTTCTAGGCCAACTTCCAGACCCTGCTGTACCTCTGCACTCTTTTGCAGTTGGTGTGCTAAGTTCTGGTTGGCAGAATGGTAGGGCATTCCCTCTGCCCCAGGTGTGGCAATTGCTCGAGGCACCTGCCTTTCTCCCCAGGAGAGGCTGGAGGTCCCTGGCTGTCTACCTAACAGTGGTAATGTTTGTACGTTTTACAAACAGAGACAATAATGTGTGTGCAAGTTGTTGAATTAGATTCAAAGAATGAAAATGGGTCATATGAAAGTTCCCCACCTCCTCAGAACTTCCACAGCAGTTGAAAGTTAAAGAGAATGGAAAAGCAAACACCACATGTACTCACCAGCAAATTGGTATTAATGGATCAACACCTAAGTGGACATATAGGAAAAACATTTATCGGGTGTCGGGCGGGTGGGAAGGGGGAGGAGTGGATGGGTATTTACAAACATAATGAGTGAGATGTGCAACGTTTGGGAGATGGTCACGCTTGAAGCTCTAACTCAAGGGGGGAGAGGGGCATGGGTAATATACGTAATCTTAACATTTGTACCCCCATAATATGCTGAAATAAAAAAATTTAAAAAAAAGAGTTAGGTAGAGAGGAGAGGGGAGGGCAGGGCAGGGGAGGGGAGGAGAGGGGAGGGGAGGGGAGGGGAGGGGAGGAGGAGTGAGCAAAAAGAGAAAGGAAGGAAGGAAAGGGAAGGAAAGGAGGAGAGGGAGAGAGGGAGGGAGGGAGGGAGAGGGAGAGAGAGAGAGAGAGAGAGAGAGAGAGAGAGAGAGAGAGAGAGAAAACAAGAAAGAAAGGAAGGAAGGAAAAGAAAGATGTTAGTATATAAAAAGATCCAAAAAAGCAATACCAATAAAAGATCCAAGAAAGCAATACCATAATTTTGGTTAAGATGCTCATAAAGTTAAGATGCTTCACTGAAATATACAGGTCAATGTTTAGATCTTAATCACTGTTCTCCAAACCTCTCATGACTGCAAAATTAGGTCAGAGATTTCCATCATGCAATCTTTGGTATGCACTCAGATTGTCAGTGCAGGATAAGGGAAATGTGTTTGGAGAAACTATTCCAGGAATAGATATGAATGTAACTGACGCTCAGGCATTTGTTTTAACAACAACAACAAAAAAGCAGGCATTGTGAAACTATGCTTTGTTTATGTACAGTATAACCAAGAGTAAATCACACTGAAAGTGAACTCCATGCAGTGGTGACCAGAGCTGTCACTTTGTCGTCACTCCATACAGTGATGACCAGAGCTGTCACTTTGACTGCTTTGTCATGGTCAGATAATAAAACAGAGTTATAAGTTTTGTCCAAGCAGCTTATGCCACAGTTAATTGGAAGGTACAATATACTTTTCTAATTTGGACAATCAAAGGGGACCCAAAAAATAGTAAGCTGGGCTTTGAAATCTCTTACTTGCAATATTAGAATCTATAAGAGTATTATTTTTCTAAATTTTCTAAATAAGTATTCCTTTTCGAAAGTGCTCTTTGTGCATGTGAATTTTCATTTTAAATAAACTTTTTAGGGTAACATATTTTCTGGACATGTAAATAGACTGTGGGGAAAAGGAAAATAATATATGCCTATCACTCCAGCCAGAAAAAAAATTATAACCAATGATTTGTGTAGACAGACTTCAAGCCATCAAAAGAAACCATTAGGTGTCTGTAGGTAAATTCAAGATTTGCAAGGAACCAAAATTTTGACTCCTCCCACCTTTATGTCTTAGGAAAATAGAGTTGGAGTGGAGATATCTAACTGTAATTCACTTATTTTTTTCCAGAGGATATACAAAATCTGAATATTATAAGAAATAACAATATAACACAAGGTATTCCTTTATAGAGGCTACCGTACTTTTCATTTACAAAGAATCTTCAGAAAGGGCTTTCCTCTTTCTCCTATAATTGGCCTACTTTTTTTCTATTAGTCTGTATAGACAATGTGTCTGCAATATACAGACATATCAATAGTCATGTACAGCAGTGTCTACACATATGTACATAGTCATGCAATTAAATATTTTTCTCACAGATACATACCCAAAGTAATATAGTACACAAACTTAACATAATCCTTCCTCTTTTTCTCATGATTTTAACTGGCTCTTGCTTCCTGAATTCCATATAAAAAACTGTTAAAAATGAGTGAATAAATTCAGAATATGATCCTAGTTTCAGAGCATAAATCTTAATAGAATGGCCCAATGTATCTACCACATTCAGCTCTGCTTTAAAATATATATACTTTTAAAATAAAATCCAGGCCGGGTGTGGTGGCTCACGCCTGTAATCCCAGCACTCTGGGAGGCCAAGGCGGGCGGATTGCTCAAGGTCAGGAATTCGAAACCAGCCTGAGCAAGAGCAAGACCCGTCTCTACTATAAATAGAAGGAAATTAATTGGCCAACTAATATATATAGAAAAAAATTAGCCGGGCATGGTGGCGCATGCCTGTAGTCCCAGCTACTTGGGAGGCTTGAGGCAGCAGTATTGCTTGAGCCCAGGAGTTTGAGGTTGCTGTGAGCAAGGCTGATGCCACAGCACTCACTCTAGCCTGGGCAACAGAGTGAGACTCTGTCTCAAAAAAAATAAAAAATAAATAAAATAAAATCCATGGCAAAAACGGGTGGATCTTTATGTTAAAGTTCATTTATACAAATTATTTTTCCAGCCCAAATGTTCACATTCTCCAAATTAATCTGTTTCGAGAAGCCCTTGAGAAATTCGGATTGATTCACTCTTATAAAATTTTAGGGCTACTCTATCATGGGTGGTTTTGTTTTGAATTTGCTCGGCTGACATGCAACAAAGGATTGTTACCACTTCCTTCTCAATAAAATTAAAAAATCAGCCAGGTATCACTTTGTTTTGATTTGGACTATGCAACTACCTGTTTCTAATTGTTAAACTACCTTTCTAGTTCAGTTACTGATGTGTGTGATCTCTATCAAGGGGGTCACTCTGAAGGGCACTCTGTCATTGACAACACATTTTGCTTTATGAAACTTACTCTATTTTTTGTGCCAAAAAGTCCATTTGAAACAGAGCCAATGTCTCATTCCAGGAAGAGGAAAGGATATCAAGAGTTTCCATGGCAATCAGTCAATGGAACTAAATTAGGCAGGAAACCTCTTCAGAATGCAAAGTAGTCTTGCAAAACAGAGTGGCTTGAAATATTCAGGAAGTGTGTCACAGCAAAATGAAAGGAATGGAGATATGAATACCTCCATAATGTAAACTCTCTAACCTTAGAATAAACAATTAAAAGCTAGCCTTTGTCCTACAAAAATAAACTCCCAAACAACTGTCATTTCTAATCAAATCCTTTGTTCCAGTTAGTTTTAGTTTTTTTTGGTTCTTATCTCTTGTGATCAACATCATGTAAGAATATAACTCCAATTGTTTATGTAGGTAAGAACAATCATTTCTTTTACATTATTGCTGTTAAATTTAGTTTGTGTGAAATTATGCAAACTTTATAAGCTATTTCTTCACCTGAGAGATCAGAGGGAACCAATGAAATTTATCTTAATGCAGAAAAGAAGAAATGGACTCCTTAGAGAAAGGAATTGGATTTTTTTAAAATGGGACTGTTCATGGAAATTTAGATTAGTGATGGTTTTAAAAATATCATTCTACTTCCTGGAGTGGAAAAAAAGGAATAGGTCTTGAAATTTCAGGAAATAGAAAAGTTAGAATAAACCAGGTGTCCCCCACCCTCTGGTCCATTGCCAAAACTTTACAATAGTTTGCTTGGAAATATGGTTGCAACCTTTAAAAGCAAGAAAAAAATCAAATAACCCTATTAAAAAGTGGGCAAAGGACTTGAACAGAAACTTTTCTAAAGAAGACAGAAGAATGGCCAACAAACATATGAAAAAATACTCAACATCTCTAATCATCAGGGAAATGCAAATCAAAACCACAATGAGATATCACTTAACTCCAGTGAGAATGGCCTTTATCAAAAAGTCTCCAAACAATAAATTCTGGCGTGGATACAGAGAGAAAGGAACACTCCTACACTGCTGGTGGGACTGCAAACTAGTTCAACCTCTATGGAAAGCAATATGGAGATACCTTAAAGCGATACAAGTGGATCTACCATTTGATCCAGCAATCCCATTACTGGGCATCTACCCAAAAGATCCAATGACACTCTACAAAAAAGACACCTGCACTCGAATGTTTATAGCAGCACAATTCATAATTGCAAGGCTGTGGAAACAGCCCAAGTGCCCATCAATCCAAGAATGGATTAATAAAATGTGGTAAATGTATACCATGGAGTACTATTCAGCTCTAAGAAACAACGGTGATATAGCACATCTTATATTTTCCTGGTTAGAGCTGGAACCCATACTACTAAGTGAAGTATCCCAAGAATGGAAAAACAAGCATCACATATACTCACCAGCAAACTGGTATTAACTGAGCAGCACCTAAGTGGACACATAGGTACTACAGTAATAGGGTATTGGGCAGGTGGGAGGGGGAGGGGGGCGGGTATATACATACATAATGAGTGAGATGTGCACCATCTGGGGGATGGTCATGCTGGAAACTCAGACTTGTGGGGGGAGGGGGGAAAGGACATTTATTGAAACCTTAAAATTTGTACCCCCATAATATGCCCAAAGAAAAAAACAGAAAAAAAATGTAACTGTTTAGTTCCAGAAGGTCTTCAGACCACCTTAATACATTTTTCTCTGCTTTAAGAAGAAAGTTATTGGAACAAACATTTCTAAAGCAGATGAATTTACAACAACAAAAAAAATTGAAACTAACTTAAACATCTATTAATCACTGGTTACTCCAGCCTTTTAAATCATTGTACTTATTCTCAGTAAAATTATAAGGTCTTGGCCAGGTGCAGTGGCTCACACCTGTAATCCCAGCACTTTGGGAGGCCAAAGTAGAAGAATTGCTGAAGGGTAGGAGTTTGAGACCAGCCCAGGCAACATAGCAAGACCCTGGCTCTACAAAAAATAAAAAAATTAGCTGGGTTTGGTGGCACGCAACTATAGTCCCAGCTACTCTGGTGGCAGAGGTGGGAGGATCACTTGAGCCGAGGAGTTCGAGGTTACAGTGAGCTATGGTCACACCACTGCATTCTAGCCTGGGCAACAGAGTGAGACCGTGTCATTTAAAAAGAATTATATTCTCTCTTGATAAGAAACACATAACATAAATAAGGATATACATCTTAGAAGAGGAAGGTTTTATAAATTTTTGTCTCAAATATTCTGGCCTTAATTTCAATGTGAATTATAAAGTATGATCTCAATGCTTACTGTGTATAATATAACATTAAGGGGCACGTTTTGACACCAGTTGCCTGATGTAACTTTCGTGGCATCATTGTGCTAAGCTTTCTTGGACCAGAAACAGCTTTGCACAGGCATAGTCCAAACATGACACACATCAAGTCGTGCACGCACACAACTATATA
This sequence comes from Microcebus murinus, assembly GCF_040939455.1. Taxonomy (NCBI): domain Eukaryota; kingdom Metazoa; phylum Chordata; class Mammalia; order Primates; family Cheirogaleidae; genus Microcebus; species Microcebus murinus. The sequence goes on from NC_134112.1 coordinate 33,784,524, forward strand.
CACAGAGAGTACACAATTTACGTATAGCACCAGCATACAGTAAGTGCCATGGGTATACCCAGCTGGGAATGTTCTTGGAAATTAAATTCTGGCAACTGGCCACCAGCATCTTTCACAGGTATTTTCTGCAATTCCATTATCCCCAAATCTCTAGTCTAACTGGAGACAAAACACCACAAGACATCTTTAAATACAATCTCTTAAAAATCTACTTTAACTTGGAAAACTGGTTTTCTGTATATTAGATAGAAAAAACGGGCCAGTACAGTGGCTCACACCTGTAATCCTAGCGCTCTGGGAGGCTGAGGCAGGAGGATCACTTGAGCTCAGGAGTTCAAGACCAGACTGAGCAAGAGTGAGACCCCGTCTCTATTAAAAATATAAAAATTAGCCGGGCATGGTGGTGCATGCCTGCAGTCCCAACTACTCGGGAGGCTGAGGCAGGAGGATCACTTGAGCCCAGGAGTTTGAGGTTGCTGTAAGCTAGGCTGATGCCACGGCACTCTAGCCCAGGCAACAGGGTAAGACTCTGTCTCGGAAAAAAAAAGAAAAAAGAAACACTACAGGTGGTTTTCTTAGTTTGGGTTAGCAGATCCTGAAACAAGAATCCAAATACAAGTAGTTAATGGGAAGTGCTCCTGTGAAGAATAGTGAAGGAATAAGGATGAAAAACAAGAATGGAAGGAAGACAATAGAGCTAATACGTATATTGTTAGTGAGCATATGACCACTGTGGGAATCTGGATTCAGTCTCACTAAGATGCTGTAAGAAGCTGTGCAGAACAACCCTCAGCACTGTCCCAGCAATGGCAGGAAAAGCTGGGATTTTTTATCCAACATCTCCCATCCTTTACTGGTTGAGGGTCACTCTTAAGGTGTTAATTCCCTCACATCTCTGGCCTGAATTTCCTAGACCTACCATATGCCCGTGGTCAGAGAATGCTCTCAGGTGGAGAGACTCAGGAAGCATCATCAATTCTAAACAGCTGAGTAACTCAGAGGATCGTAAATGTTAATGATCCAAGTGTTTTCTGGTGTTGGCTAGTCCGATATCTAGGAAAGTCTAGCAAAGCAGACCAAGTCTTCCTCCAGAAAGAGATGGGGGGAAAAAAAAGAGTATTGCTTTTTACGTGGTGGCTGGGGACAACCAAATTTTGCCTATGATGGTGAATAGAAGTCCTCCAGACCCAAATATCTGAGTGTGCTTGAAGGGAGTTCTTTAATTTAGAATCATATATAAAGGCAACAAAATGGTAGGGGAGATAATATAGAATGAGAAAGCTGTATAATTTTTCCTGTATTGTTAACTTAGACATGAATATGCATAAAAAAAATAAGATTAGTGTAGAGTCATGGTATTAACTTCTAAACTCTTCTAATTAAAGGACTTAATAAAATCGGTTTGACTGAGGGCAGTCTCTCACTCTGGTCCTTTCTAACGTCTCTTGGTTCTTACTTTCTAATTCCGTCCTCTTCTAAACTGCCACTTTCTATGATGCTCATCTTCCTTCATAGAACCACATCAGAATGCTTAATTATAACTCTTAATTATAACTCCAGAGAAATCTGTCTTCATCTGCTGAAAAAAAAATACAGTTTTGCTCAACACGATTCCTAAAGAGATTGCTTTCCTTTGATGGCATGTTTTCAAAATAACTTCTTTCTGTTTTACCTTAAGAATAGCAATCCTTAATTCATGTGGCATTGCAATTCCCATCTTTGTTTTTCTGAAATATCACAAAATGTATCAGTGAGAATTATTTTCTATTTTGGCTTTCTCTCGGAAAAGGAAACTTCCAACATTTTTACCTCCATGTGTAGAAGCCTTCAAATTGTGGGATATTTCCCATGAATCTTTCTAATCTACCTAATAATGCTCTTTGAGTTGGTTGCCTAACGTTTTACTGTTTAACGTCATGCTTGCTAATATGTAGATTAGGTTAGCATTAAAGAAAATAGGTTGAAGAAACGGTCTTACTTATTTTGGCCCACCTAAAACCAGAACCTGAACTGTACCAAAAAATAAATATCTAAGAATAGCACATTAAAAAGCAGCACACAATGCAAGAACAGAAAGTATGGCTTAAAGCCCACCTCTGTGGCTTAATAGCAATTGACTCTAGGCACGTTGGTAACTTCTCTTTTTTATTTATTTTTATTTTTTGAGACATGGTCTGGCTATGTTGCCCAGGCTAGTCTCAAACTCCTGGGTCAAGTGATCCTCCTGTCTCAGCCTCCTGAGTAGCTGGGACTATAAATGTACACCACTGTGCCCAGCTTGGTAACATCTCTTAACCATCATGCCTCATCTAACAAGCAGAGTAAAGTCATCTGTGTTACAAGGTGGGTGATGGTTCTAAATTAGGTAACCTGCACAAAGTCCCACATTGCTGCACATCACAGGCTCTCAGAAAATACTAACTCCCATTCCCTTTCCTTTAAAGTTTCAGTTGAAAAAAGTATGAGCCCAAGGAACAGAAGATGAATATTCAGTTGCATAGGAATGGAATCTAATGCTTTTTCATGTTGTGGTAAAACGCTGAAAATTTATCCTCATGCCACATTCTGTTTGGAGAGCTGTGTACATTTCCCTTTCTTAAACATCATTAATCAGTGCATCCTGTCTTGTTTCCAAATAAAGGAATCTTAAATCTCTCTTTGAATAGTTATAAGCATGTGACTGATACAAACCATAAATCCGGATCAAGGCTTAAAGGATATGTTAATCATCTTGATATTACTAGAAGGGAGAATAAAGAAAATTATAAATTGTTCTGAAATAAAATGACTGACCATACATTGCACTTGGAAAATCTAGGGGAAAAAGATAAATTCGGTTCTGTTTTCTTAGTAACAATCACATTGCTTTCTTTCTGTGTTTCCTCTACCATTTTTGCCACGTAAGGTGAGAAACATGAAATAGTACATGCTTGGAAAATTTAATACTGACAGATGAAAATCACACCTCACCCTTCTCTTTGGGCATTCCATTCTAGGGCTTGACTGACTGACTACGTTTAAGCATGAACAACTCAATTAACTCATGTCTGTGCCACTCAGCTCATCTGGGTAATGGCAATAATTCAATTTTGAAAGGATTTTCTAGAAAATCATATTAATATTTCTAGTTTTTTGGAGGAAAAAATAATAATGTAGAGAAATAATAGGTGAGTTTGGCGACCAAACTTGCAGTTGTAGGGAGAAGGAATTCAAGTGAGGATAATAATTTTTTTCCCATGGCAGGCAAATTCACCAGGCTTGGAGAGATTAAATAATCTGAAGTTATAAAGATAGTAAAAGAAAAAACATGGTTTTAATGTGTCCTGTCTGGTTTGAAGAAAGAGTAGTTTAAATGCATCACATACCAGTCACTCGGCTTAGAAGTTATATGCATTATCTAGACCCCTCAGGACAGTTCTGAATGGTAGGTATTATTACTCATTTTATAATTAAAAGAGCTGTGACCCACCCATTGTCTCCAAACTAGTTGCATTGCAAGCCTATATTTAAATTCAAATTTGTCGTTTGCAAAACCCTACATTTTCTTCCATTGTACTATATTGCTGCCTAAGAACTAAGAGTATATGTATCCTAGAAATATTAGATTGGTAAATATTTATTAGCTCATTCTTCAATGATTTCAATGTTTTAATTGATTATGTTGATGTTTCCATCCTGAATTTATTCTGAGTCCCTCCTTGTAAAAGGATAATTAATGATTAATTGGGACTACGGGATGATATACATCCAGTCTTTAGAACAAAATTATATAAAGAGAGAAGAATAAGAAGAAAGAAAGAATAATGAAGAAAGCAAATTATAGCTAATGAATTCCAGTTCTGGTTTTTACCTATAGATGATGAATATGACACAATACATGCAGATCAGCAGTATATTCTGTATGCAGACAGTTTATAGAAAAGGAGTAGCCAATCTGAGAATATAGACAGAGAAATAAACATGTACAAAGTAAGGGTAGAATAATAGTAAGTAGAAGAAATTCAAATTTTAATTTTCATTACTCAGTTCTGTGTCCTACTACTGCTAGGTAGCTTATTTAGAAAAAGTATGATTTACTAAGATTAAAACCTACAAACAACATGCAACATAGACAAAATTCTCATGATTTAATGGCATGCAACACTACATAATGACATGATTAATTTCATAGTAATGGCTCCATACTCTGGATAATTTTAAATCCTGAACCTGGAGGATAGAGACTTGAACAACCTATGAAAATCAACAATCTTTCATAAATAGATTAACTAGAACCCTGTTGTAAATGTTATTAGAAATAGAAAATTATTATTCATAGTGGTGGCACATTCGTTTACCACTATATAACAGGATTAGGATGAGGGTAATTTTATATAGTCAAAATATTCCACTTGTGTAAGCCTATTTTATTATCAAACATGTATATAGAAGTAATTCCTTCATGTAAAACACTGTATTAATAAATTTATATCATAAAGTTTTAAAGTTACTAGGTAATTTTTGTTCCATTGTGCATGTTATCATTCTCTTTTCTCCAAAACTTTGGCCATTACCTCCATTATTAAATCATACTCTTTCTAAGATCATGCCAAGGTATCTTTGAATGAGACATTTTAATATACCTTTTAGAATAAGAACAATTTTTATGCTATGAAGGGGATATACTTTCTGGTAATCTAAGGGATAACTTGATCAAGTTAAAAAGGATTTGGCATTCACTCCATGTGACTCCTCATTTTATATATTGGGACTCAGATTTAAATATAATTTTTTCTGCTATTCCCCAGAAGCTGAATTTTACCTCTAGGAGACAAAATAAAGTGATGTTTAGCACTATTTTCTGATCTTTTTTGTTTCATAGGGGATAGTCAAAGTGTAGGAGAATAAACATATAGCCACATCCAGAAGAATGAATTGATATCTTCTCTACTAGTAGTAAATCAGAATCAACCTAGTACACTAAGAATAAACAGCTACCCCCTTGTCACCTCAAGTTAATTCCTCATGTTTTCTATAGTGCTTTGGAATTTCAAAAGCATTTTCCCATATGTTGTATTTTTTAAATCTCATCTTATCCTCAAACAATTTAATAAGGTAAGGATTATTATCTCTGCTTTATAGATGAAGAAATTGTGATCCACATAATTTAATGTCCTGCCCCAATTCTTTCAGTGGATTGAAGTTTTATCTATGATCTGCCCTTCAATTACTCTCCTTTTTTTCTCTAATAATATTTACTAGGAGAAATTCTCAATATAGGTTAGAACAGGCAAATGGACTTTAAGGCTAATATTTTATCATACCCTAATTTTAGACAACAGGAAAACCACATAGAGACTGCTTACATTTTGCAACCCACGATAGCTTAATAATACTAACACAATAAATCTGGTATAAAATCTCAAAGAAAAACTCAAAATATTTTTTATACCCAAAAGAGTATATAGTTCAACTAGACAAGATAACATCTCAATCTCATCAAAACTATAAAAGTAGAGTTAAAAAGCAGACAGATTCCTACAAGGGGCATCAGGACAGTACTACAGAGCTGTGTAGGATATTAAAATTGTAGTCATCTTGCTGATCATTAGGTGTTTGGTGTATCTTTCACATGAGCATGTTATTTCAAATTTATTTTTGATTATTAAGATGCAGCATAGAACAAGGATTATGAATGGCTTTGGACAATTTACTTAACTTCCTTAAGACCAAATTCAAATTTACAAATTGGGACAATGGAGGGGGAGGTGTTGTGTGTGTGAAAATTAAATGTATGTACTCTTCATGTATGTATTGTATATAAAGTACTTACCATAATCCTGAACATAATGAGACCTCAATGAATTTTGAGTGATGGAGGTGCTAGCATTAGAGTATGAGTATTGGCTGAAATAATAGCAACAGTTATGAAAGCTGCTTTCTCTTGGGCCCTGATAGAGCTGGATATTGAAGGTTTCATCACCTAAGTTTTACCTGTAGGAGCCTGAGCCTATAGCTCCTTTTATAATTCTACAACAGTTCCAGTGGGACTAGAAACAACTGCCTAGCTACTGTCTTTCGAATTTTCCCACTGCTACCAGCTACCTTAGGCCCTTCAGCCAATTATTCTTAGTGAAAACAAGAAACCAAATTTCAGTTAGTGAATTACTTACCCCATCAAGAGAGTATCATACAAGATAGGGAAAATCAAATAACATATAAGAGTAATTCTTATCTTTTTGGGGAATAAATATTAAATCTCTGTCTTACCCTATTCGCCAAAATATTTTCCAAGTGGATTAAGTAGTACAGTGTGAAAAATAAAACCATCAGAAAACAGAAGAAAATGTAGCTAAGTATTTATCTCACTTTGTGGTAGGAAAGGCCAAAGCCAAATAAGAAATTATTGGTAAATTTGACTATATTAAATTTATCAAGGTGTTAAAATTAAAAGGGAATAATATAAAATAACCATAAACACACATTGAAAAATTGATATTCCATATAAATGGCTAGTATATATTACATATATTTATGTTTTATATGTATTTCAATGAATAAAAACTAATTCAATTTTAGTTAAAAAAATAAAAATTAACTCAATGCCATATAATTTTTCTTATAAAATGGATAGAAATAAAAAGAGGTGATATAATACTATCAATACTATTTACAAGTACACTCACATATAGCAGGTGAAAATATATTAAATGATAGACTTCTGGAGACTTTTTGGCAATTAAGGCCTTATACATATCTATACTCTGATTTGAAAATTCTCCTTTCAGAAATTTACCCTAGGGAAATTCTCAAAGATATGTGCAAATTTTTTAAGTATAAAATGTGCACTTCTGTGTTATTTGTGACAGCAAAAAATTTCAAAACATAAATATCCAAAATGATGAGCCTGAATAATGAGATTTTCATACAATGGAAAAGCATATGGTCATACAAAATCATATTATAGAAGTTATTATTTACTTGATAAATTTTTATAATGCACTATTATAAAATAGAATGGTTTCAATTTTACAAAACTAACATTTATATATAAGGGTAGATATAGATGCTCATAGCAAATACCAAAGAAAATGTCAAAGATACTTATCTCTGGGCAATAATAGGATTATGGATGTTTTGTTTCATAGTTTCAAAACTGAATGTATATCAATAACTTTATAAGAGTAACTAAAAGGAGAACAGGGAAAAAGAAGGAGGCAAGCATAGAGCATAGATGGGGGCACGACAAAGGGACAGGAGAGAACAGTGAGAGGCTTAGAGGGGTTGGTTAGCTAGGACGTGGTAAGAGGAAGTTCATCTTCAATTGGGTTTCCAATAGCCAAGAGTCCAATAGCCAACTTCAATGCTATTTGATTGAGATTGGGCAGTTGCCACAATGTAAACTTCTTTTGGTTTTTGGTCATTTCCACTGAAAAATACAGGAAAGAGAAGTGGCTGACACAGCTGCTCTTCCCATGGGTAGTCACGCCAGTTAGAGGCCAATTAAGGGGACTGAGGGAAGTTTTCTGACTTTTCCTGAGACCAAGACTTACTGTCAGCAGCTTTTTCCTCTAATTGCATTCTCTTAGCAAACCCCTCCTTCTCTGTCTGTCCCCTTTGAGACACTGTATACTGATGGAGAAACATATGTAACCCTTTCCCTAAAATTTAAATAACTTACCTCAAATACAAATAACAGGTATTGATTTTTCACAAAAGCAATTTAAAATTGTACCTCAGATCGACATCTCATAACCATAATTCACCTGGCTAATGTTATAGAAGAAACACTGGGAGTAGATGAAAACAAGAGATGAGAGACAGAATACAAGGTGTGGAGCAAATGCTTTCAGGTTCCTAGAAGTTCAGGGAAAGCATTAGGTCTTCTGAGCTTCTACTCTAATGTGATCAAGGTCCACTCTCTGAGGAAAACGTCACTGGAAGCCTCATCCTGGAAAAATGTCAGAATTTCTGGAAATCCTGCTGGTGTCTGCCCTTGTGCAGGAATAGAAGCTGTATTCTCATCTCTCTCCTTAACCAGAGAGGTAGGCAACCACCTTCCCTGATCTATTTTGTGAATGAGAGTGTTTTCTTCAGGTGACAAGTCACAACAGAGGACCAGAGTCCCAAAGTCAGGGCCGCCTTTATAGATATCTTTATATCTCACAGAAATCCTAAAATGCTGTGGTGGCTTTCTCCCTAACTTGGCTCCAGAGTAAGAATCTGTAGTATACTGAAGAGAAAATGACTCTAGAATTTGGTTGATTAAGAGCGGTCATATTTCAGTCATACTTCCTTTTGGAGACATGGAAGCCTTCAGGATAATACTCTATTTACAATATAAATCTAATTATCCTTATTAGCTATTCTGTTTTTCTTGACAAATTAACATTTGATAGACTTGATAATTCTATTTAGAGACTTTGTTATGGGAAAAACAACCCTCAACAAATGACTAAATTTCCTAAGCTTACCTCAGATATAATTATGTGATATAAGGTACAGATTGCTTTGGTATTTTGGTAAATGGGATTAAGGTTTGTAGGATCCACTTTCTCATTAAGAAAATAGCTGAGGGCAAATGGGTTGAATCTAAGGTCCTTTAAAATAGCGAACACCCAGGAAATATCCACCCTAACAGACTGAAAAGTTCCTTTTGACTTTTCTTTGCAAACCCCAGCTCTGCAGGGAAAACGTATTCTGGTATAGAAGAATTGCACTGTTTTTATTATCTTGGACTACATCTCTACACAGAGCTAAAACAGAAAGAATTCTAATGCCACTTCCTGTCTCCCTGGGTTAGCTCTAATACTTCGACAATGACCACAAAATAGATGGTATAGATTATAAAGCGCTAGCTAATGTGGGTCGGTGGATCCTGTTTCAGTTTGAAACAGCAAAATGTCACTGATCCAATTAAGAAGTTTCCACTTCCCGGGTCACTGAAGGTAAATGTCTCTCAGGAGAGATTTGGACAAGATGGAATTAAGGCTTCGTTCTTTCCAATACAATATTTTATACACCTCTCAGGAAAACAATTAGAGATCAACATAAATCCCTAGATAATCATATGTATGAATACATTTACCAGGAATTTGATAGAGCATTGGTTTCTCCACCATCTTATAAACAAACTAAAAGCAGTTCCATATTTGTATCTTTACTTTTATGGCTTTTCTGCCTAGAGCGTCTCTTCTTTTTTTGCTTTTCTTATTAAAACTACATGCCAAGGTCTAACCTAGATCCCACGTCCTCTGTGAAAATTTTCCTAGTGGGTCAAAGATTGTTTTATGTTACTATCTCTATAATAGCCACTGTATCATTGTTAGCTTATCATTTGCTATTTGGTATTCATTCATTCATTTATCCAATTAACAAATATTTATCAGAATGCACTACTGATCATGGTATTAGTTCCTGAGTATACAATGGTGTTCATAACAGAGGGAGTTCTGCCTTAATGAAGCTTAAACTGTGATAAGTTCTAGGGAAAATAAACCTAGGGCACTGTGGAGTGACATGGGAGACATACTTCAGTCAGCTGGTCAGCTATGGCAGGTGATATTGGATGTCTGTCATTAGTTGCTGCCTAACATCTTTTGAACACCCTCCCTATGTAGTGATAGATTTCTATGTTATGAAAACTGAAGGAGCTCAGGAAATTTCACCTCAAAATATGATTCCTTGGTATTAAGAGTATTTTGAATTAAAGGCCCTTAGAGATCAACAGACATGGGAAGGGGCTTTCCCTCTATCTGCAAAAACCACATCAGACCCATCAAAGTAACAATTGACTTCCTTTCCCTTCCCTGTTATCGCAGATATATTGCAGGAAAGAAGATCAAGAATGTAACCAGACCTGGACCAAATGGTTTAAATATAATACCTGACTCTTAGGTTAATTTAAATTTCCAAAGAGAATCATTTGCAAGTTAATCTGTTTCCACTATCCATTAATCCTCCCTAGTGACCATTGATTGCCCCTCAACAGAAGTACCTGTATTCCTCATCTCCCTTTCCCCTTCAAAATGAGGGTCTATAAATTGCTGGACCCCATTGGAATATTGGGCAATCACTCTGTGATTCTTCCTGTGCACACAGTAAACAAGCCTCTTTCTGTTATTAATCTGCCTTACTGTGAGTTGATCTTTCAACAAACCTTCTGGAACAAAGGGGAAATTTCCCCTCAACACCACAAAGCCAACCTTCTAAAGGTAAAAACCAAAAAAATGTACTGTATAGGGTAAAACCTGTGATGCATCCTTGGATTGCTACAACTGCTTTCTTCCTTTTAATGGTGCTACCCAGTTCTGAACTGTGCCACCACCCTGCCACACTTATAGGCTGGCCGGAGGCTGAGATGAAGCTCTGGGCCACATGGGCCACATCCCTCAGATGTTGAAGCAATCTACCCTAAGTTTTTCCCCTTCATTTCCAGACCTAGATGAAATACCACAGAACCAGGAATGGGATCTGTCTTCCTGAATGGTTACCAGTGACCTGGATTACACAACTTGGAAGCAGGAAAGAACTGGCCCATTGTGAGGCCAAATAGGGCATAGATATGAGAGAAAGCCCCACAGATAAATTTCTCCCTTCTAAGGATTACCCTGAATCAGTTCTTCTTAGTTGCTCTGGAGAAGTACAACATGTCAATCAATGGATGCATATTCTGAACCAACAGGAACCAACACAGAAATGTATCATAGCATCTTGCTTTGCCTCTGCTTTTTTCTCCCCTCACTCCTGAATTTTCACCTTTCAAATAAATTAATTAACATGTTAATCCTTGCCTCAGGCTCTGCTTTCTGGAGAACCTGGTCTAAGAAACTTACATTTCTCAGACTCCTTTGCTTTTATGGTTGGACATATGTCCATGTTTCCCTAGTCATGTGTACCTGAGATTTGGATGCATATAGAAGCAATATGAGTGGGTGGCCACTAGTGGGGAAATCTTTGCACATGTGATGTGGGAATAGTATCATGGAGCTTCTATAATCCAGATCCATGATCCACAACTGACCACCGCCAACCTGAAACAGAAGTGCTAATTTTGCTAGAAAAGTTTTAATGTATATTGGATATTATCTAGCTATATCCTTAGTCTTTGTAATCAAAAAATTTATGTCTCTACTCCTACAGATTCTATATATCAAATATTCTATAATAAATCTTCCTGCTTAAATACTATGAATTCTATTGTTTGCAGCTAGGAATCCTGACTGATAGGTTGACTTATTGAATATCTATTCTCAATCTCCTCTTTTCCCTGCCATTCTCAAAAAAAGAGACAAAAAGTAAAATATCTGAATTCCTATTCTTCCTTGCAGTTAGGGATATCCTTATGATGTACTCTGGTCTATGAGATAGAGGGAGCATTTCATTATCAGGGCTTCACTTTCTGAATGAAAAGAGAAAGACTTGCCTTCACACTTTCATCTTTTTCCTGCCTTAAAGACAAATAATATACCTCTTATCATGGCAGTCATCTTGCAACCATGGGATAATATGCCAAAGCTTAAAGATGGCAGAGTGAAAAAAAAGAAGAAACAGGAGACATTGATAAAATGAACTGGTACTTGCATGAGTTTCTGCCCCATCTGTGGAATATCCATTAATACATTGGCCTATGTGTGGTAGGCTGAATGTGGCCCCTAAATGTCCACATCCTCATCCTTGAAACCTGTGGATATGTTACGTTATAGGCTACAAAGGACTTCTCAGGTGTGATTAAGTTAATGATTTTAAGATGAGAAGAATTTGTGGATGACCCAGGTGGACCCAATATAAGAGCAAGGGTGATTATAAGAGGGAGGCAGGAAGATTAGAGTCAGAGAGAGATGGAAGGGTGGAAGCAGAGGTGATAGAGAAAAAGATGTGAAGCTGCTGGTTTTGATGGTGGAGGAAAGGGTCATGAATAAAGGAGTGTCGGCTGCTTTCGGAAGCTGGAAAACACAAAGAAAGGGATTTTGTCCTATAGGCTCTAGAAGGTGTCCTGCTTGATTTCAGGTTCAGACTTTTGACCTCTAGAACGGTAAGATAATAAATCAGTGGTGTTTTAAGTCAGTAAATTTTTGTAATCTGTTTTAACAGCAATAGGAAACTAATTCATTATGTGAAACTCTAGTTGTTTAACCTATCATTCATTAATCAGATTCTCTGTTATTCACAAAGGCATGCCTAACAGATACAGCAACAATCTTTTGTTTATTATGAGAAGGATTCTTGACTAGAAGACAGAAACCTTGTTTTTGGTCTTAGTTGTGATACTAACTTGCTTTGCGAACTTGAACATCAGTTTTTCATCTGCACTTGGTGTTCAAAATATTGCATACTTTACAGGACTGCTATAAAAATTAACTGTGTCAGCATATGTGAATAAGTTGCACAATCTCTGAAGTATAATATAAATGTCTGGGATTTTTTTCTGTAAACTCAGGATATTTAAATAGACTAGAGATGTCAAACTACCTAATACACCTACCAAAATTCTTTATGCTGGGTCCATGCAGATATAAGTAAACAATTATAGAACTATTTTTTCCTAATCTTTCTACAGGCCTAGAATCTTCAAAAATGTTCCACACAACCAATACCATTTCACCAGTGCTAGTTAACACAAGAATATAAACCTATTTATAATCCCCAAAATTACATGGTTTCTAAGATCTTATCTATCTGTAACATACTAATAATTCCAATATTATACTATGCATATGAGTAAGTTACAAATAATTCCTCACCTTATCCTATACCAAAAATTCAGTCTATAATAGATGCTTAATTTAAGGAATGTGTCTAGTGGAGGATTATTAGTATAACTTTTAAAATCTGCATTATGCTGTTATTAAGATGCCTGTTTTATGAATATGATAGCCCAGATTATTCAACAAGTTAAAACTCAGAGTATTATGCATTCTAAACCATGCATTCATTACTTTCATTTATTTTCAAGGTACATACTGCTCCATATACCTACCTACATTTCATTTGTCCCTTCATTATTTGCCATAAGAATACTCATAATGGGCCGGGCGTGGTGGCTCACGCCTGTAATCCTAGCACTCTGGGAGGCTGAGGCGGGTAGATTGCTCGAGGTCAGGAGTTCAAAAACAGCATGAGCAAGAGCGAGACCCTGTCTCTACTATAAATAGAAAGAAATTAATTGGCCAACTAATATATATATATAGAAAAAATTAGCAGGGCATGGTGGCACATGCCTGTAGTCCCAGCTAATCGGGAGGCTGAGGCAATAGGATTGCTTGAGCCCAGGAGTTTGAGGTTGCTGTTAGGTAGGCTGACGCCATGGTACTCACTCTAGCCTGGGCAACAAAACGAGACTCTGTCTCAAAAAAAAAGAATACTCATAATGACACGAAACACATATGGACTCATACATACACACAGTTCTTCAAGAGTTTCTAAATCCTAAAAAAGAACCTAACCCCAAAACAAGTGTATAATGAAGTATTTAATTTTATAAATGAGATTGTACATGTCTACAAAGGAAGGACATGGCAATAATTTATAGACAATGCTCTGTGCTGTATTTGGAATAATAAGATCCAGGAATAAACATCAGTCCAGTTGAGCACTCTAAAATCTCCATAAATTTACAAGTTACTCAAAATGCACAGCAGTTTGAAGTTGAAGATCTCTGATCTCCAGGTAGTCGGTGGTAAACCTCAAGATTTAACTTCAGACCCAATGTGTGCAACCCATAAACATCAGATTCACTCTCTTAGCCAAAATAGCAACTAGTGAGAGAGGAATTTCACTCACAAAGGAAGAGGAAGTACAGCTGTAATTGTCAAAATCACCCAAGCACTAGACCAGAGTCAAGCCACAGGCTGTCACTCACTGATCTCAGAGGTTTCCCAAGGCACTGAAGGCTTTTGGTCCCTGTCCTCCCAAATGAAGACAATTATCAGTAATTATCCCTTAAGTGATTATCAGTATACTTTCCTGTAAAAATATCATTCATTGGTAGGCTATGTCTATACAATTAGGATACAGCTTTGGTCAAATACAGTACAATTATTGGTTACTTATTTCAGCCAAACTTCTTTTGAATTAATATTTCTTTGGAGATTAATCTCCCATATTATCTGTTTTTTGCCTTTTCACTTCATATGAATAATTCATGAGCAGGAAAGTGAAACATTTGTTGCTGACTATCTACAAATAGAAGAAATGGGGCAAATTGGATTTTCCCTTTTGCCCTGCTTTTCTTTTAGGAGAAGGAATAAAGAAGGGGAAAAAGATAAAGTGGAAGAAAAGAAATTTTTTCACTTGTTTTCTAGTTTTTAGCCTCTAGTGTTCAAAAAATAATTCACTCATTTGAACAGACCCCAGAGAGAAACAAATGCTCTTGTCATTAAGGCAAAAAAAAAATCTGGTCATAAAATTAATCTTGAAAACATACACCTACAGTTATACTGATTATCACAGTCCAAGAACCAGAAGTCCAGTTGGCCTGGCCCCAAAAGTCAATGTCTGGAAAAACAATAATAATTTAAATTCTAATCTACATTTTCTGGTATAGTAAAGCATTTCTTAAGACTTTATGCTAATTACATTTAGATGCATCAACATCTGATGATATTATTAAAAGTGAGAGAAAGAAGACAAGTCAAATCCCATTATCACAAATGAGGTTTCATGTTTCCATGCTAGGGCAGTTAGCTTGTTCATTATACATAACTGTAATTTCAATCATGGGCTAAATTCCAGGACAGAGATGGAGAATCTTAATGGGAACAGTGACATCCCCTTGAAATATCTGTGCACTGAATCTGGAATATGAAAATTAAGAAGTATCAAGACTCACAACTAAAATATAGTAGAATACTTTGAACAACTAATGAATTATATGAAATATACATTAGTAGAAAACATAGATGCAAGCAAAATGTTATTCTTGTTATGCATTGTAGTAAAAAGCAATAATAGAATGATATTAAGTAAGACCTATACTCCTATAATAGGGAAAAAATATCCTTGGACATGATTTTGTGAGGGGTCGAGACATTGCATACCTGCAAGGCCCACACCCCCAGTGAAGCCGAAACTAACATCCGGCTTCTGGAAACTGTTGCTTGCTTGCCATGGAAACCGTTGCTTGCTTGCTTGTTTGCGCCAACTTTGCATTGTTTGAACCCCTGTATAGTGGGGCTGCCAGCCAACCAATCATGTTAAAGGTCAATGCATGATCCACGCGTGATCAGCCACTGCATAGCGTATGCACCATAGGGATAAAAGGCACGCTGCAACCCCAGTCGGGGTCCTTGCCTGCAAGAGTGGCCACTGCGTTGGTGCTCTAGGGCTTGGACCCTGGCTAGCCAGAAAATAAACCTCCTCTTGTGTAATTACATCCTCGATGTCTCTGCTTTTCTGTCCGGTGGGGTGGTGGAAGGTCGGTCCCTAACAATTTTGCACAAAGATATAGACATATACTCAAGCAGAGCTCTTTCTGAACAGGGCTGAAACTAAAACATTCAATGTCTCAATAAAACTCTACTATCATGTCCTCACCCTGTAAGGCTCATTCAGTCTTGAGTGAATCTCTGGGGCCTAGATTTCATAATACATTTACATAAAAATAATAGATTATTAGATCTCCAGTTGGAGTGAGTCTTGGCTTTAAGTTCCACATATAACCATGCAAAGCATATGTTAAAAGTCCTGTATTATTAAATTGCGTTGTATTAGGATAATTTTCCAAGTACAATAGAACTATACACATGATACAAACAATTCAAGCATAAAACTGTACAGTTAGGTATATTGTACAATATTAGATAAACAAAGAAGGGGAAGATAATTTAAGAACCTGTGGGACTTTAGTTAGATCTTCAAGGATAGTTAGAATGTATAAAGGTCTTTCAAAGACAAACCTAGCAACTTTAACTTGATTAATATAGATAACCAATTATAGATAGCCACTCAATATGATGCAGAGAAAAAGTTCTATTGGGGTTTAAATTAGTATAAATTACCCACAGATCACCTGTGATTTTGTAATAGCATGACATTTTTATATATTTTTATTGTCTCTAGTAATCTTTATGCAATTAAAGGTATCATTTTGCTAAATTAGCTTATAAAAGCATTTAATCCTCAGAGCATCTATATTATGTATATAATCTCTATGTGAACACATTTCCTAACACCTTTGGTAATTTTACCTCTTATATGAAGAAATTCAAGAAATTTTCTATTTAATGCTTCTTGCTAGTTCATCAAAACCACACACATTGACTGTATTTCTGATTCTTGATAGAATTTCTTTTACTCAGTTGAATTTCACAGATTACCTTAGAAACATTACAAAGACAGCCACGTGAATATTACTATATTTGTACTTGTTAGAAAAAGTTGATTATATATTTTATATGTATACTACAGATATCCATTATGTTATACCATGTATAGTTTTTGTAATAAAGATGCAAAAGAAACATTTCTCTCAGGGTTTAGCAAAATGGAAAGCTCTGCTTCTCCTGAACAAAGGGTTTTATTTCATTTTATAACCACTTTGAATCTACAGATTACATTTTACTCTTTGCTTTTTAGAAAGTAGTTAAATAAAGTCTAAATAGATTATAGACCAATATCTCAATAAATGGCAAATGATCGAAATATTTCACCCTACCATATATGATTGAGTTCAATTTCCATCCAGGTAAACGACTAAGGGAGTCTATTCTAGTCAAACCACTAATTGCAGAAATAGCCTCACTGAATACAGGAAAACCTGTTCTTCTCCTGGTTCTTCAAAAATATCAAGAATCTACTTTTTTAGTAGCTGCATATATAAGTTGTCAAATTAATCTGGCATACATCTCCTCAGAAATCATCTGTCATTGTAGGATATTGTAGGACCATTAGTAATTTTTTATCAAATAATATCAAAGAACAAAAAAGAAAAACAATTTTGAGACTTTTCATATCAACAGATAATCCATTATTGAAACTTCAAAAGCTAATAATTCTTGGATTATTTATGCATGAATTTTGACATACCTTTTCTATATAGACTTCCTGTTTATTGGCTTACGTCCATGAATCATTTTAATAAGCTAGCTAGTTAGAAAGTCTAAGAGGAGTGTTGTTTTGGCTGAGGATCCAGTAAGATACATGGGAAAATGATGTTTGGAGGAGATGGAACTCATAACTGGCCGCTATAGCCTCAATCCTCAGGTGAGACTTTCAGAATAATAAACCTAGACTGAGGACTTTGGCCAGGAGTACCAAAAAGACTTGATTTGGCATATGGGGAATGGCTACCTACATAAGTTGTCTTCCAACCCAGCCCCTCAAATACCTGTGTTAATTTTCTCAGCAGTGGGAAGATATATTGAAAATGAATCAAGAAATACACTCCATTACTAATGTTACAGTAGAGAAGAAAATGGGGTCACCTTGGTTTCGGACTCACAAATAAAATCAACACATGTGATAAAAGAATATTTACCACCAAGGATATTTATCACTAGCATAGTTGGAGCAGAGCCAAAGCAGTGATACAATAAAGTAACCCAAATGTAGTCAGCAGAGAGTGATGGCAATAAAAAATAAGTAGGAGCAAAGTGTGAGTATAGATTGGGAACTGGAATTAGGGTCCCCTTAGCTGAAAGGAAGGTGGAGTCTAAAGTCAGAGAATGTGATCTTACCACCATATTGTGGATAATAACCTTCCAAAGTAAGAATTTTATAATTTAAAAGTGTGAGATCCACATAAATGATAGAGTTTGAGACATAGATGACAGAGGAGTTAAAACAGCAAAGGGAAGCAACACAGAAAAGAAAAGAGTATGGTGTGCTCAGGGCACCTGAAACTTTTGCAGTCACTGGATCACAGAATGAATAAAGTGAAAAGATGATATTGGAAGGAGAGGTTGAAGGTGAGTTTGTTGAGAACCCTATAGGCTGGGCTAAGACGTTTGGATTTGTTACTAGAGAAATTTGAGAACCATTAATGATTCAAGAACAGGAGAGTTTGTCTATCATATCTGTGTCCAGAAAGTAACAACACTGCCAGTTTGGCAGATAGAGTCAAAGCTGATGGTTGGCAAAGATGCTGAGGACCTCCTCCAAGGGATTATGATGAAGGAGCAGATTTGAAAGGGTTGTGATTTGATAGAAGGAAAAGGATACGGTGACTGGTTGAAGTTGGAGGGCATCAGGAGATGCCAAGAAGAAGTCATTTACTCAACACCTAACAGGATTTATTGAGAACATTCCATATGCCAGACACTATGCTTATTGCCAAGGACAAAATGGCAACCAAAATAAATATAGCTGCTGTGATTTTGGAAAACAGTGGAGAAGTGAGAAACAGGTACTTAATAATCACTCAAGTGTGTGTATGGCTTCAGGCTGTAATAAGTTCTATGAAGGAAAAGTCAGTTCTTAGACAGTTTATGAAAAATGAACCTAAGAGAGCTTCTACGAGAAATAGGGACCTAGCACAAGATATGTAGGATGCATAAGAGTTAACTAAGTGAAGGGACATCTGAGAATGTTCCAGGTAGAAAAAGAACATGGACAAAGGTTCTGGAGGGAAGGGAGTCTTGTACAACCTAACCTAAAAAGAATTTCTGTGGATTCCATGATAAATGGTGATGCTATGAGATAGAAAATACGGGAAGAGAATCAAGTCTAAGAGCAGTAGAGGAAGAAAGTAAGAAAATGTGTTGTATTTTAGACACTTCAAATTTAAAATGTTTGCAAAACATTGGTTTAGTTGTCCAGGGCAGACAAATACATAGGGTTGGAGATTAAATTTTGGATTTTTAGGTGTTCACTTGATACTTTCATTCATGGCTTAGTGAAGTTCCCTGGAGAATACATGTAGAAACAGAAGAGAATTAAGAATGGAACCCTACAGACAAAACAACAATTAAAAAATAAGCAAAAGAAAAAGAGGGAATAATGAAGACTGAAAAAAAGTGGTAAGACCAGTAGAGAGACACAAGAATGGTGTCATGGCAACCAATGGCAGCAATTTCCATAGAGAAAATGGTTAATTGGGTCAAATGTCATAGACTGATCAAGTCTAATGTGCTATAAAAAGCCTATGCTTGGTCAAATCCACAATTCAATGACAACTTTAACAAAAGAAGATTCAGTTCAATATAGAGTCAGAAAAGCTATTGAGGAATGAAAAGAAGGAAAGTTCCATAAACCCTATAAAACAACAAAAAATGAGTTTTATTTTTATAGTTTTTAGTCACCCTTAATTTTTTTTCTTACAAATAAAGGCTTCACTACCTTCACTAATAACTGAGATTGCAAATCCAAATTCCATGGATGGTGAGATGCTTGATGTGGGACAGTTTACAATTTTAAAACTAGCCTGATAAATTTTTTTGGTTTTTTTGTTTGTTTGTTTGTTTGTTTTTTGAAAACAAATCTGGTATAACTTGAGAGAACAATATTTTTGTTTTTGTGATTTCCTTGTAGAATCAGATTTGGTTTGCAAAAAAGCAAAGGTTACATGTGTGTGGGTAGGATATCATCTTAAACACACAGCAGATTCCAAGAAAGCATTTAGTATGGTGTGGGTGGGTAGGCAAATATTCTTCCCTCAGTTCTGGTACTTTCCACTGGACTTTTGCCTTCTAAGTCTGAACTTGTCTATTGAGGAAGAAAAGAATGTGGTAGAAACATGTGTTGGCAAGTGCACACTTATTTCAAAACAGTACAAAAGAATGAAGTATATAGGTTGCAATGACTTCGTATAAAAAGTAAATGATCCTCACAAAGTGATTGGTTTATATAAATTTAAATAAATCAAAACTTTTAAACAGATTTATTGAAGTATAATTGATACATAAAGAACTGCACATATTTAAAGTGTACAATTTGATGACTTTAAACATAGCCAAACTCTATTATT
Organism: Microcebus murinus; assembly: GCF_040939455.1. NCBI lineage: Eukaryota > Metazoa > Chordata > Mammalia > Primates > Cheirogaleidae > Microcebus > Microcebus murinus. Next base: position 33,804,406 of record NC_134112.1, read on the forward strand.
ACCATTACCACAATCCAGGTAATAGATACATCCAATACCTCCCAAAGTTTCCTTGTGCCTTGTTGTTTTATGGTTTTTGTTTATTTTTGTGGTAAGAACACTTACCGTGAGATCTACTGTCTTAACAATAGACACTATGTTGTATAGCAGATCTCTAGAATATATTCATCTAGCATAGCTGAAATATTATGTCCTTTGAACAACCTCCCACGTCCCCCAACCCCTAGCCCCTGGCAACCACTATTGTATTCTCTGCTTCTATGAGTTTGACTATAAAAATCTCTCACATAAATGAAATCATGCAGTATTTGTCCTTCAGTAAGCAGCTTATTTCTCTTAGCTTAAGTCCTCCAGGTTCATCCACTTGCAATATATTAATAAATAAATAGGATTTCCTTTCTTTTTAAAGCTGAATAATATCACACTGTAAGTATATGCATTTTCTTTATCCATTTATCTTTTAATGGACATGTGGGTTGTTCCCATATTTTGGCTATTGTGAATAATACTGTAATGAACATCTCTCCAAGATCCTGATTTCAATTATTCTGTATATATACCCAGAAGTAAGAAATAAAACTCTACTTCTCCAACTGGTGAGGAACTTTTGTAAGAATATATATTTTAGAAGTGTTTTAAAGCCATACATGCTTCTTTATTAATGCTCCAGTATAATTTTATACAAAAGGACCCATTTCCCTCCCCATTACCACCAGGTTCCATGCAGACAGGAACACACATACATATACACCCTACAGAAACCAGGAAAGACTAAAAGGCTCAGATGATCTCCCGATGATCTCCCAGCTAATGATAAAGGATTAGAGCACTCAATTTATCTCCATATTAATTACTTTGAAATTAATAACTTCTGGAAAACTTCATTCACACTCCAAAGAGATTCATTATTTAGGTCACTAGAACACAGATGAGCTTGAGAGTGAATATATATGGCATAATATGAGATACATATGTAAAATTAAAGTACTAGACTGATTTTATTTTAAGCAGTATACCTTTGCTTCCCATTAGTCCTTAGATTTTATTTCATTCCTTTTAATCTATTAGAAAATTTCACTAAATACATTTTTATATCCACTTAGCCTACCTAACTTTCAAAAGTAATCATGGTGATAAAACAGCTACAATTTCTCCTGTCTTCTATGTTGCAGAAAACATGTAGTAGTTATTTTACAGATGCCATCCCATTTTACAGACAAAGAAACTGAGACTCAGAGAGTTGACACAATTTGTCCAAGATCACACAGTTAGTGATTATAAAAAGCAGGGAATGAAACTCAGGTATAATCGGAAACCCAAACACTTTCCTTTGCCACACTGTAATCCACGATCATACCAATGGCTGAATAGAAGGTGAATTGGAAACATGGTTATGATGCATCATTAACTGAGAGTTAAAAAAACAACAAAGTAATGTGTAGGAGAAAAAAAAAATCTGTTAAAACATGGAAAGCCCACGCTTTTTATGTGGTTTGAACATTTGTTGTTGCAGCTGAAAATGATTAAATTCAGAAATCCCAATCAAGTGTTCACAAAATGATTTTTATTCTGGAATCCATTTCCACATTACAATGATTTTTTTTTAACTTTCTTAAGCAATATATTTGGCTTGATCACCCCCTGCTTGAAATTCTTTCCCTTAGTTTTTGAAGTTGGACCAGCATGTTTTCACTCTGGTCTTCCTTGAAAACCTCCCCACCTTCTTCTCTGATTTCTGTCAATTCTCCTTCAACCTAGAATATTCCCCAGGGGCCCAGCCTTCCCTTCTCCCTTCTTGCTCTATTCTATCTGCCAGCCTAAGCCACTGAAGTTGGAATAAAAATTCAATGGTCCACTCTGCACAGCCTGGCTGTGCCTTATGGGGAAAACAATATTAGTGCTTTGCTGGATTGAGCACTGCTCAGAGGCATCCTTAGTGTATTACCAATTTTATTATCTAATTACACACCCTGTGATGTAACAGGAACTACTAGATGAGAAAAGGAAGGGAGAAAGAAACATCTTCAAAGGATCATTAGACATATCTCAAACTCACTCTGCTTGTAGGCAGTGGGTAAATCGCTACAACACAGAGGCTGTTCTGTTTTGAGAATAGTCTAGACTAACCTAGAGATGAAAATGACAACTGCAAATATCATCTGCAGCCACATCAAAACAAACACTCAAGGTGCACAATGTGCAATAACTGCTAGCAACCTACCCACACAGAGACAGTAATTGCCACCAGGACTGCTATATTTGATGGATCAAAGTTCCCTAAAGGAATCAGGATATGAACCAATATACATGTTTTTAAAATGAGGATACACTCAGATTACATACATGTAACTCCCAGATCTTGCCCACAGCCATTCTAGTCTAGACCAAACCTTTGGAGCTCCAAAAGAACTTGGAGAAATCAGCTTGGCATGGCCAACCCTCTTGTTCACAGTTTTAAGGTTGGAAATGCTGAAATTCCTCACATTTCTACCAAACCAAGATATTTAGATTGCAAACCCTTTAATCCAACTAAAAGGAGATATTTGGTATGTCTGAGCTCTCTGCCCAGATTGAAGAGTTGTTTTTCAATTAGTAACATGGATTGAGGAATTTTATGGCATCTGCCACTAAGTGAGTAAACTCAAAGACGATAAAATAAACTTTAAAAGAAAAAAAAAAAACCAGTTCAGTTTAATTAACTTCCTGCGAGACTTAAAAGACAGCCTAAACCACAAAATGTCAGTTTCCAAAACGTTGCTCTTTTTTATTTTTGCCAGACAGTACGACTCCAGTGCCATTTATTAGTGCTGATTTTTAAATGCATTGCTGTTTTTTAAAGTAATTGATTCATAAACCGGGATAATACAATTCTCAGAAGAACCAAGGCATTATCAGCAACTCTAAGTTGTTTTAAATGAAGTCATCAAAACTAAAATATGAACATATTACCATATTGACTGTTTTAAAAATATAGGTCAAAGCCATACAAAATTTGGATCATTTCCCTAAATAAAATTGACTGGGTTTTTCAACAAGGGATACTCTCCACCTCTCTAGGTGTACATAAGTTAGTTTACAAGACTACTGCCTCAATGTTCCTCTGCCAACTCCTAGAAAGATCCTTACATTTACCACAATATCCTAACTACAGCGTTAAAAAAATCCTTATATATATGAATTACGTATATTTATTGGTATTTTGAGAAAAGCTGTCATCATGTTGTCATCAGGTTAGATTAATTTTTCTATTTAATTTATTAAATTTAATTCTTCTTTCTTTTATTATTAGCATATCCTTTGAACTTTGTTTAACCCTATCAAACTTTTTTACAAGTGGAATTTTTATAAAAAATAAAATTTTATGTTGGAAACACTTAACTAACACTGAGATCTTGCCCAGATTAGAAATCTTACTCATGTGAAAATTACTTCCTTCACATATAAAAGTAGCCCAATAAAGTGAGAGATTTTCACAGTATGTGGATTTAGTTCTTGTATTTAGCAGAGTTGGCAAAAGTGAGATTTGTAGAAGTTTTACCTAAAGAAAATTGATTGACTGATCTGGCAATCTTGTACTGTGACCTTAGTCAAATCTATACTCCATTACTCTTAATAATGATTGGTATTGTTTGCCAATTCACTGCTGGAAGAATTAGTTATACCTATTACATGGTATCTGTTGTACTATATATAGACTTTCCTTAATAAAGTTGTTATCTATGTGTGCAAAGTTGACAATGTTTTAAAAGAATGTGTTGAAAACCATGATAACATATAACCTGTATTCATTTCAAAGAATAGTAGCTGTAGATCAGCTGTGTGAGCTATGAATTCTAATGATTCAATTTTTCACACTGTGGAATTATCCAGGATTCTCTAACTAGTCACCTGTCACTTAAGCACTCATTTCAAAGGCCATCTGATGGAGCGCTAGATTTTTCCCTCTCATTCTCATCTATCCTGTGGGGAGAAAATGAGACTGTATGCTTGCCCTAGTGCATCTGCTCAAGTGTCAGACTTACAAGGCAATCAAAAGTTGGACATTTTTCTATGTGCTTTTGAAAAATGACACACTCTTCATTTTGAAGAGTGAAGTTTCCTTCCTTAAAAGACAATTTTTTTTTTTTTTTGAGGAGAAGTAAAGAGGAGTTTATTAATTTTCTGGCAAATGAGGATGGAGACTCCTGTTTAAAATGCCATCATCCTAATAATAGGCAGAAATACAGAGCTTTCACAGGGAGGTTTTCAGTTTCAGACCATTTCTGTTCAACTACAGTCGATGATTCTGATCATCTCATGTCAGTCCCATCTCTGCTGAAGACAATCCCAGAACCTCCACTCAGACAGTGGTGTTGAGCCATCTCCTGTAGCACCAAGAACAAAGGACACTGCCCCTCTAGACCACTGGCTTGGGACAGAGATGCAGGTTTTAGTTCCCAAAGAGTGAGTGAGGTTTTAAAGAGACAGATAACATTTTTGCTGTTTTTTCAGGCCATTCTCTGTTACATATTCTTCCCCGCCCCATCAATTTCACCCTTCCGCATTTATAGGAGGGGGGACAATGTAATCTTTGAGCTATTTTCTGCTGAATTGGGGCGATATTTTCGATGGAAGGTTTATACTGTAAAGCTCTAGCAGTATATTTATGGCAATAGAATACCAGGAAAAAACAGTCATCAACGATAAATACAACACTGAGGACTGAGAAGGCAAAATGGACTGTCGCCTTATATACAATCAATGTCTGATACAGGGTTGGGTTAGAAAGAAACATGGACCTCTGAGTACAGAACTATTGGTTGCACCCTGTAGGTGATCTGACAGACTAGCTTTTGTAAATTCAGAGATACTTGCATTCGATGAGGTTTAGGATGACAAGGCAGCAGTAGGCAGATCAACAGAAGACACAATAGCCTAGGAAATCTTCACTAAGGAGTTGTCCCTCTATCCTAGAGATAAAACAAATAATCAAAGGAAGATTAGTAAAAATATCAACGTTTTCATTTATGAAAGCACTCAAAGCAACTATTAATATTAGTGATCGCCTCTCTTTTACACTCTATCTCCTTTAGTCAACCAGATCACTTTGTCCCTGGCTCTAGGCTGACCTTGTGGGCAGCCTCAGAATTGATTCTGCTTCTTCAAAATTGTTCAAGCTAAGGGCGTGCACATGTGGGCCTGAACGGCAAGGAAATCATAGATATTTTGCACATTTATTTCGTATCCCCACACTTTAACAAATTATTACTAATGCTAATAATACTCCAGTTAAATTTTTAGTGTACAATCATATTATCTTCATTTAAGGATAATGTTGCCTTGTTCTTTTAAAATGTCATACTTCCTCTATTTCCTACCTTATTACTTCAGCTGCAAGACTGGCCTTTTTAACTTAGTTTGAATGATGAAAAGAGTGTTGAACTTTTTTTTTTTTTTTTTTTGGCATATTATGGGGGTACAGATTTTGAGGTTTCAATAAATGCCCTTCCCCCCCTCCCCCCACAAGTCTGAGTCTCCAGCATGACCATCCCTCAGATGGTGCGCATATCACTCGTTATGTATGTATATACCCGCCCCCCCTCCCCCCCCTCCCCAATACCCTATTACTGTAGTACCTATGTGTCCACTTAGGTGCTACTCAGTTAATACCAGTTTGCTGGAGAATATATTTGGTGATTGTTTTTCCATTCTTGGGATACTTCACTTAGTAGTATGGGTTCCAGCTCTAACCAGGAAAATATAAGATGTGCTATATCACCATTGTTTCTTAGAGCTGAATAGTACTCCATGGTATACATATACCACATTTTATTAATCCATTCTTGGATTGATGGGCACTTGGGCTGTTTCCACAAATGATCCAATGACACTCTACAAAAAAGACACCTGCACTCGAATGTTTATAGCAGCACAATTCATAATCGCAAAGCTGTGGAAACAGCCCAAGTGTTGAACTTTTTGAGCAGTATTAAGAAAGACTTGGAGACAAAATGCTAAAGAGAGAGAAACTGAAGAACTAGTGTAGTAGTTTAGGTGTAATGCAATGATGCGTGAAATAAGATGATTGCTAAAAATACATACGGGAGGAAGAAGTAGCTAACGAATATTTTAGATTTAAAAATTGATCCGATGAAGAAGACAGATAGGCAACGCAAAATGACTCCAGACTTTTTTTTTTTTTTTAGACGTTAGATACATCATATTTATTTTGTTGACTCCAGACTTTTAACAAGCACCATGGTTGACTAATAAATAGTAACCAGAGTTGCCACATTTTTATGGATTCTGAAATGTAGTACAATATAGAAATCTGAAAAGAGGATTTAAAAAAGTAAATTAATCTTACTTCTTAGTTTACAAGCAGTGTGAAGTATGTAGCTCAAGAGAAACCAGCACATTTTAGCATCTCTGCATGGTCTCGAACAATCTTGCTAATACCATAATATTGACACTTATGTAAAGCTTTCACACTGTATGAAACAACTACAAACATGTTGTATGTAGAAATGATTCCTGAGAGATTGTTGACACTAAAGATTCCTAAAAATAGCTACCCTTTACAAAAATCTTTTCTGTGTTCTCACTCGAAGATCTTAATCCATCCTTTGTTCTCTTGCAAATTCCATTGTACCAAACCTGATCTACCCAGTGGCCTTTACAAACATCTTGTTCTACCCTTCCCTGTTCCACCCTTCATTCATTCCTCATTGCATTCTTGTACATAAGGTGAAATACTATTTAACCTTCAAAGCAATCTTTTTCCCTTCCCTCGAAGCTGGAGTATTAAAGAGCAGAGGAGAAGAAACTGGGGGTGCAGACAGCAAGATTCTAGAGAGGGGAAACGTTCATCACTTTGCCCCTCCTTTGCAAATGGGTGGACCAGAGGGACAGGAAGTGGGCCTGCAGCGCCATTCCATAGCTGTTTGGGCATCTGGGAAGTCTCTATGTCAGTCCTCAAAGCTCAGGAAACCATGTTACTGATGATGCTTGTGCATCTGCCCTGTTTCCATCCTCAAAAACAAAATAAAAATTGTTCCTTGTGCCCTTTCCCTTGCCCTCCCCCACCCACAAATCTTTCCCATCCTTAGCCAAACTCATTTCCCTTATTTAAAGAAGGAAAAAACAGTGGCTTTTATTGCTTGTAAAAGCAAACCATAATGAAAGTTGCAATTCATTTTCCTCTAGTCTCAATGTCACTGATTATTCTCTCTTGGCCATGTAGAAATTTTTTAAAAAGCAGAAGAAAATTTTATGCAAAAAGTTTAACATAAAATGAGATAAATCACAAGTAATACATCAAATTTTACCACTGAGTTTTTTTTTTTTTTTTTTTTTTTTTTTTTTGAGACAGAGTCTCGCTTTGTTGCCCAGGCTAGAGTGAGTGCCGTGGCGTCCTAGCTCACAGCAACCTCAAACTCCTGGGCTCGAGTGATCCTTCTGCCTCAGCCTCCCGGGTAGCTGGGACTACAGGCATGCGCCACCATGCCCGGCTAATTTTTTATATATATATATCAGTTGGCCAATTAATTTCTTTCTATTTATAGTAGAGACGGGGTCTCGCTCTTGCTCAGGCTGGTTTTGAACTCCTGACCTTGAGCAATCCGCCCGCCTCAGCCTCCCAAGAGCTAGGATTACAGGCGTGAGCCACAGCGCCCGGCCACCACTGAGTTTTTGAACATTATTTCTATTACAAAGAAAGAAGTTATCCAAAAATTCAGTAGCTGCTCTTCGTAGAATAATTTATTCTCTTTAATAAAATGAAAGTGTTTTTAATAGATGTAATTTAAATTCTCTTATGTTATGTCTATTAAAACTGTTGAGTTTTAGTATAAACAAGGCTGATGTTACAAGCATGTTTTTCCTAGTTGTATCCTCTCCCCTTATATTCATAGATTCTGTTTCCTTCTTGTAACTATCCTGCTATTTTAAAATGGTCAAGGTCATGGTCAATGATCACTAAGACAGTGGGGTGGGGAATGGAGAGAGGATGTGGACCATGCTGATGGGAGAAAAATGGTTTTATGTGCCCTTTTAAGCAACCAAAAATGTGCCATGTGAAAAATTCATGCCTGTTGCTAATGATCTTATCCCAGACTCTGATCTAATTTTGACAATGCTAGAACAAAGCATGTGCTGCCTCTATTCCTATTTGCTTACCCCATTCATTCTGACATCTGCAAAAAATGGATTATGAAATAATTTTTGTTGGCATAATTTTTGAGAAGTATTTTTTCCCTTTTTTTAGTTTCAGGACATTGGTCTTGGGTAACTTCTCTGAGACTGTGCTCCCAAACGTAGCAGTTGATTTGATTGACACTGGGTGCCTCTAAAGTGGTCCCAGTGTCCAGTCTTACTGACCCTACACTACAGGTACTTTTTCTACATACTAAATCACTCAAAGTAGGTGACAAAAGAACATCCCAGTCATTTATGCATCTGTTCAACATTTATGGATAGCATTATGATATTTGCGATACAAAAGTAGGGATTCTGTGTTCAACTAACAGTGAACTTATTACATCGAATATACTGAAATTTCTTGGCTCCCCCTATAGGGAGGGTTGGGTAAATTATTAATAAAAATATTTTAATAGGGAAATATCTAGATTAAAAGAACCTAAAATACATAATTATACAATGCATGAACCTAGATTGGACATTGTTGTTGTTGTTTTTCTTCTTAGCAAAATAGGTATAAAAGGTATTTTGGTGATAATTGAGAAAATTTGAATATTGACCTGACACTAGATTTTCTTAGGTGGGTGAAGGATATTATGTTTTTGCTATAAATGATTCTCATTTTTAAGACAGGTATGTTGAGATATTTTAGTGTAAATTTCACAATGTCGACCAGTTGCCTTCAAATGGCGCACACAAAAAAAGGTATGAAAATATACATGTCTGTGTGTATGGAACCTAGGTAGATATAGGCAACTATTCATTTTACTATTTTCCATATTTTCATATTTTAGCAATTTTGTAGTAGAATGTTGAGGAAAAATGTATCACTAACAAGTCCAAGGAGAGTTCATTTTGAGAGTGTACAAAAATTTAATCGTATAACAAAAAATAACATTTTATAAATTTCTACTTTTCAACACTTACCTCTCTGAATTTATGTTTATGTTTCTAAGGTCAATCTGTTTTATATACTCATGAGAGTGTATAGTAAAATATTTAAGGTAGAAATATACTTCCTACCTACTCTTCTTCAAGAAAGTATAGAAGGAGGCACTCAGTCAACTGAGGAAGTCATCGAAACATGAGGAAGATGTGGGCTCAAGAAATACTTGTTTTCACAGTAATGGTAAAGGGAGACCTCAGAATGACACCAGCCATAGATTTACACCAGTTAGGGCAGGTCAACAGCTCTGGGAGAAATCTCTTTAGGAAGATGGAACTGAGAGATTTCCCAGGGTGTTTGAACATATTGAGAGATTATTTACACAATTTTTAAAAATTGAATCTAAATTAGCAATAAGTAATAGAGAGGCAAGGAAAAATAAAACAATAACTTCAGGGACAATAAAAAGTGTACAAGAAAGGGACAACAATCATAGTTTACTAAACATGGATCAACTATGAATAGAAAGTCTCAATAAATTACTAAAAAGTAATCTGAACAAAAATATAAAGCAATGTAGAAAAGGTAGGAGCATGGAAAGAGTGCTTATGTCTGGTGAGAGGTGGGGAAGACAGTGAAAGAGAGATAGGTTTTTCTCTTCCATAATAAGAAGTCAGCAATACCTAAAATCAAAAAGTCAAGAAGTAGCAACGCAAGCATGTTTTAAGAGTTATGGAGGTTAACAACAAAATAAACAGCTGAAAGAGCTGGAATTGTTAGAGGACTGTTTGAGTCTTATTAAACCATTTGACTCTTTACACACACATATAATTTTAATTAAAATAAAAACTAAATTTTAAATTTTTTTTTTTTTTTTGAGACAGAGTCTCACTTTGTTGCCCAGGCTAGAGTGAGTGCCATGGCATTAGCCTAGCTCACAGCAACCTCAAACTCCTGGGCTCAAGCAATCTTGCTGCCTCAGCCTCCCCAGTAGCTGGGACTACAGCATGCGCCACCATGCCCGGCTAATTTTTTTTTTCTATATATATTAGTTGGCCAATTAATTTCTTTCTATTTCTAGTAGAGACAGGGTCTCGCTCTAGCTCAGGCTGGTTTCGAACTCCTGACCTCGAGCAATCCACCTGCCTCGGCCTCCCAGAGTGCTAGGATTACAGGCGTGAGCCACCGTTAAAAAATGGTTTTGAGAGTATAGTTTCCCTTAAAAAAAAAAAAAAAGATAACTGTGGAGATTGCAATGATGATTCTAATTCATCACCCTTTCCTCTATCTAGGAGGTTTCTCTCACTAAAAAGTTAAATTTAATCTTTTTCCCAGCCCCTTAAATATAAGTTGGCCACGTGACTTACTTTGGCAAATGGAATGTTAGCGGATGTGACAAAAGCACAGTCATGAAAAGCGCTTGCAAGATTGGTCTTGCCCTCTCCCCTGTACCTCTGCTGTAGCACACGCACGAGGGTTTGTCTATAAAGCATCAGAGATCCATGGAGCAGACCCACGTCTCCCCAGTCCTGCCAGAGAAAGCCAGCCCAGAGTGGCTGACAGCCAGCCAGTCTCCAGAAATGCGAGTGAGCACACCAAATCCCAGCTTAAACTGATCCCCCACAACCTAGAACTAAATCAATTCTCATTGTTTTAAGCCACTGAATTTAAGGATTATCTGTTAGGAAGCATTATTGTGGCAATAGATAACTTGCACAACATCTATGGAATGAAGCAATAAGGGTCTTCAGCTACAAAAGAGATGTGATGGAAGCATGGTGACTAAGTCTCCTTCATCTCTAGTAAGGTTTAGGAGGAAATACTGGATGCATTTGCATTGCCTAGTTAGGTCACATTCACTTCTAGGAATCCCCCTACTTCTCAAGCTGAGTTGATGTGGTTGAGCAGCTAAATAAAGGCCCAAATGAGGCAAAGAGGTTGCGGAGTACAGGAACGGTCCATGTGAACCCAGTCATGACACTTTTGGTAAACAGCAGTGTTTCCATGCTAATTGGATCTGATGGGCCAGTGCATGTTCTTTCATTCATTCAGTTTTTCATTTTATGATAATTCTGGTAACATAAATCACTATTGACAGTTCTCTTCTCAGCTAATTTTAAAAAAAGAAAAGAAAAGACAAAATAAAGAGCAGAACTTTCTTGGGTACTTTCATAGAAACTCAGACACAGTCTAATGGAACAGATGTTTCCTTTTTTTTTCAATGCTATCACTTAAAAACAGTCCTAATTTTTTCTTACCTGTGAAGTGGTGATACCCATAGCACCTACCTTGTCAGGTTGTTGTAAATGGCCTGATTTATGTAAAGTGTTTAGTAAAGTGCTTGGCCATTTACTAAACATTTAGGAGATGCTAGTTGCCATTGTTATTGAAGACTGTGGCAAAGAACTTGAGCCAGGGCGAGAATGATATCAATCATTCGAGTCTAAAGGAGTAAACATGAGGCTCCTTGCTCCTAGTCCCCCATATTATATCCCTTCCTGCACTCAAACTTTCTGTCCCCTGGAACTGACAGTTGGAGATAGTGACAGGGAAGAAAAACTGTAATATTGAGCTCTTCCTATCTGCCAGGTACTCTTTCAAGGGTTTCACTTGTATTAAATCATTTCATCCTTAGAATAGTCTTCTGAAATATGTATGAAATCCTTTTTGGATGAAATCTTCTTTTCCAGATGAAGGAACAGAGAAAGACAGCTTAAGTAACTTGCCTAAAGTCACACTTACAGTGGGTGGCATAGCGTGGGTCCAGAGTCCCTGTCAGGGACTAGCTAAGACTAGTCTCTCGTGTTAACAATGGTTCCAGTGCTACTTTAAGTTACTGGGTGCTAAGAAAGTGTGGAGTGAGAATTTTCTCATTATTTCTCTGAAGAGGCCTATTTGCCTCTATCTCACAGAATTTCCTAAGAATCCCTTCTGTTGGCCTCTTGGGTCCAGAATGAGAATGTGTCCTGGGCTGCCCTGTGACATGGTCCTGAGCTGCCAGCTTCATGGACAGCAGCCCCGCAGATGGTGTCCATTCATACTGCACCACACTTTGGAACTACTTAGCAGGTGGGGAGAGTGACTAGAAAGCTTCAAGGTAAATGGAGTCACTATGGTATAGTGGTTAGGAATATAGATTTAGGGTCAGACATCCCAGATCAAATCACCATCCCATGGCAAATACTTAACCCTCTCAGCCTCAGCATTCTCACCTGTGAAGTGGGGCTAAGAAAAACAACTAATAAGTCTGTTGTAAATGATAATGATGATAATCATAATAATACACACAAAATACTAATACCACCAGCCTGAAAGTGCTCAATAATGACTGTTATTTTTTCATCCTTAAAATTCTTATCTCCTTTTATGTTATTGCTATAACTCTCTTTCTCTGCAACCTAACCTTATTTTAAATGTTTTCCATGACATTAGTTTTTTTTTTTTTTTTTTTTTTTTTTTTTTTTTTTTTTTTTTTTTTTGAGACAGAGTCTCGCTTTCTTGCCTAGGCTAGAGTGAGTGCCGTGGCGTCAGCCTAGCTCACAGCAACCTCAAACTCTTGGGCTCGAGTGATCCTTCTGCCTCAGCCTCCGGGGTAGCTGGGACTACAGGCATGCGCCACCATGCCCGGCTAATTTTTTATATATATATCAGTTGGCCAATTAATTTCTTTCTATTTATAGTAGAGACGGGGTCTCGCTCTTGCTCAGGCTGGTTTTGAACTCCTGACCTTGAGCAATCCGCCCGCCTCGGCCTCCCAAGAGCTAGGATTACAGGCGTGAGCCACAGCGCCCGGCCAATGACATTAGTTTTAATATGATAAATTGCCTCAATTCAGCCCTTTTTAAAAATTAAGTAAGATTTGAATAAATTCAAATTAGGCATATTAGCTCCTAGTGATAGAAAAATATTATAGTTTGGGCAATGAGCTACATAAATATTTATTTATACTCCAATTGTTCTAATTAGGCTCTTCTAGATGAGACATTTGGGTAATGTGATATTTTAAGGGTATATTGCGGGTGAGGGTGCAAGAAATAAAGGAAGCAGAAAACCCAAGAACTCGGTCTTACCTTGCCATATAGAAACAAGAATGGTTGCTCAGCAGCTGCAGGGACCTCAACAAGAAAAGGTCAAATATCTCTGCCATTGGCAAATGGCACTACTACTCTCTCCATCTCTACCTTTTGTGGGTCTCCTCTCTTCTCATGCTATTTTCAGCAGTGTCCTCATCTTCTACCCTATGTCCTCTATTCACCTAAGCTTCTGTTCACTCCCAGGTTCCGCCATCCTCACCTCTTGGCGTACACCTGGTCATCACAGCGTGACTCTGCCCCTTCCCGCTGATTTTAGCTTTAGCTTCCACTGCTATCCGATACCTATCTTGATTTCCTACTTCAAATTGCTGACAGAGAGATGCTGATTGACCTAGATCCTCTTTTCATACCAGAGCATGTCAATCACAGGTCACTAACCAGCCCATGTGTTGACTGCACTGGTAAGTTTCCCACCTTTGGTCTAATTAGTTGTGGTCCACTGTGTGGAGTACGGTACAAATAATTCAGCCTACTACTGTCCCTTCAGCAAGACCTTTGATGTAACAGTTACCTTATAGGTTTCTGTGAGTATATACTGTTCCCTAATGGACTTAAGATTTTAGAATCATAGGAACGTGGCACAGTTCATGTCAGGATAAAAATATCCTCCAACCCCATTGTCAAGATTTTTTGAAATGAATAAAATAATGTTTACTTTGTTCCTGTTAGAAAGACTAATGCATTCACTCTTTCTGATAGATTTCCTAACTCGTAATGTTAACAATATCCTCAAATTTGTATACCATTTTACAATTATAAAAATTAAGTTCAGCAGCATATAAAAGAAGACCCAAATTAACAATAGCTTAAACATAAAAGGCATCATTCTGTCATATAAAAGGCATATGAGGGACAGCAGTCCAAGGCCGATTTGGCAGTTTCGTGAATTCATCAGTGCTTTCCCTTCTATGGTCTTTCATTGCAGTAACACTAGAGTGAGAGGCCTCATCCTCACCATCCAAAATGGCAACTAGAGTGCCAGCCATTACATTCATGTTCCAGGAAGCAGGACTGAGGGGAAAAAAAGAAGCATCTGAATCGTGTCTTTTAGGGAAGGTGTCTGCTGGGGCTACACAGCAGCAGTGAGTTAATTCTCTGTTTTAAAAAGGTATAATGTATGCCGGGTGTAGTGGCTCACGCCTATAATCCTTGCACTCCAGGAAGCCGAGGCCAGCAGATCATTTGAGCTCAGGAGTTTGAGACCAGCCTGAGCAAGAGCAAGATCCTGTCTCTACTGAAAAAAATAGAAATTAGCTGGACAACTAAAAATATATAGGAATATTAGCCGGGCATGGTGGCAAGTGCCTGTAGTCCCAGCTACTCGGCAGGCTGAGGCAGGAGAATCGCTTGAGCTCAGGAGTGTGAGGTTGCTGTGAGCTAGGCTGACACCACGGCACTCTAGCCCAGGCAAAAGAGAGAGACTCTGTCTCAACAAAAATGGTATAATGCAGGCCAGATGTGGTGGCTCACACCTGTAATCCCAGCACTTTGGGAGGCTGAGGCCGGAGGATCGCTTGAGATCAGGAGTTTTGAAACCAGCCTGGGCAATATAGTGAGACCCCTTTTTCCACGAAATACTTAAAAATTAGCTGGGCATGATGCACATGCCTGTAGTCCTAGCTATTCTGGAGGCTGAGGTGGGAGGATCACTTGAGCACAGGAATTAGAGGCTGCAGTCAGCTATAAGCTATAATTGCATTATGCCACTGCAACCTGGGTGATAAAGTGAGACCCCATCTCTAAAACACAAACAACAAAGAAGTATAATGTGATACTCCTTCTTATAGCTTATTTGCAGAATCTTGTCATGTGGCAGAAAGGGAGGCTAGGAAATATAATCCTTTAACTGAATGGATAGATGCTTAAAATGAATTTGGGGTATTATAATTGAAAAGGAGAAGAAAAATGGATTGTTGTCGGGAGTCAGCAGTCTTTGCACTTTTGGATATTCAACTCCTTCCACGTATACTCCTTTCCTACAAAAAGAACACACGTTCTATTCAGTGGAGACAGACTAGAATCTTCCCCAGTCATTGAGTCTAGCTCAAAGTCCAGGATCTCTGCATGATGTACAATTCTCTCTCTCTGGTCAAGATGTTGTTCCTCATTGTCTGGTGACCTGTAAAATAAGAAAATCCTGCTCCAACACACTTGAGACACTGGTAGAAAAGAAACAACACAACTGCAAAAAAATCTCCCATACGGAAATGGGAAAATGGCTAACATGCCACACTCACTGGCACAAGCAATTTTAAAATCCAGCTGCACAGAGTTGAAAAGATGCCCAGGCCCAGCTGTGAAGTGGGTTCCTGGGTTCGCCCCTCTGGTAGCCTCTGGTTCTACTTTCTGGAAAACACCATTATCCATTTTCCGTGACCTTTGGCCTTTTCTCCCAGTGGCTTAGCCATGTCCACTGGCATGGTGAACGAGGTACTGGAGGATGATCACCGGAGGGTATGATCTTTTGGGGACCTGCACAGCTTTTACAGCCCCCTTCCGACTGGGACCCAAGGTTCACTTAAAAGTCTTCATTGTTACAGGGTACTGGGGACTAAGTTTGGGGTCTCTTTGCCGATATCATTTCTCAAATCTTAGTAGGCTTCTGATCTATTTGTTTCCAGTTATTTCTACATGCAAATAACCAAAATCTTGTATATATTTAGTTTTTCAGCCTGGCAACTCTCATCTTTTATTTACTGTCTTCTTTATTTCTTACCCTCTCCTTCAAATGAGTGGGAGCCTCTAGGGCACTATTTGAAAAAAATAGGTTTAGATGGGAAAACGAGAACACTAAGCTAATTATTTTCAATTTCATTCCTATTGTCTGCAGAGAGTTCTTGCTATAAGGTCTCTGGCATTGCATTACCTCCTACTAAGGAGTACCACCTTGCTTCCATCACCTGCACGTGCTCTGACTTGAGCTATAGGAAAAGGGGGCTTTTTCAGACCTTCAACACCTCAAATTACAAGACTCATAGGCAATTTATGCCACAGGCTACTCCCAGAGAGGAACTAAGAAAAGCGATGTTTCCTGTCTCTCTTCTTAAAGTCTGCCCTACTCTGATCTGAGCTCCTCTCTCACTCCTACAGGACTTTGCTGAAAATGGAAAGAAGTGCCCAACACACACCAATGTTCTGATGTTTTCCTACCATTTTCCCTAGGGCTCTAGCTCCAATTCATATGTGGCTTGTCTTCCAAAGAACAATGGGGGACAATGTGACCAGATATTTTCCTATCCCATAATGAGAGTCGTTATTCATCCAGCCTACAATATCTGAGCCCTCTCACGACCCCAACAGCCCCTCACCAGTAAGCCAGGCCAGGTTTTGTTAAGTTCTATAATTGTGCACTACAGCCACACCCCAAATCCTCTATTCATTAGGATTCACATCGACTGTGTATAAATAAAACATCCCAATATAACAGAGTCTTAAAAAAAATAGAGGGTTTTTTTCTTAAAAAAGAAAATTCTGGAGGCAAATATGCTAGAGACCCCTCTGGAGCAAAGAATAAATATGCTTACTGTGTAAAGATAATATTTCTCTGGAGCAAGGGCAGCTATCCTTATTTTCCCATTATAAAATATTTTGGTTCCTTATTTCTAGGGTTCATCTCCTGTAATGCAACTCACTGCCTGTATCATCCAGCCCTCTTCATGCCACCTATGGGAATCAGAGTTCAAGGAACCAGCGGCAAAGGCTGACACCTGGCTGCTGCTGTTGCCATGAGTAACAAAGCCTTCTGGTCCTGACCCAGGAGCTACATGTCTTCCTTCAGCATCCATGACACTGTGACAGGCTAATTTCTTAGGCAAATTATTAGGGCAAAAATCTCAGCTACCTCACAATTCTTGACATATAATATAGATGGTAAATATTAGTTCTGTTTCCAGGGTGACAAATGATGCCCAAGGAGGTAATCAGAATCACCTAAAACCACACAACTTATGAAAGCACCACTTCTCACCCTGGTCCAGCAGATATTGCCCCACCCACAGTTGTTCCTGTGGAAGCAGAAATGGCTTTGGTGAAAGTTGTAGGAAGTGGCTATTTGTCTTATTAGAAGCAGGTCCCAGGACTAGGATGTGTGACTAGCAAGTGTGACTCTCAAGATGCAAAATTTAAGGAGGCATTCAGTCTCAGGTGCTCAGTCTGCACGTGCATGTGCCTGAGAATGAATGCCTCCTTAAGTGTTATGCCCTAGGACATTATGTCAAGTGAAATAAACCAGCCACAGAAAAACAAATACTGGGCCAGGCGTGGTGGCTCAGGCCTATAATCCTAGCACTCTGGGAGGCTGAGGCTGGTAGATCGTTTGTGCTCAGGAGTTTGAGACCAGCCTGAGCAAGAGCGAGACGCCAAAAAAATAGAAAGAAATTAGCTGGACAACTAAAAATATATATATACAAAAATTAGCTGGGCAATGGTGATGCATGCTTGTAGTCCCAGCTACTCAGGAGGCTGAGTCAGGAGGATTGCTTGAGCCTAGGAGTTTGAGGTTGCTGTGAGCTAGGCTGATAACACGGCACTCAACCCCAGGTAACACAGTGAAACTCTGTCTCAAACAACAACAACAACAACAACAACAACAAATACTGAATAGGTCCATTCATGTGAAGTATTTAAAACAGTCAAACTCAAGAGAGTAGAACAGTGGTTACCAGGGACTGGGGGAAAAAGGAGTTGTTCGAGAGATATAAAATTTCAATTATACAAGATGAGTAAATTCTAGACTTCTGCTGTACAACACTGTGCCTGTAGTTAATAGTACCATATTATACACTTTAAAAATTGTTACAAGGGTAGAGATCTCATGCTAAGTGTTTTAATAAAATTTCACACACACACACACACACACACACACACACACACACACACACACACTGGAGCCTCACTTAATTCTGGCCCTGTTTAGAAGTCTTCAAATCCAGTAGCTTTTTCTGCCTTCAGACTGATTTCCTCCTCATCCACAAGTGCCCTAACCCTTTCTGATCCCACCATATTTGTCCTCAAAATCTGAATTCTGAAACAAATCTAAAACGTATTTGCCCCAGCATCAAATAACTGCCAACAACTTAACACTATCTCCCCAGGACTGTTTGAATTCACAAAGCTTTTGCCAGAGGAAGAAACGCTAAGTGTAGAATCTTAAGTATGCTAACTAGAATGTTATGTTCTATGTGGAATATCT
The DNA here is from genome assembly GCF_040939455.1 of Microcebus murinus. Taxonomy (NCBI): domain Eukaryota; kingdom Metazoa; phylum Chordata; class Mammalia; order Primates; family Cheirogaleidae; genus Microcebus; species Microcebus murinus. The sequence continues at coordinate 33,822,755 of NC_134112.1, forward strand.
GAGGGAGGATTTCTGTTTGGGGGGGATATTGACAAAGTATCTTCATGACACATAAAAATCAGACCACTCCATATTGCAAGTCAGCTGTATACCATGTTTATCCCTAAAATCTATGGTCCAGTATAGCAGGATTATCAATGGCAAATAGAATTGCTTTTCTGAGAAATCCTATTGTGTAATTAATTTCAGAAGCAGAGATAATTTTATTTGTCCCTTTAAAAATGGAGGCAAGTGGAGGCTGTGAAGGCTTCTATTCACAGTCATTGTCACTTGAGTAAAGCCACAGGGCAAAGAGAAAAAGATCCTCCATCAGCCAGATGTTGAAGGCGAGAAGTCAAGTGAAGACAAACCTTTGATTCTCTGTTTGTTTGGTAGCCACTGGCGTCTCCATCCAAGTGCCGAACAAACGAGACTTTGTGTGCACTCGTGACAGATCCCTTTGAAGTTCTGGCATCCCGACTGGCAACTTTTCCTATCTGGCCATCTTAGAGCAGGGGAGATTGAGAAACAGAGAGGGGAAGGACCAAGAAAAGTAGGCGGCCTTTGACTGGCTCTGGGCCCACTGGGTAAACATGCTTTCTTCTCACACAGATTACTTTTCAAAAATGAAAAGGGAGTGTCCAGCTTCATTTGTAATAAAGATGAGGAAATGACTCTCAGCTGTCCACACACAACAAAACAACCAACCACTGCGGAGTACCAGAGCCATCTCTCCAAGGTAGACCAGACGGGATTTCTCTCCCAGACCCAGAAGTGTATGTTCCCCTTGAAGAATGTTTATAGTGATGGTATCTCCCGCATGCTGTGGATGGGGCATTTTAATGAGATCCATAGTCTTTACTTTCTACAAAGAGTATACAGTCACAAACTTTCCTTCGGGACAAGAGCAGCTTTGCTTTTCTGAATGCTTTCTTAATCTAATTATATAGATGGAAGCTGTGTGGCCTTTTGTTTTGAGTTTAGGATTATGAGAGTTTGAGACTCTGAGGTCCAACTGTAGTTTCATACCTAACTTCTTGTGTGGCCCTTCATAAGCAATTATTTCCTGTCTTATTTTGCTGAACTATTGAAGGGAATATGATGATAATAGTGGGCAGGAAAGGGGTTATATCCAGTTTTAAATTCTTATGCTGATTTCAAGACAACAAAGCTTCAAGCATCTACTCTCAATTTAGCAGTGGGCTAAGAGAAAGAGGAAGAAACATAAAAGAAGGAGAATATAATGACCCTGTGTTCAAGAACTTTGTAAATGACTTGAGAAAACTTAAGTACTTAACATACACAATAACTAGCAAGGCAGTATCCAGTCAAATGTTGGATAATATTATCAATCCTGTAAGAATTTGAAAAAAATAACATTATTATTAGTGGAGTTATTCAGCACAGCTTTATAAAACAGAATCAACTTGAAGTTAACAATAAGAAAGAAATAATATTTTGACTAATAAAGAAGAGAGGTAGTTTTTTAAAAAAGTAACTATATCTTCTAGATATAAAATAAGCACCAAATAGCTTTATCATAGTTAACACAAAAGTTAACCAAAATATGATCTGATTCTTAGTAATTTAAAGACATTAAACTAAAAACAAATGCTTATTAAGAGATACTTTGCTGAATTAATAGGGAGATTATAGAAGGATTACCACATGATAAGTCACTTTTTGCATCTGGTCCCCAGAATCCTAACTTCATAAAAAACTGTTTTTTACCTACTATTTCTTCATAGTTGCATTTTCTGTTTCCCAAATGACAGCCTTGGTTAGGCCTCATTTAAAATGCTTAGTGTTGTATACCTTCAATTTATATAATAAAAAATAAATTTATAAAAAAGCATGCTCAGAGTACCTCTACATGAAAGATGTAGCAAAAATACATCATTTTCCCCATTTTCTTGTAACTTTTCTAGAAACCAACATAAAACCTCACTGTGGGCAGTTTTGTACCTTGTTTGTAAGGAGGAGTCCTTTTCTTCTCAAATTCTTGGGAGTTCACCAAATTTGCTGGTTCCCATCCATGTTATCTGTGACACTTATGGTTTCATTTTCATCACATTAAACACACACACATGCACACACAGTATTCACTTGCCACAAATAAGCTTCATATACCTTAGAAGAGCCTTCAGTGGAAATCAGAGAAATTAAAACATAAAGTATATTCAACTTGATTTGATTCTCAGCATCTATCTGTAAAGATACTACTCTAATTTCTTTTAGGTCTGTGGCATATGAACCAGTACTTACTTTTAAGAGTTAATAAAGCAAAATACAAAACTAGAATAAAGTGTCCTCCATTTATACTCACAAATCTGTTACTGGTTACATACAGCTGCAAAGAAGCAGCTATTAAAAAAGTGAAGAGAAAACTTGTAAAGATAGGATGGAGTCTGTACATTCTATTTGCAAATTAGAATTTATCTCATTTATATAAGAAATCAAATTCAACACCAGAGCTCTCCATCATAGTGATCAACCTGTAGCTAATTCTGCAGAGACATGGGCAGTTCCAGAAGGAATCTTGCCAACACCCTATGACACTTATCATCATAGTGCCCTTCCCCAGTGCTGAAGATGGTAAACCAACTCACCAGCGTAAAATATAATATGTGTTTGGAGTCATGAGCAACTTTTAATGGAGACAGCAATAAAGAATATTTTCTAATTTAGATCTACCTGGTTTATTTCTAGCCAAGACAGAGTCACAGGGCCTGGACTTATTGTGCCCCATGAAACAACTAAAAAAATGGACAAAATATGTGAAACGATGATTTTTAGATACTGGACATCAGGCAACGTAGGACAGTGACCTAAGAGATGGGAAACAAAACAAGTGATCCCTGTGGCTGTTCCTGCTTACTGTCTGGAGAGAGTTTCCAGGCCAAAGCTCAGGGAGCAGGAACGGAGGGGAGCCTGGCAGAGTCCCAGAGTGGAGAAAACAGAGGTGAGAGGCAAGACAGCTGGAGTTCATAGGCTGACTCCCAAGAGAGGAGAGCTGCTCAGGATTATGTGCAGAGGGTCCCTTTTGAGTCTTCAGCTGAGTTCTGATCAGCATAGGACCCAGGAGAAACTACACAAGTCTGGCAAAAGCACCTCCTGAAGAATCAATCCTCAGAGATCAATCACACGAGGATAGGAATAGATTGAATTTCCCCCAAAGCAGAAAGACATCATCATTCATGGCACATCAAATTGAGTGGGAAAAATTAATCCTAAACTAAAGGCTGTTCTAATCCCACCTAAAAACACTTAAAATCTATGAGATTGAAATCCTTTATTTTCCCTCTTTGGGGAGGATAGTCTTTGAGCACCATCTGTTCCCTCAATAAATATTCATTAAGTAACTTAAAAATTGAATAGAGATTTTGACTTTGTGCCAGTTTCAACCTCTGATTCCCCAGTTATATGCAAGTGCAAAGGAGGACACAGTGAGAACATCGCAGAAGCGGGATATGGCACATCATTCAGTTTCTACTTTCTCTTCTATCTTGTTTTTGTTTTTTTGATTTTTTTTTTTTTTTCCCACTTAGCTGCAGATGAATCCAACTCTCTGGATAAAATTATAAAATCTAATGTCCTGTAAGTTCAGTAAGAGTTTGGGGAACTTGTGATGGCAACAATAAAAACTGTTTACTTCCTCATTTTGAACAGTATACCCATTGTTAAGTAACATTACTGCATCCTTGTTATGCAATTAACCACATAACATAATTAAGGCATTGCGCCTCCCAGAGACCAAGCTGTTGATCTTTCCTCTCATGACATTTGTTCACAGCTCAATTTGCTGTTAATGAAACCACGAATTTAATGAACTTAGTAATGTTACTAGTGGAATTGGGAGTTAATCCTTTAAGGTTGGTCTCATAAGCCTTTTGCTGCAAAGAGATTATTATATTATTTTATTTTATTTTATTTTATTTATTTTTGAATTGGAGGATCTCATAGTCTTATCTGGAAAACAAAACAAAGTTGTGATTTCACTCAGGATTTCCCAGCTGTGGTGATAAAATAGCTTAAGTTCCTCCAAAAAACCTGGATGACACAATGCTACATTGTTAATACTTTCCATCTCAAGCAAACTTGGAAGGATTCAAGATCCTGTAACAACATGGCTGCTGTTTTTTGATTTCTGAACCCAGCTGCTGTGGCCAGAGAGTGACTGCTGACTTCTCTGTTGGCAGATTTCATTTTGAAAGATTGCCTGGGAGGTAGTTGCCTGCAAGATTTCACGGCTTCCCTGAATAATATCTGAGTCAGATGCTTCTTTGCTCTGCTCAGTCACGGCTGATAATGGCTTAGCCCCTCACTGAGGGGCCACACAGATGAGAACGTGCCTTAGGATGGAACCGCATTCTTCTTTGCCGATATTTAGTGTGTGATTGTCTTTAACCCTCTGACAAGAAGTCAATAGGATGACTCTATGACCACTGTTCAGTATGGAAAAACCACAACTTCTTGGGTCCTTCAGAAATTCAGCCATAGACCAGATAAAGGTTAACTATAAGGCATATAAGAGGAAAAATTCAGATATCAGTCCTCTCTGGCTTTAGTTCATTTTGGCCCTTACTGAATGTCTACTACTTTGAGAGGCAACTGAGAGAGAAAAGAACGAATCAGTCTTTTTTCACTTTTCTAATATGGGTTCTGTAATGTTACACAGACCTGCATACTTGTTCATAATGCTAGAAAGGTCTGTCTCCTTTGCCCTAAGTGATGGAACTAACACTATCTCTTGCAAAAAGAGAGGCTCATATTAACCCATATCTAATTACAGAAAAACTTGCAATCAATTCATCAAGCCCAGAGTTTATAATAAATTACCAACCTGATTTGAGTTTCTTTCATAGGTTTCTTAAAATGTATTAGAAAAAAAATCCTGAGATCCTTTAGAGCTTAGTGCCTTTTAAGAAACTTATTTGAAGTGCATTTTTTTCAGTTTCACTTCATTTTTTTCTTTTGTTCCATTGTAATAAAATCAAACATAAAGTCATTATTTTAAAATAGAATTACACTACGATTACAATTTTATAACAATGCTTCTGCCTATCTCCCTATCCATCTATATATATACACACACAAAGAGAAATGTCTAGAATGATTTTTATCTAATTTTAATGTTAATGACAGTGGAATTCAAGATGGTAGCATTTGGGCAATACATAAATATTTTTACATCTTTAAGCTATTATGTTTCTTAAGTATAGTTTTGGATTTTCTTTGGTTTTGTTATTTAGGGTGACTTATTTAGTTCTCAATTCCTTACTGTTTTCAAATTTCTATTCAAAATACAACTATTCATTTTTAAAAGAAAAGCAAAAAAAAAGGTAATTTAAAAAGATCCTTATAAAGACATCAAAATATTAAGGGACTCTTTGGAAAATGTGTCCCCAAATCACTAGCTCAGGATTGCAATATTGAAGGTAGGTTTGGGTAACCCAAAAGGCAAAACTAATATAAACCCATTTTGATAGAAGCAGCCACCTTCTCTTCAGATTATCAATATACTCTGGCACATGCCAGTCCCAAACGCGAGGGCTCTCAGGCAGCAAACCACAACTTACTTAAAGCAATATTCTTTATACAGAGCCTAGACCATGTCCCTAGATTTTTTTTCCCTTAAAGTTCCTTCTATAAGTGAAAACAAAAGGCTTTGTACACTACCCACTTATTAATCTGTCACACAACAGTTTAACATCCCGACTTCACGGTGAATTAATCCCACAAGAGACTCAGTAACTGTGTCAAGCCCACTGCTACAGCATCCAAAGAGGCAAAGATTTCTGAGGCTGTCAGTGGTAATAGGTATTGTGACAAATAGAAAAGACTTCAGTATTATACTGAGACTTTCAGACAACCAGTAGAGAATGCATTGTAGAAATCTAGACAAGCCTGGGAGCAAGGTGAAGAAACCCTGAGAGAAGTGTATAAAAAAACAGACACTATTATTATGGAATGAAAGGGCTTTTTTTCTCCTGGAAAGTATTTTATTACCACCCCAAATGAAGCTCATAAAAAAAGAGAAATTTATAGAACGTATATAAGCTTGAAGTGAGAAGTGGCATAATAATAATGTATAATATTACTGTATAATATTATTACATAATTAATCATGGTTCTGGGGGAGAAATCCTTAAATTTATAAACATTTTTTTAATTCTAAAGATTTTGAGTAACTTTCCATAATTCAAAAAGAATAATTAGGAAAAACATAAATGTGTAATAAGAAATAATGAAGAAAAAATACTAGTGCATATCTTATTCATTGGATTATATTATGAAGATTTCAAAAAGAAATGAACATATTTCTTGATTCTGTACTAACAGAACAGTCTCGAATCACAGCAACATAAACCACCACTTAATTAAGGACTAAACTATCTTTATAGAGAAGCAGCAGAAAATACAAGATAAAATCTAGACAGAGACATCATACCATATATGATATTCCAAGTATGTCTATTTTCAATGATCAAAAATAAGAAATAGAATAAAATGATACGATGCTATTTACTTCTCAGAATATCTTTAAGTTCTACAAAAGAGTTCCCAATATATAATGGACTGTTAATTGCAGGATAAACAATTGTTGAACTCTCTGTCTACAAAATACATGACTGTCTACAACATGCATGGCAATATATTCAATATCATTATAAAAAAAAAAAAAGTTGGGTACCTATCTACTTGCAGTTAGTTCCAAGAAAATTACCCACATCCACAGAGCATTCTCTTTCAGTCGCCCACTTTGTTTAACATCAGTTGCAAGCAGGTGGGGATAAAATTATGCTCTTACTGAACTCACGCCACTCTGCATTTCCAGTGCAAGTATGATTTTGAAGCATGTGAGAATTTGTCTCATTTATCTGCTTTTCTCTCCAAATAATTGAGATTTCTTTATATTTAGGAAAGCTGCCTCCTGCCTCCTTGGTTTCTTGTAAATTCCAGGAATTCTAATTTAAGTTCAAATCTCTAAGGAAAAGTCCATCCATTTGTAAAGACATTTTTGTGTGTGTATGTCTCTGATAAAAAGTCTAATTGGCTCCATTTCTTTTTGAACATTTTGTTTATCCACCTAATTATCCTGGGAAAACTGACATGTTTACCAAGTTAAACTAAACAATTACACAGTAGAACAGACCAATAAAACAAAGGTTTCAGGGAGAGCTGCAGATCTCTTGGCCACTGGTTTGAGTAGAGTTTGTCTTATTTTAAAAGAGTAATATGTTCAGGAGTTCCGGGTCCAAAAGAGAGAATTAAATTCTCATAAAGGAAAAGGTACATGGTTACACACCGCTATTAAAACGGAGTTTGTTTTACGAACTATGTGATCGTGACACGTCCGTGTAAATCACCATAATTAAAATGCAGTAAGCATTCGTGTATGCAACAACATTAATGAGCTTATTTAAATCTATCTTCTTTGAATTCAATCAACAATTTATCTTTTTTAGCTGGTGTCCAGACTTGCTGCAGCATAGTGCCCTCTTCTGGTCATACTGAAACACTGCACTTTGAGGAAAAAACATGGAAGGGAAGGAGGAAGAAAGAAAAAGGAGGGAAGAAGGAAAGGGAAAGGGGGAGGGGGGAAAGAAAAGAAACGGAAAAGGAAAAGAAAGTAAATAAATAAGTTAAATTGGCATATATAATTTTTAGCCCCCAGGCTTTGGCACACATTAAAAATAAGTATGTGTGCCACATAGCTGTGATTGTTTAGTAAACTGAGATTGTACTTTCATTGCAAAAAATGGTTGTCAGACTTGAAAGATTAAAACATATCATTGCTATCAAATCTATTCTGAAATTGTCATCTGGTGATGTTAAATTAATTTAAGCGGTTTTCAAAGGTAAGTTAAGGGTTAGTGAAATACAACGCCTCCCCCCATAGTGTCACCCGTGAGGCCATCGAAAGCCTCCTAGAGAGCTTGCTGAAAACACAGATGACCTTAGCTCTACACGTAAGCATTCCGAGTCACTAGTACTGCAGACTTAAGAATCTGAATTTGAATATTTACCTTGAGGGGACAATGGTGCATGTATTTTATTTTGCTCAATTAGAACACAAGAGCCACTATGTTCCTGGTCTCCCTGTTCAGGTCTTAGAACCCCAACCTCAGTGGTCTGCAAGGGTTTACCTTATCAATGTATTTGCAAATCATTATCATCATCAACCATATTTGCTATTATTTATTGACTATTCCCTATGTATCAGGCACTATATTCCCATTTCCTTTATACTTCCATATTCCTTAAACAGCTATAGCTATGAAAATGCCTCTGTCTTCTTTTTTCAGTACCAGATTCTACATGAAAGAAACAATGACCATACCTAGTACATAAATGGCCCTCAACAAATATTAGTTTTGCTTCCCTTCTCCTATGTCTCTCGACATTTTAAATTGAATAATAACCATAATTTAATTATGGTGACTTATTACTTAGGATATTTATTAATCTTGAAGAACTCCTTATTGCTTTCCATGATTGCTCAAAGGTCAAGTTCTCCGGAACTCAGACGTGTGATTAACTGATTTCTAAAGAGATTTTATTCCTTCAGAATGTTCCGAAACCTGCCTGTTCCCAGTTGTTCTCTGAAATGCATTTATTCATGCCTCATTCTACTTTTCCCTCCATCTGATATACAGCCACATTCTGGTTGGTCGCCTCTGTGCCCTTTATATATGCTAAGATAAAGAGAGATCATAGAGAAACTGGCAAGATTAAGTTGAAACCAATCTCTTTATTTCATACAAACACAGAACCTGATCATTTCTCAGTGGCACCATCAAACAGAGCCTGGCAGGTTTTACTATAGAATTATTTCATACTCAACTTTATGTAACTCAACTAGCGCATGTAGGGTCATGTGTATCTAATAAAACTGGTACATTTTTAACAAATAAGGAAAAAGTGGTTAGCTAATGCAATGAAGAGCTCAAAAGAAGTTACCAAATTGAATGCATGAGGACTCATTTAAATATGAGTTACATAAATCCAATTTAAACTGGCTTAAAGGGGGAAAGGGACCTTTATTGGCTTATGTAACACAAAAGTCCAGGAGTGAGTGATACTAGCATTAGGCAGATGAGATTCAGGTTCTGAAAAGATGTCCCCAGAAAGCTTGCTTAATACCTCTATCGGCTTTGCCTTCCTTTTTGTTGGTCTCATTCTAAGATAGGCTCTTTCTCTCTCCCCTTGGGGAGTTAGAGATGGCCCCTCAACAACCTCAGACAGAAAGGCAGTGCCCCTTGCAGTGGTTTCGGTAATACACTCTAGTTGAGTCACTTGCTCGCCCCGAAGAAATCTCTGAACAGGAAAGGAGAACGAACGAACTAACCAGACCAGGGTCATGTGGCCGACTCTTGTAGAAGGGGGCGGAAGCTCCAGACAAGTCACAGTGATGGAAAATGGGGCAAGAAACTGGCAGAAAAACACTTATTAGTCAGACATGCGCTCTTGAAAACTTACAGATGAGAGTTTTCAAAAATAAAAAGACTCATAACTCTATGACTTAAGAATCTGGAAGTGAATGTGACTCAACATGGTTGAGGAGCCAGCAAAAATGCCATTCTGGTTGAGTAACTACAAATCTCAAAAGAGGAGGAAAGAGAGGAGGAAGCTAAAGAATCCAGCATGGATACACAAAACAGTAATAAGAAACAGAAAAGTATAAAAGGCTACATTGCAAAATTTAAAAAATGTCTATATACTTTTGTAGTCAAGAGAATGGATTTATTACTGATGTTTGAAGCAAAAAGGTATTCAGAAATAGTACATTTCTTAAGACAAATATGTTTTTGAAGGACATAAGGAAAGAACTCCTGGATGTCTTAGCCTGTTTTTCTCTTTGAATTCTAGCAGAGTTGGCTCATTGCTACCCAATAGCTGTTCTCAGCTTCTAAATAACAGGAGCCCATTTTCACTGGGGTTGCAATGCACCAGGTCAAAGATTGCATTTTTAAGCCTTCCTTACAGCTGTCTGTGGCCATTTGACAAAGTTCTGGCAAAAAAAGGATAAGCAGGGCGCTTAAAGAAAGCTGGCTCAGTGGTTACCTTGAGGCTGAAAACCAATGCTAGAATGACAGAGCACCAAGAAGGAGCTGGATCACCACTCAGTGGTGATACTCTTTTATCTCTATTTTGAAGGCCCTGTGATTTTGTTGTTTCTGTAACTTACAGCCAATTTTAACAAGTAAAATGATCTTCAGCCATAAAAAAAATGTTGAACCAACTTTGGTAAGTCAAGACAAGGAAAGAGAGTCATTTGCCTAATATAGCAAAATTGCTATGTGGCAAGGACTCAGCTAGACCCTGGTGGATGCAGCCCCTGCCCTTATATAGGTAGATTTGTAACTGGTTGGACAACTATGAATGTTTCCAATTAAAGGATGGACATCAAACTGAAGGGAGATGTCTAGTGACAATTTGCAGGGGTCTTCTTTAGGTCTTGCTGAACATTTTCATCATTTCCTTTGATGAAGCTACAGAAGGTGCATTTACAAAGCACAGAGGTAACATGAGGTCAAAAGGGACAATGAGTACATTTGATTGGAGGTTCAAATCTAAACTTTTAAAATAAACGGCTCTTTAGAAGAAGATAAAATACAACATGAATAAACATAATGCATTGACATGAGGTCCAGAACACCTGCTATGTAAGTATAAAATGGAGCAGAAAGTGACGGATATAGTTTGGATGTTTTTTTCCCTCCAAATTTCATGTTGAAGTTTGATCTCCAATGTTGGAGGTGGGGCTGAATGGGAAGTGTTTGGGGCATGAGGGTGGGTCCCTCATGAATGGCTTGATATCCTTTCTGTCTTAATGAGCGAGTTCTTGCTCTATTCAATTGTATGAGAACTGGTTGTTTAAAGAGTGTTGTACCTCCCTTCTCCCTCTTGCTCCTTCTCTAGCCATGTGACATGCCTGCTCCTCCTTCACCTTTCGCCTTGATTGGAAGCTCCCCGAAGCCCTCACCAGAAGCAGATGCTGGTACCCCACTTCTTGTACAGTCTGCAGAACTGTGAGCTGAATAAACCTCTTTTTTTAAAATAAGTTACCCAAACTTAAGTATTTCCTTTATAGAAATGCAAACTAAGACAGTGACTTAGCAGTGTCTATTTCAAAATTTAAGATTTTATGTCACAATTTCAGTATGGGCTAATATTATGATATGTCCCTACACACTCAAAAATGAATTTCTTTTTAGATTGTAATATCAAAAGCAACAACAGAGGCCCCAGGAGTGGTGGCTCATGCCTGTAATCCTAGTACTCTGGGAGGCTGAAGCAGAAGGACTGCTCAAGGTCAGGAGTTTGAAATCAGCCTGAGCAAGAGTGAGACCCTATCTCTACTAAAAATAAAAGAAATTGGCTGGACAACTAAAAATCTATAGAAAAAATTAGCCAGGCCTGGTGGCACATGACTATAGTCCCAGCTACTTGGAGGCTGAGGCAGGAGGATTGCTTGAGCCCAGGAGTGTGAGGTTGCTGTGAACCAGGCTGACACCACGGCACTCGAACCCAGGCAACAGAGTGAGACTTTGTCTCAAAACACAACAACAACAACAACAAAAAAAAAACAGAGAAGGAGAGGGAGGTAATAAGCCCTCATCTTTGGATCTGAATAACACATTTTAGTAGAATTTGAGACAAACTAAAAAAAGAATTGAACAGACATACAGTGAGAGGACTTAAGATCATATCAGAAGGAGAAGAGTGGAAAGAACTGAAAATATGAAGCCTAAAAAGAAGACTGAGAAATATATGATAGTTTCCTACAGATATTCAAAAGGTAAGGTTTGGATTGGTGAACTCAGAAGCAGAAGCAGAACCACACGATAAAAATCCAAGGAAGACAAATATCAGTTCAATGGGAAGAAGAAATTTCTGTCAGATCTGCCAGAATGCAACATGAATATAAGGTAGTGAGTTCCCCATCTCAAGAGATGTGCAGGCAGAGAACATTTGTACATAGAAGGATTAAATTACCTTCTGGTCCCTCCCAACACTGAAGTTCTATGATACTCGGTTCATTAAATTTTAAAATACTAAATATAATTTGGGTTTACACTTATAATGCTTATGATTTCTATGAAAGCATACCATGAAACTCTCAGTTCATTATTGAAGTCCCCAATGAAGGTGTCAGAATCTAAAAGGATCTTACTTATTTAAAACACTAACATTTATTCACATCAGAAGGGACAAGGAATACAAAATGGCTCCACACATATCTTTTCAGAAAACTTACTCGAAAGCCATGGTTCTAAGAAATCCTATTTCAAAGGAGCAAAAGGAAGCAGTCCCTGTAGGGCAGGCATGGTCTGAGAGTATAATGACAAGCTCTCTTCACGTTCAGGACAGGTTCACCCAGCACCTAGGAATTCGGGTGATTCAAGAGCATATGCAGCACCAGTGAGTGCCAATTGATATGAGTCATCTGAGAAATGATCACAAAAAATTCAGGTGACCATCTGAAGCAAAGAGAGGGCAGACCGAAGCTGGTCACTACTAAGAAATGTCAGAGTGGGAAAATGAGCAAATGCAGACTGATTGAGGTGGGGAGGCTGATGACTCAGGGAACAGACTGTGTAAGTCAATCTTGTCTAAAAAAGGAGTATATTCTGGTGATCCTTCTCTTGTTTGGGCCTCTGAAAAAATAATACAGACTCACTGAGTTATACATTGGTTTTTTTGTGTGACCTCCCCAATAAATTAATATCAGTACCTTTTATTGTATTTTTTTTTAATTTCCTGGAGGGAGACAAAATCAACAATACAGATTTCTGTCAGTGCCTGGAATGACCCTGTCTTTTCCATCAGAAAGCACCAAAAAGCATCCCAAAATGGAAAAGAATAAAAAACTCTAATTCTGCAAGTATGGCAAATCTAAACTAAATGAGAGTGGCCCTCCAGTCAGATAATAGTACTTTCCTACCAGAAAAGAAAGAGAAATCCCAAAGGCAATTTGCAAGGGGAAAAAATGCCCTTTTTCTGAGCATTTACAGTTCAGATCAAAGCCATCAATGTACTCGGCCATCATGAGAACACACACTCCAAATTTCTAAAGCAGCCAGTAAGCTGAATCATTGCAGATTAAATAAACATGCTGAGTTGAATCGAAAAGTAAATAAAAGGCCTCTTCTGACATAAGTTTGTATTTACAGAAATCCTGTGACTAAAAGCAACTTAAATCTGGACCATTAAAAACAAAACAAAACAAAACAAGTTTCCCCAAGTTTACATTAATTATGCAATGCATCCAGAAACCCAGGGCCTGAAACACCATGTAGCAAAGTCTAAAAAATTAGTTGCTTAATCAAAAAATATTTTTAGCAAAAAATGAAGCTATTTTTTAAAACAAAGATAAGCCTATTCTCAGACAATTTCTAGTTGCCAATGAAAAAATTATCATCAACATTATGGTACTCGTGATTATGACAAAAGTGACTGCAAATGTTACAGATGCTATTTGTAAGGAATTCAGCATCACCTAGAAGAAAACACCTCTGATTACTTTGCAATCAAAATACTATGGTGGAATTAAATGGTCTATACCTCTAAATAAAATTAATTTATGATACATTGCAATATTTAGGGAACAAGTTGATCCTACCCCTTAATCTTCAACTCCCTTTTTTTTTTTTTTAGTCTCAAAAAATACTATAAAGAAACCAAAACTAACTCTTCAGAAAAATCCTATGAGGAGTCTGTTGGAGATTCTCAAATCAGGACGACTGCCCTTAGGTGGAGTTGACTCTGCTGGGCAACTTGCTGCCTCTTGAACATGCAAATATGACAAATAAGATGCAATCTTCTCATTAATGGGCAATTAGCACTGGAAAAGTTTTCAGGGGAAAAGTGAGACAAGTTTTAAAAGATAAGTAAGTGTTATTCAGCAAAAAACTGTGGGGAGAGAAAGAGGATGGGGATTCTAACCAGAGAGCAAAATCCTGTGCAGAGGTGCAGGCAAGCAGGAAAAAGTTCTTGTGAAACTCACAGGTAAATTCAATGGCATTGGCTGCAGCTGAGCAATGGGAGAGCCGCAAAAGCTGAGACTAGAGATTTAGGCGAAGGCCAGATTGGCAAGTGCTGAGTATGCCATGCAAAGAAATGTGACCCTCAGCTTGAAAGCCACCGACAACCACTGTAGGGTGGTGATGGTTGCTGGCTGTTGTTTTTCTTTGAAGGCAGCAACATGATCAAATTTGTGTTTCATAAGGCCATGCTACCAGATGTTGGGTAAGTGGAATGGAATGGAGAGGGCTAGAGGCAAGAGATTGTTAATCACAATCCAATTAGGATTATTGAGAGCCTGAAACAGCCAACTGAAGATGTGGGGAAAGAGGAAGAGACATAAAGGAAATTAAGATGATGAAACCAAGTGGACTTGATAGGATTTTGGAAGTGAGAGTACAGAAGACCCAGGTATTTTACTGGGAGAGTGTGTGCCATCGTCCTCAAGAACTCAGATTCTGGAGTTATAAATGTCTCTTGGAGTGTAGTTGGACATTAACTCATTGAGAAGTTATATTGGGGCAAGTGACAGTGTCATATGGGCAGGTAAAGGAGCAGTGAAGATAGCAAGGGAGACAAAACTGGGAATGAAAAACCAGAGTGTAGCATACTGCAACAGTCCAAGCAAGAGAGGGTGAAGATGTGATTTAGATGCTGGCAGTAGATCCAGAAAGGAGGGGACAGTGTCAGGAGAAACATGTGGAGACTCCCAAATCTCTGGCTTGGATGCTGTAACAATACTGGAATGTATAGAGCCATTAGCTATATTTCTTTCTTCCACAATCAGGATAAGTGGATTGTATTGTGCCATGCACTTATGTCTTACAAGTATCAACAACAGAGACTTATTAACTTATCAATCTCCAGAGCTGATAATTATCCTAGAAGCATAATAAATACTAGGTAAATATTTGCATATATATTTGCATTTCTACACTGAGAGAAACAATAACATTAAAGCAAACCTGAAAGTGTTCAAATGTGATTACACATATTTATCAATCTGCACCCTCATACATATTACCACACAATTTTGAAAGCTTTGAGGATTGTAAGATTCAATCCCTCAGGCTGCTTGAATGCTATTTCCAATCAAACAACAACCCTAGTCACTTTTAAACTAGTTCCAAGTTGTTAATGCAAACTATTAACACAGTCCAACCCTCTTTCCTAATTATATAATTTAAACAATAATAATGGCAAAGCTTTTGCCTGTAACTCCTGCATGAACATAAAGAGAATCTTACGTCCACCGGATAATCAAACTCAACTTTCAAGTTAAGACCGTTGGCAGTATTCCAGAACAATTCTTGAGTTTCTTGCTCTTTTTTTTTTTTTTTTTTTTACATAAATGAAATCAAGCATTTTAGGTCATAGATGACTCAAAAAAGGTGGAAAATGCATTTTCCTTTTTACCTATGAGCATTTTGAAAATTGCTTGAAGACTATCAGCCAATGGTTATCATTCCTATGAAATGAGAGTGTTAGAGGGAATGCCTCTGGCTCCTCTCTCTGATCCCTGTTTTTGCTCCTCCAGAAGAGAGGAAGAATGACTAATCTGGCTGTCCTGAGCTTGGTATTCACGGACCATGTTTCACTAGTGGAGGCTTGCAGCAGCTCAAAAGCGAAAATTAGTGCAGGCACTTCCTCTTTCTCTTCTTACCCTTAGGTGAGGTGTGGCTTCCCCCTTCCTCTCTCCTTCCTGTTTCAAGCTGTTAGCAAATTTGCTCTGTGCTCTCCCCCAGGCTGAGAGGAGGATGCCATTCACCCTCCATCTACTTTCCAGGAGTAGCTGTGGGACTGGCCTGTGGACTTGTTCCATACAGCTCGTTGGGCAACTGGACCCTGGAGTCTGCCCTGCCTGTGCGATCTTAACCCACTCCTCCAACAAGCATCTCTCAGCATTTTCATTCTAAGATTTAGATTTTCAGTGTAGGGGGAACTTTAACTTCACTCTAACCTCAAACCTAAGCCACATTCTCTTTTACCAAAAAGCTCACCATTGGATGGCTTTCAGTCCTAGCCCCAAGTAATAGCATGAAACCTCATGGTTTGTGTGCATTCTCTAAATGAAAACTCCAAGAGAGAAGATCTGCATGGCAAACCAAACCCCTGACCTACTCAGAAAATGCATGTTCTCAAAAATAATTATGAGTGAGAATTTCTGATGATCAAATGAGAAGGTGACTTGTACGGTGAAATGAATAGACAAGTTTATTCAGTTCGTTCCATTTCTGCTTTATATTATAATCTGAATCCTCCAAGTTACTTAAAAGTAACTCCAAGTTACTTAAAAGCAGGAAACTTGTTTTATGTTTTTAATTTTGAAAAATGTTTATGTATGCATGTATATGTGTGTGTCAAATTTACTTTTAGATAAATGCATAAACTATTACACGTATTGGTAGAGTTTATAGCATAATCTTTTAAAATGTTTTTCATAGGTTCCCCTTTTTCTTTTTCCCATAGTTACATAATCTCATCTTCTTGCAACTAGCTATCCTAAGAATCTAGTTGTTTCTTATTTTTCTTTGTGGCAATTCATTATATGCAATTAAATATATACACATTACTGGTTTTACCAAAATGGGATGTCATATATACACTTCATAGTCACACGTTGATGAATTCTATGCCTGAGCACTGGCTTTTCTTCCAGTTATTTGCCATTTTAAGCAACCACTGCACTACAAATATCTTGCTCCTATATGTACCAATCTTTTTACTTTCTATTTCTATAGGCTAAATTCACAGGAGTGGAACTGCAAACATGAAGGCCATGTGTGTGTCTAAAGATATTCTGCCAGATATATTGCTCCAAATGCTATATCAATTCATATGTCTACCAGACATTCATGAGCATACCCATTTCTGACATTCCAGTGATTGAGTTAATGCATCCATGAAATTTCTCTTAATATTTTTTGCCTTTTTATTCTATTGGATTGTGTTTGTCTCTAATTGTCAATTTATTGTTAGTTATGATATTCAAGACTTTCAAGAATATGGTGTCTTTGTGATTGTTCAGATCTTCCTTTATATCTTTCCCAAGTCAATAACATGTAATGGTTTTCTTCATCTATATCCTGTGCCTTTCTTGCTAAATATGTTATAAATATTTAGTATTTATATATTTTAATGGAATATTTTTTGCATTCTACTTATAAGTGCTTATTGCTAGAAAGAAAGCCTAGTGATTTTTGTATGTTTCCATTGTGCCATGCACCTTATCAAATTTTTGTATTAACTCTAAAGTTTTTAAATATAATATCTTAGATTTTTATTATTAGCTCTGATAGTGACCTTCTATTAAGAAGATCAAGACGATCAACTCTCAGGGGGAGGGGGCAAGGGCAATACACGTAACCTTAACATTTGTACCCCCACAATATGCTGGAAAAAAATAAAAAATAGAAACAACAAAAAATGACCATCAACTCTGAATTTGTCTGAATTTGTATTCATTCATTTTCCAGCCACCTTAAATCCAGTTTAGCATTGTGAATGGCCAGAGCCTCCCCAGACAGCTCAGGGCCCAGGTGGGAATCAGCAAAAAACTGTGGGGAGAGAAAGAGGATGGGGATTCTAACCAGAGAGCAAAATCCTGTGCAGAGGTGCAGGCAAGCAGGAAAAAGTTCTTGTGAAACTCACAGGTAAATTCAATGGCATTGGCTGCAGCTGAGCAATGGGAGAGCCGCAAAAGCTGAGACTAGAGATTTAGGCGAAGGCCAGATTGGCAAGTGCTGAGTATGCCATGCAAAGAAATGTGACCCTCAGCTTGAAAGCCACCGACAACCACTGTAGGGTGGTGATGGTTGCTGGCTGTTGTTTTTCTTTGAAGGCAGCAACATGATCAAATTTGTGTTTCATAAGGCCATGCTACCAGATGTTGGGTAAGTGGAATGGAATGGAGAGGGCTAGAGGCAAGAGATTGTTAATCACAATCCAATTAGGATTATTGAGAGCCTGAAACAGCCAACTGAAGATGTGGGGAAAGAGGAAGAGACATAAAGGAAATTAAGATGATGAAACCAAGTGGACTTGATAGGATTTTGGAAGTGAGAGTACAGAAGACCCAGGTATTTTACTGGGAGAGTGTGTGCCATCGTCCTCAAGAACTCAGATTCTGGAGTTATAAATGTCTCTTGGAGTGTAGTTGGACATTAACTCATTGAGAAGTTATATTGGGGCAAGTGACAGTGTCATATGGGCAGGTAAAGGAGCAGTGAAGATAGCAAGGGAGACAAAACTGGGAATGAAAAACCAGAGTGTAGCATACTGCAACAGTCCAAGCAAGAGAGGGTGAAGATGTGATTTAGATGCTGGCAGTAGATCCAGAAAGGAGGGGACAGTGTCAGGAGAAACATGTGGAGACTCCCAAATCTCTGGCTTGGATGCTGTAACAATACTGGAATGTATAGAGCCATTAGCTATATTTCTTTCTTCCACAATCAGGATAAGTGGATTGTATTGTGCCATGCACTTATGTCTTACAAGTATCAACAACAGAGACTTATTAACTTATCAATCTCCAGAGCTGATAATTATCCTAGAAGCATAATAAATACTAGGTAAATATTTGCATATATATTTGCATTTCTACACTGAGAGAAACAATAACATTAAAGCAAACCTGAAAGTGTTCAAATGTGATTACACATATTTATCAATCTGCACCCTCATACATATTACCACACAATTTTGAAAGCTTTGAGGATTGTAAGATTCAATCCCTCAGGCTGCTTGAATGCTATTTCCAATCAAACAACAACCCTAGTCACTTTTAAACTAGTTCCAAGTTGTTAATGCAAACTATTAACACAGTCCAACCCTCTTTCCTAATTATATAATTTAAACAATAATAATGGCAAAGCTTTTGCCTGTAACTCCTGCATGAACATAAAGAGAATCTTACGTCCACCGGATAATCAAACTCAACTTTCAAGTTAAGACCGTTGGCAGTATTCCAGAACAATTCTTGAGTTTCTTGCTCTTTTTTTTTTTTTTTTTTTTACATAAATGAAATCAAGCATTTTAGGTCATAGATGACTCAAAAAAGGTGGAAAATGCATTTTCCTTTTTACCTATGAGCATTTTGAAAATTGCTTGAAGACTATCAGCCAATGGTTATCATTCCTATGAAATGAGAGTGTTAGAGGGAATGCCTCTGGCTCCTCTCTCTGATCCCTGTTTTTGCTCCTCCAGAAGAGAGGAAGAATGACTAATCTGGCTGTCCTGAGCTTGGTATTCACGGACCATGTTTCACTAGTGGAGGCTTGCAGCAGCTCAAAAGCGAAAATTAGTGCAGGCACTTCCTCTTTCTCTTCTTACCCTTAGGTGAGGTGTGGCTTCCCCCTTCCTCTCTCCTTCCTGTTTCAAGCTGTTAGCAAATTTGCTCTGTGCTCTCCCCCAGGCTGAGAGGAGGATGCCATTCACCCTCCATCTACTTTCCAGGAGTAGCTGTGGGACTGGCCTGTGGACTTGTTCCATACAGCTCGTTGGGCAACTGGACCCTGGAGTCTGCCCTGCCTGTGCGATCTTAACCCACTCCTCCAACAAGCATCTCTCAGCATTTTCATTCTAAGATTTAGATTTTCAGTGTAGGGGGAACTTTAACTTCACTCTAACCTCAAACCTAAGCCACATTCTCTTTTACCAAAAAGCTCACCATTGGATGGCTTTCAGTCCTAGCCCCAAGTAATAGCATGAAACCTCATGGTTTGTGTGCATTCTCTAAATGAAAACTCCAAGAGAGAAGATCTGCATGGCAAACCAAACCCCTGACCTACTCAGAAAATGCATGTTCTCAAAAATAATTATGAGTGAGAATTTCTGATGATCAAATGAGAAGGTGACTTGTACGGTGAAATGAATAGACAAGTTTATTCAGTTCGTTCCATTTCTGCTTTATATTATAATCTGAATCCTCCAAGTTACTTAAAAGTAACTCCAAGTTACTTAAAAGCAGGAAACTTGTTTTATGTTTTTAATTTTGAAAAATGTTTATGTATGCATGTATATGTGTGTGTCAAATTTACTTTTAGATAAATGCATAAACTATTACACGTATTGGTAGAGTTTATAGCATAATCTTTTAAAATGTTTTTCATAGGTTCCCCTTTTTCTTTTTCCCATAGTTACATAATCTCATCTTCTTGCAACTAGCTATCCTAAGAATCTAGTTGTTTCTTATTTTTCTTTGTGGCAATTCATTATATGCAATTAAATATATACACATTACTGGTTTTACCAAAATGGGATGTCATATATACACTTCATAGTCACACGTTGATGAATTCTATGCCTGAGCACTGGCTTTTCTTCCAGTTATTTGCCATTTTAAGCAACCACTGCACTACAAATATCTTGCTCCTATATGTACCAATCTTTTTACTTTCTATTTCTATAGGCTAAATTCACAGGAGTGGAACTGCAAACATGAAGGCCATGTGTGTGTCTAAAGATATTCTGCCAGATATATTGCTCCAAATGCTATATCAATTCATATGTCTACCAGACATTCATGAGCATACCCATTTCTGACATTCCAGTGATTGAGTTAATGCATCCATGAAATTTCTCTTAATATTTTTTGCCTTTTTATTCTATTGGATTGTGTTTGTCTCTAATTGTCAATTTATTGTTAGTTATGATATTCAAGACTTTCAAGAATATGGTGTCTTTGTGATTGTTCAGATCTTCCTTTATATCTTTCCCAAGTCAATAACATGTAATGGTTTTCTTCATCTATATCCTGTGCCTTTCTTGCTAAATATGTTATAAATATTTAGTATTTATATATTTTAATGGAATATTTTTTGCATTCTACTTATAAGTGCTTATTGCTAGAAAGAAAGCCTAGTGATTTTTGTATGTTTCCATTGTGCCATGCACCTTATCAAATTTTTGTATTAACTCTAAAGTTTTTAAATATAATATCTTAGATTTTTATTATTAGCTCTGATAGTGACCTTCTATTAAGAAGATCAAGACGATCAACTCTCAGGGGGAGGGGGCAAGGGCAATACACGTAACCTTAACATTTGTACCCCCACAATATGCTGGAAAAAAATAAAAAATAGAAACAACAAAAAATGACCATCAACTCTGAATTTGTCTGAATTTGTATTCATTCATTTTCCAGCCACCTTAAATCCAGTTTAGCATTGTGAATGGCCAGAGCCTCCCCAGACAGCTCAGGGCCCAGGTGGGAATCAGCCCTACACAGGATGCCATCCCATGACAGGAGTTCACTCACACACCCAGTTTCCAGACATGGAAAGAACATGCAAACCACACAGACAGCAGGCCAGGAAGTGATATTTTTTTCCTCATCAATTTTATAATGAAACAACATTGAATGAAACAATATTATTCAAGGACGTGCTGTATTTCATCTAAGTGAGTTCTCTGCTTTCTGTTTTGGATTAAGAGGAGTCTCTCCTTTCCAAAACTAACAATCCTAACTTTTTCTAAGAACCTATCAAATTATTCTTCCAGCATTTTATATGCCTTCAATACATCTAATCTGTATTCAAATAGGCACAAGCTGACCTTGCGTTGAAAATAATTGCAGATTGTAGCCACCTAGCAACAGGATAAATCACAGGATACAATTTATATTTCTCTCTTCTTTTTCAAAAGAGGCTATCAGAACATCAAGTCGAAATGACTGAAGTCTAGTGACTTCTCCTCATCAGAATCGCTTTGGGAATCCCTATCACAAGGGGAGGAAGAGACATGTGAGGTCACTGAGCATAACCTCTTTAGAAAGCTGGGCAAGTAATCACCCTATCCAGGAGAGTGTGGCATTTGATACTTACTGGTCTGCACCTTACTTTTTTTAGTACCAATATATCTTAGAGGTCTTTCTAATAGTCAGTAGTCAGCTTCCTCATTCTGTTTCCTTTTCTTTGCCGATGTAAACAGTTCCTTTAGATGACTGGATCATAATTTATTTAACCATATACTTTGTGTTCTGAAGCAAAACAGAAGATGGTTTTATCCTAGGGGGTAGGAGAGGGGACAAAGGGAAATGGGAATGGACTAGCAAAGTACCACTGCAGCACACCTGCTCTGGAGTCAGTGCGTGGGACTCAGCTTCCACCTCTGTTGGAGAGAGCAGTCTTCACCCTGCTTAGGGGTGCAAGCCGGCTGACCCCCTGCATTGGATCGTGCAAACCCATGGGAGTCCTGTATAATTGAAGAGGAGGGTGATGGCTTGGAAAGGAAGAACCAAAGTGCCCACTTAAAAGGCAGGTGGTGGATAACTTGAATAACTTATTACAAAGGCCAAAAATGTGACCAGACTAAGCTTAAAGCTTGTAGAGTGTTTTCTACAGAAAATGTAAGCATGGTATTGCTTTCTGCACACCTAAATTTTATAAATAGTAAGTCTAAATCTGCTGCTTCTATTTTTGGTCACTATTGCTTTAAGCCTGCTTTGTATTATTTACTATAACTCAAAAAAAAAAATCATTAATGAATGCATGGCTTCTGTACCTAATGACCTTTAATTAATGTTTAATTAATTAATGTCTTCATGGCACCTGATATGTGCCTCTGCTAAAGCAGAACAGGTTTAATTTTCTGTCCTGCTTGAAATTCTTCTTTCGTAGTTTCACTAATTCCTTGCTCGCCTTATTCTCCTCATACTTCTCTGTCTCTTTCCTACCTCTGATTGCTCCTCCTCAAGTTTGGGCTTACCCAACTATGACTAAATATAATTAAGGTTCCATAGATATCCTTACATATAAGGAGATAGAAGGAAAGAAAAAAGCTTTATCACAAAATACTAACCAAAAGAAAATTGCATAGCCATAATGATATTAGACAAAATAAACTTTAGATGAGAAATAAGACTAAAAATAAATAGATACATCTTATAAGGGAAAAATCTCATTTTAACAGAAGGGTATAACAAACCTAAATTAATCTGTACCTAATAAGAAAGCTTCAAAATCTAAAAAAAGGAGAGAGAGAAGTAACAAAAGAACTAAACAAATTCATGATGACAGTGACAAAATGTAACATCCTTCTCTCAGTAACTGACAGAACAAGCAAACAAAAAAGCATTGAAGAAGCATTGTAGGTCTGAATACTGTGTTGACCAAACTTGACCCAGTTGACATTTATAGAACACTGTGCCCAACATTCCAGAATATGTATTCTTTTCCAATGCAATGGAACATTTACCAAAATAGAAAACATGCTAGGCCATAAAGAAAGTGTTAACACATTTCAAAGGATTGAAATAATACCAAGAATGTTTTCTGGTTTCAGTGGGATTAAGTTAAGATCAATAACAGAAAGAAAATTAGAAAACTTCCAAATTTGTTAAAATTAAGCAACACATTCTGAACATTCAGGGGTCAAATTAGAAAAGATTCATCTCCCAATCAAAACACTGAGCAAAAGCAGCCAGACACAAAGGAGTACATACTATGTGATTTCTATTCTGTAGGGTTCCAAACATCTCTGGTGATAAAGATCAGAATAATGGCTGCCTTTGCAGGGGGATTATAATGAGAGAAGCCTTTAAGATGGTAGTAATATTCTAGATATTCTAATATTCAAATAATTTTTGTTACATGGATGTATCACTTTGCAAAATTTTTTCACTTAATGAAACTGGTAAAAATTCATTGAAAATTTACATATCTTGCTATGTTATAGTTCAATGCAAACATTTACCAATGAGAAGCAATTCAAGTTTTTTTTTTAAATTAAGCTTCTCTTTAATATCAATCCTTGCTTCTCCTCATCCACTAACATGGTTTTAGTTATTTTTTCTCTGCCTTGTTTCTATAACTCTATCCTATTTCTGACCAGTAATTATAATGCCAGTCCTAAATATTTAAATTCCTTCCCATTGGACATGTCATTCGTGATCCCAGTTGTAACAGATTTAAAACAAAATTCTGGGCTGGGCGCGGTGGCCCATGCCTGTAATCCTAGCACTCTGGGAGGCTAAGGCAGATTGCTTGAGGTCAGGGGTTCGAAACCAGCCTGACCAAGAGCAAAACCCCATCTCTACTATAAATAGAAAGAAATTAATTGGCCAACTAATATATATATATAGAGAGAGAGAGAAAAAAAAATTAGCCGGGCATGGTGACATATGCCTGTAGTCCCAGCTATTCGGGAGGCTGAGGCAGTAGGATCACTTGAGCCCAGGAGTTTGAGGCTGCTGTGAGCTAGGCTGACGCCATGGCACTCACTCTAGCCTGGGCAACAAAGCGAGACTCTGTCTCAAAAAAAAATAAAAATTAAAAAAAATTCTGCTAGAAGAATTATTATTCCACCTTCCCAATGATACTATCATTTGCCCAATTACACAGGCTCACAACAATCCAATTGTGTTTCATTTTCCCTTTTAAAAAGTGCCCATGCTTTGTCAAGAATACCTGAAGATTTTTCCTTTAAATGATCTCTTGCATAGCCCATTTCCATTTCCACTGGCCTAAAGGACCCATATCCATATAGAGAGCCCCTGTTAGCCTTGATCATGGAACTACAAATTCCTGCTGAGACTCTTAGAACAGGCTCATTGTCCTCAGCTTTCAGCCACACCTCCCTCCAAAGCCTCCTGGACACAGCTGCTGCATGAGTTTTCTTAAAACATTGTTTTGATCTTATGTTTCTTTTATTTAACTTTTTTTTTTTTTATTTTCAACTAACTGAAAGAAAAATGAAACAGTCTGAGCCCGACGTATAGCGTTATACGTATTCCAACTGTTTTTCCAGTTTTCCTATAACTTTCATAGCTAAACTGGCCTGTTATTATAGTTATACCTCTATGATCTTCCTCATGCTTATTCTCCAACTTGATGTGCCCTTCTCATTTTTCTCCAACTATTTAAGTCACACTCATCACTTCAGAGTATTATACCACAAGACATCTTAGGGTTTGCAGTCACAGGGTCAGGTGCCAATGCCAGCTTTGCCACTTACTGGCACTATAATCTTGGGCAAATTACTTAACCTCAGAACGTCAGTTCCGTCATTGGTGGTCCACAAATAATTATCAGCTACTCTGCATCTGCCAAACACCGTATTAGGACTAAGGATACAAAGGTGAACAAAAGCTGATAAATCCATCCCTGTACTCATGGAACTTCCAGGCCAATGAAAAGATAAACATTAATAAAATCCTATAATACCCATGTTACATAGTATTAAGACTAGAAAGAATACATGAAAAGCACACAACAGTGTTGGACACATAGTAGGTAGACAAATAATAATAGTTACTATTAATAATCCTCCAAAACCCACTCAAACATCCCTCTTCTGTGATACATTCTTACACTTCAATTTTTTTCTCCAAGGACTCCAGAAATTCAGATCACCCATTCTCAGATTTTTATGAAGTCTACAAAGATCCCCTCATTCTCTGAACTCTTCTTTTACTATCTTTACCATACATCTGGCAGCTGAACATGTACTTTTTGAGGTATTTTTATTCGCTATATTGCCATTAAACATCGTAAGCATTTTATCTGCCCAACTAAATCTAAGCTTTTTAAGAGTATGGGCTGAGTTCTTAAAGTTCTGTAAGAACTAAAGCTCCAAGAACATGCTAAATATTTGTTGATTTAATGAGTCCAACCTATGAGTCCAGCTCTATGAATCTCAGTGGAGTACTTGAAATGATTCCAGAGTTTTCTGCCCCCACACAGAAAACAGATCCAGCCAAGAATATTGGGAAGTGGAAACATCATTTCTCATTTACTCTCTTTGTAAGTTTCTCCCACCCATTTTCCTCTTTAGCCTGCCAAATGTTTCAAATCCCTAGAAGCCCAGGAAAAGGCTGGTTTTGGCAGCTGTCAAAAAAAAAAGGATAAAATGTTGATTAAAAGAGAAAATAATTTTAAAAGAGCCAGAGCCAGGATCTCTGAATATTTTAAATTCAATTTCTAAAAGGAGCCTTGATTCTAGGAGTATGTTTATTTCCCCTTGAGCTTGGGAGATTTTCCAAAGGAAGTTAAAACCAAAATACTTCCCACTAGGCATAGTAGACATTGGCTTGCCAAGTTTAGAATCTGCTAACTCACTGGGCTCTAGATTTTGAAGCAATCACAAAGAATACCATTTCACTTTTCCCTTGGGAAATGATTTCCAGTTTCAAAGTTTTAAAGTGCTCTAAGATGTTAAGTTGTACTCAAGTAACATCTAATGAATGGTAACATTAAAGAATAGAAAAACGCAAGGATTATATTTTCTGTCAATAAGTATGTGTTTGAAAACTGATGAGAAAAGGCTAGTTTGGTTGGAATTTGAAATCTTTTCAAATTCATAATACTGGGAGAAAAAGAAAGGAGGTTATTAAATTTTAAAACTATGTGCCTGGATTATAAGCCAGAATATTTCTAGTTCTCTGTTCTACTATACTCCCCTAAGAACATCTGAAACCAATATTCTAAAATATTGTTTCAAAATAGCCACCCAAACCTATCCATGCATCCACTGCTCACTAACTGATAAATGTCTATTAACGTCAACCATCAAATTTGATTGGTGAGTCCTATTTTGTACCCTGTTTCTACTATACTATAGTGTTCCCTGTTCCACAGATACTTTCTGAATGACAGCAGCCTACAAGGCACTGTCATGTTCTACAGGGACATAAAAATGAATGACATAGCTTCAGCCCTTTACAATCATAACTTAGTCAGGGAGATGGACACAGCCATAATACAAAGAGTAAAATGTTACAAAGCAGCCTTTCAAAAATATGATAATAGAGATACATCCGCCATGCTATGGGAGAAGAGACTCGTATGTGTGTGTGTGTAATTTGTTAGTGCCAGTGTACAAGGTGCATTGTAGGAATATAGGAGACACCTAAAGGAGAATGGGGGGCAGTGAATGGTTTATATTATACAAAGTGTGAAACAATCAGGAATTCTAGTAGCAGGTACATACTGGCACCCATGGTTATAGGGCTCTGGCCTAACCTGGTTGCAATTACAGAATCTCAAGGGACAAGTACAGATTCTGACTCAGATGACAATGAGGCTCAGTTCTAGAAGAGTAGCTGCACTTAAGGGACAAATCGAAAGACAAGAAGGAAGAGCTCAAGATCTGAGAAAACCAGAACACATAAGTGGCAACAGGTGGTGGGTTAAGAAATAGACCCTGGGAGCCTCCAGCACCAGCCACACCCTCCAGTGGGAGGTGTCCAGGGGACGCTGCAGCCGTGTCACGACCCACGGCCAAGATGCAATGACTCTAACATCATTTACACTGCCATTTGGAAAATCGGATTTTGGTCAACCATTTTGGTTTCTTATCTACAACATGCAAAACAAGTGGTGCCGTTAATTTTTTGGCTTTGATCTGACTGATTCTTTCACAATTTTATAAAGCTGGCTCTCCTGTGATGTAGATTCAGGGATGATGTAGCTGACGTCACAGCACACATTTTGGTGATAACAACATGCTTTCTTCATAGAAATGGATCACCATTGTGTATTTTTAGACTCTACCGATTATAGCTCAAGCAGTTTTTTTATATTTAATATTATCTTAGAAACTGATAATACTACTCCTAAGTACTATGATCAATAAGTGATTTGATAATCATTTTCATATACTTGGAAGAAAATTAAAGATGTTATAGTTCTTAAATATAGTAATGATTAAAGTTAGGGCAACATGTTAGAAAACCAACATTTTTATTTTGTTCTACCCAATTTTATTTTGTATCTATCTTGTATAAGAATTTTCTTTGGTAGCACATCTTAGAGAGTTGTCAACATACAATTCTGCTAAATATCCCACTCCTAAGTGACCCTTTGCTGCTTTTCAACTGTTTCACCCTGCTGCTAAGCCTCTAATTCATTTGTACCAATTCTTTCTCTCCAAAGGCTAAAATATATTTTTCTGCATGGTTTCATGATACAATTAGCAATGTAGTTGTAGTACACAAACTAGTCTTTATTCCTTCTTTGTCAACAGATCTTCCAATAGTGGAAAGGAGCAGGGATTATTTTTTGAAGGGTGGTCTGGTTTCCTTCTAAAACTACCCCAAAACACTCACTTCTTTCTCTGCAAGAATTCTCTGATGAGGAAAGATAAAACATAAAAGAGTAGCTATGAAAGAGTAAAAGAAGAAGCAGGAAGAACAAGTAGGCTTCAGAAAGTACAGTCTACAAAACATGGCTTGCTAAAAGATTATAAATTGATCAAGGTAAGTCCAAGAAACAGCAAAGGATTTAAATGACTGGACTTAAGACAATATATATGGAGAGTTGTGAAAATTAAAACTATGGTAATAGACAGGCTGTGATTACTCCAATAAGGAGTTTGGCCCCTGCCCATAGACCATTAGCCCCTGATAAAAGATTTTCAGTCAGGAGATAAGAAATGTAGTATGTCTAAAGTGAGCCTTAAATTTCTGACTTAAGCAACCACTGAAATAAAAGACACTGGAAGATTTCAAGATTTGGGGCCATAGGAATGGGTGTGGCAAGATGAATATCAGAAAAGCAATCAACTGGAATATGTGGAGAGACCATGAATTGAGTTTTGAATTCCTTGCTTCAAGCCTGAGTTAAAATGCCTCTGCTCTGTGATTTCATAATTCTCTACCTTGACATATACCACACCACATCTGAATTGTTCTCATTTCTTGTGTTTGTTTGATCGATTGATTTTGTCTTGTTTTGTCTCCTTTATGGGGTCTATTTTCTTAAATTAATAAAATAATGATAACTAGCAATTTTGAGTGCTAAAAACATACTGGTAACTCCGCACCAGACACTTTACATACATTTACTCATCTAATGGTCAATGAATTGGATGGATAAGTATCTTTATTATACCCATTTTATTTAGAAAAAAAAAAAAGGTTAAGAAAGTTGCCAACACCAGCCAGGCTAGAAAGTGACAGACCCAGGTCTGGAGCACAAGGAGATTGATAAAGTTCCAAAGCTCACACCCTTTCCCTCTTCACTCTGATACATTCCCAGATATCAATGATTATATGGTATCCAGGGGCAAATATGCTGTCTTCATAGTCTCTTGACTTCTTGTCCATTATAGCTATTCATTGAAGGAAATTATTTATCAAAGTACATTCACTAACTTCAGAAAATTGGCCACAAATTTGCAACCAGTGCTTGTTTCTATATGAATACATAATAATAGATGTTTCTTATCTTTCTGGTTATCTTTTCCCCTTTTTGCAAATGAAACAGTGTGATTTAACAGAGAGAAGAACTTGAGTTTTAGCCCCAGCTCTGCCATATGCAGAATGGCCTGGATATTTTTGGCCTGAGTTGGATGGCGATATTTAGACTAGATTCTCTAATGTCCTCTAGCTCTATAATTCTAGCATTTTATCCTATCCACATTACTTTAATTCTCTACAATGTCCTTATATTATAGGAAGCATTTAATCCAAATATTTTAGATGGACAAACTTAGGAATTCACATATTAAAACCTCATTGTTCCAAAAAGGAATAATGAGACTCAGCTATCCTATTAAATTCTTAATGTTCCAGAAAAAGAAAAAATAGGGCCTAGCTATCCTCTCTTCCATCCACTACTTCTTGCTCATTCCAGGTCTATGATTTCAGCTGCCTTTATTAGCCATCCAAAAGCCTGTGATTCACTGCATAGTTTAGCATTTACTTTGTAGACTCAAAATAGAGCTCTGCCAAGCCCCTCTCTGCAGCTTTCATATATCCTACTCCAGCCCATCCCCAGGATAGCTATTAAGATAGTCATCTGTTTTCTAAGGGCTGATGCACACCCCTCCCTGAGCCGTATCTTCAGAGTGAAACAAATGTTTGTGAAAAGGCAGAAACAACTGCCTACATTTCACTTCTTCAAAGTACTGCCTACACTACTTTTCCCCCCACATAGTAGCACTTCTTCAAAATATTCTTTTCTGCCCTGCAGTTGTGGGATTCTTAAGAATCAAATTCTCCAAGTCTTTTTATTCCCTGTAGTAATATATTCCTTAAATTTAAGATGATCCAAACCCTCCATGCCAAATGGAACATATGGCTAGAATCAAGACTCTTACTGGTTAAAATACAAAGCATGCAATTTTATAAAAGTGCTAAGGCATGCACTCTTAATTACATGGTTAATATTCAGTTTAAAAGACTTCCAATGCTTTTATTCTTATATTAATATGAAAGTATATATTTTTGCAATTTAAAAGCATCCAGTAGTCAAAATTTTACAACTGAGCTAATAGTTTCTGGCCTCAATCTTATCTTTTTATCTTAGAAACAAGAGCAAGAAGCTAGGGGCAAGGTTCTAAGAAAATAAAGAGAATTTTTAGGATACAAAAGGAGTTAGGGATTATCCATTCATCACCCTCTTTCAGTAGATGCAGATTTTATAACCCCAAAAGAAATACTGAATAATTAAATATATGTGATAAATAATACATAAATATAAAAATATAAGCATAATCTATAATAAGTGCACATGTATTATTTGAAAATTGAGGAACACCAAAATAAGTAGAAAAATTTTATTTTATATAATTAATCATTTTATTTATATGAAAGGCATATGATAAAACAGTATAATTACTTCTAAATACATTTTAGAGTACATAAATGGATGAGTTACAAAACTTGCTAATATTTCAGATAGCCTGAAAAAAAGAGTCTGGTGTTATTATAACCATCTCTTAACTTTATAAGAGATCAAGTAGAGAGACACAGGAAGACAGAAAATGAGACACACAGGAACACTATTACCAAATTTTAAAATCAAATTAAGGATAAGATTTCCTCCAAATCCTAAATCCTGGAGCAGTCTATACCCCATGTCAGCAGATTTCATCTGCTGAACTGTGTGTACATGTTGGGGCCCCAATAAACCTGAGGGTCAAAGTCAGGTTTGTTGGATGCCTGAGTGACAGGTCTGAGAAAGGGAAGGCTCAGTAGTCTCCTCCAGTAGTGTCCTGAGTCTAATTTGGGACTGAGAATCTGGGCTCACCAGATAGGAGACACCATCATGAGGCCATTTGCAGTGAGCTGCAGAAGACTCAAGAACAGAAAAAACTGAATCTTTGGCCATTACGGGGCTTCAAATAGATGTGACCCAACGCATATCTGTTTTCAGGAAGAAAAATGAAACCCATTTCAGAAAAATTCTTTCCAAAAAGAAAAGTAGCAGGCAGGTAGTAACCTTTACCCAGTGACAAAAGCTTAATGTCAAAGAGGTAAGGTGATTCTGAGTAACAAATGATGGCTGTTTCTTAAACCGTTATCTATCATGACATATATTTGGGTCCTAGTTTAAAATAAGAGTTTTATATAAGAACATAGAGACTAGTTCTGTGAACCACTGGTGTCCAAGCAGCATTGACATAGAGCTGTAGGATAGTGTGCAACTCTAACAGGAAAGAGCCTCTCTTCCTTACTCCACTGCAAACTACTAGGAAATTTTGACACCTTTAGAAAATGAGCAGATACCAAAGGGAATGGTGCCTGGGAAAGCAGCAGGAAAAGCTGATGAAATACCTTGTTGAGCAGCAACAGAGACTAGATAGAGACTACAGGAGTGCTGTACATTTGATTTTAGCTGCTTCCAAAAATATTTCAAGACAATGTTCAGGGGAATGGAGTTTTTATCTTATCAGGTACTTAATAAACAAAATTTAAGTATGGTGTTCCGTGACCTTATTTTTACTGACAGGTTAAGGAGTCTGGAGAAATATTAGTTACAGCCAATGCTTTATGTGGCATAACTATTAACTACTAATAAATAATAAAGGGGAAGCTACATTCACATATTCACCTTTCATGTCTCTGGCCACCTCCCTCCTTTCATATTTTAAGTTCTTCTATCAAGTCATCATGTCCCTGCCATAAAATAGAAAGAGTTGCTAATGGTCAGAAATAGAGACATTTATCAGTCGTGGTTACTCTTGGGGAGAGTCCCTGTGCCTACAAGGCATGGACCTGTGAGTCATCCCCCTCTCAGACTGCTCTTCCCCTCCTTGTAGCAGAATTAGTGGGTGGCATGGGAGCACCTCCTTGGAGGACGCTCACAGACTCTATACAGCCTCTTCTAGAACCGTCCAGCCCTCTCTGTGCATACGCACACCAAAAGATACCAGTCCCGAGTTTTAGAAGTGGGTAGGGGGTGGTGGCCGGGTGAGGAAATTGAACTCAAGCCTCTAGTCTAAGTCATACACTCCAACTTGGCCTTTGGCCAGAGCTCTGTTTTGCAATAATGGATGTTTTTGCAGCTATTAATGATGTGGTCATTTAATAGCCCTTCTCACCCATGTGGAAGAAAAGCAATTGATGAGGCAGGAATCATGTATATTCATCAAATATCTCAACACTCTCTGCCTGCAACCCTAACAATGCCACAATAATTCCATTAACTTTGAAAAATGTGAAAAATCTATATGAGGATCATGTAAATAAGAAATATTTCTATGTCACAAATCTGAATCAAACTCTTTCCCCGTTCCCTCCTGGTATAATATTATGAATGGTAATGTGATCTCTGGATACTCACCACCAAAAAAAAAAATTCCCAGTGGGAATCTATTTATATCACTCTGTTGGAAGGAATCCATTGACTCAATTTGCTTGCTTAGGAGTCAGGCATGCTCCTGCCACTATGTATCCATTACATATCTGAATATACCTGTTTTATGTAAGTCTATCCAGAACATATACATATTTTTGACCATGTAATATTAAAAGTCATCTGTCTTTTTTGCTATTTGCTACATGTCAAAAATATATCTTTGTTTCTGATAGTGTTCTCTAAAAATTAACAGTTAAGCAGTATTTCATGATATGCATCAATGTACCTATTGCTGCTTTGATTGCTAGGCACCATCCAATTTCTGCTCACCATCGAATTCAGCTAATAGATATTAAATACCTCCTATGCACCTATAGGCACTCTGCTAAATGCTCTGGAGATGCAAACATAATGTCTTCAAAGAGATTTTTAGCAGAATATTCAGGAATGCCTTAGAAATTGTCATGATTCAACCAAGTTGAATAACAGAAAGCCCTGCTGTAGCTGTTCGGCAGATTGGCATACATAAGAACACATGGGTTTGTGGAGTTTGAGATTCTGTCTCCATTTAGATTTTCACTCTTTAACCATTCCAGATGTTAGAAGTGGTGCCTGTGGCAGATCCAAGAATAGGTGTCACTTGGTATGTTTACCATCACAATTTATTATTAAACTTGAGCTTGGTCTGGAAGAATTGATTCCACTTTTGAATGTTGGCACTCAAATCAGAGTGACAAGGAACACATAGGACATCCCTTTTTGTATTTTAAGCTCATCTATCATGTCATCTTGCACAGCTAAGTCATCTCAGTTTTAACTGCCTCACCAAAGGATTCAGAAAGTAAGCTTGAGTCAACTTAATAAAACTCACTCAATTAACCTCATTAACACTAAAGTGCACACTATGATATATTTTATCACTTCAGGATAATATTACACAGTGAACCACAAAAGATACGCAGCATAGCACTTAAAATCATTTTGCACGCTGAAACATCTACAGCTAAAATGATGTCTTGGATTTGCTTCAAAATAATCTGGTTGCATTTGGGGAGATTTAGTAGAGATAAAATAGGATTGTTCATGGAAGGGTAATTATTAAAGCTGAGCTGAGTTAATTGGGCTAATTATGCTTTTTTACTTAACTTTGTGTGTAATTTTCAACCATAAGATGTTTTTTGAAAAATGCAGGTAGTTACTAGGATGTCAACTCTAATCTCTATAGATATCCAGTCAAAACCGTTCGAAGAACCAGTTGTCAATTTACCATAAATAATTCCTTAGCCATTGTCTAAATGTTGCTATGGACTCACCAACTTATCAGTTAATCAATCTTAAATGTCTGAGTTGCTGTTGTGTATAAGCACTATTGAGAATTAAAGGTGAATCAGACATAAATTCAGTCTCCAAATAGCATTTAGCTTAATATGTCCAAAATGGAAAGAGATGGCCAGGATTCCTGAGTCTACTACCAGCTATCTGTCATACACTGATCCACTCCCATGGGTCTCTCATGTCTCCCAATTGTTTGT
Source organism: Microcebus murinus (assembly GCF_040939455.1). Taxonomy (NCBI): domain Eukaryota; kingdom Metazoa; phylum Chordata; class Mammalia; order Primates; family Cheirogaleidae; genus Microcebus; species Microcebus murinus. Next base: position 33,856,818 of record NC_134112.1, read on the forward strand.
GTTTGTGTAGGTGTTTGTGCACATGCCTGTACACAAAGAGGAAAAGAACACCCAAAATCCAAAGTAGAGACTTGGACCCAAATACATATGAAGCTCCTATCCATGGCAAGTTTGTCAGATTGAGGAAGCACATTTCTCCTTTAGGCTAATGGCAAGCCTAAGTCCGGCTCCCTCCTCCCCCAGAAAGAGGCTGAGTAGCTCCCTTGGCCCCATTTCCCTCAGCTCGTACTTTAGCGTTGGCCCCTATATTGCAGCACTCTGAAAGAGAGAAAGACCAGAAACACGCACTTCAGCAAAAGCATGTTGAGGAAAGAGGGCATTTTTCCTCTGGCCGTGAGCAGTAGTATAAACTATTCAACCCAGGTCTCTTTCTGCTGGGTGTTCCATGAGCTCACTGGGCTGTCTGTGGGTGCCTGTAGTGTGGTGGGGGACAGGAGCTGTCTCCTCCCGAAAGGGAACAAGACCCTGAGTTCTCTCTAGCTACATGGGAGAAAAATGGGAAGTTGAATCCCAACTAAACGCTAATCACAACAGAGAGGCCATCACTTGAGAAAGACAGAATTTAATTAATAAGCCATGTATAAACACACTTGTAACCATTTCCATTTTTACATCAAAAATGCCTGCTACCTAGTGCTGCTGGCCTGTAATGCCCATGAGCAATCCATCTTGGCCCTGACCCGGGTCACTATGCCTCCCCTCCTCTGCCTGATTTTGAAATGAAAGAAAGAACAGATGAAAAGAGTCTTGATTTCCCATTACAGGAACACACAGAGCATTGAACAAGACACTTATCCCCTTTTGGAATCTCTTATGTCTTACAATTGTTTCCTTTGTGCATTTTTATCCTCCTTACAGGAAATTAAAAAGAAAAGTCTTAAGGGCTATCATTATTTCTGACCTGATTCAGAATCTTAACTACAATTTATTTTTATAGACTTTTCATTTTAACACACATGCATGCACACATACAAACCATTATTTTCTCAATATGCAAAAATGAACCAATCTCTATATTCAATGATCCGTGCCCACATTTGAAAGGCTTATAGCCATCTCAGTGTATTTACTGTGCAGACTCAGTGTATTACCATAAATGTATGAAATGAAGTCATACATTTTCAATTACTCCATTCATGAAGATGCCTTTTCAAATCACAGCTTCTTATTGTGTACCCAGCTGTTTGTTTCATATTACCATTCAAGAGCCAAGTTTCAAAGGCAATGAAAGTTTTGCTATGTATCACTGTCTAAAAGACAGTATCAAGCCAGCTAAGCAAAATGCTGCCATTTTACAAGTTTTACATAGTGTTAAATCTCCCACATGTCAAGCGTAAAATTTTTCAGCATTGATGAGGACAGTACTGCCAAAGTACCATACCTGAGAAAAGTTCTAAATGTTGGCTGAAGGGATTTGGGGGCTATAACATCATGCCATCAGGAATATATACCTGTTTAAAAAACAGAATTGAAATGAGGCATATTTTGCCATAGGAATTGGCCAAGCTAGACAATTAAATCCTATGTCTAATTTGGTCAAAAATTGTTAATAGAATACTTCACATTACTGTTGAAATATATAAGGATAAGGAATGAATTTCTGTTTTAATGCACAGAATTTTACTTGCCACTGGTACTTTGGAATGGAGAAAATGAGGGTGAGTAGCAATCCGTTTAGTCTTTGGGTTGCTGCCATTATAGAAACGGTTTCTACTCCTGCTAGAGGAAATCATCTAAAGTTATGTTTACTTAGCTTGAAGTGGATATTCATGAAATGGGAGCAGCCAGAGAAAGCAGGAGATAAATAGAACTTCTATAATCTAACTTTAACATAGGTCACACTGAGCTAGACAATCAAGCTGTCCATTAGAACCACCATCCTCCCCCCACATATGTACTCAATTTAATGCTCCCTAGAATAAAAGAAGAGTAATCTAAATGCCTTCCCTTACTTCATGAAAAACACATACATAGCTATTTAGATGCGTTAAAATAATATGCACTAATATTCAAGGTCACAGGTACAATGTTGAGTTTACCCTTTGCTCTCTTTATTGAGAAAACATTTGTTAGTGAGCCATAATCAGTACCTCTGATTTTATCCAATGATGTTGAAATTGAGTACAAGAATGCTGTTCATTTTATCAAAGTAAATAATATCTGGAAAAATTGTCTTTCATATGACTGAAATGAAATTTGTAATAATCCTTCACAATGACCAAACCATCTCAAGTCAATAGCATCAATGAGCAATTAACAATAGCTATAGTTATACAGCTCATATTTCTTATAGCTTTAGATTTAAAGCTATATGTTTAAAAATCTCCTGAAATATATTCACCCCAGCTAAACAACCCTCTGAATTTTTCATTGCCTTGTTCCTGTCCCTGCAGGACATTTTTTAAATAGCTGTTTCCTTTAGCAGAGTGAAAGTGACATTTTGACTTCTTCCTTGGTCTGGAGACACATATTCAATTCCCTACACTTGTCTTAAAGAAGATGTTTTCCAGTGATGTACATTCTTCAGTTTTTTATCTTCTTGAGTGGTCACAAGGAATAAATGAGAAAAATTAGTCCATAGAGATTTTTCTAGCAAATGCACCAAAGCTAATAACGTTTTCCTTTACAATCTAAGACTATAATTCATTAGCAGATCTAGCTCTTGGTCCAGCTAAACTCCTTCGAATCTTCCTGTTTATATACAAGTTAGTATGTTTAGAATACCAGGGATTTCACTTTACCTAATCTTAGCTAAGGAACTAAAACTACATAAACAGGAAGACTGAAAAAATTAATTTATTCACTAGACCCAGGTTAGATGTACCAATAAATAAAGCCTCAGATTTAGAAAAGATAAAGACTAGCACTTTTGCAACTATGTATATTCTTTTTATTTTTGTAGAGTATTTTAAAACAACATGTCTGTATAATTGGAACTATTTTTAAATAAAGTAGTGTATTGATTTCCCATGTATATTACAATTCACATAAGAAAGTAAAGTCCAGGCCAGGTACAGTGGCTCACACCTGCAAGCCTAGTACTTTGGAAGGCCGAGGCGGGAGGATTGCTTGAGGTGAGAAGTTCAAAACCAGCCTGAGCAAGAGCAAGACCCCAAATCTACAAAAAATAGAAAAATTAGCAGGTGTGGTGGCACATGCCTGTAGTCTCAACTACTTGGGACGCTGAGGTGGGAGGATCACTTTTGCCCAGGAGTTTGAGGTTGAAGTGAGCCATGATAATGCCACTGCACTCTAGCCCAAGCAACAGGGCAAGAGCCTGTCTCTAAAAAAAGAAAAAAGAATTTTAAATGTCATAAAAAAAAAAACCTAACAATTTATTATCATAATAAAACTAAAGTGTCCGATCATCAAAGACTCCAATATACTATTATGTTTATTGTAAACCTATCAGGTACCATCAAATTCACCCTAAAAATGACAAAAGTTTTTGAAAATATAACTTCCTTTAGACAGACAGGGCCATGACTATTTTGTTGTCATTTCTTACAATGCCTGTTGCATACACTCCATGATGATGTACAAGTTCAAATATTTTTTGATATATTTATGACAGTTGTTATCTACCAGATCATTCCAAATAACAAATTATAGGAACCACAGTACATGAGAAGGTACTCATATTTGCAAGATGTGCAAGATAACTTTCCTTTTATAATGCTCCTTCATAGTTTGATGAGATTATTTAAAATCTGCTATGTAATAATCATCATTCCTGTAATAGATAAGATCCACATTTTAAAATTATCTTAAACAAAATATTTCAGAACAGTGATAGTATCTCAAAAAGTAGGCTTTAAAAAATATTTTCTTTATCCAAATTAATTTATTTTTTAATGAATGAATAATTAGGGTATACTTTCAGAATGAATTTTTAGTAACATTTGAGAACCTGAGAAAAATAATGCCTTATAAAATATAAGGCAAGCCATAAATATATTCCTAGTATTAAAGTATTAATTGCATATTCAGTTATAATTATATATTCAGTTGTATATGTATGTATATCACAGAAAGTTCAAGTGAAGTTTATAATTATTCAGTTTGCAAAAATTATTCTGTCTTAACTGAAAAAATCTAGAATTGATATTTGAATAAAATTAATTCTCTTAATCCAAGTAAATTGAATGTATCTCCACTTATTGTAATCTTTTACTCTACTCAGTGGAGCTTTGTAACATAAACTTAAGTTTATTCAATCATTTTAATATTTTGAATGAATTATTAAACCCACAATATTTTTCATATATTGCTTATTGGAAATTGAATTGGTTTCCATTCTTGATTATTGTCTTACTAGCTGGCAAACTTACAATTTTTTTTACCTATTTTAAGTTTGTTATTAATAGTTTGTTTAAGCTGATTTTCTTGATTTTTCAAATTAGAAAACCATAAGTGTAAATATTAATACTTTTTGTCTTCTGGATCCATTTTTATAAGACATATTTCTTAACCTATTACATTAACTAGAATTTTTTAAATGACATTAAATGATGGTATAGTAAAAATAGTGCCATTGATGCTTCACTACTACATGTTACTGACTCTCATTTTAAGCTAAAATATTCTCATTTTAAGCTAATATCAAGAAACTCTCTTCCTACTTCTAATGTACTAAGATTTTCATCCAGACTTAATGTTGAATATAATCAAATGTTATGTACACTATCTAGTGAGATAATTATTCTTTTTCTCATGTGAACTTTTAATATGACCAACTTTTCTTCATATTCTTCTAATATTAAATCATCCTTGAATCAGCGGACTTTGTACTACATGGTTCATCTGGTAATCAGCTTTTGAGCAACCGTTGTATGTTTGGGGAAGTTTACACAAATGAATCTGTGAATCCTCAAGTTAGAAGCCAGAAACTCATTTCTTCAGGCTCCCTTATAGATAAATACCAACACATAATCTAGGATCAGCCAATCAGATATAAACATGAAATAAGCAAATCTCAAAGTAAATGTCATGGAGAAGCAGTTACTGCATAAACTCCAATCTGGCAAGTATAGCTGCTGGCAAGACCAGTTTTTGCAAGCAGCAGGGCTTTCACCTCCACCACATTAGCAGCATAACCCTACAGTGCCCTGCAGCAGAGCCAGGGAATCTTCCCTGGAGCAACCCCATGGCAGGGTGCAGGCAGCAGCCCCAGTTCCAGAGCTTCAGCCCTGGTAAGTTCCTCTGAGCTGCATTTAGTAGTTTCATTTCTGTTAAAATGAGAGTGAATTCTGTTGTTGCAACTAAGATCTCAGATTGAATCAATCATCATGTTAATTTACTGAGGACTTCAGTTTGCTAGCATTTTATTAAGAATTTTTATAAGTTAATTATTAAAATTATATTAATAAGAAATATTAATTAATATAAATATTAATAAGAAATATTAATTAATATAAATATTAATAAGAAATATTAATTACTATAAATATTAATAGGAAATGGTAATATAATATAAAATTATATTAATAAGAAAAAGTGGTCTATGATTTTCCTTGCAGAGGGCACATAAAGTGGAGGTATTTTTTGTTAGGTATTAATAATTATACTTTTGTATAATAAAAATGTGACTTTGATAAAATCTGTGATGACTTTTTTCCCTGCTCTGGAACAGCTTAAGTAGCTTGTGAATTATCTATTTCTTAAAGATTTAGCAGAAGTCCTCTTTTATATACTTCCTTCATTCTTATTCCATAAATATAGGTCCCTTTAGGTTTATTTATTTCTTCTTTAAACAATTCAGGCAATTTAATTTTTTCTTTTCAAAAGTATTTATTTCATTCACTTTTTTATACTGGCAAAATATTCTTAATCTTTTCTAAATCTGAGTAGATCTATTACAAAGCATTTATGAATTTACCTCCTTCTTTTCAATTAATTTTTTGGAACTTTGTATATTTTCTTGCCCTTTTCCATTTTTAAATGGAGGATTTAATAAGCACTGAAGTGGTGAAGAATGGCAATTACAATAATAACATCATCCCCTTGGAAAATTGCTCCTCACATATATTATCTTACTTGATTATTATTCTAAAAGAACAACCATTACCATGTGAGAGATGCAAATTTATATAACATTATTCATAAATAAGCAAAACTAAGCCGCAGAGAGGTTGAGACTTACTAAGTTCACTTAGATAAACACATCCATTTTGGATGCAGACTTTTCTCATTTCTCATCACTTTTGCTTGAAGATTAAAAATAATTTAAAGTAATATTATTAGAGCTATTGGTTAATATTTCTATATAATAGGTACTATTTTACTGTTTTATTTGGATCTCATGTAATAATTAAACAAAACCAGTATGGGAGTACACACATTCTTCCCCAGATAAGGAAGTGAGGTTTTAAGGAGCCTAAGTAACTTGCCTGACATTAACAAGGAGGTCACACACATAGTCAGTTTTTTCTACTAGCCATTGACAAACATGTCATGATTTCAGTATATTCTCACAAATATTAATTACTACCATTCTGATGCATGCATTAAGTTATCTCATAACTTTTGTATTTTTTATTATTAGTCTGAATTAGTAAACTAGTTGCAATACAGTATGGGTCTTTAAAAAAATTATGTCCTGTATGTTTAGAGAAATGAGATATTTTATCTACAGCCATACCACCCTGAACATGCCCAACCTTATTTGATCTCGGAAGTTAAGCAGGGTTGGGTCCAATTAGTAGTTGGATGGGAGAAATGAGATATTTTACGTAACTTTTCTTTTTCTATGCAACAAAATGGGGATAATAAAATAAAGTAGGAAAGGGGCCTCTAATAATCTATCACCCCACCTGAAGGCCTCAATCCAGAAGTCAATAGCTTCAATCCTTTCTCTGCCAGACCTGAGTGTGGAACTCTCCTCTGTGGCTTTCACACCTAAAACCCAGAACCCCATCCAAGTTCCTGGCCTCTCAGGCCCTTTCCCTCAGCAACAGACTTTTCCCAGCCCATCGCTGGCTACTTTTGCCTGCCTTCTCCAAGTTTCCCAGAATCCCTACACAAAAGTCTTGGTAGGGAGCCATATCAGGGAGGCTCCAGAAACACTGAAAATATCATGTTTCCCCCAAAATAAGACAGGGTCTTATATTTATTTTTCCTCAAGAAGACACCCTAGGGCTTATTTTCAGGGGGTGTGTTATTTTCCCCTCAAAGCCTCAGCTTGCAGCACGCACAGGATGGCCGGGACCTGACAGGGGAAGCCGACCTTGTTGGTGGGGCTGCCCGCACCTTTCGGGTCACCTCTGGGATAGTAGCTGTCACGATGGGGCTGATGAGAAGGGCTGCTCGACTTCTTTACAACTCCCTGACAAATGCATATGGGATGTGCAGATATGCTACGTAGCCACACCTATCACTAGGTCTTATTTTCAGGATAGAGCTTATATTGCACAAATGCTTAGAAATCCTGCTAGGCCTTATTTTATGGGTAGGTCTTATTTTCAGGGAAACACGGTAGTTAATTCATTTCAGGCAAGGGAAGCCTGGAACAAAGTCCTGGCTTTTCCTCCAGAAGTAAAGAAGGGAAGAATCTTTCATGTCTCATACATCAGGAAAAGAAGGCTAGAACTAATGTCTCAGTAAATTATCCAGAGGGAGCAATGGCGGAGAGTGGTGGGGGGAGATTATATTCTGTAATATTCTGAATATAATAATAATGTATAATAGTAATGTCACATTTTGTTATTAAAGAGAAAACTTGCACCAGATGCTTGGTAAAAATGACAAGGAAGACTTCAAAAGCCATTGCAATAGGGGTCCAGACTATTTCAATAGGAAAGAGAGATGGAACTCAACTCAGGAGAGTTTTTAAGGCTTAGAGTGAGCTAGAGGAAGTTGGAGGGAAGGCTGGTATTCAGGCCATCTGTGTTTGTTAATTGGTGCTTATCAAAGTTAGACTCTTACTTTCCCATAGAGACCAGGAGAGAGGGGCCTCTTCTTTGGCGATCATTACATTCCAAGAGATGGGTTCTAGGTCCTAGAGAAAGGCATTCCTAGAATGTAGAAGATGTACATCTCCAAAGGGCAGGAATTTACAATTTGCAAGTTTTCTAAAAGAAAGTTTAGTCAAACTGAGGAGAACATGAAGGCCATGTTGGTCATCTTTGTCTATATAAAATAGATAAATCTGCCCTAAATGTCATCTACTTGGTTGTCCAGAAATTCTAAGTCATATTTGGTTGGGGCAGGAACGTCCCACGGGGCTGTTTTGGAAGGAGCACACGTGTCCAACACAACTTAGAACATCTGGAGTGAGGCCTCTCTCCTCAGTCCACACTAGACACCAGTGCCACTCTCACTGCCCAGGTTCCTCTGGGCACCCACTAAAATGCTCATAGTGCTACCACGTCCTTGCCAATCTGTCACCTGGGGGTTCTTCATGGATCTCCCGAGGCCACAGCTCTTGGCTTGGCAATCTCTAGGATCACCATACTTCATGATCTGCCCTATAACCCATAACTCATCCTCCCAGGAAAAAACAACAGCAATAGGAAGGAGAAAAAACTACAAGGAACATTGTTCTTCTGAAAGGTTGCTTGCTTTGATCTGTCTTGGCCTAGGTTTTTCTAAAACACAGAAGCATAGGTGAGGGTGATCTGAGTACCTGGCAACTTTTACTTTTGGTTAATCAACAGAAAAGTCACAAAAAAAGAATCTTGGAGCACAACATTTGGCTACTTTCATGAGATGCACAGAGATAGTGCTTTACCTTTCTTCCATATTCCTATGGCAGAGAATAAAACATAAAATAGTTACCAAATATCCTGCCATGTGAGTTTATTTAGAAATAAATAAAACTTAGCCATTAAGACACCAAAAGATTCAAATATTTACACTTTTCCACCTGGATAGTAATGATAATAGTTTAAGTCTAAAATTGTATGTTCTCTTCTCATTTATTTGATTGCTCTATATTTTCTATGGTAGCCAACAAAATATCATCGATTTCTTGTGAAATAAAAAATAACAAAAGTTAAAGGAATCATTAACAAAAATATGTAGAAAAAGCTTCATAGCAATAATTTTAGCACTCCTGGAAAATGGCTTTTTTTTTTTAGAATAAACCTTGAAACGATAAGCTAAAATAAGATTAAGGCATACTAAACCAATTTTTCCCCCATAATAATCTTATCTACAATTACTTTAAGGGAAATTCAACAAAAAGTCATATATATTTCCAACAGAAATTTAAGCATGACTACGACATTCAAGGATTCAAAGCCTTCACTAGTAAACTTGTGTGTCTCTCTGATATCAAAACATGTGTTACAGGCGTGTTTCCAACACCTATTGCTGACACAATATCAAGCCACCAATGCAGCCTCATCTGCTAAAATAATCTAGTAAATATTAGCCTAGCAGGCTAGGTCTTTTCTTTACATTGTACTCCAAATAGTAAAGCAAGCTCTGCATTCTGTAAGGAATTTGTCAGATAAAAAAGCTGGTACTGAGAAGAGAACAAAGGTATTATTACATATTCTGAAGAGGCTCTTAATTTTGTATTTCCATTATGTGTTCTTATTCTTTCTTTCCCAGGGGTTGCCCCTGAGTTCCTGTCACGAAGCTTCCAATTAACTAAAAGGAAGTCCTGTCTAGACTGGATAACATCAGGGTGTTCTTGTCTAAAAGATAACACTTCTTTTTTATATCTTATTAACATTGTAGATATATTTTCTTAAAGTCCAGCTACAGTGTTACAGTTCTTCAATGTTAAAGGGATATTCCTGTTCCTGAAATCGGTGCTCAAAGAAAGCAGCTCTATAATAATTGATGTTACTACAAATGGCTACTTTTTATTTTATGAATCAAAAAATTTTGACTTGGAAATTTATTTCCAAAATCGCATTCAGTTAACTGAATCACATGTATTGAGTTACTCTAGAATCTGTCCTAATAAGCAACACTAATTGCTTACCTACAAAATTGACAATCATCTTTGTAATAACTAATGGATTAAGATTTCATGAAGCAATTAAAAACAAAAACACATCAAAATTGATAAAAAAAAAAAATGACATAAAGTATTTGCATTATAAGAGCCTGAAGTATTGCTATTGTTGAGAAAGAAAATACATGTGTCAATAAAAACAAATTTCTAAATAAAGCATGATTATAAATTTCCATAAGGCTCAGAGTAGTGTAAACTGAAATTCAACTGGCCAGAGTATGCCTTAATCTCCCCTATACCATTAGGAAAAATGTGTTAGGTTTAATACACTAAACATCTAAAATACTTAACATACAAAAAAAGTTTGTCCCTTTTTTTTTAATTCAAAGGGGAGAAATAAACTTTCATGCACAAAATATATATATTTACATGTTTCCGTATATGCCTAAAATAGATGTATTACATGAATATTTCATTTAATTTTTTTTGTCTTTGTGGAGCTTTATTCTTTTTTTTTTATTTTAGCATATTATGGGGGTACAAGTGTTAAGGTTACATATATTGCTCATTTAATATTTTAATTAAAGCTTTTTAATGAGAATGTATATTTTTCCTTTTGTGAAATACATATAAATTTCAGCCCAAATAATATAATAGGTGATATCTTACATTAAGGGAAGTGTTTCCATTATACATAATTCAAAATTAGATACTTTCAGAATTAGATCACTTCTTTTTGTTCTGAAGAAAAAACATTTGCCTGTGAATTAATGCTGCTTGTGTAGCTGCTCTTCTCTTCCGATCATGCTGGTGCTCTGGCACCATTCCCAAAGTTGTGAAACTCTCAACACATCCTCTACTTTTCTTCTCAAACTCATAGTCTTCACGACTTGTTATGTTTTCTGTGCAACATGGCTCATATCTATAGCACTGAAATATACCAGGACTTAGCACCTCACCAGGGATAGCTACAGTGGTCTTCTTACCACTGGGTGGATTGCCTCCACCCTTCCCTGCATCTTGAATCTTTCCTGCACAGTATAACTAAATCCAGTTTAACTACAACATACTTCTCTTCTTCAGTAATTTCCTAAAATAGCAACTTCTTTGTATAGATGTTATGAGACCCTTCTTTATCCATCCCACTTTTTTCTCATTATTGCCCAATTTAAACTCACAAATTTCTAAAATATATTTCAGAGTCTTAATCCTATGAGATTCTTGGTGACATAAGGATTAGGAATGCCACGGGTTTTGTCTTAGATATTCACAGTGCAGGTTAGATTTGACTCCTGAGAAAACCTGCAACAAAGAAGCCTATTTCTTAATAGGTATGTTTTCCAGCATTTCTTAAACTTATTTGAACTTGGAACTCCTCTTTGTTGTACATTTTGAGGAAGATAACTGACTCTTTTTTATTCAGTTTGGTTTTTATGGATCCCAGTAGCTTTATTTGGTTGGAATAGAGAAGGCAGAAATTGATAAAACTCATCTTATTTAAAAGGAAAACAAAATTAAGTGTATCACATTAGCACATATTTGGACACATGCCTTCCTTTTGTTATTTTTCTCTGCATCATTACTTGTTAACTATTTTTACAAATTGATATATGCTGGCTATAAAACAATTCAGGTACAAATATTTCAGCTAATGATTTCCTGTTAAACTCCCTTCCCCAGATACTTTCAGATAATATCTGATATAATTGGGCATGTCGGAATCTTGGTGCTACCTGTTTTAGTTGAAATACAGGTGTGAGTCCTATTCACATGTGTCTTCCTGAAAACAAAGGGCAGGAGAAGAGCTCAGCAACAGCACATCACTGTCATGACTCACCTGCAGCAGGTGAGGGGCCACACAGAGTGGTGCAAAAAGTACATAGAGCAACTGATTGGAATCATTTTCTTTTTTCTTTTTTGACAGAGTCTCATTCTGTTACCTGGGCTAGAGTGCCATGGTGGCAGCCTTACTCACAGCAACCTTGAACTCCTGGGCTCAAGTGATCCTCCTGCCTCAGCCTCCGAGTAGCTGGGACTACAGGCATGCGCTACTATGCCCGGCTAATTTTTTCTATATATTTTTACTTGGCCAATTAATTTCTTTCTATTTTTAGTAGAGACAGGGTCTTGCTCTTGCTTAGGCTGGTTTTGAACTCCTGACCTTGAGCGATCCTCCCGCCTCGGCCTCCCAGAGCACTAGGATTACAGGTGTGAGCCACCGCACCTGGCCTTGGAATCATTTTCAATACTAATGAAAAACAAAACCCTAATAACTTGGATCCAAATAGAGCAAAATAATTTCAATAACCCATCAGAATATGAATATCATTAAAAGGGTAAATCGTCTTGAAAATTTTTTTAATTTTGAGCAGGATCTTTATTTGAAGATTATATAATACTAAAATGAAAGATTGGACTTTTTATATTTCCATTTTTAATTAAAATTATATGTACATATAGTAAAAAACTAAATTAAAAAAAAACAGAAAAATAAAAATTAAGGATTATAAAAGGATCTTAACATTAAAAGCAACACTTTTGAGCCCAACCCCTACCCACCCTCTCTCAGATACCACATCCTACTTCTGTTTCTGTTTTTATTTCTTGTGGTGGTTCCCTCTTCTACTCAAAATAATATGCTTATGGCACAATTTCTTGATGTAAGTACTTAAGATGTTATCTATTTGCTTCTGCTCTAAGGAACAAAAATTTTCTCCCTTGTTTTTGTCTTAGTTCATTAGTTACATTTGTATCTGTTAATAGTATATTTAAATATTTTGCTATTGCATTTACCTTAAACATTGTTAATATTCTATGCGATGGCAATTTTTTTAAATATCATCCATATTTTGCCCATAGGTTCATTGTAAACACTGGAAACAAGTTTACTTATGTTATCTTTAGTGGTGCATTTTGCTTACTGGTAATCCACATATAGCCTCAATCAGACCTAAGTTCTGCCTGCCTTTGCAGAGGTGGGACACCTCAAACCACATTTCCCTGACTTTCCTCACTAAAGCATACAGGGGCTTTCCTTCAGCTATTTCTATGGCAGTTTTTACCAGCAACCAGATGTCTGCCGCACAATTGTACTCAATTTCCTGAATCACTTCTGGAACCATCCAAAATGGTGTTCCTATCATTCTACTTGGCTGTGCTATTTGTAAGTTGACCTACCACCCTAAAACCTGCATGCTTTGCACATTTTTCTATATTTAGCAAAATATTTCCTCCCTTGATAGCTCAATGTATTTCTCTCATAAAATGAAAATGTTCCAGTCGCTAAAGTGTCGATTATAATATTGTAGCTACAGGGTTCTAGAATCAATTTAAGAGTGATCCAATGAGACGCACTTGGAGAAATGTTGGAAGCCAGAAGGGAGGAGAAGCCATTCTTTTCTGGCAGACATGGCGGTGGCTGGCACCCTGGCTTGTAGTCATGTGAGTGTTTGCAGCAGCCAACTACCGTGTTTCCCCAAAAATAAGACAGGGTCTTATATTTATTTTTCCTCAAGAAGACACCCTAGAGCTTATTTTCAGGGGATGTGCTATCTTCCCCTCAAAGCCTCAGCTTGCAGCATGCACAGGATGGACAGGGGCAGCCGACCTTGTTGGTGGGGCTGCCCGCACCTTTCCGGTCACCTCTGGGATAGTAGCTGTCACGATGGGGCAGATGAGAAGGGCTGCTCGTCTTCTTTAGGGCTTTGTGACGAAATGCATGGGTTGTGCAGATACGCTGCGTACCCACGCCCATCACTAGGTCTTATTTTCGGGGTAGGGCTTATATTGCGCAAATGCTTAGAAATCCTGCCAGGACTTATTTTATGGGTAGCTCTTATTTTTGGGGAAACACGGTAGATTGTGTGTCCTCCTGCCCTGGGGCCAGCAGGGTGCTTTATGACTTCTACACGGATTTCCTGCAGCTTTCTTCTCTCTGGGGTAAATGCAATTTCCAAACCTGTAGGTCCAACTTATAAAGATGAGACCAAAGTTTCTACTGGTGGTGTCTTAATTTTCGTCCTCAGCCCTTTCAATGATTATGTAAGCACTTTGTCCCCTGCCTTAAGATCCATTCTCCTTAAAAGACTTTTCAGTGTTTTTTTTTCACATTGAAACCTGACTGGTACACGCTCATGAATATTTCATTCACAGAAGAGCCAAGTAATGTGCTAGAAGTACATTCCTTTCTCGTAGGTCCAATGGCATCACCTCTATGCCATGCAAAAGAAAACATTCTCTTACCCTGCGTCACTTGCTCAGAGTCATGCTCTGTTCATTGCTTTGTACTTGAGCCACAGCTCTTTCACGGAACTGAACTTTCTATTTTCTTGTTGAGGAAAACCTAACATATGCTTTTGTCACTGTGTCTTTAATCATCTAGCATCTTAATCATATCCCATTCAATTTTCTCCTTTAAAATGATCCGACCTAATCTTTGGAACTATCATTTTCCAGATCTCCTAATACAACTTCTAATATTAGAATTAACACACACCCAACTCCTGGAATAGTGCCACTGTTTACTGTGCTCTTTGAATGCATCTCTCTTTCCTTTTTTCTTTCTTTCTTCTCTTTCTTTTCTTGTTTTCTTAGCGCATATCTTCAAGTAAATTCTTCCAAATAAAGGTACAAGAAAACTTCACTTTCTAAGACCCTGTGTTTCCGAGTCATTTTAGTTTGCTTTCCCACTTTATCAGTAGTTTGAGTATAAAATTCTAGGTTCAAATCATTTTTTCCTCAGACCCTTTATGGCACTGATCTGTTGTTTTCTGGTGACCGGGATTCCTATGCGGTTCTGGTTCTTCCTAACATATGGGTAGCATTTCTCCCTGACTCTCTAGACACATGTAAAACCTTCTCCTCCTTAGTGCAGGAACCGCACCAGTGTGAATCCAGGTGTGTCACCTCTTTATTTCCTCTTGCTAGCTGTAGTCCTTCCACTTGGAAGCCTCAGGTCTCTCTTCAGCTGTGGAAAATGCCTTTCTCATATTTCTTTGAAAATTTCCACCCAACCCTCAACTTCTTTTTCCTTTTCTAGATGCCTTATGTTGTAACTCTTAGATTGACTTTTCTCTGTTTTATCTTTTCTTTCAAGCTTCCTGTACTTTTGTTATTGCTTTAGTTTCTAGGCAATTTCCTCAGTGTTATCTTCAGACTTTTCTATGGAAGATTTTACTTTAGTAAAGGCACGTTTAATGTCTGAAAGTTTGTTCCTGTTCTCTAAATTCTCATAGGTTCTTGATTTTTTTTTTTTTTTTTTTTTTTTGGTTATACTTTCCTCTGTTTCCTGAATTATCTCCATTTCTATTGGAATTGACTCTAATTTGTTTTACTTGGTTTTTCTCTTTCACGCTTTTGGTTTTCTTCACATATCTTGGATGTGTTCCAAGTTGATCATGAGGGCCTGGGTTGTATGCTACTGTTCCAGTACCTGGTAGGTTTCCTCTACTTGATAGATGTTAACTTCCTTCACTTGGGTATACAAATATATGCATTTATATTTTATCCTTAGCTCTTGGCTCAAGCCTGTAATCCCAGCTCTGGGAGGCTAAGGCAGGAGGATTGCTTGAGGACTGGAGTTCGAGACTAGCCTGAGCAATTTAGAAAGACCCCTCTTCCTTAGCTCTTTTCTTTGTGTAGAAATCTATGTAACCGAGCAGGACTTGTGGCTGGCTGGCTTTGCTTGAGCCCCCAGGTAGGAAATGTATAGGTGAGGAGGGCCTCTAAATGCCAGGTTGAGGAGGGTTTTAATCTAGGGCAGAGGTACCCACCTTGGGAATCTTATATTTTAGAAACAGAATTTTTTTTTTTTTTTTTTTTTTTGCTTCATGTTCTGAACACAATAACAGGAGAGAGAGGAAGGCAGGGAATGCAGGAAGCAGACAGTAGTGGACGTGAGGATTACCAGTAAGCAAAATCTACCACTAAAGATAATGTAAGTAAACTTGTTTCCAGTTTTTACAGTGCACCTATAGGCAAAATATGGAAGATGTAAAAAACCACAGCAAGGAAAGCTAAAGTAACATCAGACATCCTCAGTAGAAAAATAAGGAAAGAATCACCTCTTCTATGCTTAGCCTCATTCAATTGCCACATATTCTTTGTTTCATTAACTAAAAGTGAGTAATGTCATCCTCTTATCTTTATCTAACTAACAGGAGCATTTTCTTCCTGCTCCTGCCTCTCAAAAGACTATAGCACAGGTAAGTGTGGCCTAAACATGTCCTTACCTGCTGCTATGACCCTGGAACCTGGGAGAATCAGAATCTTGGCACAGGTAACATTGATATCACCACAGCCTTGCGATGCTGAACTTTATGAGGAAGTTACAAAAACCAGAGCCAGCGGGGGGATGGGAGCCCTCTCCTGATTTTGATCATGTTGTGAGTACTTCCAATGGCATGCATCAGTTACATGGTATTGTTTGGAATTGTTGTAACTGAGAATATAAATTCATTACTTGATTTTTATAAGCATTTCCATATACAAGATATCTCCATATTACCTTTTCATACTAAATGTGTGGCTTTATTGTTTTGCTTACTCTTTAGTCCCTGGGAAATCTGATGGATTTTTCTATTTTTTAATTATTTTTTCCCCATTAACTCAAGGCTTCAAAAAGTATGGTCTGTGAGTCAAACACTCAGGGGTGTTTGGTATATAAAGTAGTCTTCTGGGCTTTGCTCCAAACTCAACCTATTAAAAATGGGCCTCCCAGGCATCTGTATTTTAATATGATCCCCATGGTGACACATTGGTTCTTGAGTCTTTGTACATAATTAAGTACTATGGGAGATGCAAAAGAAATGCCTTGAGCAACCCCTGTGTTGGGAGAGAGGACATTGAAGGAAAGGACCTGCAACTGTTTATTGTCAAATGCAGAGGGGGGTGTCAGTGATAGCTGCACACCTTGGCAGACTGAGTGCCCTTAGGCCCTTTGAGTGGAGTTGCCAATATGGAGTGTAAATTGAAGAAGCCCATGGGATGAAGTCAGTATTGGATCCAAGTGTTGTCAAGGATACGTATGAAGAGGAATGGGAAAAAGTGTTGGTCACCACTAGCATTGACAATTTCTTAATTAGGAAGCCACTGTTTCCATTCTACCTTAGGATAAACTACCAAAAAAAAAAAAAAGAGTAAAATTCATTCTTCCCTGCTTGCCAGGTGGATTAGCATTGCAGGGGTGAAGGCAAAGCTTCCCCCTTGACCCTCAGAGGGTTTGCTGAAAAATCAACTCACAAAAAGGGAAATTAACAAGAGAAAAGCAGCCAGGCATAGTGGTTCACCTCTGTAGTCCTAGCACTCTGGGAGGTCAAGCTGGGAGGATCATTAGAGCTCAGGAGTTCTAGATCAGCCTGAGCAAGAGTGAGACCCTGTCTCTACTAAAAATAGAAAAATTAGCCAGGCTTCCTGGGACACACCTGTAGTCCGAGCTACTCAGGAGGCTGAGGCAGGAGGATGGCTTAAGTCCAGGCGTTTGAGGTTGCAGTGAGCTACAATGACAACAGTGCACTCTACCCAGGGTGACAGAGCAAGACTCTGTCTCAAAAATTAATAAGAGAAAGATATATAAATTTATTACTACTGTGTGCATTGGAGAATAAGAGTGATTGTCCAATATCCCAATGGGGTACAAATGTTTATATATTCTACTTCTTGGGAGAAAAGGAGATGAGGAAGTGTGGATCATTTTAGGGGGATAATAAACACTTTTTAGGGGAATTCAATGGGCTTGAATAACATATGGTCTGGAACAAAATCTGTTGGGCCCACAGAGAGGTTTGTGACAAAAGCTTATACAGGTTTATGACAGACTTTAGTCTTCTGTGATATGAGTTCAGTTAATGAAAACTCAGGGTAGGTATCAGAAGTAATTGTTTTTTCCATGATAGGTATAGATTTTAGGCAGATAAGGAAACTTCAGAGAACAACATCTGGTCCTTTGGGAGAGAGAGAGAATGAGGGGTGGGCATTGTTCTCCTTGGTGGTTGGGTTTGGTCTGTAGGTAGCTTGGGAAAAATCTCTTCTAGCATCTGCTAATTTCTAAGAGCCTTTAATTTAAATATTCACTATACCAGGGAGCTATATTTTTGGGGTGAAGTTTCCTGCACTTGTCCCACATCTTATTAACATTTCTAGAAGGGGAATGGGTGGTTAAAGACAGCAAGTGTACATCCATAAGGAGAATTATCCATACACAAGGGTAAGAAAATACTCCAAAGGACAATAAACATCTGCATTTTTTATTTATATGGGAATGTTGATTTTCTTCCTTAAAGGGCAGAACAAGGTTTGTTTTGATGAAGACTTATGACTGTTGACACGCAAATATGCATAAACTGCACGCCGCACCACCTTCACAGCCAAGTGTGTGGTGCACCCTGTTACCTCCCATGCTCCAGGAAGTCTTCAGCAAAAGTGATAGGTTCTTTTAAGGTAGAATCTAGTGTAAGTGATGGGGTACTTGAGTGTGCCAACAACAGCTTTATAAATAACTTAAGTGTTCTGTTGAAAGCAGTGGAGTCCCTTGTTAATGGGTGTGGATTCTGATGAAAGAAAAGTAATATTTTCAAATGTTAATAAAGTATGAGTATGCTGTCAGCAAACAGTCACACCCATTATAGATGGGGGAAGGGAGGACTTACACTTGGGGAGAGAAGCCAGAAGAAAGAGGAAGCTGGATAGCAAAAAGGGAAGCAGCTGGGAAGGAATACAAAGGGTGTGGGCAGAGGCAGTGGAGCACAGGAAGTGGCTGTGCTGGCCCCAAAGCCACAAGCACTAAGACAGGAGGAAATATGCCTCCAGCAGAGGTGTAGGTGTTTTGAGGTGCAGATGCTAAAAAGTGCAGTCATGTGCATGCCCTGTCCCACAGCATCTGAAAGAGCTGTTGTTTTCCCTTTTAATTTTCCACCTGTGAAAAATGGCACCATGAAAATGTCCCCTGGTTTGACAACGTTTTCTGAGTCAGATAAAAACCTTTCTGACTCAGATGAAAACCTTCGAGAGCCCTAATGTAAACAATGTCAGCCATTTTTGTTGTCATTGTTCCATTGTATGGTTGTCAGGAGCAAAGCAAAAGCACTTGAGGCGTTGAGGGTGTGGTCGGGATACTTAGTCCAATCTCATCCCAATGGCACTTGAAGTGGAGAACCAGCAGAAACCAACGTGAGGCCAGCAAAAAGGATATAAAAAGCCCCATTACTCCTAGTACTGAGAAGTCATTTCTCATTTGTTCTCACCATCCTCACTTTCCGTTAATTTTAAGAAAACTAATTAGTATGGCTTTACAAGGCTCTAATCCAGTGAGGATTTTATTTACAGTTGTTTTTGTTGTTCATCTAAGGTAGAAGCCGTGTCTCTTTATTGTTTTTATATTTGGGCTTAGAGAGAAACCAACTCATCCTCATCCCATGCTCTTTGAGAAATATAAGCCACCTTCCTCCTGAGACAAGTCAAGAAGAAATAAATTCTTTATATTTTATTCCTGTTTCTAAGATATCATAATTTGGCAGAAATAAAAAGTTATAGGGCAAAAATTAACTCACAGCAGATCCTGTGCTGCTGCCCTCCTCCCTGGTGTAGATCATTGTCCCATTGGACAGTCTTCATAAGCTGATAACAATGGCAGTCCTCTTGCTTTCAAGGTGTTCAATCAGTTCAGCTCGGTAAATAATGTGAGGAAATACCCTCCCACTGCTAAAAGTGAAGCAGATGGGAAGGAAATCAGGAGCAAAGCTCTCTATAAAAGCAAACATACCTAAACCACTCTAAGCAAAAGAAATTATATATGTCAAGCATTGACATATATTATTATAAATTATAAATATTAATAATATAAATATTAAAAATATAAATGGCAAATATATTTATATATAAATATATGAATAATATAAATATTATTATAAATTATTATATGTCAAGCATTTATAATCATAACCAACTTATAAACCCAGAAATGCTTATCATTTCTGTTGCCAAAAAAGTAAACTCAACTAAAGAAAACTAGCGCATTTGCTATCTCAACCTATATCTAAAACTATTATTTAAATACTAAATGTACATGTTAAGTCAATTTTAGAAAATATTTTAATTTTATGTAAAACATTTTTGCTTCTCTCCTATCACAAAGTAGTATTTTTTTTGAAGTCTAAATCCTATGCATGGCAAACATAAAGCATCTGGAAAATAAGGTCATAACTAGAAAGCAAAAATTATTAAAACAGAGATTTCTAAATGAATTGGAGGTTTTTTTAGTAGAATAAACTCCAAAATCTTTTCTCTTTCTTCTTCATGCTTCCACTTCCTTCAGGGTGTCAATTTGTGTTTCTTAATAGTTACGTTAGGTAGATAGGGATTCTGCGTCTCCCAGGGATCAAAGTGGGCACTGTGTCTTGGTGCAATTGCCCCACCCTAATCCTCTCCACGCCTGGGAGAGGAGGGGAAACCCTGGGAATGTGCTAATCATAACTTAGCACACCAGCTGCAAAAGAATGCAGAGGACTCTGCATGGGCCAAGCAGCATAGGTACCATAGAGTCCCCAAAGTATCCTAGAACAACCCACATACGTAGTAAGGCTCAGGTCATGTGACTCCCAACTGTCCAATCAAAGTGGTTCCATGGTGATATCTGAGCCACTAGGGAGGCCCCAATCCGGGCACTATAAAACCAGATGCAAACCATAACCAGTCCCTTTTTGCACCCTTTCTTTTGCTCTCTCTTTGCTTCAACAAAGGGTCTGGTCGTCATCTGTGGCATATGTATCATGCTCTGTAAACCTATATCTTGCCCTATAATCCTATCTTTCCTCAATAGACTTCATTTTCATGCTTGCCTAATTTTGGTGTGTCTGGTCATTCTTTGGCCATGAATGTGCTAAGAACCGACAATTTCACACTGAAACCTGACAATTACAGGGTGTAATGGAAAAATGGTTGAATCGTTTCCCTATGATGTTTCTTTCTAGTAAGAGTAAAACGAATTATGCCAATTAAATCAAGGCCTTTAGGAAAAAATACAGGATGAGATTTGGAATAAATACTCCAATAAAAAAGCAGAAGTAAATGCATATTTAGAACTATAAGAGAGGGCTTGGCATGAGGGTGAAGAAGAGCTGGGTAATCACTGGAAAGTTTCTATGACACCATCAGCTATGATTAACAGTGAGAATCAAAGAGGGACACCAAGCTGGGAAAGAGAGGAAAGAGACTTCAGAAATAACATCTCAAACTAGCCTAGATAATCAAAATGTCATAAGCAGCAAAGGTAGTAAAAGCATTTAATTCTTCAAAGGATTTAAAGCATAGGTTAGGAAAGTAATATTACCAGCATAACTCGTTTTATGGCTCTTCACTTCATTGTGCTTTGCAAATACTATGGTTTGTTTTATTTTGTTTTTTTAACATATTGGAGGTTTGTGGCAACCTTGAGTTGAACAAGTCTATCAGCACAATTTTTTTCAGCAGCATGGGCTCACTTTGTATCTCTGTGTCACATTTTGGTAATTCCCACAATACTTCAAGCTTTTTTATTATTATTATATTTTTAATGATGATTTGTGATCAGTAATCTTTGATGTTACTATTGCAGTTATTTTGGGGCGCCATGAACTGTACCCATGTAAAATAGCAAACTTAATCAATAAATTTGTGTTCTCCCTGCCCTGCTGACAAGCCGTTCCCCCACCTCTCTCCCTCTTGTTGGCCTCCCTATTCTCTGAGACACAACAATATTGAAATTAGCCCAACTAATAACCCTACAATAGCCTCTAAATGTTCAAGTGAGAGGAAGAGTCATGTCTCCCACTTTTAATATAAAGCTAGAAATGATGAAGCTTAGTAAAGAAGGAATGATGAAAGCCAAGATAAGCCAAAAGCCAGTCCACTTATGCCAAATAGTGAGCCAAGTTGTGAATGCAAAGATAAAGTTCTTGAAGGTAATTAAAAGTGCTACCCCAATAAACACACAAACGATAAGAAAGTGAAATAGCTTTATATTGTTGATACAGAGAAAGTTTTAGTGGTCTGGATAGAAGATCAAACCAGCCACAACATTCCATTAAGCCAGAGCCAGACCCTCACTCTCTTCAATTCTATGAAGGCTGAGAAAGGTGAGGAAGCTGCAGAGAAGTTTGAAGCTAGCAGAGGTTGCTTCATGAGGTTGAGGGAAAGAAGCCATCTTCATAACTTAAAAATGCAAGGCGAAGCAGCAAGTGCCGATGGAGAAGCTGCAGCAAGAAGATCCAGAAGATCGAGCTAAGTTATCCAGAAGATCGAGCTAAGTTAATGATGAAGGTGGCTACACTAAAAAACAGATTTTCCCAGTAGGCAAAACAACCTTCTATTAGGGGAAAAAAAATGTTTTGTTAGGAGTTTCATAGTAGAGAGGAATAGTCAATGCCTGGCTTGAAGGTTTAAAAAGACAGGCTGACTCTCTTGTTAGGGGCTAATACAGCTAGTGAATTTAAGGTGAAGCCAATGCTCATTTAGTATTCTGAAAATCTTAAGGCCCTCAAGAATTATGCTAAATCTCCTCTGCCTGTGCTCTCTAAGTGGAACAACAAAGCCTGAATGACAGCATATCTATTTACAGCATGGTTTACTGAATATTTTAAGACCACTGTGGAGACCTCCTGCTCAGAATAAGAGATTCTTTTCAAACTATCACTGCTGATTGACAATGCATCTGATCATCCAAGAGCTCTATGATGGAGATGTACAAGGAGATTAATGTTGCTTTCATGCCTGGCTAACACAACATCCATTCTGCAGCCCGTGGATCAAGGAGTAATTTCAACTTTCAAGTCTGATTATTTAAGAAATGCATTTTTTAAGTCAATAGCTGCCATAGATAGTGTTTTCCTCTGATGGATCTGTCCAAGTAAATTGAAAAACTTCTGGAAAGGACTCAGCAATGTCATTAAGAACACTTATGATTCATGGGAGGAGGTCAAAATATCAACATTAATAGGAGTTTGGAAGAAGTTGATTCCAACCCTCGTGGATGACTTTGAGGGATTCAAGACTCCAGTGGAGGAAGTCACTACAAATGTGGTGGAAATAGCAACAGAACTAGGATTAGAAGTGGAGCCTGAATATGTGACTGAGTTGCTGTAGTGTGATAATAAAACTTGAACAGATGAGGATTTGCTTTTTATGGATGAAGAAAGAAAGTGGTTTCTTGAGATGGAATCTATTCCCAAGGAAGATGCTGTGAACATTATTGAAATGACAACAAAGGCTTTAGAATATTATATAAACTTAGTTGATAAAGCAACAGTCGGGTTTGAGAAGAATGACTCCAGTTTTGAAAGAAGTTCTACTGTGAGTCAAATGCTATCAAAGAGCATCGCATGCTACAGAGCACTCTTTCATGAAAGGAAGAGTCCATCACTGTGGCAAACTTCATTGTTGTCTTAATTTAAGAAATCGCCACAGCCACCCCAGCTTTCAGCAACCACCATGCTGAAAAACCAGCAGCCATCAACCTTGAGGGGAGAACCTCTGCCAGCAAAAAGATTATGATTTGCTAAAGGCTCAGATGATCATTAACATTTTTTAGCAATAAAGTATGTTTAAATTAAGGTGTATACACAGTTTTTTAAAGACATGATGCACACTCAAGAGACTGCAGTATAGTGTAAACATAACTTTTATATGTACTGAGAAAACAAAAATTTGTGTGACTCACTTTATTGTGATATTTCTTTATTGCAGTGGTCTGAAGCCAAATCTGGAATATCTCTGAGGGATGCCTGTCCCTCATTTGTAAAAGAAGTTCTGGAATTTGTGGAGTCAGACAACAAAATACAAACACTAGATGTTGGCAACCATGTTTGAGGATGGCAAACTGTGGTCAGTAGAATTGGTGGACTGCTTCCTTTTCTGAACCATCTAGCATGTACTTCCTCTTTCAACTCTTTAGCCCCTTAAGTGTTCCACTGACCATGTTGCACTCTGTTTGTTCAGGGGTCTGAACTCCCACCAATAGACATGGAGATTCTAGGGGGCAAAGAATGGTCTTCTATTCTGCCATCAGCCTTTTGTAGCGTACAAAGAAATGGTATCTGTTTGGTGCCCTTAAAATGTTGATGGAGAAAATTATACTTTACTTGTAAAGATCTCTTTAAAATGAGGAAAATGCTTGTGTTCAATAGATGTCCAGTGACTGAACTTACTACTTTGACTGAATCCAGTTGAAAGATTTGAAAAACTAAGAGGAAAAAAAATAAATAAGGGCATAGGTATGTGCATTGCACCAATTCTTGGTAATCTGATTGGATCACTATATGCATAGTGTAATCTCTTATCCCAAGTATGTAAAAAAGAAAGGGAATGTCTCTATATGGATTCAAATTGTACTGAAAGACTACAGAACAAAATAAAATTTAAATGACAGGATTTCAAAAATTGAACTAGTCCTTTATAAAACTGATTTGACCACATCAGTTTTGGCAAATCTGATTTGTCAAATTTGTCTGATTTGACAATCAGATTTGACAAAAATCCTAATTACCACAAAAAGGGGTGATAATCATGAATGTATTTATTGCTAAGATTGCCTATGTCTATGATTTTGCAAAATCATAAAACACATTTTTTTCACATATTAAAATTTATTCTGTTAACAAATGTTAACAGAGCACTCTTTGCTGGGAACTATTGTTCGTTCTAGGGACATACATATAAGCAAGGCACATACAATCAATGATTACTTTTTAGAGATGGAGGTGTGATAATGTTGATGATAATGATAATGACCTCTCAATTATTTATTATTTGCTCATGCAACAGATATTCATTGAGTGCCCCTACCGGACCCTTGAAATATAGTGATGAACAAAATAAACAAACTCTTTGCTTTCATGGAGGTTAAGTTACAGTGAGAAAGAGATATCATCAATGAAAAAGGTAAATATAATAAATTTAAAGTGCTATGGACAGCACAATTCATAATTGCAAGGCTGTGGAAACAGCCCAAGTGCCCATCAATCCAAGAATGGATTAATAAAATGTGGGATATGTATACCATGGAATACTATTCAGCTCTAAGAAACAATGGTGATATAGCACATCTTATATTTTCCTGGTTAGAGCTGGAACCCATACTATTAAGTGAAGTTTCCCAAGAATGGAAAAACAAGCACCACATATACTCACCAGCAAATTGCTATTAACTGAACAGCACCTAAGTGGTCACATAGGTACTACAGTAATAGGGTATTGGGCAGGGGGGAGGGGGGTGGGTATATACATACATAATGAGTGAGATGTGCACCATCTGGGGGATGGTCATGCTGGAGACTCAGACTTGTGGGGGGAGGGGGGGAAATGGGCATTTATTGAAACCTTAAAATCTGTACCCCCATAATATGCCGAAATAAAAAAAAATAAATAAATAAAAATAAAAAATAAAGTGCTATGGAGATAGATGAATCAGGGCAATGGGACAGGGAGTAGAATCCTAGGGAGGTGGCATGAGTTTCTGGAGGATGGTCAGGGAAGCCCTTCCCAAAGGAAGGAAAAGAAAGGAAGGTGCAATGAGCAAGGGAAGAATGTTCCACCCCAGAGGTGTTGATTAAAATAGTACTGATAGTAATTTAAATGTATGGAGGTTTTGTTATATGGCAGGAAGTGCTCTCTGCAGTTTGCATGTATTCATGTGTTCATTCTTCATGCCAACCCTATGAGGTAAATATTAAGCTCAGTTTACGAATGAGGAAACTGAGCTAAAAAGAAGTCACACTATTCAAGGTCCATAATTCATAATATGTACAGCCACAATTTGAACCCAGGCAAAGACAAAATTCCTTTTAAAAGTAAATAGATAACAACAACAAAATCACAAACTTTGGTAAGTGGATAAATGCTATGAATAAAACAAATAAAGTCCTGGAAATAACAGGGGATCTACTTATAATAAGGCCAACAGGGAAGACCTCTCCAAGGCTATGTCCTACAGCCAGAAGGAGCCAGGTAAACTGCAGGAACTTGAGGAAGCAAATGAAGGAGCTCAAGAAATTTCACCCAAAATATGACTCCGTGGTATAAAAGAATATTTTGAATTAAAGGCCCTTAGAGATCAACAATCCTTGCAAAGGGCTTTCCCTCTATCTGCATAAAACCAGACAGGCTCATCAAAAAGAACAAATGACTTCCCTTCCTCTCCCTGTTATCTCAATATGTTACTGGAAAGAAGATCAAGAATGCAACCAGACCTGACCTAAATCGTGTTAAATAGAATATCTGTCTCTCAGGTTAATTTAATTTCCAAAGAGAATAATTTACAAGTCAATCTGTTTCCACCCATCCATTCATTCTCCCAAGTATCTCTTTATCCTTCCTAGTAATCATTTATTGCCCCTACATAGAATTACCCATATTTCTCATCTCCCAATCCCCTCTAAAATGAGGGTATATAAATTTCTGGATGCCATTGGGATGTTGGATAATGACTCTGTGATTCTGTGTGCATGGTAAATAAATCTCTTTCTCTAATTAATCTGCCTTATTGTGAATTGATCTTTCAGAAAACCTTCTGGAGTGAAGGGGAAGTTTCCCCTTGCCCCCACATCAGAGACCCTGGAGCCCAAAGAATGAAGTATCATGAGAGATGGGGAAGGAGAAATAGGTAGAAGCCATGTCATATCAGCCTGCTAGGGAGTTTGGATTTTTTTATGAGCCATTGGGAAAACATTTATTCAGGGTATTATCTGCTTTTCCTTTTAAAGAATATCACTTTCACTTCTACGTGGTAAAGAAATTATATTTTCCCAGACAGTTGATAGAAAATGTGTCACTGGAGCATTTTAATGGCTCACATTTTTTTTTAACTATGCAACATAAAGGCAGATAAAATACAGCAAATAGCCTCTGGGTATGTATACATCGTACATAATATATGATGTCCAAGATTTACTTATAAATAAAAGCAAAATTGTTTTTAGAAAACCTTCCCTGCTGTGCTCGTTTTGTTTTGTTAAACAGACCTCATGCAAGACGGATATTCTGCCTACATTACCTAGGAATTCTGAATCCTGTCACTGAGTGAGGAACAGACTATATTCCCCTTCCCCTGAGAACTTCATTCTATAATTTTTTTATCATTTAACTACAGAAGGTCATTAAAGTGCTAGTTATGGTTTGCTTGGACTTGACATGTGAAAATACCTTGTAGCCGCACGTTAAATTTATGATTCTCTGTTTGTGAGAAGAGGCTGTTGACAGAAGACTATTCTGGAACAGAATGAACAAATTCTACCTCAATCTGTTTTTGCAGGAATGTTCAATGTTTTATAGCACACTGCGGTTTTGCATTTAGGATCAGATTTGGAACTAAAGTGCTTTCTGTTCAGTAAAGCAGAACTAAAATGTCACAGCTGTGAAGATCTGTGTCCTTTGGAGGAGTTTCTCTGTCACGAGCGCCACCAAGTGGCCTGTGCAGCTCCTACACGTCTCCCAAGATGTCACTTGATTGCATGGTTCCAACCCAAGACTTGACAACTGTTTGGATGGAGAGCATCAATGTTTAAGAATACCTTTGAGAGATGAAGTCAATGACTCAGACAATCCATTTTTTAGACTTCCTTGAAATTTAACCAAAAAATAAAAAAAAAATCGCTGCTGCCATTTGAAATCCCAAATGTGGCACTACAGAGCTATTGGACGCATTCACTATATTATCACAAGTGGGTGCATTGATATAAGGAAACTTAAAATGATCCCCAAATTTTAGAGCATCTCTTTCTCTGCACTGCTGCAGGCTGACTCCATTTCACACAGCTTTAGAAATAAACTACTGTCTGCTGCTGTGCTCACCCCAGCTTCATTGAGCAACTTCAACCTAGAAACAAGGAGGAGGAGATGAATTGCTTCTATTCTATTTCAAATTAGAACATTTCTCATCTCATATACGTACAAACATAAGGTTTAAAGATTTTTTTCACATTGACAATTTGCCTAATTTTTTTAAGCTATCCAAAACCTAGATTGAGAAGAACACTAGAAAATGTAGCCTCTGCCCTGGAGAAGATGAGACTCAAAGAATAATACTGTATCATCTTTGTCTTCTCTGGTTGCAAATGCAGAATGTATGCTGTGGGGAGGAGGAGGGGCTGCTGGGTGGCCTTAGGTAAAGAGAGTTGATCTGAAAGCCACATTGCAAAGAATGTCTTCAGGAGCCTCACTCCCCTTTCAATTCATGCCTCACTCCCATTTTAACAGGCAAAATTAAACCAAATTGAAGTTGGTCAGAATTTATTCAATATTTTAGGAATTTTAACTTATTTTAGGGTCAAAGAATGTTGTCTGGAAATCATTTCTGTAAGTAATAAGGAAAGGATTAGGATTTCATGAAGCAATTAGTAACAAATGCCATTAAAGTAGAAGAAAGCATGCCACTATGTGCTTGCATGGTATTTAAGAGTCTGAAGTATTGCTACTATTAAGAAAAAATATACACCTATGTCAGTAGAAACAGATGTCTAAACAGTGATTAAGAGTTTCATAAGGCCCTGCGTAAGGAATTAGAGGCTTGACAGGTGCCCAATTTGCCCAAGGACATAGAGTAAGAAGGTGGCAGGGTCCCCTGATGCCACCTTTGCGTGTATGTGGTATTTTGCAGCTTGCAGAATGCTTTCAGGACCTTAAGTCCCCTTCATTTGAGCCTTACAAAAATGCTGTGATGTAGAGTGATGCATCATCCCATTAGAGTTAAGGAGACCGTGATTATTCTCTCAGAGAGAATTGATTTGTTAATGGCTGAAAGCTGTGGACTAGAACCACACCAGGCTCACTTCACTCTGCAATAATTTGCGTTGACTTTATGGTTTTCAAAACACTGTAGTGTTTCATTTCTCTCTCCCTGATGGGTAAAACAAATGTCATTCCTAATTGACAAGTAAAGGAACTGGCATTAAAAAGAGAAAGCGATTTGCCCAAGGTCCAGCAGAGCCAGAGCTCCCCTGAGTTCTAGAGTTAGAACTTACTCTTCTCCACTGCCACCTTCTGTGTTCTAACAGCCACCTACTTTGAGAATCAAAGCTGAAATGGCTAAGGGACTCTAAAGAAACAGAAAAAGATAACTGGATGAAACTGCTCCAAAGAAAAAGTGGGCCCAGAAAAGCAGATTATCTACATGATGGTTTTTGTTGGCATGTAATCATCAGAAGGAACAAAAAAAAGGCATAATATGCACAGATATCAATAAAGAAAAAACTACTGTGAAGGATGGTGCAATGGAAGGTGATGAAGAAGGAAGAAATGGGAATTTCTCAAACTGTGTCAGTGAATTTAGACTTCAATGGCCACACATTACCTTATCTCCAAATACTGAACTAAGAAAAACATGTTGGTCTATAAAAAGACAAAATTGCCTGAAGATTTATATTTAGTGGCAAAAGGATTCAAAAGAGACTGAAATTCTAGAACTACTTCTTCCAGAGTGGTGAGTATGCAGGTCTGAGAGGCAGATTTGCACTTTGCTGTAAGGCGAAGCGTGATGGGTAAACACAGGCAGCTTTGGAAAGAGAAAAGAACCCTCATTTTAAAGCGAGCTGCTGAGATCCATGACCATATCGCCCCTGCAAAACTACAGGGTCAGAAAACCTGCTTCCAGCTCAATTCTGCCACTTGGAAGTAATCATTTACTCTCTTCTTCATTTTCCTCAATTATAAAATGATATCAATGGTCATGATAACAGTGACCTCCTTCATGCCAACCAAACACTTTGCTCACATTCTCCCAGTCATGCTGCTCACAACCCCATTCATCATGTAGGTATTATGTTTTTTCCCGTTTGACTAAACCAACACCTAGAGAAGTTGTTATCATATTCTGCGGCACCACTGGTCTGATTCCAAAGGTCATTCCTTTAACCTGCCTTATTGGAAAAAATAGTTTTGGAGGGGTTTTTTTCATGGTAAAGTAATGAACTGGTGTTCTGGTTTTACGTATTTGTCTTTCATGAGTTTTGTTTGTGAACCAGTGCCCCAAAGGCTGGCTCAAAGGATAATTCCAAATTTCTCACACTTCAGAGCTGAAGGCTGGATCCCAAACTATGGGAAAGATAGAGCTTATGTTAACTGGCCAGAGAGCCAGTCATTGGACATACCGCTCTAGTCCTATTTCCAGTAAAAACTTTCGGCAATACCATGGCGCTGCCACTGGCTCTTACCAGTTGTAATGGGTGGGAAAGCGCAGTGAGGGTTCAGACTGAGCTCCTGCTCCCAGGCTGGTTGTTAGAAATCCACGCTTATCATACAGAAAGTGAAAGAGTAAAGAAAGCACCCTGGACTTTGACTCAATATCTTTAATCCCTGAAAACAGAAAGTAGCAAAGGTGGAAACTAAAAGACTTATTCACCAGGAATGGAAATTTCAACTTAGATTTGGAACAGGCTCACGCGACCATACCGTACTCTGTGAGAAACTAGCTAAGACAGCTTAGGGTGACATTCCGGATGGGTTGAGAGTGCTCAAAGGGAGAATTGTGTTGCTTAGAGAAACAGCTACGGAAAGGAGAAAAAAAGGCTGATTTTACAATAAGGCATTCACAAACTACAAGCAGTTCAAGACCACCAGGAGCCATTTGCACTCATAGACTCAGATTAGGGACCAAGTCCTAATCAATTCTCCGATTAAAGCAAGTAGAAAGGATAATTCTACATACACAGGTGCAGGGTTAAGTAGGTAGAGGTATAGTGAGGACAAATGTGACTAGTCTGAGAGGAAAGTGTGTGTGTCCATTGTGTGTGTTTAAAAAAAAAAATTTACATTTGGCTAGACGTCCTGCAGTTCCTGGAAATGGGGGTGAGGTGGTGTATAAGCAGAGATAAAAATTAGTGCTTCGCTAGAGAAACACGTTGAACTTATAAGACATTTCAAGTAAAACACACTTCCTGCCTACTCCCTAGACAAATATTTGAAACAAACAGGTAAAAAAAAAAAAAAGAGGTGTTTCAATCTCCCTTGTATAGCTAACACCCCACCCCATTTCTCCAAGGCAGGTTGGCTTTAGAAAAGGTCTAACCAGTCAAACACCTTAGGCCATTGTACAACTTGACACCATCTCTTCATGGCTTAGGGACTTGGCCTGTCTGGTGCAAAGGCAGATCATA
Organism: Microcebus murinus; assembly: GCF_040939455.1. NCBI lineage: Eukaryota > Metazoa > Chordata > Mammalia > Primates > Cheirogaleidae > Microcebus > Microcebus murinus. The sequence goes on from NC_134112.1 coordinate 33,887,838, forward strand.
GGGGAAATGATTTGCTTAAGAAATGAAACATCAGTTGATGGTAATCTGTGAGACCCAATATTGCATAGCTCTTTCAGGAAGAGAGGGTCTTCCCTTTGTATGCCGATCTAGAGCAAAACACTGTGCCTCCTGCAGCATGATTTGTTAAATATTAATGAATCCACAAGCTATAAAGAACCCCTGGGGTGGCCTAATTGCTTTTAGAACTGCTTAATCCCTGTGAGTAATCCACTTCATTAATTTTGCCAAGCAATGCTTACTTTGTTTTCGGCCTTTCATGGCTCATTTCCAAAATGCTAACATTAAGAAGACAACATTGTTTGCAAACCACAGTCAGGCCAATAAAACGCTAAAAGTAACACCAGAAACTTTCAATTACATTCACTTTTCGGAATTGTGCTGCTTAATGCTTTAAAGACTAAAACCCTCTTGGTTTTCACTGTCTAGTTTTCCTTTACAATGAACCTGGGGTAAAGCGAATAATAATTCCCCCCAAAGATGTCTACATTCTCAATGCCCGAACCGTGGGAGTGTTATCTTACATGGCATAGGTACTCTGCTGATGTGGATAAGTTAAGGATCTTGTGACAGGGAGATTGTCCTGGATTATCCAGGCAGAGCCAGCGCAATCCAAGGGTCCTTATAAGAGGAACACGGGAAGATCAGGCAGAGGAGAGGACAATGTGACAATGGAGTGGAGATTGGGGTGATACAATCACAATCCAGGGAACACAGCAGCCTCTAGAAGAGCCGAAGAACAGATTTTGCCCTGGAGCCTACAGAAGGAACCAGACCTTCCAACATGTTGAGTAATATTCATTTCAAGCCTGTAATATGCATTTCAAGCTTCCTCCCTCCAGAACTGTAAGAAATGTGGGGTGTTTTAGCCACTAAGTGCGCGTGGCAAACGCTTGTTCCAGCAGCAGCAAGAAAACGACAACAAGACACCCTTGTAAAGTTATGAAAAGTTTGAAGTGTTACAGTAAGGAGTCCATGAAACTCTCCCAGTGTCTGCCTCGCCCACCATTGCTCTGTGAGCACAGCGGTCAGTCAGTTCCTCACAGATAAGCTGTCACTGGCCTGGCTACATCTGACTGGGCCACCCGGAGCTACACAAACAGGAGGCCAGAGGCTGTGAGGCAATGAGGAAGCCTGCTGCAACGAGTCTGCCCTGGAGACACTCCATGAAGGACGGTGACCGACCGAAGGAATCAGATCCTCTCCCAGAAACTTTTGAGTGTAAGACATCAAGTGGGTGATGAAAGTATTATACAAGGAAAAGAACAGGAGTATAAAAACAGAAAGGGAACGTGGAGAAAATAGCTAAGAAACCGATAGAACAGAATCAGGAAAAGAGGGAGGAAGGACAACAACTTCTGGAGACCCGGCTGCCACACTTCTCGAGTGCCTACCATGGCCCCACACGGCAGCCCTTAAATAACCATGGAAGAGATGAACGATGGTAAACTGCATTCCTGTTGTTCATGAGATCCTATTGCATAGGCATCAAGTCTGATTCGTGTGTCTCCTCATTTTCTCACGTAGAATCACAATAACCACTCCCCACCTGAGGTGACCTAAGTAGGTTCTGTTTTTTACAACTTTTTCAAAGCCTAATCATGATGCTTTCCACTCTAGTATTCATCCTTTTAATTCTACATTCAAAAATCATTAGGGCAAAGGAATCAAGTAGACATTTCTGCAAAAAAAATATACAAATGGCCAAGAAGCGCATGCAAAGATGCTCAATGTAATTAAGGAAATACAAATCAAAACTATGCTGAGAGATTACTTTATATCTACTGGGATGGCTATACTCAAAAAAGCTTTGGCGAAGATGTGGGAGAGTTGAAACCCTCGCACATTGTTGGTGGGAATGCAAAATGGTGCAGCCACCGCAGAAAACAGTGTGATGGTCCCTCCACAATTTAAACATAGAATACCACATGACCCAGTAATTTCACTCCTAGGTGTATACCCGAAAGAATTAAATAGCAGATGTTCAAACAAAAACTTGTCTGTAAATATTCATAGTGGCATTATTTACAGTAGCCAAAAGTTGGAAACAACAAAAATATCCATGAATATATGAATAAACAACTTTTGGTATATACATACAATGGAATATTATTTGTTCATAGAAAGGAATGAAGAACTTTTTTTTTTTTTTTGAGACAGAGTCTCGCTTTGTTGCCCAGGCAACAAAGCCGTGGTGTCAGCCTAGCTCACAGCAACCTCAAACTTCTGGGCTCAAGCAATCTGCCTGCCTCAGCCTCCCGAGTAGCTGGGACTACAGGCACACACCACCATGCCCGGCTAATTTTTTTTTCTATATATATTAGTTGGCCAATGAATTTATTTTTATTTATAGTAGAGACAGCGTCTTACTCTTGCTCAGGCTGGTTTCGAACTCCTGACCTCGAGCAATCCACCCTCCTTGGCCTCCCAGAGTGCTAAGATTACAGGCATGAGCCACCGCACCCGGCCAGGAATGAAGAACTGGTATGTGCTACAACGTGAATGAACCTAGACAACATTGCACTATGTGAAAGAAACAAAATACAAAAGGCCACGTAATGTATGATTCCATTTGTATGAGATATCCATAATAGGCAAATTCATAGAGACAGGAAACAGATTAGTGGTTGCCAGGGGATGGGGGGAAATGAGGAGTGATAGATACAGATTTTCTTTTTGAGATGATGAAAATGTTCTGGAACTAAATAGTAGTGATGGTTGCACAAAATTATGATGTACCAAATTCTACTGAATTCTATATTTTAGAATATTTAATATAGTGACATATTATGTTAATTTTACCCTAATGAAAGTGATCATGGGAAATGTATTTAATGTGATATTTCCTTTATTCACCACATTATGAATAGGTAGATAACTTATGATATAACCATTTCAACATACGGTTATGCTAACAGATACCATTCCTTTGAAGCATCAGTCATCATCTTCAAAGAAATGATTCCCTAATGGTGCTATCATTAACTTAAGCATCAAAATGTGTTCTGGCTCCAAATGGCCTTGGGGCTTGAGTTAGTCCTTTGCCACCGAGGTTCCAGTCTAAGGTGCATAATACACAGATGTCTACCCGTGATCTCTCAGAGTCAGACCCGGAACTCCTTTCATGTGGCTCTAAAACTTATAAATGGTTTTGTAAAATGGATTTAAAAAACAATCAATGGCCAGTGACCTAAGTAAATCTGATCCTGGGCTAACCTCTGAGTATGTGAGAAACTCTATTCTAAGTTTAGGCTCATGTGGGCCTTTTATTTTATAATTTTAATATGAGATCAAAATACCACAAAATAAGAAAGTAATTTATAATAAATTAATATAATAATTTATATTATATATAAACTTATATCATATATAAATATAATAATTTATATTAATATAATAAATTAATCTCCTGATAACAAGGGCCAGTCACTAAGTGGATTAAGAAGTTAATGATCATTGATATATCAGTATTTCTTAAGATATGAAAATGTAACAGGAGTGAATTTCTAGTTTCTTTAAGTTACCTTTAACATTTCTGTTTTAACTTAAAAAAAAACAAGTTAACACCATTAGCGAATCATTTATTTAAAGATAGTGAATGATGCTTCAAAAGAATGTTATAGGTATATGTCATCTATCTATTCACTAAAATTAAATTTCCCAAGTAAAGAAAATGACAAATTGGCCCACCTTTCCTGAAAAAGATACAAAAGAACACTTAATTGTATTTCTTGCGTCTCAAATATTCCAGAAGTGTTTTTCTTTCCAATCGGCAGATGGCGCTGCCAACATATATCTGAAATCAAAAACCTGACAATGGCCGTTTTATTGAATCCGTTCATTACATAGGAAATTTGTAATAATTCAATTATAAAAATCAATTTCATGCTTGGAATAAATTTAATTATTCTTGGCATTATTTGGATACCTTTAAAGTTCTGATATCCTAAGACATTTAATTCAATTTCCTTATAGCTTTTAAAATATTAATTCTATGATTATTATTAACTAGCATGGATTGGGTATTCTGCACAGGAAAGCACTTTACCACATCCTTGTATACAGTTTTTTACTTAATCCTGACAATTTTAAAGATCTGACACGAGGTCTGACACCCTCCCAAGCCCACGTCCCTGACCACATCAACCCATGTCACACACAGTGCCACAGTACTATAGGATTCCCAGCATTTTGGAAAAGACATTTCAAAAACAGTTTTCCTAGGTGAATACCTCATTAAATAATCTTAAACCACTGAAGATGCAGATGAACTTAATTCAAGCCATTTAGAAAGCTTCATTCATTTAACTCCCAAATTGTATTCAGAATTCATTCAAAGCTTATAAGCAATTTGACCTTATTTCTGTTTGGGAAAAGTTAGGCATGAAAGGTGATATCCCATGAAATCAAACCATTTAGGACAAAGACCTCAAACAACATTCAGAATGAAAGGGGACACAGAAATGATGCAAACCCCATTTACTGTGTGAAAAAAAAGGAAGCCAAACTAATGAGACAGTCAGTCTAGCAACAAAAAAGGGAGAAAGAAGTATGTTATTTGCATACTTGAAGTTTGACCTTTACTTGATCAGATAGTATTTTGCCTGTTGTGACACTATTCTGAATAAAAAATTAAGATATGTAATGCAAAATTTGAAGGAAAAGTATGTAAGGCACAGATTATTCATTCTAAATCTTTCTGATAGACGAATCCTATGCAATGATTTGCAAAAGTTATCTGGTTTAAAAGAAAATTAAACACAATATGAGAGTTTTTCCTTCTCTCTAAAAAAAAAAAAAAATGGTTGGCCATCTCTGAAGTAAACACACATTGAGGACTCTTCAGAACCCATAGCTCCATGTACCTGTTCAGTAATTTAATGTCACCACCTTTCAGGAGGAAAAGGGACACTTCAAACATGCGAATACTGTTTTAATAGATTGAATACGGTTTTATTGCTGGGCAGTTGGCATTGACCCTCATGAGCTGGACTAGACCATGTCATTTCTCTTGTTTGTTTCTCTGGCATAATTTAAACACCAGTGACTCCCGTTGTTAGAAGCCACACCTGACATATCACCTTTTCAGCAGCAAATCAGGACAGACCCAAGATGAGAGAAACCTCTCCCGGGCTTTCCCAGGACAGGGAGGCCTCCCTATGTGTGACAGATCTCACAAGTCACAAAGGAGGGAGCATGAGGACAAAAGCTACCCCCAAGAGGGCCTGGTGCACAAAAGTGCAGCTTCTCATCAGTTCATTTCTCACACTGCCTTCCTCACCCCTAGCAACACGGTCCATCAGTTTTCTTCCCTTCGATACTATTTCTGGGCCACTGACTAAGCGTAACTCATGATGTATGCAAAGCACAACTTTCTTTTTCGCCTCCTGTCACCCTTGAAAAGATATTCAGTGGGAGTAACCCTTCTTTGTCCCTGAATAAACAGCAGGTCCCATGATTTTTCTGCTCGTTCCTATGTAATACACAGTTCTACATGCATTGGAACAGTGTTATCAACAGACTAATATCAAAAATTAAAATTTTCAGCCCAAAATATGAATGTAAACTCCTGCTCTGATTAAACAGCCAAACCCCCCTTTTCCTGGCTCAGGCTGGCTTCAGGCTTAGCCCGCAATAGGAAAAAGAGGCACAGATGGATTCTTTGGTATTTCTCCCACTTGGACATTTCTCCCTCCTATCTTCCTCCCTGTTTCCACTTACTTCTTCCTCCTGGGTGGGGTGGGGGGCTGGGCACAGGATGAGAAGGAGCAAAGTATGGAAAGTGGGTGGAAAATACCTCATGTGAACTGGTATCGTTTTAAGCCGGCTTCCAATTCTCAGGGTCTAGCAGAAGTTAGGGCTGACTCACTATTGTGGGGACACCATTGTAGGCTCTTCATTGAGGTCCATCATGGGGATTTGCCTCCCAAAGTTCCCTCCACTCAGGCAGGTGCTTCTCCATGCTGCATGGTCACTTTCTTGACCTTTCTTGACCCTTAAGTATTGGGCATTTTCTCCCACCACTTTGCAGCTCCCCTATGGGCAACTCTCGTTGGATACAAATGACCTTGTTGTAGGAGGAGTTCCCCTGGTGACCTTGGTCAAGCCAGCTCTCCCCTCTCCCATTCATATTTCTTAGAATAGCTGTAGAATTTCTGGAGAATGCATTATCCTGAGAAAAGGAGGAAGTGGCTAGAATAGCCAGAGTTGTTATTGTTTCTTCTAGAACAAGATATTCTGCAACACTTGAGCTCAGTGACCAAGTGATATCTAAGGTATAAAATCCAGGATCAAGTGCTTTTGGGGTCCCTCAGATATAGTACAATGTGGGACATGTTCAGATGAGATTCTGTCCACCCAGGGCAGCTTTCCTCAGTCCTGGGAAACTGGCTCATCACGGATCATAGGCTATGGGTTTTTGCTGCCTATCAGCAATAAATTGGCTTTGCCTGACTTGTTTGCAAGTGCTCTTTCTCACTGGTCTCGAGGAAGTGGCAGAGAACCTTAGCACCTGCCAGTAGAGTCCACACCTATACCATGAGAAACAACCGTGCATCTTTTATCCCTTCCAGTAAACACTCATGTAACCCCAGACCTGAGCCAAGAAGGCAGGCACCATATTGCTTCTCCACCCACCATGTGCCTTTGTACTCCCCACAGGGCTTCAGCCCCTTGGTTTTTGTCTTCCTCATTCCCACACAAACATTCCCCAACTCTGGCCCAGAGTGTGGGGAGCTTCAGGGGGCCTGGGAAGTTCCAAGGGATCTGCATGATCCCAGAGCCTGGACATTCCAGGCCTGCTGCCTCCCAGATAAAGGGACAGAGCTGACCAGAGTGCTAGATTTCCTCCATTCAGACTCTTTTCCTCTCCTTCCTCTCCCCCAGTCATGTCTGCCAAGAGAGGTGTTTCAGCCATGGCTAACAGGAGCTGACACTTACCCTCTGTTGGGACATCCACATAAAGTAGGGCTCAAATCTTTCCTCTTAAAGACCTGTAGAGGACTAAGGGTGCTCAGACTGTGAGCTCCCTGCTCACTGGTCCTCCCCAGTGCTGCTTGCCTGGCTGCTCTATCAGAGCAGGGCACACCCAAAGCAGAGGGACATTAAACCTGCTCGAGCACCCCATAGGCAACTTGGGACCAGCATGCTTCTCCCTGGCACAGTCATGGACTGATCTTCAGGGAGCATGTCTGCAGGCTAGATCCTACACCCCAGGACTCAATCATGTTGCTCAGGGGCATGGAGGGGAGATTTGTAAACTAATCTAGGGAGCTAAGGGAGCCTGCACGGGAAGAAATAAAAAGAGAGGGCAATGTGGGTCCCAGATAAAGTGCACTCACAGAGCATTCCTCTCTTCATAGGAGGCCATGTTCTCAGCCCAGGGCAGGATCCTGGACAGGGAAGCTCCTAACCTGCAGTGCCGCTCCTGGAGAGCTCAGCTAGTCTGAACTCCTGTCTGCCAGCAGATGCTGAAAGAGAATGCAGAGCAGAGGAGCAGGGAGAAGAGCAAAACCTGCTCCTGGCAGCTACATTGTGGACCTCAGATGTCCCCTGCTTCTACAAGAAGACTTTCTGGCTGGGTGAGGCCACCTGGACCTTTGGGCCCCTGCTGAAACAGCTACCTTCCCAGCTTTTATGGAAGCTGAGGGCAGGCTCACCCAACCCAGTCCTACCCAGCCACACTCCCCCACCCAACTTTGCAGTGGTGGAGAATAAGAAGTCACCTGGGAGCTCCAGAGCTCCTCCCACTTCTGGGGACATTCTAGTGGTTTTCCTGTGGGGCTAGAACTCGTCACAGGTCCCAAAAACAACACTGCAGCTGGTTCTTTCTGGCAAGCACCACCTACTGGTAGGGAGGTCAATTTCCACAGCCCTTTACAGCATTTACTGACTCAGTCATACAGGGTGTATTTGATTCTTACCACAAGCACCACCTACTGTCTCAGAGATTAAACTGGGTGTGCCAATACAATTCACACTGTTAAGAAGACCACAGGGATGGAAAAAAAGAAAGGATTGCAAAGACCTCCATCCTACCTCATCAAAGAGACAAGAAATCTCTGCCACACACATAGCTTATCACCACAACAGGCCATAAATAACTAGTCACTGATAAAACCTAAACCACCACACTAAGGATATCTATAAATAACCAAGGCATCCAACAAGAATCTAGACTTAAACAAAGCACCCACAAGCAAAGCCAAAGTTTCTTACCCAACATATGCTACAGGCACTCCCTTAGGAGTACAGGGGAAGGAAAAAAAAAAAGCCCCATCTAAACAAAAGAAAATCCAAAATAACAAGTGATAGCTGCCCTGGATGAGAAAGAATCATTGGAAAAATCTCCAGAAATATAAAAATTCAGAACCAAAGGGCACCTGCAAAAGGAAACATCAGCTATCTAGAAATGGATACCATCCAAAATGAAAATATTGAAATGATAGATAAACAATTCCAAATATGGATTGTAAGGAAGCTCAATAAATCTAAGAGAAAGTGGAAAACCAACTCAAAGAAATCAGAAAAATAATTCAGGAAATGGATGAAAAATTCACTAAAGAGATCAACATATGGAAAAAAAGAACAAATAGGACTTCTGGCAATGAAAAATTTATCTAAGGAAATACAAAACACAGTGGAAAGTTTTAAGAATAGACTGGACCATGAATATCAAAGCTTGATTCTTTTGAATTAATCCAATTAGTCAAAAATAAAAAATAGAGAACTAATAGTAATGAACAAAGCCTACAAGAAATATGGGACTTTTTTTTTATAACAGCCAAATATAAGACTCATAGACATCCCTGAGGGTGAAGAAGAAAATGGACAAGAGCTGGAATATCTATTTGAGGGAAGGATTGAGGAAAACTTCCCTGGGTCTTGCTAGAGATTTAGACATGCAGGTACGAGAAGCTCAACAAGCGCACCTCAGAGATTCATTGCAAAGAGGCAATCAGCAAGACACACACTTATCAGACTGGCCACAGTCAACATGAAGGAGGAACGCCTGTGAGCCATGAAGTAAAAACATCAAGTAACTTACAAAGGAAAATCCATCAGGCTACCTGCAAACTTCTCAACTGAGACCTTATAAGCCAGAAGTGATTAGGACCCCATCTTCAGTCTTCTTAAACACAACTGCCAGCCTAGAATTCTGTATCCTGCAAAACTAAGTTTCATAAATGAAGGAGAAATAACAACTTTTACAGACAAACACTGAGGGAATTTGTCAAGACCAGACCTGCCCTATAGAAAGTACTTAGAACCACATCATACATGGATCACACAATAGACACCCACTAGAGTAAATCCCCCCAAAAGCTAAAGCTCAGAGCTCATATAAAACAACGGCTTAAGAGGTATAGCAAAGCAATAAGGTACTACCCCAACAGGATGAACAGAATAGTTTCCCACATATCAATGAACATGAATAGTCTGGGTACCCTACTCAAGAGACAAAGGCTGGCTGAACGCATGAAAACATAGATATGAAATATCTGTGGTCTCCAGGAAACACATCTAACCCACAAGGACTCATATACACTCAAGGTGAAGTGATGGAAAAAATATTCCATGCAAACAGAAACCAAAAGAAAGCAAGTGTAGCAATTCTTATATCAAATAAAATTGACCTTAAATCAACAATAGTAAAGAAAAAGATGGTCATTATATAATGAGTAAAGTGAACAATTGAATAAGAAGAAATTTATGCATATAACACATGCACATCCAGATTCATAAATCAAATCCTATTAGATCTAAGCAAAGAGATAAACAGCAGCATTATAATTGCTAGGGACTTCAACACCTCTCTGATAGAACTGGACAGATCATCCAAGTAGAAAATAAATAAAGACTAGACTTAAATGGGACTCTAGAACAAATGGACCTAACAGATATTTACTGAACATTTTCCCCAAAAACTACTGAATATAACTAATAATAACAAAACCAACATAATTTTTTAAATATAGAGAAAATATTTTAATAGATCTACACCAAAGATGATATATGAATGGCCAATAAGCACATGAAAAGGTACTCCACATCATTAGTCTTTAGAGAAATGTCAATTGAAATGATAATGAGACACTACTATGTATCCACAGAATGGTTAAAGTTAAAAAGATTGATAATACCTTTTTAGGGAATAATAAGAAAAAAAATGTCTATACATGTTCAGTACAGGCACAACCATCCTTTTTTTTTGACGTAAAGTCTCACTCTGTTGCCCATGCTCAAGTGCAATGGCATCAGCCTGGCTCACAGCAACCTCAAACTCCTGAATTCAAGCAACCCTACTGCCTTGGACTCCCGAGTAGCTGGGACTACAGGCATGCACCACCATGCCCGGCTAATTTTTTCTATATGTTTTTAGTTGTCCGGCTAATTTCTTTCTGTTTTTAGTGGAGACAGGGTCTTACTCTTGCTCAGGCTGGTCTTGAACTCCTGACCTCAAGTGATCCTCTTGCCTCAGCTGCCCAGAGTGCTAGGATTATAGGCATGAGCCACCATGCCCAGCCCATCCTTTTTTTTTTTTTTTTTTCAAATATTTTCAGTCTGTGGTTTGTTGACTTAACCAATGCAGAACCCATGAATACAGAGGGCCAACTGTATATACATATATAATGCACATATATGAACAATTTCTATTTGTTAAAATTTTTTTATAAGGAATAAAATATATTCATTTATGATTTAAAAAAAAGAGTGATAATACCAAGTGTTGGTCAGTATGTGGAACAACTGATGGCAATGTAAATCAGTACAACATTTTGGAAAACAGTTTAATAGTTTCTGACTAATTTAAACATACACTTACCATATGACCCCACAATTCCACTTGCAGGTGTTTACCCAAGAGAAATAAAAACATATATCCGCACAAAGCCTGGTACTGGAACACTCGTAACAACTTTATTCATAATATCCCAAAGTTAGAAACAACTCAAATGCTCAACAACAGGTGAGCATATAAACAAATTGAGGTATATCTGTATGATGGAATAATACCCAGCAATAACAAGGAAGGAACTACTAATACATGTAATAACATGGATGAATCTCAAGCCAGGCATAGTGGCTCATCCCTGTAATCCTAGCACTCTGGGAGGCCAAAGCAGGGGAATCTCTTGAACTCAGGAGTTTGAGACCAGCCTGAGCAAAAGTGAGATCGATCATTGTCTTTACAAAAAGTACAAAAATTAGCCAGGTGAGGTGGCACATGCCTATATTCCCAGCTACTTGGGAAACTAAGGCAAGAGTATTCCTTAAGCCTAGGAGTTTGAGGTTGCTATGAGCCATGATGACGCCACTGCACTCTACCCAGCGTGACAGATCGAGACTCTGTCTCAAAAAAAAGAAAAAAAATTCCTGCTTTTAACAGCCATAATATAAGAATACTGGCTACCTTCTTGACATGGTAGCCCAAATACAGCACTACGTCTAAAGTTAAAATACTAGAAGTATACTCCCTTTAACATCAGGAAGAAGATATCATCACTCTCTTTAGCTACATTCAGAGCAATCAGACAAAAAAAGAAATAAAAAGGAAGGAAGGGAGGGAGAGAAGGAAGAAAGCAAGGACCAATTTATGAACAAAATCCCTGGATTGGGGATCAGCAAACATTTTCTGCACAGGGCCAGATGGTAAATATTTGAGGCTTTGCAGGCCATAAAGTCCCTGTCTCAAGTTCAGTGACCCTGAGCAACACAGATTTTTACTGTGTGGGTCAATGTAAATTTTTTCAGTAAAAACAGTCAGCCCTCCTGTGGGCAGATCACCAAATACTGATCGAAAATATAATACTCGCCAGGCGCGGTGGCTCATGCATGTAATCCCAGCGACTGGGAAGGCTAAGGAGGAAGGATCACTTGAGGTCAGGAGTGAGAGACTAGCCTAGGCAATATAGTGAGACCCCAGCTCTAGAAAAAAAAAAAAATTAGCCAGATATGGTGGCACATGTCTGTAGTCCTAGCTCCCTGGGAGGCTGAGGCAGGAGGATCTCTTGAACCTGGAGTTGGAGGCTGCAGTGAGCTATGATCATATGACTGCACTACAGACAAGATGTGAAACCTATATATAACAAGGATGGAATGTTCATATCTGCAAGTTGCAGAGCCAACTGCAGGACTTGTGTGTGCATGGATTTTAGTATCCCGGATCCATGGGGATCTTGGACTATACTCTTGAATTTGCTGTTGCAATACACAAGCAGCCATAGAGAGAATGCAAGCAAATGGGCACGGTTGCTCTCCATCCACTGAAATCTGAATTTCATATAACTTTCACATGTCACAAAATATGATTCTTTTGATTTTTTCCAACTATTTGAAAATGTAAAAACCGGCCGGCATGGTGGCTCACACCTGCAATCCTAGCATTTTGGGAGGTCGAGGCGGAAGGATTGCTCAAGTCAAGAGTTCGAAACCAGCCTAAGCAAAAGCAAGACCCCGTCTCTACTAAAAAAAAATATAAAGAAATTAATTGGCCAACTAAAAATATATGGAAAAAATTAGCTGGGCATGGTGGCGCATGCCTGTAGTCCCAGCTACTCGGGAGGCTGAGGCAGGAGGATCACTTGAGTCCAGAAGTTTGAGGTTGCTGTGAGCTAGGCTGACACCACGGCACTCTAGCCTGGGCAAGAGTGAGACTCTGTCTCAAAAAAAAAAAAAAAAGGAAAAAGAAATGAAAATGTAAAAACTATTCTTAGCTCCTGGGCTGTATATAAACAGATGGATCAGATTTGGTGACCACTGCCCTACGTCATTTTAGTAGTAATTAAATTAGTTGACTTAATTAATGCCATTAATTAATCTTCTTAATACTGTTAATTAAACAGTACCTATTATGGTAAATATGAACAAATGTACCTAATTGCCTGTTTTTCTACTTTTTTGGCATAGTAAAGATTTTATGGAAAGATTGTAAAGAATAATCAAATTATAAAAATGTTGAATTTAAAACATTTTTATTTCCTTCTCTCTCACTCTACCTCTCAAAAAAAAAAAAAAAAAAAAAAAGGATTTGATTTCCCTAGCTGTTAATTATATTCCCGCAAACAGAATAACCCTTAGGAATTTCTATTTGCTTGATATCTAATCTGCAAGCCTCCAGGAACTCTCATCAAGAACAATGGCACACACACAGTTCCTACATTTATTCTGGTTCTTTCTTCCCTCCCCTTTCTTTTCTTGGCATTGACCTCCAGCCAAACATTAAATTACTCTGGGAAGTAAAAGGCACAAGAGAAAAAAGCCCAGAGATGGTATTTGGCCTCATTTTATCAGGACACTCAATCTTAATTTAGAGAAAGAAAGAAGAGCTTTTTTAGTGTGACAAGCATGAGAACTGGAAAGAAGTACAGAGTTTTTCAGACAAGCCTGTTTTTGTAAATTTGCAGGTTACTATGCTCTTGTTTCTATGCAGGCGGGGTTGTAGGTCAGGTGTGTTTGTGTCTATAAATCCACACCCATTTTCAACCAGAAACATCCAGAGTACACTTCCAACAAGTTCACTGGCCAGTTCAGGTAAGCAAGCAAAGTTTCCAGATTATTTAATCAGTGGTAAAGCACTGCCATATTTAAATGATCAATTTCTCTGTTTAAAACTAAAACTTTCAGTAAAAAGTGGGGAAAGTGAAATGAAATTGTATTTTTCTTCTTTTACTGAACAGGATTTCCTTTGCTGGTTTCATAGTTTTATTCTCTTTGATAGTAGTGATATTAGAATCAATTGGCATTGACCAAAAGTGACTCTTTAAAAATTATTCTACAAGTAACAATGATTTTTCCTTGTAGTATTTTAAATTTTGTTACATTTTAAAATATAGAAACTTTTAACATAATATCTAAGTAAATTAGTTGTGTTTAATTACTTTTGAAAGGTAAAATATTAGTGTCAGAAAATGCTAACTGGCCAGTGTTTATCAAACCTAGTAATTTGTTTATGTGCCTCCCAAGTGCACCATAAACTGCTGTAGGGATATAACTATGTCATATTCACCTGTGCTTTTCCAATTTAACCTTGTAATGGGTACTAAAGGACCCTCAGCAATTTACATTCTATTTTACCAAGGAAAGTATTGTTTATTCAAAAAAAATGTACAAGTTGTATTGCTTTGTCATAGAATATATTCAATGTCTATAATTTATCAAATAATGTAAAACAGAAAACCAAGATTTTAATTTTTTTAAGTAGAAAGTATTTGACAATAGTCCATAAATACTTGAAATTTGAAAAATGATTTGGTTCCCACTCAGCTCTAAACTTGGTAGCTTTAAAATAGCAAAAATGATGAAATTATACTTCCTCTTTCTTTTTTTAAAGTAGATTCCACCTGCCTATCTCTGTCCCTATCGTAGAAAAACCTTTATAATGCTTCCTCCAGATTGACTTTTCTTAACTCTTCTTTACATCCAAGATCCCTGGAAGAATCTTAATGTAATTTTAGACCCCCTTCCCAAGACAAATGAACAAAGGCACATACAATTTTATACACGATTTCAGGATGTTTTTGAGCCTTCTGTAGCTCACCCGTAGACCTTTTAGAAGCCCATGGGATCCAGTTTAAGAACCTATTCTAAATGGCTGCTTCAGTTTCTCTACTGCAACCTCCCACCTGCCTAAAACCCGCCCTTTCTTTGTTGCAGTGTTTTAGGTACAAGAGGATATTCTGAAATGTTTTATGGTTTAGTAAGTTACGGAAACTTCAATTGAGATCCTTATCAGGAACCATGGTTATTATTTAACAAGCCTGAATACGAAGAAGGTAACAAATGGGTCTTTTGCAGATTACAGAGGGAAATAATTTCAACCATTTTCAATTCAGAGAAGGGACAGAAGAGATATACACCTGGGAAGGGAAAAATACTAGAATGGGAAGAATCAAGAAATGTCTGGAGAAAACTGGAATCTATAAACTTCACCACCACCAAATTGTTCTCTCTCCATGACTACAGTTGCCATTTTACATAACTAGACTATTACAATTATCACAATCGCCAATGTTTTACCAATACCAAAACATTGTGTTTAATCTTTTCATTTCTCACAATGCCTAGTGTAGTTAAATCCAGCAACTTCCACATTTGAATAGAATCACTATATAGTCAGTCATTCACTAGTCATTTTGGCTAATGAATTTCACTATTTTGGTGAGAAATTCACTACTACATAATGCAAATCAACAGGAAAAATGTTTTAAAGAAATTTTAAATAAATGTGAAGGATATCTGTACATTTGTTTCATATTTTGAGGTGAAATTTCAAAACTACATGTGTCAACCATTTTCAAATGGGTTTTATATGCCAAGAATGCTATAATAAAAACATCTCACAAACATTAAACACTCCAAGCCAATATATTTACAAAGTGGTTTAAAACCAGACCAGGCCCTACTCTGTACTTTTTGTTTACATCTTAACATGTAAAGTATAAAGGACAGCAATATTAAATTTAGAATCAACATGAATTCTAGCTAACAAGAGAGAATGTAATCATAACAAGGCTACTCTTGTTTATAAGCATGTTTAATTTATAGCAATGTGACAATATTTGATTTTTAAAAATAGCTATATTATCAACTGAAGGGCAAAAGGCTAAGTAACTTGAAAGGATGTGAAAGGTAAGTGACTATAGAGAAATCGAAGGACAAGAATCCTCTGTATTCTATTTTTCCTCTGATTTCTATTTTAAGCGATATTTGTTCAAGCCCAATCTTATCAGAGTTAAGACATTGTTTTAACCCATTAGGTCCAGAAGAATCAAAAGGCAAAGAATATCTCTGTATGCTAAAAGTCACCTTTGTATTGCACTTTAGAGGCCATTCAGAAACATGATGTTATTTGAGTTTCATCATGGTGCTGTGAGCACTGCAGTGTAGTTCAGAAGCAGGCTTTGTGTACCCTGATTCAGCTCTCTTTCAACTACATCGCACTATGCTCAAGATGCCCAGAATGTGACGTTTTGCCAACTGACCATTTAAAGTAAAATGTGAATGGAAGTTCTAGGTGGTTATACCATGTCAAATCAAAGAACCAGAGCAATATGTCACCGCAAGTTTGGTGCAGCTCTTAGCCAATGTCTTGTAACGACAGCCTGAAACAACCCATTAGACTCTAAGAATTATTTTCTGTCATCCAGCTTCTTCTGAGAGATTCTCCAGAAGACGTGATGCTACATTCGACTTTGGATCTCTGCCTCTTACTCGTCACAGTTTCTCCCAACCTTGCCATTGCAATCAAAAAGGAAAAGAGACCTCCTCAGACACTCTCAAGAGGTGCTGCAATCTCACTTTATTTTCTAAACTCATTCGGTTTGTTTTTTAAAATACCTAGTATTTTCACTCAGAGTCCAGTTATAAAGCAAACTCAGCTGGAAGATTTTCATGGTGTATGACTTCAAAATAGGTTTTTTTTTAAAAAAAAGAAGGGATCAGTTGATTTTAAGAAAGTGAATCAAACCCATTGCCAAACAATAACAACAGTTTGCTGCATCTTTCACAAAAATAAGTGGAGAATTGGTTTGCTGTCTATAAATTTCATAATTAGAGGCCTGGAAAATAATGATTGATTTCTGTGTCATATTAGTGTCCTAAAAGCAATTTAGGATTACTCAAGATTTGCTCAAATTCCCAGTCTTCTATTTAGTAAAAGGCAAGAACATAGTTTGGAATGATTTTAAACAAGGCTACCCAGAAAATTATACTATATCCCAACCCCTGGGAATTTTGGCTAACCAAGTGTTTGCCACATTGATTTTGGAAGACAGATGCAGTGGTTTTAGACATCATAATCTAGAACTGTCATTGGCAGTATGTTTAGAAAACATTTCTATTTTTGTACTTATTGTTTTACTTTGGCCTATGAAACAAATATATCTTCATCTGTATATAAACATTTTATAAAGAAAAAGATTCTCAAGTAACAGAAATAGGAACAGAATCTCTTGTCCGCACATGGTTATTCAAAACTAGCAGTATAACCACAAAGCGCTTGACCACTACTCATAATTGTAATGTGAATGGAGCAAACAGAGACCAGTCACAGTATCGTTCAAAGTTTGAAAACACTGACTTGCTTCCCAAGTTCATTTATTTCTTGACAGTTGTATTGAGTGCCAGCCAAGTGCCCATCAATGTTCGCCTAAGTTCATTAATTCTACTTCAGTTCAACAATCAACACAAACTATATATCTAGAAAGTAAGTTTTTACGGAAGAAATAAAAGGGATAAATATTTTCCTAAATATATTATATATCTCCCTATATATGCATAATAGTTATAAAACAATGAACTGAGTAGCCTTAAAGTACCAAAGACTAAACTAATCATTGCCCTTAAAGACTTCCCAGGATTGAATTGAGCAGCATTGCTATAAGTATACCACAAGGCATCAACATTCTGTGTGGCACTTTTATTTATTTATTTATTTAGAGATAGAGTCTCACACTATGTTTGGGCTAGAGTGCCCTGGCATCAGCCTAGCTCACAGCAACCTCAAACTCCTGGGCTCAAGCAATCCTTCTGCCTCAGCCTCCTGAGTAGCTGGGACTACAGGCATGCGCCACCATTCCCAGATAATTTTTTCTATATATTTTTAGTGGGCCAATTAATTTCTTTCTAGTTATAGTAAAGACGGGGTCTCATTCTTGCTCAGGCTGGTTTCAAACTCCTGACCTTGAGCGATCCGCCCACATGGCCTCCCATGTGTGTCACTTTTAAATGTCTACTTAAAACTTTTGGTGAATTTTTTGAAAAATATATTTAATATGTATGGCATATTTTGAACAACTTAATGGGCCTGAAATTTTAATTAACAAGGAACTATTTTAATAGGAAAGGTTATTGAAAATAGCTGAGAACCCCATCGTTGAGAATTGGTTTATATTTGGTCAAGCCTTTTACCATCTATTGCTATGCAGGAAACAACTGCGAGAGAATGAAGCTCCGAATGAACGAGGGTCAAAGGTAGGGGTGAAAGGCAGGAGTTTAGGTGCAGTGTGCAGAATGGCATATGAAGTCCCTTAGAGCAGAGGACAGCACCACACAGTTAAGTAGAAAGGGTGAAAAGAAAAGGGAAGATTAATTGAAAAAAGGTAATATATGCGCCTGTAATCCTAGCACTCTGGGAGGCCGAGGCGGGCGGATTGTTTGAGGTCAGGAGTTCGAAACCAGCCTGAGCAACAGCGAGACCCCGTCTCTACTATAAATAGAAAGAAATTACTTGGCCAACTAATATATACAGAAAAAATTAGCCGGGCATGGTGGCGCATGCCTGTAGTCCCAGCTACTCGGGAGGCTGAAGCAGGAGGATTGCCTGAGCCCAGGAGTTTGAGGTTGCTGTGAGCTAGGCTGATGCCACGGCACTCACTCTAGCCTGGGCAACAAAGCGAGACTCTGTCTCAAAAAAAAAAAAAAAGGTAATGTATGGTTCAAGAAAATATACACACATACACACATACATACAGTGATCCAAAAAAATCCTAACTTTCTCTGAATGAAAAGAACTGCCCAGTACCCAGTCCAGTGCCTAGCATATAGTAGATACTCAAAACATGCATTTTAGGTTGGGGTGCGGTGGCTCCTGCCTGTAATCCTTGGGAGGCCGAGGTGGGTGGATCACTCAAGGTCAGAAGTTCGAGACCAGCCTGAGCAAGAGTGAGACCACATCTCTATTAAAAATAGAAACAAATTAATTGGCCAACTAAATATATATGTAAAAAATTAGCCAGGCATGGTGGCTCATGCCTATAGTCCCAGCTACTCGGGAGGCTGAGGCAGAAGGATCGCTTGAGCCCAGGAGTTTGAGGTTGCTGTGAGCTAGGCTGACAGCACAGCACTCTAGCCCAGGCAACACAGCTAGACTCTATCTCAAAAACAAAACAAAACAAAACAAAAACCATACATTTTAGATGAATAAATGAAATTTCAGAAGACAGGAAAGCATGACCAGAGATAGTGATAGAATTATAGTAATGAATAGAGGACATGAAGAGAGTTTAAACTGTATCAGCTCTGTACTATTATGATTATGTGTATAATCAGAGTGTATAAAAATAATTATATTGTAATATGGTTCCCCTACAGGGCTATGAATGATTTTTTTAAGAGTAGGGATTATATTGTTTTACCTTTGTATTCCTACTGCTTAGTAGTAAGTAGAGTAAGGCATATAGCAAATATTCCTTTAATGTTTAGGGAACTAAGCTGAATAGGAGCAGAGATTAGAAATTTTTCCGGTTGCTAAAGCTCCAGGATTGAATGACATTTGCAACAGAAAAGAGAAAATTAAGCAGAGGCCTATTCTCACTTGCTGTTTCTAGAATAACTTTTATGTAATGCAAATATGTGGTATGAAGATACTGCATATGTTCAAGCAAAGCTGGAAAAAGAATCTTTTAGGATTATTACAGAAAGGAAGAGTTCTTGCTAAGGTGGAGCATTAAACTAACAGAAGATGTCTTCCAATGTTAAGATTTTAAATCAGACAAAAACAATCCCACAACACTGATGATGAGAATGTAAAATGATTCAGCCACTTTAGAAAACAATCTGGTAGTTCCTTAAAAAGTTAAATACAGAGTTACCATTTGACTCAGCAATTTCACTTTTAGGTATCTACCCAAGAGAAATGAAAATATACCCACTCAAAAACTTGTACAGATATGTTCATAGCAGCATAAAGCCAAAAAGTAAAAATAATTCAATGTCCATCAACCAATAATGAATAAAATGTAGTATGTCCATACAATGGAATAATATTCAACCCTAAAAAAGTAATTAAATATTAATACATGCCACAACATGAATGAACCTTGAAAACGTGATGCTAAGAATTTAGTTACAAAAGACCATATATGATTCTATTTATATGAAATGTCTGTAATAAGCAAATCTGTAGAGACAGAAAGTAGATTAGGGGTTTCTTAGGACTTGGGAAGATAGAGGGACTGGGCAAGAGGTGATACTTTTTGAGGTTATGAAAATATTCTAAAATTGATTGTGGTGACAGTTGCACAACTCTGTGATACTAAAAAACATGTCCACTTTCAATGGGTGAGTTGTATTGGTATAGGAATTATATTTCTATAAAGTTGCTACCCCCCCAAAAAAATAAGCAAAAATCACATATATCTTGCTTCAGGATTCTGTTTCATAATTCCTTGATATTATTTATACATAATATCAAAGCCAAAAACTACAGTCTGACAACATTCAAAACATACAAGAAAATCTAAATCCAAACTAGCCTCCAAATATTTCTATTAAAATGTTCACATTAATTTAATGTTTTCTCATCCATAAACTGAGACATTCCCTGAAAATACTCTGTAGTATTTCTGGATGTTTTGTGCATTCTTCCTGGTGATCTTGTTCTTTAATGTCTAATACACATTTCCAACCTACTCATACCACCTCTTGAAGGCTGAAGGGTTCTCTCTTTATTCATTGCTTTCTGTTTTGCTCTCTTTCACTCTTCTGGATGCTTCCAAATCACAAGTGTTTTACTGTGTCTCTCAACCATGAAATTCCCACACCAGAATTTTGTCCCTGTCAGAACTCAAAGCAAAATTTGTAATTCCCTTTTTTTCACAAATATACTGACTTAGAAAATGTCAGCATCTCTTAGGACTCTAGATACAAAGGCATTCTGGAGTACAGTCCAAAGTGTTTCTAATAGTTGTAGAAAGTATGCAAAGATTAACTATTAATTTCTGAACATTCTGAAACCCAAAGCTTTTGCATTGTCTAGAGACAGCCTTTCAATCACCTCTAATCATAACAGTATTTATTAATCATTTACCGGTTCAAGGCCAGGGGCCTTCAGGTTTGAAACATAGTCCTGTAACCTCAGTACTATAATCTGAAAGGACACAACCTCATCACGTCTAGTTAAAATTGCATATCCTCTGTACCATATGTCAGCCAACAGCTTGGTGGCTTAGTTAAATATCTGGAGGTAGATATCTGCTTATTCAATACCCATTTCTGAGCTCTTCTGTAGTCCTGGGTTCATGCACTGATTTTTCTCTTTTGTTTTAGGATGGGGAGATGACATCACTTGGGTTCAAACTTACGAAGAAGGTCTTTTTCATGCTCAAAAAAGGTAAAATGCCTCTCAGCTAATTTTTTCCCTTATTTTTAGTTGACACATAATAGTTGTACATATTTATGGGATACAGAGTGGTATGTCAATACATATATACAATGTTATCGGCCAGGGCCAGGTCTGTTCTGCCTACACCCAGGAAATCAATCACTGTGACAAGGATTTTGCAAAAAAGAAAAAAATTATTTGCAGGGCCATAAAGTGAAGAAAGGAGAGAACAATTCTCAAATCCACCTCCCCAAAGATAAGGCTTAGAGATATTTGCAGGTTAGGGAAGTGCGATGGTCTAAGGCATGGTGGAAGGTGATTGGCAGTGGGGAAAAATGAAGTAATAGGTTTGTTCTGCACAAGCAGAGTCAGGCTTCATGGCATTTCATAAGACATATGTACAGACAATGGTAGCATTAATATGATCTCAGGGTAGAGTTTTGACCCTCAGACGTCAAAAAGCCATCTCTCAGGCATTTATACAAGCCCATTTGAAGGGCCAGTGGTCTCAACCAGTTTGAACTGGACAAGGGCTGCCTCAACTTCCTGAAAAACAACTGACATGACTGTTACCTTAGCGACTTATAAATATTATCTATAAGGTGGCTAATGAAGGTTAAATTTCAGCATTCAGCAGCACAGTCTTCCGCTCCCGGGGCCTTCAGTTTAATGGGGAAAAATAAGAAGTCATAACAACAACAAAAAGCAAGCAACCAAAAGCAAGGGGAGGCTAAGTTTGGCACACCTGATCAGATTTCACTTGGACAATGTGTAATGATCAAATCAGGGTAATTAACATATTCATCACCTCGAATATGTATCATTTCTTTGTGATAGGAACATTTGAAATCCTCTCTTCTAGCTTTTTAAAAATATACGATAAGTTATTGTTAACAATATTCACCCACGGTGCTACATTAGAACTTATTTTTCCTATCTAGTTGCAACCTCTCTTTCTCCTTCCTTCATTCCACTCTTCCCAGCCTCTAATAACCATTGTACTACTCTCTGCTTCTATAAACTCAAATTTTTTTTTTTTTTAGCTACCACATAAGTGAAAACATGAGGTATTGATCTTTCTGTGTCTGACTTATTACACTTGACATGTCCTTCAGCCTCATCCATATTGCTGTGAATGACAGGACTTCATTGTTTTTTATGGCTGAATAGTATTCCATTGTGTGCATTGTACCACATATTCTTGCTCCATTCATCAACATTTACGTTGATTCCATAGTTTGGCTATTGTGAACAGCCACCCTTGTCATCTTTCTGATTTTAGAGGAAAAATTTTCAATTTCTCAGTGTTGAACATCTTGGTAGCTATGTGGTTATCATATATGGCCTTTATTGTGTTGAGGTACATTCCTTCTATATCTAATTTGTTGGGGTTTTTATCATGAATTAATGTTAAATTTTGTCAAATGCCTTTTCTGCATCTATTGAGGTGGTCATATGGATTTTGTCTTTTATTCTGTTAATGTGGTGTATCTCATTTATTGATTTGTGTATGTTGAACCATCCTTGCATCTCCAGGATAAATCCCATTTAATTACGGTGAATGATCTTTTTAATGTGCTGTTAAATTTAATTTACTAACAATTTGTTGAGAATTTTTACGTCTATTTTCATCAGGAATATTGGTCTATAATTTTCTTTTCTTGATGTATCTTTGTCTGGCTTTGGTAACAGCATAATACTGGCCTCATAAAATGAGTTTGAAAGTATTCTCTCTTCTTCAATTTTCAGAAGAGTGTGAGAAAGATTGATATTAGTTCTCTTTAAGTAGTTGGTAGAATTCAGCAGTGAAGCCATCAGGTCCTGAGCTTTTCTTTGATTAGAGACTTTTTATTACTGATTCAGTCTCATTACTCATTATTGTTTTGTTCAAATTTTGTATTTCTCTGTGATTCAGTCTTAGTGTATTGTATATGTCTAGGAATTTATCCATTTCTTCTAGATTATCTAACTTTTGGCATATAATAGTTCATAGCATTCGCTTATGATTTTTTGTATTTGTGTGGTATCAGTTATAATGTTTTCTCTTTCATTTCTGATTTATTGAGTCTTGTCTTTTTTCTTAGCTAATCTAGGTAAAGTTTAGTTAATTTTATTTTTTAAAAAAAACTCATTTTAGTTTTGTTAATCTTTTCTAGCCTTTCTTTTATTAATTTCTCTTCTGCTCTTTTTATTATATCCTTTCTTCTACTAACTTTAGGGTAGTTTGTTCTTTTTCTAGCTCTGTCATGCTCAGCATTAAGTAGGATCATGTTTCTTTTTTGATGTAGGCATTTATTACTATAAACTTTCCCCTTAGAACTGTTTTTGCTGTATCCCATAAATCTGTTGTATTTTCATTTGTCTCAAGATATTTTTATATTTATCTTTAATATCTCCTTTAATCTATTAGTTGATTAGAAGTGTGTTAATTTCTACATATTTGTAAATTTTCCAAATTTTGTATTATTGATTTCTAGTTTCATTTTATTGTGATCAGAAATGATACTTGACATGATTTCAGTCTTCTTAAATTTTTCAGACATTTTGTGGCCTGACGTGATCTATTCTGGAGAATGTTTACTGTGCTCCTGAGAAGAATATATCTTTTGTTGCTATTAGAATGCTTCATATATATCTGTTAGGCTCATTTGTTCTAAAATGTAGTTCATGGCCAATGTTAGTGACTCATGCCCGTAATCCTAGCACTCTGTGAGGCCAAGGCAAAGGAAATGCTTGAGGTCAGCAGTTCAAGACCAGCCTGAGCAAGAGTGAGACCTTATCTCTACAAAAAATAGAAAAATTATCCAGGCATGATGATGCATGCCTGTAGTCCCAGTTACTTGGGAGGCTGAAGCTGGAGGATCACTTAAGCTCAGGAGTTTGAGGTTGTAGTGAGCTATGATCATACCACTGCACTCTATCCCAGGCAGCAGAGTGAGATCCTGTCTCAAAAAAAAAAAAAAAAAGGAGAAAAGAAAAAGAAAGTGGGCTATTGAAATCCCCTACTATTGTTGTATTGCAATTGATTGCTCTTTTCAGTTCTATTAAAGTTTGCTTAATGTATTCAGTTGCTATGAAATTGAGTGCCTATATATTTATAGTTGTATTTTTTTGGTAAATTGATCTCTTTGTTATTATATACTGGCCTTCTTTGTCTCCTTTTCCAGGTTTTGGCTTAAAGTCTATTTTATCTGATAGAAATATAGCTACCCTTATTCTCCTTTCAATTTCCATCTACATGTGTCCTTGAAAGTGAAGCAAATTTCTTGTAGGCAACATATAGTTGGACCTTGTGGGTTTTTAGGGAGAGGGAAGGGACATATTTTTTAATCCATTGAGTGGCTCTATGTCTTTTAATTGGAGATTCTAATCTATTTACATTGAAAGGTTTTACTTCTATACTTTCCATTCTATTCTATTCATATACTGTATAACTGCTTTATATAGCATAACTGCTTTATATATCTTTGTAAAGTGTTTAATACTAATTAAACCCTAATCTCCAATGATTTCTTTTCAGAATGTTCCTAACTATCCATGTATATTTTTTCATTTCAATTTTAGAATTATCTTTAAAATTTTTTATAGCCATTTACTGTGATTATCTTAAAATTGTGTAAGTATAGAGAGAAATTACATTTTATGATGGTTAAGTCTTTCTATTCAAGAACACAATATGTCTTCTCATTGGCTTGTAATTTTTTTCCCTTAGTGGTATATTTGGGTTCATATAAATTTTTCATTTAGTTTTTTAGAAAGTTTTTACAAAAAAGCTATTGTTTGACTATTTTCACATCCTTTCATTCTTGTGCCAACCTACAATGTATGAACAACCTAAGTGAGAGTTTTCTATCTATATATGTTTCGGTGTCATTTAGGATTTAAGTCTAATTCCACTGTATGTTTTGACTCAAAGTTAATCAGTTGACTTAATTCTATGCTTTTTGTTTAGTAACAAGCCATTGATGGTTATTCATCACTTGGAGGATTGTCAATACTGCCAAGGTAATTTTAGCTCCTGAGATTTTATTATGTTTCCAGTATGAAGTAGAAAAAGTGACCTATTAAGAATAGCAAGAATAGTAAAAAAAAAAAAAAAAAAAAAAATCCCATTTAAAAAAAGGACAACTGCCAGAGTACCATCATTTTACTAAAGTGCTTAAAGACTATAATGATTGTTAATGATCTATTGAATATATTTTTATTATGTGTTATTTGGAATTTGACATCCCTGTTCTTCCCACAAAAAGATAAAGGAGGTGAGTGGGAAAAATTGCTTAAAGAAGTTGTTTTAACCAATAAGCCAATGAGTTACATGAAATTATAAAACTGGTGTCTTCACTGATATGATTATCCCTGGATGTCTCCATGGACAGCGCACCCTCGTTCCTTCCCAACGAGGGACAAAGTAGCAATAGACCAATGAACTATTTATACCCAAGTTATAGATGCAAACAAATGAAAGACAGTAGATTTTGCTATGTTATATTGAAACTAACTGGCATTTTCCCCCCCACAGCACTAAAAAAAGTATTTGCCCAAGATGAAGAAATACAAGAACTGGCTCAGAACAATTTCATTATGCTGAATCTCATGGTATATGAACTCACAATGGTTTCTTAATATCATAAATTAATGAAATATTTTAATCTTTTTTCTATTTTTAAAACATAAGAGCTGTTATTGATATGTCGATATAGAAAGTTATATAGAATTATAAAAGGCCAAAATATATAATTTACTAAAAGTCTAGTTCATATAAAATATTTTTGAAATTAACTATCAAAAATAATCCAATCCAATAACATTCATTTTTTCCCCCTCTCCTGCTAGCATGAGACTACCGATAAGAATTTATCACCTGATGGACAATACGTGCCTAGAATCATGTTTGTGGGTATGTGTGTAATCTCATTTCATCAGATTTTAAAAATTAGTGGAAATCTTAGCATTCTTGCTTTTAAGTGCTAGTTCAAGTACTATTCTTTTTAATAGGAGGTCATTTCTAACCCAATAAATAACAGTCTTTGTTATTTCTACAATCAAGATTCATTATATCTATTTTAAATTTTAAATATTTTTAAAAGCAGTTTATGCTATTAAATCAATATCCTAATGCATTAATACTTTCAGTACAGTGTCTCAAACTGGACTGACAGCTAAGACACACTAAAAGGAGAATTCAGTTTAATTCATCATGAACTCACATGTATGAAAAGTAATTTTGCTTACAAATTTGCTTAATATTGGTTTAAGTAAGAGGCAAAAATGATTTGAGAACATGTTAAATAATACTTAAGTGAATTGTTTTTCTTTTTCTTGGCAGATCCTTCTTTAACAGTCAGAGCTGATATAACTGGAAGATACTCTAACAGACTGTATACATATGAGCCTCAGGATTTACCAGTATGTAAGTATTCATAAATTATCTTGAACAGTGATCATAACTCATCTCTAACTGTTAAAAGGGCCAATGATTCCCACCATCAGTGCTTCTTCAAAAATAGTGCCATCTACAAATTAGAATCACCGGGACTGGTTGTAGTGCTTAAAAATGCAAACTCCTAGCTCCCACCAAAATTGGTATTTCTGGGTACCTCAGAATCTCCATTTTAACAGGCATGCCTAAAGGTTCTTATGATTACTAAATTTGGAGACCACTAAAAAGAATATAGTACACATTAAAATGACACAAACTTAAGAGAGACAGTCTATTCTCCTGGTGTCAAAGGTTACATATGATCTCTACAAATGATAATGAAATCTTTTCATTTATTTTTTTACAACATTTACTATCGACTATATTTAATAAGACAACTGTGCCTATTAGATCCAGCCATACTGATATAAAATGATCAGTTAAGGCCGGGCGCAGTGGCTCACGCCTGTAATCCTAGCACTCTGGGAGGCCGAGGCGGGCGGATTGCTCAAGGTCAGGAGTTGGAAACCAGCCTGAGCAACAGCGAGACCCTGTCTCTACTATAAATAGAAAGAAATTAATTGGCCAATGAATATATATAGAAAAACTTAGCCAGGCATGGTGGCGCATGCCTGTAGTCCCAGCTACTTGGGAGGTTGAGGCAGAAGGATGGCTTGAGCCCAGGAGTTTGAGGTTGCTGTGAGCTAGTCTGATGCCACCACACTCACTCTAGCCTGGTCAATAAAGTGAGACTCCGTCTCAAAAAAAAAAAAAGGTCAGTTAAAAAAATAGGTACTCCTTCAAAACCCCTCTGATAAAATTGTTTAAACATAAAGAAAGTTGATCAACCAGATTTCAATAGCCTAAGCCCTAAATTTACATGTATATCTTTAGCACAATGTTCTTTAATGTCACAGATGAATTCTCATGTTTTCAAAGCTATTATTAATTTAAATGGGCCAATTTCAGGTTCTAGAGTTAATAGATTATAACATTTGATACTTTCATTCACTAATAACATAATATATTTACTCTCATTTCAGTGATCGAAAACATGAAGAAAGCACTAAGACTTATTCAATCAGAGTTATAAGGGATGACAGAAAAATGGCCTTTGCTTCTAAGAGATCAAATGTCATGAAGTAAACCTCTGACTCATTGACAAATACTATGTGTGCAAAGTAAATGTATTTTGTAACAGTAATTATTATTTAGATTTTTAAATGTGTTTGTAATATTCTTATGAAGGTAAAATGATATTTCAATAAACTTTGCCAAAACCCAAGAATGACCATATAGTTTGATTTCTGTATCAGTAGCAAAGAAAGATTCTAATGAGCCAAGAGTTATGGAGACAGGAGGACCTAAATAAGAGGTGTCTACACTGGTTGTTTCTATTTCCTTGCCTCTCACTCACCCCACCAACTAATCTCCTTTTAATTCTGCCCCTCTACTGTATTCAACCTGCTAGTGTAGGTCATAAATGATCTTCATGTTACCAAACCAAGTGGCTCATCTTAATCCACTTCCTATTTGAACTTTTAGAAGCATATTTCAGTGTTAACCACCTATTTCTTTTCCTCCTTTAAATAGAGATTTAAAACCTAGTTACAATAAATTAAAAACATTTTAAAAATATTTTAAAAATTCAAGTACATGTTTTCTTTAACTTAATTATTGGGCAGATATTTCAAAGCTTTTAATAATTTTATGAAAAGTGTAAGTGCTTCAGGAAGATTGAAGAATTTCTCTAGTTAACTATGAGGAAAAGATTATTTTGAAATTATCAAATATTTAACCACCAAATCAATTCTTCACAAGAAGCTTCCAGACAATCAATACTATGTCTTTTATTCCATTAAATAACAACAAAAAAATTCCTGCTAATAGAAATCCCATAATAAGCTGGGAGTTATTATCAGAAGGTTAGATAGGCAGTTTTAGATAGGCAGACATTTTCCTAACCTATGAAATTTGATTGTCTTTAAGAAAATTGGAATTGTTTTGAAATATAAATGTGTACTTTTCTATGAGATAGATATGCAATGTCTATGATATAGACACCTGATTAATTTCCACATTTTATTCCTGAGGAGTTCACAGTCTAGTGGTAAGATATATCACTGATGGGGAATAACACATTAAACAATGTTATAGGATGGTGTGGGATCAGTGGAGAGATGGCCCAGCCTTCTAGCAGGACTGTCAGGCTTCACACAAGATGCAGCACCTATGAATCCTGAGTGATATGAGAATATATTTCATCATTATGGAAGTCAATATGATGAAATAGAAAATAGGCATAATATTACAGAGGCTAAAGAAATTCTTGTTCATCGATTTAACCCTAAACTACATAAGTATGCAGAGTTTTTCTGGTAGGGTCTTTCATAATTTTAAATTAGAGTTAATAAAAGTGTGCCAAGCTTCAAGCAAACTTACTTTTTTAACACACTGATTTACATACACACATAAAGATTCACTGAGATTTACTTAAGAGTTTACAAGTAGTACTTATTAAAATGTAACTTATATATCTAATTCATGAACATCTTTTCTGGGTAAAGAAAGATAAGCATTTTTGCTGCTTTCTAAATTTTTTTCTTGTGCAATAAGAAATTATCTCATCTTTTTCACTAAATGTAAAGCCTTAGGAACAAAAAGGCAGAAAAATCTCACTTACCAACCCCTGCTCTCTCTTTCTCTGTCTCTCTCTCTCCTACTCACACACACACATACACACACACACACTCTTTCTCTTTCTCTCTCACGCACACACACAAAATAAGTTGTGTTTGTGATGGGTGCAAGATTGTGGAAAGCACCCATGATAGGAGGCCATTAAACACTTGGTTCACCTGGTGTTTGCAGTGATTCAGTTTATGAACATCTTTTCTGGAATGAATCCACTAGGATGCAACTGGATTTTTACTGGGTATTGAGTACTGCAATTTCTGGAAGTATATTACAGTTATTTTCTAGAATAGGATACTGTTACAGGTTGAATTATGTCATCTGCAAAATTCATAGGTTGAAGTCCTAATCCTCAGTACCTCAGAATGTGACCTTATTTGGAAATAAGGCATTGAAGATGTGATTAGTTAAGAGGAGGTAATCCAGGAGTAGCGTAGGCCCCTGATCCAATATGACTGGTGTCATTATAAAAAGGGGAAATTTGGACACAGAGACATGTGTACAGAGAGAACACGTGTGAACATGAAGATAGAGATTGAGGGCATGCAACACAATCCAAGGAATGCTGAAGGTGGCCAGAGAACATGCTGGACAACAGACATGGAACAAATTCTCCCTTGTAGCCCTCAGAAGGAACCAATACTGCAACACCTTGATTTCAGTCCTCTAGTTTCCAGAACTGCAAGACAATAAATGTCTGTTACTTAAGCCACCCAGTGGTGGTACTCTGTTAAGACAGCCCCAGCAAACCAACACAGATGCTTTCCTCTCTCATCTCCAATTTGAATAATTCCCAACATGGGTAAGAAAACACCAAAACTTCCCATCACACACTTAAAAAGAAACTCTATTAGAATGGAAGAATCATTTCTCATAGTAAGTTCTTCAAGTTCTAGTTTTATCCTCCAAAGAAATGTTGCACAATTACACGTTATTTAGGTCATTAAATATGAAATGTCCAATTTTAAATCAAAAGTTGTAGATATCACAAACAAGAAAACAGTACAATTCATCAAAGCACGTGCCTAAATGATCGACACAGTTTTGCCATCTTAATGGTAGCTTGTTTATGCCAGCAGCAAAGAAGCCTGGAGAGTGAGTGGGCGTGAAATCTCTAAAGGTGTTTTCTACAGCTTGCTGAGAATTCAATATTTTTCCTTGCAAGAAGTGGTTCAAAGCTTGGAAGAGGTGGTAGTCAGCTAATGCAAGGTCTGGTGAAGATGGTAGATGACAGAGAATTTCACAATCTAGCTTCTGTAGTTTGAACAGCATTGTTTGCGCAACATGTGGTCGAGCATTGCCTTGTAAGAGGATTGGCCTGTCCCTATTGACCAATCTCGTCTACTTAATCACAAGCATCCTCATTATTTTGTCCAGCTGGTTGCAGTAGACATCCGCTGTAATGGATTGATGACCAGGTTTCATGAAGATATAGTTGATAATATTAGTGCTGGACCACTGAACAGACATCATTAGCTTTTTTTGATGAATATTCAGTTTTGGACTGTGTTTCAGCGCTTCATCTTTATCTAACCATTGTGCCAGGCACTTGCGATGTCAAAAAGATTCCATTTTTCATCACACATAACAACATGGTATAGAAATGGTTCACCTTTATGTTGTGACAGCAAAGAAAGGCCAGCTTCTAGACAATTTCCCTTCTGATGCTCATTTAATTCATGCAAAACCCATCTATCCAGCTTCTTTACCTTGCCAGTTTGTTTGAAATGGTCCACTATTGTTGAAATAGTAACATCAAACCTTGCTGCTAATTCATGCGTAGGTAGAGATAGATTCGCTTTCACTACACATTTTAGCTATTATTATCCACCTTGGTCTCCGGTCTCGGCTCATTTTCAAGATTAAAATCACCAGAATGGAACTTCTCAAACCATTGACATACTGTGCTTTCATTATCCATACCCTCCCCAAACATTTCATTGATATTTTGAGCTGTCTGTGCTGCATTGGTTCCAGGACAAAACTCATATTCAAAAATAACACAAGGCCTGGCATGGCTCATGCCATCCAACCACTCTGGGAGACTGAGGCGGGAGGACTGCCTGAGAGCTCAGGAATTCAAGACTGGCCTGAACAAGAGTGAGACCCCATTTCTATTTTAAAAAAGAAATAAAAAAGAAACTCTGAAAATAATACAAATTTTTTACTTATCGATGGTTTCACAAAAATTTCTCAAAAAAATTGAAAGATAATCACAAGTCAAAACATTCATTTGCAAGACTGAGGCTATACCTTCACAAAAAAAATAAAACAAGAAGTGTCAACATGACATGTCGGAGATAATCAACTATCAAACTTAGTACTTAAGAAAATTGGGTATTTCATACTTTATACCCTAAATTAGGCATCCTCAAACTACAGCCTGTGGGCCACATGTGGGTGTTTTTGCCCATTTGTTTTTTTACTTCAAAATAAGATATGTGCAGTGTGCATAGGGATTTGTTCACAGTTTTTTTTAAAACTATAGTCTGGCCCTCCAACAGTCTGAGGGACAGTGAACTGGCCCCGTTTAAAAAGTTTGAGGACCCCTCTTTCCATGCTTAGCGCAGCCATGGCCCGCGGTCCCAAGAAGCATCTGAAGCGTGTAGCAGCTCCAAAGCATTGGATGCTGGATAAGCTGACCCGTGTGTTTGCTCCTCGTCCATTCACCAGTCCCCACAAGCTGAGAGAGTGTCTCCCACTCATCATTTTCCTAAGAAACAGGCTTAAGTATGCCCTGACAGGAGATGAAGTGAAGAAGATCTTCATGCAGCGTTTCATCAAAATTGATGGCAAGGTCCGAACTGATACAACCTACCCTGCTGGATTTATGGATGTCATCAGCATTGACAAGACTGGAGAGAATTTCCGTCTGATTTATGACACCAAGGGTCGCTTTGCTGTTCATCTTATCACACCTGAGGAGGCCAAGTACAAGTTGTGCAAAGTGAGAAAAATCTTTGTGGGCACCAAAGGAATCCCTCATCTGGTGACTCATGATGCTCGCACCATCCGCTATCCTGATCCACTCATCAAAGTGAATGACACCATTCAGATTGATTTGGAGACTGGCAAGATTACTGATTTCATCAAGTTTGACACTGGTAACCTGTGTATGGGGACTGGAGGCGCTAACCTGGGAAGAATTGGTGTGATCACCAACAGAGAAAGACATCCCGGGTCTTTTGGCATGGTTCGCGTGGAAGATGCCAATGGCAACAGCTTTGCCACTCGCCTCTCCAACATTTTCGTTATTGGCAAAGGCAACAAACCATGGATTTCTCTTCCTCGAGGAAAAGGTATCCGCCTCACCATTGCTGAAGAGAGGGATAAGAGACTGGCAGCCAAACAGAGCAGTGGATGAAATGGTCTCCATGTAACATAATAACATGTTAAAAAGTTATTTGTACTTAAAGATATTACAGTGTGAAAAAAAAAGTTTGAGGACCCCTACCCTAAATAGTATGGTGGTTGGTGGCTAAGTATAGGGACTCAGGAGCCAAACTTCTTAGGTTTGAGTCCTGGCTTCACTCAGTGGCTGTGTGACCTTTTTACCAAGTTATGGAACATCTTCAGTCCACATTCAACTCTTAAGTATAATGGGGATACAGTATGTCACTTTGATAGTGAGGTATTAATGAAATAATCCATGTAAAGATGACAGCACAGTGACAGGAGCATAGAAAGGCTTCAATATATGTTTGCTTTACTAACTAAAAATATCAAATATAATAATCGGTTTCTTCTGGGAATGACTTTTGCTTTTGAATTGAAACCACAGCATTGAACTTACATATTTCATAAACTTGATCAATTTAACCAATGATATAAAACTCTTTGAGTACTGAAATAACATATAATTGGAAATATTCTGCTTTGGATTCATATGTTATTAAAAAAATAAAAGTTAATCATAACTGATGCTGTACAACAATGAAAATATGTAGAGTATTATGTTTTATAGAAGAATCTTAGGCAATTCCTCCTTCCTCAGCCTTGAGCTTCCTTTCTGCCCCCAACAGCACTTAATGGGCAAGGTTCTAGCAGCCTTTGGTGACTCAGTGTAACTGTCACGCTCACCCTGAAAATCTCGGGGGCCAGGAGAAGATGGACAGATAATATTATTTCAATATCCCATACACACACAGACACCCTCATTTAAAAAATCACTGATCTAAATGACCCAGTGTTCTTACTTTATAATGTTATGCCCCGTTACCCATAGGAAAACTTTAAAGAAGACACATGATCTTTATCAGTCTTCTTAAGTTTCTTCCAGAGTCATACATTGTTCTCTTAACATCACCCAGAGTACACCTACCAGACCTGCTCCAGGTAAACTCCTACTGCAGGGAACCTTTGCTCTACTCAATCTCTTTTGCTTTTTCTAATCTCTTTCAAAGCCTTGTCAGCCCTTTGTCCAGATCCCCTTTAGAAAGTTTATGTTTAAAGCAGCTCAGTAGACGAATCTTCTGTAGGATATTTGTGATTGATGATACTTCCCTTGTATTTCCATGTGTAAGAGTGGAAAGCTGAGGAAATAAAAGCTTGGAAAGTTCTAGGTGCCAACAGTAAATGATGAAATGGAGTAAGTGGGACTTTCAACTATCCCTTAAAACTATGTTACCTACCTAAAACCTGAATCTTGTGCCATATTGAAGTCATACTCTTCTGACTTTATCAAACCTATGGGACACTTAAGAATCTTATTAACACTCATCATATAACTTTTTGGTATCCTAAGAAAAATTGTAGAGTAAAGCAATATGCCCCAAATGAGCAGGTTTAGCCTGATTTACTTTCATATCTGAATTTGGCAAATAACATATACAAACTTTTATAAATCACCTCAAGTGTCTTAGACAATCATATTTCATGGTTCAGGCATGTTGATACCGGTCTGGAAACTTAGTAAAAATTCCTTGGTGATTTGTTTCAAAACTTTCAAATTCTAAAATACAAGAACTAGTCAATTTTCTGTCTTCATGTTGTATGAGGAATTTTCCAAAGAACAATGATGTCAGAGGCAAGCCCTTCAGGGGGACGCTTTATGCAATGTGATTAATCTGAAATTTATGTCCACTGGAGGATTCCTTTCAAAAGCAAAAGTAGCTACAAATTCATTTTCCAGATTCTACAGGCTTACTATTAAGCAGCAACAGCAAACATTTCAGGAAAAACTCTAAGGGTAAGTACCATCCAAATGTCATTGTCAGTTTAAAATGAAGACTTACGGGCTTTTAAAACACAAGTTACTATGAGTGGTGTCCTTTTTTTTTTCTACCATTCTCTTAGCACTTGCTAGGAACAGGGCAAGGAAGATCTCTTCCTTGTTCAGTGAATGTGAACAGTCTTACCTGTTGACGTAATTGCAGAGTGCAAATGGTATATTCATTTGTTTCATTATTTGCCCTAGAACATCAGAGAGGAGGACCCACAAATGCTCCCATGTACCCAAAGCTGAATGTATTAGCCTCTTTCTGACACCATTACTGTAAGAAGATTTCTCTAAGAGAACCTGAAAGTAATCTTTATGGGTTACAACAGATGTACACACCCTTTTGGAATGTTATCAGGTAATCTTAGCATGGGGTAGCTCAAACAAACCAGAGCCCCACACCGTCAGTTGCCTTCACATGGCTGGAGGAACAGGATACCAGCCCATATCCGTCTCCTTACAGGTGGGTGTTGGCTCATTCTAAGCAGATGGTGGGTTTATGATTCTAATGTGCTTTGTATTTCCCAATAGACAAATATTTGCACTGGAACCAGAATAAATACAAAAAAAAAAAAAAAATTCTTCAGCTTGGCTTCCAAAGAATATCGGAAGTTTTAGGACACCTCAGCATTTAAAATATTGTAGGAAGTGAGTAAATGAGCCACGAGTCCTCTTTCCTTTTTCTTCTACTTAAAATCTTCCCTAGCAAATAAAAGACAATGTTTGGAAGAAGCTATAAACATAGTGAGATATATTTTGGAACTAGTATGTTTTTCTCACTCAAAGAATTCTTAAAGATGTACAATATATGCATATTTTAACTCTAATAAAAGAATCTAAGTTAAATTCACAGGGCAAGCCAGAAAATATAGCCTGTCTTCTTTCCTTTCTCCAGTAATTATGGTGTTTCTTTCCACAGCGTGACAGTGGTCATCTTTTACCTAGATGTGAATGCACTTCTAGAGAAATTTGAGTAAATGTTCAACAGGTTTAACAGAATATTAATTTCACATTACACCTTTAGACCAGTGGTATCTGCTCTGTCTCTTCTGCACGAGCTTTTTGGTTTTGTTTTTCATATACTTGTTGAAGAGCTGAATATTAGCTCTTCAACAGCTCTTACAAACTTGAAAGAGCTGCCCCATTGCAGAGGTAGGAGAAGATTTCAGTGGGGAGGATGATGTTATGGAAAATGCATTAAACTTCTATAAAGCAGAAACAAAAGAAAAGCAAGATTCAGCCACTGGAATAAAAATCCATTCCACAAATTTAGTATATGTTTTAAGTCGTCTAAAATTTGACATTTTGACTGTTTGAAGTAATGAGTAGAAAAATTTATTTAAAATGAATATTTCCCCAAAAGGGAAGTAGTTTCAACCATATACTCTCTCATCCCATGTGACTGGATATTAGATTTAGGAAAGAAGATAATTTGATTCATCAGAGTTTCTCTACAAGAAAAAAGTAATCAGAGTGAGAGAAGAATATAATTTCCAAGGGGATCTGTACATTTCCAGATAGTCTAAGGGGAAGGTCCAGAGAAATGCAATATTTAGTTCTTTTGGTCCTCCAAGAATGGCTTCAGATGGCTGGTACTAGGACCAAAAATCTCAGCAACCACTGGGAGAAGGCAGTGTGATAAAACATGGAAGAAGGTAGAATAATAGAGAAAGTCAAAGATGGGTATCTGGGAGAGACTGGGGAAAATATGAGGGAGAAACAGACACATACACACAAACACATTCATTCTCTCCCCAATCCCTTCCGTCTACAAGTTGGAGAGAATTACAGGAGAAAAAAATAACTTACAGGAAGAGAGGCTATAAATTGTGACATGGATCTCCATTAACGTTCTTTGAAAAATGTAAGTAAAAATGGAAATATTTTAAAATTCTTTTTGTTGGATGGAGCCATACAGGGCCTGAGAGTTATTTGAGTCAGAATCATTGCTTAGGTCAAATATTCTGCTTAATTATAATTCAACATTATCTTCAAAGCACAGATATTAGAATATATGTCTTAAATAAATGTAAAACATAATTGAGTTATTCTTTAATTGTTTGTATATCTCTCTCTCCCTACTCAAACTGTCAGCAGGACTCCACAGAGTTAATGCTTCTCATGAAACATTTCCTCTTTTTGTTACTCTATCTCTTCATGCTCCATTTCCCACCTGAATTTCTGGCTAATCCTCCCCAATATCCTCCCAAGCCCTTCTAATCAACCTCCAAACTTTGAAAGTACTAGGGCTCTAGCTTAGGTCCTCCTTTATTCTTTATCTACAATCTTTCCATGGGTTACCTCATCTAATTCCATTTACTGAAAATCCACTTACATGCTGATGACTCGGCAAACTTTATCTCCAGCCCTGGTTTCTCTACCAAGTGACAAACTCAAATATAAAACGGTATACTTGACATGTCCTCATCAAAGAAAAAGTTATTTCACACTTTAACATATTGAAAACGGAAACCCTTGCTTTCCACTGATCCCCCAACCCAGCTGCTCCCTCATTGGAATAAATGGCGCCATCTTACTTTTTCAAGTCAAAACCTTTCCATGGTTTTGAGGAGGTCATTCATGATTATCCCTATTCCTTGTTCCCCATACCAACCCTTTAATAAGTCCTGATGATTCTAGCACCAAAATAAATTTCTTTCCACATGTATTTTTCTCTAACTCCAAAGTCACCACCCTAGGCATAGTCACTATATTCTCTTACATGCATTACTA
Source organism: Microcebus murinus (assembly GCF_040939455.1). Lineage (NCBI taxonomy): Eukaryota > Metazoa > Chordata > Mammalia > Primates > Cheirogaleidae > Microcebus > Microcebus murinus. The sequence continues at coordinate 33,925,023 of NC_134112.1, forward strand.
AAATTACATCTGGTTTTTCCTTTTGTGAGTCAATAAATACCTTTATTAAACTATAATAACATTTTTAAAAAATGGAACAAGGACAATGCCACTCCCTGGCATAAAACCACTTAATGGCTTTTCAATGGACTGTGACTATACATGCTGAAATAAGAAAACCCAAATCAAATTGGCTTAAACAATGAAGGTGATTTATTGACTCATAAAAAATAATCCTAAAATAGAATGGCTCAAAATTGTCATCAAAGTACCATTTTCTGCTTTCTCCTGCCATCCACTATGTTGAATTTCTCCCAGTGATAGCTTATAAGATATCTACAGGACACCATCAGGATAATAGACTTTCTTGTTTTCATGCCTGAAGGGAGGGAGCAGTGGTTTCCCCTAATTGGCTCTCATGGGTCTCAGCTCACCCATAAAACAATGACTTGACCATGGGATTGAAATATGCTGACAGGCCTAGACCAGCCAGGAACCAATTACAGAGCTGGAAAGAAGTCAGCTTCCCCTTGAAGTACATGACCAATGCATGAAGGAGTGTAAGACTCAGAAAAGTGGGAAAACCAAAAGGGGAATGTGGAAGTTAGGGAGGCAACTAGCAATATCAACGATTCATTCATAACCTGTAGGGTGCTGATGGTCCATTCTGCTCCCTTGGTCTTCTCGCCAACAGTCTTATATCAATCTCCCTCTTGTTCACCACGTCCAGCGACACCTGCTTGTTTATATGGCTCTATCATGCCAAGAAGCTTTTTCCAACCTCATATTATTTGCACCTGTTTCCCCTGCCTGAAACACTCTTCTCTAGAAGCTCTTCAAATGTCTGGTCCCTTTTGTTCTGATCTTAACTCTGAACACTGCCTCTTCTGCTGTGGCCTGTTTGATAAACCATGACAGCTGCATACAACCAACCATCTAACCATATGGCCTTAGAAATCACTCCATCTCTGTGGGATTTCATCACATACAATAAAACTACTTAAAAGTTCATTCCACCTTTGATTACCACAATTCATGTATTATAAACTGAAACAGATCTTTAATCTAAAAATAGTTACTTCCTATTTTTCCCTTTGACACAAAAGGAAATTCTCAGAGGAGTATAAAAGGAATCAATCTCTTGAAACATTGCTTCCTCAGCTGACAAGAAATTCTGATATAAGAGCAACAGCCCCACTAAAAGAAGAAACATAAACTAACAGATTTGGAACTATCAAGTCAAGTATCATTGCTACGATGGCTTCAGTAGATGCAGTTGTTTTACCACCCGGTCAGTTCAATGCCTTCCTTTCAGAAGCACTGTCTAAAAGAATGCCATCTGTTACTATCATGTGTTCATTCCTTTCATGAATATCAAGAACTTAGGCCCATAGTGGGATATGAAATCACTTAAGTTAAGGCTTTAGGAGCATGACTAAACTTCAAAAATTAAAGACTGTGAATTAAAACAAGAATTAGCAATGTTTAGCACATTCTCCACTACAAATGCTTTAATAAAACTACAAATTAATATAAAAGCTTGCAAATGTGCTGTGATATTTTGGAAAAAGCTAAATGTATGATAATCAATTTAGAGAAAATAAATTTCACAAAAATAATGTCAAGATAAAATGGGGTAACAGATCTCTGGTGCAGAAGCTGCCTTTGTGTGCAGACGAGTAGACTAACTGATAGCACCAGCAGCTTCCCCAGTATATTTCACTGGGTTCTAGCTGTGTCCTACAAAACTTCATTCCAGCAGAGAATTAGTTAAATATTGATTACCAAGTCACAGTATGGAAGATACTTGCCTGAGTGAAATGGAATTTTATACATGTATTTGCAAGGCAATAAAGGATGCTAATGCTGGCCTTATTTTAGAGCCTGCTAGATCTTTGACACTCTTCTGACTATTCAGTTTAGTGTTGCAGCAACCATTTAGAAAGGCTCTTGAGTTGTCATTTTCTTATATCTGTATACTATTGTTTTAATAATAGTGTACACCAGATTCCAGTATCTGATAGGTTGAAATTGTAAGATATGTACATTTTACCAAAGTAAGACAAAATCTATTGTAAGAAAGACCATTATTTTACATGTAACACTAAAAATGTTGCTGATTCAACTATGACACCTGACCAATTATAAAAGACATTCTTATTTAAGAGTTGGCATAATGTTGAAAAATGCGCATCATAGAAGAAATACGGTTGTAAAAGACAAAATTGAATGCTAATCTTGATTTCTTTCTATTTGCATAAATTTATAGTGCACATGTGTAATTTTGTTACATGGATATATTGCATAATGAAGTCAAGGCTTTTTAGTGTACCCATCACCCAAATAATGCACATTGTACCTATTAAGTAATTTCTCATCATTCACCTCCTTTTTACCCTCTTAGCCTTCTGAGTCTCCATTGTCTATCATTCCATACTCTGTTATAATATGTAAGACAAACTGCATGAGACACATTTCTCTCAACTCACTGATACTTGTTTTACAACTGCTCACATTTTTAATTAACTTACCATCTTAAATAGTAAATGTTTCTACTCAAAATCTTATTTACACCAATTTTTGGCATAGACTCACTTTTCCAGAGGTATATCAAAGTTTAATGTCAAACTAGCTGGATATATGTTATGATAAAATCCAAATTAATGATAGTTGACAGTATGACTTCAGAGCAACACAAATGTCACTGTTCCAAAGTGGTACTTACCGTTAGAGAGTTGCAATATTAAAAGTGTTCAACCTCAAGTTAACTTTCTTTTCCCTCTGCTGTACCTAGATACTCAGACTCATCAAAGGCAAAGGTTTAGATTAAAAGAACAAAAAGGGACCAGAAAAAAAAATAATAATTACAAACATGCTTGCAGCAAATTTTTTTAAAAATAGGAAGTCTCAGAAAAGTAGAAGATATATAAAAGAACCAAATGGGAATTTTAAAATGGAAAAATGCAACAACTGAAATTATTTTTAAAAAATGCAATGGATGGATTCAATAGAACAATGAAGAAAACAGAGGAAAGAACTCATAAACTTGAAGATAGAAGGAGAAAAAGATGACTCAACCTGAACAATAGAGAACAAATAACAATGAAAAAAAAGTGAACACAGCCTCAGGGACCGTGAGATGGTAACAAAAATATTAACATTCATGTTATTGGCCTCTTGGAAGGAAAGGAGGAAAATGTTAGGACCAAAAACATATTTGAAAAAATAACAACTTATAAACCCCAAATTTGGCAAATAACATAAATCTATAGAATCCAATTAGGAAAACCCACAGAAACTTAAGATACATAATAATCAAATTTCTGAAAACTATAGACAAAGAAAAAGTCTTAAAAACAAAGACAGAAACAACACATGACATCCAGGAGAAAAACAGTTTAAAAGACCACAGATTTCTCATCAGAATTCCTACAGCCCAGGGGCCATGGACAACACTTTTCAAATGTTGAAAGAAAAAACTGTGAACCTAGCATCTTATATCTGGTGAAATAGTCATCAGGAATTAAAAGGAAATCAAGACATTCTCCAGTGAAAGAAACTTAAGCGAATTTATTGACAGCATGTACCCTAAAAGAATGGGTAAACAAACTTCTTGAAACAGAATGGAAATGATATAATAAAAAGACTCTTGGAACTTCAGGAAGAAAGAAAAGCAAGCAGAAAGAGTAAGAATATGGAGCAATACAATAGATTGGCCTTCTTTTTAGTTTTCCAAACTATATTTGATAACTAAAGCAAAAATTACAGTATCATATGATGTGGTGCTCAAGATATGCACAGGAAATATTTCAGACAATACTATAAAAAGGAGAATGTAAAGGGGCTTGGAGGTAAAGTTTCTACCTTTTACTCAAACTGGTAAAAATGTCAATGCCAGTGAACTGTGTTAAGATTAAGTTGATAAATAGAATGTAATATCTAAAGCAACCACTGGAAAATCTATACAGAGAGATACATGCAGAAACACTATGGATAAACAAAAATGGAATTCTAAAAACTGTTCACATATGGGCCAGGCACAGTGGCTCATGCCTGTAATCCCAGCACTTTGGGAGGCTGCTGCGGGAGGATTGCTCGAGGTCAGGAATTCTCAGCAACATAGCAAGACTCTGTCTCAAAAAAAAAAAAAAAATTATTCATATAATCTACAGAAAGAGAGGAAAAACGTATCATTATATTTGAGTTTAGATAAAAATTTCTGATGACTTAACCAGGCTCCTTTCCAGTATAGGTTGTACCCCAGCTTTAATATCCCTGTCCTTTGAATATTGATTATAACACATGAGTCTCTACTCAATGAACCCTACTAATAGCCATTACAGTCTTGGACTCAATATTAATCAAAAGATAAATTAAGAAAAATAATATTCAGGGATGACTGTTTGAAAAATAAGAGGCCTGTTTTCCCACAGAGTCAATATGGCTCTGGGTCAAATGAGATCACAAGAGATAAAGCACTCGGACTGCACTGAATTATATTCCTCCCCCGATACATGCACAGAATAGCTTTCATGATGTTACATTTTGGTATAAAGCTATCAGCTACATTCATGTGAAGGCTTTTAAAAGTGCCTATTAATACTGACAATAATGATACTGGTATCTTCCATTTATCGGGTACCTGTTATATACATCTTGTATAAATTATTATCAGTCCCTAAAACAAGCCCTGCAAGGCTGATATCTCATTTACAAGTGTCTGGGCCAAAAAGTGAACTTATATCTGTGTGGTTCCACTCACTCAGATTGTGACTATACAGAGAATTTTATTGTAAGGATTTTTTTTTTATTACTTCACAGTGTTCTTATTAGGAAGAACTACCAGAAGAAATTCTGAGTTCTGGAGAGTGAATAATTGCTAGCAGAATTAAAATCACAAAGCTAAAAGACAACCCAACATCATTAGGATGTGTAGCCAGGAGAGTAGACTGAATCTATTGAACACCCACCCAATATAGACAATATAAGAGAAAAATGTTTGCAGCCACCATGAAGTAGGAGAGCAAGGTATCAAACTAACCTAATGTTGAGTCTAGCTTCTCATACAAGGAGAAGCTTTCTAAGAGCTGTTTAGGTGGGAACTAATCATATATGGGAATTCTAGAAATTGCAGGATGGCAGATAATTAAGTGCTCCTGGATTATAAGGGGACAATTAAAGAAGCAATTCTTGCAGTCAGATTCCGGGACAGTAGTTGGGTTCTATTCACTTTCTGGAGAGTTCTTAATAATATATTTGCACATCAGAAGCAATCCAGAACTGACCTTAGGAATTCCCTGCACTGTCATTCACCATAACAGGAAGCCTTTTTTTGAAGAGTGAGATGATTTGGGATCTTGCCTACTCTTGTGCTAAAACAGTTAAGTGTTTAGTAGGCCCTTTATCTCCTCTGAGCCTATTCCCCCATTTGTTAAATCAGGGATCTGGATGAACTGATCTCTAAAACCACTCTCAAATGTAAAATCCTATGATTCTATGGATTCTATTGATTTATAGACAAACCTCTAAGCCGACTTGTTTGAAGAATGTCATAATTATAATTCCTACCAACTTGTGGGTTATTACTCAACATCCTGTAATTTTTGTGAAAGTTAGCACAACTTCATAATGACCAGTCTTTCTATTTTTTTTAGTGTTTCACTTTGTTTAGTTAAACTGTCTAGAGCACATGTTAATACCACTGCTTTCTCATAGAACATTTACTTTTTTTCTATTTTTGTTTCCATGGCCATAAACTTCTCTTTCCACAACAGCCAGCTGTGACATGTTTCCCAGTGACCACTAATGGGAATCCCAAAGAGGGTGCTGAGGAATCAACACAAACCAATCGCCATTATGAAAAATATAACCCAAAGCACACATGCTCCCAACCAAGCAAGATCATAAGACATAAGATGATTGGACACAATCATGAAGCAAAGTGACTGTCAACAGCCCACACAGCTCTAAGTGTTTGAGGAGCTGGGGTGACACTACCCTTTTGAGCCACATTTTTTAAGTGGGATAATGATATCTGTCCTACTTTCTCAAGCAGTGGTTTTAAGAGTCAAATGATATAATGTCCATGAAAGAAATTTGTGTACACACAATCACTGACATTGAAGGGTATAAGTAGTTCCATCTTTCTAGAATTAGATTGCACATTATCGTGTCTACTAAGCTGTGATCTGAGTCTGTAAAGTATCTATTTTGGTTAAACTTGTTTTCTTACACTAATTCAAGATTTTCTGAAATTTGTTCCATGGAATATTAATAGATGTTTTACCAATAAGAACAACGATGAGACTGCTTCCAAAATTTTTTTGATCAAATAATCTGAAAAAAGGCTTGGTTAAGCAAAGTTAAATCAATTTCTTTCCTAAAGAATTTCATAAAGTCTTTATTATACTATTGAGTAATCATCCATGGGCACTGCATACTATAGTGCAGGCGTCCTCAAACTACGGCCCACGGGCCACTTACGGGTGTTTTTGCCCATTTTTTTTATTTATTTCAAAATAAGATATATGCAGTGTGCATAGGAATTTGTTCATAGTTTTTTTAAAACTATAGTCTGGCCCTCCAACAGTCTGAGGGACAGTGAACTGGCCCCCTGTTTACAAAGTTTGAGGACCCCTGCTATAGTGATTTCCAAGCTTATGTGACCATAAAACTATTTCCCCAGGGATCATCCTTAGGAATAATGCCCAGCAACTATCATTTAGGAAAAACAGAACTAATAAATTGTTTTCTCTTGTATAACGTGCTGATTGAAGAAGAATCTATTCAGCATGTACCCCAGAACTAGAATTCCAGACAGACACATAGGAAGAAGGCAACATAGCTAATACTGATTCCAACTGGGTCAGTTTTCTAATTATGTTAAAATAAATACGGCTTCTAGACAGCAGATACTTTAGAGATAACACATCTTTTGATTTCCAGTTTCTAAATTAAAACCATAGGTAAATGGATGTCATTTGGTCCAAATTCACCTACCAATTTCATCAGAGCTGTTCTCTCTTCTCATTCTCCCTCCTATTCGAATATTTCATGTTTTGACTATTTCCTTTTTTTCTCTATTGAAAACTTAAGGCCCTAAACTTTCTGGTACATAGCTGGAGGTAGTAGTGAAGGACAGAGTAGTACAGTTAGTAAGAGATTACTCAAGAGCTGGACTCTCTGGATTGAAGTTCTAGGTCCAACATCCACAATTTACTAGATGTGTGGCCTTGAGCACGTCCCTTGGCCTTGGTTTCCTCCTGTATAAACTAAATAGCTAAATTTAGGAACTGAATTTATTTGAATGAATCTCTTGTTATTCAAACTCCCACTACTTGCTATTTTCAGGAACCAAATTTATTTGGATAGTATGTCATCATTTTCCAATTCCGCTACCCAAACTCAATAATGAAATAGATTTGACAGTGTGATACTAACACCACAGAGTTGTTATGAGGATTAAATTAAGCACTTATGAGAGTATCTGGCAATAGTATTTACTATTTCTATTATTTCTAGCTTATATAATATTTCATAAGGAATATTAACGATAGACTTCTTATAGGCAATTTATTCTTATTTAACACAGGCTCTTGCTATTTTAACCCAAAGTTCTATTAAACGACTGATCTTCAGATTTTATTTGTGTATTCATTTATTTTGCTTTGTTTTGTTTCTTTTTATAGGAAGGAAAAGAATACAGAGCTATGAAGTAGAAAACCTCATTTCTAGTCCTATCTCTGCAAAGTATTAATACTAATCATAACACATTATGCAGGGAAGTGATCTCTTGAAATTTCAGTTTACTCTTCAGAAAAGTGGAATAAATATCTACCCTTCATAACTGGTGGGATTGGCAAAGAAAATAAATATAAAAATGCTCTGCAAACAGTAATATGTAACACACAGGAAAGAGACTGATTGTCACTCCACGGAGACCATTTTTATTCTATTTGTGGGATATAAACTCAAAATTACAGTCCTAATCCTAAAACCCATGTGAAACCCAGAGTCATGAATTTGTTGTTGCTGTGGAAACCAGAGCATGTTTCACACTGATTAACATACTGCTGGTTGTACAATAGGACATTTTAGAAACAATAGTCGTTGACACAACCAACATTTATTGAACACTTATACTAGGCACCAGGAGCTGTTCTTGGTGTAAGCCCAGTTGAATCATGAGCACGTGATTCATTACCAACAGAACCAGAGGTTAATGTAAATTTCCCCTCATCTACCATCTGGCTGATTCTTAGCAAATCATACATATTTTTTCATCAAGCTTCCTTTCTTTGTAAAAATGGCCCTCTGCTTTATGAGACTAGGACTATTTGTAAGATCATGTTACTGAAGTGTTTGCATTTCCTCAAAAAGAAAGTATAACTGGAAACCAGTCCACTTATCAGCACTGGGTCAGAGGACTGATTTCCAATGGCAATACCTGCTTTGTCGCTCATTCATGTTCTTCCCTCAGAAATTTAATAACTTTATCTAAATGTTCATGAGCCCTTCCTGTATAGCAGTACCAAAGGTATTTGCAAAGCATTTAATATTTAGCTAAGCCTTTACAATATCACTGTTTATTTTCCTCCTAGCAACCTAACATACATCATTACTATCATGTTCTTTTTAAAATTGGAGAAGCTGAGGCCCCAAAGCATACACAATTTATCAAATGTAACCACCAGTGTTATATTCACTTCTTTAAAGTCAAGTGAGAAGTCATCAAGTTGAATAACATTTTTAACTTTTTAAAAAGTTTATCCCCTAAGTATAATTGATCATGCAAAGATTTAATTCTAGCAGGGGAAAAAAAAGGCTCAGATATGTACCCAGTAGCATATAATAAAAAAATATTACTATGCTATGTAATATGAAAAAAATTCTCCTTTCTCTCTCTTCAATATCCTTTTCTCCTTATCCCAACTATCTGCTAAATTATACAAAATATGCTGTCAGTTTATCTCATGCCAATATGAAATTGCAAAAATGAAAAACCAACCAACCGACCCACCCACCCAGGCAACTCAAAACCTTAGGTTAAAAACAAATGGAGGCCAGGCACTGTGGCTCACCCCTGTAATCCTAGCACTCTGGAAGGCCAAGGTGGGAGGATCATTTGAGGTCAGGAGTTTGAGACCAGCCTGAACAAGGGTGAAATCCCATCTCTACTAAAAAGAGAAAAAATTAGCTGGACATGGTGGTGTGTGCCTGTAGTCCCAGCTACTCGGGAGGCTGAGGCAGGAGGATCGCTTGAGCCCAGGAGTTTGAGGTTGCTGTGAGCTAGGTTGAGTCATGGCACACTAGCCTGGGTGACAGAGCAAGACTCTGTCTCAAAAAAGCAAACAAAACAAATGGAAATAGCCACTAAGTGAATTGCAGACAGTCTCCACTGTATCACTTCTCTAATTAAAAAAAAAAAAATTGTTTTTCTGAAAAAGATCATAAACCCTGGCTATCTGTGGACAGCTAAAGTCATGCTGTCTGATCTCAGCTGGGCCCTTATCATCTGACAATTATTTTATACACCTTTATTGATTCTTATCCCATTCACAACTGCTGTTCCAAATCTTTTCCTCTTCCAATACCCAACTTTGCTTAAGTAAACAAAACCATCTCTTATTTTCAAGGGAGATTAAAACCAACCACACTGAGCTCCATCCGCTTCCCTTCCCCCTCCTCCAATTTTTACTTGCTTCTGAAGAAGACATATATTCTACATTTTTGTTAAGGAAAACCCTTCCGCAAAAGTTTTTCCCCTGCTTCACTATGGCTCCTTTCCTCTCCTCAATTCCTGCAGTCCTTTTGAGATCCTTTTGCTGTTATCTCTAACAAGCTTGGATGGTCCCTACTTTAAAATAAACCTTTATCAACTCTGCTACTGCCTCAAGCTATCATCTTCTCTCTCTCTCTCTTGCAGTCAATTTCTTGAGTTATCGGTATTTAGTTTTCCACAAATTATTCTCTACCCAATCACATTTTAAAGCTCTAAAAACTGGCTTTTGCTCTCAATCATCTACTTTCACATCATACACAAGGACATATTTACTCATTCAGCAAAGACTTTTGGAGCACATTCTATCCTTAGTGCTGGGAATACAACAGTGACAGAGAGCTTGGGGAATACAGCCAAGAAACAGCCGAACAGATTAAAAGATACTTACGTGAGGTACCCTAAGGAAAAAATGAACAGATAAGACAATAGATGACCACAGAGAAAGCCTACGTACTTGGGTACAGTGGTCAGGGAGGCTTTTCTGAAATAGTGGCCAAAATAGACAATTGTTCTAAGAATAAAGTAGAATAACCCTTCAGAATAAAGCGATCAGATCTACAAAAACCTGAGGCAGGAAAGCACTTGGTGCTGTTGAGGAATGATCCAGTTCAATTCGGCAGGTAGGACATAAAGTAAAGGACCAAGGACCCTGGAAAGCAACCACTGGAGTCTGGTAACCACTGAATGCTCAGACACTGATGCTAATTTTAGTAGAAAATCTAGTCAGGCAAGCAGAAAACATTATCTAGAAGTGGCAGTTAAGTTCAGTCCAGAAGAGAGGTCCAACTTGGAGAACTAGGGAACCCTAACAAGGAAAACAGAGCATAGAAATACCCAGAAACAGGCAACATTCAGACGTTTCAGTGGGCAGCATAAAGGAATTCTGTGAGCAGAGAGAAGGGTCCTAGATATTGATTTCCAGTTCCTGGGAGGTTCTGGAAGAGTAAGGATGGGGCCCTATGTCAGAAGGACCAAGGAAGGAGGTGAAACTTAGACACAGGGACCAAAATGAAGACTTAGGCATACGAAATAACACAGAAAACCATTTACCAAAACTGGAGGAACTTGTTGGGCCTGAGCTCCTGAGTTTCAGCTTTTGAGTGGCAGAGAGTGAATACTAGGAAAGTTCAGATTAAAAACAAACTGTTTTTTCAAAGATTAAATCAAAGGTCTCCTTGTTACCATTTCTCATGGTCTGTTTTCAGTCTTCATCATCCACTGCCCTTCAGATGTCTATCCCACAATTATTCTCTTTTACCCGGTCACTAGATACCTTTTGGGCTAAAAATCTCGAAGTAAAATACATTTCCTCAATTTTTACAACAAACTGCTTGTCAATTCAGTCTCTTCTACCTCCTCTGTTCCTCATTTTCATTCCCACTGGTACAACCCAATTTAGTGTATCATTAAAGTGTCACCCAGAATTCCAAACAGTCTTTTATACTACCTTTTCTCCCTATTCAAGACAATTTAACAGATTTTTTTCTTCACTAAAAGCCTACCCCCAATCATATGAGTATCCTTTAAAATCATCGGTATGTTAAAAGAAAAATTTTAGACAAATTAAATTTAACAGAGTTTATTTGAGCAAAGAATGAGTCATGAATTGGGCATCACTCAAAACCAGAAGAGATTCAGAGAGCTCCACGGGGCAGTGTGAGCAGAGAGCTTTTATAGGCTGAACACAGAGCAAAGTAGAGAAATCGCCTGATTGGCTACAGCTAGGCAGCTGCCTTAATTGAGCATAGTGTGATAAGGCAATTGCCTTATTTGGGCATGGTGTGATTAGCTGGCTCCTGTAATTGGCTCAAACCTGGCTATTTGTTACCAAAAAAAAACATATTCCTATATTAGGTTTCCTCTTGTTTATGTACTAAGTTAGGTTGCAGTTTGTTATTTAGGAACTCAAAGTACAATGACAGCCTCAGGCTAATTCCTCCTACCTATTTAGTTTAACAAGTAGTTTCTACTACTGACCAAATCAAGTATAAACCCTTTACTGTGGCAATCCTTGTCCCCTCATGTTTCAATCACAGCTGCCTTGTTTGGAGTCCTGGCTCCCACTTTTCCCCCAGATACACGCTATGCTTCAACCAAATGGCTGGTGTGCATTTTTCTATCTCCTTTTATTCACCCAGTGCATATTTTCTGAATTCTCCCTGTGTGCCAGGCATCGTGTTAGATATCAGCCATTTGGTGGTGGGCAAAATAGGGCAGCAATGAAGGGCTTGGTCTATACCAGTGGTTTTCAAATATTTTGTCTCTAAAATAATTTGTTCAAAAGAAAATTTTTACTCAGAAGTCCACTGTGTAAAACAAAATGTGAGAGTTGTTCTGAATGAGAATTGGGGCTGCTTAGTTTTCTTCTTCCTCCACAGGATCGTTCAGAGATTCTGCAAAATACTTTAGGCATCCTTTATTTATTTTTTTTTTATTTCGGCATATTATGGGGAGTACAGATTTTAAGGTTTCAATAAATGCCCTTTCCTCCCCTCCCCCCACAAGTCTGAGTTTCCAGCATGACCATCCCCCAGATGGTGCACATCTCACTCATTATGTATGTATATACCCCCCTGCCCAATACCCTATTACTGTAGTACCTATGTGTCCACTTAGGCACCCTTGATTTTCATATACTATGCTTTGAAACACACACATACACACACTTCTCATAGTAGACCATAACTTTCCCCAATTTTTGCCAACTGCTTTTTGCATTTTGTTCTCCCTCAATCACGTGCTCGTTTATGCAAACTCTGGGCCAAGTTTTATTTGGTGACAGCTGTGCCACTACAAAAGTCTTGGTTATTTTTTTTTTTTTTTTTTACAAAGTCAAGCATGAATTGGGTGTGCTGTGAGTCAGCTTATTCATAAGCAAGTAGCTTAGTAAATTCTCAGATTACAGATGTGAAGTTCAGTGGACAATGCCACAATAGCTTATGCACAAATGGAACACTTTTAGCTTCCTCATATTTTGTGTATTATAGACTCTAAGATCTTAGGAAGATTCTTTAAAAATTCTATAGAGATGCAGGGGAGAGAGATAAAAATTCTAGGCTTGAATTTACAAATGACACAGAAAGTTAAAAGGCACAGAAGTCATTCTTAATTTTTATCTATATATAAAATTTTTGCTTTTAATTATCTTTTATTTACTAAGATACTTACTATAAAGAAAGTTAGATGGAAAGACTATTAAGAAACATTCATAATAAAAGTTTAACTCTAGAAACTCAGTTATCCAGAAACTTCCATAGCACTTCACAGTTTTAAGGTTTAAGAACTTTTCCCTCCAGGGTTACGGGATCTCTCCATGTATTTATCTCTTGAAAGTCTCCAGTTTGTTCTTAATGGAGAAAGAAGTCGTGTTATTTGTTTATGCAATCAACAATTGTCCATAAAAATGGAATAACTAGAGAGAAGTGATGGCTAGAAAAGAGGAAAAAGAAGTGAGCTTGTTGCTGGGGATAATATATAACATTTGCAAAGACCTTATTGTATTCCAGGCACTGTTCTTAGTACACGACAGATGTTAATTGTTTTGTTCTTTTAAAACACCCTGTGCAATAGCTACTATCTTATCTCTCATTTACCCATGAGAAAACTGAGCTACAGAGAGATTAAGAAACTTCTTGAAGTCCCTCAGCTAGGAGCCTGGGTCACGCTAGGCACAGTCTTTGTGACCCAGGCCCTTAACCTTGCATCATACCTCCTAGCAGTGCTGCAGACTTCCGAGTCTAAAATAGGGCACGGGGTGATCACAGCTAAACACGAGGCCAGCTTTTGTGGTTGCCTATATCCTCATGTTTCAAAAATTACCAGTAAGTTCTTCTTCCTGAAAAATATCTCCTATACTGTCAGCAATCATTCCAGTAACCACGTCCGAAATTCTATCGTTGGTAGAATGTTATAGTTCTTTGTGCAAGTCTCTCTCCTTCCCCATCCCCGTCTTATGCAATAAGTTCCCTAGGACCAGGTGCCATGTCTCACTCCTCTTCGCATCTCCCTGAGGCACCTAGCACAAGGCCATACACACAGTTAAGTACAAAAGTAACTTTCTATGTGCAAGGAGTCAAATTAAATTATCTTTGACTCTTAAAGGAGGGTTATCTTCAAGCATCCTAAAGAGGCAAAGTGGGTGATGACCTTAAGTCAGTATCAGCCCGGCCCTGGGCAGGGACCAGTGTATCAGGTGACTTAGGAAGACCCCAGCCCAGCACAGGATGCTGCTGAAAGGCAGACCGGCTGAGCCTGCGGGAGTAGGTGAGGTGGGTGTCAGAGTGCAGCTATGTGGGCTCCACTTTTCCTAGGGCTCCTCTTCAACACCCACCCGTTATCCAGCTCTACCCTTAAACCCAAAGAGTCAGTTTACCCAAATACTCCAGAGCTCCTGTCCAGTCTTCCTAGTTCTATGGAGATTGCACTTCATGCTGTCTCTGCACCAAGAAATCTACAAGCCCTGCATCTCTGGCTGCATCTCCTATGCTGCCCAACTCACGTGGCTTCAGCCAAATGGCCTCTTCCACCTCCAGGGGCTCTTTCCTCTACCTAATTGGCTGCTTCTCCATCAAGCCTTCTCTAAGCACAGTATTTAAAATTAGACACCCTCTACCAACGCTCCACATCCCGACTTGCTTTATGTTCCTCCATCCTGGTTACCTCCATCTAACATTCCTTGTGTTTTACCAGTTTAGTTTGTTTATTGTCTGCCTCTCTGCACAAGAATGTAAATCCCATGAGGCTGGGAAATTTGCTCTGTTTCATTCACTGTTGAATCTACTATGCTTAGAAAAGTGCCTGGAAATAGTGGGCACTTCCCAATCACTTTTTGACTGAATGAAGCCTTCTTTACCTTTACTAATTATTCATCACCACCGAAGATTCTGGTTATGTGCATACGCATGCCTACACACACACACATACACACACACCTGGATAGTATATTGCATACATTAAAAACATGGCTAGTATTAAACACTGAGTTTTCTTGGAATAAACATGGCACATCCTGGGAAATCTAACTTTCCCTCTATCCCATCAGCTTACGTTCCCATTTATTTACACTAGGGCACACGTATCCTGAATGTTATCATGTCTCATTCCATGGACAAATATATGAAAGCAGGAAATAGAGGCCTTCTTCCACTTCTACAGGAAGCATTAGGTGCTATTGCCATTGTACCCACCCTGCATCAGGCACCCATCTGCTGCTCAGCACCTCTGCAATCACCACCTGACTCAGCCCAGCCTTGCCCCGATCCTCTGCTCACCTACTTGCCTTCTTCAGCCTCCCTCTCACCAATCAATGTAAGTAAAGCCCACGGCTATCTCCACCAAAACTTTAAATAAAGCCACTCCCACATCACCATGCCAATAATCACTCCTCAAACAACACTCTTTATGCTGTCCCTCTGGATCCTCTTTTTCAGGGAGCAAATACTCAGTAAAAAATAATCCCGAGAGCTTGCATTAACACAAATCAATTCAGACCTGGATATTGCAGGAGACCGTTTGCTTTTATTCCCAACTGCCTTCCAACTGATAGTTCTAGAAGACATTCAGAAACATGCAGTGGGTTCAGGAAACATGATTTTGGTGTAAAGAAGAGAGCTAAAACTGAGAGCTCTACTGAAACTATGGAACCTGGGACAAAGGGGCTAGAGAAACAACTTGATAACCAAGAAACCCAGGAAAGAAACTTGTCTTTTGCAGAGAAACCTACAAAGAAAATCAAAATAAGACAAAGCATGCTCTTGTGGAAAAAGCAAAATTCGAAGTCTGTCCTATGTGTGTGTGTGGGAAAAGAGTTTATGCTATCCTCATTGTGGTAGAATCTTCTAAAGGAGAGCAATTAAAATAAAAATGGCCATGGACCAAAGATACCATTCAGGCACCTGCCAGACACAAACTTAAAATGGCTCTGTAGAAAACTGTCCAGAAAAAAAATCTCCATAGAAGATGAGTTCATAGAAAGTATAGACCATTGCAAGAAAAATGTCCCCCCAAGGGACATTTATCAACAAGCAGAACAAATAGATTTGTTTAGCAGTTCCATTTTAAATATGTTTAACTTATTAAAGAAGTATTTTAAAAGAAAAAAAACAATAAAGGTAGAATGCTATAAAAAATAAACAGGTAGACTGGGAAAGAACCCAATAAAACTTCTAGAAATGAAAAATAAAACCAGATACTCTCTGGGAGGACTTGATGTGATTCTATTTGCACTCTACAAAAGGGAAACCTTCTGGAGATGTCAAAAGGACAGCACTCTGCCGCAATTCTAGCAATGAGAAGGCTCAATACTTCTCTCCAGATCCCCAGTGGCATCATGCTAACAGTTCTGGTTTACACAACTTCTTGTCCTAACACAGCATTCTGCCTACTGAATGCACAGGCACCCTTGGAAGAGCAGCTTTGAGGACAGCGAGGCTAGCCACTGGGGCAGATGCTGAGGGTGAATAGAGGGCCAAGGAGTCCTCCGGGTCATACTGTTTAGTGGAGAAGGCATTGTCTTATGTCTTCTCCTTTTGCATTGAGCACTGAGTGCAGGGATGACTCTAGAACTGCTTCTTTCTCAGACTTTAGATAACAAGACAGAGTAAACAATGCATTTCTGTGGTCATATCCTTGATGCTGACACCTGTGGTTGGAAATGAAATCTAAAACTCTTTGTATTTAGTTAGCACCCCAGAATTCTGCTAATTAGCTAGCAGGAACTGGCCCCCCCGGAAACCAGTTTTTGCATTGGCAATTTCCTTCTTCTGAGCTTAATAAAACCTTGTTGGGTTATTGCCTAACTTGAACTGTCCCCCCAGAGTGCCTTGCAAAAGAGAAAATGGCCACAACATCTGAACCTCAGAACGGTGTGCACAGCTCCTTCATGAATGCTGTGATTTGTAAAAATTCCGTACTAGTCTCGATAGTTAGTTCCACTGAAACTTGTGGTGTTTCCAAATGACAAGATGTCACAGGATGTACTATTGCTTCTGGTATGATGAGCTTTGGGGATTCGTTTTTTTAATTTTAATCTTTTTTGAATCACATATGCCAGAATAAATATTACATTATTTTATACATGGTTTCTGGTTTACTCTAGCTCAGAACATGTAGTCAGTCAATAAAGGAAGGCAGTTTTGCCAAAATTCAGTAGTGCGTACTGTTCAAATGGTTACAAAGGTAACACATACAAAGGGAACCATATTTTTATGGTTTATGGAAACCATAAAAATATAAATTTTATTTTTACTTGTAAGAGTAATATTGTAGAAAAAATTCTTTTTTGTTGTTTGTTTTTGTTTTTTTGAGACAGAGTTTCACTTTGTTGCCCAGGCTAGAGTGAGTGCCGTGGTGTCAGCCTAGCTCACAGCAACCTCAAACTCCTGGGCTCAAGCAATCCTGCTGCCTCAGCCTCCCCCGAGTGGCTGGGACTACAGGCATGCACCACCATGCCTGGCTAATTTTTTCTATATATATTAGTTGGCCAATTAATTTCTTTCTATTTTTAGTAGAGACCCATCTCTACTTGCTCTTGCTCAGGCTGGTTTCAAACTCCTGACCTTGAGCAATCCGCCCATCCCAGCCTCCCAGAGTGCGAAAAAATTCTTCCTTAAAATACATGCCTTAGTAATCTCAAAGCAATCATTTTAGGTCTTTTTTATCAATTTTTCCGTAATCCAGTAATACTAAACTATCTGACTCTAATAGGCAAAACTATGCAGGAAAAGCTTATGATAAAAAGTTGACAGTGTAACCATGGCAACCGATTTACTACAAAGAATAAAAAGAACATAAAACATCAGATGAGTGACCAATTACATTTTGATAATATCATGCTTAATATATAAGCACCATCATAATGCTTCAGATATCATAGCTATAGATATTATAATTGAAGATACAAACTAATATGTGCTTTTAAAAATGTTTATCACAGTTTCACAGCTTTTTCTGCTTTATTTCCTTTCCCTGTCTTCGGGAAGTAATTAATCTCAGTTTTCTAAACTAATATAAGCTGTAAATGATATGGTCTGGACATGTTACATAGAAGTCATATGAAAGCACTTTGAGGAAATAAAGATTTTCATTTAAGGTCCGTATAAAATGAACCTGAGCCAGCCTAGTAAAAATGAACCAAATGAGACTAATCCTTAAGTCATAAACAAAATGTCCATGCAGTCATTTGAAAATTTTTAAAAGTTATTTGCCTCCTCATAGTTCAGTGTTTATCTTAGTGCTAAGTCTAGTATTTTAAGCAAAGCAATCTTAATGATTCCATATGGAAATCTCCTTATAGAATATTTACATTTCATGCCCCAAATACATTCAGATATCCCTCAACCCATACTGGCAGCCTCAGGAAATTCATCAAATTCATCACATAGTTTAATGTTTATAGTAATTAGTTGGCTGAATTGTACTAAGAGAGCCTTTCATTTGGCAACCCAACATAAGATGGGAATAATAGAAAACTGGTTTAACTGTAATTAAAATACTCTTCTAAAATTACATCCTAAATATTCACCGAATTGAAACACATTTTCCCCCACTGTGCAGAGAACTAAGAGTCTATAAATAATAAACAAATGGGATCTTTTCCTAAAATCACACATTCGCAAAAAATGCAATGCCGTGAACCTTGTAAAATTTACTCTTGAAATGATGACGAGGTCTTACAGAAATCAGAAAGAAAGTAAACGGGACAGGTTTCTTCTCTGTTTGCTTTTTGGGCTGACCTATTGCTAAGGACTATGAGAATAAAGCTATCACAGAATGAGTCATATGGAAAACACATGCACACAGAAGAATATTGAGAACATAGTATGTGTTATTCTCTCATTGGTACTTAACTTTAAGGATAAAACACAAGAACTAGACAGTGCAAAGCATCCCCAAATGGTCAATTTGTGAAAGCAATAAATGATTGTTTTTTTTTAAACAATCATAACAGTTTTTTTGAAATCCCCTAAGTTACTCAAACTCTGAGTTTTGAAACCAATTGATTCATTTGAAGAAAGAGTATAACAAAATCAATTGGTATAAAGGATACACAAAAACAGTTCACTATAGACAAATTTGGTATCATAAATCACAGAAAAATTATTTCAATTTTCTAAGAAATACATTCAGTTATATTCATAAAAATGAGGGTTTAGAAAGTTATTTATTACTATTTAACTGATGAAAAATTATAAGCATAATAATACTTTTCCTTTCAGTCTATTTGTTTAATAGTAAAGAGTGTTTCCTGCTGTGGATTCAAAATATTAAAATTTATGGGATTTTGCTTGTTAAAGAAAACTTCACAAACTAAAGTATTATATGATATAGTATACCATGGGTTATATTTACCAAGATAGTATTGATATGTAATGTACTTTTTATTTCCATATTACATTGGTATTCATTTACTACTACTGTTCCTTACAAAATACCTGCCATTTCAATATACAGACATTTAGGTAATAAAATAGAAAACTCTAATCATGACCACAAGACAACTGTTTACATTGGATAGCATAATAATAACACAATAGCTTTCAAAGAGTAAGGTAAAAAAAAGGATCAGAAATTTCATAGAACCTAAGTCAAAGTAAAGCTATCCTCCAAGGTAAATGTAGGCTTTTGTAAAAAGTCATTTGAATGCTTCAGGAGAAATGACAGCTTCTTACTGCATCTCTGCTTATTCAATGCTCCACCCTAAGGAGTATATTTGCCATCTAACAATATTGACTCTAGGGTCAGACTCCAACTGCTAAGGACACGTTGCTTTAGTTGAAATCTCCCCTTTATATATGGCTGAAGTAGTTACTAAATCCAGACCTTTTTTTTTCAATGACCCCTATTTCCAACCGATTCAACTTCCTCAGTAGCACACCACTTTGATATGAGAAATTCTAAGTATGTACTGAGATTATTCACTTCAAATTCCAAAAGAATGATGTTAATGTCTCCTTTCTAAATGGCCATCTTCAAAAAGATTAGAGTTCATGGGGAAATCACTTAACCACTTTGGGGGTTCATATATTTTAAATTACTTTTTATTTCTCCTTCCCTACAAAACGTACCTCTACCATGATGTAAAAGGATTTCCGGCCATCTGCCTTTATTCAGGGAAAACAAGATACTTGAATGGTTGTGAGATTAGATTCCTTCCAGCTTAGTACAAGGTATAAAATTTCTGCTAGCCAGGAAGAAATATTAGATTATGCTATAAAACAAGTGTGGAGAGCTACATGCCAAATTCAAAGCTGTGGGCTCCTTGAGAATGGCTAAGCATAGAAACTTGAACACTAGAGCAAAAGGTTTTAACCTGGGGTTTACGGTCCCCTCAAAGAGATCTTTGCATTGAATTCAGTATATAAGTAAACCCTCTGAAATAATTGTAAAATTGTGTGCAAATATATATGCATTTTTGCTGCAGAGAAAGTCAATAGAGTTCATCATGTAGACCATGTTATTTATTGTCTAAATCATAATATTTTTGAGATCAAAAGGAGGCGTTCTGAATGACTATGCCCAGCAACAGGTTTAAACAGAGGCTCTTCTGGGCAAACTGGGAAGTGAGTATTTATAACCCTTATTCATGAACCCAGATGGGAATACCTTATTACACCAGAGGATTTGGCTTTTTATTATTTTAACACAAGCACTATTCTTGAATTTTGATTTAAGACAACCGATTTTTACATAATCAACTGTATCCTTCATGTATCTGGCTACAAGGCTCACCTTCATTTGATACTGGCTGCTGCCTTGGGGTTTGCAGTTCCCACTAAACTTGCATTTGGTGTCATGCCACTGTCCTGGATATCCTCGTCATACCTTCTACTTTTTGTGCTTTCCAAGTATCTCTTTTCCTCACCCTTCTAAATGGGTGATTATTATCAGAGTTGGATGCTGAACCTCTCCTATACTCTTTCCCACAAGAAACACATCTAATTGCATGACATTAATATAACAGATCAATGACTGGCTCTCAGCCTTTATCCCATATATCATGGTCTCAAACTAGAACTAGGAACCTTTGTCCACCTGAGGAGCAGAAACTCTGTTCCTCCCTCACTAGCTCCTGGAAAAGAACAGAAAGAAGAATAGATCCAACGAAGTTACTCAAACCCACAGTATTAAGGCTTTTTTGTTAAGTTTTGAAAAATATGGGAATAACCTTTATTTGGTTGTCATTTAAGTGTGTGTAAGATATAAAAGAAGCTTATATTTTAGACACTTCGTTAGTCTTGAGTTGTAAAGATATGCCTAGAATTATAACTTTAATTGAAAAGTACAAAATAATTTATTGTGAAGCAGCTTTTGGAGAAAGACACAGTCCCAGCTGCAAGACCAGGGGTCCTCTCACTCCTGCCCCTGATTCACCCTTGATAGCTCCCACCAAGGATCAAGTTTGTCTGGGAGCCACACGGTAGCCATGGCTTCTAAAGATACTGGAAATAATATCCCTGGAGCCAGAGGTGGCAATTCACCAAATTAGAATTACCCTAACCAGCTGCAACATAAAATCTCTGGAGAAGGTGTGTGCTGACTTGATCACAGGTGCAAAGGAAACAAATCTCAGTGTAAAAAGACCAGTTCAGATGCCTACCAAGACTATGAGAATCATTACAAGAAAAAATTCCTCATGAAGGTTCTAAGACATAGGATCGATTCCAGATGAGAATCCACAAGTGGCCTTTTGACTCCCATAGTCTTTATGAGATTGTTAAACTATTACTTCCATCAGTATTGAGCCAGGAGTTGAGGTTGAAGTTACCATTGCAGATGCTTAAGTCAACTGTCTTAATAAGTTGATTACCAGTTGTTAAAAATAATAATTTATTGTAAAGCCATATGAAAATAATTAATAAAACTTGATTAACTATGTAGTAATTTTTTATTTATGATAATAATAAGAGCTGCTAAAATGCTTAGAAAGGTTTTGCTAACTATGTTTGCAAATCTCTTCTGTGGGGCATTTAGAAAGCTTAAGAGAATTAGATACACTGGTATTAAAATTATAAATGTAGTTTAAACTAATTAAGGAAATCTCATTAATTTTGTAAAATTGAATTTATTCTATTGAATTTATTTTTAATTTGTTTAATTTAATCCATTGAAATTAAATCTAGGTATTTTAGGTGACTTTAATCAATTAAAATTGAGCTAAATGAGTCACTAAGAAACAAGTAAAATAGGTGACTTATTTTTCTACCAATTTACTGTTTTCATAAGTAAAATATATTTTGTAGACTTTATACAAATATATACAATTTACATAATTTAAACTTTAACTTGTAGATTTAGAAAAAACTAGGTTCTAAAGTTTTTCAGCTTCAGTACACAGAATATCAATTAAAACTGAGGAAGCTGGAAACAATTATTTCTGTGCGCAAAAGCCTCCTTCAGACCTTAAAGATAAACTCAAATGACAACCAATTCTTCCTATATGTCAAAACACAAATTGTTATGTGTATATTTCTCTAAGGTAGAGTTTAGAGAGAGCTTATTTATTCAATAGCTTGGTCTGCAGTTAGATACATGTTTTTGGTAAGTCTCCTTTGAGGCAGACCCCTTGAGTACAAGACATCATTTGCTCTCCTCTCTGCACAAGGCTCATCATAATTCAGTTTTGTGGAATTAGCATGCAGCTCAGCTTTATCTCATTACTTCCTGACATCAGAAGGCAGCCTGATGGACTGAAAGTTATATTGCATTCATTATCATCAATTATGGGAAATTTTAGGTCTTTTCTCATCAGCTTTGTGGCTTTAGACTAATTATATCCACTCATCTGAGCCTATTTCTTTATTTTTTTAAAGGAAAATAATGAAGTCTGGTGAGACTGTTATGATGACAAATTAATTTTTCCAATAAATATGCATTAAAATGTAAGCCTTGTGGGATAGGCTATAATCAAAGAGTAATCAAACAAAGATTCTGCTGTCATGGAGTTAATAAACTGAGATCTAAATGATCATAATAAGAGAAGCAAGTGATACATTCTGTATTAATAACTAATATTTTTGAGTGCTTACTATGTGCTACGTACCATTCTAAGCACTTTATTATATAATTTTCCACAGATTCTCTGAAGTAGGTCTTACTTTTCCCACTTTATAAGTGTCTAACGCACAGATAGGTTAAGGAATTTGCCTGGGTTAGTAACGTATGTAATAGTGATAAAGGTAGTGTTACACTCAAACCAATCTGAATCTACACTTTGCCCTCTTAACCCCACCACAGTTCATTTATAGGGCAAAGTCTAAAATTCAGAATGGCATTAAAAGTCCCAGGCAAACAGCCCCCAAACACCTTTCCAACCCTACTATCTATGAGCTATGAGATTATCTATGAGCTATTATCTATGAGATGAATCTCACTTCAGCTAGGCTGGTCCTTAAATAGCCCATAAACATATTTTGCAAATTCTATATCACTGCATCCATTTGGAAATCTTGCTTTCTAGAATCAGTTGGAGCATTCTAGTGGATAGCAATCTCAACTCCTCTGAAAAATGATAACACCTGATGTCCATACCACTAACATGTCCCTTACTGCATGCTATTCTCATGTGGATGGGTTTTTACTGTGGTCCTGTCTTAATTCTTCAATTAGTTTATAAGTAACCTTAGAACAGGGATGATGTAAACTTCCATGTGTTTTGCTCATGGTGTGGCTTATCACTCTGAATTGCAATTATCCATGTATGTGTCTGGCTACCTCAATAATTGAACATGTCTTTTTCATTTTTATATTTTTAATGCCTGGCATAATATTTGCTACATAAATAGAGTTGATGAACATTTGGCAAAGAAATGAATAAATGAGTGAATAAATGAAGCAAGAGTCGACTACATAATGCACACTGGATACTCAATAATTGCTAATTATTATTCATAAGCCTCCATATTTTACTCAAAATAGGAAAAACCCCACTTTAAAATGTGCTCAAATGAGAACCTCTGAAGTTATGATGACACAAATGTGGAAAACACAAAGGTATAATATTCACTTCATTATGACCATTGTTAGGGTCACTGGTACTGAGCTTAGTTTTCCTTACCAAACATTATACCTGTATATTAAATTATCAAATTCTACTCAGAGAAATCCTACTCAGATATATTATCCAACAATATATTTTTAAAATATCAGGCAAATCCAAAAGATTGATCAGGTGACTATTAAAAGTAAAGTTTAATAGCATGTAAGAAAAACCCCTCATCCACCTGTCTCAAAGCATACCTGTACCTCCAACAAAACCCTAGTTGCTAGGGTTCACACCAAGACTAATATGACAAAGATTCTGCAGCCACCACATGTATAGGATATGCTCTAATAATGACTTCTTCCTTGCCATCCCTTAGCCACTATGACAAACACTGGGTTTTACTGACATGAGATTAGGTACAGAATTATAGTAGAATACTTGTTATATCATTATAATTAATTATAACAAATCAGAGATGTTTTCAATTATCAAGTGTTAGGGGTTTCCTCGTGTCCCCTCAAATGTTAGATGTTGAAGTCCTAATCCCCAGTACCTCAGAATGTGAGATATGAGAGATACAGAGACAGAGTCTTTAAAGAGGTAAATAAATTAAAGCAGGTTATTTTGCTGGGCCCTAATCCCATATGACTAGTGTTATTTAAAAAACAAAAACAAAAAACAAAGTAAGTTATGGCATAGACAGGTACAGAGAGAAGACCATGTGAAGACACCGGCAGAAGATGACCATCTACAAGCCAAGGAGAGAGGGCCTCAGAAGAAACTAACCCTGCCAACACTCAGATCGTGGACTTCTAGCCTCCAGAATTGTAAGAAAATAAATTTTTGTTGTTTAAGCACCCCAGTCTGTGATTTGTTTATTATGGCAGCCCTAGCAAACTAATACACCAAATATTTTCTCATTCCTTAACTCATTTAATATTTAAAACAGTCCCATAATATTACCCCCATTTTATAGATAGGGAAACTGAAGTTTCACAGATGTTAAATGACGTCTCTGAAATTAGCCAGTGAGCGTGCACCAGGAAGCAGGACTCAGACTGAAATCCTGTTACTCCAAATCCCACCCACTTTGCAGTTTCAGTAGATGAAGGACTAGAGGACACCTGGGCTTTGGTCCCAGCTTTGCCCTAAACCTTTCTGAAGGTTGTGGGACCTTCAGAAAGTCATTAATTTTTTTGACATGCTCATTTCCTCACCTGCAAAATGAAAAACTTGAATTGAATATTCCAAGGGCTGAACAAATTAGCCATCTAATTTGTTAGCTATCTAGCTAGTGTTAAGAGTTTAGCTCAAATCATTGTTTTCAGTCAAACTCCTAAAGAAATTATCTTTGTAAATTCATTTAGAGTTAAAAGAAATTTCAAAATTTTGAGAATTACTATTTTGCCCACAGAATTCAAGGCTTTATTGAGAAAGTATACACACTGGAAAATGTTCTTGAAATATTTTGATCGTAACTCAAAACAATTTTAAGAAGTTATTTTTATAGGGCTTGCATTCCATTTCTGTTGTTAAAGATTTCTTTATTCTGAGCTTTTAAAGACTGCACACAGCTTCATGAACAAAATACAGTATTAACATTTTCTGACAGAAAACTTGAGTTCCAGTCTTAAAAATCCTCAGTGAATAATTGAATAATCTTGAGCGGAAAAAAAAAATAGTTGCAGACCTTAGTTTCTGGGTCTGAAAAATGGGATAAATGATTACCTGCACACCTAGCAGGAAAGTTTGCCTTTAAATAAGAGAATATCTGTGAAATACCTTTGAACTCTTTGGAGGAAAGTTATCGCATATCTTCAACGGCAAGGTAATTATTACAAGCTCATAGCAGTAGGCTGTTTTCAATAACTTCCTCAGCTTTGAAATATTGTATTGATTTGTATTTTCTTCACACCTGTAGTTAAGGTGTATATATATTTTTTTGACAGGAGGAGGGAAGTGTATCATGGAAAATAATTTGTATCATAATGGAGTTTGGCAGGTTATATGACTATAAGGATTAGAATTGTGAATCATCACTGTGTGTTCTCAACTAAACAAAGGCAATCTGCCCAAGGGGGAGAAAAAAAAAATCTACAACCCACAAACTCCATCCAATCACATAAAGACAAATCAGCCTTCAGGCAAATCAAAAGTCTTCATTTAAAGCTTACCTGGATTTGGCACTCTGCCCACAGTTTCCAAACCACTTAACAATGTATTTTCACAAACAGTTAAAAACATATCTACTGAAAGGCATACCTTTTGCAACGTTATTTTTAAAAACAAGGAACTCTATAACCCAGGGAAGACAGTCGCTTGGGAAAAAGGAAGGTTCGTTTCCGAGTTAGCAACATGTAAATACAGGATTAGTGGGTGGGATTGAGGTGCGCCTCGGTGCATAAATAGAGACTGGAGCTGCCCCGGCACACTCAGAAGCTTGGACCGCATCCTGGCCGGCTGGCTCACACAAGGCAGGTGGGTGGGGACGTACAGGTAAGGCTCCTGATAATAGCTGTGAAAGTGTGCTTGCTAGCATGGGTTTTGGACTCTGACTGCTCTGTAAAGTTGCAGGCAATCAACAGAGAAGTGCAAGCAAGGTTCCCAGGGCAAGGAAGTGGGATTTGGAGAAGGAATAATGGAATTTCCACCAAAGGCTTACTAGGGCCTTTCTTTGGCCAGAGCTGGCAAAGTGTTATGTTCCTGAGCTGGTTCAAAGTAATGCTTTCTCCTTCAGGAAACAAGAGGCTTAAGAGTAGGTGAACTCTGGGAATTTTCAAGCCTGGGACTGGGCCCAAGGGATTTCTGTTCCAGTCACCATCTAATGTCTTGCTTCTCTCCCCCTGGCTAAAGCAAAGGCCCGTGGTCTCCTCAACTGTGAAACCTCAGCTCAGATTGCCCACTTGGAATATTTTTTTTTTTTTTTTTTTGCAAATCAGGAAACAACTTTTTTCTCTGTCTGGTATAAAGATACTGTTGTTGCCTCTTGAGTCTTTAAATTCATGGGATAGACTGTCAGGGAGTTGGTTGCCTTCCTGAAGCATACACAGACACTGAAATGTCCTGCAAGTTCATTCCGTGCTAAAGGCAGGGATATAGTGACCAGTAAAAAGTCCTGGTTTCCCAGTGTGTGTATGTGTGCGTCTCCATGTTATCAATATCTTCCACAGTTAGCATTATATTTTGAGGTGGTTTATGCAGGAAGATTGCAGAGCAGGATCTATTCATATTTTGAAAACTCAGTAGAGTGAATCTCAGAAAGTCACCCCAGTGCAGGATGTTTGTACAACAGGAATTATATTAGCCTTTCTTGAGTCATCCTGCCATAAAATACAAACAATACTGTATCAATAGTTTCAATCTGCAATCTGTGGAGCTATAGCAAGGGGTCCTAATAGCTACTGTACAACAAGAATTGTCGATGGGCTAAATATATAAAATGTTTTGCCACTGATTTGTTTTTTCCAATACACATAGATGCTGTTATAAATAAAATACAAAATCAGATGTTTGTTGATAAATTAGTAGTTATTTGTCATGATATTCCAAAAGTATAATTGTTCTTACATAAAAGTTCTTGATTCTTTTAACATTAAAAAGAATTCTTTATACTAAGAGGGCTGGGTATTATTGTCTCATAGTATACTTCAGTTGTTTTTGCAGAACTCTAAAAGACAAAAATTGACATTGGCATTTCTGCATCTTTATGAGTATAGAAAATGAAGAAAGTGAAGTCTTGCTTTCTGCTTATGTCATTTCTGAGTAAGATATTTTGTGGCTACGTTCTATGACTTGGTAAATAGGTGGTCAGTTTAATACAAGGCATCATTTGGATTTGGTAACTTAGCAGCACCGTTTTTTAAATCAACTAAAGCTTAGCAAAGGTTCCCACCCAGGCTATCAGATCATGAAAAACTTGCCTCTTAAAAACACTAAGCAACGAGAGTCCATCCCACATCCTAAGAGTTTGGCTTAATTCAAAACCTGCACCAATGTTAGAGTTAGATGCTATAGTTTCATATTTCCTTTTAAGCAATTTCAGTATTTGGCTTTCCCAGAATCCCAAGTCTCTGGCTTTCCATGTTATGGCCCTAGATAACTTTAGTGACTTGTAGTACAATTCACATTGATTACCAGCTCCTCCCCCCCCCCCCCATAGAACTTATCTTGCCATTCACTTTCCTGTTGATACGCATTGGCTTCCGGTTTTCCTAGGAATCAACTAGGAGTTGATTGGTACTCCTAGGAGTACCAAAAAGGAAAAAAGAATTTGACAAAGAGACACTCAGGGGGTTTATTTCTCTGTATCAGGAATCTCACTGAATACTTTTATGCACTTTTGCTCATGCCCATAACCACCTACCTATACCAGCCAAACAGAGAGTCAAAGAATTGTTTCACTGGAAGAAACTTGGCATTGATGTGTCTTAGAGGTAATACATAGTTAATTCAGAGCAAATATAGAGTTTGAGTAATTGCTACACTAGGGAGAGAGTTGCGCGGATACAAGTCTTTAGTTAAGTGACAAAGATAGCAGGTCCTAAATGAAATAAAGGATGATTTTATTCCTATCTCATTCTTCAATGGCAATGTCTCCATTTTAACGGAAGATTAAAGAAGTGCGTATGTTTAGGGAAATTGTTTACAGGAGGGAAGATGGGAGTCAGCACTGCAAAATAGCAAAATCCGGAAGCCTTTCTTTGGGGCCCATCTCATAAATCTTTTCATCTTTCTTAACTTCAGATTCTTTATCTATACAACAAGACATTGGGGAGGTGGAAAAAGAGGAGATGACTCCTGAGACACTTTCTAGTACTATATTTTTTGACCTGCTCTGTTTCAGGCCTAGGCCAGTTCACCCCTCCTTAGGCAACCTCGTGGCCCCCCACCCCCCAGGAGATCACCATACTGATGCCAAACTTGGAACTGACACCCCATTGGCATAATGGACTACAGCCAGATCTCTGGATTCAAACGATCCTCTGGCCTCAGCCTCTTGGGTAGCTGGGATGACAGGCATGCACCACCACAACTGGCAATATTTTTTAAATATAAAATTTAAATGTAAATTTCCTTAGCTATAAGACTACATACATCTACCTGTCTATTTCCTTAAAGTATAGCTATATTTATTCCTATATAGATGTATATCTATGTACATAATTCCATATCTATAGAGATCTACATCTTTATATCTATATCAATGTAGATAGATAGATGTGTATATTATATACAGACAGTCCCCAACTTATGATACTTCAGCTTAACAATTTTGTGACTTTGTGATGGTGTGAAAGCAATATGTACTCAGTTGAAACTGGACTTTGATTTACCCATACACCTATTGTTTTTCACTCTTAGTACAGTATTTAATAAATTACATGAGATAGTCAACATTTTATTATAAAATAGGCTTTGTGTTGGATTATTTTGCATAACTGTAGCCTAATATAAGTGTTCTGAGTAGGTTTAAGGTAGGCTGGGCTAAGCTACTACGTTCAGCTGGTCAGGTGTATTCCAGTGGTCCCCCATATCCATAGGGGATACATTCCAAGATCCCTAGTGGATGCCTGAAAATGCAGATAGCATTAAACTGTATATGTACTATGTTTTTTTTCCTATACATACATACCTATGATAAAGCTTAATTTGTAAGTTAGGCAAAACAAGATATTTACAATAATAAAATAGAAAAATTATAACAATATATTATAATAAAAGTAATATGCATGCAGTCTCTCCCTCAAAATATCTTATTATGCTGCACTCAGGAAGGTGGCTGTTCACTTCAATCTCAACAGAGCCTCAGTTCCTGTAGTGTTCCACTATTGTGAAGCAATCTGCAAATGTTGAAGATCGCTAATTCCTTTTTTTTCACTTTTTGTTTTCCATATCAGATTAGCCATGGAAAAAATTTCAGTGTCAGCATTCTTGCTCCTTGTGGCCCTCTCCTACACTCTGGCCAAAGATACCACAGTCAAACCTGGAGCTAAAAAGGACACAAAGGACTCTCAACCCAGACTGCCACAGACCCTCTCCAGAGGTAGGAGTCGGCTTCTTATTGGCTTCCAACTGCTACTTAATTGGGAAAGATTTCCTAACTCTTAGTGCTGAAACTTGTGTGTTGAACATATTTTGGTATGTGTTCCTTCTAGATTTATCATTGTTTATAATTATTTCTACTTTCCTTGAGGTTTTTCTTCTTCTTTAGTATGAAGAATATATTTATTCCAGTCTTTATCGTTGCTTTTCAACAGCTTTGGGTCTGAAATTATAAAAGCTTTAAATATACCTTAGGTTCCTTTTGTTTTAGGTTGGGGTGATCAACTCATCTGGACTCAGACATATGAAGAAGCTTTATACAAATCCAAGACAAGGTAAGGATGAGGGTTACACAGAGCTCTCAAAGCTCTCAAGAGCACCATCTAGTGACATCTGGATATATACGAAATCTTAC
This sequence comes from Microcebus murinus, assembly GCF_040939455.1. Classification (NCBI taxonomy): domain Eukaryota; kingdom Metazoa; phylum Chordata; class Mammalia; order Primates; family Cheirogaleidae; genus Microcebus; species Microcebus murinus. The sequence continues at coordinate 33,955,221 of NC_134112.1, forward strand.
TAAAATGTATCCAATCTCTGTCTCTTAAAGCAACAAACCCTTGATGATTATTCATCACTTGGATGAATGTCCACACAGTCAAGGTAATTTATTCTTCTAAATATGATTTTTATATAGCCTTTTAGCTTTAGGTCCAGGATTCAGATCACCCATCTTTGTATCCATAGAACCTAGCACAGTTGAATAAGAAAGAGTATTTTGTGTAATAAAAAACATATATTAAGGTAACTTCAAATATTTCCATGTTTGTGCATATTTTTAAAAAACAACCTCTAGGATTTATCCTCAACATCTTCATTTCTTTTATATTCTACATCCAATACATCCGTAAATACTGGCTTTACCTTCAAAATATATCCTAAAACTAGCACCAGCTTTATGGGCACGCAACCAACATGGTCACACAGGGCCCAGGACATGATTTAATGCTCTCCTGTCACTGCCTTAAAATTCTTAATAATTCTTGAACAAGGGGCTCTACATTTTCATTTTGCATTGGGCCAAATATATTATGTAGCTGGTCTTGCCAAACCCATCCACTTCCTGTTGCCACCATGCTCCTGCCCTGATCCAAGCTGAGATCAGGTCTTGTCTAAACTACTATAACAGACACCTAACTGCTCACCCTATAGCCAGTTTTTCACACCAAAGCCAGAGTGAGGCTGTTAAACATAAGTCAGAGCCTATCATTCATGTGTTCAAGGGGTAAAATTAAATCCAAATTCCTGACCATGACCTACAAGGCTGGACATGACCTGGCTAATACCTATCTTTCCTTTCCTACCACTCTTCTCTTGCGTTCTCCGTTCTCTCTAGCCTGGCCTTCACGCTCTTCCTCAAATATCTGAGCTCATTCCCAGCTCAAAGATATTGCCCTTGCAGTTCCCTCAAAATGGATCACTCCTTCACATCAGTGTTACCTTCTCAGAGACATCTACCCTGACCACCTCATAGTTCTTAAACCCCTTGCGTGCTTTAGTTTTCTTCAAAGAACATATCCACACCTCAAATTATCTATTTGCTTACTTGTTTATGATAGGTCTCCCACCCAAGCGTTTGAGCTCTATGAACTAAGCACTACCCCTAGTGCATAATACAGTGCTTACCACATAGTAGCCATTCAATAATTAGAAGCTGGAAATAAATAAATGGATGAATGAATGCAAAAAGCAGAGGTAGTCAATGCTGTACATATTAACTTCACTAATCATTTGCTGAAAAAGCAAAGTGGAATGTTGTATTTAAAATGCAATTCAACATAAAATATAACATAGAACAATGGTTTAACCAATGCTAACATGGATGCTTAATTATTTTTCTGTGTATTATAGCTTTAAAGAAAGTGTTTGCTGAAAATAAAGATATCCAGAAATTAGCAGAACAGTTTGTCCTCCTTAATCTAGTGGTAAGTTTACTTTTCATCATCATTAACATTCCCCCTTGGCTCATTATTTGCAATGGGTGATTCATTTATCCTATACATCTTAGTCATAGTGCATTAACTAGGATCTCTTCCAAATATCCCATCTCATAGATTGGAGAGAAAATTATATTTCATTTTATTTATAATCCATCTGACATGTCTGTTTTTATGTAGTAATTAAAAATCTTAGGTCGCCTGAAAAAATAATTTTCTGTGGTATTTTCTCTGTTGCTATAATAACTGGAAGGTTTTTGTATTTTGCAAATTACTCCCTGTGCCATCCCCCTATAATCCTGGCTTCTCTGCACCCATTTTTAATCCCTGTTTGCTCTCTCTAGAGGAGATAGCTGTCTGGCTTTCCCAGTCCAGCCGTGGCCTCTTGTGCTTTAGCTTCATACATTCTCACCTTACTTCACCATCACCACCCCTCCTGACGCACAAGCTTTCCATCTTTGGAAGTGATTTCTGCATACAAATGGGTTCCATTTTCCTTCTGAATGCAAACAAAGGCGATGCTACCTAATCATATGTCCCCATGGTTCCCCCCAAACACAGCTTGGCTTCTTTAAATATTGACCCGCACCAGCAGTTCTTCCTCGCCTCCCTGCCATGGGCTCCTCATCCTCTTTCCACCCTTAAATGCTAGTGACTTGATGAATCTCTACCTGACCCACTTCTCTTTTCATAGTTTATATTCTCTGTGGACAACTTCATCTCCACCTGCTTCTAATCAATTCCTACACATAGATAATTCCTACATCTGACCCAAACTTGCAACAACTTCCAACTCATCTATGCAACCATATTCCAGACATAATTAGCTTGAACCCAATATGTTCTACACTGAATTAATCGTCTAGGTTCAAGCTTTACAAATAGCTCTTCTTGCTCTATTCCCTACTTCATTTAAAGTGGTACTATTCTAGATTGGAGTCTCCTACTCAGCTATAAGCATTGAGAAGCTCTGCACGTCTCAAGTCTATTCATGCTATTAGTCACTTCTCTAAAAACTCAGTACCACTATTTTAGTGTAAGCCTTTTTCACTTTGCCTACCTCACTGTAGTATTACTAAATGGCTTCCTGCCTACAAGACAAACCCTGTCTAACCCCACATGGCTGTCAGGGTAATTATTTTAAAGACCAAACTGAGGTCATGGTGCCTCCTCCAACATCCTTCCAGTGGTTCTTAACTGTTTCTAAACAAACAAAAACACTGTGGCATGGTGTACACAGGCATCCACAAGCTGGCTCTGGAAGCAGATCTAGCACCTTCTCTCACCACTGCCCCCATGCATTTCAGTCCTTCCCAAGCACTTGGTCATAAGAGAAAGTGCTATGCCTTTGCTCTCCATACCTTTACACGTGCTCTTCGCCCTGTGTGGAGTGGACTTCTTTTCCATGTCACTGGCTCCTGCTCATTTTTAAGGATTCCTCCTCACCCACTTTAGAAAGTCCTACTGGAACCTGAATCCTGTGCTAGTGTCTTGCCCTGGGCTCCCACTCCCCCTGCTCATCCTCCATCATAACATTTCACTCACCTGGATCCTCAATATTCATTTTCCTATCTGTTATCTCTCAATAGAGCATGCATTCATTGCGGATAAACACTGTGCCTTGCTAAATAAATAAAAAATTCTAAATCAAAATTGCTAAATGGATAATGAATATTCAAGGAAATCCTGTGTTTGTAATTTCTCCAGAAATGAATTCTGCTTTTTTCATTGATCGATATCCTCCTACCTCATCCAAGATGTCTTCCCCAAACACAATAACTCCTTCCAAATTCTCTCTTTTCAAATTTCTTTGCTCTTTATCACATCCATTCTGCATTCTACCTCATTTTCCACATCACATGCTGCTCTGTCTTATTTATTATTTCATGCATGTAACTTGCCTCCCCATTTATATTATTAAACTCCTGTGAAAGAGGTGTGCCTTGTGATTTCTTAAGATGCCTGACCCAGTAGTGGACACATTCTTGTGTTAACACACTTGACAATAACTGAAGAGTAAACTAAAAGCTGTTTTCTTTTTTTTTTTTTTAATCTTAGTATGAAACAACTGACAAGCATCTTTCTCCCGACGGGCAGTACGTCCCCAGGATAATGTTTATCGGTAAGTAATGAGATGACACACAGTCTGAAGGTAACACGGGTGTTGCTACACCCCTTCCCCTGTCCTCCCTCCCACCCTACCTGCCACTTCACCATGGCCAGCGTCATTACTGAGCTCTGGCAAGGGGTAGAACATTCCTTAAAGCCCCACAACATATTTTTCATTAGAAAATGTGAGCTTCTACCTATTTCCACAGAAGACTTTCTTTTCTCATCTGCTACTCTGAACTTTTGATCTTCTGCCACAATACATCTGAGAAGAAACACCTTGTTAGCTGTTTAAATATAGTGATAATTTTCCTGACTACATCAAGCCTGCCAATATTTAGTTTTTAATCAGGCAAACTTTCCATTTGTGTGTTGGATTTTTCTTTTTGGCATTTTTGATCATTCTTTTTAGGGAAGTTAGGAATAGGGGCTGGGGAGGGGGAATCTAGGGAGCCATGCTGTTCCTAACACTGAGACTTTACATATGCTTTCCCTTCTGCTGGAAGCTTTTCCTGCTTTCTTTCTGTCCCCTAAGGTCACCTTCTTAACTCCCCAGTCATCACTGCCATTCACTGACCTGGTCAAATCCCCACTATGTGCTCTTGTGGCATGATTATTGATCACCCTTTCCTCAATTATAATTTTGTATTTATTGGGTGATTACATAATAAATACTTCCCCCACACAACTATAAGCCCCATGGGGCAGGGGCTGTACCTATTTCTTCTCACCATTATATTCCCAGCATGAACCTGTGGGAGGTTCTCAATCAATATCTGTTGAATTGTTGAATGAACGTACTGAGTTTGGCTTTTTTCAAAGTCCTACTGATTTAAGAATAATCCATAATTAAATCTATCACATAGCAGAACACACTCTGAGTGGTTCACCTATGTCATCCATTAAAGTTTACATTCAATGTATAAAACAGGGGAAAGAAAAACAAGTGTTGGGGGAAACAAAGGAGGAAGGCTGACTGTAGAGCACTAATTTGATAGATTTGATTCTATCAGAATTTAGAACATCTGGAAGCCTAACACTGAAAAGATATTCATAGGTCATCCAGTCATACCTTGTGCAGGAATTCTTGTTCCAGTATCTCTGTTGGAGAGCGTTTTAACACATTCAATTCTTTAGTCGTAAGAACCAACGTCAAGGCAGCTTGCTCTTTCGGCTCATTCTCCACTCTGCCCATTGGAATCACCTGGAGGATTTTAAAAATCGAGCCATCTGGGCCACACCTTAACCCAATTAAGTCAGAATCTCTGCGTGTCTGAGGCAGGCATCATAGTTGTTACAGCTCTCCAGGTGATTGGGGCTGGGAGAAAAGTGTTGGGTATTTAAAAAGCCTTTCTCATGTTAATTTGTTACAAATGTAATACAAACCTTGTTTCCTCTGCAGCAACAAAAAAGTACAGTCAGTCTTAATTCTGGTGAATAAATGAGCCTCTGCTTCTTGTAATTTATGTCTATTGCACCTAGTGCAGCATTCTGAAACGACAGAGATTGTCCACTCCAGTACTGGTGACAGACTTTGCAAATGTGCAGATGGTTCTCAGGTGTTCTCTTCATCTCATTTTCAGGACACAACGGCTTAGGTTCCTTCACTCACTTATCTCAAGGCAAGGTTTCCAAACTTTTCTGTCCTACAACCGCCCTTTTGGATGTACCTTACTTTTAAAATACCCCTTTTCTCATTAATTAGATCAGTTCAAGTTAAATATAAAACATGACAAAAATGGATTTTAATTTAGAGGAATATAACCCTACATAAGAGAAGACTCAAATCCCTATTTTTAAAATGCAGCTAATTAACAGTAAAGTAAAAAAAAAATAGGATGCTATATACTTATTCGACCTTTGCTGTTCTTAAGGGCTTGCATTCTTTTATTCATTACAAAAAAAAAAACCCTTTCATTTTGAAAATTGACATTGGATGTACGTTTCTAATTATTTAGGCTGCTCTTGGTAAAACATGTCAACTACAATATAGTCATTTCAAAGTTTTAAAATCATTTTGCAGTAAAGAATGTGAACGTTTTCACCAGAAAAACAAACCTCACACTACTCTCGAAATATGTATTATTCTGTTTCGTGTTGCTATAGATAGGACGGCAGGGTTCATAACCTTTGCCACAAATAGCACTGCACAGCTGTCGAACCCTCCCAGCTTAACAGCCAGAGGCTGGGTAGCAGAGTGGGTGGAACAGAGCTTGATCTGACGGGGACACATCGTGTGGGACTTGGATTCATAGGCTTTGGCTACATCAGTCAATAAATCAAGGTTATTTGACAACAAAGCATTCCATTCCCTTTTTTTTTTTATTTTTTTAATTTATTTATTTTTTTTCATTCCCTTTTGCTTTACCTTTGCAGACCCATCCCTGACAGTTAGAGCCGACATCACTGGAAGATATTCAAATCGTCTCTATGCTTATGAACCTTCAGATCTACCTCTGTGTAAGTGTTATCTCCAACTTGGATGGTGTCCAAGTGTTGACCATCTCCATTGCTATAGTTATGGGACAAGGGAGGTGACAGAGAGCTCTGCTTAGGGATGCCAGAGAGTCAGTTTGACCCTAATTAGCCATGTGTCCTCAGGCAAATCACACTCTTTCCATCTCAGGTTTGTGTGTTTGTTTTTTAATCTCAATTGAAGATGTCTTATTGAGATTAGGTCTCTTTTTCTCTCAGGCGATTCTATGACTACATTACCTGCTTTTCAGGTTTTCTGTTAGGTATACTAACACACACTCCTATCACAGATTTGAGTGCGATAGTTGTAGTAATCTGCGTGGGGTTTTTTTCCCCCAAAATAACAAAAGTGAAATAGTCTAGCTCGAAGTTAAATTCAGGCTCAATTTAAAGATCAGGAGGAAAGATGATCCAAATACCGTGTTTCCCCGAAAATAAGACAGGGTCTTATATTTATTTTTCCACAAGAAGATCACCCTAGGGCTTATTTTCAAGGGATGTGTTATTTTTTTAAGTACGGTACAATTTACATTTATTCAAATATAGTTAAGCCGTCTTATTCTGGAACATCATCATAACTCTCCAGACCCCGAATTCCATCCTGAATTTCTTGCGACTCTATTTCCTTTAGAACTATTGGCCCCAATCTCTCATGTCGAGCAATAGAGCTCTCATGGGGCAGATGAGAAGGGCTGCTCATCTTCTTTACCGCTCTGCAACGAAATGCATGGGTTGTGCAAATATGCTGCATAGCCACGCCCATCACTAGGTCTTATTTTCCGGGTAGCGCTTATGTTGGGCAAATGCTTAGAAATCCTGCTAGGGCTTATTTTATGGGTAGGTCTTATTTTGAAGGGAACACTGTAGTTAACAAGATTATCACTTTCTCGGTGGTTGCCATAGGGGCGGGGGAGGCAGGGAAGAGAGAGAAACTGACTTAAGGCAGATGAGGTACCTAAATGCAAGGCTATACCTAGTTGTAACACCTAGTTAGTCCTTCTGGGAAGAAAATTGGCTTTTATCCTAGGCACCAATAATACTGGTCAATTAGTAGTGGCTGCCCACAACTATGCTGTCCATTGGCCACATGTTACTAATTTAAAATTTAAAATTCAGTTCTTTATTCATGCCAGCCACATTCCAAGTACTCAGTGCCCAGACACTGAATATTTTCACCATTTCAGAAATTTCTATTGGCCAACACTGACTTAGAACATCATGTTGGGAAGGAGTGTGAGGCTGTCTAGGCAGCAAGAAAGATCATCACAGCCCACTAGTGATGTTTCCAGTGGGTGCTGGGAGGACCAGGGAAAGCACATTCCAGGTAGAATTGGCTATTTTGGATAATATCATATACCTTAATAAGACAAAACTCCTTAAAGGCAGCTATGTTACACAAGTAATATCATAGTGCCTAGCAGAACAGGCATTTAATAAGTAACTGTAGGCTGGGCGCAGTGGCTTATGCCTGTAATCCTGGCACTCTGGGAGGCCAAGGTGGGTGGATTGATCGAGGTCGGGAGTTCAAAACCAGCCTGAGCAAGAGCGAGACCCGGTCTCTACTATAAATAGAAAGAAATTAATTGGCCAACTAATATATATATATACATATATATATATATATACATATATATATATATATATATATATATATATATATATATATATATAAAATTTAGCCGGGCATGGTGGCACATTCCTGTAGTCCCAGCTACTCGGGAGGCTGAGGCAGAAGGATTGCTTGAGCCCAGGAGATTGAGGTTGCTGTGAGCTAGGCTGATGCCACGGCACTCACTCTAGCCTGGGCAACAAAGCGAGACTCTGTCTCAAAAAAAAATAAAATAAAATAAGTAACTATAGAAAGAGTGAATAAGCAGCTGCTGAGTGCCTATCACGTGCACATCTTATTTTAGTAGATCACAAACCTCACTTTCATGAACTGCTGCTGAAAGGAACAGTGTTCTAGAGTTTGGGCTCTGGAGCAGTAGCTCCATCACCTGTTAGCTGTGTGACTTTGAGTAAGCAGCTCAGCCTCTCTGTGCCAGTTTCATTACATAAAAATAAAGTTCTAATAGAGTTTTTGTAAGGCTTAAAGCAATTCATGCATGTAAAGCATCTGGTTTGCCATTATTTATAATTTATATCCCTCCTACTTCTAAAGCAATTTTCAGGAGCTGCACACACCTACTAATAGATATTTCTTATAAACATGTTTTAAAATTTACTTCTAAATTAGCCAAGATTATTTCTTGCTGATGGAATGTATAAAGGGATTCTTTTGGAAGTGGAATTGGAGACGGAAGATGTGAGAAGAAATGAATACACTAGAGAACTCGATTGTCACAAAAGACATTTCATATAATTTTAGAAAAAAAAATTACAATAAGATTAGCAGCCAGGCGTGGTGGCTCATGCCTGTAATCCTAGCACTCTGGGAGCCTGAAGCAGGAGGATGGCTCAAGGTCCGGAGTTCGAAACCAGCCTGAGCAAGAGTGAGACCCCGTCTCTACTAAAAATAGAAACAAATTAATTAGCCAGCTAAAAATATATAGAAGAAATTAGCCTGGCATGGTGGCGCATGCCTGTAGTCCCAGCTACTTGGGAGGCTGAGGCAGAAGGATTGCTTGAGCCCAGGAGTTTGAGGTTGCTGTGAGCTAGGCTGATGCCCCGGCACTCTAGCCTGGCCAACACAGTGAGACTGTGTCTCAAAAAAAAAAAAAAAAATTAGCAACTACTTACTCTATGATTTTTAAAGCACCCCATTAAACAATGAATAGACAACCCAAGTTTGCAGTTATTCTATCTATTCATGTAATTTTTGATGATGCCTTGACTCTCCTAATTTTATCCCCATTAGTGCTTGACAACATGAAAAAAGCTCTCAAGCTGCTGAAGACTGAACTGTAACGAAAATACAAAATCTGCAAGCTCTTCCCTCTGTGTTAGACCTTGAGACTTGAAACCAGAAGAGATTTTAGAAGACTGGAGAATGCAGAAGCACTTGTCGGACACACGGATTAGATTATGGTGTCATGTTACAACAACTATTTTTTAAAAATTGGTTTCAAGTATTCATGTATAAAAACAATATTGTATACTACCATAGTGAGCCATGATTTTCTAAAAAATAAATCCTTTTGGGGGTGTTCTAACTAAAATTTTGGAGTTTTTTTCTTCCCAACTTGGTTTTTCACACTAAAGCTAACTGGTTTGTTCATCAAATAGGATTACTGGACACACCCAAACTGCTCAAGGAAGGGACAAAACTAGTTCAAATGATGAAGACCAAAGACAATCAAAGTACCATTTTACCCATTTCACCGCACTACAGGTTCTCACTGGGTGACTAAATGTAGGCATAAGGATAATAAACAGAAGCCTCAAACAGCATATGCTTTAACATGGAAGAACATCTCAAAAGACAGTCCAAGAAAATCAGGTTACTACTAAGAAACAACGCTCCCCACCCTGATAGGAAACTCTAATGTATACACTTTAATATTTCAATTTTAGTCAGATTTTTCCCACCTTAATCCTCTCAGGGAAATCTCTGGCAGGTAACTTTCCCCTTCAGAAGACTAATTTTGTGGAAAGGTTATCCAAAAACCTTCTGCAACCCTGCACACACCCTAAGAATTGGCCCTGGAATAGATTCAGTCTCTTACAGTTCCAGAGTACTGAACTAGAATAATTCAATTTGAATTGCTCCCATCTTCTTCACCAACAAGTGACTGACTGGGAGAAGAGCAAAGGCCAGTGACACCATCCATGTCAGTGAGACAGAGATCAGAGGTCACTAATGTTTGGGAAAAGTTGTGAAAGGGTAAGGCATCAGGTAGGGGAACATTCTAACAGAAATTAGAACTATATGTTCATTTCTTCACTACATTCTTTTTTTTTTTGAGACACAGTCTCGCTTTGTTGCCCAGGCTAGAGTGAGTGCGGTGGCGTCAGCCTAGCTCACAGCAACCTCAAACTCCTGGCTCAAGCAATTCTTCTGCCTCAGCCTCCTGAGTAGCTGGGATTACAGGCATGTGCCACCATGCCCGGCTAATTTTTTCTATATATATTAGTTGGCCAATTAATTTCTTTCTATTTATAGTAGAGACGGGGTCTCGCTCTTGCTCTGGCTGGTTTTGAACTCCTGACCTCGAGCAATCTGCCCGCCTCGGCCTCCCAGAGTGCTAGGATTACAGGCCTGAGCCACTGCGCCCGGCCCTTCTTCACTACATTCTTACATGAAATTCCGCTATTACCCAGCCCCACTGACTTCTTATATAGTCATATATATAAGAAGTGCTTTGCATATTGATTTGCATATTGATTATCTATTGCTTTGCATATTGATTATCTATTGCTTGTCTTGATTAACTTTTTTGGATACTTTTCTGAACAAATCCTTTGGCATTATTGATTGTTCCAGAGTAGAACAATACATTTTCAATGTTTTCCTATCTTTCACAGAAACTATCACTAGTAGCTGCTCAGCATAGATTGTTGATTTAATGATATAAAAATCTTCAGCAGGCCAGGCACGGTGCCTCACGCCTGTAATCCTAGCACTCTGGGAGGCCAAGGCGGGAGGATCGCTCAAGGTCAGGGGTTTGAAGCCAGCCTGAACAAGAGTGAGATCCTGTCTCTACTAAAAATAGAAAGAAATTAATTGGCCAACTAAAAATATATAGAAAACATTAGCCGGGCACGGTGGCACATGCCTGTAGTCCCAGCTACTCCGGAGGCTGAGGCAGGAGGACTGCTTGAGGCCAGGAATTGGAGGTTGCTGAGAGGCAAGCTGAAGCCACAGTGGCACTCTTTCCCTGGCAATAGAGTGAGGCTCTATCTCAAAAAAAAAAACAAAAAACATCTTCAGCAAAAATATCTTGAGGGAATCATTCCCTTCTTATAAGTAGTTAACTTACATGTGCTAAGAAAGGTAAAACATCCCATTTAGAAAGTTCTCTGAGGGCTAATCGTGTGGGGGGGAGGGGAGAAGCTGTACTTCTATAAACAAATATTTTGAATAAAACTTCTAAGGGATTCAAGTTTCTTCTATAGTACAGCAAAATAATGTTTACATTTTTATTGGGCTGATGTGAAATAAAATGATTAGGTCCTTTTAAAATTTATTGAATGACAAAATGTTATTATAACACAAAAATTTTTGAAATATATCTTTAGGACATCAAATGTCAAAGCTGTAGGAAAAATGTGTACTCCTTAGAAAACCATTAAAGAAACACAGAGCAAGAGTCATAAAAAAATATTGATTGACTTTGCCCAAGTCTCCTCTACTTGTAAGAATTTATCCTAAGGAAATCATTCAAGAGAAACAGGGGTCTTTGAAGATGCCAAGGGCAACATTATTTAAACATACTAAAAAATAGCAACCTTCAAATATAAGGGTTTCATAGGTACAGAATATACCATGTTTTCATCTATAAAAGTAATAAACATACTGCAAAAACAGAAATGGCCTAAGTGAAAAAGAAGTTAAGAATTTCTATACTAACTGCAACTACAGGAAATGTGTACATACAAGGTTAAAAATGGAATTGAAGCTACAAACATGAAAACAATTGTTTTAAGCTCTTGAAAATATTAGAAATACCTGTTTTTTCCTACCAAATTCCTCTATTTTTCCCCATCTCACAATTTTTCATTTGTGCTTAAATACATTTCAAGTGAAAGCACAGCTTGACTATCTCTCTGACAACAGAGAAGTTGAAGAGGACTATAAGACCAGAGAGTACTATTTCAAAAAGTTGAATAAAAATGTTGGTGACATGTTCTGAATGTAAAATGGTGCAGCCACGGTGGAAAACAAATTTTAAAATTAAACACAGAACTACCACACAATCCAGTATTTTCACTTTTGAGCATATACTTAAAAGAAATGAAGGCAGGGAACAGATATGTGTATGCCCATGCCCATTGTGAATAGCATTATTCACAATGGCTGCAAGGTGAAAGCAACTCAAGTGCCCATCAATGGATGAATGGATAAACCAAATGTGGTATATAAATACGATGGAATATTATTTAGCCTTAAAAAAGAAGGAAATCTTGGTATATGTTACAACATGGATGAAAGTTGAAGACATTATGCTAAGTGAAATAAGCCAGTCATAGAAGGACAAATACAATATGATTCCTTATATAAGGTAACTAGAGTAGTTTTCAGAGAGAGAGAGAGTGGTGGTCACCAGAGGCTGAAGGAAGGGGAAGTAAGGAGTTAGTTTAATAGATGCAGAGTTTCAGTTGGGAAGATAAATATTCTGGAAATGAATGGTGATAGGCCAGGTGTAGTGGCTCACACCTGTAATCCCAGCATTTCTGACGGTCACGGAGGAAGGATCGCTTGAGGCCAGGTGTTTGAGACCAGCCTGAGCAACACAGAAAGACCCCTATCTCTACAAAACATTGAAAAATTAGCCACGTGGTGCCTGTAGGCCCAGCTACTCAGGAGGCTGAGGTAGGAGGATTGCTTGAGCCCAGCATTTGAGGTTGCAGTGAGATATGATGACGTCACTGCATTCTAGCCCGGGCAATATTTAAATAAATAAATAAAAAGAATGGTAGTGATGGTTACACAACAATGTGAATACACTTAATGCTACTGTATAGTATACTTAAAAATGGTTAAAATAATAAATTTTATGCTATACATATATTTTACAATAAAATTTTTTTTCAGTTTTATCTAAGATCCAAAAACTTAGGAGAAAAAAAGAGGAATTAACTATAAAAAATGTTGTTTATATAAATCATATCTAAAATTCACTCATACAGATAGTCTTCTTCAAATGATCATCTATGACTGCCTACCTCTGTTTTGTGTTATTTTTTTCTTGCTTTCAATCATCCTAAGCAGCTACTGAAGACCTTGTATTTAGCAATCACTGGTAAGACCAATAGCCAGGGGAAATGAGTAAAAGCTCTAAGGCAAGAATAGAACTTTCTTCAGTTCCAGGAGCTAGACTTCAAAGTCCAAGTCAAGTCAGCTTGACTTACTAAAAGGCCACTTGTCAAGTTATGACCTCAACTACCTGTAAAAAGAAAGATCCTAAAAGTAAGCAAAAAAAATGGTTTCACCATCCAAGTTATGTCAAAGTCCATTCTTTGATACATATTTTAACAACTCCCTCAAGCCCTCACTTGAAAATGAATTCCAAAAACTAGTTTTCCTGAGGAGAATGATGAGAAGTAGCCTGGCACATGGGAGGGGAGTCAGATTTTCCCCTTTGTCATTGTCTAAGAGGTAGTTCAATGACTGCAATTGCTCAGTTATGGTATGACATTAAGAAAAATAACAAGCCTTGGTCCCTGTCATTCTCTGTCTCCTCCCCCCTCTCTTTCTTTTTCGTGGAGTGGAGGTGTGGAGTGAAGGGCTGGTTGTGCCCTTAAAATTATTTAGAACACATTCACCAACACATATTGTAATTTCAGTTGTCAGAGAGAGCCTGTCGTAAAAATTATCTGTTAGCCCCAACTGTGCCACGTACAGAAAACTCTACACAAATTCCCTCACTTATCCAGAAACCTGGAAAAGTTAGTCTTTATCGTCATCTCTCATAAAACAATTCACACGTGAATGATCATGTCTGTACAATCCTGATGCCTCAAAGCATTTTTCTCCTATGAAATACTATGTAAAAATGTGATTCTAACTTTTTTAGTACCGACTGAAAGTGAAATAGTTACATGAATTTAGATTATTTTTAAAGGAATGAATAAACTTTAAAAGAGTTAAACAAATATTTAGAAAAATTAGAGGAGGTGGTTTGGGCTCAAGGAACCTAAGAACTAAAAGCCACACTTCTGGTTTCCTTTCCCTCTCTGAAAGGTCCCATTCAGCAGCATATTACCTTGGGCGAACATGCAAAACTGGTTTTCATACCAAACACTTTGTTGCTTAGATAACAGAGTATCTCAGATGAATTTAAGCCACGATAAGCTTCAGACTTTAGAAATTATAGCTGAACACTTTTTCTTTTGTATTAGCATTAAATTCCCTAGCTAAAATTTCACCTTTAACATCAAGGCTGACTGGGCAAATGTTCTAAGAAACATTCCTCTTAATGGAATACGTAAACAGGGAAAAGAGATTTTTTTTTTCAAAGTAGTATACAGTTCCTGTTTAAAGAAATGCTAGATTTGGAAGAAAGGTTATCTAGGTGCTTGGGTTCACCTTACAGCCATTTATTGTAATTTGAGGACAGATCCTGATTTGAAACTTGCCCTCCTCTGACACTATGTGTTTATGGCAGTATTTCTATGCACACAGACAGTGGGCTACCGGTAATCCTGGGATGAGCCTGACCTCTATAAGCTCATAGTAGGGCCACTCAGGATGGACCTATTCAAGAGCCTTTTCAGTAGCCATGCACCCAAACATAAAGATCACAGGTAATATCATAGAACTGGTTGGATAATCTATCACCTTCAGATCTGCCTGAGAGAACGAAAAGCCCAGGTTCTTTTGACAGGGCTGCCCTTGGTGCTTAAAAATGTGTACTTCTTAAGTGGCTATTCATCATTATTAAGCACTCTAATCCTATAATTTAGTAGTCCTAAAGATTCATCCTTCCTACACCCTGACTTTCTTTTTCATTAACTCATTTTATTAAAATCTTAACATCAGGCCGGGCGCGGTGGCTCAAGCCTGTAATCCTAGCACTCTGGGAGGCCGAGGCGGGCGGATTGCTCGAGGTCAGGAGTTCGAAACCAGCCTGAGCAAGAGCAAGACCCCGTCTCTACTATAAATAGAAAGAAATTAATTGGCCAACTAATATATATATAAAAATTAGCTGGGCATGGTGGTGCATGCCTGTAGTCCCAGCTACTTGGGAGGCTGAGGCAGAAGGATTGCTTGAGCCCAGGAGATTGAGGTTGCTGTGAGCTAGGCTGACGCCACGGCACTCACTCTAGCCTGGGCAACAAGCAAGACTCTGTCTCAAAAAAAAAAAAAAAAAAATCTTAACATCAGCACTCTGGGAGGCCAAGGCAGGAGGATCGTTTGAGCTCAGGAGTTCGAGACTAGCCTGAGTAAGAGTGAGATCCCCGTCTCTACTGAAAAATTGAAAGAAATTAACCGGACAACTAAAAAGATACAGGAAAAATTAGCTGGGCATGGTGGCACATGCTTGTAGTCCCAGCTACTCGGAAGGCTGAGGCAGGAGGATTGCTTGAACCCAGGAGTTTGAGGTTGCTGTGAGCTAGTCTGATAGCCCAGGCAACAGAATAAGATTCTATCTCAAAAGAAAACAAAACAAAAATTTTAACATCATCTTACATAATTTCATATCTTTGCTTTATTCAATAGCTTAGATACAAATAATATTTTTTCCTTATCCACAATGATTTAAAATCCTAATTAATGAACTCAATTTCATGAAGTTTGAGCTTGAATAAATATATTTTGTCAGCACCAGGCTACTTTTCAGAAATGTGTTTAGACTTCTCACCCTGACAGCTGTTCTCTTTGCACTCTGCTTTTTAAGTAATACACTTGAGGCAGGATGACATCAGTCAAGCTATATTTGAACAGAATAAAGAGTTCTCTGTGTTAGAATTTCCAGGATGCATCACTTATCAGATGATGCATAAAGCAAAGTAAGTTGACCCAAATAAGGCCACTGCAATAAGAACACAAAGAAAGGTACAGTCTGGTTCTCTCCGGAATAGCCCTTTCCAACAAGCAAAGTATTACATTAGGAGATTCCAGAACCTTCTAGAAATTTCAAAATGAAATAAAACAAACAGGGAAAATACAGAATGCCTTAAAGGAAGAGAGAATTCAAAAATCTCCTTTCATGTGTCACTTACAATCTTATAACTGGGAACACTGGCAGAGCAGCCCCAGAGCTCGAAATAACATTGTGGGAATAATTCAATCCTGTTTTCTGGGAAGACTAGCTAGTATTGCAGTCATGGAAGTGACAAACCTATGAAAGGCTCTAAAATTCTACAGATCAACCATCTAGCCTCTTTCTTGGTCTATAATCTACTAAGACAATTACCAATAAAATATCACATGCTAGCTAGAATGCAAGATTTAAAAATGAACAATTTTTGTTATTGAGAAAGAACTTACATATTTTTCCCAAATAAATATAAATGGCTTCACTTTTTAAAAACAGCCTTTTTTCACCATGGAGATTGTATCAACTACTGAAACATTTAAGAAAGGATTTGAGGATGACTACCAATAAATATTAGTACTCGACTTTCATTTCCATGGCTTGATTATACATTAAAACAGCAACATCTACCTCTAAGTCTGGCAAAGAGCACCTAAAGTAGAAAGAAAAGAATTCCACCTCACTTAATTTATCAATTCTTCCGTTACTTTCTTTTAATTCAAACATGCATACACAAAGAAAGGTTTCTTCTATCCTTTAATTTTTTAACATAATATACAGAACCACAATACTATTTCAATTTCAAATTGAGAGATCACAATCAATTATGCTTGGGTTTGACAAGTTGCTGTTACAATACTGAGAAATTTCATGAAAAGGGTATTTAACAATTTTTAATATAATCAAATATATTTTTGCTACGTGGGGGAACACATTAAGAGTAACCTGTTTAAAAATGCAGTTTTTTAGACTTCAAATTATTACAAAACAATATCAAGATTATATAGATTGACTTCCTGAATGATTCCAACTCATTCCATCCTGAAGGTTGAAGGTAAATGTTATACATTTCATGAGACCCCTTCTCCTTTGCACTTACCTGTAAAAGTCAAAAGCAAAATCACAATTTCCTAAAGACACAGCTATTTCTAGAATACACGGGTGTAATCATAAAAGACTACTAGAAGTAAATGACCACTTTTATATTCACACATTTTACCACAACATATCTTTCTAAAAAGACAAAAAAAATATCAGGAGTTTGGATTTCCTTTATTAAGCTTAACATAATAGAATCTCATACTTTCTGGATTTAATAAACTTCAACATTTTTCCCCATAGGAACTATCTACACAGCACAGTGTTACATACAATTATTCCAGTGAGATGTATATTTAGATTAACCACATGACCGACACAAGAGTACCATACAAAGTTCTTCTGCAGATAAAAATGCTAAGAAAGGCCACATGGACAGTGCCAGACACTGAATACAGTGGATTACAGGTACCACTGAGCTTCAGAGGATACCAGTTTCAATCTTTTTTTCAGCAATGGAAAAAGAAAAACATTTAGAGAAACATGAGAGTAAAAATATATAATTCCACTGTCAATAATATAATTTTTCAGCTATTGTTTCCTTCTTTAAATGGACAAATCAGCTTAAATTAAAACGACAGAAGGTGAGCAAGATCAGAATATGAAAGATTTTCCTTGTTTTCTCATCAAAGGAATGCACTAGGATTAGCACGAGGATCTTTCTGGTTCCTGTATCTGTAGGTCAGCCAAACACCCAGGATCTGGAATGGGAAAAGAAAAAAAAAAGATGAAAAAGAAAGTAACATTTGCATATATGTATTTAGCACATGAATAAAATAACTCTGGAACCTCTGAGTCACTGCACTTCTTTTGTTCAAAGAGGAGAGATGTCTTTCTTTTTTTTTGTTTTTTTTTTTTGAAGTAAACCAAATGAGAGGCCCTAAGAAAAATTATTATGAACACTGTGGTAAACTGAATGATTGCCTGCCAAGGATGTCCATATCCTAATCCCCAGAAACTGGGAATGTGTCGCTTCCCAGGGTAACAGGGAATTTGCAGGCCGGGCGCTGTGGCTCACGCCTGTAATCCTAGCTCTTGGGAGGCCGAGGCGGGCGGATTGCTCAAGGTCAGGAGTTCAAAACCAGCCTGAGCAAGAGCGAGACCCCGTCTCTACTTTTTTAAAAAAAATAAAAAAAATAAAAAAAACAGGGAATTTGCAGGTGCGACCAAGTTAAAGATCTTGGAATAAAGAGATTATCTGGGTGGGCTCAATGACCTAATCACACAGGGGTTTTTATAAGAGGGAGGCAGGAAGGACAAAGACACGGAGAGAAGGCAACAGTGAGGACAGAAACAAAGGGAAGTAGAGTCAGAAAAACAAGACGTGACACTGTTGGCTTGGAGGATGGAAAAGCAGGCTACCAGCTGGGCCTCTGGAAGGTGGCTTTGTTTTAAACTTTTGATCTGCAGAACTATAAGACAATAAATATGCATTGTTTTAAGCAATTAAGTTTATAGTAACTTGTTAAAGCAGCAATACAGGAAGCTAATTAATACAAAACACTGGGTATTCTAAATAGCTAAAATATCACATATGTTGATAATTCAGGAACAAACTGGGTTCAGTAAAAATTAAGCAATAGCAAAAATCTTACAATCAGGCCGGGCGCTGTGGCTCACGCCTGTAATCCTAGCTCTTGGGAGGCCGAGGCGGGCGGATTGCTCAAGGTCAGGAGTTCAAAACCAGCCTGAGCAAGAGCGAGACCCCGTCTCTACTATAAATCGAAAGAAATTAATTGGCCAACTGATATATATATAAAAAATTAGCCGGGCATGCTGGCGCATGCCTGTAGTCCCAGCTACTCGGGAGGCTGAGGCAGAAGGATCACTCGAGCCCAGGAGTTTGAGGTTGCTGTGAGCTAGGCTGACGCCACGGCACTCACTCTGGCCTGGACAACAAAGCGAGACTCTGTCTCAAAAAAAAAAAAATCTTACAATCATTTTCTGACACGAATCACTAAAAATGCTGCAATTTCTGTCTTGCCAAGGGCAAGGGGAGTCTACAATTCTAGAAAAATGATTACATTGTTATTGTGCCATTTCCCACACCAGGTTCACAAAGATTGTTAGCCTACGTAGCTTTTTCAAAATTAAAAAATTTGCTCTATCTCTGCTATTTCAAAGTTGATCTATTTTACACAATCAAAAATTCTAACTTCTTGAACTAAAATAGATACAAAATTATACTGAGATTCCAAGCTGTATTTCTCACTTTCCAGGTGTGACAACTTTTAATCTAAACTTTGTTTGACTTCATAGCTATCCATTAGCCCTTTAAACTATGACTAGAAAATTGTGTTAAGTCCCTCATTACTTCCACTGACCACAATATTAATCTACAAGTTACTGTAAAATTCATAACTGGCAACGGTTATAGCTACAACGTGTATGGGCTGATGGAGCTATGATTTGCAGGTTGAATCAAGGAAAGACTAATTTGAAGAAGTAGAAAATCTCCTTTGGAGTCTGCATGATGCTGGGGGCAGGGTGGAGGGGAAAGAAATTTATTTAACAAGCACCCAGAGTATTAGTGAAAGGTCTTATTCTTTAAACTTTATAAATTCATATAATTCTCGCAACAGCCCTCACAAAATAGGAACTAATAATTTTGTCATTTTACCAGTGAGGAAACTGAGGTAGGGAGAGGATAAATAACTGGCTAATCGTCATACGGGTCCTCAGTGGTGGAGTCAGTGTTCAAACCTGGAATCCCTGCCCTTCCCCACTTTCGTAGCTTTTATGCATCAATCTGGCGTGATACTGGCTGTTCGAACATTCCACCCACCATTTCAGCCACACCAGTTGTTACAACACTGAAATACTTACATACCTGTTGTTAAACAACAACTTCTCTGAGATACCCCCTCCACCTGCCCAACCATCATTTCGCTTGCTCTCCACCTTAGGAATTTTGACACACAGGAAGCTTCCAGTCAGAATTTTTGAGGTCGTTAAATGTTTTATTATCACCCCTGGATATATGCCAAGAATGTAAATCACAAGCCTTGGGGAAGCAACACAATCTGGTGAACTAAATGCAATAATCTGGAGCCACATTTTAGCAGAATTTAATTCCCCCAACTCAGCTATAAATGACAAGAGGAAAACTTTACCCTACTGCTGAACTACCACCTCCTCCCTCACTCCCAGGGAGAGAGATGGAAAGGGAGGCCACACCCAAAAAGCAAACAGATCAAAATTAGATAATTATTGGATTTCAAGCTTACAAAAGTGCTCATGACTTAGAGATCTGCTAAGGTAACTTCGACTTTCAACTCTACTGACTCTACAACCTATGCCGCCCAGTATGTCGTAGGATACCAAAGTATAGCTCATAACATAAAAATGTGTATGTAGAAAGATATTCAGAATATGCAATAATAAGTTTGTACTCATTTCATTAAATATAGAGCAGGCAGAAGGAAATATGCCAAAATACAATTATTTCTGAATAGGCACTTTTAGTTAGTAGATATGTTTAATTTTCATCTTCACATTTTTTTGTATTTTCTTTAGTGTCTACAAAGAACATGTATTAATCACCATAATTTTTTTTCAAATTTTAAATCAATGTTTCTCTGATGGCTTAAATTTATTTGAAGGTATTATAAATAGTTCAAATCAAATTGTTCTGTGTCACCTATTATAGGAACTCATCAGCTAGTTAGCCTTATGTCTTCAAATTCTGAAAACCTGTGCTTCTGTGAAATACTGAAAAAAATACAAACTTAAAAACATGAGAGAATTACTAAGTATTCACTATCCAGAAAATGTCAGGTTGGATGAGTTATTAAAATCTCTATCCAAGTTTCAAAAGGAGATGGTATATAAAATATGGAGTAGGATTCAATGAAAGAACACTTTAGAAAATCTGAGGCTCATGAGTTTTCTATTTTTAAAGAATTGGTATTTTTAAAAAGGAGCAGTGTGATCTGATGACAAGAAAACAGGGCTGCTCAAAAGAACTAAATTCTCAAAATAAACTCTAGATATAAAAAAGAAACCATGTGGCAAAATTCCGATAACTGCTGAATCTGGCCAATATATGTATAGAGATTCCTAAATCCAGTTTTTCTCTACCTATATTTTTAAGTTTTCATAACAAAAATCCATGTTCTTTAAAGGAAAGAAAAGAAAAATACACAGAATTCTTTTCAAGCTGTATATAAATTTTCTTAAAATTAATGTCACAACCAACTCACAAGTCACGATAGCTCTTTTCTGAGAAAAAGTGAAATAAAAAAATTGGTCAGAGTAAGTAAGAAATGTCAAGGGAAACTTTTTTTTAAAAAAAACGAATATTTAAGCTTGGTCTTTTTTTTTCTTTTTGCCACTCTGTTAATGACAGCCAAATGTGAATTTTTCATTCTTGAGTGGAAAAGAAGAAATTAAATTAGAATAAAAGAAATGATAAATACAGATATATAATGTACTATATATTAATCACATATTATATACATATAAACATTATGTATACACTATGTCCACAAATGCAATTCATATGTTACACATACATTTTACACACACATAAAATATCAAAATGAGAAAGAAGGGCCTTCCTAAGCATAAAATCAAAGGGATAAACCATAGGGGGAAAAGTGATCGATTTGACTACATGAAAAGTAAATGCGAAAGAAACTGAAAGCGGAATAAAGCAAAGAACACAGAAAAAGGTATAGGAGAGGGAAGAATTAGAGAACACAGGGAAGCCGTGGGAGATGCAGGGAGCAGAGCCTGGCTTTCCAAGGCCACCTGTCCTAAGGCCCCAACACAGCCCAGCCTGAGACCCACTGTTTGGCATATGCTATTCTGAGTCTGTCACATGCAACAGACTAAGGCAAACGGCCTGGACTAAGGCAAAAGTAAATAAGCAATTCACAAAAGAAGAGATATAAATGGCAAAAAAACCCCATATGTAGACATGGTCAAATTCACCGGCCACTTTCTCAAAACAGCACATGGAATTGTAGTACTATTTTTACCTATAACCTTTTTATAATTTTTTTTCAATTTTTTAATAATAAAAATGTCTAGAGTTAGTACTTGAATCAGAAGTTGGTAAAATTCCCCCCAAAAGGTTATTATATAATATTTATTGAAATCTTTTAAACTGCCCACATACCATGTCATATATTACTTCGAGAAATGTATTTTATCACCCTGTGGTGGTTTTTTTTAAAAAAAGAAAAAGAAATGTATTCTAAGGAAATGAGCTAGAGAATACAGAAAAAAAAGCCACCATGCCCAGCCTAATACTCACTCTTAACAAATAGCTTTAAATAGGAGTGTGACACAGGCATCTGACAGCGACAATAACAGGGGTCCCATCATCTTTTTCTTAATGGGGTATAATATGGTGACATGTATCAATAATCTATTAATGGCTACAAAATGACAGCTAACAATTACACAGTACCTGCCATGTACCAGGTACTATTCTAAGTATTAAAAGTTGCACATGAGGGCGACTTCCGGGGCCCCGCTCTTGGGGCCCCAGAACCTCGTCCAAAAAAAAAAAAAAAAGTTGCACATGTCCTAACTCCTGTAATCATTACAACAACCCTATGAAATAAGGCTGTCTATCATGACCCCCCTTATTAAAGAAGAGGAAATAGAAGCACAGAAAGGTTAAGTAACTTACCAATGTAACATGACTAATAAGCAGCACAGCTGCTTATTAGTTATTAAAACCCAGACAGCACAGCTCCCAAATCATTTCCTTAACCATGTGCTCCCGTGTGCTATACCTTAACCAACACATAGTTGAGGAACAAAGGCTTGCTGAATAAACAATAAACATTTCTGTGTATTCATTTTCATAATTACACAATTATCTCCATGAAATAAAATAATGTCAGTGAAAAAAATTTAATCTTGATATACATTGCAAACTCAGAACGATCGAAAAATGTTTACAGATACTGAGAGTTTAATAAAGACAAATTAACATTCCTTAAAAATGATCAAATAATATGTGTGTGGTGGCTTTGCTTATAGACATATATACTAGATAAAAATATTAATTAGTATAAATATATTAGAGTAGTGTAAATGTATGTTTCATATATATAAGAAGTTGATGATAGTGGTTATCCGTAGGTTTTAGAAGGCTAAGAACAGAAGGGAATAGGGATGGTATTGGAAGGCAATTTTTCATAGCAAATCTACTAATATATATTAAACAGTATGAATGTCTTAACTCTTCTAAAATTAAATTTGAAGTTGTAATTTACCATACAACTCTATAAATAAAAGAGACTCTTGAGATGATCCAATCTCATTTCATTAGTTCATTAAATTTTAGGTAAGAGGAAACAGATCAAGCATTTTACCCTGTCCTAAAGTTGGCGTTAGATTTGTGGATCTTCTGATGCCAAGCCAGGGTTCTTCCTTTCACAACACTAATTCTCAATGAAAATATCCATCGAAACATTCCAAAAATTAAGGTGAAATGCTATGCCCGTTCACCATACAAAACAGGAATCCCTGTGACAAAGAAAATACTAAGTGATTTGCACATACCTCTGTAAAACTGAAGAAGAGGCCAATGCCACCAACAAATCTCAAAACCTCTCCAGCATATTCTCCTATTATTGGAGCACACGGTGAGCATGGGTGGCCACTTTTAGCACAGCTCTGTATCAGTTAAAGAAAAGAACTTTTACTCCAAAGTATATTTATAAAGAGCACATAAAACTGCACACAATATCTGGGGATATTATATCCAATCTGACTCCTTGTTTTGTTTTGTTTTTTGTTTTGTTTTTTTTTTTGAGACAGAGTCTCGCTTGTTGCCCAGGCTAGAGTGAGTGCCATGGCATCAGCCTAGCTCACAGCAACCTCAAACTCCTGGGCTCAAGCAATCCTCCTGCCTCAGCCTCCCATGTAGCTGGGACTACAGGCATGCGCCACCATGCCCGGCTAATTTTATATATATATATTAGTTGGCCAATTAATTTCTTTCTATTTATAGTAGAGACGGGGTCTTGCTCTTGCTCAGGCTGGTTTGGAACTCCTGACCTCAAGCAATCTGCCCGCCTCAGCCTTCCAGAGTGCTAGGATTACAGGCGTGAGTCACCGTGCCCGGCCAGACTCCTTGTTTTTTTTAGGGTGCAAATTTCTAAGACCGTCCCAAGACTCCCCATCTCCTGGTATCTATACCCTGCAGAATCCCTCTTCTTGAGCATAGGTAGAACTTATGAATGTGATGGGACAGTCACTCCCTTATTTACGTTGTATTACATAGGACTGCATCTCAACAGAATGGAGAGATTCTCACGGTCACTTTGAAGCTGCCATGTTGTGAAAGAGTAGCATGGTTGGGACCTGAGAGCAGCTTCTAGTTGCTGAGAAAGACTTCCCGCCAACAGGCAGCAAGAGAACAGGGGCTCCCTGGTCCTACAACCACAAGGAACTGAATTCTGCCAACCACTGAGCTTGAGAGAGGATCCCAAGTCTCAGGTGAGATTGCAACATCAGCTAACACCTTGATTTCAGCCAGGTGAGATGCTGAGCAGAGGACCCAGCTAAGCTATGCCCAGACTCCTAACCCACGGAAACTGAGATAACAAATGAGTGTTGTTTGAGCCACTAAAATTTGTGATAATGTGTTACACAGCCATAGAAAAGTAATGCAGACCCATACAAGGAGATAATCTCACAAAAAAGGTCTCGTTGCAGGGCTGTCCAGCTCAGGGAGGTGGTAATAGGAATTTCCCCAAAATCTAAACACACATGATCTGAGCTACTGTTATTTCTCTTTCACAACTTGTTCTAGGAGGCGTAGAATTGGAAGAAATCAGGGACAGTAAACCAGAAGCTTCTGTATAATAACAACAACCCAAAGCCCTGAAATATACAGCACTCTCAAGAGTGGATATGGGAAAACAGGCAAATGATACAATAGTGAATATGTAAATGTAATACATGTAAAACAATTGTGAAACACAATTTAGCATCAGAAAGACCATTTCTTCAATGTTAATCATCATTCATCTGTAAGTAATACATTTCCAAAAGAATACTTTATACTTTGTACTTACAGCCGGACAGGTGTCATTTGGGTTAAAACTTCGGAACCCACAGCAATTTAAATTTCTCTGGATGTCATTTCGAGCACTTGCTGTATTGTTCCAACCAACCTCCAGAAGCTGACCCTAGAAAATGTATTTAATATATTCATGAAAAGGTGTCATCTCTGCATAAAATGTATAAAGCTAGAGCTTATAACTTTTAGTACTGAGTGTACCTAAAATAAATGTTCTTTAGAAAACCATTATATTTAAAATTATAAAATTTTCAAAAGCTTATCTCTCAATCTGCAACAAAAATTAAGGCACTATTTCTATCCCAAGAATGAAAAAGTCTTAATTTGTACATGCAATTTAAAAGAAGCACTTAGTTCAAAGGCATAATTCTTAGAGTGTAACAAGACAAACCTTCTGTTGCCCCAAGACAGAAACCTGTATTCCTCTACAAATTAGAGTTTGAAAAGAATCATTGCTAGAGTGGAACTGCAAACATTCTGGAGCAAATGTTTCATTGCATAACGGTGGGTAAAGACTGGGGGAACATCTTTTAGCAGTAGCTCTTTTTACCCAGTGAGAACAAATTTCTATTTAAAAGATACAAAAAATAGCAACACCTGATGGTGTCTTCAGCTGCAATCAGCTCCACTAATGCAATTAGGAATAAGAGAGTTTAGCTATTCAGAGTGAAATAGCATTCTGAGCAAGAAGAAATGATTTTCTATTCCCTCTCTCACTTTTTTCATACTAATGTTACAATATGTTCTATAACAAAGTAGAAGGCAAAAAGTCTTTGCTTACCTGTTGCTCCTGGTTCAGGGCTAAACAAGCACAAGATACAGAAAACTGAACAATAAATACAAGTAAGAGAATAATCATATACTGAGATTTAAAAGTTAAGGATATTTCTAAATACTCTTAAAATAGCAAAAAGCAGAGGTACTGACAACTTTAGGATAAACTAGAAGCAATTCATCCAGAAAACAACAGATGGCCCTTAGAGAAAGTACAAAGAGGATGCACATTATTATTTTGATAGTACACTGTAGCTAGAAGTTCATATAGAAAAATACTAATAATGATAATTATATAACTAAAGCATATCTATTGGGATTTCATTCAGAATAAAATAAAAATTCTTACATATATAAAATAGGAAATAGGGATAAATATATGTAAGCTTTCTTAATATTAAATTTTAAAAGACTGTGAAATTCTCAACCACTTATTGAAGTGTTTAGAAAGAACCTAGAGGTCAATCAATTCAACTTAACTCTGAATTTGCAGTACAGAAATAGGACTATACTAACTTTGCAGACTAAATTCTTCATGGCGTGTGGAGGCAGAGTGGGAATATGGAAATATACAATAACTTTACCCTAAGATATATTCCTAATAGTGCTTGAACAAATATGCACAAAACTCACTTTTTGGCAATTAATTTCCTACTGATAACATTAAATTAGTTGTAGCCATCAAAATAGTAACCAATAATGAGTAAGAACCCAATTGGGGTAAAAATGCCAAAGAAAAAAAAAAGGATACAAAAAATAGCAACACCTGATGGTGTTTTACTGCTCCAATCAGCCCCACCAATGCAATCAGGAACAAGAAGATGCCCACTGCAATGACCACGCCGACCACCCGGAGACTGGAAATCAGCCCGAAGCCAATGCCCCACGCAGCAATTCCAATCAGCAACAGGCTAACCAACTGCAAAAACAATGGGGAGGGAGGGAGGGAGGAAGGCAGGGAGGAAAGAGAGAGAATAGGGAAAATCTCGTTTATTAAACATCAAGAACATTTCTCAGGCACCTACTTAATATCTTACAAGTAAGTGCTAATACTCAATACTAGAATACACACAAGATCTCAGTGGGTGGTATTGTTTTAAAAAATTATATTAATCCTCAGTCATGCTTTCAAAATAAAGTCTAACAATAATATACAAAATTTCCTGTTTCTGAATACTCTCAAAAAAAAAAGAAAAAAAAAAAAAACAAAATTATCTGCAGAGGTCATCTGGTTTACTAAGCCTAAAGGCATGCTACATAAGCTTTTGAAGTAATAGTATATGTAAAACTTCTAGATGCTGATACAGCTCAGTCTAACACATTCGTTTCTTCACATGGAAATCACTTATCTTTCTTTCAAAGCCCAACTGGACTGTAACCTCTGTGATGTCCCTCTAGTCCCAAATAGATGGAATTAATCCCTCCCTTCTCTGGGCAATCTCTGTTCATTGAACACAGTTCTATAGTTCCCTTCATAACACACTGTGTTTCCAAGCTTGTCTCTCCTAAAGACTGGCAGCAACTGGAGAGTAAGGATCCACATTTTTTTTTCAAGACAAGGTCCCTGGGGAATACTCAAAAATTGCTCACAGAATTGTTGTTGAAATGAATTGTTTTAAATGTCATTATCCATTCCACTGGAAATCATATATAGAGAGACCACTAAAACTCTCAGCAAGATAAAAAGAGTACAAGAGATTTTAGCTATTTAGAGTGAAATGGCATTCTGAACAAGAAGAAATTTTATTTTATATTCCAATCATTTTATTTATATATTTATTTAAAAAACACCATCTGAAGAACCAGAACACAGGCCTAATGGTTGGGACCTGTCAAACTCAAAGTTACAATTACTTCTTTAAAATAACTCTTAAGTAAATAATATGCCACATAAAGATAATTCACTGGTAGAAGATGTGGCTTAAAACGGGTACCAGGGGAAGGCTGGGGGAGGGGTCGTGGAACAAGGAGACAGAATCTTCAATTTAGTCCTATTTCCCTGAAGCAATGTGACAGTACCACATCCAGTTGGGAAGAATCAAAATATCAAAATATATTTTCTAGCACCCTTTAAAGCCTGATAAGGATTTTTAGAAACATAAAAATAATCACTACTTAGTCAAATGGATCTTTTTCTGCTCAAATGTGTAATTTTTCATATGTGATACAATAGTTCATCAGACAAATGTAACATTTACTGGTATATAAAACTTCTTATACCTATAGAGACATAAGCAAAATATTGAGCATCTATTTGAATTTTTATCCAAAATATTTTTGTATTTTTGCCAAAGAGGCCAAACTTGAGAATGAATAAAAGGAACCATCTATGGCATGATAAAACCAAGTCAGGGGGTTCTATGGACTTGGTGGTACACACAGCAAGCTTTTATTTTTACAAGGAGAAGAAGAGGGAAAAATGTTCACCAATTTTGTCACTCAGAAATTTGTATAGTCCCTGTGACTTTCTCAACCGCCCCTTATCAGCAGGCCCATTGCTTCTGTTTCATTTTTATTATCCTCACTCACAGTCTTCTCACAACCTGAAACAATCTTGAGCTGAGAAAAAGTCCCCTGCTCCTTCACAAGTGAGCTTATTTCTGACTTTGTGGTATTCAAATATAACACATCTCCTTTCACAAGCCATAAGAAACAGAAGCCTGAGGGAGGTGCGAAGGAAGGAGGGTTGGGTGACGCCAGGCAAGAGGGCTATGCTTACCGTGTTTCCCCGAAAATAAGTCAGGGTCTTATATTTATTTTTCCTCAAGAAGACACCCTAGAGCCGGGCGCGGTGGCTCACGCCTGTAATCCTAGCACTCTGGGAGGCTGAGGCGGGCGGATTGCTCGAGGTCAGGAGTTCGAAACCAGCCTGAGCAAGAGCAAGACCCCATCTCTACTATAAATAGAAAGAAATTAATTGGCCAACTAATATATATATATAAAAATTAGCCGGGCATGTTGGCGCATGCCTGTAGTCCCAGCTACTCGGGAGGCTGAGGCAGAAGGATTGCTTTAGCCCAGGAGTTTGAGGTTGCTGTGAGCTAGGCTGACGCCACGGCACTCACTGTAGCCTGGGCAACAAGCGAGACTCTGCCTCAAAAAAAAAAAAAAAAAAAAAAAAAAAAAGAAGACACCCTAGGGCCTATTTTCAGGGGATGTGTTATTTTTTTTTAAGTACAGTACAACAATCCACATTTATTCAAATATAGGTAAGTCATCTTCTTCTGGAACATCATCATAACTCTCCAGACCCCGAATTCCATCCTGAATTTCTTGCGGCTCTATTTCCTTTAGAACCATTGGCCCCAATCTCTCATGTCGAGCAATAGAGCTCTCATGGGGCAGATGAGAAGGGCTGCTCGTCTTCTTTACCATTGAAATGCATGGGTTGTGCAGATACGCTGCATAGCCACGCACATCACTAGGTCTTATTTTCTGGGTAGGGCTTATATTGCACAAATGCTTAGAAATCCTGCTAGGGCTTATTTTATGGGTAGGTCTTATTTTGGAGGAAACACCGTAGTGTCCTCATTGCAGTTTGAGACAGAATATGAGGATAGGCCACGTCTGAAACACTTCAGAGCAGCCTGCTGTATTTCTGTGTCCAGAGAAACTGAACCAAAAGGAAATATATCTAGATCTAGATCTATCTATCAAGAGAAAATGAGACAGAAAGAGTGAAACAGAGACAAGATTTTAAAGAATCAGCTCACATGATTGTCGTGTCTGACGAGTCAGAAATTTGTGGGACTGGCCGGCAAGCTGGAAACAAGCAGAATTCCTTCTTTCTCAGAAAACCTCAATCTCTGTTCTTAAGGCCTTCAACTGATGGGAAGAGGTCCATCCACATGATGGAGGGTAACAGGATTAACTTAAAGTCAACTAACTGTAAATGGTAGTCACATCTACAAAATGCCTTCACAGCAACATCTAGACTAGTGTTTGATCACGCAACCTAGCCAAGTTGACACATAAAATTAACCATCCCACTAGCCAACATCAAGTTCTGGCTGTGATGTTTATTTCCTAAATTCAATTAAGCTCATGAGCAGGACTATGTTCCATCCTTTAAGTCTTAGAGCCAAAAAATATAAAAATATAAAATGTTATATATGAATCATTTCATATATAACATTCTCCTAACACCATAGTTTTAAAGAATCCCTTTTGGGAATCGTATCAAATCCTTCCTATATTAATGAAATTCTTAAATATAAGAATATCAACAGTTATATATTCCTAAATAATAATTATTCATCAGCAAATGGTTGGTGCCCACCATGTGTTGAATGCCAGAGATAAGACATTCCTATAAGAATGGGGGTTGGCAAACTGTCTCTGTGAAGGGCCAGATATTTTCTATCAGGCTTTGCAGGTCACCTGGTCTTTGCCACAACTATTCAACTCTGCCACTGTACACAAAAGCAGAGATATGTGTGTAAACAAACCAGCAAGTCTGTGTTTCAATAACACCTTATTCACAGGTGCTGAAATTTGAATTCATATAATCTTCCTGTATCACAAAATATTATTCTTCCTTTGATTTTTTTTTTCAATCATTTAAAAATGTAAAACCATTCTTAGCTGGCAGGCTGTGCAAAAACAGGCAATGGAATGGATTTGGGGAATGAGCTCTGGTTTTCTGACCCTTTCTCTAGAAGTCGATATAAGAGAGAATGAAAAATTACAATGGGACAAATAATTGCTACACCTGAGATTTTTACAAGGTGGGTCACAATGTCAGAGAATAATTCAAAACAATCCAGATAAACAGAATAGACCAAAGACTGCAAAGAAACAGTAAACTAGCAAGAAGTAGGATGAAAAATGACCCCTTCCCATGAATATTACCTTATGTAGCAAAAGAATGATTATTACCTTTTATGGCAAAAGATGTAACTAACTTAAGGATTGTAAGAGGAGGAGGTTATCCTGGATTATTGGGCGGGCCCTAAATGTCATCACAAGTATCCTTATAAGGGAGAGGCAGAGAGAAATTAGAGAGACACACACACAAAGGAGAAGGTGATGAAGTAACGAGGCAGAGATAGCTGCAGACACAAGCCAAGGAATGCCGCAGCCACCAGAAGATAGAAGAGGCAAGGAAGAGTTGTTCCCCAGGGCCTTCCAGGGAAGCCTAATTCTGTGGACACCTTGATTTCAAATGTCTGGTCTCCAGGACAATGAAAGGACAAATTTCTGTTGTTTTTGAGTCACCCCATTTGTGGTAATTTTCCACAACAGCTCTGGAAAACAAATACACAACGATTCACACATTTGGAAGTGGACATCAGGAACCTGTCACAGTTACAGGACTGCCTGATATTCTACTGTCAATGGAATCCCTACCATGGAGCTAGAAGGAGGCATTCAGCCATCCTCGACTGTTAGAGGCAAAGACCCTCAACTCTCCTATGACTTGTTCTATGCACGGACTTCGCCCTGGAAAATTCTAGCTATAGCTCTGAGAAGAATGCATTCCATGACATGCTGACCACGGGATGCTCCAGGGAGTGCTGACTGCAATTGTTCCCGACCACCTGCCAGGTTGGAGTTGAGTAAGCAGTCAAAAACAGGATACCGATAAGACGCTGATTGGGGCTGATTAACCCAGACCCAAGCGTCATCGTTGCCCCACTCTATTTTTTGTTTCTACTTCCTTGTTTCTGTATGCTTATAAAACCTACTAAGAATCTAAGTAAAGCAGACCTTGACAACCATTGGCTTGGTCTCGTTCCTTTCTCTCACCCATCTCTTTCAGGCAAGGTCCCCCTTGACCCCCGCGAGTAACAGAAGGTCCCGAGGGCCGGGACAAGTGGCGCCCAACGTGGGGCTCGAGGTATGGACCTCTGTCGGATGACGCCACTGCAAGCTCCTCGGCCGAGAAACCCCTAGAGAGACCTCCGTTCTGCCGCTCACCGAATGGATCGTCTGGTGAGTAGATTTTTTACATTGTCATCCCATCGAGATGGGCCATTCATTGTCTAAAGAGGCTGTTTTTATCAAGGATCTCAAGGCCTCACTCAGAGATAGAGGAATTAGAGTTAAGAAAAAGGATCTAGTAAAGTTTTTTATGTTCATTGATCGTGCTTGTCCTTGGTTTATTGTTAGTGGACCTGAGATTCACCCACGCAAGTGGCAAAAGGTAGGCAGAGATTTAAACGATTTACTTATGGGGGCGTGATATCTTTGCACAAATAAATGTCATTATGTGTAGCCCCGATGAAGTTGTAGCCAGCCAAATGCTTAAACAGAGATTCCTCCCAGGACAGGGTTTAGGCAAAGAGGGTCAGGGACTAAGAGCACCCCTAACCACCCTCCCTAAGTCAGACAGATCAGGACTAGGGTTCAAAGACCATTTTTCCTAAGGGCCATTGATCCCCCTGCACTTCAGGCAGATAAAATCACTTAAAAGAGTGACTCACCTGTCTGGATCGATCAGTGGCCCCTCCCATCTAACAAGCTAGGCAACTACAGCATTAGTGCAGGAACAATTAGCTGCCGGACACATAGAGCCCTCTACTTCACCATAGAACACCCCCATTTTCGTCATTCAAAAAAAGACTGGCAAGTGGCGGCTGCTACAAGACTTACGGGCTGTTAACCAAACAATGGTTCCCATGGGGGCACTCCAGCCTGGTTTGCCTTCCCCCGTAGCTATCCCCAAAGGCTACTATAAGATAGTCATTAACCTAAAAGATTGCTTTTTCTCCATACCATTGCACCCAGATGACTGCAAAAGCTTCGCTTTCAGTCTCCCGGTAGTAAACTGTATAGGACCCTCCCCGCGCTTTCAATGGCGAGTATTGCCTCAAGGCATAACCAACAGCCCTACCCTTTGCCATAAATATGTAGCTCAGACAATTGATTCTTTTAGAATTCAACATCCTCAGCTATATATAATTGATTATATAAATGACATTCTTTTTGCCGGAGCCGACGAGGCAACCTTACATCAAGTTACTATGCAGGTTGTCTCGGCCTTACAAGCTCAAGGCCTCCGCCTGTCCCCTGAAAAAATTCAGGGCTGCCCCCCTCACCTGTTTCTAGGCTTTGAATTGTTCCCCAATAAGGTCCTCTCTCAAAAGGTGCAGATCAGAAAAGACTCTCTTCAATGCCTTAATGATTTTCAGTGTCTTCCAGGCAACATTAATTGGCTTCGCCCATATTTAAAACTCACCACAGGACAGTTAAAACCCCTATTTAACATCCTGCAGGGAGATGCCCATCCAACCTCTCCACGCTCCCTAACTAAATAAGGGCAGCAAGCGCTTAATTTGGTCGAGCAGGCCATAAATGCCCAGGCCATTGGCTACTTCTCCCCCGACTCCCCTTTGTACTTTATTGTCCTCCCTACCCCCTTTTCGCCCACGGGACTCTTTTGGCAGGGCAAGCCTCTTTTTTGGGTTCACCTATAGGCTTCCTCTCCTAAAGTCCTTCCCACCTACCCTTACTTAGTAGCTAAGATTATTCGCTTGGGGCGAAAAAAATCCCTTAAGCTCTTTAAAAAGGATCCAGATATTATAATACTCCCTTACAATGCTTCCCAAATTCGGTGGCTAATACAAACTGATGATGATTGGGCGGTTAACTGTACGTCTTCCCAGGGCAAACTAAATAATCATTACCCCCCTGATAAACTAATTCAGTTCCTCTATCAGACACCTATAATATTTCCCAAAAAAACAGGAGTCTCCCCCATTCCAGGAGCCGTCTTAGTCTTTACCGACGGATCCTCCTCAGGAACCGCGGCCTATAGCATTAATGGCCAGGCCCACAGTTTTCCCACCGGGTTCTCCTCTGCTCAACTCGTTAAGTTAGCAGCCTTAGTCGCGGTCTTCAAAAATGTAGATCAGTCGCCATTTAACTTGTATACTGATAGTTCTTATGTTGCTCATGCTGTCGCCACTTTAGAAACTGTGCCTCATATTCGGCCCTCCAACAATACCACTCAAATGTTCCAGCAACTACAAAGACTCATTCACTCCCGTTCCGCGCCCTTTTTCATAGGCCATATTCGCGCCCACACTGGCCTTCCTAGACCTCTATCAGCTGGAAATAATCTTGTTGATCAGGCAACCCACATTGCAGGCGCAGTCCACACTATCACTGTTAATCCTGTTTGCGCTGCACGCCAAGCTCATGATTTACACCATCTCAATGCCCATACCCTTAGGCTTAAATTCTCCATTACTAGAGAACAAGCCAGAGAAATCATCCGCCAATGCAGGGCTTGTTTTACCCTTCTCCCTGAGCCACACCTAGGAGTCAACCCTCGCGGCCTGATCCCTGGAGAGCTCTGGCAAATGGATGTCACTCACTACCCCCCTTTTGGAAGCTTAAATATGTACATGTCTCTGTGGACACTTGCAGTGGATTTATCTTTGCTTCCCTACAAACAGGCAAAGCCACCCGCCACATTATATTAGTCATATTATAGCCTGTCTCACCTCCCTCCCTCAGCCTAAAGTTATTAAGACTGACAATGGCCCGAGATATGTCAACTCCAACTTCAAAAGCTTTTGTGCTCAGCTAGGCATTAAGCATATTACAGGCATTCCATATAACCCTCAGGGCCAAGGTATTGTAGAGAGAGCTCATCAGACGTTAAAAAACACGCTCTCCAAACTACAATCGGGAAGAGGAATTTTGTATCCTTTGACAGGTAATTCCAAAACCCTGCTTAATCATGCCCTGTTCATTTTAAATTTTCTCACCTTTGACACCACCGGTAAAACAGCCGCTGACTGCCTTTGGCACCCATCCACCACAGATACTTATGCACAGGCCTTATGGAAAGAGCCACTTACGGGCAAATGGCTGGGGCCTGACCCTGTCCTCATATGGGGAAAAGGACATGCCTGCATCTACGATACCCAGGCAGGAAACGCCAGATGGCTACCAGAAAAAGCGATTAAGTTATATAATCCACCCAGGGAATCCCCTGAGAAGAATTCTTAATTCTGTTCTCTTCCAGAAATACGATGACTCCCCGAGAAAAGGTGCTGCCCCTCCTATGCCTGATTCTAGTCGTGATCAAGAGCACCATTGCAACCAACATCTATCAGATCTACAACTATACATGGCAGGTAATTAATGAGGCAGGAGACGTTGTTAATTCCTCCTCACGTCTCTCTGCCGTTATACCATGGGATCCATTAAAAATTGACCTATGCGTATTAGCTCTTGGGGCTAAAGACCCTGCGTGGGGCCTTCCCGCACTTTTCGCCCCTCAGCCAGCCCCTCCAACGACTGACTCCTCCCCAGGCTTTTGCTCCTTGAGAGCTGGACGCTCTACAACGAGATATAAAGACTTTTATGTTTGCCCGGGGGCCCAACGACCTCGTACCAACAACTACCAATGTGGTTACGCCCCTGACTTCTTTTATGCTTCCTGGGGCTGTGAGACCACCAGTGATGCCTACTGGAATCCCTCCTCTTCCTGGGATTATATCATCGTCAAAAAGCAGTTTCCCCGTCAAGCTCCTTCATCCCCTTACACCCCACAACCACCCACTGATCCTCAGTGTAACAACCAATGGTGCAACCCCCTGTTAATTTCATTCACCGAAGCTGGAAAAAAGGCTTCTTGGGATCAGTCCAGGGGATTTGAGTGGGGGCTTAGACTTTACATATCTGGAAAAGACATTGGTCTCACATTTAAAATCAAATTAATTAAAAGCCTCCCCAGAGGTCCTACGGTCGCAATAGGTCCTAACCACGACCTACACCCACCTCGACCTCACGGTCCCTCCAGGGGCCTACCCTCCTCCCCAGCTGTGTCTCCTTTTCCATTTAGCACCTCCCTATACCAACCTACCCTGCCCGAGGGGCCCCCCTCCTCTGCAGAACTAATTCTCACCTTAGTCAACGCCTCTGTCAGGACCATCCCAGAGGCCAACAATTCAGAAT
Source organism: Microcebus murinus (assembly GCF_040939455.1). NCBI lineage: Eukaryota > Metazoa > Chordata > Mammalia > Primates > Cheirogaleidae > Microcebus > Microcebus murinus. The sequence continues at coordinate 33,990,694 of NC_134112.1, forward strand.
ATCAGGAATGTTGGATATGCTACTCCCCCCGGCCTCCCTTCTATGAGGGTGTCGCTACATTTGGTAAACTATTATTTACTAACGACACCAGCAAACTCAGATGGGGCCTGGAGACCCATGATGGCCTGACACTCAGCCAAGTCACAGGCCTAGGCCTTTGCCTTCTTAGCCCAAGAATGCTTCCCCCCGCACCCTTAGAAAAAATATGTAATCAGTCAATTACTGTCGACTCCACCTTTCAGAATATTCAGGCATCTAACACCTCTTATTTTGCTTGTTCTTCCGGTCTTACCCAGTATGTAGTCGCTGCGACGTTTCTTGAGCATAGAGAATATTGTGTGTTAGTCATGCTCTTCTCCAGACTCACTGTACATCCTGCTGACGAATTGCTCAAATTTTGGGAGCGCAGCACTGCAATGCCCCGAGAAAAGAGAGAGCCCAACATGGCCGTAACACTCGCAGTTGTTCTAGGCCTTGGTGCCACAGGGGCTGGAACAGGCATATAGCCTCTCTAGTCACCTCCAACCAGCAATACCTGCAGCTCTCTGCTGCCATCGATAACGATCTCCGAGAGCTACAGCAGGGCCTAAAATATCTCAAAGAATCCCTCGCTTCTCTTTCTGAGGTAGTGTTGCAAAATAGAAGAGGTCTAGACTTAGTGTTCCTCCAAGAGGGAGGTTTGTGCGCAGCACTTAAAGAAGAATGTTGCTTTTATGCAGACAAAACAGGTCTGGTAGAAGATAGCACTGAGAGAGTTAGACAGAGCCTAGAAGATAGAAAAAAACGGAGAGAACAAAGTGAAGCGTGGTATCAAAATTGGTTTTCTACATCCCCCTGGCTATCCACATTGCTTCCCAGTGTCTTAGGGCCGCTTGTAGGCTTTCTGTTGCTCCTCACCTTTGGGCCTTGGGCTTTCAAAAAACTAACTAATTTTGTCAAGTCACAGGTAGACGCAGCCACACAAAAATCGGTCTCCATGTTTTACCAACGGCTAGAACAAAGAGGCTCCAGAGAAGACCTCCGTGGAGAGGAGAGTCTCCCAATACACCCACTAAAGGTCTAAATTTCTCAGACCTTGCCTCAGACATAGAACGCAGTTGGTTCCAAAGGCTGTAGAGACGCCCATGACGGGATTATCGCGATGCCGTGTACCAGGTGCACACCCCGCCAGCAGTGAGGTAACTCCATGACGGAAATATTGTAGGTCCATGCCCGGGGGCACACTTCATAATCAGAAGTGCCGGAGCAAAATGCCACCTACATAGCCTAAGACAGAGGCCTCACCTTCACATTAATCGCCAGGTCTTATATTTGGGGTGCTGGTCACAGAAGCACATCGTGTAGCCTAAGACAGGCTCTCCACCAACTTATATAAACCTCCCTCATATTAATAAAGAGAGGGGGAGATGTTAGAGGCAAGGACCCTCAAAGACCCTCAACTCCCCTATGACTCGTCCTACGCACGGACTTCGCCCTGGAAAATTCCAGCTATAGCTCCGAGAAGAATGCATTCCATGATGTGCTGACCACGGGATGCTCCAGGGAGTGCTGACTGCAATTGTTCCCGACCACCTGCCAGGTTGGAGTTGAGTAAGCAGTCAAAAACAGGATACCGATAAGACGCTGATTGGGGCTGATTAACCCAGACCCAAGCCTCATTGTCGCCCCACTCTATTTTTTGTTTCTACTTCCTTGTTTCTGTATGCTTATAAAACCTACTAAGAATCTAAGTAAAGCAGACCTTGACAACCATTTGCTTGGTCTCGTTCCTTTCTCTCACCCATCTCTTTCAGGCAAGGTCCCCCTTGACCCCCGCGAGTAACAGAAGGTCCGCGGGCCGGGACACTTGTCAGCTTCCTACCACCCAGCAAACCAAATACTCTATTTATGACACCAACATTTCAGCAAAATGAGAAAACTGTTCAATGCTTGCTCAGTTGCCAATAAATAGGCTTGTTAATGAGAATCTATTCTCCTTTAGAAAAATAATTTCTACAACCCAAGGAGGGGAGAAGCAGTAGTCTGGTTCTTGGAACAGGCATTATGCTATTACTGAAAAATCATAGAGAATATTCACAAATATTTCTGTTCTGATTTTTCTTTTCCCTCAGATATGGGAAAAGAGACGCTGCTTCCTTTTAATATATAGCTCTCTGTCAAGGGTATTCCTCACCAACTTGATTCTGCTGTGTCTTTAATATAGCTTTCATTCTGTTCCAATTACTACCACCAGGCAACCCTCTAAAGCCCTTGAAGATGGTCACTATTGCTGCATTAACAAATCACCAAAAGCACAGGGGACTAAAACAACATACATTTATTGTCTTACAGTTGTGGAGGTCATAAGTCCAACGTGGGTCTTAGTAGGCTAAAATCACAGTGTCAGTCAGGCTGTACTCCCGGAAACTCTAGAGAGAGAATCCTTTTCTGGCTTCAAGGGGCTACCTGCATTCCTTGGCATTCCTTGCAAAGGAGCAGCATTCCACCTGCAAATCTCTCAGACCACAGCCTGCTTCCCTCAGCACATCCCCTTTTCTGGCTCTGACCCTCCTGCTTCCCTCTTATAAAAACCCATGTAAATTACATAAAGCTCACCCGGATAATCCAGAATAATCCCTCCATCTAAAGATTCTTAATTTCATCACATCTTCAAAGTTCCCCTGGCTATGTAAGGTAACATGTTTGTACGTTCCAAGGATTGGGATGTGGACAACTTCTTGGGAGTGGCTGTAATTGAGCCTACCACAAAGGATTCTGGGAACAGGTAACTGAATTACCACAGAATCCTTCCTGCTACTAATATTTTATTTTATTTTTTTTTTTTTTTTTTTTTTGAGACAGAGTCTCGCTTTGTTGCCCAGGCTAGAATGAGTGCCATGGCATCAGCCTAGCTCACAGCAACCTCAAACTCCTGGGCTCAAGCAATCCTTCTGCCTCAGCCTCCCAAGTAGCTGGGACTACAGGCATGCGCCACCATGCCCGGCTAATTTTTTCTATATATATTAGTTGGCCAATTAATTTCTTTCTATTTATAGTAGAGACGGGGTCTCACTCTTGCTCAGGCTGGTTTCGAACTCCTGACCTCGAGCAATCCGCCCGCCTCGGCCTCCCAGAGAGCTAGGATTACAGGCGTGAGCCCTGCTACTAATATTTTAAACATTAAAAAAGATTGCAACATTGTATTTAAATATATAGCTGAGCACAGAGAAACTACAGGAAATTCCCATAGGCCAACAAAGAAAGGAGAACAGAAAGTCAGAACCACAAACATACAACTGGCACCATAGGGTCCCATGAGGGGTGGGGAAAGAGATCCTGGATCAGAAAAGTCCCTAAGGGGGAGGGATTTAGGTTTTATACCAGCCAGAATTGGGAAGTGGACCCTTCTATAACTAGGATCTTCAAAAAGCTATATTCTTAGTATGTAAGGGTTATACAAAAACTCTAATACATCAAGGAAGACCAGAAAGATTTTTCAGTCTCTTCAAAAAGTTGGCAAGAAAAAGAAACACCAAGCCTATCATGCCCAGGTTTGGAGTCTAAATGTCCACTGCCTCAGACATGCAGGAATCTTCAAAACAAGCAATTCAGATAAAAGCTGATCACAGGGGATGGAGACATTTGGGGGAAGAAAAGTCACATCCAAAATGACTCAGGAGGGAACTTTCCAAATCTCAATCCTTAAATGATTCCCAAAGAAAAAACTAAAACGGCTAACTGAAAATCACAAAATGCATAAGAAAAATATTTACCATGAGAGACCAGTAACAAACACAGCAAAAGAAGCATTAGAGCTCCCAAGAACGTCTGATAACAGAAATAACTGAATGAGGCTAAAATTAATATATCCTAACTGAATAAAAAGATAAAAGAGAAAAATAATATTGGCAAAAGCATGTTTTAAAAAATACACAATTGAAAAAGTCAAATAAAACCAAAGAAAGGAGAAAGAGGAAATTATAATAGGGAAAATACACAAGGCTTCATTAAAAGAGAAAAAAAATGACAGCCCTCAGCAAAATTATTTTTTAAGGGAAAGAACAAGAGTAAATCCCCTCCCCCAATTTTTTTAACTGATAAAGAATACCTATCAAAAACCCAAGGCAAAAAATCATACTCAATGCTAAAACATAAGAAACATTTCCTCCAAAATTCAGGAATAAGACAAGGGTATGGGGCTTTCACCACTTTTGTTTTGCACTGCAGTGGAGGAGTCTTAGGCAATTGAATAAGAGCGAATACAGAACACTGGGAGGAGGGAAACGCAGTTATCATCATTCACAAATTAATAAGAGTATCTACAAAGGAAATCCAGAAGAATCCCAAAATTATTACAAATGGTAAGAACCAGAAAAGTTGCTAGAGACAGGATCAATATATAAAAATTAACAGCATGCACATGCACTGAAAATACTTTTAATGTATTTTTTCCTTATGATACAAGTGGTTATATGCTCCCAAAGTATAAGGTACATGATAGTATAAATCTAATGAAAGTAGTATAAGATCTTCATGAAGAAAATTGTGAAATGTATTCAAGACCGAGAAAAAGATCTAAAATAAATGAAGAGAAAGATCATGTTCATGGATAGAAACACTCATTGTTATAAAGCATTCATTCACACCCAATTTAACCTACAAATTCAATCTAATTCTAGGAAAAGCCTCAATAGGGTTTTGGATGGAACTTTACACAGTGATCCATTAATTCTTATGGAAGAATAAATGTCACAGAAGAGCTAAGAACATTTTTAAGAAGATTAAGGAGAAAAGCCTACGTCTGATGCACTTTTTCTCAGCCCAGCTGCGCTGTCACCAGCACCATGCAGAAGAAATGCCCCTGGTGGCAAATCAACCATGTCAGTGGTTAAATCTAACTGTCCTGAATCCTGCCTTTGTTGCCGTTTTCACCTATGCCCTGCAAAACTTGAGCCTGACTCTATGTCTATTGGACATGTTTCATTTTCTTTAATTAGTAAAATTAAAAGAACTTTCAAGAAGTTAAAAACCATCTAACAAATATCAGAGTGTATTATAATGGTTCAGTCATTAAAACCAAGTAACTGACACAGATTTAAGTAAGCCAACAGTGTGGTCTTTTGTTAGAGGCAAGGACCCTCAAAGACCCTCAACTCCCCTATGACTCGTCCTACGCATGGACTTCACCCTGGAAAATTCCAGCTATAGCTCCGAGAAGAATGCATTCCATGACGTTCACGGAATGCTCCAGGGAGTGCTGACTGCAATTGTTCCCGACCACCTGCCAGGTTGGAGTTGAGTAAGCAGTCAAAAACAGGATACCGATAAGACGCTGATTGGGGCTGATTAACCCAGACCCAAGCCTCATTGTCGCCCCACTCTATTTTTTGTTTCTCCTTCCTTGTTTCTGTATGCTTATAAAACCTACTAAGAATCTAAGTAAAGCAGACCTTGACAACCATTTGCTTGGTCTCGTTCCTTTCTCTCGCCCATCTCTTTCAGGCAAGGTCCTCCTTGACCCCCGCGAGTAACAAAAGGTCCCGCGGGTCGGGACAAGTGGCGCCCAACGTGGGGCTCAAGGTACGGACTTTTGTCGGATGCACGCAGTTTACAGACAGTTCTCCGGAGAATCCCTAAAGAGACCTCCTTTCTGCCGCTCACAGAATCGACGGTCTGGTGAGTAGATTTTTTACATTGTCATCCCATCGAGATGGGCCATTCTTTGTCTAAAGAGGCCGTTTTTATCAAGGATCTCAAGGCCTCACTCAGAGAGAGAGGAATTAGCGTTAAGAAAAAGGACCTAGTAAAGTTTTTTGTGTTCATTGATCATGCTTGTCCTTGGTTCATTGTTGGTGGACCTGAAATTCACCCATGCAAGTGGCAAAAGGTAGGCAGAGATCTAAACAATTTACTTCTGAATCAGGGCCCAGATGCCGTCCCTGTATCCGTTTTCTCGTACTGGGGACTAATCAGAGATATTGTTGAGGGAGCAGATTCAGACCCCAATAAAAAGCAGCTGCTGGCCGGGCGCGGTGGCTCACGCCTGTAATCCTAGCACTCTGGGAGGCCGAGGCGGGCGGATGGCTCAAGGTCAGGAGTTCGAAACCAGCCTGAGCAAGAGCGAGACCCCGTCTCTACTATAAATAGAAAGAAATTAATTGGCCAACTAATATATATATAGAAAAAAAAATTAGCCGGGCATGGTGGCGCATGCCTGTAGTCCCAGCTAGTCGGGAGGCTGAGGCAGCAGGATTGCTTGAGCCCAGGAGTTTGAGGTTGCTGTGAGCTAGGCTGACGCCACGGCACTCACTCTAGCCTGGGAAACAAAGTGAGACTCTGTCTCAAAAAAAAAAAAAAAAAAAAAAAAGCAGCTGCTCTCAGTAGCAGAATTCTGCCTCCGACCCGTGTCGCGGTCCGCTTTGAGAACGTCTTTAGAGGCGACCGGAGGGTCGGCTTCCCCTAATGATCCTGAGAGACCAACATGCCCTTCCCCTTGCCCCTCGGTTTGTATTAATATGCCCCCTCAAGACCCCTCGGCTGAGCTCCAGACATCTAGGGACGAGCCCCCAATTAGTAGGCCAGACACCAAGACCCTCTATCCTCCCTTAACCGAGGGTACAGCCCCTCATGCATTCAATTACCCGGTATTCAAGAAACAACCCCTCCAAGAGTCCCTCGACCCCGCAGAAGAGGCAACCCTCGGAGAGGAAGCGGCCCGATATCACGATCCCGAATGGCCGCTTCCTTACGCGCCCCAGATTTGCGCACCTTCGTTAATGCCTCCCCTTTCAATGCCCTTACTTTTGCGTGCCAAAAAAGACTTAAGTCAAAGGGTTATGCAATTAAAGGATGTCTCACAACTTCAAAAAGAATTTGCCCAGCTTTCCAAAGACTTGTCCTCCCTCCAAGATACGCTTAAAGATTCTGTTTTCATTAGCCACCCACGTCATGAGACCGCCCAATCATATGCCACCTTAAATAAAAAATCCTTAGGCCTGGCGCTGTGGCTCACGCCTGTAATCCTAGCTCTTGGGAGGCCGAGGCGGGCGGATTGCTCAAGGTCAGGAGTTCAAAACCAGCCTGAGCAAGAGCGAGACCCCGTCTCTACTATAAATAGAAAGAAATTAATTGGCCAACTGATATATATATAAAAAATTAGCCGGGCATGGTGGCGCATGCCTGTAGTCCCAGCTACCCGGGAGGCTGAGGCAGAAGGATCACTCGAGCCCAGGAGTTTGAGGTTGCTGTGAGCTAGGCTGACGCCACGGCACTCACTCTAGCCTGGGCAACAAAGCGAGACTCTGTCTCAAAAAAAAAAAAAAAAAAAAAAAAATCCTTAAAGTCCTCCCATAAAGCCCTAGCATTCCCGGTTGTTACTCGGTCTAATAGGTGAGAAGACCTTGCTGCCCCTTCTACGAGCCAGTCCCCGCCCCAAGATTCAGATAATGAGGATACGGAAGGGAGGGGAAAAAAAGCAAACGTGATAACCTCCCAGAAGAAACAGACTCAGAGCCCACTGAATTTCGCAGACTAAAGTTTAAAACCTTAAAAAAACTAAATTCTGCTGTTAGGACGTATGGGCCCAATGCGCCCTTCACCTATTCCCTCCTAGAGGCAGCCTCAGGGGGTGGCTACCTGCTCCCCGGAGAATGGGTCAAACTAGTACAGGCAGTCCTTTCTTGCGGGCAGTTCCTCTCTTGAAAGGCCGACTTTCTCGACCGCTGTCAGACCACGGCTGCTAATAATTTAAAAAACCCCAATTCTGCATCTTGGACCCTTGAAAAGCTTAGTGGACAGGGGAGATTTGCTACTGAACAGCGCCAAAGGAGACTCCCAATTGGACTTTTGTCCCAGACCGCCGCAGCCGCCCTCAGCGCCTGGCGAACACTTCCCTCTACGGGATCTGTCCCTACTCCCCTGACAAAAATCACCCAGGGAGCTCAAGAGGGTTTTAGTGAATTTGTGGGCAGGCTTTTAGAGTCTGCTGAAAGAACTCTCGGACACCAAGATGAGAATAATAGGCTTATTAAACAATTGGCCTATAAAAATGCCAACAGCATCTTCAGGGCCATCCTCAGGGGTAAACTCAAAAATAAAGACCTTAATGACATGATTAGAATGTGTAATGATGTTGACCCCTTCGCCCATAAGGTATCGCAGGCCGTACAGCTTGCGGTTGAGGCCGCCACACAGGGACCGTGGCACAGAGGGACTGCTTTAAATGCGGTCAACCAGGGCACTTTACGAGGCAGTGCCCCCTAGCCGTCTCCTCTGCTGCCCCTAACCTCAGGGAGCCGCCAGGCAGGCCAGCCCAGCCCTCCTCCCTCTGTCCTCGCTGTAAGAGGGGAAAGCATTGGGCCAATCAATGCCGCTCCAAGACTGATGTCTTTGGAAACCCCTTGCCCCCCCTTTCGGGAAACGGCCTGAGGGGCCAGCCCCGGGCCCCCTGTCCTATTCAATTTCAGTTGGCCTGGGGGAACAGCGGACAAGAGGATCCCCAGCCCTTAGACTCCTCCGAGCAACCACAGGGAGCACAGGAGTGGACTTGTGTGCCTCCTCCGACACAATATTAAGACCTGAAGATGGTGTTCAAATTTTGCCCACTGGCTCCTTTGGACCCACCTCCCCACCCCCGGCTAATATGTTCTTTTTTATTCTGGGCCGAGCCTCCTCCACTCTTGCAGAGCTCATAGTCCACCCCTCCATAGTAGATAGTGACTTCACCGGAGAAATTAACATCTTAGCCAGTGCGCTTACCAGCCCTGTGTGTGTCTCTAAGGGACAGCGCTTAGCTCAGGCATTACCCTTGCCCCTTAATACATCCTTCGCAGCCATCGCCTCTAACCGAGGTGCTTCCTGCCCTGGCTCTTCTGATCTCTATTGGGTCCAAGCTATCACCAAAGAATGGCCCACCCTGCGGCTAAAATTAGATGGTAAACTTTTTGAAGGCCTTCTTGATTCAGGTGCCGATTCCACGGTTATTGCCCAAGACGCCTGGCCCGATTCATGGCCACTGCAGCCCTCCCTTACCCACTTACAAGGTACAGGATAGTCTAGAGATACTCTCCAGAGCTCAAAAATTTTGACATGGGAAGACTCTGAGGGAAACGGAGGTACTACTCAACCCTTTGTAGTCCCGAGCCTACCCGTTAACTTATGGGGGCGTGATATCCTTGCACAAATCAATGTTATTATGTGTAGCCCCAATGAAGTTGTAGCCAGCCAAATACTTAAACAGGGATTCCTCCCAGGACAGGGTTTAGGCAAAGAGGGTCAGGGACTAAGAGCACCCCTAACCACCCTCCCTAAGTCAGACAGATCAGGACTAGGGTTCAAAGACCATTTTTCGTAAGGGCCATTGATCCTCCTGCACTTCAGGCAGATAAAATCACTTAAAAGAGTGACTCACCTGTCTGGATTGATCAGTGGCCCCTCCCATCTAACAAGCTAGCCGCAGCTACAGCGTTAGTGCAGGAACAATTAGCTGCCGGACACATAGAGCCCTCTACTTCACCATGGAACACCCCCATTTTCGTCATCCAAAAAAGGACTGGCAAGTGGTGGCTGCTACAAGACTTAGGGGCTGTTAACCAAACAATGGTTCCCATGGGGGCACTCCAGCCTGGTTTGCCTTCGCCCGTAGCCATCCCCAAAGGCTACTATAAAATAGTCATTGACCTGAAAGACTGCTTCTTCTCCATACCATTGCACCTGGATGACTGCAAAAGCTTCGCTTTCAGTCTCCCGGTAGTAAACTGTATAGGACCCTCCCCGCGCTTTCAATGGCGAGTATTGCCTCAAGGCATAGCCAACAGCCCTACCCTTTGCCAAAAATATGTAGTTCAGACAATTGATTCTTTTAGAATTCAACATCCTCAGCTATATATAATTCATTATATGGATGACATTCTTTTTGCCGGAGCCGACGAGGCCACCTTACTTCAAGTTACCATGCAGGTTGTCTCGGCCTTACAAGCTCGAGGCCTCCGCCTGTCCCCTGAAAAAATTCAGGGCTGCCCCCCTCACCTGTTTCTAGGCTTTGAATTGTTCCCCAATAAGGTCCTCTCTCAAAAGGTGCAAATCAGAAAAGACTCTCTTCATGTCTTAATGATTTTCAGTGCCTCCTAGGCGACATTAATTGGCTTCGCCCATATTTAAAACTCACCACAGGACAGTTAAAACCCCTATTTGACATCCTACAGGGAGATGCCAATCCAACCTCTCCACGCTCCCTAACTAAAGAAGGGCAGCAAGCGCTTAATTTGGTCGAGCAGGCTATAAATGCCTAGGCCATTGGCTACTTCTCCCCCGATTCCCCCTTGTACTTCATTGCCCTCCCTACCCCCTTTTCGCCCACGGGACTCTTTTGGCAGGGCAAGCCCCTTTTTGGGGTTCACCTGTTGGTTTTCCCCCCCTAAAGTCTTCCCACCTACCCTTATTTAGTAGCTAAGATTATTCACTTGGGGCGAGAAAACTCCCTTAAGCTCTTTGGAAAGGATCCAGATATCGTAATACTCCCTTACAATGCTTCCCAAATTCGGTGGTTAATACAAAATGATGATGATTGGGCGGTTAACTATACGTCTTTCCAGGGCAAACTAGATAATCATTACCCCCCTGATAAACTAATTCAGTTCCTCTATTGGACACCTGTAATATTTCCCAAAAAGACTAGAGTCTCCCCCATTCCAGAATTATTTACTAACGACACCAGCAAACTCAGATGGGGCCTGGAGACCCATGATGGCCTGACACTCAGCCAAATCACAGGCCTAGGCCTTTGCCTTCTTAGCCCAAGAATGCTTCCCCCCGCACCCTTAAAAAAAATATGCAATCAGTCAATGACTGTCGACTCCACCTTTCAGTATATTCAGGCATCTAACACCTCTTATTTTGCTTATTCTTCCGGCCTTACCCCGTATGTAGTCACTGCAACGTTTCTTGAGCATAGAGAATATTGTGTGTTAGTCATGCTCTTCCCCAGACTCACTATACGTCCTGCTGACGAATTGCTCAAATTTTGGGAGCACGGCACCACAATGCCCTGAGAAAAGAGAGAGCCCATCATGGCTATAACACTCGCAGTTGTTCTAGGCCATGGTGCCACAGGGGCTGGAACAGGCATAGCCTCTCTAGTCACCTCCAACCAGCAATACCTGCAGCTCTCTGCTGCCATCGATAATGATCTCCGAGAGCTACAGCAGGGCCTAAAATATCTCAAAGAATCCCTCGCTTCACTTTCTGAGGTAGTGTTACAAAATAAAAGAGGCCTAGACTTAGTGTTCCTCCAAGAGGGAGGTTTGTGCGCAGCACTTAAAGAAGAATGTTGCTTCTACGCAGACAAAACAGGTCTGGTAGATGATAGCATTAAAAGGGTTAGAGAGAGCCTAAAAAATAAAAAAAAAAAACGGAAAAAACAAAGTAAAGCATGATATCATAATTGGTTTTCTACATCCCCGTGGCTATCCACATTGCTTCCCAGTGTCTTAGGGCCGCTTGTAGGCTTTCTTTTTTTTTTTTTTTTTTCTTTTTTTTTCTTTTTTTCTTTTTGGAGTGAAAGTGGATGACAATGCTTGTAGGCTTTCTGTTGCTCCTCACCTTTGGGCCTTGGGCTTTCAAAAAACTAACTAATTTTGTCAAGTCACAGGTAGACGCAGCCACACAAAAATCGGTCTCCGTGTTTTACCAACGGCTAGAATAAAGAGGCTCCAGAGAAGACCTCTGTGGAGAGGAGAGTCTCCCAATACACCCACTGAAGGTCTAAATTTCTCAGACCTTGCCTCAGACATAGAGGCTGTGGAGATGCCCATGATGGGATTATCGCGATGCCATGTACCAGATGTACACCCCGCCAGCAGTGAGGTAACTCCATGACGGAAATATTGTAGGTCCATGCCCAGGGGCACACTTCATAATCAGAAGTGCCAGAGCAGGATGCCACCTACATAGCCTAAGACAGAGGCCTCACCTTCACATTAATCGCCAGATCTTATATTTGGGGTGCTGGTTGCAAAAGCACATCGCGTAGCCTAAGACAGGCTCTCCACCAACTTATATAAACCTCCCTCATATTAATAAAGAGAGGGGGAGATGTTAGAGGCAAGGACCCTCAAAGACCCTCAACTCCCCTATGACTCGTCCTACGCACGGACTTCGCCCTGGAAAATTCCAGCTATAGCTCCAAGAAGAATGCATTCCATGACGTGCTGACCATGGAATGCTCCAGGGAGTGCTGACTGCAATTGTTCCCGACCACCTGCCAGGTTGGAGTTGAGTAAGCAGTCAAAAACAGGATACCGATAAGACGCTGATTGGGGCTGATTAACCCAGACTCAAGCCTCATCGTCGCCCCACTCTATTTTTTGTTTCTACTTCCTTGTTTCTGTATGCTTATAAAACCTACTAAGAATCTAAATAAAGCAGACCTTGACAACCCTTTGCTTGGTCTTGTTCCTTTCTCTCGCCCATCTCTTTCAGGCATGGTCCCCCTTGACCCCCGCGAGTAACAAAAGGTCCCGCAGGTCGGGACAGTCTTTGAGGGAGATGGAAGTCTACTTCAGTTGGGAAAGGGTGGGCTTTCATAAGTAGCCCTGTGACAATTACTTTCCCGTTTTGAAAAAGACTAGTATTAGGAACTAATATTGGCCTTTCCTAATACACCACAGATTGAGCTCTACATACAAAAAGCACAACCTAAAAGTACCAAAGATATTTTAATGACTCTGTGGTTAAAGAAAAATTGCTGTAAGAGCCCAAAAAAGCACATATAATAATGACATGGTATTTACTATGTTTAAGGGAAGTATTATAAGTGCTTTACATTTATTAACTAATTTAATCTTCACAACAACCCTAAGAGATAAGTAGTAGTATTGCCTCCATTTCCCAGATAGGAAAAGTTGTGCAACAGAGATAGATGTCAAGTAACTCTCCAAGGTTACCCAGTGAGGCAGAAGTGGAGCTAGGATTTGAACCCAGCCTGTCTGGCTGCAGATTTTGTGTTTTCATCTATCATTCTATACTTCATGTTAAAAACTTAAAATTCTAGAAAGAAATAATAAATGCTTGAGGTGATGGGAAAAATATTTTATAAATTCTATACTGTACAAGGAAAACTATTAGACAAATGTGGGATAAGCTTAGGGCAAGAAGATATTTCCAGCACACACATAAGAACACCTACAAATCAACTCAGCACAAAAAGCAAACTGAAAGGTGGTCAATAGTAAGAAGAGACAATTCACTGAAGAAGAATTCAGAAGGTCAATCAACATGTGAAAGACATTAAAACTCAGGAAAAGAAAAATTAAAACAATAAGATGCCATTTCACATGCACCAGATTGGCAAAAGTTAAGCCTGATGACAGCAAGGAGGTGGAGAATCTAGAACTCACACATAACTAGAAATGTAAATTGTTGAGCCACTTCACAGAACAAATTAGCAGCACTTAGGAAAATTAAAGATATGTATCCCTTACTAATCCATCAATTCTGTTTCTAGGTTAATCCCCAAGAGAAACACCCATGTCCCCAACTATACCTATATCAGGATTCTGCTGCAGCCTTGTTTATAACAGCAAAAAATTGAAAACAACCTTAAACATCGTGACTAGGGAATTCATGGACTCTAGGGTGATCACATACTAGAATACAAATGACTTTTATCTATTTCTATTAAATTGACAAACTTCAAAAATATCAAAGAATAAATCAGACAGCTTGCATAAATATAGAGAAAACAACCCATTTATATAAATTTTCAAACACAAGAAACAATAGTATATATTCTTTGTGGATGATTACTATGTGAAATTGTCACAAACATGCATGGAAATGACAGAGGTTGATTTCAAGATAGTGACTACTTTTGAGATGGGAAAAATGGGAAAAAGAGCCTGTAGAATGGGCCTTTAGCTCAATTGTAACATTTAACTTCTTAAAAACAGAGATTAGCCAGGTATGGTAGTGTGTACTTGCAGTCCCAGCTACCTGGGAGGCTGAGGCAGGAGGATCACTTGGGCCCAGGAGTTGGAGGCTTTTGATTGCAACGGTGACTAGGCACTGCACTCCAGCCTGGGCAACACAGTAGGACACCATCTCATAAAAATCAAGAAAAAGAGAGAGAGAAACGAAGCAAAACACTGGTATCTATGAAATCTAACTAATGAATTCACAAGAGTTTACCATATTAATTTCTGTGCATATGAAATATTCCCTAATTAAAACTAGCCTTGAAAGTTTTAACAACCCCCTTCTTACTAAGTCCCAAATTCTAAATCCTTTGGCTTTGTTTTCCTCTGTAAATTAGTCCAACTTTCCTCATCCAGCCTTAGTTGCCACTATTCCCCAAACCCAGCTGCTTAAATTAAGATATTCTCATTTCTCTCTCAAATATTTCACATTAATATTCCCATCTGTGCATATTCTTACAATTTGTTCCCATTTTGGAAAAAGGAGGCTTTTGAATGAAGTTGGTACACACCTGAAGGTAGCAGGCAATGCCTTGTTGATTCTTCACATGTTTATAACAGAAGGCAATTCTCTAGCTCCATCACACTTGGATGATCTCGAGTATGAACCAAGACGCTGCCCTACCCCCTTCTCACACACAACTCTCAGGTACACACACACATTAATACACAGTCTCATCTGTAAGGGCCATTCTTGAAAATGAAAGCAAACATGGATTCCATTGTCCAATCCAAAAAAAGTTTGCATTTATTATTACAACAGTGAAACTGTACAAATGAACTTATTTGAGTTCATCGATTTTCTGATAAACCCCAAAAAATATGTCAAGATTTTTTTTTTAGTTTAAAAAGGGAAAACAATGTGTTTTCTTGTGACCGGTATTTCTAATTCCTTATAACAAAAATATTCCAAATATCCTTCATTAGCTTTTTAATTTAGAAATAACACCTAAAGATTTATAATATGCCTCTAATAAGATTTGATTATCAGTGTTTCTTTAACTTTTACTAAACAGGAGCCTTTTAAAGATAATAATGAAACAATTTACTTCTGAGTAGTGGTAATTATATGTTGTGGTTAGTTTGTAATTTTGGAGAGAATGAGATTATATGAAAGTCTTCCAAACTAGTGATCTAAAAAATAATTGATTCAAATAAAATTAAGTCTAACTGCATAATTAAAAAGTCTGTCCCTAGAACTTGGTAGACAAAGGAACTGCAAAGAATCCTTTGTTCAATAGTGATAACGGTTTTCTTATTAAATTAATTGTAAGAGAAAGTAAATTTAGGCCTATGACAAATAGTTTCCTTCCTCTGGGAGAATGCTGATAAAAACAGGTTATGCATCTGTTAACTCATTATTAGTAATGTTTTTTATGAGCGGGAAGTGCCAAACCTTTCCTATTTTCTCTTTAAAACAAAGAAAGATGAATCATATAAAAAGAGCTTTGAAAAGAGTTAAAAGAGCTGTAATACAAAACGCACACCAAAGCCAGACTGTTGCTTCTCCTAGCAAATCCCAAGAGCAGGTGACAGTGACAAAACTACCAGTGTATACTTGAATAGATTCTAATGAAAGTGACAAAACAGGAGGATGCTGGTGCTAGTGAAGATGTAGAAATTCTCAACTAAGGCTCACAAGATAGCACAAACTCACAGAACAGGCTGGGTGCGGTGGCTCATGCCTATAATCCTAGCACTATGGGAGGCCAAGGCAGGAGTATCGTGAGCTCAGGAGTTCGAGACCAGCCTGAGCAAGAGCGAGACCCGTCTTTACTAAAAAATAGAAAGAAATTACCTAGACAACTAAAAACATACAGAAAAAAAATTTAGCCGGGCATGGTGGCACATGCCTTGTAGTCCCAGCTACAGCTACTCAGGACGCTGAGGCAGAAGGATTGCTTGAGCCCAGGAGTTTGAAGTTGCTGTGAGCTAGCCTGATGCCATGGCACTGTAGCCTGGGCAACAGAGTTAGACTCTGTCTCAAAAAAAAAAAAAAAAAAAAAACTCACAGAACAGCAATGCACAAAGGTACCTGGACCATGATCATAATCTATCCCTTTCATTTTTTAATCAGTGAGGAAATTAGAGGAGCAATGTGACATGCCAGTGGCAGAGTTGCGGCCAACTTTCTGATCGGTGCATTTTTTTTTTCTTCCTATAGGACTGTGTCATAGTACCTACTAATATATTTAAGTTAGTTTTTAACATAGAGATGTAATATTAAAGACACTATTATAATGCATAAGAAATTGTAGTTCGTGCTTTGTAGCCAGATCAATAGGTATTATATTTGAATAGCATCTCTTTAACATACTCCCTGTGAGACGGTTAAGAACAATAAAGCCCTTTACTCATATGACATTTCCATTAGTTAAGCACCAAATGCTAGCTTATTCATTCTGTGCTTTTTATTTTCTTTTTATCTGACCCAGAAATTTTGTTAAATACACCTACACTGACACACAATGTGTTGCCTAGAGTGGGGGAGCAAGAAATTTTCCTTGGGCTGAAGAGACTTG
Source organism: Microcebus murinus (assembly GCF_040939455.1). NCBI lineage: Eukaryota > Metazoa > Chordata > Mammalia > Primates > Cheirogaleidae > Microcebus > Microcebus murinus. The sequence goes on from NC_134112.1 coordinate 34,007,165, forward strand.
ATCTTTGAGATCACTCTAGCAAGCAGAATTGTTTAAGAGTAACCAGCATGTGTTTATGCACCTTTTGGATTGATACATGCAATGTTAGTGAAGAACAATGATATATGCATCATGTTCTCTATAATCTAGCACAGAGGTCCTCAAACTTTTTAAACAGGGGAGCCAATTCACTGTCCTTTAGACCATTGGAGAGTGTGCACTGTGAGCCCGGGACAATTTGGCTGCTAAGCAGGACAGGCAGCTGAGAACTGGAGGGCCGGATAAATGCGCTAGGCGGCCCACATGTGGCCCACGGGCCGTAGTTTGAGGACGCCTGATCTAGCATAAGTAGGTATTGAAATGTTAAACCTCTACACTAAGACTTTCAAATGATGAAGAAAGTGCTAGAATATCCTAGAATTAAGAAGAAACAAATTGCTGCCCAGAGCAAGAATGACCTCTGTCTTAGACATATGTCACTTTTGCAACCCAGTATGTGTATTTCTCATACAACCCTTAGTCAATGTGCCTCACTGGCCCACTCTGACCATCAGCAGCTGCAGACATACCAGATCTAGGCCCACCAATCACAGCTGCTCATCCTTCTGTCAACAATGACTGATCCAAGGGATGAGTACATAAACCAACAAGGTCAATAAGTATGTCCCACAAAATCTGATACAGGGATATGGAAACAAAACAAAAAAAATGGGTTCCTCTGCTATAGCAAGTTATAGGGGCAAAACTGATTCTGCCAGTGGCCATCTTGCACATGGAAAGATCTAGCCTCAAAAAAGAAGCTAAACAGAGGCTTAGCTGAAATGTAAATACAAAGAGTAAGAGAATTCTGATCTCTTCTGAGCTTCTTCATCCAGCCAAACCTAATAATCCAACTATCAGATGTCCCAGTTACATGAGCCAACACATTCTTTAAAGATCATCAATAACCCATAAAGAGCCCTGACTAACACAAGCTTCATCTTGCAGGAGCTCATCATAAATTTTTTAATAACTGCAAATTTGTATCAACACTATTTACCTTTACCACTAAGACTGCTCTACCTACCAAAACCAAATCTAAATTCTTCACCTTGTCAATATACTTTAAAAAAACATGAGCACTCCCTTTTTTTTAATTTTTTTTTTTGACACAGAGTCTCATTCTGTTGCCTGGGCTAGAGTACAGTGGCATCAGCCTAGCTCACAGCAACCTCACATTCCCAGGCTCAAGCAATCCTTCTGCCTCAGCCTCCCGAGTAGCTGGGACTACAAGCATGTGCCACTATGCCTAGCTAATATTTTCTATATATATTTAGTCGTCCAATTAATTTCTTTTTATTTATAGTAGAGACAGAGTCTCACTCTTGCTCAGGCTGGTTTCGAACTCCGGACCTTGAGCAATCCTGTCGCTTCAGCCTCCCATAGTGCCAGGATTACAGGCGTGAGCCACCGCGCCCGGCCTATGAGCATTCCCTTTTAGCTGAAAAACCCTCCCTAAAGCTTCTTTCCTTAAGATCAAAAGAAGAAGGGAATCAATAAGCCAGGGTAACGTCCTAGACCATCTTTTTTCTGCAAACCCCTCCTTAGGTTTACTAAATTTAACTCCAGTCTAAGTTTTATTGCTGAGCAGGTGAGTGGCTACCTGCAGATTATGAGCAGGGGTTTGGGGGGCAGGAAAGAAGGATTACAAAGGAATAGGAGATTTTTGGGGTGATGAGTATATTCAAGCAACGTCCTGAATGTGGCAACAGATTCACAGGTGTATACATATGACAAAACTTATCAAATGTTATACTGTAAGTATATGCAGTTTACTATGTCAATAACACCTCAATAAATTCCCCCCAACAAAAGACAAAGCTTTACATTCCTTCTTCTGGCATGGAACAAATCACGGTACCTAGAGTTGCAGGTGTAATCTGATGACAAGGCAGAAAGCCACATGCCACAGATGATTGGGCAGAAAAGCAGACAAGAGACGGGGTCCATAACAACATGCTTGAATTATACACCTGCTCTGGGTTACCTACATCTTAACTTCTTTTTACATGAAAACAATAAACTTTACCATTTTAATCAGTGGTAGGTAGGTTACTATTACCTGCAGATGAACTCTATTCCTAACTAATATTATGGTTTTTTTTCTTTCTTTCATTCTTTTAAAGCCAAATCTGATCGAGTCATTTCTATGCTGGCTGTTCTTTATTTCTGATCTTAGGATAAAATCCATACTCCTAAACTGACAAATCCCAGGATGTGAAGGGCCTGGATTGCCCCTGGAGGTATAATTCATTTGCCACTATTTCCCACCCCAGCCATACTTTGAATTCTTCTGATAAGCCTTCTACACTTTAAGTACCATATAATCAAGGCATATGTTGATCTTATATTCCTAGCACCTGGCTAAGTGCCTGGTACAGAAGAAATGTTCAAAAATAAAATGTGGATTGAAAGAGCTTATGATATTGCTCGTTACACTTTAAGGACAGGCAAATGTTTATTCACCAACCTATGCAATATTTGGGGGGAAGAAAATTCAGTCTAATGATGTTCCATATTATTATTTATATAACCTATAAAAGAGATTTTCATTCTTTCAAATATCCACCATGTTTCAAGAACAAGATGAAAAGACAGATTTTAATATTGCTAAAAACAGCTACTTTTGGGGGGGGTGGCATCAAAATTCTCCCCGTGTAAATGGATTGCTTTGAGGATGAAAGAGGAATTTAGAACATTTGAAAAAAAAATGGATTAGGTGTCATAGTTAAATTATTCAAAAATGTTTTGTTAGCACTAAAGCAAGAGAGAAGTTATGATGGTAGTGGATGGCAACAAATTTAAAACAGTAATAAGATCAAGGAGTAATGGGATCAAATAAAAAAACAATAAAATTTACATAAAATAAAACAATAGGCCGGGCGCGGTGGCTCACGCCTGTAATCCTAGCACTTTGGGAGGCCGAGGCGGGCAGATTGCTCAAGGTCAGGAGTTCGAAACCAGCCTGAGCAAACCAGCCTGAGCGAGACCCCGTCTCTACCAAAAATAGAAATAAATTAATTGACCAACTAAAAAAATATATATATACAAAAAATTAGCCGGGCATGGTGGCGCATGCCTGTAGTCCCAGCTACTTAGGAGGCTGAGGCAGCAGGATTGCTTGAGCCCAGGAGTTTGAGGTTGCTGTGAGCTAGGCTGACGCCACGGCACTCACTCTAGCCTGGGAAACAAAGTGAGACTCTGTCTCAAAAAAAAAAAAAAAAAAAAAACAATAATAAGCTACAGAAACACTTTATCACCAAAATGTAATAGAGCATCCATAGATATATAGAGAAAACAAAGGCCCCAGACTATCTTCTTCCATATGCTTCAACATTTGTAATGAGGAATTAAAAGAACATTGAACTCTCGTCTGAACTTCTGCTTAATGTGGAAAACTGGAGCACAAACATGTGTTTCTATGATGCCAAACATCTGGATGGAAATGTGAAAATTCTATAAATAATCTAAATTTTGCTAAATAACCAGACGTTTACTGTTGAAGGCAAAACCTCGGTTCTTTGATTGCTTTATTTTTTCATTCTTCAAATGACCCAGAAAGCCTGACTTGCTCCTGCCCATATTTTTCTTCTTTCCGGTTCTCCATGGTGCCAAAATACAAAGTATATAATAGCTCCTGAAAAGAAATTACATAAAGGAAATTGAAAATAAGGGACCCACACTTGTCATTTTCCAGGGATAACTAGTATGATGTGACATCTATACCTGCCAACAAAATTTCAACCCCAACCTATCTTTTCCTCCTTAGGAGCGTTTCTGGGTGACAAGACATGAAATTATGGGCAGAACAATCCTGTACTGACTGCCACATTCAGTCAATTAAATGCCAACCACATGCCAGGGCTGTTCCAGGCACTCAGGAAAACAGGAATGAGGAAGACATGGTCCTTACTGTTGAGGGGTTTATCATAAGAAAAATAAAAGGTTCTTTTGAATGACTTCTTTATTCACAAATTCAAGAATCCAGTCTTGCTCCTCATCTTACTTATTAGCAGCATTTGACACAGATGTTTAATCCCATGTCCTTGAAATGGCTTGCACTTGGCTTCTAAAACATCTACCTTTACCCAGTTTTCCTCCTACCTGATGGGCCATTCCTTTTCGGGCTCCTTTGCTGAATCTTCTTCACTTCCAGGACCTTTTAATGTTTGAATGACACTGCTTCAATCCATGGACCATTGCCCTTCTCCATCTACCCTCACTAACTTGATTTCATCCACTCTCAACTCTTTAAATGGCTTCCTAAATTTAAATCTCCTGGTAACCCTCTCCCCTGAAGCACAGTGTTGTTAGCACGAGTGCTACTTGACATCTCCCCTTGAGTACCCACTGGCATCACATCTAATACCGAACCCCATATGTTCGTCCCCAAGCCTGCTCCACTCGTCATCTTCCCCATCCCAGGTAATGGCAAATCTACCCTGCCAGCTATAAATCACAAGTAATCTGTGACTTATCCATTTCTCTCAAAAAAATTGAGTCTGGCCCCACCTCCAAAACAGGCCCAGAAATCTTAGTCCAAGATTTCTTTGTCTCATGTCTAAATTACAGTAATAGCCTTATAACTAGTCTCACTGCTTCCACCTGTGCCATCTATAATCTATTCTTAATTCAAGAGCCAGATGATCTTTTGCAGAAAAATCAGACCATGACACCCCTCAGGCCCAAACTCACCAATGGCTCCTCATTTCACTGGGGGTAAAAAGCTCAAGTCCTTATAGTGCTCCCAAGGCCATCATAATCTGGGGCCCATAATTTCTCTACCCTCATTTCCTACCACTGTACTGCTTTGCCCACTTTGTCCCTTGCATGAGGCAGGAATAGTCAGTCCTCCATAGGGTCTTTTCAAAGGCTGTTCCCTCTACATGAAACACTTTTCCTAGATATTTGTTTTCCATCTTCTTCAAGCCTTTCTTCCCATGTTGTCTTCCCAAGCAGGCCAGTTGTGGCCACCATAGATGAAACCACGTACCTATCCTCTCCCTTCCACCCACCACTCTTCATTCCAATTTACTCTGCTTTATCTTTCTCCATAGTACTTGGTTACCATCTACTGTGATCTATAATTTACCTGTTTAGCATCTGTTTGCCCCCATAAATATAAGCTCCATGAAGTTATGCCATTTTGGTTTGTTTTGTTCACTGCTGTTGATACTCGATTAATATTTATGATTAGAATGAACAGAATAAAGAAAATGACCTGGGTGCATCTTATAGCACACTTATATTAAACTCATAAAGAACCCCAGACAATTATAATTACAATTTAACAGAAAGTAGATTCATTCATGGCAAAGGCTACAGGAAACTCACAGAGGTGTATGAACGGTTGGCCAAGAATTGAACAAAAGAGGACATTTCAAGAAACATTAGATTCTACAGTGGACAGATAAAAGTAATTCCTACCTAATATTGTTAATTTCTAACCAAATGCTAACTTTCATGCTTTAAAATATTTAGCTGTGCTTCTGGATTTAATTTTAATTGCTGTGTGCTAAAAACAAAAACCCAAAGCATCATTTTACAAAAGTTTTCCTTATGCAAGTTTTAACTGTGAAAAACAGTTGGAAAAGGGGGCAGCCAATTCTGCAAATTCATATCACGAAACATTTCGAGAACAAATTATGTTCTATGTTAAAAACAAACAAAAAAACACTACAAACTGTAGGACGCAACAAGAGGAAAATATATGATCTCTGCTGCCAAAAGGAAGACAATGGTCTATCAGGGGGAAAACACAGGCTCACAATTATCTATAATATGGAGCTCTGATAAGGTTAATGGCAAAGACAAAGTAAAACAAAACCTTACAACACCAGCTCTCGGCTCCCATAGTAATTTAGAATTATCTAAGAAATTAAAAAAAAAAAAAAAATCACATGCCCTCCCTCCCACCCCGAAATTCTGACTGAATTAGTCTGGGGTGGCACTTAAATATTAAGATACCAAAGAGAAAATTTTAAAAATAAAGCTTCTAGGAGGGTTTATTCAGTAACTTTCCAAAGACTGAGAAGGGTTTAAGATTAGCAAAGACAGGAAGGCAGGAAAGGGCAAAAAATTGTGGGGAATCCCAGATGGCTGATATATATAAAGCACTATACATGAAAGACTAGTGAGCAGTGAAAGATCTTGAATAACATGCTAATGAATTTGGGTTTATTGTCCTAGAGTTTTCATAAATTATTACAAGTGGGTTGGGATTAATCCTTTTACAGTGGTAAGATGGTCTGTAGATAAATTCAGGTGAAATGTGATAAGGAAAGACCAAAACCCAGCCTGCTTTTGCCAATAACTCAAATGTGTTTGAAATGAACCCCCACTGTTAAAACTGTATATAAATTAAGCCACCGAGGTATTCAAATATCACTTTTAAAATATGGGCTGAATTTTCTCCCAAGTTAATTGTTTCTTTCTTTGAAACTGCCTTTAGTAATTTTGTAAAGTTTGTGAACATCAATCTATATAAGGTCATTTCAAGTGAAAAACGGCATGAAGGGTCATTTTTGTTATTGTATTTTTAAATCAAAAGTTAAGACATTTTAAGAACATATTTGGCACAAAACCAGATTATAAATATCAGCATAACGATTTCTTCTGAAAATTCAACATTCTGTAGATAGTGAATCATTTTCTTAATTCAAAACACAAATACTCAGCAACCAAATATTAGACATTCATTTAGTAGTTTTAACAATGACAGAGAGAGAATACTACAAACCTAGTCACTCATTAAAATATTAAACTAGAATAATTTGAAAAATGATCAAAATTTTGAAAAACAGCAAATGAAATAATTTGAAAGCAACTATAACAAGATTTTTCTTTGACTGAAATATTGGTGTTTTTCATTATTTGGGGATTGAGACTATAACAAAATTACAATTTTCCAATTACAATTACCTCACTGACCAAATCAGGACACAAAAAAACATGCAATTAAATCTAAAAATTACAATTCCGAATTTACACTTACCACACCTCAGTAATTTTTTCTTACAACAGAAAGATTATGTTTACTCTGAAGGTATGAACTCTTGCGCCCCACCGGGCCTGCTGATTTAATTCCAGCTTGTACATGTTAAATATCCCAATAGCTTAAAAATCTTTCCATTATAGCTTATAGGTTTGTAATTCAGAAGTTTAATGTAATTCAACTTTTTCCACCTGAAGCTGTAACTACTTAATTTTATTTCTGTACTATATCTAAAGCATTTATACATATTATCTCATTTTATCCTCACTACAAGTCCAGGAGGGAAGAAAGGAAAATTTCATCACCAATTTATAAATGAAGAAACTGAAACTCAATTAAAGCAAGCTGTTTGTCCAAGTAGCAGAGTTGGAGAAGTTCTATTTTCTTCATATTTCCAGTGATTTTTTTCTCCCCAAGAACTTTTTTTTATCTGACAGATATGGCACATTTTATCTACCATAAAATGCATCCCAACTTGAGACATTAAAATGTAAGTATGTCTTAGAACTGATACAAGTCAGTATAATTTTTGATGCTGCATGAGAATTTTTATCAAAACATCCAAAGGTGTTAAAAAAAAAATCACAAAAGAAAAAGAAATAAACTTGGAAAGATTTTAGAATGACACACAAAAAAAGAAACAAAACTGCAACTTCCAAAATTTCCCTCCTGATTTTAAAACTGTAAGTTAAAACCACAGGGTGTTTGCCTTTATATTTAATTATTATTTCCCACAGTTCTCAGAGAGTACACACAGTAGGCAAGTGCTTATTGACTAAATACAGTTCCTGAGATCATATGTAGAAAAAGTATTAGTAGTAAATTTTTTAAAAGGCTTCATAAAAGCATATTGATTATTAAGCTCTATTTAGTTCGCTGTTGCATTTCCAAACTGAGAACAGCTTGGCATGTAGTAGGCACGCAATAAATATTTGTTGAATGGAAGAAATTTTCAGTTTCTTTAAATGTAGGAAGCCCTGAGGGAAGTCATTCCCTCTGTTAGAACACCAAGAAGGCGAAATAAGGGACTATAGCTTCTCCCTCTCCTTCTTACAAATTATTAACATGTTACTTACAAATTGTTAACATGTACTGCATTAATTTAAAGTTGTCCATTACTAGAGATCCTGTTAACTAAAACAACTAAGCCATAAACAAAACAAAAATCAACTATTAACCTTTGTTTAGTGACCAAATTTCCATGACAGGTTTCGGACTTCCAACTTGTTTTAGTGACATGGTTTCTGGGCTGATCATGAATCTAGCACAAATCTCGAACTCATCATTGGGCTGAGCATGCAGACAGTTCAGCCGGGAGAGTCCTAAATTCCTCAGGAAAATGCTTTCACACAACAGTAATGATGCTGAAGGCAGCTGTGGCCTTTACACCTGCCATTCCCATATGCAATCCGGGTTTTACCAACACTTCTAGAAATGACCTCAGACCTAATCCTGCAGCTTTGGGTATAGGTGATGAACAGGGTGAGATTCAACGACTTCACATTTTTTTTTCCATCTTAAAATGTTGAAAGAGAGACCAGGGAAGATAAAATATCTAAATAACTGCTAGGACATATTTTCAGCATCTATTTAAGACTTGGGCCAACTTTTACCTGACAATTATTTGCCTCCACTTTAAACTGCTGAACTTATTTAAGACTGTGCACAATGTATAAGAAGTAGCCAATATTTATTGTAAGAAATGTCCCTTTGTCTAAAAAGTTTATGATTTAAAAGGACTAACCATTTTTATAGTCCCACGAATTTCCAATTCATTAAGTTTTACCGCATAGCTATTAAAATCAATAGAATACACTTTGAAGGTCAATAATTTAGAAGAGATATTAATAGTCTTAATATGTCCCTTTAGATCACCTTCTTTTCACCCCACTTTCCTGATACACTGTAAATACAACTAAAAATGATATATCTTGAAAGCAATGGAACTTGATTTAAAAATAACTTGCCTTTTAAAAATATATTGCATATTAATCTATCTAGACGCTTGAGTCACGTAAATACACAAAGTAGACATTCTACCGTGTGTAAGCAGACACTTTAAGTGTCTGGCAAACAGATGACTAAATCATTGACAGGAAAAAAAACAAAACAGAGGTCAGGGCACAAAATGGGAAATTTGAAGTTCTAAGCAGTCCAGTCACACTGATTAAAAAAATAAACTGGAAAATTGGTCAGCATTTACTTAATAAACAAGCAATGTGATAAGCATGCATCAGGTAAGACAAAGATGGATTCTGATCTGAAACTTGACATGTATCTCCAAGGAAATGCATCACCAGATGTTCTAGAATTTTTTTCCCCCTTAAGTACCATTAATGACCATGTTGACTAAATTCCTTCTAACTAGCCAGGAAAGCATACTCTATGCCTGTTTCTGTCTTGCCTTCAAAGCTTTGCAATCATGTTCACATACAAAGGAACAGTGATGGTAAAATGACCCAGGCTCTCTCTCCTGTTGGTGACCACAAGGCAGCCTCTCGATTGCAAGGATGTAACCTAAGCTTGCACAAATGGCCTAGCTCTTCACTAATGCAGGGGTGCTGGGTTTGTTTTCAGGGTGGGTGCTGCAAAGCGCCAGGTGTATTTATAGAAGGGAGCGAGACTATGATGGACAGATGACAGAAGAGGAAGTTTCTTCCCCCCACCCCCGCAGAGGCAGCCTGTGGAAAGATCTGGATTCCACAGCCTAGGTTCACCTCCTGACTCGCCAACTTCTAGCTATGTAAACCTATTTAAAAAAAAAAAAAAACCTTTTGGGTCTGTTACCTTATGTTTAAAATTTAGACAATGCCCCTTCCCTAGGATGGTTATCAGATAACGAACGCACACTGTGTACGTGAAACCTGGGACCTGGTAGGCATTCAATAAACGACAATCGGTCCTCCCCATCCTGTTCCCCCAGAACTGCGCCTCGAAAATTACAAAGCTAGCCTGCAGCGGTAGAACCCAGAGGCCCCAGCTGGTTAGCAGGGAAAGGAATGGCTTGGGTGGAGGCTCGCTTATTTACTGGTGGACTTTGCTTAAAATGGAGTTAGGCTATTGATAAGGGAGCAGACACATGGAGAAAGCATCAAGTAGGAGCAAAACTGGCAACAACAATAGCAAAAAGACATCCTTGTATTGTAAGCACGGAACAAACTTCGGAAGCAGCGGATATCCTGTGAGCCTACTCGGTGGCCTCAATTAAAATCACAAGAGCACGTAGAGCTTAACCCAGAACAGACGGTCATCGTATGCCGCCTGGTCAGTCTCAGACCGCGCTATTCCGCAAAACTGCCCGCGAACCCGCCCCAGATGGGCTCGGAAGCCGGGAGCGAGCATCAGCCGCAGCAGAGATCGGGAAGTGGGAAGGTCTGGTTAAATGTCTGAAAAACAAGGCGGTGGGTGAGGGGGCGGGGAGGAGCGATGTGCAGAGACGCGGCCAGCGAGCCTGAAAGACTGCTGCTTCACAATGAGGGAAAGGAAGAGACTGCGACAAGCGCCGGCTCCCGGTCCCCAGCCGGGGCCGGATGGCGAGGCCCGGGGCGCGCACAGCGTGGGAAGGCTGGAAGGGGGCGCGGATGCAGCGAGCGAGCGAGTCGCCGGCCAGGCAGGGAAGCCAGGGAGCGCCCAAGCAGGTGCAAAGTCCCTAGGCGGGTAGGAGCGGGGTCGGGATACTCACGGTGTAGAGCAGGTTGAGGGCGCACAGGCAGTTCTTGGAGCACGCGAACCCCCCGCAAACCATCTTGGAGCCTGCGGTTGCCGGCAGCTGCACGTAAATGCGACTCCTGCGGAGCTTCCCGGGCCCGCTGCTTTGTCCTCGCCTTTAGGGCCTGGCCGGCGGGGCAGCGGCGCGGGCGCGGGCGCGGGCGGGGGGCCGGGGCCTGGGGCTGCGGAGTGCGGTGCGCCCGCCGCGGCTCGGACCCGCTCTGGAACCTGCGGCCGCGGCAGCTGGAGCCGGAGCCCGAGCCCCGCCCAGCCTCCCGTCTCGCCCCGCGCGCTGATTGGCCGCTGGCGGGGAACAAAGGTAGAAATATGCAAATAAATGCGCTCCGCCGGTCGGGATCCGGGAGGGGCGGAGCGGTCCCCGGGGCGAGGGGGAGGGGGCCGAGCCCGTGGGGGAGGGAGCCCTAGGCCAGAGCTTGTGACAGCGGCCTCCGCGTCGCCGTCCCCAGGAAGCAGGTGAGGAGAAGAGGGCGGGGCTCGGAAGAGATCCACGCTGGCAGGGAGAACTATGACAGCACCTCTGGATCCTTGGCCCTGGCGGATGACGTGGCACCATTTTGAATGAGATTTTAAAATTAAGCACCTGGCCTCGTATGAATGAAGACAGGCAGGCACGAAGTACAAAATGTGAACGATTTAAAAGAAATAATGAACTAGGGAGAAATGCAAAGGAGAAAAATAAGCGAAAGAATAAAAGAAAGGGATAAAATCTCTGCTTCTCTCAGAAAATAGGTAAAGATACAATATAATTGTGACTGGTGTCAGATCAGAAACACTTGTCGTGCAAGAATCTGCAAAAATACTAATAAACGTTATGAATGCATGCATGCAAAAGAAAATCAAGAAATGTTATTTTTGTGTTCCAGTCCTGAATTTCAATAAGCTTATTTTTTTTCCACAAGCAAGAACTGTGAAAATCTTTGAATAACACATTAATCTCAGTTAATTCATTATCACTTTGTTGCTTGTCTACTGTAGAAATGCATCTTGTATCCTCAATTTCTCACCTATAAATTAGGATATTAAAAGTATGTCAAGCACTTTTTGCAAAATGCCTGGCATAGGGTAAGGGCTCAATAAATGTCAGCTTTTCCACTTCAGGTTTTAACAATCCTTATTTAAAAACTGTTTTTTCATGGTCTAGGTTTAGTTTAACATTATTTCAAATTTTTAAAATTCTTATTTTATTATTCAAGCTTAAGATCAACATTCTTTTTAAATAATTCAACACCAGGACTTGATTGTCCTCAATAAATTCTAAACAAAATTACCCCTAACTTATTATATACAGCACTGTTAACAACCCTACCAAAATACTTTAGACTTCTCAGAATTATGAACATGAAATTAAACATAAAATTGTCCATACATAATTTGTGGTCATGGGCCTGGCGTGGTGGCTCACGCCTGTAATCCTACCACTCTTGGAGGCCGAGGTGGGCAGATTGCTCGAGGTCAGGAGTTCGAAACCAGCCAGAGCGAGACCCTGTCTCTACTAAAAAAAAAAAAAAAAATCGAAAGAAAGTAATTGACCAACTAAAAATATATATACAAAAAATTAGCCGGGCATGGTGGTGCATGCCTGTAGTCCCAGCTACTCGGGAGGCTGAGGCAGGAGGATCACTTGAGCCTAGGAGATTGAGGTTGCTGTGAGCTAGGCTGACACCATGGCATTCACCCTAGCCTGGGCATCAAAGTGAGACTCTGTCTCAAAACAAAACAAAAAAACCACATAATTTGTGGTCATGTAAAATATCAGTAACATAGTAAATTTGAAATTGCTTTACCTATAGTCCACACTGCTGTAGCTAAACTCCTGTGTAATATTTTGTTAGTTAATAATTATTAAATAACTGCCAAATTTTAAAATAGCTGTAAATGATTATAAGTGAAATTGATTCAGTTATTTCTAATGACAAATACATTTTTCATTATAAATATTTTTTGGCCCTGATTCCTCTGATAATCGTCTGCTTCCTAAGCAAATGAAGGAAAGAACTGTGAAAACTTTCCTTGTAATAATTTGCAATCCTTTGGATTGAATGAAACACAGGCAGGGACCTTGTTGGCTGACAGTGAGACAAAGAAGCTAATCCACTGCAGTCTCTCTCCTTCAAGTCTATCCTTTGCTCCCTTCTCTCTGTGTTATCCTATCCTTTTTGATGTTTTGCCAGACATTAGCAATTAAATGCAACACATTCATGGCTCCTACAATAATATTCAGTCTCCCTTTTGCTATTCAAGATGTTTCAGTCTTCATGCCAGAGGACTTCAAACGAGACTAAAATTTCAGAAAATGTTTTCTCTTCCAATCACAAATTAAATTTGAAGTTTTTTTCTTGCTTTTGCCAGCCAGTTTTTGTATATAAATGCTTTTTTTACTCCATTTCTCATACAAATTTTTCTTTAAAACAGTAATTTTATTAGGGAATGTAGCTGGTAAGGTGACCTTTGTCTTTCACTTCAGAGGACTTTGTATACTGGCTGCTACTGCTGAAAAGCGCCAATTGTGTCTGCATGATATTTCTGGCAAAGTCTATCAGGTACAACCTACGTCAAAGAGACATAGTTTTTGGAAATTAAAGTGTGTCAGAGTTAAGTCATATCCTGTTTATACAAGTTTAAATATACTTAAACACATTGTTTAGTACTTTCCTGAAATAAGATAAATGGTAAAAATTTTGAGACCTGATATACCAGTCAGAAAAAGTTTTTCTTCCCTCTCATTTGTTTTCTCTGTGTATTAAATTCTGTGTTGGAAATTACTTCTTGCTAGAATTATGAAGGCCTTTCTCTATTAAATTCTATCTTCCAGTGATATTGAAAAGTCCAAAGCCGTTTTGATTCCTGATACTTTTTGTACGTGACAATTAGGGATTTTTTTTTCTCTTTGGAAGTTTGTAGAATCTTCTCTTGAACTGCAGTGTTTTTAAAATTTGCAGAAGCTCTTGAAGAAAAGGAATACCAAAGTACAAAAAACAAAATTAGGTACAAAAGTGAATATTTATTTTAAATGAAAAAGCCCACAACAAATCACAAATCTTTAAACCAAATGATACATACTACAAATCTCCCTTACAAAATCCTGAAAAATATCATATAGTTTTTATTAATTAACTACTTTATAATATGTAAATAACTCCATTATATATTTTTCCTACTTTTTTGGCTGCTCACTTTTTAATATCTTTTTCATATGAAAATAGTTTTTTAATATTTTCCACAAAGAGAATAGAAAGGTGATTCAGTCTTTCTTCGGGAATGGTTGGTGGGAATTTATTTTTTATTATTAGTAATTTAGATTAACTTTTTTTTTTTTTTTTGCTTTACAACTTATAGTCATGGTTCATCATCAGTAATGCTTTATAAATTTGAGGAAATTCCTTGTTTCATTTATTTCTACATAATACATTATCCCCAAATTTTATAGATTAAAACAATAACCATTTTATTATATCTCACAATATTGTAGGTGAAGAATTTGAACAGGGCTTGGCTGGCCAATTCTGTTTCCTACAGTGTCAATAGGATCACTTGCTGGTATTCAGGTGGCAGCCAGGGGCTGATCTGCAGGGTCCAGCCTCCCATGCTAGGGTTTGCCTGGGATGTTCTCTCTCTCCATATGGTCTTCTCCTGCAAGGTTGTTGGACTTCCTGCATAGTGGTTAATTGCTCCAAGAGGCAAGGTAGAAGCTGCCAGTACTCTTAAGAAAGTCTCAGCACTAGCAGCACAATTCATAATTGCAAGGCTGTGGAAACAGCCCAAGCGCCCATCAATCCAAGAATGGATTAATAAAATGTGGTATATGTATACCATGGAGTACTATTCAGCTCTAAGAAACAATGGTGATATAGCACAACTTATATTTTCCTGGTTAGAGCTGGAACCCATACTATTAAGTGAAGTTTCCCAAGAATGGAAAAACAAGCACCACATATATTCACCAGCAAACTGGTATTAACTGAGCAGCACCTAAGTGGACACATAGGTACTATAGTAATAGGGTATTGGGCAGGGAGGAGGGGGGTGGGTATATACATATATAATGAGTGAGATGTGCACCATCTGGGGGATGGTCATGCTGGAGACTCAGACTTGTGGGGGGAGGGGGGAAAGGTCATTTATTGAAACCTTAAAATCTCTACCTCCATAATATGCCGAAATAAAAAAAAAAAAAAGAAAAAGAAATTCTCAGCATTGGCATTGGGTGACTTCTGCCATACTCTATTAGGCAGAGCAGTCACAGGCCAGCCTAGGTTCAAGGGGAGAAGAAATAGAACATCCTAATGCTAGGTGTGGTAAAGATTTTGTGGCCATCTTTATTACACTACAGTGATTCTGTTCCAGCTATCTACTGCTACTTAACAATCCCTAAAACATAGAGGCTTAAAACAACAATTTACTATCATCTTAGTATGGTTTGTGGACTCAGCTCAGCACTTTTAAGTTGACATTTCTCATTTTGCCACAGTCATTGGGGCCTGGAGTTAGAGTCATCTGAAGGCTCTAGTGGGCTGGACATGCAAGGTGGCTTCCTCATCGCATCTCTGCAGCCTCAGCTGGGACAGCTGAAACAGCTGGGGGATGCTGGCCTTCTCCACATGACTGGCTTAAGCTTCCTCCTAGCATGCCAATTTCAGGGTATTTAGGCTGCTTCAATAATGTCTTGCTTCCCCTAGAGTACATGTTCCAAGAGATCCAGACAGAAGCTCCAAAATGTTTTAGAACTTAGTCTCAAAAGTTACCCAATCACTTCTACAACATTTTTTTTAAAGCAAAATCAAGTAACAAACATGGCCTGCCAAGATTTAGGAGGAGAAGACTACACAAGGATGTTAATACCAGGAGGTATTGGGGATCATTTTTGAGACCAGCTACCATACCCTACGAAATTTCTTTGTGATCTCTGGCATTGTACTTTCATGTTCCACGGGATGAATTGACAAGTGGAAGTATGTTTGTACGTAAGACTAGTAGCAACTTAACCATACAAGGAAGTGACTTCAGGCTATATCTATATCACACCAGACCCAAACTGAATATATCCCTAACTCAACTTACCCCCTAACTAAATCCAAATATGTTGGCAGCCTCTCTACAAAGCCACCTGACGACAGTAGAGGACACGTGTCAGAGGGAAGGAAGTTGAAATAGAAAGTCAGCAAGCAGCCTTAAGTGTGTGTGATTAAAATATCTTACGTTTGCAAATTTTGCAGAAATACAGGAGTATGTGAACACACTGCTAAAATCTCTCCCAAGGTCTTGGGAAAGAGATATTTATATACTTCTGCTCCCTTCCCACCCTCCACCTTCAGTCCCTAGGTCATTTCAGGATAGCTTTCTTCTGATTGCTACTATAGCCTCTATAACTCGTCTCCTTACCTCAGATTTTAGTTTGTTTCAATCTATTCTCTACCCTGCAACATGAGTGATCATGCTAAAACATAAACTCAATCTGATTTTCATTCTACCTTAAAATCCTCAATGGTTCTTTTTCTTTTTAAAAATTCCCTAACATGGTTTTACAAGGCTTTGCAAAGCCTGGACTGTATCCATCTTTCAACCTAATTCTTCCTACTGACTTTCAAGCACTGTTTGATCTAATCACACTGAACTATCTTTCATTCTCTAGTATTCTTTTCACTCTGGCCTTCCTTAGCTCCCAGGTCTGGGTTAGGCACCACATTAGTCAGATATGGTAGACTATGCTATAATAGAAAGTTTATTCCTGGCACATACAAAATTGAGAGTCAGAACAGCTGTCCTCCATGCAGTAACCCAGCAATCCAAGCAGATTCTGTCTTACCACGCCAGGGGGAGAGAGCCTGGAGAACACACACATGCCCTTAAAAACTGCACTTAAAAGTGATCCAAGTGCTCGCTTTGGCAGCACATATACTAAAATTGGAACGATACAGAGAAGATTAACAAAAAAAGAAAAAACAATAAAAAGTGATCCATGGGCCGGGTGTGGTGGCTCACGCCTATAACCCTAGTACTCTGGGAGGTCGTGGATCGCTCAAGGTCGGGAGTTCAAAACCAGCCTGAGCAAGAGCAAGACCCTGTCTCTACTAAAAATAGAAAGAAATTAATTGGCCAACTAAAAATATATAGAAAAAATTAGCCGGGCATGGTGGCGCCTGCCTGTAGTCCCAGCTACTTGGAGGCCAAGGCAGGAGGATCGCTTGAACCCAGGAGTTTGAGGTTGCTATGAGCTAGGCTGATATAACAGTACTCTAGCCCAGGCAACAGAGTGAGACTCTGTCTCAAAAAAAGAAAAAAGAAAAAAAAAAAGTGATCCATGCCACTTCACTCACAGTCCCTTGACAGGAATAAATCCAGAGCTGGAATAATTGGTGAGCTGCACTAACCTGGCCACATTACCCATTTATCTAAGCTCCTCCCATCACACCTTCTACCACCCCTGATATCAACTTTATCCAACTTATTTTCTAGGTCTTTTTTCTTATCTCTCTACCTTTTATTAATATATAATAAACTCCATGAGAGGAGGAAGCATATCTGTATGGTAAAACATTTCATTATCTCTTAGTACCCAGCAAATTCTAGGCATCCAGGAATGCTTACTGAATAAATGAATAAATAAAATATTGAAGTAATCAAATGTTTATTATGGGTGAAGGGGCCAAGATGGCAGACTAGAGGCATCCTGCATGTGTCACTCTCATGGAGAGGATCAAATGTGGCAAGTATATATTCACCATCAGATTGATCATCTAGGAGAGAGCATTGGGAATCAACAGCGAGGCGATGGGAGGCTCTCAAAGTGAAGGAGATGGAAATGCGGCAATCCACTCAGCAGGATCAGAGGTACCTACGGAAGGCGCCCACACATGAGGGAGGGACAGAGGAGAGATCCCTGGACTCCAGAATTCCACTGTGGACATTGCAATCACAGCTGCAGGAGGGCCGCTCCACCACAACGGCCTCTGGTCTGATACAGAGAGCTGACTGGAGCCTGTGCAGTGGCATTGCTTTGGAGAGAATGCACAGAGGGGTCCTGCTGGCTTCCAAACCATGAGCTCTGCAGCTGGTGCCATTTTGAGGTCAGAGCACTGTTTCTACCTAGGGGCCAGTTCCATTGCTGCCACCCCCCCCTTCACCCCTGCCCAGCCAGGGAGGGAGCAAAGAGGGCAGGCATCCTCACACACCCTATGGGGAGGTGCTGCATGCCCCTCACAGCCACCAGTGTACCCAGAGAGAACAGGTACCCATAAACTGGTGGCTGCTATTGCTGCCTGGGTGGCTCCACCCAACCACAGGATCTACAAAGGAGCACATGCCCATGGCCCTGAGTACCTGCCACCACTGCCTGGGTAGTAACACCACTGACAGACCTAGGTGGGTTAAACACTCATGCCACCACCACTGCCACTGCCACCACCAGACCTGGGCAGAGTAAACACTCACACTGCCATGCACTGCATGCTCACCACACCCCACCCACCCATGACAGCCATGGAGGAGTGGGGAGACACAGGAGAGCAGCAGTGTTAAAAGCTCATAGTGCATATGCACTTCTCCTGCCTGATCAATCTTCCAGAGTAGAACTCAAGCATGACATCCAAGGATGTTTTCCTCTTTTCACTGAGCAAAAGAGTTCCCAGCAGAGGAGAACAGGTGTACCACAAAGCTATCCATTTTCAGCTGAGAGGAGAGGTACTAGAAGTGAAGGAACCAGCATAAGAACTCTGGCAACAGGAAAAAATAGGCTGTTTTGACACCCCCAAAGGATCACACTAGCTCACTAGCAATGGAATCCAACCAAAAGGAAATTATTGAAATGTCAGATATGGAATTCAGGCTATGGATTGCAAGTAAAATCAATGGGATTGATAAGGAAGTTGAAAACCAACACAAAGAAACAAACAAACAAAAAAAATTCAAGATATCAATGAAAAATTCACTAAAGTGATACATAAGAAAAAAATATGGCCAGGCGCGGTGGCTCACGCCTGTAATCCTAGCTCTCTGGGAGGCCGAGGCGGGCGGATTGCTCAAGGTCAGGAGTTCAAAACCAGCCTGAGCAAGAGCAAGACCCCGTCTCTACTATAAATAGAAAGAAATTAATTGGCCAACTGATATATATATAAAAAATTAGCCGGGCATGGTGACGCATGCCTGTAGTCCCAGCTACTCGGGAGGCTGAGGCAATAGGATCGCTTGAGCCCAGGAGTTTGAGGGTGCTGTGAGCTAGGCTGATGCCACGGCACTCACTCTAGCCTGGACAACAAAGCGAGACTCTGTCTCAAAAAAAAAAACAAAAAAAAAACAACAGAATTTCTGGAAATGAACAATAATTTAGAGAATTTCAAGATAAGTGGAAAGTTTTTTTTTTTTTTTTTTTTTTTTTTTTTTTTTTTTTTTTTTTGAGACAGAGTCTCGCTTTCTTGCCTAGGCTAGAGTGAGTGCCGTGGCGTCAGCCTAGCTCACAGCAACCTCAAACTCCTGGGCTCAAGTGATCCTCCTGCCTCAGCCTCCCAAGTAGCTGGGACTACAGGCACAAGCCACCATGCCCGGCTGATTTATATATATATATATATTAGTTGGCCAATTAATTTCTTTCTATTTTTATGGTAGAGACGGGGTCTCGCTCAGGTTAGTTTTGAACTCCTGACCTTGAGCAATCCGCCCGCCTCGGCCTCCCAGAGTGCTAGGATTACAGGCGTGAGCCACCGCGCCCGGCCGATAAGTGGAAAGTTTTAACAAGAGACTAGACCAAGCAGAAGAAAGAATTTCAGAGCTTGAAGACAAGACTTTTGAAATAACCCAGTCAGTCAAAAATGAAGAAAAAGGGATCAAGAAGAGTGAACAATCTCTCTGAGAAATATGGGATTATATAAAGCAAACAAATATAAGAACCACAGGTATGCCTAAGAGAGAAGAATAAAAGGCAAAAAGCATGGGAAACCTTTTTGAGGGAGTAATGGAGGAAAACATCTGTGGTATTCGGGAGATTTAGATACCCAAATACAAGGAAGTCATTGAACACCTGGAAGATTCAAGACAAATAGATTCAAGACCAAGGCAAACAGTGATCAGTGTGTCCAAAGTCAAAGTGAAGGATAAAATCCTACAATCTGTGAGACAAAATCATCAAGTAACTTACAAAAGGAAAACCCATCAGACTATGGAAGACTTCTCAGCAGAAATATTACAAACAAGAAGGGATTGGGGTCCCATATTTAGTTTTCTTAAAGAGAATACTTGCTAGCCAATAATTTTGTATCCTACAAAAGTAAGTTTCATAAATGGAGAAATAAATTATTTCCCAGACAAGTAAACACTAATGGAATTTGTAACCATCAGACCTGCTATTTAAGGAATGTTTAAAAGTACTTTATACATACCAGCCTAACCAACATAGGGAGATACTTTCTCTACAAAAAAAAAAAAAAAAAAATCCCAGCATATGGCACATGCCTATAATTCTAGCTAATCAGGAGGCTGAAGCAGGAGGATTGATTGAGCCCAGGACTTTGAAGCAGTGAGCTAGGATGATGCCACTTCACTCTAATGCAGACAACAGAGTAAGGCCCTGTCTCAAAAAGACAAAAAAAAAAAAGTTCTATACGTGGAATAGAACAATTGATACCCACCAGTGAAAAAAGACCCAAAAGTTAAAACTGACAGCTCTTATAAAACAGTAACAGAAGGGATAGAACAAAGCAACTAGTAAACAATCAATGTGATGACCAGAACAATAATATCTCACATATCAATACTTACATTGAATATAAACAGTCTTAATGCCCCACTTAAAAAATAGATTGACTGAATGGATAAAAAAACAAAACCAAAATATATGCTGTCTTCAAGTAACCCATTTAACTCACAAAGATTCTCATGGACTCAAGGTACAGGGGTGGAAAAAATATTCTGCACAATATCTATTCTCATATAAGATAAAATAGACTTTGAATCAACAATTGTTATAAAAAAGACAAAAATGGTCATTATGTAACAATGAAGGGATAGATTCAACAAGAAGATATAACAATCTTAAATGTATATGCAACTAACACAAGAGTTCCCAAATTCATAAAACAAATTATACTAAATCTAAATAATGAAATAAAAAGTGACATTATAATAGCCAGGGACTTCAACACTACTGACAGAACTACACAGATCATCAAAGCAGAAAATCAACAAAGAAACACTGGACTTAAAGGGAACTCAAGAACAAATGGACTTAACAGACATTTTCAGAACATTCTACCTAAAAACTACAGAATATACATTCTTCTCATCAGCACATGGGGCATTTCCCAAGATAGATCATGTGTTAGACTGCAAAATAAGTCTGAGGAAATTTAGAAAAATTGAAGTCATACCATATATCATCTCCGACCACAGTGGAATAAAACTAGACATAAAATCAAGACTACACAAATACATGGAAATTAAACAACCTGCTGCTGAATGATCTTTGAGTCAATGACAAAGATGGAAGTAAAAACATTTTTCAAATTGAATGCCAAAGGCAACATGAGTTTCCAGAATTTCTGGGATGCACAAAAAGCAGTGCTAAGAAGGAAGTTCATAGCTTTAAATGCCTATATCAAAAGGACAGAAAGAGCACAAATTAATAACTGAATGTCACACCTCAAGGAACTAGAAAAAGAAGAACAAACCACACCCAAAGCTAACAGAAGAAAAGAAATAACAAAGATCAGAGCAGAACAAAAACACAATGGAAATGAAAAAACAATACGAAGCATCAACAAAACAAAAAGTTGGTTCTTTGAAAAGGTAAACTAAATCAATAGATCACTAGCTAGATTAATCAGAAACAAAAGACAAAGGATTCAAACAAGATCAATCAGAAATAAAAAAGCAAACATCACAACTGATACCACAGAAATACAAAATATCATCCGAGCTACTATGAAAACCTCTATACACACAAACTAGAAAATCTCCAGGAAATATGTAAATTGTTGGAAACACACAACCTCCCAAGCTTGCATCAGGAAAAAATAGAAATGCTGAGCAGACCAATAATGAGTAGCAAGATTAAAATAGTAATAAAAAAATCTCCCAACAACAACAAAAGCCTAGGATCAGACAGATTCACAGACAAATTCTACCAGATCTACAAAGAAGAACTAGAACCTCTCCAATTGAAATTGGTCCATAACATTGAGAGGGAGGGAATTCTCCTTAACTCATTCTGTAAAGCCAGTATCACCCTGACACCAAAGCCAGGAAAGGTCACAACAAAAAAAGAAAGCTATAGACCAATATCCCTTATAACCATAGCTGTAAAAATCCTCAACAAAATACTAGCAAATTGAACCCAATAGCATATCAAAAACATAATTCACCATGATCAACCAGGTTTCATCCCAGGGATGTGATGTTATGATGCATATGTTCAACATATGCAAATCAATAAATGCAATTTACCACATAAACACAATTGAAAACAAAAACCATATGATCATCTCAATAGGTGCAGAAAAAGCATTCAATAAAATCCAGCACTCCTTTATTTTAAAAACCCTCAACAAACTAGGTATAGAAAGAAAATACCTCAAAATAATAAAAGCCAAATATGACACATTCACAGCCAACATCATACTGAATGGGGAAAAGTTGAAAGCATTCCCCCTAAGAACTAGAATAAGACAAGAGTGCCCACTTTCACCACTTCTACTCAACATAATACTAGAAGTCATATCCAGAGCAGTTAGGCAAGAGATAGGAACAAAGGGCATCCAAACTGGGAAGGAAGAGGTCAAGCTATCCCTGTTTGCCAATGATATGATCTTATATCTAGAAAACCTTAATGACTCCACCAAATGACTCTTAGAATTGATAAGTAAATTCAGTAAAGTCTCAGGTTACAAAATCAATGTACACAAATCAGTAGCATTTCTATATGCTAATAACAGTCACGTTGAGAGTCAAATCAAGAACTCCATACCATTTACAACAGCTACAAATAAAATAAAATAGAAATATACTTAACCAAAGAGGTGAAAGAGCTCTACAAGGAAAACTACAAAACACTGAAGAAAAAGTCATAGATTACACAAAAAATAGAAAAACATCCCATGCTCATGGATTGGAAAAATCAACATTGTTAAAATGTCCAATTGCCCAAAGTGATTTATAGATTCAATGCAATTCTTCCCATCAAAATGCCAATGTCATTTTTCACAACCTAGAAAAAAGAATCCTAAACTTCACATGGAACAAAAAAGGAGCCCAAATAGCCAAAGCAATCCTAAGCAAAAAGAACAAATCTAAAAGCATCATAGTATCTGACTTCAAATTATACCACAAGGTTATAGAAATTAAGACAGCATGGAGGGAGGGATAAAAACTTACCTATTGGGTACAATAAACACTATTCAGGTGATGGGCAAACGAAAAGCCCTGAATTAAGCATTATAAAAGGTATTCATATAACAAAAACTTGTGTACCCTCTTAATATTTTGAAATTAAAAAAAAAAAAACAGCGTGGTTCTCATATAAAGATAGACACATATGCCAATGGAACAGAGAAATAGGAAAAAGGAATAGAGAATCCAGAAACCAAGCCATATAACTACAACCAATTTTTGACAAAGCAGATAAAAACATATACCGGGAAAAGGGTGCCCTATTCAATAAATGGTGATGGGAAAGTTGGATAGTGACATGCAGAAGAATGAAACTGGATCCCTATATCTCACCATATATAAAAATTAATTCAAGATAGATTAAAGACTTAAATGTGAGACCTGAAATCACAAAAATTCTAGAAGAAAACGTAGGAAAAACTCCTTTGGACATTGGCCTAGGCAAAGAATTTATGATTAAAATCCCCAAAACAAGTATAGCCACAGTAAAAATAAATAAATGGGACTTAATTAAACTAAAAAGTTTCTTCACAGTAAAAGAAATAATCAACAGAGTAAATAGACAACCTACAGAATGAGAGAAAATATTCCTAAATTATACATCCAACAGAGGACTAATATCCAAAATCTACAAAGAACTCAAAGCAGCAAGACAAAAAACAAATATCTCCATCAAACAGTGAGAGAAAGATATAAACAATTTTTTTTTCAGAAAATAGACAAATGGCCAAGAAACATGAAAATATGTTCAATATCAGTAATCATCAGGAAAATGCAAATTAAAACCACACTGAGATACCATCTCATGTCTGTCAGAATGGCCATTATTAAAAAGTCAAAAAACAATAGATGTTGGCATGAGTGTAGTGAAAAAGGAATGTTTATACCCTGTTGGTGGCAATATAAACCAGTGCAACCTCTATGGAAAACAGTGTGGAGAGTACTAAAAGAAGTAAAACTAGACCTACCGTTTGATCCAGAAATTCTGCTACTGGGTATCTACTCAAAGCAAAAGAAGTCATTTTACAAGAAAGACAACTGCACTTAAATGTCTATCGCAGAGCAATTCATAATTGCAAAGATATGGAACCCACATAAGTGCCCATCAATGAATGAGTGGATAAAGAAAATATGATATATACATGCCATGGAGTACTACTCGGCCACTAAAAGGAATGAAATAATGCCTTTTGAAGCAATTTGGATGGAACTAAAAACCATTATCTTAAGTGAAGTATCTCAGAAATGGAAAAACAAACACCACATGTTCTCATGTATAAGGGGGAGCTAAATGAGGAGTATTATGGTCATATAGTAGTGTAACAGATATTGGAAACTAAGAAGTGAGAAGAGTGGGAGGGGAGTGAGGGATAAAAAAATCTAACTATCTAACAATGTACACTATTCTGGTGATGGTCCACTAAAAGCCGTGACTTTAGCATTATACAATTCATCCATGTATCAAAAAACACTTGTACCCCCTAAGTCTATTTAAAAATTAAATAAATAAATACATTTTAAAAAATGTTTATTACAAAGCTCCTAATCCCAACTTTCCATAACCATCTGAATACATTATTAAACTCATTTACCTATATTTTTTCATTTGCTTTTATTATACTCCTGTGAGATAACTATGATGTCTTATGTTATTAACTCCATTTTAAAGATCATGAAGTTGAGGCTTAGGGATCACAAGGAATTTGTTATCAGCCATATAGCAGAGTTGCTCTGTTCTAATTCCAGTTCTACATCTGGGTATAAAAGGGTTAATTCAGCAGGCCTGGGTTGCTTAAACCCTGCACATTGCAAAGAAAGGCCAATCTCTTGGCCAGTTCCCAGGAGGTAAACCCTAAGCCCTTGTAATATTCTACCTGAATAAGGGCTGAGTGTTTTTGTATGCCTGAGGTCCTGGACCACACTGTATTTATGGTCAGGGCCTGTTTTGCTCTGGGGGCAGGGGCTGGAGTCTGAGCAGCTGTGGTCAATCATACCAGCTCTGCCAGGCTATATGACTGACCCCCAGTAAAAATCCTGAACATCAAAGATAGGGTAAGCTTTCATGGTTTGCAACATTCTGCCTGTGTTGTCACATATCATTGCTGAGAGAATTAAGCAATTCATGTGAGTGCATAGAAAAGGAATACCTGGACACCTGCATGTAGTTATTCCTGAACCTTTCCCCAGGAACCTTTTCCCTTTGCTGATTTCCATCTGTCTCCTTCTGCTGTAATAAACTGTCACTATGCACAAAACAGTTGTCCTGAGTCCTGTGAGTCCTTCTTGCATCAGCAAGCCTGAGGGTGAACTTGAGGACCCGAAGCATAATCTCTAATATACCAGTTTCTAAAGTATGTTATTGTAATCTTAGATTTTCAGTTGGAAAATAAATGCTTTTTTATAATTAACTTCTTTATAATAAAACATTCCCATGCTATTTCCCAGGATACATAGTATTAGAGTTGGAATTGTTAAAAGAACTCACTAAATAACATGAATAAGAAAGTTATAAATCATTCTTATGTTTCTTGGCAAGTATCAAGTAAATACTCAACTCTGACTAATTATCTGAAGGCAAAAGCAGCAGATGAGTTTACACTATTTAAAGTAATGCTGATTATAGTCTCATCTTTGTAAAAAAAAAAAAAAAAAGTAAGAAGGAAATATGGCTTAATTTTAGCAGGGAGATCTATTATAATTATCCAAAGAAGTGCTTTTGACATGTGGCATAATGCAAATCTGATTTGGGAGCCAATAAATCTGTGTCTTAGCCATGGATTAGGCTTTGGGTAAGTCTGAGCCTGGGTTTGCTCATCTCATCTATACTCTGCAATGATAATCCCTTTTGTAATACTTCATTAAGTCAGAATGAGAAGGAAAACAGATGAAATATATGGAAAAAAATCTGGAAAGAGTGAAGCCATACCTGAATATAAAATATTATTATAAATTCTCCACTTAGTAGAAACAAAGCTATATTTTTAATGTAACTCATTTGTGTTCTTAAACAACTCTGCTTTTATGTGACCTTTTTATAATTATATGAATATTTAGCCATGAGACTTAAAAGCCTAACAGTTTTACTCAAAAAAGTAATGTAAACTATAAACTTATGTTATTAACCTTCAGGCCCAGTAGCAGGGCTGAGTAAGAAAAGGCATGTTTTATAGATTCATTTATAGCCTTAAAAGAGACCAAAATTGGATCATAAAGAGAAAACTTAGCCAGGCACAATGGCTCATACCATAATCTCAGCACTTTGGGAGGCCAAGGCAGGAAGATTGCTTGAGGATAGGAGTTTGAGAACAGCCTGTGCAACATAGTAAGACCCTATCTCTACAAAAACTTATAAAAATAGCCAGGCATAGTACAGTGTGCCCATGGTTCCAGCTGCTTGGGAGGCTAAAGTAGATAATTGCTTGAGTCCAGGAGTTCAAAGCCATAGTAAGCTATGATCTTGCCACTGCCCTCCCATTCCGGCCTGGGCAATACAGTGAAACTCTGTTTCAAAAACAAGAAAAGAAAACTTTTCAATAAACCAGTGGTTAACCCTCTTCCAGACCAAATATGACTTTATAAATATTAGATAAAAGCACTTGAAACTTACAATGGTGCCCAAATAATCCCGGATGCAACATAATAATGTGATATAAAAATATGATGTAATAATCTAATCAAGATAGACTAGGTTAAGATGTGGTAATGTTAACCTGAAATCCTCACGGATTAACATAACCAAAATTATTTCTTTTTTTTTTTTTTTTTTTTTTTTACTTTTTTATTGTTTCTCCTTTTTAATGTAGACTAGTGGAAGGGGACCAAAATTATTTCTTGCTTATGCTGTTTCATCACGGATGGCAGAGCCTCTGCTCTATATTGTCACCTGGTTCAGGTTAATAGAGGCTCTGCCATCGAGTGGTGTGAGCACCTCAAATATGAGGTTTCTAAGGTCATCGTGTCACAGGAAGACAGAGCGTGGAAAACTTGCACCTGCTTTTAAATGTCCCAGTCATTCCTTACAGCTCATTTTCTGAAGTAATTACTGCAAAGGACTGTGAGTCTTCCAGAGGACCAAATATGGTGAGCACTGTTCATCTCCACCAGAGCATGTCACATGCTAATGACTCAGCACTGGTATGATAATACCAGCATGAGAAGATATATGAAACAGGCACACCATGAGTCTTCTCTAGCACCCAGTAAAACAGATTTATGTATGCCACACTAGATTATGTGTTGTACGATTTTATGTAACGGACATGCATTGGCCCTTACTGCACATAATGTGTTGGGTGCCTACCCATTATTCATTTACTTCTGCCACTTTCTCCCTTGCTGAAAGTACTACACACCATTTTCCAAAGCAGCACTTGTAACTCAGAAGAAGCTGATCCCACCCTATCTATAAGGATGGGTCTTGGGTAACTTAGTGGCCTGCCCTTGGCCATGGGCTTTGATTCAGGGGGACACATGTAAACTATGTGATATGATCAAGATGAGCCTTGCAAGTCTTTCTTGAAGTATTAGGGCAACCTACAACCAACTGATCTTCAATAAAACAGACAACATACACTGGAGAAAGGATTACCTATTCCATTAATGGTGCTAGGAAAACTGGATAGCCACATGAAGAAGAATGAAACATGATCCCTATCTCTTGACATAATCAAAAATTAATTCGAGCTGTGATGCCTGCAGATTTGTTCTGTTTGCTTAAGATTGCTTTGGCTATTTGGGCTCTTTTTTGGTTACAAATAAAGCTTAGGATTAATTACCCAGTTAATGGAAATGGAAGAGTAGAAAGAAAAAAAGAAAGAGAAAGCAGACAGACTGAAAGAAACGGGAGATGCAAGCATGATATATACATATGAAAGCAAGTATCATATCTGTTTTATTTTCTGTTAAATATCCAGAATTTAGCACAGATTCTAATGCACAATAGAAGCTCAGTAAATATTTATTTAATGAGAGGAACAGAAGGAAGGACAGCTTTCCCCTAGTTATTTATACTTAAATTTTTAAAGGAAGCCTCTGAAAGGCCTGGCCATAGCAGTTAACCAAGAGGGGCATTATTCTTTTGGCTGAAGTGACAATGAAAAATGAGGTGATGGGGTGAAGTCCCACCAATGACATCAAAGGCTGTCAACCCTTTCTTTAGAATGAGTAAAAGATACTCCAGTATCTGATATGTTTGCATTTGAAAAGAGATGCTATACAGATTACAGTAACATTGTTCTTTTTCACATGATTCTTTTTGTTCTGGTAATGTCATTCACAGCCATTTGTTCCTTAAGGAGGCCTCTGAATATTAATTATTCAGAAAATACCTAAACCGTCACATTGTTCCTTTGATGATGTCTCCCCTTTTGAATTTTTTTATTATAAATTTTTGTTCTTATCTGACCCCAGATGATTTTATCTAGGCAATAAGGAATAGCAAGAACCTGGGATAAAATAGACAAAAGGAATGGGTGAGGAAGTGATATTAATCATTGGTTAAGTGCCATTAGCACTAAGATTCATGAGAATGAAAGAAAACTTAGAGTGAAAAGCAACAATGTACTTTTAGCGTTTCCCCATCTTCACCAGTGGTTCTTAATCTTGGTTACTTATTAGAATAACCTGAGGAAGTTTCTTAAAATACCGGTTTCTTGGACTTGTGAACTAATATAAAATCGTAAGTCCCCCCAGCTGACTGAATGTACCCTCTCTTGGCCAAGGGGACCTCAGAAACATCCTAAAGTTTAGTTGCTGGCCATGAGAAGAGAGGTCAGACATGCTTGGTCATGCCCTGCTCTCTTCTTGGAGATATCCTTTGTAACTCATTAACAGGCCTAAGGCAATGCAAGATAAAGCTTGAACCACACCTTCAGATCCTCAATTTACCCAACAGATCTCTTGAGTCTATGGCCAGGCTTGTCTCTGACTAATAGACTTCCTTATCTGAAGTTGAAACATTCAAAGTCTTTAAACAAAGCGTCATTTTTTAACCAAACAGAAATCAAAGAATTTTTATACCCACCTAACCTGTAAGCCCCTGCTTCAAGATGCACTGCCTTTTTGTGCCAAACCAATGTACACCTTCCATGTATTGGTTTATGACTATATGTGTAATTCCTATCTCCCGAAAATGTATAAAACCAAACTGTAACCAACCATGGCGAGCTGCTTACTCAAGGCTTCTTGGCATGGCTCCAGGCCATGGTCCACATACTTGGCTCAGAATAAACCACTTTAAGTTATTTTACAGAGCTTGAGTTCTTTTCCATCAACAGCCTCATCTCCAAAGATTTTGATTCAATTGCTTCAGAGTAGGTTCAAGATATACATATTAACCCCCTGATACACACAACCATCCCACCCCCCACATACACACTCCTGTCTCCAGGTAATTTTAATGATCATCTAGGATTGAGGACCTGCGCCCTGGGTGGTCTGTTAGTCTCCTGTTGTATTAAATACTATCTACATGACCACAGTTTTCTTCTGACTTACACATTTATAATGTCATGTGTGGTTTCACTTTGAACTTAACTCTTGATTTTTACACCCACTTCCCAAAAATCTAACTTCATTCTTTTTCAATGCCTTCCCTTTCCTCAAAGGTATCCCCATCACTGCAAGTCAACATCATCACCAGACTCACGTGAAACACCTGACACATCCCTGTACCCCACTCCACACTCAATTCAGTCATCAAGTCCTGTTGCTTTTACTTTCAAGAAACTTATCTCCAGTCTGTCCACTATCTATATCATCCACTGCCTTCATGGTGCTCCTGTCACCTCTCACACTGCCCCTGGGGGACCTGGATGGTCTCTGACCAGCTTCCCCTCTTTCCCTCTTATTGTCTACAATCCATTCTCCACACAAAATTTGCTTAGGATACACTCTTGCTGAAGAGCTTTCAAGATCTTTCCTTTGTTCTAAGGATAAAATCCAAATTGTTTAACTTGGCCCATTTCTACACACCCATCACTTGCCCTAATTCCATCTCTTCACTGACCCCCTTTCCTTTTTTGTTCTTAGGCCTCCTGAAATCTCTGGTCTCCTGAAACACTTTCATACAAAATCATTGTTCATTCTGTCTAAACTGTCCACTCTCACACCCTTCCTCTCTCACTCCAAGCCCCAGATCTCCACACTGCTTTCCTGTCAGTTTGGCCTGACTAAATTCCATTTACCCTTTAGTTCTCAAGTTAACTATTACCTTTGTTTTAAATTAGGTCCACTTAAGAAGTGCTCTAACACTATGTATTTTTTCCTTCAAAGCATTCTCAACAATTGTGATAAAATATTTATCTTTGTATTTATGTACTTGTATTTCCCAGTAGAATATAACCTCCATGGGGTCACAGATTGGGTCTGTCTTTTTTTTTTTTTTTGAGACAGAATCTCACTCTGTTGCCCAGGCTAGAGTGCCATGGTGTCAGTCTAGCTCACAGCAACCTCAAACTCCTAGGCTCAAGTGATCCTCCTGCCTCAGCCTCCAGAGTAGCTAGGACTACAGGCATGTGCCACCATGCCCAGCTAATATTTTCCTCTCTATATATTTTAATTAGCCAATTAATTTATTTCTATTTTTAATAGAGACAGGGTCTTGCTCTTGCTCAAGCTGGTTTCGAACTCCTGACCTTGAGTGATCCACCTGCCTCGGCCTCCCAGAGTGCTAGGATTACAGGTGTGAGCCACTGTGCCCAGCCTGGGTCTGTCTTGATAGTGTTAAATGTCTACCTTCAAGCATAGTGTAGGTCTTTCAGCAGTCAAACAGTAAATATCTGTTGAACAAATGATGAAAATGGGAGCTTCTTATTTCCATGGTATCAATATTCATGAGATTCACCTAATTCTGGAAGATTGATGTACACTCATGATTTGCAGTTTTTCTCCTCTCATTATGGAGGAGCTAAGGATGAGAAAAATCAAGATTACAAAGCACTTTGGATAGAATCCTAACTGGGAAATTGTAGCCTTGAGGTTTCCTGGTTCACTGTGCCTTTTTACATAATCTACATTTGATAGATTGTCTTCCTTAATAAAAGACTACACTTCCTTGCTCAAGGAGTCCTGGTTGATTGCTGTGGCAGTGTTATTCTAAAGCAGAGATTTTGCATGTAGGAAGTGATGTAGATCTTAGGGCATTAGTGATGTGAGAGACATGACAGCTTAGAGTAGCACCTGAGTCACCCACTGACACTAATGAAACCAGAGACTTCCAGTCACTAACGTACCTCAGTGATTCTGTCCCCTGGTCCAGTAATATCAAAAAACTCTCCTCTTGGGGAGCTCTACAGTCCAGAGTCATCTTGACCTTTTACCACATGGACATTTCTAAAGTTCGTCCAGTATTATAGAAGGTATTTAATTAAAGTTTCTATTTCTATTTAATTGAATCATTTCTGTTGCAGAGGCTACTCACAGAAATCTAAAATGCTTCTGCTAGTCTTACTTGGGCTCAAGGATATGTGCCAGATATCAAAACCATCAAAGAGCAATCTACTTTTTTTTTTTTTTAGCAATCATACAATCATCTAATTGTCAGCCAAAAAAAAATCTGCTTTTTGATGGCAATCAATAGAAAAAGTTAGATCACAGCACTCAGAACTAGGAAAGAAGATAGACACAATTTCCTATATCCTTAGAATTGTCAGCATTTTGGCACTGACACAGTTAACTAGGCTCTAGATTTTGCCAAGGAAATTGCTGGGAACTTCTGAGAGAATCATCCAGCAAAAGTACTCATAATTCTCATCTTTCCAGACATCTGATATCATAAACTCAGTCATCTTCACAAGAAGCTCCAGATTTCAAGTTATTTAGCATCTCCAGTCAGCAAATATTGCACAGGAAGCAATCTCAAGGGAAGCAACCAACAGAGTCATCCACGGTTTAGAGACAAGTTTCCGGTCCCAGGAGATCCCTGGAGAATGAGACTCAGGTCAGGAAGTACCTGGGGGCTCCAAGTCTAACAGTTGTCCAGGTGCCATTGTTCCATTTAGGTCCCCAAGTGTCTCAGTCCATTTCATATTTCTGTAAAGGAATACCTGAGGATGGGCAATTTATAAAGAATAGAGGTTTATTTGGCTCATGGTACCATGCTTTCTGTACACCTTGCTGAATCATGAGGTTTATTTGGCTCATGATTCAGCAAGGTGTACAGAAAGCATGGTACCAGCATCTGCATCTGGTGAAGGCCTCAGGCTGCTTCCACTCATGGCAGAAGGGGAAGGGGAGATGGTGTGTGCAGAGATCACATGTCAAGAAAGGAAGCAAGGGGGGGAGAGGTGCCAGTCTCTTTTTAACAACCAGCTCTCATAGGAACTAATAGTGTGAGAATTTACTCAACCCCCCTCCCAGGGAAGAGATTAATCTATTCATAAAGGATCTGCCCCTGTGACCTAAACACCTCCCAGTAGGCCCCACCTTCAACACTGGGGATCAAATTTTCCACATGAGATTTGGAGGGGACAAACATCCCAACGATAGCCACCCTGAGCATCCTAGATCTCTTGGCTTAACTTTCTGAGGTATCCCTACAGATGAACAGGTAAAAGTAAAAAGGTATAAAGAGAAAGGAAAAATTATTTACCTTTTTTTATTGAGTGTGGGTAAAAAAGATTTCCCATTTTTAAAGCCACTGTCTTTTTAACTATTATCAGTGTGTACATGATAAATGGCCCATTATTACAGCATACATCTCTTTATTCATTATTAAAGGAATATCATCTTATTATTACTAACAACTAATACATAGTGAGTGCTTACTATGTGCCTCGCAATGTTGATAAGCATATTGTGTGCATTATCTTATACAACTGTGACCACAATTTCGTGAGAGACTTAGTGTCTTAGTCGATTTGTTCTGCTATAACAAAATAACTGACACTGGGTGATTATAAAGAACAGAAATGTATTTCTCACACTTCTAGAGGCTGACAAGTCCCAGATCAAGGTACTGGTAGGTTCAGCGTCTGATGGGGGCTGCTCTCTGATTTCAAGATGGTGTCTTGTTGCTGCATCCTCTGGAGGGGACAAATGGCATTTCCTCACTTGGAAGAAGAGATAGAAAGGGCAAACTCACCCCCTGAAGCCCTTTTATATGCCACTAATCTATTCATGAAAGAAGAGCCCTTGTGGCTTAATCTCTACCACCTAAAGGCGCTAGCTCTTAATATTGTTGCATTGGGAATTAAGTTTCAACATAAATTTTGGAGACTTCACAGATTAAAATCATATCACTATGTAACTTGCATAATCTTGCATATGAGATAACTTGTATTAGAAAATAGCTTTCAGGCTGGGTGCGGTGGCTCACGCCTGTAATCCTAGCACTTTGGGAGGCTGAGGCAGGAGGATTGCTCAAGCTAAGGGGTTCGAGACCAGCTTGAGCAGGAGCAAGACCCTGTCTGTACTAAAAATAGAAAGAAATTAGCCAAACAACTAAAAATAGAAAAAATTAGCCGGGTACAGTGGTGAGTGCCTGTAGTCCCAGCTACTTGGGAGACTGAGGCAGGAGGATGGCTTGAGCCCAGGAGTTTGAGGTTGCTGTGAGCTAGGCTGATGCCACAGCACTCTAGCCCAGGCAACAGAGTGAAACTCTGTCCCAAAAACAGACAAACAACAAAAAAAATGGCTTTCATTGTCTCATTCAGCTGTGACAGCAACCCTGTAGGAGGTTCATTAAGTATTACAATAAAGACTATAATAATGTTAATGAAAAGAGGCTTGGGAAACACTTGTGGAAAAGTAACTGTGATAAAGCCATAGAAAAATAAAAGCAGAGAGTTTGTTTCAATGCAATTGGTAGAGAAAGACAACGGATCTTAAGCAGGATATAAGAATAGAGATTTCTATTAATATATTAAGATGACATTAACATCCTATTGTTTCAGTAACAACAAACAACCATTTATACTTACAAACATATTTTAGTTTCATTCTATTTAATTTTCAAATACTAGACGGGAAAATTAAGAAATAGATCCTAAATAACAGAATCGAATCTGTTTAAGAATCCATGAGAAATAAGACCTCCACCAACAATGAGTTTAAAAATTTCTTTTAGTTCTCTGCTTAAGAAAATCAAAATCCCAGAGATAATGTATTTAAGTATATTTCAATATGCTCACATATTTCAAAGAGCCAGTCTTAGCCTTCAGCAATGGTAACTTCCAAGGATAATTTTCATTTTAAGTTTTTACTAAAATGATGATAGGCTTGCAAAACAAACTAAGAGAATTTGTATTTCAAAATGTATGCATTTTCTTTAAGGGTAGTAGAGAGCATACTGATTTCCATGGCTGGAAATCAGATTTCCACGACTTTTTATCTGTAAAAATTTGGATAACTTATTCAGCTTTGCTAAGCTGGTTCATCACCAGCAAAGTCAAATTAATAATAGCTCTATCCTACAGGATTGTTTTGAAGATAAAAATAAAATTAACTT
Source organism: Microcebus murinus (assembly GCF_040939455.1). Taxonomy (NCBI): domain Eukaryota; kingdom Metazoa; phylum Chordata; class Mammalia; order Primates; family Cheirogaleidae; genus Microcebus; species Microcebus murinus. Next base: position 34,041,724 of record NC_134112.1, read on the forward strand.
TTGGCCATAGAGAGTTAAAAATAACTACTGAAATGACAATTATGTTTGCCTAGTCACATTTACAGAAGCTATGTATTTATTTGATTACTATGTAATTTAATTTGGGAAATGCTTAAATCAGGACTGAGTAGCAAGATTCCCAATACTGAAGCAATTTAGAATATAGTATATTATACTGCATATTTAATAGTATTTGTTATATTCATCTGTCTCTAACAGTAATGTGTGATTAATTTTATGGTGCTCACTTATTTGTCATTTTATAATTATCTCAAGTACTTTAAAAGAAATGTTTATGTAAACTGGCCTTCAGATAACCAGCAGAGCTGTTTGTGCTTCATACTCAATTTGGAGTTCTCTGTGGGATACCTATTGTATTAATTGTTGCCTTAGCTCTGGCTGCTGTAACAAAATACCATAGACTGAGGGACTTAAGCAGCAACAGATATTTATTTCCCACAGTTCTGGAGGCTGGGAAGTCCAAGATCGGGATGTGAGCATGGTCGGTTCTCAGTGAGGGCCCTCTTCCTAGTTTGGGAGGGCAGCCTTCTCCCTACGTCCTCACATGAGGGAGGGAGAACAATCTCTATGGTATCTCTTCCTATAAGGACGCTAATCCCATCTTGAGCGCCTGTTGTGAATAAAACTCTTCCAGTTTCTCTATCAGCTTTGCCAAGGGTGACTGAGCCTTGCTTCTGGTATGGAAAAGTCCAACTTATGTCAAAATGGATGCTAAAGCAACATAAAATTATGAGCAGTCACTACAGAGCTCCAACATCATGCCCTCATCTAAACTTAATCACCTCCCAAAGGCCCCACCTCCAGATACCGTCACATTGGAAGTTAGGGCTTCTACATACAAATTTGGTGGTGGGGTGGACACAGATGTTCAGTTTATAATATTTAGCTAGGGCTGCTGGGACAAAGTACCATAAACAGAGACTTAAACAACAGAAACATATTGTCTCATAGTTACAGAGGCTGGAAATCTGCAATCAGTGTGTTAGCAGGGCTGGTTCCTGCTGAGGAGTATATGGGAGACTGTTCCATGCAACTGTCTCAGCTTCTGGTGGTTTTGCTGGCTCCCTTTGGTGTTCCATGGCTTCTGCTATATTATCCACGCTCTGTCTCCATTAGCACATGTTGTTCTCTGGGCATGCCTGTATCCAAATTGTCCCTTTTCAGAAGGACATCAGTTATATTGTAGTAGGAGCCCACCCCACTCCATTATGACCTCGCCTTAACTAATTACATCTACAATGACCCTATTTCCAAGTAAATTTACATTCTAAGGTATTGAGGGTTAGGGCACCAACATATGCATTTGGGTGGGACACAATTCAACCCGTAATACCTAGTTACCTTTAATGTCTATAAAACTTTAGATAAGGGTATGAAGCATTAGTTAGTTCTCAAGTGCTCATGGGCTGTATTATTTTTTCATATTATTATGAAATATTATTTAATATATTATGCAGTCTAAGTTTTTTCACTTGATGACTTTCTTCTGTGAGAAGTACTGGTAATATTGAAATAAAATTCCATAAGGAGGGCCGGGCGCAGTGGCTCACGCCTGTAATCCTAGCACTCTGGGAGGCCGAGGCGGGTGGATTGCTTGAGCTCAGGAGTTCAAGACCAGCCTGAGCAAGAGTGAGACCCTGTCTCTACTAAAAAATAGAAGGAAACTAGTTGGATGACTAAAAATATATAGAAAAAATTAGCCAGGCATGGTGGTGCATGCCTGTAGTCCCAGCTACTCAGGAGGCTGAGGCAGCAGGATCGCTTGATCGTAGGAGTTTGAGGTTGCTGTGAGCTAGGCTGATGCCATGGCACTCTAGCCTGGGCAAGAGAGTGAGACTTTGTCTCAAAAAAAAAAAAAATTCTGTAAGGAACATTCATTTACAAAAAGGAACTGAATACTAGTGTCATCTGAAAACACTGCCAATTCAAATTAGCAATTTGCTCAGTTTCCTGGTATGATACTTCCAGTGTTAAAAAGTGATTTCTAAATTAGCTATTAAAAAGCATTTAATTTTGCATAAAGCAGCTTTCACTATAGAGCCTTAATTAAAAGTCACTACTCAATTATTTATGCACCACTCAGGGTATTCAAATGATTTAGAAAGAACTAGCAAGTAACATTTTACAGATTTGGGCCCATTGGCAAATCTATATATAACTCAAATATAAATTCAAAATACTCTCATGAATTTGCTTCTTTGGGTTTGTATTCATTAGCCTGTGGTGAACGCTGCCAGCTAATGCAGTCTCTGATGAGATCAAAAACCAAAAAGATGCTGAAAGTATTTTGAATAATCACTTAAATGTCCAGAGAAATTTAAAATTCTATAAGTTTTACTAGCTCACAGGAAAACAATTATAATATTATATATAATATAAACAGATTTTTAAGAGCTAAGTGATAACCACAGCCAATGAAAGACGACTCAATTAATTAGCACAAGCGGGCATCTGCAGCTCCTTGGCAATCAGGCAGGCCTTGAAGGTGCTGGAGTGCCCAGAGTGGTGAACTCCAGCTCTGGCCAGGTGCATTGCAGACTCCTAAAGGGTGAGGAGTTTAAGGGCATGTTGTGGTCTCCTAAAACAATGAGCAAAATGAGCAACATGGGCACCCATCAGTCCTCTTCGACACCTTGATGGTGTGTGGTCTGTCACCTGGACATGTACTTCAGGACAGCTTCAGGGGGTGATGCTGCCAACCATGGACAAGGAGCTCAGGGATAAGTTGGAGGAGTTGTGTTCCTGGTGTCCTAGAAGCAAGTCCAGTAGTTGCAAGTGTGGCTGTCTTGGGGGGTGGGGCGTGCTAGAAGCCCAGTTGCCAAGTGGGGAGTTAGGCCAGGCACAGCTCCAACCAGCAAACCTGAATTTCTGATTTTACATACACAGTGTCTCAAAAGTCTTAGTTTAAAGTTTTAATATCTTCAGTAGTATAGATGCTATAAACTTACAGAATGAACTTACAAACTTACCAAATGAAGACTGTTTAAATTTCTCTACACTTATTTACTTTTGAGATATTTGAAAAATTAATGTTTAATTTTTTTTAGTACCATTAAGGATGGCAGACATTGACCAAAACAAAGATTAAATTAGAACTTTATTATTTGGCCATGTGTATGAAAAAATGCTAAATCACTAATCATTAGGGAAATGCAAATAATAACCACAATGAGATATTATCTCACACCCACTAGGATGGCTACTATCAAAAAAAAGAAAAGAGAAAACAGAAAAAGAAAAACAAGTATTGACACTGATGTAGATAAATTAGAACCCTTGTGCACCATTGATAGAGATGTAAAATAGTGACGCTGCTTTAGAAAATAGTATGATGGTTCCTCAAAAAACTAAAAATTGTACTAGCATATTCTACCACTAGATATACATCCAAGAGAATTGAAAGCCGGGTTTCAAAGAGTCATTTGTACACTCATGTTTACAGCAGCATTATTCACAATAAGGAGTAGAAGCAACCCAAATGGCCCCTGACAGGTGAAATAGATAAACCAAATGTGGCATATACATTCAACAGAATACGATTCAGCTTTTAAAGAGAAGAAAATTTTGGCTGGGTGCGGTGGCTCACGCCTATAATCCTAGCACTCTGAGAGGCTGAGGCGGGTGGATTGCTCAAGGTCAGGAGTTTGAAACCAGCCTGAGCAAGAGAGAGACCCTGTCTCTACTAAAAGTAGAAAGAAATTTATTGCCCAACTAAAAATATATAGAAAAAATTAGCCGGGCATGGTGGCGTATGACTGTAGTTCCAGCTACTCGGGAGGCTGAGGCAGAAGGATCACTTCAGCCCAGGAGTCTGAGGTTGCTGTGAGCTAGGCTGATGCTAAGGCACTCTAGCCTGGGCAACAGAGTGAGACTCTGTTTCAAAAAAAAAAAAAAGAAAGAAAATTTTGATGGATTTGACAACATGAATGAATCTTGAAGTGACTGGCTTCACTTGACTGGCTAAGTGAAATATGCCAGTCACACAAAGACAAATATTGTATAATTCCATGCATACAAGGTATCTACAGTGCTCAAATTCATAGAAACAGAAAGTAGAATGGTAGAAAGTAGAATGGTAGTTGCCAGGGCCTGAGAGGAGAGGGAAATAGGAAGTTGTGTAATGGATATCTTAGTTTGGGCTGCTAGGACAAAATACCATAGACTTAGTGGCTTGTAAACAACAGAAATTAATTTATCACACACTGGAAGTCTGAGATCAGGGTCCAGTTAGTGGTGAGGGCCCACTAGTCAGTTGGAGACTGTCAACTTCTCCTAACCTCACACGGGGTGAAAAGTGGGCTATGGTACTCTCTGCATCTCTTTAACAAAGACTAATCTTATTCATGAGGGCTTCATCCTCCAAGACCTCCCAAATTACCTTCCAAGCTCCCCACCCCCTAAAATGTCACACTGGGGAATTTCAGCATATAAATTTGGGGGAGACACAAACATTTAGTCCATTGTAATGGGTATAGAGTTTCAGTTTTGCAAGACAAAAAAGTCAGGAGATTGGTTGCACAATGAAGTTAATATACATGACACTTCTGAACTGTTTCTACACTTAGAAATGGATGAGATGATAAGTTTTATGTTATGTATGTTTTTACCACAATAAAAAAGTGTATTATTCAAACTTTCTCAAAACTTCCTAAGAATGTAATAAGCTTCCTTCCTTCCTCTAGAAGCAAAAAGGGGAAAGATGTAGATTCTTCCCTAGAACATCCAGAAGGAATGCAGCTCTGCCTACTGTAAAATGACAAATTTATGAGGCTATTTGTCATTACATTTGTGATGATTCATTAATGCCAATAGGAAACTAACATAGCAATGGTCGGTAATCAGCTGTCACTCAGTTCCTTTGTGGGATCTGCACATGTAGCCTGTGGTGTTGCTGGTAGGTGTGTGTTTTCAAGGCCAAGGCTGCTCAAGACTGTGCCTCTGTTTACTGACCTGGAAGGTTGTGGAAGCCTCAGGTGAATTGTGCTGCCTAAGCTGCCTTCTGATAAACAGCTAGGATTCTCCTATGGGCGACTAATGAAGATAGAGATTAAAAATCTTGTTCACTTGAACAAAAAGGCTAACAAATTGATAATTTAGAGGATAATTTAAGGAAACACCAATACCTAAATCCAATTAGTGACTCTATCAGTAAGTTTGAACTGCTTATCGCTGCTGAATCTAATTTGGGTTTCCTGTAAATCTGAGTAGAATTAACTCACCCTAAATCTTTAGTATACGAAGTCTAGAACCATCAGACCAAATGGATATAAAAAATGGTTCCCAACTGTATTACTTTCATTTTCTTTAATTAAATATTGATCTTTGCAGTTTTCTCTGACTATCCTCTCACCTATTTTGGTTCAGAGCCCAGATTGTCTATGGCTTGTTTCGGCTTCCACGTAGAATTAAGAATATTATTTCACCTCCCTACATTTTTCTGGGCTGGATTTGGTTCATGCTTCCTCATCCTATCCTCAATTTACCTTCTGAAGTCCTAAACTGAGGGCTGTTCTGCTGTTTGTCCTTCAGCACTTTCTGCTAAAATCCTGCAGAAAGATGGCCTGAGGGAGATCAAATTAAAAAAGGACAAGGTGTGAAGTTAAATTTCGTTTACTCTGGGTATTAGCAATCCTGGGAGCTAGTCGCCTCTAACCATTCCAATCAAATTGCGAAACTGAGATCTTCAGCTTTGTTTTTTTTTAGTTTTCAGATTCATTTTCAGTATTTATAAAGGGGAAGAAAAAAACAAATGCATCCTAAAGAGACATGACTAGGCCATAACTCTTAATTTGTAATTGTGCTGGAGAACTCAAATTTATTGCCTGAGTTTTTAAAACCAAAAATAGAAATTGAAATATCTAAATATTCTGTTATTTCTTAGAAAATGGGCCAGTGCTTTTTTTCGGAAAACAGTATCCTGTAGTGTTCTCAGGCGAACTGTGAACTGAGATGAGGACAAAAGAAAGTGGGTCCCTGCAGTAGGCACTTCATTATGTCAACACCAATCTTCTTTTTTGTATCTCTTCTACTTTCCATACTTTATGTTCCACTTTCCTCTTCATTTTTCCCACTATGAGACTACATCTGAAGGAAGAACAGCCCCCAGGACAAAAATGAGACACCAGTAAGGGATTCAGATATTGCAAATGGCACATATATTTCATGTGGTGAGCTGCCCAGCTCTAACTAACTTCCAGGAGTCACTGCTAGTGAGCCCTCACCAGCTCAGCACTATTTGTTTTTCTCAGACGTGGCATATTTTGTCATGTGTTCTATGTAATTTTCCTGAATGCCCACATTTTTAGCATATTTTGCAGTCTAATCTTCAAAGGCATCTACTGTATTCTTTTAGTTACAAATCTTTCGCTGTTAGAATCAATCTTTAATTTCAGAATGATTTTAATAACAAGAATATTTTTCCCATATCTAAAATAATGCACAAATCATAATAGCTTCTAAGGAGTTAATTTGTTTGCTTCAAATTTTTTTGATCATTGTATATGAAAAATAACTTTTTAATTTTTAATGTAAGGGGGTAAAATGAACAAACCTTTGGTCTCTAACGATAACAACATTAGGCATTCATGTTTGGATTAAATGATTGTATATAACCATAGGATGATGGAGGGACTTACCAGTGGCTTTTATGAATTTCATTAAGCACTAAAAAAGTGGTAATTTGTTGAATTAGTATATCTTTAAATCTTTCTATTATAATCATTCTTTAGGGTCTCTTGAGAATATAGGTTCAAAGAGGTCAGAAGGCAGTTCTGAATTATCTCCAAGTCTCAGAGCTTATTTCAAGAATTATAGAATTGTAGATACTTAGAAAGATATGTGCTCTTAGAGGTCATCATGCCCAACCCTCTGATTTTGCAAGAGGAGGAAACCAAGTCAAGAGAAGATAAGAATGAAGACAGGCTGTGATCTTTTGAATCAATCTGATGCACTTGTCCCCCAAAACCATGTTCCTTCTGACTTTGAACATGAACAAACATAGTTCTTCCCCAAACTATTAAAAGAATGAAAAGGTTATATATTCATTTTAGACATTTTTCTTGACAGTTTGAGAAGTATGATTTTGATCTGAAGAAAAAGTTAATTCATAATACTTGCAGCACTTTAAAATAATACAATTTTGTTATTTCATGTAACTACCATGTGAAATAGTATATATATCACCATGGTAGGTAGTAGTATATAGTTTTTAAGAACATGGTTTCCGGAATAAGATAGCATTGGATCCATTTTTATTACTTGTATGAACTTGGGTGCGTTCCTTAATTTTTCTATCTTTGTAAAATGGGAAAATAGAATTACATTGACCCAAAACATTGTATTTGTGAAGATCAAATAAAATAGGGTATACACAGTGTTTAACAGTTATTAGAAGTCATTCAGTAAACATAAGCTATCATTAATTTAATTGTTGTTGACGAATATATAAAGACATTAATTTTCCCGTCAAGTAAGACTATCTCTTTAGAAAGATATTATATGCTGGAGAAAACAAAATATTTTTTTGTTGTTGTTGTTCGTTAACTCTTCTACTCTAACCCCCAATGAACCGAAATAAAAACGAAGCTAATTTAAACTAAAAGTAAGCTACAAAATTACTGGACAAATCAATCAATCATTACCAATTTTTTTTTAAGAGATGGATCTCCCCCCCTCCAAAAAAAAAAAAAAAAAAAGAAATGGATCTCCTTTTGTTGCCCAGGCTAGACTTGAACTCCTGAGCTCAAGGTATCCTCCTATCTCAGCTGCTGCAGTAGCTGGGACAACAGGAACATGCCACCATGCTCAGCTTGATTACTATATATATTTTAAAAGGATAATGACTAAAGATACACAGACATATAAAAAACATATAAATGCATGAGTTTGCCTGTGTATTAAAATATACTGACTCTACTATAGTGATTTTTCACTACTTCTGATCTCCAAGGCTCTTTGCTCTGGTCATAATTAAAATCTGTAAGTATAAATCTGTGGAATTTTAAAAGAGAAAAATTGAAATCTTGTCATCGTTAAGTTCATCTACCTATCTCTACTCATTCTTTTTTTATTGAGATGAGCACTGGAATTTAGCCACAAATGAAAACAGCCTGTGAATATACACTTTGTTCTAATCTAGAGAAATAGAAAACCTTCATGTTTTGTCAACTTTAATTATGTATTAAAAGAAACCTTGTAGTAGTATTTTTATGAGATTGTTAGAAATTTGAACTTTCATAAAAAGTATGCAGAAAACCAACCAATAAATAGAATTTAATATACAAGAATGTCTTTTTATAAGTTGCCTTAAATTCTGCTTAAGGATATTCTTGTTTGTTTACATTTTTACTAAAAGTTAAATAGGAGGAGGGGATGTTAAAATTTCCTGTGCCTATGCTAAGCCCTGACTCCATCCACCTACACCTCTTACTTTCAATGAATAGAAGTTGTTGATGTCACCATCATGTTTAAAGACATGGATGGAGAGATAGCTGCTCATGAATAGGGACCTGTATGAGTCAGAAAGTGAATAACTTAGTATGGAAGCACTGTCGCCTCCATGCTGCAAGCAGAGGTAGAGACAGCAGTGTTTTCCCTGGGCCAACAACTTCTCTTCTCTTTTCTCTCCATGACTTGTTAGGTAAGTAGTATTAGGGTCCCCTTGGAGCATGCCCATCTCTTACTCTCTACAGATATTTCTAAATATAATAGAACTGAGCTATAGACAGCTGTGGGGAGGTAAAGGGAAGGAGTAGGCACAGAGTGTATTCGGGTTGCTCCTAATCACTTTTTTCCCATACCCTGTAAAAGACATTGTATATATGGGATATAGTGTTACCATGATTTCAATTTTCTCTTTATTATTGTGTGTTATGATTCTCTTGGTAGCCTGATAGGGAGTAGGGTTGGGGAGGAGGAGATGGTGATCTATCAGGGGAGGAGTCCAACATTATTGGGACTTTTTGCCATAACAAACATTCTTTTTTTTTTTTTTGAGACAGGGTTTCACTCTGTTGCCCCAGCTAGAGTGCAGTGTGACATCCGAGCTCACTGTAACCTCAAACTCCTGAGCTCCAGCGAACCTCCTGCCTTAGCCCTTTGAGTAGTTGGGACTGTATGTGCACGCCACCACTATCAGCTAATTTTTCTATTTTTTGTAGAGATGGGGTCTTGCTCTTGCTCTGGCTTGTCTTGAACTCCTGAGCTTGAGCAATCCTCTCACCTTGGCCTGCCAAAGTGCTAGGATTATAGGCATGAGCCACCATGCCTTGCCACAAATCTTATTTTTACTTTCTAATAGGCTATACATTTGTCATTTCTGACAGGTTTATAATTCACAGTTCTTTTGGTTCTTCCATGATTGGTTCTATTTATTACTTAATGTTCTTAAATATGCATATATTAATATATATGATGGTTCATTTTATGTGTGAATTTAGCTAAGGTATTTTATAGACATGGTTAACATCCATAATCAGGCAACTTTAAATAAAGGAGATTATCTTCATAATCTGGGTAGGTCTTACTGAACCAGTTGAAAGGTTTTAAGAGCAAAAATTAGGTTTTTCTGAGAAAGAAATTCTACCTGTGGGCTACAAACTAAGTACTTGCCCAAGAGTTCCAGATTGACCTTCCTATGGAGACTTAGGAATTAAGTCTTGCCTAATCAGATTAAGACTTGCTTGATTAAGACTTGCCTAATCAGCCCCCACAACACATATGCCAATTCTTTACAATAAATCTCTCTCTGTCATACATATACATGTGCACACGTGTGTGTGTGTGTGTATGTATGTATACCTCCAATCTCCTACTGGTTCTGTTTCTGTGGTAGAATCCTAATACATATTTTGGTATCTATATATTGATATTATGCTATAATAAAAAAATGAAGCATTGAATAAGTTCTGGAACATAATGGAACCCAAAATCTATTTCTAAAGCAGTTTATTATCATTATCTATAAGTGCTTTGAACAGCTTCCAGTAGAGATGATGCTAAAACTACCAGGAAATATGCCAGTATTTATAACTTTGTGTTTTTCCTATCAACTGAAGCATAACAAGGCATAATATCTTGTGATATGATAAGTTATCACCTGAAGGAAGTACTCCTTCTGCACAACACCTATAAGACCGACAGTGATTTTATCAAAACATCAAGTTTTTCTTGCTTCTGACAAAGTAAATAAGATTTGACAGAGATGGCAATCTAAAAGGTAATCCAAACAGAAAGTGGGAAAAGAGGGACAGAGGAATAAAAACAGAAGGGATAAGCTGGAAAAAACTATAAAATTGTAAGCTTAAATCCACCCATATCAATAATGGACCAAACACACCGTTTAAAAGACAGAGATTATCAGAATGGATTATTTTTAAAGCAAGATTCAGTAATGTGTTATATGCAGGAGTCACACTTTAAATATAAAGACACAGACACAGATAGTTTGAAAGTAAATAGATGAGAAAGATATGCCATGCTAACTGAATGCCTAGAAGGGTGGAGTGACCATCCTAATATCAGATAAAGCAGACTTCAAAAGATTATTATCAGAGACAAAGGCCAGGCACGGTGGCTCACGCCTGTAATCCTAGCACTTTGGGAGGTGCCAAGGCAGGAGGATTGCTTGAGTTCAGGAGTTCGACACCAGCCGCTTGAAAGAGCAAGACCCCCGTCTATACTATAAAATAGAAAGAAATTAGCCAAACAACTCAAAAATAGAAAAAATTAGCCGGGTGCGGTGGTGAGTGCCTGTAGTCCCAGCTACTCAGGAGGCTGAGGCAGGAGGATTGCTTGAGCCCAGGAGTTTGAGGTTGCTGTGAGCTAGCCCGGGCAACAGAGTGAGATTCTGTCTCATAAAGAAAAAAAAAAAAAGATTACCAGAGATAAAAAGGGATATTTCATAATGAAAAACATGGTCAATTCATGAGAAAGACACAGCCATCATAAAGTGTATGGATCTAATAACAGAGCTTCCAGACATAAGTAGTAAAAAATTGGCCAAATTAAACAGAGAAATGGACAGTTTATAGTCATAGCCAGAGCTTTTAATACCCCTTTCTCAGCAATTGATACGAGTAGCCAAACAAAAAAATCATGAAAGGCACAGAATCTCTAAACAACACTATCCACCACCAAGACCTCATTAATATTTATAGATCACTACACCCAACAACTGCAGGACACATATTGTTTTCCAGTGCACATAGTACAGTCATCAAGACAGACCACATGCTGGGCTCTGAAACAAGTCTCAATAAATGTTAAAAGCATTGAAATCATACTGTGTTATGTTCTCCTACTGCAATGAAATTAAACTAGAAAGTAATAACAATCATATATAAGAAAAATCCAAATATCTGGAAATTAAACAATATGCTTGTAAAGAATTCTTGGACTGTCATCGTTCATATTTCTGAACATTTAGCACATATATGCTATGATGTGAAACATGTTTTGATTTGAACAAAAGACTAGAGGCCATGAGGGCAAAGTGAACAGCTTTTCTAAAATCCATGGAAAAACTTTAAGGTTGGCACTCCCCCAAATAAAAGATCAAATATTTCTTTTGTTATTTGATCTTCAGCATTAATGCCACCTCAGAGTTTTAAAATCTTTTGTTACAAGCTCGTTAGTCTAGAACCCTCCTTTCTAGACTCCTACGTGCATGTACATATAAAATTAATCTCTTGCTGCTTTGTTGCCTGTGTTCCTCTCTGTGCCCCAGAAGTTTGAGATATATCATAAATATTATCTCCTAGAGTCCACTGTATTTAGATAAGCTGTTGTTTTGTTTACAAAACCTGCTGTTATGCTTGTTGACTAACACACTGGAAAACAGAAAGGAAAAAAACACCCTCAACACATTTTCATTTCATTGCTCAATAAGATTTAAAAAAATGGAGAAAAACCAGTTTTAGAAGAACTATTCCTTTTAGGAGGTGTTCCCATGCTCTTGAGAATGAGTTCAGATTAGCTACCAGCTATTTCCATAGCTCGATCTGAGTCACATAGCGACAGAGTACTGATAACCACGCTCTACTTACATCAGGTAAAAACCACTGAAGAATGCCAGGTCATCTTGCCACCAGAGATATTTTCCAGTTCTAATCAGCCTTCAAGAAAAGTGAAATCTACCATCCCGCTAATCCCTTATTTTGTGCCAAAAAACCTGGGCCTGTTGTTGTAGTTGTCCACTTACCTTTATGTCTCTGTAGGAATATGTTCCAAGATGTTTCGACACCAGAAGTTTGGGTTAGGCCCGTGGTTCTTAAGCCTAAGCATGCATCAGACTCACCAGGAGAACTTAAGATAAACTTCTGGGTCCACCCCCAGAGTTTCTGATTTAGTCAGTCCTGACACTTGCATTTCTACCTAGCTCTCTGGTAATATTGATACCACTGGTCTCGGGACTACACTTAGAAAATCATGATGTTTTTCTGCTAAAAGGAAAAGAGAATGCTAAGAAAAGGTCTAGTATCTACTCAATAGATTTAGTCTGTTGTAAGAAGTCTGGGCTATTTGTTTTTTTTTTTTTTTTTTTTTTTTTTTTGAGACAGAGTCTCACTTTCTTGCCCAGGCTAGAGTGAGTGCCGTGGCGTCAGCCTAGCTCACAGCAACCTCAAACTCCTGGGCTCGAGTGATCCTTCTGCCTCAGCCTCCCGGGTAGCTGGGACTACAGGCATGCGCCACCATGCCCGGCTAATTTTTTATATATATATCAGTTGGCCAATTAATTTCTTTGTATTTATAGTAGAGACGGGGTCTCACTCTTGCTCAGGCTGGTTTTGAACTCCTGACCTTGAGCAATCCGCCCGCCTCGGCCTCCCAAGAGCTAGGATTACAGGCGTGAGCCACAGCGCCCGGCCAGTCTGGGCTATTTGAATTAAGATATTTCCAACCCTCCTGTACTTCTTAAAAATACTTTAGGATTTCAGAAGAGACAGGAGTTTGGGAGAGCTAAGTTAGAAATTAGGGAAATTCAGCTTTTAAAAATTTTAGCTTTATCCATGCCTGGTGACTGAGGAAAAAAAAAAAAAAAAATTTTAGCTTTAAAACTTGTCTGAATCAAAGTCCCATCCTATGGGGCTGGGTTGCCTCAACATGCCTGTTACTAAAGGATTAGAAACTATCTAGCCCAGGGGTTCTCAATGTGTGGCCACTTAACTAGCAGCAGCAGCATTACCCGGCAACTTGTTAGAAGTGCCCCACCCCACGTGTACTGAGTCAGAAAGTCAGGGACTGCTGCCAGCAACCTGTAAGTAATAAGCCTCCAGGTGATGCTGATGCACACTGAAATTCAAGAACTAGCGACCTAGTCTGGCAATATTTTACCTTTGTTAGACCTGGTCCAGGATGCAGGAGGTAGGCTGAAGGGCTCACAGTTGGTCAATGTTGTGTGGTCAATACCCACAAATGCATTGTTACAGAGCTGGATTAGACGGTCCCCACAGGAAAGTTTTTTTTGTTTTGTTTTGTTTTTGAGACAGAGTCTCCCTTTGTTGCCCAGGCTAGAGTGAGTACCGTGGTGTCAGCCTAGCTCACAGCAACCTCAAACTCCTGGGCTCATGTGATCCTACTGCCTCAGCCTCCCGAGTAGCTGGGACTACAAGCATGCGCCACCACACCTGGCTAATTTTTTATATGTATATTAGTTGGCCAATTAATTTCTTTCTATATGTAGTAGAGACAGGGTTCTCGCTTTTGCTCAGGCTGGTTTCGAACTCCTGACCTCAAGCAATCTGCCCGCCTTGGCCTCCCAGAGTGCTAGGATTACAGGTGTGAGCCACCGCGCTCGGCTGTAAAAAGTATTTTTGCTTCAGTTGGAAAGAAATAATAAGGGATAGTGTCAGGATCATTTTATAAATCCACTTATGGGTGCACATTTTATTGGCTCTGTTCCAAAGAATGACACAATCAATAATGATGTATTTCTATTTAGTGTATTAATTCAAATTCTCGATAAGTTGCAGGCTGTGGGCCTGATGCTGAACTTTTTAAAGAAGGTATAGAAACACATTAGGATGAATTTATGATCAACCCTTTAAAGAGGAATTTTTAATGCACATTCACGCATTTATTCATTCAAACATTTACTGAACACCAACTTCCTGCCAAGCTATGTGCTGTCCTGTAAGGCAATCAAAGATATAGGGTTAAGCACAATATAATCTACCTCCTTTACTATAGGCATCATGGACTTCAGAAAGTTTGCACAGGAACGTACGTTAGTAACTACTCAGCCCAACAATTCTCAAAGTGTGGTTCTGGTTCTGGAGCTGACCCAGAAGGATCGGCATCACCTGGGAACTTGTTGGAAATGCAAATCCTTAGACCTGAGTAGGCCCAGACCTACTCAGTCAGACACTGGGGGATGAAAGGGGAGCAGCGATCAATTTTAATAAGCCCTTTGGGTGACGCTGATGCACGCTGAGGTTTGAGATTCAGCACTGTAGCCCAATTATATTTTATTTTTCTTAGGTCACAGACCACTGAGAATATGATGAAAACGGAGTTTTGCATATTGCTTTGGGTGGTTCACAGCCCCAGCTTAAGGACTGATTTTTTCCAGACCCTTATTTTACAATTAAGCAAAGCAAATACCAAGAGTTAAGTGACTTGCTAATTAGTTAAACAGCTAATTAAACGGCAGAGTGCTGCCTCCAAGCTCAAGCCGACCAATTCCAATTTCATATCCCTACTTCTCCACTTAACACAGCAGCAAAAGCCAAATGTAGGATATGAAGTACAAATAACTAAAGCCAGAGTAATCAATGTTTTCATTTAAAAAAGAAAAAAAACCTCTATCTTGTCCACAGAAAACGTGACTACTCTTTCAGAGGAGATGATTTCCCTTTCTGTAATGACCAATGTGAGGAAAAACGTGTGCTCCAAAATTATCTCTGAAAAACAGATACGTGCCTAGGAATTATTCTCTGCCAAGAGAATAGTGCAACATTTTGGCTCATTAAAATATAATGTTCTCATGTTTCCTATGTTCCTGCTGAAAGAACTGGGCATTATTGTTGGTAGGTCAACTGTGTCTACTTAATCACACACCAGAAATGACCCAGCAACAAAAAAGCTCTTTAACAGCAAAAAAGCTAAAACAGAGTGAAAGAAGCCACTAACCAAATAATATTATATGCATTTATTGCAAATGCAGGCAAAGTGAATCTGTGCTGCCAGAATTCAGAATCATGATTTCCCCTGAGGGGTGCAGGTTGCGGTGGGAGGGGTAGGAGGGGGCTGATGTTTGGTCGCTAGTAACACAGGTGTGTTGTTTCCATTCAAGCCATAGACTTAGATGCACCTAACTATATGTTGTGTGTCAATAAAATATTCAAAACACACATAAAACCAAGATGTAGAGATTTTAGATAAGCAAAGACTAGCTCTAAAATGTGTTTTTCATGCCAGAAACATTTTACAGTCATCTATTCCACATGTACAGAGTCACAGCAGTGTAGGGACATCTACCAGGAAGGACCTTGAAGTCTATGGTTTTTTCAAAAGTACAGAGAGCAGAAAGGAAATAATTGCCATTACCTCAGGGAAGGTGAGGTCCAAGACAGTGAGTCAGCCTCAGCTGGGGAGGTGTTTAATAATTAGTAACGGGACACACATTGACTCAAACCAGACGATGCTATGACCATGCGGGATCTGATGTGTCCCATGACTTGTTGGTTTCTTGGCTTGAAAAAGAAAGATTTTTATTTCCCTTTAGCCCTGTGAAATTTTATAAATTGGAAACTGCTTAATTCCAGAAGGTCTAAATTTTTCTATTTTTAGATTATTAACAGATGTTTTTATTTCTTATTGAAATGATATTTCCTTGAACTATGTCCCAAATGGCAGTAAAATGCATTCATATGTATAAATGCAAATTCAGAAAATGAGATCACATTGTGTTAAACACATTCAAATCTTTTGACCCCAATTCTGTTTTTCTAAATAAACATAGATGAACAAAAAATTATGAAATAAATTTTAAATGGTAATTTTTAAAAGCAAAAAGTTGTAGAATACCTTACATAGAATAATGGAATAATAAATTATGCCCCATCCACACCAAGAACAGCTATATGTTTTTTTCTCTTAATGACATATTATGACATCTTTTTGAGTTTACCTCATTCCCTGATATGGATTTATCATAATTTAACTCATCTCCTGCTCATAGACATTTTACATTTACCTGTTCTATCACTAATATAGTGATCATTGCACATAGCTCTTTGGGTACACCTTTGGAATGATCTCTATTAATGGCAATGCTGAATCAATGGATATGCCAAAATTTTTGACATTTATTGCCAAATTTTAACTCTAAAGGCCATGTGTGAATAGAACCCATTTTTTCATACCACCACCATTGATTATTGATTTTAGTAATTTTGTTGACCTAGTAAGTAAAGCATTTTATTTTATTCTTCCTATTTGCACATCTCCAATTAAAATTAAGATCGAGGGTCTTTTCATGTTAATTGCCCATGTGATTGACTCTTCATATTCTTTCTGCGATCTTCAATTGAATTGGTTACATTTTTCCTATTAATTTATAGAAGCTCTTTTATGCATTGTTAAATCCTTGTTATTTTTATCAACCTGTTGAAGCTCTACTGATCCCACATATTATTATCACTCATGTACCTTTCAGTATGAAAATTTTTCTAACTTTTTATAAATTCTTTTTTTCGCTTTTGTGTCATGCTTTCCCTATGCCAGTTTTAAAGATATTGCCTGTATTTTCTTTTAGTGCTTTCATTGCTTTAATACTAGGTGAAGATATTTATTCATCCAGAAATTATTTTTGTACGTATGTATGTACTGCTGTGGTAGCTAGTCTCCAGGTTGGTCCTCAATTATCCCTATGTCCTGGTATTCACACTGTCTTGCAGTTCCCTTGTATAGGGTTGGTTCGCGTGACCAATAGAATATGGCAGAAGTGATGCTATGTCACTTCCACTATTAGGTTATCAAAAGATGGCTTCCTTCTTGGGCTCCTCCTCTCAAATCACTCAGTCTGGGGGAAGCCAGCTATTATTCCATGAGGACATCCAGGCAAGCCAGCTAACTGTAAGCTCTGGCTAAACGTTAGCAGGGAACTGAGGTCTGCCAACAATCTTGTGAGTTAGCTCGGAAGCAGATCCTATAACCTTTAGATGACTGTAAGCGCCAATCAACTGCTTGGCTGAAACCTCACGAGATGCCCTGAGCCAGAACCACCCAGCTAAGCTGCTCCCAGATTCCTGAACCACAGAAATTGTGCCATAATAAATGTTTATGGTTTTAAAGTTGCTAAATGTTGGGATAATTTGTTCCACAGCAGTAGGTAACTAGTTTAACTACTTCTATAATCAGAACAGACTTTATTAAACAACAACAACAACAGAGGAACTTGTCTTTCAGAGAAAGAGAGCTTTGGGTTTGAGGATTTGTTAAGTCTATGCTGTTTGAGTATTTACCCCATGCTCACTTAACCTGAAGTCACTATCTCAAGTTCAGTTTGGGAAAAATAGTCTGCGGGAAAATGTTAAGTAGTTCATAATTGTTACAGTTATAGATTAGAAAATAGCATAAGTATTGGTCCCTGAACATGGGACCTTCTAGTTCCATCTTTGTCACTAACTCTGAGATCCTGGACAACTTTGTAATTTTCTGGGTCTCAGTTTGGTTGCCTTAGAAATCATGGAGAAAACAAATTCCAGTATATTCTAACCTAGTGACCCTTCCACTTTATATTCATGTTTATTTAAAGTGAAGTGATACCTCTCTTACATATTGATATATAAAAGTAAATATATTGTTTGAGCCCAGGAGTTTGAGCTTGCAGTGAGCTATGAAAATGCCACTGAAGTCTATTCTGGGAAATAGAGCCAGACTCTGTCTCAAAAAAAAAAAGAAAAAAGAAATTTAAATATAAAACATATATTCCTGTTCTGTATGTTCATGAAAAAAAAGAAAAAAAAAAAAGAAAAAAAAAACCATATAAAGTCAACAAAATTTTTATCTTAAGTTGAATGTAATTTTCAACATTTTACCATAAATTTTGTTGATATATTAGAGTTGCAGATTTAATTTATGGAATGTGCCTGCTGTGTCTCCAATTGTAGTCAGCAATTGTCAAGTTAGCTGGCCAAATTTACTTTTCAATTAAAATTTTCATTTTTTTTCAATTCAAATAAACACATTAATAGACATTCTATAATGTGACTCCTATTTAAATTCATAATTCTAAGTTTTGATAGATGGAAGGGTAGGTAAATAGAGACTTGCCATGAATCAGTGGCCTGGAAGAAATCAGGCCTCCTCCAACTTCAGTTTGCAGCTTTTCTCCCAAGGGACTAGCCTATAAGAGCAACACATTCTAGAATTGTCCTTTTGTTTAGTGCCATATGTTTTTTATCCCTAGGGCAGTGTACCATATTGGGGCGGATGAGTTATTACTTTCTTTTATAAAAGAGGAGAAGGGCAATTGTGAAAGAGAAGACTGGGAAGGAAAACCAGCTCCAGCATATGAAAGAGGGACATTATCAAGTAGGTCAATTTAGGAAAGAATATGAATGTCTCCCCAGGGCTGTGCTGTAAAGCTCTTTATTCTCTGACTTTCAATCATACTTGGCCACAGTCGTCCTGTCATTATTTCCTGTATAATGAAAATAACATTTTCACATCTGGATGCTTTTTCAAAAAGATCTATTCAAATTGATATTTCTCTGTCCATTGTTGGGACAGAGAACTTGACAGTGTTCAAACTACATGGCAAGAAAGACATTTATCAAAAGTTTAGCATCTAAAAGATGGGAAGAATCCATCGTGTTACAGATTTAGGTATGTGGTGAAGTCATAGGAAAAATATATGTATTTTTTTCTTCCTGAAGACAAACAGGAAACTAGAAAACCATCTTTTGATACACGATGATGACCCAACAATTATAAAGTTTTTCTTATATTTACCCTAATGAGTTTATTGCTTACCACTGTCTCCTATTTTCGTTTCAACTCTGATTCAGATAAAATGTTTGCTTTCTTTGAGATTACTATCAGCAATAGGGCAGAATACCTTAAGTTTTTCAAGAATTTTTGCAATAAAACTGTAAGTTTTCCTAAAAGGTCAGATGTTTTACACTGTTACTATTGAGAACAGAATAATTTAAAGAATAAAGTCACCTTGTTCTATGAATAAAAATAAAGACCTATTTATATGTATAAATCTTTCGACTCTCCTCTAAGTAGGGAGGAAATAGTGCTGAAAAAAAACATAAGAAATGGAACATATACTTATATGTCTGATTATGAATAATATAACCTCATGGTATAATGCGACATGCATGTATTTTGGGGGTTCATTTCTACTTCACTATCAGGACAACTGAAATGTATTACTTATGATGATGACAGGAACAGAGTAGTTTTTATGGACGACAAAATATAACCATTCACCATTTTGGATCGGGCGAAAAATATAACACTGAAATGCTACCTGTGAAAGAAGTCGTGCACAGTAAAGAAATAAAAGCTTGGAAGCTATAAGCCCAGATTTTTAAAAAGCCATTTATTTTAAAAAACTGGTTTGTCAAATCACATACACGAGCAGATACACAACTACCAAAGTGGCCCTGTAATATAGACACCAGTGGGGCGTTCACCACATAGTACCTGAAAAATACAGCTAAAAAAAAAAGGAGTCTGTTGAGTATTTAATTTCAGATTCCTACTTGACTCCTTGTTGAATGGCTTTAAGTTAGCATATCGTGAGTGAGTGAGAGGTAGAGTCCCAAGTATAATAGCTGATGCCTCAGGGCTCCATTTAAAAACAAAACAAAAACAAAAACCATTTCCCCCTCTGCAGAAGGGAAGCCTATCCTATTTTTTTTTTTTTTCCTTTGTGAAAACAGAAGCCAAGTTTCTCTTCCCAAATGGTTCAGCACTCCCAATCAAGAAGTGTCATGTGGTCAACTCGGTATTGTGCTTGTTGAGCCATTTAATTTTCTTCACCTTCCGATTCAGATTCTAAGAAAGAAAGAAAAAGAAAGAAGTCAGGCATTTCCCCCCAGATCTCTTTATACAAGGTCGAGAGTTTCTAGTCAACCCTTTCCCCCCTAAACACACAACCTCGCCATCACCCCAGGACTCTTTCACTGTGTGCACCCATTTATTATATACAGTTATATATAAGTGCAGATAACAAACTCTTGCTCCTTTTTGCTTTCAAGTGAAATTTGCCTTTCTAAAAACACAACATGCTTGTATATATCATTGGACAATATAACTTTTTTTCTTCTTTGGCTCACCTAAGATAAACTTTTTATTCTTAGTTGGATCCACTCTGATCCATTATTATTCTTCCACCTGGTGTTCCCATTTCAAATACCAGTCAACTGGTGAAGGTGATATAAAAACCTATAGTGTCCCATAATGTGTGATAGAGCCAAATGTATTTTTTTCTTTTCACATGTGCTGATTATTTCTTCCTCGTTGTCCTCCATTAATTTTTTTTAAACCATGTTGAAATTTTTATTGCTTTGATTTTAGAAAGGAGGGCTAAGACGTAGGCAAAATGTTTGATATGAAAGATACCTCAAGAACATACCTCAAGAACTTAAGACAGCAAGAAAAATCTGGGGGAGAGGTAAATATTTTGAAGTATCATGAGAAAGTATTTGTTTAATGACCATCAAAGTTGTTAAATGGGAGCATACCTTCTTCTGCATTTTGTAACCACTCAACAAATTTCTTCATCTGGTCAAGAAAAACACTTTTGCCTTTAGCAACGTGTGCTTCTTTATACCATTTCAATATCGCTTCTTCACTTAGAACATCAGCTGTAATTTCAAAGCAAAGATTTCAAGTTACTATGCAAATGTCATGTTTTAGAACAACTTCATCTTTTATAGTTTAACACAAAGTAATCTTTTTTAATAGTGAACACTCTATGATAAAAGTAATCTATATCTGAAACTTATCAAAAGAAAGGAACCAGGCTCATTTCCATGTAGCACAATGCCACATTTTGACAGTGAGCATAATGAAGACTTCAGGGATGATGACATACATCATCAGGCATGATATAATACAAGCCTATAGGTCACACTGCTGAAACTTGGAAATCTCTTACAGTGCTAATTTGCTGGTAGAAAGCAGAGTTACTTTGTGATTTTGCAAATGAATCAGCAATTCCAGCATTTCAGAATACTCTATGTCCTGCCAAATTCAATCATCTTTATTAAGAAGCAACCTCAAATGACTGGTCCTTTAAGGGGATTTTCTTTTTTAGGAGAAAATGGCAAAGGGACGAAAATATAGACCAGTATACAATAATGATGGTAACAATCAGATATAAAGATGAGCTCCTGGGGTGTGTCATGGAATCAATATATTCATAAGCCAAAGTTCTACACTTATTCCATCACTAAATACCTAATTTATTTTCCTAAAGCATAATATCCTAAATTACAAAAGCAATATTTTTCTACTACTACATTTAGAGAAAAACAGAGACATAGAGTTCCTGTAGGTTTCTAATTAAAAATGCTAACCATTACCTAAAAATCTAAATTCCACAAGTGTGCCTTGATACCCTCATTACCATTAATTGAGAATATATAATGTTAAGAAAAGGAAAATAACATCCTACACACGATGCCGATGTTCTAATGGGTTTTCTTTTAGGATTTTGGAGTGGGAAATGAGATAGTAAATAAAAAGCATTTATTATTATTCCCAGTGTGTGTGTCCAATCCATTACAAATGCTGACAAATCCATGCAAGGTTGACAAATCTCTCTAATAATGTATTTTCAATTAAAATATAATTTTGACCTATGAAAATGACAGAAATCATTTAACATTTTTTTCACTTAAAGCAGCACCGACCTTTTTATAATCAAAACATTAAGTTTTTCCCCATCCTTTTTAAAAAAATTAATAATTCTTGGAAAAAGCTCTTGAATTAAACTGAAGAAATTAAACTGACTACAAATGAACATGATTGGTTTTAGAGAATTTAAGTATTTTGTTTATTTTTAGCATTCAATACACTATATTTTGCAAAGGAAGGAAGAGGTCTGTATGTATTCATTTATAAGCACTGGACACAAGAGTTATAATCAGCAGTCCCAAAGGACTATTCTTATCTTCTAGCTTTTTAGTTCCTTCTGTTTTCATTCTCCACTCAGAAAGATGAAGGAAATTTCCACTAGTCATCAAAGCCCAATTTTCGTAAGAGGGGAGGAACAGACAGTTGTGGACCCAGGAAGTGACCTGTTGTTGTACAAGACTGCCCTATAGAGAATTTTCTAGAACATTAATAGGGATTTTAAAAGTCCCTTTTATATAATTTATAAATTATCTTTAAGATGCTCATGACTTAGATCAGCAATTATCGAAGTGTTTTGATTATGATTCCTTATCAGTAGGACAATTTTGAGTAAGGACACCCAACATGTATATTTTTGAGTTTATAAATTATATGCATGTACTATTAAATTCTTCTTCTTCTTAACGTTATAAAACAAAAAAATAGAATTAAAAATGTGACAAACATATAAAGGGAAAGTTCACTTCTTTTCTCTGCACCTTAATGAATTGAGGATGATACAAAGTACATGTCAGAAAGCTGATTTAGACTGCAGTTCAGTGATATTTGTCTGAGGCTTCCTTTTGAAGGTCAAGAGCTCATTCCTGTGTTTTATTGCCCCATAGAGGCTAAAGGAGGCCATGCAACCGCTAAAATGCTTGTCAATGACAGTGCTTGTGAAAAGGGTATGAAATGACGGGTAAAACCTAGCAAATGCATTTTTCACCAAAAATCACATAAATGACGCCAAGTTGCATTCTTATAAGTCAGGTGCCCTTTCTCTGCTGTCCTACCGCTTCTGACACCCTCTCTATGAGGTTTGTTTTAGCAAGTGACATGGTGACTGTAATTCTTTGCTTTCTTCTATACCTGGAAATTCAGGAAGTCAGGGACTACTTTGTTCACCTAATTTCCAGCATTTAATTGTAAGACTTGCCATATAGGATGCATTCAACATGTGTATAATGAATACATTTATTAACTTGATGAGAAAAATTAAAAATGTCTCAATTCGTGGAGCTCCAATTTAAAATTTGGGAGTTCACGAGGATCAAAGAGACTGTAAGGGTAGTTTGAAAATTGTTAAACTTTACATAATGTTAGTTATTTGGATAGTTAAGTCTAAAACTATGTCACTTGGAACTTAGGAAATTCAGAATTTTTTTATTAAGGATGTCACACAGGGACACAAGTCAAAAATAATTTACTCTAAGAATGCTGGGAATATATGCTGAGAAGGGTACTCATCTTTTTTTAGAACAAGAATTAAGAAACTCCTTTTAGAAAAATTTGCATGAGGGACAGAGTTTAACCTAAAAAAATTCTGTAAACAAGAAAACTCATGATAAAGATAATAATAGTAACTGAGAAGGTAGTTTTATATTTTTTTAGCAGAGTCTATGACACTTATCTTTAGGAAGGAAGAGAAATTATTTTAACAAGTCAATAATGTGATGTTTGAAAGTTAGCAACGGATTTATTATTTCTCATTGTCTCAGAAATGTAAAAATGACCAATCACCACTTTTTTCTTTGCTGACAAGCATTATATATAGTTTACTCACTCCTATTCCAATTTTATATAAAAGATTTAAAATTCTTTAAAAAATGACATTCAACAAAGTAATTAGGCTTACCAAAGGGGCAGGGGAATCAAATCCCCATGTTTCTGTTATCCTCAAGTTCTGGGAATGTTTGGGAAGGGGTGTGTACATGCGTGTGTTGTGTGTATGAGAAAGAGAGAGAAAAATGAAAAAGGAACAAGGGTTTCCACTACATTTTTTTTTTTTTTGAGACAGAGTCTCGCTTTGTTGTCCAGGCTAGAGTGAGTGCCGTGGCGTCAGCCTAGCTCACAGCAACCTCAAACTCCTGGGCTCGAGTGATCCTTCTGCCTCAGCCTCCCGGGTAGCTGGGACTACAGGCATGCGCCACCATGCCTGGCTAATTTTTTATATATATATCAGTTGGCCAATTAATTTCTTTCTATTTATAGTAGAGACGGGGTCTCGCTCTTGCTCAGGCTGGTTTTGAACTCCTGACCTTGAGCAATCCGCCCACCTCGGCCTCCCAAGAGCTAGGATTACAGGCGTGAGCCACCGCGCCCGGCCTCCACTACATTTTTAAAAGCCTACTTTAAAACAAAATCTTCCTTATAATAAACAAAAACAACCCACATCACTAGATAAAAGCAGCAGGAAAAACACTATTTAATGTTTATAAAATATGTATATACACATGGAATCAATGATCAATACATTCTTGAACATGTTATTTTAGTTTGTAGAATTTGTTGCTTTTTGAATGCCATATCTTTTAGGCCCTGGTATAAAAGTCACAGCATCACCTGGAAGCTTATTAAAATGCATATTCTCATGGCCGGGTACGGTGGCTCACGCCTGTAATCGTAGCACTCTGGGAGGCCGAGGCGGGCAGATTGCTCGAGGTCAGGAGTTCGAAACCAGCCTGAGCAAGAGTGAGACCCCGTCTCTACTATAAATAGAAAGAAATTAATTGGCCAACTAATATATATAGAAAAGATTAGCCGGGCATAGTGGCGCATGCCTGTAGTCCCGGCTACTCAGAAGGCTGAGGCAGTAGGATTGCTTGAACTCAGGAATTTGAGGTTGCTGTAAGCTAGGCTGATGCCACGGCACTCACTCTAGCCTGGGCAACAAACTGAGACTCTGTCTCAAAAAAAAAAAAAAAAAAAAAAAATGCATATTCTTTGACCCAACCCTGGACTTAATGAATCAGATCCCTGGGGAATCTCTCCTCTAACAAGCTTTCCAGGTGATTCTTACTTATGAACATCAGAGTGGGGAAAGGAGTGCTTTAAACTCATTGTTCACCAAGCCTCTCTAGGCAGATAAAATACGGAACAAGAGCATCCAGATCCTTATAGAAACAAATCAAATACATGTCTCTGGTGCACAAGTGTTTGGTGGACAAAATAAAAAACTGGCAAAAAAGAGATAAGGTAAACAAAGACAGTAATGCTCTTAGTGGTGTGGAACAATCATTCTTTAGGGATTCCATGTTCTCAAGAGGAAACATGTAATTATTTCATCCAGGAAAACATAGTGTAGGTGTATGACTTTGTGGAAAATTACAAAATTACCTGAAAAATGATATTTAAAATATCTCAGTGATATATTTTAGGTTTCCATTTTTAAACGAGTTTCCTGATTTCATTTCTAAAACCAACTAACCCAGAATAAAACTGATGTTGACATTTACCCTTCCCGTGCTCCTGTGGGTCTGCTTGTACTTGCCACAGACCTTACTAACTTTGTGTTATTAGTATTTAGAAGCTAATGACCTACTTAATGAATGGCCTAAGGAAGAGCTGATGCCTCTTTCTTTTTACTTCCTGTGCTCACTTCTTGGGTTATTTTATAATTTCAGGTCACTGTCCCATAGCATTTGGGGCTGAAGAAAAAGAGAAAACTCAAAAGTAGCCAGTTTTTCTACCTGTCAGTAGTTGTTATAAAGATACGTTCATGGCTAAAATGAGAAATCTGAAGAAAGATTTAATAGTTCATATGTGACCTGAATGCCATTACCAATAGCAAATGGTTTGTTAATTCTTTTGTGAATTAAGTACAACAATAAAATGGAGTGATCCTGTAGATGAGGCTCAAACAACTATGTCTCAGTTTAAAAAAAAATCTGGGTCAGGTGTGGTGGCTCACACCCGTAATCCTAGCACTCTGGGAGTCCAAGGAGGGCGGATAGTTTGTACTCAGGAGTTTAAGACCAGCCTGAGCAAGAGTGAGACCCTGTCTCTACTAAAAAAAAAAAAAATAGAAAGAACTTAGCTGGACAACTAAAAATTTACAGAAAAAATTAGCCAGGCATGGTGGTGCATGCTTGTTGTCCCAGCTACTCAGGAGGCTGAGGCAGGAGGATCGCTTGAGCTCAGGAGTTTGAGGTTGCTGTAAGCTAGGCTGACATCACAGCACTCTAGCCCAGGCAACAGAGCAAGACTTTGTCTCAACAACAAAAAATCTGGTAAGAAACACTGTTTGGTTGTGTCAGCTGTTAAAAGAGAAGGCGGAAAATTGTGTTCAGGTACGTTTATGAATAGTTTGCTCTTCTGTAGTGGAAAAAGGTGACCACCCTCAAAGCAAATGTGGAACCCATCCCTAGGTCTCGCTACCAGTCTTACAAATGGAGGCAGCTGTGGCGAATGTGGACAGAATGGCTACTGGCTGTGTGGACCCTGCCTTTCATTCTTGGCTGCTGGGTACCACATGTGGATTGGCAATATGGCCTGCAGGTTTGGTTCTCATGGATCACTTTGGGTATCATTTGGTGAGCCCTAATTTTAGGATGCTATTATCTCATGACCACATCCAAAAAGACCTAACTCAGATCTGGCCAGAGAAAACACCAATTATTGAACTTCAAATGGGAATTGGCAGCCATCATATTCTCCTACTGGCATAATAATCGTTGTAGAATACCTTAGTGTTCTGAAAATGTAAGATATCACCCAAACACTTGTGGGCAAGATGCATGCATTTGAAGAGTATACATGGCCAATTAAAATTCATTCTGAAATGTTATTAAACATTGTAAAAATAGCTATTAATACTGCTAAATTTTTATATTCCAAATTTCCAAGTTATTCAAATAGGCACATTTAAGAACACATCAAAGGGAAAATAAACATTTGGCTGGTATTAATTTATACTTTTTAATATTTTGTGAATATGATGCCATTATTAATAAAATACTGTTTAAATAAGCATTTTCTAATGTTCAGAATATATCATTTTCTTAAGTGCTCCTTTATCTCCCTCATAAAGCTATATAAATCTAGACTAAAAAATAGTCCAAGATCATTTTTTATATGCTGTGGGTATAAAGATTGAGATCAGTTAAAACCTTTAGCATTCATTTTTTTAGTGCCAGTTGTCATGGCAACCTAATCCTTATAAATACAATGAAAAGACAGTAAATGTGAAAACCTAAAAATAGCCATTTCCTTGGAAAATAGGAGAATGGCTGGGCAAAATAAACTAAAATACAAGTAAAAAGGGCCAATTATGTCAGTAATCTTAAAGTCAGCTTTGTGGCACCTAAAAGGGTCTGAACATAACATATATATAGCATTTTGATAATCATTGTTATTAGAGCTAATCCTTACCTTTCAAAAACAGACTCGATTTTATATAATCACATTTTTTCACCATGCCCAAGAAACAATAACCAGTTCACCACCAGTCTTCTAGCAACTTCCATCAGTAAGAAGTGCCTAGGGGCCTGATTTGGATGGTTCCTGAGGTGATGGGGACATACATGGCAGTGTGCCTTCTCTCGCTACATAATATGGTTTTCTCACTAAAACTTACACAAATTAGCATATTGCTGTCCCCCGTGCCAAACAGGGACTCCAAGACCTCCTCTCCTTGCCCCCTGCTCTGCCCCTCAAAGAGTGTCAATAAAACATAGAAACAGAGTGGTGGAACTGCATGGATGGCTACCTTTATAAAAGAGAACCACAATCTTCTGAAAGGCTTTCATGAAGTGTATGTTGTCGTAACAGTATTCCTGAACCTTCTGGAGGAGGATCAGCTCGGACTGGCCTTGGGAGCTGAACACAGCCAGCAGGGGCGCATATTGCTGGAACAGAAGTGGAGAGAAAAAAACATTACGCTGCTGGAATCATCACCATAATCCGGAGGTCTGCTTTGAAAACATTCACTTTTAGGATTAATGTCTTCCATTGTGCCCAATCAAAATGAATGCTTTTTATCCCAGCATCTTATCAGATTTTTCTCACTGTATCCACTAAATGATGAGACCAAATATAAGAATCTGCCTCTATTAATGGTAACTGCTGTGTCCACTATGTCTGATGGATATTGCGAAAATGAGGTTATATCCTCATACAATATCCGTTGTATCAATGGAGTGTGGCTCTGCCATTGTTCCCCCAGGTGTCCCAGACCCCTTACAGGTCAACTGTACCACCATGTTCCTATTGCTCCTTTCACCCCAGATGTCCATGGCTTTCAGTCCCTGATGTGTAGCCATTGTTTTCTCTATCACCCACCCAAATCAGCACTTATCTCTTGATCGAATTAACACAGTTTACTCACTGCTATGTTCTCATGAACACTGAAATTTATCTCTCTAACTTATATTCTACCTAGTTTATGTCTGCCTTTGACTTCCCAATTCAAGTGCAGATTCTGAAGGCAGGATCTAAGTAACTCTTCCACTTATCTTAACATAGTCTTATAGGGAAAAGACAATTAAGAAAAGCAAAGCCACATGTATTGAGGCACAAAAACACATAATTTACACAATCAGCTGATTTCTTCCACCACTCAGATACTTTTCAAATTCTAAAAGTGGCCCACTTAAACAAAAATAGTCAATAAGAGTTTTTGTCATATAGAACAGAAAGAAAGCCAAGAGACTGTATTTCTTTTTAAGACTGTGTGTGATAATTCTGTAGATTTTCTAATATTGTTTTAAATAAGAACTGACCCTTAGATATTTCATAGGCTCTTACATCTGAAACTTTTCAGGCAGTGGCAAATTCGAAAAGAAAAAATTATCAAGCATATGTTTAGTCTGAGTCTGGGGGAAACGCAGTTGGAACCCATCTGTCATACTCTTAAGAGCTGCAGCTGGCCTGCAGCTGGGACAGTTCCTTGCTAAGACCATTTACCTTCAGGTGCTTGAGAGCCTGCTCTGCAACGAGTTCTTCCTTCTTGTTCCATTCAACGGCATTCATTATACAGGTCCACAGAAGTCCAATAACTGCTGTTTCTGGAAGATCATTCCTCTTCATCTCTTCTTTGACATAAAGCACCACCTACATTTCATGGAAAAGGTGTCAGAAAGGAAGAGGCAGTTGGAAAGATTCCTCCCTCATTGCCCAGTCAATAAAAGGTTCAGGGCAGATAAGAAATAATCTGCTCAGCTCCCCCTTTCCTGGTATGTATACTGAGATTAGAAGAGGGAGGGAAAATATAATAATTTGTTCTGAAAGCAGATGTATTTTTAGTCCAAAAATTTAATAGGCTTAGCTTTGGCCAGGAGCTGCCGGATAGCATGGAATAAGAGAATCTTTGTTTCTTGGGAGTTATGTTTTTTTAAATTTTTTTTTGGAGACAGAGTCTTACTCTGTTGCCCCAGCTGGAGTGCAGTGGTATCATCACAGCTCACAGCAACCTCAAACTCCTGGGATCAAGTGATCCCCCTGCCTCACCTCCTGAGTAGCTGGGACCACAGCGTGTACTATCACACCCACCTAATTTTTCTGTTTTTTATAGAGACAGGGTCTCGCTCTTGTTCAGGCTGGTCTCGAACTCCTGACTCCCAAAGTGCTAGGATTACAGGTGTGAACCACTGTACCCAACAAAATTATTCTCTTATATAGTGGATCCCCCCAAAGGGGGCTAGGATACCTGAAACAGTCTGACTTTCTTGGGATTTGAAGAAGGCAATAATAGAGTTGTGAATTTTTACTTTTATCCCTCAACTTAAAAACCTCTTCATGAGTTTGCACAAGTCCATTCTCCACACATTTATTCTTCAATCATTACTTTCATGATGCACATGACCCAGCTCAGTGAAAAGTTAGTTTGTAAATAAACCATTAAGTGCAAAGGCAAGTTTTTAATTTGATACATATCAATTCAGCAATGCCCAGCCAATTATTGTCCACTTAGAATTAGGTGTAAATAGGCAAATTTATTCTTAGCCCTGGATAGTATGGAATATAGGTCTGCCAAACTTAACATATTTTATATCAAGTTTATTTAGGCATGCTTTTTCCTTTTAAAATAAAATCACAAATAGAGGTCAGGTCCTCAGAAGTAATTAAAAACAATCACTTATTTTAAGGATAATATATTTTATATCAAGTTTATCTAAGAATGCTTTTTCCTTTTAAAATAAAATCACACATAGAGGTTAGGGCTTCAGAAGTGATTAAAAACCATAATATATTTCAAGTGTACTACTTTGTGAGTAATAGAACAACTTTTGTTTCCTTTTCTTTTTTAGTGAAAATATATTGCTTTCTTTCCTTGTGGCCTGGATTGCAGAAATGTCAGCAGTGGGTTGAGTAGCTTTTGAGAGTGGAAGGAGCTGGGAAGTCCCTCTTGAGCTGCCTGGAGGAATCTACAAAGAAGGGTGACATCCTGCATCTAAAAGTAACACGGTGGCTTTTGTTTTGATTTTTTTCCCATGGAAAATCATATATGAGTTCTTACTTGGAGAAATATTATTGAATGTATTGCTAACTTTAATGCCATGAGACTTAAGAATGCATGTTGCTCCAATATCTCCATCTGCTGGATAGTGTCAGCCTGGAATTCTCTGGCCTTCAGCAGTGGGAGGTGCCTTGCAGGGATTTACAGTGTGGTAGAAGGTGGTGAGGGAAAGGGCTTTGGGAGCAAGTTGAAAAGGGAAAGGACTCTCTTCAATTTAATTTTTAGAGTGTCATGTGAAAGTTTTTTTTTTTTTAGTTCAAATAGGAAGTTTTCTCTAGGCACATTAAAAAAAAATACAATCATAGCTTTATGACCGATAGCAGTGGTCCCCAACCTTTTTTGGCACCAGGGACTGGTTTCATGGAAGACAATTTTTCCATGGACTGGGTGAGTGGTTGGGGGGTGATGATTCAAGTATATCACATTTACTGTGCAAACCTCTCTGCTAATGATAACTGGTATTTGCAGCCGCTCCCCACCTCAGATAATCAGGCATTTGATTCTTGTAAGGAGCCCGCAACCTAGATCCCTCGCATGTGCAGTCTACAAGAGGGTTTGAGATCCTATGAGAATCTAATGCGATGTTGATCTGAGAGTAGGTGGAGCTTATGTGGTGATGTGAGGATGGGGAGTGGCTGTAAATACAGATGAAGCTTAGCTGGCTCACCTGCTGCTTACCCCTGCTGTGTGGCCCAGTTCCACAGGCCATGGACCAGTACAGGTCTGTGGCCCAGGGTTTGGAGACGGCAAAACTATAGCACGTATACACAAACTATGATACATGGCTGTTAAAAATGTAGTTTTTATGTTATGGGGACATACAGCTATCGTGCGTGTGAGTAGGCTCAAACAACTCACTGATCCAACTGGTCTCTTCCCATGATACGAATTCAAACTTTTCTTTTTCAAATAAAAAGCCTACGTATTCATACACAATAATGCACAAAAATCCAGTGTAGATTTCCAAACACTAACCAAATGCTTACAGAGTTTAGATAATCTGCAACAAAATTAAAACCATCATATCATGATATTTCCTTATACTGATAGTGGATGGTCAAATCTATTTGACAAGATGAAATATTTTGATAATTAGAGCAGCCTGATAGAATAATTAATTTGTGTGGACATAATTATTAATGTCTGAAACATCCTAGAGTGAGATAAAATGTAGGATTCTGAATCAATACTTTGAAACTGAATTAATTTAAATGGTAGGAACAAGTGCATAAAGTTTATAGCAATACACGGAAGGGCTGTCTCCTCCAGAGAGGTAAAGCTTGTGCTACAGTCTATGTAATTCCTCTCAGCCGTGTATTTTGCAGTGACGGCCGCTGGCCGTCTCCTACCTCCTTGATTGGGCATTCCTGAGAAAGACGCTCTTGGAGCTCCTTCTGCAGTTCCTTCCTGGTACCCAGCGACTGCTGGACTCGGAGGAAGTCGGAAAGCTCCTTCAGACCTGCGTCAGTGAAGTATTTAGCAAAATGATCCACACTCTGTCTGTTAACTGGAAAGAGTTCCTGAAGGAAAAAGGAAAAAAGACTGTTATACAACTATAGCAAGCCATTCAAATTTCAGCAAGCATAAAGGGCAAAATCTTCATTTCACTTAGAATACTTCTTTTGGAAGAAAAGAAGGACTGATTTGCAAAACAATAAATCTCTGGCATATTTATTGAGCCAAACACCTTCTAAAACCAGGAAGTTTTGCAAAGAAAGAAAACATACTAAGCAACTTAGATAAAACTAGCTCCAATCATTTTGGACCATCATTTCATTTTTCATTTATTTTACTCAAATATAGCATGTGTAAATACAGAATCAAATTTACTAAATGAAACACAAATAAGGTAACTTTGAATAATGTTTGGATTGTTTTAACCTGGGAAGAAAAAAACCTGAAACCATTAGATAATCACACTGTTTATCTATTCATGGATTAATGGGTTAGTTATCTTGGGAGAACTGGTAGCTTTATAAGAAAAGGATGAGACTTGAGATAGCACACCAAGCCACCTGGTCATGTGATAACCAGAGCCTCCCTGGGACTCTGTAGATGTAGAGTCCCCACCAGCAAGAAGGCCCTCACCAGACGCAGACCCTCAACCTTGGACTTCCCAGCCTCCATAACTGGAAGAAATAAAGTCCTTTTCTTTATAAATGACTCCGTTTCAGGTATTCTGTTATAAGCAATAGAAATGGACTAAGACACCCACCCTACTAACTCTTCTTTTTATTACATAATCTGGGTGGAAATTAACAAAAAGAGAATACACTGTAGCTGCTCTCATATTTTCACCTCATTTCCATATTACCCTACACAGCTTGGCAGAGTCTCAGTAACACTTAGTCATGATCTAATCCTGTGTGAGATCAACACCCCAACTATGAAATTAAGGCAATTTTCAAAGTTCTCTCATTTTGCAGACTGCTGCAGAGTCTAAAAAATAGATCCTAACTTTCTGCATTGGTTAGATTTGCATATATGTGGCCAATAGCTATGTGGCTGCAGTAATAGTCTCAGCAGAAAGATCTGCAATGGGTTTGCCACCATATATCGGAACAACATAGCCTATGTCAGGGCTCAAATTTCAATGTTCTCTGTATTATCATCCTATAATTTCTCCTGTTGAGTCATATGTTTCAAAATGTCAGAACAGAGTTGATGGTAGCAGCTATCAAACACACGTTCACGTTAAAGCAAACATTTCATATTACACTAAAATTGCATCACTGACATTTCTACTGTCATTGAAGATCTACCAAACTTGTGGGACAGGGAACTAATTTAATTTTATTGAGTTATTCCTATGAATCAAGATGTACGGGCACTTTCTCCTCACAATAATCGTGCAAAGTATAAATTTTTCCAGATAATTAAGTTCCAACAAGGTTAAGTAGGTTGACCCACTTTATGCAGTCAGAAATATTTAAGAATCAGCTGTGTGGCCCCAAAGTCAATACTTATTCCATTACTTTGGGCTGGCACTCAATATTCTATTTAGGAAGAGTATGATCGCAAAGTTTGATTTAAAGTTATGTTCAGAGCAATATGCCATCAAACATATTACCAGTAGTTCATGTATGAACTATATCCCAAGTCCTTATGAATGGTATGTAATGTATTGAAAATTATTATTCAGGTTAAAATGAGGTGAAGCCAGTCTAAATCATACCATGTCATTCTCAGGCTTGGAACATGGTTTGTAGTTGTTAGAGAAACCCTACCCTGGTACAAATCTCCATCATCTCCCTAGAATAAGGTCTCCCTGCTTTTGCCTTTGCTCCTGGGTCCATTCCCAGAACAACAGCAAGAGTGATGCTGTTGAGACTTAAAATCATACTATATGGCCAATTCTGCAGAGAATTTTCTCAAACCTTTTCATCTCACTCAGAATAAATGCCAAAGTCCTGATCTCCCCCACGCTCTTACTCTTACCCACTTTTTCCTTCCTGTCCCCCAACATGTCATGCCTCAAGACCTTTGCATTTTCTGTTCCCTTTGTCTGGAATACTCTTCCTTGAGATACCTTCGCAGCTCACTCCCTCACTTCCTTCAGGTCTCTACACAAATGTCACCTTATTCCAGAGGCCTTCCCTGACCACTGAAAATCACATCCCACATCTGATGCTCTTTAGCTCTTCCCTACTTGATTTTTTTTCTTCATAATACTTTTTACCTTTATTAGAATACATGTTTACTCATTTAGTTTTTTGCCCACTCCCCTGTAATTGAATGTAAGCCCTATAAAGGAAAGGGTCTATTAGTTTGATTCCTTTCAATTTGGGGATAGCTCCTGTAAAGCTATCTGGCAAATAATACAATCAATAAATATTTATTTAATAAATAAAGGAAAAAAGCAATGTCTTCAATTTCTTAATCACTGTTCCTTTTTCCAGTAATAAGGGTTGGCTTTTCCCATCCTCTCTCTTCTTTGAATTGCTATGCATTTTTCTTTCTTCTGTATTATAATAGTGGGTGATCACTGAGGTCCAAAAATATGCTATTTTTCTAAAATGGAGTAGCTCAGAGTTAAAGAGAATTTTGCGGGGTGTGTTCATAAAACAAAATTTTCTCCTTGAGAGTGGAACTAACCCTCTGCTTCCTCATTCACTTGTTGAATAAACAAATGTCAGGCTGGCACAGTACAACAGAAAACTACCCTGCCCATCCCCCCACCAGCTTATGGTGTTTGTGGCAGAAACCACCACTTATGCTTCTCATTCCCAAATATATATAAACATATAATCTAGTAAGAACAGTTAAATAACATGTGGTTTCAAAAAGGAAATGAATTTTATAAAGGAAGCGATCTCATTAAATTAACCAGGCTAGGATTATTGATATCTTTAAGAAACCACTGCTGCTTAACTGAGTTTTTGTTGGCAAAGATAGAGTTTATTTTTGTTCCCAATCACACACCTCTTCTCCTTCCAAAGTGTATTAAGAGATTCCCCCTCTTTGTGGACTGAACTTTCCCACCCTATTGCCAGGCTTCTCAGTAATTTTCTTTTAGCCAATTGAAAGTGAATTTTTAAGGTACTTGAGTGGTGCAGTTCAGTCTCTGTGTTCCTGTCATCTGCCATGAAGACAGAATGACCCAGATGGGGGCTACTCCTTCAGCCTGGGTCCAACAATGAATAGGCATGTGGAAGTGAGCCAGCCCTACGCAAGACATGGCTAATCTATAGACCACTCAGAGGCTCATGGACAAAAGATACGGTCCATTCATATGAACTTCCTCAGCAACCTACACTCATCTTCTAGGGCCTTTATACTTCTTGCTTCTATTTACTGGGATCTGCCCTAAGTCCACTAGAAAGTAGGTTCCATGAGGGCAGGGAACTTTCTACCCCATTCTCTACTGGCTCTGCAGCTTGTGGGAACATGCCTAGCCCAGAACAGGAACTTAGTATATGTATGCTGAATGAAAATTATTATATTATCATTAGCAGAAATGAACAAGAATCTAGACTTCCTCATTTTTCTTCTGTATCATAATCTAAAGATGTTACAGACATGAATAGGGATATTTTAGGGTAAACTTCAAGAGACAAGGAATTTGAAGGGATTAAAAGTACAAGGATTTATATTTAAAACTATTTGCAGGTTTTCTTGAGGAAAAGAGATAGTTTGAGAATTATCCCATGGGATTGGCAGCCTTGTACACTGGAAAACACGGGAAGAGAGAAACAGAGAAGAGAGGAGGTGAAAAGAAGATGGCAGGGTATGTTTTAATTTTAGACTACCCTAAAATTGTAAAGGCAATTCTACTTGGAGAAATCTTTTGCCATTTTATAGCTGCTGCTTGTAGCACAAAGGAATTAGAGGGAGCAGATAGAAATTATAAGAACAAAATATTTTTTCTTGATTTTCTTTGAAAAATGCACAGATGGAGAAATAAAGATGTAATCTAGGAACTGTGATACAATCAAGTTGTTTGCTTTCTTCTATAGTTTAAGTATTTCCACAAGAATGTTGTTTAAACTCTTGTTTCATTAGCAAACTATTTAACACGGTATTTGAGACCAGTGTATTCCTACCGAAGATAACATAAGTATCTAATTAGGTAGGATTCATGAGATTGTTATCATATTAAGATTTTAAATTTCTAGAAAGTTATTGGTTATAAAAGAAAATTCTAAACTCTGATAAAATGTTAACACCATGTCAACAAGATTCCAAATTTGAAAGTCTCTATTCCCTATGATCCCTTAATTTTATTATGCCATTTGTTGGCGCAATAAGGATTAAAGTGGAATTTACTTCTCTCTACCACTTACATAGAAATAAAAGGAACAGTGCTGCAATCCCACTGACCCCGCCATCTCAGTCATGCACTACCTATCGTAGACACTGCAAGAGCTCCAACTGAAGCATTGAACATACAACCCTTTGAACCAGAAAACACTTACAAGCAGCCTCTTGTCTAAGTTGGCTTTTCTCAAAGACGAGGTAACAGAGTTGGCATCTTTTTCTGCCATCCATGCTTTAAAAAGCTTGACGGCGAATGAGGCCGCAATGCCTGTAAAAACACAAGAATTTCATTCCTTTTCTGAGCAAAACCCCTTGTGATGATGCAAAAAGCAACACTTCTTCCTAGGTTTCCTGAAATAGGTAAATAACTAAATGACTTAATTTGGTGCAAAGGAAAAATAGACTTTATTTTTTTAATTAATAGACTTCTAGGCAAAGTTCACCTCTTCTCATTATTCGAAACAGAACATTTGCTTGGGAAGGAAAGCAAGTTAAAAAGTTGGACTTCCTGCTTCCAACCTGGTATAACTGTAAATACATTTATCTATCTATCTATCTATCTATCTATCTATCTATCTATCTATCTATCTATCTATCTATCTATTTATTTTTTTGAGACAGAGTCTCGCTTTGTTGCCCATGCTAGAGTGCCATGGCGTCAGCCTAGCTCACAGCAACCTCAAACTTCTGGGCTCAAGCAATCCTCCTGCTTCAGCCTCCCGAGTAGCTGGGACTACAGGCATACACCACTATGCCTGGCTAATTTTTCCTATATATTTTTAGTTGGCCAATTAATTTCTTTCTATTTTTAGTAGATATGGGGTCTTGTTCTTCCTCAGGCTGGTCTTGAACTCCTGAGCTCAAGCAATCCTCCTGCCTCGGCCTCCCAGAGTGCTAGGATTATAGGCGTGAGCCACCGCGCCTGGCCGAGTCTAAAATCTTGATTTAAACCTATTACTTTGTATTAAAAGTGGCTTTTGGTGGAAAGTTGAGGAAATTTCTTTGCAGTCACTCTTCCCATGGGTAGATGGTCCCATTTCTCCTTGGCCAATTGTTACATGGGCATTGGGGAAAGGTATAATCTTTTTCTCATTAGGAAGCAAGTGTTTAAACCTCTAGTTTCTAGAGATGGTGGAGTTTGAGGAAAATCTATATGACACAGGAAGTGTGTTATTTTCATAGCAAGGGTATTTTTCTACTCTCCTCCCGCCACCCTGACATCTTACTATAAAAATTTTCACACATAAAGAAAAGTTACACTCATATACGCACCATCTAGTTTCTGTAACTGTTGATATTTTGCTATATTCACTTTATCCCACATCTACCATGTATATCTATCCAAAATGTAATTTTTGGACACATTCAAAGGAAGTTGCAGACATCGCTTAGGTTTTTAATACAACTAGAAAAGCTATTATTTTATGTTATGGTGGCTAGGATTATATAATTAATGTTTAATGGTTATGTTTTACCTATGTTTTATGTGTAAAATAGCTAATAGCACAAATACGATGTATGACATTGAATTCTCTTTGGGAAAACACTTTAAAATGTCATAATATTAATAACATAGCATCAACACTTACAGAGCCTGTACTGTGATAAATCTGAGCTATTTTAAGCCAAAAACTATCAAGAATCTCTGAATAATACCATTTGACTCTTGATGTACTATTCTTTTCTTAGCTACGAGAAAACTATAACCCCTTTCACTACAAGCATGAATGAGGCTGGGACTTCATATATGTAGGAGGAAAACTTTTTAAGCTCTCAGAAGAAACAGATGTTCTCACAAAAGCTCTTTTAATTTATTTTTAAGGAAAAATAACTGTGTTTTGTGTTGGATTATTATTTGAATGTGATTATCCTCCTACAAGAAAACAGCCCTCTTTTGTTTCATTCTACAACCATATCATGGTATGCATGCCTGTCAAACTCTTTTAATGCCTTCAAATTGAAACAAGACTCTTTTTAATGCAACAGTCTTAATTTTTTTGTAAAACTGAGACTATGAGTATCTTAATTATGTCATCAAAACGAACATCTAAGCATCAGTTTCTCCACACCTTGATGGGAAACAGTTTAGAAGAGTGGTCCTATTTGGGGGTCAGCTTTAAATGCGAAGGGGCATTTTTGGTTGTTACAATAAATGCGGTTGGGAGTTACAGCCTGGCCTTTTGTGTCTGAGGGCCAAAAGATCAAATGTCCCACAAAGCACAATGCAGTCATGCACAATGAAGCACTGCCCCTATAAAATATGCCCACAGCACTTAAGTTGAAAGAAATAGATCAATTTCAGGGTATTTGACTGAGGTGTTGAGTTTTATACCTAAGATTTTAATTTGTTAACAGTCCTTCTTTTTATGTCTTTGTACAAGTGTGCATATTTTTTCTTCTAATTTCCTACAATTACTACATACACTCCTTTTATTATTTGAAGGGATATACACACACACATATTTATTCTCTTACGTGAAGGATGGGTAGTAGATGACACTAAAAAGAGCCACTGGAATTTTTCTAACTCTCTGTGGCTTTACTTGTCTTTGGACATGTAACAGGTGAGAGAACATCGGCATCCTTACCTTCTTTGACTAAGCTGTCAGTGAAGAGGCTGGTGAGGATGGTGGCAGGCAGGGTGCCGTTGCCCAGCAGTATGCCCGACAGCATTGCCAACTTTGTCTGCTCTGTTTCGGAAAAGGCTTTAAGGAAGAGGAGAAGCTGTGGGTCAAACAAAAGAAACCATGTCTATAATGCAAAGGACTAAAGAAGGAAGATGACAAACAGCACGTAC
Source organism: Microcebus murinus (assembly GCF_040939455.1). Taxonomy (NCBI): domain Eukaryota; kingdom Metazoa; phylum Chordata; class Mammalia; order Primates; family Cheirogaleidae; genus Microcebus; species Microcebus murinus. Next base: position 34,080,612 of record NC_134112.1, read on the forward strand.
ATCCATGGCTCCATGGCACACACGCAGCAGGGCATATGCAAAGCATAGATGTTCACTGGAAACATATATGTTCAATTACAAATTGGTTGCTATGGAAAATGACTTGATCAGGCGTAGTTCCTTTCCTCTAAGTTCACTTATACAGGGCTGTAGGTAACACTCATGAGTAGGAAAAGGGACATTTGGAGAACATGTGAATAGATAATAATTTACATTTGACTATGTGCATGAAAAAGGATAAATATATACAATGGATATAATGTTTTCTGAAATATATTATCTTTGGTATTTTTTACTTCTTTGGGTGACCCCATCTATCTTGCTATCTATGTACTTTTCTTTGAAAAACAGAATTTTTATGGCAAAAAAATAAAAAACAAACAAAGCAGGAAAGAGTCAATGTTATCCTTTTGATATCTGATATACACTTTTCTGAGCTCATGGCATATAAGAGTATTCAAAGCAAAACTGTTAAAGGAGAGTGGAGTTTTCTAAGTTCTTGACGCTCTTTGTAAAATGTTTAGATTCCAACATGGTATTTCTTGGATCATACAGTTTTACCACCAGCTTTGGTGATGGGGCAATGAAAGGCAGGAAGTAAAAGAAGTGCCTAAACAGACTGTAGAAAGTTCTCTGATGTGAGTGGGAAAGAGAATTTTGGAGGGGTAATAAGTGAGTGAAGATGTTTCTTGGGCCCTAGTACTCCAATGCTCTTGTGCTAAGAGGAGGAGAACTGAAAAAGTAGCAACCTCAGAAAGTTCCAATGCAAGCCAAAGCAAAGGAGATGATAGTCCACTTCTTATTTTGAATTGTAAATGTAGTCATTCTTGTAGCTGCTCTCCTCTGCCTTATGCTGTGACAATACTCCTCTGCTGTTTTCTCTGTTTCACCAGTTGTTAGGCATGCCACTGAGATGCCCTAGGGGCCACTATCACTACAGGGACCTTGCTGATTTTCCATATGATTCTTCCACTAATTTTGTGAGGAGGGTAGGACAATATTAATTTACTATCCCCCAACAAATGAAGGATTATTATGTTACAGAGAGGTTATGTGACTCTCCAAATATTTACATTATTAGTAAGTGAAAAAATTAGAACTAAACCAGCCCATTTGATTTCTAATTTATACCTATTAAATTCTCAACAAATTAAAAAGAAGTCACCATCTATGTGTCAGGGAGTGAGAGAATGAAGGTATCAAAGGCTAAAACTCCAGGAAGCACCAGGAATGGGGTAAACTAACAAAAACATAGACAATTCTTATCAATCTGGCCTTTGCCCCCATTATAAAAATGAAGAACAGATAAAAATGAGCAATAAGAAATAGCCTCTAAAATAAAGTTTTAATATTCTCCTTTAAGCACACTAATAACTCATAGTCAGCAAAAAACATATTTGATCATAATAAAATAAGACAAAAATTAATCATTTACAAAAAATAATAATCATATTGTTCAATTATATTGGTCAACATTAAATTCAGATGTTGCATGTTTTGCAACAGAGCTGGCCGTTTAAGAGGGCAATACTATGAAAAAAATACTTCTTGAGAGTATATTCACCATATGAATGACAGAGTTAAGAAAGTTTTCAAGGTTTAGATGAGCTGTGAAGAGTAAAAACATGGATTGGTATTAATAGACAAAACCATGCTTAATTGATTTGAACTTTGTACCATTTTCTTCTCAACATTTCCATTCCTTTATTTAATCAAGCTCTTGTTATTTTCTGAGCAACTGGCAGTCCATTAGAACCATTTTTTTTTCCATTTAAAATTCTTTCATATTTAACATATCATTTTTGAACAAAATCAAACAATGTCAAATAATACAAACATGTAAAAAAAATACCCTCTCTAATTCTACTCACTAAGAAGTAACATTGCCAGTTTGATGTACATCCTTCCAGATTTTTTAATATACTTATATATAACTTGCCCAAAGTCAAACTACTACCAATTATTTGTTCTGCACCTTGTTTTTTCACTTAATTTGTCTTGGACATTTTCCCTTATCAATTAATGTAGTCATGCCTCATTTTTTAAAAAGACTGCATAGTATTCTACTGTTATTGAAAAACCATAATTTAACCAGTCTCCTTTAGTAGGAAACTGGTTAGTTAAATTGTGGTATTTCAGAATGTGATGTCATCTTTATATATATAGCTTTATATAGCCATGCTAAAGGATTCTTATAAGTGAGACAGTTGTGGATTATGTAAAAATTTTTTTCAAATGACTTTACTGCCAAATTGTTCAATATTATGTACAGTATCACTTTGAACAGGGGGAAATGAGTAAGTAAACTACAAGTTGATGTTATGGTTACTTTCTTCATGTGGTTTATACTTTAGGCTGATGTCTAAAATTCAAAACAATGACAAAGCAACATATAAATCTGTAACAAGTTAATACAATGGGTGCTATATATAAATACAGAGCTAAACAGATTAGAAGAGGGAACATGTAACCATTACTAAAAAGAGGATTTCTTAAGAAAATGCTATTGTTCACTTGGCTCCTTATTAGAGACCATTTACCATGCTATCCACCTTATATGGTATCTCATTTGTTCCCACAACAAACATAAGGTATATACTCTTATTATAGCTATTTCACTGATTGGAAAAAGCACTGAGATTTATACTCAGATGCTTTATCTCCAAATATGTGCTTTTATCGCCTTTGTTAAATTGCATCTTCTACTATTAAAGAATTTTATTGAGCATTAGCTGCTGTGTTTTGCTCTTTCATGGGCTTTAACGAATTAAATCACCTTTATCTTGATTCTTGCCTTGATATATTTATCTTATGTATCTCAAAATCTCTAGTTTTCATTTTAACCTCTGTGAGGCCAGAGATCATATTCTGTAAAACTATTCCTATTGAACAAAGCAAACTATGTCACATTAAATATTAATGGGAAAAGTCCTCCATAGTCACATATTTCTTCCTATAGCTATCAGCTAATGATCTATCATACTCATTCACTTATTTACCATAATAAACATTTATTAAAAACTTGCTATGTACATGGCACTTTGGGACTATTATTGTATATGTAAAATTTTTGCACCCTTCCTCTTCCATCACTTTAAATAGACAAATATTTGAGTTTTACCTTTTTCATTTCATCCTCAAATGCTTTTTCCAAATACTTATATCTCCTGATGAGTTTATTGAAGACCTAAATATAAAACAGAACCATTAAATACCGCGTAAACAATTTTTAAAAAGCACAGAAGGAGGCATAGAAACTCACCATAACTACACCATAGATCTATAATAATAAAAATGCATAAATGAACTCATACTGTGATATGAGAACTACAAGTTCAATCACTATGACCTAGGGACAAAAACAGGCTCAAAATGCACACAGAAGATAAAACAAATTCATTCAAGAATATAACAGGTAGAAAAACAAAAAATAACTTTGATGAAAATAAAATGAATGTAATTTTGAAATGACGAGATGCAGATTGAAAATAACTGAAATGAAAGAGTGAAAGACATAATCACTTAGCTAATGACATGATGGGGAGGAAAGCACAGCACAGAGGAGATTACGCTCCAGGTGGGCAACAATCATGTTTGCAGCAGATAAGCAAAAAATGTTATAACTTCCTGGCAATAAAGGATTACTGGCCCCCGCAATCCAGTTAGAACTCTGAAGCAGGGCTTGCAATCACATCAGTGGGATTCGAGACCGCTTTGTAAGTGGAATTGTGTTGCTAGTTAAATAGGGATTTTGTAAATGTTGGTTATTTTAATAACTGTGGCAATGATTTCCTAATCTGGTTTTTTTCTATCCACATGCTCTACTCCTACAACTTTTGGAGTGATGACCTAGGCAGAGAATTAGTATGCGATAATAAGAAGAAATAAATTGCATTAAAAAGCCTATAAATTTTATTTCCAACTTAATGCTAATACTCATATATTGCTTACTATGATTATTAACAGAAAAAATAATTCTCTTATCCAAGAATAACGATTTAAATTCCCAGAGGTAAACATAAGAAAGCAAAAGTCAAATTACAAAAGTACTGTTGAAAGAGGTAACAGTTTATAAAATTAATCTCCACTCAAATATCCTTTTCCATCTAACTTTTCTCTCTGCCTGACTTTTCTTTGACCAGGATTTTTTGTCACTCCATAAGTATGCAATAATTTTTAAATTTAAATACAATAACATAGCAAATTCATCCAATATCTATATTTCATATGAAAAATAAAATCATTTGTAACAAGAAACTATGCTATTTAGATATAATGAAGAGGCAAATTCCATATCTTTCTGTTTATGGGACCAGCTGTTCTGACTTTTCTTCTAGGCCTTCTTGTTTTTCTTTGCCTTGGAATATAAATAATAATACATCTTGTATTTGTGTTAATTCGATCTTGAAAACAATTCTGTGGGGAAGGTAAGGCAGGCATTATCATTATTTGCAGACCTGGCAACTGCTATTAAACATCAAAGCAGGAATAAGAACTTAGAAATAGTGATCCCTAGTGAACTGCCCTTATCTAATATATGAAAAAGTGAGTAGGACATTTTAAAAGATCAGGTTTTGAATTGAGTATATTTATTTCAGTATACATACCTTCTCAAGGTGTTTAAAGTCATTACATACATAGTAGAAGCAAAGATGTTTAGAGGAACAGGTTAGAGCCTGGCCCACTCAATCTTGCCTGCTTAACCTTTTGCTCTGTCTAAAAAATATTTTTTGTTTTTATTTGTTATACATTTCTTAAATATAAAAAAGGAGACACATATCTTTGCTAAAAATAACATGAAATTAAAAATCATTTTAAGAGTTTAAATCCTTAATAGCCACATGTAATTTCAAATTACTTGGCTTATACATTTTTTTTTTTTTTTTTTTTTTTGAGACAGAGTCTCACTCTGTTGCCTAGGCTAGAGTGAGTGCCGTGGCATCAGCCTAGCTCACAGCAACCTCAAACTCCTGGGCTCAAGCAATCCTTCTGCCTCAGCCTCCCAAGTGGCTGGGACTACAGGCATGCGCCACCATGCCCGGCTAATTTTTTCTATATATATTATTTGGCCAATTAATTTCTTTCTATTTATAGTAGAGACGGGGTCTCGCTCTTGCTCAGGCTGGTTTCGAACTCCTGACCTCGAGCAATCCGCCCACCTCGGCCTCCCAGAGAGCTAGGATTACAGGCGTGAGCCACCGCGCCCGGCCTGTACATTTTAATAAAGACATGGTTTCTATCATCTGAAATGCCATCACTTAGCCATAGTTAATTCCTCGGCCCCTTTCATCTAATATACTGAAATGTGTATAACAAGTCTTAAGACTTGCCCTAATTAGTTAAGTTGGGAGTTAACGAATGACTTCTAGAAAGAGTCAGTAATAGAGTCAGAATAGGAACACGCAAACCTTAAGCTGACTAGTTATTATGCATAGATGTTTAGCTGCATAAAGTAATATCTAATAGGCTGTTCCATTTTATACTCCCTTCACTTCCTGACCTTTACTATGGCTAAAGACTCAATTTTTATTTAATGCACACAAAATTACATCTCATGATTTTAATTCAAATTTACCTAATTACTAATGAGTTTGAAGAAACATGTCTCCCATGCGTTTATTTTTTTGGGGGGATTTGTGTTTCTTCTCCTATGAAATGCCTGTATGCATCTTTTCCTAATAGGGTGTGTGTCTTGCTTACTGACTTATAGTTTTCTATTTAATTTAGATATGAATCCATTACAGGTTTTAAGCATTATAAATATCTTCTGAACTACCAAAGTTTATTTACTAGTCCTTTAATTGATTTTATATTGTTTTCATTCTTTGATATAATCACAAGCAATACAACAATGATTACTACTGTATGTGTTGTTTCACACATGTGCAGGATGAAGTCCCAGAAGTGAAATTACTGAGTTAAAGGGAATGTGCAGTTTTAGTTTTGAGAAAGAGTACAAAATTGCTTTCCATAGAGGTAGGACCTATTTATACTCCCACCAGAAATTGCTGTGAGCATGTGGCTCCCCATGAGAGGTAAAAATAGATAAGTAAATTAAAAAAAAAAGATATCTTCTTATAGTTTTAATGCCCATTGTCTTATTAAGAGTATAACTGAGTATCTTTTCATACACTTAAGAGCTAACCTTCCTATTTAAAAAGTGGGCTGTTTATTTTCTGAACCTAAATGTGTTCCTTAATACTGTTCAAATGCTTCCCTTCTAACATAATGGTAATCTCTCAGTGACAGGCTCTACCTGAGCATAGTTGCGGATGGTTTCATGATCTTCATTTGCTGAAAACACACAGTGGTTGGTCTTCTTGGTCTTGTCACCATCATCTATGCGTGTTCCTCCAGGGGCTGAAAAGAGGAAGGTAATCACAGTTAGGATAATAGTAAAAATTGAGAATAGCCTTTGCAGAACAGATCAATTCTGACACATCAACTAAAACAATGAAAGTAGATGTATAACCTAAGAATCACTTAAAATTTCAAAGAATGATATGCATATGTGGATGTATAGATGTTGCTGTATATTTGTTTATGTTTATAATATAATATGGTTCTTGGGTGGGGTGTTAAACCAGTTGAGTCAGTTCCTTGGTATGGGCCACTGGTCTGCAAGGGTCAGCCTTCCTACTGGAATTCAGGGCCTGGAAGATATCTCAGAAACTACCTTAGGCTTCGAGAAGATGATGTTATCTATGAGAAAGTTAAGAGTCTCTATGACCACCAGCTATGTGACTCCACAGCGGTAATTATAGAGAAGCAAACAGGGTGACAGTGAATGAGCGACAGTGGTTGATTATTATCATTACTTTTAGCTAGTCCAGTGCCCTCACTGAGTTTTAGGCCCTTACCACAGTTCTTGCTTTGTACCCCTTTGTTGACTTGTAAAAGGTGGTTTTTTTTTTTTTTTTTTGAGACAGAGTCTCACTTGTTGCCCAGGCTAGAGTGAGTGCCGTGGTGTCAGCCTAGCTCACAGCAACCTCAAACTCCTGGGCTCAAGTGATCCTTCTGTCTCAGCCTCCCAAGTAGCTGGGACTACAGGCATGCGCCACCATGCCCGGCTAATTTTTTCTATATATATTAGTTGGCCAATTAATTTCTTTCTATTTATAGTAAAGACGGGGTCTCACTCTCGCTCAGGCTGGTTTCGAACTCCTGACCTTGAGCAATCCGCCCGCCTTGGCCTCCCAGGGTGCTAGGATTACAGGCGTGAGCCACCGCGCCCGGCCGTAAAAGGTGGCTTTAATCTATAACCTTAACCATGAAAGCTACACTAATAACCTTTAATCAATGAAATTAATTCCATTATTCCTAATGCAATTCAAGATCTTTTCCACATCAGGACATGGTTCTCTTTTCAGACTTGATAATGTCTTGCTGGAGTCTAGTTCATCAACTATAGAGTGGATCAGAATTGACTCTTACAGATCTTTTTGGCTTTTACTTGGGTGGCCATTAACACTGCTCCCTCCTTCACTAACCCAGCTACCAGTGTATGGTTGAGCAGCCTGCACTCTAATTCCTTACCATTTGAATTTGATTACTCGGCAGGCATGTTGGCCAGGAAAGTATTTTATTCTCTCTCATCTTTTCCCCCCATAGACTAGAACAAAAGAATGCTTTTTTCTCCAATTCAGCTTTCCATATTCAAAGGCTCCTGCACTGGTTGATTGGAAGAATGGAATCAGAACAGAATGGTATTTCTGTTTTCTGATTTGACTTCACTGTAATTAAGGTAGAAAGTTTGAGCAGGCCAAGTGAGTAGAAAAGACAAAGACTATCTTCCATTAACCAGCCACTCCTGTTATTTGTGTTTTAGTATATCAGCCACTCATGTTATTTGTGTTTTAGTGTATAACTGCCTTGATTTGACTTGTGATTTCAGATCTCTGGATGAAAGGGGACACACAGAGCCACCTTTATTAGTAGACACAGGCGAATGAGAATTCAGCTGAATTATATTCTCCTTAGCCTATCACCTCCTCTATAGGCTTCAGACTCCAGCATACAATTTCATAAGTAAATTAGTTTTTGGAGGAGTCAGCTCCTTCAGGAGTCTATTTTCACTGAATTAATATATGCATGAGATTTAATTAGCCCTTTTTAATGAATACAACCACCTGGAACAAAATTTTATTAAGATGAATACCTTTAAAAACTCTGGGCTAATTATTCCTACCTGATAGAAATTACATAACTGAAAAGTCTGGTTTTGAAACTGTAGACTTTTCTTTTAATAGCTAGTTTTAAAAGTTACATTCTTATACAGAACACTTATTGCACACTAATAATATTGCTATAGCTTGCATTCCAATTTATTTTTCCTTATATTGGGACCAACTATTAGCTGCCATTTCTAACATTTTTGGAGTGTCTGCTGTTTTCTTCAAGGTATAAGTAAAAGTAAAGTACTTCTTGTAGGTATTATAGAAAGGGTAAAACTGAAAGACCAAGATGGCTGTTGTTTCAAGAATAATGAGAAAGTAAATTTTTTTGTGTGTGTGTGAAGAAAATTCCTACATACTTAATAATTAAACAAAGTGTTCATATAAAAAAGAATGCATCTCGGCCGGGCGTGGTGGCTCATGCCTGTAATCCTAGCACTGTGGGAGGCTGAGGTGGGTGGATCACTTGAGGTCAGGAGTTCAAGAGCAGCCTGAGCAAGAGCAAGACCCCGTCTCTAATAAAAATAGAAAAATTAGCCAGGTGTGGTGGCATGCACCTATAGTACCAGCTACCTAGGAGGCTGAGACAGGAGGATTGCTTGAGCCCAGGAGTTTGAGGTTGCTGTAAGCTAGGCTGATGCCACAGCACTCTAGCCTGGGCAACAGAGTGACACTGTCTATACAGATAATTTAATATGGGGAAGTCACATAAGAAGTTGCATCCAGAGACATGGGAGGAGGTCTGGGTGGTCTCATGTAAGGGAAGAGTATAAAGTAGCTCAGGAATGACAGAAGCATCAACAGTGCTGCCTGGAGGTCACTCAGGACTGAAAAGGGACCATCTGACAGACTAACACATTTATGTATGATTTAAAGAAGAATCAAAAGTCATTGAAAATTATTCTTGTATTCAGTTTACCAGTGTGTTGATAAAAATATGCCATAGTTAATGAAATACGAAAAGCCAATAATCATATCAGGAAATGTTCAATTCCACTATTGACTTAAAAATTTTAACTGTAAATATTTATCAGTAACCCAATGCACAAAGATATAAAAAACTGACAGAATTGAGTACCTAACATTGCTAAAGGACTCAAGATTTTTGACAAAAATGTTAACCAGAACATTCTTTTGAAAGGCTGGCTTCTCAGATAGGTAGATATAGATATAAATATCTCCATCCTTTAATCCATCAATCCTTTGCTAAGTAGATAAATATAAGACCACAAAGATAAGTATGCACAGACATTGATGACATTGTTGTTTATAACAGCAAAAAGTGGAATCAACTTAAATATTCTTTAACATCAGTTTGGCTTTAATTCGTTTTAGAGTCATCCAGTGTAACACTTATGAGTGTGAAAAGTAATAACATATTACTGAATGAATATAAATTAGCATGTAAAGCATCATATTTGTATAATATCATACAAATTATTTGTATCACCCAATTTTCAAAAGTTTATGAGGTAAAGAGATTTCTAGAAGGGAATTAACCAAAATGTTAAGAATGATTATCTCTGAATATTGGCATTTGGACACACCATAGATGTCTTATGTTTATTTTTCCTCAAGAAGACACCCTAGGGCTTATTTTCAGGGGATGTGTTATTTTCCCCTCAAAGCCTCAGCTTGCAGCACTCACAGGATGGCCGGGACCTGACATGGGGAGCCAACCTTGTTGGTGGGGCTGCCCACACCTTTCTGGTCACCTCTGGGATAGTAGCTGTCATGATGGGGCAGATGAGAAGGGCTGCTCATTTTCTTTACCGCTCCGCGACAAAATGCATGGGGTGTGCAGATACGCTGCGTAGCCATGCCCATCACTAGGGATTATTTTATGGGTAGGTCTTATTTTCTAGAAAACACGGTATATGTATCAAAACAGATTGCTTGAAATAAGAGCCCAGAGAAAAAAGAATTTAAGGGCAGCTCCACCTCAAAATAGAGGAATGTATTCACTGAGTCTCAAAGCCAAGGAAGATTGCCTCAAGCAGTGTTTCTCAAGAAAAGGCACTGTGGCATTTCTTTCATTTCCTGGTATGTCCCTAGTAGGGAAGGTTAGGCTGCATACCTGGACCCCACCCTGACGTCTTTGTAACAACCAAACACTTCCACATGTTTGCAAATTGAAAATCACTGTCCTAGGAGATTTGACCACTTCTAGTAATTAATGGCTAACACAGGTACTAATTATAAGAAATAAGGTCTAAAAGAATAAAGGAAAAATAAGTGGTTACGATACCTAACAAACACTTGGACCAATGATTTAAGACACTTACATAGTAATCTGAAGCCTTCTTACCTAATGTCTCTGCTCCATAAAATGAAGCTTTCATTTTACTTTTACCTACTTTATTAATTTCTAGTCTTCTATCTTTAATTCTCCCAACTATATACTCACGATTAAAAGGATTTAAAAAAAAAAATGAGGTTTAGGCTAGGCAAGGTGGTTCACATCTGTAAGTAATCTCAGCAATTTGGGAGGCCAAGGAAGGAGGATCACTTCAGGCCAGGATTTGAGAGTAGCCTGGGCAATATAGTGAGACCTTGTCTCCATGCAAAATAAATTAAAAAATTAGCCAGGCACAGTGGTGTGCAGCTGTAGTCCCAGATACTTGGGAGGCTAAGGCAGGAGGATCATTTGAGCCCAGGAGATTGACGCTGCAGTGAGCTATGAGCTATGATCCTGCCACTGTACTCCAGTCTGGGCAACAACACAAAGCCTATGTCTTTTAAGAAAAAAGGAGCAAGGTTCAAAAGAAAAGCTGCTATGCGACATTTGGGTTCATTATACAAGAAGGATCTAGATGACATGCACTAAGTTATGTGCTTCTGCAGAAATTAGCCTTTTAATGAACCCTCAAAAACATTCAAAGATTAGGGACACTGGGAAAGTTAGCTTTTAGCCAAAGCAAAGTGGCCACCTGTGACCACATGTCAACAATAACCCTTGTTTCTATGCCTTTCTTAACTAATAATCACCCACATTAATACCATTCCAAATTGTAAGGCAAAAAATTATGGACTCCCATTTGTGTTTTACATCAACTCTAGTAAATATAAGCTTATAAAGATTCTATCTTATAGGGAAATACTTAAGTAGAATTGGAAATACACACACACACACACACACACACTACTAGAAGATGTGATAATGCATGGCTTACCAAGCATACTGCCAGCCACCAAAATATCGAAGAGTGTGTCCGCATAGCGACGATAATCTAATCTTGAGCCTGTAGAGTCCAGGAACTTGGCTACAGCTTCAAGGTCATCACCAGCTTCGTTAAGCCCCTGGACAAGTGTATCCCTGAAAACTGTGGGTTCAAATTTCTCTTTTTCATCTAAAATGAAAAATTCATAAGATTATTCCTTTGTGTACGTATCATATTCTCCAAAGATACTAACCGTATATTTACTTTGTTCACAGGGCTGTTTGATAATGTGATTATTTAAAAGGTAAAGGACAATTTAAATTTTTCTATCAGATTTCCATGCTTTGAAACTCCTTATTTAAACATTTACTCAAATAATTTATTTCTGTTCAATATGGCCACAGAAATGTTTAACTCTAATACACAATATAATTGATGATTATCTATGTTTGTCACTTATAGGATAGGCCAATGTAATCGACTAACCCTAATCAGAGAAAAAAATAGAGAGTATAACAATCAAAATTTAAATTTTTATTTCATCTGAGATAGAAAATGACCCACAGAGAATCACCAAATAATACAAGAAAATATATAGATATAAATAAGAAATAAAGATTGGGAGGGGAAAATAAGGAGAGATGCCTCTTTAAAAGATAATTTATTCCAGAATACTTAAATATTTAATAAATGCCATGAGCTACATATGTATATTTATAGCTTCAGAGCAGATGTTCTAAACTTTTTGGTCTTATGACCCCTTGACACTCTAAAAGTACTGAAGATTCCAAAGAGCTTTTTCATTTATGGAGGTTATATCTATGGATACTTGTTTTACTAGAAATTAAAACAGATAATTTTAGAATATGTATTCATTAGCATTGATAAGACTGATATAGAAAGGCACAAGGGAACTGCAATGGTGAATGGCACACATGTGTGGTAAGATCAGGATTTGGAAGGAGTTTTGGTCTAGACTCTATCTAGCAAGACTTCTTTTGGAAGACTGGTTTGGAGTCAGGTCTTGAACAAAGCAGAGATCATATAATGTTGAAAAATGAAGACGACAAACCAGAGGTCAGACTAGGAAGAAGAAAATGAATATACTAAAGGTAAAGGATGGAAGATTCAATTCTAAGGACATTACCTTTCCCCACCCTGCCCCCAACCCATGGAGAATAAATCTGGAAGTTGGGAGAGAGGAGTAAACGAACTCAACATTTCAAAAGAAAAAACTGTATCATAAATATCTTTAGAGAGCTAAAGTGAAGATGCTGCAACTTGACGAAGAAGAAAAGGAGGAAGGAGGAAAGGAAGGAAAAGGAAGAGAAAGAGGAAGGAGAAGGAAAGAGAAAACTATAAAAATATTTTATAAACAATAAAAGAGTTATTGGGAACAAAAAATAGAAAAGTGAAAAACTCAACGGAGGAATTAAAAGAGAAAGTTAAGAATCTCTCTTAGAAACTAGAATAAAAGACCAAAGGCTTTAAAATAGTAGCCAAAAAAAAAAAAGAAAAACAAAAGAAAAAGGGTAGATTAGTCAAATATCCAAAAGTTATAATTATAATAAAAAAACAGAATGAAAAACAAAGTAAAATGGCTGGGCGCGGTGGCTCATGCCTGTAATCCTAGCACTCTGGGAGGCCGAGGTGGGCGGATTGCTCGAGGTCAGGAGTTCGAAACCAGCCTGAGCAAGAGCGAGACCCTGTCTGTACTATAAATAGAAATAAATTAATTGGCCAACTAATATAAATAGAAAAAATCAGCCAGGCATGGTGGCACATGCCCGTAGTCCCAGCTACTCGGGAGGCTGAGGCAGCAGGATTGCTTGAGCCCAGGAGTTTGAGGTTGCTGTGAGCTAGGCTGACGCCATGGCACTCTAGCCCAGTTAAGAGAGTGAGACTCTGTCTCAAAAAAAAAAAAAGAAAAAAGAAAAGAAAAGAAAAACAAAGTAAAGGATATTATTTCAAAAATTTCAGTAAAGTTTTACAGATTTGAAGGGTGTGAGTTTCCAAATAATTTTGGCTGTCTGGGCACCCAGCATGATGATTGAAAGTAGATCCACACAAAGTACACTCATTATGGTGAAATTTCAGAATTCTGGGAACACAGCAACTATCTAAGGTTTCTGGGACAAAAAAAAAAAAAAACAAGTGATATATAAGTATTAAGAAACAGACATTGAATTGCTCAACAGAAATGCCAGAAGCTAGAAGAAATTCATCAGAATTCTGAGGGAAAACAATTTCCAACTTAGAATTCAAGTTAGCCAAACTTTTAATCAAGGGTAAGAGCAGAATGAATATATGTATATTGAAATATTTAAGGTCTCAAAAATAGTGAATAACTAAGGAGTAAGTCGGGAGATCCCAGGAAAAAAAGGGAGAAACACGAGACAGGCAAGAGTAGTTTTGTGGATAATGGTGAACGGACATTTCAAGCATTTTGGTTCACAGCTCTGTAACTGGCCTACACAGCACCTCGACCAGGAAAGAAAGTTGTTCAATATAATAATATGATACGATATAAGAATTCCTTTAATACTATCTTCGCCATAAATTCTGAAGTGTTTTGTATTTAGAGATTTATACAACGGCAAAGGGAAAGAAAGGTTAGAATTGAATAGTTTTATAGCACAAAAAACTAGTGTGGGGGGGGAGAAAAATTATTAAATTTATTAAATTCAGAGATAACAAAAATGACATTCAGAAAAAGGAAAGCAATCAAATAACAGTTCGCCTGTGAATAGCACGTATAAAGTCACAGTAATATAAACCCTAGACACTGGTCTAGCTGAAATTATGACAGAATGAGGGAACAGCGAAGAAGGACAGGAGGTATGCAGGTGGGCAGGGCAGTGAAAAAGAGCTGAATCCTCACCTTCCACAGTAGTTAAGTGCATGCTTAATACTTCCAGTAGAAAGACAAAGAAATAGCCATGCCTGGTGAATGCACAACCTTGATAAAATTAAAAATTACATTTAAAAACCACACAGCAACTGCTTACTTTGTACAGACTGACTACTCCTAGTCGGATAACAAAAGGGATGGGTTGTAATCGGTTAACACCGATGACATCAGCATCAGAACCAGAGAAGAATGGCATGCCCAGTACCAGTCAGAGTCACGCAGCATACCATAAAGACACACATAAATTAACTGGAACAATATTCATCATGAGCAAGAGATGAAAAGTCCTTTTGATGCTTTAAGCAAAACATTATGCAGCCAAGAACATGCAAATGTTGACTGCAGGAAAAAATATAATTGGGGTCTTGTTTTGCAGAGGGGGAGGAAAATGGATGAGAACTCTAGAGGAATATATTATGTGGAGCTGGAGGAGGGGGTAACTGTGTCTCTACACAAGAGGAACCCACTGGCAAGCAAGGAAAACCTCACCTCCCACTTAGGGGTCTCTAGCCAAAGGGTAATTCTCCTTTCCCCTTGGAGAAAGGTATTTTCTTTCCTATAATATGAGAATACAAGTAAAAAGATCACAAGCTGTTTATTAAGCCTTGTGACCAGCTTCCAAAATCAACTGAGGCCATCGCCACAAGGGCACTACAGCATGCTTGGAGGTGGGCTCAGGTGGTAGAACAGATTTTGATGATTTTGAAAATGCGAATGGAGGCATTGGGAAATATAAGTTGGTAAATGAGGAAAACCCCAGACTATGCCGAGAATCCAAGCAGAGGGCTTTGTTTTGAATTTAAGAGACAACTTAAAACTTGTCTGTAAAAAGGTCTTTATCCTCTCATTATAATTTTCCAAAAGAATTGCCAAGAAACAGAAAAAGGAAGATAGCATATCATGGCCAAGGATATTTCAATAGACAACAATAAGGTATTAGATCGAAATGACCACTTATAGCTTGGGAATATTAAAAAGTTATAGTGGCATGATAATTCTCTTACAGAGTGAAAAAAGCTCCCAGTTGCTAAGACTAAGACCCATCAAGAGGAATAGAACATTCCCATACAAGAAAATGGCAAGAACACTAATGGAAATTTGGGAAACAAGACAACAATTTACCTAAAGATTCCTATTAATCTGAAAAAACAGCACATGCAGCTTGTATTTTATTTGAGGGCAGTCTAGCAAATATACTAACAAAATTCTAATGAAAATATGACATTGCCTCCTTGAATTTCTATTTGGCAATTCAAACCTTGCTTGAAATGGGATTGTATCATTATTAGGGTCTGAAATGTATACTGTGTTGGTGAATCGCAAGTGTGACACTAAAGAGTTAGTCATAACAGCCTTTGTACTGACCTAGAGAAACAGGCCTATTACTGACACTTAAATATGCCTATATCTTATCTAACTTGCTTACTATGGAACTACAGTAACTGGTTTATATAGTATTTTTCCAACCTGCTAATTAAGTGATAAATAACATAACCTACATTCCTTTATAAATATCACTGAAGTTTTAGTAAACGAATTAAACATATCATGTATTTTCTAACTACACACACACATATTTACATATATTTCAAAATGTAAAGGTTTACTCAACTATTAACTATCACCACTTACCATGAATCTAAGAGTGATTTAAAACCAACAGCACAGGGCTAAAGTGTGAGGCACAAACCTTAGCACATGGTCACTCTAGATGCCTGCAATTTGGCCATTTTTGCTCTCCTATTTTCACTAATTTTAATCCAATTTCTCTAAAAATCCATATGGAAAGGCCAGTTCAATCAGCAAATATTTAATTTAGCAAAGCGTAACAATGGCTTGTGGGAGAAATTCTCAGACTCCCACAAGCCACTCTGGAAAACATAACAACTTTGGAGCACATGCCATAAACAAGATGTGAGCATTTCATAAAGGAAAATAGGGCCTGAATGGAGTTCTCTATATTGTGTCTTATCATAATGTTTACATTTACTGTTAAGCAATAAGAAATACATCGTTATACTAACTTGGCATCCAAGAGCATTAGCTTTGCTAGGAAATAGTTTCAAAGTGATGACAGATCTTCAGAAAATAGCCTATCAAAATGACCTTGAAATACCCTCAGTAGCTTTTTTCGCCTCGGCTCTACAAAACTGCTAACCATTTATTTGAAGTCAGCCCCTTTATAACAGCAAAGAAAAGCCATGGCATGATAAATTGTCAGGAGGTAATTCCCTACTACGAAGAGCAGAAAACGAGGTTCACTCAATTTTTTTCTTTCCCCAATCAGCAGCTTGGCACAAAATGGCTCAAGTATTGCTTAATTTCCCAACAGACCTGAGTTATATAAATCCGCATCAACTGACAAATAATATATATTTCTCAGTAGCTTCTCTGCATACTCTAGTAGTACTCTCTTGACCACGGAATGAATCAGAGGCGAACCTGTTCACAATGAGAAAACCTCTCCTGTTCTAAACTGAAGACAGACGGTAAGGGCCGGTTTATTTGTTGAACCACATCTGCTGTTGTGCAACACATTCTTGGGCCCTTTCTTGCTCTCAGCTCAGTTACAGTGAATCAGCGTCACACTAATGAAGCCACTTGAGCCGGAGATCCAGGTCTGAGATTAACACGTTCCCTCGGTGGGCAGGCAGTGGAAAACCTTTCTGCGCCTCACAGTCGGGCACATATTAACTATTATCACATTACTAGCTCCCACAATACCTCAACTGTAAACAGGTTTCTGAGCTATATTGTTCATTACTGATAAGTCCTTTTGAAATCATCCACGTCATTTTCCCTTCAACACTGCCTTAAACAATGGGACAATGAATGCATTCTGGTTAGCACCTTTTGTTTGATGATCTGTTTTCAGATTTCAACGGGGAACTGGAGCAGGGACACGATTTCTAAGACTAAGATGAGTACTGAATAGAGGGAGGTGGCTCAGGCTATATATTTGTACTTATTTACCTTATGGGGATGAGCCAGGAAGGAAAAAAAAAAAAAAGCGAGAAAAAGGAGAGTGCAAGACAGAAATACTGTACAAAATAACCATATTCTGATTACTTTTAAATTTTTTTTTATGTTCATATTTGTGTGTGTGTCTGTGTCTGTGTATGTGAACTTGAAGCTTTCCAGCAGGCAGCACACAGTTAAATTCAGTCTATCTGGTGACTCTTGCAAACTCCTATGACCCAAATGATGTACTGTACCCTTGTATAGGGACTTTTTTTCTTTCCACAGGACTTGCTACTTAAGTGGACACAGCATTGCAAGAGAACACGGGCTGCAGATGCTGCCTGAGCACAGGCAAGGCCAAAGGCACACAAAAGTGGTTTATTGATCAAACTATTCAGTATTCAAAAATCATTACATGGGATTATGCTTCAACAGTGTTCATTCTACACATTTACTTCCTTAAATATTTCTCAGTCACTCCTTTTAATGTTATTTAACTTAATTTACACCATGTTTCCTCTTTCAAAGTTTCCCTATTGAGTTTCAGTTCTACTAGTTTTTTATCTAAGAGAACCTCTATATCATTATGCAAAACTGTCTAAGTGTAAAACCATGTTTAAGATGTTCTTTATACAGAAAGGACATTAAGAGGAACATTATTTAAAAAAGAGAAGGCACACAAATAGAAATGTTATCAGTGATCAAACTAAACTGGGTTTATTACTCCTCTCTCCACAATAAAAGACACTTGAAAATATCATTTTAAGGGTTTTAAGAGTATTTAGGGCAGTAGATTCGACTTCTTAATTTCTCAAAAAGTAAAAAAAAAAAAAATCTTTAATATATAACCTCCTAATTTACTTTTCTCTTAGTTTTACCATCTTTGCCATCAACACTTTCTCAAAACAACAAAGAAAGCAAAAACCAAATATAAATGCTGATGTCAAAATCGGTAAAGTTTATCGATTGCCTTCGTAACTTCACCAGAGTAAGACAATGTAAACAGGTATAATTACCTCCGCTTTGTAAATAGACACATAGCTCAGGCACGTTAAATGTCTTGTCCAACATCAAACACCTAAGTAGCTGGCAATTTGAGGGCTCAAATGCAGAACTTCAGACTCTACATTCAGACCTCAAATTAGTAGAATTAGTGAGGCTAGGTGAAAACAGAGATTATTTGAATTCTTCTCCTCCAATTTTATATTTTGACTAGAAATTTAAATAAATACACCCCCACACTGATAGCCACACACCCACAAACACAAAATGCAACCTACCCCTTTTCCGAGTTTTGAACCGCTGGCCTGTTAGCACTGGCTTCTGATGCTTATTCATAAAATTTCTGAAAACAAAACGAAAACAAGATTATGTTATTTCAAACAAGCAGTTCATATGAAAAACATGTGGCTAATAAATATATGTTCAACCTCACCCATAACTGAATATAATTTTAAAATGAGATCTAATTTAGACCATCAGACTAGCAAAAATTTTTAAGTCTACCAATGTTGAGTGTTGGCAAAGGACATAGGGAAAACCACCAGACATCCACTTTGGCATAAAGGTTAAACTCCATGTGATACTTTTGGGAAGCATTTGGTGAGGATAAGGAAATATTCACACATACATGATCTTGGTCTAGCAATACCTTACTGGGAATTTATCCTACAGTTATGCCCATGTAAGAATGCAAATATACCTGCAGATAGCTAGATATGTGTTATTGGACTGAGTTGAAGCATTGTTGGATATATAAAAAAAAATGAAAAGTGAAATGTCCATAAATATGAGTCTGAATAATTTAGCCACCAAATGGAACACCACGAAGCCTTATGAAAGAATGAATTAGATGCAACTATATTCCATTTCTGGCCCTCACGTTATGTGTGTATATTCAACGCACACCTCTTCCCATCATTCATTGAGTTCCAGACACACTGTCCTCTTTGTTTTGCTTCCAATAGCCCAGGCAAGGTCCAGTTTCTGAGGTTCTGTATCTGTCTCTCTTTTGGGAAGGAAGGATCTTCCCCAGCTGTCCACATGCCTTACTTTCTGCATTCATTCCAATGCCTCCTTTTCAAAGAGGCCTTTCCTGACCATCCTCATGACAACTTCACTCCCTTGTCACCCTCTGACAATCCCTAACTTTATTTCTCTTCAGAGGCTTTAGCAGTGCCTGACATTTTATTATTATCCATTTGTGGCCTATTTCCCCCATGAAAGTGTGACCTCCAAAAGGGTAGGGGCCTTGTAGGTTTGACTCAATGCTATATCTTTAGCACCTAAATACTGAGCAAAGTTTAAGCATTTAATAAATACTTGTCAGTGCTGCTGCGCTGATATGGAAAGATGTCCAAGGCATATTGTTAGTGGGAAAAAGCAAGTTGAATAAAATAATGTTAAGTACTTGGCTAAAAAGGGGATGTATACAATGTATGATTTTCTATGCAAGAAAAATTTAAGAAGGATACAAGAAACCGTTCACAAGTTTTTAACTTTTTGTTTGCCGCAGTGGATGGGGATTTGGGTACTCTATATTCTTCTACTGGATTTAATATACAATTAAAAATATAGTGAATTATCTTTTTTAAAAACTGTAAAACCTGCTCCACAAGACCTCTTAAGAGTTGAGAATAAATAAGCTTGGTGGCATAAATATTATAAACTGAACATATGTCTACCTTGCTTAAATTATGAAGGCCAAACATTTCAGATAATGTGCATTATTCAAGGATGTCATTACTTTTCAAAGCTTTTAGAAATTGATTTGAAAATGTCTAGATTTTGCCAAATACACCATCAAGAAAATTTATAGTATAAATACATTATTTAATTACTTCTCAAAGGTTCTTTAAAAATCCTTAAGAATATGGAAAAATTATTATTTAATTTATGTATCAAATCTTCCTTCCTCCCCATGAAAGAGAAACTTACAGCTTCACATAAAAAAAAATCTGTTTATTATTGAAAACTTCAACTTGATTATTATTTTATTTTAAAAGTGAAACTAATTAAAAATAAAGTAAGCACAAAAAGTAATTTATTACACGGTTTGAGCAGACAATTTTTATCAATCCTATAAAGTAAAATGAACTTAATACATCATGCTTTGAGATACAAAGATCATTAAGCCAGAAGCCATGCCCTCGAGGAACCCAGTGGGAGGGATAAAACCCAGACATTTGCAATACAATGTCATAGTTGAAACAACAGAAGCACAGACTAGGAGGGTAGAGAAAGAAACTGGGAGTCATTCTGTGTATAGTGCAATGGCCACATCTATTTAAAGTTACAAATGCTATAATCTTAATCAATGAAATCCCATTTCATTTAATGAGTGTTGGAAGTTGAGCTTCTAACACATCATTTATATTCACTGCAAAACTCTTTTCTTCAGAAATTTCCCTGTTGGCATTTTCAACACTCACTCACGATCAGGAAATATTGTATTGGTATAAAAGTGATGATAATGTATGTACGTTTCTCTCATTGGCTCCCCACCTCCACAGTACAATAGATATTATACAAAATATATTCTTACGTTAGCAAAGAAAAATATCTGTCAAGAGCTTGGGTTCTGTACCATGATGCAAGAATATAAATAGAGCTCAGTTAGCCTGAAACTTCTCCGGCAGGTGAACATGTAAGCAAGGAATTACTCTCTGCCAAAGATGTTTTCATTTATTTGTTTTTTAGAGACCAGAATTTCACTATCTTGCCCAGGCTGTCTGTGAACTCCTGGGCTCAAGCAATCCTCCTGCCTCAGCCTCCTGAGTAGCTGAATGCCACCACACCCCAGCTAAAGATGTTTAAAATTTTGTAAATTTACAAAATAAAAAGTGTGAGTCCCTCTAAAAGTTTTATTTTGGGGTTTAGAATACAAATTCTTGGAATTCCCTAATTAACTCTATCTTTACACTTTGTTTCTATTTTTTCTGTTAATGAGGAATTATCACCAAACACAACATATGAGAGAATTACTCTATTTTCAAAACCTTTAGCTTTTATACTTAGTTTACTTCTAAGCACAAAAGTTTGTTTCTTCATAGCCCAGTTATGTGCACTTATTTTTCACGCCCTTGATATATTCCATGTGGAAGATAACATAATAAATAACATGCAAACATACAAATGTACTCAAAGATTTTGATATAAATAACACCAAAAATTGAAACAAACAAAAACAAAGAAAAAACTCACCCACTGGTAGTGAAAGACTAAATGAAGATATTCTGCTTACAGAGAGTTATCTATCCTTTAGCTGTTACTATTTGGGGCAGAGGCTTGGCTTTCCTCTAAATTTAGCTCTTCACGCTCCACTATAATCTGCTGCAGTGAGGGTTAGGCTTTATAAGGTACTCCCTGAGCCCTTATAAAAGCCCTGTCCTAGGAGAAGCAAGGGCACTTGGAATAAGAAACTTTGCTAGCTTAAACATGGGAAAATAACAAAGAGTAGCAAAGACAGTTCTATTAGGCCACTGTCAAAAGCTAACTTTTAGTACATTACACTACAACTTAAAATCAACTAATGAAAACTACATAAGTTAAAAAAATAAAACAAAATCCTCAAAGACAAATTGGTCTGGGGTACAACCTACGCATAATGACAATTTGGCTTCTATTTTAAAAACTATGAGCCAAATACAGGCCGGCCTGGTGGCTCACTCCTGTAATCCTAGCACTCTGGGAGAACGAGGCGGGTGGATTGCTCGAGGTCAGGAGTTTGAAACCAGCCTGAGTAAGAGCAAGACCCCCATCTTTACTAAAAAATAGAAACAAATTAATTGGCCAACTAAAAATATATAGAAAATTAGTCGGACATGGTGGTGCATGCCTGTAGTCCCAGCTACTTGGGAGGCTGACACAGGATTGCTTGAGCCTAGGAGTTTAAGGTTGTTGTGAGCTAGGCTGACACCGGGGCACTCACTGTAGCCTGGGCAACAAAGCGAGACTCTGTCTCAAAAAAAAAAAAAAAAAAAAATTGTAGGTAAAATAGTAGAATGGATTGAAAATGTTTCACATGTCATTGAGAGTAAACACTTCTTGTATACTCCACGAGATAAAAGAAGACTATAAAAATACTAAAATGATCCGATCTGTCAAAATGTAGAAGGTTGATATTCTATTAATGAATCAAACATTTTTGAATAAATTCCTAGTTATGTCTAAATTGAAAAGTTTTTCCATCTAACATGTTAGTTATATTTCACCCCACCTTGCTTTATTAATCTTCTAATGTCCCATTTGCAAGTTCCATCCCCTAACTCCCAACCAGATGGCCCAGGTACAACAATGGCCTATCAGCATGGATGGATTTCTTGGCACCTGGGCACCAAGCCTCCCAGTTGTCCAGCTTAAGTGGATTGGCACCTTGTATGCTGACTGTTCAGTCTTAGCTGATACTCTTCTTTCTTTAGTTCTCTCTCATCATTTGGGAAAGGAACTGATCTACCAGAGGACATATCTTCTAGTTGTCCCCACAGCGGAATGACTGTTCTTGCCTAGGAATCTGGGTTGGGGTCTTATACTCTATTTTTGATTGTTCTTCTGGTTTGGCCCATCTTTAAACCATGATAACGTGCCTTGTAGATAGAACATGCTATACAAGTATTATATGCCATGCATATAATAACTCTGCTGATTCAAACAACCTTAACTTTATGAATATATATATGCTAAAGCAGAGGTCACATTTTTTCTGTAAAAAAATGAAAAGAAAACATTTTAGTCTCTGTGAGCTATAAGGATTCTGTTTGAATTACTCAATTCTGCTGTTACAGTCGGAAAGCAGCCATGAACCATATGCAAACAAATGGTCATGGCTGTATTCCAATAACACTTTATTAACAAAACAATTGGTGGGCCAGATTGAGCCCTCAGGTGGTAGTTTGTGACCTCCTAATCTAGAGCAGTGTATCCAATAGAACCGCAATGATCTACTGAGTCGTGGAAATGTGCCTAGTGTGAATGAAGAACTAAATGTTTACTTTTATTTCATTTTACTAATTAAAATTTAAACTTAAATAGCCAGTGTTGCTAATGACGACATGTTGGGCAATGCAGTTTTAAATTGATCCTTACAGATCAAAACACTTAAATTTGATAAAAAGGTAAAAATACATCTAAATAAATATTTTAAATTAGTATTTTTCAAATAAGATAGCTCTGAGGAGCATTTGGCACAAATTTTCAAGCTATGTGCTTATAGTAGAAAGAAAAAATACCACACTTTACCTTTCTTTCTTTTTTTTTTTTTTTTGTTGCCCAGGCTTGAGTGAGTGCCGTGGCATCAGCCTAGCTCACAGCAACCTCAATCTCCTGGGCTCAAGCAATCCTGCTGCCTCAGCCTCCCGAGTAGCTGGGACTACAGGCATGCGCCACCATGCCTGGCTAATTTTTTGTGTATATATATATATATATATTTTTTTTTTTTTTTTTGAGACAGAGTCTCACTTTGTTGCCCAGGCTAGAGTGAGTGCCGTGGCGTCAGCCTGGCTCACAGCAACCTCAATCTCCGGGGCTCAGCGATCCTACTGCCTCAGCCTCCCGAGTAGCTGGGACTACAGGCATGCGCCACCATGCTCAGCTAATTTTTTGTATATATATATTTTAGTTGGTCAATTAATTTATTTCTATTTTTGGTAGAGACAGGGTCTCGCTCAGGCTGGTTTCGAACTCCTGACCTTGAGCAATCTGCCCGCCTTGGCCTCCCAAAGTGCTAGGATTATAGGCGTGAGCCACCACGCCCGGCCTCTATATTTTTAGTTGGTTGATTAATTTCTATATATAGTAGAGACAGGATCTTGCTCAGGCTGGTTTGGAACTCCTGACCTTGAGCAATCCTCCCACCTCGGACTCCCAGAGTGCTAGATTACAGGCCTGAGCCACCACGCCCAGCTGTACCACACTTTAAATAAAGCTTTCTGCTAGCAGTCATTGTTTAAGACTTTGGGGGGAGGGGGGAGAAGACCTTAAACTTTAAAGATTATAGGGCAACAACATCACCCCCCAAATACAAAGTATTTCATAAAGATATAATAATAACACATGAAACTCAATAAAATTGAGCCATTTCATTGCAATGTTCTCATGAAGTACTTTGTGTTTAGTTGTTTTAAGAATTACCTTTTATGCCGTATTCTAAATGAGTGAAATCATATACCATTAAAAGAAACTAAAAATTATCTATAATTATAAACTATTCTACTTTCTATGAAAGCTAAAATTGAAAATTAAAAAAAAAGGCATAATAAAATTCTTTACAGAAAGTGTCTGATCTAGGAATCTTTTGGGTTAATAACATTGTAGCATTATTCTCTCAAAAGAAACAAAAATAATTAAATTGGCTCTAAAAGTTTAAACAATTAACACTCTAAAGCAATAAACTAACTATATGTCTGTAATAACACTATAAAATTTGTTGCCCAGAATAGCATTAGTTCAGTTTACTGCCCTTATCGTGGTTTTAGAAACTAACAGCCTTTTCATGCTCAAAATCACTCAGCCTCTATAAAAAGCTTAATTATTTTATCTCCTAACAAATTCTGTGAACACTGTAGTATTTATAATAATTGAAAAAAATTAAAATTTAAAATAGCAGATAATCTAGTTATAAAAGAAAAATGTTTCTAAATAAAATTAAATATTCCTTTCTTTAATACAAAAATATTGCTGTATACTCACATCCCCTTCAATCTTATCCTTAATATTACAGAAAAATATCTTTCTTTTTTTTTTTTTTTTTTTTTAGTCACACAAGCCTTCCAGAGAAGAAAAATATCTTTCTTAAAAAGCATGAAACATAATAGTCCCCTCTTCAAAAAGTTATAAACATATTTTCCAGTGAGGAACATTAATGGAGAAATCTTTAATTGTGCTAAGTAACTACATTATAGGGAAAGAATTATCAAAGCCCAAAGAAATTGTGCTGTGAAAGAAAGAATACTAAGCTAACATATTAATCCAAATCTCCCTTAACAAAACATAAAGGCACCATGATATATTAATAGTTTTCATTTTAATGTTTCAAAATTATTTTATACCTTAAACTTAATATTCCTACCTTAGTTCTCTGAATGTTGGTTTTCTGTTTCCTTTTAAATATTCCCAAAATTACATTTTTTAAGTAACCATGTATTAATACAACCTCTTTATAGGAACAAATTAAGGCAATTACATAATGTCACTTACTTTATTTCAATGAAGTTATTTTTTTAAAATTCAAGTATAAATTAACTCCTAAATTACTTCCACTCTGCTAATCAATTTATGGCCTCTATTTAACACAATCTCTGAGGAGACCCTTAGGGCTTGCGCCTTCCCTTTTCTGGGCCATAGCACTTTTCCCAGAATTTTCCCTTCCCCCAACAAGTGGCCATGCTCATTCAGTCTTCCTGATGGTCTAACCTTGTTGTCTTGCTGATATCATTCTAATGTCTTGGAACACTTTGAAAGACTCAAACACATATACCTGCAGTCCCCAACCCTGGGGCCATGCATGGACCGGTACCAGTCCATGGTCTGTTAGGAACCAGGCCGTGTGCACAGCAGGAAGTGAGTGGCGGGTGAGCCAGTGGGTGAGTGAGCAAAGCTTCCTCTGTATTTATAGCAGCTCCCCATTGCTCGCATCACCGCCTGAGCTCTGCCTCCTGTCAGATCAGCAGCAACATTAGATTCTGCATTATGGTGAGTTATATAAATATTTCATTATATATTATAGTGTAATAACAACAGAAATAAAGTATACAATATATGTAAGGTGCTTGAATCATCCTGAAACCATGCCCCCTTCCCTGTCTGTGGAAAAAATTGTCTTCCATGAAACCAGTCCTTGGTGCCAAAAAGGTTGGGGACTGCTGACATACACTACCCACATTGTTGCATACTTTGGCTTTTAGAAAATCCATTCCTAAAATACAATGCTTCGGGGTATTTGCATAACTAATTGCCCCAAATCCTCTGCTCTAGATAAGTTCCTACAATGCACAGAAGAGCCCCTCACAACCAAGTATTATTTGGCTTGAAATTTCAATAGTGCTGAGGCTGAAAAAAACCCTACACTATGGAGGAAACAATGGTGCACAAAACCAGAGATGGTCCCAGCTCTCAAAGGTTGAAAATTTTGCACTCAGGTCTAAGCACAGAAGCAGTAACACATAAGCACATATTTCAGGAGGCTGAGGTAAGAGGATCACTTGAGCACAAGAGTTTGAGGTTGCAGTGAGATATGGTGATGCCACTGTACTCTAGCCTGGGCAAGAGAGCAAAACTCTGTCTCCCAAACAAACAAACGAATCCACAATTAGACTGTACAAAATAAATGTTTTCCATAGTCTTTGATACTAACATTTATTTCCACAATTTTATATCCTCTGATAGTTAGGGGGTGGTGGAAGATAGGCAAGATCATGGGTTTTAAGGAGAGAGGAAGCAAAAGAAGAAGTTGACCACCAGCAGACTGACTTTTCCTACTTTAGGATATTGCAATAATGGGAGGGAAAAAGACAACAAAAGAGGAATTTTAAAAAGCAATATATGACTGAAAATGAAACTAGCTAATTTTTGTGACTTAGAGAAAAACAATATGCTATGTAGATACTGCAAAATGCCAAAGTCTACAGACATGATGTATTCTTAGCTACTAGGACTCAACTGTGGTCAACATGAGTGGTGTAGGGGACATTTTATTTCTCTTATCTATACTTGTATATATTTTCTATAAAATAAATCTGAGTACATATAACTTTTATAGTTAGAAAATTGTGTATATTTAAGTGAAAAAAACTTTAACCTCTTTTGATGTTTGAACCAATTTCAAAAAAGTTACAAGCAATAATATTTGTGCATTAAAAAAGTGACACAAGGTCTAAATATCATTCTCTACTAAAAGAAACGAAGGTTCCTTGAACAAATGGCTGATTCCAAGGATGGTGCAGGGAAGAATCACTATGACCCTGGGACATCTTGTTTCAGCAAATACAAAAGTGTTTTTGAAAAAATTAAAACAACATAGACACCATCTTGCAAACAATGCCACTGGCCTAGCCTTGGAAAATTTGTGCACCAAAATAATTAAGGATAGCAATATCACACTGAATAAAATGAAAACTCATAGGTCTGTGCTCATAAATTTATGCTCATTTTAAAGAAAACAAGTTTTTCCTTACACAAGGAAAGGGAGGTAGTTGGGAAAGAGAAGGGAAAGATGGAATAGAAGATCACCATTTTGCAACCATCACATTAAAAATTGATTCATGCAAAAATCATCAATGCATGCTAAATCTATACAGGTGTGTGTGTGTGTGTGTGTGTGTGTGTGGAGGGGTGCTTGAAGATCAATAGGATACCTACATACTCTCAAATCATCTTCACAAAAATTACAAAATGACAAATAGTTAAGTACACATTAGAGAAACACCTTAACCATGGGATAATGGAAAATCACCTATCTCCAGATGTTTTACTCTGAAAAGAAGATGATGTTGTTCACGTGATATCCCTCATAAAAATGCACAACCTGAATCTAATCACGAGAGATAAACTCATATCTAGGGATGTTCTCCAAAACAACCGGTCTACATTCTTCAGAAACATAACTATCTTTTAAAAACAAAGACTAAAGAACTTTTCCAGATTAAAGAAAAATTAACTCTTGAGGGTGCTTATAATAAATGTCTTATGCTGGTAAATATATCCTTATATTTGGCTGTCCTGTGTACAAGAAGCTATTTTATTTATTTATTTAGACAGAGGCTTGCTCTGTCAATCTGGGTAGAGTGCAGTGATATCATCATAGCTCCCTGCCACCTCAAACTCCTGGACTCAAGCAACCCTCCTGCCTCACCTGCCTGAGGAGCTGGGACTGCAGGTACACATCACCACACCCAGCTGATTTTTTTCTATTTTTGGTAGAGATGGGGTATCCCTCTTGCTCACTTTAGTCTTGAACTTCTGACCTCAAGCAATCATCCCACCTTGGCTTCCCAGATTGCTAGGATTATAAGCATGAGCCACCGCGCTCAGCAAGCAGTTATTTTTAAAAACTGCCCTTATTGCTATATTAGAATAGGGGTTTTTTGATTCCCCCAATGAGGCTGCGGACCTAGACTATACAAAATCCAGGCATAAGCTCCCTATAAATCACTTAACCACACTGTGTGCTACCTTTGTTAGTCCTGCCATGGAAATATTTTTCTACATTACTGTCTTGAGGAGAGATGTAGAAGTATATAAAATGAAACTGAATATTATTAAAGATCACCATGATGAAAAGAAGAGAGGCAACAGCAAAAGAAAAAAATAAAGGTGTGCATGTATAAAATAGGATGTGTTTTTTTTTTAAAGAAATGATAAATCCTGCTAATTCGAAACGAGTATCTAAAGGAAAAGCTATGGTTCCTGAACAGAAAAGGGTTTAAAAGTTTTAATAAAACAACCCATTATTGAAATCCAAATCAAAACCATGATGATATATCACCTCGTCCCAGTTAGAATGACTATTATAAAAAACAAAAAATACATAATAACAGATGCTGGTAAGGATGTAGAGAAAGGGGAACTCTTATACTCTGTTGGTGGAATTGTAAATTAGTACAGCCATAATGGAGGCTGTACTAATAGCATGTACCAACAGTATGGAGGTTACTCCAAAAATTGAAAATAGAAGTACCATATAATCCAACAATCCCATTATTGGGTATATATGGAAAGGAAATGAGATGTCTGCAATCCCATATTGCAGCACTATTCACAATAGTTAAGATATGGAATCAACCTAAGTGTCCATTGTTGCATGAACAAATAAAGAAATTGTGGCATATATACATAGTGGAATACTACTCAGCCATAAAAAGGAAGGAAATCCTGTCATTTGTGACAATATGAATGAACCTAGAGGACATTATGTTAAGTGAAATAAGCTGAGCATAGAAGAGCAAATACCACATTATTTCATTCATATGTGGTATCTAAAGAAAGTTTATCTCATACAAGTAAAACAGTGGTTACCAGAGGCTGGGGAGAATAGGAGAGAGTGAAACATGGGGAGAGGGCAGAGGCTGGCCAACAGGTACAAAGTTACAGTTATACAGGACAGTGGTCTCCAACCTTTTTGGCACCAGGGATCAGTTTCGTGAGAAAATATTTTTCCATGGACAGGAGTGCAGGGGGCATGGTTTTGGGATGATTTGAGCACATCACATTTACAGGGCAGTCAAACCTCTCTGCTGATGATAATCTGTATTTGCGGCCTCTTACCATCATGATCTCAGATCATCAGGCATTAGATTCTCATAAGGAGTGCACAACCTAGAACCTGCACATGCACAGTTTATAGTAGGGTTCATGCATGCTCCTATGAGAATTTAATGCTGCAGCTGATCTGACAGGAGGCGGAACTTATGCAGTGATGCGGGTGATGGGGAGAAGCTGCAAATACAGATGAAGTTTCACTTGCCAGCCCACCACTCCCCACCTGCTGTGGGCTGTAGTTCCTAACAGGCCGTGGACCAGCACATGTCCACAGCCAAGGGGCTGGGGACCACATATATAGGAAGAATAAGTTCTAGTGTTCTATTGCACAGTAGGGTGACTACAGCCAACAAAACTGTATTGCATGCTTTAAAAGAGCTAGAAGAAAGGTTTGAGTGTTCTCACTATAAAGAAATAACAAGTGTTTGAGGCCATGAGTATGCTAATTACCCTGATTTAATCATCACACAATACATATATATCAAAACATCACATTGTACCCTAAATGTGTATAATTATTATGTGTCAATTGAAAACAAAATAACTCTTGCAAAAAAAATCTATTTTAAAGTATCATTATTTTTTTCTACATTAAGTATTTGAAGTACATCTAGCCAAGCAATAAACGTGTTAAGTATAAAATGTTACACAGTAACTTAACCAATTAAAAAACATATATTCCAGAATTTATCCATCAAAGTAATTTCTTCCTTCAATAAAGGAAAATGGTAAACTAAACAAAGAGTGCTGTCATTAATCAACTCTTTTTAATTCATAGATTTATGAACCTCTTATTTTAGCATTTTCCCCAGAGTCTCCAGGACATTCTTTTGATTACTCTCGATGATGAGAAATTTCATTGTTTGATAGAGGATTTAATTGTAGAAAATCAGAGGTATTTCTGAGTCTAATTCTAATCTGCTGAAAAAAAGTAGGTGACCATCTTGACGTTAGCTGGTGTGTCCAACCATATCACATTCCCCAACACACATACTCTTTTTATGCATGATATTTTTATAACAAAATACTGAAAAATAAAAAAGTAGGTGAACAAACTGAGTAATATGAGCATTATAAAGCAATGCACCAGATTTTCATATATTGCCTTCAAAGGCAATACTTTGCAATGAACAATTTAAAAAATAGATTAATTGAAGTATCAACTGAGTAAATATATATTCTCACAAAGTGATGATTTGGAAGGTCTGTATCTCCCAAGATTTGGTTTTATGTTATCCATTATGTTAATTTATCTTATGGTCATTCACTTTATATATCATAATGCACACCACTTAATTATTTGATAAAGGTGTGAAAAAATTAATACCTGTTATAAAAAAAATTCTTTTAAAAATTGACTTTGACTATAAAGTCAGCTCACCACATACATTATAGAATATGTAGGGAAAATTTGGGAAAAGTATCTATAAATCTTTCAGTAATGACCACTATTCACATTTAAACATATAACTGTATATCTGTGTATAGTTATGTGATTATAACTATATAATCCTCCATTCTTTTAGAGGACTCATGCATAATATTATGATAAAAAATACTGAAAAGAAATTAAAAAGTAGGTGATCAAGCTGAGTAATAACTGCACTATAAAGCAATAGGCCTGATTTTCATATATTGCATATCAAATGCAATACTTTTGGAGGGTACACACATACAGAAAACATTTAAAAATCCAATTCTACTATGTTTCCTAGTAATACAGTAAAGTACAACCTAAAAAAATGATTTGCATTAGGACTTAGAGTTATATGATTTGATTCAATGATATTCTCTATGATCTTTCTTTAAAATCCACGTATTACCATGCATCATGTTAGGAAAAGTTGAAACATTACTTAGAAAGGGAATGCCCTTGAAATTTGTTAATCATATAGTGGTTAAGCTTAAAATAAAACAAGATAGTCTCTATGTTTTTTATTTTAATTAGCATTTTAAAAACTATAAATATATTGGTGGCAAAAAAAAAAAATAGCTGAAAGTATATCAGAGTATAAAGTAAAAAGTAAATTCCATTTCCCAACCTTTCACTCCTGATCTCATGTCCTTGCCTCACTCCATGGAAATAATAATTTAAACCCTTTAACATTGTCTTGTATAACCTTTTAGAAAGCATTTATGCATTTGTAATTTTTACCTATATTGAATGAAAGATAAAAACTAATATTAAAAAGTCTCATCTCCAATAATCGTGCCTCCAGAAAAGTACTTTTTCATTGGAAAATAGCTCAACAGATGTTGAGCCCTACATAGTAAAGAAGGAAGATGATTTTTATATTAGATTTACTTTCCACCCAGGGGTATGCAGTTTATGGATAGCATACACAAGAACAGCTTCCCTAAGAAGATGAGGAAAACCAGGATATGAAAATCAGCAAGGACTAGAGTGTTAAATGCCACAGAGCATGTCAGTTTAATAAGTCCTGACAGACACAAAACTGATGTGAGTGTTGGTGACCATTAGTTCAAATGGAAAGTCAGAATGTAAGTTATTGTGGTAAGAGGTATTGAAGTGTGTTCCTCTCTTCAGAGGATTTTAATCAAGGAGGGGAAAACAGAATGTCCTGGAAAAACAAAACAAAACAACAAAACAATGTCCTATGCTAGTAACCAGTGGGGTAGTTTTGCTTTGGAGCAACTGTTTCAAAAACATGGTCATGGACCTTCAGGAAGCTCAAAGGTGGTGGTGGGCATGAATCCAAACATTTATTTGCTCACTTACTAGTTCTCTCAACCAAGAAACCTCTGTTCCCATCCTCCCAGAAAAGGATCTGCCCAAGCCTGTCTAGCAGGTGAAGCTTTATTTGAAGGGCTGCACACACACAAATACCAAAGTTACTGTCTACACAAATGCTTATACCACAGTGAGAGCACAGATTGGAGAGAAATGCCAAAGCCTAATCTAGGGTTTAAAGAGGCACAGCACACTATGATATGAGACTGTACTCGACACAATTTTATACTAGTAGACCACACAGAGTTAATATAGAAACAATAAAAACAAAACCACCAGTACAGAGCTACAAACTCTCTCATTTATACTTTTTAAAGGGGTTTAAACACGCCGGTGTGGTGGCTCACGCCTGTAATCTTAGCACTCTGGGAGGCTGAGGTGGGAGGATTGCTTGAGCTCAGGAGTTCGAGACCAGCCTGAGCAAGAAAGAGACCTCATCTCTACTATAAATAGAAAGAAATTAGCCAAACAACTAAAAATAGAAAAAAAATTAGCCAGGCATGGTAGCCTGGCATGTAGTCCCAGCTACCTGGGAGGCTGAGGCAGGAGGATTGCTTGAGCCCAGGAGTTTGAGGTTGCTGTGAGCTAGGCTGACGCCATGGCACTTCTAGCCCTGGCAAAAAGGGTAAGACTCTGTCTCAAAAAAAAAAAAAAAAAAAAAGTTTAAACATACAGAGAGAGAATCATTCATTTATTTACCAGATATGCCAGGTCTTATACTAGTCAATAGGGATGCTATGGGGACTAAATCAGGCAAGTTTCATGGTGCTCACTTTTTAGAAGTTGGAGCCTTGTTCCAGGCACTGCACTAACAATCTGGCAGTGCAAGCTAACAAGCATTGGTAGTCTCCAGTATGTTAAAACACATCCTATGACGCATTTGAGTTGCAATTGTGTTTATTAATGTTTTAACAGTGAAGTGTGTTTCTTCACTTACTAGCTTACAGTTGACATCCATGAGGAATGGAGCCCTTCGAAAACCCTGAATCTAAACCCAGGCCCTCAGCTAACCCTCACATAAGGTTCTAACATGTCAAACCACTTGGCTGAGGTCATGCATGCCATTTTAGCACTGGCGATACAGTGGGGATCAAAGATCCCTGCCCGTCTGGAGCTTACATACAAGGATGAGTCAGGGCCAGGATGGGATCCACTGTCTCTACTCTGTGCACTTTCCAGAGAGGCAATCATAGCTGGTGCAATGTCTTGGATAGTTATTTATATGATTCTCGAAGGCAGCTTTTTCATTATTTGCCTCGTAGATTTTATAGTTTAGAATTAGATAGAGTGGAGCATAAATATTAATTTAGAGTCGAGTTCAGCATGTGGATAAATTGAATTAGCATATGTTACCTCCAAAATGCCAAACAGTTCTCCGTAGAGTTCTAAGAGGGAAAAAAAAAAAAGATACCTTTAGAGAGAGAATTTAATACAAATACTGCCATTTAGGGACATTCAAATATTAGAAAATTTATGGCACCATGACCTCTAGCACTATAGGATCCGGTTTTTAAATTGCTTCCCCCAGAGGCTCAACTCTAACAAAAACACACTCTCCACACTCCCAAACACTAGCAACTGCATCCTTTTCTTCTAGCTGGCAGTTTCCTCTGCACCATCAACTTGGGGTTCTCTTTCCTGTTTATAAGAGCCCCATTCTATAACCTTGCACACACAAAACATATGTCATGCTCTTTTTTGTTTTTCCCTTAGAAATGACCAGAAATCCCAGAAGCTGTTCAGGTTAGTGTGAACAGTATTAAAGTCCCCCATGTGACTACAGAAAGAAAAAGATGACGGCAGAATATCATAAAACTACACACCCAATAGTAGCTTATGATATGTTCTCTGCATCGCCAAGGGTTTTTTTTTTTTTTTTTTTAATGAGACAGAGTCTCACTCTGTTGCCCAGGCTAGAGTGCTGTGGCATCAGCCTCGCTCACAGCAACCTCAAACTCCTGGGCTCATTCAATCCTTCTGCCTCAGCCTCCTGAGTGAGTAGCTGGGACTACAGTCATGTGCCACCATGCCCAGCCAATTTTTTTCTATATATTTTAGTTGGCCAATTAATTTTCTCTCTTTTTAGTAAAGACGGGGTCTCACTCTTGCTTAGGCTGGTTGTGAACTCCTGACCTTGAGCGATCCTCCCACCTCGGCCTCCCAGAGTGCTTGGATTTCAGGGGTGAGCCACTACACCTGGCTGTGAAGTGTTTTTTTATCTCTTATCATCACTCACCTCTGCCCTAGGACTTTTCTTGAGATTTATTTTCAAGTCCTCAAAAATAACAGTACATCTAACAATTATATTTTTTACACTCCTAAGCATGAAAATAAGTTGAGATATGAAAAGCAAAAATATCATTCCACATCTCATACAAATTTGTTATTATTGTTTTCTTACTAAAATAATAGTCTTTCAAGAATTAAGCTAATTAAAGATAGCCAAAGGATTGTAATATCTTTAATATTAACACAGGGCATTAATCTTTCTTATATATATTGTCATTACATTTTTTTCTTTCTTTTTTGACATAAACTTTAAAAAAAATCAAAGGAAACACCTGATTCTAAAATTCAAGAATAATGAGAACATTGTCTCTTTGGCATTTGACAAAGAATTGTTTATTCAGTGAGTTACCTAAACCTTTACTTTCAAAGCAAATAGTTTACAAATACGACTATCTAAACATTTTTGGCACTCTTCACTCAACACATGCCAAATTTAGAACAGGCCAAATCATTCCACTTGGCAGCTAACTGCCTAAAAGATACTTGCTAAAGAGATCTATGCCTTCAAATCACAGGCATTAGAGTGAGCTAAGACTGAAAAGTATTCTAGTGTATGACCTGCTAATATTGGTAGACTTTATATTAATTAAATATTCTTAAAAAAAAAAACCCTCAAATAAATCCTAGGATGACATGTTATATATAAATGATGTTTAATATATCTAAAATGTAATAAAAGAAATTTAGAAATCAAGAAACATAAGTTATAAAATTGGACTCATCAGAAAGTAGGTATCAAAGTAAGCATTCACTTAAGCAAACCCCAAGAGTAAGAACATAGCAGGCACACCCTATGCTGAGTCCAACCCTGATTTTCCTATATCAATAGACTTAGCGTCACAATGCTACTAGGGCTCAGGACAGTTTTGGCACTTCTTTTTAGGGAATATCTTCTGAGTTGGTTTATGAAGCATAGAAGAAAATCAGTATCTCCACTTCATTCACATCTTGATTTTCTCAGTTAAACTAAATATATTTGTACCCCTTCTTCAGATTTGTCTGCAAAATACTTTGTCAGTTTCCAAAAAAAGATGAAGCCCCCCCAAAAAGATGAAGATTAACTGCCAGTAAGATATTCCTAAATCTGTGCCACAAGTACTGAGTAAAGCCACCTACCTTTTAGTTTTATGGAGAGGTAAAAAGCTGATGTGCAGTGTTTATGGAAATGCATTGTTCATAAGACAGTCCTTTGCAGATTTAGGTGTAACTATTTTAACACTTAAAATGAATAATTGCATAAGCTAAACTCCAAGTACAGAGAAAAGAACATTTGTATTTGTTACTTTCTTGTGTTGTGTTAAAAAAAAATAAAACAAAACAACAATTTCTTAGAGGCTGCAATACTTCCAAACTTTCCTTTTTAATACTTCATTATGGAAAATTTCAAATATATCCAAAAGTAGAGACAACAGTAAAATCAAGCCAATGTACTCATCACCCAGATTTAACCATTAACAATAGTCAATGTTATCTCATTTATATTCTCAGTCAGTCCCTGTTTCCCAGTCACAGAATTATATTAAAGCAAATCTCAGATGTCATTTCATCCCCTCCTTAAATAATTCAGTATGTATCTCTAAAAGATAAGGGATCTCATAAAAATATACCCACAATATCATTTCAAACCTAAGAAAAAATTAAACTTCCTTAATATCATCAAATATCCAGTCAGTGAAGGAATATACCCAAGTCTAAGAAAAGAAAGCCAAATGTCAAGGAAAATAGTGCCCTGAAAGATATAATACCCAACCCTGCAATAAAAAGGAAAACAGCATTGTCTCTATGCAGAGAGCTGGAGATCAGGGGCTTTCATTGGGAAATAAAATTTGTACCATGGACATATGAACTATTTTTTTCTTAGTTGATAGCATTCATCAGAATGTCAAGAAGCTTGAAGTGCCAAACATTTAAAGACTTTCTGCCTCTGTTTATGGTTATGTGTGCTTAGTGCCATCACCTCACATTGCCAGGAAGGATTAGTCAAGTCGGAAAACAAATCCACCTAAAATAACTTAGAGATCAAACTGAATTCAACTCAGCATGTACTGAGCATATACTAGACATGCATATACTAGACCCCATGCAAGACATGGGGTTAAATCTTGAGAAATCAAGGTAAATTTGACTTGGTTAATTAATAGTCTAGAAAGAGAAGGGCCAGATTATATTTATTATTAATAATAATTATAACAGGCCGGGGTACGGTGGCTCACGCCTGTAATCCTAGCATAATCCTAGCACTCTGGGAGGCTGAGGTGGGAGGATCACTCAAGGTCAGGAGTTCGAGACCAGCATGAGCAACTGCGAGACCCCGTCTCTACTAAAAATAGAAAGAAATTAGCTGGCCAACTAAAAATCTATATAGAAAAAATTAGCCAGGCATAGTGGCACATGCCTGTAGTCCCAGCTCCTTGGGATGGCTGAGGCAGTAGGATCGCCTGAGCCCAGGAGTTTGAGGTTGCTGTGAGCTAGGCTGATGCCATGGCACTCTAGCCCCAGCAATAGAGCGAGACTCTGTCTCAAAAAATAATAATAATAATAATTATAACAGAATGTGATGAGAAAGGTGTTGTCTTTAGGTATTTTCATGGAAATCCACATGAAGAAGCAATGATGTCAATTTGGAGGGAAGGAAGAGAGGGATAGTTATGATCCATTCAGATAAGAGAGAATTAAAGGGTGCCAAAAATGTCACCAGCAACCATGTTGCATGTCAGTATCATCCAGTGCAAAGATCTGACTTATCTCCCTTGCTGAGAGACATAAATGAATGTGTTTACTAGTGTCTATACTCCCCTAACTGGATTGGGTGGGAGAGGTGAACATGAAAACTGAAGATAACAGGTTTTATTTAAAGTGTCTGGAATGTTGAGCAGTTAATCAGATCTGGGGAGGTGACTCAGTG
Organism: Microcebus murinus; assembly: GCF_040939455.1. Taxonomy (NCBI): domain Eukaryota; kingdom Metazoa; phylum Chordata; class Mammalia; order Primates; family Cheirogaleidae; genus Microcebus; species Microcebus murinus. The sequence continues at coordinate 34,118,017 of NC_134112.1, forward strand.
AAGAGGGAAGGAAGGTCATTCCAGGAAGAGAGGAGCAGGAACAAAAGGGTGGAAATGACTGGCAGATTAGGGAACCAGCAGAATGGTGACCTTAGAGCCCAGTGAATGGGAGGAGCTGGCGGCCTGGAAATGCCTGCTGGAACCACAAGATGGACTGGAGCCTTCTAGGCCAGATCTAGACCTCTGTGCTGTGGCTGGTGCAGAACCATTCACAGGATGATGGATGCTCAATGCTTATTGAATGGAGAGTTTCTTGAATTAGCTGGGTGGAGAGAGGTGAGTGAGAAGCGGGCTACTCAGGAGCCCACTGCCAATAGATCTAGGGTGGGAGCGGTAGAAAAACAGATGAGAGGACACATATTTCAGACATTTCAGAAATCATTATTCTTAAAAAGGTGAAGAAAGAAACAGAAAAGAGCATCACACAAATTCTACTACTCAACAGTGTTTTAGTATTCTCCCATTTCTATAAAAAGTAGCAGAAATATACATATAAGCTATAAACAAAAAATATCTTAGGAAGGATATGAAAAATAGATATCAGTTGTGGGGCATGGAGAAAGGACTGGGGAAAGAGGTGGGAAGGAGACTGCATCTTTGGCATGCTGGACATGGATGTATTATACATTAGCTAGTTAAAATATATAATTTCCCCCTTACTGCCAGGTACATAGGCAGAGAATAGGGAAAAGAGAAAATGTATTAGAGATAGATCGACTAGGTTCTGCCACTTCCTATCTGTCGGGCTGTGGGCAAATTAATTACTTCTCTTAGTTTCTGTCCTCTTCTTTGTAGAAATGGGGATAATATTGGCAAACAAACCTATGTGAATAGGTAACTATCTGGCACAGACTAAATATTCAATATATAGTAGCTATTTTATTATCAATAAAACTTCTTGATATGAATACATTTTAATATGCCCATTAGCTAATCTTATTCCTACATTTAATATTTACACTACACAAAACTATTAATGTAATCCATCCAATGAACACTATCCATTACATATCTGTTTTCTAGGAATTCAAACTGAATATTTGATTTATCTGTATTTCTAGGTAGATTTTGGTTTTTCTTTGTCTTTAAATGTCATTGTCTCTAAATTTGCTGAAGTCACATATTCACAGGACTAAATACCAACCCAGAGTCATAAGGCAGCCCCCCCCCAAAAAAAAATATATATAAAGTTGCTATCCTTGAGGAACTTACAACCCCAGTGAGACAAACAGGTGTGACCTTCAAGTAACCATGGCCCAGATTTGGAACAAGAGATGGAAATACTATCAATGAAGTACCCAATTCTGTCTATGCATCTGCTGGTAAGATGCTAAATCACATGTTCCTGGAGGTTACTCCTCAAGCATTTTTAGGTTTATGGGTTCTTTCTGCCTGATACTATGTTATAAATCAATTCTAACTGTGACAGTAACAGCATTACAAAAGACTGGTCACTCTCAAAAGCCTTACTACTTGTTAGAACAGCCACATCATTATTAAAGCATCAAACAAAAGTTTCTTTGTTATACATTGAGATAGATAATTTCAAACTGTTTTCATGTAAGATGTTCTCATATCAGTCCCAGCTTCTAAAACCGAAGCCTTGTGGGGGGAGGTGGGGGACAGCTGGAGTTTCGAAGAGATTTTTTGCTAAAGGCAGGAAATAATGATAAACATATTCCGTGGGATTTCAGAAGTGTTAGTGAATGCTTCCAGCAAAATGAAGGCATATGGCCAGAGGAAAATGCATTTCACTTTATATATGGCACTGTAGGAAGAAAGAGTGGTCCAGAGGATGCTTAACAAAAACCATCTACATAATTACTCAAATATTTCTCTTTGACACAGACGGATCTGGAGAGAAACATCAATACTAGTCTGGAGAGAAACAGCAGTAAACCGTAAACAACAGTATCTAAAGAAACTTTCGTGGATGCTGTACATGCTATAGATGTGCACCCTGGAGAAATGACTGACTTCATATTTTAGCAAGCAAGTCCTGTTTCTGAGCCACAGTAAGGTACATACTTCTTATCTACCCCCTGACCACGCATGGGCGTAGCTCCAGGTTACATATTACAGTTGAATGAAGATTGGATTAAGGGGCTAATCTAAGGCTATATATAGGCAGCAACGCCAATTTAATCTCTGCCTTCTCCATTCTCCACCCTCTTTACCCTCCACTGCCTATTTCCATAAATCTCAAGATGTGAGTTACAAAGAGACCCGAGAACTCTAGCAGAGCCAAGAGGCCCTTCCTTTCCCCCTCCCCCAGGCTGTCTCTCACAAACCAAGTATTAGTGCAAGTGTAAATTGTTTCCAAACATCCTCAACAGGCACCACAGGGCGACTAGGTCCGGTTTTCTTCTACAGCTTGCACGGAGGCCAAAGAAGAGATGACAAGTAGTGCGGAGGGCGAGGCTTGCCGAAAGAAAACTACCTTCTCGCCAGTCTATTCTCCCCGTGCGCTCACCTCGCTCGTCAAGGGGAGCTCTCTTTCCCAGCCCTGTCCCAGAGCCCCGGCCCCGGCCTCCCCGGGAGCCGCATCTGGAGGCGCCACGCGCGAGACCATGTGCACCCGCCACTTCCCACCGCGTGGCTGGCCCCCGCCCGCGCGCAGTCCCCGAGTCTCCCGGGGCGGCCAAACGCGGTGAGCCGGCGCTCTTCGTCTCGGGGCGCGGATGCGCCGCACGTGTGGGGAGGACGAGGCAGAGCGGGGGCTTCTCCGACCAGAGGCAGGAAGCCACCCCAGGAGGCACATGCTTCCTCCCCGCCAGCTCTGCCTCGGGTGGAAGCCCCCAGCGGGGCGGCGGTCGCGGCTCCCGCAACCCTCCCGGCAGCCCGCACCCCACCTGGGCTGCCTCTCACCTGTCAGAGGAGGTAGCGGCGACGCGCAAGGCTGGCGGCTGCGGCGGCTCGTGCAGCGGTAGCGGCGGCAGCGGCGGCGGCGGCGGCAGACAATGGAGGAGTGAAGGACAGACACATTGACATCGACACACGGAACCCGGCGCAGCCCCGCCTCCCGGCCCGCCCCCGCAGCCCAGCCCGCCCCCCGCCCGGACCGCGCCACCGGCGGGGACGCGGTGGGAGCGCGGCGACATCCGGGGGCCTCTGCGCTCCCCTAGAAGCCATTACCAATCACAGGACTGCCAGCTGGAAAGTTTTAAATGTTGCGAGTCTCCGAATATCTAAACCGGGCCAGACAGGGGAGGGGAGCATGTCGGAGGGATTTAATTCCAAATCCCCCTCTGGTTTTCTCCATTTGGTTGTTCCCTCCGAGGCTGCTCCAATTGGAGTCCCCCGCTGCCGCCTCCCGCAGCTCCTCCTCCCGGCCGGCCAATGCCAGGCGCGGGGCGGGGCCCGCGGCGGGGCCCGCAGCGCCCGCCCGGCTCGCCCGAGCTCGCCGCCGCCCGCCGGCCCGCGGAGGGAGAAGGGTGCAGCGCTTCCGCGCCGCCTGCTCGGGGTCCCGGCGTCCAGGGGCCTCACTGCGCCGACGCCCCCGACACAGACGCCTCGCTTCTTGTTTGACACTCCCAAAGCAGCAGGATAACCTTCAAGCTGGCGGGAGCAATGGTTCACATAAAGAAGGGCGAGCTGACCCAGGAGGAGAAGGAGCTGCTGGAAGTCATCGCGAAAGGTACGGGCGCTGGGCGGCGACCCGGGCGCGCCGGCCGGGCCGGGCCGGGGGCGTGGCGGAGCCGCGGGGCGCCCCTGGCCCGGGTGACCTTTGGCTGCGGTTCCGCGAGTGTGGACGGGGAGAAAGCGTTTCTCCTTAGGTCTGGGACCGGTTGCGGGGACAGGGAGGTGGGAGGGGGAAGCCCAGCTGGGACGAGGGAGGCAGTTGCAGAGGCTCGTCCTCTAAAACAGCTTTTGTAAACGTACAGGTTTCCCCACACCCCGCCCCACCTCGGATGATAAGGCGCGTCCCCAGGGCGTGGGCCCCAGTCGTGCATTCCTCAAAACTCCTCAGGGGGTTTTGACCGCGGTGTGTCTCGGCGACAGTGGCCTGGTAGTGTCAGGGTCCCCGGCGGGTGTCTGAAGGGCCGTTTTGGCTTCCGGAGGCCTAGTGATCGGGATCCCTGGGCGGTCCCCGCCCCCGCCTGGCCTTGGAGGCAGCCCTTAGTGAGAGGGCTTCTTTATAAGGGCACAGAACTAGGTCTGTAATTTGCTGCATTGGGACTTCCGCACGCAGGGCCTCCCTGGCTTCCTTCCAGAAGCCCCGGTAGCCGCGGGGACCCGCAGAGAGGCGAGCAAATTCGCTGGGTGTCCACACCCGCCCCCAGGCCCACGTTGCGCCGCAGCGATCTCCCGATCGCGCTTCTCCGCTTTCTCTTCCACTCTCTCCCTTCGCGAGTCCCACTTCCGCTGCCCGGGTCACAGGAAGGGAGCCCGGGGACGAGCCAGAGGCCGTATTTCCCCCCCGCAGTCCCCGGGTGGACGTCCCACAGGAGCTCCCTGGCGAGTGCCGTTACCTGGCAGGTGACATCTGCGTGACTGCATGCTTCCCCTGCGCCGTCACCGCGGCTCGGGCCTGGAGACGCGTGGGTCTGCGGGCACAATTAACGTAGCTGTTTTAAACTCTAGAAGAAGTAGCCACGTCTGCCTTCGGAGGGCGGAGAGGCCAGTCATTGCAGCACCGGGCTTCCCAGTTTGCAGTCTTCTAAGTGTAGCCAGACTCAAATCTGGGACTCCAGAGAATAAGACACATTTATTCATCAGAATGACAAGGAAAGTCTAAATGAAAAGGAGAAAAAAAAATCAGATTTGAACTCAACAGGTGCTGATGAGTTGAGCCCACCCTACCTAAGCTCAACCTTTTTAAGTCAATCACAGCTGTATTTATCAATAAGCGTTCCTTGCCCGGAATTGTGGGGCTTCAGATTGGTATTTTTATTGTCTGTACTGCATGATTCTTGCTAATCTGTTTGGCATTGCAGTCTTTCTGTTCTGCCTGTCTCTTGGGTAATTTCTCCCTGCCCTCCTTGGTGGCTCCAGGATTCTGTTAAGCAAACATGTGAGTCCCAGCTGTGTGCCAGGTACTGTGTTGGGCAAAAAAGGAGACAAAGGATTGACTTACAGTCCCTCAGGGACAAAAATTCTGATTTTAAACAGGCCAGAGTTATCACGTGTTCTCTTAAAAGTGAAAACCAATAAGGAGTTTCATAAACTGGGTCGCCAGAAGGGGATAGGAGCGTCCGTGGATGTATTCTCAGGTGTCCACCGGTTTTTATTCTGGAGATTATATAAAATAGGATTCATGTGCATTTATTCTGGTTAGAGCTGTATTTCTGGACCCACATCTTATATCAAGTTGCATGAATGCACAGATGCTATCTTTCATCTCTTCAATTGGCCCAGGCCAATGTGAAAAGAACTAATGGGGACTTAGTATATGATGCATTCTTGTCAAGTGAAGGGCTGTGGGACGTCACTGCACTCTCAAAGAAAAGTTATGGCAGATATGAGCAAACAGCCATAGCCAACATGTATTGACTGTTATTGTAATTGTAAGTAATTTACATATATTAATGCATTTAATCTTGATGAGCTAGGAATTATTTTTAAGCTATGATAGTATGAGAGCCAGCATGAGATGGTGGTTACCCTGGCAGGTCTGGCTTGGAATCCTACCTACCTCAATCATTTACTGAAGATGTGGCCTTGGGCAAGTTACTTTTCTTAAGTTTCAAGTTCTCTATGTGAAAAATGGAAACAGTAATAGTACCCATCTCACAATATTGTTGTGGTGATGAAATGAGTTAGTATGGTTAAAGCATTCGAAACACTACTAGTGTTAGCTGTCGTTATGATAAATATGGCGATCTACACTTTGTTGATTGGGAAACTGAGGAACGGGGAAGTTAGACAACCCAATAAGTGTCAAAGAGCTAATTGGCAGAGCTAAGGTAGCTTATGGCCTGTAGCCCAATAAATAGGCTGTACTTAAAACCAAAAAACAAAGTAAACACAAAAGTGAAATCAGCACCATAGCAGTCCATACCATATTCGCTTTGAGAGGCCATTTAATTTCAACAAAACATCATCTGTCAAGTTAGCTTAATTTTAAATGTTATTAATTTTTTAGTTTTGTGTACATTTAATTTGTAAAGTAAATTTTTATATTATAGTTGAATAAAGGTCACAAGCAAAGTAGCAAAGTTTTATACTTTTACCCATATGAAGCATTTTTGTCAAGCAGGTAGGTAAAGTTTTTTTTTTTTTTCATACATTTCTCAACGTTGAAAATCATTCGAGTAGACAGTTCTAGTACTTTGACTTAACAATAAATTTTCAGCAAAGTCTGACCTGTTGTCTTGGTCAGTCTGAAATAAACTCAGCAAATGTTTAAATGCCTCCTTATCTGCCAGTCACTCCCCTCTAGAAACTAGCAGACAGACTGTAAATGGAACTTAGAGTTCAGAGAAGAATGCCATGTATTACTCTTGGACACTTTTAGAACAATTTTGTTTTCTGAGTGAGTTTGCATGATAGATATTCTACAGATTGTATATTTGTTAGACTGCCAGGAAGTTCCAAATGAAAATGAAAAGCTGTTTCCAACATATCCATTTAAATCATAGTTAATGACAGCATTCATTTCATAACATTTAAGAGAAAATTGAAATCACTGAACCATATTTAACTGGTTTATATTATTTGTAGAGTGGCCCATTCTTCTAAGCTTTGATACTTTTTTTTATTAAGTACCAAGACAGCACTATTTCAAAATAAATTAAACCTTTTTAAAGGTATAAGCCAGAACATCTTCCCATTACTTCTCTTGTTTAGTACCTGAAATTCCTAGGATCACTGTTGCTGACTTAATAAGAAAGTAATATACTTTCTAATGCTTTTTTCATATTTGGGCAAAAGGAGCTATGAAATAGATTTGGACAATAAGATTTTTTGCTAGCAACTTTATTGGGTACAATTAAAGTACAATAAATAGCACATATTTAAAGTGTATACTTTTTATCAGTTTTAACTTAAGCATATATCCACAAAATCATCACTACAATCAAGGTAATAAATGGCTCCATCACCCCCAAAAAGGTCCTTATGCCTCTTTGTAATCTGTCACTCCCTCCACACCCGTCTCAAGGCAACCACAGATAGGTTTCTATTTCTATTGATTAGATTTCTCTATTCTCGAATTTTATATAAGTGGAATCATACAGTAAGTATTCTTTTCTTCACCTGTCTGTCTTCTTTCACTCAGCATTATGATTTTGAGGATCATTTGTGTCGTGTGTACTAATAGTTTGTTTCTTATTTTATTTCTATCGGACGTACCATTATTTGTTTATCCATTCACATTGATGGACATTTAAGTTGTTTCCATTTTTGAACTATTAAAATAAGATCTTGTTCTAAGGTCCTGTGCAGTTAATAATGTCACTGCTAGTGTCTTTTTTTTTTTTTTTAATAGAAAGATAGGGGTCTTGCTGTGTTGCCCAGGCTGGTCTCAAACTCTTGGCCTCAAGCAATCCTCCAGCCTCAGCCTCTCAAAGTGCTAGGATTACAGGCATGAGCCACTGTGTCCAACCTGCTAGTGTATTTATGGTTTAGAAAGATTCAAGTCTGATGATAATCAATTATAGTACAGAATTCAAAGAAAAATTTAACTTAAAAGATATGATTGTCATTAGCTATATGACTGGGCAGCTTATGCAACCTTAGTGGGCTTTGTTATCATCATTTACACAACAATAACTCTTTTAGATACTCTAAATTTATACAGAGCTTCATCATCCTAAGTTAAGGTCATTTTGTTGCAAAGTCCGAAAATAGATATAAGCAGGAAATCTTTTAGAAATATCACACAAATTCCCTATTTCAAAACACATGTTATAATAGAGGTCTCTACTATTTAGATATATTTATAGCTTTATATTTATGGTTATATTGAAATCTATATCATTTATTATTCTTTTAAAAATTAAGGCATTTAAAACATTTTTTACATGATTTTACTTATATATAAACATTATAGCAACTAACAAGTCAAATATTTTTTAAACCCTTAACTTGGATATAGATTCCTTAAAATATCCATTTTTGTGGGATTCCACTAGATGATTGAAATCCGTACATGTCTGAGTCTCATCATTATTTGATGAATTGCTGGAAACATAATTTCGTAAGTTTGTTTCTCCCTTTTTGTTTGCTTTGGCTACCTCTGCTTGTCTTCAGTAGAGACCTGTGGTCCCAATCTATATATTAGAAATGTCACAGTGAATTATATTGTGCTGCTCTGAATATAAAATAACAAGAACATCTAATATGCACTGATATTTACTATGTGTCCTACATTAGGACAAGCCTTAGTCCTTCTCACAATTCTCTGGGATGGATACTATTAATACTGTCTTTGTTTCATAGATGAGGAAACTGAGAGTTTTGCAGGTCTTGTTCCATTTCATAGTAGTCCTGAAAGGGCTGTAGTATGGTAGAAAAGAAGTTAGTAACAGTGAGACTGTCATTCTTTTCATCATCTCTTCTCTGCTAAAATGCTTGTTCATCCAGATAAATTGATCAATCCCATTCTAATGAGGTGGGTTGGATTGTGTTTTCTTTGGTTTGAACAACCTGAAGAAATTCTTAAAAGGGAAACAAATCATTAAACAAACGTTCATTGGTTTAGGTCTGTTATTTTTTAATCTCCAGTTAAGGTAAATGTTGGCTCATTACACATCCCTTCTTATAGTAATGTATCTTCCATGCATAGCAGTTTGTTAAATCAGATTTAACACATTTGTTTCTCAAAGTAAAGCAATTAATCTTTAAACTTAGTTGCAAAATATTATTTGAGAATCTACTCAAAGGAATGGAGTGGGGCAGTAAGGAATGACGAAAAATAAAAATCCTTCTGTGTGAGCCATGTGTTTCACATTTCTGTGCTATTCTGGACCTTCTATAATTTCCTACTAATGTCATTAAATTAGGAACACCAAATTAGAAATCATCACAGTTTTTCCTCTTGGAGTATTTTGCTCATCTATGTTCCAATATCTGTTTTCATTCTCTAGAAGCCCAATTTGTTTCAGATAATTTTTTTCACCCTGGTCCCTGCATTTCAAAAAACAACCTTAACCTGTTGAGTGGGGTGTGTGTGTGTGTGTGTGTGTGTGTATGTATTTGGTCTCTGCCCCTGGTTCCTGACCTGAGCTCCTAAACTCCTAAAGCCCTTGTAATCTCTGAGCAGTAGGAGTGCCAGGTGCTTCTTTTGTTCTGATATTTGGCATTTGACCCTGGTTCCTGACACTAATCCCTTGGAATTTCCTGGGTGATAGGAGCATCTTTTGTTCTAAGGAGATGATTCTTCATAAACTCTTGGATTAGATAGCTTCAGGATGGGGACTGCTCATCAGAAAGACCAAGCCATGATTAGAAGCTTGAAAGGTTTACCTCATACTTCGGAGATGAAAAAAGAAAAAAAAAAAAAAAAAAAAGAAGCTTGAAAGGTTCAACTCCATCCCACCAATTCCTTCAGGAAAGCAAAAGGAGTCGGAGATTGAGTTAATAAATGACCTTGCTTTACATGGCAAAGCTTCTGTAAATATCCCAGAAGTATAGGTTTCTGTCTGAGAGCTTCGAGATTGCTGAACACATGAAAGTCCTTGGAGAAAGGAGAGCTTGGAGAGGGCATGGAAGCTCCAAGCCCCTTTTCATATACCTTGCCCCATGCTTCTCTGTTATCTGGCTGTCCATCCGCGCATCCTTTGTAATAGCCTTTATAATTAACCAGTAGTTGTAAGTTGTGTGTCCCTGAGTTCTGTGAGCTGTCCTAGCAATTATGGAACCTGAAGAGAAGGTCATGGGAGCCCTGATTTATAGCCAGTCATGCAGAAGCACAGGCTCACAACCTGGGTTTGGCATCTGAAGTGGGGACAGTCTTGTGGGACTGAGTCCTTAACCTCTGAGATCTGACTCTCACTTTAGGTAGTGTCAGAATTGAGTTAAATTGTAAGACACTCTCTGATGGAGGGTTACTTGGTGTGTGTGGAGAAAACCCCTATACATCTGGTATCAGAAGTGAAGGATTTTGAGACTGAAGTAAGAGGGCAGTAGGAGAAAATAGCCACCTTGTTTTCTCCTGCATTACGCATGCCTCATCTTTATTTAAAATAAATTGTTCCCTGACAGGACAGATTAACTTTCAATGCTGGCCATTGGGCATACATTTTAGAGAATTACCTGTCCCGTTCTCTAAGGAGAGCCACACGTTTGTGATTTTATTCCCCATCCTGGCCTTCAAATGTAGCAGGCTGTGACGTGTTCAGAGTCCCTATAGTATTTTCCCTTTCCTGCACAAACATCTCCTGGCCATATAGAGAACAACTTCCGGTGTTTCTCTGGAGAATGGGATTCAGCTGAAGCATTTCCTCAGGTGAAACTGGGGTGCAGGAGTTTTTATCCTGCTTTAATTCCTTTGGCAAGGCGTTTGAGAAAGTCTCTGATGTGAAGCCACAAGTATGGATATGGTTTCACGTAGAACTTGCTTAGGCACTTAAAAGCTTTGCCCTCTTATTTTATAGCCATTTAGCCAGTGATGTTACTGCCTTCAGAGGGAGTACAGGGTCAGAAAAATGCACTGTTGACAAAAATAGCTGCTGTCGTGCTCCGGGGATGTGTAGATCATGCACTTGACATTTTCCCAACAGAGCTATTTCTCTGCCTGTCTAGGAGACACTCTTTCTCTTCTTTTGGTGAAGGACACTCAGGTGACTTGCCTAAGAAGTGGGTCGGGGAGAAGGAAGCATGCTTATCTTTACGCTGCCTTCCACCTTTAACTGTGGAAGACTAGCAAGGTTTATTACATTCTCACGCTATAATTCTAAATTTACAGAGAAGAAATAACCTGGTTGGGGAGTGCACCTATTCTTTTACGTTCATTTAGAGGAGAGGCTTATCTCATCCTTTCTGAGAACATTCAATTTAATTGTTCTCTGCCCAGTTAAACCAGAAATTTCTTGGCAGAGCATGTGGCTGGCTTGCATTAATAATAATAGCAACATTCTCTCCTGCAAGTATGCTTGTGTCATTATGCCTTATAGAAGACTGGTAAAACTGACAGTTGTGGCCCAGGTACAGCTTGTTTTCCAATTTACGGAGGACTGACCTTCAAGTTACATTAGATGACTTTGAGGATGGTAAATACTGATCATAAAACACTTTTATATAGTAGGCTTTAAAGATATGTTTCACCTAAGCATTTCTAAACCAAGCATGCTATCATAAACATGCCATCAATTCACAAGACCTAGTGTTGACACATTATATAAATATTCACTGCATTTTGAATTCCAAGTAATATAGTGACTGGAATTGAACCTTTACGTGGTAATTTGAATTAGATACCCTCTAGATTTGTTTCGGTATTAGGTCTTATGCTTTGTGATTATTGTATTACTGCCAAAAGGAAAATGTGGCCAATTTAATTTACTTTAAGGTTAGTGAAAGTAAAAATAAGATGGAACTATTTTAGAGTCTGTAAATCTATTCCTCTGGACAATTACTTTGTGAAATAAGTAGTATGTGATTGGATGCTTTATTTCTTAGCAACCCAATATGACTAGTCTTAGTTTTACAGATAACTCTTTATATTTTCTTGATGTTTGTTTTTTCTATTCTAGTGATAAATAAAATTACTTTTCATTTTTTTAAGGTACTGTTCAAGAAGCTGGAACGTTATTATCCAGCAAGAATGTTCGTGTCAACTGTTTGGATGAGGTAAAGTTTTAAAAGTTTAATAAAATGTTTTATTTATATGAGAATAGATAATGTGTAAAATCACAATATGTTAATAGAAGTTGTTTTGTAGCATTTATGCTCAAGTTATACTAATAATCTTTAAACCAAATGTAAACAGGTCACAAACATGTAAAAACATGTTTAATCTTATTAATAATCAAATGAGTACAAATTAAACCAAAATCATATTATTTCTTGTCAAGTGTGGGGAAATAGACTTTTATATACTGATGGATTAAGTGTAAGTTGGCATAACATTCTGAAGAAAATTTTGGAGTAAGTATCAATTTTAAAGTGCATATCTTTGATCCAGCAATTCCACTTTTAGGGAAAGTTAACAGAACTTAACTTTCTAGAACTATTGCTACCTAAGTTAACTTTTTGAGATGGTGGTAACATCTGAACTATTTGGTATGGTAGCCATTGGCCAAGTGTGGCCATTAAACACTTCAAATGTGGAAAGTTTGGCCAGGTATGATGACTCACACCCATAATCCTATCACTTTGGAAAGCCACGGTGGGAGGATTGCTTGAGGCCAGAAGTTCAAGACCAACCTGGGCAACAGAGGAAGATCTCAGCTCTGCAAAAAATAAAAAATTAACCAGGTGTGTGTGGCACACACCTGTGGTCCCAGCTACTGGGTGTGGGGAGGGGGGAGGTGGGAGAATCACTTGAGTCCAGGAGTTTGAGGTTTCTGTGAGCTATGATCATGCAGTGTCCTCATGCCTGGGCCACAAAGTGAGACTCTATCTACAAAAAATAACTGAATGAATGAAGGAGTGAATGTTTGACTGAGTAACTGGATTTTTAGTTTTCCATCATTTATTAGCAGCTTTATTGAGGTATAATTAATATATAATAAACTGTACCTATTTGAAGTGTAATATTTGTTAAGCTTTGACATATATGTATATACGTGTGAAACTATCAACATCAAAATAATAAAGATATCCATCACCTCAAATGTTTCCTTATACTCTGTAATCTTCTTTTCCTGCCCTTCCCCACCCAACTCCTGTAGACACGAAAATGAAATTCTTCTTAGAATTGGTGAATTACATATAACACTATGATGATATTTTATGAAACTTATCACCACCTTTCTAATTTGAGCAGAGATGGACAATCAGTATTTTAGTTTTCTGTCTGATACTAAGTTATTCCATATTTATAACTGGAATAAAACATTTTAAATTAAATTTACTTAATTTATTTAGACATGGGAGTATTCTCTTCTACTCTTAATAGGGTAGCAGTATTGTTTTGAATTATTCATGTCCTTTTCTTGATATTTATACTGAAATGCCATAAAAATACTAGAATGATTAGAAAATTTACAGTATTAAAATTTATTAATATCACTTCTATTTTCTTTGCCCATGGAAATAGTTTTATAAATAATGGGTGGTACCAGAACTAAGATAATACATAGTGATCATTGCTTTCAAAATTTATAATTTCCTTTGTACAGTTCTAAATTCTTAAACACAAAATTACATTAAAAGATAGGAAAGTACATGTGATATCCAATTATTTGGAAAGCTAGTATGAATTTGTCACTTACCACAATTTATTTTCTAATAACTGGGACCATCCAGCACCTCACTGAAATTTGGTAAAAGTCCCTAATTGGTAAAATTTGGTTTTTGGTAAAAACACACACTGCATTATATACATGACAAAAACAGCAGGTTCAGAGATTGTGTAGCAAATGATATGATTGGGATATCTCTTTACCTTTTTGGAAAAAAGCTCTCATAGGTTTGCCCTAAAAACCAATTTCTGCTAAGATGACAGCCGGTAAAGAAAAAGGAACAATCTTTCTTTCCAGTTCTAAATTAGAGTTAATTTAGAATTTCTAATTTAAAATTCTAATTAGAGAAAAAAGAAAATAATAAAGAGAAAAAGAAAATATATGAATTTAATTTTAATAATAATTATAAAAAGAAAAAAAAAGAAGAAAGAACAAGAGAGTAAAGAGGGAGGTAAAATTTTAAAAAGAGAAAAGGGAGTAGTAGGAAACAGAGGGAGGCAGAGAGATAAATGGACAGAAGTGATTGACACAGATGACCTTAAAACAGACAAGAAAATGAGGACAGTTTGCAATGTAGGATCCCAAAGCTTTGCATATCTCCTTTGCTTTTAAGCAGATTACCACATTGTGTTGAAAGGGTTTTGTTGTTTTGTTTTTTTGACTATAGGACAGTTCTGCAGTCTTGGGATTAATCATTCTCAGAGCTAGATAACCTCTAGTTGCAGGATTGGAGTGCTGGGTGATTGACTGCCCACCTGTTCTGGATGAACAGAAAATGCTGAACTCCCTGGCTAAAGTCTGGGTCCTAAAAATTTGTGAAAGAAATAACTGTGTGCTTCTTTGCGGGGTGGGGGTGGGGGCCCTTCTGATAGTATTGGGTCTTTCCTTTCCCTCCAGGCCATACACTAGCCTCTTATGTACAGGTTATGTTATCCATTAGGATATCTCACCCTAGTGATGCAATATATTTTTCCTTCATTCAAAAACTAATGAATAATAGCACTCTGGGAGGCTGAGATGGGAGGATCACAAGGTCAGGAGTTCGAGACCAGCCTGAGCAAGAGCAAGACCCCCTCTCTACTAAAAATGGAAAAATTAGCCGGGTGTGGTGGTGCATGCCTGGTACCAGGTACTTGGGAGGCTGAGGCAGGAGGATTGCTTGAGCCCAGGAGTTTGAGGTTGCTGTGAGCTAGGCTGACGCCACGGCACTCACTCTAGCCCGGGCAACAGAGTGAGACTCTGTCTCAAAAATAAATAAATAAATAAATAAATAAAATAAGGATCTCATTAAATAAAACAAACAAACAAAAACTAATGAATGTAGTCCTTTCCTACTTCCTTAAAGCACACCATTGACTGACTGTCTGTATGATGAGATTCTCATTACCACACTCACTAACCCATCCACTCCCAACATGTACATATTCCATCCCTGTAGAAACACCTGACAAATGAGTCTTTTTAAAACAGGGTCTCGCTCTGTCATCCAGGCTGGGGTGCAGGGGTGCAATCACAGCTCACTGCAGCCTCGAACTCCTGGGCTCAAACAGTCCTCCCACCACAGCTTCCCAAGCTGAGACTACAGGCACACACCACCATGGCTGGCTAATTTTTTTTTATTCTTTGTAGAGATGGAGTCTCACTATATTACCCAGGCTGGTTTTCAACTCCTAACCTCAAGTGATCCTCCAGCCTTTGCCTCTCAAAAGTGCTGGGACTGCAGGCATAAGCCACCATGCTCAGCCATGGAGTCTTAAAGTTATAATATCTCCCTGTCATTTTTTCCATTCTTACTCTCAAGAAATGTTGATTACTTCCACTAAATTGCCTCTTGTGCAACCACCTGAAAATAAAAATCCCAGACTCCCTGTAATTCTCTTGTCCCCAACCCTCTGAGAATAGTGTGACACTGTGCTAACAGTATGATGGCTTATGTTCATAATAATAGTCTGGAAACATCAAGAACAATTCAAATTATATTAGCATACTAAGGTAAGGGATTATATGGTTAGAGAGGTTTTCATCTGAAACAACTTTGATATTCCAGCACTTAAGAGTTTAGCCTGGGTTACTGAGAAAATTCACTTACAGGAAATAGCTCATTCATTTATCTACAAAATAGTATTAGGTACTTAGTACATGTAAGGTTAGATATTTCATTAAATATGCATAAAACATATGGAGACCAAACAGTGTAGCCTAGAGCAAATACTACCATTTCCTCATATTTATATAGTCATATGATCAAATTATATATATGATCAAAGTATATATGTGATTTTGAGAAACACTGTTGAAAAACAAATACCACTGTAATATGTTTCTTGGATCATTGTTTTAAAAAACAATAGCTCTATAATATACATTTCCTGTACTTGTTTTTCTCATTGATAATAATTCATGGAAATTTTTCCAGTTCAATAAATACAGATGAAATCATTCATTTAATAGCTTTATAATATCCCATGTCGTGGATCTACTTTACTTTATTCAGTTTTCCCCTTGGTAGGTCTTCTGTTTGCTTTGAGATTTTTCTTCAAGCTTTTTTTTTTTCACGTGTGTATATCTGTTCATTTGTTTTCTGAAGAACTAAGTATGTTTCGTAAATCTGGGTTCTAATCTTTGGCCCAGCCATTTCCTAGTCATGTGAGGTTGAGCAAGTCCTCTCTGAATCTGTTTGCTAATGTGTAAAAAAAAAAAAGAAAAAACCTCAGGTAATAAAACCATCTCTTTTCCTCTGAAGTTAATGGAAAATCCAAGTGGGAAAGTAAATATAAAACTACTTTACAGATTATAAAGATGGTTTCATTAAGTCATGTTTATTTTATGTTTTTAATTTAATTGCACCAATTGTTCATAGGTAGGGGAAAGGTAAATCAGTAGAGTTAATGCATTTTTTTTCCTTTCTATTAAAGAATGGAATGACTCCTCTAATGCATGCAGCATACAAAGGAAAACTTGATATGTGCAAACTCCTTCTGCGACATGGAGCTGATGTAAATTGTCATCAACACGAACATGGATACACAGCCCTCATGTTTGCTGCACTTTCTGGTGACGTTTGAGCATTTACTATATTTATTAATTAATATCAATTACCTGGACAAATTTGTTATAAGTGCATATATATTAAAATATTAAATGTATTTTCATTTGAGTAATTTTAAGATCTAGTTGTGTGCAAAGGAATAGTGGGAATTGGTTTTTGAAAAGCTATAATATATGAAATAAGTGATAGTTAATTTAATGATCTGTTTCATTCGTTATTTAAATAAATTGATTATTTATGTTGGCAATATTTTGGTAGAATTGAGAAACTGGATATATTATTCTTTCAAGTTAGTTCCTTTGATATTCTGTATCTTTAGATTTTGAAGCAATATGAAAACATCTTTGTTCTCTTGATCATATAGCTGCTGTGACAGCTTTATTTGCTTCACTGGCATCTACATACTAAATATGATGATCCATTTAGAAACTTACCTTGATTCATGTTGTTTATTATGTGCTGAATAAACACAATTGAGAAATATTATCTGAAATCAAGTAGAGTTACCTATAATTGTTGCAGTTTTTTAAGAAAATGCAGGAACAATATAGTATTCTTATACTTTGAAAGCTGTAATCTATATTTTCATAATCCTGGAACGCAAAGCATTATGTAAAATGTAGAATCCAAATTGGATGACATTGACCAGTTTGATTACATAAAATTGTAACATTTTCACATATACACTATATCATAAAGAGTTAAAATACAAATGATAAAGTAAGGAAAATATTTATTACATATCTTAAAGGGTCATATTGTTACATATAAAGAGCTCTTGTAAATCATTTCGAAAAACCAGGCACGGTGGCTCATGCCTAGAATGCAAGCTACTCAAGAGGCAGGAGGATCACCTGACGCTGGGAGTTTAAGACCAGCCTGGGCAACATAGCAAGACCCCATCTCTAAAAAAATATAAATAAATAAATTAGAAAAAGGTAAATATTGTAATAAACAGAGAACAAAAGAAATACAACTGGCTGATCAACATTATATTGGCAAAGGTTAAGAAAGAGTGATAATGTCCAGGTATTTCTTTGTACTGTTATTGGGAGTGCGTATCAGTCCAACTTTGTTGGATGGCAGCTTGGCAAAGTACTTTTAAAATATTTGTAACTTTTGATCCATCAATGTTTCCCAGGAACAGTTTCTAAGAAAATCATAGTTCAAAATTACAAAAATGAATGGAAAATTACTGGTCACTGAGTGGGGTTTTTAATAGCAAAATATCTATAATGATTTCATTAGGGAAAGAATGTGAATACATTCTTTATTGTATTGTATTCTGTATTCTATTGTATTCTATATTCAGAATACAATAGCTGTGGATGTTTCAATAGGAAAAAAAAAGTCTAGAAAGATAGAACCCCAATGGTTAATAGTTATTCCAGAAGCTGTAAGTGTGAGGGATGGGATGAGTTAATAGACATTAATCAGGGACTTCTATTCATTTTAACCTTTCTGTCTTTGTTTTTGATATTTTTTATATATGTGTTTTGATTTTATACTAAACATTACCCCTAGGAAAACTTGTTTCATTTTGTTTAAAAAAGTGATTTTCAATTTCATACCCTTTTTTTTACTGCTTGATTCATTTTCCAAAAAATAAGTTTAATTTCTAAGTCTTTTCTGTAGCATTTTACTCTTTACTGTAGTTATGATTCATATTTTGGAAAAGATGAAAATATCCACATGACAGAAAGTAAAAACTGAGTGTTTAAATTGTGTACTCCGTAATATTAACAAATATATTCATTTTTAACTGTAGGTAATAAAGACATCACATGGGTAATGTTAGAAGCTGGTGCCGAGACAGATGTTGTCAACTCTGTGGGAAGAACCGCAGCTCAGATGGCAGCCTTTGTAGGTGAGTTTTTTTTGTTTGGGTTTGGTTTGGTTTGGTTTGGTTTGGTTTTTAAAAGGGCAGAGGGGGCCGAGCGCAGTGGCTCACGCCTGTAATCCTAGCACTCTGGGAGGCTGAGGCGTGCGGATTGCTGGAGGTCAGGAGTTCGAAATCAGCCTCAGCAAGAGCGAGACCCCATCTCTACTATAAATAGAAAGAAATTAATTGGCCAACTAAAAATATATATACAAAAAATTAGCTGGGCATGGTGGCACATGCCTGTAGTCCCAGCTACTCGGGAGGCTGAGGCAGGAGGATCGCTTGAGCCCAGGAGTTTGAGGTTGCTGTGAGCTAGGCTGATGCCACAGCACTCACTCTAGCCAGGGCAACAAAGTGAGACTCTGTCTCAAAAAAAAAAAAAAAAAAGGCAGAGAGGGTGTGTTTTTGCTGCAGTTTTACATTATATCATGCTAAAAATTTCCTTTTGGAGAAAATACCACTTTGCTTCTCAGGGAGCAAATAGTGTCAGGTTTGTTTTTTAAAAAACAAAGTATTTACAGTCCATTTTAACTTAGCAAAACATCTAATGACTCTTAGGAGAAAATGAACAGCTATTTTGAATTTCCACTTCCTAAGATACAAACAGTAGTGGGGCCATTTTTATTGCCGCTAAATGCTTTCAGCAAGTATATTTTACTTCTTTAATGGAAATTGTTAAACCTAATGTTTAAGAATATGAAATGTAAAGTTAATAATCCTGAGTTGAAATTTTGGCTGTGCCACTTAGTAACAAGGTACTTAATGGTTCTAACCTTTGGTTTCCTCTTGGCAAAATGGTCACAGGGTTATTGTAAAGATTAAATGAGATTATAGACTTAATTTTACATGTAGTACTAAATAAATGTTATCAGTTAATGTTACTAATAATTATTACGATGATGTAATTCTTTCTTAGGAAGGAGTGTTTATAATACACAGCAGCTTCATTATCATCCTCATCAACCACAAACATTTATTTTGGGTGACCAATAATTTTTGGCATGTTAATTCTGTTACCTGACATTTTATAGAGTTTTAGGGGAAAGTAGGAGTGAATACATTGGTAGTTTGCCCCTATTGAATTGGCAGTTAAGAGAGTCCATTGATAGAAAAGCAAAGATAGAAACATCTGATTTATTGGCAGTGCAGGAAGTGGCCTTGTGGAGACTCATAATTCATTAAACAAATACTTAATGTTCACAACCTGTACACCAAGCATCACAGGTGCCTTGGTTACAGTCCTGAACAAGACAGAGGCTGTTCATGCTTTCATGGCACTAATAGCAATGACGATGGAAATAAACTCCAAGGGAGAACTTAAGAATTCCATAGAAATACATAGAAGAGGGGGATCTTCTATCCCATTGCAAGGGGGATTTGAGAGGAATTACACTTAAGCTGAGATACAGTGGGGAATTAGTCAGAGATGGGTATACAATAACTGTGTATCATATCCAATTTTATTATTAAATTTTCTTGAAACTAATAGTAGCTCCTGCTGATTAAGTGAGACACTCAGTTATTTTATATGACAGCTTTGTTAGAACAGATATTCTTATTTTATTTTAAGTCAGCTTCAGGAGGATTTGAGAAAGATATGGCTTTATTGTGCAAACTTCAGAGAAATAGTTTATCTCACACAGTCAGGGACCCCAAGTTTCTCCCCCTTCACTTCTAAGCTAATTTTGAGGATATCAGTGCAGTGGAAAAAGAACACTAAATCTGGAGACTTGTATTTTAGCTCATGTCTGCTGATGATAATTAGTTACAGGATCATTGGCAAATCCCTTCATCTCTATTAGCCTCAATTTTCTGGTCTGTGTGCAACGAAGCAGGGGAATTAGATGATCTGTAAAGTTCTCTGTAACTCTACAAGTTTTTTGTTATGTTCAGGATGTAACAAAATGGAGCTCAGATAGAGGTTAAGTGACTTTCCCAAGACACATGGCTGGAAATGGAGGAGTCTGTTCTTTCAACCATTAATACAATGCTTTTTATTTTTTCTTAACACTACAATATTAACAAAAACCTAACGTAAACGTTTTTTCACAATCCCATCCTAAAATGAGAGTAATGTTTTCATTGCATTTTAATCTATTTAGAATAATTTCACAAACAGAAAATTACATTATACCCTTCCAGTTGATATTATATTTTCCATATAATTAGCCTTTTAGAAAACACATTCTGCTCTTTTTGTTTCTTTCAAGTGGATCAGTGTATATACATGTATACATGTATATGCACATATACAAGATTTTTGTTATTTTAAAACATGATCAATCACGCAATAATTACTGTTTGTAACTTGTTTTCTATACTCACCAGTACATCATGGAAGTCCCTCCCATCTCAGTGGTATAAGTGATTTCAGTTATTTTAACAGCTGCATAATATCCTATGCGATAGATGTTCCACAGTTCATTTGACCCTCCCTTATGGGACAGATTTTATAGTTTTTTAACCACTTCACTACAAATAGTATAATAATCATCCTTGATCTTATTTTTTTTATGTTAGTACTTTAATATTTACATATTTTTAATATGTAACTTGTTTCCCAGAAGTAAAATTGCTGAGACAAAGATACATAGTTTTAATGTAAATCTAGATTGCTTTCCAAAAGGGCATAGTAATTCACCTTAGTATCCTCATCAGAACTGAATATTACCATTCTTTCATTTTTGCCAATCAGATAGTTGAAAAGATGATATATCATGAATTCTTTCTCCTCATTATTCATGAAATTAAGCTTCTTCTATTGTTGGTTATTTGTATTTTCTCTTCTGTGGGTTGTCTACTCATATTCATTATTCATTTTTCTTTTGGGTTGTCATCTTCTTAGTATTCTTACTGCCTAAGAAGTATGTATGTATATTATGGATGCTAATCCTTTATCTAACAAATGTGTTTCAAATATTTTATGCCAGTCTTGTTTTTCTTTTGACTTTATGGGGACTTTTGCCACAGGAAATTTATTTTTAAGTAGTCATATTTTTTCTTTTATAGCTTTCATATTTCTTGTCTTGCTAAAAGAAGTCTTCTGGACCAGTAGTTATACAAGTATTCTCCTAAATGTTCTTGAAATTTTCTTTTTTTTTTTTTTTTTTTTTTGAGACAGAGTCTCGCTCTGTTTCCCGGGCTAGAGTGCCTTGGCGTCAGCCTAGCTCACAACAACCTCAAACTCCTGGGCTCAAGTGATCCTACTGCCTCAGCCTCCTGAGTAGCTGGGACTACAGGCATGCACCACTATGCCCGGCTTATTTTTTCTATATATTTTTAGTTGTCTGATTAATTTCTATTTTTGATAGAGATGGCGTCTCGCTGTTGCTCAGGCTGGTCTCGAACTCCTGAGCTCAAACGATTTGCCCACCTCAGTCTCCCAGAGTGCTAGGATTAGAAGCGTAAGCCACGGCTCCTGGCCTTGAAAATTTTTTTTATGAGTCTTTTTTTTTTTTTTTGATGCTTCTAGAGTTTATCGGTTTACAATTCGTTTTCCCTGATATATATAGCTAATTGCAATGGCACCATTTATTAAGCCACCCAGCATTTCCCACTGAATTGAAATACCACCTTTGTGTCAAGTTAAATTCTCTTTTACTAAGTGGTTATATAATTATATGCTGAGAATTAACTTTTGTGTGATGTTAGGATTTCCCACCCAATTAAATAGTATGCCTTTATATATTTTTTGGACTTATTTTTGGTCTTTCCACAATATTTAGTTGGTCCTATCTTTTAAAATTTATTTTTTAGTAATTTGTGGTTATTGTCCATATTGTAAGGAGAATTCCTACCACCACCTCCACACTCCATCACTTCTAGCTGGTTCTGAGTAATAAAGAGAAAAGCTATTAATTTCTATGTTATTTTCTTATCATTTTTATTAGTTTCCTGGGTTTTCTAGCATTAAATTTCATTTTGTTTTCTATTTGAATTAGTTTCAGGCTTCAAAGTAAGAAGAAATAACAACAGCAATAATTGGCATGTCTTTTTTCCAGTTCTTGGTAAAAACATTTTTAGCTTTTTACTTTTTAATATGATATTGCTGTTGGTTTTATCATTGCATAATGTCCCTCTTTTTCTTGTTGATTTCTTTAGTTCAACATTTTCTGATATGATAGCCATTCCTGATTCCTTTTTTTGTTTTTGTTTTTTTGCATTTGTCAATAATCTTTTTGCCTACCTCTGTATTTTCAGTCTTTATCATTTCATTTTAGTAGTGTGACTTATGAACATATAGGTGGCTTTTGTTTAATAACTCAAAATAGTAGTCTGTCTTCTAATAGCTATTTAGCTCATGCATATTTAATATGATTACTGATATACTTGATTGAATTCCTCCTCTTTTACTCCATTTTTACTCTTTATTTTACTTGGTCACTGTTTTTGCTCTTGTGTATGTGTATGCACACGTATGTGTTTCCTTAAAGCGATCCTCTTGGTCAAAACCATACAGTGCCTCATCCCCCATCCCAAGGCCCTGTATTTGCCCAATTAGCAATCCCCCCCACAGGATGAAATCCTCATAACTCAATTATTTCTCCACAGTCTCTGTTTTTGCCTTGTCAGGCCATAAGTCTTTCCTTTATGCCTCCTTCCCTATTTCCTCAGAGCCTGTGCCAGTCATACTTTTAGCTGTGGACTCAGCTGAGAGAGTTTAGTATTTTTAGTAGCAGTTGTTATTAGAGTGTCATTGATAGGGCGTTGCTTCTCTTTCAGTAATCCTCACTGTCAACAGTGTGATCTGCTGCTGGTCATGCTATCTTCTCCCATTCAGATTACCTCCCTCTGTTGCCCTCTACTCCCTCTTTCTGTTTGTCCCATTTCAGTCTTGAGGTCTCTGTTTTCATTTAGGTTTTAGTTATAGGACTTTTCTGACGGGTTATGAAGGTTGTATTCCTTGAAGCCCATCATAACTAAACTCTCTTTCTCTCTGAAATGTAAGTTATTGTTTCATGACTTGTATCAGTTCTTTTCTCTCAGCCGTATATAGAAGTTACTCTGTGTTAGCTAAACTCTGGTTGGGCAAATCAGAATTCAATTTGTTTTCCATTATAAACTTTTCCTTTCTCATTCTGGAACACTGTTTGATTTTCCATTTATCCTTGTAAGTAAGAAACTTTACTAGGATATGTCTAGTTGTGTGTGTATGTGTGCATTCACATTAATCCTGCCTAGGACTCAGTGAGCCCTTTAGGTCTAGAAGACTCAAATCTAGTGATTGTAACACTGGAGCAAAATGATGTGCTTGCTTTTTTCTCCCAGCATTTATTTTCTATATGACTAGTGCTGTTTTATTTGTTTGTATTCAGAATTCATAAATTAAAAGACAGTAAAACTAAATATTTAATAATTTCAATTTCAAAAATTTAAATATAAATTTTCAAGTAAAGTTGTATTCACAGAGATAAACTCTAAACAGACATTATTCAAATATAAATTTTTAGCAGATTAAAAAAATAACTTTCTTCTAAGTGAAGTATCACAAGAATGTAAAAACAAACACCACATGTACTCACCATTGAATTGGTACTAATCCATCCACACTTATAGGCGAATAAGGAAGTAACATTCATAGGGTGTTGGGCAGGTGGGAGGGGAGAGGTGGGATGGGTATATTCACATCTAATGGATGCAGTGCTCACTGTCTGGGGGATGGGCACGCTCGTAGCTCTGACTCAGGAGGTGCAAAGCCAATGTATGTACGTAACTGAAGCATTTGTACCCCTGTGACCCTCTGAAATTAAAAAAAAAAAAGAAATAACAAAATAAAAATTAAAAGAAGGAAAAAATCAAAATAATCTAAGAACTACCTAAAATGAAAAAGATTAATCTTGAAAAAAATAAAGTAACATTATTTTTTCTTTTCAAAAAGGTATAATTAAGAAATTCCTAGTCCTGTGACAGTGTCATTGTTACGTAGCAGATATTTTTATATAGTAATACAAATATTTCCAATTGCTAATTGCCATTTCTGATTATACCACTTGGGGGACTGATGAGCAGATAAGATTATAAGATAATTCCATATTTTCCCTGATCCCATTATCTTCAAATCTGTCTATATCTCCTTTGATACTTTTGATGAGATGCTTTGGAACAACTTTTTGTTTTAATAGGAATATCTTTTTATTGAAGTTATATATAGGTAGTGTTTTAAGCCTGTACAATTTGTCTTCATCTTCTCTTATTTTTTAATATACAGTTATAAATTCCCACACACGGTTACCTGTGTTTATTTTGATGCTGTCATGTTCATAACCCACTTACTTTGGGAGATTTTTGTGGTCGAAGGTCATTTTTCTCTCTACTTGAAGATTCTGGAGGAAGAGGTGGTCATTGTCTAAATAAAGCACCTTGGCTCATTTCACATTTCTAATATAGACTGCTGTTTGACTTCTCAAGATGTATGTAATAGAGCTTCTGATAAAGAAAAAAAGGAAAGGAAGGAGAAAAGAAATACCTCCCTACTCCCCTAAGAAAGGAAGAAACTTGTATTTTGGTAATTAACAATATCACGGAGTACCAAAAGAGATACCATGATTGCTGCTAAATTCTCTTTTCACATCAGGGAAGTTTTCTTCTATCATTTGTTTAATTCCCCATCTATGTATTTTTTTCTCTTTGAGATTTCTATTATTTTTCATTATTAGATTTCCTAGATTTGTTCTTCAGATTTTATCTCTTCCATAATGATTCCTGACTCTGATTTTTTTCCCTGTTTTGAGATATTTCATCCACTTGATCTTCTACATTACTAGTTTAGTTCTCAGTAAGGACCAGGATTACCTCTTTCAATTTGCCTATTCATTTTTAAAATTTGAATCTTTCTGCAATTCTTGAAAGTCTATTTATATACTATAATTAAATCTGCTTGAGTGCTGTGGTGATGCTGGTGGTGGTTGTGATTGTTGTTATGGCGAATGTTGTCAATATACTCCCAACTCAAGAAGCCATCTGTTGGAGGCATGACGTAATCTTCAGAGGTGCTGGATCTCCTTGCGTTCTTTGCTGTGTACCTCCCGGGCAGTCAGGTAAAGCCGATAGGGTCATGGAGTGGTGGAAGAAAGGGCTATGTCTCTATACCTGTGGGGCCAGGTCAACCAACAAGCTGAGGCACAAGGAGAAACCTCTCCATTCCCAGGTTCCCTCAGGAACTCCCAGGAACAAACAGAAATCTCTGCCAGCCTTGAGTGCCAGGGTCCAGCCAGCCACAGTGCAATCCCCCTGGAGGTTACCTGCTGTCAGCAGATTCAAGCAGAAGCTCCGAGGATCACATACAAGTGGGCCGGAGCTATGCAGGCCACCCAGGGTGGACTACTTTCCAGGAGCCAGAGCCACAGTGTCTGGGTGCTCTTCCCATGACTTGCTGCCGCTGGTCCCTTGGCCTTCGGCAGGCAGAGAGGAAGAAGAAATGTCTCTTCTGGAGATCTCGAAAGAGCCTGCACCCTCCAGTGTGCCCTGCAGGTTCTGCCTATTTGCCCAGAGTGGCCACTTCCTTGTTCCAGAGAGAGAGTGGAGAGGGAGCTGGGGAGGGGGAGGCAACAGGAACATCCTTCCAGGTCACCAGCTTCGCCAGGGAAGGCTTTGCTTTGCTTTTGGTAGAACCATTTTTAATGCAAGAGGTGGCTTAGAGAAGTGGCTTTAGAGATCTATGAGAAGCCATGATGTGGATTGTAAGCTTATTAGAGCAAAAGCTTTTTCTCTAATTTGTTTCATAAAGAGGCCAATCTTTTCTCAAATTCAGGGGAAGGGGGGATTTTGCTTAATAATATTAATAATAATTATAATAATAAATATACTTAATATCAAGTAAATTTAAATATTGCATAAATACAACCAGATGTGATTAGAGAAGGGATGACCATCATTTGTGTAGGGGTAGAAGAAGACACATTTGAATGACAAGCAACTTTTATAAAATATTTAGTCAATTATAAGTTAGCAGTGTTTTTTTTTGTAATTTTTTTGTGGATTTTGTGTCTTTAAAAGATTATTTCTTGAATTTACAAGAAATGTTTATAAATGTTCTCTAAAGTGTTTTACCTCTCCTCCTCCTCTACTCTCCTTTCCTGAAAAATAAAGATACTGATGCATGTTTACTTAACAAGAAAGCAGCAATATAATTAATAAAAATCTAGATGACTTATTTTTAATAATAAAATTATAAATACAACTTTTCTATTTTTCAATTAAAAGGTCAACATGATTGTGTGACTATAATCAACAATTTCTTTCCTCGAGAGAGACTGGATTATTATACTAAACCCCAGGGACTGGATAAAGAGCCAAAACTGCCCCCAAAGTTGGCAGGCCCGCTGCACAAAATTATCACCACAACTAACCTTCATCCGGTCAAGGTAGTGTGCTGCTAATTGCATTTGCTTTTTATGTAAATATTGCTTCAGAGTTTGAACAGCTCTTACTATATGGGATCTTAATTGGCTTGGGCTGGGCTTTGTAGATACAGAGCTTGCTATGGGTTCTCTTGGGCCAACTGATTTGTTGAAAGAGCGCTCTCAGTGGAAGAGTGAGGGAAACAGACTGGAGCCGGAGGAAAAGGCGGGCCAAGAGGTGGGTTTGGCTGAAGCTTAGCTCCCACCATCCCACGGGAACTCTGGAGCATAAATGGCTCCAGACAGGCAAAGGAGTCCAGTTTTTGGAATCCATCAGGCTGTCCTTGGCTGGAGTCTGTCCCCAGAGGGAAAGGACAGCCTCTCAGATAGTACCAAGTGAGGTGGCTCTCTTTGAATGAGGACAGTTCTCTAGGAGACATGACCTTAGCAGCCCACACTCAGGGTACCTGGGCCCTGGTGCCAGGCCTGGTAAAGACGAGCTATGTGAGACACCAACAGCATCTATTGCATTCATTGTCTTTCTAGGAACTATTCTGAAATGTAATTAGGAGCACATTTTGAATGCAAGTAGCCATTTGATGCCTTTAAGTAGTATAATTCTTCCAGTAATTAGTCAAATCAAACAGATTATCAAACTTTGTAGAGACTGACACATAAATTCATATAGCTTAAACTAGGAAACTTCAAGAGTCATCGTGAACAATTTTCACCACTACTTTCTTCAGATTTATTTAACACAAACTTTTGTTATTATTTACAAAATGTTTTTAAAACTTCAATCGAAAGAAGTACAATTTCGTCAATGAATCATCGAAGAAATCTACATAGCTATACGTGTGCTACAGTGATGTCCTTTTTCAAATTTCAGTGGCTAGTATCTGTCTTCACTGTGTAAGATTTGACAGCATGTCAGAACTGTTTGGTGAGCAAGATAGTAAGTTGGGTCAAAAGTTGAGGATTTTCTTTAATACAAGGTGTTACTATCATATAGTAAAATAGGATTCCTTAGAAATCTGTTACAAAAGAAGAATTTATAGAATATGCTGAGCACCCTTGAAATAAGTAGACAGGGCCATGCATGGTGGCTCATGCCTGTAATCTCAGCACTTTGGGAGATTGAGGAGGGAGGATCACTGGAGGCCAGGAGATGGAGACCAGCCTGGGCAGCATAACAAGACTCATCTCCACAAAAATTAAAGAATATAGCCAGACTTGGTGGCACATGCCCATGGTCCTAGGTACTCAAGAGGCTGATCCAAGAGAATTGCTTTGCTAGAGCTCAAGATTTCAAGGCTACAAAAAGCTATGATTATACTACTATGCTCCAGCCTGGGTGACAGAATGAGACCCTGTCTCTAAAATAAATGAACAAGTAGATAGTTCTTATAAAATTATTCTTTTGAAGATTAATGTTCATTCAGGGCCAGGTGTGGTGGCTCACGCCTGTAATCCTAGCTTTCTGGGGGGCCAAGGCAGGAGAATTGCTTGAGTTTAGGAGTTCGAGACCAGCCTGAGCAAGAGCGAGATCCCGTCTCTACTAAAAATAGAAAGAAATTAATTGGCCAACTAAAAATATATAGAAAAAATTAGCCAGGCATGGTGGTACATGCCTATAGTCCCAGCTATTCAGGAGGCTGAGGCAGAAGGATTGCTTGAGCCCAGGAGTTTGAGGTTGCTGTGAGCTAGGCTGACGCCACGGCACTCTAGCCAGGGCATCAGAGTGAGACTCTGTCTCAAAAAAAACCAAAAACAAAAAAGCCCAAAAACATTCATTCAGAGATAAAAGATCCAAAATATATATAACCATATTATTTTATCGATGCATCCCATCGTTCTTGAGTCTTTGACTCTCACAAAACAAACAAAAAATACCTATTGTGTGGTGCTCCACTCAAATTAATTTTCTGGGCCTTTAAGAGAGATGACAAGTTGGTAGATGACTTTCCCAAAAGACAGAAAAGTAAAATCTGCAGTTTTTATTTTAGAAAGCTCAGGGTTTTTCTTAACATTCTGGAAGAACTGCTAGAAGTAGGCAAAAAAGGAATTCAGCTGTGAATTGCATGCTCATATTTCTAGTGAAGATTGCAGGGGACTTAGAATTTAACCTTTAAAAATATTTATTTTCTTCTGTGTTACTGGTTCTGTCTCCTTCAGCACTTGTGGGGAAGAGAGAACTGTGAGTAGCAGTGATTTCCTGTCTGTGGCACTGTCTCTCTTAGGCATGGGACAGGCAGTGATGGGGAGACAAGTGTTTTGTAGGGGTGCAGTATTTCTCAATGTGAAAAGTATGTGTTGTTTTCTAAGACCCTTGTTCTCTTCCTGCCTGAGCATTACGGGATACTCTGGTTTAGATTGATTTGGAGAAGTTTTCCTGTATTTTTCTGACCCATTGTCTTTTACATATACATTTCTACTCCTTTAGATTGCAGTAAGGGTTTGTGGAATAATTTTTGATGGAACCCAGTCTCTCCGGGTGAAGTATCTTAAGAATTATTCTACCTTCAGTTATCTTTAAAGGCATACATTTTGAGTAAATTGGATTAAGGGCATATTTATACAAGCAATAAATTGTAAAGGTATGGAATCTGAAATAGACTACATAAATTTTTTAGAGCACTTAGTCTTATAAAAAGAGACTAGTCTGTTACTATAGTACCTTCCTTCAGACTCGACCTTGATTTTTATAAGTTATAAACAATATTCACTTGAAACCCTTCCTTTTGTCCATACTTTGGATATAAAAAACTGCCCAGTTCTTCTTATTGTGGCCCATTTTTATTGTTCTACACCTTTTCAGGCTAGCATGGGTTTTCATACAGAGTGTTAAAAAAAGTAACCAAAAGCCGCTGTATAATGTCAAGCACCTTTTAAAATAAGCACAGATAACCCTCTTCTGGTTCAAAAAAGAAAAAGAAAATAAGCACAGAAATGTTCCCCAATGCACAACTCACTTTTTCATTACACAGCGCATCTAGCACAGCTACATTTGTGTCTCGGTTAAGTGGCTGCTATAGCAACAAAGATGTGTTTGTTTTCGAAAGGGACTTGGGAATTGTGCCGATGCCCAGAATATGAAAGTTATCTAGAAGAAAAACAAAAATCACAGAAAAAAATGGCAACAGAACACAGCAGGGTGTCTAAATGGACAGGAGGCAGATGTGCACAGAGCAATCTTGTCTTTGATTATTAATGTGATTTTCAAGCCCAGAATTGTAGATTTAGCAATTTTGAAAACTGAGATTTAAAAATAAAAAGAATTCCAAATTCCACTGCATAAACATACTTTCAGGTAGCAGTCCACTGGGAGATTCATCTAGTTTTTAATGCTGACAAGAATATATTTACTCTTCCTCAGTAATTAATAATAAGGATTTCCTTTCTGATATATTACTTCATAATGCTGCAGAGATTAAAGGAAGGAAACCAGTACAAATATTATTCTTTTGTGTGCAACTAGATAAATGTTTCAGTAATATGCTAATGCTGTAGTTATTTATCATTTTTCTTGGTATATATTTGTGCTGAAATAAGGTCTAATGTCTCCAAAGAAAAGATCATTAATCTGGATTCTATTTGATATTTTTTAAAAGAATTCTCACTTGTGAGTTTAATACTTTGATTTTAAATGCCGTATATAAAAATATTAATCAGATAACTTTAAATGATTATAGTTAGCAGAAGTCTAACAAGATGATTAATGAGTCTATTCTTTTCTGCCACAAATTAATTTTGATATATGTTTTGGTAGAGGGAGTTATCAGCAAATTTACCAAGAAGGATTCTGATTATACTTACTTCATTAAGTCTAACAATTCATTATTAAGTGACGGATTTTTAGTAAAATATTAGGATACATAAAAATCTAATAGTATCAAAAATAAGTGGAAATCTTGTTTAAATTTCACAAAGACATTCAATCTGTGTTAAATTTCCAAGTAGGAGGCTATGCATGGTTTTTATGTAAGCTAACAAATGATCTTTCTTCATGCCTAAAGAAAAAACTCTCATTCAGGATATTTACTTATTGTTCCCTGACATTTTTGATCCGTGGTACAGGGATTTTGCTGTAACACATGTGTTAGCAGGTACTGATTGACTCTCTCTGCTCTGTGCATGTAGTCGTGCCGTGTTACACACATGCTCGTATTACTGTCCCATGCAGACCCACTTCAAATAATCTACCCTATAATAAAGCCAATAAAAAAATACTTATTACACTGAATTTGAGCTTGATCTGTGCATACATGGGAAACGTGGGACTCATAATATGTAAGATTTGATAACTTTCTAATATTTCCCCCCTTAAAGCAATTTATAGTTTTCTCTTTTATCTATTCTCCTTGATTGAAAACATCTTCAGGAAAACTTCCATAGAGAAATGTAGCTAATTGGAAAGTAAAACACAGCTCATTTTTATATTACTCTTTAAAAAAAAATCTTATTTTCCTATAATTAATAAGAATTAGCAAGAATTTTAGTTCTGCTAGCCATGAAATTCTACAGCCAAGTAATGTTAACTAAAAGTAGTTATTGCTCAATGATTTAATTCTGTATATAAAGGTTGTACAAATATGCCATGTTTATCTTTTATAATAGTGCTTTTAACACAGGCAGTAAAACCATGTACTCCGAATGGCATGCTAATACCCTGGTTTAGCTAGGTGCAAGATCACATTTAACTTTGATATACTTCAAGAGAGTCCATGATATCAGAATTCTTCTGTTTTAGTTCTATAACTTTGATCAGGGGCAATTAGCATTCTAATTTGATTTAACATAGTAACTACATGATCCTAAGAAAGATTTTCTTTGGTAATCTTTTGAAATCATCCAAACGGACTATCCTATACGTGGAAGAGTCTCTCATGGAATTTCTAAGTTCACTGGAATTTCTTCTAGATCGTGATGCTTGTAAATGAGAATCCTCTGCTGACAGAAGAAACAGCCCTGAATAAATGCTACAAGGTGCTGGATTTGATTTGTGAGAAATGTATGAAGCAAAGAGACATGAATGAAGTACTGGCTATGAAAATGCATTACATCAGCTGTATCTTTCAGAAATGCATTAATTTCTTAAAAGATGGAGAGAATAAATTAGACACGCTGATCAAAAGGTACAGTTTTTACCATGTCACGAATAAAATACACTCAAGTGGATAATGTGTTATTGTATAAAGCCTCTTTGTGGGTTTTAAAAGTAAGCATTTAGGCAGCAATTGCTATTGTTGGGATCACATTTAGTCTGTAAGAAACTGGGAACAATATTATACTTACATTGAGTGATTATTCAGTTACGTACCCTTTACAGTGATGTTTTTGTGGTTATCGTTAATTTACAGATGAGGACTCTGAGGTTTGGAAAGGTTAAATAGCATGTGTAAGATCATGCAGCTAGAAAGTGGCCCAAGTGCAAATTGAGAGTAGGTATGTTATGCTGCAGATTGAAGCTCTGGGTTCATAATGGCACTCAGGACATCTCTGTTACTTCCTTGGGGAGCTGGGTGTTATCCTTGTTCTTCCACCAGCAGAGATCAAATTCTCTTGCAGCTTCACTGAGAAAAGGGAACTATGTCAGAAGGGTGTGACTCATGAGAGTTTTCATTCTTAGTTGAAATAACTGACACGGTAATGAGTAACTAGCTACTCCAATAACAGTGTTTAACATGTTTTATGATTAGGGGTCACCTTTGCATATTCATCTCAGGGCCCCAAACCTGATAAGGCCTGGCTTAACTTACAAGTTCAATAGCAATTTGAATTGAGTCCTTCTTCATGATTTAAAGAGACAATGAAAATCTTAAGTAACAAAAAGAAGCAACTAGAAGCTATTGAGTTCAGGAGGGAATGCTTGGTGATTCAACTCCAATTACTCATCAAAAAAATATCTTTCAGCTTGTTAAAAGGCCGACCTTCCGATGGCTTTCCAGTCTATCAAGAAAAGATCATTAGGGAAAGTATCCGAAAATTTCCTTACTGTGAAGCTACACTACTCCAGCAGCTGGTTCGAAGCATCGCTCCTGTTGAAATTGTAAGACTCTTCTTAACTAGGTTGACTCTGTTAGTAAGACCTAATTAAAGCCACGTATTATATTGTTAAAGGCAAATTTTCTTTAATATTTATTTTTATGATTTCAGAACATTTTCAGGAACAAAGGTAGAGATAAGTTTGTCTGCTAAATCTGTTTGTGTTTCTCCATTTTCCATCTCATGATCGTCTTCTTACATTTTTATAGTTCATAGTTTATGAAACAGTATTTCCTATGTTGGAATACATTACAGATGATTACAGTAGAAGCTGACATTTTAAATACCTCCATGAAAGCTGTAAAGGTGGGTACCCATCTGCTATGTAATACAGGCACACACATCCACTTGTGGCTGTGAGACTTACCAGTGCAGAGTCTGGTACTAGAGGAAGGTACTAATTGACCGTCTACGGTGATGTGTCCAGGCAGAGAGGATTTATCTGGATGAGCCATGGGAAGGCTTATCGGGGTTCCTGGTCACAATCTCAAAGTATGTCCAGCTTCCTAAAGTCCACCTTAATGCCTCTGATTAGAAATTTTCCATACTTAAAAAAGAAATCCATTTATACATCCCAGCGATGGAAAGTGAACTTTGTTGACTTTATTATCTGTTCTTTAAATTACTTACTACCATTTTGTCATATATTAAGTAGCATTTAATAAAGATACTTTCTGCCTTTTCTATTTTGAATAAGTTTCTGTTCTCCTTACCTATACCCATTTATGCTTTTTTACATTTCAAACAAGAAATTGATCCTGAGACCAGTCTCACTCATGGCTTCTTCCTTCCCTCTGTGACTTCTCAGTGCCTTCTCTAGGTGCGATATCATTGTGTGTGGAAAAGCAGGGTTAGAAGTGAGTTCCAAGTGTTCCTTTATACATGAAAACATAATTGTTTCACTGTCTGTTGAATACATCATACTCTGTTGATTTGCGTACCACACTGTTACCTGATCCAGTACTCCACCTTTGAGACTAAAGAATTATATAGATTTATACATATTCATCATAATAGTAAGTACCAGTAGTTCTCAAACTTTCAGTACGTCTTACCATTAACTGGGTTGTAGGTAATAATGCACGTACTGAGGTCACACCCTTAAAAATTCTAATTTGGAAGGTGTGGGGTAGTGGGATGGATCTGAATTTTTAACAAGTTCTATGATGTGCTTCTCCAGCATGTGTGCATGCCTGTAGTCCCAGCTACTCTGGAGGCTGAGGCAGGAGGATTGCTTGAGCCCAGGAGTTTGAGGTTGCTGTGAGCTATGATGACACCACTGTACTCTAGCCAGCTGATAGAGTAAGACTGCGTCTCAAAATGAAACAAAACAAACAAAAATATTTCATAAATCCTCTTTAACAACCCTTTCTAATTATCCAGAGCCCTATAGTAATAATTTTCACACTTTAGATTTTTCTTAATACTTTGATACAATCACATGTATGTTTCTTAAAGAGTTTGGAATGGTCCTATGATAAAGATGATAACTATTTGAATTGCAGACCAACAGCAAGTAAATGATTTTAAATGTATTGTTTTTAAAATAGTTACATTGTACCAAACTTTAAGAATTAAGATAGTTAAATATTTGTGATGTGCCCTATAATTGTCATACAGAATATTATCTTGATGTCAGTTCTCAGTAGAAAATTCACTCTGAGTCCATTGTCCTATATCTGAAATCACTGTGGGCTTACTGAATTACTCTAATTGAAAACAACTTTTATTCTCAAGTACAGCCATGTTTTTTCTCTTTAATTATTGAGATCTATGACTTACTTCCTCTATGCTTTGTATAGAAAACATTATACTTGAATGGATATTTGTCATTTTGTCATAAAGTCTGTGTAATCTCTAGCCTTAATGATTTCTTCCTTTTTGTGTCAACATTGTGCGATAGCGTTATTCATGGGGTGACATTTCTGTAGTCTTTCCATGGTGATTTCAGAGGGTTTTTTTCCTCCTCTTCTAGGGTTCTGATCCCACTGCATTCTCTGTACTGACCCAGGCCATCACTGGCCAGGTGGGTTTTGTGGATGTTGAATTTTGCACTACCTGTGGAGAAAAGGGAGCAAGTAAGAGATGCTCAGTATGCAAAATGGTAAGAATGGAGTTCTTTCAAGTTCATTGACTTCTGGTTTAGATTGCAGCCAAGCTGATGACTGAGTTTTAATATTCTATAAATATGACAGGTGACATTAGTTTTTTAATAAATTCTAGTACACGAAAATATTGCATCTAATACCTAAGTAGTTTGGGGAGAGAATTATAAAATGAACGTAGTTCTGTGTTGTATCTATTTCTGTCAAACTACCAGTCTTCCTCAGCTTCAGTGCCGTCCAACTCATAAAAAGAAAGGGTATGAATGAACGAATATGAGAAAATAGAGAAAGATTATCTATGGGAAAAGGAGACTGAGGCTGGTGCAGATACGAACACCAAGAATAGAATGATTCGTGGATATACAGTCTTAACTCTTCTGATGTTGACTTTAATGGCAATCTCTTCATCACCTCTTTCTTGTGAAACTACAACTTCCTTTTGACTGTCACCAGTTTTTAATCCCTATGAACTACACTGCCTCCTTCTGCCAGAATTATCTTCGTAAAGGGCGTATCTGATCGTGTTTTTCTCACATCCAGATATTACACACATGTGTCTGTACATTTATTTAATCCCATAGGTAATAGCAATTTCCTGTTGACTTTAAGGTTGAAGTTCTTCAGCATGTTTTATGAAACCCATTAAAATCTGCCATAACCTATTTCTCCAGCTTCATCTTCTTTCCTTACTTACTTCTGTGAACCTCAGTTTCCTTATATGTGACACGAAGCTAGAGTTGTCAGAATTAAATTAAGCTATGTATGTTGGTTAACTATTGATACTTATAAAAACACTCTAAAAGCCAGTGCTTACAACAATAATCATTTAGTCTTCCTCCCTCGTTTGTGGTTGGCTGGGCTTGGCTGTGGCAGTTGTGTTTTTTGTGTCTCTCATCCTCCTTGCACCAGCAGGCGAGGCTGAGCATGTTCTCATGGCAATGGCAGAGGTACAAATGGGCAAGTAGAAACACACAAGGCCTCTTTAGGCTTAGCCTTGAAATTGCCATGCTGTTCATACTGTTAGTCAAAACGAATCACATGGCCAAATCCAAAGTCAAGTCCCCTCCTCCTTAGTGCAAAGAACTAAAATCCCATGGGAAAGCAAATGAATGCAGGCATGAATTGGGGCCAGTAATACAATCTGTGACATCATCTATGTGGAAGGGCCTAGCACATGACTTTGTATAATAAAGTACTTAATAAGGTTCATTCCCATCTCTTTCCCTCTCTCACTGGCAAAAATATAAGCTCATTTACAAAAACATCTTGCTGTTCTTGAACATATCATTCACTTCCCTTGTGCATTTTTGTACAAGATATTCCCTCCACTTGGAAAGCTTCTTTGCCATTTCTCTGTCTACGCTGACGCCCCCAGCTAGAGTGAGTCACTGTTTCCTCTGTGTTCCCATCGCTCTGACATCCTGTGCTGTGTTATAAATCATGTTGGTAGGTGCCTGGCTCCCTCCTTTCTGCCTAATCCTGCCCTGTCTTGATGTTAGCTTCCTCTGGGACAACAGCTGTATCTTCTTTGTCATTATGCTGTACCAATTCTGGCACATAGAGGGTTTATATTAAGCTATTTGTTAGAGTTTTGGGTAGGCAGTTTGTTATATATCCATTATAGTTTGAAAGTGTCAGCTAGGAAGTACAAATTTAAAGCAATATACAGCCACACGTCATGGTTTTAAAATAGGGTATAGAAAACTGAACATTTTTACAGCATAGCTCTTGGTTTAATGTTGTAGTTGGGAAATCATGAAATCGCAGCTCTTGAAATGAAAATAAACCTACAATTGCTTTCAGGTAATATATTGCGATCAAACCTGCCAGAAAACACACTGGTTTGCACATAAGAAAATCTGTAAGAATCTGAAGGACATTTATGAGAAGCAACAATTGGAAGCTGCCAAAGAAAAGAGTCAAGAGGAGAACAGTACGTAATAAAACTCGAGCTCACTCTGCTTCTTAGCAGAGGGAGGAATGCTAGATAGTACTAACACAGGGCACGCTGGTACTGAATCTTCTCCCGGAACCATGAGAGCTTGGGGAAACCAATATAAGGGTTACACTTAAACACAAATGTGTCCCTTTCTTGAGTCCTTGGGATAATGCATAAAATATAGCCAACCTACACATCACTGGAAAACAGAGACATGGAATTCTGAGACATGTAGTTTTATTGCACATTCTAACTTAGGAGACTGCCCTGGAACAATGAGACTCTTAATGAGTATTCATTTGTATGCTGCTCATGAAGGATTTTAAGGTCTTTGAATAGGGAAATAATTAAATTCCCCCTAATGACTACCAAAAGATTTTAAGGTTGGAAGCCTTTAAATTTCTTAATTAAATTTCAAAACTACACATGCAACTACAGAATATACTTATAAATTACAGATTAAACTGCAGATAGAATATACAGATTAAATTTCAGCAAGTGTCAGAACAGCAAGTTTCATATTATTTTTCTCCCCATTCTGTGTGAGGTTATGTGACTCATTTTCATCAGAAATAGTGAGGGGCTTCAGCCTGATTCTCAAGTTGGAGAGAAGAACCATCCCCACCCACTTCCCCACCCCAGAGCATATATCATATATTCTGGGGGAGTGTACATAGATTGAAAAAGTTATCTGGATGGCTCTTATACTAGACGCTTCTGCCTGCACCCCTCCAGGGGCCATGTCTCCTTTACCACTTGGTTGAGAAACATGCTTAGTGGGATGAAATGATTATATTCTAAATCAAAATTAAACCATTTGTCATTAAGAGAATAGTCAGGCTTTCTGATTGCCATGCCTCCTCCTGTTTTCTGGACCACACTTTTTTATTCTATATGCTGAGGACAGAGAATAACAATTGTTCGTGTACTAACAAACCACTGTGGGAGATGAAGATTGCTCGTAGGATTGGGAACTCCCAGTTGTGAAGCGTGAGCCACGTGCCCAACACTATTCTAAATGTTGCAGACCCCTTTCTTGTTCACAAATGTGGGGTAGCCTTTATTACCCCTATTTTATAGATAAGGGAAACAACCACAATTAGGCAGTTACCTACCCAGGGACATCAGGCTAAGAAATAGGAAAGCTGAATTCGAATGCAGGTTTTGTCAAATCCCAAACAACAGTCCTGATTTAGAGATCAGTCTTTGGAAGCAGAGGCCTGACTTCAAATGCTGATTCTGCCGTTTTGCTAGCTGTGAAACTTGGAGCAAGTTACCAAACCCCTCTCTTCTCGGTTTCCCCATTTATAAAATACTGAGAGTAATGACAGTAGAGATAATAACGTACCTCATGTAGTTGGTATGAGGATTAAATAAATTAATACATGTAAAGCATTTACAAGCATGTTGGCCACATGGAACAAAATCACCGTGTTGTTTTTTTTTTAAAATCAGATGTCAAACTCGATGTCAATTCTAATTGCGTTAATGAAGAGCAGCCAGAGGCTGAAGCGGGTATCTCCCGAGAGGATTCCAATCCTAAAGATGCTGTGGAAGAAGAGAAAGAATGTCTTCAAAGTGAGGCTGGGTTGGAAGGCTTACAGGATACTCCCACAGGTCCGCAGGTATCTGAAGAATAAAAGCCATAGCCCGTGCCAGCATGGATGGTCCTCACCCAGGCAGGTAGCTGGAAAACTCACGTGAATGTATCCTCATTGCCTCGTGACACCTGCATGACACCATGGCAGGATTCCACGTGTCATTGAATAGATGTTTACAGGCAAAGCTCTGTCTACTCTCCCCTAATTTCTTATTGATTTCTGTTCTGTAATTGAACAGATATTCCTATAGAGATTTGTCTCTTTCAAAATCTGGGAAAAAACATTTCTATTCCCTTTCTGAGGCTGGCTCCCCAGCAGGTGTTCTCAAAGGAAAACACATCCCTTTAAAGAAGAAATATAAGCTTTAGGGAACAAAGGGACAAGTGGAAAAGGTAGGGATGAGAGAGATTTTTCAGGAAAGAAAAATTTTATAACCACAGGGATGGGTAGTTAGGAAAATCGTAACTTATATGTAAATAAAATACATATAAATAGCATTTGCAGTAGTAAAGTTCTGCTTATTAAGATGCAGTAAAATGAAGAAAAGCTATATGTCAAAGGATCTCTGCCATAGTTCAGCTAATTGTAGTTTTATATAGAAATGATCTTAAGCAGTTTGAACTTTGTGTAGTTCCCACAGTGATGGTTGTATTTGCACCTTCAGAAATGTCCAGTCCCTCAGAAGGAACTAAGGCAGGGGTCCCCAACCTATGGTGAGTTGTATAATTATTTCATTTTATATTATAATGTAATAATAATAGAAATAAATTGCACAATAAATGTAATGTGCTTGAATCATCCCAAGACCATGCCTCCTCCTGCCACCCCTGGTCCTTGGAAATAAAGTCTTCCATGAAAATGGTCCCTGGTGCCAAAAAGGTTGGGGACCACTGAACTAAGGCATACCCAGGCTTATCTCAGCATGCACATTAAAAAAAGATAACTTCCTGAAATTTTTAGTTAAATAATGGCTAAATATACTGGGTACACAATTACTGTAAAACTAATTCATGTGCCATACTCCACCTGAAAGGCTGACTTTTATCTTCCTGTAAGCTTTTCATGGGGCTCTTCCTGTCCAGACACTGATTTATAGCTGTCATTTAGAGAATGTCCTGGCATCAGTTTTTAGCGTATGTGATATTTAAACAGAGCTAAACAGTGACATCTGAAGGTATTCCTGCATTTCAAGGTTTCTTGTATTGATTTTAAAATAAATTGTGCCTATGAATATACACAACTCATCTTGTTTCATAATTTGTTGTTGTTGCGGGTGGCAAATGTTAGAGAAATATTAGAAAAATTTAACAAATAGTAGGGAACTTGGCAAATACTGGAGAACAAAGTAATAATTATTTTAATATGTATAACTGCAGATGAAAATGATTAGAATTCTCACCTCACTTTGCTGATGAAATGCTTGTACCGTGTTGATTCTCATCTTCCTTACGCTCCGTTACTTTTCTCCCCGTGCTAGTGCACACCCTCCTCACACGCCCTGTATCCCGCTGCTCAGAATGACTTCACATGAGGGAACTCAATGTTCAGGGTTAACTACACACTGAGGAACACTACACACTGAGGAACACTTACTTATCTTCAGGTAATAAAAGAGCCCTCCCAGGGGTCCCTCTCCCACTGACTTGCTTTCTGTGTGAGCTCCTTGCTTTGTCGTGATTTTGTGTGCGTGTTTATGTTATCAGCATTCTCCTCCTTTTCCTCACCCCACTGTCTGCCACACACTGTGCTGTGGTCTGGTAAGAGAACATGGCCTCTGCCTTTGGATACCACAGCGCGTTGTGAAAAAAGCACAAGGAAATAGGAAAATAAAAAGATGTGACAATGTAGAGGTAATTTTCTCCTTCATTGAAACGGATTGCTGGGTGAATCAGAATTTAACAGATGTAGTTGGCATAAATAGGAACTTTAAAATTGGCCAAAGGAATTCAGGCATAAGCCATATCAATATCAAATTATTTTTAAATTATTAAATTTTTTTTTTCTTTTTTCTTTTTCTTTTTTTGAAGCAGAGTCTGGCTCTCTTGCTTGGGCAAGAGTGCTGTGGCATCAGCCTAGCTCACAGCAACCTCAAACTCCTGGGCAGAGGGGATTATCCTGCCCCAGCCTCCCAAGTAGCTGGGACTACAGGGATGCACCACAATGCCCGGCTAGTTTTTTCTATATATTTTTAGTTGACCAATTAATTTATTTCTATTTTTAGTAGAGAGGGGGTCTCATTCTTGCTCAGGCTGTTCTCAAACTCCTGACCTTGAGTGATC
This sequence comes from Microcebus murinus, assembly GCF_040939455.1. NCBI lineage: Eukaryota > Metazoa > Chordata > Mammalia > Primates > Cheirogaleidae > Microcebus > Microcebus murinus. The sequence goes on from NC_134112.1 coordinate 34,158,545, forward strand.
CTCCTATCTCAGCTTCCCAGAGTGCTAGGATTACAGGCATGAGCCACTGTGCTCGGCCTTTTTTTTTTTTTTTTTTGAGACAGAGTCTTGCTCTGTCACCCCAGCTAGAGTACAGTGGTGTTATTATAGCTCACTGTAACCTCAAACTTTTGGGCTTAAGAGATCCTCCTGCCTCAGCCTCCTAAGTAGCTGGGACTACGGATGTGGGCCACCATGCCTGGCTTGGGCCATCATGCCTGGCTAATTTTTCTTTCTTTCTTATTTTTTTTTTTTCATAGAGGTGAGGTTTTACTGTCTTGCTCAGGTTGGTCTTGAACTCCTGGGCTCAAGTGATCCTCCTGCCTCAGCCTCCCTAGCAGCTGGGATTACAGGCACACACCACCACGCTGGACAGATTGTTCTATTTTTTGGTAAAGACAGGGACTCACTCTTGCTCAGGCTGGTTTCAAATTCCTGAGCTCAAGCAATCCTCCCTCCCGCCTTGGTCTCCCAGCGTGCTAGGATTACAGACATGAGCCACCTCACCCGGCCAATATCAAATTTTTTCTCAGATTTAAAGGAAGGGCTGGTCAGAAAAATGGGATTTAGGAGAAAATGGAGTTAATTCTGATGATAATCCCTTGCTTTGTCACAAATTATCTAAAACAGATATCCATTATAATACCACCAAATCTGGTTATTCTTTTTTTCCATATTGAATTATTTGCAATACACTGCCCCCAAAAAACCTTTACTCAAACAATAATAAGACCTAAAGAATTTAGAATAATCCTATTAATACTATTCCAATACTCCTCGTACCTAGAACTGATGTAATGCAATATTAAATTGGTCAATGGATTCATTTAAAAAATTGAATTCTGCTTTTTGATTCAATAGGTAACATCGAAAGTGACTCCATTTCTTAAAGTTATCTTGTTTAACATTCACTATAACCCTATGAATTAGACTTTATGTTTATCCCATAGCACAGATGAGGAAGTTGAAGTTTAAAGAAGTTACCTAATTTATCCAAAAGTGTGGAGCTGGTGGTTAATGATGTCTGCAGTTTTAACTGCGGCACATATTTTACACTCTTCATATGTTAACTTCACTGTAGTAGCTCCACGGGCAGAAGGTCATGGAGCACTGAGGACAAACCATTATTTTCCAGGATGTAGCAGATAATTCTCTAGGCCCTTACAAAGATCAGTGATTTTTCTCATCCTTCATATATGAATTTTCTTCGAGCTTTAATAGTATTGAGTATTACACTTTGTAGAAATTCTTACAGCGGATATTCTTGTAACGTTTTTATCTTGTCAGGATCCTGTCTCCCCTGATTTTGCAGCAAATTAGTGGCCTTTTTGAGTGGGAACTATGGCTCTTGTGTCTTTATGGTTGCTGTGAATAGCAATCTGCCTCCTTAGCCACAACTAGGCCAATCAGAGCATTTCTCAGAGATTTTCATTCTGAAGTTGAAGATGAGAGGCTTCTGTTTATTTTGTTTGTTTACTTTTTCCTTTCTTGGGACAATAATAAATTACAAGGATCCATCTCCAAAGCTGTCTGAGGCCACAGCTCCTAACATGTGGATCTGCCTGAGAGAATGCACCTATTAAAGAGACCAAAGGGAGGGAGAGAACACTGTTTGAGCTGAAACCATGTTTTTAAATTGTGATCATAATTTATATAGAATAAATCAGGCGGCTACATAATTGACCAATTCAGGGCAATGTAGCTAGCTAATTTGTACACTCACACAAAACCAGTTTATCTCATGATTGTAAGTGGAAGAGTCAAATGTGAAAAAAATAAATGACCAATCCCAGAAGAAACCATGAGAGAATTCTTTAAGATCTTAGCTTGAAGGCGATCTTCAAAAACTCAGAAGCCACACAAGGAAACAAATTCAGATGTATTTAAAAAATAATCTGAACACTTTTGCTTCTGGGAAGATGGAATAGACAGTTTTCCCTATTCCTCCCACTAAGTCACCTTAAAACCCCTGAACATTGCATTTTTAATGAATATTAGAAGACTCTGAAAGATGGAGGGAAGAAGGTAGACTGACTGAGGACCCAGGGATCCAGGCAACAACTGTCAGGGCTTTCTTTCCATCTCACATATCCCAGACTTGGAGCTGAAGAAGCCAGCAACATGGAAACACCAACAGCTACAGACTAAAAAAAAAAAAGGCTGGGCGTGGTGGCTCACACCTGTAATCCTAGCACTCTGGGAGGCTGAGGCGGGAGGATTGCTCAAGGTCAGGAGTTTGAAACCACCCTGAGCAAGAGCGAGACCCCCGTCTCTACTAAAAAAAAAAATAGAAAGAAATGAATTGGCCGACTAAAAATATATAGAAAAAATTAGCCAGGCATGGTGGCACATGCCTCTATCCCAACTATTCAGGAAGCTGAGGCAGAAGGATTGCTTGAGTCCGGGAGTTTGAGGTTGCTGTGAGCTAGGCTGATGCCATGGCACTCCCTCTAGCCTGGTCAACACAGTGAGACTCTGTCTCAAAAAAAGAAAAATATAATTTTTGGACCTTATATAAGGTCCAAAAAGCAGGTAAAATTAGATAACACTTTTTAGGTTTGCTTGCATAGAAGGTTAAATCATAAACTAAATCAAGGACCCAGTGACCTTGAAAATCAGCATATAACTTGGCGTGGAATGAGAAGATTGTGATTTTTGCAGCTCCACGGGAGCCTCTGGGATGCTGGCAATGTCCTGGATGTTCTCTGGGCAGTGGTTACACCTGGGTTCATTTTGTTGCTAAATATACATATTATATACGTTCTCTCTCTCTCTTTCCTGCTTTCTCTTTCTCTACATGTAACACTTCTCTGTACCCCAATCATTACAATAAAACAGTTAGAAATTAACAAGAATATAATCCTATTTCATCTTATTATTTCTACATGTTTTTTCTTCTGTGTTTATGTAATTGTAGAGATGTTAAGCACCTTTTCCTGTGCTTATTGGTCATCCATATGCCTCCTTCCTTGAGATGTCTTCATTAAAATGTTAAAATACCTTATTATTTTTTCAATTGAGTTATCTTCTTACTATGGAGTGGTAAAGGAAGGTGTTTTATATATTCAGAACACTACTTTCTTGTCAAATGTATGTGTATTTCAAGTATTTTCTTCCGGTCTGTAGCTTTCTCATTTTTAAAAATCTTGACTTTAGAATTGAGTAATATTCCATTGTAAACATATACCAAATTTTAATAATCCACTCATGAATTGATGGCCACTTAGGTTGTTTCCACATCTTTGCAGTGGTGAATTGTGCTGCCATAAACATTCGGGTACAGATGTCTTTATTATAGAATGTCTTATTGCTCTTTTGTGTAGATGCTTAATAATGCTATTGCTGGAAGGGAAGGGCATACTTCTAACCCTTGCTAGGGAGAGGCAAAGATATAAAATGCAACGAAAATGTTTGTACTCTCATATTTTCTTGAAAAAAAGAGTAAATACATAAAAACAAATCTTGACTATTTATAAGAGCAAAAGTTTCTACTTTTGATAAAGTTCAATTTACCAGTTTTTTTTCATGATTTTTTGTGTCCTTTAAAAAAATCTTTATGTATTGTACATTTAGAAAGATTTCCTCCTATGCTTTATCCTGGAAGTTTTATTGTTTTAGGCTTTATGAATAGGCCTATGATCCAATTTGAGTAATTTTTGAATATGGTGTAATGATAAAGTTTCATTTTTTTCCGTGCTAATACCTGATTGTTCCAGCAGTGTTTGTTAAAGAGTCTATCATGTTATCATTAAATTACTTCTGTACCTTTGTTGGGGCGGGGAGGAAGTCCCAACGAAAACCTGCCAGTCTGCTAGCCTGCCATGTGGATTTCGAACTCAAGATAACAACATCAACTCATACCTGAATTTCCAAGCTACCACCTTGCCCTACAAACTTTGAACTCACCAGACCCTACAACCAATTCCTTAAAATAAATCCCTCTGTATCCATGCATATATCCTGTTAACTCTGTTTTTCTAAAGAACCCTGACTAATATGCCAAGTATCTTAGTTCGGGATGCTATAACAAATTTTCATAGACACGATGGCTTAAACAACAAATATTTTATTGTCATAGTTCTAGAAACTGGAAATGAAGATTAGGGTGCCAGCAGGACTGAGTTTTTGGTGAGCACCCTCTCCCTGGTGTAGCGGGCGCATTGCTGTGTCTTCACTTGGAAGGAGGGAGGGCTAGCTCTCTGGCCTCTTAAGAGGACTAATCCCATTCATGAGAGCTCTATCCTCATGACCTAATTACTTCCCAAAGGCTCCACCTCTAAATACCATCACTTTGGGATTAGATTTCAGCATATGAATTTTGAGGGGACACAAACATTCAGTCTATATCACCAAGCTCCTAAGGGGCACAGCTGCCCTTGGTATAAGAATAACAGTAATAACTGATACATATTTAGTATTAACATTAAGAAAGCCACTCGATCTAGCACTTTACATACACTGTCTAACTAATCTTTGAGATTCTATGAGGTAATTACTATTATTATTTTAAATAAGAAGAATTTAAAGCCTGGAGAGGTTAACTAATTTTGCAGGTAACATAACTAGTAAGTATAAAAGCTAAGCCATCTCTAATTCCAGAGCTCCAGCTTTTAGCCACAACTCTCTGTAGATCTATATATCAGTATTTTCTGTTTCCTTGTCTTGAGACTTCCCAGTGGATCCTGAAATAAATGCGCTTTCACTTGAGCCAGTTTTAATGGGTCTCTGTTATTTAAAGCATACTGTCTCAATCATAATGTGTTCCATTTTGGTAAAGTTTTAGGTAACTTAAGGATCATGTCTTCTATTTTGTGTTTCTCCCCAAACGGTATATCATACAAGGTTTTTTTAATCACAACTACTCATTTACCCTTCATTATTAAATAAAAAATATCCAGTGTTAAGGAAAGCATTTTAAAGTAAATCTTTTCTTCATGCAGGTAAGACATATTTCCATTAATTCTCTAAAAATAAGATTAAGTAAAATTTGTCAGACATTTTTCAATGGGAGCAAATTTTTCATTCTTTTCAGTGATTGTGAAAAAACAAAATATAAAACAAAGACTATTCTCTTATTATTCTTTTAGTGATTAACCTATAGATTACAATATACCATCCTTAACTTACTGCAATGTATTTAATTAAAAATTAATACTACTTATGCAACTATGGATCACCTTAAACCTGATCCTAAATATACTATTTCCATCACGAAATGGATAGTTGCCACCCAATGTTATTGTTTGGTAGGCCTGATGGTACTCAGCTCATCATGAGTAGCTTTGACCGAACAGCTACCTGATCAATGGGCAGGCTCTCAGAACTAAGGCTGATGCAGTAGTATGCCTAGAACTGCTATTTAAACAGTGACTAGTTCTCCATTGCAGATGATGTGGCCTTGCTGAAGAACCCTTGGAAACTGCACTGTGACTCTTCTCTTAAAAGCTTGCTGGAGATTCCACAAAGAACCATGGATTATGCTGGGTGGTTGTGTTAGTTACCTATTGCTGTATAACAAATTATGCCCAAATTTATCAGCTTGAAACCTCAGTAAGCATGATCTCATACAGTTTCTGTAGTCCAGAAATCCAGAAGCAGCTTAACTGGGTGGCTCTGGTTTGGGGTTTCACTGGCTTGATTGAAGCACTCAGCCAGGGCTGTGGTCATCTGAAGGTTTAACTGGGTCTGGAGTATCTGCTTACATGGCTGTTAGCTGAAGGCCTTGTTCCTCACTGGCTTTTGGGAAGAGGCCACAGTTTCTCAAAATATAGACCTCTCTAGAGGACTGCTTGAGTGTCATTATCACATGGCAGCTGGATTCCCCCAAAATAAATGATTTGGGAGAGGAACAAAAGTGGTGCCAAAAATAATCCCAAAAGACACAGTCCCAAATGCTGACATCCCAAAGGATCAAAATCCCTAAAGTCTAAAGTCCCTGACATCTAAAATCCTGAAAATCACAATTAGTGCATTTTTGGTTGTACACAGGATACTTAACATCATGTCAGTTGTATCATGTTAGGTGGAACTAACATTGTTATTGTCTTTATTTGGAAATTAAACATGGTTTAAGAAGATGTGTGCAGTTGCCAAGTTGACAAGGGGTGGACTTGTGGACTTAACCTTAGGTGTCAATTTAACTGGATTAAGGAATACCTGGAAACCTGGTAAAGCATTATTTTAGGTGTGTCTGTGCAGGAGTTTCCAGAGGAGATTAGTGTGTGAGTCTGAGAGGACCACATGGGAAAGATCTTCCTCTCAGTGGTTCAGTATATCAAAGATCATAGAAGAAGTGAAAATGCAGGCAGAAAATACAAGAAATCTGCCTGCCAAATTATTCAATTATACTACCTCTGCCCCTACACGCATGCATACCACCAGGCTTGCCTTCAAAAAATCACCCTTCATTAGGAAATAAAAAGAATTCGACAAGCTCAGCAACAGTCTGAACCAAAGACACTTACTGACTTAGAGGTTCCTCCTGTGTTTACAAAACACATTAAACAGCGAACTGTTTTTGGTGAGAGATTAGAAAGTTGAAGAAGATAGACTTTGTATGTGTACCACTAAATCTGGCATGGAAAAACTAGCATGTGCTTCACTTTGGCTACTGGATGGCACTTTCAAAATAGTCCCCACTGTTTTTTGTCAACTATGTACAATTCATGCCCCTGTCGGATCCAATAATTCTAGAATTTATCTGCTCATTTATGTATTAATGATCTGAAAAAATGAAGCACTTTATAAATGCCTATTTGAGAATTTGGTGGACGTTGCAGAAGAAAATGGATTTCAACCGAATCTCTAAACCATAATGATAGATTTGGAATTAGGTGCAATCAATGCTTCTAGTGAATTTGAAGTTATCACCAATAAACTTGGAATTTTCCATTGACCCTATGCTTTTGGGGGAAAAAATCAGATGAGTGGATGAGCCATGCAATACAGCAATGACAAAAACTTCAGCTTAAAAGCATTGGCATTCCTTCTAGCTGTGAAATTCCAGTAGCTTTTATTGAATTGAAACTGCATTTGCCTGAAGAAGCCAGCAAAGTTACTGACTGGTTTGAAAATAATTATATGCACGATAGGACAAGAAAACACCTATGCAAAGCACTTGCTGTTCCATCACCAGGATTGCTTCTACAAAATTTGTGGCATATGAGTGCATGAGGAATGAATGTTGGTGTATATTGAATCACAAAAGAAATTTTAAAAGAGCAGCATCACCTAGAAAATGAATGTGAATGTATTCTCCAAAGAGAGCCACGTCTTGGGGAAAAAAAGCAGTTATTTATCAAGATGCAATGCTTCAAAATATAATTAATGATTGTGAAAGTTTGCCATCTCTTAGAGACTACCTCTGTGCAATTGCTCATAATCTATGCCTCTAATATACTTATTCATATGTCAGATTTTCTTTTTTTCTTTTGCTTTTTTAGTTTTTTTTTCATTATTTTAAATTTACAGCATTACTTTTTACAATTTGCTGCATGTTTTTAATACTGGAGGTATAACTGTGTAAAGACTTTTAGATTTCTAATTTGTTTTATGTATTTTTCGCAAATTTGGCTTCATGAAAGTGCATTATCACAACATTGACTTTGTGCATAAATGTTGTCTGTGTATGTAAAAACATTGAAACTTCCTCAATAAATGAAGAGATAGCCTTTGTATACATCTGTATTTGTGAAAGATAAAATTCCTCAAGATCTTGGCTCATTGGGTAACTCCATATGCAGTGGTCACCCATTGTGGTTTTTAATTGATTTAATCAAGACCTAGGTTGTCCATCGCAGTATTTCAGATGACCATGGTTATAAAGCTGGGTACACACAATTACTAACCATAGTGATAGGCATTTGTACATTTTTATTTTTATGTATTTATTTATGATTTGTTTGCTCATAACTGTTACACCCATATGACTATCATTAGTATACCTGAGTGTTTGTGCTTGCAAAAATATGTATATTATTTTTACCTCTTTTTTGTGTAAAGTGCTCTGTCATGTTTTTATGCTTCTCAAATAAATCTCCTTTAAAAATGTAAATAAATGTCTTTTAAAGCATTTTTAAAATTATTTTTTCCAGAGTTACACTTTCAGAATTGTGTCTTTCAGGATTGTGGCTCAAATCTGAGCAAGAGTGTGTCTCGATTTCTTCTGTCACCTGATCTTAGAAACCATATACAACCACTTTTGCCTCCATATCAGCCACTCACCCACATGGATGCCCAACACTTTGCTTTTTCTTTACTTTAGCTGCAATCTTCTGCCAGGAGCTATACTGGAATTTTGAGACTCTGGATGTACACAAAATCATAAGAGCCCACAGGGGAATGAAGGCTATAAGTGCTTGGTGTTAATTCACTTCTACTTGTAGGTTTTCACTTCTTGCCTATTTTGATTCTAGCACACTTATGCGGTGTGTCTGTGCTTCCTAAGCACCATCAGATAGGGTGAAATGTCACTGTGCCTTTTGTAAGTTTTTATTTATCTCCTTAATTGGGAAAAACCAGTAAGGAGTTTGAGTTACCTTAAATGTCCAGTTTTGTCACTCAGCACCAGGCAACTGCCATTAGGTTATTAAATACGAAATGTTATTAATAAAAGTTTTTGTGTCTCTCCTTTCTCTGGAAGCAGGTTTCTGACTCGGCCAAACTCAGATCATTAGCCCACACCTAGAACTGGCAAATGTCTCCAGAGACGAGAATGAAAAACAGTACATTGGATAAATAAATTGTGTTGTAGTCATACAATGGAATACTATACAGCAGTGAGAATGATAGAAATATTGCTACTAGCAACAACATGGACGAATCTCACAATGTCGAGTGAAAGAAGCCAGACACAAAATATTCATCTTCTATGAATTCATTTACATGCCTTTTTTTTAGACAGAGTCTCGCTTTGTTGTCCAAGCTACAGTGAGTGCTGTGGCGTCAGCCTCGCTCACAGCAACCTCAAACTCCTGGGCTCAAGCAATCCTACTGCCCGAGTAGCCAGGACTACAGGCATGCACCACCATGCCTGGCTAATTTTTTCTATATATATTAGTTGGCCAATTAATTTCTTTCTATTTTTTATAGTAGAGATGGGTCTCGCTCTTGCTCAGGGTGGTTTCGAACTCCTGACTTCGAGTGATCCACCCACCTCGGCCTCCCAGAGTGCTAGGATTACAGGCGTGAGCCACCGCGCCCAGCCCTACATGCCTTTCAAAATCAGGCACAATTAATTATGGTCTAGGAATCAGGACAATGATTGCTTTGGAAGGGTGGGCAGTGACTAGTAACAGGAACGAAGAGGCTTTGAGAGTCCTGGTAGTGTTCTATTTCTTGATCTAGGTTGCCGATTACATGAACATGTTCATTTTTTGAAAATTTGTTGAGCTGAACACTCATGATTTGTGTGCATTTCTATACATATGTTTTGCTTCGACAACAGCTTTACATTAAAAAGCCTAAAATGTAAAAATTATTGTCCATTATTGGCGTTTCTGTTTCCATTTAAATGTTTTGAATAAGATTACGATAAATATATAATATGCAAAGCCACAGGGAATTTTAATATACAACTGAAAACCACTAGGATTTCTAGAAATACCAAGGGTCATCTCAGTGTCACTGTGAGCATTTGAGCAGGTTCGGTGCCTTTCTCTTTGAGGTACTTTTCCTCTCGTGTTGGAACGGTATCCCAGTTCAGAGAGGTAACAGTCATCACTGATCTCTTCAGGGACCTTACAAAAACAGCATCTTCTGGATCATCAAACACAGTTCTGCAAAAATAGAAATTATGTCAGGAAAAAAACCAATTTGACCAAAATGAAATTTTTATTTAAATGTGAATGTATGCCATGTGTTTCTGGGTTATTTGTCATATAGCACCACTAACAAATAATTTGTGGGCTCTATTGACAAATGACTTTGAGGCTAAGTGACACTATTTTTATTGTATATGTTGTTTATTTTAAAAATAAAGTGTCTGAACGTATTTGGGGAACAACTGTTACTGTTTAGGTCTCACACACGCGCAGTCATGTTTTAAAAAACCATGTTAAATGAGATGACTAAAGTATTTATAGATATATGCATATTATTATCTTCAATACATTTTAGCACGAAGTTATTTCTCTATATTTTGCTATATTTTGTAAATGTGCACGAGGATAATATTCAACAGTGTATCCAGAGGAAAAAACGTCTTAAGTGCAAAAATAAAAAAGAATGATGATTTAAAATTCATCAATATTCATGAATTTGAAATGTCTGCAGTAGTATTAATGAAGTATTTGCTTTTGAAAATGTAAATTCCAGTGAATATAAAATGTTAATCTGCATAATTGCTGTCACTGAACATATTTAGAGGAAAAGTAAACAAGGAAGATAAAGCCTCTCATTTGGAATAGTGAGTAATTAAGCTTTATATTTTTTAAGCAGCAAATTGCCTTTTCATTTATTTTGGGTTTCAATAATAATATTAAAAGCTTCAATACGTCAAATGTGAATACATTGCTTGAACTCATTTATCACAGAAAGACATAGCAATTTTTCCCATCTATTAAAGAGCTAGTAATTTTTTATTTCATTAAAATCTATTTTAGGAAATGTGCATAACTTACAGGGACAATGCAATTATGAAATCTAATAATAAAAGGAAAGAAAAAATCACTTACTTGTCTACATTATTCCCAAATGCAAAATCTAAAAAAATACATTTTTCAATTAGTATCTTTACTTATTCAGCATTTAAAAACAATAGAACAATGTTCTAAAAGAACAGTCTAAGGCATAGCTTTCCATTTTCAAGCCATCCTTTAACATAAACAGTTCAATCTATCAAAGATGCCTTTTTACCTAACCCCAAACTGAAATTTTCTCTTGTATGTGGTGGATTTTGCCTTAGGTTTTTGAGGCAAATTCTTTAATACAACACAAATCTCAAAAGCCTGAGAACAGAATACTTAGTCAATTTATAATTTATCAGTGGAATCCAAATGGGAATTTTTATAATTAAGATATCAAGGCTCATATGCAAAAACTGATCCTTTTTCTTCTGATAGGCACATGCATCTATAAATGGACTAATAGTCAGATAAATGAAGAGAAACATTTAGGGATACTTCAACCATTTGGATTCTTGGCATTGACTTCAAAGAAACAGAATAAACAAATCCTAGATCACAAGAATCTTTATCTTTCCTAGCTTTGGAGCTCAAAGACTAGTCCTCAAAGCCTGGATTTCTTATGGTGTCTTCCAGAGACTGCCATTGCTTTGTTTATTTCTCTCCAGAAGGCCTATGCCAGGCTAGAGATGGAATTTTCCTGCACCTGTTGGGCCAGTAAAGTCCACAGTATGGCCCTTGCCAACTCTCAAGCAAAGCACGTAGCCTTTCTGCTCTTGGAGAATTCATGGCATTGCTCCCTTCACAAGTGGCTGACAAAAGTCTCCCGAACCTTTCTTTCTGATCATCACAGACCCTTTCTACATTTTCCTCCCAGCTTTGCCAAGGTACAACTGACAGATAAAAATTGTATATATTTAAGGTGTACAACTTGATGATTTGATATATGTTTATAATGCACTGTGAAATAATCACCACAATCTAATTAATATATCTATCGCCTCACATAGTTACCATTTTCTTTTTCGTGTGTGTGCGTGTGTGCGTGCGCGTGCGGAGAGAACACTTTAGTCAACATTTTCTGTTTAAACGCTGCCCCCTGGAGTTGTGCAACATGGCAACTCTGTTGACTGCTGCTTTTTGCAAATTCTTCTGATGCTGTACAATCAATCCCCTCAATTGCTCATCCCTGAGTTCATCAATCTCCAGACCTCACATTGAACCCTAGTACCTATCTGAGCCTTCGTGCATAAATAGCACTTGACATTTACTCTTCTAGGTGTGCCTGGTGTCACAGCTACCCAGAATAAGAGATTTCTTCAAGATTTGACTTCCTGAGCCATGAATCTCCCAGCCTATAACTTTCAATTATTGGTTTTCTCTGGATTCTGTCCTGTCTTGTGTCCATATTGATGTACTCTTGTGAATCGCCATTTGTCAAATAGTCTGTCTGGTTTTCTTTTTGGTTTTACCCTTCTCCCTGAGTAGTACATGCCTCAGCTGCCAGGACTAGGCTCTGTGACACAACACCCCAGCCTGGGTATAGCACCTGGAGCTCTGTCTTAAGCAAACATGAGGGAAATCCAGCAGTTTCACTTTTGGACCACTAGTAGACATTTTATAAGTTTGTTGGTATTTAATTTTAAATATCTCTTGATGCTTTTCCACATTTAGGTAGTTGGTGGGAAATCTGCAAATGTCTCAGTTTCCTTAAAGCTGTGTGAAAACCCACAATGTCGTGATTCTGAGAATATTGGTTATTATGCAATAAGACCCAAAGACATTAGTGGAAATAGGTATCAGACTTCTAACTGTACCTATTTGATAAGGATTCATAGGTTAGCTGGGATTTGAAGAAAACTTAAAATTGACCTAGCTTCTCAAGCTATTTGAAATAGAATTGGTTTCTTCCTCAATTTAAGATTAAGAATAATAAAATCAAAATGTGATGTTATAATTGCCTCATAAACATTTTCAGGGATGGTTTCTTTCCAGTAAAAGAATTCAAAGCCCTAAATGTGTATGTCACAATAAGATTTACAACAAAACAAATGTAGAAGCTACAAAACTTTAAAAATAAGCTTAACTTACATGGTAGGTTTTATTAGTTTCACTATAAATGTTTGGCTAATTAAGATAAGCTGAAATAAGCCATGTTATGGGCTAAAAATACTTTCTAGTTGCTATTATATACAACCTTTTGTGGAAAATGAGTAGATTGATAAAAAGTCATGCTACCCATTTTTAGAGGCTATAGTCAACCTATTTGTGAATGAAGAATATTCATTTAGAAGGAAAAATTTCAAATGCAATAAAATACTCTCCCTAGCTCTTCTTCCTCTGATTTTTTTTTGGAAGTTTAATATAAAAAGCAGTAAAGGCAATAAAAAGGATTATAGTTCTTTCAGCAATAGGTTAAACAAAAGAAATGTAAAGCCTTACAGGTAGTGATCAGCTCTCCCTCCACATCTGTAATAATTATAGGACTGAAAAACAGATTGGGGATGGCCTTGCGTTGTTTATTATTTGTGCATAACTGTTTTGAAGAGGGGAGATTTTCTATCTAGAGATTCCTTTTCTACCACAGTATGGCTCACTTCCACTGATCTGATAACATTCCATTTGGGCCATCACCTCTCACATGAAGTAAAAGAAAGCCCAGGGAAGCAGCTGCCTAATAGAATAGTTCAACTTATAGTTCAACACATCTGGTGTGTGTCATGACAGTCACGTGTCTCAATGTTTTGCATATTAAGCGTCACAACAGAGGAAGATATCATACTCACTTTAAAAATCAGAAACCCAAAGCGAATTAATGTCCAAAATAAAACTTATTATTATTAGCAGAGCTAATATTCAAAGCCAGGGAAGTCTAATCCCAAGCTGGTACTCTTACCGTTACCCTGGTTGTTCTGTAATAAGTATGCATCAAAGTCACCTGGAAGGCTTATAACAATACAGCTTCTGGGTCCCACCCTTGAGTTTCTAATTCAGTCAATCTGATTGGGGCAAGAATTTGCATTTGTAACAAGTTCTTAAATGACATTGCTCGTTTGGGGACCACACTCCGAGAGCCACTGCTCTATGCTATATTCTTCTGCACCCACAACATGCCCTACAGACATTATTTCCATTCTATGGAAAATGCAAGGGATAAGGGAACAAATCAAATAACACCATGAGGAAATAATAATAAAAATTGATTCATTCTACAACGTAACTGGCCAGATCCCTTCGAAAAGTCATGGGAAAAAATTGAGGACTCTATTCTAAACTAAAAGACATTCAAGAGATATAACAACCAAATGTAGTTGTGAACCTTAGCTGCATTCTAGTTTGAAAAAGTTGCTGTAGAAACCTTCTTGGAAGAATTGGGAAATTGTAAATAAGGATTATATATTAAATAATATAAATAAATTAGTTATTTTTCTTAAGTGTGATAATGGCATTGGGGTTATACAGGGGAATGTCTTTATTTTTAAACTTGCAGGCTAAATTATTTAGGGGCTTGAAAGTTACAGATACCAGGATGAAATCATTCTTGTCAGATGCAAACAAATTGGAGCTGGGAAGGCAGAAGGAGAGCTCATGCTTGCGTGTCTAAGAACTGTCTCGAGGATGCTCGAAAATAACTCCACAGGAAACTCCTTCACGTCCTTCACGTATTCCTGCTTTTCATGACAGTTTATGTGACCATCTTCTTTTTACCAAATAAAAGCTTCTCTTTACCTTCTTCTCTTTGGATGCACTTGGCTCTTGGTATAACCGTGCATCCTGGATTATAATTCTTTTTGCTTACTCCCAAATCAATTCACTATATTAAGAGATATTTTTTCTGGTGTCTTTATTTAGGTTGATAGGAATAGAAGTGTCATGATGTTCTGCTATGAAAACATTTAAATGGTCCAGCAAGATATTGATGTTTTCCAATTTACACTGTCGTGGGGTATGACCAATGAAGTGTAAGTAGAAGCTTCTAAGGAATAAGCTTCCTGAATAAAGAGGCAAAGACTCCTATATGGAGGATGGTGAATATGGCAGGATATTAGTAATTGTGGAATATACCTGGGCATATGCAGGTGTTTATTTGAATATTCTTTAACTTTTTCTGTTAGAAAACTTTCACAATAAAAAGTCAGGCAAAAAGTCTTAATTTTGCCCTCATTCTTCTTTTTGTTTTTCTTCCCCTCTTGCTTACTCATGAACAATAATTTAGTTGATTATAAAATTCTCAGTTGACCATTACTTTTTGTTAGCATTTTAAAAGCTTTATATTAATGTCTTCTGGCTTCCATGATTGCAGGCGGGGAGTTTGCTGTGAATCTGTATGTCATGTTTTGTAGGTAATCTGCATTTTCTCTGACTGCTTTAAGATTGTTTGCCTTTGCTTTTTTTTTTTTTTTTTTTTAATTTCCACTTATGTGTCTTTTGTGTCTTTGGCTTCATTTTGTTTGGGGAATTGAAGGATTCATACAATTTATCCAGTTTGGAAAATTTATGGTCATTATCACTTCAAACATTACCCTCTGCTCAATTTATCTGTATAATTTTTTCCATCAGGAATTATTACTAAACTTTTATCAGGCCTTCTCTTTCTTGTCTTTCCTTGTCTCAACATCTAATTAATATCTTCTTTCTTTATCTATGTTGCATTCTGAGTAATTTCTTCCAAACTATTTTTCTTTTTTTTAAAAAAAATAATTTTTGTTTTAAAATATTAGGGGGTACAAGTGTTCTTGTTACATGGATAAATTGTATAATACTGGAGTCAGAGCTTTCAGTATGCCCATGACCAAAATAGTGTACATTGTACCCTACAGGTAAGTTTTTATTCCTCACACCCTTCTCCTTCTTAGTTTCCAATGTTCTTTACACCACTTTATGATTACGTGTACCCATCATTTAGCTCTCACTTATTAGTGAGAAAATGTAGTGTTTGTTTTTCCATTCCTGAGATACTTCACTTAGCATAATGTTCTCCAATTCCATCCAATTTGCTGCAAATGGCATTATTCATTACTTTTTTTTTATATTCATTACTTTTTATGGTTCAGTAGTACTTCCTGGTATTCTTTATCCATTTATGAATTGATAGGCACTTAGGTTGATTCATATCTTTGTAATGATACTGACCATTTTTTCAATATGTCTGTTAACCATTTGTATAGCTTCCTTTGAAAAAACTCTGTTCATGTTTTTTGCCCACTTTTTAATGGGGTTATTGGTTTTTTCTTGCTGATTTGTTTGAGTTCTTTGTAGGTTCTCAATATTAGCCTTTTGTCAGATAGATAGCTTATGAATACTTTCTCCCATTCTTAGATTGTCTATTTTCTCTGCTGATTATTTTCCTTGCTGTGAAAAAAATCTGATGGTCTTTGTTTTTATGTCTGTTTATGTGTTGAATCACATTTATTGATTTGCATATTTTGAACCATCCTTGTATCCCTGTGATGAAATCCACTTGATCATGGTGGTTTTTCTTTTTGATGTGTTGTTGAATTCAGTTTGCTATTAGTTTGTTGAGGATTTTTGCATCTATGTTTCATATGGGATATTGATCTGTAGTTTTCCTGTATTGTTGTTGTGTCCTTTCCTGGCTTTGGTATCAGTGTGATACTGGATTTGTAGAATGAATTAGAGAGAATTCCCTCCTTCTCAATGTTATGAAATAGTTTCAGTAGAATGGGTGCCAGTTCTTCTTTGTAGGTCTGATAGAATTCCACTGTGAATCCATCTGGACTGGGACATATTTTTGTTGGGAGATTTTTTTATTACTGTTTCAACCTCATAACTCAGTGTTGGTCTGTTCAGGATTTCTCTTTCTTCCATATTCAGGCTTGGGATGTTATGTGTTTCCAAGAATTTATCCATTTCCTACAGGTTTTCTAGTCTGTGTGCATAGGTGTTTTCATAGTAGTCATAGATGATATTTCATATTTCTGTGGTATCAATTGTAATATCTCCTTTTTCATTTCTGACTGAGCTTATTTGAGTCCTTTCTCTTCTATATCTGGTTAATCTTAGCTAGTGGTCTATTGATTTTGTTTATTTTCTCGAAGAACTTTTTGTTGTATTGATTCTTTGTAGTTTTTTTTATTTTCCACTTAGTTTAGTTCCTCTCTGAGCTTCATTATTTCTTTGCTTCTGATGGCTTCGGGTTTGTTTTGTTCTTCTTTTTCTAGTTCTTTGAAGTGTGATGTTGGGTTGTTAATTTGTGATCTTTTTCTCTTTTTGATGTAACTATCTAAGGCTATGGACTGTCCACTTAGGGCTGCTTTTACTATATCCCATAGATTTTGGAAGCTTGTGTTGCCTTTGTCATTCAATTTGAAAAATTGTTTTATTTCCATCTGGATTTTGTCAATAATCCAAGGATCATCCAGCAACAGGTTGTTTACTTTCCATGTTTCTGTGTAGTTTTGAGAATTCTTCTGGGAATTGATTTCTAGCTTTATTCCACTGTGGTCTGAGAAGATGTATGGTATGACTTCAATTTTTCTAAATTTTCTGAGACTTGTTTTATTGCCTAATATATGATCTATATTGAAAAATGCCCCATGTGCTGATGAGAAGAATGTATATTCTGCAATTGTTGGTAGAATGTTCTGTAAATGTCTGTTAATGTACTTGTTCTACTGTCCCATTTAAGTCCAGTATTTGTTTGTTGATCTTTTGCCTCAATAATCTGTCTACCAAATTATTTTTATTTATTTCTTTTTTTGAGACAGAGTCTCACTTTGTTGCCCAGGCTAGAGTGAGTGCCGTGGTGTCAGCCTAGCTCACAGCAATCTCAGACTCCTGGGCTCAAGCGATCCTCCTGCCTCAGCCTCCCAAGTAGCTGGGACTGCAGGCATGTGCCACCATGCCCGGCTAATTTTTTTCTATATATATTAGTTGGCCAATTAATTTCTTTCTATTTATAGTAGAGACGGGGTCTTGCTCTTGCTCAGGTTGGTTTCAAACTCCTGAGCTCGAACGATCCACCTGCCTCAGCCTCCCAGAGTGCTAGGATTACAGGCGTGAGCCACCGCGCCCGGCCTACCAAATTATTTTTAAATTTAATTTTTCCCCTTAATTTCTAGAAATTCATTTGGTTCTTTTTAAATGTATATTGTGCCTTTGGCAAAATGTCACTGAAGAATAGGATTTTGTCTTTGCACTTTTCTTCCTCCACCCTTTCTTCCTTCCTGATATGGAGATGTGATGCTTGGTGGTATAGCAGCTACCTTATAACCATAAAGCATACTCAGAATTGCACAATAAAAGATAGATATATTCTTGAACACTGATGACATCATGGAACTTTACACTAACCCTAAATACCCTATCTTTGTACTCTTTGCTATGTGAGAAAAATAAATTCCTATTTGTTTGCATTTCTGTTACATATAAGAAATTAAATTCTTACTAATGAAACATCACTGAAAATATTCAAGTTATACTTGCATGTGATGACCATGTATGTGAGTATAATCAAAATATTAACAGTGCTTATTTCTGGGTGGCACAATTGCAGATGATATTTATTTCTTCTTAATATTTTTTCCATATTATCAAAAACTTCTAGGTTTAATTGGTAACATTGTCCTGTGTTAGTAGTAATAAAAATAACTATAGCTTGTTTACTGAGCTCTTTATACTGTGCTAGATACTAGGGTAAGGGCATCAATGTGTTATCTCACTATTATCACATTATCTCATTTAATGTAATATGCATGAATGAAGATGAAAATTGCATACTGACTGTAGACTAATAGAATTATAAAATTAGAAAATGTAATATTAGAAAATAATTAGAAATTATTTCACTATATAGGTACTTAATTCATTGTCAATTGTAGTTACCGTTATTATAACCAAATTACCCAAAAGTTTGAGGACTTTTAATTTCATTTTTATTTTCCCAAAATACCTGAAGGTACTTTCTGGGCTGATTTTTGCTTAAATGATGATTTAGGATTCCATGAGGCATCTATTTTTGCTCTGAATGCTATTGATTGAATGGTATGAGCCTTTTTATGGTCAAAAATGGTAATCATTGATCTTCTTTCTTTTTCTGTAACTTCTGAGAAATATAAAAAGTAATATTATTGCACAGCATTGTAAACAGACATGCAGAGTGATTCAAAATAGAAACGAACATTTTCAAAAGTATATTTATCTCTACTATATTATATGTGAACATCTTGTCAAAATTGATTGATAAAAGGGCTATCATAGTTATTTCCGTAATTTTACAAGAGCTCAGTATTTGCCCCACATGTCACAGGCAGAGCTCAATCCTGGAGCCTAATGCATTCTAGATACTTTCTAACATTAGAGATGATTGAAGTTGCAGAATGATGCAGCCATTTCATTAAGGCTATCAGAAAGGAGAAATATATAGCCATTACATTCTGATATATCCTCATAGAAAAAAAGTTACTCAGTAATAAATTACTAAGAATGGTCAAACCTGTAGAGATAGGAAGATAAGTGGATAGAGAGATAATATAGCACTTTGGGGTAAAAGAGATCTCAAAACAATGTAAAATGTGATGAGGTTAATTGTGTGTGTGTGGAGGGTTAGTTATATAAATCAGACATGCTAGTTTATCTACAGTGTTCAAAGATATATCCATAAAGAGGTCATCATTGATTATATCAGTTTTGATATATATAGTTACAGAATTTCAAAGAATGTGACTTTTAGAATTTAAATAGGCCCTAAGAGATTTTGTTGAATTCCCTTATTTTTGAGATAAGAAACTAAGGTATCAAGGGGTAAAAAACTTGGTATCCAACATGTTAAAGTCAAAACCAGAACCAAAAGATATGCTTTCCTCGTGCTTACTTGAAATATCTTTCCAATAAAGCGGTAAAGACATGAATTTCTCAATTTTAGACAGCAAGAATGTCAAAAATAAATAATGGAAAAACTTTCATTTACAATGACAATTATTCAAAGATATTCTTTACAAAAACAAATTTTCAAAGGCAGTCTTCATTTTTAAGCCACTGAGCTATAAGACTGCTTCTCAAATATTTCTTTGCAAGAAAGAGATATCCTTACCATTTCGGTCAAGCTGCTCCACTCCTGGAAGGTGGTAGATTACATATAAACGGTACAGGTTATATTGACACAAAGGGTTTTGGTACAGAGCTACAAAGCAAAAATCCAAAATAAGATGTCATATTTCAAAATTAGTCTTATTTATCACTTGATAAATTATGACAAATTCCAGGGTTCATATAAAACATAAGAACTTGTAAAGCTCTGCTTCATATCCAGCCAACAGACTCATGAAACTTTTATACATTCAGAGCAACAGTTAATTTTCTTATCTGTTAAATTCATTCATTCAACAAATATTTACTGAGTACTTACTGTCTACTAGGAACTGTGCTAGATGCAAGGGTCATATTGTTGACCCAAATATGCCACAAATGGGGAAAATTTTAACATGCCCACAAGTAAATTAGTAGAGGAAGAGCTTGGCTCCATGGAAAACATCAGCTCCAGGGAATTCTTGCAGCTACTTTTCATGAAAGCATCACTTGGTGCTCTCCTAAGTGTCAAAGGTCACAAGGGTGCCTCTGTGGAGTTGGGCAGAGATGTAGCTAACTATTCTAATGGAATTTGCTTCCTCCACATCACACCACTGCTCATAGCTCAGAATATGTAAATGCCAACAGCAGCTTCAGATCTCGGCAGGAGCAGAGCCGGCAGTTGCGGCTGGCCAGGCACACGTGGCTCTGAGATCCCGATGTGCAGGGGCTAGAATACATTAGAACAGTGGCTCTCTAAAGCAGTAGCTGGAAGAGGGAGGCTGCATCCATGTGGATGCAAAAGAGCTCCTGGCATTTCTGACATCACATCCTTTAGGAATCAGCATGTAGGTATGGTTTTTAAACATCTTCCAAGTTGTGATGATGCTTTCATTTTCAAGGAAAAAGTAAAATATTTTCCCTTTTCATCCTAGATCACAACAGACAGGATTATTTCAATACAATGGGAAATGAAACTTTTATGATTTTCATGTGGATATTTTTAGCTATTTGGAATCTGCCTACATGCAATTTATAGAAAATATTACTTCTGAAAAATACATATAATGAAGAGAACCACTAGATGGCAGTAGCAGAAAGAGCTATTGCACTAATAGTTCACTCAAAATGAGGCTCGCTTAATGTACGTGTTAAATTTAAGAGTTCTGCTATAGACTATTCATAAAATACAACGAGGTTTGATAAAGGCATGAAAATATTAGACATTAGGAACCCAGAAAAAAACGATGAATATTTATAGTGAACAGCTTACAACAGAAAGATTGGGGCGGGAACATGCTTGAAAGACAAACTATTTAGATAAAAACTAAAAAAGTCAATCATCTGGACGTTTTCTCTGTAGGTAATAAAACATCCTGATATTTGTTGCATGAACACAAATTTTTCTGGCTAATAAAATCGTTATATATAGCTATTCCCTGTGGAAAACATGAGCTTTAGAGGGACATAAAACAGGCCAGAGAAGACACCTGGTGCATAATAAACAAAAATTATTAGTGAGGAGAGGCATAAAAGAAAAGGTAGAGCCAGGAGCAAAAAAGAAATTTAAAAGAAAGGAAATATGTATCTATTGGAAGAAAAATAAAACAGAATTTTTTTCAAGATTTAAGTGACAACAAAAATTGGTTCGCATTTTAGTCTTCAAAGGGAAAAGATTTAAAGCGGTAATTAATAGTTAAAATAATAACTAATAGGACAGAGAATAGAACAGATATATATTAAATCAATAACAAGGACAGATTTTAAAAGATCCATAGGGATCATGAATTGTAGTTTGAACCAGAGAAAGTAAAGAAAAGGACGCCCTTCAAGGACATAAAAGCAAAACACAATTGTTTTTAATGAGAACTTAGGAGGAATAAAAAGTCACAGATGCTTTCGTGCATAAGTCTGTTTTTGTGGTTACTGTCTTGGGGAATCGCATTTGACACCTCATAACCCTGTAGTACACTATAGCAGTGGAAAGTGGAATCTGCCTTTACGTGTGATATAAATGAAAAATCCACCAACATCTTTCAATGACATTTTCTCTTGGTGTACCCTTTGTATTCTCTTTTCCCTCTCAGAACATTCCTATTCATTTCATTTCTTTTCTTGGCCTTTTCTCCTAATACTTGGTTAAGTAACTTCCTTATGTAAATTTAAAAACTAGCTTCAGTTAAACAAAACATCAAACTTGGATTTACTACTGTTACATCGCATTACTTACTCATAATTACTTATTATTACTTATTACTTACTTATTATTGAAAGACATTTCATCTCTATTATTCTTCACTGTTTCATAGCCCTTTAATTGTATAAGGAAGCAATCTTTTTTCAACTCTCTTTCTTTTTTTCTCCTTCTATACTATTAAACATTTAACGTTTTAGATTTATGAGTTTTGGATTGATGCTACTAAAATTACCATAAATTAGATTTCTAAAGATATGAAATCGGTTTCCTGTGTCTGAATGTTCTGAAAGCCTTCTATGATGTATGGCCACATTCCTTTAGAAACTATGAAGCGAAATTGCTTACACTTTCACTTTCAATAGGTTAATACTATTTAATCCACCTTCCCCCTAGGCTACTTATAGAGTACACCTCAGTGGCGCCAGCACTGTCTTGCTTATCTTAATTTGGGATTCTGAGTCTAAGCAATTTACATTTACCCAAATGATATATCAAAACGTCTGTACTACCTTACTGCACTAGAGAGTTATGAGTCACATGTGTAAAGCTACTTTTTATTGAAACAGAAGATTTTTTAAAAAGGATAAAGTCATCTAAATAATTAGCTCCAGTTAATTTTTTTGAACTTTTAAAGCAGAATTTAAAATGGTCATTTATAGATGTACCCAAATGTTTTTAAGGCCATCTTTAAAGAAAGTTGATGAGATTAATAAAGGACCAACATACTTATTTTAATAGATGGGAGAAATGATATAAAGAGGCTAAAAGCCTTTATAGAACAGCCTGTGGAAGAAAGTTCGGCTACCAACAATCAGACACCAAGATTCTGAGGTTCTGGGTAAGCTCAGCGTCTCCATTATTATCACCATCTCATTCTAATGACAAATCGGTGGGCCACCACACACCACATGCTTCTACTGAATTTGGAAATCACCCCTGATTGTAAAACGCAAACTTTTATAATAAAACAGGGGATGAAGAGAGTTAGGGGATCAGAACATTCCCTTCTTCAGGACAAACAGCAGTGCAAGACCCAGGTGGTTCTTTTTATTTGGTGATTGTTGTTTGGAAGGGGTGGTCCCACCTGGAAGGGCGTTACAGGTAGAGGCTGAAATGCACACACCCCTGAGATCAGAGTCCCAGCCTATCTCCCAGCGACCGACCTTCTTCACCCCTGACGTTTTGCCATCAGCAGTGGACTAGGGGCATTGCTGATGGCAGGGGTAGAAAGCGTTTAAGAGGAGTGCCTGTGGGAACATGGTGACCCTGTCTTGAATTCCCTGTTCCCAGTGGTGACTCCTGGAAGCTCCGCTAGGAAGCTTCATTTCACAATGATGAAATGCAAGAGTCTAAGTGTACTTTCCAATAGTGGAGCTAAATAAATCATTTGAGAGCAATGAGGAGACTGAAGGTTTAGGAACAGGAGAATGGATGAAGTATTTTGTCCTTGCTGCTGCCGTTGGTGGTGGTTTTTTCCCTTAGGGCTGGAAAAGGGGCAGGAAGACTAAAGGTTAGAGAAAGTCATCAGCCACAAAGTGCATCGGCTCACGTGGATTCTGAGAAGTTTGGTAAAGGGAAGGGTAGAGGAAACGGAAGCTGGAAAGGGAGGGTGTGGAAAGGTAGACCTCCTGGAGAGAAGAGGTGGGGCCCCTGACTGCCTGGAAGACAGGAATTCCAGTTCCCAGGACCTCACACTCTGCAGCTGGCTTAGGCCTCCCTGAAGCTCTCAGCCGTGCGTCTCCCTTGCAATCCTTGGCAATTCTCCTCCTACGTGCCAGTGGAGGGTGCAAGGCTGACAATGGATTAGGGGTTTACGCTCCAGGCTATTTTCTCACCCTCTGAAGAACTTGTAATCGAAGTGAAATAATAATAATAACACTTTAGATTTTCTTTGGTTTTACAACTTGAAAAGACAAAAATTACAACATTTGAAAGTACTTAGATTTCTCCTTTTAGTTAATGAGCTGAATCTAATCCGCAATTGCAAATGAGGCTCAAAGAAACTTAATCTGAGAACATTACTGCACAAAGGACATTAGTAGTCCAGGAAATGCAAACTTTTTTTTGTGTGTGTGTATAATATCTTTAACCAAAACGGGGCATAGGTTCAACATGTGAATGTTTGCTACCAAGAATTTTCAGCAAATGCTTTTTTTGTAATTGGACATAGCATTTTCTCCATTTCAAAAAAAAAAAAAAATAATAATAACCCACTGACAAGATTTTCAATTGCAACAATTGTAGTTATATGACTTGAATTACGTCAGTATGATTTTAAGTAGAGGTCACTTAAACTGTTGTGCCAGGTAATAATATGGACATTATACTACTAGTCTGGCCTTCAAAGAACTAGAAGAAACCACCGTTTTCCTCACAAGCCTGCACAATTCTGTTCTCTAGTAAACCCTTTACAAGTAGGGCATATGCTGAATTTTAGGGTCCTTTCAGTCCTGGACCAGGCACCTTTGTTTAGGGCATAGCCGTGTTTGCTACTATTGGGCAAGCTTGTTTATTACTCTCCACATGTTGTTTTATAACAAGTTTGCTTAAATTATTGAGTTTTTACATACAGCAAAGTGTCCAAATAGTTTTGCATCAAGCCCTTTCTACTCTCTAAGAAATATTTAGGCTGAAAGTTATAAGTCCTATAAAGGTCCAGACTGGATCTTTCTTTTTTAACTTTGTGTTCTATTACCTAGTAAAGTGTGATGCAGTGAATGTGTGATAAACATTTATTGAATAAATGAATGAATACATAATAAATATTTATTGAATGAATGAATAAATAAGTGATAAATGAAACAAAGCATGAGTTTAAGTCTCAATATTCCTTAGCAGTTTGGTTAACTCTCTGGGCTTTACATATATACCATTGAAAAGGGAATAATTCTAATCATGTCATAGGATGCTGTAAAGATTCAAATGAGAACCTGATAAGACAACATTTTTTCAAAAGGAAAGACATTCAAACACGTTACTATAATGATTATTATTTAAAATGTCAGTTATATTTTCTTGAGTCTATTTATTACTTAGAATTTATAGACTATATGCAACTTAATTTATTGTCTGATTTACATAATTTACAATAAAATATATATTTTTTTGCTGCTTCAATATAACCTTAATGCTGAGAAATGTTTTCTAAAAAAATGTTTTACAGAGTTATCTTAATGTTCAAAGCAATCCTGAGAGGTAGCTATTAGCACATTTTATAGAAAAACATAGGTAAGATTTCTGGATCTAGCATAACTAGGGTTTTAATGAAAGAAGCATTTGTTCAGCACAGAAGGGCCAGATAACTCCTGAATCTTTCACAGAAGATCAGAAAGCTGTGAAAACTCCTAACAGTTGGCAGCCTTATCACGTCTCCAAAATAAGCATGGAATTGCCATGAATGTGCTGTGAATTTATGATTTTAATATTTGAGTTTAAAGAATTTAACTATAAGCATATCAACCATGATCCTCAGTGTAGTAGATGTAACTGATTACACTGAAAATATATGGAAATTTTAGTTACTATCTATATATTGATCTGATCAGAACCTCCACTACCAATAGTTTTTAAATATTCAAAACACTGTTCAAGGCGATTCTGAGAAATGACAGAAAATGAATGGGAAAACAAAAATCTATTTCATGACATTATATAAAGAGGTCTCCAGCCTCTAAAATCTAAAAACCTACTTGTTGATCTGAGGGTCTTTTACCTTGGTGCACCTAGAATCCTCTGTCTTGTATTTTGGTTGTGTATATGTTAATTTACCCTTCAAGATCATAAACTTTTTTTTTTTTGAGACAGAGTCTCACTCTGTTAACTGGGCTAGAGTGCCATGGCGTCAGCCTAGCTCACAGCAACCTCAAACTCCTGGGCTCAAGCAATCCTCCTGCCTCAGCCTCCCTAGCAGCTGGGACTACAGGCATGTGCCACCATGCCTGGCTCATTTTTTTCTATATACTTTTAGTTGTCCAATTAATTTGTTTCTATTTTTAGTAGAGTCGGGGTCTCGCTCTTGCTCAGGCTGGTTTCAAACTCCTGACCTTGAGCGATCCTCCGGCCTCGGCCTCCCAGAGTGCTAGGATTACAGGTGTGAGCCACAGCGCCCAGTCCAAGATCATAAACTTATTGAGAGGAGAGACTGTGTTATTTATTTTTCTAACTCATCTCACACTTCTTTCCAATACTGTGGTGAGTTCCTTACTGCCTATGATTCAATATATATGAATGAAGTTTGCTGCCCAACCAATCTAAAGTTTAAAAACTTTTATTTATTTATTTTTTGGTATCAACTTTATTAATATATTTCACATATCACACAATTCACCCATTTTAAATATAAAATTCATGTATTTGTGGTATATTCATAGAGTTGTGCAACTTATCACCACAATTTTAGAACATCTTTTCACCCCCCCCAAAAAACCCCAAAACCCTTTACTCTTTACTGTCACAATAATCGTCACCGTGCCCCCACCCCCCACCCCATTAAGCAAACACTAATCTAGTTACAAATAATTACCTGTCAGTATTGCTATTTCTATAGATGTACCTATTTGGGACATTTCATATAAACAGAATCATACAATATGTGTTAAAACCTACTTTTGAGATAAAACCCAAAACAGGTTTAAACATGCAAATCCTCTTTTGTTATTTTTGTCGTTTTTGTTTGACATGCCATATCATTGCATAATATTTTTTTTCTACCTGTTGTTTATTGGAAAGCATGTCTTAGAAAAGAATAAGATCTACTCTTGTTTTCAAGGAATATCTAAGTATTTCAGTTGTAAGTTGTATTTCAGTTGTAAGTATTTCAGTTGCTCTTCTACTTTTAAACTTGAGAAATATGTTATTATTATTTTATGTCCATAAAAAAGTACAAATTGTTACTCAGTGTCTTCAGATTTAGCATCCCCTTCAATTCCTTCACTGTTGCATCAATGTTTGTTAACTCATTGTGGTGTAGCGTGAGTACATGCAACGAAGGCAGACAACGCAGGCCTAAAAAAAGAGAACATTTTAATAAGATTTTAAACATTTTTTAGTTTATTTTTTAATTGACAAATAATAATAAACATTTTTAATGACAGCATGCTAACTAAACAAAAGGAAGGAATATATTACAACTGGAGATAGAAGGAATGACTATTAATAATACTGAGAAATTATTATTAAGACTAAAACAAAGCATATGAATTCAAATAATTGATTGAAATGTGCGACTATAGAGTCAATTTCTTTCTACTGTTAGTGTTTTTTTTTTTTTTTTTTGAGACAGAGTCTCGCTTTGTTGTCCAGGCTAGAGTGAGTGCTGTGGCGTCAGCCTAGCTCACAGCAACCTCAAACTCCTGGGCTTGAGTGATCCTTCTGCCTCAGCCTCCCGAGTAGCTGGGACTACAGGCATGCGCCACCATGCCCGGCTAATTTTTTCTATATATATCAGTTGGCCAATTAATTTCTTTCTATTTATAGTAGAGACGGGGTCTCGCTCTTGCTCAGGCTGGTTTTGAACTCCTGACCTTGAGCAATCCGCCCGCCTCGGCCTCCCAAGAGCTAGGATTACAGGCGTGAGCCACAGCGCCCGGCCTACTGTTAGTGTTTTACTTTTTTTCCATAGGAATTGATTTTGTTTGTTTGCTTAATTTTGGAGGAGTTATTTTCTTTCTTCTTTTTGTTTTTGTTTTTTTTGTTTATTTGTTTGTTTGTTTTGGGGGGTTTTTTTGGCCAATGATAGATTTATAATGCCAATCAAGAGAATAATTACTCAACAATTCAGTGCCTTCCTCTAACTTGAACAGCTAAGTATTTTCTTTAGATAATAGAAAGTCAGATATTCATATCATTTTTGTTGATTCTAAATTAGACATTTTCCCACATTTTTAACATAAGTGAAAGTGGGATATGTCTTTATGATAGCCATGACATAGTGTAATTGGCAAGATTTTTTTTCCTAGTGGTACATGAAATCATGGTCAGTCTTAAAATTTACAATATTTTGATTCTATAATATATGATATTAAAGTGTTTTATACTGTACCTGTTTGTATTTCATGATCATGGTACACCATATACTTTTATATTCAGCTTGAAATTGTTAGCTTAGAGTTTGTTGCACATAAAAAATAAACTCAGAGTAAAAACAGGAATTTGGCTGATAAAAGTTATAGCCAATAAAAA
Organism: Microcebus murinus; assembly: GCF_040939455.1. NCBI lineage: Eukaryota > Metazoa > Chordata > Mammalia > Primates > Cheirogaleidae > Microcebus > Microcebus murinus. Next base: position 34,186,589 of record NC_134112.1, read on the forward strand.
CTTTTAAGATTCATAAAATTTTTGTATTTACTAATGCACCCAAATATCGCTAAGATTTGCTCCCACAATATCTAGTTTGTTTCCAAAACTCCTGTTAAAAATATTCTTTTACATTTTGAATAAAACACATGACAATATGGAATTGGAAAAGTAATCTCACAGCACATTTCTTAAAATGAAATGTACATAGTAATATTAAAAAATCGATTCCATCATATATTTTCAACAGAAATGTTAAAACAGATTTTTGTAAGTCATTAACAATTACCATAGTTCAAAGTTATTACTCAATTGAAAATCTATTCAATCAGCAGAGAAAATTTAAGACGTACCTTCTAGGTCAAATATTACATTGTTGTTTAGATATAGTTCTGCCAGACAATAGTTTCTAGTTAGAAATGTTATTCCGTGGAGCTGAAAATGAGAGGGAACAATATATTTTTAAAAATAATTATATATAGTAATGTGTGTATGTGTGTGTATGTATATATATATATATATATATACACACACACACATATATATATAGAGAGATAATTATATTAAGACCATAGAAGCTTGACCTTTGCAGCCATTATTATTTCTGACCTTTTGGTCTGGCATTGCATTTGGATTGTCTTTGAGGAAAGTGTGATGAGAAAGGTTGCTTTTAGTTAACTTAAAACAAACCTCTCTTACCACATCTCAGCCAAACTCTCTTGCCTGGCTTTCAAAGCCTCTGTAATCTGCTCTAACAATATTTCTCCTAGTTCTGTTCCATATAGTCTCCCTGGATTTGGCTCTACATGTCCATTAATCCACCATCTAATATTATCATGTGCCAAAGGCTCTCTCCTCAGATAGTGCCGAGACCATTTCTGCCTCTGTATGAGTCATGAGTTCCCTTTGCCTGCATGTCTTTTCTTCCTGGTGCAGTCCACTCATTTGTAAGGAACAGCAAGGCATACCAAATCGGGCACAAGTGGACTACCATGGTACTTTTTCACCATTGCAGAGACTTGGTGAAACCATCCTTTGATCTCCTTGCACCTTGCTACTGCCTTCTTGATCTGTTTTGACCCACTTCTTGTTTCTTCTCTAAACTTCTACTTTCCTCAACACTTTGACTCGAATTTCTTTTCTTTTCTTTTCTTTTTTTATTTCGGCATATTATGGGGGTACAGATTTTAAGGTTTCAATAAATGCCCTTTTCCCCCCTCCCCCCACAAGTCTGAGTTTTGACTTGAATTTCCTGAATGACTCTGACCTCTCTTTATACCCTAGTCCAGGGGTCCTCAAACTATGGCCCGCGGGCCACATGCGGCCCACCAAGGACATTTATCCGGCCCTCTGGGTGTTTTTGCCGCCACTGCCTGTCCTGCTTAGCAGCCGACTTGTCCCCAGGCCCACAGTGCACATGAGTGGAATGTGCGCTGCACTCTCCAACGGCCCTCCAACGGTCTGAGGGACAGTGAACTGGCCCCTGTTTAAAAAGTTTGAGGACTCCTGCCCTAGTCTATACCACATCTCCTCTTCTCTGACTCATTGTCCTGGCAAACAGATCTCCTTAGTCAAGGGCTCTGTAATCTGAATAGGCACAGGAGGCACCTCTGCCAGATCTGGCCCAGTGCTAACAGCTCGACTGGCTACCATCTGCAACTAGAGAGCAAGGCACAGCCTAATGCCAGTCATCGGTCACAGTTCCAGGTTTTCCACAAAGCTTTTCCTACCAACTCACGTGCTCATGAATATCCATTTTCTTGACCACTCCAATACTTTGATTTTGTTTGTTTTTAAGACAAGAGTCTCACTTTGTTGCCCAGGCTAGAGTGCCGTGGCATCAGCCTAGCTCACAGCAACCTCAAACTCCTGTGCTTAAGTGATCCTCCGGCCTTAGTCTCCCAAGTAGCTGGTACTACAGGAGCACAGCACCACACTTGGCTAATTTTCTTTAATTTTTAGTAAAGACAGGGTGCTCAGGCTGGTCTTGAACTCCTGGGCTCAAGCAATCATCCCACCTCAGCCTCCCAGAGTGCTAGGATTACAGGCATGAGCCACCGTGCCTGGCCCCAACACTTAGTTTGACGTGTACAATTAATTGCTTGATCAGTAGAGTTTTGTGTCTTCCTTAGGAAAAGCAGCCATATTTCTTTAGCATCTTATCCTTTCTGCCTCCCACTCTCCTAACAATATGGTAAAGTTGCATCTTACTTTTAAGATTAGATTCAAAATCAGTGAATTCGATTGATTGGAAACGTACTCTCTTGAAATGAACCATTAAGTACTGTATACATGATACAGGGTATTCAATGCTAAACTGTACCTCAGAAATCTTTCTGATATCCTGTAAGGAGAACCCTATTCTTAAAAATATTGACTCTATGACCTCAATAAAATTTAACAGATTTGTTTGAATTGTGAGGATGACACATATTAGAGCCATAGAAGAGGGGTAGGTATGTTCTAAAAAAAGCAAGTAAGTTAAATATAAGAATGATACCATTGTTATTGAATAGGATCTAGCAGGGAAAATATTCTCATGAGATAGTCACTGATCAAGTGTTTAGTATTAGGTTATTAAGTATGAAATGTCTGATTTCCTTAAGTACTAAGTTTGACAGTATCTCTGACATCTCACTTTGACACTGCTAGTTTTATTTTTATTGTAGAAGTACATCCTCAGTCTTTCAAATGCACATGTTGGCAGGTGATTATCTTTCAAATTTTTTTACAGCAATTTTTGTGGAAGCATGGATAAGTCAAAACTTCGTGTTATTTTTGAATGTGAGTTGTGTCATGGAACCAATGCAGTGTAGACAGCTTGAAATACCAATGAAGTGTTTGGGAAGGATGTGGCACAGTAATTCAATGGTTTGAGAAGTTCTGCTCTAGTGATTTTAATCTTGAATATGAGCCACGTGGGCAACCAGAGACCAAGGTGGCTACTCATGAGCTGAAACCTATAGTGGAAGCAAATCTGTCTCAACCTATGCGGAAATTAGCAGCAAGGTCTGATGTTACTATTCCAACAGTTTGAGAACATTTGATTTTTTTTTTTTGGTGTTAGAATTTCAACATAAGTATTGCACCATTTGAAACAAATGAGCAAGGTAAAGAAACTGGATAGATGGGTACTGCATGAATTAAATGAGCATCAGAAGAGAAATCGTCTCAAAGCTTGCTTTTCTTTGCTGTCATGGCACAAAGGTGAACCATATCTACGCCGTATTATTATGTGAGATGAAAAATGGATTTTTTGGCAATTGCAAGCATTCAGCACAATGGTTGGATAAAGATGAAGTGCCGAAACACAGTCCAAAACCAAATATTCATCAAAAAAACCTAATGGTATCTGTTTGGTGGTCCAGCGCTGGTATAATCCACTACAGCTTCATGAAACCTGGTCAGTTGATTACAGCTGATGTCTACTGGACCCAGCTGGATGAAATGATGAGGATGCTTGCCATGAAGCAGCCAAGATTGGTCAACAGAGACAGACCTATCATCTTGCAAGACAACGCTTGATCACATGTCGTATAAACAACACTACTCAAACTACAGAGGCTGGACTTAGAAACTCTGTGTCATCCACCATATTTACCACACCTTGCACCAACTGACTACCACTTCTTCCATGCTTTGGACTACTTCTTGCAAGGAAAAATATTCAATTCTCAACAAGCTGTAGAAAACACCTTTTGTGATTTCATTGTCATTTGCTCTCCAGGATGCTTCTTCACTGCTGGCATAAACAGGCTACATTAAGATGACAAAACTGTGTTGATAGTTTAGGCGCATACTTTGATTAATTGTACCCTTATCTGAGATATAATAAGCAATACTTTAGATACAAAATCAGACATTTCATATTTAATGACCTAATACTTTATATATATACAGGAATGTATGATCATGGTTGTAAATTTTTGTTTCGTGTTTTCTGAAGCTTTTCATAGGAACTGTTATTATTAGTTAAAAAGAAACATTTTGTCCATTTGGTGAATAGATTCAGATGAATAGTCCATTTGACTTAGGATTTATTGGAAATTTTACTCATTCCCCTCTCATATTTCAGAAGACTCATTGGAAATACTCAGGAATTGTGAAGCTAAAAAAGGCATGAATGCTGTTTACCTCATCGATTTATAGACTTATCTCTGCCAAGTTACATTAACACTCCTTCAGAAGGACCAACAATAATTTCACCATAGCTTTTGTTAAGTCATGAGTGGAGCCATGTTTCCCCCAGCTAGGAGAAACCATTAAAAATAGGAAGGTAAGGATCCCAGTTGGCTTTTTATCCCTTTCTACTTTTTCTCCTGGCCTCCTGGCAGCAATTCACTGCTTTCTGTTCTTCCTTTCACCACTCCCTGCTTTAATAATAGCCACAGTGGACATCAGCATCGGAAAAAAACACCAGTGGGAATTTTGACTTTTTCTTCCCTCCTTTTCCAGTTACCTGCTGACTAGACATTAATAGAACATTACTAATTAGTTGAGACTTTCATTTCTCTTGCATTAATTATCAATACAAGAAGACACTAATAAAATTGACAGTTTGATCTTTTTTTGTTTGTTTTTGAGACAGAGTCTTGCTTTGTTGCCCAGGCTAGAGTGAGTGCCGTGGCGTCAGCCTAGCTCACAGCAACCTCAAACTCCTGGGCTCAAGCAATCTTCCTGCCTCAGCCTCCCAAGTAGCTGGGACTACAGGCATGCGCCACCATGCCCGGCTAATTTTTTGTATATATATATATTAGTTGGCCAATTAATTTCTTTCTATTTATAGTAGAGACGGGATCTTGCTCTTGCTCAGGCTGGTTTCGAACTCCTGATCTCGAGCAATCCGCCTGCCTCGGCCTCCCAGAGTGCTAGGATTACAGGCGTGAGCCATCCCACCCAGCCGACAGTTTGATCTTGATTATAGAACCATAGTTTTCCCACAAGCATTAATATCTTTGGGCCATGATTATGGGGATTATAAGATTGTACTGTTTGTTGAGGTGAGGGAGAGAGGGAAGATAGAGTGGAATGAGACAAAGCCAGATCATGAAGACCTTACGGAGCTATTAAAAAGACTTCGTGCAGAGGAATGTTATTGCCCAATGTGATCTTAGAAAGAAAACAGCAGAGTGGAGCATAGTTTAGGGGGAATACTAAGTACAATGGCAGATGAATAAGGAAGATGTAACTCTAATTCAGAAGAACATATGGTGGCCCAACGCAGAGTAGTGATGCTGGGAGAAGAAAGAAGTGAAGGAAATTGAGAGACAGTTCCAAGGTAGTCACAAGACTCAATAGACATTGCAATACAAGTTGTTAAAGTCAGGAACAGGAATTAGAAGACATGTTGATTGTCCTGATACTGAAGCCATTATTAAAGTAAAATGTTATTATAATTATCCATTTAGAAAAATCGATAGTATTAATTCTGAGGACTGCTGTAGGATTTATATTTAACATGACATTTCACAAATCACATATATTAGCTCTAGTGTTGGCATATAGCAAGTGCCCAATCAATGGTTATTATTTAACCATTTTATTAATTTTATAGAGCTGAGTGTCTTATATTTAATATAAAGCACTTGCAGGTAATCACTGAGATACTACTAGGGAAAAATATATGCCATCATAAATTGAAAATTAGGAGGCATTCTTTTAGAGCAGGGTTTCTCAACCTCTACAGTTATCAACATATTGGACTAGATAATTCTTTGTTGGAGTTGGTGGGGTTGGTGCTGCCCTGGGCACTGTAGCACATTTAGCAGCTTTCCTGGCCTCTACCCACTAGATACCAGTAGCACACACACCCCAGTTGTGGATGATCAAAAATGTCTCTAGACATTGTCAACTGCCTCCTGGGGGGTAAAGTCACCCCCAATTGGGAAATACTGGTTTAGGGACAAGAGAAGAAAAGATAATATATTATTAAGTGCTTATTATGAATTGGGCATTGAGCTAGATATTTTCAGAGAGATTATCTAATATGATCCTTACAAAAGTCTTATTTATTTAGTTAGTTTGTTTGTTATTTATTTGTATAGAGGCAGGGTCTCTCTCTCTCTGTCACCCAGCCTGGAATTCCTGGGGTCAAGGGATTCTTCCGCCTCATCCCCAAAGTGCTGCGATTACATGCTTGAGTCACCACACCTGGCTAATTTTCTTGTTTTGGTAGAGACAGGGGTCTCACTATGTTGCCCAGGCTGGTCTCTAACTCCTGGTCTCAAGTGATCCTCCTGCCTCAGCCTTCCAAAGTGCTGAGATTACAGGCACTAGCTACCACACCCAGCTGTGTGTGTGTGTGTATGTATGAGTGTGTATAAAGTCTCACAACTCATTTAATCATCTATGAACTCATGAAGCTAAGAACACTATTTTTATCTCATGATGAAGCTGAGGCACAGAGAAATTAAGTAATTTACCCAAGATTATACAGCTAGCATATGGTGGAACAGGAGTTTGACACAGGCTCCAGGGGCTCGTGGAAACCACTACACTTTTGCTAACATCCAGGACAGGAAGCTGAGCTGTCCAGCCCAGCTCATTCCCAGGCTCAGCTTGAGCCACTGGCTGGACTTGTTCCAGCCATCTGATTTAATCTTGACCTCTCAAATAATCTGAGTTTCTCTCGACAGTTGCTCCAACATGGCTGCCCTAGCTTTGCGTCCCAGCCACTGCCCTATTCTTTCTCCACCCTTTAGATGATGTTCTTATGTTTTTAATAAGACCTTCCAGCAGAACCTAGATAGACACCTATGTTACCAATCAATTCAAGCTAAAAGAACTATCCAACACTGGCACAAAGCAATATCACATACAAGCAAGTGCACATGCTCTTGACTTCTTCAGCCCTTCTTTTCAGCTTTCCTTTTTCTCCTCCTGGCACACTCTTAATCCTGACCATCCCATTATTCCCTTTTCTTTCCCACTTTATTCCTTTCAACCTGCTATAGAGTCCCATTTCTGCATGTTCTAGAGGTAAACTATTATATTGACCATTAAGACTAAGATATTAGTTATCCCAGGGACATTTCTTTTAAATTAGAGGATTATAAAAAAAAAAAAAGAAAAAAAATTAGACGATTATGATCAGTGACTCTCTAATTGTTGACTTTTAGGTCATTTTGAATAGATAAGTGTGATCTGAGAAAACTTCCAAATGCCTCTGAAATTATGCTCCCAAACAACTCCCTATCAGTTTGTAAAATCGGCTTTGAGAACTGAGTTTAAAAAAATAAAATGTTTTTCCTCTTGTCTCATAACACAACATAGAAGACTTTTGTGACCAAATGTATAGAGTTTGTTCCCCACACAAGCAAGCAATTGATTCTGCAGCAGACAACAGCTGAGTGTCTTCAGTTCATTTCTGACACTAGCTATCTAGAGACAGGGTCAGCTCACACAGGGTGAGGGCTCAGTCCCACAGGACTGCACCCCACGTCCAATGCCAATTGCAAGCTCCAGGTTGTTTTACCTGTGCTTCTCACCTACTGGCTATAAACTAGGGTTCCTGTTACCACTTCTTTGGGTGTGATTAATTTGCTAGGGCAGCTCACAGAACTCAGGGAAACACTTACATTCACTGATTTATTATAAAAGATATTACAAGGATACAGATGAAGAGATACATAGGGCAAGATATGGGGGTGTGGAGCTTCCAGGTGTGCCACCCACCAAGAATGTCTACGTGTTCTGCTACCCAGAAGTTCTTGAACCCAGTCATTTTGGGCTTTTATAGAAGCTTCATTACATAGGCATAATGAAATCATTAGCCATTGGTGATCGACTTAAACCCTCAGCTCCTCTTCCCTCCTTGGAAATTTGAGGGTAGAGTTGATGTATCAACCTTCCAATCCTGCCTTGATCTTTCCCAAACCAGCCCCATCCTGAAGCTACTCTGGGGCTGCCAGCCATCAGCCAATTCATTAGCATACAGAAACTACTTATCACTTCTAAGATTCCAAAGATTCTAGAAGTTATGTGCCAGGAAGCCCACTCTTTGGACTAAGACCAAATATGTATTTCACAATATCACAGGGACTATATCCATTAAATCCAAATAGTGTCACCGATATAAAAAAAAATGGCTTCAAAAGTTTGTGTTATTGTGAAACAAGACCACAGAACTTTAGATTTGAAAGAGGACTTAAAAATTATACACATGAGGTTGTGTATGTGAGAAAAATGACTTCTGGTTAAAGATTTAGATTATATATACACATCTGATTTTGTTTCATCCAAAAATTATTCTAAAATAACAGTAACATAATTATTTTAAAAGACATATATCCATAAGGATGGAGAGAACAGGAAATGAGACAACCACAATATAATTTTGGAAGTTAGAAAGCATATGGTCAAACGGTAATAGAATTAGCAGAAATAAAAAGTCAAATCCTGAACCAAAAAACAACCCGATACAGATGCTTTTTGACTTAGGTTGGGGTTACACATCCCATCCATTTCTAAGTTGAAAAGCATATAGAATACATATTGCTTTTGCACCATAGTAAAGTTGAAAATTATAAGTTGAACCATTTTAAGTCAAGGACCATCTGTATATACCACAATGTTCTAAAAAGACCTGAAGCCATCTATCTTAAAACAGTGTAGAGCCATAAGGTATAAATAGTAATCTAAGTCTGATTTTTATAAAAGTGTAGATATAGCCAGAAGTTAACCAGCCATTTTTCCTTAGTTTCCTTACTGCTGTAACTGGTTACTGCTTAATGGCATTATCCTCTCTCACAGGTGCTACATTTGTGACTTCCCATTACTTCTATAGATAACATTGCTATTGTAAAGTCCAAAGATTTGTGCTTCTAGAGATAACATTGCTATTGTAAAGCCTAACACTGGTCTTTGAAGTATTTTTCAAAGTCTGCATTCCAGGGGAACCTATTGATTCCAACCAGACTCATGGATAGGCATAGAAATGGATCCAACAGCCTCAAGACCCCTCTGCCCAGGAATATCCCAACTGAGAAGATAATCTCTGGGTCTCAGCCCTATGAGTTCATCCCCCACCAATAACCAGACCCCATTGTCTACCCCTTTGCCTGCCAAACTATCTTTAAAAACCCCTTCTCCCAAATTTTCAGGGAGATGGATCTGAGAAATTCCTCCTATCTCCTCGCATGGCATCTGTGACATTAAACTCCTTCTCTGCTGTAACCTCTACTGTCTTAGTGTATTGGCTTCCTCTTAAGCAGCAGGCAGTGAACCTGGCAGGGCTGTGACAGATCCAGTAACTGGAGGTAAATGTCAAGGGAAGGGGATTAAACAAGCATTATTGAAAGCTGTTTAATGAGCAATTCTGTTTCTGCAGAATGGATCCAATCTACTGCTAGGCAACGGAGTCTCTTCTACCACATCAAAAGACTGGGGGTTTATTCCTTGGATAGAATCAAATACAGCGATTCTCATCACTAGACATCAGACAGAGTTGAAGGCTGAGTGTGTAACTGAAAGTAGGAAGATTAAGGGAATGTTGTATGCACACTGAATGTGGAGAATTCCCAGCCCTCCTTCCCCAGCTTGGCCCTCAGAATGCTGGCAGTCAAGTCTTTATCCCTTGGGATAAAGGAGATTGAAGAGACTTTTCTGGGGACTCTTACCATCCTAAGAGGAAAGACCTAAAAATACTAATAACAAGGTTCCCCCCAACTCTGCCTTGCCAGATAACCCTACAGTGAAGCTCACACTTAATAAGCCCCAATCACACATGCTCAGTACTTCCAACCAACATTTTAGACTGATATCTTAAATACAACCAGTTAGCACAGAATGCTTGAGGCAAAATTCTGTCATGAAGCTCAGAGATCCAAAGAAATCCATGGAAATAAGATTAATTTAGTGAAAATGGATATTATGTAAACAGAAGCAACACAAATACCACTATCATGATTATGCTCAGGGAGATTAGAAAGGATATTTTGTCCTAGAAACAAACAAACAAAAAGTAATATAAAATATACATTTTAATCACCTCACACCTATTAGGATGGCGATTATCAAAATACAAAAGACAAGTATTGGCAAAGATGTGGAGAAATTGGAATTCTTGTACACTGTTGGTAGGAATGTAAAATGGTGTAGCCACTAGGGAAGACAGTATGAAAGTTTCTCAAAAATTAAAAATAGATCTACTGTATAATCTAGCAATTCCACTTCTGGGTATATATTTAAAAGAATTGAAATCAGAATCTTGAGGAGAAATCTGTACTCTCATGTTCATTGCAGAATTATTCACAATAGTCAAGAGGTAGAAACAACCCAAATATCCATCAATAGATGAATGAATAAAAACAATCTGTTAATCACATATAATGAAATAGTATTCACCCTTAAAAGAGAAGGAAACCCTACAGTTGTGACAACATGACTGAACCTGGAGGACATTATGCTAACAGAAGTAAGCCCGTCACAGAAGGACAAATACTGCATAATTCCACTTACCAGGCATCTAACAGTCAAACTCATAGAAGCAGAGAGGAAAATGGTGGTTATCAGGGGCCGGAGGGGAGGGGGAAATGGGGAATTGTAACTCGATGGGTACAAAGTCTCAGTTTATGCAAGATAAATAAGTTCTAAGGGTCTGCTGTCCAAGATCATGCCTATGGTTGATAATACAGTATTGTGCACTTCAATATTTTTATTAGGAGAGTAGATTTCATGTTAAGTATTCTTACCACACAAAAAAAAAAAAAATCAGAAAACACAGGGACACCAGGACACCAAATAAGCCAAAATAATGGGCAAAATTTGAGAATTTAATAAACACAGTGCAAGAAGGCAACATCTTAAAAATTGACCATCTGCAGCCCTTTCTCAGGAAGCCACTGGAGAATTTAATCCAGAAAAAAGAAAGCTGTGCAGTGTAAGAAACCAGAGAAGCAAAGGGAATCGCAGGGTGGTGACGAAGGGTGACTGCCATTGTGCACAGGCACGCAAGGCAAGCAGTTGAGACTGGAGCAAGTCCTGGGCAGCGTTCTTCAAGAAATAAAAACAATTAAATGCATTGAATATATTTGGTCAGCTGACACAGAGTTTGGGTTGAATAAGTGATAATAGCTGATAAAAATGTATTAGTTTCCTAGGGCTGCTATAACAAATAACCACAGACTGGGTGGCTTAAACAGCAGAAATTTATTTCCTCACAGTTCTGGAGGCTGAAAGTCCAAGATCAAGGTGTCAACGAGGTTGGTTTTATTCTGAGGCCACTCTCCTTGGCTTGTAGAATGGCCAACTTCTGGTGTCTTCACATGATCTTCTCTCTGTACGTGCATATATTTGGTCTCTCTCCCTCTCTCTCTTCTCTCTTGCTCCCCCCGCCCCAAACTTTTGTCATGAAGACGCTAGTCATATTGGATTAGGGACTACCCTAAGGATCCATTTTAGCTTAATTACCTCTTTGAATGCCCTGTCCCCAAATACAGTTACATGCTGAGGTTCTAGGGATTAGAGCTTCAACGTATGAATTTGGTGGAAACACAATTCAGCGCGAAACAAAAAGCAAACAAAAAAATCAAACGAAAATAAACTCCAGGGAATTGGAGTAAGCACAATAAAGGAAAAATAAAGTGTAATACGTGGCTTCGCTCTGAAGAGCCTATTTTGTCCTAACAATATAACTAGTGAATATTGATTTAACCAAAATTGTAATACAACCACATCAGGAGAATGGGGACTGGAAAGTATGCGTGTATGTGGTAGGAGGGCAGGAAAGAGAAAGAACTAAATGTTCGTCTTCCTTAGGGAGAACTCTATAGCTATTGTCTTGAAAGGAAAAATCAAAAAGTAGTAGCAATACCAGCAAATGATTTAGGGAAATGCTGATAACATAAGATCACTTAAAAGAAGTGAAATTTGTTGCATCTGGGGAATGATAAGTGGTGGAGACCATGCAGAATTGCTGCTAACTTGTAGAACTAGCTAAATGAATAGAACTATTATTCTATTCATATATAGCTCTGTTAAAAATGAAACAATTAAAAAAAAGAGTGAGGAAATGGGGTCTTTGTATTTATTCTGTGATTACTGTGTGCAAGTTTCTTTGCTTAGTGTTTCATACATGCCATCTCATTTCTTTTTCATGACCATTGAAAGTCAGGAAGAATACCCCATATTGTGTAAGAGGAAACATAACTCTAAAGAGCTTATGTGATTTGCTAAGTATTAATAGTTGGTTAGTCAAAGAACCATAACTATAGCCTAGCTTTCAGTTCAGTATCCATTTATTAAATAAATAGTCTGTTTCAGGCACTCTAACATAAATAATTTATGCAGATATTGGTGCTGTTCCTTTGATTTTATTCTTTCTAAATATTATCTAATACAATGCGGGAGACACTTGCCATAATTTTCTGGCTGCCCAACATCTAAACCTCCTTCCCACAATACAAGGAATTCCCCATCTAAAGAGTCTTGGTGGCACTCAGACCCTACTCACATTATTTTTGCTCTTCCAGACTGCTAGCAGCCAGGGAGTGGACCCATGACCGAGGCTAAGCCAATCTGATGCATCCACTGTTAACTTTGAATCAAGAACTAATAATGCCAAGTAGAGATGGTTGAGAGTTAATTCTGGTGGTAGCAAAGATGGAGACAACAACACTCGTGTTTTGTAACAGTGGAAACGGTGGCAGCGATGATGCTGGGTGTGTCTAGGGGTTGGTGCTGGTGACACCAACAGTGCAAGCTGGCACTTCATCAACAATGTTTGTGGAAACTAGTTCTGTGGTATGGTTTTGACCACGGCTCCCTTTGATCCTGAGACTTTCTGAACTTGATTCTTAAGCTCCATAATATCCACCAATATCTCTTCAATAAATTATTTTTCTGCTTAAATCAGCCAAAGCATGTTTTTATCAAGTAAACTTCTGTTACCTTAGCTAGTATTCAAGCAAAGAAAAGTTCCTAGCGTTGATGTCTAATAAACAGAAACTGACATTTTCCTATGAACGAAAAAAGTAAAATACTAAGTAAAATACTAATACTAAATATTATCAACCTACCTTCCTCAAATTTATAATCGAATATCGATTACATGCCATCTGTGATTCACTGACAAAATGGAAATATTATATTTATGAGAAAATAATAGGGTTTTTATTTATTCATTCTTCCTTTCAAAAAAAACATTTGTTGAGCAGCTACTATGTGCCACACTTTTGTGCTAAGTTCTGTGGGTATAGTAGTAAACAAAATAGACAAAAATCCCTGTCTTTTTTTATAGTATGGGAAGATTAGGTAAACAATACATACAATAAGTAAATTATATACTATGGTATAAGTTGATACATGCTTTGGGAAAAATAAAACCCAAAGACAGGGAGTTGCAGAGGCATGTTATATTGTAGGGAGGTTGGACAAGGCAGACTTTGGGAAGGAAGTAATATTTGAACAAACTCCTGAGGACTGGTAGGGAGTGGGCCACTGTCGTAGATATCTGCAGAAAATAGCACTGAGGACAAGCCAGTGACAAGGTACAGAAACAGTGTGGTACCTGGTATGGCTAGATCAGTGTGAACCAGGGAGCGATAGTAAGTAATGAGGTCACAGAGATAACTAGGGGCCTAACTTGTGTAGGACATTGTAGGTTCCTACAAGAACTTGGCTGAAAGCAACAGGAAACTATGGGAAGTTTTGGGTAGAGGAGTGACATGTTTTCATTTAGGTTTCCAAAGTGATTTTCAGTGGGGGATAGGGGCATTTTTCCCCCCAGGGGCATTTGACAACATCTGGAAATATTTTTATTTTCCATTCCTGGGGGGAATCTTCTGGTATCAAATAGGCAGAGGTCAGGAATGTGGCTGAAAATTCTAAAATACATGAGACAGTCTCCACCATCGAGAATTAGCCAGTTCAAAAAGTCAGTAGTAGGGAGATTGAAAACCTCAGAGGCAAAACCCCATAGACCAGTGATTAAATGACATGGTGAAATTATGAATAATTCTATAATTATGTGTTCATTAAAACATTATTGCATGTTCAAGTACAGAAATCACAGTATATCCTAAATTTACATAGAGCTTTAAGTATTAGTTGCAAAGAATTTTAATAATATACATATAATGAATTATGTAGGAGTAAAAAAGGAAAAATGTCAATATACGTTCAAGATTATTAAGTTCATTTTTGTGGTATTTTTGTCCAACAAATTAACACAATGCATTCATTTCTTAGTCTAAAATATGTATAGTACTTAAAAATACAATCTTTACTTTAAAAATTCAAAAATAACTATTTTTAACCAATCTGAACAAACTTTCATTCTCATGTTTCCTCCCTGATTTCCAAGTTAGTGAAATATTTGTATATGCTTTTTCCAAAAATAGGTATATTTCTTGGTAAAATCATTTAAAATCATAACTAGGTATATAGTGAACATATCTTCAAATTTCATACCCATGCAGTGAAGCCTTGTTTAGTTTATTTATGTTGATTTACTTTTTTAAGGATGTTTTAAATATTTGGCAAAATAATTCTTTCAAAAAAGTTGACATAAAGGATATAATTAATGTTGCCCTAAGGTAACAGAAACAGGTGAGAGCCCAAATTATATGGAACGCATGGCTAGTGGATTTTGTTTTTTAATAGCTTTTACACTCTACCATGGAGTTTGTACTGGTCTAAATAGTTTTTTTGGAACAAGGTATAGTATGTATAAATAAATGAATAAATAAATATATATACCCAAACTTAATACACAAATATATCTGATTGAAGAGGCCAACAAAAATTTCATGATATGAAGCATGTTATAAAACTACCTGATAAAAAGTATTGCCATTCAAAGAAATTTTTATCAAATATTTGTAACAGCAAATTAAAAATAGTTATTTCAATTTTTGAATTGTGACTTGCTAATTTTGTACATCTATATTCCTTCCTAAAATACATAAATTTGTGCTATTTACTGAATCCTTAATATGTGCTGCATGTCCTGGAGATAGGAATGATAACATAGCATAAGAGCATAGAAGAATGAGCCCAAGATCTTTCTTAAAGCATTTATTCTAATCTGACTCTGGTCATTATGGGTGATGTTGTTATAAATAAATATTTCAATTATTCTTTAGATGATTATGTTTATAAACAATGACTTTGCCATAAGAGGTCTTTTCATTTAAATTGAATTTATAAAATTTGTCAACTGCTTGGGTTTTGCTGCACAGCGGATAATCCTGATTCTATTTTGGATAGTTGTTTGGTGAGGCTTTATAGAGGTTCTTCATCAAATGTTTATCTTAATCTGAGACAAAATGAAATATACCAAAGTATTGCTGTACTTCCACAAATAGAAGGACAGTAACATTTTGTGGCACCAACATTATGAATGCAGAACTCATTATTGGACATCTGTAAAACAAAATTTTTGAAGTAATGAGCCAAGACAGAAAGAGATCATATGTACGTGCCATGTAAATGCAGTATAAAATGCAAACCACCTAGATTACTTATCTGAGCCAAACCTAACTTCTCATGAAAGGTTGGAAAGAATGAACCTGTAGACCTGAAATTCTCTAGGTCAGGCTTGTTAGACTATGGAGACAAAGAAGGGAGACTATAGACCTGAGAGCATCTGCCTCCCACTAACTGTACCAGGAGTCATTAGGAAACCACGATCTCTAAGAGTTCCACAGAACCACTGAGTATCTGTGCAATAGGAGGAGGAAACTAGCATTCAGAGAGCATAATGAAGGGACCAGAGTTGCCACAGCAAACCTAGGAAAGTTGGGACATTAGAGGTCCTTGGTAACAAATGTGTCCCTATTTCATCAGCTAGTCCAGGTTCAGATCAGAAGGTCAAGTCTCATCATCCACTAGATAATGATTGGGGAAAGTACCCATTCTTCTAGCATACTAGGCTCCAAACTCACCAAACTATATTCACTGCCTCCAAAGACCACTGTGTTCTCTCATTTGCAAGGCAGCTTGCAAATACAATGTCCTCCCCAGGAGCAGAGCCACTCCCTCTGTCCCTCTTAATTTTATCACTAGTGTAGGGGGCATCACATTTATTGTTATATTCTGTTAGTAGCCTCACAAGTACAAGAATCAATTATAGCAAGGAGGATGCTTCGGGCTCCAAGCAACTTCTAAGCCCAACTCAAATTAACATATAGAATAAGGACATTAATTATCTCACATATCAGCAAGTCCAGAAGTTGTGAGAACCTCAAGTCTTGGCAACTCCTTGATTCTCTGGGCTCTACCTTTTTCCAAATGTTGGATTCAGCAACTTGGTACAATAGTTCCTGGCTTTATGCCCAGGCAATAAAACCTCCAGAGGGAACAAGGGACCTCTCTTCTAGTGCCCTAGAAGGCATAAGGAAACCTGTCCTAGAAGCTTCCTAGCAGATGTGCCCTTAATCTCCATTACAATTGGGTTATATGCCCACTCTTCAATGAGTCACTCCCCGGGAGAGTGGGATTATCCTGTTGGGCTTACACAGTTCAGGGTCCACCCTACTTGAGTAGAATGCTGGAGGAGTATGTACCAAACCCCAAACCAGGTTCTGTTGAATAGGAAAAAGGAGAGAGTGGACATTGAGCAGAAAACCAATAATGTCTTCATTAAATAGACTTCTATAAATATTGTGGATTGAAAAAGTGAAAGAACAAAAAAAATGTGTTCACTTTATTTTACTCCTTGTGCCTTATTTTTCCAAAATAGAGAGTAGTCTAAGATAGTCACTAATGTAAGAAAAATACTGGTTACAAATTCAGGTCACATTCTTTTTTATTATTTCAGAATATTATGAGGGTACAAATGTTTTGGCTACATGGATTGCTTTTGTACAGCTCGAGTCAAAGTATAAGTGTGCACATCACCCAGATAGTGTACATTGTACCCTGTTAGGTATGATTTCACCCATACCCTTCTCCCCACTCCATCTGCTTGATTTCCGTTGAGTTTTACTTCCTTATGTGCTCATGAGTGCTGATCAGTTAGTTCCAGTTTAATAGTGAGCTTGTGGTGTTTGTTTTTCCATTCTTAGGATACTTCACCTAGGAGAATGATCTCCAGTTCCATCCAAGTTATTACAAAAGGTATTAATTCATCATTTTTTATGGCTTAGTAGTACTCCATGGTATACATACACCACATTCTATCAATCCACTCATGAATTGATGGACATATGGGTTGATTCTACATCTTTGTGATTGTGAATTGTGTTGCAATAAACATTTGAGTGCAAGTGTCTTTTTGGTAAAAATGGCTTTTTTTATTTTGGGTAAATACCCAGTAGTGGGATTGCTGGATCAAATAATAGGTCTATTTTTAGTTCTTTGAGAAATCTCCATACTGTATTCCATACAGGTTGTACTAATTTGCAGTCCCTCCAACAGTGTATAAGTGTTCCTTTCTCTGCACATCCTCACCAGCATCTGTTATTTGGGGACTTTTTGATAAAAGCCATTCTCACTCCAGTTAGGTGGTATCTCACTGTGGTTTTGATTTGCATTTTCCTGATAATTAGAGATGTCAGAGCATTTTTTTAATATGTTAATTCGCCATTAGTCTATCTTCTTTTGAAAGGCTTCTGTTCGTGTCTTTTGTTCACTTCCAAACAGAACAGAGAACCCAGATATAAAACCATCCACATACCACCATCTGATCTTTGACAAGGCAGACAACAATATACACTGGGGAAAAGAATCCCTGTTTAATAAATGGTGCTGGGAAAATTGGATAGCCACATGCAGAAGACTGAAACAGTATCCATAGCTCTCACCCCTCATAAAAATTAATTCAAGATGGATAACAGACTTAAACCTAACACATGAAGCTATAAGAATTCTAAAAGAAAATGTTGGAAAAACTCTTCTAGATATTGACCTAGGCAAAGAATTTATGAAGAAGACCCCAATGGCAATCCCAGCAACAACAAAATTTAATAAATGGAACTTCATTAAATTAAAGGCTCTGCACAGCCAAGGAAACAATCAACAGAGCAAACAGACCACCTACAGAATGGGAAAAAATATTTGCATGCTATACATCTGATAAAGGGCTAATAACCATAATCTACAAAGAACTCAAGCAAATCAGCAAAAAAAAAAAAAAAAAAAAAAAAAAATCAAACAACCCCATTAAAATGTAGGAATTCAGATCATTGGTAACAAAATGTTACAGTTTTAAATATTTATATTCATATGTCAGTGTTAATGTTTTTCACCACAATTCTCCATACCATTTCTACAGTGGCATAATATCTTCTTGGTGGTCAATCTAGTGTAATCTGGATTTTAAAGAACTCATAATTAAATTTTACATATGAACTTTGATGAAACATTATAGTAGCTAATATGTCCATCAGAGTTTGGGTCTGAATAAGACTTTAATTTTGATGGAATATGAATACTCAGGTAATTATTGATCAATAAGAAAACTCACTTTAGCTTATTCACTTATTCCATGACCACTGAGGTCCTGTTTCAGGTATGATAAGTAAGTGATACCGATTTTGGAAATAATAGAGATAGTGTGATGGATATAAATAAGCAAACACAAAAAAGGAATTCAGCCACTTGTCACATCCCTTTCCCAGTCCAACCTCTTTCAAAACACAGGAAAGTAAAACAGTTGATAGTTCATGCAATCCCTTCCAAGGGCATAATGCATCTGAAAGACAATTGTACAAAAATTCAATGAGTGGTTGGAGGTTCCACAATATCCACTTCCAGAAAGCTGAAAAATATTGTAAAATCCTTAATTATGCCTCTTCCTTGGGACATACTGCCAACATTTGTACATGTTTTTTCCTTCCAAACTGAACACTATTGAACACCACAAGGAACACACACTAAAAACAAAGATTAGTCACTGTTGCCATGCCTGATGGTTTCCATGTTTTTCTAATCAGAAGTCTCACACTGTGATCAAGAATAATCTTTGGCAGAGTGTTTTCTAAAAAGACTTTTGAACTTATGTGCCCTTAAGTGGTGCATGCACTTTCCATTTCAGTTGTTAGCTCCCTGGGCCTCGAAGGTATTTGTGTTGTTCTCCCAGAAATTATTTCAAGATTATAAGATTTATGTTTACAGTTAATACTAAAGCATTTTCATTTTCCATTTTCCAGTCAGTTGGTTTTTCTAAAAAAAGACTAAAAATGCAATAAAATATTGAAATATTTTCATAAACAGGCTGTTTAAAGATTCGATGCTGTGAATCGGGACTGCTGATCGATGGGCACACTACTACTGAAAACTCAAATTATTTGTCTTCATTAGTGAGTATTTGAAAATCTAAATTGAAAATGCCAAGATTGGGTTCTCTATATACTGTATAATGAACAAAATACAAGCTGTTGGAAAGCTGAATTTTTGAAAGTTGAAAACAACTTACTGACTAGCTTACTGCAATAATTGCCTGGGTTTGAATTTTAGTCTTGCTCTTGTGCTGGGGAAGAGGTTGAAGTCCCCCACACAGGCCCCTATTCCTGCCCCCTAAACCCTGGCCTCTAAGAGAAGCTCCTAGGACCACACCCAGTGACTTTGAGACATTTTCCCTCAGTTGGGGATATGGTGGCCTGGTGCCTGACACTTCCCCGGGAAACTAAGTCAGCTTGGGTAGCATTTGGGAAGTCCCAACCCTCTTGGCCTCTGACTAAAGAGCAAAGGTGTGTGGGTCCTGGCAACCTGATCACTGTAGGAATGTTGACCGTGGGCACTTTGCCAGGGATTCTGCCCAAGGGTATAATTTGCCAGCCCCAGGAAACTCTCAGTTGTTAAGCAGTGCTGGGATAAAGGTCAGGTGAGCTCAGGAGTAGCCAGCAAAGAGGACTCAGTGTTGGACAAGCCTAGAAGGGAAGCTTCTGAATAGCCCCATGAAGAGAAGGAGCAACTCTGAACATTTGGTAGTACCCGAGGGTATAAAGCAAAGAACTTTGTTTCTCCCTTGCCTTTTTTCCTCTTCCACACACCACCCCATTCCATACCAAACCTGGAGAAGGCTGGAGTGAAGGTGAGGGGGAGGAAAACAGCCAACTCTACCACCCTAGTTCATACTGTAGGCAGTTGGCTGTTTGCTGTCAGCCGTAGCTGATTAACGGGAGAGGGATGTCCTACTTGAGGATGAAGATTGACATCTGATTCATAGATTCCCATTTATGAACTGAGACCGCGACTATTACACAAATGGACTGTAAGATTTTGTATTACCTAAGAGAGATGAAAAGAGTCGTAAGACTGCCCAGGTTTTCTGTCATGAGCCTGGGAAGAAATAGCCTCCACTGAACAGTTTTGACAAAATATGAGAAATAAAAGTAAAATTGTAGTCTGATAGCATCTGACAAATTGTCGTTATTCAACATAACATGTGTATGTGTGTATGTATATGTATGTGAATATACACACACATACACACATATATACCAGATATATATGCCCGATTTATCATATATATGTTATATATAAGTTTTTTTACCTAAATTTAAATTTTAAATATAAAATATCAATATTTTTAAAGATTAGCTCTATTAAAAATAAGAAACTAAGATAGTAACTTAATTTTAGTAATTGAAAGATAAAATATAATACTACCTTGTTATGATGAAGCCATAAGTATTTTAAGTTTTTAAACCTAGAAAGATCAATGACCTCTGTCAGGTCCCTGGAAAGAAAAAGAAACCATGAACATTAGCAACGATTAATTCACTTATGGGTACACCTGGTCACGTAGTTAGTATGGCTTTTGAGTAACAGAAAAGGCCTCTCTCTGTCCTTTCAAAATTGTTGGCATGCTTACCTGCTAATTTCTGAAATTCCATCATTATCACTTCATTCAGCTGGATTAAGATTTTGTCAGCTAGTTAGCAGAAATTTACACCTCATTATTACTGAATTTATGGGAACCTCAATTCAAAACAAACTTTACTGGGGCGAGGGCAAAGGGAGAAATGTGAAGATGATATTAGACTTTTAAGCAAATGTGGGAAACGCAGTTGGCTCCTGCTTCAATCTTGCCTGCAGGGTTTTTGCTTTGGAGTCAGTCTGATCTTGACCACACTGGACTTAGGAGATGGAAATTACAGGACACCAAGGGACAGGGACTAAGTGAAGTGCTCCATTCTCCTTTTATTGTTTATTAATTTTAAGATCAAAATATTATTCACCCTTCTTGAACTATGTGGGACTTTAGCTGTCCAAGCAGTCCTGGTCCTTATTGCTAATCCAAGTCATTGAGCAAAGGGGCAGAGGCCGAGTGGGGAGAGGCTGCTATCTGAGGACAGTGGGACATTTGACTGATGTAGCCTGGAGTATTTGGAGCTCTTTTATTTCTTAGGTCAGAAACTGTGGGTCCTAAGTATGTTTACATATATCTCTATTTATCATACACTTACAAAGCACATATTATATGCCAGGAACTTTTCAAAGCACTTAAAAAATACTCATGTCATTATTATTACACATATTAATTCATTTATGATCATATCCTCTCACAATTATTTTTAACCTTAGGACCCTGGGGGACTAATATTTTCCTAATTTTTATGAAACATACATATTTTTTTAAAGTATGCAAACATTTTTAAACAAAATAAACTTTTCTCATGAGGTTTTTATTAATATATTGAAAAATTTTAAACTTAAGAAAAGTTGAAAGAACATTGTAATGAACACTTGTATAACCTTCATAATTTTTAATATATTGCCACACTTATGCTCACTCTATCTAATTTATATATTTATTGGTTGATGATTTTCTTGATGGCTCATTTGAAAATAAGTTGCAGGCTTTTTTTATTGCAGGCCTCTCAGTCTAAATAGGTCAGCATGCCAGCCTCCCAAACAGGACATTGTTCTGCATAGCCACGATACCCTCATCACACCCAAGAAGATTAAATTTAATTCAGTGTCATCTGGTCTGTCATTCATATTCAAATTTTCTCCATTGCCACTACATTTCTTTTATAGTTTGTTTGTTTAAATCCTGAATCCCATCAACATTCATACATTGCAATTTTTGCCGGTATAACCCATTAGTCTTTTTAAATGTAGTCACCCTCTTTCCTTTTTCTCCCTTAATATTGACTTTTTGAGAAATCCAGACTAATTGCCTGATAGAATGTCCCACATTCTTGATTTGCCTGACTGCTTCCTAATGATCAAGTTCAAGGAAGATCACTTCTACTTCTCAGTTACATCAGTGGTAATTACTGAATTGCATCAGGAGGCAAATGTCAGTTTGCCCCACTCTTGGTGAAGCTAAATTCAGTCATTTGGTTGAGGTGGTATCTGCCAGTTCTGTCTATTGCAAAAGTGCAAATTATAATTGTATCATATGAAGCAACAACCTGAGACCACATGTATGTCTTCTTCTCTGACAACTATTTACTTGATGATATTAGCTTTAATTGATGATCTGTCCCTGAATCAATAGATTTAGGATTATAAAGTGATGATTTTTCTCTAATGTTCTCACTCTTTTTGCATTTATTAACTGGCATTATTCTTTAAAGAACATCTGCTCCTCCCCCTTATTTCTCTAATTTATTCTCTTCCTCATCTTCCCTGAATTTAAAGAGTTTTTTCTTAATCCTTTATCACTTAAAAAAAAATTCTCAATTATTTTGTACAGATGACAGTTCAAGCATAATCCTGTATCCTTTTGACATGTACTATTAGTCTTTGAGTCCTTTCCTGGCACAGCAAAATATTCCAGACTCCTCCAAAGAAACTTTTAATAAGAAATTTACACACATAATACATTTTTCTCTCCCAGTGTGGACACATGTCCTATTTCTGGGAAGGAGTGCTTAGACCTTGGTGCACGTTAACTATTGCACTGGGCAATAATGATAGTTAACTTAGTATGTCTCCATGATAAATAATAAAGCAATCATTACAAGGTAGTGTCAGAGGACCTCATGCCTCACTTAGAGAATTTCCCACAAAAGTTATTTTAATATACTAGTACTTTAAAATATTAACTTTGTCAAGTTACCATCATTAATTTTCTTGTAGTAAATATCAATGCTGAATTTTCAGTGATTACATAATACGTTATAATAAAGTGATTCACTTTTTAAGAGTACTTTAACTCTTTTAAGTCAGAAGTGTTTATTCTGCACATAAACTTGTCCTAAATCAATAATGGGCTGTTACATTCTAAGGTGAAGCCAATCAAAGATAATGAGAGGTAATTCTTCTACTAATGATGGCAATGGCTCATGCTGACAATAATATGTCAACAGCTTGTCATAGTGTATGTTCTCTGTGATCACTAAAGAAGACATCAGTAAGATGCTTTTCATTTTCCAGGGGCAATAGAAACTTAGGCAAATAACCAGTTTACTCAGTTTATTGGCATCTGGACTGTGAAATATTTTTTGTCCCCAGCTGGATTAAATGGTGACTTAGCATTTTGAGGATATAGAAAGTGTTGTCCTTCATGCAAGAAGACCATAATATCTGGTATTAATTCCACTGTTGGGAAGCAATATTTTGATTTTTCTAGTGTTTTAAAGCTATTCTTATTGTTATCTACTTACCCTAGTAATCAATAGTGTACAGTTGTCAAAATCATGAAATGCAATTTTTTGACCACATGAAGTGTTTATTGTTATGATAAAACTAACTGATCTTTAGAGAGGGTCAAAGCATAACCTTAAGTGTGTCACAATTCTCTACCATTACCTATTTCACACTAAAAAATATATTTTTTAAAATTTCAAATAGGCCACCTATTTATTCCCCTATTACCAAGATATTTAGCGCCATTACAAAGATAAATGCTTTTCTCTGTACTTACAAAAATAAATATTTATTATTAATAAAAATATGTTTATTAATAAAGAATTTATTCAAATCACTAGAGATAAAAGTGATTAAATTCATTGATAAAGTAGGGCACTTGTTTACAAAGAAGTTGAGTTGCAAAGATTACATATGAGAAAAACTATGTCAAGCCTATTTTAAAATGATACTTAGAATTCTAGGCATTAAGAAAAGTATCTGCAAAAAGAAGAGTAGGAGGAGTAGGGTCATTGTTATTAAAATACAAACTGCAGTGTCACTACCATGTAGTGAAAACTGTGGTGTCAGAGGCTAATGTCACGCACAATTTCCTTTTTATCTTATACCCGGGTTCCATCTCAGGTACTAGAACCACTCTATAGAAAAACCCACTTTGTCGTCTGCCACCTTGGGGAGTTCCAGTGGAATCAAAGAGGGCTGTTAACATAAGGGAGGGGTTTTCCTCCTTACCAGTAAGTATTTAGTACAGGTAGTGTTAGGAGTTGTGGTATAACAGGGGTTATTACTATAGTATAACAGTATAATGAGTCATTGTTCCTAATAATAGTAACGATATTAATTGTACTAATGCTTAAGTACTTACTATGAATCAGACCCTCCTCTACCTTTTACTAACTAACACACAACAACTAATCTTCACAATAACCCTGTGAATAATGTAGTATTACGATACACAGCGGATAGAGTTACCAGATATAATACAGGATACTGGTTACATGCGAATTTCAGAGAAACAACTAATGTTACAAATGCTGTGTGGGAAATACTTATACTGAAAAAAATTATATTCATTATTTCCCTGAAATTCAAATTTAACTGAATGTCTTATGTATTTATTTGGAATCTGACAATCCTAACAGGGAGGTTACGTGACACACCCAAGATCGCCCAGCTGGAAGAGATAGAGCTGGGATTCAGACCCAGGCTTGTTCCATAATCTTTGTTTTCATTCATTTCAATATCTTTCTTCTCTAATATAAACTGTGTACTCCAACAACTGGTAAAGTAATTAGAGTGTGTTTACCCATCCAGTCCTTGAGGGGAGGAAATGGAAAAGAACATTTAAATCTATGAAACAGTATAACATGATACTCTTTCATTTTTTTATGTAAGAAATACTTACTTTTTAGAAAGGAACAGCTCAAAGACATCAGCATCCCTCTTGTAGCCACATATCTTTAACTGATCTTCAACTGCCTATAACATATAATTAATCTGTCAAACCACATTCCAACGAGCAAAAATACAGAGGCATTTGCAGTCAATAACAATAATATCTACAAGAAGATCAAAAGAAAGGTGAATACGGAGACAACCACCCCAAACTGATAAATTCCAACACCACAATTATATATTATTTACTCATTTTTGCGGTTGAATTTCATTATCTTTAATCCTTGGCACAAATGTGTAAATAATTTTTAATCGGAAAGAAAAAAAAATGGATATGTGCACATATACACCAGAAACAAGTTTTTGATTCTCTATGAGTAGGATAATTTGGTCTTTAAGTACTTATTTTTGAATGCTCCTTCGACATGAAGAATTAATATTTGATGTTTCCTACATTTATTGAAGACACTCAGAATCAGGGTTGGAGGTGGAGAGAGTAGAATTTAACATATGTTAGCATAGAAGATTCTTTTTTGTGCCTAACACATTATGCTTGGCACCCAGTAAGTTCTCAAAAAATGTGAAATGAATGAATAAAGGAATGAATAGATATCATTTTTTCTCTGAATAAATGAATAAATATATTTTCCCTGGCTTAGCAAGCAGCAGTATCTTCATTTTTCATGAGTTACTAACATCCTTACACTGCGGGAACTTTTGGTGGAGAAGCAACCCATAGGTTCCCATAGGTTTTGTTTTGAAAATACAAATCCAGCAACAGTTACTTAAGTACTTTGCTTTTTCTTCTTATGGTCCTTTGCTAAATTACAAAATAACATTCATAGGCCACAAGACCGAAAACCATATGAAAAATTTACATTCTGTCTATAATTTGCCTTGAACGAGTAGAACCAACAAGACACAACAAAAGTGAAAAGTATAATCACTGCAATTCTGGAATCTGACAGACATTGTAATTATCAGAGTCAAAACAATCACCAAATTTCAGCTGGGATTTGTTATGAATGGGGAAGTGATAATTGACTTATAAATTTTTGTATGTGATTTACAAAATTTTGACACTGGTTTTACTATCTAGCAGAGGACTTTAAGAAGAGTTAAATTTAATGGATGAACAAATATTTAAAGAAGTGAGGAAAGTAGATATCACAGTGATGGAGAGAAGCTGCAAATTTATAGTCCCACACTTCCCTTGATTCCTTGTGCAGCATCCTGATTCTAGGGGCTTGGAGAATTCACAGGCTCAGATGCAGGCATTCTCATCTGGGTGTTTTCACTTGAAGATCTAACCGATCAGCCTCTACTACATACAGTCACAACTTTGCAGAGTGTTTGAGGTAATTAAGGCAGCCAAAGTAGAATTAAAATCTTGTATCCACCAATTAAAATTATAAACATTCTTTTAACTTGATCCAGCCATTCCACACCCAGCACTCAGAAACACACAGATATATACACACAGAAAATATGCGAGTATCGTTGCTGATTTCAGCATATGCTATCCGTGGTTGTGAAATATTCCTCATTAATTGAAATATGGGTTAAATATGGTTGAAAAATACAGAGAGATGGTTTGATGGTTCATTTCAGGTGTCAATTTGACTGGCTTAGGGGATGCCTAGACAGTCTATAAATCATTTTTTTCTGGTCATGTTTCTGAGGGTGTTTCTGGAAGAGATTAGCATTTGAATGGGTAGACTGAGTAAGGAAGATCCATCCTAAGCAGGGTGGGAGCCATCCAATCCATTGAGGGTCCACATAGAACAAAAAGGCAGAGGAGGTGTGAATTCATTCTCTCTTCCAGAGCTGGGACATCCATCTTCTCCTGCCTTCAGATATCAGCACTCTTAGTTCTCAGGCCTTTGGGTTTGGACTAAACTACATCACTGGCTCTCCTGGGGCTCCAGCTTGCAAACAGCAGATTGTGGGGTTTCTCAGCCTCGAGAATGAAGCAAACCAATCCTTCATAATAAAGCTTTTTCTATATATCTCTATATATCCTATTGGTTCTGTTTCTCTGGAGAACCCTGATTAATGCAGATGCATATCTAGATAGCTAAAGATATCCAAAATATATTTTTAAGTAACAAAGTAATTGGCAGTATAATATGTATACCAGTATTTGTCTTAAACATTACATTTATATGTACACAAAATGCACACATTCCAAATTGTTAGCAAAAGTCATCACTTGAGATCATGAGGGACTTTCACTTTCTAGGCAATAGATTTTTTTTTAATAATGTTTGAATATTTTTAAATAAATGCTTTAATTTGATAATCAGAAAGTAATACACATTTTGAAAATTTTAGCCATAGAATATTTAAGGATTAAATCAAATGTAGAAACATAAGAGAGAGTGAAAAGAGAAACTGAAATAGCTACATAATATGTAAATCACTGGCGTGATTAATTATTTATGTACACAACTTTTTGTCCTGGCATGTTTCTCTCTAAATGATAATTTCGTATGAATCTGATACAAAGTATTAATGCCAAAGCGCAAAGAAATACAACAATGTGTCAAGAGGTTTTGCATTTCTGTGAATCTATGGTGGATCAGTTCCAGTTCCCAGTCAACACACAGCTTCATTAGTAGAACTTTCCTTCATCTACAGAAGCACAACAAGCATCCTTTCCCTGAACAATTTTTTATTGTAATAAAATATTCATCCCATAGAATTTACCATGTTAGCCATTTTTCAGTTTATAGGTCTGTGGCATTAAGTACATGCACGTGAAGCACAGTCATATTGCTATGCAACCATCACCACCATCCATTCCCAGAAATTTTTCATCTTCTGCAACCAAAACTATACTCATTAAACACTGACTCCCCATGTACCTCTCCCCCAGTCCTGGTAATCACCCTTCTACTTTCTGTCTTTATGAATCTGATTACTCTACATACATCATATAAGTGGAATCATACAGTGCTTAGCTAATTTTTTTCTATTTTTGGTAGAGATGGTGTCTCACTGTTGCGCAGGCCAGTCTTGAACTTCTGGCCTCAAGTGATCTTTCCTTTTCAGCCTCCCAAAGTGCTAGGATTACAGATGTGAGCCGCCATGTCTAGCCTCAAGAAATCACTTTCTTTGCTTATCCCTAAGAAGCAACTTCTCATGTGTTCAAGTTTTATCATGAGATCGCAGCAATTCAGTCACATCTTCAAATTCCATTTCTAATTCTAGTTCTCTTGGTATTTCCACCATATTTGCAGTGACCTCCTCCACTGAAGTCTTGAATCCTCAAAGTAATCCATGGGGGCTGGAATCAACTTCTTTCAAACTCCTGTTAATATTGATATTTTGACCTCCTCCCATGAATCATGAATGTTCTTAATGGCATCTAGAATGGTGAAGCCTGTCCAGAAGGTTTTCAATTTACTTTTCCATATCCATTAGAAAAATCACTATCTATGACAGCTATATCCTATGGAACTTCTGTTAACTTCAAACTTTTCTTCTGCAGCTCCTCACCTCTTTCAGCCTTCATAAAATTGAAGAGAGTTAGGGTCTTGCTAACTGAAGAGTTAGGCTTTGGCTTAAGGGAATGTTGTGGCTGGTTTGATCTTCTATCCAGACCACTAAAACTTTCTCCATGTCAGCAATAAGGCTGTTTTGCTTTTTATCATTTATGTGTTCACTGGAGTAGCACTTTTAATTTCCTTCAAGAACTTTCCCTTTGTGTTCATAACTTAGCTGTTTGACACAAGAAGCAAAGATAGCTTTCAGCCTATCTTGGCTTTCAACATGCCTTCCTCACTAAGCTTAATCACTTCTAGCTTTTGATTTAAAGTGAGAGATGTGAGACTCTTCCTTTCCATTTGACCACTTAGAGGTCATTGTTATTAATTGGCCTAATTTTAATACTATTGTGTCTCAAGGAAAAGGACTCCCAAAGAGAGAGGGAGAGATGGGGGAATGGCCGTTCATTAGATCAGTCAGACCACACCTGCATTTATAGATCAAGTTCCTCATCTTTTAAGGTTATGATTCATGGTACCCCAAAATAACTACAATAGTAACACCAAAGATCACTGACCTTTATCATAACAGATATAATAATAATGAAAAAGTTTGAAATATTGTGAAAATTACCAAAATGTGACAAAGAGACATGAAGTGACTATGTGCATTTGGAAAAATGGCACTGATAGACTTGCTTGATGCAGGGTTACTACAAACCTTTAATTTGTAAGAAATGCAATATCTGTAAAGTGCAATAAAGCAAAAGGCAACTATGCCTATACTGCCAGCCTGGACAATCTGAGATTTCAGGGCACGACTGACAGCTGGGCTGGGCCTTACAGGGTGAGGAGAAATGAGAAATAGGATGTTGGTGGAAAAGGGGAGAAAGTCCACAAAAGAAAAGAAGTAGGGGGAGAAAGTGTGAGGCATTTGGGGCTGTACAGCCTTTGGTTGCAATGAAAGGCACGTGGAAGGCAATTGTGAGAAATAAATTAAGATAGGTGGATTAGGATCCTATTATTTGTGCTTACTTTGAAATTTAGGCTCAGAAGTGTACACTTAATCAGCACCCA
This sequence comes from Microcebus murinus, assembly GCF_040939455.1. Classification (NCBI taxonomy): domain Eukaryota; kingdom Metazoa; phylum Chordata; class Mammalia; order Primates; family Cheirogaleidae; genus Microcebus; species Microcebus murinus. Next base: position 34,216,015 of record NC_134112.1, read on the forward strand.
GATAAAACTTTTACAGGTCTTGAGAACTCTAAGTTAAAGTCATGTGTTTTATATAATTTGTAATGTAAAATTAATTTAATTTTATATGGTATATACATACATGTGTATGTCCATACATATGAAGTATATTTACTAAGTAATTTCATGGTAAAAATCCATGTAAGAAAGTCCAATAAGTTATGATTTTTTCCATGACAACTACATTAATGCTTTTAAACAATATCCAATAACAAGTTATTTAAAAAATATTTTTCCTTCTTCTCTTTTGGTGTCCTTGTTTTGTTAGTACCCTGGAAGCACAGGCTTAATTAAATATTGGGTAATTCAGCATCAGACTCAATTCTGGGGCAACAGGGAAGTATTACAGGATTTTTGAATGGGGCAAAAAGACTTGACAAAGCTGAAGCTAGGCTTCAGGAAGATGACTCTAGCAGCAACGAGTATGGGGCCTGGGGTGTAGAGGGAACTGCAGACAGGAAACAAGGCCACCTCTGGAGAAGCAAGGCCAGAGCTAAGAGCCTGCCCCAGGGTGGTGGCGAGTGTGAATGAGCAGTGAACAGACATGACATGGGGTGTGTTTAGGGAGAATTGATGGGAACTGGCAAGTAACTGAAGGCAGAGAATGAGGGCAAGGAAGTCCCAGGTGATGATGACGATGATGATGTGACGACTTCATGATGAGAAAGGTGGCTGGGAGGAAAGACGGTTGTGCTGAGGAATGCTGAGATTGGGGCCCTGGTGGAACACACAGGTCAGGGCGGGCCCCAGAAAGCTGCAAGTGTGAACACGGGTCTCACGGAGATTCCATCAAGGTGGCTGTGCAGACCTGGCCAGCCGGTCGGCCTAGAGGAGAGAGTGTGACAAGAGGAAGTGCACTGTGAAGTGTCTAGGTGGAGAGAGGAGGAGGAAAACATGTGGGGAAGTGGACAAAGAAGGGCTGGTTATAAACTTAGGCAGAGGAACAAAAGGACAGCAGGAGCCAAGAGAGGGATTTCAAGAAGGAAAAATGTCAATCCGCAGCACTGCATTGGGTGGCAGAGGATGTTACTCAGAAAAGGCATTGAATTTGGAGGGCAATTTCAGTAGACAGACGATTGGGGGGGGGGGAGAATCAGATTTCACATTACTTGGTTAACATATAATGAAAACCAAAACAATCCAACACAGAACTGAGATGCGAACAGTTCTAGCACAGGGAGAATAGCAGCAGGTTCCTCCAGTGCTCAATGCTTTGGGATCTAGATGCAACAGAAAAAATGTGTAAAGATTGTGAGATTATTAAGTCCTATGAGAATAAGGCCTGTATTAAAAATCCATAGAAGAAAATAACCTCTCTGATGATAAATTCCTATACCTACATGCAACATGCACACACACTAGGAGTTAGGACTTAATGTGACTGGCTTTCAATTCATCACAGAACTCGCACCCTTGTGTAACCATAGTAGCCCCAAATCTTTCCAGACAGGTGGAAGAACTCTAGAATACACAGACACACACACACACACACACACACACACACACACACACATATATGTATCTTAGATGTTGAGTGGGAAAAGATCAATGTTAGTTAAGTCTATTAGTGAGGACGTCAAGGGCAGCCCCCAAACCCTACCCAGGAGCTTACGGACCTCTAGCCTGGTGGAGGGTCTGGGTGGGGTTCACCATCGCTCACCTGCCCGCCTCCTCCTCCGACCCCAGGCAGGGCTGGGCCTCAGAGCAGGGGCTTGAGGGGCTCACGGCCCGGAGGCAGGCGCTGCTTACCCTGCGAGCACTCGGTATGACAGGTTCCGGAGCCTTCTGCACTCCGAAGCTCGAGAAGGCGCGGGACAGGGAGATGCGGGGCAGGGAGATGCGGGCCAGGGAGACCGAGTCTCCGGGACACATGGTGGCCGCGGCACCAGTCACCAGCTGGGTCTGGCCCGCCCGCGGGCACAGACGTTGGACTTGGCTCGGCCGGCGGCTCTCTGGTTACCAACAGTTACCGCATTCCAGTAACTGTTGATGAAAAGCCAATCCAGCCTAGGCAAGACTGGGAGCCAAACCCTGACTTCCGTGACGTCGGTGCGTGTGGCCCTACAGCGCCACCGCGTGGTGCGCGGGACACGCTCGGGCTTCCCCTGCGCGCCGTGATGCGCACGGTGGAACGAGTGTCAGCTCTACCCGAGGACCACGCGCCGGTCAGGGCGCCCGAACCGCGGCCACTCAGGGGTCATTTCACTGATTTGAGATCTGAATGTCAGAACATTCAGGTTTCCAAAAATTAGATGTGGCCTCATGTGGAGGGTAGGGGTGAAGCAGTGCCCTGCGGTATCTCCGTGGAACTTGACGCAAATGGAAAATAAGTCGGTACTACCCATCTTGTCTTTATTTATATTTTTGATATTTTCTTCATCATGGATGTTTTTTGCAAACGTTTTGATTTTTTGTTTTTTTTTTTTTTTTTTTTGAGACAGAGTCTCACTTTGTTGCCCAGGCTAGAGTGAGTGCCGTGGCGTCAGCCTAGCTCACAGCAACCTCAAACTCCTGGGCTGGAGTGATCCTTCTGCCTCAGCCTCCCAGGTAGCTGGGACTACAGGCATGCGCCACCATGCCCGGCTAATTTTTTTATATATATATTAGTTGGCCAATTAATTTCTTTCTATTTATAGTAGAGACGGGGTCTCGCTCTTGCTCAGGCTGGTTTTGAACTCCTGACCTTGAGCAATCCGCCCGCCTCGGCCTCCCAAGAGCTAGGATTACAGGCGTGAGCCACAGCGCCCGGCCTGATTTTTTGTTTTTTAAATATTGCATTTAGTTATTTATTTGCAATGCCGAGTTTTTGGTGCCTTCTTACAACTTGCTTGCCAAAAGCCAATGCCTCATTTGCCACCCCTATCTCATAGACTCAGACCTGGGATGGAGATGGGGTGGCCCCATGAAAGCTCCCCAAGGCCAGGCGTGGTGGCTCACGCCTGTAATCCTAGCACTCTGGGAGGCCGAGGCGGGAGGATCGCTCAAGGTCAGGAGTTCGAAACCAGCCTGAGCAAGAGAGAGACCCCGTCTCTACTAAAAATAGAAAGACATTCATTGGGCAACTAAAATATACAGAAAAAATATTAGCAGGGTATGGTGGCACATGCCTGTAGTCCCAGCTACTTGGAAGGCTGAGGCAGGAGGATTGCTTGAGCTTAGGAGTTTGAGGTTGCTGTAAGCCAGGCTGATGCCACGGCACTCTAGCCTGAGCAACAGAGTAAGACTCTGTCTCAAAATAAACAAATAAATAAATAAATAAAAATAAAAAATAAGGCTCCTCAAGATTCGAGGTGCACAGAAAAATGGAAAGAACTCTCCTGACCTTATCCGCCAAGAACATGTACATATTGGTTCAGTAGCTGAGAAATCCTTTCTCTGGCAGGACATGGAAAAATTGAGCCACTATTTGGCCAGTCTTTTCCAACTGTGAATTTTATTTGTTTATTTATTTATTTATTTTTTTGAAATTGACATTTCCTCTTGCTGTATTGGAACCTCTAGCATAGATTATTTTATAATCTTATTTATGCGAGTCTTGTTTCCTTCTAGCTTGGGAAACTTTGGAGGCAGGACACTGTTTGAGACATCTCTATCTTCTGCCAGGGCCTAACATGCTGCACTTAACAAATGTTGATTGCATGGAATAAATTGTCTTATTGGCTCCAGATCTGAACTTGAAATCTAGGAATCAAATGTAGCTTTTTGAAATCGGTCAAGCTTTAAAAAAATGCTGGTGTTGGGATGGAGCATTAACAAATGTCTCAGTGGAGAAATCAAGTACACATTATTTCAGTAGTTCTAAAATATATTGGGCACTGGAGCGGGAGTAAAATCCTCCAAGCTATGACGGAGGGAGTAATCATCTGAGAACTATTGTTTAAGTGGTTTTTAATCCCAGAAATAAAAATCAGATGAGAGGAATGGTCCACTGGGAAGGCATATAAAATAATTTATTGGCCTCTTGTCTCCCATTTTTGCTGTTAATATGTGTTACAGCATTTTAGATATTATTCATGAATATGCTATGTGAAAAATGGAAAAGCATAATACTTGCTGAATTTTGTATAGTATGCAAATGTGATTTTAGGACCATATGCAAAATAGTTTTAGAGAGCATCTTACAGAAGTAAACTATTCACCAGTTAATCTCTACTAAAATCACACTTAAAATTTTTATCCTTTATTTATTTTTTTAAGTCATTCAGCTTATTTTTGGAAAGGAACTCAGAACTCATTTATTATAAGGTCTTCATGGGCTCCTTCAAGAAAAAGTTACCATTTAACTGATTATGAGGGCTAAAATGGAGCAAATTTAATTATGGGATGTCAAGGATGGAGATAATGAAGGCACTTTTTGAATAAAAGCGTCTTCTTAAACATCCTTATGTTGGTGGCATACATTTTTTTTTTACAAAAGAAGTATCCCTAGCAGAGTGAGCAGAGAGAAATTTAACTTCTGTGGGTTAGGATTCTAGCTGGAGGAATCTAGCCTGAAATTTAAAAAATTCATGTAAGTGTGCATTCCTTTTTACAATCAATCTTGTTGAATATAAAAATAAAGTGGTTCCCCTAACTCTCCTCAAATCTTTGTGTAATATTTACATTGAAGCAAGACACCCTGTGTTTATCCTGTGGCTTTACCTCCCTGGCTGGCTGCCATTGCCTGCAGGGGTATGCATACCCCAGTTTGAGAGCTCTATCATGTATGTATGTAGGTTTGGATAAGAAGAAAGAACCTTGTGCTCCAAGTCAGGGCATGTGGTGTTTAGTCTCAGCTCTGACATTAACTATTTGCTGGCCACCTTCAAATCACTCAATGTCTCTGGGCCTCAGTTTCTTCAACATTAAAATGAAGTTGGAAGTTCAGCTCAAACAATTTTTCACTTAATCAACACTCTCCCAGACAGATAATATGTATTGTTTACAGAGTAAAAGATTCCTGTTGAGATGTTGACATATAATAGTTTTTAAAGAAGAATTTTTTAGTTAAAAATGTGTGAGAAAAACAATTATGCATGTGAGGGCTGTCATTAAAGCTATACAACTTAAAAAATTCTCATCCTAATTTTGTCTTGAATAATTCCAGCAATCAGTCTGGATGTTACTTTTCTAAGTGAGTGAAAAATATTTATTAGATAAAATGATCATTATCACCCATTTTATACTGTATAATGTGAGAATAGAATGAATAATATATCAGCCACAATAAGTACATATTCCTATATCATTTGTATAAAAAGATACATCTGATATTTGATGACCAGAGCATCAACATTTTCACTGTTTTATGGTAAAATAATGTTATTATTGTTAAAATAACATTTAATTAATTTCATTTTAATTGACAACTATAATATTTTTGTTTGCACAGAACGCAGATGACACTGGAATGTTGGGGGATAATTTTTGACAAATCTGTCATGTTACTGTACATAAGCAAAGATGCTGATTGCTTTTGTTAAGGACTATATTTTTCAATGATGTTGAAAGATACAGTGTCTACCTTCAGAGCAAAGGGAGGTGTTTTGTTTTTTCTTTGTCTTTGTTTGCTTTTTTTATGGGGCAGCATAATACCAGTAAAGACAGTGTATCCCTCTTTTGTAACAAAGTTAAGGTCAGGAAGAGTTAATGCCCATTATAAAAGATTTGGGTTCCCTAGGTTCAGGTTTCCTCTTCTGTAATATGACCCAGTGTGTGTGACCACATCACCTGGCCTATTTCATATTGCCTTCTGGAAATTTTGAGTAGGAGAATTGGTGATATACTGATATTCTGTCTATGCTATTTCTTTGCATAATAAACTCTCCTTTGTCTCTGAACCAGGGGTCTCAACTTTTGCCAGCATCTATGAAACTGTGGTAGGCTAACTTTTGATTCTGTATGCATAGGTTTTCTTTAAAAAATGAGTTTAACTATATAACTGGGTCTTCAGCCTTCAATTTTCTCTTTACCATCCCATAAACTTTCATCTTTTCAAATCAGTATAGATAAAGTGACTGAACTGAATTATTGCATTATGTCCCATTGTAATGTATCTTATGGCTTATTTACTCATTACTCCATCGGTGGACATTTATTGTCCATTTTGTGCCATGACAAACAATGCTATAATGAATGTCTTTGTGCGTTTTTGGATATATATGATAGCGCTCCTTTCTCTCTAGGATGATATCAATTTTGTTAAACTTTGCCAATCTAATTGGAGAAAATTTTATCTCAATGTTTTAGTTTGTATGTATTTAGTGAAGTTGAATATCTTTTCAAAAGCTTATCAGTCATTTGTACTCTTTTCATATTCATTGCTTAACTTTAACATCCAAATGCCAGTGGCTGAAGCCTTACAAGCTGGGTCTGTGAAGGGTTTCTCCTATGTCTTGAAGTCACCAATGGGCAGACTCAGGTCATCTTGCAGCATCTGCAAAGCTGTCTTCCCTTGTCCCCCATCTTCCTTGCTAATGCCTGCTGCCCTTCAAACTACTGAAATAAACTTTATTTCTGTATCTCCAGAATGCCTTTTGCTGATCTCCAGGGTCCATGCTCAGGATGCTATCACCTGACGTTCTAAGCATCAACATTTTTTGAGTTGTCAGAGTGGTGGTGAGTTCTGAGCTGAGCTGAGTGGTGGGGGAGCACTGGCCTCACCCCAGCCCCACACCACACTTTGCCTTCAGGGTTCTGAAGGAACACTGCCCACATGTAGTTTTTATTAACTTCTCTCAGAAAAGCAGCCATTTCCATTTCTTTCTTACACACCTTGTTTCCTCTCAAAATTCACACACAAACTTCCAAATACCTACCTGTATAGGAATAGAAAATGGTTCATATTTGGACAGAACTGGAGCTTGGCCAAAATAATAATAATAAATTCTAAGCCTATGCTGGCTTCAGTGTGATTTTACATTTTCTCCCAAAAATAATGAGCACCCATGTCTAAGTGCTGTCCATCCCTGCAAACAGCTACCCTTTGCCTATACCTTGGGTCTTGAGAACATACACCCTTCATTTCGAGGTCCTGAGTAAAGAGTGTGGAAAAGATGAGGAGGCGAGAACTCCAGATGGGCATACCCACTGGTCCCACAGTGGTGGCGGGGTCCTGGGGAAGGCCAGAGCAGGGCTTTCTAAATCATAAAGCTAAGGACAGAGGCCCCTGGCTTGAAATTAGAGCTGGCACCAGCACCAGTGTGGAAACATCATATGACTTGTAAAAATGAACTTTGATTATAGGTTTTCAATCCTGAAATTACTGAAATTACTAACCCTTTCCTCCCTTTGCTCAATTTAAACTTGGTGAGAATTATTGACAGAGAGGAGTTTACCCTAAACTGGCAGAGGAGTCTTGTCAATGCTTGCAGCAATGCTGCATGTTATCACACGCACGGAACAACAATCACGCATTTGAAGCACAAATACTCTTTCTCTGTAAATATACACACATGTACATATATGTGTGTGTGTGAACACGTGTCTGTGTATATATGTGTACATATATACATGTTCACATACATATACATGCACACACACTCACAAAAACATGTAGTAGGCAACCTTGACAATGCTCCCAATGATCCCTGCCTTCCGGTTCTCATGTCCTTGTCTGGTCTCCTCTCCTTGCATCTGGGCTGAATTTATGGACTCATTTCGAATGAATGGAATATGAAGGATGGGCTATCACTTCTGAGATTAGATTACAAAAACACTATGGTTTCTGTCTTGAGCACCTTCTCTCCTTGCTCTCTAGGCCATTATGAGGAAACCAGCTGCCAGGCTGTCAGCTGACCCATGGAGGCCCACATGGCAAGGTATTGATGTCTCTGGCCAACAGCCAGAGAGGGCCTGAGGCCTGCCAATAACCGTGTGAGGAAGTTTGGAAGTGGATCCTCCCAAGTGGAGTTTTGAGATAACCACAGCCTTGCCTTGACTGCAGCGTGTGGGAGATTGTCCAGAGGTACCCAGCTGAGCTGTACCCAGATTCCTGGCACTCAGAAAGGAAGATAATAAATATTTGTTGTTTTAAGTTGCTAAGTTTTGAGATAATCTACTATGCAGCAATAGATAACTTATTATACATATCTACATATGTATATTATTATGTATTTCATTATGTATGTAATATATATACATTTAAATTATAGGCCGGGCGCTGTGGCTCACGCCTGTAATCCTAGCTCTTGGGAGGCCGAGGCGGGCGGATTGCTCAAGGTCAGGAGTTCAAAACCAGCCTGAGCAAGAGCGAGACCCCGTCTCTACTAGAAATAGAAAGAAATTAATTGGCCAACTGATATATATATAAAAAATTAGCCGGGCATGGTGGCGCATGCCTGTAGTCCCAGCTACCCGGGAGGCTGAAGCAGAAGGATCACTCAAGCCCAGGAGTTTGAGGTTGCTGTGAGCTAGGCTGACTCCACGGCACTCACTCTAGCCTGGGCAACAAAGCGAGACTCTGTCTCAAAAAAAAAAAAAAAAAAAAAAAAAAAATTATAAATATATGTAAGACCAAAAAGGACATTTCTCTGGTCAAACTCAGTCTTTCTCAAAAGAATCCTTTGCCTTGTCATTATATGTAGTAAACAGCTGACAAAATTTCTTATCCTGACTATTTCCAGATTAATATTTAAATTTAGAAAGACAGATTTACTCTTGGAATATTATCTACATGTAGCTTCATGTTTAAATGTAAAAATAAACTCTTTTGTCATAAGAGATGATAATTTAATTTGAGGATAATTAAAAAGAATTTTTGTTAAAGAACTTAACCTGAGTGTTGACTTAAAAAAAGTATATCATTTGCCAGGATTTATACTATTATTAGTACTAAATCAATAAATATTTTTCTCATTTCTTTATAAAAAGGTTTTCAAATGTGCTTTATTATATTCTTTATTAAAAAGACCCCCAAAACAAAGAGACAATGTAAAGTATAGTCATTATGTCATATTTGGGACATTATCTATCAACACTAACTATCAACATATGGGTTTCTTTAAGATTCTTTCTTGAGTTAGAAAGGATTTGAGGAGACTGAGATTTTCTTCTCCACACTCCCATCATTGTTTAGGTAAATTTCTGAAAGAAGACTCAGCCTGGAAGACTCATTTTCCTTATCGTCCTGGAAGAGTTTTGCAAATCATCTCTGTTGGCAGTGGCTTCAGGATTCTTGGCGACAGATTTTGTTGCTGTCATCTACATATTACAGTGGCAGAAGGAGATTCCCAAACCAGCTCCAGGAAACTTGGGTCACCATGAATGGCCAGACTTGGGCCATCAAGCCATTTAAAGTGCTCTTTTCACTGTATGAGGAAAATACTTCAGATAAATTAGCCCCCTTCATCTATTCATTCATTCAGTCAGGCAGGCAATGAAATTTCTAGAGTCCCTACCATAAACCACATGCTCTGCCAGGGACCGGGGATACAACAAGACACTCTCCAAGGAATGGGAGTTTGGAAGCAAATAGCCTGAATACCCATAGCTTTCAATGTACTTTAATTGTATTTGGTCTGCTTGACATAGACCAACAATCGAATGGATCATTAAAGATGTTACTATTATTTCCTTAGAGCCTGAAGTGTTTCAATTGCCCTTGTAAACAATTCCAAACTATTTCACCGACCACATTAACTGTGTGCTCTTTGTGGCCTTTATTCAGCTGCTAGGTTCTTCTTAATGGTACTTTCATTACCATCTTTGCACACAAAGCAAAGAGCAAAGTTCACTAATCATTTTAATTAGAGGTAATACATGTTGGAAAGTAGTTCAAAAGAAATCTTTTTCATAAAAAATGCAAAGGCATTGAGAGGTTTTTGCATTTCAAGTTTAAGGCTTCTAAAGTTTTAGAAAATAATTTTTTGTTTTATGAATTATTAATTTTGTTTTATTAATTCATTTGTGATTTGAAAGGAAGAAAATGTTTCACAATTAGGGTACACTTGCCAAGAAGCTTCACAATTTTCCATAGATTTGGGTAGGAAAGATAGACTAGCAGCTAATTTAGGCTCTGCCCAATTCTTTGCCATTTACCTAGTGGTCTGGATAATTCAGTAAAAAGTATTAATAGAAATCAGATTGAAGGCCACCAGATCCCTACAAGTTGTGTAGTTGATACCTGGGGGTGGGTTTTGCAGTCTTGGAGTGTTAAAAGCAGGCAGAGGGATAAGGAAAGAAGAATGAAGGAAAATAGAACAAAAAAGAAGAGGAGGAGAAAGAGAGCAGGGGAAAAAGAGGAGAGGAGAGGAGTGGAGAGAAGAAGAGAGGAGAATAGAAGAGAAGAGAAAAGAGGAGAGGAGAGGAGAGGAGAGGAGAAGAATAGAGAAACCAGGTGAGAGGGAAAGGAAGGAAAGAAACAAAAAGAAGGATCACAAGAATGGACAATTGCAAAGATGTGAAAACAACCCAAGTGCCCATTAATACATGAGTGGATTAATAAAATGTGGTATATGTATACCATGAAATACTACTCAACTACAAAAAACAATGGTGAACTAGCACCTCTTATATTATCCTGGATAGAGCTGGAGCCTATCCTTCGAAATGAGGTATCACAAGGATGGAAAAACATGCACCACATGTAATCACCATCAAATTTGGTACTAACTAATCAACACTAAGGTGTTTACATGGTGGTAATACTCACTGGGTGCAGGTCAGGTGGGGAGTTGGGGGCCTAAACCTACAACTGACGGAAGCGGAGCGCACTGTGTGGGGGAAGGGAATGCTTGTAGCCCTGCCTTGGGTGAGGCAAATACATTACATGTAACCAAAATGTCTGTACCTCCATAATATCCTGAATTAAATAAATAAATAATCACGTCATAGTGTTGGGATGATAATTAAATGACATAAGGTATGTAAAACACTTAGCATAGTGTCTGGCACACAGTAACCTTCAATAAATGCCATTAAAAATAACAGTAATAAAGCTTTATTTGTATGTTTTCAAAAGTAAAAAACAAGAATGGAAAACCAAACACCATGCATACTCAATACTAAATTGGAACTAATGGAGCAACATTTATGTGCCCATACGAAAGTGAAATTCAAGGGAAATCACATAGGTAGGAAAAGGGAAAAGGAGATGGGTAAATTTACACCTAACGGGTACAATGCACACTAACTGGGTGAAGGGTGCACTCATAACTTTTATAACTTTGACTCAAACTGTACAAAAGCAAATTAGGTAACCAAAATGTGTATACCCTAGTAAAATTCTGAAATTAATAAAAAACACATAGAACTGTAAAAAACAAAGGGTGTATCCTTATGTAAACTCTAGACTTTAATTAATGACAATGGATCAGTATGGATTCATCAATAGTAGCAAATGTTCCTCACTAATATAAAATGTTAATAATACATTTTAATACATGATAATACATATTAAATAATACAAACAATACAATAACACAATAATACATAATAATACAGGGGGTGGGAAAGAGGGTGGGAATTCTACTTTCTGCTCAGATTTCCTGTAAATCTAAACGTGCTCTATAAAATGAAGTCCATTATTAAAAATGAAAATGAAATAAAAAGGAGAAGGAACATATTATGATTAGAAATTACATTGCCTTTTGATCACTCTCATCTTTTGAAAGGAGGATATCCTCCTCTGGGGGCTCTGCGTCCCAGTGACACAGGACTGGGACAACCATAACTCACCCTGCTCCCGGCATTAAACGTAGGCATGCAATCTGAGCCAGCCTCAGCAGAATAATTCCCCCAAGATTTTTCAAATTGTAACTAGGAACAGTCCATTCCTTGTGGTGAAGCTCTGTGGCATAAGGCCTAAAATTAATATTATGTGTTGTTCTGACATCTGAAACAGAGAAGACCTCAAATGGCCTAGTTGCAAGTGCCTCTCCTTATTCTGCTGCTTATCCCCGAGTAGCTGGTTCGGTTCCCTGCCAACCTGCAGAATTATTCAAACAATCCAAGGGGCACCCCACCCTCTTGATACTACAGAGTCTTCGTCCCACAGTCCCTCGTTATTTTCTTGCACAGCTCCTGGTGGCTCACTCTCTTCCAGAGTGCAGCCCTATGTGGTCCTGTGTGGCGAGCAGTGTCCTCTTTCCTGGGCTCTGAGCACAGGCGACTAACAAGCTGCTGTCAATCTCATCCGTGCAGTGCTGTGCATATGTTCGGCCAACCCCATAACCTGAGGGTGGGCGTCTTTCCCTCACTAATGTGTGGAGGAGGCAATTAAAACAAGCTGGGACATAAACTAGGTGCTGCCAGGCCATATTTCCAACCATGCAAAAGAGCTGGTACAAAGCCAACACACAAAGAGGCAGAAGTGGGACTCACAGAGGAGAGAGACCTGTGGACTTAGAATTCCTGGCTCCAATCACCCCTGAGATTCTGCTTTTCCTACAGTTTTCTCTCAAATTCACCTTTTAACTTCTTCTAGTTTGATTAAGGTTTCTTTCAATGACATCAAGAATTTAGGTGGAATCAGGTAGCAAGGGAGGGGAGCAGGGAGGGAAAAAATTAAAGGAAAATCATACATGGGGAATAGAGAATCACCAACAGTCACCTTAATATTACTCAGTACAACCAATGATATTTGGTTGCCTTTATTTGAATTGAAATTAATAGACTTTTATTTAGTACATATATAATTATGTGACTGACTTATTCCTTTTAGGATGAGAGAATATGTGACAGGTAAAGAAGGCTAGTGATAATCAAATGTCATGAATGAGGAAAAAAATGTTCAAGATACAGAAGTTATATTCTGTAGTGGAATAATGAAGACATTACTAAAAATCACCCCTATGTAGAAAATCAAATATTAAGAAATTAAAACATTGCCTATTGACCAGTATTTATACTTAAAAGCACTGAAATTCTTCATGAGGGCCTAAAGTTCTTCTGTCTAGAGAATGAGTGGGTCTTAAATTATATAACCTGATGATCTTAAAAAAAATTTTTTTGACATTAAATTCACATAACAAAAAATTAACCATTTTCAAGTGTAAAATTCAGTGGCGTTTAGTACCTCCACTATGTTTGAAATCATCACCTCTATCTAGTTTTAAAATATTTTCATCATTTCTAAAGGAGACTTCATACAAGTTAAACAGTTGATCTTCATACCACCCTTAACCCAGCCCTAGTAACCACTAATCTACTTTCTGTTTCTATGGATTTATCTATTTTGGGCATTTTATATTAAGAGAATCACACAATATGTGACCTTTTATGTCTAGCTTCGTACATTCAGTAAAATATTTTTGTGGTTCACACACATGGTCACATGTATCAGTACTTCATTCCTTTTTTTCTTTTTTTTTTTTTTTTTTTGAGACAGAGTCTCGCTTTCTTGCCTAGGCTAGAGTGAGTGCTGTGGCGTCAGCCTAGCTCACAGCAACCTCAAACTCCTGGGCTCAAGCAATCCTCCTGCCTCAGCCTCCCGAGTAGCTGGGACTACAGGCACGAGCCACCATGCCCGGCTGATTTTTTTTTATATTATATATATTAGTTGGCCAATTAATTTCTTTCTATTTTTATGGTAGAGACGGGGTCTCGCTCAGGCTGGTTTTGAACTCCTGACCTTGAGCAATCTGCCCGCCTCGGCCTCCCAGAGTGCTAGGATTACAGGCGTGAGCCACCACGCCCGGCCCATTCCTTTTTATAATGAAATAATTTTCCATTATGTGAGTATACCACATTTTGTTAACCCATTCATCAGCTAATGGACATTTGGGTTGTTTCCACTTTTTGGTTATTATGAATAGTGTTTCTAAGTACATTTTTTTTTTACACATCTTTGTTTGAATACCTATTTTCAATTCTTTTGAATATACATCCAAGAGAGGAATTACTGAGTTGTATGCTGATTCTATGTTTAACTCTTTGAGGAGCCACCAAACTGTTTTTGACCGTGACTGCCACATTTTACATTCTCACTAGCATAATAGGAGGATTCCAATTTCTCAACTCCTCTCTAACACATTGTGGTTTCTAGTTGCATTTTCCTATGGATTGATGATGTTGAACCTTTTTTCATGTGCTTGTTGGCTATTTATATATCTTCTTTGGAGGAATGTCTATTTAAGACCTTTGCCCATTTTTAAATTGGGTTGTTTGTCTTTTAGTTGTTGAGTTGTAAGAGTTCTTTATATCTTCTGAATACTAGAGCCTTGTCAGATATGATTTGCAATTTTTTCCCCCATTCTATAGGTTGTCTTTATAACCTGGTGATTTTAACCTTTCTGTAATTAGTGCTAATTAGAACTTCTCCTATATGTATTAGTATTAAGTATTCATTTTTCTACTTATCCATATAATGAGAAGTTTTATCAAATAGCCAATGCATAAGAATAAGGACTACATGACTCACCTCCCAGCCACAGATTTTGGTCTAAGGGTGAGCACCTAAACTTAACTGGACCTCACAACCTTAGCCACAGGTATTGGTTAACCACAGAAGCCAGGCCAATCCAAATCCAAATCCAAAAAGCTGTTAGTGTATGAATTCAGAAACTGCCATCAGCCACGTTCTTCCTACATAGAAAGTGGATTGACAATATAGTATTTCAGTCCCTGTAGTATTTAAGCTCCATACCTACTTTCACTATAGTTTAGTTATACAAGCCAATAGACTTCCCTTTTGGTTTAAACTGATTTGCATTAGATTTTTTTATACTTTAAATCAAGAGTTCGACCACATCAGGTGATGTAATATTATCTTGTGCATGTAGCTAATAATATCACGGCATTTTCAAATTTACATGTCATTTCTTGGGTCTACATCCTGCTCACACTGATCCTAATTTTTGTTGTAATACTTGCCAAGAGCTTGCATCTTTTGACCTCCCCCATCAAATTATGAACTAATAGGAAAATTATTTCTGTTGGAATTGTTTTTTTGTCTCTCTCTCTTTTTAAAAATTTTCATTAAAATTATTGGACGGCTGCCAAAAGCTTGAAGTACAGCTGCATTTCGTGAATTAATTAAATGTCATAACCCTGTTTGCAGTTTCTATCAGTAACTGGAATGAGTGCTATAAAAAGGGCATTTACTAAAAGGAATGTGTTGTGTAATTTAATGTATGCTAAATGTAGGTGGTCTAAAAACTATTTTACTGCATTCCTATTTTTGCTCACAAACTTTTAACATACTGTCACTAAAGTGTGAATACCTTAGGCAAAAGGAAGTCAACTAAGATTTTTGTATGGCATTATTTTAAATAATCCTTTTCTGTATTTTCTAAGTCAGATTGTATAGTTAGCTAATCCATCTACCTATTGTAGTATTAAGTGGTGAAAAATGTCATGCATCCTGTCTTTAGTGTAATTACATACATTCCTTTTCGGTTTCCTTTTGTTGACTTTTGTTATATTTTGTATCATAGCTTTACTAACTAGGATGTCTTTTGGGTGAGGAAAATCCCTTATTTCCGATCTTTGTCCTTTACAAATTAATGACTAAAAGTAGTACATATACACTTCCACAGTTGTTTGTCTTGGTGTGGCCCATGACGAAAGTTATTTCCACTATCAACATTGTGTTGTTCTCTGACATTATCCCTTGGTATTTTTCTGTTTTCTCTAAAAGTTCAGGAATTGTCTGTCGGAAGTCCCTTGACAAGGAAATTTACCAAACTCATTATAATTGGTAAATTTGACAGTTTCTTTGCTAAGAAATTCTAGTTTCCAAACCTTAAATTTTTCTTACCCTACAGCTATTTTTTCTCCTGCCTCATTTTCTTCATATACTATTCTTATTTGAATAAACTGCTTTTTATTAACTTCATTTTGTTGCTTCGATATGCATCACACCTAAACTTTACAGCTATGGCAATATGACAAGCTCATGCTTTGTATTAATGATGAACGTTTAAGAAGCTTCATTTAACTGGTGGAATGACCCACAGGCTCTTTTCCGTAGTTCCACATAAGAGAGACCCAATGGAAAATCATAAGGTCTAGCTAAGGGTTTTTCCCAGATAAGGAGCGGCTTCTAAAGACTTCTAATGGCTTCTAAGCTCTGGATCCTATATTGTTTATCTATACATTATCCAAGTTGTTGCTTCTAATCACCCAGGATGTAAGTCCCTCTAATTTATCATTCACAGAGCCACTAACAGACTCATTGGCATGGATTTGCGCTGACTATGGGGTAAAGGTATTGTTACCTGTTAGGATTTTTTTTTAATGACAATTTCAGAACATCAAGATCTAGTTGTTTAAACAGTAAAGAAGTGTTTTGTCCCTGTTAACAAGAAGTCTGAAAGGAGAGCAGTTTCAGGTTCCATATAATCCTGAACTCTAAATCTCTGCTAGTTTTAAACCGTGTACTCTCCTTAGTTGGCTTTCTTTTTAGGTTGCCTTTCCCCATCACAGAATAGCCATAGCAGTTCCAGGTTTCACATACTGACATGTCACTATTGAGAGGAAGAAGAGGGCCTACATTCCACTGTCACCTTCTTAGGAGAGAGAGAGAGAAAAAACCTTTTCTGGAACCTTTCCCTGAATGCTTCCGTTCGTGCATCCTTGGCCAGAACTGAGTCATGTGCCCACCCAAAATCAATCTCTGGCAGGGAGAGTGGTATTGCAATGACTGGCAGACAACCAAGATTCACTTGCTGGGGCTGGAGATGACTGAGCAGGGTGAATAGATAGTTGAACAAAGAGGCGAGGTTTCAGGTTGGGAGGAGGAAACAGGACTTGCTGGAATAGATGTTGTCAAGAAAAGGTGATTTGTTTCCAGCCATTGCCGGTTCTACTCTGGAAAGATGACACCCTTTTATTTCACTGCCCTGGGTTCTATCCATAGTAGTAGAAAATGCTGATATTATAGCTCTTTCTATCACTAATATCTAATTATTATTAATATCTCAATATCTAATTATTATTAAGGATTATTATTATTAATTCTTAGTGATCGAACAGGGCAGAACCTCTCTTCCTGATGTAATTTCTACTTGAGAGAATCAAGAACAGAGCCAAGGAGCTCTGCCTAATCCACAAGGTAATTTTCTGCAATAATTTCAGGGCTACTATCTTAATCAAATCAATTCTATTTGGTAAGGCTGTTATAACAAAATACCATAAACTTGGTGAATTATAAACAACATATTTTTTTTCCATAGTTCTAGAGACTGGAAGTCTGAGGCACCGGATCAGGGTACCAGCAGAGTTGGGTTCTGTTGAGGGCCCTTTTCTGGGTTGCACGTGGCAATTTTCTTATATCCTCGCATGGTGGAGAGCAGAGAGAGAGCTGACCTATCTCTTCCCATAAGAGTACTAATCCCATTCCTGAAGGCTCCACTTTTATGACCTAGTTACCTCCCAAAGGCCCCACCTCCTCATACCATTTCATTGGGAGTTAGGATTTCACTGTATAAATTTCAAGTGGATACCAATATTCAGTTCAGAACATCTACCTAGAGCATGGGGTAATATGTGGCCAAGGTTAGCTACCCCTTCTTCCATACCCAGCACAGGCCCTCCTTAATGGTAACCACAGTCCCATTGAGTTGTGTTCACCTTACTCTAAAGGAATATTTAGAATCACATGATAACACTATACTTCATTTGTAAATAAAATAAATTTTGATGGGGGCTAATATGGGATTTTTTTTTTGAAGGTAGAAAATACTGTAATACTGTGTTTGAAAATTGTAGGTGGTTTCTCCTACAGAGGAAACTTGGACTGGCACTCTGATGGAGTGTTATTGTGGCATTGTGTATGTTCTTCTGTGAGTAAGTGTAGGTAGGGACTATTTTCTGCCCTTGAATTTACACCTGGCACTGGGAGAAAGAAGGGGGAAAGAATCTGAACCAAACTTATTACAGAGCAACCAGATTTAACAACTGATCTACTATAGGTGGGTTTATTTTGGATGGAAGAACAAAGACTTAGGGCTTGTCCTGTTAGAATTTGGTCAGCTTGTCTTATTCACATTAATATTGGTACCATTCCTATTTTGAGAGCAATATGCATGACATTATTACTTTCCCTCTTTTATTGTTGTTTTTACATTGGCTGCTATTTCAAAGGGTTGAACTGGGGGAAATAAAACAATTTATACATTTGCGCAGCATTCAGACTTCATGAATGAAGCATGAATAGAGGAAGGACCATGTCCAAGGTCACCTGTAGCCAGTACCAGGCCAACCTCTACTCAGATTGGCTTTGCAAATGTACATTGCCACACAGGATCCAGCATTGCCCTAAGCCCTCCTGGAAGGCTGGGGGTTGGAGTGGGCTGGACATTCTCTGACTCCCACTCTGAGCCTCTTCCTGCCAGAGATGCCCACAGGCCCTGGGAAGGCTCCGATCCTCTGCACTAGGCTGGCGCTCCAGGTACGTACCCTCCTCACCCTGCTGGCCTTCTGACATTAACAGGTTTGGTTTCATCTTCATATGGACACGCTTCTTCCCGTTCTTGGGCCCAGACTTTTTACAACAGCATCTGCCCCTGCATGAACACCCATCTCTCACTGCTCCTGCTTAGATTCCCGTCGCCAGGCCACCTGTCTTGGTCTAAACATTCTCCTCACCCTGCTCAGATCCCAACACCCTATGCCAAGTGGATGTCCCCTCACTTAGCTTGGAGGCAGACAGTTTACACGTGTGTACCGGTACCCACACAGGGATGCCCTCTTTACCCTGCTAGAGCTCCTAGATGACCCATCAGGCTGCCCTGCTTTCTCCTGGACATTCTCCTCACCTGCCTTGAACTTGGACATGGCAGAACTGTCCTCCCACCCCCACCCCTGGGCTTGCCCTCTGGAACGTGCTGAGGCCCTGAATCCCCAGTATGGGGCCACTCTCTATGTGGGCATCTTCTTCTCTCAGCTTGGGCTCTGACACCTGCCCCTCCTCCATGCCACTGAGACTGGCAGCTCACCTAGCAACAGTCTGTTCTGTCAAAAGTTAAAACCTTGCTCAGATGCGATTTTTTATAGCAGTCTATTTAAGGAGGCAAGTTAATATGGCAAATAGCTAGTACGGAAAAAAAAAACCCAGATTTTATTTCCACTTACAGAAAAAACATTGGGTTGTCAGCATAGGAAGCTTTGGTGGTGCATGCAGACTGTTGCTACAGTACACAATATGGCTAACAAGTGTGGTTTTTTTTTTTTTTTTGAGACAGAGTCTCACTTGTTGCCCAGGCTAGAGTGAGTGCCATGGCGTCAGCCTAGCTCACAGCAACCTCAAACTCCTGGGCTCAAGCAATCCTTCTGCCTCAGCCTCCCGAGTAGCTGGGACTACAGGCATGCACCACCATGCCCGGCTAATTTTATATATATATATTAGTTGGCCAATTAATTTCTTTCTATTTATAGTAGAGACGGGGTCTTGCTCTTGCTCAGGCTGGTTTTGAACTCCTGACTTCGAGCAATCCGCCCGCCTCAGCCTCCCAGAGTGCTAGGATTACAGGCTTGAGCCACCGTGCCCGGCCACAAGTGTGGTTTTTATAAAGAAAAACATATGCATGACTATTTCCCCCCTCCCACAGAGAATGACAATTTCAACTGACATTTTAACTCATAAGACTATGGGGTGATACTTATCAATTGGAAATGTAAAAAGTAAGAATCTGGCCCTGTTTTTCCAGAAATGAACTTAAAATAAAATAGTTACTTTTTAAGCGTTAATGTCATGATAGTTCTGATCAGTTTTTACTATAATTGCATTGTTCTTGCCACCAGAAGGTAACTTAGAGTGGCAATAGACCTTTTACGTTGCTGCATTATCTGCAAGATTTCCACAGTGGGCTCATTTTACAAATGAGAAAACTGAGGCATGGAGAGCAAAGTAACTGATCCAGGAAGTACAGCTAATAAGAGCGACAGGTAGTTTCCACCCCCACATGGCCTAGCTCCCACACCCTTATCCTCTACACTGGGGCCACCTGTGGGTAAAAATAAATACATGAATAAATTATTGCAGTATTATCTTTAACAGGTAAAAACTAGGAAATAACCACAGGTGACAAAGAATCATTCATCCTGTGGAAATTAACAGGCACCCTGTGCCTATCAGCCCACCCCAGGTAAATGCTGGACAGAGCTCAGGTCCATGGAGGGTCCCTCAGTAGAAGGAAAAACTTAAAAGGGTCCAAGAGACTGAAGGGTCTCTTCTGGAGCTTCTGTTGGGGACTGACCAGCCCTCAGCCATGAATGGTCTACTCAGAACATCCTCACCTGGTTTCTTTGAAAAAACCCCATCACGTGCTAGGAAGGTGGTTCATGTTGTGGACACACATAGGAATGAGACTCGGCTCTCGGCATGGGGAGGTGAGTGGCCACAGTTAATCTGCCAGTCTGCTGCCTTTGACCCTTGTGCATGCAGCTCCATTGGACAGGCCACCTTGTCTTTATGACCGTGATGGAAGACCAGCATCCAGAATGTAGAGCCATCTAGATAAGGCCAGAAACCTTGAATCCTTCCTGTCGTAATGACTTCTTCTTTTTTTTTATACCAGTCCCCATATGATGTTACTTGTCATCCTATGAGTAACATTGGGCTTCCTTGCTGGAGTCAAACTATGCAATGGCCAGATCTTGTCCTCGTGCAGCCCAGACTCTGGGCCCAAGACCAGAAGGAAGCTCAGCTTAGCCCCCCAGGGCAGCTCCCTCTAACTTGTTATAAGAGGAGCCAACAGAGGGGTGGGAGGGTCCTGGACCCTTGTGAAGGGGGAAGGTCCCCACACCTGGAGTCCCTGTCACTACACTCAGAGGGTGGCCCAGGATAGGAGGGAACACTGGGCTCCACACCCTTTCCCATGGTGTGGATGGTGGTTATCCTCAGATGGTTTCATTTCTTAACAAATTTACCCCTGGGTTTCAGTGGCCTCAAATATTTTGCTAAGCCAATCTGGCTATTTAGCAAATGTCAAAGACTTTTTGAGTAAAATTTGGTGACTCTATGAAAGTTAGGAAATAGATGACATTAAAATGGAAACAATTTTATGAAGAAAACAGTCCAACTACTATTTTGACCAGGATTGCATTAAATTTGTAGATCAATTTAGGGAAAATTTAGAACAATATAAATGATGAAGATTTCCCAGCCAGTTGCAGTAACATGAAATGCTACTCTCTATGTTGAGAGTCTAAGAAGGAAAATCCATCTTCTTTGCTCCACCCCCCTCACCTTTTGCTTACATTTTAAGGTTGACTTGTCCATTTGTAGTTAAATATGAAAGGATTTGTACTTGATCTTAGGGCAAGGCTCCTCGAGCGATTTGAGGAAGGGATGACAGCATAATTTCAGTGTAGTTGGTATATCATCTGGATATGGAAACTTCTTAGTTGGTGATTTTAAAAATAATGAATAGTAAGTAGTCACAATCATTCTGATAAATGATAACATTACTCTTAGCTCTATTCTTTTTGCCTATGCTACTTCTCCCTAGAGTTTTATTTACCCAATAATAGTTGTTTGAAGTCTCCTATGTTAAGCCTTAGAGACAAATTACGTAAAAAAAGAAAATTCTTGCCCTCATGAAGATTACATTCAAGTGGGTATAAGCCAGTTATACAACACGGCATACCTTTATCCACAGATATTTCTATGAAAAACAGGAAAAACAAAAAATTGACACTTTCTCAATGAAGTATGTTACCATTAGAGACACTCAGCATATTTCTGATCCTTCCCACTTTCTGGCATCTGGTTAAATTGTACTTCTTTGATCCCTTGTGGTTGAGTGGGGCCAGGTGACTAGTTGTTGCCAGTGAGTTGTAAATAGAAGTAACGTGGGTCACTTCTGAGCTGAAGCATTTAAATGCCAGTACAAGACCATGACATTTCTTTTGCTATGACATGAAGATGAGCAGCATTTGAGATGGTGGCTGCTTCATCAGGGTGGGTCCCCGAATGACTACTATAAACTGAGGCTCCGTCTACTTTACCTATTCCCAATTGGTGTGTACCTGACTGAGGCATTTTGTGGTGTTGCTCCTCTGAGATTTTGTGGGAAAGCCATTATTTGTTACTGCAGCATGACTCAGCCTATGCTGACTGATACAACATAATTGAAGGAAAATAAAATAAATCATCTTACTTTAGGACCTGTGAGCAGTCGGGTGCCAAATAGTACTTGCACTGCACAAGTGGGCAGATACTAACCAGTATTTGTGCAATATTCATTCCACTAGAATTAACTGGAGCCATCTGGTATTTGTCCTTGGTTGCCTTTTCTGTTTTTCCAGCTCCTGATCATTGATTCCCATTTCTTGGCTACAGTTCTTGGTCCTTGCCTATTCATTGCTTAGCATCTTCTCTTCATACACTCTATAACTCTCTTGAATTGGATCTGGCATTGATCTTCTGTTATGAACACCACATATTTCTGGTTCCAGTCTTTCTATACTCTACATTAAACCAAGTGCAACATGAACATCTTCCTTACAGCCAAGATTGGTCCAGATGTCAGGCAAATGTATTTGAATAGGCTAAGGTAATGCTACATTGTTCCAATGCATCCCAATGCACTTAGACTAGCTTCATTATTTTCAGCATTATTACTTAATTAGTGAAAGACATTTCAAAAATCATCTGTCCCATTCTCTCTCTTCCCTGATTCAAATGAGTGGAGATTGGTTAGATTGAAGTACCACTTGGGCAACATAAACTCTGGGATATGTTTCTAGGGCAAGATTTTGTAACCTTGGCTGTACAATAAAATCAACTGGGAAGTTTTAAAAGATCCCAAAGCCCAGGCATCACTGCAGGGCAAATGCAATGAAATCACTAAGGGTAGGACCTTGGCATCCGTATTTGTTAAAGCCCCTCAGTTGACTCTCATGGGCAGTTGAAATTAAGAATCACTGTTTTAGATGTTAGTTTTAGGTCAGATGAAGGCAAGTAATCAGAGTAGCAGCAGGAAGACAGGGAGGAGAATGGAACTTAGGAAACAAAAATTTTTCCTTGGCCCTCGGCAAAGACTAACCTGCTATCAATCTCATTATTCACAGGCATCATAGTTTGGGGGCTTAAACTCTCTTGAAGACCACTGAGCCTCTGTAATTTGTGCCAACCTCTCCTTTTCTCTTCTGCTCTAGCCAGAGCATTAAAGCTACTCCTAGACTAGTGAATATTGAAAGGCAAAGCCAGGTAACCAGAATCATATTGTAAGTTCCAATAAGAGAGAGCCCAAAACTGGGAAGATACTGGAATGAAGCTGGGAACCAAAGCAAAGTCAAGAGGGAAGAATGGAGTCACCCACAGGACAGAGATAGGTTAGAGGGATGCAGCTCTTTTGTTGGGGCGGACCCTTCTTCATAGTGTTGGTCTCAGCAGGGAGACACAGCAGATAGCATGTGACATATTTTGAAATTGAAATTGAGACCAATACTCAAGCAAGTAACAAAAACGAGCATCTAGTAAAATTGCTTCTACATTTTAGAAAATAATCTATAATGATATCTTACAATTTATTTAGGCAAGGAATATTATTCATTTCTTAGGAAAAAAAAATCCAAACAGTTAAATGTCTTATAAAAAAGGCACATCTTAGGGAGAAAGTAATTTGAGTTCATCTTGATATTATACCTTGGTATTATTTTTCTCAGGTACCTTGGGTATTAAGTGTAAATATGTTATACACTTGAAGAAACTCTGGAGGCTAGAAGCTGGTTCAACCTCCACTTTCATGTTTTTTGTTTTTTTTTTCTTTTCCCTTCTCCTTCTAATATCCTTTTTTTTTTTTTTTTTTTTTTTTTTACCCCTGTGTCTTCTTTCTCTCTCTCTTTTTTCTTTTTTCTTCATTGTTTTCCTTGCCTCCTGCCTGCCATAACTACTCCCAGATCAGCACAAGGGGCAGTTCTCAGTCTAGGCCCTGCTCCTTGATTCCATTTCATCAATACTACCCCTTCTTGCCATTTGTGGCTTTCTATAGCTTTCTCCAATCCTCATCTCTTTTGGGAGGCTTTTCCTAAACCCTGTAACCTCATTTCTCTGCTGCGTCTGCAAGACCCTCTGTGAAGCCTGGAGCTGCTGCCAGGAGTTTCTCCAGGACTCCTTATAGTGACTTACCCAGTGAAGCTCTGTTTATTATTACTAAAAAACAAATCGCCAGAGCCCTCTGTGTTTGGGGAAAGCTTTTGCTGGTCTAAGGGGGCTGGCAGAGCGGCTGAATGCTATCTGAACTTGAAGTCTGCAACTTCCAATGGAGAGTTTCATTGTTTCCTCTCCTTGATTTTCTTGCTTTGAGTCCTACAGATCAGCTCCTTATTCTGTCTGCTCCACCTGAAGACAGACCCCACCGAGAATCTGTTTGGGCCCAATTACCTTAATGCTTCATTTTCTACCGTATTTCCCTGAAAATAAGACCTACCCATAAAATAAGCCCTAGCAGGATTTCTAAGCATTTGTGCAACATAAGCCCTACCCCGAAAATAAGACCTAGTGTTGGGCGTGGCTACTCAGTGTATCTGCACAACCCATGCATTTCCTCCAGAAGCGGTAAAGAAGATGAGCAGCCCTTCTCTTCTATCCCAAGAGAGCTCTATTGCTCCACATGAGAGATTAGGGCCAATGATTCTAAAGGAAATAGAGTCACAAGAAATACATGGTGGAATTATTTGGGGTTTGGAGAGTTATGATGATGTTCCAGAAGAAGACGACTGAACTATATTTGAATAAATGTAGATTGTTGTACCGTACTTAAAAAAATAACACATCCCCTGAAGATAAGCCTTAGGGAAGCTTCTTGAGGAAAAATAAATATAAGACCCTGTCTTATTTTCGGGGAAACACAGTATATCTTGTCAATGGGGAAAGTGGTATGGCTTTGGGTATTGGAGGTTAGTAGTGAGTGCCACATGCATTTAGCCTCTTTGCTCCTCTGCCTTTGGTCTGCTATTTTATTTTTTCCCCATTAAACAGAGATTCTCACCTTAATGTCAGAGTGTGGGTGGGAGAAGAAAGTGCAGAACATCCCAGAATCTCAGGAAGTAGGAAATAGTTTGAAAATGCCTTTTCACTATTATAAAAGTATTATATATTTCAAAACTAAACAAGTAAAAGCTTGCTGTTTTCTTTTTGTTATGCTCCAGTGACTTCATATTGGTTAACTGCCAAAATTCTTAAAGGTAACTTATTTTTCTTAAAACAAGGCTTAATTATATTACTGTTCAGTGTAAAATTTTTTGTTGGGTTCACATTTGTTATAAAATAAACCATTAAATCCCTAATATGCAATTGAGGGACCCCTCTGACACATACACAAATGTACAATATCACTTCAATATAATTTTTCAACATATTCCTATGAAAGCCAACTCCTTTTTAAAGTATGACATATGTTTTAAAGCTAATGAACCTTTGTTTATTCTTTCTCCTCCCATACCTCCTTTATCACCACAATTCCTGATAACATTTTTTAATATTTTTTCCTAACTTCCTTTAATAAAAAATTTTGAACATACACAAGTGTAGAGAGAATAATATCTTGCTGATCTTGTTTATATATCTGTCCATATTTTTTTATGGAGTGTTTTAAAAGAAGACCTAAATATGTCATTTCACCTATAAAGTACTTTGGTACGTGGCTATAAGAGATAAAGACATCTTAAAAATTTAAATGTAACCACAGTGGTATTAAAACAACTAAATACTTCAAATAATTGCTTAATATTATTTAATATTTATTCCATGTTCAGAATTTTTAAACTGTTTTGAAAATGTCTATTTACAAATGGTTTGTTTCAATTAGGACCCAAACAAGGTCCACAATTAGGATTTGATTAATGTGTTTCTTAAGTCTTTTAGAATATACTTCTATTTACCACCCTGCTCTATTTTAAAATCCTTTAGTTTTGGGATAAACCAGCTCATTGGTCATGTATAATGTCCTATCTTCTGCATTTGGTTGCTTGCTTCCTCATGGTACTATTTATTGTGTGCTTTTATGCCTGTGTTTGCCTGTATATTGGGAGTTAGAACTATTCAGTGGCTTGAGTTAGCTTCTAGTGCAATTTTGTTAATGGAGAAATAGTTTCGAGTGTAGTGTACTTCTAATTATATCATCAGAGGACCCATAATGTCTTCTGCCTTGCTCTTGGGTGATATTAAAATTGATCAGTGGATTTAGAAGATGTCAATCTGACTTCCTCATTATAACTTTACCAACCGTCTACCTAAAGATTTTTAGCAGCTTTTCATGCTTGTCTATTTCCTTTATTTCATTAGGGGTTGTAAAATGGTAACTTTCATTCTCTATGCATTTATCTGCTACCATTTTCTAAAAATAGCTTTTTCTTGTCTGTGATTTAGCTACCCGTAAATACAGTTTGTATAGGGAAAAATAACGATTGCTTTCCTTTTCCCCTTTATTGATTCATTTTCTGAATGGTGAGTTGGTATTGGAAAGCTCCAAGGATAACCAATACATGTTTGTTAAAGTTTTGTTATGAATTGATGGATTCCTACATGTTTAACATATTTTAATTCATTGTAGTCATTATTATTTTTAATCTGCTATCACTATAATTCAAACCACAGAATATAGAGCTTATTCAAATGTTTTGGTCTAGGTCAGTGTGGTGGCTCAGGCCTGTAATCCTAGCACTCTGGGAGGCCCAGGCGGGCGGATTGCTCGAGGTCAGGAGTTCGAAACCAACCTGAGCAAGAGCGAGACCCCGTCTCCACTATAAATAGAAAGAAATTCATTGGCCAACTAATATATAGAGAAAAAATTAGCCGGGCATGGTGGCGCATGCCTGTAGTCCCAGCTACTTGGGAGGCTGAGGCAGCAGGATTGCTTGAGCCCAGGAGTTTGAGGTTGCTGTGAGCTAGGCTGACGCCATGGCACTCACTCTAGCCTGGGCAACAAAGCGAGACTCTGTCTCAAAAAAAAAAAAAATGTTTTGGTCTGGTGGAGATACACAGGCCCTATAGCAGAGATTCTCATGATAACCTGTGTGTGGAGAGTAAGAGGTGACAGTTTTATGTTTGTCAAAATAGGTCTGTGTATGGTAAAGAGGTAATAGTAAGATTGTGGTAAAAGGCTATATTCATATGAGTTTTCACTGTAAAATTCTTTCAACTTTGCTATAAATTTGAAATTTTCCATAATAAAATATTGGGAAAACTGAAAAAAACCAAAAAGATTTGGTTGTAAAAGTTGAGAACACATTGAAAGTTATAGCACCACACAGGGAAAAAGGGACTTAAGAAATTTCTAAATTTTTGATGTATAAAAGGTGATGTATATATTAATATGTTTACATTAGTGCAATAAAATTTTTAACAGTGGCATTCAGACATCTACAGTTTCTGTTGACCTCTGATATGTGAGATTTTTCTCAAATTAAATCAAGACTATTTTACTATGTAAGGATAAAAGAATCTTGATTTGTTTGAGAAACACATTTGGAAAAGTTATGATGAGCTTTAATGGAAAACACACTTGTATAGAAGGCTAGGCATAAGATTGAAATTGATCATCACATTGTTTGTTTAGAAAAGAAAACATAACATTCAAAGAATATGTTGGAAGCATTGGATTTCTTCACATGAGAACACACACATTGAAAATGAGGAGGCTTGGATAAAGCATAAATTACAAACTACTTTTTTCTCCCCGTAAAAGTTTTGAGCTTTAAAAATATACATATATTATTGAAATACTAAAAGTTAATTAGAATCCTTTTGCGCAGGGAATGTTTTTTGGAAAAAGATACAAAATAATAATAAAAAAAAGCTTTTAAAAGTACTAATGACAAGATTTTGAAAATAATTCTACAAATGGAAAAATGAAATGACAGACAATTTACAGCAAGCCAAATATGTAGATTTTAGGTGGCAGCCATCACTGCTCAGCGTGGGTGGTCTCCCATTTCCCAGAAGAGGAAAAATACTGAGCTTCATGATACAGTCATGATACATTCTGCACCTACGGGGCCTTTGTGGGGGCAGAGGTGGTGGGAAAGGGGAATAACTTTTTAAAAACTCATAGAAGGAGGTCAAAGAAATCATAGAGGGAACTTCATAAAGTTATATAAACCAACCCATTTACCCCCAAGAAAAACCACACCTAAATTCTTCCAGACAGATTAGAATCTTTCCTATTTCTAAAGACCTCCTGAGGAGTTTCCATTTCCTTGCTTTGGTATTTAACAAACTTCACTTTCAAGAACACTGTTCTCTTGCCTGTGTTAAATCCTTGGTGATACTGCCAAGACCTTTATTTGTTGTTATGCTATCCTCTGCAGGGAAGGAGGATCGCTGAGTGAGCTTGCTTCAAGAGCCCTCTCTCCCTCCCTTTCCCCTCATGGCCCCTAACCCTCTTCTTCATACTCACAGTCTCAGTTTCTTATAGCAGGGATTGCAAGTGCCTTTAGGGGCCAGGCAGATAATATGCAACTTGTAGGATTTAAGACTGCAAGGAGTGTTGGCAAAGTGGAGAAGCAATGCTATTCTAAAACCATTTAATTGTGTACTTACTAAATGGGCTGATTAGGCCAAGTCAAATCCAACTTTGGGTTGAATCCTGCTTGAAGGCTGCTCACTTATATTCTGCTCCATACCTTGTCTACAAGGGTGGGGCAGAGTTGTGAGGTTGCATTTGCCTGTGTACACAAGTAAAAAATCAAGGCTTAGTTTGCCTCTGGTGAAACATGGTTTTTGCCTATGTTCTCCAGTGCGATAAGCGCTCTTATTATTATAATATAGTTTCTTTTGAACACATATATTCTGCAGGAGATAATCATGTATACATTAGATGCAACACTGTCCTCAGTGATCTTTGCCTTCTGGTATTTATACCCTTGTGTGCTAGCCCTATGTGACCAGTAGAATATGGTCGAAGTGATGGTATGTGACTTCCCACACTAGGTCACATAAATAATTGCAACTTTCACCTTTGTCTCTTAAATCACATGCTGTGAGGACACCCAAATAGCTCTGAGCTTAGGATATGAGGCCTCCAACCAACATGTCAGTCTTATGAGTGAGTGAGCTTGGAACCAGCACCAACTTTCTAATCTAATGAGTGAGCCATCTTGGAAATGGATCCTCTACCAGTGGTCTCTAACCTTTTTGGCACCAGGGATTGGTTTCATGGAAGACAAGTTTTCCATAGATGGGGTCGGGGGGAGGCAGAGCTCAGGCGATGATGTCAGTGATGGGGAGCACTGTAAATACAGAAGAAGCTTCACTTGCTCACCTGCCACTCACCTCCTGCTGTGAGGGTGGGTTCTTAAGTTGTGTGGAAGACAATTTTTCTGTGGATGGGGTATGGGTACAGAAGATGGGAGGGTACTGGGGGCAGCTCAGGTGGTGATGCATAGCCTGGGTCCTAACAGGCCGTGGCCCGGGGTTTGGAGCCTACAGCTCTAGACCAAATCAAGCCTTCAGTTGACTGCAGTACCAACAGGCAACTGACTACAACTATATGAAAGACAAGAAGTGAGAACTGTCCAAAAGATCCCTTCCTGAGTTCTTTTTTTTTTTTTTTTTTTTTTTTTTTTTTTAGACAGAGTCTCGCTTTGTTGCCTAGGCTAGAGTGAGTGCCGTGGCGTCAGCCTAGCTCACAGCAACCTCAAACTCCTGGGCTCAAGCGATCCTTCTGTCTCAGCCTCCCAAGTAGCTGGGACTACAGGCATGAGCCACCATGCCCGGCTAATTTTTTCTCTATATATTAGTTGGCCAATTAGTTTCTTTCTATTTATAGTAGAGACGGGGTCTCGCTCTTGCTCAGGTTGGTTTTGAACTCCTGACCTTGAGCAATCCGCCCGCCTCGGCCTCCCAGAGTGCTAGGATTACAGGTGTGAGCCACCGAGCCAAGTCAAGCCACTAAGTTTTAGAGGTGCCTTGTTGGGTGGCAATTGATGATAAATAGAGTCAGTAGATTTCGAGTTGCACATGCATGATTGCAGGGATCTGACACTTACAGTGAGTAGGAAAATCAGTCCTGGTGACCCATTCCTTTCAGTTTCTCTGGCAATGGGAAAGGAGACATTGTGTTCTTCAGGAATGTGGAGCCAAGAATAATGGATAAAGTGGATGATTTTATATGTATACATGTCACATTCTTTTTAATGATAGTTCAACAATAGCTAATATTAATTGAACTTTTACTATGCTAAAAGTTCTACCTAAGTTACCTTCATATGATTTTCATAGTAGCCTTACAAAGTAGCTACCATTACTATATTTTACCAGTTTATTGTGAGAAAAGCCTAAGGAGCTGTTGAAATAAGCTGATGTCTAAGTAGCTGTGATTTGAAAAAAAAATGCTACCAAGTTTCCCCACTCCAAAATATCCCTACAAATCAGACATCCCAGTTACTTAAGTTTCATGAATGTGAAACTTAATTATTTTCAAAATGATCTCTGAACAGCATACTTAGTCCATTAATGAGCTCATCTTTAGCAGGCATGTTTTTGTACTCCTCCTGGTGAAAGCTACTGTGTTGTGGCTGGCCATGAAAGGGAGCATCCCAGATCTGGTACTGCCAGGGGCCTCACTGCCGTGCTCTGACCTCCATCCATGTCTTCATTGAGGCCATACTTCTTGTGAGCCACTCCTGGCCAGTGACGGAGTGTGGCAGGGTCACTTACCCAGCCCTGTTCCCGAGGAATGCAGGACTCCTCCAAAGGGTCTCCCCAAATAGTGCCCTGCTGCATTCTTTGATGATGGGTAAGTTCTGGAGATCTTTGATGGGTAAGTTCTGGAGATCTAGGCCAGCATCGTGACTATAGTCAATAGTACTGTGTTTTTTACTTGAAATTTGATAAGAGAGCAGATTTTTTTTTTTTTTTGGAGACAGAGTCTTGCTTTGTTGCCCAGGCTAGAGTGAGTGCCATGGCGTCAGCCTAGCTCACAGCAACCTCAAACTCCTGGGCTCAAGCGATCCTTCTGCCTCAGCCTCTGGAGTAGCTGGGACTACAGGCATGCGCCACCATGCCAGGCTAATTTTTTCTCTATATATTAGTTGGCCAATTAATTTCTTTTTATTTGTAGTAGAGACGGGGGTCTTGCTTTTGCTCAGGCTGGTTTCGAACTCCTGACCTTGAGCAATCCGCCCGTCTGGGCCTCCCAGAGTGCTGGGATTACAGGCGTGAGCCACCACGCCCAGCCAAGAGAGCAGATTTTAAGTGCCCTCACCACACACACACACACACACACACACACACACACACACACACACAATTATACAATGTATACATATATCAAATCATCACATTGTACAATTCACTATATACAAGTTTTACTTGTTAATTAAATACATTAAAATAAAATAGCAACAACAAAAAACTGCACTGCAGTCTCAAACTTTTTTTTTTTTTACAGTTCTTTTTCTTTAAATTTCAGCATATTATGGGGGTACAAATGTTAAGGTTACGTATATTGCCCATGTCCCCCCTCCCCCCTCGAGTCAGAGCTTCAAGCGTGACCATCCCCCCCTTCAAACGTTGCACATCTCACTCATTATGTTTGTATATACCCATCCCAGTCTCAAACTCTTCTACCTGTCCTTTTTCCTGGCCTCTCTCATCTACCTGTGGTTGGACCTACATCTTGATCTGACCAGTACCACTCTCCTCTGTCTCTTCCTGTCTCCTCCTCACAGGTGACAGGTGTGGTTGCCCCTAATAAATCTCCTGCACAGCTAGTCCTGCCTTGGCTTCTGCTTCTCAGAGGGCCTGGACCAACATGTACTGGTAGCACATAAAGCATCCACGATTACGGTGTGACAAGAAAATGGCATGAGCAAACCCAACAGGGCTTGAGAAGATTCAAAAGGTAAGTATAATCTTGTTGTATAATTTTGCTTGTGCAAAGCTGGTGCTGTAAAAAAATCAAATAAAAAATTATTTATGGAGAGGTTGAATGGAAACTTATTAGTAGCAATAGAAGTGCTGACCAGAAAAATGAAGTTGCACGAGGATAAATATGTGTGCAGTTCTGACTGGTACCGTTAGTGGATGTTGTATTCTTTATCTACAATGAGGAATAGCCACAGGTAGCAGATGTTTTTGGTGCCCTGCTTTCCCTACCTTCAGCCCATCTTGGATTTTAGCTGCTCCAAGAGTGAGTGGCCAGTTCTGGGCGACGGCATGGCCAGACTCATGCCGACAGGCGTCCCACCTCAAGCACGTGCTGGGAGTAGGCTGCCATACCTACGGGGGAGAAAGGGTACAGGATGCCCGGTTAAATTTGAATTTCCGATAAATAATGAATAATTTTTATGTATGTCTCATGTAATATTTCTGTTAAGAAAGTCTTTGCTATTTATCTAAAATCCTAATTTAATCGAGTGTCTTTTATTTTATCTTGTGCCCCTAGGCGGGAGGGTCCCCACTTTCCTGCCTCAGAGCTGTCTCTGAAGTCATGGGAGCCTCTTCAGCCCAGGGATAGGCAGCCCACAGGCGTGAGGGAGTTACAGCTACCCGCTACCAGTGGAGGACAGTGGCTGTCCTTCGAATGCGCAGTGTGGGCAACCTGTTTTGCAAAGGTCCCGGCAGCGTCACTCTTGCTGTCTACAGCAGCCATCTCAGGAATGTTCACCTGTGCTGGCCTCTCCTTCCTTCTCACTGTCCCTGCTCCTTCACTCTGCTTCCTGTGAATGCCCTTCAAATAAATCTAATTCCGTGTCTTGAGATCTACATATAGGGGAACCCAAATTAAGATAACACATTTGTGGACAGAGGCAAGTATCAGCAATCCTTCCCCCCCCCCCAAAATAATTTTAAGTAGCCAGAAATTTGAAAAACAAGCTTATGGTAATACATGGTTACCTAATTATATGAAGATATAATGTTAGATTGGAAGTAAATAAAAAAGTGAGTCAATTTACTTTTCAAGAATGGGGCATTTTCCTTGTTTGACTATAAACCAAATAAACCACTTGCTCATGTTAACATGGCAAAAAAAAATTCTTATGCAAACAGTAAACCACTATTTTATGTGTGAAGTGAGAGAATAAAGCTAATCAAATCTACTTTTTAGTAAATACACTTTAAAGGCAATAACAGTTTTGTTTAAGGAAATAATGAAAAGGTAGTTTGTATAAAAATATTTGTAGTAGATTTGGGAAGTTTATGAATAATAGTTCTCAAATACTTCTGGTCATCAATGCAAATATTGTGATAATATTCACATTACATTTATTTTTTGGCAGTATTTTGCATTTCATCAACCACAGATTTTAAGTACCTTTAGACCCTGCAAGGTTCTGCATAAAACAATCAATCATCTCCTCTTGGCTGTTCTGCAGAGACAGCCAATGACTTGTTCTGTCATGAACTGAATTAATATATATTCATGAAGCACAGAGAAACACTTCATTGTTTCAGATTGTTTTGTTATTTTAGAATAAATCATAAAGGCACCATCCCACTCATAGCTGTTAAGGAAATATTTGTCCTATGATCCTCACCTTTATGGTTTGTAGTGTTTTAACTTGCACAGTTTAGCCCACATTACATACTTTTTATTTATAGTAAATTGCATACTTTTTTTTTTAAAGTACCATGTCTCTGTTACCTTATATCAGCAAAATTTTAAAACATCTAAGAACTGAAGTGACATATCCCTAAGTCAGAATGATTTAATTTCCACAGACTGAGGGACTTAAGGCAGAATGTTAAACCTAGTACAGGTAAGTATTATCCAAGCTCCTAAATTCTATCAATCTCAACCTTTATGGTCTCTCATTTATTTGCTCTTTTGTTTTTGTTTTGGCTGGAGTGCAGTAGCATTGTCATAGCTCATTACAACCTCAAAGTCCCAGGCTCAAGCGATTCTCCTGCCTTAGCCTCCCAAGTAGCTGGGACTATAGGCATCTGCCACCACGCCCAGCCAATTTTTCTATTTTTTTGTAGAGACAGTGTCTTGCTCTTGCTCAGGCTGGTGTCAAACTCCTGACCTCAAGCAATCCTCCCACCTTAGCCTCTCAGAATGCTAGGATTACAGGTGTGAGACACAACATCTGCCCCCTCATTTATTTGTGAAGGCTTCTCAAGAATCAGCTGTAATTGCAAACTTTTTATCCTGCCAGGATATCTACATGAACTTCCATAAGAGCCACCATAGCACAAGCAACATGAAAAATATTTGGTGAAAAAGCTATTTTTAGCACCTCTGATAAACAGAAAAAAGTGACTATTCATATTTCAGGCCATCAAACTTCTTCACTTTGTCTGCCTTTCCTAATCAATGTAATCATATGCTGGTAAAATCTTATAAAATCTAGGAAGCTAAAAGCAGGGAAATAAAATCCAGAGACGACAAATCTTAGAGACGTAAAGATCATCGAAGATTCGCAATCACCACCAGTGTGGTTCTCAAAAAGACAGTTTATTGGATTGTCCCTATGAATTATGTTTTCAGCAACAATATTTGATTTAAACATTTACTGTCTTGGACTGTAACAATGACTATTTGTTTAGGTGGCACCGTGCCTATTTAGAACTTAGTAAAATTCTTGCCATAGGGATCAACAGTGTTTAGGAGGACAAACATTAACATAAATGCAGCTCCCCACAGCATTGGAGTCAGATTACTTGGGTTTAAATCCTGGCCCTGAATGTATTAGCTGGTGAACTCAGACAATTTCTTTGATTTTTAACCCTCCTCTGATAGAATATAGCTGATAGTATTTATTTCATTATTATGAAAATGCATGCTAGCATAAAGTAAGAATCTGTAAATTTTAGCTATTATTTTCATTATTATTATCAGTCAGTGTGTTTAGCTGTAAAAAATAGAACCCACCCAGCTAGATTAAGCAGAAAAGGAATTTGTTAAAGGAACCAGGTGGCTCATAGATTCTGGGGGTAGGTGGGACAGAGAATTAGACTTGGCAGTGACATAAAAAGGACAATGCATAAGTTACATTGTAGAGGCTGCTGAGTGACACAGACAGTGGAGCTCACACAAGAGCTACACAAATTGTGGGGCTATGTGCAAAATGAAAATACTGGGCCACTTGTTCAAAAAGTAGAACAATTTCTTTTGAAAGTACTAACATAAAATTTGTTCTTTTTTTCTGCAGTCTCCCTCAACTTGCCAACTGTTTTTATTTGTTACTTCATATTGTTCTAAGTAAAGAAAAAGTAAATATTTAAAAATTTGTAAATTAAAAAATCGGCATGAATTTTATTCTTTATGTTACACAATGCCAGTTTTAAATGCAAATATAAGAGCATTTAAATTATATGCAGAATTACTGAAATTACCATAATTCTTATATCATAGTTCCTATGTGTATATATATTTTGTTCTTACCAGAAAAGTAGAAATACTGCACAAAATTAACTCAACTGCTTTCAATTCACTTCTTGATATGTGGGCATTCTACCACCGCTCTCTACCCTTAGTATACTGGTGAGAAAGGAAGAACTGAAAAGAAAAGGAGCTATAGCTTGCACTATCTTTCACTTTCCCTATATGTCATTATTTTCAGTGTGAATGGTTGAGTACTACAGGGAAGTAACAACACGAGGAAGAAAAGATATGATGTGGTTCCATGCTTATTGGGGTTCTTAGAAGGACATGGCCTTTCTTTCCCTGTTGGAAGGAAGTTCTGGTTCAACTAGGAAAGTATCAGAGAGAGAGGGGACTGGCAGGCTCTGTTCAATAGGGGTCATAAGCCCTGAAGTAAGGTCTCTGATAAAACAAGAGACAGTAGAGAAACAGGCCAAAACCGGCTAGAACCCAGATGGCCATGAAAAATGACCTCAGGTCACCTTTACCAATTATTATACCCTGCTTATAATGTATTAGCACACTAAAAGAAACTCCCACCAGCACCACAACAGTTCCCAAATGCCATGGCAACTCCTAGAAGTTACCCTATATGGTTTAGAAGAGGAGGAACCCTCAATTCCAGGAATTCCCCACCCCTTTCCAAAAAATCTTATGAATAATCCTCCCTCTGTTTAACATAAAATTAAAGCTATAAAGTAAGACCCCAAGAAATGCACAAGGAGCTATTCTCTCTTGCTCTGAGAGACAGTAACTGACCTTCTATGGGGTGGCCTCCTTTTTGTTCTTTTCTTACTTTAATAAACTTGCTTTTGCCTTACTCTGTTGGCATGCTCTTGAATTCTTTCCTGCGTGAAGGCAAGAACCCACTTGGCCTTCAAATGGACCCCAGGTTTGGGGTCCACTTTTCTGTATCATTGGCACCCTCCACCCACCCCTACTTACTCAGTGGTAGACTTTGTATTTGCTTTGAGCCTCCTCATTGAACTCCCACACATCATGGGTCAATGGAATGCTACGCTCATGGGTCAGTAAATGTTATATGCAAGTGAGCAGTAAAGGACTGGGGTGGACACATTTGTTGTGCAAATTATTATATTCTTCATATTCTGGTTGGGGACTCCTCAGTAGATTTTGTTTTTATACCAGAAAGGAATATAATTTACTGTCTGGATACTTCTTTCCAAGAAAGTAAATGTGAGTGTCAGAAGATGCACACATTTATTTTGCTTAAAGAAACACGCATATCGGCTGCATGAGACTAAGTAGAAGAAACCTGTACTGTATACAAAGTCATCGTGTCCTGTTAGCCATAAAGAGCCTGAGGACAAAAGTCATCTGACATAGCACATTGTATTTCCATGGTGCAGAACTAAAAAAATGCCTATTGACAGCCATCTGTGTTATCCTATGAAGTCAATTTGATACACAGCTATACTTTGTCACTCCATTCCTAAGGACCTTCTCTTGGGACATGTCATCAACATTTACCTTCAGTATATGCCGATGGGTCAAATTAATGTCAAGAAAGTTCTTCCTCTCAAATAACTGGGGCTGAATATATGAATTTCCTGTGATAGATAGTGTGTTATGTATTCTTGAAGTTCATTTTCACACTAATTTTTCATTGTATTTTAACCTTGTATTATTCTTTAAAAGAAAATTTGTTCTCTAATTTTAAAGACAGGTTAATTTTAATATGGAACATATGTCACTCCATCAAATATATTACTCAAATAATTTACGTGAGAATTTCCCTGCCTATATGGTTGTGGGTATATTAATCACTTTTTCGTTTTATTTCATTATTGTAAAAGTAAAACCTTACATTCTGAATCCTGTAGCTAAAATTTAAATTAAGTCAGACGTACACATTTTTTTATGATAGAAATAACATTGGTAAATTGGCTTCTATTTCTTCCTTAATATTTGTCAATTCAGATGATTCAGATGAAATTATATGACATAGATAAATACTGGGAGTCTATTTTGTTACTTTGTTTCTGGTATGTTCAGAACTTATTGCTCGAAGACAAATACTTGTTTAAATGGATGACTCTTAAGTTGTTATGGGCATTCTAATGAATATGTTGTCCAGCTCATATAGCTAATAGATTTAGATGAAGAAACTTCACAAAACTTGATTCCCCATTTTGGGTTAGTAGCATTTTCCATTTAATTTTAAGAAGATTTATAAAGGGATTAAATCAACTATTTAAAGGAAAAAAAAGAAGCTTCAATAGGAAAAGTGGTTGTTATGGTTCTTTTCTCATTAGGTTATTGAGCATAATGGGTAACAAAGTTTACTCATTCTCCCCTTCATCTTTAGCAATAAAATATTCAGCTGGGTTCATGGTGGCCCAGATTAAGGACTGCATTTCCCAGACATTCTTACAGCTAGATGTGGCCATGGCACTAGATTTTTTTTTTCATGCAACTAAATTTAAAGGCCATTAAGATGTGAGCACAAGTGATGTGTGCAATTCAGATCGTGTTGTTCAAGGCAGGAGAATAAAAATCAATCTTACACAAGCCACTGTGATTTTGGCTTTATATTACATATGGCCAATCCTTCAATGCTAAATATTGCAATGACCAAGATAGAATGTCTCTGGGGACAAAAATATGGTAAAAATTAATTAATTTTCTAGTGAAGTAAATTAATGTAAGATGGAAATATTTAGCTTATATATGTGTATATATACACACATATACATATTTGCATGTATATACATGGGTCTGTGTGTATATATATGTATTAGTTACAATATTTAAAGATCCATCTTATGAAATAATTTGTTTCAACTCTCTGCTTGGTTTTGGAACTGCAATTTTCCTCAGGTATCAAGACCTTGCTTAGTCCAGCTCTGGCCTTCAGGACCACCTAGCTGACACTAAAGTCCCCTGAAACAAAACCTCATATGTTCAGCATTCAGGTTATTGCAGTCCCATGTGTGGCACAGATTGTAAACAACTGCAGCAAAATGAGGCAGAATGTGATCAAAATAAAAGAGTGTGCCATATAGAGAATATACTTCTTTCTCAATGTTCTGATCATAAAGCAAAGCTATCTTTTCCCAGACAGTATGAGATCTGCTCAGTACAACTCTCTTAATGTACAAATTAGAAAAAATGAGGTTCTTATCATCTATTTGAAAATTGTCATAATAACCTGCTTTTATTAAAACAAGACATTTCATTGCTATCTACTGGAAAATTGTAGATAGATACATTGGATTTTCATATATCTATATGTGTCTATATCCATATCTGCAGTATAAATGATATCCCCTAGACTTGTTCAGTGTACTACATGTACAACTGTACAAGACAACCTGTGTATAACCATAGGTGGGAATTGTGAGTTAAGAAAGGTAATTTCTGGCTCTCTTTAACTTGCACTGAAATTAGACAACCAAGGAGGAGTGACTAAGTTTGGGACAACTTCTGACATAGAAGTTCCAGGAGTTTTAGGTCATCATTACTACTAAAGAAACCCAAAGCAATTTATGCAACTCAAATGTTTGTACCCCCGTAATATTCTGAAATAATTTTTTTTTAAAGAAACCTAGAAACAGGATTCTGGAAAGCAGTTTCAAGATACTGAAATGTATGACAAACTGACAAATTGCTTGAGTATGCAAGGACAATACTAGATAAGAAGAAACATGATTCAATGGAGTTTGTGACAAATAAAAGCCAGAGGGTTCATTAAAATTTTATACAATTATGGTTGAGTCCAATGTTAATACAAATAAGGATGTGGGGGCTTAATGCAGAGCTGAAATATTTATAGAGAGATGTAAAAAAATAAATAAAAGAGTTAGCTTACACATTCCACTCTGCTTGTACTTTTATCAGCTGTAGGAGTGGCACCCTAGTTTTCTTGAGAAACAGAAGATAACAAGCTTCCATTTTCCACTTAAATTGGTTATGACTTGCATGAAGATCTCAATATATATTAAGTGAAAAAAACAAAATAGTTAATACAGATTGTGTGATCTTTTATAGGATATATAAATGATTCATATATCCTATATACGATGTATAAAAATTTCTTAAAAGATCTCTAGCTAAAATTTTAACAGTATTTGGTGATTCAAAGCACTTTTATCTTTGATCTGCTTTTTCTATTTTTCTACAGTTAATATACTTTGGTGATTAAAATAATTTGGGGTATCAAAAAAGACTTCTAAGTAAAATGTCAGTGTGATCATATATATTGGACCCCAGTGTCTCCCATTCCTAATGACATAATTATCAATAGAATAGATAATTTAGAATCCCCTAATAGCTCATACCTAGAAACTCTGAAGAATTTCTACTAAAGACAAAGTCTATTTAAGGAGACTGAAAAACAAACGTAGTGAAAGCAAACTTACAGCCTCTTTTGCTTGGCTCAATATTTTTTTTTCACTAATTCAGTGAACAATATTAATTTTATGATTAAAATACTCAAAGTAGTTTTTTTAGTTAAGAAAAGTTCTAATGTTTTATTATTGTGAAAAGCTACATGCCATGTAAATATCCATCAGTGTACTGATTAAATAAATTATAGCACAGGCACATTATGAAGTACAATACAGAGCTTAAAGAGAATACAGTTGATTTTCTTTATAATTTCTATAAAAATTTTTTATAGTTATTACCTCTGGAGAAGAAAAAGTATTTGAAAGGAAGTAAAGTGAAGGTGGAATTTAACTTTTTATTCCATATATTTCTTTTTGTTTGAGTGGTATACAAAGAATAGGCATTCAAAAATGACTCATGGCATTTGTGTGCGTGTGTTTGTGTGTATGTGGGTGTGTGATATATGAGAAAAGTGAAGGGGAACTCAAGAAGGTTCAGTTTGATTACGTTGCCTGGGAAAAATTTCTTTAGATTTTTTTAATTTTTTATTTTAGAATCAAATTGTCCTA
Organism: Microcebus murinus; assembly: GCF_040939455.1. Lineage (NCBI taxonomy): Eukaryota > Metazoa > Chordata > Mammalia > Primates > Cheirogaleidae > Microcebus > Microcebus murinus. The sequence continues at coordinate 34,256,129 of NC_134112.1, forward strand.
GGTTTGATTCCTGGTTCGATAACTTGCTAAGTGTGGATAATGGGAAAGGTACATATTAATACATCCTTTGAAAAGCGTAAATTATAATGCAAACTTGCAGGGTAGCTGCTAGGATTATAGATAATATCACCAGAGCATTCATGTATCATTCCCTCGTACATTAGAGGCACTCAATAGATGGTTGCTATTACTACTGAGATTACTCTTGAAATATAGAAAACTGAAATGAAATCTCTGTGATTTATCATGGTTAAAATTTCATTATGTCAGGCAAAAGTTATAGTGGAGGAAAAGAGTAAATTTAGTAGGAAAAATGTAAATAATATTTTACATAAGCATACTTTGTAAGTGAATTCACTGAAGTTGCTATTAAATCATATTTTATTACAGAACATTATGGATCACACAGACGGTATCATGATGAAAGAGTTCTATTCAAAACAGAGAAACCAATAACAGCCACTATAAAAAAACCCAGGAAATCCCTTAAAAAAATCTGTAAACCTGATATGAAGAGAGGTTTGCTAAGAAATGGATAAGAAGACTTGAATAAATTTAGAGACACTTTGTGTTCCCACATGGAGAAACCAAATATGAAAAGAAAATCACTTTTTCCCAATTAATTGATAGGTTTGGCGCTATTCCATTTAAATTTGCCACTCTCTGGGTTCTCCAGAGAAAGAGGCTGAGATGGAATTTAGGATAGAAGACATTGATTAGGGGTTGACATCTGAAGAAAGAAGGGCAAAGCAGCAGAATTGAGCAGAAGGAAGTGGAACTAATCTACAGACCCAACAAAGCCTCAGCCAAAGGCGCAAAGAGCTTGGGAGCAGGTCTTGCCCAACAGAGTCATCGTAGGTCAGCTGAAATGACTGATTCATTTTATCACCACTTTTGCCCAGTCACCCGAGGTAAGTGGACACAGGAAGGGTGTGACCCTGAAGGAGCTGACAGCTAGAAGCTGTCTATGTGTTGCTAGCCGCTGGGCAGCAAGCCCTTCCTTGAAGTGGCATCTGTCGGTGCATCTCTGTGTCTACCACGTGTTAAGGACAGCTCGACAAAGTGATTTTAAAGTTCAGCTGGAAGGATAAGCAAATAAAAAGAACGAGCGGATTTTTGGAAAAGGAAAATACTGAGAAGGGATTTGATCTGGCAGGTATTAAAACATATTTTAAAAGCCTCAGTAATCCCTGGTAGGACCGTCATAGGAAGAGATTGAAAGTTCAAAGACACAGATGTGAAGGCCAGAAATAGCCTCCTGTACACATAAATATTTAGTGCATGATTGTGGGGCAACAGATTTACTTATTTATTTTTTTGAGATACTGGGAAGATTAAGGCAGTGATATCATTCATGCACACTCCAGGGTACTGTTTCCTGTAGGCCACCCTCATGTGGCTCTGGCCTTGCTGATAATTGGGCTTGTTAATTTTTTTCCCGAATTAAAAAAAAAAAAAAGTAGATAATTTTGTGTTTGTAAAAGTATCCATAAATGGAAGCAATTACATCATTGTTGTAAGTTTTCCTGGAACGGGGCTTTAAGCTGCAAATATTTAAGATTTATGGCAAAACAAAGGGTTTGGCTGTTCTCTTGCTATGACAAGCCTCTATGTAGAGTGTCACCGGTAGCTTACGTCCAGTTAGAAAACCACACGAAAGCATTTGTTCTTCCTCTGTGAATCTTTATATCTATATATATTTGGCTAATTAAATCATAATTATAGGTGAGGAAGAGTAGGAATATGAGGATCAGTCTCTTGTTAATCTGTAATCCTCCTAAAACTCTGAAATGTTGAACAACAAAATCAGTGAACAAAGTTTAGATGTTCAATAGACTTTATTTTAAAATTTATGTGATCGTTTGGGAAATGTAATAAAAAAGATTACTACCTGTACGCTATAACAAAAGAAATAAAACATACCTACATGTTTATCTGCCCCTGGTGATAGGGAAAGCCTTTATAACCATAAAGTATAGTCAGAAACCATAAAATATATGAATTAGATATGTGTGCATACATACACATGACCACACACAGACATAGACACACCTTATATGTAAAAAGGAGTATGTATGACTTAGCCTCAAAGCAACTCTAAAACAAAGGTTTATGTGTGAGTTGTTTATTTGGAAATATGATCCCAGACAGCAGGAGTGAGTCACAGAAGGAGTGAAGTAAGTTAGCAGAAAATGTTAACAAAATGATGTGTTATCCACTTGGCCACCCTCTGTGGGTCAGGTTACTCTCTCCCCAGGGATGTTCTAAGAAGACTCAGAATGTCTACTGGAAGAAATAAGGAAGAAGCTTCACTGCTCTGAGACCTTAAGAGTCAGTGGTGGCAGTAACCAAAGGGCATTGATTCCTCCATGCTTCCAGGTTGCACGATTGAGTATAAGTGAGTTGTGGGGGAAGGCGTATCCTAGCGTGGGGTCAGGGAAAGCCCAGTGCAGGAAGCAAGAGGTTTGGGATGAGTGGCTTGAGCAAATGTGCTCAGGTTGCACCCAAGTGAAGCTGGGCAAAGCCAGCAGGGAGCTGGGCACTGGGACAATGGCTGGAACAAGAGGTGAGGCTGGAGGACTTGAAGGTGGGCACCAGAGTGCTCAATAAAATAAACACAAACAAAACACCATCAGCATAAGTAAGTGGGGAATCAAAGTAAAACATTATATTCTATTTATGATAAAGCATTAATAGCTCGTAGGGAAAGGCCTCTTATAAATCCATAGAGAGAATAAAGTAAATGCAATGTAAAGATCAAGAGGCAAAAATAATGAAGAGACAATCTCATGGTAACATGAAAAATGCTCCCATTCATTAACAATCTTAGAGATAAAAATTATAGTAATTACCTAAGATATACAAATGTCACCCATTGAATTGGCAAATCAATTAAAAATTATTATTGTCAGGTTTGGGGTGGGTTGAAAGAAATGAACACTTTCACATATGGCTGAAGATTACCCAATATAATATTTTTGGAGAGCAACTTGGCGTTATTCACAAATGTGCCAAAATGAGTGAACATAATAATCAAGAAGTCATTCTCTATTAAATTTTCAGAATTCACAACCAAATCAAAATTTGAAATAAAAAATAGTTAATTTGCAGAGGAAATACAGATGGCCAATCAATAAATGGAAAAGTAATCAAACATAATAATGAAGAAATAAATATTAAAACATATGATACTTCTGACCTATTAAATTTATTTTTAAAAAGTCTGTCAACTAAAATGCTGGGATTTTTTTACATTGACAGAACTAAACATTGAAAAGAGTGGGACTTACACATGTACAGCAAGCTCTGAAAACACTTTTGTGTCATGTATCAAGCATCATTGAATTCATTTTTTGAAAATGATAAGAAACACAAATATTCATGTACAAAGACCTTTGCTTCAGTGTAATTTAAACTATCAAGAGAATAGAGACTACTAAAAATTGTCTATTTGAAAAAGAACTACAGACATCAAAGTGAAAAATGAGAATCTAGAATCATTCCAAGTTAAGTCAGGAAAAATACAAGATGGCTCATAATCACTGCTATATTTTAATATTTAACCAGAAGAATAAATAACAATATATGATAGAAACAAAACTATATATATTAATAAGGAAGGAACAAAGTTATCATTATTGGCAGATGATGTGATTACTAGGAAACACTGAGATAACTGGAAAAGTAGTAAAAGAGTTAAAAGTACTCTGGTCAGTACAAGATCAATTATCAAATTCAAAGGCTATTCAACAAACATTTAGAATGTATGATTTAAGAAAATCAATTTCAACAGCAGACTAAAATATGAAATATCTATTATATAATTAAACTTATAAACTATATATATATAAAGAAAACTATACAACTTCACTTGAGGGTACAAATAAATGGAATACATGAATAAAAATATTAGATAGAAAAAGTAAATATTGCAAAGATTTTATTTAAACACTCTCTTTCTTTTTTTTTTTTTTTTTTTTTTTTTTTTTTTTTTTTTGAGACAGAGTCTCGCTTTGTTGCCCAGGCTAGAGTGAGTGCCGTGGCGTCAGCCTCGCTCACAGCAACCTCAAACTCCTGGGCTCGAGTGATCCTTCTGCCTCAGCCTCCCGAGTAGCTGGGACTACAGGCATGCGCCACCATGCCCGGCTAATTTTTTATATATATATCAGTTGGCCAATTAATTTCTTTCTATTTTATAGTAGAGACGGGGTCTCGCTCTTGCTCAGGCTGGTTTCGAACTCCTGACCTTGAGCAATCCGCCCGCCTCGGCCTCCCAAGAGCTAGGATTACAGGCGTGAGCCACAGCGCCCGGCCTAAACACTCTCTTTCTAATTAATGCATCAATTCAATATCATAGCAATAAATTAGCCATGATAGGTACCCACATGATGACAGTGGTTCTCTCTCGGTGTATAAGTATGTTTAATTTGCTCTGTCCTTAAGTATTTCCAAATTGTCCCATCAAAAAGATGTTATATCCTTTGCAAAGTTACCATTTTCAGTGGAACAGAACTGTGGCTCATTCCCAGATTATTTGGAAATCCTAACAAGATTTAAAATTCTGGTTTAGTTTACTAACATTTAGCCTAAAACCACTGCTGAGGAACTGCTATTTTAATTTCCGTACCAATGATGTTTACTCTCTAGGATTCTGGCAATATTTGAATACCTGTTTGCAAAGTGAAGAGACTGAGTTCCCTGTCTTAACTCTTTTATAAATAATGGCTCCTTTGTGGCACATTGGACAAAAAAAAAAAAACGGTGCTGCTCAGGGGACAATTATTCATTTGCTTATCAATTTAGTCAAAAAATATTGAGCACTGACTTTGTCCCAGATATATCCTAGTCATGTGGGATGGGAGCCAACACTTAAAAAAACAAAAGTTGCCCCTCTTCTGGAACTTACAACCTGGTGGCAGGTGAGGGTGAGGAGAGATGGAACAAAGTAAACAAAGTAAAATGTGAATGATGATGAATGCTATTTTAATTTAAAATGACTGGTGAAAACCTTTTAGATACGGTGAAATTTGAGCAACAGGTATCCAAGGGAAGAAGGATTCAGGCAGAGGGAGGCTGCTAGTGCAAAGGCCCTGGGGTCAGTCATACATTTGAGAAAAAAGAAGTCCAGTGTAGCTGGATCAGATTGAGAAGAGGGGAAAGTAGGAGGAGATGGGAACAAATAGGTAGCAAAGGACCAGGTTACTCAATCTCCAGATTATTATAAGGTGATAGAAAACCCATGGAGGAGGATGAGGAAAGGAGTGATGCCACAGGGTGGAAGTAGGTTAAGAGTTAGAAAGTTTTGCAATTGTCCAGGTAAGATATGATGGTGTCTTGGCCCAACGAAGTAATGGAGATGGTGAGAAGTGATTGGGTCTTAAATATAATTTGAGAGGGGCTGATAACATTTGCTGTTAGATTTAAAACATGTGTGACAGAAAGAGAACCATCAAGGAATTTTTGACCAAATCGACTGGATATTTTATTCAATTCATAATAAGGGCACGTATGAAGAAATTCCACAAATGTCTTTGTATTATTTTGAGAACAGGCCAGATTAGAATATTCTAATCTGAATACTCAGATTAGAATGAGTAACTGTTGTGACAGTTAGGATATTAAGGTGAATAAGGCAATAATTTGTCTGTTTTTGAAAAAAGAGAATCCCATTGAAATGTCCTATGTCCTCCCTGGCCTTCTCTCATCTCCAACTGGAGACCTATGCTTTAAACAGCAAGCATTGCTTCCAATTTCCTCCACCATGTTTTGCTCTTTTTCTTTTCTACCTCTGGTCTCCTTTCTCCTTATTTTTCTTTCCTTATTCTCTTTTCCCCTTCCCTTTAGTTTTGCTTTCTTTATGGTAGCTCTGACCCACAGGAGAGATGGCTCAACCTCCAAACTTCTTTTTTTGCCCAGTATTGTTTTTAGGTCTGGATACTCCTCAGTTTTCCACAATTTGATTTGAGATGTGGTCATTCTATGCTAAATATTTTGACTTTAACTTTCTTCTGCAATTCCTCAGAGTTATCCATTCAAGACCCCAAACTGGTCATGTCCCATTTCTTTGCTCAAAAGTCTTCTAGGGGTCCACATCAACTTAAGAATGAAATTTCAACTTCACTTGGGAGGGCAAAAATTGTTATTCAAAATCTTGTCATACTTGTCACTCCCGGAACCTCTCTTCTAGCTACTCCATGGGAGGCATTTCCAGACAAGCAAAGCATTTTTAGTTTCTCTAAAATTTGTTATGCTTTCGCTCCCTGACAGACCCAGGTGCACATACGATTTCTTCCCGTCTCAAATACCCAACCTACCTACTCTTGTCTGCCTGCTGCTTGTGAGCCTCAATGCTCTGCTCAGCGTTGCCCTCTACCAGGAATCTTTTTGGCGTCCACCAGTGGCTTTGAGCCCTACATCTGCTCTCCCTTGACTCTGCTCTCACTTAAAACCCTCTGTAGTATTAATATTACCTGTTTAACTAACTGTCTCTATCTTGTGCCGTGAATTTAGGGGAGGTAGCTTCCTTCTATGACTGCAGGGCAAGTCGCCGTCACTACTATTAAGAACATGCACTACTATTAAGAACATGATAAGCACTCAATATACGTTAGTGAAAAGGAAGAATAAATGAAGGGAAACAAAGAAAGCATATTATAAATCCCACAGAGAAAAATCTTATTTATCACTGATAAGGAAACGTCCATTTTTAGATTGAACATGGAAAGGTTAGACGACAAAGATGAGGATTTAAGATGTGAATTCTTGAAAGGCTGTAGGCCTTGTTTTGAATCATGCGATGATTTCACCGGATCAAAGAGTGGTTTGGCAAGCAGTTGTTAAGGCACCCTGAAACTGTGCCAACATTTCTGAGCTGATCTGCCCAAGAGTGAATAAATTTTAAGGAACTGTAATTATCATGTGCATTAGCCACCTTTATAATTGAAAAGGCAAAATAGCACAGAAACAGTGCTGTAAATGACAACGTTTATGTACTTAAGGGTTTTCTTTAAAGGTTCAATCTTACAAAGATTTGATCTGTAGGGATATAAGCCTTTCAAGTGCTTCAGCCTTGGACTTGCATGGTATTTGGAGACAGAGTCACCCTAGGGTGTGGCTGTGCACAGTTGTATTTTGTTTTGCTCAACTTCTGAGGCTGGCCAGATTCCTGGGACTACCAAGTATGGCAACAAAACTAGCAGAACATTTAGATGGTCACTAAACAGCTTGCAATGTCCTGGCAGGAGTGGGCTTTCTCTAGTCTGTTTCAAGTTCTTCGTTGGCTGTGTGTCAGAGAAGCCTGGCCTCCCCAAACACTGGTGGCCCGACAGCCCCCAAGTGCTGCATAAACATGCTGGAGAATTAAGCCTGAAGACAATATAAACTGTTAGTGACATTGTAAAATTCTAAGCCCTAAGACAGTTTAAAGATTCTCTCTGTCTTTTCTTGTTGAAAGCAATTTTAATCAATGCCTCTTAATGGGAGAATAATGGTTAAATTGTTTCCATGAGATTTTTAATTGACTTAATCTTTTGCCAATCTTAAGCAAGGCTAAAGCCTTCAATGAAGAGTGCAAAAGGTAAAAGCAATGATAAACAGAAAGTAAGGGTCATAATGCAGGCATTGCTTTTCCATAAAAATATTCTCATTTTTTTCTTTACAAAAAAAAAAAAAAAAACACGATCACATCTTTTCTCTTCGTATGTGTTTCAGACTAGGCTTGATGTCGGTGTGAAACCAAAGTGATATAATACATCCTTAACAACTTGAAACTCTTGGGAAGGTGTGGTTTATTTTTGTAGGAATAATTTTTAAAATAAAAGCATATCACAAAATTCTGCAAATAACTATGTCTGGATAGAAGAACACTATTTCAAATGGGCGTTTTTCTCTTTAATCAATGTAAAACAGCCTCTTATGGGAAAAAAGTCTTCAAAATTAAAGTGTGACTTTAAGTATATCAAGATATATAAAGTATCTTGGTATCTTGAAAATGGCAAATGTTTATGAAGATGGTATGAATTCCCATCCAGAAGCTTAGGTGTACAAAAAAAAAAAAAAGAATTGCATTTCTTTATATTTTAAAATTGATTTAATTTAAAACCCTGGCCTTTATTTTCCCCTCCCTCCTTCCCTTGCCCCTCACCAAGAACTCTGCACAGTTTCTTCTGCTAGGACGAAGGCCCAGGGGGAGGGGCCTCCAGGCACTGGCTACATTGGTTACCGCCGACCTGTGCAGTATGTACAATCCCTTTAGGTCCAGAGGCTCTTGAATTACATATTCTTCTGGGTCCTTAGATACTCTTTATGAATGTGGTTACATTCACATGTAACCTCTTGTCTGGGATGCTGTCAGGAAGTTGGGCTTGGCTTCTGCTCTTTCCTGGAGTGCACAGGCCCAACCCTACTCTTCCACTCCCAATCCTCCCCCTCCCCAACTGCCTGGAGGAAGGGAATGAGAAAAACAGGGAGTTAAAAAAGATAATAGTTCAAAACTAATTTCCCACCACTTTTATAAAGGAGAACATCTGAGAACACTCTAAACATCCATCAACAGAGAACTGGATAGACTATGACACATCCATACAACCCCCGTGCAATGAAAGAGTTCAAAAGAATGAGGTAAGTCTGTATGTTCCCATATGGGAAAAATGTCCAAGATAGATCATTTAGTGCATAATGTAATTTGAGAATTCATATGTATAGCACGATCCAGTCTGTATAAAAAGTTTAAAAATATATATGTATAGGTGTATACATGGACCTACACATATACTTCGACACACTAATAAATGCAGAAAATATTGGAAAACCTCACAAGAAACTCTTAAATGTGATTATCTCTGAAGATTGGGATTGGGAGAGGGGTAGGCAGAGGTGAATTTTATCCTTCTATAATACTTCATGAACTATTTACTTTTTTTATAACATGCATATGTTACTTTTCATAATTTTTATAACTCCAGTGTTTTAAAAGGTAGAAATCTATGTGAATCTTTTTTATAAATCAATCACTTCTGCATTCGTTCAATACATTTTAAAATAAGCTTAAATATTATCAAATAATCATGTTACTTTTCTTGTTATTGCCATGGGAGCATGAAGGATACTTGTTCAGAAAATTTTAAAATTAAAACATCCCACTGCGAGCCTCATAAATTAAGTAGATATTTTATTATGAAAATTTGCCTTTTTCCTCTATTATTTTAATGTTCAGTTTATTGTATTTTAAATTATTTTCCTGATCTTAAATGTGTTTTGTTGTATGTTAGGGCTGGAAAAGTAAATCAAACAATTTGGCTAAGATTAAAACAAATGTCCTTATTGTAAATGATAGTATATAATTCTCAGTTATTCATATCCCACATGTTCAGAAAAGCTTCCTTTTGCCCCAATTATCCTTGTCTTTCTTTCCTATTGTTTGGTTAATTAAATCTATATATTTAAGAAAGGCTTCAAGGAGCAGAATTTTGAATTATGAAAAGAACATTTACAGGAAGGAAAGGTTCTAGGCAAGAAGAACAATATATGCAAAGGCATGAAAGCATTAAACAGAACCATGAGTGTGAGAAACTACTACTAAAGCACAAAAGATAACAGTAGAGTAGCAAGAAATGAGGGTAGTTGGCTCAAGAAGGACTTTGTTTATTATGCACATAACGGGAACAATCAATTTTTAAATGAGATGCTCAGACATGCATTTTTAAAAGATTATTCTGGGCTGGGCATGGTGGCTTATGCCTGTAATCCTAGCATTGTGGGAGGCTGAGGTGGGAGGATCGCTTGAGGTCAGTAGTTTGAGACCAGTCTGAGCAAGAGTGAGACCCCATCTGCACTAAAAATACAAAAACACTTGTAGTCCCAGCTACTCAGGAGGCTGAGGTGGGAGGATCGCTTGAGCCCAGGAGTTTGAGGTTGCTGTGAACTAAGCTGACACCACGGCACTCTAGTGAGTCTCAGTCCAAATAATAATAATAATAATGAAAAGATTATTCTGGATCTCATTGTGGAGAGTGCAGAGTGCATTTCAGGGTCATGAATATGGAAGGCAAGAGATCAGTTATGAAGTTATGACAGCAGTTCCAGCAAATAATGATAAAAACTTGCACTAAGTCAGTAGCTATACAGACAAAATGAAAGTCTTAAAACCAGTGTTATTTGACAATAGCTTTCTAAACCAAGGTCTATTATAATAATGTTGTAGAAAATCATCCTAGTGAAATTGCTTCGGTATCTAGACAGATTTCTTTTTTTTTTTTTTTATTTCGGCATATTATGGGGGTACAGATTTTAAGGTTTCAATAAATGCCCATTTCCCCTCCTCCCCCAAAAAGTCTGAGTCTCCATCATGACCGTCCCCCAGATGTTGCACATCTCACTCATTATGTATGTATATACCCGCCCCCTCCCCCCCCACCTGCCCAATACCCTATTACTGTAGTACCTATGTGTCCACTTAGGTGCTACTCAGTTAATACCAGTTTGCTGGAGAATATATCTGGTGCTTGTTTTTCCATTCTTGGGATACTTCACTTAGTAGTATGGGTTCCAGCTCTAACCAGGAAAATATAAGATGTGCTATATCACCATTGTTTCTTAGAGCTGAATAGTACTCCATGGTGTACATATACCACATTTTATTAATCCATTCTTGGATTGATGGGCACTTGGGCTGTTTCCACAGCCTTGCAATTATGAATTGTGCTGCTATAAACATTCGAGTGCAGGTGTCTTTTTTGTAGAGTGTCATTGGATCATTTGGGTAGATGCCCAGCAATGGGATTGCTGGATCAAATGGTAGATTCACTTGTATCGCTTTAAGGTATCTCCATATTGCTTTCCACAGAGGTTGAACTAGTTTGCAGTCCCACCAGCAGTGTAGGAGTGTTCCTCTCTCTCCGCAACCACGCCAGCATTTATTGTTTGGAGATTTTTTGATAAAGGCCATTCTCACTGGGGTTAAGTGTTATCTCATTGTGGTTTTGATTTGCATTTCCCTGATGATTAGGGATGTTGAGCATTTCTTCATATGTTTGTTGGCCATTCTTCTGTCTTCTTTAGAAAAGTTTCTGTTCAAGTCCTTTGCCCACTTTTTAATGGGGTTATTTGATTTTTTCTTCCTGATTTTCGTGAGTTCTAAGTATATTCTAGTTATCAGTCCCTTATCGGATGCATAGGATGCAAAAATTTTCTCCCATTCTGTAGGTTGTCTGTTTACTTTCATGACTATTTCTTGGGCTGTGCAGAAGCTTTGTAGTTTGATCATGTCCCATTTATTTATTTTTGTTGCTGCTGTGATTGCCTTTGGGGACTTCTTCATAAACTCTTTGCCCAGGCCGATGTCTAGGAGAGTGTTTCCAACTTTTTCCTCTAGACAGATTTCTTGAGTTTTGTTTCCAGATGTCTCTTAGATACCTTCTGTTGGATTCTCATCAGCACCCTTCCCTCATCCTGACTCATCCTATACTCATTATTATACTCATTATTGTACCTGCTAACCCTGGTTCTCCTGACACCACTGTCTCCCAGTCACCTATGTTGAAAACTTTAGTTTCACCTTTGTCTTCCTCTCCAATCACCTGCCAACTTACTTAGCTCCACAGTCCTAGCCTTTCCTCTCTTCTTCAAGTTCAGGATCATATTCTTTTTCACCAGATGTTCCTTCTCTCTGCGTATAGTATAACCACACCTAAACCATCTTATCCACTGCAGATGGATTCAGTGTCCCAAAACATGGTATAGATCTTGTCCCTGTTTCAAACCTGTCAAGGCTAGTGGAGATTTCAATCAATAAAATCACTGTGGTATAATCTACTAAAGTTGAACATACACATAACCTATACCTCATCCATTTCACAACTAGATAGCTACTAAACAAAAATGTATGTCCATATGCATCAAAAGACAGGTACAAGAGTATTTATAGCACTGTTATTCATAATAGCCATGACTTTGCATCAACCCAATCTAGTAGACTGATAAATTGTGGATGATCATGCAATGCAATACTACACAATGATGAAATAAAGTCAGCTTTTTTTATATCAAGTTCTAATTTGTCAAGTTATATTATATTAGTGAAGTTCTATTAGTCAAAACTAATAACTAGTGTCAGAAATCAGGAGAGCGGTTTATTTTAGAGAGAAAAGAAAGGGCGTAGTTAGTAGGAAGGGACAGGAGCAGAACTTCTGGGTGCTAGAAATTTTCTATCATTGAGAAGGGTGGATTTACATGCTGTTTTCACTTTGTGAAAATAAAAATAAAACACACATATACACATACTCATCTTCTAATGGCTCTCTATTGTCTACCAAATAATGTCCACACTTGGAAACCTGCAAAGCAAGATTGTAGTCAATCAATGATCTATTCCGATCTCACTTTCTAATCCATGTAGTCAAACTTATTTCTTTCCCTATTAGCAATCCTATATGATTGCTAAGGGACCCCTTACTCCACAGGTCCCACCTATTATATAACTTGGAAGCAAATTATTTTATTTAAAAATATCAACATTGAAATCAGAAGATTCTGCAATGACTTTATTTTCCAGGAAAGACTGTGGCATTGCTGAGCCAAATCCTCTATCAAATTTTTTTGGTTCTCTGGTCCTGACACACCAAGGAAATTCCAACTGTGAAGTCTCTAAGTCCAGGTCTCTAACGGTGATGTAAGATCACATCCACAGCTTTGCCATGAAGCCTGCTGGTACTCGAATAAGGGACTCCTCAGGAAAGAGTGAAGCAATGCTGCATGGTGCCAGGGCTGGGAGCCTGCTTTGGCTGTAGGATGCCCCTAAGGCTGGAGGACAATGATCAAAATCATAACAATCAAAGTATTTTGCCTACATCTGGGTCAACACTGATCTCTGAGCAAAACAGATAAGGCTGCCAACATTGCTAGTGAGTGATAAGACCACTGTAGGTAGTGACTGTTGTGGTTCTGGGTGCCCATTTCTGTGGAACAAGGCATTCATCAGTCACTGAGGGATGTTGAGAGTATCCAGTCCTTAAGGAGAAATAAAAGGAAATGGGTTAGGGTTTTGGCCAACGAGGCTGAGCTTCAGGACTTTCATTTGATTGCGTAAACTGGAGGAATCTGGAGCAGAGGCCAGTTAAACAGACCATGCAACTGTCACGGGGATTATGGGGACAGGGCACAGTTATTAGGGCACATTTTTATCATATAACAGTGTGCTCCAAACTTTAGCGCACAGAAGAATCACTTGGAAAGCCTGTGAAAACACAGGTTCTTGGGCTCCAACCCCAAGGGATTCTGACTCAGGTTTGAGGTCAGGCCCAAAATTTGCATATCTAACAAGCTCCTGGGTGAAACATTGTTTTAGAACAACTGTCACGCTGGTGGAACAAAACTCCAGTCCCTATTCACTCCTGGGGGCAGGATATTTGATATACTGTCAGCCTTTGTCAGATTTAGTTTAGGGTCTATGTGGTCTGAATGCACAAGATGAGGACGTGAGTTCCCGCTATACTAGGTAACAAAGGACAGTAAAAAGGACAACTTGCTACTGTCCCTAGTTTGTATAGTGAGGTGGAAGCCCTGTCCCTACTGTCCTAACCTATGTTCTAGAGCTTGCATGTGAAGTTTCTGGGTGGGAAAAGTGCCATTGGCATCTCGTGGGTACAGCCCAGGCATGGTGCTAAAGATCCTACAATGCCTAGGACATCCCCACGACAAAGAGTTATCCAGCTCAGGTGAGAAAGCCCATCTAGATATCTATCCACCCATTGATCTGGAACTTTCACTTGGATTTTATATCAGGTTAATGTTGGGCATTTTAAGAAGAGTTCTCTAAATTAATGTTGTCCACGTTGAGCCTGCTTATTAATAAAAGAAACATTTATTCTACAAGTAAAACCAAAAAGCATTTAAACAAAAGAAAAATAAAAAGACAACTAATAAATAAAGGTGGTGAGGGAGAAAGAAAGAAAATTATCTAGGAAGATTAGGTGAAGGGGAGCTCCTTTAGTGGGCTTCTGAACAGAAGCTGTTGGGAAAGGGAAGACAGGGTGGGCTCCATGTCTCATTTAGCTTTGCTGTCCCGAGGCTACACCATCTTTAAAAAGACTGGGCACAATACCTGTTAATAAGAAATGAATTAAAGTGGTTAGTCCATCCTCTTTTTAAGGGCTTTTATGAATGAAGATTTTATTGTAGTTTGTTGGGTTTTTTTTCTAAACTTATGATAGTTAATCACATTCCCACTTAACAGGTTTTAGCCTATTAACTGAAACTCTGAGAATAGTTTTAAGCCATAGAGGAGAAGAAATAGTTTATCCTTGCATTCAACACATATTTTTTGTTTATATTTACAGTAGTCCCCTCTTATCTGCAGTTTTTCTTTCCTCAGTTTTATTGAAGGGAAAATTCCAGAAATAAGCATTTTCTTGAGTTTGAAATAGTGCACCATTCTGAATAGTGTGATAAAACCTCATGCTATCTCACTCCATCCCACCCAGGACGTGACTCCTCTCCCTGTTCAGCATCCCCATGCTGTCTACACCACCTACCCTCAGTCACTTAGTAGCCCTTTTGGTTGTGGGATTAACTGCAGTATTGCAGTGCTAGTAGTCAAGTAGCAGTTATTGTACTTAATAATGGCCCAAAAACTCAACAGTAGTGATGCTGGCGGTTTGGATATGCAAAGAGAAGCTGTAAAGTGCTTTCTTTAAGTGAAAAGGACTTAATAAAGAAAGAAAAAGAAATCCTATGCCGAGGTTGCTAAGATATACAGTAAGAACATATCTTCTATCAGTGAAAAAAGAAAAAAAAATAATGCTAGCTTTGCTGTCACATCTTAAACTGCAAAAGTTACAGCCACAGTGCATGATAGTCTCCTAGTTAACATAAAGAAGGTATTAATATTGTGAGTGGAAGACATGATCAGAAACATGTTCTGAATAACACCAGTCAGGTTTGTTACTAACCAAGGTTATGGCTTGTAGGTCCACTTGTAGTCAGTCCACACTGGGGGTGTTGGGACTATTCCCTGTGGATAAAGGGGGGACTATTGTATTCTGATTCTTTCTTTGACAAAGATAAAAAAAAATAATCGGTCAGGCTAATTTTTTTTTAAACCAAATGGCATTTATCCTTTATCTCTGACTTTGTCAGGCTAAAAAAACTTTTTTCTCCCAACTCTTTGTTTTCTACCTTAAATAGGGTAATTATATTTATTTTAGATTTCTCTTGTCTTTCCAAACTCATGTTTATAATTTGAAGACTATAATGAGAAACAGTACTCTTAGATTTATAATCAGTGGCTATTTTTTCCACATTTCTTCTGTGCCAGGTTTTGTGCTTTCATATTTTTTTTGTTCTGTGAGGTAGGCAAGTTTGTCATGTCTTGCTGATAAAGGAACTGACTTAGAGAGTTTCAGAAAATATAACTGACCCTTGAACAACTCAGGGTTTAGGAATTCTCCCCCCACAAACACACACACTACCCGCACAGTCAAAAATCCACATATAACTTTTGGCTCCCCCAAAACTTAATTACTAATAGCCTACTGTTGACCAGAAGCCTTACTGATAACATAAACAGTTGATTAACACATATTTTGTATGCTATATGTATTATATATTGTGTCTTACAATAAAGTAAGCTATAGAAAAGAAAAAGGTATTGAGAAAATCCTAGGGACAATAAATTATATTTAGTATTCATTAAGGGGAAGTGGATCATCATAAAGCTCTTCATCCTGTCATCTTCATGTTGAGTAGGCTGAGGAGGAGGAGGAGAAGTTGGTCTTGCTGTCTCAGGGTGGGCAGAGGTGGGAGAAAATCCACATGTAAGTGGACCTGCACAGATCACACTCATGTTCAAAGGTCAACTGAATATGTAAGTTCATACAGATTGTAAATTGGTAAAAATAAGATTCAAATTTAGATTTTCTGATTCTATTCCCAGGAGTCAAATGATACTATTTAGAAAACTAAAAGTACTTTCTAGCTCTTGCATATCAGATCAATAGTAGTAATTCTATTAATACCACATTGATGACTCAGTTGAGGACTGGGAAATAAGTCTCAAAACTCCTAAAGAGTGAAGGTTGCACAGTCACTACAGTTGATGATACCATATCTGATGCTCTTAAGGTCCTAGCATTATTTGCAAAATGGTTTAATTACTATATCTTAATTTTTATGCATATAGTATTATATTGATTATCTATAGTTGTATGACAAATTACCCCAAAACTTAGTTAAATTATCTCATAGTTCCCATGGGTGCTCAATGGCTATCACAAGTTTCCTGTCTGGGTATAGGCCAGGTCTGGGCTGCAGCTTCATCTGAAGGATTGACTGTGGGAGCATTTGCTTCTAAGTCCACCCATGTGGTTGTTGATAGAATTCTGGTCCTCATGGGCTGTTTGGCTGAGGGGCTCAGTTCCTTGTTGACTAGAGACATCAGATCCTTTCCACATGGGCCTCTCTACAGGGAAGTTTACAACATGGTAGGTGGCTTTTATCAAAGCAAGCAAATGAAAAAGCTAGAACAGGCAAGCAAGATGGAAGTCACAATCTTTGGGGAACCTAATCATACAAGTCACATCTATCTCATCATGTTAGTATATTATTCTTATTGGAAGTTAGTCACTAGCTTCAGCCCACACTGAAGCAGAAGGGATTGCTGCAAGAGTGTGAATACTTTGAGAAAGGGATTGTTGGGTACCATCTTAGTGATTGCCTACAACAAATACTAACTGATCTTTTTATATGTTAAAAATATTTTTCTATACTTCTTAAATAATTAATTTATATATTTATTCAGCTATAAAGCTTGCCAAGTCATCAGGCAAGTAGCTGCTCTGGTAGATACAGACGAGGCACTGAATGGAGGTGGTAGAGGGAAGGGAGGGCAAGGGAAGTTTTCTTAGTCCTACTGCCATCTAAGCCAGGCTTGAAGGAAAAACAGGTATTAGCCAGGACAGAAGGGGGTGATGGAAGGATGTTCCAAGCAAAGGGAAGAACATGTGCATACAAAGCCCTGAAGATGAGAAAGATCAATTATGATATTAAACATTTATATCCATAATCTTATAAAGGTATTACAGTTTGTGGTTATTCTTAATGAAGATGTAAACTGATCAGAATAACTGTTACATACTATTAATGTATGATTATTTTTATATTATCAAAGTAGTTTTCTAAATGTGGTCCTGCAAGATCTATTGGGCCTAAGAACTCTGAATTTTACCTGTCCACATATATCAACTACATTGCCTTCTTTTTCTTTTAATTTTGCCTCTAGCTGAGGTAATATCCTAAAGGCTGAGCCTACAGAATACTAGGCAGAGAGTGGATTTAACAATTATACATTAATTTTGTCAGTCTGATTAGTCCAACCTGATAATTAAATTCAAATTAAAATATCTCCTGTTCCTGACACAAAAAAGAAAAGGTAGCAGGGAAGAGATTAGATTATTCTCACCTTTTTACTTCCTTTAGGCATTGAGTATACAGGTCAATAATTAATGTTCACATACTTTGTGTAATTAATATTAAGTCCCTTGATAAACAGGACAAGAAATTCATAGTATTTTAGAAAGATGCCTAATATATAATCTCTAAGTTGTACAAAATAAACGGATGTATTTATTTTCCCAGGAAGGATGTTAGAATAAATGACTACATGCAACCTTAAGAGATATAATCGTTAGTAGGAAGTATGTGTCCATTAAATTGATTGTTTGACTCTGGGTTTTAAACTTTTTATTATGTAGAATTTTAAATATACACAAACAAGACTAAACAGAATGGAATACCTTCCACCCTGCTCTATCAACCCTCAAGCTATGACCAATCTTTTGCCACCCACACTCCTAACCCACCAAATATTATTTTTAAAGCTTATTCCCCCAGCTTATCCCATATGATATAAATGATTGTATGATATCATTTCATCTATAGATAACTCAGTATATATTTCTAAAAGAGAAGCAACTGTTTTATTTTTTATTTTATAAAAATTTATTTATTCTTTTTTTTTTTGCCAATTCATTTCTTTCTATTATTTTAGTAGAGATGGGGTCTCACTCTTGCTCAGGTTGGTTTCAAACTCCTGACCTTGAGTAATCCACCCGCCTTGGCCTCCCAGAGTGCTAGGATTACAGGAGTGAGCCACTGTGCCCAGCCCAAGCAGTTATTTTAAAGCAAAACCACAGCACTATTTTTCTCCTAAAAAAAAGAATAATTCCTTAGTATTATTAAGAATTAGTCTTTTATTCTTATTTTTATTCTGTCTTTACAGTGAGATAGATGGATAGATAATTGGTAGTTCACAATTAGGGGCGATTTTACCTCCCAGGAGTCATATGGCAGTGTTTAGAGATATTTTTGTTACAGCTGGGGGGTGCTACGGGCATCTAGTGGGTAGAAGTCAGGGATGCTGCTAAACACACAGGAAAGCCCCTCATAAGAAAGAATTATCTTTTCCAAAATGTCAATAGTGCTGCTGTGGAAAAATTCAGATAAGATAGATAGACAGATAGATAGGTGAATAGCAGTTACAATGGACAAAAGCTTATAAAGAGACACAAAATATCCATGCTAGAAGGTCATTTTAATAGGCTCACAAAAGGACAAACATGGATTTATAATTGAAAAGGTGATTCGGAATATGTAGTCATTCCAATTGAAATGTCCCATAAATCAGATGGAATTTTATAATTTTTTTTAAGGGATGAAGATGAGTGGCCTAGTATTAATTAATGGATCATGTGCTCTAGGTGTGGATAAAGTAGTTCCTCAAAATATAATGATTCTTATGTGGAAAGCAGAGTCCAAGGAAGTAATGAACAAAATGTTTAGTAAATATGGGTAGAACCCATGTTCTGTAGCAAATGAAAAAAATCTAGAAAAAATTATTTTGAATTTACTAAACGATAATCTGTCATAAATGGCTTTCCATCCTATAAAATAATGCTGTACATGTTAATGCCTATGAGATATTTTTAAGATGAAAATTGATATGAGTTACTTTAACGCAGACCGAACTATGCTCATTATTCTCCACACAGGACCCCTGGCAATAATTTACCTAGCAGCACAGTAGTTCACGCAGATCAAAGCTGCATTATTTAAGCGTGTCCAGGAGGCAGATTTTAGCTCTGTGCCTTATATTTTAAAGAAAAAGACATTGGTTTTCTTCTTGAGAGACAAAATATGTTTAACTAGGTGCTTCAAGCAAGTCCTGCAATATTTAAACTCACAGGAATGCCTCCTGTTTTCTGGGAAGAACCCTTGCCCTACCCCAAATACTCTAAAATCTCAGAGGGTTATAGAACAACTGTGGGAAAGCCAATTTCTTCAAATGAACAGCGATGCCTTTAAAGTGGATTTTCGTTTAAATTGAACCCAAATGTAAATTAGATTCAGGAAAGGAAATGGCAGAGGAGAGTCTGTCGTTGATATAGAATGTGCCTGCCTGCTTCGGCTCACAGACAAGTGATGAAAGTCCAACTCTGAAATTTCAGGCCATTTGTATACCAAGCTCCTCCTTTTCTGCAGTCTTCTTTTCCATTGGTAAAATTCTTTTGCAGGGTCATGTAGGGATCCCACCCCTTCCCTGTGTTTTCACTCTGAAGCTCTACACAACTTTACACCTGAATGAACGCCAAACCTCTGTGGATATATAAAGGGAACCTTGAGGAGGAATTTCACAGTTACAGTGCAGAAGCGGAGGGAAAAGAATTAACCAGCTCTTCAGCCAAGCAAATCTTTTACTCACCATGCTTCCTCCTGCCATTCATTTCTATTTCATTCCCCTTGCATGCATCCTAATGAAAAACTGTTTGGCTTTTAAAAATGATGCCACAGAAATCCTTTATTCACATGTGGTTAAACCTGTTCCAGCACACCCCAGCAGCAATAGCACGTTGAATCAAGCCAGAAATGGAGGCAGGCATTTCAGTAACACTGGACTGGATCGGAACAGTAAGTATGTTTTACTTGTACAGATTTTGGTTTTTGCTTTTTTTTGGTAGCATTAGCTCACCTTCCTGCAGAATTGTTTCATTGTTAACTAACCTGAACTGTATATATTTTGCTAAACAGTCTGGGAGTAATCTGCTGCATGTGTAGGTTGGCATTCTTCCCTGGATAGTGATTTTAAAGTTCACATAAGTAAAATAGTGGTTTGATAACGCAAGCAAGGACTTAAGTTGTATCAAATATCCACAAAGAAAATGTTTCCAGGAATTAAACTGTTGCTTCTCTAAAATCATGCAAAACGAGAATTTTAAAAAGTATTGTTCTAGATTAAGTTCAGGTTGGTTTGTCAGTTCATTTCAGGGCATGTGCAATTTTGGTAAGGTGTATAAAGGTAACTAACCAAAAGTGTGTATAGGAAATCACAAGGGAAGAAGGAAGCTTTCAAGAGGGAAAAATTGTTCACATGGATTTCTAGAAAGATGTCTAATGAAATAGTTGAAAGTTTGGATGATGCTCAATGTAAAAGAGAGATAAAACTGAAAATGTTTGAGAATCATATTTTTCTAAAATAATTCCTTATCAACCATTTCAAAATTTAGGTAATTGTATATTTCTGTGAAAGACTGGGGGTAATTTCATAACTTAAGAGATTTAAAATAACAGTACAATGATGTTTAGTACAGGGAACATTTTTTTTTCCTTTTCTGTTTGCTTAATTGACCACTGGTGAGGGGGATTCAAATTTCTTCAGCTAACTTTTGTTTCAGTCCTTTTCTTTAGCAGAGTTCATATGCTAATAATCAGGTTTTAAGACAGAGAAACAGTGCAGAGGAAATCTTACACAAACTTTTGCCCCTCCTTCTTCATTCTATTCAACTACTAAAAGTAGTTTTGACCTTTGAAAAGGCAAAGCAAATATGACTGTGAACATCTAAAAAAACCAAGGTGTTTTAACTTTCATGAAGATGGTTGACTTTAAGTACATAGGAAATATCTGGTTATTATTACATCACTGAGCAATGTGGTGAGTGAGTATTCATTGTCAATGAACTGTCACTGCAAAAATGCCGAATCTCTATATACACAGGAACAAAAAGCTAGACAAATCAAAGTCATCTCTGGCTATTTCCAGGTGCATTCCCGAGGCAGCTGCTCCAAGGTGAGCTGGAATCAGAATCAGGCAAACTGAACACAGTGTCCAGCCAAATAATTTACCCTTTACATTTAATCCTACAACTCTAAATCTATATGCATGTATGTGTATACACATATTTTTCCACAATGATTACATTTCCCTTAGGCTATATCTCTTACTTCAGAAGTACTGAGATACAGAGTAAAACTCCTAATTCAGTTTTTACTCTGAGTTAGCTTTCAGTTTTCTATGTAGAACTACTTCAATGTCTCTTATAATTTTTATTTTTACAATTTCAGCAGCCTATACTTTTAAACATTTTTTCCCCTGGTTAACAAGCCTTGATTTCTTTACAAGCTTGTTATAGGCAATTCTCCTCAAGTTTAGATAACAAAGCAATGGTAAGGAAAACTTCAAATATTTCCAGATTCATTTTTGCTTTAATTATAGAAGGCATGTAACAAGAAACAGCCAATTAGAGAACATATCTATCAAATCCAAATAACTAAAACAAAAAGCTTGCCATGACCAATATTCAGGAAATGAACACCGTGGTTCCTTTTGCAGTTGTAAATCAGACATGTTAGGCATTTTTCTGCCATAAAATTCATGGAAATGTAGCCAAGTTGTTATGGCAACCATACGTTCCTGATTTAGGGGCTTTTATATTCTTTACATTTTGAGCTGTAGTGACATTTTCCATTTCAAACATTTTACTATTTGTATTTTTAAAAGATAGCTTGGGAATTTATGTTTAAAATGTAGTTATTAAGTTTGATATGCAAAATGTCAGATGGCATATATGTATGTAGGATTCTCTGCAGCTGAATTCTATAGTTGAAATAAAATATTATAGAGTGTATATGCATTGCACACAATATTTGAATACTTTCCATATTTTCTCAACGGATTTTTAAAAAATCTAATTAAAATCACTTGCAGACATTAACCAATATGACCCTTGAGAAAAAGAACATTGGTGTGTACTCTTTTAACTCATTGAAGACTGAATATTTACATATAAATTTAAGAGCTGCTAAACCCTTACTGGGAAGTAAGGCTAAGAAAATGGGATTTTTAAATTATCAAGTATGCAATTAGCTAACGTTATACATGAAAAAAATCAGGCCTACATTTTGTTTTTTTACAAAAATCTTTATAGCCATGTAAACTAATGATTTTCATCAAAGTATCTCTACAACTATGCATGCAGATTTTTGCACTGTGGAAATGAAGTAGACGTTCACTTTCTGTCTGGCAATTTGCCATCATTTGGATATTATTTTTGTTATTGCAGATTAATTTTTTTTTTTAAAGTCTTCATTTGTGTTTTGTCCCTGATGCACATTCTTTTCCATTTTCTGCAGCTCGGGTGCAAGTGGGTTGCCGGGAACTGCGTTCCACCAAATACATCTCTGATGGGCAGTGCACCAGCATCAGCCCTCTGAAGGAGCTGGTGTGTGCTGGCGAGTGCTTGCCGCTGCCAGTGCTCCCCAACTGGATCGGAGGAGGCTATGGAACCAAGTACTGGAGCAGGAGGAGCTCCCAGGAGTGGAGGTGTGTCAATGACAAAACACGTACCCAGAGGATCCAGCTTCAGTGCCAAGATGGCAGCACACGCACCTACAAAATCACAGTAGTCACCGCCTGCAAGTGCAAGAGGTACACCCGGCAGCACAACGAATCCAGCCACAACTTTGAGAGTGTGTCGCCTGCCAAGCCAGCCCAGCATCACAGAGAGCGGAAAAGAGCCAGCAAATCCAGCAAGCACAGCATGAGTTAGAACTCAGACTTCCATAACTGGACTGACTAGTAACCATCTGCTTTACAGATTTGATTGCTCGGAAGACTCAAGCCTGCCATTGCTATTTTCTCACTTGAAAGTGTATGCTTTCTGCTTTGATCAAACCCAGCAAGCTGTCCTAAGTATCAGGACCTTCTCTGGGAATAGTTTTTTTCCTTTTCAAGTTTTTCAAGATGTACATATATACATGAATGCAATTTGCATTTAAGTTCCATGCATCCTGTAGTTTTAATTCCCCACCATTCTTAAAAGACTCTTGATACTATATACATCACTGAATCATTACATTTTAAAACAGAAAAGGGCCTCTCAGTTACCCTCCATCCTCTAACCCATCCCTGCCCCCAAACAAAACCTCTTCAAAACAGGAAAGTTTTTTTTTTTTTTTTTAAGTTGCTGTGAATCTTCACAGTAAAATTTTAGAAAGGTGCTTTTTTGGTAATCTTCATGGGAACAGTTTAGCAGCCATGATCGATCTTCCTTTGAAAGAGAATGAAAGACCTTGTGACATTTCACTTCAAAAATAAGCCCTGTAGCTTTTTACAGTCGCATAGAATGAAATTATACCCTGCATGCTGAACTTTGCTTGGAATGGAATGCCAGAAATGCATGGCAGCAGCTAATAAGTAAAGCCGATTAACTATTTATTTGTCAATGTTATTATTTAATGAGCTTTCACATGTGATCTTTTTTCAAAATATTAATTTTTTATGTTTTGAATCTTTTTCATGTACCTAAATATTTTCCTACATGATTTGTGTTTGATCTAGAAATATGAAAAATACATGTTATAGATATGTAAAATAAATATGTTAGTCTCATTACGTGTTTCATCACAAACTTTATCAACAGTATGGATCTTTTGAAATCAATAAGATGCTTTGTAAAGCTGAAATATGTAATACTTTCTTGTTTAGTCTGTGCAATCAGAAGGTGCCTTGACCTTCATTTCCATTGGTTTAACAAAAATAAATACTGCTAAAAGTTATTGTCCTTGCCTCTAACATGTATAAAAAGCTACATGTTTCCAAAATTTATAGAATAAATGTGTAAGAGTAACTGCTTTTTTTTTTGCTAAGTCACATTCAAGCTTTGACAGAAATATCTGTAGTAAGCAGGAGAGAGAGACAGAGACAGGGAGATCATCTCTTCAGTAAATGGGATGGTTGAAAAAAGTTGGGTGGCAATCCAGCAGTGAATTGTAATGAGAATATCAAATTCATATATACCAGTGGTTGCCAAGTCTGCCGCACATTATAATCACCTGGGGGAAATATTATAAGACCCAATGCCCAGGCTTTCATCCAAATTACATCAGAATTTCTTGGGGTAGATCATAGATATCAACAGTTTTTTAAGTTTTCCAGGTGATCTCAATGTACAGCTAATTTAGAGAAAGGAAAGAATTATGAAGATATATCTTATGTTGGGGAATTTTGAACACTACATATTATATGGTACCCTCTCAACCAAAAAAATAAAATGTAAATAATAAAGAGGACAAAAACCTTTTTTCAGTGTTTTCAATTTTGCCATGTTGTTATATTAAGCAACATTATCACAGTCTTGAACATGATTATATAGTTAAATGACTGACGTGTCAATTCAATCAAATTATTAATTCCATCACTCCAAATGAAGAAAACCAACAAGGCTTGTTTATGTATTGACAAAATTTCTTGGGTTTTCCCTTTTGGGATGCTGAACATGGAGGACTCGTTAGTACATTTTTGTATAGATTTTTGTAATTACAAGTCTAAAAATCACATCTATTATACACAACATACTAAGCTAAATAAGAATATTAAAATTGTCCATTCTCTATGAGACATACAAAAGTCTCAACATATAGAAAGATAAAAGATAAAAAACTCCAAATTTTATAATAATGCTATTATACCATTAAAGAAACAAATCAGTCTGCCATTAATTTATTGTTCCATCTTAATAAGTAAGATCTTAAATTATTTCATATTATGTCATCATATTAATACATGGGAAATTCATAATAATTATACCACAGGTTGAATATATACCAAAAATGTGTTGTTTTATATGTCTATTTAACTTGCTCATTCTCAGTATGTGATATTTAAGATAATAGAAAACTTAAGACACTTATAGTCATTTCTTCCTTTTCAATAAGATAGCATCTTCTATAGAAGGCCTTAGAGATAGTTTCTTAGTGTCCTAAGATCTGAGGCATAAAAAGGATTTGATATGACAAATAGCTTTTCATACTCAAGAAGACTATGTCATTGCCTTTTACTTAAAAAACATTGAAAAAAGCTTTTGGCAGTAATAAAATGCTAACACCTTCACTGATTTGATTGTTAATAGTGTATTAGTTCATAATATACTAAGAAAAATGAAATGGATTAAAAAACTCTCATAAATCAAGAATTGAATTTATTTCTCACGATCACATTCAATTTACTGAGCCACTTCAGGCCATGCTACATTAAGGATGCACTCATGGCATTGTATTTAACAACAGATGGCAGGAAAAAGTCAACAATCAGCAAGATAGGCCTAGAATAAAATTAGTCTCCCAGTGGGGTAAAAATTAAAAGCCATCAGAAAGAGTAGCTGGTAGTTATCATTTTTAAATGCTAAAATGCACTGTGCCCAAATTGTTAATTGTATTTCAAGTTTTTTTTCAGTTAACTCACATGTTCCAATCTGATAAACTGTTCATAATTTTATCACCTTAGTAACTATCATTTCAAAATGGCAGATTTTGATAACTTTAGCAGGTCTTATCTCTAGTTTACACTCATAATATCTATCCATGAAAGGATTTGCTTATCTAATTTATTTTGGCCAGATGGAGGGCTTTTTCAAGTGATTTGATAGATAGATATTTATACAGATACATAGACAGATGAATAGATATAGGTATATTGATATTTATGGATAGATTAGATACTTAGAGACATATATCAATAGAAAGAATGAAAGAAAAATTAATAGCACATATGCAAATAAATAACATATATCATATGCTAGACCTAAGCCAAAAATGGACATGAAACATTCGAAAATATCTATTTGAAGGATAGTTAATATTTTAGTTACAGATCATTTGTATTTATTAATTTATGCTAGTTACAAACAACTACTATTTGGCAATACATTGATAGTCAGGCTTATTTTATTGTATATTTTATGAAAAGCAATCAAAATTAGGATGTATGTATAAAATACAACAGCGAATCTTAATTAATTCCTGCCTAATATCAAATGAGTAAGGTTTTACCAGGAGATCTTGCAATCTCACATACTCTATAAATCACTACTGTGTATTGAGCATGATGTTTTTAATAAACACTCAGGGCAATGGTCACACTAAGGAGTGTGAGTAGAGAGAATAATATTTAGTAGTAGCAAAATCAGGAAACTACCAAACTGCTGAATAAAATTAAAGCTTTTGAAAGCTTAAATTTAGTATGTTGTAAGTTTTTCTTGTAGCCTTCACGAAATTTTAGGTATCAAAATATAATTCATTATTTTTAGAATAAGTATCATTTATATTAAACTTGTGAAAATACTTAAGATAAAATGGCAATTCACTCCTAAATTTAGCATTTATAGGGTTCCTGTAGCCATATAGTCCTAATAAAAAATGAAATGCATGGCAAGTTTTGATGGAATTCTTGTAGAAACCCAGAAGGAGTTCAGTGGGGAGGTGACTTAGGATCCTCAGTGCTAGAGAATAGCTTTCTCTGGTTAGAATATGTTTTCTTCCCTCAGAGGCAGATAGAGATGACTTTCATCTTGGTTTCACTGGAACCTATTAAAATATACTTCCATGTTAAATTGAAATGAGTCTAGATTTGTGAACTAAGCAGACATTTTGGTCACTAGAAATCTTTGTTTGCATCCACAAAGAAAGACCTGCTGACATAGACATCCCCAAAGACATTCTACTTGTCAGTGTCATTTTCAGTTCCACTGGTGTGTGCATCATTCCCAACTCGATAGCTAATATCACATTTGGTGCATTTGCCTGCATATTTTGCAAATTGTCTTAAAGAGCTGTAGGGTAACAACTACTACAGAAATCTCAGTGGGAAGATGTTTCCATTTTCAGGTTTAAGAACTGATTAAAGTTGAGTTAATGCCAAATGGAATGCACAATTATTTCCAGAGCAAATTAGAATGAGTTTATCATGTGCATTGGCTGACTTGCTAAATAATTTATTTTCTGTTAGTAAATGAAGAGCAAAACAATTTCTTATGAAGAAACTTAAACTATTTTCCTCTCATTTTTTCGTAATTGCAAACCAAATGTTACTTTTAATTATTGATTTCATTTTTAGTAGTGGGATTAGGTGCTTGAATCAGAAAGAGAATGTCTAAATTGAATGACATTGTCAGTGACACAGATATATTCAGCCAAGGTTTATTGTTACTAATACTGATCAAGAGTTCGATAAGGCTTAAAGATAAGTAACTATTAAAAACATATATCACTTTTTTCAGTAGAAATAAATTCCTTTTTTGAAATTTGTTGTCATTAGATTCATATAAATTTTAAAAATATTACCTTACAATATTGACAGATTTGTCACAAAATGATCTTTTCAGTCATTTTATTTATTGAGATGTTAATCTAAATTTGGCATTCAGAGACAAGCCTAAAACAATGAACCCAGCTGTCCAGTAACTAGGACTTTTTAGGAATCTTTTATAATTCTTAGTCAGCATTATACTTTATTTTAAATAGTTGACTCTTTTTACTGACCTGACCTTTCTATATAACTGGGTGCCTTATTTTCTCTCTTAATTTTTGATATATGATTTATAAGTTATAAAATTATTTCTTTGATTTTTTGTTTACTTCCTCAAGCAAGAAGAATTTTTTTAAAAAACTTTCTTGCCACAAATTTCTTTATTGTAAACCTAAGGCAAAAAATTGCCAAATGTATTTAATAATCTAATGAAGACTTGCCATTTTGCTATTCATTAACTCCATCTTTCCTATGAGTTGATTAATTTTTTTTTTTTTTTTTTTTTTTTTTTTTTTTTTTGAGACAGAGTCTCGCTTTGTTGCCCAGGCTAGAGTGAGTGCCGTGGCGTCAGCCTAGCTCACAGCAACCTCAAACTCCTGGGCTCGAGTGATCCTTCTGCCTCAGCCTCCCGGGTAGCTGGGACTACAGGCATGCGCCACCATGCCCGGCTAATTTTTTTATATATATATCAGTTGGCCAATTAATTTCTTTCTATTTATAGTAGAGACGGGGTCTCGCTCTTGCTCAGGCTGGTTTCGAACTCCTGACCTTGAGCAATCCGCCCGCCTCGGCCTCCCAAGAGCTAGGATTACAGGCGTGAGCCACAGCGCCCGGCCTAGTTGATTAATTTTGTCTACTCTTTATAGTAATAAAGAAAAATTTTATATTTAATCTGTGACTTAGTTTTATATTTTAAAAACAGTAAACAAAGTTTTCAATTTGACTCATCTGTAATTTTCTTATGTAGTAACTTTATATAAGTGACTTTCAAGATATATAAACTTGGAAACCTGAGATCTAGTTTAGACTACTATGCTGCTACTAATTTGTTGGGTGAATTAACACTTGTTTCCTCAGCTCTTAAGACACAATTACTTCATCTGTAAGATAAGAGAGATGAATTAGATAATGTCTAAATGTCTTCTAGCTCTCAAATATTCACATTTTATCCTTTCAAACAATATGGTCATATTTATAGTCACAATGATATCCAAAGAGACAGATTTGATTTATTCTACTTTAGTTTTGATTATGTCTTCAGTTCACTCAATTGTGAAAGTTAGGAATAAGATTTTGGTCAAACTTGTTAATGGAAGTTGACGTATTCCATCATAACCAATGGCTCTGTAAGGCAGGCAATATATGATGCAAGTGGAGACCCAGTTCCTGGAGGGCTGAGACTGAAGCTCATAACCAGGCATTTTCCACTCTCTGTCCAAACTTAAGCAAACATCAGGAAAATGTTAAAGACCAGGGAAAAGGTGAGGAAACTTTACACAAAACAGAGTAGAATCTCTGCTAAAAAACTTTGCTTATTACCTTTCACTTCTAGAGAAAAATAATAAGAAAAAGTTGTAAATTATAATGAGAATTGGATTTTTTTGTAGAACAGTAATGTCATGTTTTTGTTGAAAGTTTTTATTTTAAAAATTATAACCATACATGGTATGCTACAAGCAGTATAGCAGTATTTCTAGTCAAAATATTTTGATTTTTGAAATCTATTCATTAATCTATTTCTTCATTTAGTAATTATTGAAAACATATCCTGTTCCTATTAAGTTATAAGAATACATTGATAAACAAATGGCAATACAATTAAGAAAAGAAAAAAATGCCTTATTGTAAAATGTAAAAGTTAATACATATAATCCCATTCTTGAGCAAGACTCATGGGTATCATTGCTATGATCCATTACCTAAATTCTACTATCTGGACTTAAAACAAGAAAAATATATTTCAGAAGGGAATGCTAATATTGCCATAAGCATTTGAGGTAAACTATAGTAGATATAAGTACAGTAAAAAGAATCTTTCTTTATGATTGTAAAGCCTGCCAAATAGAGTTGAAACCTTTATTTTCAAGCAGACATAATCTTAGCACTAACCTCTTAAAAAGGACCTATCATCTTTGTATAAAATTTTATAGAGATTTTTCCATTCTATTATTTAACAATCTGTATACTCATAAGTTGCTTTTTGCCATCCATATTCTTCTAAATGTTCATATTAAACATAAAAATTCCTGTTTCATGATCGTTTCTGTGTGTTAGGTGAAGTCATTTTGTTGCTAATAACATGAGTTTAAAGGCAATAGTTGTAGACAACTTCAGCAAACAAAATATGTAGAGATTTGTCTGTCTGCTCCACTAAATATTGCCTCTATCCAATATGGAGAAGGATATTTTAAAATAATTTTACACTTTTGAAATAATGCCATTGTAATCAATTTGCTCTGGAGAGGAGCATGTGATGATAGAATGATCTGCCTGGCTGCATATGGTAAGGGCCCAGCAAAGCAATCTCCAAGAATATGGAAAATTTTATGAATCATACCATATGACTGCAGTAATATCATGCAAGCCATGTTGTTATTGTATAAGTTAAGCTGGTTCTCAGTCATTAACATATGTTTGAGGGTAATACTTTTTTAAAGACTTGAATTGCACTTGTGTAAATATATATTAATATTATATCCCCATTCCTTAATCCATATAATGGTGAAAAAAATCCAAGAGAATGCCTCCAGCAGATGTTGGAGCTGGAACAAGGCTTTTTTTTTGATCATCATGTTCTTTTGGAGTTAAGACATTTATGATCCAGTAACATTTTTAAACTGAAACAGGTATGCTTACTGTACATTCTGAGTTAAGGATTTTTTTTTACTGTGTTTCTTTTGTCTCTTTTATTATCAATAGTAAAGATAAGTGTGTTCAGTGGGAAGATGACCACAATACCAGAGCAGCTGTATGTTGAGCTGAAGTGAAGAGCTAGGGGATGCTGACGACAGGGAAAAATGGCTTGTAAGACATAATCAACACCGTAGAGTACCTTGGGACTGCTGCCAGAATAGAACCTTCAAACACTGTGTAATTTCAAGGCTATCAGAAGCCCTGCTGTTCCCTTTTCCTGGTTAAAAAAACAAAAACAAAACACTCCAGATCTCTTGTATCTATTGATATCTTATATTCTATTATCAGAAGATTATTTCCATTATTTAACATTTTTTATCCCTCTCAAATAAAAATATCTCTGGAAAAGAAAACACACCAAAGACAAGGTTTGCAAACTCAGTACCTATTCAGACAAACAGGTTGGGAGTAAGGCAAGGGCAAATGGTGAGACTGCAGAAACACTATATAAACAGCTTCAAATCTGTTCCCAGATACAGTAGCCAAATTCTATTCTACCCCATAGAATTTTGCTACTGTATCTGGGAGCATCTTTTATATACATACAGTAGCATCTTTTATATACATTTTACTACTTTTTAAAAAATAGCAGTAAATTAAGAAAAATTTTTCTATCTACCAAACTATACATACCTGCCCATTTGCTGGGTCTGTTGAAGCTGTTTTATGAGCCATATAGGGTATTTAAACAAACTCCCAGTCAGAAGTTAGGAGACCTGAATGCTAATCTCAAGTCTGCTCTCCTAAAGGGCCTTGGAAAATTCAGCTACATTGTAAACTTCCTGAGTTCTGAGTTGACATCTCTGTATTAGTTAGCATCCCAAACGGAAACAGAAGACACACTGAAAATAAGTGAAGGAGGATTTACTTACAAAGAAACTAATCATAAAAGCCTGGATGGGGAAAGCATAAGGTAAAGTGCAGAAGCCCAGGGCCAGCAACAGCAAAGCTGTCACCAAACCAGGCCCTGAAAAATGAGAGAAGGATGAGGTTATTGAAACCTGGAAGGTCAGGGCACATTAAGAGAAGTAGTAGGCTGTGGTTGAGCTGAGTCAGTCAGAGGAACCTGCAAAACAAGGGAGCCAGGGGAATAACAACCTTGTCATTCTCCTTCCTTCTTCCAGTTGATCTCCCGCCAGGGCGCCCCATTGGGTGACCTCATCTGGAGGCCACAGGGACTTGGGAGCTGGTAAATGTAATCCACATAGATCACCCTTGGGCTTACCTCTCTTTGCAACATCTGGAACAATATATTGCATTTAGTAGGCATATTACAGAATCTCTCTTGTTTTGTTCATTTGTAAAATGTAGATATTGAGATGCTTTCCCGTTCAGCATTATCTTCTCACTTCATTTTATACTTGAGATGAGAATATGAAACTGACAAATTTGGGAGGAATTCTGAGAGCTTTAACTGTCTTACCCTAAGGTACTTCAAGAAACAAATGGACCTAAATTAAGCCAAAAAGGACACAAAAACTGAGATGACTTTTTTTTGAGCAGTATCATCATGTAGCAGGTGAAAAACAGGGGAAATGTTTCCTATAGAATCCTATAGCTTCTGAGAAATTTTCACATTTTTATATTCTAGAGTGGGCAATAGGCATTGGCTGTTTGTTTTGTTATTAATGTTGTTAGATGTTTTAATAACAACCATGTTATTAAAATATGCAGCAATTGGTGAATGATTAACTATACATTAATACATTAATTTCTATTTGATAGTTTGTTTCAAAAATGTCACTCAAACTTTGGAGTAGGATATTAGTTGGAGGAAGAAATCAGATAGTCTATAAGTGCACTAAAAATTAACTGAAAACAATGACTCATCAAATATGATAATGCTCACCAAAAGGAATTATCTAGAACACATATATACTATGCTAAGCTTATTCCTCAACCTTAGAAAAAGAGAGCATTTGAATCTCGCAGCTCTTAAGGTTGGCTGCCATTGTAATCTTTGGTGAGAATAATACTCCAGAACTAAAACCCTAAGGTTGAAGGTCTATGGCTTAGAGGTAGGATAGCTGCATAGCTCCTATATGATTCATAAATGTGTAATTCTTATACATTCACATTGTACCCACCAGTAGTCATCAGCATAACCCATCAGCCACACAAAAGTTGTAGAAGGACATCACTGTGGTTGTCTGCACAGCTGGTCTCCTCACGTGGGACAGTAATGATCATATCACAGTTTCACAGAGTAGGACAGATCCAGGGAATGACGACAGCAGTGTGCCAAGCCACTTTAGATACACATCAAAGCCAATCTTGAAACTTGGCATAGGTGTGGAATGATGAAAAATGAAGCGCCCAGCATTCAGAATTTCAAAGACTCACTTTAAGGGGAAAGCACTGTGTAGATAAAAGACGATGAGACAGAATGAACAGCTGTGCCAGGCTTTGCTTAGTGGTTACATTGCTGAGGACAGCCTTTAGATGTACAGAGGATAAAAAGCACTGCCAACTTTGCAATTTTTTTCCTTCACCTACATTTGAATGCATAGAAATAACAACTCTAACTGGAACGGTTTCCTTTTCCTCTCATTCCACTCTCTAACACTTGAAAGGCTATGTGTTGGGCTTAATCCAGATAGTGATATTACTTGACCCAAATAAAGATTCTAGGATGTTGGGATCTTTGGAATGGGAATATAGAAAAGAAAAGATTAAATAGGGAATTCATTCAAAGTTCACTTCTAGTTTATTTGGCATATTGTTAGATAGCAGTGCATAGTAGTTAAGAGTACATACAGGTAACAGACTTGATGTTACCTATCTGTTACCTGAGTACATACAGGTAACAGATACCTGATTCGAACCCTGACCTTGCCACTTTTTTGGCAAGGCAATCAAGTAATAATTGATTACTTTGAAAAATATATGCCTCGATTTCCTCATCTGTAAAAGGGAGTAACTATGTCTACCTTATATGCTCCCACATATAAGAATTATACTGCTAGGTGTAACTGCTCTACTATTCTTGTTATTATTATATCTCTTTAGTTGAGACCAGCTAGTTCAGTGAAGGAGACCATAGACTTGAGTAGGGACTTTATCTTCTCCAAGCTACCAGTCCAGAAAGTAGACTAGGAGTAGGACAGGGAGAAATAGAGGAAGGAAGAAAGAGTTAGCAAGGTAGGGGAATTCAAGGTTGAGGACAAAAGCATTCTTTGGGAGACATTCTGGACTGATCTTTTTAATTTTAAATAAAAGTAAAAAGCTCTGGCAGTTTGGTAGTTTTCAGAGAGGGAGTTTTTCTTTTCCTGTATTTCATGCCTTTGTTCGTTCTCTTTTTGAATCATCTTAAGCCTGCTTTTCTTGGCAATGTTGCCATTTTCCATTTATTTCATATATTTATATGACACAAAAGTTGATATAGGAAATATTTTTACACATTTATTCTCCTTTTGCCTCTACACTTATCCTCGACTACTATTGTATTTGCTTACTTTACCAATGCTTCACTTCAGGGCTCACCTTCCCCTGTTCATTTCTTCTAAAAAAGGAACAAGAGCAGCATTTCTCTTGCTTCATTCCTGCTTTTTCATAATTCCAATAAAATATGTCAATCCAATCCTAAATGTTCAGATTGCCACTTTTATTCTGTTTTCTCATTTTATTATTTATGTTATGTGATGGCTTATAAGTCTTTAAAGTCAATCTCTAATTATTTGAACTTGTTCTCCACAAGAAAAAAAGAATTTTGATCACCTTTGTCCATATTCGTTTACTTATTTATTTATAAATTATGAATATATACAACTAATGAATTTATATGTACATTTTCAAACATTTAAAAATAGATACTGAATGAGACAAAATTGAATAAAAATTTTCTTCCTATGCTCCAATGGTTTATAGAAACTTAAAAAGTAATAATGATATGACATTTAACCAAGGTGGGCAGCAAAAATAAAGACAGAAATAATAATGATACTGCTATGGTCTAAATGTTTGTGTCCCCACAAAATTCATACGTTAAAGCCTAATCCCCATTGTGATAGTATTAGGAGGTAGGGTTTTTGGAAGGTGATTAGGTCATGAGGGCTCTACTCTCATCGATGGGATTAGTGCACTTATGAATGGGACTCCAAAGAGCTAGCTAGTGCCTTTAGCCACATGAGGACATATGTAGAAGGTGCCATCTGTGAGAAAAAGGCTCTCACCAGATATCAAATGTGCCAGCACCTTTATCCAAGACTTCTTGGTCTCCAGAATTATGAGAAATAAATGTTTGTTTTTTATAAGCCACCCAGTTTATGGTATTTTTGTTATAGCAGCCTGATTGGAATGAGATAAATACAAAGAAAGAAGAACATGAACAAGTAAATTTGGCTATATTTTTTGAAAATCATAAGCCACATATAATTTTGGAAAACTTGTACAAGATTTTATACTATCCATTTGAACTATACTTCTAAGCATTTCTTGAACATTTCTCAATTCACTATTACTACCCTGAAAACGCTCTGTGCCATCAACACTTGAGCATTAAAAATTACAAAATCCTTTGAGACCACAACCTGATTTTAATCCTTCTCTTCTTGTTTACTAATTTCTTTGCCATGTATATGCCAAATTATATGCCAACATAGTTTTATGGGGTAAAATCCAGAAGACAATAATATAAATATAAATAAAATATTTAACATTATTCTAAAAAGCAATGACAAAATTCCAGGGAAATGTGTCTGCTCTACCTGGAAGTATAATTTATTTGTGGTCTTACAAGAGGATATTTGGAAGAAGTATAAATAGAGGCTTTGTTGCTAAAGATTTTTTCAGCATGGTTTGCTGGTATAAAAAAAGTGATAAAACTTTTTTTATAGCAGTATACCCTTAATATGCTTGGCAGATTTGTTTTACAGCCTTTAAAAACTTTATATTCCCAGTTAATGGCTGCATATAATATGGATATTAACTCTTTACTCATGTCTTTTATATGTATATATATTAGAAAGGGAAGCCACATTAAGAACATTAGAATTTTCCTTTCTGTGGATGAAAAAAACTTCATTTCTTTTACTCTTTTAATGTATAACTTGGTAATTTTGAAATAGTATCTAGCTTTTTTCTTTCCTGTTTTATGTTTGTTTTCCATGGTTTCCAATGGGCAAACTCATTGTCACATAAAGGTTAAACCAGCTCTGATTAGGAAGTGATTTCTATTACAACAGTACCTATAAACCTTGGATTAACCATCAAACTCTCTTGGAATGGAAATAAAAATAATATTATTATTGGATGGCTATGTCATCTATGGCTATATAACCTAAACCATATAATTGAGCACTTAATTGCACTAGGATTTAGTTGCAACATTTTTTCTTTAATTGGATTGAAATTTCTTGGAAGGATAGACCATGTTTTGTATCATCTGTATAGCCCCTACATAAAAGCCAATGCCTTCTTGATGAGGAAGAATTATCCTTGTTTTTCCAAACCATACACTCCTCAATTAGGTGAGGCAGTTGGGACTGACTGTTGCTATGAGACAGGAAGATGCTCTGGAGACTCTCAGATAGCAAGATGGCCAGATGTCCCCTCTTACTCTTTCCACCACGGGAAATGTCCCACAAGCTGTGGCAAGGAGGCCAGGCTGCAGCTCTATTTTCCTGTTGATGGTAGGACTTGAAGTCAACTCCTGAGCCCTAGTTAGTTGGGATTCCTCTGAAACAGGTGAGTGCTAAATGGATAGCTGTAAATTAATTAATAGAGAAGTTAAAAGTATTGGTGAGGTTTGCTGGGAAAGGGATTTTAACACAAAAGTTGCAACCAGTGTGCATCAGGGATTTATGGAGAGTCTGTTTCATGTGGATGGTGTTTTCCCTCATGTTTATAATCATTTTTTCCCAACTTGTTTTCAGGATCATTATCCCAACTCAGTGTCACACTCTAATATTATATGTTTCTTGATTCTTTAATTCAGTCTTTAGGCAGGTGAAATCAGCATCCCAAGCAGGGTTTTGAGGTTCAGACAGATGACTAGTTACAGTGCATACACATGCCCTTAATACAAAGAGTCATTGTCTAATAAAGCAGAAAAATCTCAACAATGTAGATAAAACAAAGTAGGTTTTTGTGCAAACCTAATTGATTCATTTTCTCTTTGATATGGTTTTCATACATCAAAATAGGGTTTTAGGACTAGTTGAGTCACGCAGTTATATTTTAATTATTTTATTCCTTTTTTTCCTGGTTCTAAGGTTATTTCAACAATGTTCATAAAATTTTTTGTAAGCCATAGCCAAAAAGGTAGTGATATTAAGATAGTCTTTTAACTTCAACCTTGAGAGAGCTTAGACAACCTCTTTACTTTAGCCTTGAAATACTGTAATTTCTTGTTACTTGAATAAATTGTCTTTTTCCACTCCAGATGAGACCTGAGATTTAATGGACCTTAGCAATGGCCTAAGGTGAATAAATAGCTTACTCTTGCACAAGATCTAGCCTATTTCTGGAGAGACAAAACGTGACACATAAAATGTGCTAGCAATAAAATCAAGTAAGCAGGAAGTATTGCAAAGTTCTATTCCCAACTACATCTCTGAACCATAAAGACTTGACAAAGGTCATCAGTTTATTTCATTGCTTTGCCTCCATTTCTTTATTTGGGCTAAAATGTGTTACCTGTGGGGGAGAATCATTCATATTAAGTTATTATAATAGGTTCCATGTTATAGTGGTTATACTTCAGGGACTGTCATGTTGGCTATCATGAAATTAATTCTGTGTAGTCATGAACAGTATTCTATTTCAAATCTATTATATTTGCCTTTGGACTTATTAATTATCAAGACTAAGAATCCTGAACCTAATACTGAAGGAGAAGAAGACACAATTCAGAGGGAAAACCTAATTAAAACTATAGGAAAACCATGAAGAGATATATCTACAGTGTATATATATGAAGCCTGAGTCCTCCAAAGCTTTAAATCTCACCCAAGGAAGAACACTGCCCATGGACAGTGGATGGAAAAGAACACATCCTTTATTGCTTAGGGGAGCGGTCCAAGTGTGTTTCCATACCAAAACCTCAGCCTTAAGTGAGTTTTTAACAAAACTCAAATTCTGTGGCCCCTCCCCAGATATACTCAATCACAAAGTGATTTAGAAAACAGTGTGTTTTAAAAAGCCCTTCAAGACATGATGTCACCTAAGAGTGATACCCAGTGGCTTAGTGTAAGGCTGGCTATATATACTTCAACAGGCACCAAGTAAGTCACTAACTGGAGGGTCAATATGGTGTTGTTCTATCACCAGGACTCTGGATATCCTACTCAGCCCTGGTATTTTGGTTTACATTTTTAAGATTAATAAGTTTTATTTTTTAGAAAGTTTTAGGGTCACAGCAAAATTAAGTGGAAAGTACAGACAGCTTCCATATACCCTCTCCCCCAACCTTGCACAATTTCCCTGACTATCAATATCCTGCACCTAAGTGGTACATTTGTTAGAAGAAATGAACCTTCATTGACACATTGTCACCTACAGTCCATAGTTTACATTAGGGTTCACTCTTGCTGTTATACATTCTATTGATTTTGACAAATGTATAATGACATGTATCCACCTTTGTAATAAATAGTATCATACAGAATAGTTTCACTGGACTAAAAACCCTCTGTGCTCTGCCTATTCATCTCTCCATGCATCTAACTCCCAGCAACCACTGATCTTTTTACTGTCTCTATTTTTGCCTTTTCAGCATACCGTATAGTTGAACTAGTAAAGTATATAGCCTCTTTAGATTGACTTCTTTCACTGAGTAATGCATATTTAAATTCCCTCTATGTCTTTTCATGGCTTGATACCTCATTTCTGTTTTAGTGTTGAATAGTATTTCATTGTCTGGGTGTACCAGAGTTTATCCACTCACCTACTAAGGATACCTTGGTTGCTTCCAAGTTTTAGCAATTATAATTAAAGGTACTGTAAATATCCTTTTGTGCCTTTTTGTGTGAACAAAGTTTTCAATTCATTTGGGTAGATAGAAAGGAGACTGCTATATTGTGTGATAAGAGTATGTTTACTTTTGTAAGAAACTACCAAACTGTCTTCCAATGGGGTTGTACCATTTTGCCTTCCCACCAACAATAAATGAGAGTTCCTGTTGTTGCACATCCTCATCAGCTTTTAGTGTTGTCAGTGTTCAGGATTTGTGCCATTCTAATAGGTGTGTAGTGGTATCTTGTTTTAATTTGCAGCTTCCAAATGACATATGATGTGAAACATCTTTTCATATGCTGATTTTGCATCTGCATATCTTCTTTGGTGAAGTGTCTATTCAGATACCTAATCTATTTTTAAAGGATTGTTGTATTTTTATTGTTGAGTTTTATGAGTTCTTTATTTATTTTGAATAACAGTCCTTTATCTGATATGTCCTTTGCAAAACTTTCTCCACATTAGTAGCTTGTTTTCTCATTATCTTGAAATTATCTTTTACAGAGAAGTTTTTAATTTTAATAAGTTCTAATTTATCAGTTGTTTTTTTTATAGATAGTGCCTCTAGAGTTGCACCTGAAAAATCAATATCATACCCAAGGTCATCTAGGTTTTCTACTATGTTATCTTTCAGCAGTTTTACAGTTTTGAATTTTACATTTAGGTCTATGATGCATTTTTGAATTAATTATAATGAAGGATGTCAGGTTTGGGTCAAGGTTCATTTTTGTGCATGCAGATGTCCAGTTGTTCTAATGCTATTCATTGAAAAGACTACCTTTGTTTTATTTTATTGCCTTTACCCTTTTGTCAAGGATCAGTTGACTATATTTGCATAGTTCTGTTTCTGGGCTCTCTGATTTGTCCTAATGATTTATTTTGTCATCAATACTACACTGTTTTGATTAGTGTAGCTTTATAGTAAGTCTGAAGTAAGGTAGCATCAATCCTTCAATTTTGTTCTTCTTTTTCAATATTGTGTTGGTTACTATAGGTCTCTTGCCTCTCCATATAAACTTTATAATAAGTTTGTCAATATCATCAAAATAATTTGCCAGGATTTTGATTGGGATTGAATTGAATCTATAGACCAAGTAGAGAGGAACTGACATCTTGACAATGTTGAGTTTTTCTGTCCATAAACATGAAATATCTCTACATTATTTAATTCTTCTTTGATATCCTTGATCAGAGTTTTGTAGTTCTTTCTCATATAGATCTTGTAAATATTTTGTTAAATTTACACCAAAGAATTTCATTTTGGGGTTTTTAATGTAAATTGTATTGTGTTTTTAATTTCAAATTCCACTTAATTATTGCTGATATATAAGGAAATGATTGATCTTACATCCCCTTGCTATGATGACTTATTAGTTTCAGGAGTTTTTCTTGTCAATTCTTTCAGATTTCATACATAGATGATCATGTTATCTGTGAATAAAGACAGTTTTATATCTTCCATTCCAATCTGTATACTTTTTATTTCCTTTTCTTGTCTTATTGAATTAGCTAGTATTTCCAATATGATGTTGAAAGGAGTGGTGAGAGGGGGCATCCTTGGGTTGTTCCTGATCTTAGTGGGAAGGCTGAGTTTCTCACCATGAAGTATGATATTAGCTGAAGGTGTTTTTAGACATTCTTTATGAAGTTGAAAAAGTTCCCCTCTATTCCTAGTTTACTGAGAGTTTTTATAATAAATTAGTGTTGGATTTTGTCAAATGCATTTTCTGTATCTACTGATATGATCATTTGATATTTATTTAGCCTATTGATATGACTGATCATATTAATTCATTTTTGAATGTTGAATGGGCCTTGGATACTTGGGATAAATCCAACTTGGTTATGGTCTATAATTCTTTTTATATATTGTTGAATTC
The DNA here is from genome assembly GCF_040939455.1 of Microcebus murinus. Lineage (NCBI taxonomy): Eukaryota > Metazoa > Chordata > Mammalia > Primates > Cheirogaleidae > Microcebus > Microcebus murinus. The sequence continues at coordinate 34,296,281 of NC_134112.1, forward strand.
AATTGGATAGTATTTTTTGAGTATTTTTGCATCTGTGTTCATGAGTGCTACTGGTCTGTAGTTTTCCTTTTTTTATACATTGTGTTTGTCTGGTTTTGGTATCACAGTAATGCTGGCCTCATAGAATGAGTTAGGAAGTATTCCCTCTGCTTCTGTATTTTGGAAGACATTGTAAAAAGTTGTTATAACTTCTTTAGATATTTGGTAGAATTCATCAGAGAACCTTTCTCGGCCTGGGGCTTTGTGTTCTGAAAATTTAATTTTTGATTCAATTTCTTTAAGAGATATGGACTTATTTATTTATTTTTTATTATTTTTATTTTTTTGAGACAGAGTCTCACTCTGTTGCCTGGGCTAGAGTGCCATGGTGTCAGCCTAGCTCACAGCAACCTCAAACTCCTGGGCTCAAGCAATCCTTCTGCCTCAGCCTCCTGAGTAGCTGGGACTACAGGCATGCACCACCATACCCAGCTAATTTTTTCTGTATATTTTTAGTTGTCCAATTAATTTCTTTCTATTTTTAGTAGAGACAGGGGTCTCGTTCTTGCTCAGGCTGGTTTCAAACTCCTGACCTTGAGTGATCCTCTCGCCTTGGCCTCCCAGAGTGCTAGGATTACAGGTGGGAGCCACCGCACTTTGCCTAAAATTTGCACTTATGCAAATATGGACTTTAGACTGCTTATTTCTTCTTGTGTGAGTTTTAGCAGATTGTGTCTTTCAAGAAATTGGTCTATTTTGTTTAGGTTATCAGATTTATGGGCATAAAATTGTTAATGATATTCCTTTATCATCCTTTTAATGTCCATGGATTTTTAGTGATGTTTCCTCCTTTGTTTCTTACGTTAGTAATTTGTGTCTTGTGTATTTTTCTTAGTTAGCCTGTCTAGAAGCTTATTGATTTTATTGATCTTGTCAAAGAACAAGCTTTTGGTTATGTAGATCTTCTCTATTAACTTTCTGTTTTCAATTTCATTGATTTCTACTCTAATTTTTATTATTTCTTTTTCTCTGGTTACAAGGAACTGCAGTAAATAGGCCTTTAGTAATGTAGTGGGAAGATAGAGGAAAAGGGAAGAGTTCTACACTCCTGTGATTAGGTCTCAGTCTTTTGGTGAGCCTGTGCCCTGAACTGTGAGCTTCATTAGTGCTTCTCAGTCTTCTTTTCCCCTCTCCTTAGGTGAGATGGAAGGGCTGGCTTCCTCCAGTTAGGCACTGATAAAATCCCAATAGTTTAGGTTCTAGTAAATTAGTTTTTCTTGAAGATAGGCCTTCTTAAAAAGAACATAATGCTCTGGTGTGCTTCAAAATGATTTCTTTTGCTCTGCCCTGCCAGAAGCACAAGGGGATTTTTCTCTGACATTCAGTGTACCTGATAAAGCTTCTAGAAGTAATACTCACAGAAGTTTGGGTACCCCTGCTTGACTGGGTCCTCCTGGAGTTTTTAACTTTCAGAATTGTCCACCCTTCTGCAATTCATCAATTATAGCTCTGGTTTTCCTTCATTGGTATTGGTTACCATGAAGGTATCTATCCGATATGTTGTAATTCTCTGCATTTGTCTGTCTGTTTCTCCAATTTTGGGGGGCAGCAGTTTTCCTTGTGACATCACTTCTCTGACAGACCTAAGAAGAGTTATTGATTTTTCAGTTTGTTCAGCTTTTTACCTGTTACAATGGACTAGTGACTTCTAAGCTCCTTATATGCCAGAACGTAGCCCTGTTTTTAAGACTCTCTACCCATAAGTTGGATAAGCCTCTTGCCTACTGACACGTTTCCCTTGCTGTGGCACTTTTCCCTTTCATCATGCTCTGGTAAACATGGCCATTATCCTCCTATAATTACCTATCAGTTAACTATATTTTCCATAACACTGCATTATAAACAGCCATGAAATTTCACTGACATACGTCAATAAGCATTTATTTTAGATCATACATCTAAGGGTTCTGGAGTCAGTTAATCTGGGTGTGGTTTGCATTAGCCTAGTTTATCTCAACTGGGTTTATTCATGCATCTAGCGGTTAAGTGGAGGTCATCTGATCTGGGCCACACTTAGCTGGGGCAGGTAGGCTCTGTTTCACATGTCTCTCAGCCTCATCCTGGAACCAGCAAGCTATCTATGAATATCTCATGGTGGTAGGGGTGGCTCAAGAGAGCAAGCTTAATAGAATGGGTGTATTTCAAGCCTTTGGTCACTCATGCCCCCTAACATTCTATTTGCCAAAGAAATTCATATACCTTAGCATAAAGTTAAGGGATAGGGAAATATACTCTGTCTCTTTTTTGGAAGAAACTGCAAAGTAACATGTTAAAGGGCAGTGACACATAAGAAGGTGTAAAGATTTGAAGTCATTAATAGAATCTACTATACATATCTTTATCCAAATCTAGTCTGTGTCCTAGACCCTGGAACTCTGCAATGACTCAAGCCTCATCAAAATATTTGCAGCTATTGAGTAGGTACATATTAAATGTTGAATTGGCTTTCTCTCAATTTTATTCATTGTAAAGTACCTATTCTTTAGATGAAACACTCAAAGGCTTATTATCTTTTAAGATGGTTTTGTAAGATGCTTATGGTAAAAAGAAATGAATAAAAAGTCTATCCTAAAAACCATTTATTCTCTGAATTGATTCTGATGAGGCTATGGAAAAGAGAGAGAAATCTCATCTTAGAGAGAAAACCTAAACAATTTTGCATGGTGACAAAAAAGAATTTGTTTTATTTAAATAAAGAAAAGGGTTTTTTTGGGGGGTCACAGTAAAAGTGTGAATATTGTATCCATAAAATAAGAACCCCAGTCTGTTCTTAGCAAAACACATTATTTTACACAAATTAAATAATCATTACACCCAAAGTTTTAAAGAAGAAAACAAAGAATATGTCTACTTACGAATCTCAAGAATAGTTTCTTAAGATTAGGGTATGTAACTTGATTTCTTTGCACCTCTGTGTCCTCAACTTTGCAGTGAGAGGGTAGGAGAGTTGGGGCTAAAATGCCTTCCTGTGCTAACATATCTGTATTCTATGTTATTGAATGAATACTGTTTATTCCATTAGTCAACTATTTATGCTAAAGAATAGCATTTGCTGAAGAAGTCTTTTTTTTTTTTCCCAAGGACTAATTATCTAGGTATGGCTTTTGGCAAAACTGTGAAGTGGACTATAAATCTTACAACTTAAAAAGATCAATGAAATGCCAGTAATCATTTAGACTGCTGACATAACATCAGTTGAATTTATTTATCCAAGTCTTCTCGAGTGCCTAAAGGTACTAAGCACTGTGACATGTGCAGGAAATACAATGGTGAACAAAACAGATATGATCCCTAACTCATACATTAAGGGTAAAGAGGAAATTGGTTTAATAATTTTGGAAAACTGTTTGGCATATCTACTGAAATTGACCATATGCATACTCTATATATAATCCAGTAAGCTCTCTGCTGGGTATAAACACCACAGAGATGTGTATGTATGTTTACCAAAAGACATATACTTTTCATGAATGTATATTCATAGCATTATTTGGAATAATTCTCACTAGAAATCCAAATGCACATCAGCAATAGAATGGATGAATAAATGTGGTATATTTGTACTCAGTAATATAACGGAGCAATAAGAATGGATGATCTACAATTATACCAACAATATTAATCTTATAAATGTTATGTTGAGCAAGAGAAGCCAGACACAAAATAGTACATACTGTATAATTTCATTTATATTAAGTCTAAGAGCAGGCAAAAGTATTCTTAGCTGTTAGAAATCAGAAAGTGCTTATTTCTGGAGTATACCAACTTAGAAGATAGCACCAGAAGTCTTCTGGGGGGATATTCATTTTTTATTTCTTAATTTGGAATCTGACTATACAGATATGTTCAATTTGTAAAAATTCATTGTGTCTACACTAATGATATATGTACTTCCCTGTGTAAATATTATCATTCAATAACAAAGTATCTCCTTCCCTAAGAAAAATGACCATATGTGTCTTATCACTTATAGCAGGAGGGAAATAAGCAAATAAGAATATAAATTAATGGCAATAAGTACAATGAAGGAAATAAAGAGAGTATAGCAAATATTAACCAAGTGTCTACAATGGAGAAAATACACTTGAAAAAATGATTTCTTGTTAGGCAATCACAGTTAACAGATGAAGAACCTTTGCTGTTTCAAAACTGCTATTTGCCTTCTCTTACTAAGGGTACTCGTCCAAAATGAAGTGCCCGTCTCTAGTGGAGGGAGCATGGACTGGTCCGTTGATCATCATGATTTTTCAGTAATCTATAATTATGCTGCTTGTGCCAGCCAACTCTGCTAGCATCTGTTCTCTTTCTTATCTCGCCTGTCCCCAAGAGGTACTAACTGCTGGCATTTGAAGACATATAATAAAGATGGGTGACATTAAGAACATCTGGACTCCTGACCTTGAGCGATCCTCCTGCCTTGGCCTCCCAGAGTGCTAGGATTACAGGCATGAGCCACCGCTCCCAGCCAAAAATAAAAAAAAGGACATCTGGAAAGCTGGTACTTTGACTTTATTAGACCTATTTATTAATTAATTTTGGGGAGCTAAGATCCAAATATTATATGAATCTTTTTCAAACATCAAAACAATTTCTTATAGCTATAGTCTTAAGCCCTTGGGAAATTTTATGAATATATTTAATAATGACAGTAGAATCTTTCACTTAAAAAAAAGATTCCCACTGCATTGTTGTAGTAAAGGAATATTTATAGATTGAACTCTTTAGTTCTACTGGAGCCCAAGTTAGTCAACCATCCAAAAGGAGGCTGAACTCCACCAATCTGCCTGTGAAATATCCCTGAGGTCCTAGGACTTGTAATAAATCAATAGCTAAGCCTTCATCATCACTTTTTCCTGTAATTAATTTGTGAACAAAAAAATTCATTTTTGTATAATTATAAACAATTTTTAAAAGGACAAAATGTGTTTAAAACATGCTGTTAATGTGCAACAGACTAAGTAACCTCTGAGAAATATAATCCTGATTGATTAAAAAAGTTTCATCTCTACTTACTCTGTGTTCCTAAATTTCTTGGCTTGCCCACCAGACCTCTGCATGTTGCTAGCTGTCAGGTTATATCATCTGCATGAAAACAACTGATCTTGACAAGTTGAACTCTCCAGTCTGGCAAAGAGACAGCAATTTGAAGTCCCTTGTGAAAAGAGCTATTTTATATCAACTCTTGACTATCTAGGATCTAATTTTCTAGTTCTCTTTATCCAGGACTTTACCTCTCCTCATTACTTATTGTTTGCCTTTTGGTCACTTCACTTTTCATTAATTGAACCCCAGGAGGTAGGCAGGGTGAGAAATGAGAAAGGAACCTATTCCGTTGATTGAGCAACTGGATACAACCCTGGCCTCTCTGGTATTCTTACTCTATAAGCCTTAACGAGATAATATTCCTCCATTGCTTCAGAAAAGTGCTATTTAGGAGAATGAGAAAAAAATGCACCTAAAATCTGAGTCTTAGGGAATGCACTTTTTTTTATAGGTCAACTTAACCCTTGTAGGGAAAGCACATTTAAATAGCACAGAAAATGTGATTATTTTTCTAATCTTCAAATTTCTGATTCAATTTCTGAAAGTAAGTATATCGTGTCAAATAGTCAAATTTTAAAATTAATTCTACAATCTCTCTGGTTTGGGTATAAAATACTTTCTTGGGTTATATATTTGGAAAAACAATGTAATTAGTTCAAAGAAAGGCATATCCTTGAGAATAAATATATATATGTTCAAATACATAATAATTGTTTTTTCTTTTCCTCAAACATAAAATGATAGTCTTCAGAAAAACAGGAGCTTAGATAAGACTGGGTTTTAATCAAAAGGATGGCAATTATTTATATACATTTAAAACAAATATATATACCCATAAACACAGGAGGGAAACTGCAATGTAATCTGAAGTAAGGAGCTTAAAACACTAGAAAAGAATTCAACACAAACTTTAGTTTTTTCATTCTATAAAGAAGGAAATTGGGGAAAACTTTTACCAAAAAAAAAAAAAATAAATAAAATTAATGGTCGGGTATATCTCGCAAGTTTTTGTAAGAGTACACATATCCTTAATTTTCATGAGTTATTTCCTTCATCTAGTAAGTATTTATTGAGTGCTTGAAATATAACAGGCACTTTTCTCTCACTGCAAATGTAGAGATACAAAGTTCCTATCCACAGAGCTTTTATTGTTGAACAGAATGACTAAGAAGAACCATTACGGGACAAACTCGAAAGATCAACAATAAAGAATAAAGCACAAAAATTGCTTTGCTGATTAACTGCCAGACTTCTAACACTTCTGTGGGTGGCAGGTTGATTGCCTAGGCAGGTATAAATCAAGATCCTCTCCAGTTCATGCTTTTCCTTTTTACTGACAAAAAATGCTTGGGGGCACACAAGTTGGCACTGGTTGAAACCCCTCAAACATCACCATGTTTCTGCTGAAAAGGAAGGGTAGCCTTGAAAACAGAAGGTCACCACTACTTAATAAACTTTAAAAAAAAAACAAACTCCAACTCATTATATATAAAGCATTGTATTAGACACTGAAGGGAATACAATAAAAGCATAAGATAGTGAGGGACATTCCCTTCTAATCGAATGCAATTTAGCAGGAGAAGATAATGTAACCACAAGAAATAACCAATGCTAGCATAGAGTTTTCTTTAAAGTTCATGACATATTTCATATTTATTTTATTCTCAAAATAACCATGTGAGGTAGGATAGAAAAATGATTTTATAATGCCCAATATAAAGAAGAAGAAACTGAGCTTGGCACAAATGAATGACTTTTTCAAAAATCACAGCCCCAGAGATGGAGCAAGGTGACTCAGTTCTTTCTACTTATGAGGATCTATGTTTTTTACCACATCTTGCTCTTTCCCATAAAAATGTTAATGATATAGAGACCGAACTTCATTCATTCACTTATTCATACATTTATTGAACATCTTCTATTTGCTAGCTACTGTGAAAAGTACTGGGATACAACAATGAGTTACTGTCTGCTGTCAAGATGTCAACACATATTTGAATAGCATTTTATCTCTTATAAAACCCTTCTCACAAAAATGATACAATCACTATGTCTTATGTAATGTACCATTATTAGTTATATTTTGCAGATGAGAAAACAAAGGCTTAGAGGAATTTAATAACTCACCTAAGTTCATAAAGACCGTAGGGGCTCAGGAAGAGGCAGTCATTACTTAAGTGCTAAAATGAGTACAAAACTATAGGACATTAGCTTTTAACTTTTTTTGACACGCATTTCTACCTGTAAAAACATTTGAGCATACACTAGTTATATACATTTTTTTAAATGTTTAAATAGTATTCATGCACTACTGTACTAATTTTAAATATACTATAAAACTCACAAAAATTAAAATTTCAAAAGGATGCAATGAAAAACAAATACAATTAAAAGCTTCATTACTTACTTTTTGTAACCTAATGGATTATCTTGCATATTTTTGAGAATACACTTACTTTTCTTTGGAGAGCACTGTTTTAATAGGCAATGAATTCTAAACATGTATTAAAAGAGGGGCAGTCAATGTGGGTAGGTGGTACAGTGGAGGTGGTACTTACATTAAGTTTTGGGTGTCTGTTAGCTATGGGTGAATAATCTACAATCTAGAAAAATCTGACCTTTAGACTCCAAGCATGAATGTTTCTGTCAAACACTAGGGAAATGCAAGTTTTTCTTACTCATTCCTACCAATTTGTTTCTGGGTTACACTTTTTAGCTTGAATCGAATCAATCAAAAAGCCTGAATGCCAATGATTATAAGCAAGAAAATTTTGAACAAATGAATGTCTGCCCCACAAGCACAAAAAGGAGAAACGCTTAGATTTTATTTCATTCATGGGAAAATCACATAAAAATCAATTAAAAGGGGGAAGCCTTTGAAACTTAGAAACATTTTATTTCAATTCTCTCTTAGTTATTAACATAATTTGTGCTGTTGAAATAACTATAGCACTCTATGAAAATGTTTAGTTCCCATTCATTAAGAAGAGATCACTTTTCCCTCCACAACAAACTCTTTGGTTGAGGTCTATTTTAATTACTCATTTATAATGTGTACAAACTCCTCCTTCACAAAACAAATTTACCACTTCAAATTTATGGTAATATTGAAATTCAATTATTTTTGGATGTTAGCTCAATGAATAGTTTTTACCAGGAAAAAAAGAGAGCCAATGTTAATCCATCCTTTCTTTGAAGGATCTAAAACACGTACATTCCCAACCCCAGTCTTCTAAAATTAGTTAACAAGAAGCAACAGAATAATAAACGAAAATTTCCATCTGTACCACTGTATTGCCCAACTTCAGGAGGCAAAATTTACAGTGTGTTTTCTGGGCATGATGTGACTCCTGGAATTTTGCAACCATGGTGGCCTTGACCCCTGAGTATTAAGTCAGGACAAATTTTGGGGGAAATGAAAATATGGTTTTCATAAGGGGTAATGATATTTTTGTGCTATTCTATGGCACTTTGAAAAACCAACTGAACACATTTAAGACTTTAAAGAGCTTTTTCAAAGTTCATTAACAAATTTGATTAAAAATTGAGTCACTATGCAACTTGAAGGAATATTTTGTCATGAATAGCTCAATTTCAATTCATTTATTTATATTATACTTCTATTTAAGAAATTGTGGTGGCTTATGTCAGAGAAGTTTTGAGATAATTTTTGAAATAAATATTTTGAAATAATATAAAGGGTTTAAGTGAGGTAATAAAATGAAGAAACAGGTTTTCATAAAAAATTATTTTATAGTATAGGATGATGATGTAAGAGCCATTATTCAAGATAAAATCTTAACTTCTAAGGACTATTATAGTTTTCAATGCCTTCTTCATCTACCCCATCTCATTTCATCCACTAAAGTTTGCTCTAGGAGATACTTGCTCACTGTTCATTGGAGAACAAAGTTTATTGTAATATTTTGCTAATAGAGGCTTTAAAGAGAGGAATCTCACTATGAAAAGTACTGAAAGCAAATTGGAAACACTGTTTTACCCTTTGGAGGAAAGTATAGGTTAGAAAGAACCAGGATCACAGCCCATGACTTCCTTTGCCAAGTCACTAATTTCAGGTTCCACATCTGTAAAAAGGATGCAACCTTTGTATCACAAAGCAGTTGTGAACTGAAAGAATTACTGATATTAGCATATAATATTGTGTCTGAGATGCAATACATAAAATTAGCTATAATTATCCAACAAGTCTATACATCACCACCAGAGTAAAAACAGACCTGATTCAGTATTCAACCCATCATACCACACTGCCCTCTGTTCACCCTGATCAATTGCAATTTGTTAAACTAGACCAGGTTTTCCACCTTTGTTTGGATAGCATGTTGACTCTTCATGGAGGTGTTCATTGGAATAAGCACTTCCAAGCTTCTGCCTCAGATTCTGATGTAGCATGTGCACCTGTGAAACCCCACAGGTGATTCTGATGTATTGCCTGGTTGAGAACAACTGAGTTAGGTTATGTGCCAAAAAGAACCTGGGCATGCTTTTTACCTCCCAAATCTCTAGCTTATTAAGGTAAAGCTACTTTTGCCTTAGTTGCTGTAACTACTAGGTGAGCTTTCATTGCTTTCACCTGCAGTGGAATCAGAAGCTAGACTATACCAGGTAAAAGTCAAAGTGACTCCGTCCACCACATCATCTGATTTTTCCCCTTTGTTAGTAGTTTCTTCCATAGCCTGACACATTTACTTACATTCTTCAGAGGATTTGTAATTGAGGAGAGGGCTCCTATAAGATAGGACACTAAAGCCAGTTCCAGTTCTAAGATATGAAGAAGCAATTCACAGCTCAAATGTGGTACTCATGATTTCAGATGAGAGGTCTAACTCAGATAAACAAGTTTGTTGATATGGAATCCCATGTCCATATGAAAGGATTAGGCAAAATACGTTGTTTTTCTCCCTATTGTTACCACTATTGGGTTGTTTATCAAAAACTGATAGCCAGGTAGCAAGTTTGCATCTCCAGTAGATACTGAGTGCCATGGCATCCTTTCCAACATAGTGTAGGTTTAATGTTCAGAAATTCCTGCTTGGCTCAGTATATAATTGTTGGTGGAGAAAAGAGTTCATATCATTTTGTAAACATTTCTCTTTTTTAGAATAAGTGGCCACAACAAATTATACTACTCAGAGCTTACAATTTTCAGCTTCAGGGTAATAAAAGCCACCTTCTAAATTGTTCATAGACTTTCAAAGGGATTCATTGTGTTTGTCGTCTCTGTTAATGCAAATAGTCCCTCATATTTGTAGTTTTGTTGAATTTTAAGTTAAGATCATTATGTGAAATAGTTTTAACTCTGATTAAGTTAAATTTAACATGTAGGGTTGAAATTTAAACATGAAAAAATTACAAATATGAAGAAACTCTCACCGCCACCGTTTTCCATCAAATAAGTTTCTAGTCTACACAGAGTGGTTCTGAGGAGGGTTTCACTTACAAGTGAGACCAAAAGTTTGTCACATCTTGGACATCAGTTCTTGGCATATCACTTGGGATATTTTACAGCAGAGTCTTTGGTAACAGAAACAACTTCTTAAGCATATACACTTTTTGCTGATATTTCAATCCCAGTTTTGGTATTTATGGTGGCAAAGAAGAGGGCTTAGGGCAGTTATTGACTGCTTAAAGTGAATAATCTATAGAAATAAATGATTTCAAAGAGTAGACAGGGCCATACAGATCACTCTGATTTTCTTTGACCTCTTACACTCTTGAGAAGGCGGCAAAAAATTAACCCAGTGAATACTTCACCTGTGACCAGAAATCTATGGAGTCTGTATCTCTTGAGTAAATGTTGCTCTGATTTAAAGACATGTGAATCCTCACAATGGGTGTTTGGTGCCTGTATTAGTCAGAGTTCTCTAGAGCAAGGGTCCTCAACCTATGGTGAGTTGTACAAGTATTTAATTATGTATTAAAATGTAATAATAATAGAAATAAAGTGCACAATAAATATAATACACTTAAATCATCCCCCCAGTCTGTGGAAAAAAATTGTCTTCCATGAAAACAGTTCCTGGTGCCAAAAAGGTTGGGGACCGCTGCCCTAGAGAAACAGAACCAATAAGATATAAGGTCTGTCCAGAAAGTATCCAGCTATGTAATATGAAAAATAGAGACATTTATTGATGAAGATATAAGATACAGGAAACATTGTACACAGGATATTGATGCCTCAGTTCTCTTCAAAGTAGGCACCTTGGGACCTCACACAGTTCTCCCAGCCTCTCTTAACCTAACCCATACACGCTCAACATTCTCAGGTGTTCTGCTTGTTGCAGGTCTTCCAGAATGTGGATCACTTTCAACAATTATCAACCATCTTTGAAGCATTTGTGCCACACTTTTTTTTGCATTGCACTCATTGCATCATCCCCGAAAGCCTTCTGAATCATCTGAATAGCTTCTGCAGAGTATTGTTCAAGCTTAACACAAAATTTGATGCAGATGTGTTGTTCTACTTGCTCAGTCATTTTGAGTGCAATGGCCACAGAGTACACATTCTCGAAATCTAGTGCCCCACTGACTAGTGCAGTGAATTCATCATTGTTCATGAATGCACATTACAGTCCACTTTTATTGGCTGCCCAGTTACACTGATGTTGTGCAAACTGTTATCATTGTATTAACAATGGCTGGATACTTTCCGGACAGACCTCATATATTTATTATTAGGTCTTGGCTTAGGTGATTTTAGAGGCTGAGAAATCTCATGTTGTGATAAATGCAAATTGGAGACCCAAGAAAGCTAGTGGTGTAGTTTGAAGGTCTGATAGTGAGACAGCCAATGGTGTAGATTCCAGTCTGGGTCTGAATTTCTAAGAATTAGAAGGGCCTAGGGTGGGTGAAGATCAATATACAGCTTCAATGGTCAGGCAGAGAGGAAATTCAACTTTCATTCACTTTTTTGATCTATCGAGGCCTTCAACATACTGGTTGATGCTGATGATATTCAGTAGAACTATCTGCTTTACTTAGTCTTATTCAAATGGTAACCTCTTCTGGAAACACCCTCATAGACACCTCCAGTAATAATGTTTAACCAGCTATCTGAGCATCCTGTGGTTTAGTCAAGTTGACACATAAAATGAACCATCATATGCCTGTAGACGATGGTCTACAAATGTGGCCATTGATAATTTCTTCATTCCCTGTACATGTATGCAACTCCTTTCATCATAATGTGGAGCTACTTTCCCTCTTATTTAATTCTATCTGGCCTTATGACTTCCTTTGACCAATAGAATGAGACAGATGTGATGCTGTGCTAGTGCTAGGCACAGAATTTAGGAGGTCTGGCAGAATCTGTTGTTGCTCTTTTAGAAACCATCCACTCTATATAGAAGTCTAGGGTATCCTGCTGGAGAAAAAGATCATGTGGAAGAGAACTGAGATGTCCCAGTCAACAAGCAACACTAAGACCCCTGACCTATGAGTAAGTCTATCTTGGATCCTCTTCCAGGTCCAGTGAAACTACCCAGACCAAATCCAAGTGAAAGAGAGATAAGCTGTCTCATTTGAGTGCTGCTTAAATTCCTGATTCACAGAATTGTGAGCAATAAAATGGTGTTATTTTAAGCCACTAAGTTTCAGAATGGTTTTTTATAGAAACCAGCAATCGAAAAGTGAAAAAAGTTCTAAAACAATACAGTTTTTGTTCTCCACAGCTTAACCTGATTTTGCAATTACATAGCACACTTATCTTTGATCATTCCCTCAAAAATTAAAGAGTGGATTGTTTTAAGAATTGTCTTTCACTGACCTCATCTGTAAGGTATATTTCTTGACATCTTGATATTATTCCAAGACCTTGAAAATTTCCAGGGTTAGAATCTCAAGCCTTTAGATTATTGTCTTAGTACATTTTCTGTTGCTATAATGGAATACTACAGATTGGGTAGTTTATAAAGAATAGAATCTAATTTGGCTTATTGTTCTGGAGACTGTGAAGTCCAAGAGCATGGTGGTGGCTGGGCAAAAGCTAGAAGTGAGCACGTGAGAGAAAAATGGAGTGGGGGCTCTTTTATTGGGAGCCCACTCTCATAATGTTAGTATTAATTCATTTAGAGCACGCATGACCTAATCACCTCTTAAAGGTCCCACCTCTTAATACTGTTACAATGGCAACTAAATTTCCAGCACATGAAAGTGGGGGACATAGTCAAATGATAGAAATTATGGTTCTGATATGTACTACAATGGAAATGTATCAAACAACTATAACTACTTGTTTCCGAGAATAAATGGGAAGATTGGATTTTCCCTGAGAGCCAGGAGTAGGAGGTCTTAGTGTAATAACTTGAACAAGCTCAGATCTTAACTGCATCATGGTGGTGGGAATGGGAAACAAGCTAAAGCCAGGCTATTGAACATCCCAGGGAGGCCCAGGCATCAGAATTCACAGGAATGACAATTAAAGCCAGTCAAGTGGTGACATCCTGTTTCTATGTGATTAATTCTTTCAGAGCAGTTCTCCAGCCATTAATCAGAGGTCAGCACTCTGATGACTCAAGCCTACCCAGTCAGACTGAGGTTGGGTTTACCTCATACCAAAGAGATGTGGAATTCCAAGCAGGAGCTAGTCATAATAAATGGGGCCAAGTTTGGGAAGAAGGTTGCCAGGAGTGGAGTATACCCCATAAACAGTAAGGCAGTTCTGCTAGACAATGAGACAAATTCAAGAGGAGGTGTTTGAACTTAGGTCAGACTTGGCATCAAAGCTCTGTAACCTAGGGAAGTGGCAAGATGGTTGACAAGAGACACCAGCTGCCAGAACATCTCAGTAAGGAGAACTTTTAGATGAAAGAGGAAAAATGAACAGACAAACATAGATTGGATGTGGGCCTGAAGGAAGGGTGCCTTTTTATAGTATTCATAGGTGATATTTTGTATGTTATCAATTATAATGCCTCCTTGTTCATTTCTGATTGAGCTTATTTGGATCCTTTTCTGCTTCCAGTTAATCTAGCAAGAGATCTATCAATTTTGCTTATCCAGCACATAAAGAAAAGGAAAAATAAATATCATATAATTATCTCAATAGATGCAGAAAAAGCATTTGACAAAATTCAGCACCTTTTATAATAAAAACCCTTAACAAAATAGGTGTAGATGGAACATATCTTAAAATTATAAAAGCCATACATGACACCTGCAGCCAACATTATACTGAATGGGGAAAAGTTGAAAGAATTTCCACTTAGAACTGTAACAAGACAAAGATGTGCACTGTCATACTTCTATTCAACATAGTGCTTCTCAGACAACAGAAGGAAATTAAGGGTATGCAAATGGTGAAGGAGGAGGTCAAACTATCACTCCTTGCTGATGATATAATCTTATATCTTGAAAACCCCAAAAATTCTGCCAAGAGATTCTTGGAATTGATAAATAAATTCAGCAAATCTCAGGCTATAAAATCAATGTACAGATATATACCAACAATAGTCAAGTTGAGAATCAAATAAAAAGACTCAATGCTTTTCACAATAGCTACAAAGAAAATAAAATACCTAGGAATATATTTAACCAAGGAGGCAAAAGAGAACTACAAATCACTGAAGAAGGAAATTGTAGATGATATAAACAAATGGAAAACTATAACATGCTCATGGATTGGCAAAATCAACACTGTTAAAATGTCCATATTACCCAAAGGTGATTTACAGATTCAATGCAATCCCCATTAAAATACCAATGTCATTTTTTGTAGATCTAGAGAAAATAATTTTACACTTTGTTTGGAATCAGAAAAAAGCCCAAATAGCCAAAGGAACCTTAAGCAAAAAGACTGAATCTGGAGTTATTGCTTTATTAGACTTTAAGCTATACTGGAAGGATGTATTACCAAAACAGTATTGTGTTGGCACAGAAATAAAGACTTAGATCAATGGAATAGAACAAAGAACCCAAATATAAAACCATCCTCACACTGACATCTTATTTTTGACAAAGCAGACAACAATATATACTGGGGAAAAGAATCCCTATTCAATAAATGGTACTGGGAAGATTGGATAGCCACATGTAGAAGATTGAAACAGGATCCATAACTCTCACCACTCACTAAAATTAATTCCAGATGGATAACAGAATTAAACCTAAGAAATGAAACCATAAGAATTCTAGAAGAAAATGTTGGGAAAAACTGTCCTAGATATCAGCCTAGGCAAACAATTTATGAAGAAGACCCCGATGGCAATCACAGCAGCAATGAAAATAAATAAATGGGACTTAATTATTTTAAAAAGTTTCTGCACAGCCAAATAAATCATCAACAGAGCAAACAGCCTACAGAATGGGAGAAAATATTTGCATGCTATACATTCAATAAAGGGCTAATAACCAGAATCTACAAAGAACTGAAGTGAATCAGCAAGAAAAAATCAACCCCATTAAAAAGTGGGCAAAGACATGAACAGAAACTTTTCAAAAGAAGATAAACTAATGGGCCAAAAAACATATGGAAAATGCTTAACATCTCTAGTTATTAGGCAAATGAAAATCAAAACCACAATGAGGTATCACTTAACTTCAGTGAGAATGGCTTTTTATCAAAAATTCCCAAAACAACAAATGTTGGCATGGATGCTGAGAGATAGGAACACCTTATACACTGCTAGTGGGACTGCAAACTAGTACAATGTCTATGGAACATAGTATGGAGATTCCTCAAAGAACTAAAAGTAGATCTATCATTTGATCTAGCAATCCCACTACTAGGTATTTACCCAAGGAAAACAGTCATTTTATCAAAAAGACACTTGCACTCAAATGTTTATTGCAGCACAATTCACAATTGCAAAGATGTGAAATCAACCCAGTGCCCATCAATTCACGAGTGGATTAATAAAATGTGGTATATGTATACCTCGGAGTACTACTCAGCCAAAAAAATGAATTAATACCTTTTGTAACAATCTAGTTGGAACTGGAGACCATTCTCCTAAGTGAAGTATTGCAAGAACGGAAAAACAAGCACCACATTAACTCACTATTGAATTGTAACTAACTGAACAGCACACATGTGCACAATAGGAAGTAAAACTCAAAGGAAATCAAACAAGTGGGAGGGAGGAGGAAGTGATGGGTGAAATCATACCTAACAGGTACAATGTACACTATCTGGGTGATGGGCACATTTATAACTTTGTCTCAAGCAGTACAAAAGCAATCCATGTAACCAAAACATTTGTACCCCTGTCATACTCTGGAAAAAAAAAAAAAGAGACCGATTCAAGGTGCAATGCTCACTGAGTGAAGCTTCCTGTCTCAGTCAGGACTAGCAGGGTTAAGTCCATAGGGGAAAGCCGCAGGTGAATTCCTGTTCAGCAGAGCTGATACTGAGACACCCGATTCAGAGGGTAATGAGGAAAAATGAAAAGGGGCCAGGAAGGCAAGAGGCTAAGAGAACTAAGACAAGCATAATGAAATTTGATAATTTGCCCAGGACCAATGCTGGTTAGTTTTGTGTATATTTTTATTATTGTACTATAGCAGTTAATAAGCATAGATTTTTATGAAGTTAAGGGAGAATAATTGCTAAGAAAAATTCGATGAAAGAAGTTTTTCCTTTTCTGTTTAATGTCTTGTCAAAGTCTTGAATTCTTGTAAGGAATAAATGATAGAAGAGGTGGTAAGACATAATAAGAGGGTCAGTTAAAACTTAAAATAACTTAAAATAACTCTCCTTTTGTGAATAGTTTCAAGCATTCTAATTTTTCTGAAAACTAAGCGTAAATTGTTGTTTCTGCATGTAGGCTTACATTCATTGGTAAGTTTAATGTTCTTTCATTTATTCACTTATTGTTTCATTTATGTCTTAAGCCAATTAGTGGTAGCCATGGTCACCAATGGGAGTACTTACTTTCTATTGAACTTATTTCGATTCACATACAGTATAAACAATACAGTGGCCTCATTTCTTTCTCTTTGCAATCTGCCACAATTTACTCCTACATAAAACATCGTCTTTTTGTCACCACTAAGTGCTTCTTGTCCAGACCAATATAGTTTATTGCTTCCCTAACTAGATTATACAGTATCTTCCCAAATTCTGCTGTATATTCTTCTTTTCCTTTTCTTTTTCTCTTTCTTTTCTCTCTTCTTTCCTTTCTTATCCTTTCTTCTTTCTCTCTTTCTTTTCTCTCTTCTTTCCTTTCCTATCCTTTCCTATCCTTTCCTTTCTCTCTTTTCTTTCCTTCCTTCCTTCCTTCCTTCCTTCCTTCCTTCCTTCCTTCCTTCCTTCCTTCCTTTCTCTCTTTCTTTCTTTCTCTTTCTTTCTTTTTTCTTTCTTTCTTTCTTTCCCTCCCTCCCTGCCTTCCTTCTTTCTTTCTTCCCTTCCCTTTTCCTTCCTTCCTTCCTTCCTTCCTTCCTTCCTTCCTTCCTTCCTTCCTTCCTTCCTTCCTTCCTTCCTTCCATCTTTCCTTCTTTCTTTTTCTTTCTTTCTCTCTCCCTTTCTTTTCTTTTCTTTCCTTCCTTCCTTATTTACTTTTTCTTTTCCTTTCTTCTTCTTTTCTTTCTTTTTTGTTAGCCAGTCAATGCTCCATGCTAGAAAGCAATGAAACACTCCTTTTGCAAAAATTCAAAGCTTGTTTATATCCTTATATTCTTTGGACATCACTGAAGAGACTATATTATAATATCACTGTCTCAGTCTCCTCTCTCTCCTTTCTCCATGTTTTCCTTGTACTCCTTCCCCAACATAGTCCCTTTCAATCTACTGAAGACCAAGATATCCACTCTCATGAGTAAGGCATAATTAGGTAATGGTGTCCCAAATTCAGACTATATTGGACAGCTCACCTCCTGTATTTACTCTATGCTTGGCAGGGTGGTGGGTATTGTGGTTGTGGTCACAATGCACAATGTCCATATTCTTCTTTTCTTTATCCCTCAGATAACAGATATGACTTTGATTTGTCTGAGACCAGTTTCTTCTTAAAGCCTAGATATTTTTTCTTCTTTAAATCTTATTTTAGTATTGACGTTAAAGTGTACAGAAATAGTTGTTACCAATATCTTTCCTTGCAGAAATGGTAATTCTCCTTTTTCCGGCTGTTGCTCTTCTTTGATGATTACATATGTTCTTCCTTTCCAGATATTATGAAGGCTGGTCATAACAATTTCTAGGCTGGTCTTTTGTTTCCTAAATGTATCTTTCAAAGATATCATTTCTGTCATGTTGCCCCTTATGCAAGGGGTCATTCTCCTATTTTAGTTTCTGGAGTTATATAGCTTCCTCAACAGAATTGCACATATTAGTTCCATGTTCAGAGCAGAGTTCCAAGCAACAATTTCAACTCTGTTTAAGCTGTGCTCAAGGATACTGCCTTTGATGGCTCTCAGAGGTGATGTTGAGTTTTTAAGTGACAGGTCTGTAAAAATACCAGGAGGATAATCCAATTTTTTATTCTCTTCCATATTTCTTTTTTGGTACTTAAACATTCTTCTCTTGTGCTTCCCTCCTTATAAATTAACAGGGAAATAAAACAGACTGTTTTAATGAATTTCTTATGTAATGTTTATATTGTATGTTTAATATATTACATGCATTTTTGCTTTAGATACTGAAATTAAACACATTAAATATAAAGTGAGTTGGGGTATAACTCTTTTTAATTCAAAATTTATTTAAGTCTGGTCCACACCTACATTAGGATCACTTGAGGCCTATTAAAAATCATATTTCTGTGCTTATTCTAGATCTACGAAATCAAAATTTCTGTCAGTAGGTGTTAGGAATATATTTTATAATACTATTATATAATATATAAATGCAAATTCTTATATATAATATGTAAATATACTATATGTAAATGATTGTCTCCATGTGCTTCTTATGAAAAGTTAAACTTTAGTATGATTAATTCATCCCTAAAGCTAAATATTCCATTGCTTCCTTTTTTAGCTATACAGGAAAAATAAAGTGGACAATTTAGACAAGTGACAATTAACTTTATAAGACATATTGAGAACAACCCTACTGTAATTTCTTATTAGTTCCAGGAGCTGTCTTTACTTTCTAATGTACACAGAAGAACATGTTAAATGGAAGTGGCTCTCATCTTTATATCTGAAAGTCCTAAAATGCAATTTTTTTGTCTGTTTGTTTTTACAGGTTAGTATACCCTCTCTGGAACATTTATCTTAGAGATTTTTAAAAATTATTATTGGAGAATTTTTAGGTCCAGGTGGGCTAATTTTTCTAATCAATTGCTTTCTATATACCAGCAATGAACAAGTGGAACTTGAAATTAAAAACACAACATTATTTAAAATTCCTCAAAATGAAATACTTAGGTATAAATCTAAGAAAGTATGTAGAAGTTACACATGTGGAGAACTCAAATACTCTGATAAAAGACGTGAAAAGAGAACTAAATAAAGATGTTTCCTGTTTGTGTATAGGGAGACTCAATATTGTCAAGATGTCAGTACTTCCCAAATTGATCTATAGATTTGATCAAAATTCCAGTAAGTTATTTTGCAGATACTAAGAAACTTACTATAAAGTTTATATGGAGAAGCAAAAGACCCATAATAGCCAACATGATATTGAAGAACAACAAATTTGGAAGACTGACACTATTCAACTTCAAGACATACTATAAAGCTCCAGTAATCAGTACAGTGTGGCATTGGTGAAAAAAATGTACAAATAGATCAATGGGATATTATAAAAAACCCAGAATTAGACTATGTAAACATAATCATCTCATATTTGACAAAGGAGCAAAGGCAATAAAATGAAGCAAAGATAGTCTTTGCAACAAATATTGCTGGTATAACTGCACATTTACATGCAAAAAACTGAATCTAGTCAGACCTTATACCTTTTAGAAAAATTAAGTCAAAATGAATCACAGACTTCAATGTATAATGAAACTATAGAATTCCTAAAAGATAACATAGGAGAAAATCTAGGTCACTTTGGGGTCAATGGTGAGTTTTTAAAAAACAACATCAAAAGCATGATCCATGAAAGAAAGAATTGATAAGCTGGACTTCATTAAAATTAAAAGTTTCTGCTCTGCAAAAGACACTGTCAAGATAAGCCACAGACTGGAAGAAAACACTTGCAAAAGATAAACTTCATAAAGAATTATTATCCAAAATATACAAAGTACTCTTAAAACAACAATAAGAACACAGACATCATTAAAAAGCAAGCCAAAGACTGTAATAGACACCTTACCAAATATGGTAACACATGGCAAATAAGCATAAGAAAAACTGCTCAACATCAACATATGTCACTAGAAAAATGCAAATTAAAACAACACTGAGATACCATTACACACCTATTATAAATGGAATGGCCAAAATCCTGAACACTGACAACACCAAATGCTGGCGAGGATGTGGAGCAACAGGAACTCTCATTCATTGTTGGTGGAAATGCAAAATGATATAGCCACTTTGGAGGATACTTTGGTGGTTTCTTACAAAACTAAAATGCTCTTTCCATATAATCCAGCAATCTTTCTCCTTGGCATTTACCCCTCAAAAAGTTGAAGGCTTTTAGTTCACATAAAAACTTGTACACAGGTTTTATAACAACTTAATTATAATTGCCAAAACTTGGAAGCGACCAAGATGTCCTTCAGTAGGTGAATGGATAAACAGTGGTACATCCAGACAATAGAATACTATTCAGCATTAAAAAGAAATGAGCTGTCAAGCCATGAAAAGACATGGAGGAACCTTAAATGCTCATTACTAAGTGTAAGAAGTTAATGTGAAAAGGATATATGCTGTATAATTACAGTATATACCCAACTATATGACATCCTGGGAAAGGCAAAACCATGGAGACAGGGAAAAGAGCAGTAGATGCCAGGGATTGGGCAGAGGCTGGGGGAAGAGAAGCATGAATAGGCAGAGCACAGAGGATTTTTAGGGCAGTGAAATTACTCTGTATGAGACTATAATGGTGGATATATGTCACTGTAAATTTGTCCAAATCCAGAGAGTGAATGTATAACACTAAGAGTGAACCCTAATGTAAGCTATGGACTGTGAGTGATAATGATGTGTCAGTGTGGTTCATCATTGTAACAAATGTACCTCTAGGGGGGGGACGCTGACACTGGGGGAGGCTATGAGTGTGTGGAGAAGGGAGTACGTGGGAAATTTCTGTACCTTTATCTTAATTTTGCTCTGAAGCTAAAACTGCTCCAAAAAAAAAGTCTATTTAAGAAAAAAAAAGTAAAGACATGTTAAAGTGAGGGTATAGAATTGTGGTATACACTTAACAAAGTTAGGTTTTAAACATTCACAATACAATGCAATACATTTTGCTATTCACAAGATAATTAAAAGTTTTATTCTAAAAGTCATAATACCCTGGGGGTCTAGTAATAGGACATAAGTAAAGTTGAACAAGCAGCGCCTTCTTTTTTCAGCCATGTCAATGTATTTCTAACTATATATAACTGCATTTGGAGGTTATAGTTCGAATGTGAATTTGTAGCTCCTCCTATGTGTGAAGCTATATTGTAACAAATTACCATAAACTTAGTACAGTTAAACTTCGTACAACTTAGTGCTTAAAACAATTCAAATACATTATCTTTCAGTTTGGGACATGAGAAGTCTGAAAATGGGTTGGCAGGGCTATATTCTTCTGGAAGCTCTAAGAGAAAAGCTTGTTTCTTTGCTTTTTCTGGCTTCTAGTGGTTGCCTGTATTCCTCTGGCCCTGCGTCATTCTAGTTCTGCTTCCATCTTCACACTCTCCTTCTCTAACGCTGATCTCCATTTTATAAGGACTCTTGCTATTACGCAGAGCCCAACTGGAAAACCCAGGATACTCTCCCCCCTCAAGAGCCTTAACTTAATCACATCTGTAGTGTTTCTTTAGCAATGAAAAGTTACACATTCATAGGTTCTGAAGATATGGACATGGATCTCTTCGGGGAGCCATAATTCCATCTATCACAGAAGCCCTGACCAAAAACTGCTCTAAGAACTTCACCACTCTCCATGCTTTGTATTGTGATACAGTTGGGATTTATTTTTTCTAAACTCTTCAACTGATGTCTTAGAATAGTTATTAGCAACGAATCCCAGAGGATCTCACTTTCTAATTTATGTACTTTCATATGCCTGATGCAGAAAAGATGCTCTCTTAATGTGGCTGCTTTAAGTTGGTATAAAGTAACATGGAAACGACATCTTTTACCCCAACTATGTATAACATAGAACTAATTATATCTATATAAAAAAGATATGGAGGAAAAAATGTTGCTTTATACTGTGTATATCAATGAATACTATAGTCTGCTTTTTTTCAATACAAGTTGATCTGCTAGACATTGACAATATACAGTGTGAAAGATCTAAGAATTCATAGCAAGGAGAGCTAAGTCAGAATATTTGCTCTAAGAACAAAACTAAGTCAATAAAATAAGATTTTGGCTAAAATTCATCAAGGTTTAATTATATAAAATTATTCTATAGCAGTTACTATAACAAGGACTTTATTACTATGCTTTTCTTTGCTCAATATTAAATAAAGGAAGAATAGATTTAACTCCATCTTTAGATGAAATAATGAGGCTTAAAGATCAATATTAATAAATAATTTGATTTGCCTTTTTGCTGTCATAAATATACTCATTTACTCATTCATCCATCCAGTTAGTCAACAGATATTTACTGAATGCAGAATATGGGCCAGACACAGGTGTGGTACTGGTGCTACAAAGTCAAGTACTGTCATAAATTTGTTTAATATAGTTGCTACCCCGGCATCCATTTTTA
Source organism: Microcebus murinus (assembly GCF_040939455.1). Classification (NCBI taxonomy): domain Eukaryota; kingdom Metazoa; phylum Chordata; class Mammalia; order Primates; family Cheirogaleidae; genus Microcebus; species Microcebus murinus. Next base: position 34,319,151 of record NC_134112.1, read on the forward strand.
GGCCTGAGGTTAAGCTGTTTGAAACTCAGTTGTACCCTATCACTTTTGTGAACTAGTTAAAACTTCCGGTCCCTGTGTGATGGTTTGTGATAAAGTCGTCTAGTTCCTCATCCCACAGGTGGACCCCAAACCCAACACATTCCACAGCTGGTAACCATGACAAAACCTAACAGTCAACACCAGAGTTATGTAAATAGTTCCCCACCTCCCCAACAACTGTTTCTTTAAATGAGCCAATCCAACCCCATAGTGAAAGCCCAGGGTTTATAAAGCTCATGTACCTTTATAAAGGCATAGCCCCGGAGGTCCTCTATTTCTCTCTCTTCTTTCCACCGTCTGGTTGTGTAGGCTGCTGTCTCTGGGAAGGACTTCTGGTTAGGCTTTGTAGGTGCCCCTCTTCTCTTGTGGATCTTTAAGTAATGAAATACTTCCGTTATCTTATATTTTGCTGTGCTGCCTAATCCAGTGTCTACCTACACACCAAAATACCTAACTTTCCTCCTTGGGCCTGGGCTGCCCCAAAGAGTGCGTATTTTGGGTTATGGCCACTTTCAAGAGAGAGACCTCAAGACCAAATTAGAAAGAAACTATAACAATAAAAGTCGCAAAGCAGCATATTATGACACCAACTTTTCAGCTGAGTCAATAGTCTGAGAAACCTCACCTAGCATAGAAGCTAAACATTAATTATGGTAAAAATAACAAACGTGAAAAATGCTCTCAGTGACTACACAAAAAGCAGAAAATTTTTTATTTTTGTATGCTTTGAACTGAGAAAAATGGGAAAAATAATGGAAATCGGAATAACTGGATAACATTTTCAGTATTTAAGATTATTTCTTATGAATCTTATATTATTCATTGATAAGATTAATTATGAATTGCAGATAATTATATACTTTAATCATCAATTCATTCAATAAACAAACATTAAGCTAATACATTCTAAGAGTTGGGCACACAATCCAAACCAAAGGTCCCTGCTCTCATGGAGTTTACATTCCAGGAACCTAATACATTGCTCTGGCACTCCAAATACTTAACTATATTTTTATGGTAAACATCCTCTACAAGGACAGTACTAAATAAGGGCAAGATATGCTTCAGGCCTGGAATTCTTCAAATCTGGCTGTACTTCCGTATAAGGGCTTTATGGCTGCTCTGCCTTTAGTTGTGCAATCTTACATAACTTACTTAAACATTCTAACCCTGTTTCTCCCTTTGTAAAAGGGAAATGGCAATCGTTGGGTTCTACTGGGGATTAAAGGAGATGTGTGTAGATTGTTCAGTAACTATTAGTATTGTTTTGGCTCTGTGTTTCCAAAATGTGCCTGCTCATTAGAATCACCTAAGCATATTAAAAAAAACTCTAAAGCCCAGGCCACATACCAGACCAATTAAACCCAATGTCTAAGCGTGAAACCCAGGCATCAGGACACGCTCCTCAGGTGGTTGCCATGTGCAGATAAATTGGGGAACCACCGCAGTTTGGATTATTGTGGTTTCATAGCAACACTTGCCAATCCACCTGTCTTTACCGTAGGTGGAACAAGGAAGCCTCGGAGTTTAATGAAATTCAGATAATCCAGGCGCACATGCACCCTCTGTCCACCCTGTGATTCAGATCCATATCTCTTCCAAGTATCTTAAAGAAAGGAATGGGATGGAGTCCTAGCCACTCCCGCATATGCACAGCTGTTAAGTATATGTGATACTTAGGTACTTAAGGAGTGCAGACACTTCCACCTGCGGCGACTGTTGGGTCTGCCCCGGGCACGCCAGCCCTCCCGGGGGCGCTGGGCCGGGGTGCAGAGGCCGCAGCCGCGCGGCGAGGGAAGATCGGCGGCCTCAGCTGCGGCAGCGGCGGCTGTCGGGATCATCCCCCGCGGGCCAGCAGCGGTGGGGCCCGCGGCTCAGCCGGGCGCCTTTCGCCTGCGCGCTCCGCGTCCCTCCCTCTTGTCCGCCCGCCACTCCGCGACCCGGGCCGAGGGCTGGAGCAGCGCCGAGCGCTTGGGTCCGGGGCGAGCGGGACCCGTCGCGCCGGCCGCCATGGAGCCTGGGCCACCCGGCGGCTCCAGGCCCGCCGAGCGGAGGCCTTGCCTGAGCAGCCGGCTCGGCGCAGACCGGGCGGCTTCGGCCTCCTTGCTGAGCGCGGCCGGGGCCGAGCCAGGGCGCCGCCCGCTCGCTGTGGCAGCCGTGCTACCGGCGGGGGGGTGCGGGGAGAGGATGGGCGTCCCCACCCCGAAGCAGTTCTGCCCCATCCTGGAGCGGCCGCTCATCAGCTACACCCTGCAGGCCCTGGAGAGGTAATGCGGCGCCGGCGCGCCCCGCGCTCCCCACAGCTTGGGGCCGGGCCTCGCGCTCCCCGCCCTGCGGCTGCTCTCGCGCTGGCGCCTTCACCTCAGGGCCGGCCGGGCCGGCATCCCCGGGCTCAGTTACTCAAGCTTGAGCTCCGTCTCCTCCAGCTTCGGCCTTTAACAGATGGGCACGGAAGTGGAGCCACCCACAGAGCTCTTTACGTACCCTAGCAGCTAAGGCGGTGGGGAAGGCCCGGCATGTGGCGCTGCCTCAGCGCATGCCGGGGTCGGGTCGAGAGACTTTGAGTTCTCGCCGTGGCCCCTGTGGGGCCCAATGAGAAGCTGCTCTAGGAGTGTCCCGGGCTCTGTCTCCGCGCATGCGTGGGTGGAGTTGTATTTGAAGCTCAGCTATAATGGTTTTGAGGGTATTTGTTCATTCTTTGACAAACGTTTACTGAGCACCTAGTATGAGACAGACTGATAAATTACTTAAAGAGAGAGAGAGAGGAGCAGAATTCCAACAGTTCAATAACGAAAACAGATTTAAGCCTGAAATTGAGGCCAGCACACCCTTTATCATCTTAAAAAGGGATTGAAGTTAACTAGTTGGGGAAATGAAAGAGGCAGGGGGAATGGGATTAGAAGGACTAGGGGAGCAGTAGTGAGCTAAGGAAAAGGAGGGGTACTTCATTTTTATTAACTTTACTTTTTTGTTTGTTTAAGCACCGGACTAATGTGATGGAGAGCATGGGGTGAGGGTGCAGGGGTGGGAAGCAGTGGGATTACAAAGGTCCACGTGGTTTTGCTAAGGTGCTTAAACTTCTTGAAGCCAGCGGGAAGCTGTGGTAGTATGTTAAATTCTGGATTGAAGTGAACCGTTTGCATGTCCAGATAGGTGGCATCCTTTAGCATATGGCCTTTTCAGGAAGCTTTGATGAAAACCAAGCTAGGGAGGTTCCAAGGGAAGTGCCATGTGATCCAGAAAGGAGCCCCACACAAACCCTTAAACACTTCGGAAGCCAAAGGGCCCAGGTTTTTTTATTTTCTGAATATTGTTGGCATTTGGAAAATGGAAGCGTAAAGAGCTAGCCATATTCACCCCTGATTTATGTAATCAGGCCAGTAGTTACATATGAAACTCATATAAACTTTGAAACAATTCCAGTTATTACCTCTGTTCTGTGTTCTTCCATTTCTTTGGGTAGTGGTGGCAGAAGGTCCCTGAAACCATCCTATGAATTGCGCACCGACAATATTCCAGTGCCATAGACTTTGTGGCAACATAGTTCATACATGGAGGTAATGCCAGGGGCACAAAGGATCTTGGCTAGCAGCATCTTTATCTACTTAGTAATTAGATATAAGGGATGGCAGTCATTTTTACACTTTCCTTCCCATGGGGCGGGTGGGGGGGGGAAGCTTTTATATTAACTGACATTTTTGCATCTTCTGAGGCAAAAGAGGTGGACAGTTGAAAGTCTTACCTTTAAAGTAAAAGAATGTTTGGAAAGCCCCTGTTTATGGAAAATAAGGTGAGAGAACACTTGTTTTCCAATGTTACATAATTGATAACAGCAATCATAAAATCCTAACTAATAAAAATAGTAACTAACCAATATCTCCATTCTGGGATAACTTAGGGCTCATTTTTGTCACTATTGTAATGCCTGAAGAATTTATGGAATGTGATTATATGTTGGGTAATCCAAGTAAATCCTTGGAAGCCTTGCATTATGGAGAGGTATGGGTGCTTTTTGGCCATTTGCCAAATAGAGGCCCTTATCTCTTTTTATTCCTCACTCTCAAAAGATGGGCCCAACAGACTGCTGATAGTTTTCCTAGGGTATGGTGCCAAAGTCCTTAGCCCTTTCATCCCAAAAGATAAACTGTATAAGTTTAAAATAAGGAAGGGATATAGAAACGTATTGTCTTATATAACTATTTTTGGCTCAGTTGAAACATGCTTACTACTTAAAGAAAAACAACAGCTCTTTTTGTCCCAAATAAAAAGTAATTGGATGTCATTGTTGTCAGTCATCTAGATTATACTGAGAGGTGTTATTTCTTGCCCTTTAAGAGCTCTATGTGATGCCCAAATTTGACGTTAAAGTCATTATTTTTGCTCATCATAATTAAGATTTTTCTTTGCTCAAGTTTTGCTATTTCACTTACAGAGGGTTGAGAAGTTGTGACTTTTTTTTTAAGCTATTCTCCTCTAAGAAATTAAAGATACTTGTTGAAAATAACTCTTATGGGTTAACTTGTCTTTTGGATTTTTAAATCAACATAAAATTAATTAGGGCCTAGGAAAGAGAAGAGGGTGACCCCTGAACTTGGCCCCAAATTCCTAAATTGGGATAGGAAAATACAAAGAAACATGACCAGTCTTGCTTCCAGTTAAACATTGCCATTTAAATATGGTTTTTGTTTGTTTCCCAACTCCTTCACATATCCACATAAAGGAACTAAAAATGTATAGCCACACAAGGGTGAAATGAATGAGAGGAAGAGTAGCAGATAAATACCAACAAAACTCAGGATGGTAGAAAGGAGACAGAAGGGATAACTAATCAGATTTAACAGACCCAATAAAACAAAACCATAAGGACAGGTAGGACAGCCATGAAGAAGTAAGTTAAAGTCATAGGACCTTGGAAAAGTATAAGAATTAGAGGCACAGAGTATCCCTGAAGGTGGGGTAGACAGTGAAAAGAGGACAACTGATTGAAACTTTCCAAAGGAATGTTTAGACTCCCAGATCTCTGGCAGATACTGACATTTAGTCTCTGGCTCAGAACCAGTGCAGCTAATGGCCAGAGTGAGATGTTCCTATGGCAGTGGGGGAATTGACAGACTACATTTTGAGACGGTGCTATCCTTAGCCCCTAAGGTAGATGACTCAAGCAAGTTTTCCTCTTTTCAAACATGACAATATATTAAAGTAACTATTCTATAATGGAACACTTGGAGGAGGCATTGAAAGAATATCCATTTTGTGAATGGGGACTTCAGATCACCTGTCTCTTTCCTTCTGGCAAAATTGGGAAATCCATGTTTTTCTGGTTTAGCCAAGTTCTACTCTGCTCCATTGAAATTGCTTAAAAAAATAATTATCAGATTAAATGAGATTCAAAAGTAGCTCTGAGCCTTCCAGTATCTGAGGTATGTTGACTAAAGGCTCTGTTTGGGAAAATGGAGGTTTACAGTTTAAGTATATCAAAATTATATGTGTGGCTGTATTTATATATTGTGATTAACCATTGTTTATGTATGTGTAGACATGTATAAGTATATATGGGTATGTTTGTAGGTTCATATACTATATTCTTTATTTTTAAGAGTATACAACTGATAGTTGAGATTTGTGCATTACGGGTTTAACTAGAAGGATCAAATATAACAACCGATTTCTAGGTTGTACTAGAAACAAGACCCTTTCAGCAGTTGACCAAAAATGTTTCTAGGATTTTGAAGTTTTATTTTGGCCTTTTCGGGGAATTGAAATATAATTATTAGACTCCAGGTTATACCTTAAAAAGAATTTGGGTTTTCTCACTTTATTAGCAAGGGACTGATATCAGGGTTCCCTTTCATAACTATTACTTTGTGACCTGAGTTTTTACAAAGAAATGTTGCTTTAAGAAATGATGCGGTAGTGGTATTGACAAGGCATAAAGCTCTGACAATTAAGCTGCAAAATTTATTCACAATTGATCAACTCATGTATTTAAATTTGACTGTTTAAAAAATGTATTCTCTAGATCTGAAGTAGGAAGTAAAAATTCCTGCCAGTAATTTAATTTTATAGCTTAAACTATATAAAGAAAATGTTACTGGGAGTGGAGGGGTTGGTCAACCTGGAATAGCTGAAAAGTAGATTAAAATGACAACTACAACAAAAGCAAATAAGAGAAGCAAACCTTGGCCATGCTTATTCAGACTTGGTGGTAGGCTGGGTGAAGGTGGGAATTCCTGTCGATGGATTTGAACAAGCTCTGGCAGGGTTTTCCCCATAGCCCATGAGGTTTCTTGCGCAGAAGACACTGCTAAAGATAATTTGTTACTTTCTATGTTTTCCTGCTCCTCAAATCTTATTACAATTTGGCGCCCCATATAAATCTTCTACAGGAAGGTGTGATGTTCCATTGATTAAAAAACATTCCAGACTTTGTTGTAGTAGCGTGTGTCATTGTATAATAAAATCCTGGCATTTTAATCTATGTTTTAGTACCTTTTCAGTTTGGCAAGAGTGACTTAGTTTCCTTGTGTCTGACAACTCAAGGTAAATTTGGGGAGAAAAAACAGTTTTGTAGGTCTATATTTATATTATGGAAACTCAATGTGATTGGATTGTTTGTTGTATTGCTTGGAAAATCAATGGAGGTCCATGTTTAGTTGTTTGAAACTCCATGGTATGTTTTTTCAGTGCATTATAGCTCATTTTCTTAGTTTTCTCTTTTTCTTCAGTTTTTTTTTTGTTGGGTACTTTAAAAAATTCTACCTTATTTCTGAAAACCACTGCAAATTCTGTTGAACAAAGAACACTACAAATTTGTAAATGCTAGCCCAAGTGAACAAGGTGGAACATTTAAATTAAGCTGAGAATAATAAAAATGGGCTAGGGAAGATAGGAGAAATATTGAGGAGGTAGTATTAACAAGTCTTAGTGATTAACTGGATTAGGGATTCATAAAGAGAAACGTGTTGAGGATGTTTTTAGTTCAGTGGTCAGTTAGATGAATTTGACTTAAGACAAATTTAAGACTTTTTTAATATTATAGAAGGGTGGAGTCTGAGGCAAGGAGAGGAATAGGACTGCTGTGTTTTGTACAGGTCAAATGATTAGAGATTTGTGTCATGTTCCTAAACGCCCCCATGGGACTCCTTCAAAACAAGATATAAGACCAAGACAGGTAGGCTGAGGCTTGACATATGCAAGCCTTCATGGGCCATAGTAAGGAGGCTTAACATTGCCAAAGAATCAGGAGCCAGCCCTGTCACACCAATTCAGTATTTTGCTGCTAAAACATCAGGGTGGGTATGGAGAGATGGGAATATACAAATTATGACCCCAGTATAATCCAGAGGCCAAATTTCCATGAAGGCTGTCGTGGTAGTGAGCAGCAGCTGCCACTGTCCTTTTGAGGCCAAACTTCTGCAGACTGGATGGGAGTGCTTTAGAGGTGTTAACAGGGCCTGATTTTTCCCATCTGTTTTTTAAAGCATTTGCTAAAACGGTCTGTTCTCAACTGATCTTTTAAAACTGTCTGAGCAGTGTATTCCTGTAAGTAATATTTATGTTATTCCAAGAGAAAATAACTTGAGATATTATATTTCTTCCTCAAAATGTCTGTTGTAATGGAGCTTGGGGCTAGGCTTGCATTTGCTTATGGAATGTGCTAGGAAGGAAATACTTGATAGAATCAGGCTGCTGGGGCTTTGGTGTGGACTTGTCTTTAGTTAAGAGATGAACTAGATCCCTTTATTCAGCAAATATTTGATTGGTAGGCACTGTGTGAGGTATTTAAGATCTTTTTCAGTCCCATGATTTCTACATTATTAAATTTTAATACTGTAAAAGGCTTTTAATTCTATAACTAGAAAAGAATGTGAATAAATCCTCTGAAATACAAACAGTACTTATAAAGGCTTGCAAATACTGGGTGTATGCTTGGTTACTGACTAAAATAGCTTAATAAGCCTGTTATCTCTTAAGAGTGGTCTAAAACAATGTTTTCCAGACTTTTTTCCTATAATCTGTTGCAAGAACTACATTTTACATCATGGCTCAGTGACAAGCACATATTTACTTACACACACACACACACACACACACACACACACACACATACCCACACACACATTTGAAAGCAAATTTCATGAGAAACAACCTATCCCTATTATGTGCTATGCATTTTAATTTTTATGTTTTATTTATTCAACAATGTTGGTCTAAAACTTATTATAAACTGACTTGATGACACAGTAATGGATCCTGAAATCTGCAGTTTGAGAAACACTAGTTTAAAGCACCATTTTCTATTTTGAGCCTCATACAATTGTTTGACATAGCCTAGGGCCATAAGTACATCTGTTTGTAATTATTTACATCTACTTTGACTGCTTTGTGTTTTGAGCATAGTTATTTTATAGCTATTAGGTTATTAAGAATGAAATGTCCGATTTCCTTAAGTTTGACAGTTGATATTTCTGACATTTCATTTCGACACTTATTTTTATTGTGAAGGTACATCCTCAGTGTTTCAAACACAGTTTGGCTTGTGATTATCTTTAACATTTTCTTTTAGAGCAATTTTTGTGAAACCATGGATAAGTCAAAAATTTCTGTTGTTCTCGAATATAAGTTCCATTATGGAACCAATGCAGTGCAGACAGCTTGAAATATCAATGAATTATTTGGGAAGGATGTGGCTAATGACTGCACAGCACGTTGATGGTTTGAGAAGTTCTGTGCTAACCTTGAAAATGAGCCTCGTGGGCCACCTGAGACCAAGGTGGATAATGGTGAGCTGAAAGCTGTAGTGGAAGTCACTCCATCTCAACTTATGTGTGAATCAGCAGCAAGGTTTGACAATATCAGACTTTTTGAAATAAATTGGCAAGGTAAAGAAGCTGGATAGATGGGTTCCACATGAATTAAACGAGAAATCATCTCGAAGCTTGCTTGCTTTGCTGTCTCAAGGTAAAGGCTATTTTTATACCATATTGTTACATGTGATGATAAATGGATTCTTTTTGGCAATTTCAAGCATTTGGCACAATGGTTGGATAGAGACGAAGTGCTGAAACACAGTCCAAATATTCATCAAAAAACTAATGGTGTCTGGTTTGGTGGTCCAGTGCTGGTATTATCCACTAAGGCTTCATGAAACCTGGTCAATCAATTTCAGCGGATGTCTACTGCATCCAATTGGACTAAATGATGAGGATGTTTGCAATTAAGCAGCAGAGGTTGGTCAAAAGAAACAGGCTAATCCTCTTGCAAGACAATGCTTGACCACATATCACACAAACAATGCTGCTCAAACTGCAGAGGCTGGACTTGGAAACTCTCTGTCATCCACCACATTGACCAGACCTTACACCAACTGATTACCACTTCTCCAGGCTTCGGACCACTTCTTGCAATGAAAAATACTCAAATATGGACAAGCTGTGGAAAATGCATTCCCTGATTTCATTACCACTTGTTCTCCAGGCTGTTTCTCTGTTGGCATAAACAAGCTATTGTGTAGATGGCAAAGCTGTGTTGATAGTTTAGGTGGATGCTTTGAGTAACTATAATGTTGCTTTTTTTGTGGGTCAAGAGGGGAGCTGGGGGGCGGGGGGACCATCCATGTCTTTAGCCCTGACTGTCCTGCCTCCCTGACTGTCCTGCCTCCCTGACTGTCCTGCCTCCCTGAATGTCCTGCCTCCCTGACCTCCTTGGGAACAGCTGGCCCAGTGTTGTCCCTGATAGCTCTGGCCAGGCATCCCTCCCTCTGTACCTTCGGAGTCACTACCTAACAGCTCCTGCTTCTGCTGCTGAGGTTCCTCTGCTGCCATCTTTAAAGCAAATTGTACTACTTCTTATTTGAGATATAATCTACAATTTTTATTTGAAATAGGACATTTATATTTAAAGACAACATTTTTAAGGCAATCCAGTAAAATTGGGAGTTAATTCATTGAATAGATATTTAACTACTTTATGTCAAGTGATATCCTCCTCCTCCTTCTTTTTTTTTTTTTTTTTTGAGACAGCGTCTCCCTATGCCACCTGGGCTAGAATGCAGTGGTGTCATCATAGCTCACTACAGCCTCAAGCTCCTGGGCTCCACTGATCTCTTGCCTCAGCCTCCTAAGTAGCTGGGACTATAGGCACAAACCATCACACCTGGCTAATTCTATTTTTTTTGTAGAGATGGGGACTCATTTGTTCTTGCTTTTTGGCTGGTCTTGAACCTCTGGCTTGAAGCAATCCTCCCGTCTTGGCCTTACTAAAGTCCTTCCAAAGTGTTAGGATTATAGGCATGAACCACTGCGCCCAGCCTCTTAATTCTTCTGGATTTTAACATTTAAGTTAATGTAACCTTTCATAAAAGTAACAACATGATATCTTCAAAAGTTGCTTTCAACTGATTTTTCCAGTTGGATATACTATAAAAAGTAACAAAGATACATAGCTTAGGGGACCAGTTAATATCTTACCTTAAAAAAAAAATCTTACCTTTGATTTAGTTGAACATGTCCTTATAACTCCTTCTCTATTAAGAAGTAATGTGATGTGACATTAATAAATAATTGAAATATATTTGATTGCTTTTAATAACTATAAATTTAAGAGCAGTTTTTAATGCCTAATTGTTCAAGCATTCTCTTCTCTATTTAATAGATATTTATTGACATATGGATTGTGAGGTCAGGAGTCTGTCAGTCTTTGTTCATTACTGTATCACTGGTGTCTAGCATAGTGCCTGGCAAAGGCTACATGCTTGCTTGATGTTTTTTGAATAACTAAATGAACACATGAATGAAGGAATGCCTACTTTTGTTTGAGTTATAAGAGATCATAAGAAATTTGACCATTTTTGATTATAAAAGCAATGTTGTATGGTTCATTCTTAACATAAATCAAGTGTTGGAGGTAATAATGATCTAGAATGATTTTATACCCTCCCTCTCAGAGATAGTGTTAGTCCATTTACAGAAGTTAAAGCTGTAAGCTCCAAAGTCAGACTGGGTCTAGGGTCACAGCCAGCCTTGTCCCTTCATTTCTGAGCTGTGTGTGATCATGGGCAGGTTACTGCCTCTGTGTTTTCCATAAAGATGAGATGACAATTTACTTTATAGAGCTAATGTGGATGTCAAGGTATTACAGCTGAAATGCTCTACACATTCCATGCATTTTAGGTATTGTTTCTAATATTTATATTATGGAAAATTTGGTATGTGCCAAGTACTGGGGTGTAGTCTGTGCTTTCTGTGAGTTGGCAGCTAATGAGGAAGATAAAAGGTGCAGTATGATTGTTAAGTTCTCTGGAGGCATGAGTACTCTGAAAGCTGAGAAGCAGGATGCTGCACCCAGAATGGCAATCATGGAAAGCTTCCTGGAGAGGACCGTCTCTGAGCTGAGAGCTGAAGAGCAAGTAGGACTCAGACAGGAGTAAATGGGGGAGAGAGAGGGATGGCGACAGTGTTGAGAGGTAAAGAAAGTAGCACATGCAGAGGCCTCTGTATGAGAGAATGTTACGTCTTCCCTTCAGTGAGTAGCTTGGTTTGAGAGTAGGAGGAGCATGGAAGAGAACACATGATGCACATGGAGAAGTAGGCTGGAGTCAGGTCTGGAAGGGCCTGTTCAAGAGACAGCAGGGTTGGCCTCAGATTTGTGCTTGAGAGAGATCATTCAGAAGAGGAGACAATTGATTGTGTTGGGACAGGATGAGATAGAGGAGACAGTTAAGAGGCTGGTGCAGTGAACTATGGGAGAGATGGCTGTCTGGATGCCAGTGGAACCAGAACCTTGGAAAATTCCACGTTTAGGAGGGACTGAAGACCTGTCACTTGCCACTTGCCAAGGGCTTTGTTAAGAATGTTATAAATTCTAAATTGTGCAAGTACATTGTAAATTCTACAGTTGTTGAAGTTGCAATGAAAGGTTTAGGGCAGGCGTCCTCAAACTATGGTTTGTGGGCCACATGCGGCCTGCTGAGGACATTTATCCAGCCTGCTGGGTGTTTTTGCTGCCGCTGCCTGTCCAGCTTAGCAGCCAGCTAGTCCCGGGCCCACAGTGCGCATGTGTGGAATGTGCGCCGCACTCTCCAATGGCCCTCCAATGGTCTGAGGGACAGTGAACTGGCCCCCTGTTTAAAAAGTTTGAGGACCCCTGGTTTAGGGAATAGGCTACAAAACAGAAAACAACCCACATTTAGTCTTATTTCAGAATCCCTTTTATTGCCTCTACAGATTACTATAGACTGTTCTTTGGCATTCTGTGAGTAATATTGCATTGTTTTCATTTGTGACTAAAATCTTTCAAAGACGTTGGTTAAAACAGTGGTCCCCAGCCTTTTTGGTACAAGGGACTGGTTTCATGGAAGACAATTTTTTCACAGACTGGGGGTGGGGGTTGGAGGATGTGGTGTGGAGCTCAGGTGGTGATGTGCTGCCCATTTCCTAACAGGTCACAGACTGGTAATGGGCTGTAGCCTGGGGCTTGGGGACTACATAAAAGTAGTGCTGGTCCTCTAGGAGCCTCAGGACCTAGAAGTCAGCAAAGAGTCAAATACCTGGAAACAAAACAGTCAACAAAATCACTCAGCTGAGGGAATGCTATTTTCATGGGTTTTTTTTTCTTTTTCTTTTCATACCTAACAAGGATAATGAGGGGAGCCTCCTTTGTTCTCATAACCCTTGAGACTATACTGTGTTGTAAGATGTTACACCACTCCTGGTAGATGAGGCAAACCAGGGCTATTCATTCAACAAATATTTATTGAGCCCCCCACTAGGAATGAGGCGTAAGGCAGTGGATAAAGCAGATACTGTCTCTGCTGTCGTGAAGCCTACATTCTAGATAATGAGATAAAATAGAATGTTGTATTGTCTTGATGAAAATGGTAAAAATATTTTTTTTCTGTTACAAGTCCTTTTTAGACTAGGTGGTAGAAGAGAAAAAAATATGTATTTTTATATTCACATATCTTTCTTGTTTCCTATATTATATGAGAGTATAGAAATATTATAAGGATTACATGAATTAAAATATGAAAAGTACTTAAGACATAGTAAATTTAATTTATGCCAGCTATTGTTATATTTTGTGATCCTTGACTTATTTTGCCATTCTTTCTTACTGATTCATGTCAATAACTACCTCTAGATTATCTCTAAAATCCTATGTACAGTCTCCATCTAGTAGCCCCATCATTGCATTGCCCAGACTATAGCAGCAGTCTCCTACTGGTCTCTCTGTATTCTTCCACCTTTTACCTTGTCCATTCTCCACCTTGTAGCCAGAGTAAAATTTATGCTTTTGTATTAGTTTCCTATAACTGTTAAAAAAAATTAATATAAACTAGCTTAAAACCACATATTGTTATCTTGACAATTTTAGAGGACCAAGTCTGAATTTAATTTCACTGGGCTATAATCAAGGTGTTACAGGGCTGTATTCATTCCTTCTGGAGGATCAGGATGGGAGGTTTCCTTGCCTTTCTCCAAATTCTAGAAGCCGTGCACATTCCTGGGCTTGAGTTCCTTCACGACTCTGACGTTTGCATCTGTCATCACATCTTCTCCATGGACCCTTCTGCCTCCTCCTTTCATTTATAACGACTGTTTTGATTACACTGGACCCACCTAGATAATCTAGGATAATCTCCCCATCTCAAAATACTTCATTTAGTCACATCTGCAGAAATCCCTTTTGCCATGTAAGGTAACATGGTAAAAGCCCCTTGGCTTTCTTACCTGACATGCACTGCTTGGTCTCAGTGCAAACTCCCCTCCTTTGGGGAGCACCCTCTCGGCCTTGTCCATACTGGTCAGCTACTCATTATACATGCTGTCCTGGACCCTTGACTTCTCCTTCATTGCATTTGATCACAGTTTGCAATTGTTGATTGCTATTTTTATTTACTTTATGTCTGACGGTAAGCTCTGTGAGGGCAGTGATTGTCTATTTCTATTGTGTCCTCAATGCTGATCATTTATTCGGTGCTCAATAAATATTTATTAAAGGAATAGACAAAATGAAAAGGCAGTGCACCTATAAAGTAGCTCTTGGTTTTGTTCACTAGTATATTATTGTTATAGCTACAGACAGAATAGAGTTTGGGGTTACAAGAAGGATTTGTTCAATGACAGAAGGTAGACTGTTAATAACTAAGTGAAACAATACAATGTTAATTTTCATTTCTCAGTGAAAAAGTAGGAAGTAATTTTTATTCAGTAATTTTAAGGCCCTTTTATATCTTTAAAATGTTTTCAAGACTTAACTGTTCTAACATGAACATATAGAATCTCATAGGTTACGAATTTCATTAAAAATTAAGTGACTTTATTCAGAGTTGATATCAAGGATCAAAAGATAATTTTCCTGGTTGGGGCCTGTTGGCTGTGGAACAGTGAATCTACATTGATACTTGTCTCCGTTAGCACTAATGTTCAAGAGAAATCTGCCAGACTTTAATGCAGTAGCCACTTGATAGTGTGGGGCACTTGTAGTTCAAAATGTCAGCAGGTCCTTCTTGAAGAAAATGTCTTATAACAGGAAAAAACATTGCTTTATGTTTTGTATATGACTCAATAGAACAGTTCCTTTACTACTTCAATTGTAAGCTTTTCCATTTTACTTAAACCTCATTTCTACAAACTTAATTATTATGATTTCCCCATTTAAGCTATGCATTTCACCTTGAGGTAGGCAAAGCTTGCGTTAGATAAGTTTTCAGCTTTGGTAGTATTTAAATGGTTGGCTGCCAGCTCAGGGAAGTTCTTGAAAGAGACAGACAACTTTTGGAACTCAAAAATGCTTTGAATTACACTTATCTCATTGAGGAAAAGTATTTGAAAAAGTTTAAAAGCATATTCTTATTATAGTCTGTTTTTTCATAAAATCTCATATTCTAATTGTTCAAATTTAATTTAAGTAAAAAACTGACATCTGATAAATTTTCTGTATAATATAAAACACCACCTATAACTTTAGTGTGAATTGCTCATTGTTTTTCATCAACCTCTTTACTGATCTAATAAAAATTAGACTGACTTATTAACTGACTTATTAACTTTTAGTTTCTAATCTCCCTATGTAAATATACTAATACTAGTAATTCAATTTTCTGTTATTAGCTTTGTCTAAGAACAAATTTATATGAAATGTACACATACTTTCCTTTTAGAGTATGTTGGATAAAGGACATTGTTGTGGCAGTAACTGTAGAGAACATCGAAGCAATGAACAGTATCATTCAGAAGTACCATCATGAGCGCATCTCAGTAGTTGAAGCTGGAGTAACCCGCCACAGGTCAATTTTCAATGGACTAAAAGCACTGGCAGAGGATCAGCCCGACTCAAAGCTGTGTAAGCCGGAAGTTGTGATTATCCATGATGCTGTCAGACCATTTGTTGAGGAAGATGTCCTTCTCAAAGTTGTCATAGCTGCTAAGGAACATGGGGTAAGTATTTTTACTTCTGAAACTAGATAAAGGGGGCAAACACTATAATGTGGCTCATTTGCTGAATTTTGATAGAGTTGTATTTAAATGTCAAATTACTTAAAGTGGACACGAACTAAAGATGTTGTGGGGCCGGGCGCGGTGGCTCATGCCTGTGATCCTAGCACTCTGGGAGGCCAAGGCGGGTGAATCGTTTGTGCTCAGGATTTTGAGACCAGCCTGAGCAAGAGCAAGACCCTGTCTCTACTAAAAATAGAAAGAAATTAGCTGGACAACTAAAAATATATAGAAAAAATTAGCTGGGCATGGTGGCACCTGCCTGTAGGTCCAGCTACTCGAGAGGCTGAGGCAGGAGGATCACTTGAGCCCAGGAGTTTGAGGTTGCTGTGAGCTAGGCTGATGCCACGGCACTCTAGCCAGGGCAACAGAGTAAGACTCTGTCTCAAAAAAAAAAAATGTTGTGATAATTCATTTTAGGAACTTTATAGTTTTAATATTATAGATTATGAGACTATTCTGGAAATTATCTTTTGTGACAGTCATTTTTCATCATGATGTAACAGCCATTTGAAGAAGAATACAGTAATAATGGCATTATGGTATAGATACCAGTGAAAGATTAATGAAAATTAAATATGCAGTTATATGAAAAGGCCTGAGAAATTTCTCAAAAGCATAGGATATATAATGAATAAATCTTGCTCATTGTACTCAATTTTGTGTTTTAAGTGTTCAGAAGTGGTTTATTTTCTAGCACAAATAGCCACACAAGACATTCACACCTACAATGCAAAATTCTACTTCAAAAAAAAAAGAAAAAAAAAAAAAAAAAAAAGACATTCACACCCCTTACGGTGAATCATCTTGAGATTATAGAGAATTGTTTCCATGTCTGTTTCACCAAAATAAGCTATAGGATAGCAAAAGACTTATTTTCATCTCTAGAATATGTTTTTTTTTTATTACCAGATAGACTCTATAAATATAGTAGCAGATACTAAACTTAAGTTTGCAGTCTAACTTTGAAACTTAGAGAAAAAAATTTATTGCACAGAGATGGTATAATATAATAGAAATAGGCTCAAATCTCAATTTTTCAATTAGTGGTATAGTGTTTTTAGCTTTCTCCACCTCTTTGAGCCCATTTTCCTTACTTGTAAAAATACAGATGTTAATATTTGTAAGGTTCTTGGGATTGGAAATTATGTTATCTATTAGAGTGCTAAGTGCTTAAAAATGGTATTAAGATGAATTATAACATCTAAGTAGTAATTTCCTTCAAGGATTATAGACCAGTAGGAGAAGTAAAGCCTTCATAACCATCTGGGTACCCAGGAAGTTGAAAAACAAAAACAACAACTCTATTCAGGAAAGATAGTCTGACTTCTTTAATTATCCTTGTGTATTTAAATTGTCAGTCAGGAAGAAACTTTCCCTAATTTCTTCCCTTCCTCCTGCAACATGAGTTAATTTTATTTTAAATTGAAAACTGTGCAAGAATTCTATAGATAAAACATTTTGATTTATTTTTGAACATATCTTCTAAATGGTATTTGAGGTTGTGAAAATTGTGGACTGGGAACCATTAGTGACTACAAAACTTTCTCAGGGCTTTCTAGTGACTTCTTCAGTTGTGTTAGAGGCAATGTGAGGCTGAAATGTTCTGTAAATATCTATTGGGTCCGTTTGGTCTGTAGTGCAGATTAAGTCCAGTGTTTCTTTGTTGATTTTTCTGTCTGGATGATCTGTCCATTGTTGAAAGTGGACTATTTAGGTCTCCAGCGATTATTGTGTTGAAGTCAGTCTGTCTTTTGCTCTGATAATATTTGATTTATTTATCTGGGTGCTCCACTGTTTGGGTGCATACATATTTAGAATTGTTATATCCTCTTGCTGAATGCTTTCTGGTGACTCATTCAGTTGTGGTAGAGGCAATGTGATAAGTTGCCAGAGGGTGGTCAGAAAGAATAAAGGAACAAAGGATTTATAATTTTTAGGAATTTGAGAATTTTATACATTTGTAAAAGTTCCTAGGATGACTATATAATTTGGGTAGGTATAAATTCCAGTGCTTACTATATTATATACAAAATTGTTTGCCTGTGTTACCTGTTGAAAAATTGCCACTCAAGCTCACTATAGTAATCACATATTTGGGATTTTTTTGTTGTCTAGGATTATATTAGAAAGCACTTCTGAGAGATTGTCCATAAAGTGATTCTTTTGCTAGTAGATCTAAAAAAGGAAAGAGAGGCCTTTTATCTCACTCTAATGACTATGCTAAAAATATCATTTGTTTTACATGTGATTTAATAAAGCATACTAAGACATCTAGCAGTTATTTTTTATTGTTTGTGGGAATTTCTATTAGACTGTAATTAAATTTTTAATTAATCAGAATATAATTTGTAATATTGAATCACGTTATGTATCTTAAAACAAATTTAAATTTTAATGAAATCTGTTGGACTTTCTGATTAGATTGAAGCTGGTTCAGACTAAAACTTTGCAACTTATTTATTTTGAAGTAAACTTCAGAAATTTAGCTTCTTCTAGAAAATTGCCTTGTTTTTGTTGGTGTTAAAGGATTTTTTTTTAAAAAAAGTTAATATCATGAGTTTCATATAGATATATATCCACATTCAGAATTTTCCTTAATTTATTAATGAGGAAACTACACAGATATTACAACTGGTTCAAAATTGAATCTAGAGAAACATGTATTTATATGGAGTAAAAAGGTAAGTGGAAATGAATTAAAAAACAAAGCTGGATTTTCTAAGGCAGGTCATTTGAACCTCCATTAGAATTCATTTGCATGTTTATAGGCAAGAATTTTTTTGCATTGCTATCAGTTATCTTTGAAAGTTGTAAAAGAGCTCAAAGTCTAGATTCAGCTAATCTTTAAGGGTCTGTTCTAAGCAGTAGTTCACCATTGCAGACACCCAGAAACCTTTTGTTTGTTCTAAATTTTCTTAGGACAATTAGGATAGTGTCCCAGTAGCCTCAGTTAAATCCAGGCACTACTTACTGCCAACTCTTTAACACTGTTCTGACTTGTAATCATAAAAACAAATGCAGTTAATTGAGACTTGTACTAGTAGTTGAACCTCAGTTGGTGGGAAGTATGGCATCTTTTTAACCTGTTATCAATAAATTGTAAAAGAATGATCTTGAGTCAAATGCTATCCTATGATGTGAAAATTCCATTGACTTTCCTTAGGGCCACTTCACAGGCTGTGGTTTCCAGGCATCCTTCTAGCTCATTCTCTTTTGTTCTCTTAAATAGTTTTCTATATACTCCTTAACTGATTCTCATTTTTCTTCTTAGCTCTTAGTTTTCAAGTTCTACCCAAAGGTCCCTTTCAGATATGTCATTTCCTGAACAAGTTAGACCGTGACTGTCTCTGGTGTATGTGTGTGGGAGGTGGATTATAGGATTATATATGTTAAAAATAACTGGTATTTTAACTAATACTCTATGTTAATAAAAAAAACCACAAATTAGAGATATATTGCCTTGAGACTAAGATGTCCAAGGTTGGCATTAAAGTTGCCTGCATATAAGAGCTCAAGAGTGTCACCAGGACCTTGTTTCTCTCTCTTGTTTGTATGTATTATAGTCTCAGGATCTATAAGGAGGCAAGATGACTTCCAGAGGGCCAATAGCTAAATTCTTTCAGGATTATTTCTCCTTTACTGATGAGGGTGGTTTGTCTGGGTATAAAATTCTAAGTCTGCAATTGCTTTTATTTTCCTGTTTCTTTGACTGTCACTGTCTCCTGGCTTCTATGCTGCTTTTGAGAAGTCTACTAAGCAATATATTTATATTCCTTTGAAAATAATCTGCCTTTTCTGTCTGAATGCTTTAAAGACAATTTCTTTTTCAAAGGTATTATTTACTCTCTGATGTATCTAGATATGGAAATTTTCTCCCCTTGCTTTTGATTTATTGTTCTGTATGAATTTTGATTCATCCGTTTTTGTTCTAGAAAATTCTGAATGATTATCTGAACATTGATTCTCTGTCTTATTTATTTCACTCTCATAACTGTTTCCCCTCTTCTAATGGATACTACATGTATGCCAGCCCTTGTTATCAGAGCCTGCATGTGTCCTCAGTTCTTTCATGTTTCTTTTTGTATGTTACATCCTAGGTAATTTCAGTTTCAATGTCATTCATTCTTTAGCTCTGTCTAATCTCTTTTTAAGGATTTTTAAAACCTTAATATTTTTCAATTCTTTGGAGTTCCATTTGGTCCTTCTTTACATATGATGAGTCTCCTGTTATTGATTTTTATATTGTCTTTATATCTGAACATAATATTTTATACACTATGGCTAGTAGTACTTGGTAGTTCTCCAACTTTTCATTTTTATTCACTTTTGCTCATAATTTGTTTCTTCCTGTGTTTTATAATCTCTTCCTTGACCCACTGGCCATTCAGGAGCATATTGTTTAATTGCCATGTGTTTATATATTTTCCAGTGTCCCTCTTGTCATTAATTTCTAGTTTTATTCCATTGTGGATAGGGAAAGTACTTGGTATGATTCAGGTTTTTTTGAATTTAAGACTTGTTTTGTGGCCTAACATGTGGTCTATTGGGGGAATCATCTATGAACTGAGGAGAAGAAAATGTATTCTGCAGCTGTTGGCTGAGATGTTCTGTAAATATCTATTGGGTCCGTTTGGTCTGTAGTGCAGATTAAGTCTAGTGTTTCTTCGTTGATTTTCTGTCTGGATGATCTGTCCAATCCTGAAAGTGGACTATTTAGGTCTCCAGTGATTATTGTGTTGAAGTCAGTCTGTCTTTTGCTCTGATAATATTTGTTTTATATATCTGGGTGCTCCACTCTTGGATGCATATATATTTAGAATTGTTATATCCTCTTGCTGAATTGACCCTTTTATCATTATATAATGGCCTTCTTTGTCTTTCTTTACCATTTTAGTCTTTATCTGATAGAAGTTTAGCTACTCTTGCTCTCTTTTTAGTTTCCATTCACGTGAAATGTCTTTTTCCATCCCTTTGTTTCCAGTGTATGTGTGTCTTTTTAGGTGAAGTGTATTTCTTGCAGAAAATATATAGTTGGCTTTCTTTTTTTAAAATCCGTTCAGCCACTCTGTCTTTTGATTGGAGAGTTTAGTTCATTTACATTCAATGTTGTTGTTGACAGGAAAGGACTTACTACTGCCATATTATTTGATTTCTGGTTGTTTTGTGGTCTTCCCTCCCTCCCTTCCTTCCTCCCTCCCTCCCCTCCCTCCTTCCCTTCCTTCCTTCCCTCCTTCCTTCCTTCCCTCCGTCTTTTCTTCCTTCCCTCCATCTTCCTTTGTTGAAAGCAATTTACTCTGGCAGTGTGTTTCAGTTTCTTGCTCTTTATTTTTAGTGTTTCTGTTGTAGGTTTTTTTCCATTTGAGGTTATCATGGGGCTTGCAAAAATTTTATAACCAACTATTTTAAACATGACAACTCTGCTTACAAAGAAGCGAAGAGAAATCTAACAAAAATTTTATATGTTAACTCCACTCCCTGCCCCCACTTTTTTACTTTTTGTTTCCATCTGTATCTTTTTATTCTATCTCTCAAAATTGTTGTAGTTATTTTGATAGGTTTGTCTTTTAGTCTTCCTACTCAAGATATAAGTGGTTTATACACCACAGTTATAGCAATGGAGTATTCTGCATTTGTGTACTTACTGGTACTAGTGAGTTGCATACCTTCAGATGATTTCTTATTGTGGATCACTGTCCTTTTCTTTCAGAATGAAGAACTTCTTTTAGCTTTTCTTATAGGATGGGTCTGATGTTGATGAAAACCGTCATCTTTTGTTTGGGAAAGTCTTTATTTATCCTTCATGTTTGAAGGATACTTTTGCAGAACATAATATTCAATGGTTAAGGCTTTTTTTCACTTCAGCATGTTGAATATGTCATGCCACTCTCTCCTGGCCTGTAAGGTTTGCACTGAGAAGTATGCCACCAGCCATATTGGAGCTCCTTTGTTTGCTGTCTTTTTTTCTTGCTTTCCTTAGGATCTTTTTTTAATCTGTAACTTTGGGAGATTGATTACTAAATGCCTTGAGGTAGTCTTGTTTGGGTTAAATCTGTTTGGTGTTCTGTCATCTTCTTATATCTGAATATTGATATCTTTCTTTAGGTTTGAAAAGTTGTGTTATTTCTTTGAATAAACTTTCTATGCCAACCTCTCTCTCTCTCTCTCTCCCTCCCTCCCTCCTCTTTAAGGCCAATAACTCTTAGATTTGCCTTTTTGAGGCTATTTTCTAGATTTTGCAGGCATGCTTCATTCTTATTATTTTTTCTTTTTTCTCTTCTGACTGTGTTTTCAAATAGCCCTGTTTTCAACCTCACTAATTCTTTCCTCTACTTGGTCAATTCTGCTGTTGAGAGACTGATGCATTTCTCAGTTAGTCAGTTGAATTCTTAAGTTTGAAAATTTCTATTTGATTTTTTTTTTTTATTTCAATCGCTTTGTTAAATTTCTTTGATTAGGCTTCTGAATTCCTTCTCTGTCGTGAAGTTCATAGCTTACTCAGAACAGCTATTTTGAATTCTTTGTCTGAAAGGTCATATATCTCCATCACTCCAGGATTAGACACTGGTACCTTTAATTCATTTTATGAGATCATTTCTTCCTGGGTATCTTTGATGCTTGTGGACTTCTGTTGATGTCTGGACATTGAAGAGTTAGGTATTTATTTTAATCTTCAGAGTTTGGGCTTGTTTGGATCTATCCTTCTTGAGATACCTGGGACTTTTTGAGCACCTGTCTGTGGTACATTTTATTACTTATCTCATAACACATGCTTCTTCATACTTATCTCCTGTACTGTGCTGCATTTCCAATATTTAAAGTATAGAGATTTTTACATCTGGGAGCGAACTGCAAACCTTAGTTTTTAAAATATTTTTGAATTCTGATATGGCACAGGGTTTCTCAGCCTTGACACAATTGACATTTTGTGTAAGAGAATTCTTTGTAGTAGGGGTGGCTCTCCTCTTTACTGCAGTGTGGTTAGTACATCCTTGTTCCCCCCCATTCCCTGGGTTAAGAACCACTAATGAAGCAAGATAATAAACTTACAGAATAAGAGAAACCATAATTGATTATAATCCTGTGCATATGGATTTATTGTAATTTCTTTTCTTAATAAGATAATTATCTCCATAATTTATTGAGTAATTGGATATAATGTCATTTTAAAAATGGCTCTGGATATTGTTTCTTTCTTAAACATGTACAGAAAGAACTTTAGTAGTAGTGGTAGAATGTTATAGAAGAAATACTTGAAATGAGGGGTTAACATAGACATAACTGCTTGTGTAGGAAGAAATATATTTTATTAAATATTTTAAACTAATTTTTAATTAGAAAATATCTCAGAAAATATTTGAGTCACCTTTATTAAATTTATATAATTAGAAACTTTTACTTGATGTTGTATATGTCCATGTAGTCTCTGTATTCTTCAGCATGATTACTTAGAAATGATTAATAGCACTTTGGGAATTCTATTAATGTTTACATCAGAAAGAATATACTTTTCTACTACCTAGTCTCTTGTAACTTTATGCCATGTGTTCTGGGCATGTATTTTAAAATAGAGAAGGAAAATCACTTGGCAGGTTATTGACTCTGCATTTAGGAATTTGACATTAAGTAGAGTCAACCATGGCTAATAATCACTTGTTGATTATGATCAGTGCACTGAAGGTCAGCCTTTATTCCTGGGTGGGGGTGAGATAATCTTTCCTGGCTCATCAGATCCCATATCATTATCTATTGGAGAGACACTGGTACTGACTTAAATTCTAGATCCAAGGAAGCAGTTTTATGTGTGAGAAAGTAGTGAGTTCTGACTATTTAGTGAAAAATTTTAGGCTTATTTTGACAAAGATTCAATTGCCCAGGGAAAGTACTGAACTATTCCCTAGACTGCCTTGAAATGAGGTGAAACTTGATCTGTTTTCATGCTAGAGAAGGTACTATATGAAAAGCTTCTGCATTAATTATTTTAAGCTACTCTGTGTTTCTGTCTTGTGAATTTCTTTTTCTTTTCTTTCACAAAAGTATGTATAGGATGAATTACTTTCAAATTAAGTTGGGGAAGGGGTGGGTCAAGAACAGATGAGTATATCTAGGAATCCAAAGAAACAAAGCTTATTAATATCCAAGTGAAATATTCCTGATCATATTAGAATTAAGGTAAACAGTAGTACTACTTTAATTTTAGGAATTACAGGTTAGCATAAAATACAGACCTCCCTGTTTCATTTTGTTTCGTATCCACTTTTAGTGGTTCTTTGTATAGTACTGCAGTGATTTGAACAGTTTTTTCTAAACTATTTCTATATTGGATAAATCATCTATTCTTCATTCAATGGTCAAAAAAAGAGATTGGACATATTCTATTATAAAAATGCAAAATATTCAAAATCTCATAATTGCCAGTGACTAGCTTTGAAGATGCTGTTCTGTAAACACTTATTAAGTAGTTTTTCAATAAAGACAATTCGCCTAACTAAATTTGTAATTATGTAGTTGGAGTATTTCTGTTGTACATTGTCATAATTAGCTAGAATGCGGATGCCTCAGGAGGAATGCATGTTAGCACTCGCTATATGGCTGTATCATTAAATATTATTCAGTACAGCAAGCACTAGAGGTTGGGTTCTTTATTCCATATTTTATGATTCGCATCTATGATGTTTTCCATGCATTGATATGTGGAAATACTGTCATAGAATAGCTTGAGAGGCAAGTAATAGCTGTGGTGCTAGGCTGTTAAGCTTCCATTTAGGGCTAATTAGGCTAATACCTAAGAAGACAGTTGTATTTGATAACTTGGGAATGATGCTTCATATAACAAACTTTCCAGATAGTTGTATCTTGGAGGCAACTAACCGCCTTTGTCCTTACTTGTGTCATAATTTTGATACTGTAACCGGCCCCATGAACACATTTTAATAACCCCTATATATTTTTTATAACCCTCTCCCTTAAAAGGTCCACTTGACCTTTTGAGTTGTTTCCCAGAAATGGTGATTTTCTGCAAGGCAAAGGAGCTGAAGGCCCCTGGGCAGACTTCCTAATGCCAACATTCACTAATCCCCCACAACCTGCCACCAATGCACATAGTCCCTCCCTTAGTTACACCAGGACCTGCCCCAAGGTACGTGGCCCTTCTTTTAAAAGCCCATTATCTCTGTTAGTTGGAGAGACAGATTTGAGGCAGCTTTCCCCATTCTCCCAATAAGATGTCTGTAGTATTAAAAAAAAAAATGCCTTTCTTCCTTGGCAATTTTTATTGTCTCAGTAACTGGATTTTTGTGTGATGAGCAACTGGACTTAGGCCGGAACCCCCTTGTGGTTTCAAAAAAAATACTTTGAATTTTCGGGAACATTATAAAATTAAGGATTCATTGCAAATCTGTTTCTGAACAGAAGTCTCTTACCATGGAAACAGCTATGGAGAGTATATGCCTGTTGGCATTAGCGTCTTTCTTCTATATCTGTTTATACCAGATGGCTAGGTAAGTGACGGAAAAGAAAGGTCAAAGAAGATGTTTTCATCTGTGATCTCTTTTCATGGGCCTTTTGTTGAGTAAGACCCCTGAAACTGGTTTTCACTTTGTGCTTTCATTGCTCTTCAGAGTTACTTTTGTGCTACTTTTCCAATTAATAATTTGACTTCCATAGACAAGAACTTACCAATCTTTACCATGATAGAATCTCAAATACAGATGGTTTCTGCTCTTGAGAAGCTAGTTTTCAGTAATCAAAATGGGAGACCATAAATACACATTTCAGCAAATTTTAAATAATGTGGAGGACTTTGGACATTTCCATGTCTACCACTTGGTATAATAAATAGAACATTACCAGTAACTTGGAAACTGTCTTGTCCACAATCTTACTTAATTTCTTCAGATAGATAAATATTATTTGAACTTTGTTTTTATCATTCTTTTCCTTTTCTTTTTAGTTGTAACATATTTCCCTAAAGAATATATTGGTAAAAAAATATATTGATATTTTGTTTTTCATATATCTTGACAGCATTTCTTTTGCATAATATTTTTGGAGAAATGATTTCATGTAGATCTGTATAGCTATGGTTCATTCATAATTCCTGCTGAATACATCACAATTCATTTTATAGATGAGGAACATTTCTAAGTTTTTGCTAATACAAACATTATTAGTATGAATCTTGGTCTACATGTCTTCTGGTGTCCATGTGCCAGGAACTGTCTGCAGTCATGACATATCAGCTTTACCAGACGATGCTAAATTATTTTTCAAAGTTGTATCAAATTACACTACAATATTGTATAAGAGTTTGTGTTGCCCTACATCATCATCATCACTTGATATGGTTAGACTTATTTTTTCTCTGTTTTCTCTTTGTGATTTAAATGCCCTTTTTGTTAACAGGTTTGGCATGTTTTTTCATATATGTGGGCTTTGTGTTTTCTCACTGAAATGCCCATGTAGGTCTTTTACCCTGATTATACTGTCAAAATGCTGACTTGCATTTATTTTTATATTCTGGACACTAATATTTGGTCAGTTCTATGCCATAATTTCCAGATTCTTTTTTTTTTTTTTTTAAAAAGTGTTTTCTGATAAGTAAGTGATTTTTGATTTTAATATAGTTGCTTTTACTAATGTCTTTGTGGCTTTTGGTTTTATGTCTGGTTTAAGAAATTTTTTTTACACTGAGTTCATGAAGATTTTCACTAGTTTTTTTTTTTTTTTTTCCCTCTGAAAAATGTTATAGTTTTGAATGTTACATTCTTATGTATCTCTGGACAAGTATATATAGGCTGAGTAGAGGTCAATTTCATTTTTTTCCTACAAAAGTAACTCTTTGTCCCAGCATGATTTATTGCAGTGATCCCTAACCTTTTCAGTACCAGGGACTGGTTTCATTGAAGACAATTTTTTCACAGATTAGCAGGGAGGTTTTAGGGGGATGGTTTCAAGATGATTCAAGTGCATGATATTTTATTGTGCAGTCAAACCTCTCTAATGATGATCTCTGTATTTGCAGCTGCTCCCAGCTGCATCACCACCTCAGCTTCACCTCAGATCATCAGGCATCAAATTCTCATAAGGAACATGCAACCTAGATCCCTTGCATGTGCAGTTTGTGGTAGGGTTCATACTCCTATGACACGCTAATGCTGCTGCTGATCTGGCAGCAGGTGGAACTTATGCAGTGATGTGAGTGATGGGGAGCGGCTGTAAATACAGATGAAGCTTTGCTCCCTCACCCACAGCTTACCTCCTGCTGTGTTGTCTGGTTCCTAACGGGCCACAGACCAATACCCATCTGCAGCCCGGAGCTTGGAGACCTCAGCTTTATTGAATAATTATTCCCTTCCCCACTGATCTGAACTACCATATATTGAATTTCTATGTATGCATGGGTCTGTTGGGACTCTCTTCTGTGTAACTGGTCTATTCTACCCTGTCTAAATCACTACTGCTTTCTAGCAACTTTTTGTAACTGCTAGAGTCCCTGTCCCCACCAGTTTTCTTAAGTACAATTCTTAAACTACTTATGTGATCTAATTTTCTTATGATATTAACATTTGTGTATACATGCATTATAAAACATTGGAGAATTTTTAGTATTTTCTAAAAAATAATTCCATCAACCATTTATCCAGCAAACACTTGAAAACATTTACTTTAGGAAATTAGAGGCTCCTACCTTGTCTCTGGAACTCTGGGCTCAACATGCCCAATATTTTGCATTACTATATCTTATAATCGTCACCTTGCTTATCTGTCATATTCACTAGAGTTTAAGATCCTTGAACAATAGTAATTGTATCTTACTTGTCTGAATCCTTAGAATAGGACCTCTTCTTTGTGCATAGTACAAAGAAGATGGTTAAGAACTGTTCAAAAACAATGTATAAAGTCATGAAAGAATGAATTTAGGAGAAAAGATGGGGTAATTAAGAAGAGATTCTTAACTGGAATATCTATGTAGAAAGAATATTATGGGCCTACTGTGATTTTCACTATTCTGGGGGTGGAAGGGTGAGTGTATGTATGAGGCAGGAGGGAGCAGGGAGAGAGAGTGTGTTTAAGTTTTTATGTAAACTGTATAATTTAAAAGTCATATGAGAGTTAAAAGTCATGATTTTGATGAGAAACTATTAGGAAGTTTTTACAGCAGGAACTGAAGTCAAAATTAATATCAAAGACAATTTATTAATAGTTGATATTCATCAAGGAACTGAGATGTGGGAAACAAGTGCAAAGCATATTTGTAGCACCTTACTATCTTATAACTCATCTCTGGAAGGAATGTATTTTACCCATGTGCACTGCTGAGATGGGTGTTTTCTGCATGGGTGACTATATATTGTGGGCTTTCTGGAAGATTTTAAAATATTCTGCTATCTTGTCAGACTGATGTTTCTATTTTTGTTTGGGGAAACAGCCACTGTATACCTATTACTCTGGCTGCTGTTGAGAGCACTTAGCAGAAAACGTTGGACTAGAAGTTTTGACATATGGGGGCTTTTCACATAAAATATTGGATTATTAAAGCTGGAGAGGCCTGCAATAAAATACATGGTTAACATTTTTCATTTCATAAAAAGGAATAAAGTCAAGCAGCAAGATGAATTTGTGTGAGGTACCACAGCTATCAAGTGGCATAAATGAGATACTGTTTTTAGACTACAAATACAGTCTGTGTCTTTCAAAACAACCTGTCTCACTAAGGGCATGGAATTCAGTTTGGTTTCATCTTAAAAATTCTTCAGATGCTGCTTTTGTGTAAAATATCTTTAAGACATACATATTACCGGCCTGTGCTTTGTGACTTCATTGTGTCATCTGACCAGAGTTACTAAATTTGTGAGTTACTAATTTAACTGAGTGCCTGCTATGTGTAAGGCACTTCCTCCAGGTGCTGGAGAGACAGCAGTCACAGAGTGAACGTTTTAGGGCAGGGCTGTACAATAGAACATTCCGTTGTGATGGAAATATTCTAATATTCTAATCCACTGTCTATTACTGTAGCCACTAGTCACATGTAGCTATGGAGTACTTAAAATGTTGCTAGTGGAAAAAGTTACCTATCAGGTACAATGTAAACTATTTGGGTGATGGGTACACTAAAACCCCTACTTCACTCCTATTCAACTCATCCATGTTACAAAAAACATTTATACCCCCTAAATCTATTGAAATAAAAAGTAAATAATGGAAATGAGGAAGCAAATTTTTTTGATATTTAAATTAGTTTAAATGGAAAGACCTTGACTAGTCTTGAAATGGAAAAGTTATTGGGAGGTTTTGAACAGAGGAGACACATGATCTCACCTTGAACAGGATCATTGTATTGCTTTGTTAGAGAATAGGCTGTAGAAGGACAAGAGTGAAGGACAGACCGATTGGGAGGCTATTGGAGTGGTCTGAGAGAGGCAGGATGGGTGGCTTGGATTCAGATTTTGACAGTGGAGACAATGAAAAGTGGGAAGATTTGAGATTTTTCAAGCTGACAGGGCTTACTGATAGATCAAATATGGATTATGACACTGGGAAGAATCAAGATGGCCTTCAAAGTTTTGTAACTGGAAGTTGATTGATTGTGTAGATGGGGGAGTCTATAGGAGCAGGTTTGGAATATCTATCTGTCTATCTATCTATCTATCTATGGAGAGAGAGAGTGAGTAAAACCAAAACTTTGATTTCGGTATATTATTTTGGGCTAAATGGAGATGTTACATAGGTATGTACAAATCGAGAGTTCAAGAGAAAGTTCCGGGCTGGATGTATAGGTTAGGAAGTTCTCATATAGATGGTGTTTAATGTCATGGAAGTGCATGAGGTCACGTATGGAATACATGTAGATAGCATTAAATAAAATTTATGGGAGGCCATGGATTGGACTAGGCTCCTGTGCTAAGCCTAATAGGCCAAACCAATATGGAGTTTAATGTAGTTAATTGCAGAAGGCTCTGTACCCAGTTAATCAGTCTACACCAGACTTCATTTTCCTATAAATAGTGTCAGATCATGTTGTTGGTTGGATTTTTCTGAATCTCTGGGTTGTAGGACTGTCTGATTTGTGACTCATTTTTGTTTTGTGCTCCCCCCCACCCCCCGAATAAACTCAGTTAAAATTTAAACTTGTCCAGGGTTTCTTCTGTTTAATAATAGAGAAGTCTGAGGACTAAGTTCTGGAACATGTTATCATTTAGACCTAGGATTTAGAGTATGGGAAGATGAGAAAGTGTGTTTGAGAATGGTTTCTAAAAGCCAAGTGAATAAAAATTCTCAAGACCAAGAAGTTCAACTGGATTTGGCCAATGTGGAGGTCATTGGGTGACCTTGGTGAATGCATTTTTGTGAAGTTGTGGAGATAAAAGCCTGATTGACATGGATTCCAGAAAGCATGGGAAGAAAAAGAAATTGGAGATATACAGTAATACAGAAAATTAATTCAAAGAGTTTTGCTTTATACTTGTGTGAAGAAACTTCAAACTAGCTGGAGGAAGATGTGTGATCAAAGAAGACTGATTTAGTGATGGCAGAAGCGATGATGTGCTGTTATGCTAATGGAGATAATTCAGCAGAGGTATAGAAATTGAGGCTGGATAGAAAGATAGTGACTGAAAAGTACTTGAGAGTGAATGGGGAACAGGTAAGCAGAGATGTTGGCTCTTGGGAGCTAGGAATTTTTTTTTGTAGTTTTCATAGTGTCGCTTTTGATTTTTTTTTTTTCTTAAATTTACTCCTAAATACGTTTAAAATAGCATACAAAAGAATATGTTTTTCTTCATTTGGGTATGGTTTATTGCTAGTATGTAGAAATAAAACCGATTTTTTGTATGCTGAGATTCCTCTGTATCCTTGCTAAAAACTTGCTTGTTTTAATAGTTTTTTTAGTGAATTCATTAGGATCATGACATCTGCAAGTAGAGATAGTTTTACTTCTTTTGGATAGCTTTTATTATTATGTTTTCTTGCTTAATTGTCCTGGCTAAAACTTCTAATACAATGTTTAATAGGAGTGGTGACAGTGGATTTCCTTGTCTTGTTCTTGATCACAAAAGGAAAACATTCCCTGTTTCAGCATTACGTATGATCTCAGTGTGGGTTTTTCACAGATGAGTAAGTTCTCTTCTGTTTCTAATTTTTTGGGTGCTTTTTTTTATGAAGGGGTGTTGGATTTTGTCAAATGGGTTTTCTGCATGTATTGATGTATTGATATTCATGCATTTTGTCCTTTATTAATATAGTGTATTACATTGTTTTGTTTTTTTAGTTATATTGAACCAATCTGGTATTCCTGCCATAAATTCCACTTGGTCATGGTGTGTGAAGTCTTTTTATATGTTGCTGAATTTGGTTTGCAAGTATTTTGTTGAGAATTTTTGCATTTGTTTTCATAAGGGATATTGGTTTATAATTTTCTTGTGATGTCTTTGGTTTTGGCATTAGGGTAATACTAGTTTACAGAATGAGTTGGGAAGCCTTTCCTTCTCTATTTTTTTGGTAAAGATTCTTAGGAATTGGTATTAAATGTTTATTAATGTTTGGGCATAATTAACCAGTGAAGTCAGCTGGATCTGGGCTTTTCTTCGTAAGAAATCTTAGAATTATTAATTCAATTTCCTTGTTATAGGACTATTCAGATTTTCTATTTTTGAGGCAACTTTCTAGGAATTTATCTATTTCATCTGTTTTCTAATCTTTTGGATTATAGGTGTTCATAATTTTATATTCTTTTGTTTCTGTAAGGCTGGTGGAAATGTCACTACTTTAATTCCTGATTTTACTAATTTGAGTCTTTTGTTAGTCTAGTTAAAGTCTTTGAATTAATTCTGTTTCTTTGTGAAGAGCCACATTTTTAATATTTTCCTATTCTTTAATTCTCATCTTTTATTTACTCATGTCTGGTTTAGCTTTAGTTTTTTATTCTTTTTCCAGTGTTCTAAGGTAGGTAGAAAGTTACATTTTTGACTTGAGAATTTTCTTTTTTATGTGGGCATTTATAGTTATAAATTTTCCTTTTAACACTGCTATAGCTGCATCCCATGAGTTTTTATATATTGTCTGTATTGTCATCACAAAGTTTTCAAGTTTTCTAGTGATTTGACTTACTGGTTTTTAGCAGTTTATTGTTCAATTTCCACTATTTGTGAACTTCCCAACTTTCTTTCTGTTATTTCTAATTTCATTCTATGATAATTAGAGAATATATTTAGTATGGTTTCAATCCTTTAAAATTTGAATCTTGTTTTATGACCTAGTATATAATCTGTCATGGAGAATGTTATGTACACATGTGAAGAGAATATGTATTCTAGTGGTTGGGTGGGTGGTGTGTTCGATAGATGATAGGTTTGTTTGGTTTATAGTGCTTTTCAAGTCTTTTCCTAGTTCTGTCTATTATTAAAAGTGGAATATTGATGTTTCTATTATTGGATTGTTTATTTCAGCTATGTCAGTTTTTATTTCATATATTTTGGGGCTCTGTTTTAGGTGAATGTTTAATTATTGTATCTTCCTGATGGATGTACTGTTTTCATTATAAGATGTCTCTATTTATCTTTAACATTTTTATTTTAAAGTATCTATTCTTATTAGTATAACTATTTCAGCTTGCTTATGGTTGCCATTTACATGATGTATCCTTTTCTAACCTTTTAAATTCGACATATTTGTATCTTTTGAATTACAGTTTTCTACTGTATGCTGCATATATTTGGATTTTTAAAAATTCTGTTTGACCATCTCTGTCTTTGATTGGATTGTCTAATCTATTCACGTTTAATGTATTATATAGTTGGGTTCATGTCTGCCAGTTTATATTTTATTTTTTCTTATGTTTCTTTTATCTACCCTTACTACTTTCTTTTGCATTAAGTGAATACTTTTTACTGTGATGTTTTAGTTTCTTGAATTACATTCTCACTTTAATTTTCAGTTATGTTCTTAGTGGTTGTTCTATGGGCTACAATATACCAATATACATACTAACATTTACTTCAGATTTTTGCTACCTTAATTCCAGTAAGATATAGAAACATTATTTTCATGGCTGTATTCTTTTCCCCTTTTTTGTTCTCTTATTGTTTATATTATATCTACATGGCTTTGAAATGCAGCAGTCCATTGTTACAATTATTACTTTATATTTCTTCATTTACATAAGCTGAAGAAAGATGAGCAAGTATATATTTACAGAGTTTGTTATATTAACATCTTTGTTTGCCATTTTTAGTTCATTTGTTATTATGAATTCTTGTCATCATCCGGTATCATTTCCTTACTCCAGTATACCTTTATCCCTATATACCTTCTTTCTGCTATTTATTTTTTTGTCAAATATATACAATTCAATGTGTTACAGGCTAATCAGTTAGATATGTATCTGTTATTTGATACATTTGCTTTTAAAATCAGTTGATATAAGAAGGCAGAAAGATACATTTATACTGTCTTTTATAATCACCTTTGGTGCACTTTATTTTCTCATGTGAATTAGAATTATCTGGGAGTGATTTCTTTCAGGTTAAAGAATATTTGTTAGTATTTTTTTTTTTTTTTGAGACAGAGTCTCGCTTTGTTGCCCAGGCTAGAGTGAGTGCCGTGGCATCAGCCTAGCTCACAGCAACCTCAATCTCCTGGGCTCGAGCGATCCTTCTGCCTCAGCCTCCCTGGTAGCTGGGACTACAGGCATGTGCCACCATGCCCGGCTAATTTTTTATATATATATCAGTTGGCCAATTGATTTCTTTCTATTTATAGTAGAGACGGGGTCTCGCTCTTGCTCAGGCTGGTTTTGAACTCCTGACCTTGAGCAATCCGCCCGCCTCGGCCTCCCAAGAGCTAGGATTACAGGCGTGAGCCACAGCGCCCGGCCTGTTAGTATTTTTTGTAAGATGAATTTGTTAGCAAATAATTGTTTTCTGTGAATGTTTATTTTGCTTTCATTTTTGAAATGTTGGTTTTGCTGGGTATAAAGTCTTTGATAGGTCTTTTTCTTCTTTTCAGTAGTGACTGTCACCCCACTACCTTCTAATTTCCATTGTTTCTGATAAATCCATTGTTAATCTTATTGGTATTCTCTTGTTAATGATAAATCATTTTTTTCTTACTGCTTTCAAGATTTTTTTCCTTGCTGTTGGCTTTTCAGCACATTTATGATATGTCTAGATGTGGATTTATGTTAACTCTTAGAGTTTATTGAGCTTCTTGAATGTGCAGACTAACTTGTTCTTAACTTTGGGAGGTTTTCAGTCAGAATTTTTTTCTACTCTTTTTTCCTTCTGGTATTGCCAGTACAAAATTGTTGGTGTGTTTAATGGTGTCCTATGCTGTCTGAGGCTCTGTTCATTTTTCTTCATTTCTTTTTCTTTCTGTTCTTTGGATTGCATTATTGCTGTAATCTAACTTTAAGTTCATTGATTCTTTGCCAGTTCAAACCTGCCATTGAGCTCCTCTAGTAAATTGTCTTAGTTATACTTTTCAACTCTACAATTTTTAAAAAAAATCTTAATACTGATGATACTGTTGCGTCTTGCATGTACTTCTTTAGACATGATTTCCTTTAGTTCTTGAATGAATACACACACACTCTGATCGGAAGTCTTTATCTGCTAAGTTTAACATCCGGGCCCTCTTATAGGTAGATTATGTTGCCTGCTTCTCCCCACCCCACCCTTATGTAGATGTCATATTTTCCTCTTTGGATGCACGTCTTGTGGTTATTATTTATTGTTGAAATGGGATATTTTATATAATGTTTATATAAAATTCAATTCCAAATACTGATTCCAAATACCCTTCTAGCTACCCAGGATTTATTGTTGTTTGCTTATATGTTTGTGATTTGGCTGGTCTGTTTTAGTGAAGTCTTTTTCTTCTCTAGGGAAAAGCTTCTGATGCTACTTTTCACAGGGTGGAGACTTGGGTATTTGCATAATCACCTTGGGATAACATTGCTTTTAACAGGGCTGTCTCTTTCCCTGATCTGTCTACTGATACTGTCTACTGCTGCTTTTATGGTTTCATACCTAGCTGTTAAACATCACACATTGCCTGCTAATTGCTCAACTTTATTTTTTACAATGCCTGGGCATAAATCGCTCTACAGTCTGATTCAGTCAAATTCTAGCCCTTTTGTGGGGGTAGTTTTTGAGGCCAGTATTGAGATGTATTTTAATTCCAGGAGAGCTCTTGTTAGCTATATTTTCCTCTGGCTTTCGCTAGCGGGCCTTAGTTTGTAAGCTAGCTGGCCTTAGCTTTTTGCTTTCATGTAGCTACCAGCCACCTCCTCCTAACTGTTTACCATGATAATCTCTTTTTTTTTTTGAGAGTACTTTTGGGCTTAAACTTCTCCATACTCTGTTCCAAATAAATTAAGTTCCCTTGGGGATTGCTTCCTAGCTCTCTATCTCAGATCTTTTCTCCCTCTGTGAAGAATCACCACATTGCTGCTTTGAAGTTGTGAGTGGGCATGGTGTACTGTTTTTCTTGGAGTTGACACTTGTATTTCATGATTAGGGCACTACATGGGGCAGTAGAAGACTTTGGTGTTCTATTTTTGCCTCTTATTCTGGCATGGAAAACTGCCTTATGTGTGAGCCACAAAAAGGGTGATCAGGGCCCTAGTATTCACAGCCTACTGTGTCTGGGACAGATCTCTGGGGGGAGGGGGAGTTATGTAGGGGGGGCTGGAGAAGCACAACCTCTTGGCTACACTTATCTGTATTTCAGCCTCTGTACTGTAGTACTGAGGGGGGTTGAAAATGCACTCTTCCCCTCCCACTGGGAGTCTGGGGAAGAAGGGGCCCCATCTTTTCAGCCATACCTACCCCTAGTAGAGCTTCCATTACACTGAGCTGGGTGGTGGATGAAAGAAGCAGCAGGTCATGGCTCAAGTACTCAGTTCTTACCAAGAGTTAATAGATTTTCTTGAACAAATGTTTATTCATTTGCTGAATGCCCTTGGGACAATTTTCAGAGGCTTTAAATGGTTGTTTTTTTAAAATACTTTTCACTGGTTTTCTCACTGGGGAGAGAGTCTGTGGAGTTCCTTACACTGCTGTTTTGAGTGTCTCATGTTCTCTTTTTAATATATTTTTACTGCATGACCTGTACAGAATTCCAATAGTACCTGTAAGTAGTTGCAATAGAAATTGATTTGTTAAAAAGCAGTGCACATTTGTGTGTACACCCGTGTTTCTTTCCTGTCTTGTCCTCCTACTGATAGGTGTTAGGTTTGACCAGTTGGGCTTGCTCCCTACCTGCCTTTTGCATACTTGGACACTACTTTCTCTTTGCCACCCCTGGTTATCTCCTCATTTTTGCTTTTATGCCCAGGCTCTGCATTTCTACTGGAGGCACTGGAAATGGGGACATGATTTGTAAACTGTCTACTTGGCTCATCCAGTAGCTTTGATTTTCATCCAATTCCTTGGATTTTGTAAACCAAAGTGTGGACAGTTTATCTATCTCAGATGTTGGTCTCAGGATAACACTTGTTCTATTTGTGCATTAGCTTCATGTGCTGCAACCCCACATAGCAATCCTGTGGAAGAAAGGAAACTTTGGAGTCAATATAAGAAGATTTGGTTAAATGCCTACTATAGAACCCTATTGTTAGGCAACTTTACCAAGGTAGTTGTGGGGCAATGACCTTCAGGACTGCATTACAATGAGACTCCATTAAAGATAAAGAGGAAAATTGTCCGACATGAAGTTCTCTCTCTTTTAATAAAGTTTAGATGTATCTATTAATGAGACAGAGCTTTCATCACAGCAGTTGAAATCAATGGATATTTTGCCTGAGGAAACATTTCATGGAGTCTGTTTGAAAGGAACTGTTTTTCACATGAATTAGAGCAGACATAAATTCATGATTATTTTGGTTGTTGAGTCTCATTTTGAGGATCTTGGGGAACTTGTTTGTTCCCTTAATTATCTAATGTGTAAATCTTACAAAGGCACACTAATGAGTAAATATTAATTTGTAATCCATTTCAATTATTTCACAATAGTCTTTTCCTTCTTGTTTCAGAGAATACCCAATTGTATATTCGCATCCTTTTTGAGTATTGACCTCAGTGACCTGTGACAAGAAGGATTTTGAGCCTATAATGAAAAACAATTTTCACCTCTTAGTGTATAGAACTGTAATACTATGAGATTGATTTTTTTTTTGACCTGAAATAATTTGAATTGTGAATACTTGTTCAGATTTTTTTGAGGTAACTTGTATGAGTAAGATCTACTTTCAAAAATGAGATACAGATTTGAGAGTTTCACTTTAAAATACTCTAGGTGCAATAAACACTAATTGCCTCCATTTTTGTTCTTTAGGCAGCTGGAGCAATTCGACCTCTTGTATCCACTGTCATCAGTCCCTCTGCTGATGGTTGCTTAGACCATTCGCTAGAACGTGCCAGACACAGAGCAAGTGAAATGCCACAGGCTTTTCTATTTGATGTGATCTATGAAGCATATCAGCAGGTAAGAATCCTGGCTTTTAGAATAAGCTGCTATTATGTCAGTGATTCCCCAAACCACTTCTACATTTGGAGAATTCTAGAAGAACTAATGGGACTCAGCATATAGCTGTACTCAAGGCTAAGATTTATTATAATGAAGTATTAAGGATGAGTAGCTGGTTCAGGAGAAAAAGACACAGGCGGAGTCTTGGGGAATCCATTTGTAGGCTTCTTTATGCTTTTTCCCTCCTCTGAAGGGTCACACAAAGCATACCCTCCCCCCTAGCAATGAGAATGCAGCAACATGTATGTGTCAATAGCATAAAACCCAAACTCTCTAAAGTCATTTTAAGAGGTTTATTCTTAGCCAAGATGTGTGCCCATGGCCCAAGGACCATGCCTAAGAAGTCTTAAGCAAGTGGTCTCCTGTGGTTGAGTTATAGTCTGGTTTTATACATTTTAGGGAGACAGGAATTACATGTAGTAAAGTACCTGTCATGAATCAGTACTTGGAAAGCATATGTTGGTTTGGCACAAAAAGGCAGGCCATCTTGAAGCAGGGGATGACAGGTTATAGGTGGGTTTAAAGATTCTTTGATTTGTAATTCGTTAAAGAAATGAAGCTTTGTCTAAAGGCTTGTAATGTTTTAAGGAAGTCTGTTAATCAGAGATAAGCCACCAGACAGATTCTGGACACATACTCAGACTCAAGTGATCTGTTAAGTAAATTGATGACCTGAAGATGTGGTTTAACATTTGTCTTACATGGCCTCCTACTTGTTAATGATTTTGTATGTTTCTGTTACAAAAAATAACTCCAAAAAGGGAAGGAGGCATGAGGAGGCATGTCTGGACCTCCCTTCTCATGGCCAGTAATTCAGCTTTAAGATTTTTCTAAGGTCCCCTTGGCCAAGAGGTGGTCCATTCAGTAACTTGGGAAAACTTAAGATTTTGTTTTAGTTCACATATGTGATGTTTCTATATAGGGAAGACCATTAGAGATTAAGCACTCGAGATGTTGGGTAGATCATATAGATATCCTCTGCCTAGTATTTAATACATGCAAAAATTCTAGATCCCCAGAAGGAAAGTAGGTATTCAGCATAAACCATATTATTTATGCAAATAGTGTAGGCACAGTAAACCACTCTTACCAGAAAACTCTCAAATGATAACTGAGGGGCTTGCCTTGTAAGCAGTTCTTTTTGAGGTCTGCTATGGTAAGTTTTATGCTCAGCTCCTTAGACATTTCACAAATTATAATTTTAGTTGAAGGTAAGTAACTTTAAAAAAATCATGTAATTCATTAATGTTATTAGATTACCTTTGTTTTGTTTTGGAAACTCTTCTGTACTCAGTTTTACTGCTATTTGTTTGCATATTTGAGTAATTTTGGATAGTGGGCTTAAGGGAAAATTCCCAATGAAATATAAGTTAGAGCAGCTTATCCAGTGCATTATTCAGCCTGCAACAGGAGGTGAGGAAAATTTAGCTATGGGAATAGAAAAGTGGCCATAGGGATGAGAGGGTCATGTCTCAGAAGGCTAGTGAAGAAAGTGCTTTAAGAATGATTGAACAACTGTGTTAAATGTTGCATAGGGGTTAAAAGCACTGAGAAAGCATCAATAGCCTAAGTTAGCAATGTGAGGACACCCATATTTGAGGGGAGTAGTGGATGTGAAAACCTGGTTGGAATTGATTTAAGAGAGAATAGGGCCAATATCTGGAGGAACTTTAATGTATATTAAACAGAAATAAATGGAAGGGGTAGCTGAAAGCGGTTATAGAAAAAAAATTTCATTCTTTAAGATAGATGAAATAACAGCATGTCTGTCAGGTTTGGCAATCACTTTCTGTGTTCTTAGTGTGTTCTTGGATGAAGAATGACCAGGCACACAAAAGTAAGGTAAGCATGAGGTGAAATGTATTGGGGGGGGGATCAAGATAGGATTATATATAGAGAGTGAGATACAGGTTTATAGAGCAAGATACATATGCCACAGATGATGACTGGACCCCTTGTTATAGCAAAAGAGAGACCTTGGTTATGATTTGGGTCTTGTTTTATAGTGTCTGGATAGGGACCTCTCTCATGACTCAGACATCACCATGAAACCACTTTGGTGGATGATTGGGAGTTATATGACCTGAGTCTTACTTTGCATGTGTATCTCTCATGAGCCTCTCTGAAAGCCTGTTGTTCTAGGTCACTCTACAGACTCTATTGTACCTGCTGCTTGGTCCATGGACTAGAGTTCTCTGCATTCTTTTGCAGTTGGCATGCTAAGTTCTGATTAGTAAATTCATAGGGTGTTTCCTTCTCTCCCAGGTATGGCAGCCACCAGCCTTGTCCACAGGAGGGGCCGGAGGTCCCTAGATATCTACCTAACATTGATATGATAATGGGAGTGATTAAGTAGAGAGGAAAAGGCAATGCTAGAGTGAGGCTGGATGGGACCTAGGGCACTAGTGGTATTAAAGTTGACCTTGGCTGGGAATATGGGTAGTTCATTCACAAGGATGAGAGGATAAGCAAAGAATGTGTATACAGATGTAGACAGATTAATAGATGTGGTGGGAAGACTTAGAATTTGTTGTCCTTTCTTGTTTTCTTGGTGATCTAGAGAGCAAGTCATCAGCTGAGAGTGGGGGAGATGGGTGAAATATCCAGGCTTTAGGAAAAAGAAGATGTTTGAAATAGTAGATATCTCCTTTCATTCTTAAATTCTTACATCTAGCCTAAAAATATATATAAAACTGTCCCAAGAAAAAAGTTCATCAAGGCTATTTTTTGGCTTTTCATGGAAAACTGTAATAACTTTTGATCAAAAAAATCTACAAAGCTATTGCTATTGAATAGCTTAGTCATTAATGTAGCCTTCAGATATTGACTTAGGGTTTTTTTTTTTTTGTTTGTTTTTTTAAATCAAGGATATAACTTTCCTTTGTGGAACTCATGCGGAAAATACAAAATAGTGCTTACCATTTGAGAGTTGAGCAGAAATCCAGGAGTCGTAACCAAGGCCATGTGAAAATGAATCATATTTAGAAGAAACACACTGTAAGCTGATCCACGGTCATTGTGGAGTGTGGCAAAATAAAAGTAGAAGGTGTGCAGTTTTAGGTTAAAGATGACTTTTTGTCTTCAAAGGCTGCTGGAAGGTCATAGATGTCAAGATGCCATTCTGTATGCTGACCTGCTGAATTATATTCCCCGCCCCCCTTCCCCACACTGTTTCTTCTGGCTTATCTCATTTTCCCTCTTACATGTTCTCCAGCCATGCTTCTATCTTGCTACTTATCCTTTAGATATCAAGTAGTTGTTTATTCAGGGAAGCCTTTTCTGTCCTGTTCACAGTAGGGTAGGCCAACCCATTATGTGTTCTCCTAGTACCTGTTTTTTTTCCTCCCCAGCATCAGAATTATGATTGAATAATTACTTGAAGTTAGTTATAAAATTTCTGACTCCCCTGATAGACTGAGAGACACAGGAACAGTATCTGTCTTGTTCTTAGCAAACTGTCTTATCTATTACTATCAAGTACATATTTGTTCAAAGGAATGGTCATGAAGGCTTTGCATGTATATAAATACATGAAAAATGGCCCATGTACTTGCTCTTCCATTGCCAGGGAGGCTCTTTCTAGATACTCAAACTGCTTGTTTCCACTCTTCATTAAGGTCCCTGTGCAAATGTCATTGCCTCAGAGAAGCCTTACCTGATAAGCTTATATAAGATAAGGACCTAAATTATGTATATTTTTATTCTGCTTTAGTTTTTCTTATTAGATATCTATTTTTTGGGTAAGAATTTGTCTATCTTTCCCTGATAGAATCTCAGTTCCAATAGGGCAGGGTCTTTGTCTTGTTCACTCATCTCTAGCACCTGGAAGAGTTCATTAGGGTCTTGATAAATATTGTTGAATGAAATTTCATCCATACATGTATTAACACTAATGCGAATTACATAAACAGATTTGCATAGGGGTAATACATGTATATAGTTATATAAGATATATATACACTTATAAATGCTCCCTAAAATCTTTAAGAAATTCATCTGAAATTATTAAAAGTCTGGACAACAACTTAGGTATAAAGTTGGTGACTTGCAATATTTTTATAAATGTAAAAATTTCTATTGAGCCGATATTTCTAGGGATCAATTAAATTGTGTCATATTCATTAGTAAGAACTTTAAGGGGTCACTACAAGTTAATTTTGCAGAATTTTTGAGCATGAAAATTCTTA
The DNA here is from genome assembly GCF_040939455.1 of Microcebus murinus. Taxonomy (NCBI): domain Eukaryota; kingdom Metazoa; phylum Chordata; class Mammalia; order Primates; family Cheirogaleidae; genus Microcebus; species Microcebus murinus. Next base: position 34,360,399 of record NC_134112.1, read on the forward strand.
TGATAGAATGACATATTGAGATAACCTAATGATGTAAAGTTACATAAACTATATATAAAATGTATTCTTTATGGTAATATATGGTGATACGTCCACATGTATGCAGTATACACACAAAGCAGAAAGACTAGTTGCATGTGTGAGCACTAAAATGTTATTAGTGTATATGTCTGGATTGATAATTTAAAAGGCACTATAATCTATAGGTGTGATACTTAAGATACATAAATACTTAAGTATTTATTTTTGATTAATCTTGGGCTTTTTTCATGTAACTAGGTATTTTTGTATACTTTCCTCTGGTTGATTAAGATCATCTGGGGAAGAAAAACCTAATCTCTTGGGAATTTTTCATGACACAATTAAGAGGTTGCTAAAGGAAAAGATTCCTAAGGAATATAATGACTATTAAAGAATAATAAACAAAAATTCAATAATGAAAACAATGCAGTCTCTAGGAATATGAAGAAAAGCCCACAGATTGGTCCAGAGGATTTTTATTGAATATTCAAATGTGAAATTCTGTTCTGTACAGTTTGAGAACAATACATTTTTATTCAAAGAAGCTTTTTAAATTACATAAATCAATTTTCTGAGAAAATTGGTATGGTGGTCATAGACCATATTCTGAACTTTGTAGTTTAGATACTTGGTCTCATTTCTAACACTCAAGTTTTTATGTACATAGAGAATTTTAATTAAGTTTTTATGAAAATGTACATGCACGAAAGACAAAGCAGGATTCAACCAGTGACAGAATTGGTCTCTGTGTTAATTATGTACCTTTTGGTTTGATATTCTAGACTTTACTGTGGAGATGTATAATATTTAAGTGTTACTCTTATGGAGATTGAGATAAATGCCTATTTAACTTCAAAGGATAAAGACACCCTTAAAAAATGAAAATGTCTCTTCCCTCACCCTTGATTTTTAAAAATTTCTGTCACTCATGTCTCTGGGTATCTGAATATAATAACCATAAAATTAAAGGAATATGATAGGAGTTCCCGTTAATAGTACATACACCTTGCATTTGTTATAGTAAATAGGACCTGTATCTTGTACAAAGTGTCAGTATATTTGGGCTTTAAATGCTGAGTTAACAGGAAACAGTCAGAAAGATGGAATTTTGCAAAGAATGTCTTTTCTGCATATCTATCAAGCATTGTGATTTTCAGAAGTTTTATTCCCAGTTTTACACAGCATAGTTCCCTATTCCTTCTCCTATCCTACTTTCATCCCTGGCTCCTTTTTGCTTAGTATGTATTTGGGCCTGGATTGGGCCTGGATTGGATTTGGAGGTAATAAGGAAGAGTCTGAAAATAAAACGTCTCAGAAGAAACCTCATGTCATATTGAGTTTTGGGCAGGGGCAGGCTGGGTGGGTGGTCGGGGTTTGGGGAGGTAGGTAGAGATAGGAGGAGGAGGACATAAGTCTTTTTTTTTTTTAAACAAATAGAAACTTAAGGAAAGGGACAAGGAATGAAAAGAACCTCAAGAGGAAGGGTGAGTGAAAGGAAGTATGAAGAAAATGAGTGAAAAAGAGAAATAAGTAGGAATTTAAAGATTAGGCTTTCTGTTTCCAAAAGAGCTGACATGTTACAGTTAGTGAAAGTATCTGCAAACCATACTCATAAATGTCAGTTGCAAACCACAATACCAAGTGGCACATCTTAGTTATTAATGGAAACATAATTTATATATTCATGATGCTATATCAGATAAAATAATTCACAATCTTGGTGATACATTTGGAAAGCCTTTAATGCTTCATAGTTATGCTTTAGCCTATTGATCATATTTCTCATGACTTTATCCTTTTTCCTTTTTTTCCCTCCTATATATTCTTTTCTTCTACCAATTCTACTAGGTAGGCTCATGTAGCTATGCCATTTTTTGGGTCCCATTTTGGGAAAATCCTAAAAAGTTGTAGGAAGAAAAAAAAGATTTTTCTGTGACTTGGCTGTCCTTACCCCTAGAAGTTTTGTCCTTAATCATTAGCTTAAAAAGTATAATTTATTTTTATCCCTTATTTATAATAGTTCATGTATATGGTAATCACTTTATAAGTTTCTGGTTCTATAAATTTCTTTGTTTATATAAGTTTATTAAGTTTAGTTATGTAAGGTTAGCAGTGGTTCTAGTTTCAGCCACATCTTCTGTAGCTTTTAATGTTCTATAACTTCCTAATTTTTGTCAATCTGATGGACATATATAGAGTTGTATTTTAATTAAAACTTGATTGCTAGTGAGGATGGAGCTTTCTGTTTTTCTTCTTGTTTCCCTGTGTTGCTTATTGATATGTTCTGAATGTTTGTGTTGCCCCAAAATTCATATGTTGAAACCTAACTCTTAAGATGATGGTATTAAGAAGTGGGACCTTTTAGAAGGTGATGACATCATGGGAGCATAGCACTCATGAATGGGAGTGATGCCCTTATAAAAGAGGCTTGAGAGAGGTTGTTTGCTCCTGCCACGATGTGAAGATGCAGCAAGAAGGTGCCTCCTTTGAGGAATGGGCCTTTACCAGAAACCAAAATCTGCTGGCATATTGATCTTGGATTGTCCAGCTTCTAGGAACTGTGAGCAATAAATTCTGTTTATATATTACCCAGTGTGAGGTATTTTGTGATAGCAGCCTGAATGCACCAAGACATTTATAAGCATCTTATTAATAATGCATATTAATATCATCTATTTTCTTGATGTCCCTTGTTTTGGTGGAGTTTTTTTGTATATCTTAGATCTTATTCTTTTCTTGGTTTTACACATTACAAATATCTTAATTTGTCTGTCAACGTCTTTTGTGTACTTCATTTTGATGTAGTCAAATCCTGAGTTTAAGATCCTGTTTAAAAAATTATTTTCCACACCAAAGTTGTATATTATTCTATTTGTGTTAACTTTTCATTTCACACTTAGGTCTTTGCTTCATTCAGAGGTCATTTAAAAATATTCTATGATATAGGGCTTCTGCTTTTGTCGTCTTTATAAAGTGACCTAATTTTTTCAACATCATTTACTAAATCATCCATTCTTTTCTAAATTTTTTCCCTCTATTATGTTGCCAATCTCTAATACATATAGAGAGTTATTTCTGGGTTCATTTTTCACTGATTTGTTTCCTGCGATACCAGATTTTATTTTCTCAATTTCAAAGTTGTCTCTCAGCACAGGTTCTCTAGCAATTAGAGCCTTAGGCAAGGCTTAAATGCTGATGCGAGGTGACATAGTCCCAATGTAGCCACTGTTTCACAAACACGGCTGGTTACTTCCTCACATGAGACGTATCCAGACAGGATTATCCAAAAATGTTACGTTTTTCCTTCCAGTGGACTGTTCTTGACAGTACATCTGCCAGCTCCCTCTGTTAGCATTTCTCTCATAGGCAATGAACTTAGAGTTATGCCACATAGTCACAGGAGAAGCCAGGTTCTACGACCTGTACCGTGGTGTTTTAACTGTGTCCAGAGGTAGCTACAGGGAGAAACTAGAGGCTCTGGCTTATGTCCTCAGTTACAGGATCAGGTAGCGTCTACATGTAGTCGATCGCATAGGGCCTGACAGATAGGTGAGACCAAGAAAATCTGTGGCAGGGAATAAGAAGTAACTGAGATACTCTGCTATTGACTTTTATTTTCCATAAATTTGAAATCTTAAGTTTCTTCTAGTTGGAAGGTTTTATTGGAATTCTTTGAAGTTATAGGTTAATTTAGGTATTAAGTTGATGTTTTTAAATTTAAATTATTTATGAACATGGTATAGCTTATATCTTTTAGCTGTTATTTTCTGTTGTTTTTTCTAATTGATATTTGCTGTTATTTTTCTCTTTGCTATATTGAGCTTATACCAGGCAAATTTATTGAACTATGGTTTTGAGTTTGTACTTGAATTCTAAGTTTTCTATACAAATGATTATATTGTCTGTATATAATAAATTTTTCTTTTTCTTTATATCCTCATTTTTCTTTCATTGAAGCTTTGGCCAGTACATCTGGTATTATGTTTTAGAATAGCAAACATAATGGGGTATGTTTTCCTGGATTTTATACTAAAAAAGAGAATATTTTATTTCTTAAGTATAATGTTCGCAGGTGTTAAATTTCTTTAACTTTTACTTTTCTAAAAAGGTTTTCCTTTTTAAAAATCTCAAATAATAGATACTGTTTTTTTAAAATCTTGTTGTTTTTTCTATATTTATAGATCATGTGTGTATATTTAGTCTAATGTGAATTAACACGATAGACTCACTGCTGTTTAACTGTCTTTGTGATTCTGAGATAATTACTAGCTATAATGTTTTATACTGTTGGATTTAGCTACCTGATGTTTTGTTTGTTTTACCTCTGTGTTTATAAGTGCAATTGTTCTGTTTCGTTTCTTTTGCTGTCCATATTTGACTTCATGGAAAGACTATGCCAACCTTATAAAATGGTTGGGTCATTTTTTTCTTTTACTATTTTCTAGAGTAGTTTTTATGAGATACAGTAGTATTTACTATTAAAATCCTGATAGAGCTTCCCAGTAAAACTTTCTAAGCTTGGAGATTTTTTAGAAGTAGGTCGTTGGGATAGGGGAGTAGTTTTTCAGTGGTGGTTGTTAGTTAACATTTCTATTTCTGTAATGGTTATAAATGTCTAGGACTTCTTTTTCTGTCAGTTTTGACACTTTATTCTAGAAATAAAGAAATTCTCTTTCATTGATATATTCAAGTTTATGAGCACAGTATTTTTATGTTTTTAATTAAAAAGTTGTATCTGTAGGAGGAAGGGAAAAGGAAAGGGGGAGAAGTGGGGAAACAGGGAGAAAAAGGAAGGGGGTGTTAGAGGTGGAGAAATGATTAATATAACCAGAAAGACTAATGAGATAGACAAACCTCTGACAAGCATCATAGGACAAAAAAGGAAGAAGAATAAAATAAATAGGTCTTGAGTTAAAAGCATAGATCATATTTTCAATCTTAGTTTTTAGTAAATATATTCTAAGCTACCAATTTCCCTTATATACTTAATATAATTAGAATTTTCATAATATGACAAATTGAAATACAGTGCTTTCATTTTCTTATAGCCCTTATTTAATAATTTGCTCATCTCTCTCATACCGTGAGTATCCAGGCAAATAATTCTCTCCTTTGTTTTGTAACTTTATTTTTTTTTAAGTTTTTATTTTTTATTTTATTTCATCATATTATGGAGGTACAAATATTGTTAGGGTTACAAATACTGCCCCTGCCCCCTTTCTCCCCCCGATATGTCCAATCCCCTGTGTTTTGTAACTTTAAATGTTTTTGTCCAAGCATGAGTATTTTATCTTCTGTAATCTGATGATGCACTGTTATGGTTTGACTGTATGTGCCCCTCCAAAATTGATATTGGAACTTAAACCACAAAGTGATGGAATTGGCAGGGAGATGATTAGGCCATGAGGGCTCTGCCTTCATCAATGCAGTTAATGCCCTTATAAAAGAAGCCTCAGACAACCACACCTGGTCCTTCCATCTCTTCTACCATGTGAGGACACAGTCTTTGTCTCTTTTGTCCTTTTGCCTTTTCTGCCATGTGAGGATGTCTTTACTAGACATCAAATCTGTTGGTGCTGTGATCTCAGACTTCCCAGCCTCCAGAACTGAGAAATAAGTTTCTATTGTTTATCAATTGCCTACTGTATAGGTCAGTGGTATTAAGTACATTAACATTTTTGTACAACTGTCACCATTGTCTACAGAGCTTTTTAGTTTCCAAAACATACTGTATACTCATTAAGTAATAACTCTTCTTTCCTACTCCCAGCTCCTAGTGGCCACTATTTTATTAATATTTTCTGTCTCCATGAATTGGCTGTCTTAGATATCTCATATGTGGAATCATATAGTATCCTTTTGTGACTGCTTATTTCACTTAGCATTATGTTTTCAAGATTCATCCATGTTATTGTATGTGTCATAATTTCCTTTCATTTTGGGGCTAACATTCCACTGTTTTTGTTTCTGCATTCATCTGTCAATGGACACTTGGGTTGTTTCCAGCTTTTGACTACGGTGACTAATGCTGCTATGAATATGGATATACAAATATCTGTTGGAGTTCTTTCTATTTCTAGATATATAGAGAAGAGCAATACTAGATAATATGGTAATCCCACTTTTAATTTTTTGAGGAACTGCCATACTGTTTTCCATAGTGGCTGCATCATTTTCCATTCCTATCAGCAGTGCACAAGGATTCCAATCAATTTTTCCACATCCTTGCCAACATTTATTTTCTGTTTTTGTTTTTGTTTCTAAAGTCATCCTGATGGGGCAAAATGGTATCTCATTATGGTTTTGATTTACATTTCTCTAAGGATTAGTGATGTTGAGCATCTTTTCCTGTGGTAATTGGCCATTTATATATCTTTGGTGATACTTATCATTTGTCCTCCCTCCTTTTTTTGAGTTTTTTTTTTTTGAAAGAGTCTCACTCTGTTGCCTGGGCTAGAGTGCTGTGGTGTCAGCCTAGCTCACAGCAACCTCAAGCTCCTAGGCTCAAGCAATCCTTCTGCCTCAGCCTCCCAAGTAGCTGGGACTACAGGCATGCGCCACCAGGCGCGGCTAACTTTTTTCTATATATATTTTTAGTTGTCTGGCTAATTTCTTTCTATTTTTAATAGAGACAGGGTTTCTCTCTTGCTCCTACTGTTTTCGAACTCCTGACCTTGAGCGTTCCTACTGCCTCGGCCTCTCAGAGAGCTAGGATTACAGGCGTGAGCCACTGTACCTGGCTGAGTTTTTTTTTTGTTGTTGTTGTTGTTGTTGGTAAGTTCAGGAGTTCTTTATATGTTCTAAATACTAATCCATTTTCAGATATATGATTTGCACATATTATATTTTCTCCCATTACATGAGTTGCCTTTTTACTTCTTTTGCATAGAAGTGTTTAATTTTGATATTGTCTAGTTTATTTTTTTGTTGTTGTTGTTGCTGCCTATGGTTTTGACGTCATATCTAAGAAATCGTTGCCAAAGTCAATGTCATGAAACTTTTGCCCTATGTCTTCTAAGACTTTTATAATTTTTGCTGTAACTTACATTTAGGTTTTTGAGCCAGTTTGAGTTAATTTTTGCTAAGGGTCTGACTTTATTCATTTGCATATGGATATCCAGTTTTACCTGTACCATTTATTGAAACAAGTATGTTTGCCCACATTAAATGGTCTTGGCACCTTTGTTAAAAAAAAAAAAAAGGAATCATTTGACCATACATATATGCACAGATTTATTTCTGGACTCTTTATTCCATTGGTCGATAACACACTGTTTTGATTACTGTAGTTTTGTAGTAAGTTTTGAAATCAGAAAGTGAGAGTTCTCCAACTTTATTCTTTTTAAAGATTGCTTTGACTATTTGGGGTGATAAAGAACTCGTTAATGTCATTGACTTTAGCCATATTTTTCTGATGTTCTTCTTCTGACTTATCTATCATAGTATCTCACATCTAATAGATGTTTAATGCATGTTATTATGAGAATTAAAAAATAAGGATATTGGCCGGGCGCGGTGGCTCACGCCTTTAATCCTAGCTCTCTGGGAGGCCGAGGCGGGCGGATTGCTCGAGGTCAGGAGTTCGAAACCAGCCTGAGCAAGAGCGAGACCCCGTCTCTACTATAAATAGAAAGAAATTAATTGGCCAACTAATATATATAGAAAAAACTAGCCGGGCATGGTGGCGCATGCCTGTAGTCCCAGCTACTCGGGAGGCTGAGGCAGGAGGATTGCTTGAGCCCAGGAGTGTGAGGTTGCTGTGAGCTAGGCTGACGCCACGGCACTCACTCTAGCCTGGGCAACAAAGCAAGACTCTGTCTCAAAAAAAAAAAAAAAAAAATAAGGATATAATATAAAATATGACATATTCTTAAAACTGAATTTATTTTCCTTATGTACTATGGACTAGAAAATTAGACTTATTCTGAATCCTTAGCAATACTACTGTTTTGGTTTTTGTTTGCCTCTTACCTTAGTTCACACTTGTTCTTTAGGAACAATGTCTTAACAAGATATGAACATCTGTTGTTAGCGAGGTCAGACAACTTTTGAAAAATGCAGTTGTGGGTGCTGTCCAATTCAAATATCTGTAAGATATCTGAAAGACAAAAGATGAGGTAAACAGAGATCAAAAGATGAGGTAAACAGAGGACATAATATCGGAGAGTAGAGAGTGGATACCAAAAGTAAGTTGTTACATCCTTCTTGTGGTTTGTCCTGAGTTTATGCCATTGTATTAGAAGAATAGGATACTGGGGGAAAAAAGCTTTCAGTCTTAGAGATTATTGGAATCCCTTTTATGTTTGCTTTTCTGGTAAGTGAAAGGTGGAGAATGGAATGTGTGAGAAGAAGAGGCGTAGAATAGGAACATGTATTCTTTCATAAGCAGTAGGCAAAAGGTCCTCTTGGTGCTGTCAAGGGCTTTTTTATCTTCTAAAATCCTGATCTCTTTGTTATAGACCTTGGCAAGAAAGCCTGCCTTTTTGAATAAATAAAAATGAATTGAGAGACATAGTATCTCCTCTTCTTGATCTTTTACTGCAAGACTCTGCATCTGAAATTAGGTACTGACTTCTGAAGGGCAGTCAGAAGGGGACAGGAGTTATAAGGAAGATTTGAGAAGTTGCACAGATGAAGTTACACTGAAGAATTTATACATAACTGACAGTCAAACTCCTGGCTTTGTATGTGCCAAGAGATGACAGACACTGGTACCCAGGCAATCCTCTGTCATTCCTCCAAGGAGGACAGAGCTGTAGACTTACCAAGCAATTCAGTGATGACAATACTTGTGATCACATCATGAACTACTTGTATACTAATGAGGTGCCATTATTTAGGGGAAGAAATAAAAGTCAAACTGAAAAGCTTTTTGATTCACTAGGATACTACTGGTATTACTTTGAATTATAGGTTGATTTGAGTGAGATAAAGAAATAGGTTACATTTCGATGGTATTTAGTCTTCTGGCCTATTAAGTTAATGTGTTTGGTATGGGTAGCATCTATGTCCTTGCCATCTAAGCCCATCATCTAGCACATCTTCCTGATTGCCAGCACTGCTGACCCCCTGTAGCCCGAGGTTTATCACCAGACACCAGGCTACTGACCCACTGAAGCAGTAGCTACACATAGGCAAGTGCTTCCCATCAACCTCTCCATGACTTCCTCCTCAGTCTCCTTCTGGTGGCTGGGTGTGCTTGGCTTGTCAGATTGACTAATTAATGACTTGTTCAGCTTGCCTTTCAGTCTGTTTCTTCCCCATCTCTTCTCCCAACTATGTAAGGTCTAATTCCTATAAGACTTGGGCAAAGGCAATATATGTAATCTAAACATTTGTACCCCTGTAATATTCTGAAATTTAAAAAAGTTAAAAAGAAAGAAAAAAAAATCACTTATTGGCCCTGCTTCCCAGGCTGATATATTACCTAATTCAACCCTGGAGTTACAATTGTGTAGTCTATCTACTTTAGATGTTGTACAAGCAACTCCTGCTTTTTTTTTCTTAAACCATTGCTGGATTATTTTCTCACCTTGTTTAGTAAAGAAAGATACATGTTTCAAAGATATGCATCACTTATAAGGCAATTTTTCATGGTGGTTTTGTGCAAGGTTGTTTGGGTGTATAAAATGCAGCTTTCTTCTGGGTGTATCACAAAGAATTAGTCATTGTCAGAAGAACGAGCAGGGAAATCTTTGCTTTTAAGTGGTTCTGGCCGCACTTTTGTTTATTGGTCTGCTGAAAATTCACAAATGCTAAAAAGATTATTAACTGTCTACTATTATTAAAACTAGCATGTTTAGATGACCTTTGTAGTAGAAATTAGTTAGATCTGAAATAGTTTCTCTGATGCATACCTTAGAAAGTCACGTGCCCTTCAAATACTTAGACATTATGGATCACTAATAACAAACAAAAATCTAATGTTTTCTTTACACGTGACTTCAAAATTGGTGTCATTGTTTTCTGGATATTATTCCTTGTGGACGTTAATATCTTGATAAAATTTGATATTTTAAGTTATAAACTGGATATTTAGTTTTGTATTATCTGGACAATTAGTCATTTTCATATGCTTTTGAGCAAACTCAGTTTCTTTAGGAAGTGGAAATCAGTTTTTCTACTGAGACTATTTTGAACAAGGTTTTATTGTTAATGAAATCTATATATGGTGTTGAATGCCAAGATATCTGTACATTTCATAAACCTCATAGCGGGTAGTTCGAAACACGAAATAGTGGCAGTTTTACCTTATGGTATTCTTCAGATTCCATGTCAAATGATTACACAGGGATTTTGACCCCTAGTAATGACAGAATAATGTGTATGTATAGCTAACCCTGTGGGTAAAAATCACAACCTGTAATATATATCTGAAGATAGAGGTTGATGGGGCAGCAGATAGTTTTGAAATATTTGTATAAAGGCAGTGAAAAGTCACCAAAAATAGGCAAAAACTAGAAGGGATTTAGTCCTTGAAAGGACATCATGCTGGTTAAGATCCACCTTTATATGGTGTTTTCACTTAATTGATTGCCCCTCAGCTCCAAATGCACCCTTCATTGATTGATGGACCCTGTAAACATCTCTACTTTGCTAAGACATCTTAAGCTTTTTCAGTGGAGGATGCTTGGGAAAGGGATGAAAGAGGAAGGGGCTTCTATTCCACCATTCAGGTGTTTCCATTCCATTCCTGCTGGCTCCACAGCTGCCACTGATATGTGCGTGGTGGTACTCAGTGGTGTTTACTCTCTAGCAAGTTCTCACTGCCAGGCTGGCCCGTGGTTCTCTGCACTCAGCCTCTACTTGCACACACCCTTGTGGAGGTTTTCTTGTTTGTTGGTTCCATGCCTGCCAGCCTTGGTTTGCTGATACTCCAGCAGTAGGCTTCTAGCTAATCCGTCTGTTATGTTCCATGTTCATCAGCCTTAGGCCCCTTGGCCATCTAGTGGGGGACTCCTGACTTGTCAGTATTTGTTTGTGGTTTGATATGCCAGCCTTGGTCTGCTGACCATGCATAGCCAGGCCATTAAACTTCTCCACCATCCAATGGGATGCAGCTATACCTTCTTCAGTGAGGTTTGAATCTCAGCCTTGGAGAGGGCATGCTCTTTCCTTCACTGCTCTTCCTCAGACTTAGTATATATTTTGGTGTTCTGTTTTATTACTTCTTTGTAATGAAACTATCATAAATAGTTAATATTTTATGTTAAACCTTTCTTGTTCAAGTTATTATATAGTTTATCGTTCCTAAATGCTGAATGATAAGTTTCTCCTGAGATCACTTCCCAGTAGCTGTAGTGGCAATACTGAAAGCTACTGTCTTTTTGTTCTGTGAAGGCAGAGCATGGAGCTTGGGGCTGCTAGAGTAGCTGAGAATTGAGGGTCATATCTCAGAATAGTGAGATCCCCAGAGGAGGGATGCTGCACACATGCATATAAAATCTCCTAAAAGCCTTTGCTGACTCCTGAACTGTGTATGCCTAGGGTAATATTCTGAGGGACCTAGGGGGAAACATCAACTGGAAGGCCTAAAGAGGTGAGAAGAGACTTTAGCAGCAGTTCACTGCAGGGGTGTTATGTTAAAGAGTCTGTTATGTTAAAGAGAATTTGGTAAATATCTTTGGTTTTTCATTGATAATATGTAAAAGGACCACATCTTAGGAGTAAAAGACCACTTTCGAGAACACACTCGAGACCCTTCAGAGAGTTAGCAGAGTCTATAGTCTGGGAAACCATCTGCAATGGCCAATGTATAGTTAAAACTTAGCAAATATTTTAATAAGTGGCTTATTAGGAAAATAAGTTAATAGAAGGAGACCCAGATGTTGGAAACAGCAGTATAGGACTTTAAAATAACTAAGAATTTATATGAAAATTTTGGTATAATAAATGAGATGAGGAATTTGAAGACAAATATGGAAAGCATAAAGGAAACAAATGGAAATTTTAGAACTTAAAAAGGCAATATCCTGAATTTAAAAAATGTAGATCTATTGGCTGTGATTAACAGCAGATTGAAGAATGGATCACTGAACTTGAAGATGTGCTGAGTTCCACAAGAGCAAGGTAGAAGACGCCAGTCATCTTCTAGCCTGTGCCAGCTGTGGAACAGCATCACTGCTGCTGTGCTGTATAGGTCAGAGTGATCAGAGACCAGCCGTGTTTAAAGAGAGAACCCCTCTGTACCCCCATAATATGCCGAAATTAAAAAAAAGAAAAAGAGAAAAAAAAATAGAGAACCCCACTGCCATCCTGAAGAATTTGTGGCTCTCTATAATTCACCACAGTCATATTATAAAACTAAGAAATGTAGAATCAGACAGCCTTGAGTTTGTTTATTCATTGTTGACAACTTGCTATACTTCCGAGTCTTAGTATTTCTGTATAGGAAGATACTATCTTTCTTGCTGGATGTTGAGAAGGAAATATATAGGAAAACATTAATGAAACTTACATATTATGAATAATCTCATTGTTATTTGGCTCAATTTATTCAGTCTCTAGTAAAGTATAAATATGTACATAGTTCTAGATAAGGGAAAAAAACATAAGTTTATAAAGTTAAGTTACATAATTTTGAGACTTGGAAGTAAGCTAGTATATCTTTTTCTGTAAATTTTTGCTCTTTTCTAGTTCTGATTATAGTTTTTTAGTATGACTAGGGTATATGGGTTGTCAAACCAGCAAGAGTCACCACTATAACTGATTAAATCATCTGACCTTTTAAAATTAAGTATAAAGTAATAAAGCATTTAGAATGACTTGTGGTAATTGAGACCATCTATCTTTATATTGTTTCATGCTGAATAAATTGCAGCTGCTGCAGGTGCCTACTCAAACAGGCCACTATTCTGGTAGGTATCACCTTTGCTGGGTCAACTTGCCCTTCCACTTGCTATCCCAACATCCAAACCTCCCTACCTCAAGCCTTTTCCTCCAGTGATGGTAGGTGCCAGAGCAATGAGGACACTGGGAGTGAAAAATGGCCTGCTTTTGACCTTGAGCAATAATGGTCACAGACTTTAATTTCTCTGGGACCGTTTCCACACCCATAAATGAGGGGTTTGTACTAGGACTAGGTGATCTCTAAAACTCTTTGTAGCTCTGACCTTGATTCAGAAATAGGTGATGAGCTGGGTAAGGCAATGATTATTCAGAAGGTATTGAGTAGAAATTGAGGAGGTAGACAGTGGTCATTTGGTTGGTTACATGGGTATATAAGTATGAGATATTAATGCAACCAAAACAGTACTGAGGCAATGAAACAGTTAAAGTATATGAGGAATTGTAGTGGAAAAAACATTTGCCAGGTGTATCACTACAAGGATACCTTAAATTCTAATGGAGGAGAAACAATTGCTTTTAAAGAGATTTCATTCTCGGAGGGGGGAAAAACCAGATTTATTACAATAGCAGAATACTCGCCTTTGGATCAAAAGCTCCAGTAACTGATCTTTTAACTTGGAGAATTAAAACCTATTTAATAACCACATCATATTTCTATTCAATACCCTATTGCTTCCTTCTTCTAAAATATTTATGCATAGCAGTTAAACCGTGGAATGTATTATTGAACAACAGGAATAAATCCCTATTATGTAGCTTAGAGCTACTTGCCCTTTGCAGTGATTGTCATTCTGATTGGAATATTTGTTTTATCTAAGTCTCTGCTCTGAACATACTTTTTTTTTTTTTTTTAAATCTCATCTGATTGCTGTGTGAGTTAGGTTTGGCTAGAATGGGGATTGACTGGGGAGGAGTATATATCTCTTTTTTGAGCCTATTAAGTTACTTGAAACTAATCTATACTAACACTGCCTCTTAAGCCTCGCTCTAGGATATATTTCCTTTGCTAAATTACCATGACATTTCTGAATTGTGGGAGGGGAAAGGGAAACTAGTTCATTGAGTATCTGGTCTGTGGAAAGTATAATAACTGGCAGGCGATAATCTCATCTTTTTAGATAAGAAGTCAAGGTATTTGCACAGGTCAATGTCTATTAAAATGATATAAATAAGATAAAAGTTGAGGTCTGATTATAACACTTATTATGTTTCCTGAAACTGATTGTTATAAAGAGATGCTTTATTCTAATACATTTTGATGATACTTACCTATAGAAGATATAACCATTTATGTAAATATCTTTTTGGTAAGGTATAAAAAGCTAAAGAGTATTGCTTTAGTTAGGAGTATATTCAACAGTACATTTTTATAGCATATTGCCTACCTTTTATCTGTGATTTTCATCCTCCTCATGTAACTTTGTGGCTTAGTCCTAATGTTGAATATGTTTTTGACATACATGCCTTAGGGGAATAAATGTACTTGAAATACAAGAAAAAAGATGACTAACTCCATTATTTTTTGATGGCTGCAGTTCAGTGAGGAGGTTCAGGAAACCTTCCATAAAATGTATGTGCTTAATAACACTAAATTCCTTTCTCAGATACACACCCTTTTCTTAGCCACAGTAGTCTTTAGAATAATAAGAATATTGCAAAGAGAAAATTTATATGCTTCTTTGGTTAGAATAGCTAAAGCTGGACTCTTTTTTCTTTCCCCTAAGGTAATCTTAAGTTTCTTTGTAAGTTAAAAAAAAAATTAAAAAGTAAATATCCAAAGCCTCCTTAGGCTGATAAAGATAGGTTTACATCATCTTGTACAGTGTGTGTGTTCCCTATCACAAAATATAGAATGAATAGTATCAGGAAGTCACATAGACATTTTTCCTTTCATTAGAAGTAGGCTAGTCTATTTCATACCTGATTGATTGTAGACTACATAAATGCCCTTTGTTTTTAACCACATTACATATCATCATGTTATATCATGTCTTGGTGCTATACAAAGCAGAATAACATTTTTTGAAAACCGCTGAACTGTACTTTGAGTGCTGCATTTTTAAAAAGTTTGTTTGTATTACTGTGGCTTTATTAATACAGACAAAGGAATTTTTATCAAATTGTTTTCTTTATAAAAGGAATATGCTTGCTATCATATCTTTTCCAAGAGAATGCTGCCAATTTTTTACTTACAATGTGACCTGACAATAATATATTTCAATGAGACATTTCTGTAAAAACTGAACTTAGCTACTAAGGAAGCTGAGGCAGGAGAATTGCTTGAGTTCAGGAGTTAGAGTCCAGCCTCAACAACATAGCAAGACCCTGTCTCAAAATAAAAAACAAAACAAAACACCACAAATTGAATTTAATTTGATGTCTTCTAATCACATTTAAATAATAGCAAACTATTTTTTTTCCTAGTGTAGCTGCTTTCTACTTCAAGTTTTATTTTTGATTGACAAATACTTGTATATATATTTGCAGGATACAATGTGATGTTTTGATACATGTATACATTGTTGAGTGATCAAATCAGGCTAATTAACATATCCATCACCTCCAATATTTCTTTGTAGGGAGAATATTTAGAATCCTTTTTCATTATTTTGAAATATATATTAATATTGTTATTTTTTTATTTTTATTTTTTTTTAGACAGAGTCTCGCTTTCTTGCCTAGGCTAGAGTGAGTGCCATGGCGTCAGCCTAGCTCACAGCAACCTCAAACTCCTGGGCTCAAGTGATCCTCCTGCCTCAGCCTCCCGAGTAGCTGGGACTACAGGCACGAGCCACCATGCCCGGCTGATTTTTATATTATATATATTAGTTGGCCAATTAATTTCTTTCTATTTTTATGGTAGAGACGGGGTCTCGCTCAGGCTGGTTTTGAACTCCTGACCTTGAGCAATCCGCCCGCCTCGGCCTCCCAGAGTGCTAGGATTACAGGCGTAAGCCACCGCGCCCGGCCTAATATTGTTATTAATCATAGTCAAAGTGTTATGCAACAGATCACCAGCGCTTCTTTCTTTGCCTAACTAGAGCTTTGTACCCTTTGACCAACATCTCCCCCTTCCCCATCAACTTCTGAGTGATTGTGCATTCTTCTTTATTCTTTTTTTTCTGCATATTTGTCTTGGTTAGTTCAAAAGCCTTGTCTTCAAGCTCGGAAGTTCTTTCTTCTATGTTTTGTTAGCTGTTATCATAGATATTCCCAAAACTCCATGGCATGAAACAGCAATCATTATTCTTGATCGCTTGTCTTCAGCTTGACTGGGTAAGGGTTGATTTAGGCTGAGCTTGACTGGGTGACCTTGCTTATGGCTACAGGTGTGGCTGTGCTTGGCTTCTTTCTGAGCATTGCAGTCAGGTTTGTTCTGTTTCTCCTGGAGCCCAGGCTGAAGGGGCAGCAGTTACCTAAGGCATAGGCATGGAGCAAACATGCTGCCACTTCCATTCATATTCCTTTGGACAAAGCAAGCCATTGTGACCAAGCTAAACAGTGCAGCAAGCTGGTACACTGCACATCTATGAGACACTGGCAAGTGGGGGTGGGTACATCATTCTACTATATAGAGAGATGGAAAAATTATGACCAGAAACTCAATCTACTGCAGTAGTCAAGAAATGCTAGATGTTGTCTCTAATTGTTCTTTTAATTATTCTTAACCTATTCCCTTTTTCTCTTCTTGCCATGAACTTTCTTGCATGAACAGAATATGTGCTGAACCTGTAACATTCTTATGGTTTTAGCAGTATCACAAACCTGACCATTTATTTTTCTCAACTGACATAAGCTCTTTTCCTTTTGGTCTCGCTTAAATTCAGCCCTTAAGATCACAACTTTAATATCAACTCCTTGGGGAGCCTTCCCGGCTATGTTTTCTGCTACTTTCCTAATACTCTTTTATTTCCTTCATAGTACTTATTTCTATTTGTAATTATCTGATTGGTTTGTTTTAACTTGATTATTACCTTTATCTCCCTGTAATATGCAGTCCATGAGGGCAGGAACTTCATTTGTTCACTGTTATCCTCAGGGCTGAACATGGTACCTGACACACAATAGCCACTCAGTAAATATTTCATCCCTTATAAGAATGAAACATTTGAATGGGCATTTATTGAAACCTTAAAATCTGTACCCCCATAATATGCCGAAATAAAAGAAAAAAAGAAATAATAGGGTAAATTAACCTACTGAAACTTCAACTATTTTTTTACCAGGATTCACTGTTGTATACTTGAATAAGCGTCTCCCAGATTGTTGCATGCTTTTGGTTGTTTTCTAGAGTTCTGAAAAAGTCGATTTCAATTATTTTTATTAAGTTCTTATTGCCTTTATAGAAGAGAGAATGTTTGGAACTGTTTACTGGGCCATTTCTGCTGATTTGGTCCCTTCAACATGTAATTTGATTATTTGATTTTT
This sequence comes from Microcebus murinus, assembly GCF_040939455.1. Classification (NCBI taxonomy): domain Eukaryota; kingdom Metazoa; phylum Chordata; class Mammalia; order Primates; family Cheirogaleidae; genus Microcebus; species Microcebus murinus. The sequence continues at coordinate 34,377,697 of NC_134112.1, forward strand.
ACATATTTTACTGTGTGCATTTTTAAGTATATTATCTCTGACTTTAGAAATATTAGTATTAAATATGTGAGAACCAAATATCCACAGCTTCATTGTTGACTATATTTATTAATACATGCCATATCCCTTATGTTGTTTTTAATTATATTTCAGTACCAAATATGAATCTTTTCAATGTTTTACATTCAATTAGAAATATCTTTTTCTAAGATGTAAAGTGATGCTTGGTTTGATCTTTTAATTATCATTAAATAGATATTATGTGCCTGATCTCTTAATTTAGCATATTTTCTCTCAGTAGACTAATAGGTAATTTTCACCTTAGAGGGATTTAGTAGTTTCATTTTCCCTGTGATTTAATAGCCAGAGTGTTTAAGTTTTTATTTAGGAGATATTTCTGGAAATAGTAACACCAATAACTAAAACAAAAATCCAAAGCTCATACATACCTTTATCGAGCTATAAGTAAATTTTTAGGATATACAGTCAGAGGCCCACATTTTAAATATGGGCTGGTTATTAATATATAGTTATGAAACCAGTGATTAAATTTTTGTGAGGTAGGAGTGTGTGTGTGTGTGTGTGTGTGTGTGTAAAGGTATGGGGAGAAAAACAGAGTAGAGACAGATAAATGGGGAAGAGAGTGAGCACATGAGTGCAAGAGAGAAACATGCAGAGTGAAACAGACCAAGAGAGGTACTGAAAAAGAAAGACTGTGAAACACATGGGGGAGGCAGGGGAGGGAGTGAGGTAAGGGTAGAGGAAATGGCACAGATAGAGGAAGACATAGGTAAGGAAAAGGAAAGAAACATGGAGAGACAGACAAATTGAGGACATTCTGGAGAAATTGTAGAAAAGCTATTAGTACTTTTCATAGCTGTTCTTAGGTAGGAAGAATTAAATCATTTTCATAAACTGTGTTCCATGGAATGTTACTCCTGAAGATGTGAAGTGTTGGGAAAAGGTATCATGGTGAAATATACTCGAGAAATGGTAGACATAATATCTTATGTTTGAACATTTAGAATGCATACTAGTAATTAAAGTCTCTGAAATAAAGTTGACAAAATTTGTTTAGACTAGCATTTCCTTAACTTATTTGCATAAGAAACACTTTCTGTGGATCATAGCTAGTAACATCTCGAGAGCATAGGGCAGCTCTGCACAATAAGCTGAATAACTTGTAGACAATTTTATTCATTGATTTAATTTTTCATTTCAAAAGTGAAGGGAAGCTATAGATAAGAAGTAGTGGTAAGTAAAAGACAATCTAATTGTTTTCTGTTGTTAATTTTTTAAATGCTAACTTTTTAGAGCAGTTTTAGGTTGATAGCAAAATTGAGAGGAAGACATAGAGATATCCTAAATAGCCATTCCACCAGGTATGCATAGCCTTCCCCATGATCAGCATCCCGCACTAGGGTACTACTTTTGTATAATTGATGAACCTACATTGATGCATTATATTACCCAACAAACATTTTACATAGGGTTCTCTCTTGATGTCTGTGGAGTATAAAGCAACTCTATTTTGGATGGTAATCTGCCATGTTGACTGCTGATTAGCCCCTGTTCTGGGAGTGCCTGTAAGATTTTTGTTTTAGCTGCTGTTACTGTAAATCCTGCCATTACCACAAAACAACCTTAACCATAAATCCTGCCCTTCTGCAGAGTCATATAGCATTTTTGCCTTTCCCCGAGGGGTCAACTTCAGTTGTCCTGCACATTGCCTTCCTATAGTATGTAAGTTCTGGGTCTGCAGGGAATAATGGTGTAGGAATCTACCATCTTATCTTGTGATTGTACAGGATATGGCTTCTGTTCATAAGTTCTTATCAAGTGTTTCTTAGAAATTGGATTTCTTCCTCTTTCTTTGTCTTTTCAGCTTCCTCAGTCTTTGGGGGTAGGTTTGCATAGACCAGCCCACCACAGAACAGTGTTGTACATTCCATGGGTTTGGACAAATGTGAAATGTCATGTTTTTACCATTGTGTTGTCATACAGAGTAGTTTTACTGGTTTAAAAATCTTCTATGCTCTATGTATCTCTCCCCTCCTCCCTCCAACCTCTGACAACCACTGATCCTTTTAATGTCTCCATAGTTTGCCTTTATAGAATGCCACATGATTGGAATCAAGGCCTTTTCTGACTGGAGACTTTTACTTAGGAATTCATATTTAAGTGTCCTGCATGTTTTCTCATGGCTTGATAGGTCATTTTCTTCAGTGAATAATACTCCATTGTCTGGATGTACTACAGTGTCTGTATTTGTTCATTTACTGAAGGACGTTTTGATTCCTTCCAAGTTTTAGCAATTAAAATAAAGCTGCTGTAAACATCCCTGTGAAGTTTTTTGAGTGGATGTAAGTTTTCAACATTTTGGGTGAATGCCAAGGGACAAGACTGTTGTATCATATGAGAAGAGTACGTTTAATTTTGTAAGAAACTATAAAACTGTCTTCCAAAGTGGATGTACCATTTGCATTTCCATGAACAATGAGCAAAAGTTCCTGTCGGTCTACGGACTCGCCAGCATTTGGTATTGTCAATATTCTAGATTGTGGTCATTCTAATAGGTGTGTTAGTAGTATCTCATTGTTGTTATTTGTATTTTCTGAATGTCATATGATGTTGAGCATCTTTTTATAAGCTTATTTTGCATCTGTATGTCTTCTTTGGTGAGATTTATATTAAGGTCGTTGGCTATCCTTTTTTTATTTGGGCCATTTTGTTGAGCTTTAAGTATTGTGTGTATATTTTGGATAACATTCCTTTACCAGATGTTTTTTGCACATATGCTATCCAAGCCTGTAGCTTGTCTTCTTCTTTTTATGGTGTCTTTCAAAGAGCAGAAATTCTTGATTTTCATGTAGTTCAGCTTACAAATTTGTAAGCTGATGGTTCCATTGGAGTTTTAACTAAAAAATCATTTACCCAAGACCATCTAGATTTTCTTATGTTACCTTCTAGAATTTTTATAGTTTGGCATTTTATATTAAGGTCTGTGATGGACTTTGAGTAAATTTTTTGTGAAAGGTACAATGTATGTCTAGATTACATTATTTTTTTGCATGTGGATATCCAGTTTCAGCATGATTTTCTGAAAGAACTTTCTTTGCTCTATTGTTCTCTTGTCAAAGATACTGACTATATTCTTTTTCATTGATCTATTCTTTCGCCAATACCATACTGTCTTGATTATAGTAGATTTACAGTAAGTGTTAAAGACAGATAGTGACTGATGATTTCACATACTGATTTTGTGTCTAGATGTATTGAGGTACCCTATTATTATAGCATTGTAGCCTATTTCCCCCCAAATTATTTAATAATTGCTTTATATATTTAAGGGCTCTGTTGATGTGTGCATATATGTTGTCAATTATTATGTCTTCTGGGTGTTTTAACCCCTTTATCATTGTGTAGTGACCTCCTTTGTCTGTTTTTATAGGTTTTGACTTATGATCTATTTTCTGACACAAGCATAGCTAGCTACCCCTGTTCTTCAGTTACCATTGTGAGGAATATCTTTTTTCCATCCCTTTATATTCAGTTTATGTATGTCCTTAATAGTAAAGTAAGTCGCTTTTAGGCAGTGTATAGTTGGATCTTTTCTATTTTTAATTCATTTATTGGATAATTTAATGTATTTACATTCAAGGTAATTATTGTTAGGTAAGGAGTTACCACTGCCAATTTGTAATTTGGGTTCTGAATGTTTTGTAGGTCCTTTGTTTATTCCTCTCTTGCTGTCTTCCTTTGTGGTTTAATGGTTTTCTGTGGTGGTATGCTTCAAATCATTTTTTAAAAAATATTTTGTACTACTTTAGGTTTTTCCTTTGTGATTATAATGGGGCTTATGTAAAATATTTTATAATAGCCTACACTTAAATGATAACTTTTAATCACATTAAAAACTCTACACTTTCATTCCCTCCTCCTATTTTATGATTTTGATATCAATATATACTTATTTTTATACTACAATTTGTATCTCTTTAACAATTTATTAAAAGCAGAATGTCTTTTCACCCTCCTAGTAGAGATAATTGGTTTACACATCACCCTTAGAGTGTTAGAAAATTGAGTATTACTATGTATTACTTTTATTTTGCCATCGATTTTTACTTCCTTTTTTTTTTTTTATTAATTAGTAGACTTTGGTTTCAACTTAAAGAACTCCCTTTAGCAATTTCTATGCAGTAGGCTTAATGGTGTAGAACACTCTCAATTTTTGTCTGTGAAAACTTTTAATTTTTCTCTTATTTCAGAAGGACAACTTTGTCAAGTAAAGTATTCTTGGCTGATAGGTTTTTATTTCATTCAGCACTTTGAATATATTGTCCTACTCTCTCTTGGCCTGAAGATTTTCTTCTGGAAAATCTGCTGAAAGCCATAGTGGGGCTTCCTTGAATAAGAAATGTTTATCATTTACTGCTTTCAGTATTTTATTTTTCATCTTTGTTTTTTTATAATTTGCTTATGATGTTTCTTGGTGAATTCCTCTTTGGGTTTGATTGATCGGGATCATGATGTTTTTCCCCAGATTTGGGAAAATTTCAGCCATTATTTCTTCGATCATGCTTTCTAGGCCTTTTCCTCTCTCTTCTCTTCAGGAACTACTATTATGTGAAGGTTAGTTTTCTTGATGGTGTCCCATAATTTTCATAGGCCTTCTCCATTCTTTTTCATTCTTATCTTTTCTGTTTGTATAATTTCAAATGTTATGTCTTTTGAGCTCACTGATTCTTTCTTTTGCTTGGTCAAGTCTGCTTGTGAAAAACTCTATTGAATTATTTAATTCAGTTACTGTATTTTATCTCTACGATTTCTATTTCTTTTTTTTTTTTATTGATTGCATTTTGTGAGCTCCTCCTTTTGTTTATGAATTCTTTTCCAAATTTCATTGAATTTTCTATCCATTTTTTTTTGTAGTTTCCTGAACTACTTTGAGGAGATTATTCTAAATTTTTTGTCAGTCATTTCATATAATTCAATGTCTTTTGGCTCTGTTACTGGAGCTTCATTAGTTTCTTTTGGTGGTGTGATTTTCCTGATTCCCTGTCCTCTCCTTCCCCCACAATCCTTGTGTTTACTTTGATACCAGTTTGCATTTGCAGAGATGGACATTTCTTCTAGCCTTTGAAGGTATCCTTTGGTAATGTACCTTTACTATTTAGTCTAGCCTGGGATTTTCAATGAGCTGAATGCAGCAACGCCAGACTGGTAGATCTTGGATTTGGGTTCTTTAGTTGGATTGGGTTGCTTTCTGTGCTCTGAGGTCAAATGGTATTGCTGCCTGAGCTCCATGGTCCAGTGAGACCACTAGCCCTAATCTGCCATCAGATTGGGATGCTGGCTGGGCTCTGCAGTTATCTTCCCTGGTTGTGTGGTACTGTTGCCTGGAATCTATAGTTGGGCAGGGTTGTGTGGTGGGTTCTGGGGCTGGGTGAGTTCTCGGGGGTTGCTGCTTGGCCACATGGGGTGGGCAGGGCCAGAGGCTATGGTCCACAGATATGTGTGAATTTGGGCTTGCCTCCTGGCTTAGGGTATGCTTAATTTTATAAATCACTGAGATTTGGAGTCACAACTCTATATGTAGCTGCTTTTAGGTGGGGCCAGATGTTCCCTCTGTGGGTAATCCCTGACCTTCACATGCCTCCTGCCTTGAGGAAGACTTACTAAGAGCATCAGAGTTTAGTTGAATTACCTCTGCACCACTGGGTTTGGGTAAGGCCATATGCTTCCTTCATGAGTAATAGCTGTCCTGCAGCTGCTTCTCTAACTGGGGAAGGCTTAATAAGGACACCTGTGCTGTGCTGAGAAACTGGGTAGGGATTTGAGCCCATGGACCATGCTTCTTGCAGTGCAATGCTGTTGGGTAGTTTCCATGGTGTGGTGCCTCCCTTGGCTGGAATTTAGAGTAATTATCAAGATACACGTGCTGCTTGCTGTGAGTGAGCTCCATTTTCTTTCTTTTTTTCTAATGGAACTCAAGTGGGTTAGCCCCTGCTGTTTCTCCCAATGTCTCCTGTGGAGTGAGGCAGGAGTGAGCCTCCTGTGAAGAGTCCCAGAATGGTAGGGAAACTGAATGTCTACTTCCAACTTACTTTTCCCACTGTAGAAACAGTTGGTCCAGAGGAATTCTCTATTGTGACACTGTGCTGGCTCAGGGGAGTGGTGACACAAAACTATTCCTATTATCGTTTGTGGCTTTTCTCAGTGCTGTGGTCCAAGGGAGTGTCTTAGCCTCTCCAATTTTGGGATAGTTGGGAACGTATTCATGCCTGTGGGTAATTGCTAGTTGGATTTCTTTGTGGGGATGGGGGTAGAGAAGCCAGATAACTCCTCTTTAGCCATCTTGCTGATGTCACTGATTCATTACAGTGAATTTTTTTTTTTTGCTCTAATTTTAATGATTTCTTCTACTTATATTTGAATTAATTTGCTCTTTCTAGTTTACTATGGTGGAATTTTATGATTTTTAGATATTTATTAGTTTCTAAAATATGCATACAATGCTATAAATTTCTCTCCAAGCATTGCTTTCATTGCATCCCTAAATTTTGATATTGTATTTCCGTTTTCAAAATATTTCAAAATACTTTAGAATATTTTATAATTTCTCTTTGTTTTTCTTTGACACATGTTTTATTTAGAACTGTTTAATCTCCAAGTGTTTGGGAGATTTTCCAATTATCTTTCTGTTACCGATTTCTAGTTAAATTTCATTGTGTTCCGTGAGTAGACACAGTATGATTTCTGTCCTTTTAAACTTTAGTGTTTTGTATGGTCCAGCAAGTGGTCTATCTTGGTGAATGTTCCATGTAAGCTTGTGAAGAATGTGTACTATGATGTTGTTGGATGAAGTAGTCAATAGATGTCAATTGTATCCAGTTGATTGATGGTGCTGTTGAGGTCAACTATGTCTTTATTGATTTTTTTTTTTTTTTTTTTTAGCCTGTTGAATATATCTATTTCTGATAGAAGGGTTTTTAAGTCCCCAATTATAATAGTGTATTCTTCTATTTCTCTTTACAGGTCTATCGGCTTTTGTGTCATGTTTTTGACCCTCTGTTAGGTGCATACATATTAAGATTATGATTACATCTTCCTGGAGAATTGGCCTCTTTACCATTATGCAATGTTCCTCTTTTTCCCTAACATCTTTCCTTGATCTGAATTTGGCTGTTTGTGAAATTAATCTAGCTACTTCCATTATCTTTTGATTAGTGTTAGCATGGTTTATCTTTCTCCATCCATTTACTTTTAACATGTCTGTTTTCATATTTAAAATGAGTTTTTTAAAGACAATATATAGTTGGGTGTTTGGGTGGGGAACCTGCAGCCTTCTGATTTTAAGATTGTTCTTTTTTAAGCCTCAAAGGAGGCAAGACAAGTTCATCTTTCTCTGCTGCACTCCTTTTAACAAAAGGATTTGTTCCATAAAATTTGGATTCAGTCAAAAGGCCACATGTAAAGACCTAGAAGGCCATGTGTGGCCTTAAGGCTGCAAGTTTCCCACCCCTCATTAATGTGATTATTGATATAGTTGGGTTAATATTAACCAATTTTTGCTGTTTTCTGTGTTTCCTTTGTTCTTTCTGTTTTGTCTTCCAGTCTTTTTCTGTCTTTTTTGGTTTAATTCAGTATTTTATGTTTATTCTCCCTTTTTTTTTTCAAATTTTAGTTTTTGCCATTGAATTTGCAGTGTACATTTACAGTTAATTCAAGCCTTCTTTCAAATGACACTATGCCTCTTTGTGGGTAGTGTTAATACTTTATAATTAAATAATCCTCACTACTCCCTGCCAATCCTGTATCATTGCAGTCATTCATTTCACTTATACCTAAGCATTCTTCAGCATATGTATGTATACACATACATAATCAAATACATTTTTTCTGGTATTATTTTGAACTTTTATCTGTCAGTTAAGAATAATCAAAATATGTTTTTATTTTAATCATTCTTATTTGTTTTCTCTGAAGCTCTTCTTAATATAGGTCAGAAACTCAGATCTATATAATTTCTTTCTCTCTAAAGAGTTTTTAACATTTCTTGCAAGGCAGGTTTACTAACAACAATTTCCTACAATTTTTGCGTGTCCAAGAGGTGTTTATTTCTTCTTTTCTTTTGGAAGATAATTTGAGCATGTAGAGTTCTAGACGGGTGTTTTTATTCCTCCCAACCTTTTAAACATCTCACCCCACTCCCTTCCTGCTTGTATGGTTTCTACAAAGTCAGATGTAATTCTTATCTTTGCTCCTCTAGAGGTAAGGTATTTATTCCTCTGGTTTCTTTCAGGCTTACTTTTTTTAATCTTTGATTTTTCTGCTTTCTGAATATAATATGCCTAGGTATAGTTTTTTTATTTTTATTTTTTGGCATTTACCCTCTTTGGAGATCTCTGAGCTTCCTGGATCAGTGGTTTGCTGTCTGACACTAATTTTGGGAAATTTTCAGTCATTATTGTTTCAAATATTTCTTAATTACTCTTTCCCTGGTATTTCTATCATGCATAAGTTACACTTTTTATAGTTTTCCCACAGTTTTTGAGTATTCTGTTTTTTCCCTCCCCAGGCTTTGTTTCCTTTACTTTTCACTTACAGGTTTCTATTGAGAGATCCTCAAGCTCAGAAATTCTTCTTCAGCCATGTCCAGTGTACTAATGAACCCATGAAAGGCATTCTTCATTTCTGTTACTGTGTTTTTGATCTCTAGTGTCTCTTTTGGGTTCGATTTCCTTTTGTCCACTGAAATTGTCCATCTTCTTGCATGCTGTATACTTGAACCATTAGAATACTTTGTATATATTAATAGTTAATCATAGTCCCAAATTTTCTCTGATAATTCCAATATCCCTGCCATGTGTGGTTCTGATCTTGTTCATTCTCTTTCAGCTGTCATTTTTGCCTTGTAATCTTTTGAAAAGCAGACATGATTTACCTAGGTAAAAGGATCTGTGGTAGATATGCCTTTAGTAATGTGATTAGAAGTGTTCCATCGTCCTATGATTAGGGCTCAGCCTTCAGTGAGCTTATGCTTCTGGACTATAAACTTGTGAAATTCATGGCTTCTAGTTTTTCTAACCCCATATGTGGGACAGGGTAGCTAAAATGGGCTGGAGTTGGGTATTTCTGTTCTTCCACGTGGAGGGCTAGGGGTAGTTGGAGTTTTCCTTCACTTAAGTCAGTTAGACTCTGATTAAAACCCCAACATGTTAGGCTTTCATGGATTAGTTTCTTCTGAGGATAGACCTTGTTCAGAAGAGAGTGCTCTGATGTATTTCAAAATCGTTCTTTTTTTGTTTTTCCCTCCTCTCGCTATAAGCAAGAGATTTTTCTCTAGTATTTACTGTGATAACCTGGTCAAGCTCCTGTAGGTAAAACTTAACCAAAAAAACATGGGAGCCCCTCTGTGACTGGGTCTCTCTTGAGTTGTTAACTCTCAGACATGTCCACACTGAGCCTCTAGGCATTCATCAATTACAATTCAGGTTTCCCTACTCTGGCACCTGTTCCCCTAGTGATTTCTTCTCCAGTTATGTTGTAACTCTCTGTATCTGCCTGTCTTTATAATTTTGGGGGCAGCAGTTTGTTCTGTGACCTCGCTTCTCTTTTGGATATAAGAATTGTTTTGTTTTCAGTAGGACAGAGTTGCAAGACTTCCAAACTCCTTACATGCTGAACTAGAAACCAGACATTTTGGTAGTTTTGTTTTATAAATTTTTTTTGAAGAATAGGCATAATAGTAATTTTTGCTGAGTTGTGTCATGTAACTAGTTTGGATAATGAAATGTTTATAAACTTACAAAATTTCATTTCTGTGTGTCTTAGAACTTTAAGAATATAAGAACTGGTTTGTATTGCTTCGCACAGCTCCTGACATATGGCAGTTGTTAGTGTGTGTTGTATAATAAATGAATGTGTCGGGATCTTTAAAGGTGATATTGTTTCATAGAATTCATCACAAGAAGGAAATGAAATATTTTCAGCTACTGATTCACAGATACATAGATTTTCCTTTTTAAATAAATTCAGGAAAGGCTACTAAAAATTTTTGAAACAATCAAGAATATTTTCTGGCATAGTTGAATCTGAATATCACACAGAGCTTCATTCAGTATTCCCTTTCCTCGTGGCAAACATCATGGTTTCTATAGACTTTTCCTTTTTATGTCTTTTGTAATTGCAGCCAAATGAGAACTATATTTAGGCCTTTTATTATTAAGGAAATAGTTTATAAAAATATGTAACTTATGGCCTACTCTGACCATAGAATTCCTGGCTTTTTGTGTATGTGTGAAGGATTGTTTGCATGGTTGTATTATCACTGTAATTTCTAGATAAGAAGCAAAGGTTAGGCAGGATCTAAAATAATGCCTCTAAGGAATCATTTTTTCACACATGTATAGTGTAAAATTTTCAGATTGCAATGTGTGTTTAATTGTGTTTCTCAGCCAAATATTATGTGAGAATACACACTCTGAAGATAGTTGAAGGCCTAATTGCACTCTGAAAGCCAGTTACAGGCTGAAAATTCCTACAGGCAATTTATTCCCAGATAATCTAGAGGTGAAAATATTTTATGCTTTCCAGATCCATATGATTTGCACTAAGAATTTGTAAGAATTTTTTTTGATGTTTCTGGAATATAAATTGAATGTACTTTTTCTTTAAGAAGGGGGTTCATAATTTCTTTCCATTTGTCAAAGAAAATTGGAAATGCTAGCAATGACGTCAGCTACAAAAAGAATAAATGAATTATGTTACGGATTCCTAACTATTTCCAGTGCTAGATTCATTGAAATGTCAAGGATATATGTAAATCCTTTGGTTAAAAATGAAGTAAGGCAGGGTTCTTAAATCTTTCAGGAAACTGAATAAAACAAAACAAAGGAACAAAAACGCACACATACAGTTGGAGAAACCATTTTTTTTTTTTTTTTTTTAAAAAACCCTTAAAAGTATTCTGGACAAATTGCAAGATGTTTTCTCCCTAAAAGTCTCACAGTGAGTGAATGTGTGGTTCATTAATGTCACTTACCTATGAAGTGAAATACATATGTAGATTTTAGAAGTATTAGTTATGATGAGAAGAGAAGCAAAAATAGGGAAAAAATCTTATCTGAATTTCATGGAGAAGTGAGCATAACAGTTAGTAGATCTTAGCTTTGGGCAAAGACAATGTGTGTTGGTGAATATGGTCTGGCATTTGGTAGCAAGTCGGTGAAATCTGTGATTGGGACACCTCTGGAGCAGATGTGGTGAATTTCCATTTCCCTGCAAAGTAAGGGAAAGGAGTCTGTTGCCTGTTGCACCTTTATTACTGAAGACCCACCCTTCACACTTTAGTGTCTATATTGATGTATATTTTTAATAAGCATCGACTATTTTAAGATAGAAACTTCAGTTTAACCTAGGAACTTTTAAGATAAGTTGAATATATGAATGAAAGAGTATTTTACAGTGGGAAGAGCATATGGATCTCTGACAGTTGTGTGCTTGGAGTTAGCATTTGCCGGTCTGCACAGGATGCACCCTGAATAAAGGTGTTAAAGGTATGTGATACCTGATGATACCCTTGAGGTCCAGCCACCTTCCTTTGCTTTTTCTAAGGTTGAGAAGTACTTGAAGATAATTCGACTTTGAACTGGAATGAGTTAGTAATTTCCCCATGCTTGGGAACAGAGAAAGTAAAAGAACTGCTTATTTGAGGTGGGTGATGGAAAAGATGATGTGAAATATTTTTATTCTTCTGGAAAAAATGGGGAAAATGAACAGATGACCAAAATGAACTAGATTGTTTTATTCCAGGCACTGATTTTCACTATTCGAACATGGAAAGATATTAAGATTCAGTCTCCTATTTTTTTTTCTATTAATATTGGAGCATGACAGCAAGAAATGGTACTAACTATTGCAAATGCAGTAGCATTTTTGTGATTTGTGATTAGGCTCTAGATAAAATTGTTCCCAAATTGGTAAAATTTGGAGTTATGTCAGCGAGGAAGTTTATTATATCTTTTTGTTATGCAGTTTAAATGAGAGAGAGCGGGCACACAAGAGCGCACGCTCTGAGTCTCCAGTGTAATAATTCTGAGATCTTTCACAAGCATGCTCTTTGGAGAGTGGGGGAAATCACACAACTGCTTAACAAATCCTACAAGATTTGGCAAGAACTAGTAGGTATGTACTGTATCTTTTTTTTTTTTTTTTAACTTTAGAACATAATATACACAGAGCTTATTAAATGTATTTAACACTGATTCACTTTTTCCGAGGAATGTTGCTTCAGCATTTTTGTGGTCCCAGTGCCTACAAAATAATTTTGGCTCACAATGGACTTGATGGTTATTGAATTTTCTCATGTGAGGATTATCTAGAGGAATACAACTCTGTGATTGATTTTATATGACAGATCTATCTTGATCCTATAACATCTACATTTTTTTTCCTGAAGTTTTATTTTTTAAATTTTTTTTATTTCAGCATATTATGGAGGGTACAAATGTTTAGGTTATGAAGACATCTACATTTTAAGAGATTTCCTTCTCTAATATCTACATATGTTTCATAGTCTTGATATCTTTACCATGAAAACTAATCAGCAAGCTCTTTTTTTGTTTTTGTGCTTGATTTGTGCCTGTTAGATGCCTGTTTAATATCATGATAATCCCTTGGGAGAGAGAATGTGCTTTTGCTTACATTGAATAGCAGGGAATAAATGTCAGCACTCAGGAAATAATTATTAATCAGTAAGGGAATGCAGTTCTTTCAGAGGACTTAGAGCTAGGGGTGGGCCAAAGTCTTATGTTTTACCCGAAGGCTTTTTTTCTTTTTCTTTTAAAGCATATTTTACTATGTTAAAACATATTCTAGTCTTTTTAATGAACAGTATTACTAGATTGTGATTTTTGAGTGTAAAGACTTAAGTTCTTAACAGGAGTTTTTGGACAGCCTATCCTCATCCTGTTACATTGTTAGGTACACCATATATAACCAAGATATTATTATAAAAGGAATGAGTACCATTCCTATTGATGTTGGTTGTATGGTAGATAGATTCCCTTGTGCAAGTTAAAGTTGAAAATTGAATCTTTTGAATCTGATAATATAGGGTATCGTAAAACCATTATGAATAGTAGATTCCATCATTGTTCAAACTGATGATGAGCTGAGATTTTGGAGATTTCAAATGTCCTGGGAATGGGGTACCTAGGAAGCACTCTTGTAGAGTTTACTCAGTTTGATAATTCCTTATTACTTTGCTTTTGAAGAGGCTTTGATAATTTGTCACATTTACAAATGTTGCCAGTGATGCTTTACTTTGTATAGTCATCACTCAGGAGAGTTTTGAGATAATTGCCTCTGTTGATAATTCTTGTGGTTCTGTCTAATGTCCATGGAATCTCCCTGCCTAGCTCTTGTGTTTGCAAGAAAGAGAGACTCAAAGTTGTCCAAAAAGACATAAGTTATTAGAAAAATATAATCAGTTGGTAACTGGCAAATTGCTGAGACCTAAGTTATTTTTAGAGTTTTGCTTTTTTCTTTATGATGAATCCATTATTTTTTTCCCCTTCCCATATGCTTAAGCTATGATTTGATTCCCTGTGATTTCTGCTTTAGTTGCCATAGCTCTCTAGGTCCAAGAGGGGAGTGCATAGCATTTAAGGTCAGACTTCCTTTCCTGACTTGAAAATTCTTATGTTCTGGTTCAAACTCCTTGTCAGTGGAGGGAGTTTACTCAATCTTTCTTTGTCAACCAGTTCACCCAGATTATCAGCCACTGATCAGCTGCTGGACCGGCTGCTTTGGCGGTAGATCCACACCAATAGACCAATCAGCGGAATGCATAGAGTGAGTGTGGGGAAGGAAGCAGGGAATGACAAAAAATAAATAAGGTTAATGCTTCCTGGGCAGAGACTGTGACCTAGACATTTCTTTTAAGAAAAGGTGAGGACAGGGCAAATGTTCAATATCTCTAGTGTACCTAATTCTAAAACATTTCGAGTATAGTATCTCATTTGATGTTCTAAATATGGGAACAAATGCAGATAAATTCAGGCAAAGATTAAACTTTAGGTTTCAGGTACCTTTACTATTGAGATAATAAAGATGAAATTGGAATTATCAGTATCTTTTATGATTATGCTGTTATGGACAGATTACATAAACATAACAAATTTAGTGATTGTGTATAGATTGTACTTAGACTCTAGGCCTTGTTAGTAGTAATGTACCATTTGTCTGCTTTTGTACTAGAGGGCAACTGCTATAACCAGTCTGCTGCTGTCTGTGGTATAGAGTTCATCTTGACTAGGGGACCACATCTTAGCTTTCTCCTGTTGAGGGAGGGACATGTAGGCCTTAGTCCACTCTGTCAGGATGGCTTTTGGCATGTATGTGTGATATAACATTCCTTAGCATGGATTATGCACTTTGTTGTGTTCATCATGCAGCTACGAGATACATCATTGCCAGTACATTATTGGACATCCTCTGTGTGCTCCTTCCTGTTTGCATCCCTGTTCCTGATTATATTTCCTTCCTTCCTCTTTGTTGTCCTTAATTTCTGTTAATAGCCTAGCTTTCCTCTATAGTTTTACCACATATGTAGGTGTTTATAAAATTACTTAGTTTTGACTGTTTCGATGAATGGAATCATACTGGTAGTATCTGTCTGTGACTTGCTTTTTTGCACAACAATGAGATTCTTTTCTATTGCATACATCTGTAGTTTTTTACTTTTGTTGAATTGAATTATATACTATAGATTGTTCATTGATGACTCTCTGCCTCTCTGCCTCTCTGCCTCTCTGCCTCTCTGCCTCTCTGCCTCTCTGCCTCTCTGCCTCTCTGCCTCTCTGCCTCTCTGCCTCTCTGCCTCTCTGCCTCTCTGCCTCTCTGCCTCTCTGCCTCTCTGCCTCTCTGCCTCTCTGCCTCTCTGCCTCTCTGCCTCTCTGCCTCTCTGCCTCTCTGCCTCTCTGCCTCTCTGCCTCTCTGCCTCTCTGCCTCTCTGCCTCTCTGCCTCTCTGCCTCTCTCCCTCTCTCCCTCTCTCCCTCTCTCCCTCTCTCCCTCTCTCCCTCTCTCCCTCTCTCCCTCTCTCCCTCTCTCCCTCTCTCCCTCTCTCCCTCTCTCCCTCTCTCCCTCTCTCCCTCTCTCCCTCTCTCCCTCTCTCCCTCTCTTCTCTCCCTAAACTAACTTAAAAATTTTTACTCTCCTTTCCGTCTGTCCTTTTTGTTTTTTTGAGGGGACATGTTAGTTTGCTAGGGCTGCTGTAAGAAGGTTTCAAAATGGAGTGGCTTAATAAAACCAGTTCATTGTCTCACATCTCTGGAGGCTAAAAGTCCATGATCAAGATGTTGGTAGGTCCATGCGCTGTGGCTCCAGGATAAAAATCTTTTTCTCTTCTGATTTGTGGTGTTTGCCAGAAATCCTTGGCTTTTCTTTTTTTTTTTTTTTTTTTGTTTCATTTGCTCATATGTTTTTTCTCAAATCTTACTCATCCTTCTTGGTCTTTAGTATGTTGCTTGGCAAATTTCCCATAAATATTTGGTTACTACATGGATAGATATTCCCTAACTTTTCCAGTTATTCTTTTTCATGTTTTGGTGATAATATTGGCATATATTTTGACTAACTTAGTACTTTTGCTAGATTTCCCACAGGAAACTTACATCTAGTTGATTCCACTAACCTAACCAATAGACCTTTTCTTTTTCTCTACATCATATAACTTGAGTAATAATGTAAGCCTGTTGCTACTGAAACAGTTTCTACATCTGGGCTCTCCCTTTTCTGTACTACTTTAACTTATTTTAGATTCTCATCTGTTGATGAGATTATGGTCAACAGCCTTGTAATAGTTCTCCCTGCATGAATTTAAAGCCTCATCTTTGGGGCTGGATAATGATATAGAATTTTGATTTTTCCCTTGGTTGTTTACATTGGGGTTAGATATAGCATATTCAGTTCATTGTTATAGTTCACAGTTCACTGTTAGTAATTTAATTGTATTTTAGGGCAATATTTAATTTTTCCTTTTGTCTAACTTTTGATCAGCTGGCTTTCCCAAAGAAGTTACATAGAAGCATAAAACATTCCAGTGAAATTCTTAGTTTCTAATAGTGTTTGACAATATTTGATTGTGAAGGTCAGCAGAAATGGCAAAAATGCAGTTTTAGAATTACTGGTGAAATTGTTTTCCATGTTACTTCTTCCCTCAAATTATTTGGATGCAGAAAAAGAAACATTTCCTAGGTAATGTTTAACTGGCAGGTATGGATAATGTTGCCTCTATGTTTATGATGGATTGTGGTTGGGTAGGGTTGGCAAAAATTTGAATAAACTCATACACTTACTGTTTTTCCCCACTGATAAGCCTCTTGTGAATAAAATTCTATGTAAACTAACTTAAAACTTTTTACTCAAAGCACAAATCTTGTCCTTAGCCAGATCAATTGTACTTTGTTTCTTAGAAAGTAAGGGTTGTATGTATGTTGTCAGTCTCATATGGACTTAATCTGAAATTTCTTATTTACTCATAAAATGAACTGATATATTGTAAGAACAAAGCTTCTTGGATAGCTGTCTCTCATGCAATTCTAAAATACATTGCAAAATTCAAACAATGTAAATGTATGTGAAATCCTTCAAGTTTGATTTTTCAGATGATAAATTGAATGCAGGTGTTCATTGTTTACCTAATTGTAAGATAGTCTATTTTGTTTCTACTTGAAACATTGTGAGCATGAACCTATAACTGCAGAGTGAAAAACCTGTGCATGCATGCCTTTGATTTAGTTTTACTGTAATGTATATATTGTCCTTTCTTGGGCAAACTTCCCAGGCTGCCTAGCAGAAATAGTACTGTGAATGATTTAAAGGCTAGAAAGATATGTAATGATATTATTTGTAGCCATGGACCATTACGTGGCTACCATAAAACAATGGTATATAACTGTTTTCTATTAGAAAACTTCTGAGAATTGTGGAGTCCCTTCCCAGAAAAATAATTGCCTTATATACAAGATATTTTTTTCAGAGGTTTTTTTCAGTCACTCTGAGTCATTTTCATTTATCTCATATTAATCACCCTGTCACATTCTCATATGTTGTTTATGGGAATATAAATTGAAAACACCTTTATGGAAGACAATCTGTAATATTTATCTAATTAGAATGCACATTCTCTTGTCTCCTATTTTTGGCTGGAGATAGCCAACTGAACATTTATCTAATTTTGCTTACTACTCAAACCTCATTAAAGCTACTAGAAAAAGATTAAAAATGACATAAACAATCAAAAACAAGAACAGGAAAGGTGACAGTGACAAATAACTGGAAAGCAAGTGAAATTAGTACTAACAGATTCAGTATATCTGAGAAGGCCAAATTATAAGCAAATGGTGGGGAAGCTAAGAACTAAAATTGCCTCTTTTGTAGAAATCTCAAAGTTCAGGACCTGGCAGCAACAGGTATGTACCTCCTGGAATGGAATGAAGGGGCACAAAATGAAGAGGGTTTGTTGAAAGCTATTTGAGAAGCAGTCCAATCTCTAAATCACCTTTTCTACTCCATGACCCACCCGGTGGAGATAGTTGGGGATGACGCACTGTCTCTGTACTGGGAGAACACTGGGAGCAGTTGAGGGTCCCGAGTGTCTTGCCAGAAACAGTGACTAATAGACCATGTGCATACTGACTGCTGATGGGGGAGCCTACAGTTGCTTCTTCCACTCAGCAGCCATATCTTGGTGGGTTGGCTTTTGTTTTCCATCTTGGCTGGAGACTGGGAGAACTCTGTTTGGGAAATCTGTCCAGTCCTAAAGACCTAAAAATACTAACCTCAGAGGTTCCTATAAACACATTAATCCAATCATTCTACAGAAAGGCATTAGAGTGTATGTTCCACAAAAGTGATTTGAGAAAGAAGATTGTATGGGATACAGAAGCTAGGGCATCTGTGATAGAGAGATGAAGAGTGTCCCCGAGATGGTGGTAAAGGGTGTTCTTAAGATGATACTTGTATGGCAGAGAGCACAGCCCCTCTGTGTTGGAAAAAGTCAGAGGATTATAAGGTGACTTTTTCAGTAATATAAAATTGATGAAATGCCTTGTGGCTGAACATCTTGAGAGTAGATTTAGACAGGTAGCTAAGTGTTTGGTGTGGAATGAGTCATAAGCATATAGAAAACCACATAAAACAAAAGATAAGCTCTAATTCCAGGGAAAACAAAGAGTTGTTCAGGAAAGGAATTTTAATATGTACCTCAGCTATGAGTAGTGTTTACATAGTCACTAATGTAAACACTCAATATTGATTTAACCAAAATTATGATATTCAAAGGATGGGGAATGGGAAGTGTTAATGTACACTGTGGTGAAGTTGGGAGCAGGAAGGACAAAATTTTTCTTCCATAGATAATGCCAAAACAGAAAAATTGAAAGGCATCATCACAAACACATTATTTAGAAATATGTATGATAGGTAAATTATTGGTCTCAATTCTTTAGTCCTCTGAACCAGTATTCTACTTTTGTACCCTTGCCATGGTCTCCTGGTTAATGGGGGACTTATGGTTTCCAATCTGGCATCTAAGGAGCTTAGAAGTCACCACTCTATCCTAATGAGCAAAAAGCTGAACAAACTGAAAAATTAACAACTTTTATCCTTCAGAGACATGAGGTCACAGGGCAAATTGGTTTCCCCATAATTGAAGAGACAGGTAGGTGAATACAGAGAATCACAATTTGCCACAGCAGAATCCTCCATGGAAAATAATGCCAGGGTAGGAAAACATAAAGTTTAGATGAAATGCTGGAGACTAAGTATAGATAAGTCTGAGAATTAATTTCAGGGGTACCCAGTTATAAGAGAGCCTCCAGACTCCTGTGAGTTTTATTTCCAGAAGCTTGACAAAGTTCTTACAGTGAGTGTTGGTAGAAAATCCAATGTGTCATAAAAAAGGGAGGGGAAAGGAACAGTTTTGAAATATGCTACAGCATTCTTTACAAGGCCTGCCCTTAATTCTAAGAGTCTTTCAGGTTTTCTAGATATAAGATTATATCGTCAACAAATGGTGATAGTTTGACTTCCCTTTCCAGATTTGGATGCCCTTTATTACTTTCTCTTGCCTGATTGCTCTGGTTAGGACTTCTAGTACTATGTTGAATAGAAGTGGTGAGAGTGGGCACCCTTGTCTTGTTCCAGTTGTTGGAATGCTTTTAACTTTTCCCCATTCTATATGATGTTGGTTTTGTCATATATGGCTTTTATAATTTTGAGGTATGTTACTTCTATGCCTATTTTGTTGAGAGTTTTTGCATGAAAGGGTGCTGGATTTTATCAAATGCTTTTTCTGCATCTGTTGAGTGATCATATGGCCTTTGTTTTTGCTACTGTTTATATGGTGAGTCATGTTTATTGATTTGCATATGTTGAACTATCCTTGTGTTCCTGGGATGAAACTCACTTGGTAATGACATAAAAGTGGAGACATAGATCCATGGAAAAGAATGGAGAACCCAGAAATAAAACCATATAACTATGACCAACTGAGCTTTAAAAAAGCAGACAAAAATATACACTGGGGAAAGGAAGCCCTATTCAATAAATGGTGTTGGAAAAATTGGATAGCCATATGCAGAAGAATAAAACAGGACCCCTATCTCTCACCATGTACAGAAACTAACTCAAAATGAATAAAAGGCTTAAATGTATGGGATGAAACCATAAGAATCCTAGAAGAAAATGTAGGAAAAGCTCTTTAGACATTGGCCTCGGTAAAGATTTATGAATAAGACCCCAGAGGCAAATATAGCAACAACAAATAAATGAGACTTAATTAAATTAAAAAGTTTCTGCACAGCTAAGGAAATAATCAATAGATTGAGTAGACAGCCTACAGAATGGGAGAAAATATTCACATGCTATACATCTGACAAAGGACTAATATCCAGAATCTACAAAGAACTCGAACCAGCAAGAAAAAAACAACCTCATCAAAGTGGGCAAAAGACATGAATGGAAGTTTTTAAAATGAAGATAGACAAATGACCAATAAACATGAAAAAATGCTCAACATCACTAATCATTCAAGAAATGCAAATTAAAACTGCAACGAGATACCACCTATGCCTGTCAAAATGGCTATTATTAAAAAGTCAAAAACCAGTAAATGCTGGCTTGGATACAGAAAAAAGGAAGGAATGCTTACACGTTATTGGTGGGACTAAAAATTAGGACAACCTTTACAGAAAATAGTATGGAAATTCCTCAAAGAAATGTAGACCTACCATTCAATCCAACAAACTCAGCACTGGGTGTCTACTCAAAAGAAAAGAAATCATTTCATCACAAAGATACCTGCACTTGAATGTTTATTGTAGCACAATTCACAATTGCAAAGATGTGAAATTAACCTATGTGTCCTTAAATTGAGTGGGTAAAGCAAATGTAGTGCTTATGTATGTGTATATATACACACATATACCAGAGAGTACTACTTGGCCATAAAAAGGAATGAAATAATGTCATTTGCAGCAGCTTGGATGGAACTTGGATAAGTGAAGTATCTCAGGAATGGAAAAACAAAAATCATATATTCTCATTAATAAATGGGAACTAAATGATGGCACAAATGATCATAAAGTAATATAAAAGACATTGGAAACCAAGAAGTGGGGAGGTTGGGATGAGGGAGGGATAAAAAACTTACCTACTGGGTACAATGAACACTATCCTGGTGAAGAGCACACTAAAAACCCTGACTTAAGCATTCTCCAAACTAACCATGTAACAAAAATATTGCTACCCCTTAATAGTTTAAAATTAAAAAAAAAAAAAAGAAATTGTTTTATCAGAGCCTAAGCTATTGGGGTTGTGTGTGAGGTTTTCTTTCTTTTTTATTTTTTTATTTCATTTTTTAACCAGAGCCTGACTGACTTAGGGAAGGGAAATACCCAACTCCAGGCCACTCTAGCCATCCTATGTGAGAGAAAGGAGGGAACCAAGAAGCACTTGTGAAGTTCACAGTCCAGAGGCACAGGCTCATTAAGAAACTGAGACCTAATCATAAAACCTCGGAATGAGTATCCTCCCCACAGAATTAACTATCACATAATTAAAGTCCTATTTACCTTAGTGTCTTTTATCCAGTAATCATGTCCAGCTATCAAGAAAAAATTATAAATCATACCAGAAGGCAAAAAACAGTTTGAAGAAACAGAGCAGGCATAAGAACCAGACTCAGATTTGACCAAGGGCATTGGAATTGTCAAACTGGGAATTTAAAACTAAGATTACTGTGCTAAGGAATTTAATGGTTAAAGTAATATAGCAACAAGAACAGATATGGGCAATGTAAGCAGAAAAATGGTAATTGAAAGAAAGAACCAAAAAGAACTGCTAGAGATCAAAAACACATAAATGAACACTTTGGGGTTCATTAGTAGACTAGACGTGGATGAGGACGGATTCTGACCTTGAGGATAACTTCATAGAAAATTGTAAAACTGAAAAGCAAGGAGAGAAAGAATAGCATGGAACAGGATATCCAAGCACTGTGGGGCAACTATAAAACACATAACACATGCATAATTAGAATACCAGAAGAAGAAAGGGACAAAGAAACAGAAACAATATTTGACACAATAGTGACTGAGAATTTCTCCAAATTAATGTTAGAACCCAAACCACAGATTCAGGAAGGTCTGAGAATAACAAGCAGGAAAAATGCCAAGTAAACTATATCTAGGCATGTTATGCTCAAACTGCCCAAAATCAAAGATAAAGAAAATTTTGAACAAAAGAAAAAAATGCCTTTCAGAAGAGCAAAGTTAAGAATTACATCTGTTGTCCCAAATAGCTGAGAGACAGTAAAAAAAATTCCATCTGACTTTTCCACAGAAGCCAAGCAAACAAGAAGAAAGAAAAGCGAAATACCTTAAGTGTTTTACAGGAACGATCCTACCAACCCCATGAAATTATCCTTTCAATGGAAGAATAGACTTTCCCAGACAAAAACTGGGGAAATTTGCCAGTAAATTTGTCTTGTAAGAAGTGTACACTATCTGACTTCAGGAGTTACTGTAAAGCTACAGGGATGGTGACAGTGGTGTTTGTGTAAGTAATAGACAAATGGTTCAGTGGAACAAAATGGAGAGCCCAGAAATAGATCCACATGAATATAATCAACTCATCTTTGACAGAAGAGCAAAGGCAATACAATATAGCAAAAATAGATTGTCTTTTCAACAAATGTTGCTGGAACAACTGGATATCCACCTGCAAAGAAATGAATCTAGGCACAGACCACACACCCATCACAATTAACTTAAAATGGATCACAGACCTAAATGTAAAATATAAAGCTATAGGACTCTTAGCAGATAGGAGAAATTCTATATGTCTTTGGGTTTGGATATAACGCCAAAGGCATGATCCATTAAAGAAATAATTAAGAAGCTGGACTTCATTAAAATTAAAAAAAAAAAAAAAACTTCTGTGAAGGACACTGTGACACTGTCAGAAGAATGAAGACAGGTACGGACTGGCAGAAAATATTTGTAATATTTGAAACGTAATCTAACATATACAAAGAACTCTTAAAACACACCCATAAGAACACAAAAAACCTGATTATAAGATGGGCTAAAGACCTTAACAGACACCTTACCAAAGAAAATATACAGAAGTCAAATAAGCATATGAAAAGATGCTTATTTCATCAGAAAAAATTCAAATTAAAACAACATTGAGAAAAAACAAACAAACAAAAACAACATTGAGAATACCATTACATACCTGTTTCAGATTTTGACCGTTCTAATAACAGCAAATGTTGCCCAGGATGTGGAGCAGTAGGAACTTTTGTTCATGCTGGTGGGAATGCAAAATGGTATAGCTGCTTTGGAAGACAGTTTAGCAGTGTCTTATAAAACTAAATTTATTCTTTTTTTTTTTTTTTTTTTTTTTTTTGAGACAGAGTCTCGCTTTGTTGTCCAGGCTAGAGTGAGTGCCGTGGCGTCAGCCTAGCTCACAGCAACCTCAAACTCCTGGGCTTGAGTGATCCTTCTGCCTCAGCCTCCCGAGTAGCTGGGACTACAGGCATGCGCCACCATGCCCGGCTAATTTTTTATATATATATCAGTTGGCCAATTAATTTCTTTCTATTTATAGTAGAGACGAAGTCTTGCTCTTGCTCAGGCTGGTTTTGAACTCCTGACCTTGAGCAATCCGCCCGCCTCGGCCTCCCAAGAGCTAGGATTACAGGCGTGAGCCACAGCGCCCGGCCTAAATTTATTCTTACCATATGATCCAGTGGCTAACATTTCTTGTTATTTACCCAAATGAGTTGAAAACTTATGTCAACTTAAAAACCTGCACGTGAATGTTTATAGCAGCTTTATTCATATAGTGCCAAAACTGGAACCAACCAAGATGTCTTAGTAGCTGAGTATATAAATAAACTAGAATACCAAGACAATGAAATATTATTCACTGCCAAAAAGGAATTAGCTATTAAGTCACCCAGAGACATGGAGGAACCTTAAATGCCTATTACCATGTGAAAGAAGCCAAGTGGCAAAGGCTACTTACTGTGTGATTACAACTATATGACTTTCTTGAAAAGACAAAACCATGGAGACAGTAAAAGGATCAGTGGTTGCAAGGGTTTCAGGAGGAAGAGATGTGTATAGGTGCAATGCAGTGGAATTTTATATACAGTGGTGAAACTAGTCTGTATGATATTACATTGTATATATGTCATTGTACATTTATGAAAACACATAGAATGTATAATACCATGGATGAATTGTAATGTAAACTATGGGCTTTGGGTGATAATGATGTATCAGTGTAGGTTTACACATACGTTGACACATAACACTATGTTGTTAATACACATAACACTGTTGCTTGGTTTTGATTGTAGGAGAGTCAGTATATGAGGTCTTGAGAGTATATAGTAATCTCTGTACCTTCTGTTCCATCATGCTGTGAACTTAAAACTTCTCTAAAAGTCTATTAAAAAACATGGAGGGGAAAAATTAAGAATGCATGAGTACTAAATTCTTTTGAGACCTTGAATGCTAGGAGAAATTCAGATTCTACCCTAAAACTTAATTGATTTTTGGCACATGTGTAACTGTTGGGGCCTGGTGGGACTTGGTGAGTTTTGTAGGTGGGGCTTGTTGACTCTGAGCTTCCCTATAGCATGACTGGGCTGGACTGTGTATTTTGAGGACCTTCAATAACTGACCTTATAGCTTCTGCCTGTGGAGAAGGCTGTTTGACACTGTCTTGGGGGACCAGATTTGAGAAGGCAAATGTTTCTTGGTGTCTGTATATTTCTGATGTGATCAGTGACATCACTATGATCCCCGCACCACCACCAATACTGGATAATAAATGTCAAATATTTTGTGCAATTATTCATTCTTCATTAACTTTGACTAAAAGTACCATCTCACTGGTTGCTTTCTATTGGTTCCATTTGTTCTTTTTCTCACTTTTCTGCATGCCTTTGGATTAATTTAGCACTTTTTATGATTCCATTTTATTTTATTGACTCTTTTAACTTAATTTTTTTTGGGTAGTGATTGCCTGAATTTAGAATATATATCTAATCACAAGCTCAATCAAATAATGTATCACTTCATGAGCACCCAATAGGAGGTCTCTAGAGAGTAGCCTGCAAGTGCTTGTGAACTCCTCTTGTGATTGTGGTTCCCAGAGGTTTTGCATTCTTTCAGTAGCCTCCACTCAGTCTTTAGCAATTTGCTGAGATTTTTTACTTTCTTCTTACCTAACCTGACTCTTGCCTGAGGAGTGTCTCTTCATCTTGTGTTCTGCCATAGTTGAGCCAGTGATTACCAAGGAGAGATGAGGATGCTCTTTCCTTGGAAGCATGTCTTTTCTTATCTATAAAGCCCCTTGGATGTCCTGTGACCTCAGTTCTGATGGGTAAAAAAAGTTATACATCTGTAGTTTGCCTGCTTTTTCTTTTGTTCAGATACGAGCATAATTTATGGCAGTTTTCTATATCCTAGACACAGAAATCCATCAGTGTTCTTGATAAACAAATTTAGACTTTAGTTTTTTATTAAGCATATATTTTTTGAACTTGCTGCTAAAAGATTTCACTGCAAAAAATTATAAACACTCTCATAAATAGTTGTAATATTAGTCTATATAATGAATGACAAGTTCAGGCTAGTCTCTCTGCTAAGATTGCTCAGCCTCCATTTCCTGTGTGTATTTCACACATACTTGACCTGTGGGTTGTCTGTTTCCCTTTGTTGCTAGTGACTGGTATCGCACAGCCTTAATGCAATTTGTAGGCTGTTGCACTCTTGGCTAGTACACTTCATGACCGTGTGAGCATAGCATCAATTATGTTTCACATGACCACCTGAGGTGGGAAGAAGTATTAATAACTGTTCCTGTGGACTCTTCTCAATATGTACTTCTCTGAGCACTTTTAAAGTTATCCAAAATGTCAATATGTTTGCTAGTTTGCCTCTGGAATGAGTCAGGAAAAGAGTCAAGGTTATTGTTAGTCATCTGTGGGATTTAACCATGTATTAAAGAGAACTCTATACATTCATCTCACATACTAATAGATAATACTGTGTAGATACTGGGAATACAAAGTGAAGGAAGGTTTGCCAAGGCTCATCTCAAGGTATTGAATGTAACTACTATTGATAATACTCTGCTAAAAATGAAAATAGCTAGGAAATATGTAGTTCATCAAAATAGATGTTAACTGGGACTCTTTTGATAAGAGCTCTATCTATGTTTGGTTATATTTTCTTCATTAATTCTACAAACCATTACAGTTAGAATTTTGTAACCTTCACTACAATAAAACAGCTTTAGATGCCATATTCAGTCTTTACATGGAAATGCTCTTTCTAAAATGCAAATCTACCAAATGCCTCAAATCTTTGTAACTTTGCATGGCACCTTTTGCCTTGAAGATAATCTCCCTCTTCCAGTCTTATTTAGGTTTTAAGATAGAGATCAGAGACCAATTTCCTCTGATATGTTTTTCCTGATGTTCTCGCATAGGATGAAGTATACCTTTGGACATCCTTCTGTTGCTGCATCGATTACATTCACATAACATGTATAATTTACTTTATATAGCTGGTACTTAATACAGAGCTCAGAGAAAAGATAGACACTCTGTGAATATTATTCAACTGAATTATATTACTGCTTGGTTATTTTGATGGTTCAGCTGTCAATGCTAAAATATATTATCTATGTTTTACTAAATCTCTGAAAGACCTTCACACTTTTTCTTGCAATGAAAAACTGAACTATTTCCATGTTTACAAACAAAATATAAATCATTTAAAGAGGATTTACTGATGTTTTAAATATTAAAATCAAAGAGAACTGTGACCCGCAGGTGTCTTGATACAAATAAAAGATACAGGGTTTGTATTTTATAGGTATATATTTATTGACAGTTCTGATACAGTAGTCTTCAGCTGTCCTTTTAGGCTTTTTTATAAACATGTTTGGAAAGGTAACTTATGAGCAAAGGAAACAAAGTATTATATCTATTTGACATCTGAAACTACTGAGGAAGCTCAAAACTCTTAAGGTTATAATATTCCTATTTACTATTCATTTTGTTATGCTTTTAGGGCATGGAGGGATTATTCTATAACTTAATCTATAGCTGATTAGTGTGAGTTCTCTAGGCTCTTCTCGTCTGTTTGCAATTGATTATGAAATAAAAGGCTTAGTTTTATTTAAAATTGTATTTTAGTTTAACTTTCTGTTTCTTTTTTTTTTTTCCCCCCTATACCAGTGTAGTGACTATGACTTGGAATTTGGAACTGAGTGTTTGCAATTGGCTCTAAAATACTGTCACACTAAAGCCAAACTTGTAGAAGGATCACCTGACCTCTGGAAGGTAAGACGGATGATACTTTGCTAGGGCTCTTCTCTGTGCTGGTCCCTGTGTGTGCGTGTGAGCGCATTTAAAAATGATAGAACACAACGGGAGTTAAAGGAGATTCACTGGGTTTATGGAGCCATCAAAATGTACCATTTATATTGCTTGGCTTCAAGAAAATTCGCTTTGAGATAATTCAAGGAAATTCCATTTTATAGTCCATAAGATTGTTTTATTCACTTTTTCCCTCTATTCTTACTCTCTGTGGATAACCTTTTATTCTGTTCACTCAATGGGGTTAAAGCTACAACTCTGCCTGCAATATTAACATTTCCTTCCAGGCCCTGGGGTGGTTGCTCCAACTTATGTGTGTTGAAAGGGTATCTGCCACAGTTCTGACACGGTGGAGTAGTAGCTGGACCTACCTTCTTCCCCTGACCTCCAGTGAAGAACTGGACTCTCTTTTGTGGCAAGGCCCAACTTTTCTAATGGCAAATTCATTTCTTTTGGAAGGAATGCAGTGATAGTTGCAAACAAGGTCGTAGCATTGTCATACTGCAGCTTCTTTTTGAGGCCAGAGATATTTTAGAGTATGACTCCCCTTTGTTTCATAAAGTAGAGATGAGTTGGATTGAACAATGTTTTCTGAAATAGAATTTGGATTATTTCATAATTTTGAAATAAGTGTTGCTGCTTTTGAAATATTGCTTGTGTTCTTTGGAAATATTTATTAAACATCTTCCAACAACTGAGATAGTAAAGATTCATTCTAACTCTGAGATTATGAGTCCATGTGCATAGTTCCTCATTGATTTGAAAACTGAAAGCCCTATAATTTGATTACGTATTTTACACAGTAACATGATGGGCCTTGCTGTATGCTAAGGTTGTCGCAGACATAATTAAACTATTAAATTCCAAGATTCCAAAATATTGACAGGCTTGGATTATTGCTTGGTGGATAAAACTCCTGCAGTGTTATTGCTCATTTAAGGATATCTAAATGTCTTCAACTGAGCAGGTAAACATTTTATTTGGATTATTCTTTTCTATATATGGCTTATTGCTGTATAAATATTAATTATGATTGTTTTGGCAATTACCAATTAGGGATATTGTTAAAGACCCGAACTCATATCTCTGTAGAATCCCTTTCGACTGTCTGGTAGACTTAATTTTGAAGGCCAAGTAAAAAAGTGGAAACTGAGGCATTTTGTTGCTATTAACATGTCATTGCTCTCTGGCCTCACTTTGACATCTTTGGGGGTGTGATTACTTACCTCTTGTGGGTGTTATGAGCAAGCATCAAGCTTGTAAAGCACTCTGAATTCTATGGATGGAAAGGGAAGCAGTACGTAACTCTTCGAATTTTCTGTTTCACCATCTTCACAAATTTCATTTGTAGGTTTCTTTTTTTCTTTTGTTAAATGCTGGTATTTCACTGTTTTCTCCAGTAAGAGAGTGTTAGTCCTCAGGTCCATCTCGGCTCTCTGTTTCCCTTTTGTGTACAACAAATGTCAATGTACTCTGACATGACTGGCCTTTCCAGGGTGCTTCTCTTGGTTCCACTAGTGAATCACTTCACACATGCTGTTATGGTTTGAACTGTCCCCTAAAATGTGTATTGGAGTCCTAAACTCTGGCACTTGTGAATGTGACCTTATTTGGAAACAAGATGAGGTCATAATATGGAGTAGGGTAGGCCCTAAATCCACATGACTGATGTTGGTGTAAGAATAGGAGAAGAGACCTGAATGCAGGGAAAATGCCATGTGCTGGCTGATGGAGCAGAGATTGCAGGGATGCATCTACAAGTCAAGGAATGCCAAAGATTGCTTGCAATCACCAGAAGCTAGAAAGAGACTGGGAAGGATTCTTCCCCAAAACCTTCAGAGGGAACACGGTCCTGCCCACAACTTGACCTCTAACTTCTAGCTTCCAGAACTGAGAAAGAATAACTTTGTGTTCTTTTAGATCCCTAGTGTGTGGTGCTTTGTCACAGCAGCCCCGAGAAACACATGCCGAGGGGTGACATACTCTTTCAGGCCTAGAGGGATCAGGATCAAACTGGGGCGGAAGCAGAGAGCCTTACTCTTATGAATGAAGTTTGAATCATGTGCCACAAAGGGACCTTGGACTCTAATAAAAGGCCTACAATGCAGTAGATTGGGCAAAATATCTTATAGGTAGTCATTATAAGATTTTTTTTCTGTTGGTATCATATTTTTTCTTTTAAGCAAGGTGAAACTATTTTGAGTGCAAATATTGCAGCTGTTTTCAGGCTCCCTATTTTCTATTTTTGGTCTTTTGTCTACTTTCAATCTTTTTTATATTTTCTGAGCTGATTACTTAGCCCCTTTTGCTAATATTGTTTGATTTGGCTTTAGTACAGGCTTTTACTTAAATTTTGTGATCTTATTTTGCATGACTAGAGAGAGTATTTTAATTGCTGGTTAAATCACACAATAGAATTATGTTTTATATATACAGTAATTCTAAAGATGTTGCTACTAAAAAAAATGAATCTAAGGAAAGTTTTAGTACAGTTATGCTAAGACTGGTACTGGACCCAGGTGGCAGGGCCAAGTACCCTTATTCAGAACGTATTCAGAAACCTGACACAGTGAAAGACACATTTGGACATAATCGAGAGGCACTTCACCACTATAAAACAGTTAGGCAAGGAAGGATTCTGAAATATGAAACAGGATACCTTCTCCTACTCCTCAGAAGTCAAGGAGCTCACTCCACAGTGAAATTTCTGGTGACTGCACTTAGTATTATTTCACTTGCCACCAGAAATTCCAGGAGGACTATTATTTTATATTTTACATACAAATTTTAGTAAAAGTAAATACAAACAGTAAACATTCAGGGTTGATGCCAGCCTTCTTGTGCTAGCTCCTCTGGGATCTGGAGAAAACATCAGTTTTCTTCAAATCACCATGAAGATAGAGAACGTCATCTTAGAAGGACCACAGCACTCCCACCCTCTTCCATAAGAAAGCCCGACACTGAAGAGTAAAGGACTGGCTTCCAGCAATGACCCTCATGCTTCCCTTCGGTAGCTGTGCCTCGGCAGGCCTCGGTAAACGCTCTTATTTTGATGAGATTTCGTCTAGTCTACATAAGAACTTTAATCCCTCTAATTCATAGTTGTACCATATCTTTGGTTCAATATATTTTTAATTATATAGCTTGGTCACTTACTACACTATATAGACTTAATTTGAATAGACTTATTTCTAAATGTCCAAACCATCTTCAAGGCATAAAAGATTTATAGTCAATTATTGAAGAAATTCAACAACTGTATTCTATTGTCTGAATAATTCAGAAGGAGTTTCTGAAATGTTTGTATCGTTGCTACTATTGGATTAGATGACTTTTGAGGATTCCTTTTCATGAGGACTACATTTTTTAGATTCAAGTATTTTAGCATCTTTGTTTAAAAACAAAAGAAACAAAATAGTCTTTATTTAGTTTTGTAACCTCAAAAGTACAATGTGGTGACATTGTTTCTTTTGAGAGGTTTTCATACAGTTATCCAATCTCAAGAAAATATTTTCTAGATGTACATAATGAAATGGAAAACATTCCAAAGATCTATATAGTAACATTGTATATCTTTAAAATGTAAGCTTTTCTGGCTTTTTCTAATTATTGGAGTTACATATTATCTTGTGAGGGGAAAAGTGAGAGAACATTAAGTGTAGTCTCATATAAGCTGGTGGCCAACTGGGATTGGCTCTGTTCTCAGTAAAAGGACTGTTTTACTGTTTTGTGTCTCACTCAGCACACAAAGAGAAACAAAATATAGGTGTGCTAGTCTCTGTCAGAGTATATCTTGAAGTAGCTCAGAGAAATCTGGCCTAGGACTTGAGAAGACAATTATGTCTGTAGCGCTGAGCTTCAGGTTTTTCTTCTATTGAATTTTTTTTTTTTTTTTAGCTAAACACGTTACTCAGATGAAATATTGCATAGAAGCTCAATTGAACAACATGGACAAAAATTGAGCTGAACTAGGTATCAGATGTTGAGTTAGAGTTTCACCTGCACAAACACCTTTACTGTTTTTCAGGTGGCCCCTGAGGCTGTAGTGAGCACAGTTTGAAAACAAGTCAATTAGACATTTGCTTCTATCACTATAGGATTGATTTTCTTTTTTAAAGTAATTATTTTCCACAATAGAGTATTGTGCAAGGTCAAAGAAAGACTACAGATCATGCTGACAGAACAAAATCACTTCAAAACTGATTGTTTAGGGTATTTTTCCCAATTAAAAAAAGGAAAGAACAACCCATATTACTGTAAAAGTTAAATGGAAAAATTGAATAACTCATCAATTCACAATTACAACATTTTCCAGTAATATTCCCTTTGAAGTAGTTAGTTGTTTTATTTAGGGGAAAAAGGCTATTCTTAAGAAGATACTTTAAAAGTTTGTAAGAAATATTTTCAGTAGTTTATTTTTATTAAATCAGTATTTGAGAAGTATAGTTGAGGTATGTAGAAGATGTTAAAAATCAAAAAAGCCTTAAACTGTGTATAGTAGGTATACACAGCTTATAGGGAAAAGGAGATCATAAATTTGAGTCTTTCTTGTTATTCAGTTAAGTATTTAATATAAGAGGAGAAAAAAACCTTTGGGTTTTTTATCATAAAAATGTATTTTATTCATAAAACTGAGTACAATGTGAAAATTAAGTCTTATAGGTATTCTAGAAACGTCATTTTAGTATTTGGAATAATTTTTCTATAAATTCATAAATCCATCATGAATTATATGAAAAAAGGTACTTTCATAATTATTTTAACTTAAAATGCATTTATCCCTTGAAATAGGAGGGAGTAGAAAATGAATTATGATAATTAGTCATCTTCCCCTTGGTTTCTCTTCTGAGTTTACCCTCCACAGCAGACAATTGTTATAAGAAAAACATTTTCATTTACATTGCAAATATTAATAAGGCCTGATTTCAGATATCTAGTTAATTGGGTATTTTCAAGAAAAGAATTAAAAATTAATTTTACTTTTATAAAAATAAAATTCTCAACTAATGTAGTCTCTATATGTTAAGGATTTTTATTCACTCCTTTCATTATTCTCAGCACTTAAAACAGGGCATAGAATATAGTACTTATTCAATATTTGTTTTAATGAATGAATGAGATCAGTATCTTTTATGTGATAAAATGCATCACATGAACCTTTAAATGTCTGTTTTTTAATCACTTTTTCTCCAGATAGTAGAAATGCATATTATTATCAGTAACTATAGTAGGTATAGTACTGGGAATCACTAGTTTTGGTTGCCATGTGCTTGTTGTATAGATTATATAGTGTTTGACTTTTGATTTCATTAGATTGAGTTGCTTGAGCACCTTTCTGTCTGTGTTACCAAGTTACCTGCCACTTTAATTCTGGATAGTAAGGTGTAGCTTTGGTACAGGATTTACCTGCCAGGATAATGGTATAGCAGAGGAATCTATTTTTCATAGAAGTGCACTATGTTCAGCCCACTTGTGCTGAACAAAGTTTCTGTAGAAATCCAGTAATGAGATAATCTAGAGGAAAAAAGTTCAATTTTATAGGTGTGGTAAGGTATTAATATGGTGAGCATTTCTCAAAATGAATTTTTAGACCATCTGTATCATAGTCATCTGGGTGCTTGAATGTAGGTTCTATTACCTTATAAGTACTTATTGATAAGCTATTTTGTTAGTCACCCCATCTTTCAGCTCTGTGATATAGGAGAACTAATTCTGCAA
Source organism: Microcebus murinus (assembly GCF_040939455.1). NCBI lineage: Eukaryota > Metazoa > Chordata > Mammalia > Primates > Cheirogaleidae > Microcebus > Microcebus murinus. Next base: position 34,410,396 of record NC_134112.1, read on the forward strand.
TGCACTTACATGTTCTGTACTTGAGCTCACTGGATGGGGTCTGGGAAGTATCTGCCATACACAGACACATACCATGGCAAGGAGCAGATTACAAGGAGCAGATTACGATTACAAGGAGGCTGTGTGTTTTTAAGGAAAGGTCATCATTGTTCTTAGGCACACATTGGTGCCCTGTACGCTTTCTATTGGAGCCGTGTTTTAATAAAATCTTACAAGGCAAATCTTATGTGGATAGATACAGATAATACTCAATTCAGAAGGCAGTCCCTCTTAATGTGAATTCATCTTTGAGAATTATCTCATTTCAACTGAGAAGGCAACTTGGTGATTGTTGTACAGAGATTTCTTCCCTCCATCTTTTCCTTCCTTCTAATATAAAACTTATTATTAAATAGTAATATTAATGCTTTTATTTGACCACTACCACATTTTCTTTGCTTATAATCCTTAAGTTATATTAAGGTTTCAGTAACCACTGACACATAACAATTTATTCAAAGATTTAAAAACAAATCTTCAATGATTTGTAGGAATAGTTTTTTTAATGGGAATTTGCTGATGCAATTCTAATTCAGAAATTGTCAGTATTATGTGTTTATAGTTTCTTCAAAATTAGGAATTTCCTTGGGGGCATTATTTTATTGCTTTCACATTCCTTCCTGCTCTGTTAAGTCTAATGAGGTTTATCTGTCCTTTAGGTGACCTACAAACGAGATCTGTATGCGGCTGAATCGATTATTAAGGGTATGTTTGGCCTTGTGGCTGTCAGTTCCTGTGTTTCAAAAATGTAAGCCAGTTCAGAATTTCTCATGACAGTTTAAATCCCAGCAATCTCAGAAGTATAAATGCCTGTAGGCCAACAAGATCTCTGATTTGTATTTTGAAAACAATTACATTTTATTTTGTTTGCTGCTTGTGAAATATCACTTATTATGATATAACCTTGGTCTTAATTTTTATGGAGGAAATACTTTATTAACTTGAGGAAGAGTATGGGACATTGGTACTATTTGAAAGGAAACAGTGAAAACTGATATTTTAATAAATTTGTAAAGGTCTTATCTAATTTTTACTGTTAAGAAAACTGCCTCTTCTTAACACTGTCGTTATCAGTACATTAGATAGCGTCTCCCATATGAGAAACATTGTCTTCCCAAATTAGAGAAATTTGACTGGATGGGAGGATTTTTTCATTTCTTTTTGGTTCTGACAATGACTACAATTCTGTTCTGTAATTTTGGATATCACATGTGTGATAACTCACTTTTATATCTCTAACTTTTATATCTCTAAGATCCTAGCTGGACAAGGTAGTTTTATTTAATAATCGAGTGTTATTGTGCTTAACACCGTGCTAGGAATGTAATTAAGATGAACAAGGGACATTCATATTGGCATTTTAGACCAGATAATTCTATGCCCTGGGCACTGTTTTCTGTATTTTCTGGTTGTTTAGCCGCATATCTGACCTCCACTCAACAGATACCAGAAACACCCATTCCTCTTTACCCTCTCCCCAGTTGAGACAATCAAAGATGTCTTCTGATATTGCCAAATGTCCTCTAGGAGACAAAATTGCCCCTGATGGAGGACCAGTGTTTTTAAGTATATAGGCCTACCAAGATTGGAGGTGTTCACTCTAATCAAGTATAGTGCTTTACAATATTTTAGTAACTGATTTCTTTGAAAATAGATTTTGGATAGAACTGTGTGCTTAGGTTTTGAATGAGAGGTAAACTTCTAAATTCAAACTTTTATTGAAGTAGAAAAAGGTACGGAATCTAAATTTTGAATGCATCAATATATTTTAAAGTGTTGGGAAAACCTATTTTATAATCAATTGGCTTCACATTCAGAAAATTGAAATCTTTTATTTGATAAAGACACTATATTTGCAGTTTACCTTGAAGTAAAGGGTCCTTCATGCATATTTTGTTTCAGACCATTAAGGTATTTATGCATCTGTGTATATAAACAAATGCATACATCAAAATGTTGACCTATGTTTAAATATCAACCAAGCAATGCGTAATCTATACTCTGGAGAAGTTTGGCTAAACCATGGTGTGGTTGATTACTTTCTTAACACAAGGAAATATAAAACTCAGGTTGGTTTCTTTACCAAGTATTTTCCCGTATTACCTAGGAAAAATGGAAATGATCTGTTTTGTGACCAAGTTGCAAGTGGTCCAACTGAATTGGAATACTTTGCATATATATTATCAGAGCAGGCTTCTTGCAGTGTAAAGGCTACATGTTAAGTGTAATTGCAGGGACCATGACTTTAGAAATTGTTTGCAGAGAAATTGTTATTCTTATAAGAAATTGTTATTCTTCTATTAACCTATCTAATAGGTTCTAGTATGCTACATTTATTTTTAATGTATTGAAAAACTGTTCTTTCATTCTTAAGGAAAATAATCTGACTAGTCTGGTGTAAACAGCTGATTTAGATCAATAAGCTCCACAAGTTTCCTTATCCTATAGGATTTGTATTTCTCCTGATTTCCCAGGAGATTCTGCTGTTGCTGGTACACTGCTGTCACCACTGCTCTGTGGCCTTCCTACTCTGTGTGTGTGCCTTTAGACCAGCAGCATTGCCATTACCTGAGTACTTGAAAGTAGAATCTTTGTCTCACCCTATTCAATCAGAATCTGTATTTTAATAAGAACTCTGGCTGGGTAGCTTATAGGTTAAATTCCAGAAGCATTCCTCTGGGCTGCTCCTCAGTCTTTTGTAAGTCATTTCTTTCCAAATAGTATTTTTATTGCATTAAGAGCTTGAAGTCTAATTATGCTCTACCAGCTCCAAATGCTTGTTTGTTCACCTGAGATTACCCCTTCCCTTCATGACTTGTACTGAGTACTATCTCTGATGGTAGAAATATCTCTCTGGGCATAGGAAAAAGAAAACTTGGATTTTAAAAAAATAAATTCCAAAATGTAATATGGTATATAGTACCTTAATATTATATTTACCTGTTTGTCTGTTCTTAGTGTATTAATCAGGGTTTTCCAAAGAAACAGAACCACCTAGATAGAGATACATGGAAAGATTTATTATGAGGAATTGGCTCACATGATTATGGAGGGTGAGTCCCATGATCTGCTGTCTGCAAGCTGGAGGCCCAGGAAAGCTGGTGGTGCCGTTTCAGTCCAAATGCAAAGGTCTGAGAACCAAGGGGAGTCAGTGATATTAAGTCCCACTCTGAGCCTAAGTACCAGGGGCGCCAATGTCTGATGCCAGGAAGTCCCAGTTCCAGAAGAGAGAACCTTCGCCCTTCTCTGCTTTGTTCTATTCAGGCCCGCAATGGATCAGATGATGCCTGCACCCATTGGTGAGGGGAAGGTATTCAATTGCTTGTCTCCTCTGGAAACACCCTCATAGACACACCCAGAAATAATGTTTTACCAGCTGTTTGGGCATAACTTAACCCAGTCAAGACATATAAGATAAACATGACATATGACATATAAGATAAACCGTCACACTACTAAATGTTCAAATTATTTTCCTATTATATTGCATTTATTGGACATAGTGCTGGGCATTGTTTGAAGCATTTTATGTATATTATCTCTTTATCTCTTCAAGAAATCAGTGATGTAATTAATTTTATTGTTTCCATATTGTAGGACAATCAAAGGTTCTAAAGTTAATACTGACTTGAGAAGGACAGAAAATCCTTAACTGCAAGTCTATGCCTTAGGCAATTTACCTCTTTCATTATGTATCTATTTGACCTTATTTTTCCCCTTAAGTAGAGATTGTTCAGATTTGCTTGTCTGAAACCCTTGGGCTACATGTGTTTTAGAGTTTGGAATACTTTGTACTTCAGAAGCTGCTGTAGTATGTCATATATATCACATCATTGGGAATCTTACCACAAAATGAAACTTATGCATAAATGTTTGTACTCAATGCAATAATGAAGACTGTAGAGCTTCTAGCTAGTTGAAGTTCAGGACTGATTTTGCCACCAAATTTATATATGAAAACAATGGTTTATTTTAGTTTTAAGAACTCTTTGGTTTCACCATTGCCTAAAACATGGTATGAACATGTTTTAGATTATTATTCAGTGAATGTGGGAAGAAGTCTGTTTTCTTGGAATCCTCTAACATTGAGTTGAGTTAAACTATATGATGTGTTAATGGGTGCAGCTAAATTTTTTTCTCAGAGTTTAAGGCCTTTAAGTTATGGGAATTTATGGCCCTTCCCTCCCGTCTTAGCACTTTACCTGCTTACAACAGGTGAATATTGGGATCCGTTATGTCTATCCCTACATCATATCTTCTTTCTTCTCTTTTTAAACATAGAAACGGTATAATACTTGAGTATTCTTTTGTCAATGTTTAAAACCAGGACTTGGAGCACATAGCACTCATGCCAGGTGCCTTATGATATCTCATTTAGTCTTTAATATTGTAAAGTAGATATTATTGCTCCCATTTTGCAGGTGGGAAAACTAAAATTTAGGTTAGATAACTTCCTCTGATTTGCACAGTAAGAGCAAGATCCGCTATTTAACTGCAGATTTCCATTGTCCTTAAGTTTGCCTTTACTCTGGGACATGACCATTTTGTACCTCTGAATCATGCAGCTACTTGTGCTGTCTACTAAAGTGGATACTGGATTCAGTAGCTCTCTTGGTGAGTAAATAGTGGTTTCTGAAGTTCAGCCTACCTACCTAGGATTCCTTTAGGTTGAAAACTGGACCTTTAGCAGGCCTAATGAGGAATGGTCATACAATTAACACATAAGATTTTATCTCCCAGTGGTTACCTAAGCACACAATATAGTTTTGCATGGAGTGGTATGTTGCTGCCATCATAGGGAGGTGAAAAGTGTATAATATTGTAATGACAGATTTTTAGACATGCCCAGAGAAAGACTAAAAATAAAAATTCGATATCAGAGTAATAGTTTGGATTGATTTTTGAGTACTGTTTAATTTTTCTTTTTTGTTGATTCTAGTAGTTTAATGGTCATTATCTAGACATAAAAGTTTTTCTTCTCATGTTGTCATATGAGTGCTCTTTGTATTTTGCAATTTTTCCTTCCTGAGCTGTTTTTTCTCTTGAATACCAATTATTGCTGGTCAGCAAATCATATTCTGATGTAACCATTGTCTCATTTAGTTTTTCCAGACTCTATAAAACATTTCTAGGATAAATATCATGTCTTGCAAGAGTGCTTTATACTCTAAATTTACTTGTCACCAGAACAGCATGTGTATTTTAGTACGTCTTAATTTATGTTCAAGTCAACATCTTTGGCTTTGTATGGGAATTTTGGTGATGGCAAAAATAATCTTTCTTCACTGGTATTCAACTTATGTGTGCTAACTTCAGGGAAGCTTTTGACTAAAATCTCTAAATTGTGGCATGCAGCAAGTCTGCAAATCTGATTTTTATTTTGTATTATGCATTTTTTATTAAGCTTAATTTACTTTAGCATCAATATGTTTGCATGGATTTCCATTTATCATACATTATTTGATAATAGGAAACATGTTTAGAAAGAAAGTGCTACTTTCATTTGTCTTTTACACAATTGAATTACAAACTTATTGTTATAACTATATAAAGCAAAGCATTCTTAATTCCTTTTTCTAAGTTAGAGAGTTGGATTTGCTCTTTTTCAGGCTTCTACTCTGAGTGAAATTTAAATCAAACTATTCTAGAGAGTAGTGTGATTAACTGGCACTACAAGATGCTATACTGGCTGATAAGTTTGGAAACATCCACTTAACAAAGAGATATTGCACTTTTGTCCCATAGTGGGTTGAGCCCACCAAAGCCTGTGTATTAAAGTGGTAACAGATGCCAGTGGTAACATACTTTGTGTAGATTTACATAAGCCACAAAAACAATCTCAACCTACACTTGATTTAATATGCTAACCATGTAAGTATCAATATTCTAAGATTTTCTTTAAAAAGTCCCTATGGAATTTCTAAATAAAAGAGCACATTTACATTCTTTACCACCAGTCCTTCATCAACTTTTTAATATATTCAATTTTCTGTCCGAAAAGCATTTTAAAAATAATTTCATTTTTCTTGGTTATAGTAGTACAAACACCAGTAAGCTTGTGCTATAAAACTGCCTCATGGTGCCTCTTTTCATATGGTGGTTTATATAAAAATGTAAAAATAAAATAGTTAAAGTTGAAAATCATTTCAGTTTTAACTGACTTTAGTTAAAATTAGTATTAATGTTCATTTACAAATCCATGTCTTTTTCTAGTCGTTATGTAAGGTTTTCTATTTGTTAAGCATTTATTTTAATGGAAATTGACTTTTTCTGAAATACAGCATCTCTTAGTTGCTCAGAAGTTTACATTTTATTCAGAAAATGTTTTCTTGAACATAAGTGGTACAAGTGGATTTTTTTCAAAAAGTTTTTAGAAACTGTCAAGCTATAAACCCTCATGCCTGCTTTTTTGGTATAGTTTCTGAAAAAACTGTATGGTAGGGAAACAATTGAATTCTTTTGTGTTTATACATTGAAAGTAGCTGAATATACTTCTAAATTGGCTCTGAAAGGAATAAAATAAAATCACATGTGAATAAATTAGGTTCAGCATTACTGAGAATTCGGAAGACTGTGTTGGAGTGTGTTTTATGCATATAGAGAAACCAGTGCCTTAATTTTTTAGTGATCCCTTAACATTTTTACTTGAAAATCATGGTATTTTTAAGGGCAATATTATTTTGAATTTTTTGGATCAAGTTGAAAAGATGAGGAACTTTAAATCAGGTTTTCTACATCTGTAACTGGATAGTGTTTTGCGTCTGTGGTATATCCTCATCAGGTTTTTCTTGTTAAATACCCAGTGGTGACACCATTTATGTTATTAGCCATGTTTTTGGACAATGCAAAGTGACAGCAAGGATTTATATAGTAACCTTAATTTTTTGTGTCTGGCTTTTGAGTGATACTTAATTTTCTAAATTTTCACATTAATATCATAACTTTGTACATAATCGTTTTTGTTCTTCATTCTCTTGAAAATAGTACTATGATTGTATCTTCTGTGAATCTGTAAGAACATTTGCGTCAAGCTTTAATTAGTGAGAATAGGGAGGCTGTAATATGTTGTTTTAAGAGCATTTGGTTTCCTTGGACTCTTATTGTAAAAATGATATAAATTGGAAAGTTCAGTATTTGGGTCAAGATTAGAGAAAGTAGAGTTCACTTGTTTGTTTAATTTTGTAATTTCCTTAATTTGTATCAGTGAAATGGTAATTTAAGCATAGACAAGTAAATCTGTCAATTTCAAAAAGTTTGAAGGTCATAGCGAGGTATTAAGCAACTAGCTAAATAAGACTTGATAACAGACAAAAGCCAGCTACTTATACTTCACTCTGATGTAGGTGGGTTTTTTTAAAAAAAACACCAAACCCCCTACCAAAACACAAACGACATTTATGCTCAAAGCAGTAGTACACTTTGTAATGTTCTCATGAGTCACTAACGTTAAAAACGTTGCATTTCTTTCAAATTTATTTCTCTTCACTAACTGAGAATATATACTTTGAAAAGCAAAAAAAAGAAATACAGTATCATTTACCTAGAAAACAGTAATACGCTTGCTTATACTGCTTACACGTAGAAGCGTGTGCAAGAGACAAGATGTCACATGCCTGCTTCTTTTAGTTCTAATGTAGGAAACTTCATCCTGTATTCAGTGACTCATTTAAAAATGCGGTTAAGATCTGATAATATAAAACATCTTTTAAAAAATATCTGCCTATGTACAATTGCCCTCCAGTTGAAACAGGCACAGTTAGCAATAGAGCGAGTTTATCAGAAGACCACTTCGACCTTTAACATGGTTACATGTAGTTTTCTTGCAAATCTTTATTTGCTGTGCCCGTTGTCCGCTTGTCCTATAGTCATGGATTTTTGGCTATTTTTTCTCTATTTGCTGCCTGCCTTCCCCCTTTCTGTTACAATAGCTTCCTCGTTCCAGGTGTTTAGACAAATCTTAAGTATTCTATATAGATGAACTTGGGGACACCAAGGCTTAATAGTGGTGATTCTGTTTAATATCACTGCAAAATCTTTCACGTGAGATAGAAAATAGACTCTGATACTGACTTTTGATTCAAGGAACTCAACAGGAGAATTGGAAGATCCTATACTCACTTTGAACAGATTAGAGTTTGAAACATCTTTTGGAAATGACTATTTTTGGATCTGATACACTTACATAAGAACACTAAAACTGACTCGAGGTCAGTATAGTGGACAATGAGGCTTAATGGAAGAAGTCCATGGTGTTCGTTGTTTTTAAGAAAATTGAGGGCAGACTTCTGAATATTTGGCCTGCTTAATGGAGCTATAATCTTATTTGGGTTTATTTATCTTTCTTCCATGATAGTTGAAAGTTTCTTGTAAAATACAAACACCATCCTGATTGCTCATGAATCCCTAGTGATGATTAATTGATAGAGGTGTATGTCTAGGTATTCTTGTTTCTCATTAATGTGTCAGTGAGTCTATGTCATATGGTAAAGAAGAAGCCATGCATATTAGAAATTTTACATATTACTATTTTGTGAAATTAAATGAAAAGGCTTTCAACTACATCTATTTTCTAATGTTTTATAGAAGACCATATACTTTATATATACTAAGAGATCCAATGTTCAAGGAAAATAGGAAGTTTTAAAAGATGAGAATGTTACAAATTAGATTTTGGCCTCCTTCATAAGCTTTCAGATTTATACATTATTACTCTTAAAATTATGGAGAATTTTAGTTAAAAATAACACTGGAATGGCCAGGCGCGGTGGCTCACGCCTGTAATCCTAGCACTTTGGGAGGCCGAGGCGGGCGGATTGCTCAAGGTCAGGAGTTCGAAACCAGCCTGAGCGAGACCCCGTCTCTACTAAAAATAGAAAGAAATTAATTGACCAACTAAAAATATATATACAAAAAATTAGCCGGGCATGGTGGCGCATGCCTGTAGTCCCAGCTACTCGGGAGGCTGAGGCAGTAGGATCGATGAGCCCCGGAGATTGAGGTTGCTGTGAGCCAGGCTGACGCCACGGCACTCACTCTAGCCTGGGCAACAAAGTGAGACTCTGTCTCAAAAAAAAAAAAAAAAAAAAAAATAACACTGGAATTGAACATTTATGAAAAACCACATTGTGTATATGTTGCTAAACTATGTGTTCTAACCAAAAGTGGCTACATTTTAGATTGCAAAGATCAGTAAGCCAGGGATTCAAAAAGCCTGGAAAAATTGTGTTGCATTTACAGCTTGATTAAAACTTGAGAGAATTTCAAAGGATAGATGGAGCTTCATATAGTCAAACTTTTTACATTGTCCAGCCTCATTGTGGTTTTGATTTACATTTCTCTAATGATTAAGGATGTTGACCATCTTTCATGTGCTTAATGGCCATTTGTATACCTTCTTTGGAGAAATTTTTATTCAAGTCCTTTGTCTACTTTTGAATTAGGTCTTTTTTTGTTTTGACTTTTAGGAATTCTCTATTTATTCTGGACATCAATCCTTTATCAAGTATATGATTTTCAAATGTTTTCTTCCATTCTGTGGTTGCCTTTTTACCACATTGGTGTCTTTGGATACACAATTTTAAATTTTCATTAAGTCCAATTTGTCTACTTTTGTTGTTATTGTTACTGTTATTTGTGCCTTTGGTATCATATCTAAGAAATCACTGCCAAATCCAGTGTCAAGAAGTTTGCAGTATGTATTCTTCTAAAAGTTTTATAGTTGTAAGCCTCACATTTTGTTCTTTGAGCATTTTGAGTAAACTTTTGCATATAGTGTTGAGTAAGGGTCTAAATTCATTCTTTTGCTTATGGCTATCCAGTGTTCCCAGCACCATTTGTTGAAGACTGTCCTTTCTTTCCCCATTGAATGGTCTTTTTTTGTTGTTCTGTTTTGAGGAGAAGGAAAGAGGAGTTTATTAGGCAACAAATGAGGAGGTTGGCAGACTCCTGTCTTGAAGTACAAATGTCTTCGAATGGTCTTGACAACTGTGTCAAAATACATTTGACCACATAGGTGAGGATTTATTTTGGGGCTCTCTATGCCATACCATTAGTCTATATGTCTGTATTTATGCCAATACTATACTGTTTTGATTACTGTAGTTTTGTGTTAACTTTTAAAATCAAAGATTTAGAGTCCTTCTAGTTTGTTCTTCTTTTTCAAAATTGTTTTGGCTATTCTTAGATCCCTTTAGATTTCATATGGATTTTAGGATGGGTTTTTCTATTTCTGCAAATAACGTCATTGAGATTTTGATAGGGGTTACATTGAATTTGTATTAATAGATCACTTTGTGTAACAGTTGAATGCCCCTTATCTAAAATGCTTGGTACCAGAAGTGTTTTGGATTTTGGATATTTTCAGAATTTGGAATATTTGCATTATCCTTTTTGGTTGAACATCCCTGATCTTCAACCAAGTCTCTCACTCCCTCAGTAAATTCTTTACTAAGTATTTTGTGTCAGTACTATTATAAATGAAATTGTTTTTATAATTTTTTTCAGACTGTTCCTCACTAGTATATAGCAATGCAACTTATTTTTGTTTGTTGACTTTGTATTTTGCTTTGCTGAACTGATTTATTCTAACATGTCTGTATTTTTGTGTGGAATCTTTAGAGTTTTTTTGCATACCAGGTCATATCATCTGTGAATGGAGATAATTTTACTTTTTCCTTTTTTAGTTGGATGTGTTTTATTTCTTTTTCTTGCCTAATTGTTCTGGCTAGAATTTCCAGTACTGTGTTGTGCATAAGCAGTGAGTAAGCATCCTTCTCTTGTTTCTGATCTTAGAGAAGCTTTCAGTCTTTTACAAAATACTAGCAAACCAATTCTGCAGTGTATTAACAGAATCATACACCATGAGCAAGTGGGATTTCTCCTGGAATGCACAGCGGATTACTCAACGTATGAAAATTGATCAATGTAATACACCTTTAACAGACTGAAGGAAAAAAACCTACATGAACATCTCAGTTGATGCAGAAAAAGTATTTGACAAAATTTACCACCCATTCATGATAAAAATATTTAATAAACTAGTAATAGAAACTACTTCAACATAGTAGAAATCATATATGGAAAACCCATGATGAACATCACACTCATCTGCTTTTTACTTACTGGATGCTAATATCTTTTTAACTATCTGTTAGTAACATTGTACTGATCAATTAGAATTGAAAGCACATTCTAAGGAGCTTTCAGCTTTCTAAAGTATGTTAAAACTATTTGTTAATAAAATTACCATTTCCCTTATTTCATTTTCTTAGTAGTTTTTCTCTTAACTTTAAAAAGTTCTGGCTGGGCATGGCAGCTCACGCCTGTAATCCTGGCGCTGTGGAAGGCCGAGGTGGGCAAGATCGTTTGAGCTCAGGAGTTCAAGATCAGCCTGAACAAGAGCGAGACCCCATCTCTACCAAAAGGAGAAAAAATTAGCTGGACATAGTGCTGCATGCCTGTAGTCCCAGCTACTCAGGAGGCTGAGGCAGGAGGATTGCTTGAGCCCCAGAGTTTGAGGTTGCTGTGGGCTGGGCTGAAACCATGGCACTCTAGCCGGGGCAACAGAATCAGACTGTGTCTCAAAAAATAAAAAAATAAAATAAAATAAAAATTAAAAAGTTCCTCCATTGTTTTAATAGTGTTTTGTAGATCTTTATGTATCCTTATATGAGACCTTATAGAAGTATGGATGAAAAGACTAGTTATATTCAGATTTTTTTAAACCTCTTATCAAATTACAGATACAGAAATCCAAACCAAACAAACTTACATCTTGGAGAGTAATGCACATACCTGTGTACTATCACTTAGATCAAAGATAGAATTTTGCCACCCACTGCAGAAGCCCTATCCTAATACTTTTACCCAATTATAAACTATGCTCTTCTCAAAAGTAACAGCTATTCAAATTTTATAGCAATCTCCTCACATTTCTTAAGAGCTCTATTACATACATATATATATTCCTAGTCACTGTAGTTTAGATGTGATAATATTTTTTAAAGAAATGACATTTTAATTCTCATTTACATCTTCCTGTACCTTTATTTTTCTTACACTTTGCCTTTTGCTGAACCCAGCCCATTTGACCTATAGGTGTTGTCCTATTTTGAATTTTGATGAGTGCATATGCATGCATGGTGCAGTTTTGTATATTGCTATGTCTCTCTGTTCTCTACAGTGGCAGCTGGAACTTGAAGCTTTATCAGATTCAGTTTCATCTTTTTGGCAAAACTGCAGATGGTATGCCTTTTTATCATACGGCACCTTATCTTGCTTATCTTTTATTTTGTGATGATAGCAGCCATTGATATTTAATGCCTAGATTTGTTAGTACATTGGGAATAGTACAAATTGTGATGTTCTAATTCTATTCATTGGTTTTCATATATTAGTTGGACTATTTCATAAATGTTTTTGTTTATCTACAATTTACGCAGGAAGTGTAAATGCTTGGGCATTTTTCTTTTAGTTTTCAAGTGAATGAATTGGTTTTCTATCATCCTCTATAGTTATTGATTAGTGTGTGTGTATAAAGATAAATATCTCATGAGTTTTGAGGATAATTACAATTCAATATTAATCTATATTTTAGTTCTTTCTCATTGAGAATGTTGGTTCTCAAAGATGCAGTGAGTAATAGAATATTCCATAATTATTCAGTTGTTTTATTCAACCATACAATCTTACTAGCATCAAAGCAATACTACTAACCAACATTATTTTAGTAAAGAGTTAATTTTTCTACATATCTATTGCCATTCACTTTCCCATCCTATTTTTTGTTTATGCTATACTTATATAGCCATTATAGATTATACAGCCATTATGTAATGTAGTCTATTTTAACCCTTATGTAGTTTTATGAGTAGCTATATGTTCTATGCTATCTCTCCTCCTTACATTTATGACTCTAGACTTCTGTCTGAAGCTTGAGCTCTAGTCTATTTCTCAGAAAAGATTAATGGGAAAATTATTTCCAAATTCATGTTGATAACTGCTTGTGAGGTTTGTACTTCAAAGTCAGTTTTGCTGATATAAAATCTTTGGCTCTTGTTTTTCTCTTGAATGTCTTAAGTATGTTTCTCCATTTCCTTTTTGTATAAAGTCTGATTATTATTTCATCATATGCCCTTAATATGTTTCTATTCTTTTTGTTTAGGTGACCAAAGGAATGTTTTTTCTTTAAAGTCCAGTAATTTTGCTAGAAAATGCCTTGGAATTGGTTTTTACTGGTAGACATTTGCAGTATGTTATATGTAATATACACTTTATATAAATAGGAATTTTAGAAAGATTTTTTTGAACCATAATTTTTAGTATTCTCTTCACCTTGGTTTGTTATGCATTTGGATCATCTTTCTCTAATGTCAATATTTGCCACTTTCTATTGAGTTATTTTAATCTTTTTTCATTTTTTATTTAAATTTTTATTTTTACATTTTTTTCTCACAAAATATTATCTGTTAATGTTTATACTGTGTCACTCCTAGCTTAGTCTTTACTTCTGAAATCTTTTAATTCTTTCCCTAATCCTCTCACCTAATTTGAGTTTTTCTAAGTCTAAATTATATTGTTCTTTTATGTCTTGTTGAAGTAGTAGGTTAGAGTTCTGTTCGATTCTATGGACACACATTTTTGGTATTCCCCCATTCTGTGTAAAGGTGTTATTCTGCTTATTATAACAGAATAACAGTTTTGTGTGGTGTTTGATACTTTTTTCGTTATTCACTTTTATAAGAAGTTAATTTTATTGAACTTTGTTAGGAACACAATTTTTAAGGCAACTCAAGGAACTCCCTCTTCTGTTTAGCTTATACTATCTGCAAATACGGCAGGTCAATTGTAAGATTCCCTGGCCCTGTTTCCATCTTCCACTTTAATAAATACCTTTTTTTCATTTTATTTTTTATGTCCTTTGTAGTGTTTATTCTACTTCAAATTTCTCTTTTAGTGGGATTCTGTGCTAGGAGCGAACTCTGGTGTGCAATATTGAGAATATACAATCTCTTCAACTCTAACCAAGTGTTCTTCATATTAACTCCACAGAAAGTTATGTGAGTGGGTAAAACCTCTCTAGAAGTTGGCCTGCTTAGATTTTCAGGGAAGGTCTGTTGGCTAATTAGAGGTTATTCTATTTTTTTTTTTTAATTTCAGCATATTATGGGGGTACAAATTTTAAGGTTTCAAATAATGCCCTTGCCCTCCCTCCCCCCACAAGTCTGAGCTTCAATCATGACCATCCCCCAGATGGTGCACATCCTACTCATTATGTTTGAATATACTCGCCCCTCCCCCTTCCCACCCAACCAATACCCAATTAATGTAGTTCCTTAGGTGTTGCTCAGTTAATACCAGTTTGCTGGTGAGTATATGTGGTGCTTGTTTTTCCATTCTTGGGATACTTCACTTAGAAGTATGGGTTCCAGCTCTATCCAGGAAAATACAATATGTGCTATTATCACCATTGTTTCTTAGAGTTGAATAGTACTCCATGGTATACATATACCACATTTTATTAATCCACTCATGAATGGATGGGCACTTGGGTTGTTTCCACAGCTTTGCAATTATGAATTGTGCTGCTATAAACATTCAAGTGCAGGAGTCTTTTTTGTAGAGTGTCATTGGATCTTTTGGATAGATGCCCAGTAATGGGATTGCTGGATCAAATGGTAGATCCACTTATATCACTTTAAGGTATCTCCATATTGCTTTCCACAGAGGTTGAACTAGTTTGCAGTCCTATCAGCAGTGTAGGAGTGTTCCTATCTCTCCTCATCCACACCAACATTTGTTGTTTTGTGACATTTTGATAAAGGCCATTCTTACTGCAAATAAGTGATATCTCACTGTAGTTTTGATTGCATTTCCCTGATGATTAGAGATGTTGAGCATTTTTTCATATGATTGTTAGCCATTATTCTGTCTTCTTTAGAAAAGGTTCTGTTCAAGTCCTTTGCCCACTTTTTGATAGGGTTGTTTGATTTTTTTCTTGCTGATTTTTGTGACTTCTAGGTAGATTCTAGTTATCAGCCCCTTATCAGATGTGTAGGATGTGAAAATTTTCTCCCATTCTGTAGGTTGTCTGTTTACTTTCATGACTACTTCTTTGGCTGTGCAGAAGCTTTTTAGTTTGATCATATTTCATTTATTTATTTTTGTTGCTGCTGTGATTGCCTTTGGGGTCTTCTTCATAAACTCTTTGCCTAGGCCGATGTCTAGGAGAGTGTTTCTAACATTTTCCTCTAGAATTCTAATAGTTTCATACCTTAGGTTTAAGTCTGTTATCCAGCGTGAGTTGATTTTTGTGAGAGGTGAAAGGTGTGGGTCCTGCTTTAGCCTTCTACAAGTAGCTATCCAGTTTTCCCAGCACCATTTATTGAAAAGGGATTCTTTTCCCCAGCGTATGTTTTTGTCTGCTTTGTCGAAGATTAGATGTCTATATGAGGATGGTTTTATATCAGGGTTCTCACATCTGTACCACTGGTCCATATTCCTATATTTGTGCCAATACCAGATTGATTTAATTACTACAGCTTTGTAGTATAGTATGATATCTGGCATATTAATACCTCCCATTTTGTTTTTGTTGCCTAGAATTGCTTTTGATATGTGGGGTCTTCTCTGGTTCCAAACGAAGCGTAAAATTATTTTTTCCGTATCTGTGAAGAATGATGTTGGGATTTTAATAGGTATTGCATTGAATCTGTAGATCAGTTTGGGTAGTATAGACATTTTAATGATGTTGAGTTAGCCGACCCACGAGCATGGTATGGATTTCCATCTGTGTATATCCTCTGCTATTTCCTTCCTCAGTGTTTCATAGCTCTCCCTATAGAGGTCATTTACCTCCATGGTTAAGTATATTCCTAGGTACTTTATTTTCTTTGTTGCTATTGTGAAGGGTATTGAGTCTTTAATTTGGTTCTCAATTAGATTGTTGTTGGCGTATATGAATGCCTCTGATTTCTGTGTATTGATTTTGTATACAGAAGCAAAAACAAAGACCACATGATTCTTTCCATAGATGCAGAAAAAGCTTTTGACAAAATTCAACACCCTTTCATGATAAGAACACTTAATAAAATAGGCATAGAAGGGACATACCTAAAAATGATACAAGCCATATATGACAGACCCGTAGCCAACATCATACTGAACGGGGAAAAATTGAAAGCATTCCCACTTATAACTGGAACCAGGCAAGGCTGCTCACTATCTCCACTTCTATTCAACATAGTGCTAGAAGTCCTGGCTATAGCAATCAGACATGAAAGTGGAATTAAAAGTATCCGAATTGGGGCAGAAGAGATCAAACTTTCACTGTTGCTGATGATATGATATTATATTTAGAAAACCCCAAGGATTCAACCAAGAAACTCCTGGAATTGGTAAATGAATTTAGTAAAGTCTCAGGATACAAAATCAGACGTTCTTCTATTATCTGGTCTGCCAGACAGCCTGTTTTATTGCTTCCCTCTGCTGCTTCCTGCATCAATTCTTATATGCCAGGTCATGCATCTTTGGTGGTGGTTCATCTTCATTCAGTTGTATTTTGGGGTTATTATGTCAGCTTTTCTAGATTTGTTGAATGTGTTGTTCAGGGGTTTTTGGTTTTCTTATATAGTTTTGTGGGTTTTTTTGTGAGGATTCTTGGAGATTGAAAAATGGTAGCAGATGTCTCTGCTATCGTTGACATCTTTCAAGAGTTCTCTTTTTGTTTTTTGAAATAAATGTTAAGTGTCTGCATTAGATAAAATACTACAAGTGAATTGAGGTCTTTCTACCAAAGACTTTCTTTTAATCTTATATCACATTCAGTGATAAAATTGAGTAATTTCTACTTGTTTCTATAAGGAAACAAGTAACTGTATGCATACCTACATTCCCAAATGGAAGTAAGGAGAAAATAACATAAGGTAATGTACCTATTACTTTAAGGTTCTGGAAAATATGATTTTTCAAAATTTTAAACAAATGGTACATATTTATGGGGTAGATGTGATATTTTGATACATGCATACATTGTGCAATGACCAAAGCAGGGTGTTTAGGATATCATCACCTCAAACATTTATCATTTCTTTGTGTTGGGAGCATTTCACATCTTCTCCTCTAGCTATTTTGAAGTAGATAATATATTGCTGTTAACTATAGTCACCCTATTGTTCTATTGGGCAATAGAACTTTTTCCTTCTAACTGTATGTTTGTACTCATTAATCAACCTCTTTTTATTTCCTTCCTTCCCCCCTTTTCAGCTTCTGATAACTATCATTCCATTCCCTACCCACATGAGATCAAAATTTTAGCTCCCACATATGAGTGAGAACATTCAATAATTGTCTTTTCGGGCTTTGGTTGTATCATTTAACATAATGACTTTCAGTTCCATCCATGCTGCTGCAAATGACAAAATTTCCTTCATTTTATAGCTGAATAGCCTTCTATTGTATGTTTATACCACATTTTCTTTATCCATCCGTTAATAGATGCTTAAATTGATTCCATTTATTGGCCATTATGAGTAGTGCTGCAATAAACAGAAGGATATAGGTATCCCTTTGATACACTGATTTTCTGTCCTTTGCATACATACCCAGTCATGGGATTGCTGGATTATATGGTGGCTATATTTTTGGGTTTTTGAGAACACTCCATACTGTTTTCCATAATGACTGTACTAATTTACATTCATACCAATTGTGCGTAAGAATTTCTTTTTTCCACATTTCCTTGGAAGAATTTTTTTCTTTTTGAGAATAGCCATTTAACTCAAGTTGGCCACTTGTATGTCTTCTCAGAAATATCTATTCAGATCTTTTGCCCACTTTTTAATATAATTATTTGCTTTTTTTCCTGTTGAGTTGTTTGAGTCCCTTGTCAGATGAATAGTTTGCAAATATTTTCTCTCATTCAATAGATTGTTTCTTCACCCTGATTGTTTCCTGTGCAGAAGCTTCTTAGTTTAATACAGTCTCATTTGTCTATTGTTGTTTTTGTTGCCTACGCTTTTGAAGTATTATCCGTAAAATCTTTGCCTAGACCAATGTCCTGAAGTATTTCCCTTATGTTTTTTTCTTATACTTTTATAGTTGTGGGTCTTATGTTTAAATCATTAATCCATTTTGAGTTGATGTTTGTAGAGGGTGAGAAGTGTGGGGTCTAGTTTTATTCTTCTGCATATGAATGTCCAGTTTTCCCAGAAGCATTTATTAATGATTATGTCCTTTCTCCAGTGTATGTTTTTGGCACCTTTTTTGAAAAGCAGTTGACTATAAAGATGTGGATTCATTTCTGGTTTCTTTGTTCTGTCCACTGGTTATATATTTGATTTTATACCAATACCATGCTGTTTTCATTACTATGGCTTTGTAGTTTGCTTCCACATGAATTTTAGGATTATTTTTTCTGTTTCTGTGAAGAAAGTCCATGGTATTTTGATAGGCATTGCACTGACTCTGTAGCTTGATATGGTCATTTTAACAGTAATCTTCTGATTCATGAGCTTGGAATATGTTCCTATCGGTGTCCTCTCCAATTTCATTCCTTAGTGTTATGTAGCTATTGTTGCAGAGGTCTTTCACTTATTTGGTTAAATTTATTCCTAGGTATTTTTTTTTTTTTTTGGTAGCTATTGAAATGGGACTGCTTTCTTGATTTTTTTTTTTTTTCCAGTTAGTTTGTTATTGGTGTATAGAAATGCTAGTTACGTTTGCATGTTGATTTTTGTATACTACAGTTTTATTGAATTTGTGTTATTAGTTCTAAGAGTTTTTTCGTGGAGCCTTTAGGTTTTTCTAAATATAAAATCATGCCCTCTGCAGAGAGGGACAATTTGAATTCCTCTTTTCCAACTTGGATGCTTTTTTTCTTTCTCTTTCTTGATTTCTGTGGCTGTGACATTCAGTATTATGTTGAATGGGAGTGGTGAAAGTGGGCATCCTTGTCTTCTACCAACTCTTAGAGAAAAGGGCTTCAGCTTTTCCCCATTTTATTATTTCAAGGTATGTTTCTTCTGTGTCTAACTTCTCTGAATTTTTATCATGAAGGCTGTTGAATTTCATCAAATGCTTTTTCTGTGTCTGTTCAGATCAGATGGTTTTTGTCCTTCTTTCTGTTGTTGTATCACATTTATTAATTTGCATATGTTGAAGCATTCTTGTATCCTGGGGATGAATCCTACTTAATTATGATGTTATCTTTTTGATATGTTGTTGGATTTGGTTTACTAGCATATTGTTGAGGATTTTTACATCTATGTCATCAGGGATATTGGCCTATAGGTTTTTTGTTGTTGTTGTTGTGTCCTTTTCTGGTTTTGGTGTTAGCATAATTCTGGCCTCATAGAATGCATTAGGGAGAATTCTCTCAAGTTTTTGGAATAGTTTGAGAAGAATTGCTATTATTTCTCTGTAAGTTTTGTAGAATTCAGCAGCAAAGCGATCCCATTCTGGGCTTTCCTTTGTTGGGAGAATTTTTATTACTGATTAAATTTCATTACTCATTACCTCTAAATTATTGCATTTTACTGGTTCAATCATGGTAGATTGTATGTGTCCATGAATTTATCCATTTCTCCTAGGTTTTCCAATTTGTTAGTGTGTAGTTGTTGATAATAGTCTAATGATTTGTATTTCTGTGGTATCAGTTATAATGTTTTCCTTTTTTATTTTTTATTTTATTTTTTAATTTTTTCTCTTTTTTTCATGGTTGGTCCAGCTAGCAGTTTATCAATTTTCATATTTTTTTAGAAACTCAACTTTTTGTTTTGTTGATCCTTTGTATTATTGTTTTCATCTCTCTTTCCTTTAGTTCTGCTCTGATCTTTATTTTTTTTCCCTTCTACTAATTTTGGGTTTGTTTTGTTTTTGCTTTTCTAGCTCCTTGAGGTGCATTGTTGGGTTGTTATCTATTAAAACCTAATAAATTTGAAACTGCATTATGTTGAAAGTATTTTCTTTTAAGGCTGATTTTAGTATTATTTACTTTTTCTTTTATATATTTTAGCTCGGCTTCTTGATAGTTGTTATTGTATTTTTATATTTACAGTTATTTGGCCTGAAAGAAAAATGACTACATTTTTTATTCCTTTTTCTAAAATAAGATTCTACTGATAAGTTTTTTATTTCTCTTTCTCAGTATCTTTTTTATGGTCCTTTTATTTAATGATGCTAATTTTTATTCAGATTGAAGTCAGACAATGTGTATTATTAGTTTGCCAGAGTGTTCATAACAAAATATCAAAACTAGATAGCTTAAGTAACAGTTTCTCACAATTTGGGGTGCTAGAAGTCTGATATTAAGATTTTGGCAGGCTGAGTTTCTTAAGTCTCTTCTCTCTTTGACTATAAGTTGGCTGCTTCTCCTTTGTCGTCTTATAGTCTTCCCTCTGTACATGTCTATGTTCATATTTCTTCTTCTAACAAGGACATTCACCATATTAGATTAGGGCCCACTCCAGTTACATCATTTTAATTTGATTATGTCTGTAAAGACCCTATCTCCAAGTATAATCCCATTGTTAGGTACTAGTTGGTGGGAATCTAACATACTAAATTAGGAGGATAGACAATTCAGCCCATAACAACGTGTATGAGTTGGGAGCCCCGCACAGAGCCTGGAAACAAGTCTTTCATATCTTATCATTGGTACTGTGTTCCAAAGCTTAGGACGTACTGGGAAATCATAGGTTGTAGTTTATGAGTTTGTGATTTTGTAGACAAATAAAAAATACAATGTAGAAAGTATAACAAAAGTAAAATAAAAATGCAAAACACTGTTAGAGGAAAGCAATCTTCTGTGATGCTAACTTCACATAGATTTGGATTAGAAAGCTTAAAGTTATGCCTGTGAGCTGGGACAACTTACTTGCTTTTACTCATCCATAAAATGGGGAGAATAATTCTCACTACTTGGTTTTCATAAAGAGTAAATAAAATAATGTATGAAAGTATCTACCATAGTAAAAAGCAAAGACAGTACTAAAAGTACATATTAATATTATGGCATGAGCACTAAATAATCATAATGTATTCACTAACCATCAGAATGATTGCTGGCTGTAAGGAACTGGTATGGCTCTCTTAGTAAATAATGCCTGGAAATCACCTCTGTGAATTAACTTATTAGGGTCATATTGCATGTAGATTTCTCTCCTTTTTCTGAAACCCTATACTGAAGAGCCTTTCCTGAGGAACACTCAGATTAAGTAATGCGGTGATTTCTACCTGGAAAATACAAGGAGAATGCTGTGTTTGTGCATTTATGTGTTTGAGAGCAATGCTTTTATGTATTACAATTAGGGATTTGGAGATGTGGGAGTACTGTAGTTTCAAAAAAGCCTCCATGGTGATTCTGTTACTTCTGCATATTCCTTGCCTCCAACCCTCCCTCCATACACACCAAAATGCATCTGAAATGCTGGTTGTAGTCATTACACCAGGTTGTTCTTAATGTGGACCTTATTGAAGAATTAGGTAAGGAAGTGAAATGACACTGCAGGCAGAGGGAACATGTATGTTAGTTCCAAAATATGTTTAGGGAATTGTAGGTGGAGTGGTTTCATTGAAAAATAAGGTATGAGTCATAATCATATATTGCCTTATATAAGATAAAAATAGATGGGAATTCTATGATGAGGACCTGGGAATTATTAGTTATCTGGTGAAGAATGCTTTGACTTTTGCCAGTGTAATGAGGTTCTACCTAAAAACGCTAAAAGAGGAGATGTAGGTAGATATGGAGTTAAAGAGTTGACTCACAAAATTATGGAGACTGGTAAGTCCAAAATCTGCAGAGCCAATGTCTCAGGCTTTCAACAGATTGGATGAGTTTCACCATATTGTGAAGGGCCATCTACTTTACTCAGTTTACCTATTTAAATGTTATTCTCATCCAAAGACACCTTCACAGAAGCACTTAGAATAATGTTTAACCAAATATCTGGGCATCATGTGGCCTAGTTAGGTTTCTGCAGAAAATTAACCATCAAAGTCAATAAAATAAAATTAAGTTGTGTTTTATTTCTTGTTTGGCTTAATTATTATTTGCAATTATATACATACTTTGACCATTTAGAAGTTCTCAAGCATGGGAATGAGGTATTTTAGAGGAAAAGTTTAGGCTTATTAATTAATGCTTACAGTTTTTAATACAAACCTGTGGAGTTTAAGTCATATTCTTGTATGGATTTTCTCTCTGTTAAGTTACACTGAAGTAAATTACACTTATATGCTATAGATAAATGAAGAGTTATTTAATCTAAATCATAGTATGTGTTAAAATGATTTTGGGGGAGCCTTACTAGTTTTGACATCAAAATATTTCACCATCTGTCGCTGGTGGCCTTTTAGGAGGATTTTAAGAAATTATTTTTTAAAAATAGGGTAGTGTGAAAGCTAAAACTCAGAGGCAAATATTAGTCATCAAGTTGACAAGTCAGATATGATTTAGTGGTAAACTTAATATTTTTATAATTTATCCTTAGGTCTTTTTGCGGGGGAGAACAAAGAGTAGATTCTTGTTAGACCTTTTATGATTCTGGGTTGTCAAATGATTTTATGATTCTCCTTGGTGTGGTGTTTTTATTTTAACCTCTAAAAATTTCTAGGAAGTACTTTATTAATAGAACAGAAGATTAAGAATTCTAAAGGCTTCTTTTCATTTCGATTTCATCATTAACCTCAAGGAAGTTGCTAAATACTTTGTTTGTTTTGAAATTCAATAGGATTAATCATTATGTTCAGAAAGTGTTTTGTGCTTCATGAAAAAATGAATTTTACATATGTTATGTACTTTTCTCCTCTCTCAATGAGTTGAGAAATCCCAGAATAACTCTGAGATTGAGCAGGTACAATTTATTAGAGCCCTGTTCCTATCGTTATATTCCTTCCCATTGTGAACTTCCAAGTACAATAATTATTTTTCTCTTTCTTGAAAAGATCTTAAGTAAATTAACATTCCCACCTAAGATTGTCAGTGCATGTTTGTGAAATTATTAATAGCAATCACATATGTTTCAGCCTAGATCTGGGAGACAAGCTAAGATATAAACAATGAGAATAGTGGGTATCTATTTTAGTTTTAAAGATATTCAAGTATGAAAACCTAGGACTGTATTCAATGTGTATTCCATTACTACATATGACTATTGCATATTTGGAGAAACTTAGAAATTTGAAAGGGGGGCTTAGTGGAATGAAGTTTATATGGATTGTTTACCAAACCCTCAAATATTAAGAGTATGAGAGAGCATTTGAAGTCAGAAATGGGTCATATTTTGAGTAGAGAAAAGGAATCTCAACTTATGTTCTTAAATGAATGTATGTGTCTATAACAACAATAATTCTAACATTTATTGAGTAGTATTTCTTATACCAGGCACTGTGCATAATTTTACATAATTTAATTTAATCCTCATTAAAATCCCATAAGGTAGAGCCTTTTTTAAAAAATTCAAGCCTTTATTTTAAATAAGACAATATTTTGTAACAATATTTTAAAGACAGTATTTTAAATATCAATATTTTGTAACACTGTGAATATTGAATCTTAAAATCTTTGTACTGGTTGGCAAACTGACTAAAGGCAGTCACTTCTTATTTAGCTTTGAGCTGACGGTTCCTAACACACTGAAGGCATCAAAAAATGACTGAAGGACTCTTCTAATCCATATCCTTACCCTTAAACTGTCCTTTTACAGATATGTGCTTAATAATAACCTTATCCCTATAGGCAAATTAACTTTGCATAAAAATTGATCTTTAGTCTCTTATTTCACATGTGGGAAATACTGCCAAAGCATGAATATACTACTTTCAGCATCTGTTCATATATTGAATTAAAAGTATATAAAATTTTAGAAATTGTATTTGCCTTAATATAATAATTTAACAAATATTGTTGAACCACCTATCAAGTTCCTTATATTTGTAATTGTTAAATATATATTACTTTCTTTTCCTTGTGTCTCCTTTAACAATATTGGTTGAGCAATTGCTTACTTGTAAAGACTGAAGAGACATGCAGATAAAAGTAGTGGTTTGGTGGGTGTGGGTTTCTTTAAAAGTTTTACATCAAAAATGTCAAAGTCTTTGTACATTTGATTCAACATTTCTTTCTCACTAAACTTGCTATCCTGCAATTGCTACACATGAGAAAGATAAAGAAAACTGCTGAATTACCCAGAAGTTATTCCATTTTGAATGAATCAGCTACAGTAGGCAATATATACTTATATTTCTTTTACAAAGAAACTTTTTATAATCCCCACATTATATAAAATCAGTGCAATACTTAAGCAGATATTTTTTGTCTGGCTGTACGTCAGAATCACTTTTGGAACTCACAAAAGTACTGGGTAGAATCATGTTAGATGGACCACAGGCATGTGTATTTGAAGAAAGGAAAACAAAAAGATACTCATAGTTGATTCAGATATAAAACCAGTTGAGAACCATTGAATTAAAATAGAGAAGTGATTAAGATTTTGAATGACTATAGACAGATTGAGAATTTATCATTATTAGTAGCAAAGGACATATTGTTTGGTCCATAGACACTGTAAGAAAGTAGCCAGTCTGGTGTAGACCAATATGGAATACAAATAGCTGGAAATTAGAAGAGATTAGCTGACAATACAGAAACCAGCATGATAAAAGATCTAGTACATTTATTTTGTTACTTTGCCTTGAATCTATATCCTTATGTTTTGCTCACTTGAACTTCAATGAACAGAGGTGGATTTTACAGTCACTTATTATTAATGCATTTTTGTGTATTTTTCCTTATATATGGTTTTTTTGAGGGGGATGACTTTTTAATTTTAATATACTTTCAAACTTAATTATGCAAGGGTGACACAAATAGCTTCCATATCTTTTACCTAGATGCACTGGTTCACCAGTTTTCATTTTGCTTCATTTGCTTTATTTCTGTGCATATTCACCTATCTTTCTCTCTCTTCATCTTCCCCTCCCACCCTATAGTAGTATTGTAAGCCACCAAATTTATAGTGATTTGTTACATAGCAATCTAATAAAAATAGTAAAATTCTATGCAATCCATGGGTCAAATAAAAAATTAGAAATTAGAAAATATTTAAAGTGAGAGAAAATGAATGAAATCTTTTAAACTGAAAATAAAGTGATTTAAGTTGAATAAAAATAACAGTGTTTGAGGTACAGCTTAAGCTGTTATTAGAGGAAAACTTAGAGCCTAAATGTAAATATTGCCAAAAAAGGAAAAGCAGAAAGTCAACAACTTATTTTTTAAAGAAATTGGGAACCAATAGTAAATGAAGCCCAAAGATAGTAGAAGGAAGAAAATATGAAGAAAATTAGAAAATTGTGAACTAGAAAACAAACATACAAGAGAATCAAAGATTTTTCTGGAAGATGTTAATAAAATTGGTAAGACCTTGGCAAGGGTGCTCATGAAATAATATCAAAGGCTAAAGTAATCAGTAGCAGAGATGAAAAAGGAACATCAATGCAATTCTTATAAGACAACAAAATAAGATGTTATGAACAACTTTATGCTAGTAGTCATGAGAATTTAGATGAAATGAATGTTCTTTGGGAAACACAACTTACTAAACTGAGACAGAAAATAGAGAATATGAATACTCATTTATCAATTTAAAATAGTGAATCTGTAATTGAAAACTCTCCCACAAAGAGACAGTTGGCTTTTTCTGGTAAATTCTCTAAAACCATACAAAAAAAGAAATAACATCAATCTTAGACACTTTTCCAGAAAATAGAAAAGAACACTTCTTATTCATTGTGTGAGGATAGTATAACTGTTGAATGAAAATATGGTAGGACCTTATAAGAAAGTAAAATTATGGATTAAATTTTTTATGACCATAGCAGTAATATTTTACATTTTCATTATCAGATAAAATTATAGATTGGAAAGATGGAAATAAAACTTAATTATTCACAATCAATATGTTTGTAGAGAACTTAAAATTGATAAAACATTAATGTTTATAAGTAAACTTAGTAAGGTTTACTGACTAAAAGGTCTATAAAAACTGTGTTTTTTATATGTAACAACAAATAGGAAATATCCACTTACCATTCTACTAAGTGAAGTATCCCAAGAATGGAAAAATAAGCACCACATGTACTCACTAGCAAATTGGTATTAACTGATCATCACCTCTGTGGACATATAAGAATAACATTTGTCTGGCATCGGGCAAGTGGAGGGCGGGGAGGAGGGGATGTGTGTATATATATGTGATGAGTGCAATGTGCACCATCTGGGGGATGGACACACTTGAAACTCTGACTCTGGAGGGATAGAGTGGGGAAAGGCAACACACGTAACCTAAACATTTTGTTACCCCCATAATATGCCAAAATAAAAAAATTAATAAAAAATCAGCTTATAGTAGCATCAACAAATAATTAGGAATAACTCTAACAAAAACTGAAAGGACTCTGTACTGGGAACCGAAACACTTATGAGAGAAATTAAGGAAAATTTCAGGATACAGAGGAACATATCATATTAATTGGAAGGCTTGTTATTTTAAAGAGATTATTTCTGTCTAAAACTCAGCAGTTTTTTTGGAAATTGATTGTAAAATTTATATGGCAATGAAAAATTCTTTAAAAAGTTCTGTATTTTGGATAACTGAAACATAGTATAAGATAATGTCAAATAGATTTTGAATTACTTCATGTTTTTATATTTTGTTTTGTAGGTTTGCAGTAATATGCCAGTTTTCTTTTATTGTTGACTTACATTTGGTAGAGTTTAGAATTAAAGAAAGATAGATATATGATGAAACAAGGAAGGGAAAATTCACTATATATGCTCAATTTTGTTTTAAAGAATTCTTAACTTTATACATCATTTTATAAATTTGCCCAAAGAGTGCCATCACATTGATTGTTGTTTGTAAATTATTCTGTGTTCTTACATATTTTGGTTCTTTTTTTTTTTTTTTTTTTAGTGAGAAGCATTCAGAAATACAATCATCTGGGTTTTTGCTAGGATATCACAAAGTCAAAATTTCTTTAAATATTTCATTTTATGATGTGTGATATTGGGTTACCTTTGTTTTAAAAAAATCCACTGATTTTATAATAGCAATCTCCTGATTGAAAGCTCTTAGGCTGCTGTGTTATCCAAGATAGAAAGGAGCCTCAATGATCTGACCCTACTTGAGTATCCCACTTTAGAGTTTGCTAATAAATGATTTCATAGTTTTCAGGTAATTCTCTTGGCTGTTGGTCATTCTATGTTTATGTGAATACTTTTCCTACCTCAATACATTTTAAAATTTTGTTGTTATTTTTCTTATGTTCAAAGCCCCTTGTCCCTATTTCTAAGCAATACCTACTCACCTTTAAGAGTAAGCTCCTAATCCATTTTATTATAGTTATCTGATTTTGTCATCATTTCATCTCTCTCTACAATGATCTGTAACACTTACTGTCTACAATATTCGTTTGTGCCCTATAATGATGTTGAATTTCATTAATATCATGTAACTTAGAACTAAAGACTTTTTAGAGTTGGTAGAAACCTCGTAGCTGAGTGGAGTCCTAAAGAGAGGAAATGATTTTAAGGTAATATAACTTAGTGTCACAGATCTGTATCCAGAGTAAAGTAATCCTCTCAATCCATTTGAATTACTTTGTTTACATATATTTAGTTTTCTTGAATTTGTAGGGCACAAGAGAATGAAGAACGTGTTAGATTATCTTACAGAAATTACCGAAGAAAATTCAACATGTTAGAAAAGGCCTGAGCTTTGGGAAGGCCCAGATTTAAGTACCCTGTGAGTGCAAACAGGAATTATATGATTTAGCTAAAAATACATATTTTGAGACATTATATGGAGTAATGACTATTAAACCGTTAAGACTTTTCATATGAAAATGCTTGCTCAGTAAATATTAGATGTCTTTTCTCCCTCTTCCTTTCGTTTTAGTGTTTGGGAATTCTTAGGATTTGAATCCTTTTTCTATTACTCATATCCCTGTGAATCTTGGGCAAGTTACTTCACTTTTTTGAAGTCAAGCTTCCTAAATCTGTTACATAGATTCAGTCTAATATTATTCTTGTAGGGTTATCATGAAGATTAGCAGTAACGTAGCATACAGCTCCTGGAACATATAATATTATTAAGGGGAAGGTTATAATAGGAGTACTATTAACTGGTGATATTATTTTAAATAATCTTATCTAGCTTTACTTGGAAGAATCATTAACTATTGCTAGATCAGTGGTTACATAGAACATGTTATACAGAATTGCCCATGAAAGGAGCAGCTGGGTCAAATGTTATTTTTACTTCAGGACTCTTGTTTAAAATTAGGCTTTTTTTTTTTTTTTTTGTCCCTGGCATGGAATGGTTCCTCAACCAGCAGCTATATGGGCATTTTTTAGTACTTTGGACTTGCCTTCTGTAGAAGAGGACTGGATATCTTTTGGGAGAATGCATCTAGGGTTTGTAAAGGTGAATATTACTATGCTACTTAGTTTATAATTTTTAATCAGATCATTGCATGACTTCTAAATTTGAAGAAAAATTTTTCAACCATTTTTACTCGTTATGGTAATAGTCAAAGTAGGATCTTAATTTCATTGAATTGACAATCTAGAGGAATGCCAAGGAAAACACCGTGCTTAGCCAGGGCACTGGGTAGCCCAGTGAGTCTGTGCACAGGAGACACCTTACAGCCTAAAGAGTGAATCTGCCTGGGAAGTGGGAAATCTATCAGATTCTGGGAGACTCCTTATGACACAGAAGAATTGAATTGATAAGCCAAATAGTTGTCTCTTCCAGTTACTCCCTTCCAAATGCATCCTAAAATCTATTTCTGTTGGTTGCCCAGTGGATTGTTACTTACAATGTGTTTAATGCATAGATTCATTGACTTTGGTGCTAAACAGAGTCAAGAACATCTCAGTGTGTAGTATAGGTCACTCCTCTTGGCCTGAAGCCAACCCTTCCTATTCTTGATCAACAGCTAAAAACAGTAGGTAAGTACACGTTTCAGCATACTAGGGTGTTGTTCCATGTTTTGTAAGAAACTTAACATTTTAATTTTTTTTTTCATCTCAGAAAGAATTTCACAAAAGATCTGTGTAGTTATGGACACAAAAGAAGGTGAAGAACCTGTAGGTCATCTTCTTGAAGAAGTGCTGAAAAGTGAATTAAATGTAAGTATTCAAAGACTGAGTTTGAAAAGCTTTGATTGCCAAAAATTTTTGTAATATGAAGATATGTTCCTTGAAAAGGTATAAAAATTCTTCCATCCTAATATTCTTATCATTTTGCCTTTGTCAGATCCTTTGGTCTGCCAATACTTAGGATTTGAAATACACTATATCCTCTTTTTCAATTTCTTTTGTGGATATTTTCCGTATCTGAATAATTTTGGAATCAGCAACAGACAAGAAGAGCTAAGGAATGAATATGATCTCCTGAATTAAATGCAATTCTATCCAATATAAACTAGCATTGCAAAATTTTAAATTCTAACAAAAGAGTCAATGGCTAATTTGTTGATTATTTTTATGTTAATAGGTAACCTGTTGTACAATCTGATAAAACATAATATAAACTGAATTTTAGGAGAAATGAGCCTGCTAAAGAGAGATAGAATCATCTTGCCATATTATTTAAAAGTTCTGAAATGGCATCTAAGATTCTAGTAGGCTTCCTTTTTTGATCTTTTCTTTTCCCCTTGATTATGCCTTCCCCCTCTTCTGCCTCCTACCTCTCCCTCCCCCGTCATTGTTGACTATAGAAATTTTCAATCGTATACCTAAAAAGAGAGGATACTATTATGACCTCATGTATCCATTACCTAGCTTCAGTAATTATCAACTCATGGCCTATCTTATTTCCACTATAACTCCACTCATTTCCCCCAGATTCTTTTGAACAAATCTTAGATATCATATTTCATCTGGAAGAAAGATTTCCTTTGTTAAAATATAACCAAATATAATTATCACACCCAGAAATATCAGCACTGATTCCTTAATGTCAACAGTGTTCCCTTTTCTCCAGTATGTTTACACATTGTTTTCCTACTTGTTTATTAGTATACCAACAATACCCATGAATTACTACTGGTTAGTATGTTTCTCAAGACTTTTTTATTCCATAGCCTTTCTCACCATTTTTTCAAAAAATATTTTTTGGGAAGATACAAATTAAGTACATTGACCTATAGAATTGCCCACAGGGTGAATTTTCATGGATACAGTATTCCCCAGTTCTTCCACATAAATAAAATTATTTAAAATCTTCAAGGTGATTTTGGCTAGATCAAAAAAAAAAGAATCTTGATTTAAAAAATTTTTATTGACATTTTAAATATGCCACTCTATTTTCTTCTGTCAAAGTATTTTGGTCAAGTGTGATGAAAATCTGATTTTCTTTGTCATATGAATGACTAGTCTCTTTGGATGCTCAAATTTTTTTCCTTTCCAGTCCAATTGTTTTACTAGCATTTTCTCAATTATGGCTTCTCAGTTGATACCCCTAAGTACACAATTATGTAATTTCAAATCTTCATGAGAATATTTTTTTTGAGAGAGTCTTGTTCTGCTGCCCAGGCTAGAGTGCCCTGGCATCAGCCTAGCTCACAGCAACCTCAAACTCCTGGGCTTAGGCGATCCTCCTGCGTCAGCCTCCCGAGTAGTTGGGACTACAGGTGTGCACCACCATGCCTGGCTAATCTTTTCTATATATTTAGTTGGCCAATTTATTTCTTTCTATTTTTTTTTTTTTTTTTTTTTTTACTAGAGACAGGGTCTTGCTCTTGCTCTGGCTGGTTTTGAACTCCTGACCTTTAGCAATCCGCCCACCTCGGCCTCCCAGAGTGTTAGGATTACAGGCGTGAGCCACCATGCCTGGCCTTCATGAAAATTTTTATGGCATTGTTTTTAGTATTTTATGTTTCATTACTTTACTTTTCTTCTTCATTGATTCCTTTTGCATGAAGTTTATCTGTTCTTTTCCCATCTATTATAGCTATTAATATTTTTTTGATATTTTAATTCTTTAACTTTTTGATTTGAAAATATCTTTCCCTCTTGTATTTCTTTAGGCTTTATCTTTTGTATTTATCTATTTCCTCTTTGTAATTTACAACCTTCATTTCTAGAATTTGTGTTTTGAATTTTTCTATTCTTATGACATTGTTTCACAAAGCCATACTATTCCAATTCTGATTTTATAATTATATCATTTTCTTTATTACTCCTAGCTTATTAAATATTCAGTTTCAGTCTTCTGAATAGGTCTTTCTGATGTACATGCATTGCCTGTAGGGATAGTATTCTGCTCTTTTTTATTTCTTATATTAAATGTATGAGATTTGAGATCCTCTCCTATTGCTCCTTTTTGAGTAAGAGAGTTTTATCTACTTTTAGGAGGGAAAGGGTAGGTAAAAATAATTTTTCCAGCTTAATGGTATAATGCTTCTTCTTTAGTTGTTTTTAGGGAAAGATGAAATATATGGCCAAGTTCTTTCTGGGTACTTCTACCTCTGTTGCCCTCCTTTGCCTGGACCGTCTCTTTCCATTATTTCTCTTTGTCCATCTAGACTTCTTCTCAGGCTGATGCTTTAACTTAGAAAAGGTGCTTCAGTTTATTATTTTTGAGTGCTCTTTGTTTTTGGGTCTGAATCCCCAGATACCCCTAACACCCTGGCATGTTGTTTCTTTGTTTTCAACTCTGAATCGATGCCTACAAAGGCTTCTCCTACTTTCTATTGCTAATCTCAGAATGGCCTGACAAGCTATCCAGAAAATACCTGATGATTTTGTTGTTTACTCTCTTGCTTGGTTTTCTTCCACTCTCTCCTACATAGTTTCTTAAACCAAGTTGATTTTTAACATGTGCTGTCAATTTATTCCTACTCACTAATACTGGCTTTTTGGTACATATTGCTTATTGGTTTTTGGTTTTGATATCCTGCTTGCATTGTTTGTTTTTATGGAGGGATCTGCATAGATTGAAAGATTAAAACAGCATTTGTAGCATTCCAGAATCATCTTCCCCTTTATTCTTTATGTGTGCTCTGCTGACCATTCTAATTTTTATAAGTACTTAAATTTCTGTTAATTGCAAGTATCTAATTTAGCTATAAACATAAACATAGCAACTTCAGAATTTTTTAAAAATTAGGTTTGACTTGAAGTTAGGGGTCTCATTTATATACTAAACAAAACTAAGTATTTATATATTCAAAAGAAAGGAAATATCCCTGTTTCTCAAATACCTCTTACTTATAATGTCCTCCTTTTAGAAGCTACATTAGACTTTTTACTTATTTGTTTTTAATGGGGAGCTAATGTAGAACTTTAAAACTGAACTTTGGATGCCCTGTTATCTTAGAGAATCTAGGTTGAATGTGGAAGGAGATGCCATTCCTGCCTGAGCCTTCCCTAGCTTCTAAATTTGTGTTTTGAAAATATAAATAAATAAATAAATAAAGCCCTGTTAAACCACACAAAGACTTATCGGAATGCTTTCTGTCATAAACAGCTATAACACTTAACAATCATGGAGTGCCTATTATGTGCCAGACACAGTACTATAAAGTTCCTTTGTCTTGAAAATAGCCTGATGATTTCCCCCCTTCATTTTACCAGTAGAAGTAGGAAACCTCATGGTTTAATGATTTTCCTAAGATCAAATAACTAGTAAATGTAGGTGCTATTTGATTTAGTATGAGCCTCTACTAATTAATATTCTTCTAAGACAAGGTGAAATGAAGAAAAGACAGATTTTTCAGTTTGCCAGAAGGGTTTAAATGCCTGAGGACTGGAAGAGTTTGTCCCCTGGGGAAAAGACTTATCCAGTTTTATATAATTTTTCTCTACCTTTACAAAGGCAAATTTATCTTGTGACATTTTTCAGCCTTAAACTTATAAACACAAAATGCAACGTATTCTGTATTCTAACATTTTTAGCTCTCAGAGCTTTTTTTTTGTCTTACTTTGAAAAGAACATATAAAAAGGATGAAGTCACCGCTATTGAAATCACGACATCTGTAGGGCAGATCAGTGTGGGTGTGGAGCTGCTCTTCATACAATGGGAAGATTGTTTTATTGATGTGAAAAGAAAAAAAGTTTCCCTTTGAAACTAAAGGAAAAGATTGGATATGCTTATTGTACTTATCTGTGCTAGAATTTTGCAATGTACCTTAGGGGTGAACCGAACATCTGACTAATGTGGAAATGCACACCAAATACAATGTGGGAAGAGGTTGCTAAAAAGTAAAATAAGGAGCTAATTGAATAAGAGACACCTCTTCCATCCCCTTCCCCCCCATACACATGCACATTTCGGTGATACTTAAATTACAGGGCTTTGTCAGTCTCCTTATACTCCTTTGATTTCTTAAGGAGTTTGAAGCATTTCATCTACCTGTTTCAGAGATGGAGCTCTCCAGAGATATGTCAGGGTGGTACACAGTGATAAAAGGAATCCCTCTCAGTTCTTCCCAAGTCTCAGAAAATATTGAAAAATAGTTTATACTATACTAAAGGTAGTAAGGAATTTATAAGTAGGAAGATGTGATTAGTCTTTTATTTCTTAACTCTCTAATTTATTTACCAAATAATAAATGGCCTGTCAGGATATAGTCACTGGATATAGAGAGTTAAACTGAGCAGATATGGTTCTCTGTCCTCAAGAAGCATACGGTCCTGTTGGGGATAAAACAGTAAACACATGCAAATAAAAAAGGATGTGGACTTACAAATTGTGATGACTATTCTAACCAAAAAGTAAACTGTGCTTATATAAGAAAGCCATAGAAAATGACTCCACTGGGAGTGGAGGGCAGTGAGTGAAATCTCTTAGCAGAAGTGGCCTTTAGTTATAAGCCTATAAGGGCAATCAGGAGTTATCTGTTTAAAGATGAAGCCAGTAGTGTCATGGTAAGTGAAAGGCACATAAAGAGCT
Source organism: Microcebus murinus (assembly GCF_040939455.1). NCBI lineage: Eukaryota > Metazoa > Chordata > Mammalia > Primates > Cheirogaleidae > Microcebus > Microcebus murinus. The sequence continues at coordinate 34,444,395 of NC_134112.1, forward strand.
GCTTTCAGGGGGACTGAAATAAGGCTTCTCTGTGTGAATTGTGGTGAATGGAGTGCAGGCGGGAGGTGAGGATAGAGCTGGGACGGACCCAGAGGCAGCCTCATAGGCCGTGTTGAGTTTACTGCTACATCCATTACTGTTACTGCTACTATTATTTATATTTGTCTTAAGAGAAAACAAAGGGATAGACGTCTTTAGCTGGAAATGACGTGATCCAATTTACCTTTACAACAAAATCATGCTGGGTGCTGCTGCTTAAAAGTAAAATTCTATAGAGGAAGACCAGCAGTATTTAACGTTGTCATGTATTACATTATCTCTATAGACAAATAAGTGTGTTCAACCCAATTTTCATTCCTGTAATAAAAGAAATGGAATCCTTAAGAATGCTGACTATACCATGAACAAACAGGTACTATAGGGGCTTTTTATGTGTTTTGCTTATCCACTCCTTCCTGTTTCCTGGAGCACATAATTTAATTATTGTTTTGTGTAACCACAAACGACAAGCAGGGTATAACTGAAAATCATTTGTTTCCTGGGTGTAAGCATGCTTTGATTTTGTTGGGGCTGTTCAGTGGTACGTGGTTTATTTTTTCTAATGCCCTCAAGGTTGTGTCCAGAATATGTAGCTGTGCCTTTTGTTATAGACCTCACTAAATTCACTGTATGACATATTATTCAAACAAAACATCAAAAATAGCAAATGAAGTAAGGAAAAGCAGACATAAAAGAAACAGCAAATTAAGCCATAGCAACATCTTAGGACCCATTCAAAATAGTTATTTTATGCTTATTTTGATACATATTATAATAATATTTTAAAGAAACAGGATTTTAATTTTTTGAACCTGAACACTGTATAATTAATAATATGAAGTAATACATTTCTCCTCTTGGGCCTCTGACTTTGACTAGTGCCCTTTTTGAGTATGCAGTGGGGTGTTTGTGTACAAGACTGTAGAAACTAGCCAGAGACCATCTCATTAAATCCATTTTGCTTATTTGGGATGCTAGCCAGATTTCTCGATCAGTTCTCCAGAGGTAAAAAGAAAGTTCAAAATTATTGGACCACCTAGTTGCATAAGATGGTATGAATTATGTTCATGTTGTACTTAATAAAATAAATAGTTTATAATAATGGGTTTATAATGTGATTATTAATGAGAGAGCTAGGGTAATTCACCCTAAATGCCACTTTCTTTATTTTTTTCTTTATGTATTTAACATGTTTTGACATTTTTAACTGTGTATATTCTTGAAATACAGGAACTGGTAGAAATTTTACTCTTCCTAAAGGAACTAGATGGTTAATTTGTCAAAATGGTCTTCTGCATCTTTGTCTACTTAGTAATGAGGTCATTGCTCACAAGTGTTAGACAACCATTATGCTGAGTCTTCAAAAGAAAAAGCCAATATTTAGTATTGGTTATATATTTGTAAAGTCAGGTCTTATCCTGTAATTCAGGAAGTTTATTGATTTTTTTTTTTTTTATGTTTGTGTTTTACAGATAGAAGAATATGTTTAGAAGGAAAATCCATAAAGAAAGTTGAAAAAAATTGTTCTTTTTGTATGTAGATTATAGTTACCAACCTTCAACAGTTGATTTCAATGAATATTTTATGTATAAGTTGCTTATGCTATTTAAATTGAAATATAGTTTTAGAGCTTTGTTGACTATGTTTTTATTTTATTTTGTTCCAATTATATGTTATATTTTAAAAATATCATTTCATACTTATTGATATTATCCTCATAATTCAGTTTGGAGATGCATCTCATTTTAACTGTTTGCATGCAGTATAATTCTACTTTACAGTACCAAAAAATAGATTATTCTATTGTTCTAGTGGCTTTAGCTAAATAATGGTTCCAAGAGTTTCATGTTTCTAGGACAACGAAATCAAATATATCCCCTTTGAGCTTGCAGTCAGAGAAAATTATCCATGGCATACTGTTTCCTGAAAACTTGTTTCCAAGCCCTTCAATGAAGTACTTGTGTACTTGGGTTTAAAAAAAAATTATCTTTCTTTCTTGCATTGGCACTATATATTTTTAATGACTACTCAGTATATGTGAGTCAGTCAATACAGATTGATCAGTCATTTAAGATCTTCCACAGTCTATACTGAACTTTGTTCTCCCAGTGTTATCACTTGTTTTGGTCCAATATGCCTTGTTCATATCTTCATATTATATAGTTTTTGTCCTCTGTTTTGTGTTCTGCATTCCTTTCCTACTAGTCAATTTTGTGTTGTAAAGATTAGTTTACTATTACTATTTCCATGAAGTTTCCCCACTTTTCTAGTTCTTGGATCTCCTCAAATACTAACCAACGGTAATGTGACTCTGCTTATCGTTTTTATTGTTATTTATTCTCCTTCACATCACTTTTCACCATCTTTTTCATTGATCCCACACGCACTGCTGTGTGTATGGTGGGAGCCAGATAAATAGTTGTGGTTAAGGATGAGAGGATGATGAACAAGCAAGCTTCTGGAATACCTCTCCACCTGGACATCTGCCAAACACGTTTCTGGAGATAAAGAGGTAGCCTCTGGGCATCTTCAATCATGTGAACAGTTGAGAAGACTTTGAAACCAAAAATATACCCATGAAGTTTTAACTGCTTTCCTAACCAGAAGACAGGACTATGTTCACAAGAGAAGGGAAGGGCAGGGCAGATAGCATATACTGCAGAGAGTAGATGAACTTGAGTCAGCAACAGTGATGAAATTGGTGGTGAGCTTTCTGGCAGGAAAAGAGAGAGAGTGTGATGGAGAAATTAGCTCTGCACAGGGGGACTATAGTCGGGTGAAGAAGTGGATCTATAAGCAAAATTGTAAAATTTATTTCTTGGTAATCTATAAGGTTCTATATTGAATTAGGATGTATTTTTCTATATTTAGGAATGTACTGCTTTAAAAATATTCTGAGATATATATGTGTTTGCATCCTTGTAGAACTAGTCAAATGATCATGTTTTGGTTGTTTTATTCTAAATTTAATTTATCAACTTTTAAAAAACATTTTGAATCAATAGGCTAAACAATGCATATTCAGTACATTACTAGTATATAACTCATAATGGAAAGTTGCAAGAGGGAAATTTTATTTATAAATATCACAAGTATATTTTTCATTCAAGAGGAAAATACATTAATGAAAAATAGCTTATTATATAGGGTTTGAAGAAATATAGCAGTATTCAGGTTGAACAAGTATTATTTGGTATTTGCATGTTCCTTCAAACACTCTCTCTTACATAGTTTCCTTGTGATTACATGTGAAAGAACTCTTCACTAAGCTACTTATAGGTATAGCTGATTGTAGTTTTCTTCTATTTCCTTTCATTTTGTAAAAACTAGATGAAAAATGGAGGTTGTTTAGTTGAGAATTTGTTTTTAGTATATATCTTTTCTAGACATTTTGAACACAGACATTTTGTCACCTTTGTGGTACAATGTTAAAATCGTGTAATTTAAAAAGTTATATGCAATATTTTGTTTGTCTGATAAAATACAATTTTATATTTTAGTATTTCCCTTGTAAAAAGAATAATTATAGTAAAGCCTTAAAGTTGCTAGGATGTTACTACTTTTGGTATTAGTCACTGATTCTTGAATAAATGCTGAAGACCAGACCTAGAACTTTTCATCTAACCCAGGATTTTGCAGTAGTAACACTATTGACATTTTGGTACAAACACCTTTCTTATGGGGGCTGACCTGTGTGTGCATTATAGGATATTTAATAGCATTCCTGTCAACCTGCTTGTGACAACTGAAAATGTCTCCTGAATTTGCTGAAATTCCCCTAAAGGCAAAGTTGCCACTAGTTAAGAACTTCTAATATAACTTGTTTTGTTTCATATATACTCAAATTTATGAGTAAATTTGGGGTAAAGCTATATATGTATCATATCATATTTTTATTTTAATGCATAGCTATATATAATAAAATACATATAGTATTTAATAGATCATTTAAATTTATAAAACTGAAACATTACTTGGTGTGGATTCTAATTAGTAGTTTCAAATTAATAAGTTTTTGATTAGAGTATAACATTTGTACATAATTTATTTGTGGATATTTACATGGAAACATTATTATGCTTCTATATATAATTGTCCCCTGATATCCACAGGGGTTCCAGGACTTACCTATACCCCACCCTGCTCCCCACCCCACCAATACCAAAATTCATCGATGCTCTATTTATTCCCTTATATAAAATAGCATAGTATTTACATCTAACCTACACCTATCCTCTCATATACTTTAAATCATCTCTAGATTACTTACAGTACTTAATATGCTGTCAATATTATATAAATAATTGTTACACTGTACTCTTGTAAATTTGTATTTTTATTTTATTTTTTCAAGTATTTTTGATCCATGATTGCCTGAATCCTTGGATATGGAACTCACAGATCCCAAGGGCAGACATTTAGGCAATGTCCTGTGTCACTTAGAAAAAATTAAAACTTTATATATAAATTAAGTAATGCTGTAAATTTAGAAAGAATTTTAAGGGAAAATCATTGCATTAATGACTTCTCTAATTTTAGTCAGTTTTGTTTGCCAAATTGATAGATGTAATAAAGGTACAGGCAATTTATCTTAGATAATACAGAAAGGTGATAGCTTTGGTTCAGTAGGGTTACAGTTATTTTTCAATTCCTAGATGGAGGCACATTCTTTAGTAAACACATCTACTCAAAATGAGAGGGCTTTTAGATTAATGTGAATTCAAATGAGCTTACATTTTGCTGTTTCAAAGTGTGGTCCATGGTCTAGTTATATCAGTGTCAATTGGAAATTTGTTAGGCATGTTTATTCCTAGGCCCCACACCACATCTAAGAAAACTAAAATGTTCATTTTTAACAAGAGTCTTAGGGATTTTTAGTCATATTAAAATTTGAGAAACATAGATCTAAACTTTATTTTATCTTCCCGGTATGGTATAAGCTACTTAGGGGGGCAAAAATGTGTCTAGTTCATTGATATGATCTCAGTATACAATCTAGTTTTTGGCTGAGAGCTGTCAACAAATATTTATTGGTCAAATGAATGAAACCCTATATTAATCCATCAATGGCTAGGATACTTTACTCTTTGTGACTTTGTGTTTTCAGTTAAAACACATAGGATTTGTTTATGCAAACTTGCCACTTCTCAGCTTGCAGATGTTTTATGCATTCCCAATAAACATAAGGAGATCATATTACTGTATATACCTTTATAGCATATTATCCTTTGTCATTTCAGTTGGGTAATATCTACAAAATGTGCCTGCCAAACACGATTTGAATTAATGCCAGTTATGTCCTGTTTACTACATACTGTCTATTATAATACTCTGTAGTAAAAATTCAACAGAAAGATAAACTTGAGCAGATTTCTATTCTATAGCTTTACATTTTGTGTAGACACTATGCAGCCCTGGATGTTTAATAAAATGGAAGCCTTGAATTTTTTGTGATAGGTGCTCAGGTTTGTTAGGATTGGAGCTTGTTATTTTCTATTTCCAGTTTTGCATTAGAACAATAGTGGGCATTCAAAGTGAATTTTAACAGTGAGAGAGAGGGATATACAAAGGAAGACTATTATTAAGGTAATATTAGTACAATAATTCCTTCTACCACCAACTGCTCATATATATTGAATATAGTGGTTCAGAAGCACTTTTCTGAAAAATCAAATCTAAAGACTTGAATTGGAGGGTACTTCTTAGATATGTTTTTCCCTATCCAGGATCCAGAAAAATGATCAGAGTTAAGGGATTGTGTGTAGCAGCAACTGAGATTGTTAGTACTCAGATGACTTCCTCCAGACTAGGTTTTTCTCCTGAGTTGACTTTGGGACCTATGGAATCACACCCCTCTGAGTAAGAGTCTTGTGACTTTTGTTACAAGGTAAATACTACCCAGAGTGACACAAATGCCCATTGTACTTTAAGGGTTAAATATGTGGAATTGGGAGGCCCACCAGACCTAAGTCTGAGTACTAGCCTCTTACTGACTATGTGATCTTGGGCAGGTTATTTAAAATGGTATGCCTGAGCCTTTTTATGCATAACATGAGGATAATGATAATACCTGCCTGTGTATAGGTATATGGTACAATTTCAATAAGACAATTGTTTAAAGTATATTGCGTAGATTCTGGCAAATTGTAAAGCCTCCATGAAGTATTAAATGTAAAGGGATAATGGAGCTATGTCTTAAAGTGTCTTCTAAAAGTAGAAGTTAAATGAGAAGTGAGTAGAATAATAACAATAATCACTTAATATAGTTCTGTGTGTGAGGTGGTTGTTAGCCCTTTACATATATGCATTCAAACAAAAACCAATGACCTGACAGCACACACATTAGGCTTCAGACTTTCTAGAAAAGTAATTGTTGGGAGAAGTCTGTGGGCTTGGGGATAAGCAATGTCTCCTGCCTTATGTAGCATTGCAAATGGATCTTCAGGGCTGAATATTAAAATATTTGTGCTATGTGATGTTTAAGCTGTGTAATTAGGGAAGCACTAGTCCTTTCCTTGGTGTGATAAGGGATTCAAGATCAATATAACATTGCAGAACCTTGGTGATAGTCCTATTCTGCATATCCAGCGTGTAAAATTGGGAGAATATCAAGACCTCCTTTTACATAATCAGGTCTAACTCTTATGGTGGCAGTTTATGAAATGGAGGGCCACTGGTATGATCCATCAGTTCAGCATTCATGGTTAGGGGTCTAAAACTTATATAACATGGCAGTCTGGTAACTTGACTCTTGTCACCTCAAACCTCTACCAAGATTGATTCTCCTTAAGCCTTCTAAGAGATAGCCTACAGAGAAGTAATCTAGGGAGATTTAAGCCCTACCTTTTACATATTAATTTATCCAGTCCTCATGTTAATTCTTTGACATAGTAAGTTGAGCTGCAGGGTAACTCACTGAAAGCCACACAGAAATAATATTCCAGAGGTAGAGACAAACCCAGGGCGTTTGGCTCCACAGTCCAGGCTCTTTAGTACAAAAAAGCTTAGAAACTTATTCTTAAAAAATAAAGAATTTAGTAAATGCTGAATGTTATGTGGACAAAAGACTTGATTGTTAGCATGTCTGCCGAGTGGAAAGAAAATGTATCTCTCTAGGACTCCCTTGTTTATATTCATATTATTGCCAGTGTTTGAATGGGAGGTAGGTGAGAAATTGGCAGATTCAGATTCAGAGATGACCTAGCCAACGCGTTCTGTAAAAGGAGGATTGACTGTTCAGAAACACATTTTGAACCTCTGACTCATGGGACTTAAACCAAAGCCTTTCAGCCTTAGTTAAGCCTTAACTGTTCTTGAAATGAAAACTTTTTGAGAGCCCATCTCCCTTTCCAATATCCATGTTTTAAATAGTACTTTTGAATATGCATATGTTTGCATTGAGTTTCTGATAAATATTTTCTAAATTCTTATTGGTTATGATGTAAGGGAAGTTTCGTTTCTTTGGTGTACTACTTTAATTTTACTGAACACATTGGAAGGTTGTTTTAAATTTTGTTTAAATGTTCTTTGAACCGAAATATTTACAGAACAAGAAGTTCTTCTAGCCAGCAGATTGTTCTGTTTGTTGTGTTTGAGTGTGGAAACATTAGGAATGACAGCGTAAGATGATGCCATAGAGCTTTTTCATAAACACCCTAATCTCATTGTCTAATGTGGTCTCTGTTTATTAAAGGTGTCAAAGATTTCTTTGCTATATTTAGGTAAAATCTGAATTTCTTTACTCAAGCATGGAAACTATTGATTGTTTTCTGGTTGGGAGGAAAGCAGTATGACTAAATCAAAGAGGTACACTTAACTGGAAACAATTATTAAGAGTCTCAATTTCAAGAAGAAAAGAATTACAGTTTGAATTTTGTGGTTTCTTCTTTTTAAAGAGGGTACAAAGTACTAATATTTAATACCTTTTATAAAAATATTGTGTGTGCATTTCTGTCTTAGCCTATGGGCATAGGTGATGAATGACTATGTTTTAATTGGAGTTTTTAATTTGTCAAAAATAATTGAGCAAATATATTTTAATTGCATTTATAGTAACAATACTAGGTAGCTGAGCACTGTGCTTTACATATATCTATTTCCTATATTCTAAGACTGCATTATTTTCTTGAAGTTTAAGAAATATGTAAGCTTTAAGCTTGAGAGAAATAAGAAGATATTGACATCAATATGGGCTGAAGTCACAGGCATGAATGAGCCAAGTGTTTATAACAATAGAGGAAAATGGCCTTAGAGTTGAAAAATATTTATGTTGAAGAGTGGAGCTGGAAGATTAGGGTTTGAATAGCTACAGTATAAATAGATTGTGGAGTATTTTAATGACAAAGTCACTGTTTTTGATTTAATCTAATAGAAATTGCACATATGTATAATATATGTATATAAAGTTTCATGCTCTTAATGAGAAAAATGAAATGAAGTTCTTTCATAAATACTAATCTTAAAAATACTCAATGCTTAGGGAATACTTTTCTTTTTTAATACATACAATATAATAGTAAAATAAAATAATTCCTTGAAATATTTAAAAATGGTAATGACAACCAGGTAAACATGATGAAATGAAAATCATTTACAAAATTCTCCTCCTTCAGTGCTTTAAAACATACTAAATAAAGCAAGCAAAATTACTAACAGTAACCAAACAAACGTAAAGGGACTCAATATGTAAATCTTAATAACAAGAAAGAAAGTGAAGATGACAATCTGGCTCATGATGTCTTCTAAACCCTCTCCATGGATCTCTAAGATATTTTAATGGGGCAAAAGGTACTTCATTAAATCCAGATAATTCTTTTATTTTCTAACTTAGAGACAGATTGAGGAGCTTAAGTAAAGGTGAAGGATATATCTTAGAAAAATACTCTAAAGGTAGAAAAATCTTTTCAATTTTCTGTGGCATCTCAGCAGAAGCAGGAAAAACTATCAGTGCCTATCAATTTTTAACCAACTCATAGAAAATAACCAGGAAACTATGAAATTTATACTAAAATAATTGTCAGGCATACAAAACAGAAGTAAATCTGGGAGAAATCTTAAGTCTCTCCCTCCCCAAAATATCCTCATGCCTTTTTGTTCTATAGAAGAATTCAGAAAGAATCTGAATTTAAGAGAGTTAAAAACTCAAAAGATGGTACTGCAAGAGATTAATATTGATTGAATACCTAAGGGAACAAAATTAAGATTAGTACAGTGCTATTATAGAATTAGTCCATTAGAAATAGGAACAGAATATAACGAAAGTCAAATTACTATTGTAGAGGGGAAAATTGAGATAATCTGTGTATTCCAATTAAAAATTAAATGGTAGCTAAAATAGATAAGATGTGAATGATGATAAAGGCATCCAACATATGGATATATATATATCAAATAGAAAAACCAAGAATTTCTTCAGGAGACTGGAGGAAAATTTTCTTGAAATGATCTGATTCTGTATGATCTAACAGGCATATTTAGGAAAATTTGAGAAATAACAATTAGCAATAAAACTTACTCTGATTTTGAAATTCCCCATAAAGAATTTAGGAAGACACCTAGGTGTAAAACCCCAAATGCGCAACATTTATAAACAGGAGGATAGCTTGACCTCTTAAATCTCCACAATATTCACTCTGAAACTAGTGAAACATTATTTATAAACTTCAGAGGTAATGAAAGTGGAATCCAATAATTTTTACCAAAGCCAAATTGTCCTTTAGGAATAAAGAAAAAAGGAAAAAGTTTCAAATATGACATCTGAGTATTTGGAAGAAACTGCCTGACATTGATATCTTCCCAATAAAATGACGAATGGAGAATGAGTGAATGACCAGTGGAGTATAACAAGCATCAGGAACACATGTAGCTTAAAGGTGGTGGCACAGTGACTACAAATCTGTAAAGGAAAGAAAGTATGAACCAAATTTTTATTCCTAATGAGCTATTCTTGAAGTCCAAAAGCAAAAACTCTTTATAAAATGGAAAACATTGATTTCTGTAAAAAAAAAAAAAAAAAAGAAAAAGAAAAAAAACAGAAACACACACAAAAACCAACAAAAAAACCCAAGAAACTACTTGCAGATGTTCATCTAATAAAGAAGTAAATTAAAATGACTTTAGAAATAGAGTAATTTTGTCAAAAAATTTCCTTGGAAGGTAGATATATTATGTCTAGATTATGTGAATTATAGCGACAGTATGGAATATCAATCTATAATATAAATTATAAAATAATATGATTGACTAGATTGAAGCCGTGGGTGGGAGTTAAAATGTGCTGGCTTCTATCTCACAGAAGTAAATCAGTTAATACTGATTGACAAATTGAGTTGTCATGTCCAGTGTTTTTATCCTTCCCAAGACATCTTCTCTTAGCCTTTAGAACCTAATTTACCCTTTTGGGGTGGAGAATTATCTGAAGTTTAGCGATGCCTTCAGTTTTACTACATTTGGTTTTCTTTTACTAAAAGAATTAAAAATGATACGGATAGCATGATCCCTTTTTAATAAAATGCATTTATGATTTTAGTCCTTTATTCTTTTGTCCTTCCAGCCTACTGCATTTATTATTCATAAAGTATTGTTGGAATGATACCTGAGATTCAGTTATTTTTATGTAGTGGTATTTTAGATGATTTTTTTTAACTTTTAAAAAAACTTATCCATATTGTTAATTTTAAGAAAATACACCATTTTCCTTGATACAAGTCTTTTTTTTCTGTAAAAAAAAAAAATACTGATGGCAAAGTTTTTCTTTTTAAACTATTAAGCCTTTTCTTTTTAAACTCTTAAGACATGAATGTTTCTGTCCTCAATGATCCCAGACTCTGCCCTAAAGAATTTTGGTTTTTTTAATCCTTAAAAAGCTAAATCAGAATATTGCTCATGTTCTCATCCTAGACCTCATTTATGTATATGCAAAGGATCTTGAAGTAAGTCATTTTTTCTAAATTCAGAATTCAGTTGTGCATATTTGTCGAAATTAAGGTCTGATATGGTGGCCTTATTTCATATCTTTCAAGTCAGAAACTTGGCAAGATGTGAGATTATACACTATTTGCCTGCAAGTATGTCAGCCTGACACAGAATAGATTTTGGCAGGAGACCTGAGATTATAGGGTCAGAGAATAGACAATTTATTACAATGACAGTAGCAGAAATTACAATGTTACACTGGTTTTCAGAATTACAATTCCCATGCAGAGATAAAATTAGGGTTAGATGGTGCCAGGCAGTGTAATGCTTAAAAAGATCCTTGATAGTAAATAGGAGACCCTCATTTTATGCAAGGCAAATCAGCCCATCTTCCCCTTAGGAGATAGAGATTATTCTTATTATCCTGGAATGTCATGCAAATCTGCTCCAGGGAAATGTCTCCATCTTTATTTTCTGGAAAATAAACAAATCTACTCTAGGAAGAGACATATCTATCTATGCAAGTCTGCCTGTTATGCAAACATACTTGGAAAAGATCTGGAACAAGTTAGCTGTTCATGCCTTTGAAAATGTTCAGATACATGAGAGCCCCTTGAAAAATTGTCTGCCTGCAATGTGTAGAAGTTACTTTTTGATCAAGCTTAATATTGCAGAATAGAAGCTGATTTATTTTTTGTTGTATTAACAATGTAGTTGATAACTATAGGTTTTTTTTTGCTTTTTAAAAATCTTTTTGAACTTTGTGCTCAATAAGAACGACAAACTGAGCTGAAATTCTTATAATGAATGAGCCTACTAATTTCTATAGCAAAGCTAAGACCTTGAAATCTTTACTTCCCTCTCTCATTCTCCAATATTTTGTCAAGGTTATATAAAATTAGGCTACTGAATAGATAATTCTCTTAGAGGTGCAGAGTTTGATGTTTTACGTAGAAACAGCATTGTATTTTAGAACTTTAAATTGTGAACTATTCGAAATGTAATGCCACTATGAATCACTGCAGTGTGAGTTCCTGTAGAATTATGATGGAGATATAACAGATCTGTTGCTTAGTAATTCCCAAGTTTTTCTTCAAATTAGAAAAGTCTTGAAGCATGTTAATTAGTATATTAAGCTATATGTAATAAAAATCTTATCAGGAAAGTTTCTGTAATATATGTCTTATCCTTTTAAATCTAGTGTGGTGGGACTGCTGCTTGTAATAAGTTCTTTGACAGTCTTTCTTTCATAGCCTCTTTTATCATTACTCTAGTTCAAGTCTTATTTCTGTCACTTACATTGTTGTGATAATTTGTTATTGCTTTCCCTGCCTCTAGTTATTCCATGTTTGGTGAAGTTGATTCATTGTAACTGTGGTGTTTAACATGCTTCCAGATTCCTACAACCATCCCTGCAACCTTTCCATTTTAGTCCTTCAACATCCTCTGCAGTACTTCTTTGTATAAGATAAACCAGACTACTTGCCTGTTAATGAATAGATATATATATACACACACATACACAGACATATATGCACATTTTTTTCTATCTGAAACAATTCCTTATATACTGATTTGCTAAAATAATATTTATCATTCATGGCCTAGTTCAAATGTTTTATTCTTGCTAGCCTGATAAACTTAGTCCTGAATTTATTTTTATATATGGTTCTTGGCTTTATGTGTCTGTTTTATTGCAATTATGTGCTCCTTTGTAATAAAGATGTTTATGGTCATGTTTGGTCAATCTAATTTGTAAACTGTTTCCTGTACGCTTTTTTTCTTAGCATGTGAAAGTCACATCTGGGGCTCTGTGTCATGCCGGTGGAGATCTTGAGCAAATCATCTCAGAACAATGCTATAATTTTGTTTGTGTGAATGTAAGTAGTCAACACAAATGATTGAAAGCACTTGAGGATGTATACAAATGTGATTTGGAAGAGAAATAGTTTCTCTTGATTTTTAAATTTTTTGAATATATTGTGACAGAGTTGTAATTTAATATTTATTGGAAAATTTTATTTTTTACCATAGAAATAGGGAAATAACACTTCCTAATATTCGATTTCCCATCATGAGAAGAGGGTGATTTTTTTTATTTTTAGACAATATTTTCAATTTTCTGTTTTGGTATAAAGTAGATAATAAGACATGATAAGTAGAAAATTGAATTAATGAATAGTTTAAATTTTAATATATATAACATGGGTATTCTTTAAAATTGTTTAAAAATTAAGCTTGATAAATGTTTTGAATGTTATATAAAATCTCTTCTTAAATTAATATTTAAATCATTTAAGAACTTTTTTTCATTTCCTTCTGTTTTTTCCTCCTCTTTCAGGTTATGACCTCTGATTTTCAAGAAACCCAGAAGTTACTGAGTACAGTTGAAGAGAGCAATCTGTCTATTTTATATCCGGTTGTTGTTGTTTCAGTAAGTGAATCAATGCAGCTTTTTCTCATACTTCTGTTTCCTTCTTAGAACTCAATGTTTATATTTAACAAAATTTCATCCAGTTGAAAGTACCAACCTAAATTCAGAAGAAAACTCTTCCCTTCTTTGTGGATTCCTCAGCTTACCCTCTTGTACCACTTCTATGACCAAATGCCTTTGTTAATGCAATCCATTTAGTTGAACTAACAGGTAAACTATTTAATTCAACCTAGAAACTGATTACATTTTTTTCCCTTCATTGAAATTGCAAAGCGTATGGCTAAGTTGATTAGTTGTTTGGATAATGTGAAAGAGCTTTATTTAGTAAATTTCCAGAATGCCTTTAGAGAAGAAATCCAGAAGTTAAAAATAAGAGGAAAAAAATCTCATGAAAGAAAATTTATTCTTGGGTTGTTTCATATTCTCTGTTCCATAGAATGCAAACATTGAACAAGATAAACAGATTAAAGAGAATTCCTAGAAGAATGGCACAGGAAAATTTTGGGGAGATTTTTCTGTGAAGGACTAAAAGTATATGTTTAGTACAGAGTTTACTTGTTTAGCCTATTAAACTATATAGCAGAGAGGAATAGTAGCAAAATGAGGAAGGAACAAGATCAGAGGCCAAACAAGCCAAACAGGATGAGAAGCAGGATCTGTAGTCAGTAGCATTTTGCTGTGGAAAGGGGTATCCAAACATTAAATTCTCCGAAGTGCTTATCAATTGCCAAATTCCTAAAGCTCTAGCCTATCTGATAGTGTGGGAATTTATGGTAAGTAATAAAGATAATAATTTGCAGTATAAATAACTCTAGGCTGAGCAATGCACGTAGAAGCAAATAGCAACTATGGGAGGTTTAATTAATTCACTGGCCTGTTATATTTCGTTATGTGCCCTAAAGATAATTTCCATGGGTGTACTTTGTTATGGAAACTGAAGGTCCACACATGACCGATTTTCACAGAATCATAGAATCTTTGATTGAGCTTTTTAGGAAAATTATAGAATGTACCAATGCTGGAAGGCTTTATGGCTCTGTAGGATAGAGGTAAGTTCAGACTTCTATGTTTGGCTCTCTTTTCCTTTCTCCACATTTACTTGCTTAGAAATCTCATTTGTTCCATGTTTCCAGGTATGCTGAAGAGGCATTACCCTATAGTGAAAAGAGAAAGGGCATTGAACTCAGATGCTTCAGTTCCTTGGTCAAGTTACTTAACATTTCTGAGGTTTGGTTTCCTCAGTGTAGAAATGAGGCTAATAACTTTACTTCTTAAGTTGTTATTATATAAGGATTAAAAATGAATGAGTACACAATGTAGCTGAGAGCACGGAGTGGGCCCTTGGCAGGCATGGGATGTTAGTTTTAATAGTGTAGCTCCCCTTCTTTCTACTTTGGGTGAGACAACTCCACATTCATGTTCACTGCTCTATTCTGATTCCTGAGCGTTAGTCATACATTTTCCAACATTCTACTTGGTTCTTCCATTGGATTACTTCAGTTCTTAAATTTAGCACAGGTCTATCACAAAAGCATGTTCGCCAAAAGTTGACTTCTCCTAATGGTGGTACAGTTGGGACAATATGGGCACCCAGGTTGGAATCTGTCATCGCTTTTTTCTTTTTAATTATCATGGGTACATAATAATTGTATGTATTTAAAGGGTACATGTGATGTTTGATTACGGGCATACAATGTGAATTAACCAAATTAGAGTAATTGGGTTATCCATCACCTCAGTTATCATTTCTTTGTGCAAGTTTTCCTTTTACCTTTGCCTCTCTGCCTCTCTCCACCAAATGTGTGCATGTACACACACTTATTTTTAAACTGGTGGTTCTTCTGTTCATTGCTACCATGTATTTCAACACCAGTCCTTTCTCTTGTTCCCATAAATATTTAAATTTAGTTTTCTCTTCCCATTGAGTTCTATTTCATGTGCTCAAGTAAATACTGGAGTTGTTTGGCTATCTGGTGTTATGTGTCAAACTAAGGGAAAAGATGGACAATCCTCTAGTTATGGTAGAAATGTCTCTCAGAATTAGTTTTAGAATAATATTAGTATGTATACTATAAATCCATATAGTAAAGCACTATAAAATGTTTATTTTAAATTGATGGATTATCACTCCATAAGGAATATTTGTATGCAGGCATATTTCATTTTATTCTACTTGGCAAATATTGCATTTTACAAATTGAAGTTTTGCAGCAACCCTGCATTGAGCATGTCTATCAGAGTGATTTCTTCAACAGCATCTACTGACTTCATGTCTGAGTCACATTTTGGTAATTCTTATAATATTTCAAACTTCTTTATTATTATTATATCTGTTATGGTCTGTGATCAGGGATTATTAATGTGGTTATTATAATTGTTATGGGGTGCTATGAATTTATACCCATATACGATGGTAAGCTTAATTGAAAAATGTTGTATGTGTTCTGACTGCTCTATCAGCCAGCTGTTCCCTAATCTCTCTTCCTTTCCTCATGCCTCCTTATTCCCTGACATACAGCAATACTGAAATTAGGCCAATCCATAACCCTTCAATAGCCTCTTAGTGTTCAAGTGAAAGGAAAGGTCATTCACTTTCAATCAAAGTCTTTCACTTTCAATCAAAAGCTAGAAATCCTAATTCACACCAAGGCCCTAACGATTTTCAGTTCTATAATATGAAAGCTAAAAGAGGTCAGGAAGCTACAGAAGAAAAATTAGAAGTTAATAGAGGTTGGTTCTTAATGTTTGAGGAAAGAAGTTATTTCCATAACAGAAAAGTACCAGTTGAAGCAGCAAGGGCTAATGGAGAAGCAGCAGCAAGTTATCCAGAAGATCTAGCTAAGATCATTAATGAAGATAGCTACCCCAAACAACAGATTTTCAATGTAGAAGAAAACAGCCTTATGTTGGAAGAAGATGCTATGTAAGACTTTCATGATTAGAGAGAATAAGTCACTGTCTAGCTTCCAAGGTCAGGCTGACACTCTTGTTCAGAGCTAGTGTAGCTGGAGACTTTTAAGTTGAAGCCAGTGCTAATTTACCATTCTAAAAATCCTAGAGACTGTAAGAATTATGCTAAATCTCCTCTGCCTGTGCTCTATAAATAGAACATCAAAGCCTAGATGACATTATGCTTATTTACAGCATGATTTACTGAATATTTTAAGCCCAGTGTGGAGATCTGCTCAGAAAAAGATTCCTTTTAGAATATTACTACTCACTGGTCATGTACCTGGTCACCCAAGATCTCTGATGGAGATGTACAGTAAGGTTAATGTTTTTTTCATACCTTCCATAACGTGCATCAAGAAATAATTTAGATTCTTCTGTCTTATTGAATAAGCATGTTTCATAAGGCTGTAGGTGTCATAGATAATGGATCTGGGCAAAGTAAATTGAAAACCTTTTGGAAAGGATTTACCCCTCTAGATGTCATTAAGAACATTCATGATTCATGAGAAGAAGTCCAAATATCCACATTAACAGGAGTTTGGAAGAAGTTGATTCCATCCCTCATGAATGACTTTGAAAGGTTCAAGATTTTAGTGAAGAAAGTAACAGCTGATGTGGTAGAAATAGCAACAGAGCTAGAATTAGAAGTAGAGCTAGTGAGAATGGCCCGTATCAAGAAATCCCAAAACAACAAATGCTGGCGAGGATGTGGAGAACAGGAACGCTCTTACACTGCTGGTGGGACTGCAAATTAGTACCACCTTTGTGGACAAGAATTTGGAGATATCTCAAGGAGCTAAAGATAGAAATACCATTCGACTGGCAATAGCATTATTAGGCATCTACCCAAAACAGCATAAGACATTCTATTATAAAGACATATGCACCCAAATGTTTATGGCAGCACAGTTCATATTGCAAGGGCGTGGAAACAACCCAAGTGTCGTCAATTCATGAGTGGATTATTAAAATTTGGTATATGTTTACAATAGAATATTACTCAATTCTAAGAAACAACAGTGAGCTAGCATCACTTATATTATCCTGGATTGATCTTAAGCCCATTATCCAAAGTGAGGTAACACAAGATCAGAATAATGGGCTCCATATATACTCGCCATCAAATTGCTGAAAGGGTGGTGGTGTTCACCAGGGCTTTGGGGGTTGGAGGGGTAGTCCCACATCTGTGGGATGGAGTGAACATTGTGGTGGGGAAGTGCATACCTCTAATCATTCCTAGGGAGAAGCAAAGATATAAAATGTAACCAAAACGTTAAGAAAAAAAGAAAAACGAACACTTGTCAGGTGTGGGGCAGGGGTGAGGGTGGAGGAGGGGATGGGTATATACATACATAGTGAGTGTGATGCACAATGTCTAGGGGATGGACATGTTTGAAGGTCTGCCTAGAGTGGGGAGGGGAGACAAGGGCAATGTATGTAAAAAAAAAAATCTGAAATATCAAAAAAAAAAGATTAACTGAATGTACATGTTAATGTCTTATTTGTAAAAATAGGTATTTGAGGTTCTGAAAAGTTCAATTGATTTTCTAAGGTCACTTGGTAGAGTTTGGACTCATTTTCAGCTTTCCTAGATCACCGGATAAGTTTTTTTCTACTATATAATACTACATTGATCACATTTGTGATTTGTGGTTTTAGTTTTTGTTGTCATTTCTAAGATAAAATTTGCATAGATTGAAATGTTCAGATATTAAGTGTACAATTTGAGTTTTGAGAAATACATTTGTCTGCACAACCAAAAAAAAAAAAACAACAACAAAAACTAGAGCCTGAAGATGTGACACAATTGTTATAATCTCATAAAACTTGAACAGATGAGAATTATTGCTTATGGATGAGCAGAGAAAGTGATTTCTTGAGTTGGAATGTAGTCCTGGTGAAGATGCTGTGAACCTTGTTAAAATGACAATAAGAGAGTTACAATATTACATAAACACAGTTGATAAAGCAGTGGCAGGGTCTGAGAGGATTGGCTCCAATTTTGAAAGTTTTTCTGTGGGTCAAATGCTGTCAAACAGCATGAGAAACCATCTCTGAAAGGAAGAGTTAATTCAGGAAACTTCATTGTTGTCTTTTTTTTTTTTTTTTTATAAGTAATTGCCACAGCCACCCCAACCTTCAACCCACTTCCCTTATCAGTCAGCAGCCGACAGCATGGAGGCAAGACCCTCCAATGGCAAAATGATTGTGACTTGCTGAAGGCTGAGATGACCATTAGTGTTTTTAGCAATGGAGTATAATTTAAGTAATATATGTACAATATGTACATTTTTTAGACCTATGCTAGCACTCAGTAGGCTACAATATAGTGTAAATATAACTTCTATATGCACTGAGAAACAAAAAAATTGTGCGGCTGACTTTTATTGTAGTGGTCTGGAACTGAACTCATAGCATCTCTGAGGTATGTAGTGGTCTGGAACTGAACTCATAGCATCTCTGAGGTATGTCTGTGCACAGGCAAACTTAATGTGATATTATCAAGTGGAAAATATTATTAGATTATATCTAGAATCTTTACTTAGAATGGAGTAAATAACTAGAAAGGATGCAGTAAAGAATGCTGGCTTCTTGAATGAGGAAGCAAGTGAATAATCTCTGGGTGCTTGAATTGTCCTGTAAATGATCATGAATGTGACTGATCAGGCTCCGTACTTTTTCATTCTGTTACCACTTTCACCAAAAATGGCCAAAAGGCCACCTTGGCTTTCCTGTTAATGAAAATTTGACACAACCATTTAAATATCCCTCAAATTAATAGATGTATAAAAAATATTATAATTATAAAAGTAAAATGAAAGATTTAAATTGAAGTATAGATATGTTTGCTCAGAGGAAAAAATATATATGCCTATATATATATATATAATTTGACTGTATAAGTATGAATACATATGCATACATATATATATATAATTGGAAGATGTTATATGTAATAGATACCTCAGAGGTGTCTACTTTTCTTCTATCTGAATTTGCTGGAAGATTAAACCAAGAAAAAGAAAAGGGCTCTACTACTGGGACCTTTTTTTGAATGAGATTTTTGTTAAGCAGCTTGAAATTATGAAAAGAATGGTCAAAAAGGAGTCTGATTATTTGCTTCCTTAAACAAGTAGATTTCATTCATCAGAAAATATATTTCAAATGACATCAATGTTATATGGGAAAATATGTCCCTTTTTACTTTTGGGTTTTGTGATGCAATAGATTTTGAATGCATGTATTGTAAATGTTTAAAGGCTTATTTTGTCTTGGCTGAGATGTAGTACAATGGTCCTTGTTCTTACACAAGGGTTATCAACTTCTAGTTTCAGTCCATCTGAAGAGTGGAAGGCTTAATAGAAATGAGCCAAATGTAAAGGAAAATTGTGGTTATTAGATGTTTGTGAGGTTTTTCAACTGAGAGACTAGTTAGCATTACATTTGCAATGTCATCATGTTCACTGAACAAGGACAAATATTTAAAGGAAAATGAGGCCAAACATCAGTTTAGCTGGGCATTCAGCAAAACAACACTACTAAGTAGTAAAAATTGTCAGGCCACAGTACTGATGAAGGCCCCATTGTCCTCTACATCCTGAAGTAGTATAGAAAAATATTTTGGATTGTCTGATATCTGTCACTCAATAGACATTCAAAAGAGATATGCAACTTTGAACCTCATCCAGTGTATTTATCTCTTGGAGGAATCTAAGAACTGAATGAGTGAACAGTTAATGGTGTTTGGTTCTTGGTACATAGGCATTTAGGCATAATTAGATTTTATTTTTAGGTTCTGCAGAGGTTTTGACTACACAAAGATAAACTTCTTCCTGGTTTTTGTGAAATGGGTTAGAAGATATTTAATACACAAGAATTTTGTTATCTAAGATGAACTGGCAAAGCCTATTACTTTAACATACATTTATTTGACAGAAGTTATTGTTAGCCTTCTCTACTTTGAGTTTATTGAGGGAGTGTATAGAATTGCCATCACCTTTGTCAGGTTGCATCTCTCAAAGAGGATTATCTGAAAGTTCTTTTTGGAGTGATCTGATATAACAGCTATGAATGTGGAACATGTCCAGTTCTCTTACCTATCCTATCATATATTTTTGTTCACTATTTAAATAATGATTAATAAATACTAAGAAAAATAATAGTAACATGTGTTAAATACTAAAAGGTAAGTCCATGAAATTTCTGAAGTAAAATTCACTTAAAATAGGCTTTCACCTAGATTAAACAAGATTCAAAGATGATAAGAATCTGAATTATAAACTAAGTTCCTTTCTTAGAAGTTAATGATCAGAGAGAGTTGATTTTCCTACCAATGGAAAAAGATTTTAGGAGGAAAAACTACCTGTAGTTGTTTTCCAGCCAGGATTATGATTAACCAATTGTAAAATCATCAGAAATACCTTTTCAGATCCCAAAAGTAAACTAGAGATTCTTTTCCTTGGTTCTGGCAAGATTTCCAGAAAACATCCTTTGCTACTATCAGATGAAATAGCAGGCAATATATTCTTATTTAAAACGTTTAAAAAAATTAGCTAATTCACATGATAGGTACCAAATAAATGTTTAATTGTTAAAAGTGGGAAGAGACTGCCAATAGATCTAAGTAGTTCAAAATATAAAAGGAAACAAACTTTTTATTACACTTGATAAACTAGTTAATCACATTTTCCCCAGCAAAATAATTTTACTGTAATTATCTAGATAATTACATGAGAGCTCTACTTATTTCTACTTGTATAGACAATAATTTTATTGGTGCTTTATGAGATCTTTCCATGAATTTAATCTTTCTATGAATTTAATTTAGCAAAAAACAAATTGCTAAGTAGAATTTTAATGTGTTGAGAAACTTAACTAACCTTCAAAAGTATCTAATTTAGTTCTAGTTTCTTAGAAGTAGTTTATTGACATAAGAGATCAGAATATATGATCTTTAAAATACTTCAGAATGTTTAGTATTTGAACATGTCAGCAAATAAAAAATATAGAAAACCACCATCTATTGACACTTGATACTTCCACATGTGGGGGAACTGTCAGAGATATAATTATTTCCAGAAGGTTCCACAGCTCACCAGCAGAAGAGCCAGGAACAAAATGAATCCAGTGTGAAATGTATCATATGTGCTTGTTACTTTTATATTCTTATGAATGTGTTAAATAAAATGGAAAAAGATTAAAAATATGCATACATATACATATATATTTAATGTTCCTTCTTAATAAAGAACAAACGACAATTGGAAAAACATGATTCCTTCTTTTAAGTGCTAATGGCTTCATAATTTAGCTTCACGGTGTATTGAGCCTCTACTAAATTTAAATTATAAAAATCTATGGTGCTGTTTAATTTCTTAACAGATCTCTGACATGTATCTTTGTCATCATTTATTTAACTGATTATTTTATACATTTCCTCTCATTAATCCTATTAGTACTAGACTAAGAAAATGTAGCTGGGTACAGTGGCTTACACCTGTAATCCTAGCACTTTGGTGTAGGCCAGGGAAGGAAGATTGCTTGAGGTCAAGAATGCAAGAATAGCCTGGGCAACATAGTGAGACCTTGTCTCTACGAAATAATTAGGTGGGCATAGTGGCACATGCCTGTGGTCCTAACCACTTGGGAGGCTGAGGCAGGAGGATTGTTTGAGGTTATGATGAGCTATGATTGAGGCACTGCACTCCAGCCTAGGTGACAGAGCCAGATAGCATCTTTTTTTTTAACCAAAAAAAGTGTTATCAAGGCACATGTTCTTAAGAAATAAACATAAGAGATGGCTGTTTAATTCTCACTGGCTCTATATTGAGTTTACTTTATACAATCTGTTGCAGGTCCCTAGTCGTTCAGATTTTCAAATGGATAGTGTATGTGTGTATGTATGTATAAGTGTGTAGTAGACAATGATTGACTTTGGGAGCTGGTCCGAATCTCTGCCCACTCCAGTCTCAACTTTATTGCTACTGTACTCCATGGATTCTATTTTTCTTTCAGAAAAATTATAACTTTATTATATCTTAAATTTTTATGATTATACTTGGTACAGTAAAGTCTTCTCTTTTGTGGTGGTATAATGTGTCAGTGGCAGAAATGCAATCACTTGTATAAATTCTACAAATTTTTTCATTTGTTTTCAGGTATTTCCTGCCTAAATCAGTAATACAACCTAAATAAATACTGGTTAAAAATACCTTTAGAAACTTTACCCAATTGCACTCAAGAAGGGATTCATTTTTAACACAAAGATGAAGAATGATGAAATCTTTCTTGTAGGAGGTGTTGAATAGAAAGAATTGACAGTGTTATTTTAAGTTTTAGGAGATCTTTGCTTATGGCTAATGGTTAATGGAAAGTTTGTGTTGTGGAATATAGAAACCCCCTAAGATTGTGATGGACTGATGATGTGTAAAGAAATGATTTTCACAGGGCACAACTTCCTAGTATCTATTTTTTTTACTGAATAAAGATTATTTTCAGATAGAAGAGTATTTAATGCAAGATGCAAGTAGAATGAATTCCAAAGGACTTTTTTTACATTTTATGAATAAATTTTCCTTGATTAAGCACAGGATTTAGAATTGCTATTTATTTCCCTGTTTTAAGGAGTTTACTGAACCTGGTCAAATGAGCAAAGTTGTTTGAATTTATTTGCCAGTGCTATCATAGTAAATTAATTTACAAAATTTAATATGAAATATGTGACAGCAAAATAAGTGAAAATAGACTTTATTAGCCAGTTTACATTAATTTTAACTCTGATAAGTAATTGAATACTTGATTTGGTCATTCCCAAAATTCATATGTTGAAATCCTAACCCCAAAATGATATTAGGAGATGGGGCTTTTGGAAGGTATTTATGTCATGAGGGTGGAGCCCTCATGAATGGGATTAGTGCCTTTATAAGAAGAGGCTAGAGAGCTACTTTACTCTCTTTTCACCACCTGAGGACCCAACAAGAAGTCAGCAGTCTGCAACCTGGAAGAGGGCCCTCACCAGAACCCAGTGATGGTACCCTTATCTTAGACTTCCAGCCTACAGAACTGTGAGTTATAAATTTCTGTTGTTTATAAGCCACCCAGTCTATAGATTTCTATTATAGCAGGCCAAACTTATCAAGGGAGGCATTTTAGTTGGAAGGACAGAAATGAAAATAGATTGAAGAACTAAGAATTTGTTCTTAATTAAATGAGAGAGAGAATGAGTATAACCTTTAATTTTATATCTCATGAAACCAAGGTGAATGATAGTAAGATATGGAACATTAGAGATTTTTGGTTTGTTTTTGAAAGGTGAATGGGCAGATGAATATCTGAAGTTTGTTGTCAGAGTATAATTACATTTCATTCATACTCAAAAGTTTCCTATTTGTATAGAAGCTTGTATCCTAAAGTTTGCTTTGAAAGGGAAGTTAGACTCTTATTGGCTTTCTTAATATTTGAATTTTAAAAGAATTCCAGGTATAGGCACAATTAAAAAATATCTTGTATATTACAATGACTTTGCCAAATCTTATATAGTGTCTGTATAGTAGATTATGCTTTTTTTATGAAATATTTTTTATAGTAATACTTCCTATTCTGAAAAAAAAACCTGTCTTGGAGTTGAATCATTAGACAGGAAGATGGTGAGAATATTACCAGGCCTAAGTTCTGTTCCTTTAAGATAAAGATCTCTAGCTACCTAAAAATAGATTACTTTTGCAGTTTTCTGGAGGCCTGAACTGTTCTTTTATTGAAAGGATAGAAAGATGATAGAATCAGTGCAAAAAACTTCCTAATCAAAACATGCTTTGGCTTGAGCCCTGTTTGCAACAAGTTTATGTGTGGTACATTTGAAAAGTATGATTCAATTTTCCAGACACCAGAAGTTTGGTTTTATAGAATTCTTAAACTTAATTATTCTTAAATGATTAATACTTAAGCTTAATTCTTCTGGAACTTGCTAAGGTGGAATGTAGCAAATTGAAAATTCTTATCTGGGAATGACAGGACTGGTTGAAATTATTTGCATGTCTCCTTTGAATACTCTGAGTATTATTTATATTTCTAGAATATACTGAGAGAGAACTGTAAATTTATATTTTGTAACTTAGTCAATTCATTTATGGTAATGACTGAGTTCTAATTTGTTTGCTTAACCATTGAAAATCCAGCTTTGATCTTGTGTTTCTTGCTTTTCTTATTTGTATGGGGTGGAATTCCAACTACATTTATAATTCTCAGAACCCTCCCAACAAATGTGGCCTACTAATGCATATTACTAGTATAATTATGTTAGTGTTAGTAATAACAGACACTTAAGGAAAATGCTTGAAATGAGTTACCTTTGTTTTCTTTTAAAATAAATGATTCCAGAACATTAATCCTCAGTTCAATCCTAAGAGTTGGTTATCATAGATACCATTATCCCCAGTTAAAAAATAAGCCTAGTACCCCATTTCCCTTTACTACATAGTGTTTCATGAATCATGCCAATGCTTCCCCTTTTTCGAGTAATAGAAATATTGTTCAAGAGAAAAGGATCTTAGAAATCATTTAGTAGAATGCTCTCATTTTACAATAGATAATTCAAGTTCTTTCTTTGCCTGGATCTGGAGACAACATCTTATGAGGAGTTGGCACATTTTTCCTGTAAGGGACCAGATAGTAAATATTTTAGGCTCTGTGGGCCATATGGTCTTTGTTGCAACACTCAACTTTGTTGTTTTAGTGCCAAAGCGGCCCTAGACAATACATAAGAGGATGAGTGTGGCTGTTTTCCAACAAAACTTTATTTTCAAAAGTAGGCAGCAGGCTGGGTTTGACCCATGGGACATAGTTTGATTTTTTTTTTTGGTATAGATTTTCAATCTTAAATGATCTAGTTGCCACAGTTATTTGGTGGCCTTTACCTAAAATATCTGTTAGATATTTTTTTGATAGACACATACTCTGGGTCATCAAGTCTTATGATTGAAAGTGTTACTCATGCATAGATTTATACATTTTTGTCTCTGAACTTCATAATTTCTCAGAGTTTTGACAGGAATGTACAAATGCATGCAACTTGAACTCTTACCTCTAAGAACTGTCCATCTCAACTGCTCTCTTTCATTTCAGGTTTGACCTCATGATAGCCACCATTAGAGATTTTGCTAATTGTGAATGTGCCAGTTGACTCTCCTTGCTGAAACCTCTCAGCTGCTTCTCATGCCCTAGTTTATAGCTTGGCCTGGTCTGGCTCTTGCTTATTTCCACTGTCCTGTCTCTGTCATTTCCTTCCTGAACAGTTGTCCACTGGAAATACTGAAGTACTTGTAGTTCTCCACCTAAACCATATTACCTGACTTGTCTGTTTGCTGCATGAGCTTTTCTACTGGAAACGACATTTTTGTGTTTGCTTTCCTCTTACTAACCTTAAAATTTGAGTAACAGTGTTTCCTCTTGGAATGTTTCCCTATAATAGCTTTGTGCTTATAGTCCTTTCTCCTTTTACAACTCAGCATGTGTAGACATTCAGAATTGTTTATTGGCTTGAATATGCCCTGATGTTCTAAGTTATGGTATCTCCTATCCTACCCTGTTTCAGGGCTGTCCACCACAACAAGGTGCATCGTGGTGCCTTGCAGAAATAAATGAGGCTGAGTATGAGCAAATAATAAAAGTTGCAACTCAAGTAATAGCTATGTTCTATTAAGTAGGAGAGTGCTACTAGTTCTACCTAACTTTTTTAGGCCATTATTTACTGTGTATGACTTTAAACTTTGTGAATTTTACTATTTTGATTTTATGGTGTCATACTTTTTAGTGGGTTCAATTTTTCATTTTCCATTTTGCTTTTTAGAAAAATAAATTTTGTTTTTGTTTCAAAATTATAATTGCCTTATAGATGTCTGTTTTTAGTTTTTCTGAAGCATGTATTATTGTGCTAATAAGTGATTGCTTATGTGTCTTATTTTGAATTATTTTCTGTATGAACCCTGAAAAGTAGTATTAACTTTTGATATGTTTCTAATTCCTAAATGAGACTTTATTTTTCTCTTAAAATATTGAGTTTGGGAAGTTGTATAGGTGGCATCATTCATTTGTCCCAAGATAAATTTTAAATGGATTACTATTAGGTAAACAAAAAATTATATTTACAACCACAAACTTGATCTTTTAGTTCATATGTATGACATTTATTAATAATAAGAAATATGTTGATGATAAAAGTTTGAAATAAAAAATTATGGATGACAGTTAGATTTGTTCCCGTTTCTATATTTTATTTGGATTGTTCAGTAAACTGACTGGCCTATTAGATACTTACAATATTAATAATTAAAGCAGAGTTTTTTCTCCTTGCAATGTGTTTTTCAATTACGTGGACCCAGCAGTCTGAAAGTGAATAGCCTGTGTCCTTGTTATAAATACAATATAGAACAAAAATTTCCTTCAAACTTATAATAAATGCTAAGATTACAATATATCTACAGAATGTGATATTTAACTCATTTATTTGTTGTTGCACAACTTATTCTTACAACATGATGAAAACATAAGCCAAACAGATGTTCCTTTGCTCTGGCTGGCCACTTAATTGAGCTCAGCACACAAGTACTGTTTTATGTGTGTAGACATGTATAGGCTTGAATTTTTTAAAAATGTGCTATTTTATATTAGGCATTATAGTTTTCATCTCTGAATGGTTCAGTTAGGTTTTTTTTATATATTCTATTTCTCTACTTCTTAATAAATGAGGTTTAGTTATAACAATCATTTTAACATACTTGTGTGAGAATTCCAATATCTCTTTCAGTTCTGGGTCAGGTTCAAATGATGTATGTATCTCTTCATTGTGTGATCATGGATCTCACTGGTAGTCTGTTTGTTTTTCCTTTGATTATTTTTTAAAAAATTTTTATTTTAGTTTCTACTGTTATGTCTTTAAGTTTGCTAATCTTCTCTTTAATCTCTAACCTTCTGTTAATTATCATTAGTGGATTTTTAAAAAATATCAGATTTTGTAGTTTTTATCTCTAGAAGTTATATTTAGGTCTATTTTGCATCTTTCCTTTTCTGTACTTACTATGCCCAGGCATCCGTATAGCTTTTTGAACAAATGGAACACAATTTAGTAATGTTTTAATGTCATTTTTTAAATTCTAGTTTCTGTCAGTTCTGAGTTGCTTTTGATTTTTCTCATTATGCGTCTGTTTTCTGTATTTTTGCATACTTGGTATTTTTCGATTAGCTGCTACACATTGTGAATTTTACCTTATTGGGTGCTGAACATATTTTGAATCCTTATCAATATTTTTGAGCTCTGTTCTAGGATGCAGTTAGTTAGAAATGTTTGATACTTAGACAAGACTAATTAGTATATTTAGTATAGAGATAATTATTCCCCACAACTGAGGGATGATCCTCCCTTGTCCTCTACCTATTGCCCTGTAAATTACAGTCTTAGTCCGTTTTCTGCTGCTATAAATAGAATAGCACAGATTGAGTACTTTATAAAGAAAAGAGATTTATTTGGTTCACAGTTCTGGAGACTGGGAAGTCCAAGAGCATGACACTGGAATGTGGCAACGGTAATCCGATGGTGGAAGGGCAGAAGGTAGAAGCAAGCACATGACAGGGAGGGAAGTGGGCAGAGCTCATCCTCTGTATCAGGAACCCATTCCTGCAATAAGTAACCCTCTCCCTAGATTAAAGGCATTAATCCCTTCATGAAGGCAGAGCCCTCATGACCAAATCACCTCTTACAGGCCCCACTTCTTAATACTATTAAGATAGCAATTAAGTTTCAACATGAGTTTTTGTGGAAACATTTAAACCATAGCAATTACAAAATTTTCTGGAATGGCTCATAGCTACTAGCCCTCTTCTCAACCCTGCAAATGCAATGTATACTTCTAATCCTTTTGAGTGGTTCTTTTCTCAATCTTGGCTAGTTTTTCACATGTATGCATTGATCAGAACTCTGCTGTGTCTCTAGGATCAAGATACTCTGATCTACAAAGTTTTCTCTCAGTGAAGCTGTCTCCTTTCTGATACTCTATTGTGTGAACTCTACCCACCTTGGTCCCCCCAGATTTTAATCTTCATCTCTCAATTTAGAAAAGCGAAACCTGGATTCCCCCATGTGTCATGGCCTGAAACTGTTTTAGGAGTATAAGATGTATGGCTCACTTCATTTGTTTCAGGTCTCTTAGAGCAGGAATTGCTCATTCTTTCTTGATTGATGTGTGATGTCTTAAAAACTATTATTTTATATAGTTTGTCTACTTTTTAAGTTGTTTCTAGTAGGAAGGTAAATTTGGTCCCTGTTACCCCCATTTGGGCAGAAAAAAAAACTGGGCTCATTTCAGTATTAAGTATTTAATTTTACATATTCAATATTTATCCACATTTTCAGGAATATTTTATATGTAAATAAGAAAAAGCTCAGTCTGTTTTAGCTCAGACTATAATTTTACATATTTCAGATCTAATTTTTCACAGTAGGATTTTACATTGTATTATTAGGCATGAATAAAAATTCCTATGTAATATAAACACCTAAGTTAATGATCAAAAAAACTTAAAGGGATCTATGACCAGAAATGATATTATGTGTTTCCCTTGTTTAGTCACTGTCTGTTATCACTTTTGGCAGTGATGAAATGTTCTGGAGGGGTGGGACAAAATGATAGAGTAGAATTCTCCAGTGATTATTTCCTCCACAGAAACGTCAATTTGAACAACTATCTACATGTAAAAGTATCTTCACAAGAGCTAAAGCAGGGGTCCTCAAACTTTTTAAACAGGGGGCCAGTTCACTGTCCTTTAGACTGTTGGAGGGCCGTCAGAGAGTGCGGCGCACATTCCACACATGTGCACTGTGGGCCTGGGATGAGTGGCTGCTAAACAGGACAGGCAGCGGTGGCAAAAACACCTGGAGGGCCAGATAAATGTCCTGGGGGGTGGGGGGGGGGAGCGCATGTGGCCCGTGGGCCATAGTTTGATGATGCCTGAGCTAAAGAAACCAGGTGAGAGATCATAATGCCTGGTTATAACACAATAAAAAGAAAAGATGCATTGAAGATAGGATAGACAGTTTTGTTACCTGTTTCACCCTTCTTCAATCTCAGGCAATATAGCATAGAGAGAGAGATTGTCTTACTGAGGACAGAGAAAAGTGAGCACAAGACTTGGCTTGGACCCCAACCCTGGGCCCACCACGATAAATACAGCAGGGCAGACTCCCATGGTCTCATATTCCTGGTGGGTCCTTGCAGACTGAGCCTCTGGACTCACCCTGGTGCCACGTGGGACCATAGAGCCCTAGGCTTCAGGCTTGCATGAAGAACTTAATTTTCAGCTCAGACTACCATCTGTCTGATGTCAGTGGCCCTAGTGTCTGAAAAAGCCTCAGCACCAGCCGAGCCCCTTGCTTCTGGGCTGCCTTGGAACCACAAATGCCATAGCAAGTCCCAGGCTTCTGATCATCTCATGCCTGCTGCAAGGCTGTCCCAGACAAAGCCAATCAGGGAAGACTAAAATAAGTACTTCTTCAAATGTGCAGACATTGACACAAGGCCACAAGGATCAAGAATAATCAGAAAAATATGACATCATCAATGGACAAAATAAAATGCCAAAAGTTAGACAAGGAAAAAGAAGAATAGAAAGGAGTAGGGAAAGTTTATAGGATTTATGATATGACAACAAAAGAGCAAATTTTTGAGTCATAGGAAATTCAGTAAAAGAGAATAATAAAGAGGGTAGAAACTCATTTAAATAAATAGTAGCAATAAACTTTCTAATCTTAGATAAAAATATAAATATATAGGTATAGGAAGGTCAAAGATCTCTAATCAAATTTAATCAAAATAAGACTATCCCAAGACATATAATCAAACTGTCAAAAATCAAAGACTAAAGATCTTAAAAGCAGCAGGAGAAAAACAGGTAAAATATAAGGAGTTCAAATATGGTTAGCAGCAGAATTTTGGGATATGATCCCAAAAGCACAGGCAACAAAGGAAAAAGTAAATGGGATTATATCAAACTAAGAAGCTTCTGCACAACCATAGCAATAATCATTAGAATGAAAAGACAATCTATAGACTGTGGAAAACTATCTGCAAACTATACATATAAGGGGTTAATATCCAAATTACATAAAAACTCATCTCCATAGCAAGAAAACAACATAATTTAAAAGGGTGAGGCAAAGGACCTGAATAGACATTTCTCAAAATAAGACAAATTTCACAGCTTCATTTGATCAGCCTAAAAAAAGCAAAACTAAACTAAAAAACACAAAAAAAAACTCCAGAAATGGCCAATAGGTATGAGAAAAAAATACTCATTAATTGTCAGGGAAATTTGCAAAATCAGAACCACAAGCTATTAGAATGGCTATTATCAAAAGGAGAAAAAGTGTTGCCAAGGATGTGGAGAAAAGGGAACCTTTATATATATACTGTTGGTGGGAAATTCAATTAGTACAGCTACTATGGAAAATAGTATGGAGGTTCCTCAAAGTATTAGAAATACCTTATGATCCCAGCAGTCCCATTACTGGTTACATATCCAAAGGAAAGGAAACCAATATGTCAGAGATATCTTCACTACCATGATCATTGCAGCATTATTCACAATATATATAAAATAGGAAATCAACTGAAGTATCCGTGAGTGGATGAAAGGATAAAGTACATGTAGTATATATACCATTGAATACTATTCAGCCATGACAAAGGAGGAAATCCTGTAATTTGTGACAACCTAGATGAACCTATAAGACATGTTAAGTGAAATAAGTAAGCTAGGCACAGAAAGAGACAAATATTACATGGTCTCCCCATGTGGAATCTAAAAGAGTTGATTTCAGAACTAGAGAGTAGAGTGGCTGGGGAAAAGTTGATCAAAGGTACAAACTTTAAGTTACATAACAGGACTAAACTTAAGAGCTCTACTGTATAACATAGTGACTACAACTAATATATTCATGAAAATGCTAAGAGTGGATATAAATTGTTCTCACCACAACAGCGATAACTGTGAGGTGTAATACCTAAGTTAATTAATCTGGATTTAGTCATTACACTATACATATGTTTGTGCATGCTATATATGAATATACTATATACATGTGTATATATACATTTTAAAACATGTACACAGTAAAAATTTTATCTGTCCATGTGAAAGTTAAAATTAACAAAAATCTTAAAAAGTCTGTTTCTCTTATATATGGTAGCCACCTGTGGCTATAAGCACTTGAAGTGTAGCTAATGTGATAAAGGAAACAAATCTTTATTTTTCTAATAAATTTGAGTTTAAGTATAAACTGCAGTATATGGCTAATGGCTACTCAAGTGTACAGTGCAGTTGTAGACTATGTCTGATTTGGCCACCCATTGTGTTGGGTCAGTTCTATTACATGATGTACCTTTTTGGGAAAAAAAAAAATCTGTTAAAAATCAAATGTTAATACAAAGCATAGAACTATTTTTTTCTAAATCTGTAAAGAATGATGATGGTACTTTGATAGGGATTGCGTTAATTCTGTAGATCACTTTGGGTAGTAGACATTTTAACAATGTTGATTCTGCCAAACCATGAGCAGGGTAGATTTTTCCATCTGTTTCCATCTTCTATAATTTCTTTTCTTAGTGTTTTGTAGTTCTCCCTGTTTGTCTCTCACCTCTTTTGTTAAATATATTCGTAGATATCTAATTTTCTTTTAGGCTATTGTAAAAGGTACTGTGTTTCTTATTTGATTTTCAGCTTGACTGTTATTGACATATATGAATGCCTTTGATTTGTGTGCATTAATTTTGTATCCCCAGACTTTCCTGAATTCATTTATCAATTCCAGGAGTCTCTTGGTTGAATCCTTGGGGTTTTCTAGATATAATATCATATCATCGGCAAAGATTGAGAGTTTGATCTCTTGTGCTCCCCACTTGGATGCCCTTAATTCCCCTCTTGTCTAATTGCTCTAGCAAGGACTTCCAGCACTATGTTGAAAAGAAGTGGAGATAGTGGGCAACCTTGTCTGGTTCTAGTTCTAAGTGGAAATGGTTTCAGTTTTTCCCTATTCAGTATGATGTTGGCTGTGGATTTATCATATGTGGCCTTAATAATTTTAAGGTATGTCCCATTTATGCCTGGAATCAATTATAAAAACAGTGGTGATCCAGCACCTCTTATATTTTCCTGGATAGAGTCTTGAGCCCATCCTCCAAAGTGAGGTATCACAAGAATGGAAGAATAAGCACCACATGTACTTGTCATCAAATTGGCACTAACTGATCAACACTAAAGTGCTCACAAGCAAGTAATATTCATTGGGAATTGGGAGCTGGAGTGAGTAAAATCACAACTAACAGATGCAATGAGCATTGTATGGGAGGAGGGCACTCCTCCAATCCTGGCTTGGGTGAGGCAAGTCATAACATGTAACCAAAATGTTTGTACCCCCATAATATCCTGAAATAAAAAAATAAAATAAAAAATAGAAAAAAGCACTAAATTATAAATTAATTGCAAGCAAGCAACAGAGTTTTTGACAATAGAAAAGTTCAGTTAATAAGTTATATATGTCATTAAGTCTTAAATAGTAAATAAATGCATATAAGATTTTATCTAATTCCATAATTTTTCAAATAAAGCAATAGAGTATTAAAATTCATAAAAAATCAAATGGTAAGTTGTCATTTTAATACAAAATATTAATAGCCCAAAAAAGTGAAACACAAGTGAAATTCCAGTTTGTTATTTGATGCACTGTAATTGAGACTTCTTAGTATTACAATTTTAATTATGGTTATTATTTTCACATTTCCTTAAATTAGCATTTTTCATATATTTTTCATATAATTATATTTTTAATATAAAATTCGGAACATGTATATTAATTTTTGTATCTCTATTGCTTTTGATTATTAGTTTATGACTCTCCTGAGATGAAAGAAACTAGACACTATTAATATGCTCCCAAGTGATTAATTTTTTAGTTTATTAAACAATTATTAATTTCTGAGATAGTTAATGATTTTTGCCATATCTAAGATAAGGCACAGGATGCATTTGTGGAGGTTATTCTAATACAGCTTACAAACAGTATATACTTGCTTTTCTGGCAACTTAGTCATGTCTTTGAGTACTGTTTTTCTCTATATATTCTGGATGCCTCATTTTCTGAAAAGGTTTTCTTTTTAATTATTTTGCTTTTTTAAATGCATTAAAAATACTTTTTAAAGAAATCACTTGCAAATGCAGGTACATACAACAGAATCAATCATTCTTATTGATTCAAAGTAGTATAGGACTTTTAGTGGTTAGCCTAAATGCATAAGTTCTCTTTATTTGTGAATTCTAAAAGTGTTCATTATTTTTTTTAAATGTAACATTTATCTAGCTGGTTTTCAGACAAGTTTAATTATAGATTGTTACTTAAGCAGTAATAGGTTGTATTATGTAAAATGAAATTGACTAGTCACTAAAATATATAAAGTTACATTACACTCAGCAAAATTTTGAAGAGTCATATACCTGCTTTTTTGTAACTTCTTTCTTTGGTGATTTGTATTCTCTGATAGTTTTCTCAAAGAGAAGATAAAATGAAGATAGAATTATTTTTAAAATGTTAGCTAAACAAATCAATGCTTCATAATCAGTGGATTTTTTTTTAACTTTTGATTCTAAAATTTGTTACAGATGACACAGATGTTAATTAAAGTAATTATACATGTATTGATGCCTAGGATAATTGTGCCATAATGCAGTGGTGGCAAAGTTATATTCTTATGGGAGAGACCACCTTGTGAAATAATTTGAAGAAATATTTATTTTATGATTTTTAAGCAATGCTTTTGAAGTAATGTTAGTTTTTTTTTTATTATTAACTGTTTAAAATGTGAAGTTCTGGTTTCATTACTTTGGTCTTTTAAGTAAGGATCTGAAACAAAATGTGTACACAAATATAACAGTCATACTGATTATATAATAAAACTCATTTACTACTTAATTCTTTGAGTCAAAAGAAACATTTAAATCTCTTGTATGGTTAAAGTTTTAATGTATAATATGTTATTTTATTTACTACCTTTTGTTAAATGCCATTGTTTCTCAATTTGCTAGTTTAGCCGGTGTTTTATGAAGATTTAAAAATGAGTTGTTAAACATTTGCTTTGACTTTCCATGGTAGCATATTAGTTAACTAGTTTCTATTCATCAGAATTATGACTTGCATGATGACATTAATTTAAAATTGTTCTGCAATGAAGCAGTTCAATATTAGAAGCTTGTTCTTTTTTTTTTTTTAAAAGTACAGTTCATTAAAGTAATTCTTATTAATAGCATCCATTTAATTCTTAAGTAGAAGTAAGGTGAAAGGTTTTCTGAAATTTTTTCTAATCCTTTACATAAACTATTACTTTGACCTGTTTAGTATTGGCCATTTTCATCAATTTTTAGATTGACCTTGTATTTCTTCCAAAAGATGTTTTGAAGATGTTGGGCCAAATGCACACAATTTACTTTTTTATACACACATGTTGATAATTTTGCAGTATCTATTGTGTGAATTCAGAGAATCTCTCTGGTTTATCTACCCATTCTAACTCATTTATTTGATAATTACCAGAAGTTTCATTTTGACCATCCTTCCTTCCACTTTGGTGGACATTAAACAATGCATTATTTGAGCTTATACAAAAGCTTCACAAATTGGCTTTCTTCTTAGTGAAATAAACAGTCTATTTTTCCCACATTACACAAATCCTGACTCTCTATTCAAGACTTCTTGTGAACATGAATTCTGTAATAAGACAGAAGTGTTAAATGTGGGGTTTTAAAGAATTTTATATTCAGTATTTAGTTACTGTACTTTAATTAATGTACCTGTCCTCAGAGACAAGTGAAAATCACATTTTAAAATATACACAAAAATTGGAATTCGTCTGGGACCAGGAATATATTACATGGTTGCTAGACAAATATAAAGCTTGTTAGAAGTGAATGTAGAAGACATACAAGGTATAGAGGAGCCTTTTCCAAACCCTGAGTGTCAGAAACCTCGCCCACCCACAAAGCCATGAAGCTATCCACATGTTAAATGTTTAAGCAGTTTACCAGTT
Organism: Microcebus murinus; assembly: GCF_040939455.1. Taxonomy (NCBI): domain Eukaryota; kingdom Metazoa; phylum Chordata; class Mammalia; order Primates; family Cheirogaleidae; genus Microcebus; species Microcebus murinus. Next base: position 34,479,855 of record NC_134112.1, read on the forward strand.
TATTATGAGTAAATGTGCTACTTTTCATTGAATAAAATTAGATATTCTCTTTTGGAGGGTAGTAGGATATCCTTTATCTTTTTTATGTGTGTGTGAGAAAAAACTGTTAGAAATGTCATGCTAAATGGGAAACATTGTTTCACTGTAATTTCCATGTAGTGAATTAGTGAACAGTGCAAAAAGACATTAAAAAAAACCAACAAAACTTCGACGTAGCTATAAGCAAAGCTGCAGGAATCAACATAGATGAAATGTTATGCTGCATTTTAATAGGTGCAAGCCTGTCCAGGCTGCAAGTTTGTTTTATTAAGGCAAAAACATTTACATTCTCCTGAGCTATCATGATCATTTTGAAACCCTCAGCTGTGGTTATATAAACCTGCCCTGTTTTTTCTCAAATTAAAATTGATTGCACTTTTGTGCCAACTCATTTTTTTCCCCTTACAACACTTAAGTAGTTGGTATATTTTAGAAATTCAAAATTAGTAGCACTATGTAAAGTTTAAACTGAAGTTAAACTTAAGTTTCATGGTATTAGGAATAACATCTGCTGGAGATTGTCTTCTGTTTTCATGATGTTATGAGGCCTTTCCATCTGGTAAAAGAATTTTGAGATGCATCCTACTTCATGCATGAGTTTTGTTAACCTGATTATACATTTCATAATGTTAATATTCATATCTGTGTTTCTTTAAAAGTTAATTGTATCAACCAGTACAATGCTCAGCATATATTATAGTTAGTATTCATGGAAAGGATCTGTAATATTTCTCTTATGTCTTCTAATTCATGTCTTAATGTTTTCTTATAAATTAAGCACTTGGTTTGATGGGATCACATAGAAATATCAGTTTGTAGATGTATAAATAACTTGCCTAGAACTCACTTTTGTGCACCATGTAATTCATGGAACTGGTGGTAAACAGCCTTGGCCTATTGATTTTTTTTTTTTTGTTTTTAAGTGCTATTAACTTTTTGTTGTTCCAAGGAACTAGAATATGCTGTATTATTTTATATTAATTTATAGTTGGAGTGAAAATCTTCTAGTCATTGTTTGGACATCTCATGAATTTGTGGGGACTCTAGAAACTATTGTACCATGTCTTTCCATTCAACTGAGATGTTTTTGGTACAACATGTGTTTCTTTAAGAAAAATTAGCTTGTTATGTGGTCATCAAATAAGGGCGTTAAGTTCATATAATGTGGAAATGACATCAGCTCTTAGGCGACTTTTTCTAGATAGAATTATAACCTTAGAAGGAAAGGAAAAAATGGTCAACTTAATTGGCTGCTGCACCAGAATCAGAAGCCTTTACAATATTTTTTTAGGAAAATTAAAAATGAGCACCTACTTTTAACTGACCTCCAGAGAGATGCCCCAGCTCCTGGGAGGCTAAGCTTCCTCCTGAGCCAATCTTAATGGCAGCTTCATTTTGCAGAGGTACAGAGCTCCATTCACACTTGTATGCATCGTTCCTTCTCCAATTAATGTTACCAGCATTTCCATCCTGTAGTTTTTGTGCATTTTAAATATCCATGGAAATTGTAATTATAAATTAGAGAGGGTCTTGTATTTTTGCCCTCTATACTATTTTTTCCACAAACTCCCCACCACCAACTTATTTTAGTGTGAGATTTTTCAGGACTCAAAATTTTCAGGAAAATTTGTATTGAGCAAGAAACGTCTGGCTCTCTACATATCCATGTAGGCTGGCAGTAAGCTTGCTCAGATTGTACATTACAAATCTCTAAGGTACTTCTTTCACATAAACTCTGAAGGAAATGGTGGCCTTTGGAATTTCATGGTATCTAAGTAATACAGGAAATTATGCAGTTCAAAAAATTAAATAGTACTTTGAAATTTTTAACTCTAAACAGCAGTTCAGCTGGCATGGCAGTATGTTGCTATCTTGTAGCATAGGCTCAAGAGAAGATCTTATTATATCCTCAGCCAGTCCCCTGGTTTTAGGTTCATATCATGACTGCAACTTCCACAATCGTCTTACATTTGGGAATTAGCCTGCCTTTTGTCATCAAGCCGACTACCAGTAATTTTAGGTTCAGCTAAATATTTCAGATTTGTAAGTTGAGAGCATGCCTTTGTGACACTGGTTTTTCCAACTTTGTAAAAGAGTATAGGGCAGAGAAAAAAGGGAGGGCACAGATGAATATGTCACTTCAGCTCACCAGCTCACTTCAGTATAGCACCCACAACTCCTCCCTGGCAGCTAAGGGGTAAATGAGGAGATCACTGAAGGTGGTATGTGAGCCCTCCTTTGAAAAGGCTCAAGCTGCAAACAGGAACCAACATTCTTGCAACAGCTTGTGAACAGTTAGCATCCAGGTTCCAGCTAGGGGAAATACCTGGTTATAAGTTAAACAACACTGATGGAAGGTCTAGTGTTTATAGTTCATTCACAGTTCTTCTAGCCTAGTTGCGGTTCACCAGACAGGTGTTATTTTTATCATAAGCAATGTTGCCTGGTAAAACAGCTGAAATTTCACCTTTATAGGTTTCCAGAGAAGCAGAGCTAGGATAAGGTGAACCCAAGGTCACAGAGTCATATCACCTCTACTTCAGCTGTTTAGCAAATGAAAAACCTAAAAAACGTCTTTCTTTTTATCTTCCAAAACTTTACTTTTCTTCCTTTGTCTATTTTGATTTCCTTATGGGCATTTAAAAGTCTATTGTCATCTTAGATTTCAGGAGGAAGTAGCTATATGTCTGTGTCTTTACTTAACCTATGTTCCAAGAAATAGTATTGAATATCTACTAAATTAATATGTATTGCACATCATCATATTATGCTCCTTAAAAATAGAGGTTATTTAAGTACTCTTTCCTGGAAAAGAAAAATGAAATGTGATGGGTGGAAAAAAAATCTTATTTCCACATGTTACAGAAAGAATACAATAAGATGTTTTATTGTGTGTTTTCTGTAGAATGTATTTCCATATGGGTAAGCAGAGAGGAAGCAAAGGGATTTGTATAAGAGTATGAGGGTGGTATATATTTTAAAGTACTTCTAGTTAATAAATACATATAAAACATTTTATAATTGAGTTTTTAAAATTTGATATTGCAAAAGAATACACATATTTGCGTGTTCATTCTGTGTGTACATTTACATTTTAAGAATTGTTTCTTTTGGGGCTATTTTTGTGCTTAAGGTCTTTTATTTCCCATAATAGACAGGAAATATTATAAAATGTCAGTAGTTTGGAGAAATGAGGGAAGATCCCTATGACATCTTTAACATTTAAATGAAATCAGCCTATGTATCCATCAGTGGATGAATGTATAATGGCAATGCGGTATTCATACAAGGGCTGTCCAGAAAGTGTCCAGCCATGTAGTATGTTCTTGTTATATTAACAATGGCTGGATACTTTCTGGACAGCCCTCATACATAATGGGGTACTATTCATCCTTAAAAAAGAATGAAATCCTGTCATTTACAGCAACATGGGTGAAATTGGAAGTCACGTCAAGTGAAATAAGCCAAGCTTAGAAAGACAAACATTGTACATTCTTACTCATAGGTGGGAGGTAAAAAAATTAATCTCATGGAGGTAGAGCATAGAACGATGGATACCAGAGGCTGGGAAGGGTGTGTGTATGTGTTGGGGGTGAGGAGCAGAGATGAAGAGAGGTTGATTCATGGGCACAAACGTACTGTTAGAAGGAATAAGTTCTTACATCCAATAGCAGAGTAGGGTGACTATAGCTAGTAACATATATTTCAAAACAGGTAAAAGGAAGACTGGAAATGTTCCCAGTACATAGAAATGATAAACACTTGAGGTGATGGATACCCTAAATAACTTTGACTTGATTATTACACATTCTATATATGTCACAAAATATCACATGTATCCACAATGATGTATAAATATGTTTCAGTAAAGATATTTTGAACAGTTTAAAGAATGGTCACCTAAATATTTTCAAGAAAAACACTAATTCTGCTTAAAAATATTCTTTGTAAAAGCACTCTGGGTTTACCTTAAGAAATGAACAATTATTTGTTAGAGATGCCAGTTATTATTTTGAAAGAGATTCTTTTTAAAAAAAACTTAACTTACTTAATGGTTAATCACTCCCCTGTGATTGAATTTTATTTATATTAATTTCTTAGCATATAAACAATGTATATTTCTGTCTAGCCTAGTTACAATGGATTAACTTGAATGATTTGATGAAATCATGTATTTTAGACATTTTACTCTGATGTAAGTTAGAATATTAGCATTTTATATGTTTCAACATTTGTGTTCTTGATGAGCGTTTACTGTGTGTGTATTTATATAAAGAAGATTCATTGGTCTTATTCAATGTTTATGGTTTAAGCACAACTAGAAATTAACACATTAATAAAAATAATTACAACATTGTAATCATATGTTTTTAAGTTTCTTTACTGTTTTCTTTTTTCAAGAGAATTTTGAAGGAAATGATTTTCTTAAATGTTGCCTTCTGTATTTTGCAGGTACATTTTTTTGACATTAAATCAGTACCTCTCAGTCAGAAAATGGAGGACCTAATGTGGATTCGGGAATTTGCAAAGGAAGTGAGAGAAAGAAATATTTTGTTATGTGGCCTTCTCATATGTTACCCACAGGTAGGTAAAATGTTGATATCTTTAGAATATATGTTCAGTAGACTACAATTTTAATGGTGAAAACTTGATTATGTTAAAAGCAGAGGAGCAGTAATGAAAAGAAAAATTGTGGCTGGGAAATTACTCCTCTGTGTGTGCTGTAATAGTAGAATTTCTTGACTCCATGAGGAAAATAAAAAAAAAAAAAGTGTTATTTGATTAGGACAAAAAAGATATAAATTGGCAAGTATCTCATACTAGGTATTTCACATAGGAGTGTCAGATTTGGTAAATAAAAATTCAGAGTGCCCAGGTAAAATTGAATTTCAGGTAAACAAAGATTATTTTGTAATTATGTTCCGAATTTGAAATTTGAATTTCAAATTTAACTGAATTCTTGTATTTAACTGGCAACTCTATAATGTCACAACTCTTGGCCGGGGATGTAATTGAATTTGCTTACTTTTGTGTTTGTTAAAGATACTGGTAGTCAATTTTTTTTCTCCCCTAACATGTTACTCACTCGAAAGCAATGCCTAACATCTAGATTTTAAGAGAGCATGGTACTTAACTAGAAAGATGCATTTATTGTCACTGTCTTTAATAGCAGTAAGTTAGTTACACTGAAGGGAAAATGAGCTATTATTATAGATTCTTTGTGCCAAGAAATGCTATTTAAAACAAAGTATTTAGAGAATCTATTAGAGAAGATGGATTTACCCTTTGTGCATAGATTTCATTCATCAGACTTATTAGCACTTTATAAGTGCTTGGAGGTACCACACAGGAGTCTAACAAGTTAAACAGTCAACTGTTTTTTTTTAGTGATCTTAAATAAAAGTGATTTGGTACTGACTGTCTAGAAAATGACAGGTATTTAAAGTTATATATGGGTGATGAATAACAGCTATTATTTATGAAATTATTTTTAGCATTTTTAGCCTGTGGGTAACAGTTCTTTTGAAACAATGGATTTGAACTAAATATAAAAACCATCTTTTAGTCAGACTCCTCCTGGGTTTGTTTTTTTTTTTTAAACTTTGAGGTGGTAATTTCCTCCACTTCCAAAATATGCAAGTATAACCTCAGTTTAGTCATCACGAACAAGGCAAATTTTCAGTTACTTAGCATAATGGAATTGTAAAATATTAGTGCTGTAGGGACTACTGAAGTCAGGACAACCAAGGCCCAAGGAGACATGGGTACTTGCCAAGGATGGATAACTAGCAAAGTAACAATGAGAACTCAGGTCTGTATCCTTAGTCCAGGAATATTTTCTCCTTAATAAATTGTCTCTCTGGGTTGTACTCCAGATTATTATAGTGGGAAGATAAATCAGTTCTTTTCCTTACGTTGTAAAAATGAGTCATGGACACACACTACTGATGCCACTTTGTGAAGATATAAAATAGTTTATCGAGGCAAATCTGAAAATCAGAGAAATGGGAGCACGTTATATAATCCCTGGAACTCTCAATGTCCCATGGCAATAGGTCTGCATGCACTATAGTTTACTTTCCAGTATAGGATAGTGTTGACAAATAAGGGATGCCCCCTGGATATGCTATTTAAAAAGGTTAAAAAGTTTAGGAAACATCAAAAGAGTTAAACAGATTTGTTTAATGAAAAGCTTCTCACAAATCTTTAACATACTAATGAAAATTTCACATCTCCAAATTGAAGAAAGGGAGCATGCCATTTTTCATTTGTTATGTAACCCCTTAACTACAGACAACTTGTAAGATTAATGATCCTGAGAGACAACTTTTGGAAAAGACTACTCACAAGCAGTGTTCCTAAGTAAAGAAACCACTACCTTCTGGGCGCAGTCTTATTTTCAGTATGAATTTTTCCATTTGGTTAATTCAGGTGTTCTGTCAGCACTAAGTTGGAATTTCTATTGGCTGAAAAAAACTACAAATGGAAAGGGTGTTGGTTTGTGCTTTTCATGGGGCTGTGACATACAACTTTTTGTAGTGTTGGTACATTGGACTTTGTTCCCAAAATCTAATCCTTCCTTATAATTGCCATTAACATATTTTCCTAGGTAGTTATTATGTATCCTTTTAAGTCTTTGATTAGAGAAGCTTTTCTAGTTCACCATTTTTCATAAGGATCAAGTGCTTTTTCTTTGGCTAAGTTTTCAGTTGAATAGCTACTCTTTAGACGAGAGCACATTATTAAATTCAAAGTATGTACCATATACATGTGTTTTTTTTTTCCCTCAAAGATGACCTACATTGTTCTGTATATGATATTTCTGATACTGTACATGGCCTTTGATAGTTTTTTGGCTGTACCTTTACAGTGTTAGCATATATGATGTTTATAGTTAAATAGAATTACTTAAGCGTTTAAAAAATTTAACATATGATGCTGCTAATCCCCATTTGTGTTTGTGTAGACATTTTTTTTTTTTTTTACACACACATAGGACTTTCTGTGTTCGGTGAATTTAAACTTAGTTTTACTCTACTGTTTCTGTCTTTTATTGTTTTTGATTCAGAACATAGCATACAATGGATTAGCTATAATTTCCTATTTCATATAATTTGCAGGTTAGATGTCTATATTTTCTGTGTGCCTTTAGAAAAAATATTGATTTGAAAAAGACTAAGGATTGATCCCTTCTCTAGTATCTATAATATAAATGTTCTACAGTGTTGTAAGTGATCAATTACCAATCCTTCTTTGATAGTCCAATGACAAATGCATCTAACTATAATCTTTCAGAAGTTTTTCCATATTTTAATACTATCATAAGAAACCCTGCCAAATACTTTGCTGAACTCTATACTTCTTATGTATATATTGTTTTCAGATGAAAGAGAGATTTACTAAATTATTGAATATCCCTGATTCCTTAGCTATGTCAATGTAAAACATCAAATAAGTTTTTTTCAAAATCGATTTTAAAATAATCTTACAACCTCAAAAAGAAAATTCATCATTTAAAATAACCTCTTTGTGGATAGCTTTAACTTAAACTTACAGATCATGTTAGTGGCCTTGCCAGTATTTATACATAGTATTAAGTTTTCTGACTTCATCATCCAATGCTCAGTTCCTCATGTTACAAATCAATTTGGAAAGATTTGAAATATGTGCTCTGGATTGGAAGTGCACCATAAAATATGCCTTTACAATTTGTTGAATAAATTTAAACCAGGCCTTATCCCTCTTTCTAAAATAACCATATAAACCCTCACATTGAGTGTTAGGAAAGAAAGAAAAAACATATAAACATAACTGTGGATAATTAAAATGAGGTTCCATAGTTTAATCCAAATCAAAGATCTTAGTCCCTTTTTAAGTATTTAAATTATTCTATTTATAAAATATTATTCTTAATTTATCATTGTTAATCTAACTTTGCCATGCAAGTCATGATTGAGGTCCATGATATAAAATTGTTTTGGGAATGTGTTCTGATGATATTTCTAGCATGAATGGCTCAAGTCAACAGCTTAGAGTTTTCCGTCTTAATTTTGTTGAAGTCTAAAATATTTTTATGATGCCTCTTTTTATGCAAATATTTCAGATACACATTTTTCTATAAGTTTTTGAATACAAACTTCTACAGTAGTAAAAATTTTTAAGTCTCTAAAATTTATGAAGTCCTATAGCAATTTTATATTTAACCTGTGTCTTTCACAGGATCAGGGATTTAGAGACAGAAACACACGGGTTCAAGATTTAAAAATTTCCCGTAACTATTATAATGGATGTTTCCACTGAATTCTTGTCTATTCCCCTTCAAATTGAAAACTAGTTATATGACCTTAGACGGGTAACATAAGGTTTCTAGGTCACAGATTCTCCATTTATAAAATGCAGATGTTAGAACTTCCACATTAAAGCCTGTGTCAGATGAAAAGATGGGGACAGGAGGCTGTGCTGGCTGTGTCGGTACACTTTGTGCTTGTCTCACTGTGACACACAGTTCTGGAACTGAACCTGGGGTTTTTTTTTTTCTCTCTATATGGGACCCAAAATTTCACCTGTACAGTTTTCTTTATTTCACTGAGAAATTATTCATTATAGTTTATATATTTGAATATAGTTTACAGAGCGAACTTTTCCTTTATTAGACATCTAAATAAAAACAAAGTAAAAAACAATAGGGGCATTACTCTGAGGAAAATGTTAGTCGTGTACCATTTTGGTCTGTCCACTTTCTCCTTGTCCCCTGAGCTGTCATTCCACCAAGGTCAATACAGTGGGAAATAGGACTTTTGAAAATAATGTTTGGCTTAGTGGATATTTTAATAGGATGGGGATGTTGGAAGGGTCAGCACCGGTTGGCAGAGCTACAGAGACAACAAGCACTGGAGAGGTCAGGGAATGAAACAGAGGAGCTTTGTTACCCTCTCTATTCTCCTGAAGTCCACCTTTTCTTTTGTTTCTACTACTATAGATCTGGAAGGCATATAAAAAAGGAAGAAAATTTCCAAAGCATTTTTGTAATTTTTTTTAAAGTTGTAGATTTATGAGAATCATTGTATAAATCTCATGAATCTTAAAACATGAAGTGATTGAAGTAATGAAAACATGAAGTAATGAAATGATTTTTTGTAACAATATTAAATTAAATAAAGCTGTGTAAATTGGTCTTGTATCACACAGTATAAACCATATCACTCTACTTGATGACATAAATAGTGTTGCCCTTCTCTGTCGTCTGAGTTTTAGAGAATTTCTATGTCCTGTCAAGCAGCAGTGCCCAACCTCTTTGGCACCAGGGACTGGTTTCATGAAAGACAGTTTTTCCACAGACCGGGGTGTATGAGGGGGATGGTTTTGGGATGATCAAGTGCATTACATTTATTGTGTACTTTATTTCTGTTATATATGATGAAATAATTATACAACTCACCACAATGCAGAATCAACTGCCACTGCTGATCTGACAGGAGGTGGATCTCAGGTGGTGATGTGAGCAATGGGCAGCTGCTGGAAATACAGATGAAGCTTTGCTCTCTCACCCGCTGCTCACATCCTGCTGTGCAGCCCGGTTCCCAATAGCCCAAGGACTGGTACTCTCCGCCACTCAGGGATTGGGCACCACAGCTGTAAAGAATATTCAGGAAACTCTTGACTATGGATTCCCTTTTAATTATCTTAGGTAAACTCATGATGATATATCAACAAATATATGAATAGGTCTAACTGCTCTAATATACCTTTGAACCCAAAGATATGAACATATAGGGTACAACTAGCACCAGTCTTCCCATCTCACGGTCCCCATTTGCTCTGTGTCCTCTAGATCTAGGCATCATCCCTTAAGTGTGCATGACCATTTGGAGAACAAATGGGCATATGCTATCAAGTAGCAGAACAAAGAATTTTTTATGATAATCATGGATGAGGTTAGACTTAGAAATTTTGTTTCCTGCAATGAGCAATTACTTGGAATTTAACTGGGAATTATTTACTAAACACACAGTACTTTCCATGGCACTGAATCATATGGCATGCACACCAAACATGCAATACCAAATCTGTTTACAGAAACCCATAATACCCTGTTCAGAGTAATCAGGCTTTTTTGATGTGGGAATGTTTACGAGACTAAATATTTTTCACTTTCAATATTGTTTTGGTTTTTATTGTTTACACTTAGTCATTCTTTGGGAAAATATGAAGGTCATAAAGTGTCTTCAGAATTGTGTAAGTTTGAAAAACAAAATTGTTTTTAGGGAGTTTGGTTAGTCTTATTTGGCAGACTGAGAGAGTGGCAGTAAACTCGTTGAACGTAGATATATATAAATGAAAAGCAATATTGGATATAAGACCTTTGCAACAGACCTTTTTTCTATTGATACATAATATATATTTATATTTTTGAAGTACTTGTAATAATTTGATCCATTCATATAATGTGTGAAGATCAAATCAGGGTAATTGGTATATCTTTCGCCTTGAATATTTGTCTTTTTTAAATACTAGGAACAATTGAATTATCTTCTAGCTGTTTTGAAATGTACATTAGATTATTGTTAACTATAGTTACCCTACTGATCTGTCAAACATAGATTTTATTTCTTTTATATTACTGTTTATTTGTACCCAGGCTTTTTTTTTTTTTTTTTTTTTTGGTAAATGATGCAACTTTACAAAAATGAACACAAGCATCCTCTAATTTAAGGAGGGTACTACCATGGAAAATTAACAACCTGATTCCTTTGAACAACGTATTTGTTGAGAATTACTGCATAAGCTAAACTTAGTAGCTTAAAACATTTATCCCACAGTTTCGTGGGTCCTCTGGCCCTGGTCTCTACCAAGGCAACAATAATCTCAAGGCTTTACTGAGAATGATCCCCGCCCTCATTCTCTCACCTGGCTGTTGGCACAATTCAGTTCCTTGTGGGCTGTTGCACTGAGGCCTCGTTTCTTCACGGTTCGTGATCTGGAGGCCCATCTCTGTTCCTTGCCACAAGGGACCTTTCCATGATGTCTCACAACATCAGAACAAGCAAGAAAGTAGGCAAGAGAAAGAACCAGCAAGACGGAAGTCAGTCTTCTGTGATACAATCACCAAGTGACATTACATCACCTTTGCTGTGTTCTGTTCACCAGAAGCAAATCACAAAGTTCCACCCACTTTCAGGGGAGGTGATTACATAAGTGCATGAATGCCAGGAGGGTGGTGATCACTGGGAGCCATATCAGATGCTTCCTACCATGATCATAGAAAAGTGCTGATATTATAGGCTATGTATATTTTTTTGCTACCCACACCCATGCAAATTAAGGGATTTATAACTAAATATATAAACTAAATAGGGCTAGAAATGTTTACTTATGAAAAACATACCAATTATGTATATATACATATATATACACACACACACGCATGTTGACATATGTATATAATTTTTATTGATATATGTATAAGGGTAACACAGTATAGCAAGGTGATAGCGAAAGAAATGGAAACTTATTTTTAACATTATATGTACAACTGTTTTTTAAGAGCTTGCTTTGAGTCACATCCATGTCAAACACCTTAGCACAATTGTACCATTTTCTAATTTTTATTGCAGTGACAGAGGAATTGTATATAAGTAAAAAAGTATGGATAGAATACTGAATTGGGCATCTTCAGCCATACCTTTAAGTTCTTGATCTTCAGCAACCTCATAAACATTCTCAAGTCACTTAGATTTATGTCTTTCTCAATTATAAAATGACTATATCTTTTTAAATACCAAGCTTAAACTAATAAAAAAACAAAAATATTTTGTTTAAATTCTGTATTCTTAAAAGACATATATCATTCCACAGTGTTTTCATTTCATATAGTTCAACCTAAAAGTTTTGCATTTTAAATTTGCTTTCAAATATTTTCATTCATTTTAAGTACAGTCATCTAGCTTATTTTCTGAGCGCTCGGTGTCTTTTGTGTACTGTACATTGTTCTGGGCACCATGGGGAGTACAAGCTTCAAACGCAGTCCTCATGAAGTTCTTGACGTAGGAGATGAAACATTTCAAATATCCAAGGACATATATTTTAAGCACAGTTAACAAGACTGGGCTATATCTACTTGTTCTATAGATGAATTAGCCATAGATAACTTTTTGTGATAAAAGTAGGGCAGAAGGCAGTTATTAGAGCAGTTGAGAAGAGGGAGGGCTGATGTTTGCTCCACCTGCCATGCCATCTCACCTGGTACAGGGCAGCTTCTGTGTGGTGTGGAGAGAGGTCCCATAGAGATCTGTAATATTTCATTGTAAAGTGGATGCCTAATGATTTCCTGTCAACACTCTGGCAAAATCCCCATGTTTGATCAGAGGAATGAACAGGAGAATTGTCATGGTGGATAAAGACTGTCTGGTGATGCTTTCCTGGGTGTTTTTCTGCTAAAGCTTTGGCTAACATTCTCAAAACACTGTCATAATAAGCAGATGTTATTGGTCTTTGGCCCTCCAGAATGTCAAGAAGCAAAATGCCTTGAGCATCCCAACTGGTCCACTTCCAACTCTCGGTAGTCATCACTTTGATTGTGCTTTGGCTTCACTGTTGTACTGATAAAGCCATGTTTCATCTCTTGTTACTTCAAAGAAATGCTTCAGGATCTTGATCCCAGTTGTTTAAAATTTCCATTGAAAGCTCTGCTCTTGTCTGCAGCACAATAGTTTTGGCATCCATTGAGTGGACAGTTTGCCTAACTTTAATTTTATTGTCAGAATTGTGCAAGCTGAACCAATTGGGTTGTCTGTGTTCTTGGCTATTGTCTGTGCTGTTAATTTTTAGTCCTTTACAGTTAGGGCACAAACAAGATGAACTTTTTCCTTGAAAATTGATGTGGATGGTTTGCCACTGTGGGCTTCACCTTCAATATTGTCTCATCCCTTTCTAAATCAAGTTATTCAACTGCTAATCTTTGGGGCATTGTCCCCATACATTTCTCATAAAGCATCAATGATTTTACTATTCTGTAACCCAAAGTTCACCATAAAATTGACATTTGTTCTTCAATTTTAGCAGAATTCATACAGGGTCTGATAGGCGATCTTTTCAAACTGATGTCTCATCTTTCTTAGTAGCTAGATCCTGTTCTGAAATGCTATTACGAGTTAGTACAAGTTTATTTTGGTGCAAAAATTTTTAAGTCCATGTGTAGTTTTTTCATAAGCATTTTCCATGAACTTTTTTGAAGACTTCTCATATAATAATATTGTACTGTGAAGTTTTTACAAGAAGTTATGAAAAAAGACTAGAATTAAGAAGATCATTATGAAGAGAGAAAATTAAATATATTATCTCCAAATTATTGAATTATACACTGCGTATTTTTCTCCCTAATGTTTTATTGCATTTTCAATTCATGGAGTTAAAAGGAGTGTCAATATTAAAGAACAAACAGTGCAAAAGCAATGAAAGTAGTTTTAAGTGAATAAATAGAGGACATTTTGGGCTTCTTTTAACAGACTTAGGACAAATATTAGCAGCAATAGACAAAATTGAGGTATCTCTAAGGTATTTAAAAATATTTAGTATTCTCCTCTGTCGTTTTTCTTTTGGTGGGACTTTATCACTATTTCAACCCATATGATAACATAAGGGATTATTTTGACATATTAGTTCTACTTTGTCACAAGTAGGGCATTAAATTAATGAGGGTGCATATATTTATAGGGAGACTATATTTCAACTCAGGTTAGTGATGCCAGTATTAAAAAACAATTGCTATAAAATGATAGTGTTACAATTGAGAAAGTTGAGATACATTACCCTAAAAGCATATACTCCTGAAGGTATTGTGTTTGAGAGGTTTGCAATAGTGTTTCCAGGAATAGTTGCTGTAGTTAAGAAGAATAGAACCAAAAAGAAGCCAGTGAATCTGACAATTGGAATGCTATTGGTAATCTTCAGAAAAAACGTGTTGTGGACTTACAGAAAACATTGAGGAACATCATTGGGCATTGTCTGATTTTCTGCAAACTATTAATATTTGCCCAGCAAAACTCCTACTCTATTACTAATATCAATGAAAAATTAAAGTAGAAGCTAATTTTAGTCCTTGTTCAATTTCTCTTATTTTGAGTAATTAAATAGAAAAAATAGGCATGGTGAACAGGCTGAAAGAAGAAATTGAGTAATTAGTCACTGGAAAATTGAAAGTTTTCTGATGTACATGGCATTATTTCAGCTCTTTGAAATAAAATGTGTTGTATGTGTACTGCTTGCGGCAGTTTTACGTAGCCTTTTCTTTAAATAACATTTGAATGAGGGAGATATTTTTCTGTTTATTTTCATTTTACGAAACACTAATTATCCAGACTGCAAAAGCAGCTGTAAAAAGAACTCTAAAATTGCAGTGTTTGACTGAATCAAGTTAAGAATACCATGTGCATGCTAGAGGACTTGAAAACATCAAGTAGAGTGGAAAGTGAAACTTGACAGGAGAAATGTGAAGTCAAAATAATTTTGAAGACTTGACATTCTAAATCAATGGGAATAAGTATGAATACTTTGAAACATTTGGGGCCTGTTGATCATTAGATATTGTATGTCATTTAGAGCAAAGGTAAGTGATTTCCAGAATCAGGAACTATCTGTCCCAACCATTTTCCAGGAATGAGAATGGAAAAGTGGTAGAATTTGGTCATGTGTAAATTACTTACTTTCTTCCCCAAACAGTCTGTACTTAGAAAAGAAAATAATTTATAAAATTACAACATGTGTTTATTGTCTCTGAGAAATCCTATCAGCACCTGATTATGGTCACAATGGAAATATAGAGGTACTTTCTCCATTGTGAATCGGAGGTGAGTAATGTTTGGCATATAGGTTTGTGTACAGAAAATATTGAGGTTTATTACTTTTCCATCCATCTCATTACTCACCACTGATAACTAGTAAGGAAGTATATTTTAATTAAGGTTCAACTTCCTCTTACTGAATAGAGAGTGTCAATTACATACTAATGCTATTTGAATATGAGTTGGTTTAATAAACACATCTATAGTAACTCTTTTTAGACTTTGGATTTTAATGGATGGGAAAAACACAGATGTTTTCCAAAGACACTATTCATAATTATTATGCTTTTTTCATTGTTTATATCTTGTATATTTGTAATCACTATGTCATCCTGAAATTCTGTCAGGAAGACTGGGAGGAAATAGTGTTCAAAAAGAATACCATAGAGAATTTTCCAATTTTTTCCAGCCAAAATTGTATATTGTAGTCTTTTGCATTTTTAGTTTTCTTTTTAAAAAATGCTTCAAAATTTATGGCTTAAAAGTTTCTAAATCATAATAATTAGGCTTCAGATCTTATATATAGACAAATCTTTCAAAAGAAAGGTTCAGAAACACAGGAAAATAAATGTTTACAGTTAGACATGCTTTAATTTTTTTGTTATTTTTACCAAAAGACTTTTTCATTGGAAGTATCCAAATTAAGACTTAAGGAAAGGATATTTAATTTTGTTCATAGGCTTGCAAGCTGAAATTGCATCAATGTGCAATATGTTAAATATGGACCACTAAAGTAATCTATATACCCAGTAATCTATTACTGGTATGTACTTATATTTAGTTTGTTGGTTTGAGCCACCCTTATACTTCCATTCTTACTATAAAGTAAGATAACAAAACTAACATTTGACTCTTTAGTGGGGATATGCTATTGTGAAGTGATGCCAATCACCAAATATTATGTTTCATATAGAATTATTTTATGTATTGTATGAAGGTATACATTTATGGTTTTATAATGCATCCACTTTATACTATATATTTCTAGTTACTTTATAGTGAAGAGTCAGATCAGGTCATTTCTTACTCATCTACTGGTTAAGTATCTTAAATTCTAACTTGATTTGTTCAGGTTTGGATTATTCTTATAATGACTTTTATTAAATGTACTAGGGTTTAAATTTACTTGTGCCATATTCTTTACCTTAATCCTTTTATCCTTTAATAAATTTCTGACTTCATATTTAAGATGTTTTTGATACAATTAAAGGATTTAGGCTCTTCAGGGAGGGTGGTCTTTTTTCTTTTTCTTTTTTTTAATTTTAGAAAGTTTAGCATTTGCACAAACTTATTTGTGTTTCTCGCACCTTCAATAAGAAGAGATAAACCAAAGCCCTAGAAAAAAAGTTGCTCAAATCAAGTTGATGAATTCTCAGTTCTAGCCCATGGAGAAAGAATATGCATGATCACTAAATCTAACTTGTTAGATGAAAATGGTCACATAATTTTTCTCACATATTTTCCCATAAGATTTCCCAAGCAGGCAATGACAAATCTTTCTTAACCCTGATAGCAATTTGAATAGTGAAGGCATTGCATTTAAACTAAAAATTACCCAGTTAAGCAACACTATCAACACAGCTAGGTGTGAAGGAGGGCTTAATAATTTTTAACAAGTGACCTGGCCAATACAATTTCAAAAAGGCCTCAATCATATTTCCATGGTTGTCCCCCTATATCATAATTTCAGTTTTTATTATAAACTAGGAACACCAGGCTTTTCCAGCAACATCATGAGAACATGGATTTTCTTCACAAATATACTTTCTCAAGTCAAGTAAATTACAAGTGTACACCTCTTCCCTTTCCTCAAATTTTTGCTAATTGTTCTAAAGACTTAGGAAAAAAGGTTTGTTTCGTTGTTGTTGTTGTTCATGTTTAAGTATGTTCAGGGCCCTTTACAAAGGTATCTTGAAGTCAAATCATGGCTTTAACTTGACCCTAGCCCTCAGGGAGAGGTTTCACTGAAGGAAATACATTAGGTTAATTGGGTGTTAAAAATATATAACTTTTGTTCTTTAGAGTTTAATTATCTACTCAGGTATGTGAGGTTAGCTAAGCAATAGCAAATGTGACCCTTGTGGTAAATTATTGAAAATAAGTAATAAGAAATAGATGTTTTGCCTTTTGCTGCCAGCATTGACTGGTTCTGTGGAAGGCTCTTCTGAACCACACTATATGTTGTACGGAGATTACAGATCTTTTCACCTGGTACATATTTGAGACTTAGTAAGAAAGCATGCCTACTAAGACAAAGTAGAAGAAAGCTATGTCCTTTAGTTCTTTGTGAATTATGAAATTCCTGACTAAAATCTACAGTAAAGAAAAATTATTAATATCCAAAAAAACTTACCAAGTTATAATTTGTTAAAAATCTATGAAAGTCACAGAATTTACTAAATTTTCTTTTACTATTACAAAGTCTCTAACTTTAACAAGGGATATGAATAAAGGGGAAATTTTCCTTCCTTGACCTTTCAATTCTTTAAGTGCTAAACTTAAATGGAAATCTTAGAATTCTTAATTGCCTTATCAAATATCCAAAGTTTGTCTTAGATATAGTGGCTATATGACTGCTAACCCCTTGCTTTCTCAGAGTTTTTCAATTGCTTTATATTATTTGGATATAAATTTGATTCAGATTAACCTTTGCCTCAATTCAAATGTCATATAGTTTCCTGATACTTATGATATTTCATATGGGAAGCATGTAAAATATTTTTGTCTATAGTTAATATTTATTTAAAATTTTAAAAAGGAAAATGTAGACTGTGTAATGTTTGGGAACTGCAAAATTGTAATTTAGCTAAATTGATAATTTTTAATGAGCTAGGAAATAAACACATGCTTACCATAGTAATAACAGAGGTGTAAATTTTTGTTTTTAAATTTTAACCAATTACCTTAAAATTTTGAAGTACTGATTTTTTCACTCTAACATATATTAATAAATATAAACATTTATGTAGATTTATGTGAATATATAGATTTCAATATTATGATTTATTATATAAGCAGAATTTTATGATCATTTAAAAACTTTCTGAAGAATGCATCATTATATGTCAGTTTCAGTTAAATTTACTGGGGGAAGATCAAGGCAGAGTAGATTTTTAAGCCAGTTAAAATAATTGGTGAACTAGTTGGTTTATCAGTTGGGACTTTTTAATTGCAAGTGTCAGAAACACAACACAAATTGACTTAACAATATAACTGAAATTCAAGATCATGGCTTCAGGGTTTGTCAGACCCAGATGTTGGAAAGGGCAATTTCCTCTCTTTCTCTCATCTCTGTCTCTTCCTATGCCTAACAATTTGGTTCTTTATTCTCAGGTGGCTTTCTAAATACAAACATAATCACCAGCTGCTCCCAGTTTATATTCTATAAGGTTAGTAAACTCTGTGGAAAGAGTGCCCTATCCCAATATTTTCACCAAAAACCCTAGTGCTAACTGTCATTAAGTCTGTAAAACATCTTTATTTTCAGATTCAGTTACTATGTCCATTACTATGCTCTTTCTGTTATATTAACCAAGGCTAGCTAACTTGCCCCCACCTGGAACCAGGTCAGCCCCACCCAAACTACATGGATGAGAGCATGGATGGCATGCCTTCCCCACAGATGCAGAACAGATGCTGGATACACCCAAACAATAGATCATTACATTTATTATTTTGGGCAGTTTTCCATTTTAGTAAATGAGTACGGTGTAAAGACAATAAACATTTGTGTCCAAATGATGTAAAATTTGGGTACTTGTTTACTAATCACTTATGGAATTATAGAGGATCATATTTCGGGGGACGTTGAAGTGCAGCTAGACAAGACTCTTCTTGAAATATTTCCACCCACAGTTACTTTTAACTACTTGTAAAATGCACTGTAAGTTATATGCTGCTAAAATAGTTCTAAAATTTGGGGGAGATTTACTTTAATAATAATTAGGCACTATAATACCCATCTGTCTGATCATCATTCCAGTATACTCCTTAGGCAAGGAAGGAAAGAAGGAAAGAGTAGATTATAAGCATCATTCCTTATTTTTGTCACATTGGAAGGAAGTGGGCTGAGAACTACTGTTCTACCATATCTGTCAGCCTTGCCAAAATTGTCTCTTTCACAGGGAAAAAAACTTTTATATTTATGTTGGTTTTCTCATAAACTTAGCTTTCTTTTCCTTTATCATATTGGTTTTTTTTTCCCCCAATGTCCTTCAGTTCGTATTGAAATGAGTATTGACCCTTTCCTCTTTTCACTCAAATATTCTCAGTCACTCTCCATGCTTTTTCTCCATAGCAATTTAACACACTGTGGCACATAATGCTTTACTTATTTATGCTTATTGTCTGTCTCCTTCATCGACAGTGTAAACGCTAAGACGGCAGGGTGTTTCTGTTGTCTGGTTCACTGCTTTGTTTATAGCACCTGGATTGGTGCCTGGTATAGTGTAGGCCCTCAGTAATTGTTGGCTGACTAATATATAATGTGCAAAAATGAACAAATATTTGGAAGTATGATCGGAAGTACGATTTGAATAGTATTCTTTCTTGTTTCAGGTACTATACTTCTCTGATGGTTTCTGTTTTTGCTACACCTATTGTATTCCTGAAATGTGTTAAAAAGTGAGAGCAGTGGTTAAATCATATATTCATGTCATGGGTTCAGTTCTTAGGTAAAAGTTACCGAATTGTAGACCAATATCATTTATTAACATGCATGTAAATTGGTTTATCCCAGGCATCCAGAGATAGTTTATTACTAAAAATCCAATAGTAATTTACCATATATTCTAGTTAAAGAAGAAAAGTAAATGATGCTTCAATAGTTGGAGAAAATATGGGATACAGTTTAGCAACCAGTCATTATACATTTTTAGCAAATTGTCTCAATTTGCTAAAAATTTAAAGCAAACATCAAACTTAATACGTTTTAGGAACATTGTCTTTAAAATGAAGACCAAAGAGAATGACGGCAATCATCACTTATATTCAACATTGTACTGGTGACCTAATTAGCACAGTAAGACAAGATATGAAAGTAAGTTTAAAGGATTGGAAAGTAAGAAAGAAATCTATCATTATTTGCCAAAAATGGCTACTTATATAGAAACCTTTAGAAGTGACAGACAAATTTTTAAGTTTAAGAATTGAAAAATTTTACATATACAATCAACATACTAATATACCTTTATTTCAACGGACTAATATGCCTTTATTTCAACAAATGTTAGAAAATTTAAATGCTATAGTTTATTAAATAGTATATATACTAAATGCCGTGTATGTGTTCTCTTGCTCTCTCCTTTCATCTTACAGGATATATGATTATCATTTTAATTCATTTACTTTCTGCTTTGAAAGCAATGGATCTGCTTTCTTAATGTGTATTTATGTTTTTTAATATAAATGTTATATTGGAATTTTTTATCTTCATTCTTAGACATAGTTAGCTCAAAAATACTGAGGGGAAAATGCTTAGGTAAGAATCAAAGAATAAATGAAAGACTAAGAATAAAACTCCTTTTGGATTGGAATAAATCAGTGCTAACTTTTCCCTAGTGAACTGTTAAGCAGTTTTTGATATCTGTGTATTTCTGCTTCAGGTTTCTGCGTGCTTTCTCACCACATTACCGTGTGAACTTTATTGTCTGTTAGCTGTGGCTTGTTGCTTAAGGGAATTGATGATATGCCAATTTATTAATCTTTCACAATACTAGATAGTTATATGTACACAATACTTACATTTTGTGAAAAGTCTTAAGATTTTTAAAAAATATTTTATAAACAAATTTTCATTGACTTGTAGGAAATCTTAGGACATCATAAGGTGGCTACAGCTTGATTAATTATATGGTGTCTAGAAATCAAATTAGGCATCAACTTACACTTTTAATTGAATTTCTGTGTTGAATCATTCTAGAACTTCATAACTGTTTTGAATTCATAGAATTGTGAGTGCCATGAACAAAATATTTAAATCATGTACACAGAGTTTCTACATGCTCATTGCAGATGTCACTATCATTGTAATTAATGCTCTTGACATAAAAAAGTTTGTTAAATACTATGTAGATTTGAGGTTTGCACATTGACATTTCCAATTTCTAGCATGAGAGGATGCTTTTCAATGTGAATCCCTTTAATGACAAAGAGTAGGTTACTTAGTATGCAAGCATAACCAGTTTGCTTTTTGTACAAGATCTGTGAGATGATTGAAATTCATATTTTTGTGGAAAAGCAGTAATGTCCATAGCAGGAAAGTCACTTCTTTTGGAAGTTTACAGATCTTAAGGTAACAGTTTTGGAATAAATTAAAATAGAATGTCCAATTGGCTTAGATCCATGAAATTCACAAAGTCTGGAAACCAGAAACACCATTAATGAATCAGCCATGTTGAATTTTCTAGCCAGTGAAAAAATACTTAAGAGAAAAATATTTACTGAAGTTTTTTTACAAAGTTAACTTATGGTTTGAGCATATGTCCAGGAAACATGCAAATTCTACATGGAAATGTGATTCAGTAAGATTTTATTTTAATGGCAACCAAAAAATAACTTTAGCTTGTGCTTATAAAATCAATGTTTTTCTTCTTTGAGGGGGATTCATTCTACAGAGTTGGAATTTAGAATCATTCCAAATGGTGTGTGAACAGCTAAATGTTTTAGTTCTTTGATTCTAATTCATTTTATTGGGAAAGGTTTATGGTTATGATAATACTGATTTTTAAAAATTAAGGTTTGGGGACATATCTTTTACACATATCAAAGGCATAAGCTATTAAAGATAAAAACAGATGTTAAAATGGTTAAAACCTAGGTTTTATTTAGTGACTTCTGACAGTAGGGGAGAAGTATAAGTTCCATTCTGATTTATACAGAGGTAAGTGGGCATTTTAAAGGGAGAATGAAGGAGTAGGTAGAAAGGTGTTTTGTTAAATATTCCCAGGTGATTATAATGGGCATCCAGAGTTGAAAACCACTGATCCACTTAGAGCCCACAGTGGGCAGTCAGGGGCCCAAGGCAATACTACTCAGTCTTTAGTGTGCATAGAGATAGCACAAAATCTGGAGGACAGAAGGGCTCAAGTGAATAATTTCAAAGGGTTGGACAGTGGGAATGTGATTAGGCTAGCTGTCTGCAAGCTGGGGACTATAGAAGTTAAGGTTCTTTTTGACAAAAGACACTGGTAGAGAGATCCTATCCTTTTTGAAGGAGATGGTTGTCTCAGTGAAGAAGTATGGGTGGAGTCTGTATGTGTCAGACGTTCTATAGTTCTCACCATTTTACACAGTATAAAATTCAAATGAAAGATTTACTAATTTTCAAATAGAAAATAGGTTATTTCTAATTAGACATCTAATGGTGTGATGGAAATACACTTTTCTGAATTGTAACCAGTTGAGGTTTTTTATGGATAAGTGTGCCAAAGGTTGCAAGTATGTGTGTTTGCTTTTTCCTTTAAATTATTTTTGGAGAGAAAGTGCATTCCCATGGATTTCAACTTAAATCATATACAATCGTACCCAGTGGAAATCTTCCATCAGCCTAGTCCCCAATCTCCACCCTTGCAATAGCGTCTGTTATTCCCAGGTGTGTGATTTGGTTTCATAACTAGGTTTTCCTTCTTGCCCTCTAGCATTCTTCAGATTCACAATGGTGTATTCATGATGTTAGGTGTGTCATGTTTATCATGTTTACCTTGCTCTGTTTCACTGGGGTTTAGGAAGATTTTGGTTTTTTTAATATGTAAGATTTGTCCTAACTATGTTGTCAAATGAACAAAGTCCCTATTGTGTTTTACTGAAACATGATTGTCACCATTTGAGTAATCAGAGTTTGCTTATTTTGTATATTAAATTAATATTCATTATGAGGTTATAAGAAGACATATTAGTATGGAAACAGTAACAAAATTCTGAGAGTGATGTAGGTAGCTTCACTATGTTTGCTATTTGAGGAAAATGAAACCAAGATTGTAATTATTGCTTTCATTGGACAAGAACGTTTGATGTGATGGAAACAGACCATCTCACTTGAACAGTGAAGATGGCTCTTTTGTTTTATACTATAAGTGCATTTTATAATTCTAGAGTCTTAAACCTGAGTGATTTTCTACATACTATAGACTACTTTCTAGAACTCTAGAAAGTCCAGAAAGCCTCTGAGGTTCAGCTATGTCTCTAGTTCAGTCAGCCACATTTCTTAGAAACACCACTGAATTCCTTCTCTGGAATTTCTCTCTTGTGTTAGTACCTTGGGTGTGTCTTCTGTCATCCTTGCCTAAGATAAACTCACTAATGCTGATTGTTGTATATCTTATTTTTTTCAGCCCAGCCTAACCAAGTGAAGCTGCTAAATGAAGGACATTTGTTAAAATAAGCTATTTCTAGAGTACGGAAAGAAGACAAACATTTTCTGAGCACTATGTGCCACACACTTTTGTATATACTCTTGTTGAAACTTGAGGATAGTCCTATGAAATGGGCATTGATAGCTCTGTTGTATCCTAGTGAGAAATCCAGACCCCAAAACTTAAGTAAGTCCACACACTGCAAGCTAGTATTAACAACTGGCTGAGGGGATTTGGACTTCAAATGCACCATAATGTTCACATGCTCAGTGAGGCTTTAGTAGAAGAGGTTTTTCAAGTAAAAAACAGAAACACCCCAAACACAGCATATATATTCTATATATCTATATATACACACACATATATATACACACACACAAAATGATAGCCATGTTACATTATTTATAATTAATGAGATTTTGATTTAACATAAAAATTGAACTAGTCTATATTCCTTTTCAGGTTATTTTATGATCCAGTCTTCTCTCCTTGGCTATTTGGAAATGGGACGCTGTGGGGGATGGGGGGGTTAGCAGGGCCTTTCCTTGGCTATGGGATGTGGAGGAGGGGGGAACCAAAGGAATCTGGCATGGGTGTGGCTGGAAACCAAAAACTAGTCTTTACCATAAATTCTTCTGGAGGGATGAAGAGAAAAAAATTGAGCTGAGCACATTGTTCCCATGGCAGCAAGAATATATATGCAGGGCTAGGAGGGGACTTAAGAGCAGAGTATCAAGAAGCTTCCTTGAGAAAAAAATGTGACAGGGAAGAGGCTTTTTATAATGAGGCATCCACAGCCTGGCCCTGCACATGGGGAGGAAGATATTAAAATTGCTTGATTAGTTTAGCTGTGGCTGTACTTTCTCAGGCCTTGTCCCCTGCCAGAGGGAAGCTGAGGATTCCACAGGACTTGTTTAACATCATTCTAAAAGTGGGAGGCTGAAGCCCCTTCCTGCTCTTCTGGGAAATTACTATCTTAATATGATTGGATCCAATATTGGCTGTGTCATTATTAAGCCCAAGATAGATTGTTTTCCTGGACTATATTGAATAGCTGCAGTGGGGCCAGGAAGAAAGAGACAATCCTTGCAGAGGAGTAAAAGAATAAAAGAGTAAAACAGTGAGTCAGTTTAAAAATTAACCCTGTTAATAAAGCAAATCTCATTGGAAATACTTGGTTCCAGGAGGAATAGTTCTTAGGCATTTGCTGTGTTTCACTGCCAGAATTGGCTTGGGTGGGATACATTCCAGAGAGTACTAGGGAACCTTAACACTGTTTCTCTGGTAATGCCCACTGTAATTATCTGCTTATCTTAATTATCTTTGCTTCCAGGCATCTTTGTGTGCCTTACTTTGATTTAGGTTGGGCTCCTAATTGTATATTATAAAGAACATTGTAAACAGTGTTTTTCATTACTTTTTTTTTTTTTTTAAATTTACCTGCATGATTCTTAGTGGGGTGGGGGTAATAATTTTGGTATTACAAGAACTAAGAAGAATGACCTAGGGAATTGCTTCAAACTGTGAAAGTCTTTATGCCAACCTCTTACCCTGCTAATTTCCAAGATGCCACCTCCCAACATCCTTGGAAAAAGTCATATTCTTTAAGTATGGTAAGAAAAGAAGGAAAGCCCAAAAGACCAAAAATAAAGGTTTTAAACTCACCAGACCATAAGTGCAAAAGTTTGCACAAGTTTCAGAGTGTTAGGGTAGATCAGACTACTGACTGCTGTTCAATCTGGTCATCCTTGTCTGTTACCATCTTTATCTTGACCCTTAATGGAAAGTACACCTTTATACTCGTGTAACTTAATTTTTTTTTTTAAGAAAAATTTGCTGTGAAAGCAACACAGAAAACTAAAACATAACACAAGAAGTAAATCTAAAATTAGTTTTCTTTGGCACTCAGATTGTTTTGGGTAGAGAAGTTTTGCAAAGGTTTGTGTCCTTTCTGATATATGTTTAGTACCTTTTTGTTGGCAGATTGTAGTTTCATGACATGTTACTTTGTTAGAAGCTTTTTAATAATCAAATTTAGGGTAAGATTACGAGACTAAGGGACATGGATAGAAATTTGAGACTTGGAAAAAAAGTAGTAGCAAAGTGTGTATAAAATCTCCTTGGGGAAGAGTAGGCTTCATGTTCTAGAGGAGCCTGCTAAATGAAGGGTGTGAGCCATGTCTCATGGGCTTGTAGAGAGCTCCTTTGTGTCTGAGTCCTTCAAGGGCAATAGTGTTGTGTCTAGAGAATAAAGAACTAGGTTCACATTCTCCTCTACCCATAACATGGGGATAAAAGGCCTAAATTGGGCTTCCTCCAGGGCTAGAAGATGAATCCTAATGTGATTTAAAGGGCTCTTTGTCCATTGTGTCACTCTAGCTCCTCATCAGCTTGCTAATCAATTTTTTTGTCTTAGATGAATAGGTGTTTAATTCTGCATTAAATGGCCTGATCCTGGTAAAATTTTACCATTGATAATCTTCAGGTTTAGTGAAATCAAGTAATCGGCCACAATGTATAAAAACATCAAATTCACTGCTATTTGGTACAAGGATGTTGGTGGTAAAGAGGTCAGGAGAGTTCTGAATTCCTGAAGAGAGCTGGCAGGGAGAATCCTGCCTATGTGAAGGAAACAATACTGAATGAATAGGCCCTATTCACAACCAAGGCGATGAACACACAGAGGAGTTGTGCCTGGAGGTATTTTTGTCTTGCCTGGGCAATAGCAGTGCTGCTTCATTGACTTATGAAGACTTTAATATTCACATCTGTGTGTCTCTGTGTGTATATACAAGATATTTAATCTCTTATTTATATTTATGGCATTTATGCTTAAATGTTTGATTTCTTCCTAAGCTTATATGAGCAATAATTTAAAATCTGATGGAATTACTATCTTAAAGTTTATATTTTTTTAAACTATGGGAGACTATTTCATGAATGTATCACAAAAGATAAATGTAGAAATGTTTATTGAAGCAAATTTACCTTAGAAGTAAAATAATTTTCTACTATACTATGTAGAATGTTAATTCCACAAGTTTTTAATAAGTATTTCATGAAGAAGTTCCATAGTTAAATAATTTAGACAAATATTGTTTCGTTAAATAAAAAGTCAGTATAACAATTTTATTTTTTATATACCAACAACACAAAAATGGAACTTAAAAAAATTACAGTAGCATGATAAAATATAAAATACTTAAGGATATAGATGTAGAAAAATGTTCAAATCTCTATACTTAAAACTACAAAATACCACTAAGAGGAATGAAATAATACCTAAATAAATGGAAATGCACATCAAGTTCATGGATTGACAAAATGACGGCTCTCCACCACTTGACCTATAATTCAATGCATTCCTAATTAAAATACCAATAGGCATTTATTTTGATAATGACAAGCTGATTCTCAAATTTATATAGAAATGCAAAGGGGCTAAAACAGCTGTAATTTTTAGAAGACTAAAAGTTGGGTGACTCACACTGATTTAACAACTGGGAAGGCTGCAGAATCAAGACTATGGAATTGGTGTAAGAGAGATAAGTAGAGAAATTGAACAAAAAGTCTAGAACAGACCCACACATACATAGTCAACTGATTTTTGACAAAGATGTCAAGGTGCTTCAGTAAGGAAAGTCAATTCAACAATTTGTTCTAGAACAGTTGGAAACATTTGTTAGAAAACATTGAGCTTCAACTTTCACCTTTCACCTAACACAAAAATAAATTCAAGATGATCAGAAACCTAAAGTTAAACAAATCTACAGATACACACAACACCAAAGTTGAATCTCACAAAACATGTTGAGCCACAGAAACCATTTATGGAAGATTATAATACTGTTTGATTCCTTTTATCTGAAGTTCTAGAACAGGCAAACCTAAGCTATGATAATGGAAATTAGAATAAACGGGAAAGAGCAAGAGGGACAGTGCATGTACAGTTTTATAAATGTGTCAAAACTCATTAAGCTTTACACTTAAAATGTGCATTTTGTAGTAAGTACATGAATTATACCTCAATGAAAACTAGTTTCCTTAGAAATAATGTCAGATTGTGCATGTTGCCTGTGTATCCATAAGCAGGCATATCACTAGCACTGCTTTAAAAACTTAGGCTGCCTTGGAACTTTATCACTGTTCTTCGGAAACACAGAAGCAACAGAATATATATGTAGAGAGAGAGAGATGCTACTTGATGGTAGCAGCTGGGAGCTGGAAGTCTGAAATCTGTAGAGCAGGCCAGCAGGCTGGAAATTTGGACAGGGTTTCTATGTTGCAGTCCTGAGGCAGAATTCCTTCTTCCTGTAACCTCAGTCGTTGCTCTAAAGGTCTTCAATGGATTGGATGAAGGCCACCCACATTATGGAGGATAATCTGCTTTACTTAAAGTCAACTGATTGCAAGTGTTAATCACATGTGAAAAATACCTTCACAGTCACATCTAGAGTAGTGTTTGACCAAACAATTGGGTACCATAGCCTAGCCAAGTTGACATATAAAATTAACCATCTCACCTGTGATTGGGGGAAATAATGCAAAATTCAATTGGGAAACTGAAGGCATTTTAGGGAAAAGAAAATTCCAGATTGAAGCAAGATGGCTTATAATTTGTAATTAAAACACATAGGCTATCTTTATAGTCACCACTATCAGTTATGTCAATGAAATGAATGATGCATCCAGGTTTATGAAATGAACTGTGCCTGGCTGAGGAGGAGAACTATCATTCCTACCCAAATATTAAGCCTGGAGGGGAGAACAGGTACCTCTATTGTTTCACCCTCATCAGCCACACTGTCTCATATAGAAAAATTACAAATGAAATTACATAAATTTCAGAACTGTGATTGAATCCCATTTACTAAGGGGAGACTAACTTGTTTCTTGAACCATTCTGTAATTTTTTGTTTGTTTGCAATTTTTTTTTATTCAATGTTAGCTTTTAGTCTACATTTTTTTTTAATTTCGGCATATTATGGGGATACAGATTTTAAGATTTCAATAAATGCCCAATTCCCCCAAAAGTCTGGGTCTCCATCATGACCATCCCCTAGATGGTACACATCTCACTCATTATGTATGTATATACCTGCCCCCTCTCCCCTCCCACCTGCCCAATACCCTATTACTGTGGTACCTATGTGTCCACTTAGGTGCTACTCAGTTAATACCAGTTTGCTGGAGAATATATCTGGTGCTTGTTTTTCCATTCTTGGGATACTTCACTTAGTAGTATGGGTTCCAGCTCTAACCAGGAAAATATAAGATGTGCTATATCACCATTGTTTCTTAGAGCTGAATAGTACTCCATGGTATACATATACCACATTTTATTAATCCATTCTTGGATTGATGGGCACTTGGGCTGTTTCCACAGCCTTGCAATTATGAATTGTGCTGCTATAAACATTCGAGTGCAGATGTCTTTTTTGTAGAGTGTCACTGGATCTTTTGGGTAGATGCCCAGCAATGGGATTGCTGGATCAAATGGTAGATTCACTTGTATCACTTTAAGGTATCTCCATATTGCTTTCCACAGAGGTTGAACTAGTTTGCAGTCCCACCAGCAGTGTAGGAGTGTTCCTCTCTCTCTGTAATTTGAGCAAGAGAGATTTCATCCCTTTTTCACAGATGAAGGATCAGAAACACTGCGATGTAATGATTTGTCAAAGATTTGATCATTTAAAAAACATTCACAATGCTGGGCATTGTTTTAGAAACTTGGAATGCACCAGTGAACAAGTCAATCTATGCATTTGTAGAGTTTACATTCTATGGGTGGGAGAGAGTAAAAATAATACAAAAGAAAAATGTAACAATGATAGAAAATGATGACTACTGGGAGAAAAAAAATGAAGTGGAATAAGGAAAAGGAAGAGGCCTTGAGACTCCCAGAAGAGAGTGTTGCCTCATTAGGAAGATGGCATTTAGTCAGATGTTGGAAGGAAATAGTATGACAGATACCTTGATGTGTAGGATGCAACTGGTGCAAAATCCCAAAGCCTGGTAACTAAGACTAGAGCTCTGATTTTATGTAGTTTATTCTTTTAGTAAATAAGTATTGAGCCCACTCTCTCTGCAAGAATAGTGCTGGGCTATGGAGCTACAACAGCACAAACACTTTGGGTGCCCAGGAAATTTCTAATACCTTTCTCTTTTCACCTTGGGAGTGATTCCTGAATCATGAGCCACAAAGCCAATACCAAAGTCTTCAAGTCTATTTTGTTCTCATAATTTTCTATAGAAAGGAAATATATTATTTTCAAATATATAGATGTTATAATTGGTAATTTACAGTTATAAATTTATAATTATCCATTATGCATTATTCAATTGATAAATACTGAAAGTTCATCTGAGTGGTATGGTCTGTGAGCAATTCTGAAGTTGAAAATGTCTTCATTCTGGAACATGTTGGGAAAACCTCTGCTCTGCACTATGAGATCACCAGTTCTAAAAGTCACTCTAAAAATCTGATTTCTAAAAACACAGGAGACTTTTGAAAGTTTTTTAACTGGAGGAATAGCATGATTAGACCAGTTTTCTTGGGAAGATTGCTTTTCGTTGTCAGTTATCCAGTGGAAGCCTAATGGAATAAATGTATTGAGGAATGCTTATTGCTTTATTATAGTTAGTTTGATTCGCTTTGTAACACAGTGTTGTAATCTATAGTGTATTTTATTTATTTGTTCCTTTTACCTAAAACAACTTCAAATCACAATTTTCTACATTACACATTATATAATGTAGTATTTCCAAATTAGAGTTGTCTTCCATTAAAAGTCAACAATTAAAAAATAGTTTTATAGTTTAGCTCTGCCTGGACAACTTCAAATGAAACCATGGGAACTATTAAGATGGACACTTGTGAAGGTATATGCACATGCTAGCAAACAGACATCTGGTTTATGTGTCTGCAAGCTGGTTTGGCATTTAAAGGCTGGATGAACTTTCATTGGAGCCTCATGTTTGAAAGTTTACTTTTGTGTTTGGACTTTTTAATTTGATCTTGGTTGACTTTGATAAACCAAAGAATTATATGAAAGATTTAAAAATACGTATTTACCATCAGTAAAGGACCTTCTGTTATTTAATACTGACTGGCTTAGAGTAGAGATAAATACTTTTTTTATTTTTTTATTTTGGCATATTATGGGGGTACAGATTTTAAGGGAGATAAATACTTTTTAAGAGAATTGAGGAAAAGAAAGAAGGATAGCAACATATTCAGATTTGATAGGCTAAAGCAATTCTATTTTTGTGAAGCATTTCCCAAACTTGCTATTTACCTTGGATATTTTCACTTAGGATTCTCCATGTGTTCTGTATTTTATTCATATACAATATTCTTTCATAGTCAGAAGAACCATTCCTTGGTGATTACTGCTAGTTTCCAACTCATTTCTTAACACTAACTAAATACATACTCTTGATGAATTGTCCTATATCATATTATATTTTGATCTTTGATGTTGCTCTCAGGCAGAATATCATCTGTAATTATAAAAGTTGTGTTTAATTCAACCTGTGTGGTACTGGCAACATTATGAATATTCATTCTTTGGCAGGACTTATGCCTTTGGCTTTGTTGCTGATTCAGATTTTCCATGCATGTGGGTATGTGGTAGCTCTTACTCAAACATCTAAATGCTCGTTTGCTAATACTTCCCCCCTTGCCAGATGGTAAACATGCAGCCACAGTTTTCCAGACAATATTGTGGTCTGGTTAGAAATCAGTTCACATTCTGATTTTTTTTGTATGTGTACTTTTTAGCTCTGTGAATATTAAATAAGATTGGACCACAGCAAAATGGCTATCCTGGACCTAACCTGCTTTTGAGAGTCCTAAATTTTCTACATTTTCAGTTGTTTTTATTCATCCTTAGGGGATACTTCCTTTGTTAATATACTGGTTGCTAATGAGAACAGTGGGATAGTCTTAGCCACGATCTTGCTCAGATTTACTCTAGTCTTGATGATCTATAACAGCTATACAGAAGAAATTGGAAATGTTAAACTCTACATGAGATTTCTGATCTATCAAGGTTGGGAAATGTTGAATAATGATGCAATATGAGCTATTCAGTCTACATTTATCTTTTTACTCTTTCCTCTTTTTTTGATTATTTTGAGTAGAAGAAACAAAATTATGGTTCTTCATGTCTTAGAACTTATTAAGCAACTTCTCAAGGAGCTAAAAGACTTATACATTAAATAATTAATATATATTAATTATTTATAAAATACATTTGGATTAGAACAAATGACAGAATTCCAATGGTGCTCTTCAAGTTATTTTTGTATTTCTTCTTAAAGAAATGTACATGAAAGTAAATGAAATGTAATATGTATTATACTGTTTTGAAAAGTTGGGCAGATAATAATATTTACTGAGGCCCTAATGTGTTCCCTCACTAAACTTAGGTCTCTAGGGTCATCTGATGTTATGTTTACAATGAATCTATCAGGGGAATTTATCACCAGGAGAATTTATAGGTGAGAAAAGCAGGGCTCAGATTTTCTATAATTTGTCCCTGGTCAGGCTGCTAGCAGAGGCAGACATAAAATAGAATCCCAAGCCAGTCTAATGTCTAAGCCTTTAATATAAACAACTACCATGCTATATGATGCATTGTTTGAAAAATATATATTTCAACTAATAACCATTTCAATCAGTAAATATGGTTTTGAAACCACACTGCCGTCTTTATCATTGAATTATGCACTTTTTCTCTGCTTGTCCTCTCTTTGCTTCACATCATGTATTTGTTCTAGTTGTCCTGACTATAAAATAGCACAAAATTATTTAGGAATTGACATAAACACTTCATCCAAATTCATAATACTGTCTTGGCATTGGTTTATTTCCTCATTTATCTAAAGACCACATCCTAGATCACGTTGCAGCCTTGAAGTGCTCATCCTGTGTATTACCACTTTCAATCTTTATTTAAGGATGTCTTATTAATCTCTAATATTACTATCTGCTTTAACCACACAAATCTCCAGAATCCAGACTCTTCCTTATGCTATTTCTGCTGTTGCTTCAGTAAAGAAGATTTACCTTCTCTCCTCTCAAGTCTGTGTTTTCTCTTCATTAACTCCCTTCTTCTTGAGGAATTAAATTCCTATTCCTCCTATATCCCCTCAAAACTACTGAATTGAGTATGGATCTACCAAATCACAATCATTTCTCTTTATATGGAGCCTTAAATTTTTTTTTATATCTCCTTCATGGCATATATAATTGTGCTGAACACATTGTTGATACTTGCTCTTTGTTGAATGAATCACTTTGGATGTTTTAATGTTAACATAAAAATAATATAGCAAGAATATTTTAAAATATTGATAAGTAGAAATTAGGCTTGAAAAGCATTCAGGAAAATGTTCCATTGCCTATGTTTTCTCTGTTACAATACTTATGCTAACATGGATTATTGGAAGGTTAATAAAATGCCTTTCTGTCTAAACAGAAAACTGTAAATATGCTTATTGGGCCATAATCCAGAAATGTTATCATGAAGTTCAAGTTTTAGGAACAGAAAATGCCCTGGAGATTTGTCTAAAGACTTCATGTATGTTTTCACTGTACCATTACTAATTAAATTCATATGAATAGAACAGAAAGGAAACACCATGGTACATATCCTTAATGGGCCTACTCATTTTTCTAAGTAGTAAGTTAGGTAGCATGAAGGTAATACTTGAGTAAAGAAAACCTCATACTTGCCATTTCAGTTTGTATGTCTCTGAATAATATTTGATGCTAAAATTATATTTTTAACTCTGCTGTCATTATAAAATTAAAAGGAAAAAGTTCTACTTTCATTGATTATAGTATTTCTTAAAATGATTACTCTAAAATCTTTTCTGAAAAGTGGAAATTATGAAAATCTGAAAGAAAAACTTTCATTTGACTACTTCATGTTCATCTTTTTTTTGCACATGAGAAAAAATTGTAATTATATATTAAAGTTATTAAAAATCTTTTAGATCTTGTCTTTCAGCAAACTTTTGGTACAAGTGACAATTAAACTCTGGATAGGCTAGAATTAATTTAAAAATTGTTATGTGTGAGCAGGGCACTGAAGCAGGAATCAGGGAGCCAGGGCTGATGCTTCAGTAATAACTAACTTGGCTATGAAAAAATTCATATAATTCTTTGAGTATCAATTTCCTCTAATTAAAATGAGAGGCCCTGTTTAAAAAAAAAGAAAAAAAAAGGATTGAAGTAGATGCTGTCTAACTCCAAGGTTCTTAAATTATTTGGACAGATTAACACTAGAGTTTTACTTTGTATAATTTATGAAATACTTCATTTATTTTACACTTTATTAAAGAGGGGCTTTTACCTCCTTGGTTAAGTATATTCCTAGGTACTTTAGTTTCTTTGTTGCTATTGTGAAGGGACTTCAGTCTTTGATTTGGTTCTCAATTTGATTGTTGTTGGTGTATATGAATGCCTCTGATTTCTGTGTATTGATTTTGTATCCTGAGACTTTACTAAATTCATTGATCAATTCCAGGAGTTTCTTGGTTGAATCTTTGGGGTTTTCTAAATATAATATCATATCATCAGCCAACAGTGAAAGTTTGATCTCTTCTGCCCCTATTTGGATACCTTTAATTCCACTTTCCTGTCTGATTGCTGTAGCCAGGACTTCCAGCACTATGTTGAATAGAAGTGGAGATAGTGGGCAGCCTTGTCTGGTTCCAGTTCTAAGAGGGAATGCTTTCAATTTTTCCCCATTCAGTATGATGTTGGCCATGGGTCTGTCATATATGGCTTGTATCATTTTTAGGTATGTTCCTTCTATGCCTATTTTATTAAGTGTTCACAGGGAGAACTATGAAACACTGAGGAAGGAAATAGCAGAGGATGTAAACAGATGGAAATCCATTCCATGCTTGTGGATCGGCAGACTCAACATCATTAAAATGTCTATACTACCCAAACTGATCTACAGATTCAATGCAATACCTCTTAAAATCCCATCAGCATTCTTCACAGATATAGAAAAAATAATTTTATGCTTCATATGGAACCAAAGAAGACTCCGAATATCAAAAGCAATTCTAGGCAACAAAAACAAAATGGGAGGTATTAATATGCTAGATATCAAACTATACTACAAAGCTGTAGTAATTAAATCAATCTGGTATTGGCACAAAAATAGGAATATGGACCAGTGGAACAGATGTGAGAACCCTGATATAAAACCATCCTCATATAGACATCTAATCTTTGACAAAGCAGACAAAAACATAACCTGGGGAAAAGAATCCCTTTTCAATAAATGGTGCTGGGAAAACTGGATAGCCACTTGTAGAAGGTCGAAGCAGGACCCATACCTTTCACCTCTCACAAAAATCAACTCACGGTGGATAACAGACTTAAACTTAAGGTATGAAACTATTAGAATTCTAGAGAAAAATGTTGGAAACACTCTCCTAGACATCGGCCTAGGCAAAGAGTTTATGAAGAAGTCCCCAAAGGCAATCACAGCAGCAACAAAAATAAATAAATGGGACATGATCAAACTACAAAGCTTCTGCACAGCCAAAGAAATAGTCATGAAAGTAAACAGACAACCTACAGAATGGGAGAAAATTTTTGCATCCTACGCATCCGATAAGGGGTTGATAACTAGATTATACTTAGAACTCACAAAATCAACAAGAAAAAATCAAATAACCCTATTAAAAAGTGGGCAAAGGACTTGAACAGAAACTTTTCTAAAGACAGAAGAATGGCCAACAAACATATGAAAAAATGCTCAACATCTCTAATCATCAGGGAAATGCAAATCAAAACTACAATGAGATATCACTTAACTCCAGTGAGAATGGCCTTTATCAAAAAGTCTCCAAATAACAAATGCTGGCGTGGATGCGGAGAGAGAGGAACACTGCTACGCTGCTGGTGGGACTGCAAACTAGTTCAACCTCTGTGGAAAGCAATATGGAGATACCTTAAAGCGATACAAGTGAATCTACCATTTGATCCAGCAATCCCATTGCTGGGCATCTACTCAAAAGATCCAGTGACACTCTACAAAAAAGACACCTGCACTCGAATGTTTATAGCAGCACAATTCATAATTGCAAGCCTGTGGAAACAGCCCAAGTGCCCATCCATCCAAGAATGGATTAATAAAATGTGGTATATGTATACCATGGAGTACTATTCAGCTCTAAGAAACAACGGTGATATAGCACATCTTATATTTTCCTGGTTAGAGCTGGAACCTATACTATTAAGTGAAGTATCCCAAGAATGGAAAGACAAGCACCACATATACTCACCAGCAAACTGGTATTAACTGAGCAGCACCTAGGTGGACACATAGGTACTACAGTAATAGGGTATTGGGCAAGGGGGAGGGGACGGGTATATACATACATAATGAGTGAGATGTGCACCATCTGGGGGATGGTCGTGATGGAAACTCAGACTTGTGGGGGGGGAGGGCATTTATTGAAACCTTAAAATCTGTACCCCCATAATATGCAAAAATTAAACAAAAAAAAAAAGAAGGGCTTTGTACCCCCTAGGCCAACCTATTAGGATGGTATTGAAATGATGTTTACAAACCATGGTAACAGTCTATATTGTGATTTTTAAAATCATTTTCTATTTAAACAAGGAATGTTACTGTTGCTTGTTTATGAAGAGCCCAAGATAAACCTTTTTGTATTTCATAAACTTCATTAATTAAAATTATTTTAAGCATATAATACTTGATATGATTTCTCCAGGACAAAATTTTTTTTCTTATCCCCCTAATGCTGCCTAACACCAATTAGTTGGCCAATTACAGAAGAATCTTAAACACTGTGTTTCAGCCAGATGAAAAGTGATTTTTTTAATGAAACGAATACAGAGTATGTACTACATATGCTTTTATTTATTGTTTAGTGTAAATATTTATCAATCTTCATAGCAATTGAACATTAGGTTTACAGATTTAGGAATGAATATTGATGATAAAGTTACAGTGATTCTGTTATTTATTAGAGATTAATTACATTGTTTACACGAATGTATATGAATTATATACAGAATAAATTAAAATCTGTAATTTATTTGCTGTTAACAGAAAGGTTTGATTTATAGTTGTTAGAGAATATAGTCAGGACTGCTTTTTTGTTTGTATTTACTATAATATTTCTAAATACTTTTATTTCTTTGTATAGAAATATCTTAAGGGATGTGATTAATATATGTGAAGGAAAGTAATTACACATAGATTATGGAATATCAATTATCATATCTTTGCATTAATTTATTAGTTTATGCTATTAATTGAGCAGAGTGCTCTCTTATTTTCAAAAAGAATGTGATTCTCAAAAAAATGTGTTCTGACAGGGTGATTTGGATTATAGCAGTGAAAATCATCAATTTTATGTCATTAGTTTTGTGTTTTTGTTTGTTTGGGTACATTTGATACCACATGTGTTTTGTTTACACTTGGAAGATGGAGATTAGATAAATAAGTCACATAAAAGAGTAACAAAATTCAAGAATTCAACCAGTTTAACATTATGTATATATTCTTCCACCTGTAGAATTTGATTTTGGTGATAACTAATGTATGATAAAACAGATTCTAATATTTTATAAGAGCATTTTAGTGGATGATTTTTATAGATATTTAAATTTGTTTGGAAAGGAAGTATGCTTTTAAAGGTCTGTAGTATACAATTTGTTTTCTAAGAAAATGTTTTAAATATTTTTTAAAAATAATTCTCTCATATTTCAGTCCAGTGGTATATGTGCTATAAAAATTGTTCAATCATATAACTGTTTTCTAAAAACGTTCCACAGAGTTAAAGTTCATTAGAGTTTCTGATTTTTAGTGAAGATCAAAACATAAGGGAAAATTATCAGTTTAAAGGCTTTAATTTATATTATAGTTTTCTACAAAAGTTGTATTTAAAATTACAGTGAAGCTTTTCTAGTCATTTGTGTTATATCTCTCTCCCATTCTTTGGGATCACAAAATTATAGAAGACTTTATTTTTTACATATTAATAAAATCATAGAAATGTGGCATCATAGCAGTGTGGAGACAAATTTGGCCATTTTATTAACATACAGTTTTGACATTTTCCAGGAAAATATTAGTTTTATGAATATCTTTACTTTTAGGATGTATCATGTGTAGAAATAATTCCAGTAACCTATATTGACATTATATGAGGAAGGGATTTTCTTAAATATTTACCATAGAATTTGCAGCTTTGTATTTTTCTTGACAAAAAGCTGACTATAAGAATCAGAGAATAGGCATTTTGCAAGGAAACGTCAGGCAATTTAAGAGTAAAGTTACAGAAAATGTTGTTAGATAAATATATTCAATTATATTATCTTCAAATAGATTTTCAATAGATTCATAAATTATTAAGCATAATGCTTGCCACATATGTATATCATGGGTGCGGAGAAATTAGGCAACTATGTATGGCTGGATCAATAAAACTACCATTATATTATTATTATCTATGAAGAATAGCATCTTTCAATATGATAGTATAACAAATAAACTATATAATGTATTTGTTGCCTTCTCATATTGTTATATATGATAACTCAACATTTTACCTCCCTCAGCAAAGTTTTGTTATTAAAGATTATGGAAAAGTGTATTAAATATAAAAAGTTATATTTCTGGTTCCCAGCTCTAGCTGTATATTAGAATCACCAAAGAGGCTCTTAACAAATACTGATGCCTGGATCCTACTTCAAACCAATTAAGTCAGACTCTCTCAGGGTTGGGTTGGGTAACAGAGTTTGTGCCTAGAATTCTTCAGGTAATCCTAATGTGCAACCTAGATTGAGGATCTCTAGTTTACATGGTGCAAGCATATCCATAAATTATCATGGCATTTTGTTTGAATAAAATTTTATATCTTTTCTGTGGGGCCTTATAGAGTTAAAAAAAAAAAAAAACCTAACAAACTTAAAACAAATTTTCTTTGACTTATGACCTTATGATTTTGATTACTGATGTTCAGAAAGCATGGATTTCTTCATATAAATATGTGTTAAGATGAATTCTAACAGAATGTAATGGATACAATTATTATCACTCTTTGGAAAATATGTTGATGTAAATGAACATCATGAATCATTGACTATAGCTAAAAAAGAAAAAAGACTTCTGCAAACACCCTTGAATGTTATTTACTGCACAAGTGTACACTTATAGTGTATTAGTTTTCTATGGCTGCTCTAACAAATTACCACAAACCTACTGGCTTCAAAAAACATAGATTTGTTATCTTAACGATTCTGGAGGTCACAAGTCCTAAAATCAAGGTGTTAGTTGGATTCCTTTTCGAAGCTCTAGGGGAGGATCTCATTTCTTTCCT
Organism: Microcebus murinus; assembly: GCF_040939455.1. NCBI lineage: Eukaryota > Metazoa > Chordata > Mammalia > Primates > Cheirogaleidae > Microcebus > Microcebus murinus. The sequence continues at coordinate 34,518,472 of NC_134112.1, forward strand.
TTTCCAGCTTCTCAAGGCTGCTTGCTTTACTTGGCTTGTGGTCCCTTCTTCCATCTACAAAGCCCATTATTCCAATCTGTGCTTCCATTGTTAAATCGCTCTACTCTTACCCTCTTATCTCCCTCTTTTAAGGACTCTTGTGATTACATTGGCCCTGCCCAAATAAAGATAATCCAGGATAATCTCTCCATTTTGAGATCTTTAACTTTTAGTCATACCTTGTACCATGTACCTTGTACCATGTAAAATTCCTTGTACCATGTATGATGTTTTCACAGATCCTAGAATTTGGACATGAACGTCTTTTGGGAAGGTTTATTTTGTCTGTGACTTACAACCCTGGGCTGTTTTTTTTTTTTTTTCCGAAAGACAGCATTTTTTGATTATCACAGAAATTCAGTGATAGAGTTTCAAAATAGAGTAGGACAGTGCAAAATATACTTCAACAAAATGAACAATTTTCCACTAAACTATAAAACATGTTGAAACATTTAAATCAGGAATGGATATTTTAATTCATTATTCCATATCAGCTTTCTGAATGTTTTATTATGTAGTTAGTATTTGATTTTTCAACATAGTGTCTAAATTGAGATAATACTTGTGTACCTGAGATACTCACAAGATACCCAAAATTATTGTGTTTCTTTATCTCTCCATGTCTTCATATTTCTTGTCCATAAATGGAGACTGAAACAGATTTATGGAGATTTGATGCCTACGTGATGCAATGCACTCAATTTTTTTCACACAGCTATAGTAATGTGGTAAATGCACAATTAACATTTGAAATCATTTGTATAGTAGATTTATATTTTTTAAAAATGCTTATATAAACAATCTATTAGCATCTATTTATAGTCTACCTTGATAGATTTGTATATCTTCTCAGTCGACATACAGTCATTGAATGCTTTTGTGTGTCCATGCTCACATTTAGATCCTAAGGTAGATATAATGATATAAAAGTCACTGATATTCCATCCTCAACTGAATATCCAATATCCTATTTAGGGGCAAATTTAAAAGCAGTCTAAGAGGTATAGAAAAATGAGTTTTAATTCAGAAGATAAAAGATTTTTAATAAGTATATACATATATGCTACATCTGTTTCTTGAAACTGAAGCAAAATGATTTATCCCATTTCCCAGTAATTCATGTAAGAATTTGTATGTGTGTATGCATAAATGATTTCTGCAGTCTTCATATTCTACCAATTATTTTTTTTAATTCTAAAGTGTTACAGATGTAAATATGGATCTTAAGAAGTTCTGCTCAGCAGATACTTCATAAGATTTTGAAATCACTAATAATCCATTTTTACCCATCTCCAGATGCCACCAGACAAATCACAGTAATTGCTGCACTGACCTTTATACATCTTATTTCCATCTGTTACTACCCTCAGTAATTCTATTTAGCTAGGTGCCAAAATCTTACAAGTAAGCACTTCATCCCATCCTTGAACATGATATGTTTTTCTGTTTGTTTACATCCTCTGAAATTTCCTTCCTCAGTGTTTTGTAGTTCTCCATGTAAAGATCTTTCCTCTCTACCTCCTTGATTAAATATATTCCCTAGTATTTTATTTTCTTTGTTGCTGTTGTGAAAGGTATTGAGTCTCTAGATTTTATTCTCAGTTTGACTGTTGACATATAGGAATGCTACTGACTTGTGTACATTGATTTGTAAACTGAAAGTTTGCTGAATTAATTTACCAATTCCAGTAGTCTCTTGGCAGAATTTTTGGGTTTTTTTTTTTTTTTTTTAGATATAAGATCAAATCCTCAGCAAAGAGCAAAATTTCACCTTCTCTTTCCCCGTTTTGAGACCCTTAATTTCCTTCTCTTGCCTGATTGCTCTGGCTAGGACTTCTAGCACTATGTTGAATAGAAGTGGTGATAATGGGCAACCTTGTCTGGTTCCATTTCTAAGTGGGAATGTTCTCAGTTTTTCCCATTCAGTATGATGTTGGCTGTGAGTTTGTCATATATGGCTTTTATAATTTTGAGGTATGTTACATCTATGCCATTTTGTTAAGAGTTCTTACCATAAAAGGTGCTGCATTTTGTCAAATGTTTTTCTTGCATCTATTGAGAGGATCATATGGTCTTTGTTTTTGCTTCTATTTATGTGGTGAATCACATTTATATATTTGCATATTTTGAACCATCCTTGTATCTCTGGGATGAAGCTAACCTGGTCACGGTGGATTTTTTTTTTTTTTTTTTTTATACAACTGAATTCAGTTTGCTAGGATTTTATTGAGAATTTCTGCATCTATACTTATAAGGAATATTGGTCTGCATTTTTGTTGTTGTTGTTGTTGTTGTTGTGTCTTTCCCCGACTTTAGTGTCAAGGTGATATTGGCTTCATAAGATGAGTGGAAGAGGATTCCTCCTTCCCAATGTTATGAAATAATTTCTTAAGCATAGGCACCAGTTCTTCTTTGTAGGTATGGTACAGTTCTGGGACTTTTTTTTTTTTTTTTGGAAGATTTTTTATTGCTGTTTCAATTTTGTTATTTGATATTGGTCTTTTCAGGAGTTCTAGTTCTTCCTGATTGAACTTGGCACATTGTGTGTTTCCAATAATTTGTCCATTTCTTCAACATTTTCAAGTTGATGTGCATAAAGATATTTATAGTATTCAGAGATAATATTTTGTATTTCCATGGTGTCAATCATAATATCTCCTTTTTCATTTCTGATTGAGCTTTTAGGGTCCTTTTCTGTTTCTGGTTAGTGAGAGGCCTGTTGATTTTGTTTATCTTTTCAGAGAACCAACTTTTTGTTTTATTAATCTTTATGATTCTTTTGGAAACAATTTCATTTAGTTCTGTTCCAACCTTAGTTATTTCTTTTCTTCTGCTGGGTTAGGGATTGGTTCGCTCATCCTTTTCCAATCACTTGAGATGATTATTAGATTGTTGAATTGTGATCTTTCTGTCTTTTGCATGTAGGCAATTAAGGCTATGAATTTTCCTCTTAGGACTGCTTTTGCTGTATCCCACAGATTTTGATAACTTGTGTCCCCTTTGTCATTTAATTTGAAGAATCTTTTGATTTCCATCTTAATTTCCTCCTTAATGCAATAATTGTATAGTAGAAGGTTGTTTATTTGGTTTCCATTTGCATGGAACCTCTCATATTGGAGCCTGCTGCACCCAGGTCTATTCCCAGGCTCAGATCCCATTGTGTTCTAGGGGAGAGCACTTGGCTTCAAGTCTCTTTGTATGTATAACTCAGGGAAGCCACAAGTCAGTCCACTCTCTCCCCAGCCTGGTACAGACATAGAATAGTGTACCCAAGAGCTCAGGATATCTTTAACTGCTGCCCAATCCCCAGCATGCCTGTTGTGTGATGCAGTGGCTCTGTACAGACTTCAGGCAGTTCCCTGGTCCGACCAAGCAGAGGGCAGTGGAGGTGGTAGGAACCATCTTGCACTTCAGTTCACACTGTGACAGCAATGTGAACGCAGCACCCCCGTGCTCTATCCTCCTATTGTTGCCCCTGTGTGCTCTGATCTTGTTATATGAATCACCCCATCACCATTTTTTCCCCACTCTGAGTGCCCCATGTTGCTTCTCTGTGTTTTTACATTGCAGCTTCAGAGAAGAGCAGAAATCTGTATGTAGGCGGCTGCCTGCACCTTTCACTTCTTTCCCTGGGAGCACCATGCTGGCAGTCTTCTAGTTCACCATTTTTTTCCTTCCAACCATGAATTTTAATATGTAAGAAAATATCATTAGTGTCTTATGGAGAAAAGCATTTCTACTATATTTTGTGTTCATTGCTAGCTTCTTTTTTTTTTTTTTTTTGAGACAGAGTCTCACTTTGTTGTCCAGGCTAGAGTGAGTGCCGTGGCCTCAGCCTAGCTCACAGCAACCTCAAACTCCTGGGCTCAAGCAATCCTCCTGCCTCAGCCTCCCGAGTAGCTGGGAGTACAAGCATGCGCCACCATGCCCGGCTAATTTTTTCTATATATATTAGTTGGCCAATTAATTTCTTTCTATTTCTAGTACAGACGGGGTCTTGCTCTTGCTCAGGCTGGTTTCCAACTCCTGACTTCAAGCAATCCGCCCACCTCGGCCTCCCAGAGTGCTAGATTACAGGTGTGAGCTACCGCACCCGGCCGATAGCTTCTTGATACTTAAATTGATGTTTCTTAAAAAGATCATTTACCCTGCCCCAGAATCCCTTATTTCCTTTTTAAATCTTCCTAAAATGAATTGAGATTCAGATTACTATGTAAGTATCTTGTGTTCATTATTTGTACATCTATTCTAGAACTATGTGAGGGTCACATAGAATAGAGAGGAGTTTCATAGTTCAAAATATTTATTCTTATACATAAATACTTAATAAAAAGAAAAGCTAATGAGGCATCTTTATTAGTATATTTTCTCAGAATATCTGCTTATTCAACACTCAAATATTAGCAACTCCCTGTTTTAAAAAAACCCAACAGACATGACACATATATCCAAATTTTATCTCTTCAAAGGTCATGTTCTTGGCTGATAGGGCTGTTGCCACAGCAAGAAATTTCCTTCTAGATTCCCTGTCCTTTGTTCATTACCCCTTTCTTCCCTCACCACCCAAACTTCACTCCACATGTCAAATTGCTCAGACTGTTCCTGCTCTGGGATGGAGCCCACCATTTCAGCTGCTTGATATCCATACTTTCCCTGTAGCTACAGATGCAAGTCCAGAACAATGAGCATCAACTTCCTCATTTTCTTTTCTTTTTTTTTTTTAATTTTTTTTATTTTCTTGTATTCTGTGGGTACAAATATTTTTAGGGTTACATACCTTGCCCCTGCCCCTCCTCCCCACCCCGCTATGCAAGAGCTTCAAGTGTGCCCAACCTCCAAGTGGTACGCACGGCACCCACCATGTAAGTGCATACCCTTCCACTCCTCTCCGCTTCCACCTGTCCACCACCCACTAACAGATTTTTTTTTTTTTTAGACATTTTGGTTACAGTGTGTATCTTTACCTTTCCCTATAAAGGGATAGTGGTAATCCCTTCCCCCCTACAATGCTCACCACATCCTTAAGATGTGGGTCTCCCCCCTAAATCCCTGTTGAACACTACCATTTTTTTGAGCAACATAGTTTTAGTCTGTCAGTACCAATTTGATGGCGAGTAGATGTGTAGCCCATTTTCCAGGTCTTGTGTCGTCTCGCTTTGTATTACGGGCTTAAGCTTAATCCAGGATAGCATAAACGGTGCTAGCTCACTAGCATTTCTTAGGATTGAGTATTACTCCGTTATGAGCATATACCACATTTTAGTTATCCACTCATGAATTGACGGGCACTTGGGTAGTTTCCATGACCATGCAATAGTGAATTGTGCTGCCATAAACATTTGAGTGCAGATGTCTTTATAATAGAGTGACTTATGTTCTTTTGGGTAGATGCCCAACAATGCTATTGCTAGAAGAAGATGTTGGGACAACCTCCTCATTTTCTGCTCTGCCTATTCTTCCTTGTATAATTTTCCAGTGTCCCTACTGCCTTTTCTATTGCACGTGAGGAATTAGGAAAGAATCCTTTCTAATTACCAAATTAAGAGTGTATAGGAGGTAGAAAAGCAGTCACATTGCCAGCTTTGGGAAGGAAATCAAGAAAGCATCCTTTTGTAAGCTCAAATGAACCATAGGGAATTGAAATGTTTTCTATAGGGAGGAAATTATAGTACTATTCATACCTTAGTTCACCTTTGTTATGTGTTTAAACCACTTGAAAACATACCACAGTTATCAAAAGGATTGGTGGAAGAGGGATACCAGTGAGCAAGTGTACCTGTTAAAATGTGTAATACTGTGTGAGTGTCTGGCTAGGGGGCAATGTACACAACCTCTGATAGAAAGCACTTCTTAAACAAAATGCATCCTTTATTCTAAGCAACTTATCTTAAATACTTTTAGATCTAGTTAGTGAGTTGAGGGAGAACTAGTATAAAAGATTTGAAACATTTATATCTCATTGTGTAAATTTTAATATGAATTAGTCTTAATTATAAAGGGCTGGGAAGTGAAGGCTAAGTTACATAGAAGGTTGAAGTAACATTTTAAATGCTGATGCTTTACAGCTGCGTCATGACATATAGTAATAAGAGATTGAAAAATAAAGTCTTTTTGCTAAAAATTCATTCTGTAAAAATTTTTGAAAGATACTGGATTCTAGTATCTCTCACCTGGCAGTCTGTCTCTTAATTGGTTGCTGATTAATTATGCATAATTTTAATTATTTACTTTTTGCTCTTGGAAAGGAAACAGAATATGGGCAAATAGCACTGTCAAGGAGGTAAACAAAGAGTCAATTCTATAAATAAAAAAATGTCCTACTTTGTGGATTATTTGTGATGTATACTTCCATATTTTGTTTGTAATGGCCTATTTTAATTTATTTAAGACCTAAAAATTCACTTTAACATATGGACTAATTAGAAATGCTAGTCACACAGAAATTTAGAGCTTCCTAAAATCAGTGCATTATAATGTCTACAAGGAAAGTCTGAATTATTTTCTTATAGCTTAATATTAGCATTTGTGTTTGTCTTCTTTTTTGCTTAATATAGTACTTCTCATTTTTTTGGATCTGTGGAGAGTTGCTTTCCAAAAATGACTATTACTAGAAATAACCTAATTTGAGCTAATTATTCAGAAGAAGCATATAATTTTTATAGTTTTCTTTCTTGATATAGTCTTTGACAGAAGCAGTATGAAATGTTGATATATCATAGGATAGAAAGAACCTTGGCTCAGGTACAGGTATTCCTAGGCAACTGAGTTGCATTATGAGATAGCTGGGCATTGTCTAATACAATTATTTTTGTTTCTTGAATTTAGAGTCTTAGCAATTCATCTGTAAACTTCCTACATTCTCATCTGAGCAAGAGTGCTCCCGTCTGAAACTTAATATATTCTAAAGTGACAAGACAATCACTTTACCAGTTTTTGAGAAGTATTTCATTTAGGTATAAGTCACCCTTCAGTTACTCAGTTTTAGATTATGATTAACAATGTTTAATTATGAAACTGTGCTAACACAGTTTCAAAATATAGGGTTAAACAAGTGTATATCTGAGTCTTTTATCTTTTTATTTCTTCCAATGAGAATAGATTGATTTTTTTTTCTACCTGTTATGATTTCCTATCCTTACTAAATTTCCTCTTTATGAATGTAGTACATGGACTTTTAAATCTTTCCCTATAGTATTTTCCTTTATTTGAATTATGTCTTACCTTTTATAGGTTAGGGAAGATGTAAGGTAGATATTGGATTGGACATAAGATGTAATTTCCACAAGCTTCTTTTTATTTATGTAACACAGGCATGATCATGCAATTCTGCCAGCTAAAAAGTCATGTTTCTGAGAGTTGAATTTCAATTTCTTAAATCCTTTATGCCTGAAACCTCCCTAACAAAGTTTCCCATAGAGATTCACATTGAATACAATTCCTTAATTGTGTGGGGTTGTGATTTTATTCGAGAAGCCCCCTCAGGGACCATTGCCTTGCCAGATACTGTCAGCCGAATCTAATTGTAACTGCTTGAGTAGTTATCATCACCTCATTTGTTGAGAAACTTTACTTTCATTAACAGTTGTGTAAATAAAACGACATAGTATACATTTCTTTCCCTCTCTCTCTCTTTTTTAGATTGTACCGGTTAACCTTAAACTTCATTCTGACTAAAATTGAACAAGAGAATTTGCTTGTACAGCTATTGAGTTTTTTTAGAATTTTAAATAGGTGTCCTAACATTTATGACTAAATGAATTTAGAACTCTTGTATTTTGATAAGTGTGTTCTTGTTTCTACAAGAATGTCAGTGTTCTCACTTCAATGCTATGTCAGTGATGTGTGTATATATTTTCACTCTTAATGACTTGTATCAATCTGGGTTCTTATTTATGCAGGCTTAATTAGACAGAAAATGAAGCTAGATATAAAAATATTAATGACTATCAATATTTTTATATTCTCTATTATACAAATCTATTCCAATGTAGTACATATTATTAATGGTATATAACTAATATTTGCATATTTACACAGGGCACTAAATATACAATGTGGAATAAAACAATGTGATCTGGTCTTTCTAGCAAGTTATGGTCTCTACTAGGAAAGATGAACATTGAATAAATAAAATGGAATGAGAGAAGAATAAGGAAAGCCTTGTTAAGATGTGATATTTAAAGTTATATAGGAGTTAACTAGATAAATAGATGGGAAAGGAACATTCAGGCAGAGGAAAGAGTTCTGAAGCAGAGTATTCATACATATTCAGGGAAATCAAAGAAGTCAATGAAATGTAATGTTCTTATCTTTCATAAGAACTTAATGTTCTTATCTTATTCTTATCTTAATGTTCTTATCTTATTCAAAGGTATGATGTGGCTCAGAGATTGACCTGCTTGCTTAAATAAGTCAGCTAATAAATAGAAATCTGCAGTATTTGCAAGCTGATTTCTTTTCCAATATACTTACGTTGACACTAGGTAATGGAGACACACTGAAAATTAATGGATCTGGCAACTTGGACTTTGTGCCTTTATTCCATACTGGATAGTTCATCTTGGAAAACCTGGGGGCAGATAATGTTTTAATCTCATAATACATTTGTATATATTGATCACCTTGTATAGGCATCATCTGTCAGAAGAAAGCATGACATTTTCCCTGTATTTTATGGAGTTTATAAATTAGATGGTAAGACCTGGGCAGTTAGGAAACAGCATATAAATAAATGCCAGTTTGTGTTATGGCCTAACAGATTTTCTACAAATTTGGAGAAATCAGTGATAAAAGTAGGTTGGAAACAATGGGGAAAGCTTTCTTAAAGAGGTCATACACAAGGTTAGGATTGTGTTGTTATGTCAAAAGGAAGCAAATAGAAGGACATTGGCAAGGATGAAGAGGTAGGGATGAGCAGGATGCTTGTACAGAATGGTGCTGGGCTCATACTGAGACACAGTGGGAACTCAGCTAGACCATGCTGGGAGAGTCCTGGAAAGTAGTCAGAAGAATTTAAACTTGGCACAGTAGCTAGTAAGGAGACTCTGATGGCTGTTGAGTAGGCCAGTGTGTTTTTAACCAAGTGATAGCCAGTGAAAGTTGTCAAATCTACTTTCCTTGTGGAATGTTGGAAATAGTTCAGGGTGTAGAAACAGTGTTAGCAATATTCACGCAACTATCTACTAGTGCTATTAAAAAAAACAACCATTTAAATAAATGTTTATCTCTTACATTGCCTTTCTTCTAGGACTCTACAAATGAAAACAGGCAACACTAGTATAATTAACAAAGCCTGCTGAACAGAAACACAGGTTTAACTTTGTGTATAAACAAGGGTGTTGTAACATTTAAAAGGTAAACAAAAAAGGCATAACCATAAAATGTTCCCGTTTAGACAGTATGATCAGAAGAATTCTGTGCTTTCTTTCAATTAAAGAATATTTAATGTAGGCTTTTGGAGCTATTTAAATGAAGGAAGAGTGAAGATAGAGCAGTTAGAACCTTATGGCCTTGTTTAACCTGAAGATTTGTTTAACCTGAAGATTTTATTAAACATAAAGTGGACATAGACTGATTTCTCAGCTTATGATGGATAAGTTCACCTGGAAGGACTTCTCTAAAAGTGTATCTGATCAGTTTTACTAACATGAGCTATACTTATTTTTTGTTTTGATAATGTTTGTGTGCTGATGATTTTTATAGCAATCTAACTGGGAGTAGTTGAAGTAGAAAAAAGAACTAGAAGAAAGCAATTAGACCATTTTCATAACCTCATTCTAAGTACTTTCTAAGGAAAAGACTATTTTGATTTTGCATTTACATGTGGGTTCCATCTGACAATGGACATACGGAAGTTAGCTAATTGATGACTTTTCATGTGTGGTGGTCCCATACATAGATTGTTGCTAGAGCATGTATCTTCTTATATTGTTTTTCAATGGCAAGAACATGTTTACAACATTGATCGGGTTCCTGGAACTGATGATGACTGAACATATTTTTAAAATGTGGCTGCATTTTCCCAGATGTCAAAATTCAAGTGTCTGGGTTTAGTTTGTGCAACAAATGTAAATACATTAAGCTTCTAGTACTGTTGGTAGTTCATTTGTTGTATAAACTAAACAGATTATTTAATCTCTCAGTGTTTGTTCTTCATCATAGGTAATCATAAATAAACACATAGGTTTTATTAATTAAAAATATCAAAAATGATTTGATTTTTCTTCAAGGAGGTAGGAAGAGATCAATAGAGAAGAATCATACATCTTAAATTAGTTATGAAAGAAAACGTGTAAGTAGATAGACTTATAAAATTACTCTAAAGAAAAGTAGCTTCCATGGTCTGTTGTGTGTTAGGTTTTCTGTATGTCCTGCTGTATTTTCATAAATAAAACTCAGACAATGTTAAAATAGTTTGTAATAATAACCTCAAAATGCATTATACATTTCCCTGAGATACCAGCTAGATTTAGTAGACTCTGCAAAAGCAGATTATAGACCAATCTGTTTTGAATCATTTTCAAGAAAAATATCTAAACTAAAACATTCCTTTCTATGGAACTTTCAACCCCAAATTAAGGAGAATGTCCTGCCACTAGGGTAACTGGTCAACTGAGTGATTGCTTCTTCATTGTACTTAATGATTTAGAAGTTACACTCAAACCTTAAAACATTTTAATGTAACAAAACAATTTATGGAAAACATCAATGTGGTTCGGGTTTTCACCAGATGGTTCTTTTTTAGTATCTTTGTATTCTCCTTTCTGTAGGGCCTCATAATAGAAAATTTTATCATATCTGTTCTGCACAAAATTTGGTTTATCTTTGTCAGCAAATCGCTTATAAACATAAGATAAAATGTTAAGTCTTTATATCAGGTTTGATAAAGTTTTATATCCAAAGGCTACATAGTTCAGAAGATGAGTTTTATAGTTCAGAAGATGAGTTTCTCATTGTGAATACTCATATTTGCTAGTTTTAAAACAGCTGCTTTGAGGATTTATTGAAATTATATATAAATATAAAATGTAAAAGAATATACAAAGATTTGCAGTTTTCTCATGCCTTCTACTGTATCAGTTAGGGTAAAAGCCTAACCTGCTCTAGCAAAGAGATTCTGAAATGTAATGGCTCAAACAAGATAGATGTTTATTTCTCTTTGGGTAACAGTCCAGGCAGACTGTTCAGGTCTGCTATCAGCTCTTCTTTATGCAGACAGTGGCTTTGCCACTTTTAGATGCATGGCTTCCAAAGTTGTTGGCTGTAAGCACTCTAAATAGTAGTAAAAGGGAAAGAACAGAAGCCCTGGGCCAAATATTTCCTCTTCAGCAAGTCAAGTGGGAGTTGCTCACATAATTCTTGCTTGTACTCCATTAGCAATAAGGAATTAATCATGTGGCCATATTTGTGCCAAAGGGGACTGGGAAACAAAATCCCTAGCCAGCAGCCATGTTTCAGCCACACTTTAAGGGAGGAAGAAGCAAGAAAGTCTTTAGTGGATAGCTAAAACATCCACAGACACCACTGGATGTGTAAGGAAAGGAAAAGTATACAGTTTTAAAAGCATTTCTTCGCCCATTAAGAAGTTTTTGAAAAGTAAATTTTGCATTGTCACGTTATATTGTACCAGATTGTGCTATTGTAGATTAACTCACAATACATGAAATTCATGTAACATGATATATATTTAAAAAAACTCTTAGAGGAGAGAATACTAGTATAAAATAAATAAAAAGCCATGGCAGCAGAAAATGTTTACCTTGTTCAATTTTTCAATAGCTTGAGTTATTTTTCTAAAGTAACTTTATTTCACTTAGGAATTTCATTAGAAATTTATTCTTAAAGATTTACTGCCTCATATCTTATTTGGTATTCTTACTACTTAGGAATTTAGAATACAGGAAGGGAAATGTATGTGATGATAATAATGTGTAATAATGTGGAATAAAGGATGGCACAAAGGAAAAAATATTTCAGAGGAAGCCTCAGAAAAATAGGTGTTTCCCACTCTGGGATGTAAAGAATGAGCAGAAATGTTTACATTTACCAAAAGGAAAATCTATAGGAAGCAAGAATGGCATGTTCAAGGGTATGGGGTCTAGGGAACTGCAAATTCATGAAAGGAGAGTAAAGGGCTCAGAGATTAGGCAGTGTTCAGGTGGACCTTGGTGCTATGCTGGTAACTCACTCAGCGTGACCCATTTGGTGGTTTAAAACCCTTAGAGTTGCATGAAAGTATTCCTAGGATTTATGTCACTGTGGAGTTCTTGCAAATGACATTCTACAGTAGTCTCTTTTTTTCTTAGCTCTTAAACATATGACATATTATTATAAAAAAATCCAGCTAATTTATTAAGTTCAAAATACGAAATTCAAATTTCAGGATTTAATAGTATTTTATGCTTTTGTAACAGCATTAAATAATGAAAGAATAGTATGACTTTTATTAAATAATAACATAAAATTTCAGCCTACATGTCAATGTGCAATATGTTCTACATCTTTTTTGCTTAAATAATAAGCACCATAAGCGGATTGCTCGAGGTCAGGAGTTCAAAACCAGCCTGAGCAAGAGTGGAGACCCCGTCTCTGTCTCTACTATAAATAGAAATTAATTGGCCAACTAATATATATAGGAAAAATTAGCCAGGCATGGTGGTGCATGCCTGTAGTCCCAGCTACTTGAGAGGCTGAGGCAGTAGGATTGCTTGAGCCTAGGAGTTTGAGGTTGCTGTGAGCTAGGCTGACGCCACAGCTGTAGCCTGGGCAACAAAGTGAGACTTTGTCTCAAATAATAATAATAATAATAAGCACCAAACATACAAATGGCATACATCCTTTTTCAATGAAAACGAAAAAAAAACATTTTAATAAAATGAGTTTAAAGACTGCATGGTATAATTTTTGTTATACAATCTTTGCTGATACAGTGGTCTAAAATAAGCATTGTTCTTCACTGTAAACCATGCCAAGTGATAAAGTAATCATCACATAACATTTTGGAAATGCTCCAGAAATCCAATAAAATTTTTCAAGTAAACTTATAGATAATGAGATACCCGCCAAAGGAGGTCAAATCAGAAAATGATGTAATCAGATTTGCTTTACAGAAGCATCCCTTTCGAGCACTGTGGTGGATGAATTGGATAGACATGGAGTAGAGAGAGGGACAAGTAAAAAGGAACCAAGGTTTAGTGAGAGGGAAAGAGAATGAGACTTGACAGGATGATGGGAAAGAGAACAGGGTGGAGTCACATAATACTGGAGGGTGGAATTGATAGTTCTTGCAGAATGAGGGGCAAAAGGAGCTCGGATGACTCAGGTTTCAAGTTTGCTGTCAGCCTAGATGGCGGTGATATCAAATAGAGTGGGGACTGGGAGAGAAGGAACAGCTAGAAGAGGGAGTTGAAACATGTGTTTTGATTTAGAAATCTCATATTATTTCATTAATATAATTATAATAATGTTCAGGATGACTTATTTTTATCCTAATAAATACAGACATGTTGCAGAATCATATTGTTTCCATATGAGAACCTTCTCCCAACTCTTAGATGTCCTTCCAGGGACTTTCTTCAACTCTAATTGCTTATCTTGTGTCTCTCCAAATCAGAAAAATAAGAACAAGCTTATGAATTTCACTTCTTGGCTCTTTAGGGGGGAAATAAAAGGAGCATTATTTATGCTCTGAAAGATTTCTCAGTGCCTCAAAAGTACTAGAAGTGTTTCTTCTTCTTAGAGGCTTTCTGCAATTTACTTTGAAATCTTTGGAATTAATTTTAAGGAATTACTTTAAGAGTCTCTTAAGACCATTGAATCGGAAGTCAAAAAATGTGTGTCTTTGCTGCTAACATGTTGTGTTGTGTTAGGCAAAAGATGTCACCTCTTTGGAACTGTATTTTTGCTATTTGTATTAATATAACAGTTTCTTAAATTGGAGTTACTGGCTTGATTCCAGGCAATCCATGGGCTTCATAAAATTACATGAAAAATTCTATGTCTATCAATGCAAACACATTTGTATAACAACATTCACAGCCTCCACGTCAATATGCAATATATCCTGCATCTTTTTTTTCTTAAATAATAAGCACAAAGCATACAAATAGCATCCATCTTTTTCAATGAAAAGGAAAAAAAAAAACTTTTTAATGAGTTTAAAGACTCATTTTATCCACAGCTTTCATTAGATTCTTAGGGTTGTGGGAGCCCAAAAGAAGTTGTAAAAAAACAGTGTTATGATCGTTTGGCATGAAGACTGGATTTCTTGCCATAAAACCCTCTGTGTATTGATGGAGGTCAAAATATTCAACATGACAAACAATGGGATTTTCTTAGTTGTGGGCTTATTATTTTATAAGTTCATTCATATATCATACCCTGTCTGTTAGTGCTTCTATGATCTTCTGAGATGCTATCAATATAATCCCAGCATCTGTCCCCGAGGGAGCAGAGAGAAGCAAGTGAAGTTACAGAGAGGTCACCAGAGCAAGGATTCTCTGTGTGGTCAAAACGTCTGCCATGTGACCCTCAAGATGTGGAACATATTTAGATTTTCTTCCCTTCACTCATGCAAGCCACCAGAAAAGGATGTTAAGCCCTTGGCACAGCCCTTTGAAAAAGCTGCCAATGTCTGTACCAGACATAAAATTTGGCTGCAAAGTACAAGTATGGACAAAACTCCTCAAAATCTTGTCTGACCAGTAACAGTTACTTAATAAACCAAGTAAAATAAAGTGAGGATGATTATTGATCCTAAAGCCGCTTTTAAGTCTGAACCTTGGCCATTGCTTTAATATATTAGCCCAAACACACTTCTTATATAGTGTAGTTATATAGTAATTTTTTTTCATTTTTCAATAACTCAGTAGGTATATATAGGGTTTAGCTTCATTTGTATTTGCTCCATTAAAAAAAAATGGTGTAGTCTTTAAGAAATTTATGCAATAACTGTATTGGCCTTAGGCATGTTTATTTATGTTGTTCCCATCCCTTTTACTTCCCCTATATCACTACCATATCCTGGACAGCAGTGCTCTTCTAACTAGCTGAAGTTAAAGAACCCTTTTTGGTTTTACTTTGTAATTTTCATCTGTTATTGTTTCTATTGTACGTGCCTAGTAAGCGGCTTGTACATTTTACTCTGTTGAACAACACAGGGGGTTAGAGGCACCAATCCCCTGCACAATCAAATCCACATACAAACTTAACTAGTAACAGCCTACTGTTAAACCAAAGCCTCACCAGTGACATACAGTCATATTAACACATATCTTGTGTGTTATATGTATCATAGGCTGTATTCTTACTATAAGCTAGAGAAAAAATTTAAGAAAATGAACAGAAAGGAAAATATATTTGCTATTCATTAAGTGGAAGAAGATCATCATAAAGTCTTTATCCTCTTCTTCACACTGAGTAGGTTGAGGAGGAGGAGGTGAGGTTGTTCTTGCTGACTCAGGGCAGGCAGAGATGGAGGAGGTGAATAGGGAGGCAGAAACACCTGGTGTAAATTTTATTGAAAAATATCTGCGTGTAAGTGGACCCAGTGCAGTTTAAACCTGTTGTTCAAGTGTCAACTATACATGTGACTCACCAGTGTTTGAACTGGTCTTATAGCCTATCCAGTGATATAAGCCCACTGATCACTTGCTTGGATATAGCAGGAATATGATTTGCAGAAATTTTTGCACCACTAAAATAAGACAATTGATGTATGTAGTATATTTATATTGGTGATAGCTGGCCCATAGCTTTGGAAAAAGAAACAGAACAGTGCACACAAAGCAGCAGTATTGCTTTGTATTCAAGTGTAATAAAGATTCATCTTGAATATTGAGATTGTCAAACTTTCCAAATAAAATAACCAGTAAAATATAAATTAATAATATTTAAAGGTATTAATCCAGGAGACATATTAAAAATACTTTCATGTTTTATTATGAAATGAAGAACAAAATCTTGAATGTAATTTCTAGTTCTAATCTGGGTAATCAGTCTAAGAAGACTTACTAATTTATCAGTGATTGTATATTTAATACTCAGACATGCATTTTTACTCTGACACTTGTATGACAGAAGTTTTATTTTGTTACTATGAGTATTTGGACATGATATACTCTTTATAAATGTTCCCTCACATTCAACATATAATTCATTTGGGAAATCAAGGCCATAAAATTTATCCAGTGCTCAATAAATGTGTTTATATTAACATTTCTTGAAATAAAAACCTTGAGTTTTATTTTCATTTGGTTTGGCTCACCCCCATATAAGGGGTGGGAGGTAGGCTACTACCCCTGCTAACATCAAGTTATTTACAACTGCCTCTTATTAGAGTATATGAACATACTAAATGACTTGAGAGCCACAAGCCATTAAATTTCAAAAATTTATTCAAAGAAAGGCTTTCCTGATACAGTTGTTTCACATGAAAGTCTATAATTGTAATTTTGGGTTAAGCAGTTAAACATCTATGCTCCGCTACATAAAACACAAATCAAATTGCCATTGTTTTAATTAAAAGTTAAAGTAGAACACTTTAAGAAATCACAGTTTTGCTTGATATTTAATTCCAGCAGTTGGTAGTCACTTCTGCCTTGCCTAAAGTTTATGTCAGTGGGAGAATTTGGAAAGATGATGCTATTTATAATAAAAATAATTAGTACACAGTGAATACAGTTTATTTTTCTAAAGAAAAATTACATAATCTCATACAGGTTCAGGTTCTCCATCTGTAAAATGGGCGTCATAATGTCAATGACTTGAGACTATCTGAGATTTGAATTAGTAAGAACCATCTTCCATAATATCTGCCTGCTACCTGTGATGTATTGAACAAATTAGTCACTTCGTCTGGGAAAAGCATAGGAAGTAGGACTTGGTGAATATTTATGTCTATGTGTTTTGTTTACCTACAGTTTGCTTTATACAGTAAATACATTCTGAATGGAAAGATGAGGACGAAGACTTTTATGATGATTCATTTCCACTTAATGAATAGTAAATATATTTTCTCTTTCTTATGATTTCCTTAACATTTTTTGTAGCCTACTTTATTGTAAGAATATAGTATATTTAACATCCAAAATATTTGTTAACTGTTTATGTTACCGGTAAGGCTTCCATTTAAAGGTAGGTTATCAGTAGTTATGTTTTCAGAGAGTCAAAAGTTCTATGCAGGTTTTTGGTTGCTCAGGGGGTCGGCACCTCTGATCCCTGCATTGTTCAAGGGTCAACTCTGTGTGTGTGTGTGTGTGTGTGTGTGTGTGTGTGTGTGTGTGTACAACCTGTGCTTAGTTTCCTCCTTTGCTTTAAAACTCTACACATATTTCATGTAGATGGTGAAGCAATATGTTGAAAGTCATATTTTAAATTGTAAACCACTTAAAAGCTTTGGAAACTATCTTAAAATTACATCCATAACTTTAAACCAAGACCATGCCTTTCATGTTAATATATTAAGGACAGATTTAATGATATGATTGTTTTATTTGGAAGTACGGAAAGAAAAACCAATTAAAATATTTTTGGTTGTTTTCCAACCTTAACTTCACCACTTTTCTGTCCTAATAATGCTAAGCATAAGTATTTATTGAAAGTAATAAAAAATAGCCCCCAAATCTTTTAAACAATGGTAATTTTATTTTTAATTCATAGTAAGTCAAATATTGTCCAGTAGAGGTCCTGATACAACATTTTCAGACTCTCATTGGGAGATAGTTACTGACTACTTTGAGAGTATTATAGTTTGAATGAAAAGTCACTGTTTTGTATTTTTTAATAGTGTCAAGTTTATATTTATAAATCCCATACAAAGTATATTTTATTAAACATCACTGATATCTGTACATATGCAACCTACATCAAATTAATGTCTCACATGTTTTAGTTTTAATGTTTTACAGCATTTTTCCCACTTGTATGTTGATTATAAAACATTTCTCTACCTATATATAAAATATTAGAATTACATGATCTAATATTTCTGTTTTCTCTTTTAAAATGCAGAGCATCTTTTCTATTAGTTAAAAATTTATTAGCACATTCACATTGGTGATATTGTATAATCATTCTCTATGGTCACTTTAAAATTATTTATGGAGGAACAGAGCACAGATTCTTTTCTCTGCTATTTTGAATTTCTTCAGAATCTAAAATGCTACTATGAATTTATGTTGTTCAGCTTTGTTAGGATTTTAATTCCATGAAATTTTAGAATAAAATTTTCTGATTCATTACATTTTTAGTCAGTAGTAACTCACTATTGTCTATAATTTGCTGATAGTTTTAACCCACTTTTAAAGACATCATAGTATATTCATTGCAATGGCCTACAATATTTACTAATATTTTCCTAGAAGATTACATTAAAATTATTTTATTTCTTATACCCTTCTTAAAATGGAGTTGTCTTGTTTGTCTAATAATCTAATATGCTGTAAACTGTAATATCAGACAATGTACAGTATTATGTAAAGTATGTTTGTATATGAATATAAATACAGAAATACAAAATGTATGGGACAAATATCTTTGAAAATATCTAGGAAGAAGATAATTGATTTTATTGTGTTCCAATATCTTTTTAAAATGTGTTTCTAGCTCTCTACAATGAATATATTCTTCATAATTAGAAACATATAGGCTAATTGGGATTGGCATTATAACTAAAATGCTATCTGCTGACTGTAACAAGAAACAGGGAAAATAATATTTCTGCTCCTTTATGAGCACAGTGCCTTTATTTTTAAACTTACTATTGCTTCAGATAACGAATCACCACATTTCCTTTACATGATTATTTCAATAATTTTAAGCCTCAGGCCAATCTTAAACCAGTCCTTTTACAAAGAAGACTCCTTTCTCAAGGATTTTTTCAAGTTGATAATTTCAGGTAGTGATTTCTGGTTTGAAGTTCCTGTGTCTTATGTTTGCCATAAACCAAAATATTATCTGCCTGGAAGACAAATAAGATTTTGCTTATTTACTCATTGAGGAACCCAACACTCACTTTATTTACATTGTCTCATCTTATCTGTCTACTAGTGAACCCTGCTGGCTGTGTTAATAGAACTTTAAGAAAGTATCTGTTGATTGTTTTTTATTAGTGATTGAAAAACAAGGATACAATCGTTTGTTCCCGCCCAAAGCTGTGTTGGGAACTGAATACCCAATATTATAGTTTTGGGAGTTGGGCCCTAATGACAGTTGATGTGTCCATGAGGGATGGACACATTACTGGATTAGTGTCATTATCACAGTGGGGGTCATTTCCATGGGAGTAGATTCCTTATAAAAGGACTAATTGTGCCCTCCTCTCTATCTCTTTGACTCTCTCTTTGTCCTTCTGCCATGGGATAATACAGCAAAGAGGCCCTGGACAGTTTCCAGCACCTTGATATTGGACTTTCCAGCCTCCAGATCTCTGAGAAAATAAATTTTTCCTTGTAAATTACCCAATCTCTGGTATTCTGTTATAGCAGCAAAAAATGGATGAAGACAAGGCACCTTCAATATTTTCTTATAGCAGATGGTGCTCACTTAGTAAATGCTGCTGACTGACAGCCTTAACTCTCACTCATATTTTTTTGTTTTGTGTTGTTGTTCTTTTAATTCTAAAAACAGCAAAATAGAATGGACTTTCTTTTTTATACCATATTTTTAATATGAGATGAAAAGAGTCATTAAAAAGTCTTATTTCATATTATCAAAGTGGTTTATTTGATTCTTTCAAGTTTTATGGATTCTTTCTATTTAGGAGCTAACTTCCTAACATTTAGCTCCCTCAATAATGATTCACCAGAATCTTTTTAACATCCTCCACTGAATAGCTGTTCTATTAATGTTAAGGATATCCTTAATAAGACAGGGAGCATTCTGTTTTAGTAGTCAAAATAAATTAAATTTTTTTAAGTAAAAATAATTGCTGATTATTGTTAAATAGAAAAACAAAACTGTTAAATTTTATTTCCTTAAATACTTTGTTGAAATTATATGGTACAAGGTTTTGGATAAATCTATTGTTAAAGAGTCATTTTGCTCATTTAGTTAAAATCTTTGTTCAAGAATGAAAGTAAAAGGCTTTTAAGTAGTTATTATATTAAAATACTATGACTATATCAAATGAATAGCCCCAGTTTTATTGTATATAGGTTGTCCCAGTTGGATAAAAATTGAGCTTCTATTATTAATAATACTTGATTCATCTATGTATAGGAGGCTAAATGAAAGTTTCTATCAATTATATGGATGTAATTAGAATTTAACTGTAATTTTTATGGATCAATTTGCTGGTTACCTACAAAACTACTTCAGTTTATGGGGATGCTACATATTATCTTTTTAATTATAAGTGATATTATACTTGAATGCTATATTTTATAGAAATAGTACCAGAAAATGGCCTTGATTTCCTCAATACTGAACCTTTTACCTGTCATATAGTTATGTAATACTTATTGCCAGAGTTTCTAAGACCCTAATGAGAAATTAGTGACTTTGGCATGAAGGGGACATATGTCTGTTCCCTGTGTGTCTCTTGTAGAATGTTCTAGATAGTGCATTCCGTAATATTATCATAGATTTGGTCTGTCTTTCCATGCTATGGCAGGATAGAGTGCAGAGGTTTCAACTTCTTCAGTAATTTACATCCTTTGTATGTGACCTCAACCAGGAGGATCCAAAGCTGGCTCCTCATAGCTCCTGTGGAAATCATTTAAAAAAATAGATTCCCAAGACCAATCGAATCTGAGTCAACCTGGCTCCTTGCAAAGCACCAATGACTTGGTTCATGGTGACTTGATGAAGCAAATTGTTATGTGGACCTAATAATCTTTTAATTCCATGTTTGTTCTTCTAAAATATGATTTCATTGTGAATATGTGGCATTATAATTTGAGTCAGCTATTGATTTTTCCTATACTTAAAGTGATAATATAATTTTAATGATATCACAAAATGCTTCTTATAGAAAGAAAAAGACTGCTGGAGGTTAAAGAGTTTTCATCCTTTGTGAGGATTAAGTGGAAATAAAATTAATTGGAAGAAATTTTAAAACTTGAGAATAGTTCCTTTAAAATTAAACTTCAGATTTATCCTTAACATACAATATTCATTTTTCTGGATACAAACTGTTTCAAGCCTAAACAGTTCCTTACGTTTCTAAAACTTAAATGAGAATTTTATTTTTGTTTATCATTTGAAATTATTTTCTCTTGTGCATGAAGTGAAGCATTCTTCATGTAGTTTATTGCTTATCTGCTTGTTTCACTGTAGCATATCAACTAGTTTTTATTTTATTTGGCAGGCTTGTTTATTTAAGAAAGATTTGAGCATTTTAAAAATATTAGTTGACAAGAAAAAAAATCTTGTATTTACTCCACAGGTCTGCATCAGTACCCTCTCCTGTTATGTATTGGAAAGGCTTAGAAATCAGAGCTGACAATTATTTCCAGACCAAGTCCTTGTTCACTTGTGAAATAGCCATGTTCTCTTGCACACATCTATGTACCTGGGCCACAAATCTGTTACAAGCTAGTTAAGTTTTTTGAGACTTAAACATGCTCTGACTCTAAGAAGGGACACCCCTCACTATCACGCACATGCAAAATGTATCTGCTCTTTTATGTATTCTTAATGATATTATAAAATATTAAAGAAAAACTCTGTTTACAGAAAAAACTTGTTTTGCATATAAGATCTATCTTGCAGTTTATTTTACATTCTTCTTATAATTCTGTTTATTGTACTGCCAGTTGTCCCACTTCCCTTGTGATGGGAAGTGTGATAGGATTAATCTATAGGTGGTACAATGATTGCTCCAAATGTCAATCATTTGGCAGGATAGATTGTAATGCTTGTTACTCGAAGGTGAGAACCTTGTATGTTGTAACCTCTTTAGGCTACAGGGATTATTGAAATGGCTACTACCTATTTACAGAGTAATTACTGTATACCAGTAGTATCCTCCTTTATAATCACACATTCTAAATATTTTCTATTGGCCAACATTCATGAATATTTCACTGTTGATAAATAATTATAGAGTTCAATGGAAATGAGAATTACAGTTTCAGAGTAGAAAACATTTTTTCTAAGTTTTTGTAGAGGTTATATATATATTTTTTCTTTTACTGTTAGTGAACATATATGTACATATTTATGGGATACAGAGTGATACTTTGACACATGTATATAATGTGCATAATTATCCGATCAGGATAATTATATCCATCACCTCATTTATCAATTTTTTTGTGCTGATAACATTCAAAATTTTCTCTTCTTTTAGAATATATGCAACAAATTATTGTTGTGTGTATTCACCCTACATGTTGTTATAGGACACTAGAACTTACTTCTGCAATCTAGCTGTGAATTATATTCATTGATCAATCTCTCCCTATCCTCCTCTCCCCAAACCCTTTCCAGCCTCTAATAACCATGATTCTAGTCACTATTTCTGTGACCTCATATAATTTGGGATTCCCAAAAAGAATTTTTAGTTTTAGTAAGAGTTATATAAATAAATGTGCTGGCACACAGATTATTCGGCTATCAACAATATGATAAAATACTTCAAATTCAATACTAAAATGTCCTTTTGGAAGAGATATTAGTTTTCCCTACTTTCAGGTGATATTCTCCATGAGATCAGAAGTTTTATCTCATTTCATAAAAACATATTGCTGGATTGAGATTCAGAACATCTAAAGTTAAATATCACTGTTTGCTGCATATATTTATCTCATCAAATTTAAACTTTCTTATCATTAATTGGACCTTTTCTGTCCCATCTTCTTCCCTGGTTGCTTTGAGGCTCAAGAGGTAGAATCTATTGGAAACTTATGTGAAGTAATCTAATGAATAGATTCACAGATACCTCCGGCAACTACCCTTCTACTCTCTGCTTCTACGATTTTTTTTTTAGATTCTGTATATTATGATTAATTCTGCAATGAACATGGGTGTATAGGTATCTGTTCAAGGTAATGGTTTCATTTCCTTTGAATATATATCCAGAAAAGATTGTGGATTGTAAAGTAGTTATACTTTTAATTTTTTAAGGAAACTCTGCACTTTTTTCCATAATGGTTATACCAATTTACATTCCCACAAATAGTGTGTAAGGGTTCTCTTTTCTCCACATCCTCCCTAATACTTTTATATTTTTGATAATCACCTTTCTAACAGGTGTGAAGTGATACCTCATAGTGGTTTTGATTTGAATTTTCCTGATGCTTAGTGATGCTGAGCATCTTTTCATATACCTGTTGGCTATTTGTATGTCTTCTTTTGGGTAGTATCTATCCAAGCCTTTAGCACAGTTTTTAATTGGGTTATGTTGTCTTTATGTTGTTGATTTGTTTTGTTTTGCTATTTGTTTTGAGTTACTTATATCTTTTGGATTTTAACCCTTTATCAGATATATGACTTGCAGATATTTTCTCCCATTGTATAGGTTGTCTTTTCACTCTTTTGATAATTTCCTTTGGTAGGCCAAACCTTTTTAGTTTATGCAATCCCATTTGTCTATTTTTGCTTTTGTTGCTTGTACTTTTGGTGTCATATCCAAAAATTTATTACCCAGACTGGTATCAAGAAGGTTTTCCCAATTTTTTTTTTTTTTGGTAGTTTTACAGTTTCAGGTCTTATGTCTAAGTCCTGAATATATTTTGAATTCATTATTATTTATGGTGTAAGATAAGGGTCCAGCTTAATTCTTCTATATGTGGTTATCCAATTTTTATCACACAATTTATTGAAGAAAACTGTCTGTTCCTCTGTGTGTTCTTGGCACTTCTATCTGAAAAATCAGTTAACTATGAATGTGTAGATTTCTTTCTGGGCTGTCTATTCTGTTTCATTGGTCTATATTTCTGTTTCTATGCCAATATCATGCTGTTTTTATTGCTGTGGCTTTGTAATATAATTTGAAGCCATGTTGTGTGATACCTTCAGCTTTGTTCTCTTGTTCAAGATTGCTTTAAATATTTGTCATTTTTTTAAAATTCCATATGAATTTTAGGATTATTCTTGCTATTTCTGTGAAAAACATCATGGGATTTTGATAGGATTTGCACTGGATCTGTAGATCATCTTTGGTAGTATGGACATATTGACAATATTAATTGTTCCATTTAATATGGACATTTTTCCCTTTACCCTGTTACTTTCAGTATTTTTTTAATCAACATTTTACAGTTTTCAGTATGTATGCATTTCATTTCCTTGGTTAAATTTATTCCTGAACATTTTTTAGATGGTATTGTAAATGGTATTGTTTTATTAATTTCTTTTTCAGATAGCTCATTCTTAGTGTAAACAAACATAACTGATTTTTCTTTGTTGACTTTGTATTCTGAAACTTACTGAATTAATTTATTAGTTCTTCCTGTTTTGGCGTGACCTTTAAGACTTTCTAGTATAAAGTCATGTTATCTGCAAACAAAGATGTTTTATTTATTTATTTTCAATTTGAGTGCTGTTTATTTCTTGTCTCCTTCCTCTAGCTAGGTCATATAGTACTATGTTGAATAGAAGTAGTTAGAATGGTCACCTTTGTCATGTTTCTGATCTTACAAAAAAGATTTCACATTTTAACTATTGATTATGTTAGCTGTGGGTTTGTGCTATATGGCCATTATTATGTTGAGGTGCATTTCCTCTATGCCTAATTTGTTGTGAGTTTTTATTATGAAAAGATGTTGAATTCAGTCAAATGCTTTTTCTGCATTTACTAAGACGATCATATAGTTTTTGTTCTTTATTCTGTTAATGTGTCCTATCAATTTATTGATTTGCATATTTGAACCATTTTGCTTCCTAGGGAAAAATTCTACTTGATCATGGTGATGATGGGCTATTGAATTTGGTTAGCTAGTACATGTTGAGGATTTTTACATCTATGTTCATCGGGGATATTTTCTATTCATGTGGTGTCCTTATCTGGCTTTGATATCACAGTATTTGTTGGTCTCAAAATGAATTTGAAAGTATTTCCTCCTCTTCATTTTTTGGAAGAGTCGAGAAGACTTGATATTGATTTTTCTTTAGATGTTTGGTACAGTTCACTAGTGAAGCCATCTTGTCCTGGTATTTTCTTTCTTGGTAAAGTTTGATAACTGATTCATTCTCCTTACTAGTTATTGGTCTCCTCATATTTTCTCTTTCTCCATTATTCAGTATTTGCTGGTTGTATGTTTCTAGGAATATAAGCTTTTCTTCTAGGTTATCCAATTTGTTGGCATGTAATTGATCATAGCAGTCTCTTATGAGTATCTACAGACAATCACTTATCCTACTAATCCTTTGTCTTAAATATTAGGTCATTAAATATGAAATGTCTGATTTCAAATCAAAAGTCTATTATATCTCAAACAAGCAGTGCAATTAAAGTATATGCTTAAACTGTCAACATAGTTTTGCCATCTTAATGGTAGCTTATTTATGCCAGCAGCTAAGAAGCCTAGAAAGGTTGAAATTATGAAAGGCATTTTACATAGCATTTTGAGAATTGAACATTTTTCCTTGCAAGAAGTGGTCCAGAGCCTGGAAGAACTGGTAGTCAGTCAGTGCAAGGCCTGGTGAATACAGTGGATGACAGAGTTTCCAAGTCCAGGTGCTATAGTTTGAGCAGCGTTGTTTGTGCGACATGTGGTCAAGCCTTGTCTTGCAAGAGGATTGGCCTGCTTCTCTTAACCAATTTTGGCTGCTTAATTGCAAGCATCTTCATCATTTTGTCCAATTGGTTGCAGTAGACATCTGCTGTAATCAATTGACCAGGTCTCATGAAGCTATAGTGCATAATAACAGTGCTAGGCCACCAAACAGATACTATTAGCTTTTTGTGATGAGTATTTGGTTTCAGACTGTGTTTCAGTACTTCATCTTTATCCAACCATTGTGCTACATACTTGTGATTGTCAGAAAGAATCCAGTTTTTCATAACTCATAACAATACAGTACAGAAATGGTTCTACTTTATGTTGTGACAGCAAAGAAAGGCAAGCTTTGAGATGTCTCTTTGATGTTTGTTTAATGCATGTGGAACCCATCTATCCAGCTTCTTCACCTTGCTGATTTGTTCCAAATGGTCCAATATTGTTGGAATAGTAACATCAAACCTTGCTGCTAATTCACATGTAGGTTGAGATGGATTCGCTTCCACTACAGCTTTCAGCTCATCATTAGTCGCCTTGGTCTTAGGTTGCCCATGTGGCTCATTTTTAAGATTAAAATCACCAGAACAGAACTTCTCAAACCATCAATATACTGTGCATTCATTAGCCACATCCTTCCCAAATATTTTGTTGATATTTCCAGCTGTCTGCATTACATTGGTTCTATGATGGAACCCATATTTGAAAATAACAGAAAATTTTCACTTATCCATGGTTTCACTAAAATTGCTCTAAAAAAGTTTGAAAGATAATCACAAGCAAAAACATGAGTTTGAAAGACTGAGAATGTACCTTCACAGTAAACATAAAGCAAGAAGTGTCAAAGTGAAATGTCAGAGATATCAAACTGTCAAATGTAGTATTAATACTTAAGGAAATTGGGCATTTCATACTTAATAACGGAATAGGTCTTGTAGTCCATGGATTTGCTGCTACGCATTTTTTTGCCCACTGTTTCCACTGACTTTGGTCTTTAATTTGTTGCATAAGACACAGGGTTTCATTCTGTTGCCTAGGCTGGAGTTCAGTGGCATGATGATCATAGCTCACTGCAGCCTCGAACTCCTGGGCTCAATTGATCCTCTTATCTCAGCCTCCCACGTACCTAGGACTACAGCCATGCGCCAACACGCATGGCTGGTTTTTTTGTTTTTGTTGTAGAGATGTTGCCTCTATATTGCCCAGGGTGGTATTGAACTCCTGGCCTCAGGGAATCCTTCCACCTCAGCCTCACAAAGTGCTGGGATTACAGGTGTGAGCTACAGCGCCCAGCCATGAGAGAAATTTTTTATTATGTGGATGTCTTATGATAAATCTTTTCTGAATGGTGGAAATTTTTACCTTGTAAGTAATCAGAAGCATATAGTTCTGTCTCTTCTACTTTAAATGCCTCACTCCTAGAGAGGAAGATTGTAGATGAGTTTTTTGTTGTATTTCTAAGATGTGATGATGATGGTGGTGCTAATGATCATGATGCAGACTTTGTATACTGCTTATCTTGTACCAGGCACAGTTCTCAGTGCTTTGTGTTCATTACCTTAGCCAATTATACGACAAAAATATATTTTCCTTTTCCCAACATTATTTGTCAGCTGTGAGCTCTGAATATAGTATAAAACTACCAAGCCTACCCAGTTACAAATATTTAGTATAATTATTTTGTTCTTGATATATTTCGGGCATTTATTATTCATCTTCAAATCACCTTGTTGAAATGTTACTACAAACTTTATTTGGACATGAAGAAAGCAAGTTATAGATGAACTAGCATTGAAATTCATTACTCTTTGCTCTGGTGATTTTGTAATACATTAATGATCTGAAATGTAAAAGTGCTTAAAACCTCATTAGAATTTAAAGCAGGATAGAATTTTGAATTATAAATTATTCTCAAGAGGAGATTTATTACATACAGATCGGTATCTAAAATATAGATATTATATTTTGAGTAGCCTATGAAGTTATCCAAAGAAGTTTAAAATGTTAGTGTGTAAATATAAACCTAGGAAAACTCTGATCATGTATTTTAATTTTCTTTGAGAAATGGTAACTGTTTGGGGACAATTATTCAACCAAGAATAGGTTAAAATTCAAAGGTTTTATATGCATTTATGTTTAAATTACTAACTATCTCAAATTATAAATAAAGTCTTTGTTTCTATACCATACAATATAGAATTTTATTTTTGAAAGTAGAAACCTTTTCACATTAAGTGTGATCCTGGATTTAAATTAATGTATAAGGTGAATGCTTGACATTGGTAGATGAATACATGTATATTTTGTACTCAGTGGAAGATCAGGGCTTACATAAAATCACTCATACAAATGTTTTGCTGAAGTATTTCTTATGCAATTTCAAATGTAGTTATATAAATAATGTTCTTAACACACTCATAATTACTACCTTGAAAAGGATAAGAATTATAGTGAATAGTAGAATATAGATGATGCCTTTTTAATATGCCTTCTAAAATGAAATGTTTCAATATTCATATTTACATAGCTCACTGAAATCTCTTGTGTTTAATATTTCAGATTTGTTAGTCTTTGTAGAACTCTAAATCAAAATGTCTTTACAGCCATTTGCTCATTTAGGGTCTGTTTTTTAGCTCATTTGCATAAATTAGAGAAGAAAACATGGAAACTTTGATTTGTGGTATTTTCTATAAAATTTTGGTGTAGACTGTTGATTAAATATTTAAGAGTTTGTTTAAAATATTGATAGCAAGATATTTTGGTTATAAATTGTTGTAGGTTTTTTTTTATTCTTATAAAGAGTGAAAGAAGATAAAGGAATTTTTGAGTAGTCAACTGCTATTCTAGTAGAAAAGCAGCCATAGACAAATTCTAAATGAATGAATGACTGTGTTCTAATGATACTTTAATTGTATCAGGAGGCAGCCTGGATTTAGTTTGAGGGCAATGGTTTGTTGACCTCTGGTTTAGAATACCAACTGACATGGAAGGATGAAGATATGGGAAACAGGAAGCTACTTAGACAAATAGAGAAGGCCACCTAAGGAAAGATTCTTATTATCAGATCTATTAACCAGTTATAGGCATTCATAACTAAAATGTTATATATTGGTTCCTGTTTCTTGTGAAATGTTTCACATTTATCCTCAGTGCCTCAGGCATACTGGGTGCTCAAAGAAGAGTTGTTTAAACAATAAATGAATGGTTATTAGCTGTTCATGACCCCTAAATGTTAAAAACTATTCTCTCTGTAAAAAAAAAATAGCAGAAATATGTAAATACACTTACTATGGACTGTTAGAAATGATATATAGGAGATACTGAGAAATGTTTGATACCCAGTGAAACTGCTATCTGCCAAAGAGTCAAACCTCTTGAAAGTCTCCCCATGAGTTAGAAAGGGCATGTTATACAAGACTGAGATAAAAAGAATTATATAAGGCTGTGGCTTTCAAACTATGTCTTAGAGAAAGATTGGAAAGATTCCCTCTGGGATTCTGTGTGTGGAGAGCAGACCGGTGAGGGAAAGTTTCACTGCTGCTCCTCCACCCTGTTTTTTTAACCCACCAAGGCAATTCAACATTGTGTTATTTCCTTATATATCTGTATAGTTATTTATATGACTAAAATATATAACATTGTAACTTCTTGAAAACCATTCGTGTAATAGTAAATGGGTGAATAAAATAATGACGGTCATTACATTTTCTTTAATTTTTTTTGCTCTAGCCTGTATAGTATTCCTTTGAGTATATTTAATCAAAAGCAATAATTCTACTTGACTTATTTTTGAAGCAAAATTCTTAGTGATGGCAAGATAACAGTAATCTTAAATTTAACTAAATATGTGGGAAGCATGGCTAACCAGACTGAGTTTGTCAAACAAGGCATTTTTCTGCATTTTGTAGATTATATATGCTCTGGAATTCTAGGTGGTTATTTTTTGAATGTCAAAATAGAAAATTATGCCAAGTATCTAAATTGTTAATATTGAAGCTGTATTAACTCCTTAATCATATGGTAGATTTCAAGTATAGTCATTTTTATATAATGGGAAAAGCATATCAAGTTCATCAAGTTACATTTTTTCCTTGTGTTTATGTTTTGGAGCTTGTGTAGGATTTCAGTTACAACAAACTCACACCTCATTGATGGTAAATAAAATATGAAACATAGGTTAATACAGATAAATGCAAACTTTCAATATGATTCTCATACCCTCTGATGTTCACTTAAATGCTCTTAGATGATTCTGAAATAGTCTTTATTACTAGTTTTTGAGATACTTCACATTTATTTTTTGTATGTCTCAGGTTATACTCAAAGATAATTTTAACTTCTCCTCTTTATCCCAGTAGTACTTTTTGTCTTTGCTGCCCTTTCATAGACAAATACTTTTCTTTAGGCATTATACATATTTCGCCTGTAAATGATTTGTCCTACCTGAAAGATCATTATTGTAGGTGGTATAAAGAGCAGACATTCTTTAGAAATGATGACCTTGTTTTCACATAAATATCTTTAACTATAAAGACTTCAGTTAGAGAAATATGTCAGATATATGTGAATAGTTGACATAGTTTATGATCTGTTAACTTTGCTGATTTTCATAGTGTGCTGGCTTTAATTGTTGTCTTAGTATTTATGTTATATGTTTTTGTTCACTTAAAAAATGAATAAAGCTTATGTTATAAAATATTTTTCCTATAGGATATTTTCCTGAGGTTTTAATAAAGCATCATTAGTTTAATGAACATTCAATGCTCATATTTTGTATAAGATTATAATTGCAAGAATTTGCTATACAATTCATCATGGGTTGTTTTTATACTGCATACTGTGTGGAATTAAAAAAAGAAAAAGTCATAGTTATCTTCAAATCTTGTATAGAAATATTAAGTTTATTTAAGCTATTTTTCTATATGAAGTCCTATTGAAAAAAATAGAACCACTAAAACTGGATATTCTAATGAAAAACTCAAGTATAGGGTTAGTCTAGTTGAAAGGAAAATTAAACCTCTTGTTGTAATAAGATGATTGAAAATTAATTTAAATATTATGTAGTATTCTTAAACATATGTTATAAAGGGAGTTTTTTTGTAGCTGGCTCTAAAATGCAGTTCTTTTAATGTTTAATTTTGAATGTTACAAGTTTTGGTACAGTTATTAAAAAAATAAAGTTAATAATACATGAGCCCATGCTCTTCAGAAAACCATTTTAAAAATACAGAAGTATATGGAATAAAGAGTAAAAGTCCCTTTTCACCCATCCAATCTACTTCCTTCTGAAGTTGTTTTAGTCCATTTGGGCTGCTATAAAAATACCATAAACTGGATAGCTAATAAACAACAGAAATTTATTTCTGATAGTTCTGTGGGCTGATAATTTCAATGTCAAGGAGCAAACATTCTCTCTCTGGTGAGGGCCTGCTTCCTGGTTCATAGATGGTGCCTTCTGCCCCTGTCCTCACATGATCGATGGGCAAGGCAGCTCTCTGGGACCTCTTTTATCAGGGCACTAATCCCATTCATGAAGTCTCTACCTTCATGACCTAATCACTTCCTAAAGGACTTATCTCTTAATACTATCACTTTGGGGCTTAGGATTTCAACATATGAATTTTGCCTGGACACAAATATCAAGACCATAGCACAATGGTTAACCACATCAAAAAAATTGACATATAGATTGCTAGATCTATGTATGTGTGTACATGAAGTTTATCTATCTATCAATCAATCTATCTATCTATCTATCTATCTATCTATCTATAATTTTCTTCTCTTCTCTCACCTCACTCAAATACATAATGGACACCTACTTTCTCCCATGAAACCTCCTCCATGATAGGCTGATGTTCCATATATTTAATATCATGGAGACCACTCTAAAAAACACTATGGAAATAAAAATGTCTCCAACACAAACTAGGGGTTTCCTAAGAATAAACACCATGTGTTGTTTAGCAATTGTTTGCATTAATTTCTAACTCTGTTTTAGAATCTGCATATTTGAAGTCAGTCTATTTTGTAATTGAGTCTTCAAACTGGACTTCAGACTTCAAAAAGGATAGAGCATAGTCACAAAAGGAAAATTATTTCTGAATTCAGATGGAATTGAATTTAATACTCAGGACTATCACCTATTTGCTTTGTAAACTTGGATGAGATATTTATTCTTTATGAAGTTTATTTTCTTCATATGTAAAACTAAACTAATCATATCATATTGTTATTAAGTATATTGAATGAATTCACTGAAAACACTTGGTATATGATATGCAAGAAGTCTTAGTTCAGATGTACATTTAAATATCTTGAATGGACTCCTACATTTTTAAAATAGCAATTTCTAATTTATAGTAAAAGATTTAATACTTAATTTTTACTTATGTGGCCAAGCTGAATCATGAACTTCATTTTCCATTTTCTCCACCCTTCCACATTAATTAGTTTCACGTGTTACACAATTGCATTTTTTTACCTAAGAAGATAAAATTGAAAAGCTTTTGAGAAAGTAGGCCCAAAAGTGAGAATTTGGGAGACAGTAAAGGAGTCAACTGAGAAGAAAGCAATATTCTTTTCAATTTGTTCTCAGGAAGAAGATGTGAATCTTCCATCTGCCAAGGACATGGAAGGGAAATGGTACATAAATACATTATAGAGGGCACTGGAAGAGTTTTCATGCTTCAGAGATAAATGGATAACCATTACCATAAACAAGTTAAAAATAGTATGGAAATAGTTTTTCATGGGGTATTAACAACTGAAGCCAGAAATGTTTGTGGTTGCTCATATGGAAATTGCTTTGTTAGATGAATGTGCTGCGGGGCAAGAAGTAGTCAATAATTTGTGTGAGCTGTTACTTTCAAAGTTCAGAATTCTGTATAGAGTGGCTCTGATTTCAGATAAAGTTGCATATGTTGGTGGAATTATCATTTCTCTTTGGGCTTTTGATTCATTTGTGATCAGGATTTTTTTTAATGGAAAAGAAAAACCTTCCCTCTGGCTTTGTTTATTATTGGAGTATACTGTTCCTGTATGCTTGCTTAAGTGTTCATAACAACCTTGTGGATCCCAAAAGAGACTGCAGAATTATTTCTGGGGGTCTTTGCATCTGTAATTGCTGCCAGCTGAGAAAGCAAAATTCCAAATAAGTTGAAGAAACTTTCACAAATAACACTTAAGATAATTAGAAGACATAAAGCTCAATATATAGTTTATATAATAAAGTCTTACCTAACCACAGAACATTCAAGGGCCAAACAGAGGTCTTCCCAGAGGTATATATTAACCTTTTGCTCGACACTGTACTTGTTTAGATTTATTGAAACCTTCTGCCTGTACGTTTAAAATAATGCCCATTTAAAAAAACCTTTTGCAAGATTTTTCTGTTTTGTTGTGAGCAATTCAAAGAGTATGTAATTGATGAAAACATGATCTTCAAAAGGTGGAAAATCCTCCATTTTTTCTAGTATTTGCTGAGATATGTTGAAATAATATGGTTTTGAGATATTGGCTATGTAGTGTTATTTATTTAATAAAGAGTGTTCCACTTTAAAGAAATACAACATAAAAATGCAGACTCCCAAACAGATATAGTAATAAGTGGTCATACTATGGAATTATTCCATACTTTGTAGAAAAGTCTGATATAGCATTCACTTAAATTTGGAACTTTTCACAATACTTTTGCTTTATGATTAGATTTAATTGTGTGCAACTTTTTAGGAACATATCTAATATTTTGACATTGAGTAAACTGGTATGTAATCTGGTTGCAATTCAATCATAATTTACAAAAGCAAGTCAGAAATATCAGGATTGCCCATGTTCACAGGCTACTTCTATTATTATATAATCTTATTTTTGTAGTTACCTATCTGTTAAAACTTAAGAAATGGCTCTTGAATTATTATATTTGACCCTTGACTAATGCAGGGGTTGGGGTGCCACTCTCCCATGCAGTCAAATTCATGTATATCTTTTGACTCCCCTGAAACCTAACTACTAATATCCTACTGTTGACCAGATGCCTTACTGCTAACAGTCAATTAACATGTATTTTGTTTGTTTATACGTATTATATCTACTGCTATCTGGGGGATGGGCATACTTGAAGCTCTGGCTCTGGGTTGGGGGGCATTCTTGTACCATGTCTTATGTGAAGCTAGGGCACCAATCAGGAAAGAAGGTGTCCTTAGAGCTAGAATGTTGATATATCTGAAGGGTTGGAACCCTGAAACAGAAATGTCCTTCCTGGTCATAGCAACTATATATTAATGAGAAATGGGAATGGATTGGAGGGAGGGAGATGAAATATAAACTTAGAATAGGAAAAGAGAGAAAGTTACATCCTGAAAGAGTTGGAGAATCTGAGCAACAATTAGTGCCAGAAACCTAGATTCCATTCCTTATAGATTTATTCATTCAAAAGGTGTACTGAGCACCTATTCTGATTCAGGTTTCGTGAATCAGATGCATTCTCAGGATGCAATACTACGCAAAAGCAGATATGATAACATGGTATCTGGTCTTGCAACATGGAGAGTCAGGCCAGGAGAAAATTCACACTAACAAATATAAAACTGCGACAACGATGAGCTAAAAGGAAGAGGGGCAATGAGAGCCTAAGATGGATGGATTTGCCCTGGGCAGGGAGGTCAAGAAAGACTTTCTTGAGGAAGAGGAATGAAATGAAAAGCAACTTTTCCATTTAATCAGAGATTTGAAAGTGGAAGAGAGAGCATTCTGGAGAGAGGAAGCAACATATATGAAGGCCTCTGACAGAAGCCAACAAATTCAAAGGACTGAAAATAGGCTAATTAGATTAGACGGAGAGAGGAAGGGGGAGCATAATGTGTGATGTGGCAAAGAGGGATCAATGTCATTTCCCCCTTAAAATAATGGGTTTAGTAATACTAATTAAAATTGGATGGATTGTTAAAATTTTGATTCCTGTATGCCTCTCCTCTTAATGGCTTAGCTCAATAATTGAAGCAATATATACCAGTGTTTCTTGTTTAGAACTGTACTATAAGACTGAAATAATTTCCAAATTATGCATTTAATCATGAAATGAAAATAATTATTTTCTGATGTCTGGATTACTTGCTACTACTCCTATCCTCTTCTCCTTTCTTCTATTCATCTTATCTCAGTCATAGTAATTTTGCTTTTTATCTCCATGATTATATTAATCTGCTATAATTGCAGTACTTGGCTTTTTCTTAATTTTGTCCATTACAGATCCAACGAAGGTGGTATGTTATTTGGGTCCAATTTTTCCATCTGGTCTACAACTTGGAATTGGTATGGATTCTTCTTTTACTGACTAGTCCCCCCTAATCACCGAGTACTTCCTTGTTTTATATTCTGGCCAAAATTCAGCTTTCTTGCCAAGTTATTTCTTTGGCATGGTTATTTGTCTTCTGGTTTCTTTTCTTGACATTAGAAGTCCTTTGTTCTCTGAATTTCCTGCTTACATGAAAGTCACAGATTAGCTCTAATGCAGATTAACAGACTTTTTATTATGATTCCTCTAACCACAGGCATCCTTAAAGTTCTATATATCACTTCAGGAAAAGAAGAGAAAATGGCATTCATGGTCACTGGTGTTATTTGGGAGCGTTGAGGTTAATTAAAAAAAACAAAAACAAAAAAACTTCTAAAATATAATTCTATTCTTTTCCCACATAAGACTTGAGAGCAGCAAAATTGATTCCATTGTAGCCATAGTTGAAGAGTTTGACAGCCTCAAAAATTGCATAAACTTGTTACTCCTTTAATGGAAATGTTGATCAAAACAGACACAAGTTTTGATTGTTTTATCAGTTAACAAAAATAAATTCAAAGTAAGAATACTAATATTAGCTATAAAATACTGGATGAGTAATATTAAATATTATAGTTTTTTTGTGATTTATTCTACTTGTACATCCCACGAATGTGGAGTCAAATTAATTATTTTGATTTGCAATTACTAATTTTTATGTTGATTAGACTATTTTAATTGGAAATGTCAGTGCTTTACCTGATACCTTTCAGGACTTCCTTATGACCATTTTTTGGGTTTTGTTTTGTTTTTGGTATTATGATCTTTTTTTACTACATTTCATAACTGGTTATTGGCAGTGTTTCCAAAGCTCCCAAAATTTTGTGAATGGAATTTTTGAAAGCATGAAGTTTTATAATTGGTTATTCTGCTTATATAGGAAAGTTCACATTATATTGTAGATTGATCTTTAACCACCTACTAAACTCTGTTAATAGTTCTTTTATATTTCAAATGATTGCTTTTTCACATTTGAAGAGGATAGATTTATATCTTATCTTGAAATATTTAAGCCTTTTATTTACTTGGCTTGTTACATTGACTAAGACCCCAATTACAATATTTAATACATTTTAATAGTGATGTTGGTCATCCTTGCACTTTCTGTAATTTTAAAGGAAATTCTTTAAATAATGAAAACAGTGATTCTTCGCCCCTTTTTCTGTTATTCCTTTTTTTGTTTTCTTAGGGATAGGTGTTGAATAGTAATAAATTCTTTTGGCATTTAATTAAAAGTTTCTATTATTTCTCTTTTAATTTCATAAAATGTTAAATCACATTGATAGATTTTTATATGTTGAATTAAACTTGAACTCCTAGCATGTGCTTTTCTTTCTCATAATGTGTTGTGAGAGACATTGTCTGCATGTTGTTATAACTTTTAGTTAACACAGTATTCACTGTTCTTGCTTTTACTATGTAAATATCATTTACTTCTGAGTCTTATAGCATCCTATTCCTTCTTTATACAAATTTGTGAATTAATCATTCAGCATTTTTGTTTGTTTTCATTGCCTTTTATTGCTTATTTTTCTGTGACAGGACTCTAATATTCCTTTCATCCATAAGCATATTCTATAACTTAGTCATTTTTGGAACTTTTCTGTCATCCATATATCTTTTCTTTCTTTTCTTTATCTCCTTTGTATTCTGTGAAAACTCCTGGACTAAGTTTTCCAGCTCACTGACATTATCTTCATCTGTACTCATTCTTCTATACAGACTATCCATTGAATTTCTATTCAAATGATTATATTTTTAGTTTTCAGTATCTCCAAATGCAATTCTTGATATTTTAGGTGTGGCAGATTTTTAATCTACATTTGGATATGGACCATATATTAGGAACATTTTTCTTTCTTTGTACTATTAACTTTGTTTGTTAAATTTGGTGACTTTATTTCATGATATTGATGTCCTACAAACATTTCATTATGTTAATCTTTGGAATTAACCAAAACATATTTCAGCAACTCTGAGGTTGGATAACACATTAGGTATTTGGACTTTGCCTACAGATAGCTTATTTCCTTCATAAGGGAATTTTTTTCTTAGATTTCCTGGCAACCTAACATACTGTTATTTCTCTGAAACAAGTGCCCACATGATCTGTTTTAGATAGTGGGTAAACATACTTTATTGTCAGTTCTTTAATGCAGATGGGGAATGAGGTATGGGCTGATCTATTGACTGCCAAGAATATAGTTCCGTGAATATTCACCCTGAAGATTGGCACAGGATCTTTTTCTCCTCCTCAATTTGTTCCCCTCAAGTGTAAATAAACCTAGAATTGGTTTCTCTAGAGCCCTACCTTGTGTATGTTTTGGTCTATAGTGTTTTTTTTTTTTTTCCAATCCTGTCTTTTTCTATTTCTTGGAAATTCTCCAAAATTGCTAATCACATTATAGCATTTCCTTTCCTTTTCCAATATTATCATATACATATTTATGTATGCATACACACTTCTGTAGTGGATCTAACTCTCCCACCACTAGTACCAAGAGACATTTGTAGTGTTTTAAAATGAGGAGGGCATGTGTCCTGAGGCTGCTATCTTGATCTAGCTTCTTGATGACTCCTTGAAATAAATTCTTACAATAATAAAATTGTCTTTATGATATATTAAGTCATCATTCACTTAACAACCTGTTTCACACATTTAAAAAATAATTGATTTCTTCTTTAAAGGTGTACTTAGAATTTTTAACACGTTTTTTATTTGCCAGAGTGTCCACCATCATAATTTTCATTACTTGTAATCTAGTCATTGAAAACTCATTCTGTCTTGACTATGAGGTTTCTTACATTGTCTTCAAATTCATGGTGATCTAGTTAGTTGATTCATTAAGTTTATTCTTAATGAGTTTCTAAATTATTTTGTTGCATGAAATAAATGAGCTATTTTTAGGTAAATTGTATATTATACAGATGGCCCCAGAGTAAATGGCAAAGACTATGCTTAGTACTGTTTTATAACTGGAAAAAAAGAGAAATTGAGTAGTTACTCTATTTAAAGGAACAAAAACTCTACTTCATGTTTATTCACAGTTTTAAAGTAAAATGGTTTAATTTTAGTTTTAAAAAAGGAACTATTCATTTGTGGCTTCTGTATTGACGACGAGTCCGTTTTGTTCTTGTGTGATGAGGAAAGCTTTAAAGCACTGCAAGCTTGTTTTACTTTACAGGCAGCTTTACTTGTAATATAAATCAGAATAGGTGACATATACATATATGTTTTCATTACATTATTTTTAAATGTTGACAATTTTATTTTGATAAATGAAAAATTAGAAAAGTCATATCACAGCTGTGAGCTAAAGTCGCTGTGTGCGTTCTTCTGTGGCTGTCAACTATAGTTGATGCTGGTACCAAAGTGGTTAAGATCCCCTTTAAATCATCAAATCATGGATTTCTGGAATTTAATATGGTATAACGACTTCTTCCCATGCTTCTTAAGCACCATATGACTAGGCATACAATCTATATTTTAGAGTTTATTATCATCATCATCACATGGTATTTGCTGGGTGAGTGGCCTAACATTTTTGGTGGTTCTCTGCTAAGAGATATGTAACAGTTATATTTTTAAAAAATCCTGAGCTGCTTATGGTTATTACAAAAATGGTTGTTGCTGGACAGAGCCCTCAGTTACTAGAGCTTTGGAATCTTATTGACAAAATAAGACAGATCCTCATGAGTCTGATACATTAATCGTATGCCTTTGTACTTATCTGAAATTTGAGTACCTATGGCTCATCTATATTGATATTCCTCTTCTACAACTTAAGCTGATTTCTTGCTATTTTATGTACCCTGGAAATTAGCAACACATCAGAATGAAGGAAATGACAACTAAACATTTTGTTTTGCAGGGAAGAAAAATAAGTACTTTTATATTGTCTTGTGCTCTCTTAAAATCTTGTGTCTAAAATGTGCCTAGCCAAAAAACAAGATTTTTTTTTACTGTTCCTTTAAACAAACCTATTTTGTTTCCCTCTTAAAATACCTACTTTATTCCTTGTATGTACCATTAATTCCTTCTATGTACCATTAACACATTAATGGCAAAAAGCTAATATGCTATAAAGGAATGTTCAAAGAAATTGTTACCTCACACTATTATTGTAAATCAGAATGTTCCTCCAGCATTGATTATTGAGAATATAAACAGCAAGCCCTAAGGCTTCTTCCAGGGCAATTAGACAAACATCTGTCACTCTTCTTAAACTTTATAAGATTTATCATTTAAAAAAAAGTGATATAATATCTATAAGAATGCCAGTGTCAGCTACAGTTTTCATGGTTAATCTGGATGAGTTTTTGTTTTGTTTTTGTCCCTGCCATGATGACTTACTTCCAAGTATGTGCTAAAATCCAAACAAAAAAAAATCTGAGCAAGCTAGGTTTCTCAGTACAAGTTTTCCTTTCATAGTCATGGAAATAATTATTTCATTCTGTGAGAGGAATATCATTTTTTATAAGAATAATGTATATAATTATTTACAAGAACTTATCATTGAACTAGAGTTTACTTTTAATTCTCTCTTAATACATTCTTATAAAAATTATCAATTGTTTTTGCTTTCATATGTTAGTGTTCAGTATTCAGTAGTGTCTCATTCTTTTCATTGAAAATGTGTATAATAAAGATAGACATTTTCTTTCTTGTAATTATTGCTGTTCTTGCTAGTATTTTAATTATTTATAGCTGTCAGACATTTGTCTTTTAATGGCCTTCCAATCCCAATCAGAATGAATAAACAATTAAAAGGAAGAAAGATTTTGTAGTCCTTCTTTTTCTTTTGATTGTGTGTGTTCTATATAACACTTAAATTATTCTTTATGAAATTAGTATATCCAGGAAACTGGAGAATTATGCTTTAGGCTGAGTGAATGGAAAACATGTTAGCATTTCCTTTGTAGGGTTTCCAGGGTGCCACAGGAGATTTCTAATGTGCTGCTTATTTGTGTTCTCCCCAGATCTTTTTCAGTTTATTATAATGCTGGAGCAATAATTAAATGTTGCTTAGCCTTTCCTGTGTCCTACACCTCACTGAAAACATGTCGGCAGAGAAAGCAACTGTTCATTATTTCTCAATATAAAACAGATCCTGCCAGGGATCATGCCAAACCCAACCAACCATGACAGTCAAATCAATGTATGTTTTGGTTTAAATTTTTATTTTTGCCTTTGCTTTAGCAACTTGACTCCAGTATTTGTTGTCCCCTATGGCTTATCATTTTATGGCATGACAGTTCTTGAAATTGACAAGGCTTCCTGCCTACCTTTGTAATATATATGTGTGTGACAGTGTAAACTATAAGAGAAAATGACATTTTGACTCAATAAATATTTACTTCATGTCCACTACATCTGTTTTACAGAACTCTTAAAAAAAAAAAAAAAACAATTCCTCCATCAATATTCACCAAATAATTCTTGCTTCTACCTTTTGTCTGGATGTTACAAATTTTGGAATCATTCATGTCCCGATTTTCATGTTAGAGTTTATTATTATTACCCAAGAGATTTCATTTTCTCATTAGATGGCATTCATGTCTAAAACATAAATTAACTTGGTAATTGGGTTTTTTGTTTCTGTTTTGATTTTGCAGTTATATAGGCAAAATACCATGGAGTTATGTGTGTTGAACCACACATTCTGCTGCGGAACCATTTAAAATCTCAAGAGAGGAATTATATTTTTAATATGTTATTAAATTGCACAAAATAACTAATGGATCTAAACTTCAAATAGTCACTTTGAAGCATGTTCTCTTGGATAAGAATATCTCTAAAATGTTTATTAAGTGGTTGATCTCTATGGATTCTGATTCTGGTTTGAAATCTGGGTTTTTTGGTCATTATCTATGCAACTTTGAATAAGTTATTCAACTTATCTTGGTATAAGTTTCTAAATAATGGATTTACCTCATAGAGTTTGTTAAATTTTCTTTACTTTTTTTCTTAGTGATTTTGTAAGATATCCTGTTTTATACTACAGCTGTTCTTGAGTTTTCTATGCATATTTACATTTTTTTTTCTTATTAACTTAACATCAGTGATGATTTAATATACATTGGCTTTCTTTGTAAAATAAATTCAGTACCACT
Source organism: Microcebus murinus (assembly GCF_040939455.1). Classification (NCBI taxonomy): domain Eukaryota; kingdom Metazoa; phylum Chordata; class Mammalia; order Primates; family Cheirogaleidae; genus Microcebus; species Microcebus murinus. Next base: position 34,559,620 of record NC_134112.1, read on the forward strand.
TTCAACCCTATTCGTTACTTCTTCACATTCTAAAATTTTATGATGTATTAATATTTTAAATGATATATTTTTTAAAGACTGTATCATTGCAGAATTATTGGTCTTATTGCTTTGCTTCATAACCTATTAAAAACAATTGCCTATCTCTTTGCAACCTATTAATTTTTTCTATAAAGTTAAGTAAAAATTATTCCGACACTTGTTAAAAACAGTAAGGAAGACTTTAGTCAAGGGAGACTAAAAAGACTTTAGTCAATGGAGTTTTGCAGTAGGGGAGAAAGATTGGGCTCAACTTCTAACAGCCTACCATAAATTTGTCCTTCTTTAATTCAAGTGCTGATATTTATGTAGTGCAATGATGGGATTTAATGTTTTCAAATCACTAAGAAGAAACATTAGGGATAAGGGATGATTCTGGTTAAGCTGACTTGATAGGATTCTTGCTGTATATAGGCCAGGGTGATCAGATATAATCTGGGGGATTTGGGGGGATGAGGAATTAGATCAAATATTAAGGCTGATAAGGTATTGAAGGTGGGAGATTCTTGCTCAATTGACTTAGCAGTATTCTTGATAAAAGTGGGTGATACGGACTGACCAAGGTCAGGCATAGAGGGCTTGGATGAACCTAATTAGAGTTTGATCAAGGAGAAAGTCTTTGTCAGTAACAAATTGTAAATACTAATGGTTAACAAGGTACCATTTTCTTCTTTATGACTTTTTTTTTTTAATCTCAGTTTCCATAATACTACAGTCTCCTGATTTATTTCTTCCTGTAAATTAAATCTGCTATTTCTCAGATTCCTTGCCAGGTTTTTACCTCCACTAGATCCCTAAATGCTGAAGATTCATGGGGCACTGTCCTGTGTGATCCCTGCAAATTCTTACCCAATCCTATGGTTTTAAATTCCCTTCCTTTGCAAATGACTCTTTCCTATGACCACAGCTCACATATTTAACTGTCTGCTGGGTATATTCTTGTGGATGTCTCCCTGGCACCTTAGATTTATCCAAAACATACTTCATTATTCCCAACATCCAAAAATCTGCTTCTGGTGAATTAAACATTTTATGACTTTTGTAGTGACACTCTATCTGTAACACTATTTTTTGTTTTAAAGTCTGTGGTTTTAGATGAATATAGTGAGTCACCTTTTCTTTTGGTGAGTACCTGTCTAGTATATTTTTCTCAATCACTTAACTTTAAGAATTTTGTGACCTTCTGTTTTAAGTGTGGTTGTTACACAGTTGACATGGCTGCATTTAGTTTTTAAGCCAACCTGATCATCTGTTTTCACTTATAAGCTTTGTCCATTGACATTTATTGAAATTAGAAAAATATTTTGTCTTGTGTCTTTCACCTTATTTTTTGATTTCTGACTGGCCTGCTTTTCTTATTTTTTCCTTAACTGTTTAATTGAGATTTTTGTTTTGATGCTTTCATTGATTTTTTTTTCTGATTGTTTTTAAGTTTTCATCTTGAAATCATTTCAGATTTACAAAGAAATTTCAAAAATAGCACAAAGAATTCCTTGACTCAGGATCCCTGATATTGACATCTCATATTACCATAGTGTCAAAATTAGGAAATTAACACTGATGCAACCCTATCATCCAGTCTGCAAATTTTATTCAAATTTTGTAGATTGTCCCAGTAATATACTTTTTCTGGCTCAAGATCCAGTTGTGAAACACATTGCATTTTGCTGTCAGTATTTCTCAGTCTCCTTTAATCTGGGATACATTCTCAGTCTTTGTCATTCATGGCTTTGTACTTTTGATAAATACTGGCTTGTTATTTTGTATAACATATTTAAATTTATATTTCTCTGCTATTTTCTCATGAATAAATTCAGGCTATGCACTTTTGGCAAGAATTCCACAGAATCAATGTTGTATTCTTCTCAATGCATCACATCATGGGGGTCACATGATGTCTACCTGGCTCACTACTGTTAATGTTAACTTTGATCACTCCATTATGGTAGTGTATGCCAGGTTTCTCCACTGAAAATTTACTTTTATTCCTTTTGTAGTGAATAATTATGAGAAGATACCTGAGACTATGTAAATATCCCAATTTTTAATCATACCGTTGTATGCTAATTTTAGTATGCATTGATGATTCTTGCTAGAAACTATTACATGGTGTTGCTTATCAAATGGTGGTTTTCTGTTCCCATTATTCTTTCCAATGTATTAAGTAGAATTCTACAATAAGAGTTTTCCCTTTTGCACCCCCTCACTTATTTAATCATTGTGGATACATTTTTAGATATTCTTTTATTTTTCTCAAGAAAAGACTTCTTGGGTATTTGGGTTTTGTTGTGGTTGCATATGAATTTTAGGATTGTTTTTTCAGTTTCTATGAAAAATGACACTGGAATTTTGATACGAGTTGCACTGAATTTGTAGATTTCTTTGGGTAGAATGGGCATTTTAACAATATCAATTCTTCTGATTCTTGAACATGAGTTATCTTCTCATTTTTTTGTTTTCATTTTCTTTCATCAATATTTTATAGTTTCCATTGTATAAGTCTTTACTCTCTTAATTATATTTATTTCTAATTATTAATATATAAATAGCTATTGTAAATGGGATAATTCTCTTGATTTCTGTTTTGAATAGTTTATTGTTAAGATATAGAAATGCTATTGATTTTTGCATATTGATTTTATATTTTTCAACTTTACTGTATTTTTTTGTTTTTTATTTTTTGGTTGATTCCTTAGGGCTTTTTATATGTAAGATTATGTCATCAGCAAACAGTGACAATTTCACTTCTTCCTTTTCTATCTGCATGCCTTTTATTTCTGTCCCTTGCCTAATTCCTCTGGCAGGGACTTCCAATAGTTGAATAGAAGTGTAGAGTTTCCACATCATAGAAGAAAGGTTTTCAGTTTTTTAACATTAAATATAATGTTAGCTGTGGGCTTATCATATATGGACTTTATTATATTGAGGTAAATTCCATCTATACCTAATGTGGTAAGAGTTTTTATCATGAAAGCATGTTGAATTTTATCAAATGCTTTTTCTGTATCTGATGAGATGGTTATATAGTTTTTGTCCTTTGTTTTATTAGTGGGATATATCACATTTATTGATTTGTGCATGTTGAACCACCCTTGCATCACAGGGATAAATCCCACCTCATCGTGGTGCATGATCCTTTTAATGTGCTGTTGAATTCAACTTGCTAGTATTTTGTTGTGGATTCTTGCATCTATATTCATCAAAGATATTGGCCTTCAATTTTCCTTTTTTGTAACAACCTCATCTGACAGGGTAATGCTGGCCTTGTAAAAAGCATTTATAAATACTCCTTCCTCTTTAATTTTTTGCAAGAGTTTGAGAAGAATTGATATTAGTTCTTTAAATGTTTGTTAGAACTCAGCTGTGAAACCATCACCTCCTATAGTTTTCTTTGATGGGAGACTTTTTATTACTGATTCAGTCTCCTTACTTGTTATTGGTCTGTTCTGATTTCATATTTCTTCATAATTTAGTCTTGGTAGTTTGTATGTGTCTAGGAATATATACATTTATTCTAGGTTATTCAATTTGTTGGTGGATGATTGTTTACAGTAATCTCTTATCCTTTATATTTTTATGTTGTCAGTTGTAATGTTTCCTCTTTACAGTTTTAGAGTACTCTAAATATGACTCTGTTTTACTTATACCACTGGTATTTTTAACTTTCCTATGGTTCATGTTATTAATGAGTAGCTTTTTGTTTCAGTTTAAAAATCTCCCTTTACCAGTTTCTGTAAGGCAGGTCTAGTGGTAATGAATTCCCTTAGCTTTTGTTTGTCAGGAAATGTTTTTGTTTCCCCTTTATTTATTAAAGACAGATTTGATGTATAAAGTATTCTTTGTTATCAATTTTTCCACCCCGTCAGCACTTTGAATATGTCACCCTATTTTCTCCTGGACCATAAGTTTTCTGCTGAGAAATCCACTGAATAGTCATATTATCAGTCCTTTGTTTGTTATGTGTTTCTTATGTCTTGATGCTCTCAGAATTTCTTTGTCTTTTATTTTTGATAGTTTAATTATTATGTGCCTTGGTTAACTTCTTTTTGACATGTGTTTGCCTGGAAACAACTATGCTTTCTATACCTAGGTATTGGCATCTATCCCCAGATTAGGGAAGTTTTCAGCCATTATTTCTTCAATTGTTTTCTGATCCATTTTCTCTATCTTTCTCTGCAATTTCTATTGTGTGACTGTTTGGTCTCTTGCTCGTGCCCCATAATTTCCATAGGCATTCCTTTTTCTATTGTGTTTTGACTAGACAGTTTCACATGTTTTGTCTCCTAGATCACTGCTTCTTTCTCCTGATTGATCAAGTCTGCTATTAAAGCTTTATGTTGAATTTCTCAGTTGTCATTGTATTCTTCATCTCTAGGTTTGTTTCTATCTGGTTCTTTTTATTGTTTCTGTTATATTAGAAATGTCTGAATGAAGTACAGAAGCTGAACTTAGAAACTCTCTGTCATCTACCATATTCACCAGACCTTGCACCAGCTGACTACCACTTCTTCCAGGCCTTGGACCACTTCTTGCAAAGAAAATTATTCAATTCTCAACAAACTATGGAAAACACCTTTCACGATTTCATCACCACTTGCTCTCCAGGCTTCTTCACTGCTGGCATCAACAAGCTATTGTTAAGATGGCAAAACTGTGTCAGTAGTTTAGATGCATATTTTGATTTATTTTACTGTTTCTTGTGTGAGATATAATAAACTTTACTTTTGATTTGAAATTATACACTTCATATTTAATGACCTAATACTTTTTGTCAAATTTCTTGCTTTTTTGGGTTTTGTATTCCAAATTTCATTAAATTTTCTACCTGTATATTCTTGTAGTTCACTGAATTTCTTTATGAGTATTATTCTGAATTATTTTTCTGTCATTTCATAGCTCTCCATTCCTTCAGGGTCTATTATTGGAGCTTTATTGGTTTCTTTGTGTCTTTGCATTGTTGTCTGCACATTTGAGGAGACAGCCCCCTCTTCTGGCCTCTACAAGTGTCCTAGGAGAAATTGTTCTGAGTTCTAGACATTTTTAAGTCAGTCTTCTATTTATCTAATTAAGTTTTCTACAGAAAAAGTGGGTTTTACACCACATCTACTGAGGATTTTAATTCAAAATACATTTAATATCTACATGAATTCTCTTTGACATACATAATCTCATGTCAACTTAAGATTATTCCTACTTTTTGCTTATTTCTATGGTTAAAACATCCTCTTTAATCTTCCCGAGACTGAAAATTGGACAATATCTAACACATTTTCCTATTTAGCTCAAAAGCGTCATTTCAGAGAGAGTTATTTATTCTGATGATTTCAAAAATTTCTTTCCACCAAGAGATTGCTTCATGGATCTGTAGATTTATTTTTCTACTTCCTTATTAGGAAGAAGCTCTATAGGCAATAATTCTACCATCTATGACCTGGAGCAAGGATTGTTTCTGCTTTCCATTCTGGAGAGAGCTTTGCCCGGCTAATATTTTGATAATTAAGACTCGTAAAAATAGTACTAGTCTTTCTGGTACAGAATTCTTTTTGCAGGTTTCTATTCATAGCCCCCTTATTGGAAAGAAATACTTTTTAATACAATGGAAAACAAATTCCTGCAAAACATTGAGATTAAGACTTTGGATACTAAATCACACACCCATCAACCAATATTCAAAATCCTAATAGTCATTAACCAGGAGTCTTTTTTTTTTTTTTAATTACTCAAAAATATTCTAACAATAATCCTCTTCACTCCCTCTATATTCGTACCAAGAAGTTATATTTGAACTGGCCCATTTTAGTGTTCTCTCTCTCTCTCTCTCTCTCTCTCGTATTAAGTTTATAATTTAAAAAATTGAAACTAAATTTTATGGGGAAAAATATAACCAGTTTTCTGCTGCTACAGAAATTGTCAATATTATTCTACTAACACCTGGGCCATCCACTCAAGAAGTAACTGGAATAAACTTTCTATCCCTTCCATCGTTTACCATGTGTTTGGAAACATTACTCATTGTCATGAACACCTGATATGTATCTTTTCTGCTTATACAGCCACCCCATCTAGGAGGACACCTGCCTCATTGTCTGCCTTTATTCCCCTGGCTTGGTGTGTTAGTAGGGATTTATTAATGTCTCTTACACTTACCTCTCAGAGTAGGTGTTCTCTCATAAGGGTTGGGGAAATTATAGACCATAAACTCCTTAGTTTTGATATCTTTTCTAGTTTCTAAGTACAAATACAAGGTGGGTTTTTTTTAATTTTAATTTTTAGGAGGTTAATTTCATAACAGGGTAGCCTTTTAAAACTTTGATATTTCAAAGATGTCTTAATGGTCACCTACAAGGTCAGATCTTTATGGAGTTATTTAGCCAATTAATTTAGTTAATGTTTATTGAGTACCTAGTATGGACTTTGAGTTATCTTTTAGTATCTTGTAATTTAGCTGAGAAAATAAGATTTGTTGATATAGAAACCTAATAACAATATTAGTAAGGGATTTTGAGAAAAATTATGATAACGAAAATTGCTGATGTGCAATAAAATAGATGAATTCATAAGAGGAAGTTACTACAGCTGAGTCTTTTAAAATTGATGTGAATTAGAAAAATAATTACTGGAAAACCATTTTACTTGAGCAGAAATAACAATGATTATAGTAGTATAGCTATAGAAGTGGATTCTGTACAACAAAGGAATGAGGATTGCAGTTGGAGGTATAATTAGGTTGGTTGTGGATGGCCTTGAAAGCTAAGAGGAAGTACTGAAAGTAATTTGGGTATGATATAGTGAAAGTGATTATTCTAGTGAGGTGAGAGCAGTAGTTAATGGTAAAGAGAAGTGGCCAATTAGAACATCGTGAAGGAGTCCAGGTGTAGGATGTCATGGAGGCAGGCTTACAGTAGTTGGAATATGACTAGTGATGGGTGTCACAATAGAAAACTAGCAGGAATTGTGAACTAACTATTGGGTGAGTTGTGTAGGATCAAAACATTTTTCCCAATTTAAAAGGGCATTGTATATGAGTCTACTTTTTCAACTTTTTTAAGTTGTGGAATTTATATTATGAATGATGTCAAAAAAAAAGTATGACTGTGATAAGTCCCAGATCATAAATAATTGATATAATAGTGAACTGCTTGTTTCTCAGGCCAGATGTCTGGTGTCTTTGGCTGCCTAAAGTTTTCCCTACTGCAGTCTGGTTCTGACTATTGCATATTTTTGGTCTTTCCTTTGTTCTCTGTTCCTAGACAGCAAAGTATCTTTACTGCCTTTTGGGGTTTTATTGACTAATCCTTTTTTTCTTAATTACTTCGATTCATAAATACTTATTGAGCACCTACTATATTGCAGGGCACTGTTATAGCCACAGAAAATAAAGGAGACTAAGACTGTTGAGTGATGACTGTTAATTAATAATCCCAAGTGCATTTTCATTAGTACTTTAAGGCTTTAGGGAGAGAGCTTTTTCATTCAAAGGAGCAAAAGGGAAAAGCTTTTTATTTGGGGAGGGCTGTTTTGTTTTTCTCAAACCCTATCAATAGGTGATTGCTTTTACCTGTAGTTTTGGAAATTTACAAACACTGAACAAGCTTTTTCATTCAAAGGAGCAAAAGGGAAAAGCTTTTTATTTGGGGAGGGCTGTTTTGTTTTTCTCAAACCCTATCAATAGGTGATTGCTTTTACCTGTAGTTTTGGAAATTTACAAACACTGAACAAGCTTTTTCATTCAAAGGAGCAAAAGGGAAAAGCTTTTTATTTGGGGAGGGCTGTTTTGTTTTTCTCAAACCCTATCAATAGGTGATTGCTTTTACCTGTAGTTTTGGAAATTTACAAACACTGAACAAGCTTTTTCATTCAAAGGAGCAAAAGGGAAAAGCTTTTTATTTGGGGAGGGCTGTTTTGTTTTTCTTAAACTCTATCAATAGGTGATTGCATTTAGCTGTAGTTTTGGAAATTTACAAACACTGAACATTTATTTTCATCTCCGCTAGGGGACAGTGTATCACCATTGGATTTTTTTTTTTTTCTGTATCAGCAAAATATATACAAAAAGGAATTTAGCCTCAAATAATTTTGATTTGATATTAATGATCTTATAAATTTAACAAGCCTGTTATGTATATGGTATCAAGCCTGTTATGTATATGGTATCAGCCTGCATGTATATGGTATCAATTGAGATAGATGTGTATATATTAACATCTAGATGTGTGTGTGTATATATATATAAAACTAGATATAGCTAGAATAGTTCTATTTGTTAATAGCATTTAATATTTTGTGACATTTAGATAATTTTTGCACAAGTTCAGAAAAACAAAGATGACATAGGATATTAATATCAAACTATAAAAGCAACCTGAATTTCAGGAGAGTTTTGTAACTCATGGAAATTGAATTAGGCTTTAGGTATGGAATTTCCTGAGACAATGAAATGTTTACCCTTCCACAAGCACTGTGTAATCCCAAAATGTCTGAAGACTAAATATATATACATATATTTTAACTTTATAGCTTTCCTTTTAGCAGAGTACATTGTATTCTTTACGAGTGATATGTATGGAGGATAAATATCTCTAAAATATTTCCTTTCAGGTTATCTATAAAGAGTTGGAAAACAATGAGGTCGTAGCTTTTCCTGCTACTCTCTGAGACAGTATTCTACAAAATCCACATAAACTTGATTCTAACAGCTTATAATAAATTTGTTTACACTTCTTTAATTCAAGTACTGACATGTGTGTAGTAGTACAACAATAGGATTTAATGTTTAAAAATACACTTTTTAAAAACTTCTTCAAGTTTAAGTAGTCTAGAAGTTTCTCCAAAAGTTGTCCTTTGAGAAGTTAGTAAGGAATTGTGAAGACATGGACATCATAAATAATTGACCACTTATACCCTTGCAAAGTGCTGCTTATTAGTGCTTTACTTCTGAGGCTTTACTTGTCCAAATTTTGAGGTAGAGGGAGAAGAAGGAGGTGAAAAAGAGCTGCTATGAATTATGGAGATGCCACTGTCATTGTGAAAATAAAGAAATCTACTTTCCCTGATTTCCCAAAATCTTGCCAGAGGCTTGGAAGTCCCATGAGAAATTCTCATCAAGACTTCACTAGTCTGCTTAAGATGATAGACACAAACATAAGGAAACCAACCCAACAACAACAGGACACACATGCAAAAAGACTGAAGTAAGGGATTTCATTACTATATAGTAAATTTAGAATTACCTTATATGTGTAAAAGATAATGATAATTAGAACTTTTGTGCATCTTTCATCTAAATATAGTATGTTTAATCTTAATCTTGAAATTATAGGTGATAGGAAAATAGGTAAATATAAATTTCTCAGTAAAACTAATGGTGAATTCTAATCCTAAATAATTCAGTTTGAAGATTTAGAAAATTAAAAATAGTTATTCTGTTTTAGTACTATTTTGGTATTCTTCCTAATAGTCTTAAAATCCAGCTGTTAAGAAATTCTTCACTATCTCAGTGAGCAATTGTTACGTTGGGATAAGATTAAGTACAACTTTTTTGTCATTACTTTTAGCTTGAGTTCCGTGATATTTTTCTTAATGTCTAAGTCAGCAGAAAGATAAGACTTTCTGGATTATTAATATGGTTCTTTTGGAGCCTTGTATTGAAAGCTAGAATTTCCAAGCAAAAAACAAATGTTTTCCTTGTATATATTTTGAGGATATATTTTATAGAGACAAATGTTCTCTGGATAATGTTCTTTATTATTGATATTATGTGACAACAAATCTAATTTAGTTCCCTGAATTTAAACTGTCTTGAAAATAAATTTTAAGATAATTTTTTTCTTGTGAAAAGAATGAAATTTGTTTATAATAGAAATTTTGCAAATTAACAAAGCACAAAGAAGAAAGAGAACTTGCCATTCGTCCATCATCCAAAAATAACTCTTAATAACATTTTTATATTTTCCTCTTGGTATTTTAAGAAAGCTGATTAATAGATAATCAACTTATAGCATACTTTTTCCCCCTTTTAGCTGGGTTTTATTTTTGCTATAATTCAGTTGTAACCAAGAAAAAGAGTAAATACTATATTTCAACTAGAAGCTAAAATTTTATTGTTTTATGAGAGGTAGAGTTTGAAATTGTAAAAATTTTTAAAAAAAATTTGGCATCCTTATGAAGTAAATAAGATGATAAAATAAGTAATCACAACTATAATAGTAATTTAGATTTAAGCATATCTCATAGCATTAAATAATCTGCTTTTCTTCAGATTTCACAAATCTCTTGTTTTTGTAGTTTTTTTTGAGACAGGGTCTTGCTCTGTCACCCAGGCTGGAATTCAGTGGGGCAATAATAGCTCACTGTAACCTTGAACTCCTGGGCTCAAGCAATCCTCCTAAGTAGACTACAGGTGGGTACCACCATGCCAGGCTGATTTTTTTTTCTTTTTTTCTTTTTCCTTTCTTGTAGAGGCAGTAGACAGTGTCTCGTTATGTGGCCTAGGCTGGTCTTGAACTCCTGGCCTCAAGCAATCCTCCTGCCTCGGCTTCCCAAAGTGCTGGGATAACAGGTGTGAGCCACGGTGCCTTGGCCTCCTTTTTTGTTCTTAGGTGTGGATATACAAACATTGGTGGGCCTTGTTTATAGTTTATGCTGCCAAGGTAAACTTAAAGCCTGGGAATTAATGTTGTCAGAGTTACAGATAGTAAATAAACTGCTGATAAATTTAATTTCAGTAATTTTTTTCTTCCTTTATAATGTGGGATTTTGAGTACCTGCTTTGCTTACAGTACCTTTGTAAAGTCTTGCATATCACATTGATATGCCACTATAAGAATCAGTCATTTTTTCCCAAAGTATTTCTTGTCCATTCTGGACTCATCAGTTTTACCTCAACTTTCTCTTGTCCTTTGGTTCCACCTCCTTCAGGAATCATTTAAGCATGATGTGATCTTGCCATGCTCTGAATTCTCTCATCGTTTAATGCCTAGTGATAGCTATATTACCTACAGTCTAGTCTTATACATATTTATGTACATTACGTCACATTGCTTTATTAGGAATGGGGTTGACATTTATTTATTCTTGTTTGTTTCAGAGTTAGAGTTAAAATAAATATTCCCAATGACTTGGCTGCTGGAATAATCCATATATGGTTTCCTCAATGTTCCAAACAGTTTTCTTAGTGGTGAGGGAGATACCCATAGATAAGGGAGGAATAGGAAAATGAAATGGTAATATAATCATAAAGTATTATAAAGATTATAATATTAATGCAACATTTTTTTCTCTGCTGTGGTTCAGATTTTGTTTATCCTTAGGATCACTAATACTATCTTCTGTTCTGCCTATCCAATATTAAACCAGTACAGCTAATTCTTGATTTTAAGTTTTATATTTTAAAATTCTAAAATATTCTTTATTATAGATTCCTATTCTAAGTTGAAAATTTCCATTTTTCATCACCACTTTCATCTTTAGCTCTATTTCTTAATATGTTAATCATAGTTATTTTGAAATCCTTGCATGCTGATTCCAATATATGTATCATTTCTGGATCTGCTTAATTGATTATTATGGATTATAATAATGGATTATTATGAGGGTGGTTTTTTTTCTTTTTTTGCTTCTTTGCTTCTCTAGTAATATTTCATTGTATGACATACATTAGTTAGAAAACATAAAGGCTCTAGATAATTTTAGCTTCCTTCAAAGAATATAAAAATTTGTTCTAGCAAGCAGTTGTATTATAGAGAGATCAATTTGATCTTGTGAAAGTTGTTTGAGTTTTCTTAGTTCAGGTCTAGTAAGTTTTGCTTTTATTCCCAGGCCATAGTCATGGTCTTTTAGAGATCTCAACTGAAAGCCATGGTTGTTCACCAGGGTCTTTTCATTCTAACTGGACTCAAATATACCCTCTTTTTCCTCAGCACTGTGAGGCCTTGAAATCTCCCCTCAGGTCTCCAGCTTTCCACAAGTTATTCTTTGCAAGGCCTCCTGCCATCATTCCCTGGGAGTGAACAGTTAGGAGATGCCAACCACTGAAGCAGAATTTTTAGCAGATTTTTAGGATTTCTCTGCAACTCTGTCCTATCAGAGACCTTGCTTTTGGAAATCCAAGCTACCTTGACAGATCTAAATTGTAATCTGTGTCTTTTGTACCCAGAGTTATTGCCATTCTCTCATTGGGTTCTAAAATGATTTCAACAAAACAGCTGCCATGAATGTTAAGCTAGGGGGCTCTTCTTTTGAGGATTATAGACATGCATTTGGTACTAAGACCAGCAAACAGTATTTTAAATATTTTTATATACAGTTCTCCAAATTTAATGGTTATCTATGGTAAAAGGGTGATATCAGCTATCATAGCTGAAATCAATATATTCCATAAAAATAATAATTCTAACAGGTATTATTATTGAATATTTACTAGGTATCAGTGCTTTACATATCTCATCTAATTTAGTCCCCACAAAAAAGTCTGTTTTCCCATTTTTAGATAAAAAAGGAGAGCTCTACAACTTCAATAATTTGCTCAGCCATCACTTAAATTGTCAAAGCCAGTATATGAATACCAGCAATCTGACTTTATAGCCTATGCTCTTCTCAACTGCATAATTTATTAAAGGAGTATTGTATTTTTTATTCAAGAAATACACACATGGGTCAGTGCACACAAATAAATTACCTTTGTTATTCAAGTTTTAGAATTCTGGCACATAAACTCTTTAAAAATCAATAAAAAATTGCTTTTTTAAAAAAGTAATAATACACTTAATTTTTTAGATATATGGATAAATTGAGAGTGTAGTACAGAATTCCCATATACTCTGCACCCAGTTTCTCCTATTAAATCTTTTATTAGTATGGTACCTTTGTTACAATAAATGAACCAACACTGATGTGTTATCATTAACAAAGTCCATAGTTTATTCAGATTTCCTTAGTTTTACCTAATGTGTTTTTCTCTTTCAGTATACTGTATTACTTTTAGCTGTCATATCTCTTTAGGCTTTTCTAGGCTGTGACAGTTTCTCAGGCTTTTCTTGTTTTTGATGACCTTGACAGTTTTGAGGAGTACTTGCCAGGTAGTTTGTAGAATGTCCCTCCATTGAAATTTTTCTGATAGCTTTCTTATGATTAGACTGGGGTTATGGGTTTCTGGGAGGAAGATCATAGAAGTAAATGCCATTTTCATATGATTTCAAAGTGCATACTATCAACATGATCTTTCAATGTCCATATTGACCTTGCTTACTTAACATTAAAAAGTTATATTATGTAATACTTGGAATTCACAAAGGTATGCATATGTATATACTCATGTGAATGAGAATAAAATGACCATCTATACTGCCCTCTTGCTCCTCACTCTCCTCAAGAATTAAAACAATGTTTTGCATTTTTGCTGGCAGAAGGAAATGGCTTTTCAAAGTACATTTGAGTTTGCCCTTTTTTCTGTGTTATCAGTACTGTTCTAGAGATGTTGAATTTTGAGATGAATTTGAAATCTATTAATTGTGTGACTATCTGATCTTTGTACATTCTAGCATTTTGTGACTATTATGTGTGTCTCAACACCTTGTTTAATCACTTTTTAAATTTCCATGTTGTTCAAGGTAAAATGATTAATAAGTTCAGGCAGAGAGGGAAAACATATATTCAGTGGAATGAGATAGTTACTTGTCACTGAATTCTACCTTTTCAAAATAAAGCCTGTGAAGAATTACAGAAGTAAATTAATCTTTAAAAGAAAATCTTAAATCTTTAGTAATTAAAAATATCTAATTTAGGGAGCTATCAAAATGAGTATAGAAGATTTGTTGTAAGGTATAGATGTGTGATATTTTTAACGGTGAGATCTTAAACAGTCTTCCCTTAATTTCTTCATCTGTTACTATGTTGTTTCATTATGACAAGTATAAACTAGTTTCAAAGGGGCTACACAAATTGACTTTTTCTGTTTAACTTTGAAAGAAGATGCCTTAATTATCATTATCTTTGTTACATCTCAATTTAATAAATGAAAGTCGGGAGGTGCATTTTAGACCATACAGCATCGTAACTAATTGATCATTAAGAGTGACAGATACATATCAATAGTTGGTTTGTATTTTGCTCAGTTTTAAAATACTTATTTCTATGTTTATGAATAGTGTGATGTGGATGATATCTGTTCCTGTCTAATGAATCATATTTTAAGCCCAAACATATTTGTCTTTAGAATAATTTGTTTATATGTGACTTAGGTCTTGTGACATTCTGGAAACTAGAACAGCATTTGAAATCCAATATTGAAATGTCATGTAAAACCCACTTAACAAGCAGCAGAGCAGCCACCATTCAGCCCCTGGAGGATCTTCCCAGCTCCACCCCTTAGAACACGATCAGAGAAATTGATGGGAAAGAGTGTGGCTTAAGCAGAGGTGTTCTCTCACCTTCACCCTCATAGATGAGGAACACAGGCCAGGGAAGTGGGTAACTGCTGTTAGTGGTGAAGCTTCCGTGGTTTTTTTTTTTTTTTTTTTTTTGTATTATTGCTAGGCTTTAGCATAAATTTGCAAATAGGAGTAAACAAAGTAACCAAACAGAACTCAATGTCAACAAATGAATTCAACAGAAAGGGTAATTATGTCTCTATCACAGCCAGAGCCTCCTTTGCTCTGATGTGTTGTAATTTATGGAGTACTACCATGTGTTAGACATTGAGCTAAGTGTTCCATATTCAAAGATAAAATGAAAAATTCTTTACATATAAAACTTATCATCTGGTAGAATAGATGCTTAACTGAAACGACTATTAAGATTCAGTGTGCTAGAGGAATTCATAGCTGTGGAAACATAGTCACAGCACCCAAACTGGGATGGAGGATAGGAGTCCAGGTAGATTCAAGAGCCAGATTCAACCTGGGTTGAACCACAAAGAGTAATTAAGAATCAGCTAAACTAGGAAGGGTGTGGGAAAGCTTTTCTGGCAAAGGGATTAGTTGGAGCAAAGGGATAGAAGCTCAGAAAAATATTTGTTTGTTCAATGTGGCTTGGGGAATTGAGTGATTTTAAAGGGCTGTCAGGAAGAGGCTGGAAGGATTAAAGACTTTTTATTAAAACCTCAGACTTTATCCTGAGGTTTAAAGTTAGCATTCAAAGGATTTTAGGCAAGATAGTGATGTGATCAGATCTGCATTTTAAAATGAGTATTTGACTCTTCTGTAGGAAATGGAGTTGAAGAGGACAGGACTAGAAACTGTTTCTGAGAGTGTTCCAGTAATTGGGGCAGAGGTGTTATGCTGGCAGTGGCAGTTTGAGTGGCACCATTCTTAATGCCTTATCCCAGTGTATATCGATAAAAGAAACAATAAGGAAATAGAAGCAATAGGTCCTAGTGACATACTGGGTCATGGGATAAGACATTAAGGATGATGCCTAAGTTTAAAGATTGGTTACCCTATCCGTCGTTTAAAATATAGAAGAGTTCACAACACAGAAACCTTCGAGATATTAGCTCTGCTTCCACTTTCCCTTTCCCTTCATACTATAATCTCTGTATACTTTCAAGAAGCCTAAATAATTAGAATAAACAAAGAGATTTTCATAGCCAGTATGATTTCAGAGGCAAAACCACATTTTAGCAACTTGTGAAATGACTCATTTCACAAATCTGCCTGATCCTTACTTCACAAAGAGCAAGTATGTTTTTTTTTTCTTCTCCTCACACCAGCACTCACAAACAGTCATAACAAAGTTGGAGAATACTCAGAAGCAGGATGAAGAAAAGGGTTGCATCATCATTGAAATATTCACACTTCAGGGAAGAGCCAAAATTTGTCAAAAATGAGATTAAGGGAAAATAATCTTTTGTTTTTTTCTGTTAGCATTTGAAATTGTGTCAGTGCTTTTCGTTGATTCTTTAGCAGATATTTTTTGGTCTATAATGAAAAGTGCTTGCAAAACCATTTCCTCTTTATTTGGGGGACTGAGTCCATGCCAGTGGCTAAGGTCTGATTTTATAAAATGCCAAATCCAGACAACACTAGATCTTGAAAAGTGGCTCCTTATCAAATTTAATATGTGACATCTTTTCTTTCTAAAATAATTATTGTTTTACCCTTTCTTTTCAGGATGAGCAGAAACTACAAGAGAGTTTAAGGCAAGCTGCCATCATTATTGCTGCCTTAATCAAAGAAAGAAATTCTGGACTCGTTGGTCAGCTACTGGTAGCATGAAGAACACAGAAAATTACCTATTAGGCTTTTTGAAATCTGGACCCAAGTATCTCTATTGTGCTTCTTTCTCTCCCTGTTGTGTGAGGTAGAATGTTTAAGTTGGCTTCTGTGTCATCTTATAATTTGTAGGATGTGATACTTAGATTATAGAAGTGGATCGATGCTTATATCTGTGAAATAAAAATATTTTTATATATGTCAAATATAAATTGCCTGAACCAGAAAAAGAGTAGTAGATAAGTAGAAAATAACAGCCTTCACATGAAGAATCTTTTCACAAAGGCATAAAAGGTCAAATAGAAATAATGATGGGTGAATTATTCTTTCAAGGAATGAGAATTTGGAAAACTTCAGCTTTTGTCTTAACTCTGTGCTAATAAATCACACTGTAATAAAGTTAATGGATAAGCTTCAGAATTATTCTCAATTCTAAAATTGTCCTCTTACCATGTGATATTTTATCTTTTTATCTTGTATTGAAATTTTCTATATCTTAAAAAAAATGGAACTCCTTGTTTCAAATATCTTCCCTATTTGTGTCATATTACTCTAGATCCCTAAAGGAGACATAATCTATTTCTATTTTCCTATTATTTTAAATTATATTTTCCTTGGTTTATGAAATATTAATATAATTATATTATATTATCTTAAAGGGTCTCTGTTTTTTCTGAATAGCCTTTTTAAAAGTCTGGAAAGCTTCATAAAATTATTTTGGTCAATCCCTGGTTAGTCATCTTCTGGGGAATTCGTAGCCTATCTGGTTATTCTTTAGATACAGATACTGCTACTTTTAAAAATCAAGTTCTTTCTAATTTCCATTCGTGTATACAACTGAAATATCAGTATTTTCCCTCACATTACATTTTTCAATTACATGTGTCCAGTCATTAGAGATACCTTTTATTTTATATATACTATTATTATATACAAACAGCTTAGATCAGATTATTCCAAGGATTGGGCTGCATATGGAAACTATAAAAGTTGCACAAAATGTTTTCAGTTAAAGATAGATTATAATATATCTACCTTTAGAATTTCTTCTTTAACATGTTGGTTGATTTTCCCTATATATCTCAAGTATTTGTATAGTAGGAGGGTTTATGTTTTACATTTAAATAATGATGAGTAGAATATTATGGGTATGAGGTAGGTAATTACTGCAATTCATTCTTCCAAATGAAATCTGTTATTCCAATGTAGGTTGGATTTAAATTCCTGGGCTCGCCACTTTTTCCCCCTCTCTCTGAGAATGTTAAGAAACATAAAATCCATTAATTCAAATTCTTGAGGATAAAAATATGTGGGTAATGTGCAGATTTTGGTTAGAGTGTCTTTGTGTCCCTATTAGGGTGGTTAGCTGTGCGGTGAAAGGCATAGTTGCAAAGTCTATACCATGAGCCTGAAATATTTAAGGACTTTGAAAGTGCTCATAAGGCAGAAGAGGAAATGTTATCAAGGTTTTAAAGACTGCCTTTAAGAAGGAAGGCAGCAGGAAACTGGGCATATCTATGGCACAGTAAAATCTACCCTACTCTATGGGGTGCTGACTTAACATAGATTTTAACTTAATAAAGGAATGTCATAGCAGACAGGAATTTATCCTGGAGCAATTAGTATGACTTTACCCTAGGCAATCAGAAACATTTAGCATAATTAAGTTTAGTTAATATTAAATTGTGCCTACAAAGTAATTATAGCATTTTTATCCTTTATTTGTGCCTACAAAGTAATTTTAGCATTTTATCCTTTATAGTTTACAAAGCAAGAAATTCACCGCATTTGACATAGAAATTCTCTACATCCTTCATCATTTACACAAGGAAATTGGGGCTCAGGGAACTTAATTACCTTGGCAAAACTCATGTAACTGCATAGTAACAAGAGGCAGGGCCTAAACTCAGGAGGACTGAGAGTAAGTATTAAGCTCGTGTCTCTGACAATGACTCCTGGCAAAGACTTCCAAAAGAGAGCCTGTGAGATATAAGCCGGAGGCTGTCAGCAAGTGTTGGAGGAATGGACACGGAATGGATAAAGAAGTCAGGAATGTACGATGACCTGATGAAAGTCCTGGAGATTTTGGCTTTCCAGCCACCTTCCGAACATGCAGAAATTGTAGCTTGGGGTGAAGAGAATGGAGAGAATTATTTTCCAAAAGATGAAGATAAATCATTTCATTGTTTAAGAGATCCAGAGGCGACTTTGTTATTTTTGTAACTGCTTCTGTAAATTTACTTGGTAAACCTGTCCATTCTCACTTTGCTTTCCAAAATCTCTTTAAAAATAATAGTAATTAGGCCTCAGGGTTGCTGAAATTGCTTTTACCTGTGGGAAATTGGGTGGAAAGACTATTCCCTTTCTAATTTTATGCTACTTAGTTAAATGCAATTGAGCTTTTTAGGAATTCAACACAGTGTGGGCAACAGTTGGATTAATGACATATTGGTAAGAGAACTTTTTTCCATAAAACTGTTTAATTTGAGAGAATGACTTGTTGCTGGTGTACTCATCTACAGATAAGAGTCAGACCCCTGTATTCTATCAGAGCCATTGTTACTGTGGTCATTTTAAACATTTTGCATTGGTTTAAAAGGAAAATTTTTTTCCTATGTAAATTTATTAAAACTATTAAATTTTACTTTATATAAATACAGCAATCATTTAATAAAAATTAAATTGTAGAATATTTTCATATATTAAAATCTGTAAATTTACTTTAATGAAACTATAGATTCACAGAAGCATAAATTGTAACATTTTAATTAAAATGTTAAGAAAACTATTTGGAAGAAGAAAGATTAAAGTTATTTAAAAGTTTAACTTGAAGGCCGGGCGCTGTGGCTCACGCCTGTAATCCTAGCTCTTCGGAGGCCGAGTCAGGCGGATTGCTCAAGGTCAGGAGTTCAAAACCAGCCTGAGCAAGAGCGAGACCCCATCTCTACTATAAATAGAAAAGAAATTAATTGGCCAACTGATATATATATATAAAAAATTAGCCGGGCATGGTGGCACATGCCTGTAGTCCCAGCTACTCGGGAGGCTGAGGCAGGAGGATCACTTGAGCCCAGGAGTTTGAGGTTGCTGTGAGCTAGGCTGACGCCACGGCACTCACTCTAGCCTGGACAACAAAGTGAGACTCTGTCTCAAAAAAAAAAAAAAAAAAAAAAGTTTAACTTGAAAATAAACAGAATAAAATGAAAGATTGTTAGTATGGCTTAAAATCAGTGAACTTGAAGTATCTATGTAGGTGGTGTAGCATCTATATGTGTTCTTGTACATTTTAGCTTCAAAATTGTGAAAATGTGCATATTTTTAAGATAAGTAAAAAACTATTAAATATTCTAAATGTTTTCCTTATAAAAATATAGTTAATATGTAACTAAATTCATATTTTAAAACCTAATGGCATCTTCATTTATGTTTACTATATATATACATATTTTTTCTACTAAGTCACAAATGAAACTAAGTCATAATTGAAAAACTAAATGCAGCATTTATTCTCAAAATATAATGTGATGCTTTATAGATTTTGAAGTACAGAGCTATTATTATGTAAAAAAATATTTAAAAAAATGCAAAACCAGGCATCTCAATTTGATTTTGTCATCTTCCTCTCATTTTTAACAGGATTCCTGGCAATTATAGTGGCTGGTAAGGATATAAAAGCTGTACTGAGGCACTGTGGAAAAGAGTACTGTGATTAGGTAACAGAGTCTGTGATGAGTTGAATAATTTGTTCAGATGTAATCTTTTCCTCCCCTTACCTTCCACTAGAGGAACATATATTCTCCTTAACTTTGGGGTTCATCACGTGACCTGCTTTGACCAATAGAGTGAGTCAGAAGTGGCAGTGTTCAGTGGAGACCAGGCATAAAGAGAGCTTACATTTTTGCTTGCTCTTTTCTGCTTCTGCTCGCACTATGAGAAGAACATGCCCAGCCTAGCATGCCACCTCCAGAAGAGACAAGGACCTAGTCAGCTGACCTCCAGCTAAGCCACAAACGGATGAAAGGCTCAGCTGAGATCAGCAGAGACACCTAGCACAGTTTAGTTGACCTCCAACAAACATGTGAGCTGAATAAATTGTTTTCTACTAGTACTGAATTTTGAGTCTTTATATTGCATACCAACTGGTGACTAAAGAAAGAAAATCTGTGGCAGTGTGCAGTATATTTGCCATCACAAGTCTCAGATGTACCTGGAGACACGTATTTTCCTAAAGCAAAATGCTTATAGGAGATTTATTAGAATGATGATCCCAGAGTACAAAAGGGTTTTGTGGATGACTCAATCCATATTCACTAGTTTCCAAAGGATAAAAATAGACCTGAATATTTTAGAAAACTTAAAAAAAAAAGGTGAAACTGTCTTGGATCTCAAATTATATTGAGTTAAAAATATGGACATTTAAAATAATAGATAATAAAATTAGCCAACACTTACTGAATTATTTCTATTCCAAAAACTCTTCTTAGCGCTTTACATGTAAGGAACTTCTTTATTTTTCATAATAACTTTATATGCTAGCTAGTATAGCTATTACCATATAAAAGATTGGAAAACCAAGGCATATATGCATTTTGAAAAACGTATTCAGAGTCAACCTAGCAGCAAGTGGGAGAAATGTGATTCATATTTGGTTATTTAGCCTCAGAGCTTATATTCCTAAGCACTATGCTATACAATATTACAAAACATACTATTTTAAGACCCCTTAAGGAATGACTCTTAAAGATGGGAGTTTCAATTTTTTTTTTAATAGCAAGAGAAAGAAAATGAATAAAAGCCCATTACTTTTCAGTGTTTCTATTTTTTTGTTTTTCCCTTTCTTTTGCCATCAGCCCCCCTCCCAACAGACACAGTTTGGAACATTCCTGGGTCTGCATGTGCTGGTGAAATCAATGGAGACTGATATCCATATAAGATTTTTATCCATGCCATCTCTGTGAGCTCTACAGTTGTTAGGATTTCCTCAGGCAATGAATGATAGGACACTTGGATAATGAGAGTTGAAGGTGAAAACTAGAAGCAAGTACTTTCTTGATGTAAGTAGCCATGAGTGCCTCAGCAACACAGCAAGACATGAAAAGTTGAAACACATTTACCATCTTTATAAGAGGAAGGTCTAGCGAAGTGTCCAGTAATGAGAAAATATGAAGTCGTCATTTGCCATGGGTTTCTCTTCATAATGTGTGTTCACCAGTGTTTGCTCAATAGGAAATTTGGGTGTGAATGATGCCTAGTTTGATGAGTAAGACCAGGGTGGACCCAGATTGGTTTTCCTTTCCCATCTGAGACATTGAAATCTTTGATTTTTAAGTGTCTTCACAGCTGACATGCATTAATTCTCTACTTAGGGTTCTATAAAATAATCTGAACAATTGTTAAAACATCTGGGTCTGTCTTGCAGTATGGATGAAACCTGGCTTGTCAAATACATTTTTTAAATTCTAATTTAACCTTAGTTAATATTTGCAGAGTCTCTATGAGGTAGGTCTGTATTAATCTTGTGATATGATGGTTGCAGAAAGGTAGATGCAGACATTAAGGAACCATGATCACTCAGCACACTGGAAGCCAAACCAAGTTTGGAAATCCAGAATTGCTGACCTCTTCTTTGGACAGTTTTTTAGGGAATTGAATCACAAATAGGAAGGACTGTTCTTAAAGTTTAAAAAAATCTGATTTAAATCTACATCCAGAATTTTACCTGGATGCATTCATTCCCTTATTTTCCATTTTGTAAAACTGCAGTTGAGCCTAGAGGCAAAAGTTTCAACAAGACAATCCTAGTGATTTTTTGACCTGAGTGGAGACATGATTTGAGATTCTACATAAAGGCCAATTTTGTAAGAATTTCCACTAGTCTGTAGACTGTAATAATTGTGTTATTTGGATAAGGTTTGGCAAAGCATCTAATAGATTAACTGAATGAGGTTTCTGGAGTTTTGCCATTTTGTAGCTATCCATTATGTTCTTTGTTCTACCTCATATTAATAAAATGGGCTATTGAATTGGTTGGTTTATTGGTATGTCAGGTTTTTATATTTTTTTCATTTTCTATTATTTACATCTGAGCCCTTAATTTGTTTGAAAGCAAACTCTTCAGTCTAAGTGGATAACAAAACATCCTTTTGAGGAGAAGGAAATAGATGATAAAAATCTGAATGTTACTAATTTTCTTCTATAGTTTAGAGGAATTTTTTTCCATCCTGTGTGTGTGTTTTTAAGACCTTGTTAAGTTCATAGTTTTTTTTTTTTTTCTTTTCTAGTCTGAATAGAAAATCATTCTCTTTAATCCTACCTGAGTTTTAAAAATGTATTATTGAACTGCCCAGTCCAGGAATTCAGTTGCCTGTTTTTCTGAATGGAGGTATGTATGATCCTATGGTAAAAGAATGCCATTCAAAGACGTTTCCGCCTGTTTGTTTTTTGGATTGGTTACTGTTCACATAAATCTGGAAGGAAGCCAAAATATGTAAACAAATTGAGTTTTGAGAATCCCAGTGGGAATATCTATAAGTTCTGCCATAAATCAGGAATTTAAAATAAATGAGGATAAGTACAGTATCTTATAATAAGATAGCAGGGAGAAGCAATTATAAGCCAACTATTCTTGGCTCTGGTTTGGGAATTTTAATGAATATTAAAAGATTTGGATTAATCATGAGGTTATGCATAATACTGCTCCTTCCCAAGCCTATATATGTTGCCTAAACGGAATTTTATTTTTGTTTTACTAACTTTTAATTGCTGCTTAATATCAAACACCTGCTCAACTTTGAAGCCACTACTTTATATTCTTTTAGCATACTAAATACAATATGCAAATTATTTATCTTTATCATTAATAAGGAATTAATGACTATATTTACCTAAATCAGTGAATGCAGTAAAGGATAGTTTGAAAGATTGGAGATTTTTCTCTTAAAGCTTTATTGGTGTTCACTTTTCTTGAAACTGTCAATGGCAGCATATGAACTGAAACCTGGGGATAACAATTACCATTAAGCTGTCTTGGAAGAGATAAGGAGTAACGTGGCATTCTGTGCTCTTTGTATTACCTTTCACATAGTGCTAAAACTTAAATGTAAAACTCTGTTAAGAAAGACAACCCAAAAGTTCTGTCAGGATGATAGTTCTATTAATTTCTATATGTGTGTAGAGAAAGAGGTGTGTAGAGAAATAGAGAGGAAAAAAGTATATTTATTCATGTGAACTTTAGAGTTCTAAAACAATTGCAATGTGAGTTTGTGCTTTGTATGCATATTCAAGAACGTCTAGAGACTAGGGGTCATTGATTTAGCAAAGTGGGAAAATAGAGTAGATGAATATATCTGGTGCATATGTATACATAATACATGTTTACACTGGATGGTTGTACATATACAGTTAGCCATCCTCATTAGCAGTGCAGATTGGACACATTCTTTAAGTGACTGTATGCTTTTTATGTTGGCAGCCCCACTAGCCTGTGACATAAAAATGAGAACACTTCCATTTGTTTTTGAAACCCAATTTATTATAACATGAACTCATGTTATTTCTGCCAGAAACTAACCTGACTCACAGTATCCTCCCCAGCAATTTCATACAAGCATTAGAAGAGGTATCCTCAAACTATGGCCCGCAGGCCACATGGGGCCGGCAGAGGACATTTATCCGGCTGGCAGGGTTAGCAGCCGACTCGTCCTGGGCCCACAGTGCGCATGTGTGCAATGTGCGCCGCACTCTCCAACGGCCCTCCAACAGTCTGAGGGACAGTGAACTGGCCCCCTGTTTAAAAAGTTTGAGGACCCCTGTGTTAGAATAAACCTCTCAGTTTCTCATTTCATTTTTCATTTTGTCACCACGCTGTTACCCCCTCCTGAAAAAGGATGATGAGCCTCATGAACAAGCCACTCTGCCTGGCACTGTCACCTCCAGGCTTACCTGTTCCTGTGTGCCCCCTAGGGGAGGGGCTGTCCTTGAATCCGGATCCTCAGCTGTGGGTGCTCTTCCAACTCACTCAGCTGGGTCTCAGATGAATTCAGTTGAGGAAGGGAGAGACTAGACTTCCCCTGAAACTTCAATAACCTTTCTGTGCAACAGCGACATGTCTCCACCAGAGGGAAGCAAAGGTAGGCTTGCCACTCGCATCAGGCCTCTCTCCACTTGCCTCACTACCAGAAACACTTTAGGTCCTGGAGGTCTGGGCCCAGCTACTACTGAGCCAGAGGACAAGCAATGCCTACCCTCTGCGCTACCCCTATCCAAAGAACCCACCTTATTCATTATATCAAGATTAGATAATCCCAGAATGGATGATGGCACTATCATCCCTTTGTTTCAAGAAAAATGCTCATGTGTCTAACAAGTTAAACACAAAATAGCATGGATATGAACACATTTCCTAAAGTCTGGCTTTTTTAGTTTTAGCCACAGTCAACTGTAATACTCTAATTCTTAAAAAAATATTTTTTTTCAAAAACTCTCATATTTAACTGGGAGAAATATTTTGACTTGACTCAATTAAAGAATACAATTTTACCAAGTAACACAAGTATGGGCAAAATATGTAAAAGACAGACTCTTTTTTCTGTATAAAATCTCTATGATCTTTATTGTAAAGAGTATCTAGGAGACAAACTAGTTATTTAATAACAATTACCATTAAATTTTGTTTTACTCTTTACCAAGTAATTTTCACATTATCTGATGTAACTTTCTTGAGAACCCACAGTTTTTCTTATGTTACAGAAGAGCCTGAGGCTGGTATATGCCACATGGGAATCCTAAAATCACACAGCTGGTAAGGCGCATGGCCAGTCCCCAAAGCCTGTAACTTTTGTATCCCCCACACACTGCCTCTCATCAGTTAGGATCTAAAAGTGATTCTGAATAATAAGAAACAAATAGAGATTTAAAAAATATATTTAGAGTCGACTTATTCAATTAGTTTCAGTTTTTTTGTTTTGATTATCTTCTATGGGCTTCAGGCCCCCTGGTGGAGTCATTAGCAACAGATGTGTGTCTCCTGGTGATTAAGATGAGAACTGCTTAGCAGACCAGATCCTGGTCCCTCTGTGTTTACTGGGGATCTGTTATGATCAACACATCTAGAGGCTGTGGAAATTCTACAAAATGGTAAAAGGCAGGATTCCTATTCTTCTTGATATGTTTCCAGGAAAGGTGAGAAAGACAAAAATTATGATAATGGAAGATGGTATATGGTAAAAAGGAACTTGTAGGAGAGATCCTTATGGCATCCTGAGGTACAGAGAGTTCTGTTTTGTTGTGGCCATAGTACTCAAGATTTGGCTTAGGCTTCTACAAAATTCTTTCCCTAAACTTTCATATAGGGCAACATCTCCTCTTTGGTATTTACATAGCACCCGGTGAGTACCTCTACTTACTGATTACATATTGAATTGTTCTCTTTATATGTCTCTGTTCACTTTCAAGTTCACTTTTTAAGATGTAAGCTCTTTGAGACTAAGCATTAAGCTGTACCTATTGGGTTTACTGCAGCTTTCATTAAAAGTAACAGTAACATGCTAAGGTCCCTTTGGGGCATAAGATTTAATTCTAGTCTAGTAGCAGTCTCACCAATCCTAAAATTAAGCCTTTATCTGTTGGGATATAGACCCTTGAGGAATTTACAGCCTTGCTTAGCAAGGAAGAGAGAATATATAAATTGAGTGATATTTTAAGAATTCACTAGAGTATATGTAATGTGTTGGAATCTCAGTTCACAAATTCATGTGTCCAAAAATATCTTCTTTTAAAAATCAACTTATCCCTGATTTCAAGCCCTGATCCTGTGGGATTAGAAGAAAAGTCCATCAGGGATGTATAAAGACTCTGGGTCTAAGAAGCATTAAAGTATCAGAACTGTCCCTCTAGTTCTCAACCATCAGTCTCCACTGTTGATCACCAAGGACCCCACTGTTCTTGCAGGTCCAGCGAGCAGGGCTAGAACCACAACAGAAATCCCTGTCCTTCTGGGCCCCATCACCTGCTTCTTGATCTTCAAGCCTCTCTTTCCACCCAGCTCACTCTCACTTTCTGCCTTTCTCCTCTCCACTCTCTTCCCTTACCCAGGGGTCATCAGTACAAGCTAATGAGTTTCCTCTTTTATGGCACAACCAGCAGCACCTGGCACTTGAGCCTCTTCCTGCTTTCCTTCCTTCTGAGATTCCTGAGGCAAGGAATAAGGAACGATAAAGCCAGGCTACAAGCTTTGAATACAAGGAGAGGAAGAAGAACAGAGAGCAAAACATGAACGAACAACTCAAGGAGTCCTGTCTTCTGTCCATTAAGTATTGGGAGAGGGGAGCAGAGGATGAATGCCTCTCCTCTCAATGAAGTTTTCTGGTCCCCCCCCCCACAACCCATGCCTCCTCCCAATGAGGAGCACATGACCCTATCTTATATCTCCAATTGCCTGTGGAACAACGTGTTTACACTCAGCCATGTTCTCAATTTTCTCCCCTAAGCTTCACTTGTTCCCCAAGTTCACGTCTTATTCAGTGTTATTCGTTCTCGCTGCTGCTCACCTTCTTTTGGAGTTTTGGACCCTTTTCAACATTCCTTGTGCCTATTTTTCTTTGAGCCACCCATCAAATGTCGGCTTTCTTCTCCTGCCATCACTGCTGTCTACACATTCCTCACTACAAGCCACTCCCGGCCTGTGTGCCACACACTCTCGCAAACCACTCACCGTTTCCTGATCCACACTGATGTCTTTTGCCTCGTGGCTTTGAACACACTGCCACTGCCCGAGGTGCCCTGTTGTTACATCCTTTTACACACATTGCTTTTTCTTCATACAGTACTGACTGACGTTGTGCTTTATTATAGAATTTACAGCCTTTTAAGCTAAACAACTTAGGAGTAGAAGGCATATTTTCTACATCTTTATTTTCTTTGAACCTAGAATAATAACTGTTAGTGACAGGTGTAAAAGAAGTTACGAAGAAAGGCAGGCCCAATACTGAATGAGCCTCGCAGATTTTCTTTCATTTCATGAACTCTGTACATAGTGCTCTCCTCATCTTACATTCCTGACTGACTTCTCTAGCAAGTAAATCCCCATTTTCCTTTTACTATATCTTCCATCACCGTAGTCCACCTCACTATTAGCAGCCTAGTCCTGTCTCTTAGGCCAGTGTGCACCCTCAGTGTCACCAGACACGGTGCCTTCCTGCCCGCACACCTGCTCATCCCATGGGCGTGGGGACCCTGTGGCCTCCTGGATCCCTGAGCACAGCCTTTTGACTGAAACCAAATTTTACAGAAGAAATCCTTTTATTAAAAGGGTGCATCAGAGAGGATGAAGCTTTTCCTGCCTCCTTTAGTGCTTCAAAAAGAACAATCTTGAAATCAGAAAGCCACAGGTTCTCCACCCCTGAGCAGACAGCATATCTTCTCTCATCTCCCTCTATTCCTTTAGTCTTTACAGGCTGGGAACTCACAAATCAACAGTAAGTTTACATGCTGAGTTGGGGTACACTAATTTTTGCAACATCTTTCATCCTCAATCTAAGGACAAACACCGAGTCTTGAGTTACAACTGGCTGCTCTACAAGGCCCAGCCATGCTTTGAACACACATTGAGCGTTTCATAGACATGCAAGATGCTGAATTGGTAGAGACTGATCATTAAATGATTGTCTCCTTTGAGAATATGGGAGAAGTAACTTTTACTAACAGCTGACTCTTTTCAGATACTACACTAGAGGCTTTCTGTACTGTATTTCGTTTCATCTAATGGAGAATACATGTTCTAGTGTGTTACTTAGAGTTCAATATTTACATAACGTGAGCTATTTCTTTTAGTAATTTTACTTCTTAGTCTCTATTAGAGTGTTGATCTATAATTTTTATTTAAAGTCAGGCACTTAAGTATACAGGAATTTAACAACATTCTCATACAAAGAAAGGGAAGAGAACAGAAAGGAAGGAAGCCAGTTGTCAAATCATTTATGAGTGGCCACTTAGCACCTGATCAAATGAGTACTCATGAAAAATAAAGTCCCGTGGTAACTGGCATCTCCAACAGGCTTTTAAAACACACCATTTCCTTTGAAGTTTACTCTTTTTTCTTCAGTCCTTTCCCGAGGTACACAAAGAATTCAAACAAGTTCTTGAAATCCTCCTTATATATCTGCTGCTTTAATGGAAGTTAAGCTCCATCTGGTGGTAGAATGTGCTTTTGTGTCTGGACTTCAGCATGTGCTTTGTGGTGTTATCTAGCAGAGAGAATCTATATACATCTGTACCTATGTAAACATATATTTATCTATTACATATGTGTGTTTGTTTTTCAGATTTTCCTCTGTCACAAAAGTTGTCTTATAAAATATGCTTGTACTTTTTAAATTGAAACTGACAGTTAAAGCATGGCATTCGGCATTTGATTATTACCATTGTTTCATTATATTCAGGAGCTCAGGGTTGGCCAGAATGATCTTATTGTGATAATCACAAACCAAATCTTTGCTCTTATCTCTGTCTCATATCTGGATTGTTTTTCGATGTGTGCTTCACTACTAAAGGAAGTTCATTTAGGGGCTTCAGTGATTAAAGAAAATTACAAAAATAAACTGGAGAAATGTTTGAAAAATATTAGGTAATGATACTGGCCAGTCCAACACTTAATACACAAGTATGTCTTTTTTTTCTCACAAGCATATAACAGTATCATTATGTTGAGTAACATAATTTTGTAGCATTTAGCTTTAAAATGATTTAGGACTAAAACACCAGGCAGAGTGTATACACTAGCCCTCCAGCTGGGTATGGCCCACAGATCTGTTTTGTCATATCTGTATTAAACATATGCAGTCATTGCTTACATTAGAAAATCAGGAAATTTTATTTTTAAAAATGCAGCTATGTAGCAATGATTGGCCTTTTTCTTGTAGGGCAAGTAATCTGGACTAAGAAGTAGCTTTCCCTTTGTAGAAGGAGCACACAAATTTTCCACAGGCTCCTCTACTCCTTAGGGTATCACGCTCTGCCTTCTGGTTTCCGTAGCCATTCACATTCATGACCATTGCAGTTTATTTGTGATGTTTGGCTGAAAAATATATAGTTTAGCACAAGGAGAAAATGAAGAGAAATGGCTCAGTAACCATCAAAAATATGAAAAAAAAACACTGAAATGATATAAAATTGTTTTCTCTATAATTTTGTATAATTCCCCAGTAGTGGAATAGATGTTCTTCAAATGGTTTGATATTTAAGGGAAACGAAGCTTCTTTCCTAACTACTGGATGAAGCAAATTGTAAAGGTTTGACTGCCTTTAAAATACAACCTCCTGTGCTGGGGAACATCTGAAACTATACTATTTATTTCTACCTTGAGATAATTTACTTGTTTTAGGGATCCTTAGATTCAACTGCTTATTTCACAGAGGCCAAAGTACTGCAGAGAGTGATTTTGATGAGGACACACAGCTCCTTGGTTGAAGAGATAAAGCTAAAATTTAGAGTCTCACATATTTTACCTTCTCCTCCCTATCAAACTACCTCCTGAACAGTTAATATTATTACTAAGCCAATGTTGTTCAGTTTCTTAATCGAGTGACCCAGTAATGAGCATAAATATTTCGTGCTCCACCATTTTTTAATTTGCATTTTGCATCTCCATTTAATGCCCTTTCTCATGATTAATAGTTACCGTGTTATGATACCCTCACCAGTTGTAGTAGCCAGAATAATGCTCCCTCCCAAGATATCTATATCTTAATCCCCATAGACTGTGAATATGTTACCCTACATGGCAAAGGAGAATTCAGGTAGAAGATGAGATCTGGGCTGTTACTCATGTGAACTTAAATAGATTATCCTCGGTTGAGTGGGTGGGCCCGGTAGTCACGAAGGTTCACAAAAGTGAAAGTAGAGGCCAGGAGGAGAGTCACAGGGAGCTGTGAGTATGGAAGAGTGGTCAGAGGTGCAACTTTGCTGGTATTGAAATTGGAGGGAGGAATTTTGAATTGTGCTGCTATAAACATTCGAGTGCAGATGTCTTTAGAATGTCTTTTTTTCTTTCAGGTAGATGCCCATTAGTGGGATTGCTGTCTCAAATGGTAGTTCTATTTTTAGTTCTTTGAGGTATCTCCTTATTACTTTCCACAGAAGTTGTACTAGTTTGCAGTCCCACCAGCAGTGTGTGAGAGTTCCTATCTCTCTACATCCACGCCAATATTTGTTGTTTTCGGACTTTTTGGTAAACACCATTCTCACTGGAGTTAAGTGATATTTCATTGTGGTCTTGACTTGCATTTCCCTGATGATTAGAGATGTTGAGCATTTCTTCATATATTTCTTGACTATTAGTCTGTCTTCTTTTGAAAAGTTTCTGTTCATGTCCTTTGCTTACTTTTTAATGGGGTTGTTTGATTTTTTTCTTACTGATTTTCCTGAGTTTTATATAGATTCTAGTTATTAGCCCTTTGTAGGATGTATAGCATGTAAATATTTTCTCCCATTCTGTAGGTTGTCAGGTTGCCTATTCGCTCCAATGATAGTTTCTTTGGCTGTGCAGAAGCTTTTTATGTGGAAACAACCCAAGTGCCCATCAATACATGAGTGGATTAATAAGATGTGATATATGTATACCATGGAGTTCTACTCACCCACAAAAAACAATGGTGATCTAGCACCTCTTGTATTATCCAGAATGGAGCTGGAGCACATTCTACTAAGTGAAGTATCACAAGAATGGAAAAACAAGCATCACATGTACTCACCATCAAATTGATACTAATTGATCAACACTTATGTGCACATATGGAAGTAACATTCATTGGGGATTGGGTAGGTGGTGAGGGAGGAGGGGATGGGTAAATTCACACTTAATGGGTGCAGTACCCATGGTCTGAGACGGGCACACTTATAGCTCTGACTTGGGTGGTACAAATGCAGTGGATGTAACCCAAATGTTTGTGCCCTTGTAAAAATTTTGTAATAAAAATAAAATAAAAATTAGATGCAGGAGCCACCAACTAAGGGTTGTGAGAAGCTTTGGAAGCTTGAAAAGGAAACAGATTTGTTCCAGAGCTTCCAAAAATGCAGTCCTGCTAACACCTTGATTTTAGCCCAGTGAGATGTGGTTTGCATTCTTTCCTACAGAAATGTAAAGTAATACGTTTGTGTTGTCTTAAGCTACCAGGTGTGTGGTAATTTGTTACAGCAACAAAAAAACCTAATATACCAGCAAAGAGGTTTTAGTTGAATTTTGCTCTTTGAACTTTTCATGAAAATATTTTTTCAAGATATGAAACTGTAGAACTAAACATAATTTTTAGAACAATGCAAACTTCCTACCACTCTCTTCCTATGCTCCCCATTCCCCTGAGAATCACTTTTCTAAGCCATTCCTATACTCACATAGCAGGAAGAGGAGGTCATGGTTAAAGAACTGTGTTCCTACAGTGCACCAGGGAGGCAGGCGCTACAATATGAGACCCATAGTAAAGGAGAGGTATCAAAAGGTAAACTTTCTTGTTCCTGAGTATTCCCACAGTCTCTGTGTAGGTTATTTAGATTTCAAAAATGACATATGAATATATTCTTAGAATAGTAGAAATGATTTTGCTCACAGTTTATCTAGTGTGTGTAGAAAGGCCACAGCCAGTGCTGGTATAGACTTAAAGATGTCTAGGTTCAGGTTTAAATATATGGATTTTTTTTTTTTTTTTTTTGAGACAGAGTCTTCCTCAAGTGATCCTCCTGCCTCAGCCTCTGGAGTACCTGGGACTACAGGCACTTGCCACCACTACTGGTTAATTTTTTTGTTGTTTCTATTTTTAGTTGCCTGGCTAATTTTTCTATTTTTAGTAGGGACAGGGTCTTGCTCTTGCTGAGGCTGGTCTACAACTCCTGACCTCAAGTGATCCTCCCATCTCGGCCTCCCAGAGTGCTAGGATCACAGGCCTGAGTCACCATGCTTGGCCTATGTACATGGATTTTTAAGAATAAAGTAAGTGGAAGGGATTGAGAAGGAAGTGTAATTGATCAGAATTAGGAGTTGAAATGTGAAAGTTTAGACATGAGAATATTGAAAATTTATAAAGAGAAATGAATCTAAGTATACAGCAATTATTTTATGTAAATACATTGCAGAATGTTCTTTCTAATTTGGAAATGCTCTTATAGCAAAAAAGGAAATCTGACTCAATACTCTTCTGGGTGTATTGTTGACATAGTGTTTAGAAAATAAAAGCATAAATTTGCATAGCCCTTTCATGCCCCTGCAGGTGACCTCCTTAAGAATGGAGAGTATGTTTTCATTGTGATCACTTTGTTCAAACTCTTTCTTCCCCAAGATGCATAATGTTTGTTAGGAAGAATTCTTTTTAATCTGTTGCTTTTGCATAACAGAAAACTGTTAAACCACTTTGCAACCCGTTAAGAGAATGATGCATTTAAAAACTGTTCATGAGATTATTGCACTGCCAGAGCCCTTTGTAGTCCATGTGGTATCACTGACGAGCACATTTATAGTCAGGCATGTGGGCAGGAGGGATGATGTACACACATTCAAGGAGGGTAGAAGACAGTCAAGCCCCAGACACAGACATTCATGTAAATAGGTCTCACAGTAGGCTACTTCTCAGAACATGCCAGACTTGCAAGGGAAAGGCTAGAGATACCAAGTATCACTACATTTAAATATTTAATAACATCAGGTAAATAGGTCAATAAATCATGATACTCTAAAAAGAATATATAAATAAAATCAGTCCAGTAGAAAAATATAATGTTTGTTTTCTTTTTGTCATCAACCTGTGAGTAATAAAACTCACCTCTACAGCCTCACCTAGTCATCCTTATGGTTTTCTTTCACTTAACTAGAATCCTTAATATGTTTCAAAGTATCAATCAACCTGACAACAAAATCTACTGAAAAGTTTCTCACACTTAGGTTTTGATTTTTCATTATGTTATTTCTTGGAAGCACAGCAAATGCTAATTTCACTATTCATCTTGGTATTCACATCATTAAATATAACACCTTATATAGCAGTTGCTTGGTGTATGGGTGAAGGAATGAATAAATGAATACATCCATCTTTTCAATGTATTGGCACATATTCTGGCTTAACCAAAAGAAAGATCTAAAGCTGCTGCTTCCTTAGCTGGTCTTGGTTTTACCTTCAGCTTCTCAGTGTAATTTCCCCAAGATCAAGGTGGTTCTGGAATTTAAAAGTCAATATTTTTCAACATGGCTTTTAAATGTTAGCCAACTATGTAATCTAGTGTTCATTCAAGGAAATCAAATTCTTTTCCTGCACAGAAGGGAAATAAAATTGAGAAAAGGTATGTTGGTCTTCAAATGTCAATTTCTAAAATATTTGTAAAGGCCTATGCATCATGTCCCTCATGGAGGCTGATATTTTAGAGCCTACCTGCCTGTACCTCCATTCCTTCCACCCTTTTGGAAGATGTTTTTTAAGTCCTTGGTGCTATGATTCTTACTTCTCAGTATCTGCACATAAAGTCAGCTGGGGATTTTGTTAAATATGTTACTTATCAAGCAGTACTCCTAGAAATTCAGATTGAGAAGGCTTTAGGTTGCACGTGTTTGTAAAAATTGGAGGTAAATGTCACAGGTTACATCCAGGGCCATGCTTTGAAAAATGTTGCCTTAGATTGCTTGGTACATTTATGTTGTTGTTTAGTTGTACAGACATGGTGAATGGCTAAGCAATCTAATCTATGAAGCAATCTGCTACCATATAGTTGTCCATGTCCTGATACCTCTCCTCTGCCTCACGCCAGGCAATTGTGCCCTAATCTAACAAAGTCAGGCTTCCAAAGAAAACTAGGGAAGATAAGGTTAGAATTATGGCAAAGGTCCTATAATTCTCCTCTGGTGTAGGTAGCACATTGCTTTTGAAAAAGGCTAAACTTTTGTTTCTGTGTATGGGATAGCATATCCTGGCCAGCCTTAGACAATTATGTATCTTTGGAGTCCTTATCACTTTCTTTCAAATACCCTGTCTTCCATCCTCCATTGACAGTGCCCTGTCTGCCAAGGCTTCCCCACCATCACACACCCCAAGCCTGTCCTAAATTCACGGATCTCCACACCTTTCCTGACTCCCTCTTCCCATCAGAACACTTATTTCAGCAGCAGATAATTCAAAAGGCAAATTAATCGTTATATGGTACAAATGGAAGTCAGTGAAGGTTGGTGAACCCAAGTATTCAACCTGGAACTTCATCTTCAACAGTAAGCATGGCTTACATATCTACTCAGACATGTTCTGTGCTAGCTTAAAGGGGTTAGGTAGCAGAAGTATTTTTCTGCTCAAAGGGTGAACATAATGGTATGAATTTCAGTGTGAATCATTTTATTTTTCAGCTTTATTGCAGTATAAATGACAAATAAGAATTGTATATACTTAAGATGTACAATGTGATGTTTTTTTGTTTTTTTGAGACAGAGTCTCGCTTTGTTGCCCAGGCTAGAGTGAGTCTCATGTCATCAGCCTAGCTCACAGCAACCTCAAACTCCTGGGCTCAAGCAATCCTGCTGCCTCAGCCTCCCGAGTAGCTGGGACTACAGGCATGCACCACCATGCCCAGCTAATTTTTTCTATATATATTAGTTGGCCAATTAATTTCCTTTTATTTATAGTAGAGACCGGGTCTTGCCCTTGCTCAGGCTGGTTTCAAACTCCTGACCTCAAGCACCTCGGCCTCCCAGAGTACAAGGATCACAGGCGTAAGCCACCGCGCCTGGCCACAATGTGATGTTTTGGTACACATATACATTGTGAAATGATTACCACAATCAAGATAATTAACATATCTATCACCTCACAAACTTTGTGTGTGTGTGTGTGTCTGTGTATATATGATAACAATACTCAATATCTACTCATTTAGCAAAATATTAAGTATACACTATATTATTATTAACTATAGTCACCTAGGGCTACGTTAGGTCTCTGGAACTTTTACGCAAGTTTGTACCTTTGACTAACATCTCCTTGTCCCTCCCACCGCCAACCACTGATAACTTCTACTCCCTGTTTCTATGAGTTTGACTTTGTTGATTCCACATTTAAATGAGATTATACAGTATTTGTCTTTCTGTGTCTGGCTTATTTCACTTAACGTAATGTCCTCCAGGTTCATACATGTTGTTGCAAACGGCAGGATTTCCTTTTTCTTTTAAGGTTTAATAATATTCCACTGTATATATACACACACACCATAGTCATCCATTGATGGACACTGGGGTTATTTCCATATCTTGAGAATTATAAAATACTACAATGAACATGGGAGTACAGATGCCTTTTTGAGATAGGGATTTTATTTCCTTCGGATATATAC
Organism: Microcebus murinus; assembly: GCF_040939455.1. Classification (NCBI taxonomy): domain Eukaryota; kingdom Metazoa; phylum Chordata; class Mammalia; order Primates; family Cheirogaleidae; genus Microcebus; species Microcebus murinus. The sequence continues at coordinate 34,595,214 of NC_134112.1, forward strand.
ACAGAATTGGGGTTGCTGGATTATATGATAGTTTTATTTTTAATTTTTGAGAAACCTCTAGTATGAATTCTTTTAAATTGAAGTGAATTTGAGCATCTGACAGGATAGATATGTCTTGAGTCGCTTTACTATGACTAAATCCTGCTACTTTGTATACATATTTTTGTTTCATCCTTTGGGCTATAAGTCTTTTGAGGCCTTTCAGACCTCACACACAGCTGATCTTCCATGCAATAGAAATTAATTATGTACTTTCATACAAAGAGAAACATTTAAAATTTTTTTGAAGTGAACATTTTGGGTACATATCTATCTGCATAAACTATTTTCTATTGTGTACAGCACTCAGTTTTGGATGTGATGGGCAATAGCATATATAATGGCAAAGGAAAAATAGTCACTTTATATTTGTAATTACATAGATTATTAATAATGCATTCTTATTTTGTTATCCCTGACTGAAATATTTTTTAAATGGCATCTTAAGACTATTATTTTTCATTTATTCAGTAGCTAGCTATTCTTATGCTGACATTTTAAAAATATATCTATTTTTTTTTTTTTTTTTTTTTTTGAGACAGAGTCTCACTCTGTTGCCCTGGCTAGAGTGCCGTGGTGTCAGCCTAGCTCACAGCAACCTCAAACTCCTGGGCTCAAGCGATCCTACTACCTCAGCCTCCTGAGTAGCTGGGACTGCAAGGCATGCGCCATCATGCCTGGCTAATTTTTTCTATATAGGCCAATTAATTTCTTTCTATTTATAGTAGAGACGGATCTTGCTCTTGCTCAGGCTGGTTTCGAACTATTGACCTCGAACAATCCACCCGCCTCGGCCTCCCAGAGTGCTAGGATTACAAGAGTGAACGTGAGCCACTGCGCTCAGCCTACAGCAAGAATCCTGAAGCTCAAAATGTATTGAAGTGTGCAGGGAAGTTGCTGAACGGTCCAGTTTCAAAATGCCCACTAGAGGGAGTATAACATCATAAATATTTCCTTTTATTTGTTTTCTTGCTCCTGGTAAGCCAGCAGGAAAGCAAGATTCAAGTGCAAATACCTAGAATTTATTTTCATACTCTTTCTAATATTTTTCTCATTCAAATCTTATTGAATATTCTGATAATAAAAACTGTACCAAGGAAAATTAGTGTAGTATATAGTGTGTAACAATATTTTTATTTTTAATTTGTGAAGAATTTAGAATTTAAAATCATGTGTGGAAATAAATACAGATGAATTATTTGCACCTAATAATGTAAAGCATCTTGGGATGTGAGTATGCTTCACCAAATTTTTAAAGGTCTATTGTTGTTATTGTTGTTTTATTTGCCCTGGATACAATTAATGTATTTACCTGTTAGTCTGTCATTTTCTGTTACAGTGTTCTCAGACATTTCAAATAAACTATTCCACTGGGCAACTGTTTTGGTTATATAATAGCAAAATCAAACATTTAATTGTTAAGTCTAAAAAATATTTGCTACTTGCCTTAGGAAAAATAAAAATGGGAACTTCTCAAGGGTAAAAAGCTCTACCAATTCTAGAATGGGTGGTCTGAATTTTAACTCGTTTTCTTTCATATTTCCATTAAAATTTTATATGTTTGTCCTGGTTTCTGTAAATAATTTAAAATATGGTCAAATTCTGACATAGGTCTCCAAGTTCTATTTTGGATTGTACTTTTATGTTTGACTATTTGGAGAAAAACTAAAAATAATTTATATAATCTATTTTGAAACATTGAGCAATGAAACACTATTTAAAATGTTCAAAAGTAAAATGTTTAAAAATATGATCTTGACTTTTTATATGGTAAAATACATTTTAAATTTGAATTACATAATATTCATCAAGGAAAAAGAAGCACATGTGTGGGTTATTTCAAATTTATTTTTAATAAGACAATCTTAATTTCTTAACATCTTAACTATTTAAGAACCATTTCTAACTGATTTCCTTTTTTAGTTACCTACTGTTCTCATCAATGGCCACAAAAGAGTTTTCCCTAACTCCTCCATCCAGTTTACTGAAAATCGTTTCTTCTACTTAAATGAAAATATTTTCTCTCCCTTTTCCAAATTGCACCAACTCAAACACATACCTTTGCAAGTGATTTGTCAAAGTAGAAACAGCTGATTTATTTTGATTGTACGTTGTCTGTTAATAAGTGATTGGGATAGGGCTGATTCCCTGACCTGCTTTTTACCTTCTTTCTTACATATGCCAGTGCTTCTAGGACCAGGTCGGCTGGCTCCTCCATTACTCCCATTCATAAGTAAAACCATATCTCCAACCTCCCTCAAAAGTCAGACTTTGTCATCATGCTTTATTCACGTTTAGAAAAGTTCAATATGAAAGTAATACATACTGGTTGTAAACAACCAAAAATATGTAAATGGTACTGAAGGATAAAAATTAAAGGTAAATATCCAAAGCAAACAATTCTTGTGGAAAAAAATATTTTAAAAACAAAAATATTAAAGGTAAACAAATATATTTTCTCCTTCCCTTAGATGTTGTTGTCTCTCTGTGCAGTTTGAATTTTTTTCCACATTTTCTAGAATGTGCAATCCTGTATATATACACATTATTATATGTACATATTTCATTTTTTTTTTTTACAAAAATGGAGTCCTGAAAAATATTCTTCAATGACTTGCCTTTTCTACTAACAATGTATTTTTAAGATGTTTCTGGGTCAGTATTTACAGGATTACTTCATTTTTTATAGTTGCATAAAATCCCATATTTTATTCAGACCCTAGTTTTTTACTAATAGACATTTATATTGTTTCCAGTATTTTATTATATCAAATAGTGCTGCAATGCAGAAACTTGGGTAAATATCTTTGGGGTCTTGTGCATTTCCTACATTTTTATAAATAAAATCCTACAGGTACTGAATGTACAGCTAGCTGCTTGTTATTTACATTTTATTTATGGCCTATTTCCACAAAGCTTTTGAGATGTTTGTGTTTTATGTTGTTCGGTATCTCTGAAAGATATTTATTTTTATCAGCAAAACATGTTGGTTGCCAACAATCAGATTTCAAAACAAAAATGCTAATTTCTATGAGTGTATCTTTACTAGAAAGGGAAAGAAAATCATTTGTCCTGATAATTCAGGTGGAAAACTCATACATAAAAGATTGGAGGGAAAGACATTCCCTCACTGAATTACCAGAATCACTATGACTTTAGATCAGTTTTATTGAATACGAGATTAATTATTGTATGTTAAAATTTTTTGTTGTTACTAAATGGTTAGTGGTTTAGGTAAAATTGTAATGGGCACACACTCTGGAGTATTCTGGAGTAATTAAAAGCAACACATTAGATGCAGGCAAAACAACATGAATATATCATTAGGACACTGTGTTGAATGAATAAAAGTAATAAGCAGAATGAATCAAATCTTTATAAATCAACCTGTGTTGATTTTTAGGTTGTAAATCAATGTACATTAAAATACACACAAAACACTATGTATTATATAAGAATTCATAATAATTCAAGGATATCAAATGCACTCGAATGGTTCCAGAGGGGAAAGTGAATGGTATTGGGACATAGACATAAAAGACAATCACAGAAAATAATACACAAAGATAAAAGCATTTAGATGGTATTCTCAAGGTTTTGGGGGACACTGAAGTGCCTTTTTGTAGAAATGAATGGTCCATTTCCTATGAATGCTTTCTAAATTGTCTTGCCCTGAGAAGATTTATTTTTCTGTCAAGTTGACATTTGTTAAAATGGTCAGGAAAAAAAATGCAATGCTAATATTCTTCAAATGCAGACAGAGATGGGCATTAGTATCTAGCTACACCCTTGCAGAAATGAATGATGACATATTTTGGAGACAACTATAGTTGGAAGTTACTCATATTCTGGGGCCACCTGGGACATTGTTCAAGATGGTTAAATTTCTGGAAATAGGAGAGGTTTGTGATTGTATTAAAGCTTCCTAATACATGGTCTTAAAGTAGGAGCATCAGAACAGCCCAGATAGCTATCTGAACCCTCCTTCCAGGCTAACTGAAGAGATATTCCAAGAGCTGGGAGCTGGGCCTGAGAGCGGCTAAAACCATCTAATAGGCAAGGCCCAGAGCTAACAGGAACTAAAGCCTGAACCCCGAGTGATAAAAAAACCCACAACTAAAACTTACATAGCACCTACTTTTGTGTCAGGCATAGTTCTAAGTGCTTTACATGATAATCCTTCAATCTTGACAAAGCTATGAGGTTATAGATGAGGAAAATGTGGAACAGTGAAGTAAAGTAATTGCTGAAGCTCAACCTATTAGTAAATGACAAAGCTGGAATTAAAATCCAGAAAGATTGTTAAAGAGTCCATGTTCTTGCCCAATATTGCCTCTTTGAAGAGGACTGGGGGAGGCTGGAGGTGAGCTAATCAATACAACCTGCTTCATGTGTTAGGTTCCAGTGGTCTTGCAGAGGCATTGCAGGATTGAATCCAAGGATGTGCAGGGAAGACCTAGCAAATCTGTGGCTGGTAGGGTCAGGAAAAAGGAGTGGGGAGAAATTCCTGGACGTGCCATTTTGTGGAGGCAGGAGCTTCGAGAGCCCTTCAGTCTATCTATATATTACCAAGGTTTCAATCCGTTACATTACTGGAGCCATAGAGCAGATTTCAGAATAATAAGGTTAACAGTGTAGGGGCAGCCAAATCAGGATTCTTGAAACGTGAAACTCTTTGTTTTGGTGAGGTTGGCAGCCCTCTCCCTGTCTCCTTTCTGGATGAATAAAAAACTCCAAACATCATGAGCCGGATGTTTGAATGTTTTTAAACCTTGTAATTTTGTAAATTGTCTGTTCCTGGCCCCTTCCCCACATTCCCACCCCAGCTGAATGTCACAATGTTCTTCGTTTCTGTTGACTTTCGAATAAAGAAAGTGTGGTTTGAGTTTGTTTTTTCAGCAAGGTGACGGCAAAGGAATATTTATGGTGTTGAAGACTTTTAATTTTCTCTCTGACATCTAGGATGCATAGTATATTTAAAATCCTACTCTCCGGGCGGGATATCTCCCTTCTGCTGAGATAATAAAATTGATCAGATGTTTTGAGGTTAAATAAACTGTTGTAATAATCTGGCAGCTGCCTGCTGGTTGCGGTTTTCAAAAGCAATTACTCACTCTGGAGTCAACTTTGAACTCTATATTTTAATTGAAAAAAGCTAATTGTAGGCCTATTGCTCCTGATTTAGCATTTGATTTGGCAGATTAGGAAGTAAAAAGACTTGTGGAGGGCAGGGGAGGGGAGAGGAAGAGAAAGTAAGCAGAAGTGTTGCTGAGCTCCAATTCCTGTTTATACTCGAGTGTTTTCACACACGGTGCATGATATGCTAACTGGAGAAAACGCAGTTGGATGGAAAAGTCTCTGAGGCATCCATCTGAGGCTGGGCTGCAAAATCTTCATTTTTGGCTTATTTGCTTTCTCTCTCACACGCACAGCAGACAGAGAGATGCTACAAACACTACTTTCTTAACTTTAATTCAAATCTGAAATTTCAGTTAAGTATTTTTAAGAATATTATGAGACCATGATTATATATCTGATCAGGAGCTTATTTCTTAAAATCTTGGCAATGCTAATAGGTTAATAGGTAGAAAATGCTATTCACTTTCACTAAAACACGTCTAACCATTTTACTAAAATTCAGCAAGATATAGGAATTGTTCATATGCACGTCCTAAAAAAAAAAATCAAGCTTCTGTTGGAATCATTAAGGTTCTTAATGATTAGAAAAAAAAAATAGCTACACCCAAATTTTCCATCCAGAACAATTAGTAGCATCCTTAAAATGGCCAGAAAATAGCTGTCGGAACTGAACTGAGAAGTATATTTGTATTTCTGCAGTTTAGTTCCTACTTAAAAACAAAGGTAGTACTTTCAGGTTTACTTAGCATAGCAGAAAAGACACTGCATGTTAGAGATATACATTCATTAAATTTGAAAAATATAGATGTGTGTGTATTTATGTGACTTCTTTGGATTTTATGCTCTAAGACCAATTGGCAAACCCTGCTTGGGAATTTCCCGTGAGTCTGATAAAATGTTGAGAGTCTAAATTAGAGCTGCAGTGAAAAGCATGAATATATATAAATAGTAATTACATATCATGTGGAAATCTAAATTATTTTTAAACTTTTTGTGGAATGCAGCATTGGCTCATCACATTTCTGTTGATATTTTCGTTGACCTCATAAATATAATTTAATCTCTATGCATCAACTTTCTGATCTGTAAAAATAAGATAAATAGTCTTCCCACACACTTTGCACTCAAAGCTCCTCTGTTGAAACAATAAGCAGGGTTGTAATATAGGAATCTGAATCTGGCTTCAGAATCCAGTGTCTTCTTTATTAACAAAGAGCAGCTGAAATTGATTTGATGTTTCAGTATCAAATCTGAAGATATTATAGTTAATGAAAAAAAGAAACATCTGTGTTGATGTTATGAGAATCATTCTGAAATATGGATATCAGTGGAAGTGAGCCATTTTTGTGATCCCAATATTTACAGAGGCCCTCAAGTAAAAACGACTTGTAAACAAGGAGAGGAAGAGACTTTAAGATAGGAAGACTTCAATTAAAAACATTTAGTTTTCTCAAAATACTTTTTAAAAATCTATGTAATTTTTTTCTCATAGGTCTCTACTTCTGGCAAAATTCATTGGCTTAGAAAGTGGGAAGAAACATGGTGAGATATTAAAAACTTGATTTTTTTTCCTATGGTGGGGGAAAGTCAAAGAAAAAGTTAAGGTTTTAGATAATATTATTAGTGGCAGAATTTAGACACAATTGATTAAAAAATTAGTTGTGGAAACTCTTCAGATTTGAAGAAAGGAAAGGGAAAATTGTTTACACGATGGTTTTTTTTAAAAAAATGTTGTGAAATTATGGAGGTAGAATTTTGCCCTTTAATGGTCTTAGAATACAGAAATGATATGTTTGAAATGACAATTCTATAGTCTGAGTTTCAAAAACAAAACCAGGCCAAAAAGCCCCTCTAGTATGATAACGTAATACCGTGGTCCCCAACCCCTGGGCCACAGACCAGTACTAGTCTGGTCCGTGGCTTGTTAGGAACAGGGCTGCACAGAAGAAGGTGAGTGGTGGGCGAGCACCTCTTGTCAGATTAGTGGCAGCATTGGATTCTCATAGGAGCTTGAACCCTACTGTAAACTGCGCATGCGAAGGATCTAGGTTTCCTGCTCCTTATGAGAATCGAATGCCTGATGATCTGAGGTGGAGCTGAGGCGGTGATGCTAGTGCTGGGGAGCAGCTGCAAATACAGATTATCATTAGCAGAGAGGTTTGAGTGCACAATAAATGTAATGTGCTTAAATCATCCTGAAACCATCATCTCCCCAGCCCCCATCTGTGGAAAAATTATCTTCTATGAAACTGGTCCCTGGTGCCAAAAATGTTGGGGACTGCTGGTGTAATAGACCTTTCAGAATGCTGACTCTGGTATATTGCTTACTTTTGACCTTGGACAAATTATAAAATCCTGATAAATCTCAGTTTTTTCACCCGTAAAACACAAGGATAATAATAATACCTATCTTTTGGGGTTATGGTTAGGATGAAATGAGGTCATATTAACTAATATAAAACTGCCCAGCATGTACTAGCTGCTACTATCCCATTACACAGTATCTATGTTTTTATAAGTAATAACTGAGTTTCCTCAAAATTGTCACAAGGAAATTATAAATATCAAAACACAAAGTCCCATTTGACATGAAAAATGAAACTTCAATTTTTAGAAAAGTTAAGAACAATTATATAAATCCAAAATTTATATTTAGGTATATGGATAGACTTTAGTTGTTTAAGCTTCTAGAACAAGAAAAGTGAGGGTTGAAAAGAAACTGTAGTTTTAGGAATTCTTGTACTCCATTAACAAACATACACCATTATGATCAAATTATTAAACAGAAAAATACAGGTAAGAATAACATCTTGTCTTGAGGTTAATTGCCATGTTAATTCTATACAATATATCTTGATTTTAGATCAAATTAGTGGAAAACATTCCTTTTTAAGGAAGATGAAAGAAAGAATTGCACCATTGATAGAAATGAAACTTTTATAATTACTAATAATTATTGGGGTTTAGTTATAGTTAAAGCCCATATTCTAAATTTCTACCTATCCTTTTCTATCTCTTGGCATCCAGACATTTTAATGTGTCACCACCAATTCTCTAATGTTACCTGAATTTTTCCCCTCTAAAAAGATTATGTGTGTGTGTGTGTGTGTGTGTCCCTTGAGAGACTCTATAGAATGGCGTCAGGTCACTAGCTACTACCTGCAGTAGGATCAGGTTCACTGAGAGTGCTAGCCAAAGCAGAGGCATGACTCTTCGCGACTCGGGTTACTTGGTCCATCTGCTCTCTGCTCCGGTGGAGGTTTGATTATGAAGACTACATTTTGCTTTGCAGACATACACTTGAGTCTTATTGAGATAATTTGCTGCAAAGAAACTCTGGCTACTGCTCAGGTGAAACAGCTTTCTTTCCATAAGGTTTCACTTTACTGGAGGTGAGATCCAAAAACTGCTTTTTAATGGGAGAAGAAGGATTTCTCCAAGATGACTTGCTAGGATTTCTTTGTTCAATCTATTTTCTTTCATTTCGAGTTGATTGAGGGACATCAGATAGGATTCTTGTTTCACCCTGCATGCTTCTTGTCAACTATCTTGCCTTTCACAGTCTGACTACACAGGGACGTTTACAGCCTTCCACTGGAGTCTGCCAGACCTAGGTGTTATGCGCCATACCTCCAGGGAGCATTACCATATGGTATTTTAGGAGAGGACACAGTTCATTTCAATGCAATTCAAATGAGCAGATTTCTTTTCTTTATTACACCATTGCATTTGGCGGCAATCCACCAGAGGCAAAGCCTAACTCTCAAAGGAATGCTCTGCCCACTCTGTCCATTTAACAGGACATTTGGCTCAAAAATCTAGTCGGTTGATCACACATGTGCAACAGATGTGTGAGCATGCGTAGCGAAAATAAAAAATAAAAAATCCCAGCAGTGTACTGTGGGAAATGTAGCAGAACTACTGGAAAACAGGGACACAAAAAAAAGTCTGGTACTAAAACTTTGATTTTTGTTGTTGGAAGGGCAATGTTTCTTATTAATCTTTCCTTCCTTTCTTAGGAGGGAAAGGTATAGGTTTCCATTATTATTTTGCAGTGATTATTCATGTAACATTGGTGAGGAAACTTGGTTCATTTTCACAGACCTCATCTTTTACAGATATAATTCTAAATATTTTGACCAGACCTTCTTGGGCCCCTGCCTCTCAGGAACTGAGTGCTGGCACACTTCCACTGAAAAAACCACCCATTTACAAGAGAGGATATCAGAAATATACATCCTTTCATCCGTGCCCCACAGGCTTACATGGAAAGAGAGAGGGCCAGCTGTTTTTCTCATGGTGAATAAGGGTTACTTGGGGAAATCTCTCTTCCTGTTTTTATATGGACAACTAAATTGTTGCATAGCCAGTTAATTTTGGTTAGGTCAACAGCACAAGGTTAATTATTGGAACCTTCCTCTTTTTCCTCTGTGAGAGTAAAATATTAATAGGAAATAAAAGAAGATGATAAAATATAGTGACTTATAAAATATAGGGACTATAGAAGTGCTGTTTATTTAGAAATTATTTTGTTTTTATTATATTTAAAAATATTTTACACTTACTCATCTTTTTCTTCTAGGAATTAGTGGAACAAGGTTTTGAAAAACTGAGTGAACTTAATCAGATTCAGAAAGGATTTTATAATATGTTAATGTATTTAGAAAGAAATAGATCACTTTTATAAGGTGAACATGTTTTAAAAGCTAGAACAATTGGATAACCTATGAGATAACTTTGAAATTATGTTTTCCTGCTCTTGTTGTATCTCAATTCAGCTTGAATTATTTTATATCTTTCTTAAAGGTGTATTATGATGTTACACTCTCTTTTTAACCTTGGATTTAATTAACACAATAAAGGGCACATGGACTGATTTCCTTTAATATACTATGGTATATTTGTATCCAGCTGCATGTTATTATATAATTTTAGAATAAAGCAACAGCATCACTATGGATATATTTCACTTCTGTCCTTTGGATTTGGTCCACATTACATATAGAAGGAGAAACCCACCCTGCATTGTTATAAGGATGGTTTTTCATTCATATCCTTGTTGCTCTTAATAAACGTCTCAAAGAAAAATATTCTGCAGCAGCCACTCATAAAGAAGCAGAAAATGGCAAAACCACAGCATAGAAGGAAACCTATGTGGAAACAGTGGTTGTGTCTTCCTGGATACAGAAAACAAATAGAGCTTTTGAAAGAGCTTGCCAATATATGCCTGCCAAATAAAATATTGTTTTATGAAGTCAGGAAAAAACTAATTTTAAAGGTTATTGTAGGTTATTTGTGGTCACTTCTGGTGTGCATACAGCATGATGTCATCCTGAACTCTTCTCTATTTATACTTTAGTCTTAGAGGTCTTTTGTCTAAGGCTCCATCTCAGCTACCAGAGACATCTTAAATACTCTTATTATTCAATACACATAAAGATCTAGACTGAAAAAAATTAGAGTAGATGGAAAAAAATCCCAGCCGAGTCCAGACAAGAAATCATTCAGGCAGATCCATCTTCTGAAATCATACCTATGCTGTAGACATCTTCTCGGGATATATTTGCCGGAGAACTTCTCGAACGACTGGAAAGTAGCCATGTGTCCAAATGGCTCTACTGGTAAATTATCACCCTTTGAGTGGGGGTAGATGGGGCCTCTGCCAGAGACATCTCTTCTGAGGAAGGGGAGCAGGAAATTCCTTGGGCAGTCCAATTTCTTTCTCCTTCTGAGTGGACGCTGCCTATACCTCCAAGCATCTTTCAATATGCCTATGTGATCTCTTGCAGCAAATTCTCTTCACCTTTGTAGCGGGGCTGATTTTTTTTCCTCTGTGAATTTTTTTTTTAACTTGGAAAACCCCTCTTTGTTGAGGTGGTTCTCAGTGAACTAGGAAATGTCAAATAAACACTGGTGGAAGATGTACTAGAAGGCCAGGGAGATGTTAGCAATTGGAAATGGGGGAAGCTGAGGAGTCTCTTGAGGAAAGAAAAAGCCCCCAGTGTTTACATATTAGAAAGAGCATATAGTTTTCCTGAAATGTAAAATAAATGCATGTTTATAGTGGCAAAACTGGCACATTAAAATTCATATCCAGATACCAAGCCGACATCACGGGAATCATGTTTAAATTCATTCATTCATTTAAAAAAATGTTTTTTGAGCATCTTGATATGCCAGGCATATTGGTGTTAGAGAACACAAAAAAGTAAGTTATAGAATACAGGAGAAATCATTAAGTGCTATGGAGAAAAATGAAACGGGGAAGAAGGCTATAGAGTGCTGAGAAGGGGGAGTAGTGATTTTCCATTTTTTAGGTGATCTGGTGACACTCACTAAGAAGATGACATTGAAGCAACGCATAAAGTTGTGGAAGGAGCAAACCACATTACAGCATTCAGGAGGGCATTGCAAGCATAGGAAAAGTCTATAAAAGATCTCCGAGCCAAGGAGAAACACAGTGGGTTGGAGTGTGCAGGCCAGCATTAGCAGCACATATATTTGTGGACACATGAGCACCAAATGCCCACGTGTGCAGGCACATCTCTGCCTTCCATACATGGAGGTGTTTCAAAATGCCTGGGAGATTTAGAGCAAATGTTTTTTCAATAACACAACTTTGTCTTTGGACACGAAGGAGTGCTATTCACAATTCAGATTTCGGTAAACTTTTGAAAATCTGCTCTTTGCATGAGAATGGAAAGTTTCAGCAAAACCCAGTGAGTTGAAAAATGATTCTGAAGTCATCGCCCTAAGTCAGCAACTGTCAAGTGACAGCACATATTGATGTGTTTGTGGTTATTTGATCATTATAGCGATTATATTGTGTTAATGTTTTACAGTATATTCAGCACTCCAAAACTATAAACAGATTTTATCATGAGATTGGCAATGATTCTTTACTTGATCTTTTCTTTTTGGGAAGACTAGTCTGTGAAATTCTTTCCCCATTTCTCCTTGCTTTGAAAGTGATATGAAACACAAGATTCATTCAATTTTGATGAAGTAAAGCCATGGAGAATATATAAGACAGGACATAGGAATATGTGGCGAGTCAGCAAACAAGGTACAGGAAAATCAAAATTGGATATTAATTATCCCTTTAGTATAATTCTCTTCTATGCTGAATGCTTGTCCACCAACATGGGATAATTTTAGGAAGGTGTGATTTTGGGTTTCTATGTTCCTGAGTTACAACGTGTTGGGAGTAATCTCTTGAAAAGCAAAAGAAAAGACTGAATTAAAACTAGCAATGGGAAGACAAGATTGGAACTCTCCTTTTCTCCTCTTTTAATGACAGGAGGAAGAGAATACATGTTGGCCTCTTGACGAGATTACACATTCTCTTTGACAACATCTGTAGCAAACTACCCGATTGAACTCAGCATGTACCAGCCTCCTCACTAGGGGACAGGTTTGGCAACCTGTCATTCCTCCTCCTATGTGAAGAGAGGAAAAAGAAAGTGTTTTGTTCTTCAAGGTTTTCATCAGTGTGAAAGCCTGAAAGAAAAGACAAACCAAATACACTTTGTGCAAGGTTGACCGTGGGCAGAATGCGGTGGATCTATCAGGCAAGACAGCTCCCTGCTGGCTCGCCCGGTGTCACTGAGTTGATATTGGTTCATGGAGTTGAGCCTCAGCCCTAGAGCATTGCTGCATTCCTTTAGATGTGTTCACATTAAGGGGCAGTGCTGTTTAGAGGGCTGGAAAGCTGTCTATGCAACCCTGTGGGATCTCTGAATTTCAGTTGCAGGTTAGGTCGAATGATTCCAGGGACTCTCCTCCATGACTGACCCTGACAGCTCAGCTCACTTACTGTGATGATTATAAAATATTTTACAAGCTACCGATCCTGCAATCCATCTCTCATATTTATTTAGGTTTTCTTCGTGCAAAGGAAGATAGGTATCATTATCTGCCATGGTATGGGGTAGCATATCTTGACATGGGAATAAAAACAGTACTAAGTGGAGGATGGAAGATGAGGCTGTGGTACCTACTGGTTAAAGTACTTCAATGATATAAGTTCTGCCCAAGTCATTTTATTTTGATATTGTGTTCTTTATCATTCATTTATTATTTCTTCATTTATTTAGATGAAAGTGGTTCGTTCAAATAGGAAAAAGACCACCCAGCAATGGAGGAATTGTACCGAAAAACAACAGTTCTCTGGCCCACTTGTCTTTGTACACACAGTCCTATTCCAAAGAGGCAGCCACTTGCAATTTTAAATTTTTTGTGCTGCCACTTGTTTTTTCACAACTCCAAATAATATCAGTATAGCAATGTTTTTGTTTTATGAAATATTAACCATGGAGTTTCCAATTGGGTAGATGGTGCGATAGCTTATTCACACTCCCATGGATGTGTTGTCCCAACTACTTTTCTCAAATTTGGACAATTATGGGTATTATTTCTCTTCCTTTTATTAGTTATATTAATAGTTAAAACTATTAGGCAATTCTTTACAATTTCATCAAACACCGTGTCTTGCAATTCCCAATGATAAAAAAGATCCTATCCATTAGGATACTTTCTCCTCTTACTTTCTCCTCTCCCTTTCTTCTCTCCTTCCATCTCCTAACTTTGTTTCTTATTAATAGTACCTTTACTTTTACATTTTCAAAATTGATAAGATTTACATTCTGTGCTAGAGTCTTAAGCACAGAGTGATCAAAATTTAATTTACTGGCTTAGTATAATCTTAAAGGTTTAAAAAGTTTAATTATATGTTATGATTATTATAAATAATAATTATGCAAGTCAAAAATCATTCTGAAAGGGTCAAATGTCACATTGAGGTACCTATAAGAAAAAAGTTTTGGAACAATCTCAATGGGATAATTTTTTTCTCAGTTCAGCAATAGCTCAATGCTTCACTTTTTCTTTTTAGTTCATTACTTTTCTGTATTTTTTTTCATTTTCTCTGAAGATTATACTAACATTTCATTTTCCTATTGAGAGAGTAAAGTTATATTTATGTCATATTATTAATCTTTCATCTGCTTATTCATTTTTTTTCCAGTTTCATATTTACATGTTTATTTGAAAAGGACTTCAAGGAACACAGAATTAAATTAATTATAATTCTTGGTTTATGACACTCTGTCATTATTGATCCATATTTATATTATAAGGAACCCTCACATCAATAAACCAAGGATTAGAAGACTAACAAAAGTTATATTTGTTTTCAAATTTTATAAACAGGGTATCATGCAGTATGTAATCTTTTGAGACTAGCTATTTTCCTTAACATTATGTTTCTAACATTCATGCTATGTTGGTACATGTGGCTTTGGTTAACTTATTTTTACTATAGTATAATTCTCTCTTGTATGAATATACTATAATTTGTCATCCTAGTGATATACATTTAATAGTTTCATTATTTTATATTACAAAGAGTGCTAAAACGAACATTGTTATACACGTTTCATGGTTCATACATACAAACAAGAGTTAACTTGAATATGCTCATATGGTAAAACTGTTAGGCTATAGAGTATATCGTTATTTGATTTCAAAAGACAATGCAAAAACATTTTATAGTGTAGTGCCAAAACATACTTCCACCAGTAATTCACAAAATATTGTATTTATCCACATATTTCCCAATTCTTGATATTCAAAGATTTCTTCATTTTTTGTCCTTTGAGTAGGTTCCAAATGGAATCACATTAACAGTTTGAGTTGATTTTCCCTGATTATTTTTTTGTCAGTGGTTTAAAAATATTGGTTTTGTTGAAGTATAGGTGCATAGATTATAGTCATCAATTTTAAAAGCACAAATTGATGATTTGGAAACATGTATAGTAATATAATCACTACCACATCAAGATATAGATAGTTCCCATCTCTCTGAAAATTTCATTCTCTCATTCTGCTTTGTCAGCAACACTTTCCCCAATCCAGCCAAAGGGAAAACACTGATCTTCTTTCTATCACTACAACTTTGTCTTTTCTAAAATTTCACATATATGGCATCATGAAGTGTGTAGTCGTCTATGCCTGCTACTTTCACTTACCATAATGCTTTTGAGTTTCATCCATATTGTTGCATATATTAGTAGCTCATTCTGTCTTATTGCTGAGTCTCCTTCCATCACGTAGTTAAAACACGACTTTTTATGCATTCAATGATTAGTGAATATTTGGGTTGTTTCAGATTCTTGGCTACTGTATGTAAAGCTGCTATGATCATTTGTTTACAAATCTTTTTGGAGATCTATGGGTTTGTTTTTCTTGAGTAAATATCAAAGAGTGAGACAGCTGGGTGATATGTCTATGTTTAACTTTATCAGACAGTACCAAACTGTTTTCCAAAGTGGTTGTACCATTTCATATTCCCATCAGCAATGCATGAGAGTCCCAGCTGCTTCATATCCTCACTGAGGATGTTAATATATGTGCTATGATCAGTCTTTACAATTGTAGCCATTCTGGAGAGTGTATAGTGGTATCTCATTGTATGTGTGCATGTGTGTGTGTGTGTGTGTGTATGTATGACACATCTGTTCAAATATTTTTCTTATTTTTTATTATGTTGCTTATTTTCTTATATATTCTGCATAAAAGTATTTTGCTAAATTTCTGTTCTTCAAATATTTTCTCCAAATCTATGGCTTTTAATTTTTTTGCCAATGTCTACTAATGAACAAGTATTTTAAAGTCCAATTTGTCAATTTTCCTTTAATCATTTCCGCTTTTTCTGTTCTAAGAAATCTTTGCCTGCCCTCAGCTTGTGAACATCTTTTCCTATATTTTCTTTAGAAGTTTTATATTTAACTTTTATTTCTATAATATTTTTCAAATTAAATTTTATGTGTGGTATGAGGTAAGAGTGAAGGTTAATTTTTCCTATGTATATATGAGGTCTGTCTGGAAAGTATCCAGCCATGTACCATGAAAAGTATATTAACAATGGCTGCATACTTTCTGGACAGGTCTTTCATAATACATATTCAATTGTTCCGGCATACTTTGTTGGAAATACTACTTTTAAATTAAATTTGGCCTCAGAAAGCCTCCTTACTCGCATACCTGAGTCCTTATAAATTGCAACCTAACTTGGCATGTAAATATACTGAAAACCTAACTTAGGAGTATGCTTGTGTATCAATAGCTGAATTTCAGCTAACTGCAGCAGCTGTGCTTCAGCCAATCACAGGTGGCCAACTGTTCAAATAAGGCAAACAGTGAATTGTAACCAATTCATCTGTTTCAATACCTTGCTTCCATTTTCTGCTCATAAATGTTATCCAACCTTGTGGCAACACCAGAATTTCTCCAAATGTGTTCTAGTTCTGCCAGTTGCCCAATTTGCAAATCTTTTTTTTTTTTCTCACTTAAACTCTGCTAAATTTAATTTCTCAAAAGTTTTTCTTTTACCCTTTTCCTATTCAATTATCTTGGCATATTTGTTAAAAATTAACCACATATGCACGAGTCTGTTTCCAGAGTCTTTTCCACTGATCTTATACCAACACTACATTGTCTTGATTATTGTAGCACTGTAATAAGTATTGAAATCATGTAGTGTAAGTCCTCCAACTTTGGCCTTGATTTTCAAAATAGACTATTATAGCCCCTTACATCTGCATATAAATTTTAAAATCAGCTTATTAATTGTTATTTTGAAAAGCCCACTAGAATTTAATTGAGTTGAATTAAATTTAAAGAATAAACTAGGTAGAGCCAATGTCTTGATAATACTGTCTTTTGACCCATGAAAATAGTATATCTTTTCATGTATTTAGGTCTTTATTTTTTCATGCAATATTTTGTAGCTTTCAACATGTTTTGTTAACTTTATCCCGAAGTACTCTATTTTATTTGGTCATGTTGTAAGTGGTATTGTTTTTAAATTTCAATATCTAATTATTTGTCATCTGTAGAAACACAATAGATTTTTTATTGTATATAGACCTATATCTTGGAGTCTTCCTATTTTACTTATTAGTTCTCACAGATTTTGGGGGGGTAGAGTAGATTCCACAGAATTTTCTACATAGATGACCAGATGATATGTAAATGAAGACAACTTTACATCCTCCTTTTCAATGTGTAAGCATTTTTCTGAGTATACATGTATATATGCATTTATGGCTTATTGCACTGGCTGGAGCTTCCCATACAATGTTAAATAAAATTTGTTTGAGAGAATATTCTTGTTTTTTTTCTCAATCATAGCGAATAAGCATTTTTCTTTCATTATTTAGTGTGATTTTACTTGTATATTTGCTATATATGCTTTTATGAGGACAATAAAGTTCCCCTCTAAGTTGGCTGATAGTTTGTTGCCATGAATCGGTGTTACATTTGTCAAGAACTTTACATCATCAACTGGTGATGAGTCACCAATTGAGATTTAAAAAAAATTGTGGATTTCTTTGCTGTGATATAATGTAAACTTTTATAAATATAATTTTTCTATATAAATTTTTGGACATTCTTCTCTATGCCCCATGTATTATGAGGTCAATTTTCTCTAGCTGTATGGCACACTATTCCCAGGCTTGTGTAAACTCCAAGAATTATTTGGCCTAATGATTTTCTAGTTGTTATTTCTGCTGTCTCAGGTAGTTTTATCTCATGTATGTGTAGATCAATATTCCAATAAATACTTGCTCTCTGGAGCTTTCTGTCCTCTTGTGTATGCTATCCCACAAATGCTAGCTGTCTTGGCCTCCTCAAATTCCAATTTCTCTCTCTTCAATTCATGACACCATAGGGCTCTGCTGGGTTTCCCTCTCCTTGTGTTGACTGTCATGTCTCTCCTCATTAGTTCTCCTTTTCTTTAGGATAAAAAATCTGTACTGCCTAGTGTATAATGTATGAAACCTATAATTTCATATATTTTGGCAATTTTATATTTCTTTAAGGTAGGATAATAATGCTAATTTCCGATAGTCTAATATGGCCAGAAGCAAAAGTCAGCTGGTATGTTATTTTCTTTTAATTACTAAAGAAGTGAAATTTTATTATTTTCCAATCTGATTTTTTTAGTCTTTTGCTCTTTACTCCTATAATAAGTTTTTCTTTGAATTTTGGTTAGAAAAAATACATTAATTTTTAATGATTTATTTGACACATTGAGGGCCTGATTCTACTGTGTTAATTCTGCTGATTCTAGATTTTCTACATGTTTTGTAGTTTTGTTTATGAATTCATATTTCTTGGAAGCTTGTCTGGTATTTCCTTAAGGTCTTGCTTTAACATTGGTGTCCCTCACAAAAGATATCAAGTTGTTTCTGTCAGTGTCTATAATTGTGACTAATCTGGACCACTTCAAAATAAATTCATGGTGTAAAAATTTTCAAACATTCCAGGGAATATAGCATTGGTTTGCAAAACTCATTGAGAACCTACTTGTATTTACAAATTCTTAGGAGAGTTAATTTTGTCTTCCACCAATGCTAAGTTTCAAAATAAGCAATTTTTTTCATTTTATCACTAGGACCAGAGATATGGGTGGGGGTGGGAGGTGGAAGGGTAGAAAAGTAGGAGATTATAGAGAACAGAGCTTACCTGTCTAATCAAGAATATGTCACTACATCCTCTTCAGTTTATGTAGAAAAAGCATCTGTAAGACTTTCCATTTTGGGCTGGTTCTCAGGTTTATCTCATATTTCCTGTGGCTTATGAAACCTTGAAAACTGGAAGTCAAGGTTACCTGGGTTTGGCAAATATCTTTAAGGTGAAAAAAACTTTATTGCTTAGTTTTTTCATTTTGTTTTATCTTGCAAATAACCCTTACCTTTTCATAGCACATTCACAAATTTAACTGCTGTTGTATGTTGTATCTAGCATTTTTAGTTATTTTCAGGGCAGACTGTGTAGGGTATCTAGGCTGCCACACTGCCAGAGAAAGAATTCTCATCTACTTTCTGTTGTTCTTGTTAAGTTCCCTAGTATACTATTTATTCTCCTTCCATTCCTTTTACTATTATGAGTGTAGCCTTTATTATTATTGTTACTGTCATTTTAAATGGATTACCACAAGAAAGGAAGACAAATAGGTGTGTTTAGTCAAATTTGTCAAGTTACAAATCATAAAAAATCATTTTACTCTTAAAATGTTCATTTTCAAAATAGAATATAGCATGAAATTTAAAAAACAAATATGCAATATTCCTTATTTTTTATTATTTTGAAAGACTGTAAGGAGATTAGTGAAAAAAAGTTTTACATTGGCCTGGACATATGAAAGTTTAGGTAATCGCAGTTAACATTATGGTAATGTGATTAGATATTTTTGTATAATTATGTAATTTGTTCTTTCAATAAATTCAACAACTGAACATATACTATATGCCATAGGCCAAAAAAAATGTTCACAGAAATTAGATTACCAATTCAAGAATTAGAACATTTTCCTTAGAAATGTACTTAAGAAATAAGAATGTTCTCCTATTTTTGAATATTATGCATATTTTAGATATTGTTTGAGGCTAGTTATATAAATGTAGATTTTATAAATGTGCTCAGTCAACATATCTGAATATAATATGAAACTTTTTATTTTGCTATTCTTTTAAAAGTACTGGTATGGCAGAGATTTCCAGCCTCTGATCAGAGCACATATATTAACATTTCATAAAGAAAGGGAAATTTGGATCATATTTATGATCCAAATAATAAAATAAATATACACTAGATAAGAATATTTCTCTGTGGTCTGGCCCACACAGACTCATTCCCTGGCCAGTTGACAACTACTCTCTTGGGAATTGTGAACATCAAAAAAAAAAAAATTGTTTTGGCACTATCTGCTCTATAATGGGCTTGGCTAAGGCTGCCACCATAGCAGCTGCCAGAGTTGGTGGCCCTTTAGGAGATAAGACTAGAGCGAGAAATTAAACTTATCTAAGACTAGACAAGAAATTCTTTTCGACTGATGTAAATCTGAGTTTGGCAAACATTTTCTCAGATTCCATAGTTTGAGCGACAGTGACCTGTGTCAGTTTCATGGGGAACTGCTCTGTGTCTGTTCTGTGGATCCTCTGTAGTTAAATATGATCAAGTGGACATGTAACTGTGTTAGAAAGATAAGAAAGAAGCCTTCAATATCATATTCCTTTATTAAGTTAAGACCACCATAGCTCTTGTGTGCCTTAAGGCTAAACTTTAGTAGACTTGATTCTTAATGTTGAAATTGAAAAACATCTCACATTATGGAAAACCTTGAAAATCTATCTGGCTGATCGTTATGTATCAATTATCATCTGCCCAGTTGTTGGTTATCTTCACAACCTGGAATAAAGTTCTCATGGGAAGTTTTTCTAAGCCAGCTGATAGCAGTTCAGGGCCCATAAACAAAAATCAACATTCCTGTCCATTCAATTTGCTTATTGTGTGATTTGTGTATTGTTCTCCCACTCAGAAGACTCCCACTAAGAAAAACAGACAGAAAAATAATCAAGAGAAAATCCAAGTCTATATGATTTTTAAGCTTGAAGCTACTTGCATTCTCACCTGAAAAGTTTGTTTTTATTTCTTTAGGCTGTGGTTATGCTTATTCAACCTTAGTTTTGTGGTTCTGCTAGACTGATTCTCATGGCTACAGATGGAGCTACATTTCAAGTAGGAAATGGAAGAACAGAAGAGAAAGACTGAATTTTGCCACCTAGTTTCAGCCTTCTCTAACATTATAGACCATTTTCCAAGACTGTGGCAATATAGGTTTCTTACCAATAACTGACAAGATAGGAGAACCAAGAATATGAGTCAAATGTCCTATGAGTTTAGGAGCAAAAACCCTTTTATCCAAGCAAAGATGTGGAATCAACTCCAGTGCTCATCAACTCATGAGTGGATTAACTAAATGTGGTATATGCATACTAGGGAATATTACTCAGCCATAAAGAAGGATGAATTAAGGCCTTTTGCAACAATTTGAATGGAACTGGAGACCACTATCCTAAATGAAATATCCCAAGAATGTAAAAACAAACACCACACATACTCACTATTAAATTGGAACTAACAGGTGAGTGCACATGTGCACAGAGGGATGCACAACTCAGTGGAAATCAAGCAAGGGGAGGGCAGGTGAGGGGTTGGGCAAAAACCTACCTAATGGGTACAATGAACACTGTCTGGGCAATGGGCACGCTTATAAATAACCCTGACTCAAGCATTACAGAAGCAATCAATCCATGTAACCAGAAACATTTGTACCCTTGCAATATTTTGAAATAAACCACAATTGGGAGTCAAATTAGTAGACCATATGCCTTTAATCAGATTTTTTACCTTAAAGGTTTTTGGTTCAGACTGACTTCAGAGTAAGTTCCATCTACGCTGATACATATGAAATGCTGTGTACTCTGAAGTGTAAGATGTATGTGGCTTTAATATTTTAACCATTTTTATGCCCAAAGAATACTTCTAAAGTCTTAATTAAAATGTGATTGTTCTCTTTGTAAAAAAAAAAATACAGAAAAAAGACAACATAAAAAAAGAATTTTAAAGCAGGTCAAAGTGTTTGTTTATTTATTGCTTTTGTTTCTTTTATTTCTGAGGTAGTTGCCTGTTGCAATGAAAATAAAACCTCAGAAGAATAGTATTTATTTTGGTTTCATTAGAATTATGTTCCTCAAGTTGTGCAATAATGTTCTCTTGGTCAAACATTTGTTTCAATGACCAAAATGAAGGATGTTTGTGTTTTAATCTGGGTTGTAAACAATGACAAATTTAGATGAAGCTACCTGGAATCTTCAAAACCTGGGGCACTTCCACTGAGTGGGCAGCTATTTATATTCATTCAAAATTACAATTCAGTACTAGTGGTAGACTGCTTGACTAGAGTGATTTAAATATATATGGTTTTATTTTTTTCAATCAATCAAAAGTATGGAGATAGGCAGTTGCCGATATCTATTCAATAGCACAAGAGTGTCAGGGACTCAGGGACAAATCTCTTAGCCTTTTACTCTTGGTCCCCAAATGGCTGCTGAACTTCAAGACATGTTGTGGAAAAGAAAAAAGAGAAAATGGGAAGGTTAAAGAGGCACCTGTCAGCTCAATAAACTTGTACAGAAGTCTTATCCAACTATTTCTGACATCTTGTTTATAAGATATGCTCACATCTTATTGACCATCATTTGAGCAAGTGAGGCTGAAAAATGTATTTCTAGCTGAGTACATTGGCTCCCCCATCCTTTCTTACAAAGAAAGAGATAAAAACATGGCTATAGTACTGGGAGTGAAGAGTTACTGCCCCATACATATTGCATTTCAGTGCTGTCTCAGACCTCTCCTTGAAGTTAATCAGTCAAAGAGAAAGTGAAGAGAAAGAATTTCTTCCACAATCACCCTTGTTATAGGAAGCTGAGTTAATCTCCCCCTATTGCTAACGGAGCAACAATTAGAGCACACTCACTTGGATGAGTGTGGACAGGATTGCATCAGAAAGCTCCAGTACGGGATAGACTCTTGACATTCAGCATTTGAGGTTTCCATTCATGAAGACCAACCTTTCAGGTCCATGCCATGTAATAACTTTACATTTTTCTGTCATAACACTTTTTACACCAAAGCTGGTGTATTCGTTTGCTAGGGTACCATAGCAAAGTACTACAGAGTGTGTGGCTTATCTAACAGAAATGTACTGTCTCACAGTTCCGAAGGCTAGAAGTCTGAGCTCAAGGTACTGTCTGAAGGTTGTAAGAGGGAATCTGTTTCATGCCTCTCCCCTAGCTTCTGGTGGGTTGTTGGCAATCTTTTGTGTTCTTTGGCTGATAGATGTACCACTTCCATCTCAGCTTTCACCTCTACTTGGCATCCTGTCTTCATCTTCAGTGTCCATCTCTGCTCAAATTTCTC
Source organism: Microcebus murinus (assembly GCF_040939455.1). Taxonomy (NCBI): domain Eukaryota; kingdom Metazoa; phylum Chordata; class Mammalia; order Primates; family Cheirogaleidae; genus Microcebus; species Microcebus murinus. The sequence continues at coordinate 34,618,221 of NC_134112.1, forward strand.
CTTTTTATGAAGACACCAGTTACATTGGATTAGGGCCCACCCTAATGACCTCATCTTGACTACATCAGCAAAAACCCTATTTTCAAATGAGATCACATTTAGAGGTACTGGGGGTTGGGATTTCAACATGTCTTTCTGAGAGGACGTAATTGAACTCATACAAGCTGGCATGCAAATTGCTTTGCCAGAAAAATGAACCTGGAGGATCCCTTATCTGGCCTTGCAGCATCTACATCACAATAACTTTTTCTCCTTTTCTATTGGGGAAAGTTTTAGACTATAGAGGTATTTAAGAATTTTTAAGAGTCTATTAAGTAGCATACATTGGGAATATTACTTTTAGTATCATGGAAATATATACCTGGATCACATTAGGATTGCCCTTGAATCTGAAGATGTACATTTATTTCACCTTAGAACTGTTCCATTAACCACTTTTTGCCATAACAGTTTACTTTTCTCAAAAAAACACTTTTTTTTGGGGGGGGAGAACATTTTTTTTCATTTCAAAACACACTGAATACGATATACTAAATCAATAATATTTCAACAATGCTTTTAGGAAAAGATATATTTTCTAACTTAACACAATAATTCCTAATCAAAGAACATAGAATGGAACAAATTAAAATTGAGCTCCATGTTTGAATGAAAAAAAACACCTTTTCTTTGTTAGTACAACAGTTGTGAGGAATGAAGGGATAGCATCTTCTCAGTCTTCCGTCTATTTTGTACATATGTTTTCTACATGTTTTCAACTGCTCTCAGATTTAGTCTTTACTTTGTTGTAGTTTCAAAAAAGAAAAAACAAGAATGAAATTTCTGATCCAGCAGGTTGAATTACATCCACCGAAAAGATAAGTTCAAGTCTTAACCTCCGGTACATGTGAATAGGACTTTATTTGGAAATAGAATCTTTGTAGATGTAATCAAGTTATGATGAGTTCATAAGGGAACATAGGTTCGAATCCAATGACTGATGTCCTCATAAGCAGAGGAAAATCTGGACATGGAGATACAGATTGAGAATATGATGTGAAGACAGAGACAGAGATTGGAGTGATATGTCTGGAAGCCCAGGAACTGCAAGATTTGCCAACCATCACCAGAAGCTAGGAGAGAGGCATGGAGCAGATTCTTTCTCTGAGCCTCCATACAGTTTGCTGAAACCTTGATTTTGGGTCCAGCCTTCAGAAATATGAGAGAATAAAGTTCTGTTGTTTTAAGCCACACAGCTTGTCATCATTTCTTATGTTAACTCTAGGAAATCAATACATTCAGAACATCCAATTTTGTTATCAAATGCCTGTCTGAAGATAAGCGCCAACAACCACCTGCAATCCAATTTCTTCCTTCCTTCACGAGCACACGAGACTTCATTACATGTTTGAACTATATCTTCCTTTCACATTGTTTAATATTTTTATGAACTTTTTTCACTGTTCAATTGATAAATATATCCAATATATTCCAATTGATAAATATATCCAATATATTCCAATCTATGAAAATTGGGAATTTTGTGTTGAGATAATATGAATGATAATTTCCCTTTGAAATTAGTAGATTTTTTTCTCATTTATGGCTTTTCACTTCAGGGGAAGGGTTTCAGGAAATAAAATGATTACATGAGACATAAACTTTGCTATGATTCTGATGGTCTCTGCATGCGTAAAGAAAGATAGTGTTCATGGCAAGGATAAGGTGAGTTGCTGGTTTCCTGGGAAGTTTATGATTATTGGAAACACTTCTAGTTATTCATATAATTTTTTAAAATGCATGTATAAAGGGAGAGAAAGCATAAAAGCACATGAATTTGTCATGGAAAGAATAGAAGAGCAATGCAAGAAACGAGGAAGAAGGAAGACTTGTGGAAAAGTCCTTCTTGGGAGGAGCAAGCAAAGTGAAAACTTGAGAAGAGAATGTACTTTTACCATCATTCTTGCTCTCTGACATTTTAATGATTAGTCTTCAGCTCTGTTGATTAGGTTGGTGTGTACTTTATCAGATCCATTTTTTAGACTTTCGTGTTTAATTGATACTTCATTGTTTAAAATATACTAGCTTATGTCCTCACCTCCTTCAAGCGGAGGTGATATTGTTCAAATATCACCTTGTCAAAGAATACAAGGATCACTCAAATCTGCGACCTGTTATCCTTCTCCAAACCCTGCACTTTGAAGCTCCCTTACTTTGCTCCAACTTTTCATCTTTTCATCACACTTGTCACCTTCCAGCAAGCTTCGTGATTTACTTGTTTACTATCCTTTTTTTCTGTCTACTCCCTGCCACCCACCCTCTCCCCAGAACAGAGAAGTTTCTGGAAGTCAGGCACCTTAGTCATTGATAAATCCCATGAGTTTAAGGCAGTGTCTGGCACATCACAGATGCCCAATGCTTATTTTTTAAAGAAATGAATGAATCCATTTTCTTTACAATTAATAATTTTATATTGTTTTCAGGATTTAAAAAAAATTCATCTTATATTTTAAATACATATGTTTGTGATCCTTGCATATTAAGCTAGGAGTTTGGTGGCTTGTATGTTCTCATTTTATCACTTGACGTGGAATTATGTCAGTTTAAAGAGGATTGGTTGTTGCTTGACCTGATGTTTGCCTTCTGAAAGATCTCTATAACATAGTTTAGCAAGATGCTAACAAGTCCCAATGAAACACATCTGCTCTACTGTTGTCTCCAACTCCTGGTCTCTTCAAACTTTTAAAACTGTCATAGATTAGTGGAAACACAACTGCATATGAAATTAGTTCAATAAAACAGTAGTTGCAGATGCTCCACTAAGGATTTAAAAACAGAATTGTCGGCCAAAGAAAATGGCTTGTAAATGTCTAGCCATCACTCCAGTGCTGCAGGAGTAAGTTTTCTGGCAATGAGGGAAGTGGGGCTCCCTGCTTGCTGACACATAAATGACTAAACTGGAGAGATTTCTTAGTCGGTCTGCTAACCATTGGTGTGGATGTGTAACTGGATGCTGGTATTGCAGTGCAGTTGTAGGTGAAAATCCAGGAGGTGATGAAAGACAATCCACGGTAATAGAATCAGAAGAACTCAGGGGATTAGATCAACCAGGTAAAATCTTGCTGCTCCTTCTTTCCCATTTGTACAAGATATTTTTTTCTATAATCTAGAACGTATAAGGGGAATGCTTTCCAATTTAATTGATGGCTCAGTCTGGCATAATTGATTCCACATGGTGTTTGACAAATGACTCTTGGGTTAACCCCTCCTCCTAGTCAAGAAATAGATAAATCTAGCAGGATTTTCTCTTTTCTCATAGAACTATCACTTGGGCATCAATTTATCTATCTTAGATGAAACTTTAAATATTTCATAAACTGATGAAACCTCCTATTCTTGGTTTCAGAGGAAGGTGGAGTATTATAAATAGAATTTTCTTACATTTTCAGTCATTGAGTTGATGGATGGTTGAACGAAAAGCAGCATCCTGGGTTTTTCAGAGGCATGACTGTGCTTAGGTCAGATTTTATGGTGACTTGCAGTGTAACTATATGAGTATCTCTTTACATCTGTATACAAGAAGAATTTCTTTTAAATAACAATTTCAATTTGGACTTACTCAAGGGATTTAATAGAAGAACTTGGAATATGGCCTGGGTAATATATATTCAGAAGGTCAAAATTTTTTTTAGCTAGGAAATGGTTCAATATGCTCATTCATCACATTCCTCCCTTGTTCATGTGGGACAAAGAGATACAACTGAATGTAAATTAAAATACTGTACCCACACAAACAAAGCACTAAATCCCAAATTACTGTTGTCAATTCACAGAATTCACCCTTATATAATCTTTATGATACAGATGTTTCTGATTATGTTGTTCCTAAAACTCATGCAAAGAAACAAACTGGATGACAAACAATACCAATATCCTTCATTCTTTCAACTGAAAGTTGCAATGTACTATATGATTAACCAGTTAATAATTTTATATAAAATACCAAGTGAAATATTCTAAACTTACCAAGAATCAGATAGACAATTGAGAGGAGAGAAATTTTAATTTTTCCTCAATTTGTTGGGTAGGCTAGATTGGAAAGATGACTTTTGCAATGTTTTTGGAAAGTTCACAGTTTAGAATTCACAGGCTGTGATCCTCAGATGAAGACAGCTGATGATCATACACATTGCTAAAGCCAAGTGGTGGGATGATGTTCTGTATCCAAGCCATTTCCATGAGTGAATAGGCTCTGGGCTTTTTAGCCTGGTTTCTCAGTGCTGGAGAAGACATCACACATTTTTCGGAAGTTGAGTCCAAACCAAAACTCCACTAGATCTTCCATCCTGCCTCTGGGTGGTCTTGGGTGACCCAGTTTAGCTTGAGGGAGCCCTGGGAAATTTGATATGACTATATACAGTTTAAAAGCTACTCTTGGGTGGTCTTTAGCAGTTAATAGACTTTGGTTCTGGGGACATTGTAAGAAAAGTCCAGGAATCTGGGCCTGGACAAGATCCAGTCTATTAAGAATGTTGATTACTCCTGAGCATATCAATATAACAAACTGCAAAGGCTAGAGTAGTTCTGGGAGGACTGGCTGGTTCATGCTAGACACACCTTACCAACTCTGTGCTGCCAACCATGGTTAGCATCCTCCAAGGCCCAAACTGAAGGCACCATGAGTCAGATTGAGCAAAGAGTGAGCTACATCAAGGCAAGAGGTCAAACTTTCCAGGAATTGCTTTGCAGCTGGAAGAAACAAAGAAATTTGCTTTAATCTATAATTCTTGTGAATTCTCTAAATAATCTCAACCCTTAATTATATATACATTAATAAAAGGGAATTCAGGTGTGGCCAATATAAAAACACTTATATTTTACTAGAAAGAATAGTATAGTGAAAACCACGTATTCTTTGGAGGCAGCATGTCCTGTGTTTCAAAACCCACTCTGCTATTTCCTGGTAGAGAGACTGCCTGAAAGACTTGAAGCATTATCCCAAAAGGTAGTATTTGCAGAAAATATAAAAAATATTCAAAACATGTTCATACATACTTGTATATGTCAATTTGTTGTGCTAAGTAATATTTCAAGGGTGAAAACAGTTCAATGGCAAAACCACAAGGTTTGGGGGTAGACAGACTTGTTTTGACAATGAGTGATTGTGAGCAATTTCTTATCTGTCTGAATCAGGGTTCTTCACATATAAATGAGGTTAATGTGATCAACCGTATGGAATAGTTACAAGGATCAGATAAGATGAAAATGCCTAACCTGGTGCCTGGCGCATTTTAGGTGCTAAATCAATGCTATAATAGCTTATACTCCCTCATGTTCCCACGTTTAGGTTTCCCATAGATGCTTGGGGCCTCTGTTGCTCCACTCACCCCCTCACCAAGGGGCTAAAACACTGAGCCAATAAAGTGTGGGGGTCTGGACCATTTCCACAATTCTTCTTCGTTTTTTTTTAAATACGTTAAGAAAACAAATGCAGGCTTTCAGCCCTCAGTATGGAGGCCAGATGGTAGAAATTAAGGGCAAGGATCAGGCAACTGAAGATCCCAGGAAGATACTGCATCTCTTGGGGATGCATTTTATATAGGCCCCTCAGGCTAGTTCTGAGGTGGCCTTGGACTGAGCCAGTTCTACCCCTGCTGCCTGCATGTTGCTCCCAGAATAACCATAGAATGTGCTAAGGATACAATATCTTGAGATAGGAAGGAGCTGCCTGAAATTTACTGGACCTAGTTCCTGTGCCTCCTAGAAAATGTTAACATCTTGTGTTAGGGAGGTACTCCCTGGGACAGCCCAGGGTTTTTTCTTCCCTCCTCTGGAAACAAGATGTTCTTCAAAGCTTTTCATGAGTCGTGCTGCCTCTGAAATATATAATCTAGGGCTGGCTGTCTTTTGGGGTCCTTCAGTTGTGGTGCAAGTGGGGCAAGTGCAATTGAGACTCCAAAGATCACAGGAAGCTTTCTTGAGCCTTGAGGGACTGGCTCACAATGGATCTGTGGCTTCATTTGTCCCTTACTGCCTTTCTATAAGTATTATAATAAAGCTGATTCATGTTGCATATGAGTGTGTTTTGTCTCACTGGACTCAGGCAATTAGTAAAACTGTAGCCCCAGATGCAGTGGGTGGAAGTGTTTGGATCCCTATTCCTGGTGTTTGACAGAGTGATGACCTTTGCTATCCTCCATTCTTTGGAGGGCTTCCCTCGGGCGTAGTGATTAGTGAAACTGCTCCACAGCCTCAGTGAGGGTTCTTGGTTTTTATGACCCCGGAGGAGCTCAAGGGGAACTGGGCAGGTGCACTGAATACTCAGCAGAGAGACCTGGGAGCAGGCGGTCTTCTTGCTGGTACCTTGATAAGAATTTGACCACCTTCCAAGTTCCTCTCTTCTGGTCCAAGAGTACAAACCACCAAGCCTTTCACCATTCAGGGGATTGACAACATAAAAAATAATCCCGAGGCTGCACCCGAGCTCCAGCTTGCAGCAAAGAGGATGATACCATTCCTTAGGGAACCAGCAGGCAAAGAGGACATGGGAGCAGGCTCCTTATAAGATAGAGCTTCTGGAAGAGGAAGCACTGCTGAAATTAACAGGGTAAGAATAGTAACATTTCAGGAGATGCTCATGCAGTGTCTGTGTATACATATATACCCTTTTCTGTTGAATTATAAACATTATTTTAAATAAAAAATCGGTAACTAAATTGAGGATGAAAATGATTCTTGTCAAGATATGGAAAATCAAGTGGAAGAAATAATCTTAAAGCACAGAGCAAAAGTATAAGTAAATGAAAATATGAGAGGAAAAAAAGACTCAAGGAAAAGTAGGGGAAACAGTGAAGGAATAGAGGATCTTCCCAGGAAAACTAGATGTCATCTAATTTTCATATTCCAATAGAGAATCTGTGTTTGACCTATCTGTATGTTTCCAGACACACATATCTAACTTTCTGAAGTTTTAACTTGAATGTGTAACTATCATTTCAAACTTAGTAGATTCAAAACTGAGCTTCTAATCTATCCTTGCCCAAATCTTCAAATCTTCTTTCATAGTCTTCCACATCTTGGTTAGTGGAAAATCCATCTTTCAGTTTTTTCAAATAAACAATCTTGGAGTTGTCCTTGACTCTTGTTTTTCTCTCACATTTCATATCTGATTTATCAGCAAATTTTTTCAGCTCTACCTATTATGAATCTGATGACATCTAATATATCCATGCTGGTGTCCTGATCTAAAGCAACATCGTCTGCCACTCAGATGATTTGAGTCGTCTGCCAATCCAATGTCTTCCTGCTTTCACCTTTCCCCTTCTCAGAAGCAGAGGAATCCTGTTAAAAAATAATTAGAACCTGTCACTCCACTGAGTACACCCTTCAGTGGCTCTCCAGTTCTCTCAGAGTATAACCCAAAATTCAGGCCATGAGCCATACAGCCTTACATGGTCTACCCCTGAAACATGCTCTGGCCCCCACTCATAACCTTGTGACCACAGTACTTTTAAGTTTAATATCTTATGACTCAACTCCTTGCTTTAAGCCCATTGGTCTCCTTATTTTGTAAACATTTTCCCTCCTCTTTCTGGAAATTTCTTCCCTCAGATATTAACGTATCTTGCTCCCTTCTCTCCTTTAACCTTTGCGAAATTGCAAACCTTCATTGCTTTGTGTCTTCATAGCAATTAATCAGCATCAAACATAATACATATTTTACATGTTTACCTTATTTACTCCCTATACCCTATCCACACTCTACCCCTAAATATAAAGTTTCATTACTGTAGAAACTTTTTTTGTTTGCTTTGTTCACTGTTGCATCCTCAGGAACTACAATAGAACCCAGCACACAGTGTTGGTTGAACTTTCCTGACTGTGGCAGAAATGGCCAATGCCTGATGGGTCATTTCTCCACTGTCTAGGAATCAGTCCTGCATGCTAACTCAGAGAATGTTCTAATACCTTGAAAAAATTTGGTAAGCACTAATTAAACAAATTAATCCCTCTTCTCCTTGTAATTGCTGGAGTCAGTTCTGTTTTCTGAGACTGACTACTGTGATGATTTAGAGAAAGAAACTATTTGGAAATAGCTGGGTTGTGAGTACATTCTATCAAGGCAGAAAGTGGGGATTTGCTTCATTCTTCACTTTAAAACTAAAGAGAAGGGCTTTAGAGAATATTGAGAAAATGTGAGTCCACGGCATATTAGGAGAGACACACTAGACTGGTGTCTGACTCCAACTGGCTAAATCTAAAGGTCACAAACGAGTGACTGGCTAGCAGTTGATAGACAGGGAGGCTGGGACTGGCTTTTGTCTTCAGAGGTTCTCAAAACAATGGGCACCTGGATGACTTCACAACCTAGATATGGGCCATGAATGAGAGAACTCCTACAGATGGGATCATCTCAGTTTCTACCAGTCTCAGGACTCCCCTAAGGGGAAATGTGATCTCAAGGAATGTAACATTTGAGAAGCCAGAAAAAGAAGTCTGATTAAAGAACTAGAAAGAAGCAGAATACATAAGAAAGAAAATGAGATATGAGACATAACTAGAGACATGATTAAAAATGTTATACTTTTAAAGTATTACTTACAGACTATTCAATGACAACAAATCTGAAGACCTACATAAAATGTATGTTTTTCTAATATAATTTATATTTTCAAAATTATCCTAAGAGAAATTAAAACACTTAAACCAATAATTCTAAAAGCAATTGAGATTTAAAAAATCTACCATTAATAAAGGTAAATAGGTTCTTTCCCTTTCTTCACCATCGTGGTATGTGTGGTTGACTCCATTTCTCACCTTGTCTTCTCATAAGACTTTCAGGATCAAGCAATTCCTGGATAAGAAACAGCAGTAAAATTGTCCTGTTCCCCAGTGGATTTGGGTGAAAACTGGTATTAAAATCAAGTACAACTCCAATAAGAGACATTGGAGAAGACCAAGCTGGGTCTATAAGGAATTCCACAGGAGATTACACACACGTTTGTGCTATACCACAATCACTGTCATCTTACCATCTCAAGCTGAAAATATCACCACTATCTGGACAGTCAGACATGTTTTATTGGGAAAATGGTTTTTCTCTTTGTTTATATGCTCTGTACTAATTAGCTGGCTCAGTGATAAATATGAGACCTTTCTTTGGGAAAAAAATTAACTAAGATTACATTTTCACTGCTGAATTCTATCAAAACTTTTTTAAAAATAGATAATTCCCGTGTTACTTAAGCTATTATCATCTATTGGGAAAAAACTATAATATAAAACCTTATAAAGTTAACAAAATACCCAAAGGTCACATGTAAATACAAATGCAAAAATATTTTTAAAACACATTTTTTGATAACCAGAAATGTATCAGAATAATTATTTACACCAATCTGTGAAAAACCAAAATCATGTGGTAGTATCAATAAATTCTGGAATAAAATTTGTAAAATTTAGTAAGCATTTAAAATAAAAACTCTAAATTTAATAGGAATAAAAGTAAACTACACAATATGACAGAATGATTTATCCCAAACCAAAATTAATTATCATTCTAAATTTAAAAAACTCTCATTTCAACTAATATAACAAATTATTATGAGAATTTTTACTATCATCATTGCTTAGGTATGGTAAGTTTTAAAAAATTAAAGTCAGTATAAACGTTGGAAAATAATTTTTTTTGCCTAATAATATTGTATGTCTAGAAATCCCAAGACTTATTAAAATCAATAACAATGAATAAAAACTTGAATAAGAGAATTTTTAAAGATAGAAACAATAAGTACATAAAGATCAACAGCTTTTGTTTATATTATCTGTAAGCAAATGCCAATGAAAATGGGAAAAATATTCTATTTATAATAAACAACATAATATTCTTACAGGTTATGTAAAAAGGAAACACAGAATCTATGCAAAAATATCTGTGAAATCTTATTGAAGAACATAAAATAATATCTGAACTATAGAAAAATATACTGTGATCTTGAATGAAAAGAATTACTGCAGTAAAAATGCCAATTCTTCAAAGTTATTCTATAAATTTAAGACATTTCTAAATAGAACTTCATCAAGTGTTGATTTTAGAATTGGATACAATGATATTAAAGTTCACTTGGAAGAATATATATCTGAGAACAGCCAAGAAAAGTTTGATATAGGAGAATGAGAATCTGGGAAACTTGCCTTACACATTATTTGTCAGACTATAAAGTCACTATAATCAAATCAATATGGTTTTTAGCCATATGGATCCATGAAAAAATAGACAATCTGGAAAATAGGAGTCTGCATATGAAAATTTTATATATGGCAACATTAGTATTTCTATTTGGTGGCAAAGAATGACTTATTTTATAAATGGGGCTGACAATTAGCTGGTTATCCAGAAGCAAGCAAAACTGGACCCACTCTCACTATGTCTGTGTTATTTAATATGGTAGGCACTAGCAAGAAGTGCTACTTAAATGTAAATTAATTAAAATTTAATAAGATTTTAAAATTCTGCTCCTCAGTGCCTTAGCCATGTTTTAAAGTGCTCATTAGCTACATGTTATTACTGTCTAATTTATTGGGCAACACAAATTATAAAATTTTCTATCACTGCAAAATGTTCCATTGGACAGCACTCTTCTCTCTTTCATTCATTTTATAAGATCTATATATTCTTATGTATACTTTACATATATAAAAATATAAACATATGTGTACACAAAAATATTAATAAATATACATTTTAGTATATAACATTGAAAAATATTGTATAAGTATATAACATATTTTAAATCAATTGAGAAGTATTATATATAATATATGTATATAGTATATACATATAATATCTTATATACTATATTTTATATACAATACTACATTATGATGAAATCTATGGAGATAGGAAATAATGAAAGCAGAAAAGTTTGAAGGCAAAAATCAGGTTCTGTCTTAGAAAAAATGTAAATCTAAAATGAATATTACAAATCAAAGCAGAAATAAATAAATCTCCTCAGATATATCTAGACTGAGGACATAATTTGGGGAGTTATTGGCATGTACCCATGGGGTAACCAATCATCATGTTTTGTCCAAAACTGATACTAAAAGTCCCAAGTCTGGGGAACTCCTTAGTCCTTGGCAAATCAGGACAGCTGGGCACTGTATATAAATGGTATGTATAACATGGGGTTAAATGAGAGCAAACAAGCAAATCACACAGAAGGATTGAGTCAGGCAAATATTTAGGTGAAAGAGAAGCTTAGAAACTATAGCCACTGAGGTTGGAGGAAGATAGGAAAGTGTCAAATTTCTGTAAACCAAAGGAAAAAAGAATGTTTGAAGAAAGAAGGAATGTCAACCATAAAATGTCAGTGAATGTCACGAAAGAAGAAGATGGAAAAGCAGATTTGATGAGGTGGTGGTCACCAATGACCTCAGCAAGAGAAGATTTCTGGGAGTAATATGGAAAGAAACTACATTGTAGGAAGTTGAAGAGTTAATGGCAGGAAAAAGGATCAGTGAAAATAAAAAAAAAAAAAAAAACATCATCCCAGTAGCTTTGCATTGAAGGAAGCAATCGGGCAGTAGTTAAAAGGGACAACAGAAGATATAAAAAGGTTGTTTGTGATTCTGTGGGAGTTTGGAGTATACTAGGTTTGCCAAGCGGTGTTGAGTATGTATATGAAAATTTTAGCATAAATTTAGTCATTTTATTCTTCCGGGAAAGAATCTCACAAGCAGGGTTTAAATGGTTCATACATAAGAATTCTGAAGTCATCAAGAATGCTGACATGGATAGGGATGAGGAGAAATAGGAAGGAAATAGTGAACAAATTTAAGAGGAAGTATATGAGAGTAGGAAGGAGATGTAGTGTATAGTTTAGTCTAATGGTACAAGCTTTAAATGGTAGAGAATGACTGAGAAAACGGGAATGAGCACATACCCCAATTCCTTGTCTATTGATCCTGTGATATAGGAGGTATATATATAAAAAATATCCTCTACTTTAGGCTATTGTAAGGAAAATGATGTCAACAGGAGTTAAAATAAGAAGCTAACAATAGTATCCAGAGCAGAGTTTGAAGCTATAAAGGACTCTCATAATGACCTATTGTCAGGATCTGCTACACAATTTGTGGAGGAGCCCAGTGCAAATGAAATGAAAATGCAGGACATCATGTTCAAAAATTATTAAGAATTTCAAGATGGCAACAAATGAACATAACACCAAGTATGGCTCCTTCTAAGTATGGGACCACGTGTGACTATGTTACAGCAAGTGTTACGGCCGGTGGTTCCGAGGACAAACCGTGCTGCACACGGAGAGTCAGAGAATCAAGGTTTATTCGCTGGAGGGCTCAGAGGGGTCTCACCACCAAATTCTGAGCCCTTTCTACTGATTTTTCCCACTTTTATTACATTGGGGTGGTCTGAGAGGTGGGGTCTCAGGTGGCTGATGCTCCGGGTAATAGGTTAGTTGATGTGCCAGGTTAATAGGCTAGTAGTATGTTGATGAGGGTCTTCTGAGGGATGAGGTCTCAGGTGGCTCATGTGCCAGGAAATAGATGGGGATCTTCCTTATCAACTTTACAGATAACATGGCCATCAAGTTGGCCCTACCTATTCTGGAATCTCATAGACCTAAGAAAAAGATTTGAGAGGGAGGGAGGGCACAATTGAGTCAGCTTTGGGGATATTCTATATTTATTTATTTAGTTAAATACTTATATAGAACTACTATTTGCCAGCCATTGTTCTAAATGCTTAACAAATATTATAATTTAATTCTCCTAACAGCCTTATGATGTTTCCCCATTTTACAAATGAGAAACTTGAAACACTGAACATTTAAATAACTTGCCCAAGGTCATAGTAAGTGGCAGCTTGGTTCTAGAATCTATGTCCCTAACTATTAGGCAATGTGGCCTCACAGCAGTTCTAGATATTATAATACATAGTTTGGAAGATTTAAAATTAGGGTTAACCAAAATAAACAGGAATATGAGACATCGTAGGGTTAGCCCTAAAAGGTCTCTAGAGGAAGAAGAATAATCAGTTGCAACCAATAGTTTTGAATATTTAACATATAAATATTCTCAGCTTCCTCGCATTTCTACCTTCTAAAGTGAAAGAAAAATTTATTGTTTAGCAAGTTTCTGGGCATGGGCTTTTGCCATGTTGATGTGTAAAGTGGATGAAGTAGAGGCCTCAGAACATCTATTCTTTCTAGCAGCTCAAAACCCTTTGGCTGTCTGCTGTGAGTTCCTTGTGAGCAACACAGGCCAGTGGTTTCTCCTTGTTGCTCAAGATGGCGGCTGTGCTTGAGAAAGAACAACATAGAGATAGCTTTCCTTTTCTTCCTCCTTTACGTTTATTTACCTCTTTAGAATTAAAAGTTTTTTTCATAATAATTATCTCAATTTTATAGAGTACAATGAGGTGTTATCTATAATCTCTACATTATAACTTCACATAGCCAATCTTAGAAACCCCTATTTCAAAGTGTTATAATCAGGCCGGGCGCTGTGGCTCACGCCTGTAATCCTAGCTCTTGGGAGGCCGAGGCGGGCGGATTGCTCATAGGTCAGGAGTTCAAAACCAGCCTGAGCAAGAGTGAGACCCCGTCTCTACTATAAATAGAAAGAAATCAATTGGCCAACTGATATATATATATAAAATTAGCCGGGCATGGTGGCACATGCCTGTAGTCCCAGCTACCAGAGAGGCTGAGGCAGGAGGATTGCTCGAGCCCAGGAGTTTGAGGTTGCTGTGAGCTAGGCTGACGCCACAGCACTCACTCTAGCCTGGGCAACAAAGCGAGACTCTGTCTCAAAAAAAAAAAAAAAAAAAAAGTGTTATAATCAGAAATTTTTGATGAAAGTTTAAGAAATATAATTGGGTAAATAAAATAATTATTTATAAAAATGCCACAAAAGGAATAAAAACTTCCACATATGTAAATGAATTTTCACACATCAGAAAATATTTATGTTCCTTGGAAAAATTTGTGATCTAACTTCTTAGTATTCTGATTTAGTTTGACTATGTACATACAAACTCAAAGATGCTATCATGTATTACTTGGTGTATATGTTTAATAACTGCTATAGTATTATATTTCTATGTTATTTTTATCACTTATGACAAAATTTCAGATTTATTCTTTGTGCACAGATATTTTCACATTGCTAAGTATGTGTGTGTAGGTGTAGAAAAGATGCAATTAATTTCAGTCCAACTGATTATTTACCAATGCTTTAAAAAAAGACACAGCTGCTTGCATGATTTATTGGCCTATGTAATCTACGTTCTTATTGAAACTAAACTGATTAATGTTCTCTGTCTAAATTTTGCTTTTGTTTTGATGGATTGATCATAAATATGAGTTTTTGTAAATTCAATGTAATGCAAAGCAGAAAACAAAGAACAACTATTGACACAAGCCTCCTAATTTCTTTAAGGCATTCTCTGGAGTATGCCATTTCCTTTCCAGTTATGTGGTCTTGACGAATGTAACTATTAACACAGTTGTATATGTGGCACCTTCGAATGGCACAGCTAGATTACAAATGAAGGAAACACATTTGAATTCTTTCCATTATTCAGCATTGCTGAAAAAATAAATTTTTGATTAATTATACTCCTTGGGTAATAAAATTATGTAGATAGCCACTTTTCAAATAATTAAAACAGTAAAATATACAGTAGTGCTACTCTATGCAATGTATCTTTCATTATTTTGATATCTATCTTATAAACTTTAAGTGATTATAAAGGTTTTTATTTTACCTTAATAAAGTATATTTTAGTTGGAAACAGATCTTTTAGAATTTGCTGCTAAAAATAACTCATTATCCATCTGCTTTTAGAACTACTGGTATACATGATTTTACATGAATGTTAATTGAAGATTTTTAAAAAATTCAGTTTGAATAAAATTAAATGTATTTTCTTTTCTCTGAGTATAATATGCTACCATTAAGCCAATAAATATTTCTACCTTCAAAAATAATTTCTAATTTTAATCTTATCACAAATATTTATTCTAAAATATTTAAAAACCAGGTAAGGACAATAAGAAGCAGTAAAATATTATTTCTTATTCTTGAAGATAAATTTAAACAAAGATAAAGTTAACCATTTAGGAATAGATTCAGACAAGGATAAAGTTAATCACTTAGGAATTAATTTAAACCAGGAAGTAAAAAACTTCTATGCTGAAAGTATAAAACATTAATGAAAGAAATCGAAGGCAGCAATAAATGGAAAGATATCCCATATTCATGAACTGGAAGAATTAATATTGTTAAAATGTCTATACTGTCCAAAGAGATCTACAGGTTCAATGCAATTTCTCTAAAAATACCAGTGACATTTTTTAAAGAAATAGAAAAACAATCCTAAAATTTGTATGGAACCACAGTAGACCCTGAATTGTCAAAGCAATCTTAAGCAAAAAGAGTACAGCTGTAGGCAACACACTACTTAACTTCAAAATATGCTACAAAGTGATTGTAACCAAAACATCATGGTATTAGCATAAAAAAAGACACATAGACCAATGGAACAGAATCGAGAACTCAGAATACAGAATGAGAAAATGACAGTCTTTTTAATAAATGGTTTTGGAAAAACTGGATATCCATAGGAGATACCATGCAGAAAAATGAAATTAAACCCTTGTCTCATGCCACATTTGAAAATCAACTCCAAACAGATTGAAGATGTAAATGTAAGATCCCAAATTATGAAGCTACGGGAAGACAACATAGGAGAAAAGCTCCTTGACATTGGTCTGGGCAATGACTTTTGGGATATGACCCCAAAAGCGTAGGCAATGAAAGCAAAAGTAGACAAATGATTATATTAATCTAAAAATCCTCAGCACAGCAAAGGAAACAATCAACAGCATAAAAAGACAACCTATAGAATGTGAGAAAATATTTCAAACTATACATCTTCTATCTGCTAAGGGGTTAATATTCAAGATATACAATGGATCCAAACAACTTAACAGCAACAAGATAAATAACCAAAAAATGAGCAAAGGACCTGAGAATATTTTAATATATCTACCTAGCTAGTAATAAAAAGTTGGAACAATCAACTGCATACACTATTGTGTCTTAAATTTTTTTATTGTTTTTTTAAATCGATACAAGGATTTTTAAATTTGATAGATGGCAAATGTCTTTCTGTGTCACTAATATATACCATGTGTGTACACAAGATTTTTACAGACTATAGCATCAAATTATATTGCATGCATTCAGCATAATTAATTTAACTGATTCACTATTGGATAACTAGATTTTCAAATTTTGTCTATTGTAAACTTGACAGAATTTTTTAAAAATAATATATAAGGACTTAGTCTTCTCTCATTTTCTATCTTCTAAAGAGGAAGAATACTTTATTGTCCAGGCAGCTTCTGGGCATGGAGTTTTGTGGTATTGGTCCAGAAAATAAATGAAGTAGAGGAGTATTTAAGTCTGAGAGGCTGCATTAATTCATGTGAGGAAGAGATTTTCAAGAAAAGGAAAAAGATTAAGCTAAAAAGATGGAAAGAAGAGGGAGAGAGAAGAAACAGCACTTTCAGAAAAGAGTTTAAGAAAGTTCTAATAGAGAATCAGAGGTACTGGGAAGAGCTGCCATATCTTAGTGATCAGGGAAAACAAATAGAAGAGGGTTTTTATTTCTGACATGTAGGTATGACTGGAATTTCTTCTTCCAAAGTCTTTTTAAAAATTTCTTTTATTTCAGCGTATTATAGGGATACAAATGTTTAGGTTATGTATATTGTCTTTGCCCCATGTGAGTCAGAGTTTTAAGCATGTCCATCCCCCAGACAATGGGTACCGCGCCCATTGGTGTGTATATTCCCATCCTTTCCTCCCCCATCCCATCTGCCCAACGCCCAATGAATGTTATTACTGTATGTGCACTTAAGGTTGGTCAGTTAATACCAATTTGATGGTGAGTACACATGGTGCTTGTTTTTCCATTCTTGTGATACTTCACTTAATAGAATGAATTCCAGCCCTATCCAGGATAATACAAGAGTTGCTAGATCACTATTGTTTTTTGTGGCTAAGTAGAACCCCATGGTATACATATATCACATTTTATTAATCCACTCATGCATTGATGGGCACTTAGGTTGTTTCCACATCTTTGCAATAGTGAATTGTGTTGCTATAAACATTCAAGTGCAGATGTCTTTACTACAGAATGTCTTTTTTTCTTTCAGGTAGGTGCCCAGTAATGGGATTTCTGGATCAAATGGTAGTTCTACTTGCTGCTTTTTGAGATATCTTCATATTCCTTTCCACAGAGGTTGCACTAGTTTGCAGTCCCACCAGCAGTGTAGGAGTGTTCCTCTCTCTCCGCATCCATGCCAACATTTATTGTTTTGGGACTTTTTGATAAAGGCCATTCTCACTGGAGATAAGTGATATCTCATTATGGTTTTGATTTAAGTGATATCTCATTATGGTTTTTTTTTTTAACATAGCTGTAGAAAATGAATCATTATGGTTTTGATTTAAGTGATATCTCATTATGGTTTTGATTTGCATTTCCCTGATGATTAGAGATGTTAAGCACTTTTTTATATGTTTGTTGGCCATTAGTCTATCTTCTTTTGAAAGGTTTCTGACAAAGTCTGTTTGACAAATATTAGTACTACAATATTTTTTTTAGTGTTTTGAATATTACATTGATGTTTTCTTTAAAGTAAAAATATAACATGAGGTGTCATTTTATTTCTATTATAGAAACAACAGAGGCTGAACATATTTGCAGTCCAATTCTTAATACACCCATAATCTATTACTAAATAAAGTGCTGGCAAAAGTGTGTTGTAGAAGATTTAAAGGTTTTGATTTATAGTTTTAAATTTCTCTCTAGAAAATTAGTGTCTCCTTAGATCCATCAGCACTATTGAAAAATGCTTATCTCCTATTTTCTCAACATCTCTTTAACTTTGACTCTCTGATCATGAACAATGAAATCAAATTAGTATTTTAACTTGCATTTTTATTAAATGTACTCAGATATTTTATCTATCATCATCATCTGTATTGTGATTGACTGGGCCATAAATTTCCTTTTTTTTAAAAGATTAGGCATTATTTCATCAAGTGTATATATATATATATATGTTAAATATTTATAAGATTCATAGTACAATATTTTCACTTTTAAGTGAAATGCAAAGCTTACATATTACATAAAAATGTCAATTTTAGGTAACAGTACAGATAAGACATTATCTAAAACTCTAAAAATTTTGTAGTTACAACTTAAAGAAATATTGTTCTTATTCACTCTAAACTATGGATTATTTCTCTTATGTAGGTATGCCATCTTTAGATTAGATTTTATTAAGTACAGTCTCTTCTTTAACCTTTTTTTTAGATCAACAATCTTCTAGATTCTAAAATTTTATTAAGTTTCAGAAAAAAATTGAGTATTAGACAAACTCATTTATGTTTTTACTTTTTCTTAGCTCTACTGTAGTTTCACAGGGTAAAATCCCATACCTCCAATTTAAGACTTAAACTTCCACCTGTGCCTTGATCCCATTACTTACTTAGCTGTCTCCTATATCTTTGTCTTTCTACTCAATGATTCTTTTTCCCAGCATATAAAAATAATAAAGTCCTTCTCATTATAAATGAGATTTATTTTGCCATGCACTTGTATCCCCTTTGAACTATTTCTTTTCACCTCTTTGTCTCATTCAAACTTCTTAAACTGTGTATTTTCACTTCCTACCCAATCAGTCATCAACCCTTTGAAATCTGCACTTAATTTGCATTCCATTTAAATTGCTCCTGCTGAGGTCAAAATTAATTTTTGAGTTAGAAAATTTAAAGGATTTTTTTTCAATCTTTAACTTACCACTCTGTTGCTTTAACTTTTGACTCTTTTGTTCTTCAAATTCTCTATCATGTCTATCATGTTGGCTTCACTGAGAGCAAACTTTTCTGTATCTCTCTAAATGTCTCTGATAGTTTCTTTGTAGGCTTCTTTGTGGAAACTTTTCATTTGCTTCTTTGCTTCAAAGATACTGTTGCCTGAGTTCTATTCTTGACAGTTTTCTCACTCTGTCTATTCTTTCAGTGCAATATTGTAATCTTCCTTCTCCATCTCTTTCTTCTTCCAGTAGTTTTTATCCTATCATATTGTGGGCTCCATTTTTTCCCTGAAGAGAAGTCAGCAGAAGCTTAATCATTGTTTCTATGTATGTAATGTTTTATTTTGTTCTATCCATTTTCAAGATTTTCTCTTTATATTTGGTTTCAAACAGTATGATTATGATGTGCTTTTTTAAAAAAATTTATTCTGTTTAGGCTTTGCTGAAATATCTGAATCTGTAAATTTAGGCCTTTCATCAAATTTTGGAAAAATGTAGCCACTATTTCTTTGAGTATTTAATCTGCTTCTTTTATATTTCATCTCCATCTGGATTCTAATTGCACATAATTCAATCTTGTGATATCGTATCACAGGTCTTTGAGACTCTATTAAATTGTAAATCTATTTTTATTTCTATTCTTCAGCTGTATCATTTTTATCAATGTATCTTCAAGCTAACTCTTTTGGCATGTGCAATCTACTGTTAAGTTTATTTAGTGATTTTTTCATTTGAATTTCAGATATTCTCGTATTTTAATTCTAGATTTTCTGTTTCATTCTTTCTTATATTTTCTATTTATCTCCCAAAATTCCTCACTTTTTCATTCATTATAGACAATTTCCTCTATAATTTTAATATTGTTATAATAATAGCAGATTCAAAATCCTTGTCTGCTAATTCTAACATTTAGATCCTCTTGAGGTTCATCTCCATTGATTGTTTTTTCTTGAGTATAGGCCATATGGGTTACATTTTCTTCCTTTCTTTCTTTTGTTTGTTTATTTTTTTAGTATGTTGATAATTTTAGATTTTATCTGGATGTCATGAATATCAGTTTGTAGAGATTCTGGATTCAGTTATGCTCCTCTGAATAATATTGATTGTCAAGATAATAGGTAACTTGGCTAAACTTAAACTGCAGGCTATTTGTCCTGATGTGGGAGATAATTGAAATTTCAATTCAGTACCATCAATTTTAGGTAAATTACTTGGATCTGTCCTACATATGCATAGTTGAGATATCATTCAGAGGTTTCGATACACTTTATTCACAAAACGTGGGTCTTCCTTCTCTGTATTTTTCCTTTCTGAAATGCTCTCTCTCATTTTCTAGTTGCTGTACTTACCCTGAATTCTCGTCTTTTCAAGCTACTGGGACTATGAATTTTCAATGTTTGTTTCAGCCATCATCGTGGTACTGATAGGGCCTGATTCATGCTATAAACTGTAAAAAAAAAAAAAGGAAAACTCATTTAAATATAGTTCTCTATTGAAGTATTGATCTACCTATCATTTGCCTGTGTTTCATTATTGTCCACTGCCATATATATATATATATATATATACATATATATATATATAATTTTTTTTTCTGTTGAGAATTAACAGCTATCTGTAGGAAGGTTGGCCTTAGAGGAGATATTTGATATTTGGCTGTTGTTGGATGCCAAGAGCCATAAAAAATTATCTAAACTACTATTTTACTTTTATGCTCCCCTTTTACTTATGAATTTCCCATGGATACTACCTACCTAACATATTCAAAACTGAGATCATTGTTTCCCTGCCAAACGTGTCCATTCCTCTGTTTCTCATCTAAAGTAGTAAAACCTAATAACCACCTAGTAACCCAAGATAAAATATATTCAAGTGTTTATTTTTTCCTGTTCAGGATAAACATTACTCTAGCATAGGCACTATTTTCTCATCATGATATTCTTCTTCCTAAAAAGTTTTAATAAATTTTACTTATTTATAAGATGAATTCCAAGCTCCACAATCTGGAAAATAAAGCCCTCTTGGATCAGTATAAGCTTGTTCTTCCAGTTTCTTCCTCTCTTACTTTTTTTATTCATTTACCTGTAGTTCCCTTAAAATTAATATATTATGTCTCTGTGTGTTTCACAGGATGTTACCATGGATATAAAAGTCTCTCTCATTCTTGTTTCCTTGATTGCTTTAATTTTGCTTTTCTTTAAGAGCTTGTTTACTTTCCTCTTGAAGGCTTTTATGATCTGGGCCAGGCATATATCTTTTGTACTTTTTATGATACTTTTCCTTCCTCTTTTACCTATCTACACTATGATCATGTTCTTGGCTCAGTTTCTATTTTACCTGTAATTGGAAGTAAATTGATATATGAGATTGTATTTTATTTATCTTTGTCACAGACCATCTAATACTGTGTGTGTGTGTGTGTGTGTGTGTGTGCCCATTGAGTGATTTTGAGCTAAACTGAATCCAACATTTTCAGTTTTCATTTATTGTAAAGAATGTTAGAACTGGGCTGCTCTAATTTTAAATAAAACTTTAAACAATAATTTCAAGTAATTTTTATCATTTGATTTCATATTATAATACAATAGAGGAGGGGAAAACTTCTAATCCCTAGCTCAAAGTTCATATTTTCATTGTAAAGGGAGATATCTTATAGGTCTTTTTGCTCATATAGACATTCATGTTCAAATTCAGAAAGTTCTTTTTCTTTTTGTTTGAATCTTTTTTAACTTAATTGAAACCCCTAATTTGATGGACCACAAATTGCCTTCAAATGGCAGCACAGCATTATCTAATAGACAGGAGGATCAAGAAGAAAGTTAAAATACCAGGAGATAAATAGGAGCCCAAAGGGAGAGAGATAAAAGAGGGCTTTGGAATTCACTGTTCTTGATAAAATATTCAATGACTTTACCAGCTTCATGTAGCAAAGTAGAGTTGTGCTCTATCCCTGGAATCTACACAGCCCTTCTAAGTACTTTATCTTGTGGATGGAGGTGATCCACTAAAAAATGTCATACACTAGGATAATGTCATGTGAGATGATGAATCTAATAAGGTTTTCTTTGGAATTATTATCCCCAAGAGCTCTGCTATATGTAAAACTCACAATTCTAATTTTTTGAATCAATTATTATGTACATATGTACGTGTGTACACATACAAATTGCAATGAATTTTATTGTATTTTAAAATATTTTAAAAAATTTTATCCTTCCAAACTTAATTGTAAATTCCTTGAACATAGAATGTATAATTCATACTATTTTAAAATTCTATGCACATAACACACTGGTTATGCTTGAGATATTTATTTGATAATTTAAATTTTTTTTCTTGAGTGTGCTGAGAAGTCAGTTAAAGACATCAATGCACAGTTAATACACACACCTCAGGACCTGTCTTTTACCTCATTGAATTAGGTAAACAGCTACAAAGAGCTAACGGTACTTCTTATCTCATTTGCATCATTTATGGCACCAGATGAATGAAAGGAAAATAAATCTTTATTTTCTTACACTTGGGAGATTATATACCACTGAATCCCAGGTTCCTTGCATACAGGGACTGTGACTTATTAGTATTTTATCTTCAGTGCCTGGCACATAGTAGGTACTTAAGACAGGTTTGAATTAATTAATGAAAGAGCAAAACCTAGGTCACTGACTTTTAAGGACTATCCTTAATGATTTAATGAAAAGAATAGAATCTGTTTGGGGTAGGAATTGAAATCAATCAACACAGGCAAGCAAAACCTAAATTTTAGATTAGTTAGAACCAGAAACAACTCCCACCTGGTGGGTTGAAATTTAATTGAATCTAAGGAAGTTTCAGATCACATCTGTCACTTGATTTGGGATCCTGGACAGTGTGACAAAAGAGTGGCAATCAATGATTAAATAGACAAAAGGATCTCTCCATCCTATCTTTTTGGGATAGTTCATTTGATTCTTTGTTTTCTTTCTGTTCTTAAATAGTTTCATGTAGCAAGAGGAAGCCTAGTCTCCTAATGCCATAACTGCAGATAGTGTGGCTTTTGTAACTCTAATCATAATTACCTGTCGGTCACTTCTAAGGCAGTCTGTTAGATGAACCAGACCTGGCAACTTTGGCTGTGCAAAGGGTTGTGGTGTGATATATTTGCACATATATAACCACGGAGCTAAGCCTTCTGGCTAGGAGAAACTGAGACAAGGGTTTGGTGTTGAAGCTGAGGCACATAGTTGAATCAATACCAATGCTGACTTTCGTCTGGTGCCAAAATGAGGAATTTATTTGAATTATCTAGCGTGACATTCATTCTCTTACTGCTGAGTGATGGAAAGGAGAAAAGAGTATTTTTGCTAAACTGTGCCTATCGCTTTGAAATTTAGCCCTCATCATCAATGCACGAAGCAGGGAACGCTGGAATTTTACAGTGGGTACTCCTGAAAATAAAGGAAATGTAGTTTGTAATGTTCAGAAGCCAAGGAACCCAACTAGTCCCCTCATTTGCTTTTCAAGTTTTGCTTAAATTGGCTTACACATTTATCTACAATGCATTGCACATGGATATTTTTGTCACCACATATTTTACAACAGCTGTGATCCTGATGGGGATTTAGTTAACCAAAGGCCCCTCTGCATGCGAGCGGTCACCAGGCAGCTAATGGGTTGAGGGCTGAAACGACAATAAAGTAAGCACAACCATGCAGCTGCGGACCAAATGTAGGATAATAACTAGCAGTTGGCCATTACGGGGTTAACTACTGGTGTTCTGGTAAGTGTAAAAAAATGTTGAGGTCCTGCTCAAAAACACAGCCAAAATTTGAACATTTCCATTGGGTCAAAGTAAAAAATGCCTCTGCTTCCTTTTAAAACTGTTGATTATATTTAGGATGCCAATCTTGTTGGAGTGTCTAACACATATATTATTATAATTATAATTTTTTTGATAAATTGTATTGTACTTTTCCAACATGCTTTTAATCTAAATAAGGGATCCTTGCAGAATATCAGCCTCTTAGTCTCTGGGGTTTCAGCCACCAGTGCCTGTGACTTTATAATTTCCAGACTTGTTACACTTACCCTGGGAAGAATTTTTACCTACATTTGTTGAGTTAAAGAGCCATTCTTTCTGTTGTTTTAAACAAATGAAATAGTATCACTGCAATGTCAGTCCAAACATATGTAATTAACATGGAAAATATGTCTGAGTCAGATTGGTCAAGATAGATGACTTCCTTGCATGACTTATAAACAGTCAGAGGCATAAAGCCAGGATGTCAAAACCAAGTTGTATACCGCAAAGGTTTATCTGGGAGAACTTTCAAATTACAAATGAAAAAGAAAGACAACAGCAGCCTGCCATACTTTCTTAACAAGGAGAGCAGTTTTCTGCTATCTGTAGAAAAAATAAGCCTTCTGTCCTGCTTTTCACCATGTGTTACACTGCAAAAGTCAAAACAGACATCTCATTCTTCTGGAAATGTTCATCAAACAATATAATGGTACATGTCAGACCTTTCAAATTATCCTGGATAGAAATAGGTCTCTAATCTCCTTTTAAATTTTTTGTGGTGTCTGTGCACAGTATTCTCTTTGGAATTCTCCGATTAGTGACCCAGGCCCTAAAGGAAAGAGTTCCAACTCTGTCTCCTCTGTGTTTTTCTGAGTATGCTGAAGGCCACCAGCTCTGACCTTCTTCCTGTGTTGTTTTTGTAGATAATTATCCAATAAGGCTACCACTTCGGTAATAAACTTGCAGTCCATGGCAACAAAGAGGACTTATGAGGTCTGTCTGCAAAGTATCCAGCCATTGTTAATATTTTTTTCATATTATATGGTTGGATACTTTCTGGACAACCCTCATACATGCAAATGTTCTGTTTCTTTGCTGGGTAAAATGAACTCATCCTGAACACACCTATTCAAATTTATCCCAGTTGTGGCTTTGTGTCATCAGTGGCATCAATTGAAGATTAAGCATGCCAAAGATCTCTGAGAAACTCTTACTTGTGACCATACCATATCCATATCCAAGGAGGTTTAGTTACTGAGGCACCATAAGTAACTCAGGATAAGGAAAATACAGTTTGACTACAGCTCTGTAGCAAGAGCTCTCATTACAGGAGCTATAATGAATTGTCCGAGCAGAGTTTAGTAGACTTACTTATGACAGATTATGTCATTTGAAATCCTTCCTCTGAGAAAAGTCCCCTGGTTTCATGCTGTTGCTATACCAGGAAGGTTCTTGACCACTAGATTTATGAAAACTTGAAGTTCATAAACTAACATATGTCTTGTAATAATGAAGATCTTAAAATATGTAATTCCATCTTTAAATACGAAACATTTTTGGCTCTGAGTGGTGTGTGCATACATGAGCATGAGGGAGAGAGAGAGAGGGAAAGGGAGGGAAAAGAGGAGGGACGGGGGAGAAATGAATCTAGGAACATTTTGTTGTATTGTTACAAAAGGGAAAAGTTTTCTTTGTTCAGAGGTTGCCTGAAGCAGGGTGCTCATGAAATAAGGATGCTATAGGGATCAATTTCACTGTGGATTCCAGAGGAGTTTTAGATGGATTTTGCTAACTGCCAAGGAAGTGAGATTAATGTTCTGCCAACTACACATATGCATGTGGGCAGGGAGGGAAAGCTCGCTGAAATACATGGGCTTCCCAGGAATTGAACAAAACTGTGAAGACCTCACTTGTCCTTAGAAACATGCTTAAAGCAATGAAAGCAGAAATGTAGTTTCATTTCTGTCTTTCTGGGCATCAGCCACATGCCAGCATTCTAGAACATTGTAGAAAGTCTCCACTGCCGTTCTTCCCCTCCATTCCAATCCAATGGTAAGATCTGGAAAGACTAGTAGGATAGAATTGAATAAATCATGGTAAAGGGACAGCTACTTTTCCCATCATTACCCTGCTGGGTAACTTTCATAGGATTCAAGAATGGGCACCTCTTTACTAAGCCCTGTTCCTCATCTAGATCTAAGGGAAAGCCTATCTTTAAGATGTTGGCTGCTGTTGCTAACGTAATAATGGGCTAGTGTTCCCAGGGTCAACTGGCCAGGCCCAAGCAGTTGAATAGTTTTCAACCTGGCTATTTATCTAAGCTTAGCTCACCTCCAAATACTGTAGTTTAGAAGTACTCACTTTTAATCTGGATGGAAGACCTAACAAAAGAATGGAAAAAGGATTAGGCATCTTTAGAAAGGAAAACTGAAGAAGTTATCAAAACAGGAAAAATGGTTCTGCCTTACAGCCATAAACCCAATTTGATTTTTTTTTATTACACAGTTTAATGCCATCATTCATGTGAGCTGTTGCCAGAAAATCAGGAAATGCAGTCCAAGAGATTTATTCTTGATTTTAAAAAGTTGAAGGTGTAAGGCAGTAAGTTACTGTGAGATATATCCTCACCCAAAGCTATTGTAGGATGTGTTATGCAAACATGGTGTATATCCATGGGCGTATCACATGTGCATTCATTAAGAGATGAATCTGTCACCCTGAATATAGTCAATCCCTTGTGAAATGCTGGACACTGGAAGTTGGTAGCTGCTGCAACCACAGCACATGCTATAAGCATTTCAACTGTTAAAGTTTCTGACACTTGGCAGGTGCATTCAAGAATGACAACTCTTGGCAAGTTCATCTTATCCTTGCACGTGAATAATAAAGAGAAGAGAATATTTTCAGTCTGGCAGAAATAAGCAACAGGTGCTGAAGGCATTGTGATATACTTTAACAGGAGGGAGTATATTAAACAGTGTGAAATAAGCAAACATAATTATGACATGCTTATAATGAAAATGATGACTTCTAGTTAATTCTGGTCTAGACTGGTTCAAAGACCCTAGGGCCAACACACCTTAGGAGGGATTACACCCTTTAAAAATAACAGAATGCATAAAATATTTAATAGCGTACCCTTCAATAGTAAAAGTCCTTTAGGGATTCTAAAGTTTAAGAGCTATTTTTTTTCCAATGTGACGCTTTAAGGGTTATCCCATATGTTCAAGTCTGTGGAGCCTCCAGTATGTCCTTATCTGAAGTCTATATGAGCTCTCTTCAGTCTAAGGAGCTAAATCCAGCAAGTATTTTATCCTCATCTTTTATGCATTCTGGTTCTTGCAATTGCTTATTTACTGTATCGAAGCTCCTATTCATCATATATTTACAATCTCTAATGCCAAGAGCAGTTATTACTGAGTGTCTTCTGATTTAGAAGCTTACAACGACAGTGACATGCTCCAAAGCTCATACACAATTACATCCCTTTCAGTAGTTTTTTGAGTCTAGTTCTTTATTTTCAATACAGCTGAGAATGCATTCAAGAAGTCTTGATATTTTTAGTAACATTGACTAAAATATTTAAGCCCTGGAGTCGGATATGTCAGATTCAGTATTCTGCTTCTAAATCCTGTATGTGTGGCTTTGACTCTGTTAATTAAATTCTCTAAGCTGAAGTTTGTTTTTCTGTACAGTAAGGATAGTGAAAGTATTTACTTCATGGGTTGTTTTAAGGGTTAAATTAAATAATTAATTTTTCACCTTAGTAAAATGTCACATTGTGATTATTTTAAAATGTTAACTACTTTTATGTTTTCTAGAGTGGGTTCTACTGAAAGGAAAAGAATGGAGGGGGCAGTTGGTGAAAAAGATCAGTTCACATTCAGACTTCCCTGCATGCGATTTCTAGGATAAATCTTTCTTCCTGCGTCGTGATCGGGGGCTTTGCTCCTCGAAATGTGGTCCGTGGGCCAGCATCTGGGTCGCCTGGGAAATTGTTAGAAATGTAGCACCTGGGATCTCATCTCATATCTACTGATTCAGAATCTGTATTTTAATGAGATCTTAGGTGACTTGTGTGCACTTTAAAGTTTAAAAAGCCCTGGGCTATACATGTAAGGCTCTTATGTATTCTCTCAGGTTTTCCTGACCTTCCTTCTAATTTAATAATATCTATCATTATACCTGTGTATTTTCCTAAGCCCCAAAATTTGCTTTTTCAATGTCTGGATGGCTATACAGGTCCTAAAATAATTGTAAGGCACATAATAAGTAAATTTACTGATGCTTTACTTATTGATGCTTTACTTATTATGCTTTACTTATTATTTTAATGTTTTCTAATACATACTTGGCCCCAAATAGGCAATATTGGTAGTACTTACTCTCTCCCCCTCACACTGAAACACCTTACAACTCTCATCTTCTGATACCTAGATTTGGATTTGCCTGTTTCTAGAGAAACTACTAAGATAGATCCCCATTTCCCTCTTCTGATTTTGAAGTTGAAATGATATCTATATTGGGTTTTACAGGAGAAATGTAAAAAGAGAGGTACAGATCATTTCATGACTCTATAAATTATTCTTGTTTTTCTTTTGCCATTATTAAATTCGTGATAAACTTAATTTTGTCTTGAAGAAAAAAATTGGGAATAAAAACACTTAAAGACAAATTTTAATCATGCACAAGAGGAAACAAATGTACTCAAATAAATTATAATTAATTAATTCAAGTTCATCTTTTAAAAGAGCAGTAGGTAAACATTTGGGAAAAAATATGATTGTAAGTTTCTCCTAAATTGACATATTTTGTCTACTTTAACTCTTCATTGTTCCATTTTGTCCTTTGTCTTTCTGATGTCTGTCTTGATGTCTCATCAAGATTTCAATTAAGGAGGTATTTTCCATACTGACTTTTTTTTTCATTTACAATATGAGCTCTATCTCATAACAAAGACAGCTTGAGAATGTGTGTTAACAAATTTAAACACTACAGATGAATTTTACAGTTCCCTGCATTGCTCATTCTCACCTCATGAATCCAGAAGTGTCTATGAATTTGAAAGATTGCTGCTGGTAGATGATCTCATCTTCCACACTTACATAGTCTCTGGTTACGTTTTTTCCCCTGTAAATGGCTCCCTATACTTGGTGCTGCAGTGCCAGACTTTCAAGACAGGTGTAAATTACTGCCACCTCTCCCTTCCTCTTTTTCCTTCATTTATATTCCATACCACGTAACAAACTGAAACAATGGTGTCAAGGGACGGAGACTTTTGAATGCATTTTCTTTCTATTTTGGGTGTTTTACAGAAAACTGAACTGTGTGATACTGGATTATATGAATTGTATGAGATCAAACAAAAGGACTTTAAATGTTCATCTGTAGTGGGAAAGCTTTGGTTTTATAAGAGCAGCTGCAAATTAGACTTTAATTGCTGACTGAAAGGAATGGTTGCAATATGTAGCCAGGCAAAATATGAAAAATATAGAAAGGTCAAAGTTGTAAAGTATGCATTTCCTCTCAGAAAGAGCATAGAATAATTCACTGAGCTGACATTCTTGCCATAAACTTACTTTTACTTTTACAGAAAAAAAATTCTTTTTCATTTCAGGAGAAAGAAAGATGACTATGTAATGCCAGCTATAACACCTAACCCATCTTAATAGGGAGGGCAACACAGCAAATACGTTTCTCTTACTTGGTTCACTTTTAGTTTATAGGCCTTATATAACTGTTTATCAACTGACTTCCTTCTTTTATTTCCTCCTTCTTGTCCCCTCCTCCGCCATCCCTTCTCAAGGAAAATACTAGTTTTCTCCTCACTGTTCATGTGGTATATTTTCCCTTCCAGTTCTTTATTTTTACCCTAAAGAAGACAGAGGCTGTCTTATGCTCTGAAACAGACTGGATGCCAACTTAAAGAAAAAAATTGCAAAACAAGCCAATAATGGTAAAACTCTTCAATTTCTTCCCTGAGTGATTTTTACCCAAATTAAGGAGCCAAAGGCATGATGTTATATTGAAACCAAAAATCTCAAGTTAAGAAAAGGAAGGAAATGAACATTTATTGAGTGTCTACTATGTGCCAGAAATTTTCCATACATGATTTCATTTAATCCTCATAACAACACTGGGTGAGAGCTGTTATTCTCTCTAATTTGCAGTTTAACAACTGAAATTCAAAGAGGTTCAGTAGCCAATATAGTTACTAGGTCTGCATGACTCCAAAGTGTTGAGTCTTTCCACTTTATTCCTCACAATGTCTCCTTAGTTTTGCATATTGAGAGCCATGAGGTATAAAATAGGCTAAGAGGCTAACCTGGTATCTGAGTTTGGACTGGAAATAGATCCTTTGACTCAATTTATCCCACTATGCCATTGGAAATACAAAGATGGGGAAAATATCTAATGAAATTGGCTCTAAAATTAAGTCATATTAAAGAATCTGTAAGAAACCATGTTCATATTTTAAGGAGTGGAATCTATTAACATATTTCTTATTACTGAAAATAATCTCTTATGATTTCTTGCATTTTTTTTCTATTACTTTTAAGTGCCATGAGTTTCAGACCCCAGGGATTATAATCCTTATTCCTAGGAAGTTTTGTATGTGGTTATAGGCAAGGCAACTTTCTCTGTCTCCATGGAACTAGAGCAGAGTTTAGATTATGTTGTGCCAAACTCCAAATCTATAGCATGTAGTTTCTATTTTCTAACTCTTAAGGCAGCTTGTCCTACTTAATAAATTTGAGTAACTGTCCAAAGACAAAGCCTTATCTTCTTCATATTTCCCTGTCTCAATCTCCTATACCCACCTCCAGAATTGGCACACAGTAGGGACTTGCACTGCAATGACCATTTTGCACATTTATGTTAGTTCTTTTCTCTTCCCACCAAAAATTACATGGAAAAAGAACTCAATAAATGCTAATGTATAGAGATAGATGTTCTGTGTAGCTATTACTATACTTGATGAAAATACAAGATTTGGTATACAAGAGTTAGACTGGGGGGAAAGAAATTTTAATATCGTGTTAAAATTTCTTATACCCATTGGTGCCGAAAATCTGGTTTAAAAAATACAACAACAGCAAAATCTGAATACTTTTCCATCAAAAGAATCCTGCGTTAGAGGTGTGCAGAAAGTAGGATATACATCTGGTAAACCCAGCCTAGCTCAGACTATTCATTCTTCCCCAAATATAATATGTCTTGTGCTCTCCCTTCTCTGTTTTTCATAAAATGTTATCTCTGAGTTAATTGTCCTCCTTTCCTCCCCTTTTATCAGTCAGTTTTCTACCCATCTCTCTACATTGGGCTTAAATACTACCTACTTCATGCACCCTTCTCAGGAAATTAATGGCAGGAAGTCCCTCCCTTGTCTGACTGAAGCACTCATACTACAGATCTTTTGTCATACTTACCTTTCAGTGTGCTAAATTTGTAATTTTTTAGCTGTTTTTTTTAATTGCTTCTATTTAATATATGTAATCCTCATTTTCTTTCTTTCTTTTTTTGTTTTTGTTTTTTTTTTTTTTTCCACTTGGCCTCTAGGACATCATTCTGTCCTAATTTTCCTCCTCCCTCAATGACTGTTTCTTCTTGATCTCACTTTTTCTTTCTCTTTGGCTTTGGCTCATCAATCTGTACTCTTAACTATGTGGTAAAACTCAGTTTTTGGACTTGGTCAATTCCCATTCACTTCCTATGTGTTCTCACTGAATTTTATGACCTTAGATGCCATCTATATCCTGCTGACTCCCAAATATATGTCTAACTTGAACCTTGCCCTTCAACTCTAGATGGGTATGTTTACATGCATGCCAAATCATCTCTGCTTGCATCTTTTCTTTGCATCTCAAATGAAATATGCCTAAAATAGAAATCCCATTCTTTCCCCTGCAAAATCTATTTTACCTCATTAGCCAATGGAGGTACATTTATATTTACTTTTCTTAGTAAATGTTAACCAATAGCTTAGATTCATCCATTTATTTTTCTCTTGTATGGTACATACAAGCTTTCAACAAATTCTGCTTGTTCTACTTTCAAAATATATTCAGAATCTGACCACTTTCCACCATTTTACACCATGACCCCTGCCCCTGCACATAATCATCCTCTTTGCACCATTGCATCCATTTTACACCATGACCCTGGTCCCCACACATAATCATCCTCTTTGCCCAGGAATAATGGTAGAATTGAAATAGATAACATCCTATTCAGAAGAGTCTGTACATATATTTGGGAGTCATCAGGATATAGATGGCATCTATAGATGGTGGAAAGCCATAATCATCTCTTACTGGGGGCACTCAAGGTCTTGCTAACTGGTTTCTTTCTTTCTATACTAACCCCATCCAGTGTATATTCAATGGAGAAAGCCTACTGGTTTGGCATTATATTGAAACAGACATTAGATACTGTTTCTCCTTGTTCAACTCCTCTAAAAGCTCCCATCTATCTCATTCATGGTAAAAAATCAAAGTTTTTTAATTTGGACCTCATTACCTTTACAAAATCATCTCTTACCACTTCCCACATCAGTCATTCACATACAGCATCACTAGCCTCATTTATTTTCATAAGTGTCCAGTATTTCCCACCTGAGGTCTTCCCCAAAGATCTACATGTGTGCACCCTTATTTCCTTCAATCTTTCTTCATGTTTTCCTATTATCATCTTATTTTCCTGAATACAATGTTCTCTGATCATCCTATTTAAAGGACAACTCACCTCCATCTGTCTTCCTTCCCTGCTTGTTATTGTCTTTGCTTGTTTGCTTTTATAGCCCACCTTTTGGAGCCTGCAAAAAGGGCCTGGCCTAGACTGAGTGCTCAATAAACATTTTCAGATTTATTAGATACCATGGGGCCTTCCTTGCATATAGTAGGTGCTATTTTTTTCTTTTAATTGACAATGTGAAGCTCAAAATTATATTTAACACCAGAATGGGGAACACAGATTTTTTTCCATTTCATGAATTTTTCACAGTTAACAAGAATTGAAAGTGGCTGTAGATCAGAAACAGGTGTGTTTCATCTGTGTAGTAAATCGCTAGGTTTCAAAGAATGGAAAATTTTGGTCGTCCATAGCAGAAAGAACTATTGAATCGATAACAAGGATGTTGAGCCAATGGCTATATTCTTATATAGACTGTGCCACATAACTAGGAAAATGCTCATTCAAATGCTCTAAGGGTACCTTTGATCATATTTAATTAGATAAAATATAAAATGCACTTTTCACTTAAAGTCTTCTTGGCCCAACCACAAGTAGGCAACATTTTTCAATCATAGGAGCCAGAAAAAGATAAGGCATGGTGGCCTTCTGCTCTCAAGCCCCATAAATAATTTTATTCCCCCCAAAGAAAGCATTTAAAAATAAGAAAAAAAAAATTTTTCTTTGACTGGAAGGAAAATAACTTTAAGGGCCATTCATACTGTGAAAGTTGTTCTCTTGCTTCAGCTTTATTCTTCATTGTTTTCCCCCATAATTTTTCCTCTCATTCAGAACTCTATGACATAAAATTTCAAGCCAAAGATTTAAAATAGAATATGGAATCCCAGGCAGACTTAAGAGCAATTGTACAGAATAATTTATCATGGATTTTGTGACTCTTACCTTATAAATATTGCCCCAGAACCATCCATATGTACCACACATCATTTTCCTGGGATCAGGATATTTTTACCCCCACCCTGGCCAGGGTCCCTGCACATAATCATCCTCTTTGCCCAGGAATAATGGTAGAATTGAAATAGATAACATCCTATTCAGAAGAGTCTGTACATTCTAGTCTGATGAAAACCACTAGGAATTCTCCGAGCTCATTAACTATAGAATCTAGAGATAGAAATTCTCATCTTCACTTGTCAGAACATTGTTCTGCAAAAAGCCCTAGATATGGTTCTGAACTATCTAAGCAATTTTCAGCTCCTCTAGTGTAAGCACATAGAGGATTTATTGACATAAGTGCACTGTGCATATATTTTTTAAAAGCACTAGATTGGCAAAAATACCCTGGATATTTGAGCATAGTCTCGTTTACCCAGCCAAACCTCCCTAAGTTATATGCCAAAAAGAAGCTCCCATCTGCCTGTGTCCATGATGAATGATTTGGGAACAGTCCAAATAGTAAGGGGGGGATTTAGCCCAATTTCCTTCACTCTAACCCTGTTTATTTATGAGAAGGTAGTGAGAAGATTTGCAGGGAAGGTGAACAAAGTATTTCGTAATGTGGCTTTTCATTCAAACTTGTGCTTAGAAATAATCATTGCTGTCACCTCTTTACTGTTCAGGGGCAAGGTTGGGGAGACTTCTGCAACCTATGTAGTATGAAAGAAAAAAGAAAAAAAATTGCCGTAAAGCAATTGCAATTTTCCAGAAGTTTGATACTTTCCAACTCTGTATTTTATCATTATAATCCTTGTTCAAAAAACTTTACTTTTCTTTAAATAACATCAAACTTATCTTCTTCTCTGTTTTCTGTTCTCCAGGTTGGTGTGTGTGTGTGTGTGTGTGTGTGTGTGTGTGCGTGCATATGTATTTGTGTGTATAATAATAATTGTTAATACCTGCAACATTCTTATTCCTTAGAAGGACCCTCAGGGGTACATGCCAGTAATTTGCCCATTTGGTAAACAATGAAACCAGTCTTTCTGAAGACTCAGAAACTTTTAATAGTATTTACAGGGAAACAAAGCTAATTAGGAGAGAGCCCAAATTTAAAATTAGATGCTTTTGCCTTTAAAATTTTGTGATTGATCACTGTGTCTTTCTGCCCCCATATATAGTAGAAGAACTCTCCCCATTTGCTGACTGGCATGATATTGGTCTGTAAGTAGACATCCGTATACTACACTTCATAGTCGTGCATTCCCTGGCCAATATACTGTTTGCATTGGTTTCTTTGCCTTCTGTTTTGAGGACAGGGTCCTTCTAGGTAAGAAAATCATTCCTTTCTACAGTAAATAATCACAAAGATTCTGATTTAAAGAAAATAGTAAACAGAATATCAAAGCCCTCTATTTAAATTAGACAGCTAGATTCAATATTTCTCTTGCTTTTTTCATCTCACTTTTAGTTTTCAGGAGCAATCCTTAAAAAGTTCATCTGCATGATTTTTTCCCTACCATTTTATAATGGCAGTTTGCAAACATACAGAAAATTTGAAGAGTTTACATAGTGATCACCCCTATACTCAGCACCTAACATCCACGATTTTGCTGGCTTTACTTTTCATCTGTCTATCCATCTATCTCTCCATCAAACAATTGATCTTGTTTTTCAAATGCATTTAAAAGTTAATTGCAGATATCAGTACTCTTCACCCCTAAACACTTGGTATCTATATTGTCAACTAGAGTTCAATATTTTGAACTTTTTGAACAAAAAAGAGTGACTTTTTTGTTTAGGTAAATTTTATGTAAGGTGAAATGTACAAATTGTGTGTATCATTTGATGATTTATTTGATGAGTATATACACCTGTGTAACTAAAACTTCTTTCAAAGTATAGAATGTGACTATGTCAAATTCAACCTAATCTTTACCTCCTGGCCCTCTGCTCACCAAAACTGAGATGATCGCTCTTTCAGTTTTTACATCATAGATTAGTTTTATCTGTTTTAGACTTCATGGCCATTCAAAGGAATCACATAGTATACAACTCATTTGCATAAGGCTTCTTTTACTCAGCATAATGATTTGAAATATATCCATGTTGTTTTAGTGATTTGTTCCTTTTTATTTCTGGGTAAAATCCCATTATATGAACATCCCAGTTTATTTATCCATTCTTCTGTTGATGCAGAATGAACTAGTTGTCAGTTTCAGCTTTTAGCAATAATGCTGCTATTAATATTCTTGTACAAGTCTTTTTGGTGTATGCATGTTTTCATTTCTCTTAGGTAAATATCTAAGAGTAGAATTGATGTATCATGGGGTAGGCATTTGTTTACTTTCATAAAGGAACTATTCACCTTTTCTCAAAGCGTTTATACCGTTTTACATTCTCATCAGCAATGTATGAACATTCTTGTGGCTCCACAAGCTTGCCAACAAGAATGTCTTTTAAATTTTAGGTTTTCTGTTGTATTTTTAGTGGTATTTCATTGTGGTTTTAATTTTTGGTTTCCTGATGATTAATGACATTGAACAGTTTTTCATGTGCTAATCAGGCATTTGAATATCTTCCAACCAAACAATTATAAACTTTTCAGTATTTTTGCCCAGTTTTAAAATCGGATTGATTTTCTTTTTCCTTGCTTGATGTTGAAAATTGAGCAATATTGAATCCAAAGAAACACTGAATTATTTAATTAGATATATGCAAAACTCAGCATTATAAAACCATCCTAATTATACTAGAGATTATAAATAAAGGAAGTAAAGGGCTATTAGGTGTGGTCTACAATTGGAAAGAAGAAGAAAAATATGATTTTTATTGCAATTCCTCTAATGCTGATAGGGGGCTGTTCTATCTGAAGCACAATATGAGAGAACAAATTAGTCCGAGGCCTGTCAGGCTATCTTTAATTTTCAGTTAAACTTTTAGAAATTTTAAGATGATTGTCTGATTTGGTTAATTCTTCTCTGAATCTGTCCTTTAAATCTGCCACTCTGTTTCCATCCTTCATTATTTTTTTGTAAAAGTCAACTGGCCTTTTCACTCATTACCCTTCACATTATTTAACAATTCTATAATATCTATGACCAACTGCTAAACTTAACAGTGGAGGATCAACTTGAGAAGGAGCAGAGGGGTGATAAATGCATTCCCCTTATTATCATAAAGCTGGAAAATTATGACCATATGCATGGACTGAGCCAGAAGGGCAGAGAATTCTCTTTGTCTCCTTATTATTCACCCATTGTGCTATTCTAAGTTCCTTTAGTGGTCTAAGGGTGACAGAAGCAATACATTAGGCTTTTGCTGTAAAACGTTATCTAAAGGCTAAAAGTGGACCTGTAGGACAGATAGAATTCTACACTGAGCCATGGGGTTTATGATACAATTCTATAACCAAATAAAAAATATCTATGACTACATTTATGTGAAGCAATGGTGCCATTCTTTGGCTGGTTTAGGTAACCACAGGTGCACATTCTTTGTCATACTAGAGATATATCCCAGTAGACATTTTAGGATCTGTTTTGAATTTAAAGTGGAAGTTCCAAGACAGATTTGGCAATTCTTTTCAAATTCTCTTTTTTAGAAGAAAGTACACATTGTAGAAAAACGCTGGACAAATATAGATTGTGGTTCAAAAATAGTACACTACATGTATATATACAAAAACATATACTTTGGGTTATGATATATTACTTTACACAATGCCTTTGAATATGCATTGGGCCCATGTGAAGGGAAACATATAAATAAATAAATTCCATGAATGTGAAAGGGAAACTTAGCAATGTGCACACCTGGCAGACAAAGAGGGCTGAATATCCAAACTCAATGTTGGATAAATTACAGCACAATACACTGGTTGCAATAGTATTTTTAAATATGCAAATTTATTATCTTGGAAAGATCAGCTGTCAGTGTTTCAGAGAAAAACATTCCAGCATTTCAGTTGTTTTGATCAAAATTGAGAAATGGACATTTTTCTTCTCTCATCGCTTCGATTGATATGCCTGCCTCTCTCAATCACTGTAAATTTTCTACTACCACCTAAGGCAGGCAATGAACCTGTGCTGGCTAAATTTATTTATTTTTTAAACTTTTCAGGGTAGGAAAGAAATAAAGGATTTGAAATATTTCTGTATTCCTCAGAAACAGGCCAGCACATGAACTGTTGTTCACAATTAGCCAGAAATACATATCAATGAAGAGAAAACTCAACACTCCTCTTGGGAAATGAGTTACTTAGCCTTTCTCCTTGATTCTGCATCTTTGGTCCAACATAGTCTAGAGTCTGATGTGGTCATGTACATAGTGAGGCGGTTGTTGACAGTTAACATCCCATCCTTCACCCCTGGCTTGAATGCCTGTCTTAGAATGAATGCCACAACCTGGTCAAGGTGACTGTCTTCATCAAGAAGAAAATAGTTGAGGTGGACTTCTGCTGGGGTTATTCCTGAGATCTGTGGTGTCCAATATAGTAGCCACTAGCCACATGTGGCTATTGAAAATTGAAAAGTGGTTAGTTTGATTTGAGATGAGATGTAGATTGAGATTTTGAGGACTGTGTATGAAAGAAAGGATGTAGAATATTTTTAAAATATTGACTATGCATTGAAACAATAACATTTTAGAGATGTTGAGTTAAAATAAAATATATTATTACACTTAATTTTACCTGTTTCCTTTCAGCTTCTAAAATGTGGCTACTAGAAAATTTTAAATTTTTGATTACATATGTGGCTTACATTATATTGATACTAGTGCTGTCTTAGAATATAATGTAGTATTAAATAATTTTCTCTTTCACCTAATTAATCAAGCCACGCCCTCTTCCTGCCCCAATATCCATCCTTTTATTAGATGAATCCTTAAAACTGACAGAAAATATTCAGGTCTTGGTCCTCTATACTGTGTAGGTAACAAAGTGCATGCTCCACCTGTTACCTTTAGTATCTGACACTCAAAGTCCTCCTTTAAGAGAAAGTAGAACATGTTCAAATATAAATCTTCTGCTCTTATATTGTATTAAAAGTTAGATTTGAAAAATTTAGTGACCAAATGTTTGTGCATGTAAATTATGCATTCTGAAGGAGGCATAGACCCTGGTTCAGCAACTTTCCACTAAAGCAGAACTTTCTAACAAGTGGCCTCAATGACAGGTTGTAAATTTATAGCCCTGGAATACCTGGGTAAGACCTGGGATGGTTGACATCCTAGTTCAGTAGCCTCTAGTTATAAACAACATTCAGATGATCCATGGACGGATGGCCCCAAAGCACCCAAATTTGAGGGAAGACCTGGTAATGTCTGTAGCCATCAGACAATTTGAATAGTTTTTCTCCACGATTAAGGGAGTGTTCTACACATGGACATCTATTCAGGCCTCAGGTTCAGATTGTGCTAGTTGTAAGACTCTAGCAGATTGTAGAGGATTTTAAGTCCCCAGTACCCAAAAAAACATGGCACACAACTTCCAAGGATAGGGAATTTTTGCAAGAACTTCTAGTAGATTCAATTGTCAGTAGCAGCCTCAATCTCTGTCTTCACATACATGAGATACTT
Organism: Microcebus murinus; assembly: GCF_040939455.1. Lineage (NCBI taxonomy): Eukaryota > Metazoa > Chordata > Mammalia > Primates > Cheirogaleidae > Microcebus > Microcebus murinus. Next base: position 34,657,107 of record NC_134112.1, read on the forward strand.
ACATACGTTTTTGACATGTGCATTTTTCTAGTGACATCTAAACTTTATCCTAGCCCATTTTGTGCTGCTATAAGAGAATACCAGAGACTGGGTACTTTAAAAGAAAATAAATGTATTTGGCTCGTGGTTGTATAGGCTGGGAAGTCTGGGATTGACGGGCTGCATCTTGTGAGGGCCTTCTTGCTGGATCATAACACGGTGAAAGGCATCATGTGGCTGAGAGAGAGCTAGAGGAGGCCAAACTTGCTTTTATAACAAACTGATTTTTGATATAACCAACACACTCCCTCAGTAATGACATTAATCCATTCATGAGGCCAGAGCCTTCATGACCTAATCACCTCTTAAAGTTCCCACCTCTCAACACCATTGCATTGGGGATTAAGTTTCCAACACACGAACTTTGGAGGACACATTCAAACCATAGCACGCTTGTTGTGTGTTGACTGCTCTAACAATGCATGCATATTCTGAGTCCTAGTTCGAAATATTTTATATCAAAAAATTCAATTTGGTTAAAAATCATTTTGTCCTTAGAAATGCCAACATTACATCTGTCAGTGAAAGACAAGGAGGAGTTCTTTAAACTGAAAACCTGGTGTAAGTAGTAGTTTGCACAATGAAAGTCAACTCAAGTTTCTCATTGGAAATTTGAAAAGATATCATTTAGATGTATGATACAAATTCAACATTTAATTTTTCCCTAATACTTTGTGTTTTATAATTATATAATGTTAAGAAAATATAATGCTTTTATTTCCCAAAAGGAAGTTTATAAACACTCTAAAATCCCTCTGGTTTTCTCCTTTCATGAGAAATTATAAAACAATAAAGTAATCAGTAAATACTAACCTGCACTATATAATGAATTATATGTGGTTCACAGAGTAATTACATATCAACAGCAATTTTAAGTGACATATAGGCATTACTATCTAGTAATATCCATCAACGGATCCTCCCAGGACTCTGGCCCTAGGAATGACTGCGAGAGTAGACCTTAGCATCTCTGTTGTGGATAGTTCTTCACCAGCTTTCAATCTCTCTTGTCTGCTAGTCTGCTCCATGCTCATGTCTTCTTTCTTTAATCTGGTATTGATTGCAGAGAGTCTCTAGTCACTAATTTCAAATGCTTTTAAAGAACTTTAAAATTGATAGACTTTCTTAATTGATACAAAATACAGAGTCCAGGAATGCATGCTATTTGTGAAAATAAAAATAAGCAAGAATATATATAAAATAATTCAAGAGTTCTTCTTTCTAAAACTCTCTTCAATGTCACACCTGTTGTCTCAGACAACCTCTCTTTCTCTCTCTCTCTGATAATGATAGACCTTTACCTTATCTATTCAGATTATATCAACTGCAATTTATTGACCAATGGCTATATAACCTCATAGGTGCACAAAGATTTGAAACAACTTTTTAAAGTAAACATTGCAGGAGAAATTCATGTTTTTCATGGAGTTCTATACTTAGCTCATTAAACAGCTCTTTTTTTAAAACTACATTTCACCAATTTCAAGAAAGCACTGGTGAGAGAAACAAATTTTCTGATTGGAGAGTTAGGGATAAAGTTACATTCACTGGAACACTTCAACCAGAAGGTTGGGTCGCTGTATCACAAGGACCAGAGGGCTGAGAGGACCTTTCAAAATTTCCTTGGGGAGTTGATGAGGATAATCAGATTACCTTCATTTCTCTCTACTTCTACTGCCACCACCATAGTCCACACTGCTATCATGTTAGACAACTACAATATTGACCTATCTGGTCTTGCTTATGTTCTTTCTCATATGTCATCTATTTTTCATGGAAGAGCCAGTTATAACACGCTGCCTTTCTGCTTGATGTGAGCCGCAGTCTTTTTTTTTTTTTTTTTTTTTTTTTGAGACAGAGTCTCGCTTTGTTGCCCAGGCTAGAGTGAGTGCCGTGGCGTCAGCCTAGCTCACAGCAACCTCAAACTCCTGGGCTCGAGTGATCCTTCTGCCTCAGCCTCCCGAGTAGCTGGGACTACAGGCATGCGCCACCATGCCCGGCTAATTTTTTTATATATATATCAGTTGGCCAATTAATTTCTTTCTATTTTTATAGTAGAGACGGGGTCTCGCTCAGGCTGGTTTTGAACTCCTGACCTTGAGCAATCCGCCCGCCTCGGCCTCCCAAGAGCTAGGATTACAGGCGTGAGCCACAGCGCCCGTGAGCCGCAGTCTTATTGGCCCTGATCACTTCGTGTTCTCTTTCCTGCTCACTGTGTTTCAGCTACATTGTGCTTCTTGCTCTTTCTCCACCAATCTTAGTTTTTCATAGACTTAGGACCTTTGTCTTATTACTCTTACCATTTGTCAGATCTTTTCCACATACCCTGATCTATACAAAGCTAGCTTTTTTGTATTGATCAGCTCAATTGATCAGCTTTTTGTCTTGATTTAAGCTCAGTTCAACTATCACTTCATCTGAGAATCTTTTCTGACCATCCTACCCTTAACAGCACCCCTATGTAGGAAGCCTCTCAGCCTTCTGTTTATATTTTTATAGCACTTATCGCAATCTCTGTTTCTTTGTTTATCTTGATGTGTGCATTTATTTGCATATTCCCATAAACATAGGGTTGCTGATTCTCTTATTTTATCACTGTATTTGCAACATTAGAGTACTTAGTCACCCTAATTGATAGGTAACTCTTACATAAGAAAAAAATAAATTATTCTTACAAAAGAATTACAGAGGGTTACACAAGAACCTAGATTTAAGAACCAATGAGAAAATGATTTTCCATTTCAAGCATATCAGTTGCTATCAAGTAAAAGGATCCAAGTATAACTGAAAATATCTCTTTGGCAACTATCGATCTCATCTGCCTCTCCCTTTTCTGTACCTCCCAGGCACCAGGGATATTTTTGTGTAAGAGCAAAATCTAGTTTGGCAGCATTTCAGCCAAATCTTTGCTATCCCAAAGGTTTGTTGGTTTTTTTTTTTCCCTTTTCTTCTTCACTTAGAATAAAAATGTCTATCTATTGATACCCATGATTTCCAGCAAAATGGCAAAAGGAAAGCAATCTGATTAAACTTTGCTCTTCATAGGCATTTCCTGTTTCTATAGAGAAACTTATTGATGCAGATATTTTCCCTAATAAGAAAAATATTGTTAAGGGTATTTTTTATTATTTCTGACTCCCACATGTCTGAGTCTTGAGTTAGAAGAAAAGGATTTAGGAACGTGGCATCTTGCATCTGTAAGATGGCTAAGATCTTGTTTAAAACATACCAACCTACATTAATTCCTAATGAAAGTATCATGCAAGATTTCACTCTTCCTTTTAAATTAGTCATGCATGCCTCACCAATCTTTCCTTTCTATAAAATATTGGTAAGTTTGGTCTGTAAAACATGTACACTATATTAAATAATTAGTGCACCAAAAGTGACATTGGATGTATAGTAACATTTTGTTCACATGCATTATGCTTGTGCAATCTTGGTGCATTTGTATCAAAATTCCACTGGCAGAGTTTTTGCTTTTGATCTGTGAGCTATTAGAAACTCTGTTACTACAGATGAAAGGAGTTAGAAAGTTCTATATCATAACGCAGTGCGATCAGTAATTCACAGAGCAGGTAATTTGCAATGACTTGCCAAGCCTTTGATTGCACCGGGTTTATGGCTATTAGCAGTTTCCCCTTTCAAATTTGTATGGTTCCATACTTCCTTTTTGACCTCTTTTTCATCATTTATGGTCCAATTTGGTAGTGAAAAAACATAACTGCTTGCTTAGCGCATGGCTGTCATTCAAACGCCAGTGACTTACTGAGCACTTTGACATTTGTGATGATGAAAAAAACATTAAGCAGGTGTACAGAACACTAACCAGGTTCCTGAAACAATGCTTTATGGGATTCACAATGTACCTCTGGGCTATAAAACAATTCAGACTTGATTTTCTCTATCAATTTAATCTCAGTGTTCAGATTGCCATTCAAAGAAGGAGGCACAGTTTTCACTAAAATTGAAGTTAAATAAAATCCCCAATAATAATGTTAATACAGGACCTCATAGGAACAATTGGAAGGGCAGCGATTGCTTGCCACTAAAATAATATGAAAGTAGGGCTCATATGTCTACTTTGAAGTCATGCAATTAGGAGTACTACTTGATACTGGACTATATAAAATTTAAGCCCTATAAAATGTCCTTAGCAATGAAAACTTACAGCTAAATGGCATGATTCAGCCCCTTAGCTGTCTGAATTGTATGTACACCATGTGAAAGAAACATCATACTATTTTGTGGACATTTTTCTTTGCACATTAAAACTGGTCATCTGTTGTACAGGTGTGCAGCACATCTTGGTGTGGGTTAGTCTGCCCTCATGTGCAGAGTGTCTGGGAGATGTGGAAACCTGCAAAATTCAACATAGTCCAGGTCCCCAATTAGTGTTAGGGGAAGCATTCAAAGTCAGTACCACTAAGCTCAGGGAATAAGCGGCCAGTAATTTACCAGTTACCAGAATCCAGTCCTGGTTACTGTTAGATACCGCAGAATCCATCATTCAGGTCCAGAATCCCTTTCAATTTAAAGTGGCAAAAATGTTACATGCATGTACAGACAGACCCACACATACTTAACAAAATAAAGATTGCTGTCAAGATCATTCCTTTCCTGTCATCATTCCAGTATAAATAGAAAATACCTTTGTCAATAATATAGAACAAACATTGTACTCTGACTTTCTGGATATTTAACATAATCAGGAAATCATTTGAAAAATTCTAAATGTAGAATAGACAATTTTGAATTGTTTTGTGTTTGTAAATGGTGGCTTCTAATAGAGAGCATAAAAGTTGTACCCATTTATATAGCATGCAGAAATTTTTTATTGTCATGGGAATCCCTGGAAAAGTAAGTACAAGCAAAGTGGGAAAATTTGGCTGGAGACTCCTGCTTCCTGTGGATAATGAAGACTATCTATGCAGAATAACAACATTTGAAGGTCAAAAGGAGATAAGAACTATCTATCCATAAATAGTAACTTACATATATGGAGCTTTTTGGCACAGAAAGTTGTTTATGTCTTTTTCAGCTACAGTTGGGCACATGGAAACCCTGAACATTACTTGCATCTTTGAATACAAGTGTACATAGCCATAGTATTTCCTGCTTGCCTAGTAAAATACAATGGTATTGGCAGCTTCACTTGTCCTTACCATCTTGCTGTTTTATTGTAACATTTTCATCTTCTTTCTACACGTACCCATTTCACATTCAATACACTGACCATGAGCACTTACCATATGCTTTCCCCCCCTGCCAAATGTGTTAGGCAGAGAACAGTGACATGAATGAGACTAAGACAGGAAGTTCAATTTAAAAACAAGGCAATGGTGATGCTTTATGAGTTTTACAGAGATGGCAAGAAATTTTATATCTGCTGTGTCCCTCAGGCTGGTTGTAATTTCAGTGTAGAGTGGAACTGTTCCTGAGAAATTATTGATCTTGACTTTTACTAGGCCTGCAGTAAAGCAAAGGTAACAAATAATGTCATGCTTGAAGTTGGTGAAAAAATATTTGCAGTCATGGTTGTAAGTTGGGACCAAATTTGGAAGCACTGAACCCAAACCCAAAAGCACCCCGAATTTTTTCAGTCTCACATAATAATTTTATTTGTTTAGTTTTACTGATGAGGTTTTTAGGCTAGTTAACTAGTACTTCCTGATAACCTGTCTTGCTATTTTATCAAATCTTACCTCAAAACACATGGTTGTTTTGTGTACATCTGGTGACAACTGCTTAAATGCATCACTCCTTATTTATTGCAACCCTTGCCTGTGCTTTCATCTTTTCAAAGATTTTGCATGATCGTTTGGTGTAGGTTATTTAGAAAAATGAATGAATTGATGAGGTATAACTTTGGAGGAAAAAACATAAGTATCTCATAAAAAAAGTGCAAATATAAACCAAACAAAGGAAACTAGACAGAAACAGTTTACTTATATGTACAAACTATCACATTATATTTCTTTTTTTAAAAAGTTCATTCCACTTTGGCTACAATTATATATTTGCATTATAATGTGAGATCTGAATGAATTCTTTCCAAAAGTAGAAATAGCAAGGAAAATCGTTTCAGTTTATGAAATTACACTTAGCAGGTTTATTTGTTCTCTCTCAACTTGAAACCCACAAGTTTTTATTAACGCTATGGTTCATATTTCAAATAGCAAGAAATCTTCGGGTCTCTCCCTTTTCTTCCCACCTCAAAATAAATCTACAAAGCACCTGGATTTAGAAGAACACCACGGATATATTGCCCATTAACTCAGAAAACTAGCAAACACTTCCATAATAAAAATAAATAGTGTGTACTGTAATCGATGAGGAGGCAACATCCCACATTGTTTATTGATTCATAAGGTTAAGATTAAAGGGGGATTCTTGCCTGTGTTTATCAACAGTTTTTTTTTTTTTTTTTTAAAGCAGTAAGTGAACCTGGAATCTCACAAACCAATCAATAAAGTTTAAAAGCTTCAGTGAATCTAACCCATAACAGGTCCTTGTTTGGAGAACACGCTCAAGAAACACATGTGCCTTTAAGAGGTCTTGAAAGACTTTACACCCATGGACCATTACCATTTCCAAACACCCTGCAGCATTACCAGCCCAACATATGCTGACTGTATATCACCGTGACCCTCTCACTAAAGCTCTTTTGACTGGAGTGCTTTTAATACCCACTTTCTCAGCTGAGCTCAGGAGTGATTTGTTTTACATGCCACATTAATCCTTTCCACATTTTCTGGATGAGGCAACCACAATTCCACTTGTGAGGTGTTTCTAAAACACAGTTATAGGAATAAAGCAGCAGGGTCCCAGACTTGACAACTTCCCTCTAGGCAGCTGACAAAGTGGGCTATCGGTGCCTTGGTTTAACTCTTCAAACAAGCAATTGTGCCCGGCCACTAGGGTGGGCCAGCCTTCTAGGCCGGTAGGAGGCCCCATTTATTGAAGGCAATTTACTCTCAATTAAAACGCTGTAGGAATCTTCATAGACCTAATGCCTTATTGATAGTGATGCATATTAGTAAAATTATAATCAAGAATAAATGGGAAAGAGCAGTAGAACCAAAAATATATAAAACACACCTCAGTAAAACCAGAGAAAGTTCCTATATCACACCTTCATAATAGTAGGAAAAGAGCTTTTTCTTCCTTAATAAATGGGCAATTAGTGTTCAAAGCTTAGGCTTTTATTATGTGGTAATTTTACAGTTTTAACTTTAAAGGTAACTTCCCCACCTCCCAAAGATATTTGAAGACCAAGGAATTTCTGTTGTGTGCATTTATGAACTTTTCTACATTTCTAATGTTCATTGACTATAAGTAATGTTAGGTTTTCAGAATTTCAGGTTGTCAACAAGGCTAACTGATTGAACCAACCATTTGTGTAAAAAAATGTTTTTACATGTCAGCACTCAGCTGATTTTATTAACTTGTTAGTATTATGCTCCCAATTTTATGTGTTAAAATCTAACTGTACAAGCAACTTGAGGCCTAAAATTATGCCTTTATCCAAACCTAATTTATTGTTCTTCCCTCATAAATTTTATTTGCAGCTTCAATGGTCTGAAGAAAGCAATAAATCAGAGTGAGGTGAGTTGTACAATAGTTTAGATTGAGTTCCTTATTTTTGCTTGAAATTAATCCAATCCATTCCTTGTGGTGTCATCATCACGTGGCTAATAGTATGTCCCAGAGCAAGAAATCACTTGCGTCAAAGAGACCTTTTTCTTCTAAAGCACAGGATATCAGTTCCACATGCTCAGGTGATAAATCATTTACATAAATTATATGGGAATTGATGTGATGCTTGTAAAATATTTGGAGATCTATAAATGAAAAACTACCCTTCTATTTATCTCAGGTTGTCTTCTTAAGGTAATCAGGAATATGATTCTAGTTATTTTTCTGAAGAAGCATTTTGGAGGACTGATGTACTGCAATTACATTACCATGGTTGAAGCCTCCTCATTGCGAGACTGTGCCTAGCATAACCATAGTGCTCATTAAATATTTGCAAAATGGATGATAGATTCAAACATACCCCTTCACATGCTAAACAAGAGTCTAGTTATAAAACTAAAACAATAGCCACCAGCGTTTATTTTAGCACTAGGATGCTTGCAAAAAATGTTGATTATTTTGCTCAATTATTTAAATTCTTAGTGTGATTTAAAATAAATTAAAAAAAAAACTGATCAAGTAAAGAAAAAAAGACTGATTATAATCTCTGTCCACACACAAAGACACATACATTCCCCACAGTTACCAGAGACTCTGCTGTAAAAATTAATTATACTAAAATGTAGGAAGCAGAATCAATACTTAATGGATCATTTGCAGAAGTGGGGCCATGTCATACATATATTTAAGAGAAATTGTTTTAATTTTTAAATTATATAAATGTTTAGAACTTTAAAAAGTTGGGTTTAAGTGAATTTGTCAGATGGAGAACTATAAATCCATTTAATTCATCTGTTTTAAAATTGATTTATAAAAATGAATTTTAGTTTTTGGAGTTCTTGTCTCCATATCTAGAATTACCTCAAATGAGACGATGCTTTTAAGAAAAAGGATATTTAAGTATAAAGTTTACTATTGCCTTAAACTTTATTTTAAATATTCTGTTTTCAGTATCATTAAAGAAACATTTCTAGATTACTTTCTTTCTCTAAATTTATGTTTCTTTCACAGGATCTAGAATTCCTTGGCCAGCTTAGAATTGTAAAAACACTGTTTTTTACTCTGCTTGGACATTTGCTCAGCTGAGTTTGGGTTCAGATTCAGTTTTATCCAGTAAAATTGCCCATTCCACTCTAGCCATTGGGCATTTTTTCAATCTTAACAAAACCAAGTCCATATTATAGGCCTGCTGGCCAACATTCCCGGTAAATGAACGGTTTTAAAGAAAAATGGTGCTATTTTTCAAAAGCCTGACATTTAAAAAATACAAGTCCAGAATGGAAGCCTTCAATAATTTTTCCATGCCTATATGCTGCAAGAAGCAAATAGTTACACAAATGAATACATCTGGGATTATTTTCAAGCTGTTATTCCCCACCAGGGAAAATATTTAGAAATAAGGCTCAGTGTTTGTGCTGGAACTACAAAGAGGCCGTCTTGATGCTTTTCCAGATCGTTTAATGATTTTCCTCATATTGTGTGGTGGCTTTACTGCCCTCTTTCGTGGGCCTTCCCATTCACTGTTGGTAACCATTTAGGTTGGGTGTATTCCAATTTCCAAATCTGTTTTGTGGCATTTATAGCTTGCAGCTAATAAGAGCATTCAGTATTTTTAAAATATGAATATTAAAAAATATATTTTACCATGAAGATCCAGAGGAAATGATTCAAAATTCAAAAACAACCTTACTAAAGAATGGAATACCCTGGTGTCTTTAAATTACTAAGAGAAGGTGATTGTGGTTGAGAGGTGGCAATTTGATTCTAGATTCCAGGAGGGGCAGTATTAGGCATGTGCGTGGATGTGTGCATGTTATATGCATATGCATGTATACATTATATATGTGAGCTTACATTTATAATGCTGCATGTATGTGTGTGAGTATGCATATATTTGTACACATGCACAGATATAAAATTATATACATAAATAAGCATGGAAAGAATGATAATCCATATATTTTACTTTGTACTCTCTGACTTTATAACACAAAACCTCCAAAAATATGCATATGTGTATCCTGATGTTATTTTTATTATCAGCTTGAATTTTAGAGTTTTTTGAAGTTTTAGAGTTTTTGCCTTCCTGTGACTTATGTAAAATAAATCTTGAGAACTACCTCTAAATTAAGCCATTAAAAAGTAAATATTATTAAGGCAGTCTTTCTACTGAACATGTATTCAAGGAGACCACATTAAACATAGTTTTATAGCCCACTTTTAATTAAGTTTAAATTAAATATTTAACATTAAATATTTAACACTTAACAAATTTAAATTATATATTTCCTAACTTCAAATACTTTAATATTAGATTCAGTTCATAATTTACATTGATTTCTTATATTTACAATGTACCTTATCAAACTAAGAATTTTCTTTTTTCTTTCTTTTTTTTATTTTAGTGTATTATGGGGGTACAAGTGTTAAGGTTACTTATATTGCCCATGCCCCCCTCCCCCCTCGAGTAAGAGCTTCAAGCATGTTCATCTCCCAAACGTTGCACATCTTACTCGTTGTGGTTGTATACACCCATCCCCTCCTCCCCCCTCCCACCCTCCCAACACCCGATAAATTCTTTTTTCTTTTTTTAACTGAAACATGATTAGATATTTTAGTTATGGCCAAAGTGTGAAATAAGATAAAATCTTTGAACACATAATTAATTTTCTTTATTAAAGTTGCCTTCAAGAATTTCAGATTCAATGTCATAATATCTAATGAGAACAAAATTTCTTTCTTACCAGCAATTTATTGATAAGTGTATGTATTTTTAATACATACACTTTATTAATAAGTGTATGTATTTATGAGGTACATGTGATATTTTGAGTATATGTATTTATGAGGTACATGCATACAATGCATAATAATTAAATCAGGGTAATGAAGATACTCATCACCTCAAACATTTATCATTTCTTTTGTTGGAAACATTTCAAATGGCTAGAAGAGAAAATTTGAAATTTAGAACAAAGTTTCTTGCAAGAGAATTTAAGCTCTAATTGTTTAAGAGTGCACAAATAGTGCATAAGGTGGATTGGTTAACACTGATGTAGCTCATCTATTTCCACATTCAGAGTTCTGAGAAAGAAAAAATTCTCAACTATACCCACAGCAGTGAGGATGAAAACCTTGTCTTTGAGAGCTATTTTTATGTTATTGACTGAGAAAACAATATGAATTTTAGGATATGGGCATCAATGAAAATGTTTATAAGTGCATAGGTCTACAGAGAGATAAACTAATTCCTTTGAAAATAATTTGGGGGATCACCTACTTAGTAACATTGCCTGAATTAATGCTGTGATCTGTGCAAATAATATTTGAGATTGGGATATTTATTAATATTTTTAAAAAAGAATGACATCAAGTGCATAAATATGCATATATCTTAACTTTTATTTGCCTTATTGCAAAACCAACATGCTTAATCTCATCCATCAAGCCACACCCTTCATGTTAATAATGTGTTTGGGTGGACAACCAAACTAAAAACTTTAGGTAGTTTTAAATTATCAATAATAATATACTCTCATTTTTCTGATTTTAAGAATAATAAATGCTCATTAGAAAGCATTTATCAATATGAGAGCAGAATTTCAGGGGATTCCTTTAATCCCACCTTCCAAATATAACAAAGATTATACATATGCTAACAGGTTCATATATACTATATTTAATTTTTCATATATATATACATTAACAGGATATAGAGCAATAGTTCATATTATTAATATGTAAATAATATTCATATTATTAATTTACAAGAACTGGACCAAATTTTAAGTCTTGACCTGCAATTTCTTACTTTGACTTAATAATTCATGGGCCACTTCTGCCAATACAGAGAGATATGCTCCAATATTTTTAAGATTGCACTATATTCTTTTGATAAATAAACTTACCATAATTTATTTAACAAATTCCATATTGGTAAAATATTTAGGTTGTTTCCAAATTTAAATATTAAAAACCAATTTTTCAATGAGCATTCCCTCATGAACAGTTTTGTTCACTTTGACTTATACATCTATGTGTAATTTTTGAAAAATATCACCATTGGCTCAATGTGTACGCCCATTACTCAATTCATGGATGCTACCAAATGCTTTCCAAAAGAACTGAAATAATTTGCATTGCAGCAAAATTGTCAGAGGATGTCTGTTTTATACAAACAGGTATTATCACAACCCCTCCCATTTTTCTTTTTTTAAATGTTATAATAATGCAAATAGTACATACTCATATTTTAAAAACCTTCTAGCAATAGGAGCTATATAAGACAAAATCACAAGGCAATTTTCACTGTCCTGTCTGCTCACACTTCCCCACACTTATGCACTGATCTCACTCCCCTCCCCATTATGCATTCTGTGCATTTCCAGAAATTCTGTTTTTTCATCTTACTTAATATAAATACTACTTGTTAGTCACAAATAGAATTATATTCTATGTTTTATTCTGTAACATCCTTCTCTTTACTTGCAAATAAACCATGTTTTATTTAATGGCTGTATATTATTATATAGTACATATGATAATTTATTTAATCCTCCTATTAAACAATATTTAGGTTATTTTTAGGTTTTACCCATTACAATAGTTATTCTGTATTACCTCCATACAGAAGTCTTTGCCACCTGTGTATTGGTAAAGAATAGATATTTAGAATTGGAGTTAGAGGGTCAAAAAAATAAACACAATTGCAGTTTTAATAAGTACTGCCAAATTGCCTTTTTAATAATTTAAAAATATTTTCCAGCCATAAAACCACCATATTTCATGATTTTTACTCATAATTTCATCATATTGCTGATATTAAGAATCTGATCATATGATTTTAGATTATAAAATGTCTTTGACTCTGAAATGGCAGTTCAGAAAATTTCCTTTTATTTGGTGTTGTTTTTTTCTTATTTTATGATTTATAGAACATTTTCCCCTGTTATAATTATTGACCCTTTGGCTATACTATTTTTGTCTTTCAAACTTAAGGTTTTTTTAAAAAAATTTTTGCTTATATAATTTATATTTTAAAATTAATTTTTTCCCTTGTGGCTTTTGAGTTTTGTAACATGCTTAGAAAAGATTCCCTACCTCAAAGATGAAAAATATTTACAAATGATTTCTGACAGTACTTTCATTGTTTTTTTACATGTCTAACAGTTTGAAGTCCATTGAGATTTATTTTGGAGGAAGTGAAGTACTTGTTCAGATTTATTTGCCAAGTTTATTTATTTTTTTCCCAAAGCAAGCCACTTGGCCCAATACCACTTGATAAATGAGCTACACTACTTAGTAATGCCAACATATATATATATATATAACTTTTACATATATATAAATTTCTCATGTATGCTTATATCTATTTTTAGATTCTTTATTTTGTGCCATTGATATGTTTGTTTCTGCATTGATATCAAATGTTTTCAATCATTTTAACTTTATAATAAAATTTAAAGTTATGTAGGATTAGGTCATATTCATTGCTTATATTTCAGAGAATTTTCCTAGCATTATTCATGTTTGATTTGAGACCAGAGACAAATGTCTACTTTCATTGTGATGCATTGAGTTTTCACATTAATTTAGGAAGGATTGGTATTTTAAAATATTGTATTAAAATACACTATCCAGGAGTATGGTATATATTTCCATTCAAGATTTCTTTACTATCCTTCAGTAGAGTTTTGAAATCATATTCAGGTGGGTATTAACTGTTTTTAAAGTTTACTTACAGGTATGTTTTTTACTGATTTTACAAATGGAATATATATATTTTTTCATCTGTAGTTTTATTTCTGCATACTATGGGGGTACAAATGTTTAGGTTACGGATATTGCCCTTACCCTCCCTCCCCCCTCGAGTCAGAGCTTCAAGACTGTCCATCTCCCCGATGGTGAGCATCGCACTCATTATGTATGTATATACCCATCCCCTCCTTCCCCTCTCAACTGCCGGAGGCCCGATGAATGTTATCCCTCTATGTGCACTTAGGTGTTGATCAGTGAAACGAATTTCCTGGTGAGTACATGTGGTGCTTATATTTCTATTCTTGGGATACTTCACTTAGTAGAATGGGTTCCAGCTCTATCCAGGAAAATACAAAAGGTGCTATATCACCATTGTTTCTTTCTTTTAATTTTTTATTTCAGCATATCATGGGGGTACAAATTTTAAGGTTACGTATAATGCCCTTCCCCTCCTCCCCCCTCAAGTCAGAGCTTCAAGCGTGACCATCCCCCAGACGGTGCACACCTCACTCATTATGTATGTATATACCTATCTCCTCCTCGCCCATCCCACCTGCTTGACACTCAGTAAATGTAATTCCTATATGTTCACTTAGGTGCTGATTAGTTAATACCAATTTGCTGGTGAGTACATGTGGTCCTTGTTTTTCCATTCTTGAGATCCTTCACTTAGTAGAATGGGTTCCAGCTGTATCCAGGAATATACAAGAGGTGCTATATCACCATTGTTTCTTAAAGCTGAGTAGTATTCCATGGTATACATATACCACATTTTATTAATCCACTCATGTATTGATAGGCACTTGGGTTGTTTCCACAGTTTTGTGATTGTGAATTGTGCTGCTATAAACATTCGAGTGCACGTGACTTTATTGTAGATTGTTCTTTGTTCTTTTGGGTAGATGCCCAGTAGTGGGATTGCTGGATCAAATGGTAGATCTACTTGTATTGCTTTAAGGTATCTCCATATTGCTTTCCACAGAGGTTGAACTAGTTTGCAGTCCCACCGGCAGTCTAGGAGTGTTCCTATCTCTCCGTATCCACACCAACATTTATTCTTTTGGGACTTTTTGATAAAGGCCATTCTTACTGTAGATAAGTGATATCTCATTGTGGTTTTGATTTCCCTGATGATTAGAGATGTTGAGCATTTTTTCATTGAATAGAACTCCATGGTATACATATACCACATTTTATTAATCTACTCATGTATTGATGGGCACTTGAGTTGTTTCTGCATCTTTGCAATTGTGTATTATGCCCCTATAAACATTTGAGTACAGATGTCTTTTTTATAGAATGTCTTTTGTTCTTTTGGGTAGATGCCTAGTAATGGGATTGGTGGATCAAATGGTAGATATACTTGTAGCTCTTTAAGGTGTTAGAACTTTAAATATTTCATCATCTGTGAATATTTTTCTTCCATATTCTTAATGTGTGTTCTGATTCTACTTTTATTTTTCTTGATAATTCTAGTTAGTATTTTATGTTCTTCCCCAAAGAACTGTTTTTTTATGTGTTCTATTCTATTATTTTTATTATTTCTAAATAATTAAAAGTCTGCTTTTGTTTTATTAAATCTTCACTTCATTTTCTCTTATATTTTATTTCAGTGTTCACTTCAAATTCATTCTCATCTTTTGTAAACAAAGCTAAGTTTAGGTGGATATATTGTTACTCAGCTAAAAGACTATGTTTCTCCTCTTCAGATTGGAATTTTGAAGCAGAAATATAGAGGCATTAGTCTCATTTTCTGCAAGAGAAAAATCTAATAGATTTGTACTTAGGAAACTCTTAGTTTGCTAATGCCACAGAAAGCAATTAGTCTGGGTTAAGCAGTTTGGAAAGGGTAATATTTAATAACCTAATAATCTTTATTTACATAAAATTTCTTTGAATCAATTGTTTCTAAACTTAAAATACTTTGTTTTATCAAAGTAATTTTCTATAATGAATATAAAATCACAAAATGTATAAGTACAAAGAAAAAAATTAAATAATTGGTTATTCAGCTACCTAAGTACAATCTATGTTAACATTTATGTCATATATATTATAAATATTATTTATGTCTTATAAATATTGTTTTATGACCTGATTTTTTTTTACTTAATAATATGTCATTATTATTTTCCCATGTCTTTATATTGTGGTAGCCACCACCAATTTATTGAATTATTACTTCAATTATTTGATAGCATTATAACTTACTTCTCTCTTATTAATAGTCTCTCAGTGGACATTAGAGTTACAACCTAAGTAAAGAAATATCTATTGAGTGAAGTTGATTGGCAGACAGTAGGTTATGTTTTCTAGCTCTCTAAATATTATAAGTCATGGTGCTTATCTTTATGGAATGTGTCCTGTACTTGTGATAAGTGTAGAGTTTAGAACATATATGGGAGAAATTAACTCTGTTTAGAGAAGTTTTTTGAAAAGTTGAATATTTAGGTTGAATAGTTAACCTGAGTAGAAAGTTGACACGGGACCAATATGGAGGCTTACATTTCAGAAAAATAAGAAGAGTCAAGTCTCAGAAGTATAAAATAGCATGATATGTTGTTTGAGAAATCACTTATATGATGTAACAACCTTTGGGATTGAATTACATAATGTAATGCCAGAATAGTTGATGGGGGACAAATTGTGAAGGTCATCTGCCATGCTAATGACAGTGCACATTATGAAAGTAAAATGTAAAATCATTTAGAACTTTCTGTTTACTTTCATGACTGTTTCTTTGGCTGTGCAGAAGCTTTTTAGTTTCATCATGTCCCATTTATTTATTTTTGTTGCTGCTTTGATTGCCTTTGGGGACTTCTTCATAAACTCTTTGCCTAGGCCGATGTCTAGGAGAGTGTTTCCAACATTTTCCTCTAGAATTCTAATAGTTTCATACCTTAGGTTTAAGTCTGTTATCCAGCGTGAGTTGATTTTTGTGAGAGGTGAAAGGTGTGGGTCCTGCTTTAGCCTTCTACAGGTGGCTATCCAGTTTTCCCAGCACCATTTATTGAAAAGGGATTCTTTTCCCCAGCGTATGTTTTTGTCTGCTTTGTCAAAGATTAGATGGCTATATGAGAATGGTTTTATATCAGGATTCTCACATCTGTTCCACTTATCCCAAGAATGGAAAAACAAGCACCACATATACTCACCAGCAAACTGGTATTAACTGAGTAGCACCTAAGTGGACACATAGGTACTACAGTAATAGGGTATTGGGGAGGGGGGAGGGGGAGAGGGGGGCGGGTATATACATACATAATGAGTGACATGTGCACCATCTGAGGGATGGTCATGCTGGAAAATCAGACTTGTGGGGGGAGGGGGGAAAAGGCATTTATTGAAACCTTAAAATCTGTACCCCCATAATATGCCGAAATAAAAAAAATCATTTAGAACTTTCAAAACATTAACATGCAACACAATTAACACATTCATTTAGCGCAATAATGGATTACATAGGCAGTGAGTTTGCAGGTAGAGAAACAGGATGGTGTTTCAAACATTGGGTGAGAGATAATGAAAGCATATAGTGGTGGCAAAGGTGATAGAGGAGACAGAATGGATTGAAAAGGCATTTGGAAGTGGGTTCTATCAGACATGAAGAATGAGTGAATAATGTCAAAATTAAAGAGAGAGGCTGAAGGAACTCTGCTTGAGTGAGTAGATCCTCTTAGTGTCCTTAACAGAAATGGGGAATGCAATAGGTGTGGGTGTGGAAAATATAATAAATTTTTATTTATTTACAATGAATTTATTTATAATGAATTTTTAAATATTTATTTATTGGTAAATGTTTATTTACCAATAAATATTTATTTACTTATATTTTATTAAATTATTTAAAATCAAGAGCTGGAAGGTAGGTCTAATAATTTATAATATTAAAATAATGATGTATGAAAAATAGTTTAACTTATGTGTAATAACTATAATGTGATATGAAAAATCCATGATTTCTGTTAGTGATAGTGACAGGTATCGCTAATATAACTGTGGAACTTAATTAAAGAAAATGCTCCACCATCCAAAAACTTCGCCCTGGGCCAAGTGTATATGAACGTGGATTGGAAAAGTTTTGCCTCCCCCACCAAAAAGTAACTAAGAAAATAACCAGATTATAGCATAATTCATAGAAGATTGGGGTAAACCACAGACAGAAATCAACAATCTAAAAAGTGCAATATAAGGACATTCAAGGGGCAGGGAGTAAAGGTGGTATCAGGACAAATCACAAGCCCAGTTTCAGTGGGAGAAAGTAAATATGGATTGGCAATGAACACGTAAGAGAGAGATCAAGGAATCGAAAATCTCAGAAGTAGGTTAACTTACAGCAAGAACTGTGACTATTAAGAGAATAAAGAATTATCATCAGAAAATACAAAGAAAGGAGGCAAAATTAAATATTTGCATGGCAGATAATTGACAAAATTGACAGAAAAAATGACCCTAGAGTTCTTAATAAAAAATCGAATGTGGTTTATCTTTATCTTGGTCCATAAAAATAAGATAAAGAAGATATAAATTGCTTTGCGTTATTCAAATTAGATGTAATTTTGGTTTAAACTACTTCTTGTAGTGCAATATGTGCAATATTTGCAATATGATGTGCAATATGAGTCAGATAAATGTATTGGGTAAAATGCATTTTTGATCTTTTTCACTTTTTAAGTCAGGACAACATGAGAAGGTCTTCATTATGAACAATGTCTCAGAGTTTTCCCAACCATGATACAATTTGTTTGACTATGACAATGAGATAACTTGTGCTAGAATACTTCAAAATTGGTTTCCTTAATCTAAAATGTATTCTCTACTCTGGTCAAGAAAGATTGGTTCCTTTTTGTAGAGTTTGTCTCCATATAAGATTAGCGCTATTATTGAAGTACATCAAATAATATTCTCCAAAACAGTTAAATGATAGCTTCCAAAGGCAATCACTTGTTATAAGATTCCAATTAACCATGATACAAAATGATATAATCTGCATTTCAGATTTATGTCATAAAAAATATATTTCCTCACCCTCCTCAGTTCAGAAATAAACACTGATTTCTGTGCCCCAAAGCAATCTCTCTGCTTTGATATGTGATAACAAGCAATGTCTATTCACTTGTGATACTTTTCATCTGATGATTTTATCTCTTAATTTCTTTCAACTTGTGCACATCCCTACCACCAGGGAAATTTAATAGGCCAGTCTACACATCCTCTTGGTATCTAATCCCAATAATGTGTTACAGACTTTGAGGTTTTGCTTTCAATTCTTAAATACATTGCACTCAAGGCACTTAAACAAGCATCAACAAAGGTGCCTGTCTTCTTTGAAGTTATTTTCTGCGGAAATCACAGCCACTGACCAAATGATTTAAAAAGATTAAATTGTGCTTATTTTATGACATTCTAAAACAGCAGGGTTAAATACTGGGCCAGCTGCCAGCTGCTCAGTACCCACACTTTCATGTTTGGCTGCCAGATACATCCACCCGAATTATTCTGGAGCAGAAATGTGCAATGGTGCCATTCTGGGGAGCAGAAATGAGTTGGGTTTTAGTGCTTTGAGGAATGGATAATTCAAATACATTTTACATGCATATAAAATATTTCTTGAAATTAGATTGACTTTCCATTGGAGGGATTGGTTTTCCCTTCCTTTGGAGGAGAGGCATCCATCCACTCTGCTAGTAAAATTATAATTTTCTCTGTTCCAGGGCAATGTGGGCTACCTTTCTCTAACTATGCAAAATTAGGATATATGCTTGGCCATTTTATTTATAATTGATGCTATATGTGTGTGTATACATACACATAAATATTAGTGGAACACATTTAAAAAAATTACTATGTGAAAATTATAAAGGAATAAAACTATTGTATTTAGACACAGTAGAATGATTTATTCTATGTTAATTTATACTCTCTGCTATAGTCACTGAACTGAGGCATGGGTAGCAGATTGGAAATGCCAAGATAAACAGCATGGACTTAATCCTACTGACAATAGAGAAAGAATGACCATTGTTGGACAGGACCACATCAAGCTAAAAGCATTGTCTAGGGACTTATGTGGTGTTGTACAGGATGGAATGAAGGGAAATCTACATGCAGGCAAGCAGATTCCTCAAGAGAAGGCTCTGAATAAAGGGCTATAAGGTAACTGGAACATCATAAATGCCCATACAAAGAAGTTGTTGGGCAAAAGTAAATCAATAGAACTTGGTATCTGAGTCTCTAGGTAGCAAAATGTCACCGGTTGACTAGTGACAGAATGTGCCAATGATAGAATCCAGCTTACATCAATAAATATTTCTGAAACATTGAGGGTCAATAAATGCAAGACATACCACTTCTCAGGGCTTACTTTGGCAGTACAATTGCCTGTGCCGAAAATATGAGAGAGGAGGAATGATTGGATGTGGGGAGGTTTGAGAGGGGAGTCTAGTGAGTGATGACATCAATTTTAGTTTGAGTCCAAAGAAAACTGAACAAAAGTAGCTGGGAAAAGACTCATATCGTATATTTCATGACTTCTTAGAATGGGTTGAATTGAAGGGACAAGACAAAGTATCTTGTGCCTTTCAGTTCAGGTTGTACTAAAGTTAAAGTCCGATGGCAAACTTTTCATCATTTTTTGCTCATTTTGTAGCAGCATTTTGTTTCAGTATAAAATAGTGTAGGTAGCTGATCTTTGCAATTTATTTCTAAGTAGGTAGCTGACCTTTGTCATTTCTTTCCTTGCAGAATTTTTGCAACAGAAAAATAGAAGCTACGTGATGTAGACTCCTCCTAAAATCAGTGAACGTGTAATTTTGGGGTCCTGTTGGGGCAGGAGAGAGGTGTATGCCTTTGAAAAGCAGAAAATTTGGGGATTTTTCTGTGACCCAAGGGAGCAAAAATCCATAGGTCACAAAACCCCTGAAATTCAATGAGAAGTAGGTTCCCAGATTCCTAGCTTTTCCAAAGATGCCTAATAGTGAGCAGCACCCAGTGTTCTGCTTGTTCATCAGGCCTCTCTGCAGCAGCCCGTGTCAGCTGTTGACATGTGACCAGAGATTTGTCACCTTTGTAGCACTGTGTCAGGGGAGCCTCAAGAATAATTAAGCTTGAATCTTCCACCAGTCTTGCATGATAGAATTCAGTTTCAAAATTAGTTTGAGTAAATAAAAAATAGAAATGCAGTTACCTCTTTTGTTTGTTTGTTTGTTTGAGAGGCGAGGTCTTGCTGTTGCCCAGGCTGAAGTGCAGTGGCTATTCACAGGTGCAATCATAGCTCCCTGCAGCCACAACTCCTGGGCTCAAGAGATCCTCCTCCTTCAGCCTTCCAAGTAGAAGGGACTACAAGCACACACTACTACACAGGCTCTAGTATTTCTTGTATTATGATTTATTATCATGTATCAATGAACATTGGCAAGCTGGGTAATTAAAGATCCAAAGTATAGTATTTTTATTTTTAGTTCTTTTTTTCCCCACCTCTCCATAGTGAGATATAGTAGACTTCTCCAAATTTCCTTCGGTCTTGGAATTTGTGTTTCAATGCTCTGCTACATCAAGGGCCAAGTAGAGGGCATAGCTCACAAGTATCTACTTACCAGGGGTTTCAACCTGTTTGATGTTATGTCAAGTCCCATCATTCTCCCACACTATGAATGAGGTGGTTGAATTATGCAGAACAGTTTTCCACAGGAAATTCTTGCTCAAGTTCTGAGTAGCATGGTCTTAGAGAAGAATAGTTGAACATTTCTGGTTTTGGATCTGAAGACATATGAGATGCCAAGCAACAACAGTTCTCTTGACGAAATATTGCTTCTAACCTTAGGCAAAATTATTTAATATTCTCCTCTTCCAAATAATATCTGATCATTTATGTTAAAAATTAATGTTTTGCGTTATGTTTAGGCTAGACCATCTCGAATCCTGTTTAAAGATAATTGATATATAAGCTACAAATTCAACAATAACAAAATCATAGAAGATGGTATTTTTCCCTTATATAAATACCATTGAATTTCTTTCTTCTTAAATACAAGAAAGTTTCACAGAATCAATGTCTCTGTTTTATAAATCATTCACTACCTCTCTCAATTATTCTACAGTATTACTAAATAACTAATAAAATTTATATGGCATTATAATTGAAACTGCACTGGAAAATTTGCATATGTCATGTTGTGTGAAGTGATGTTGAAATCTTGCCATAAATGGTCAAGCCTGAAAAACTGTTATTATTTCTTTTTATTAATGGCTAAGTAATCTGCATTTTTGATAACTTCAGTAAGCCTCATAAGTTGTCAACATTTGCTATGTGCTTTTACTTTTTCCCAAATTACTTCTGACTTTTTGCTTTCCATTTAACAAGTAAGTAGCTTTCATTTTTGGAGATGTTAATAGAGACCACATGTACAATGCCATAAATAAACAACATTTACTCTAAAATAGGTTAATAATGCAATGCAAATATTATTGCTATAATTCTATAGTATGAAAATAACAGTAAACGATTTTTGAAACAATTATCTGTACTTGTCAAAAACTAACAGAGGCCATCATGCCTTAGGTGGGGATTAACACAAACTTAAATTTGTAGTAATCTTCCTTTGAGGAAGGAAGCATTAGCAAATGCTCTGTGGCAGCTGCTCATTTTACTATGTAGCCAAATGCTACCAACAGGAGGGAATACTTAGGAGACCAATTCGAATTAACACTTTTAGAAAGTTTGTGAAAGTATAAACACATTTGATGTTAAAAAAAAAAAAAAAACAACATTGAAAAGACCATACTTACAATTCCTTCTTGGAGTTATGCTTTTCTTTTTAGAATTTTCCTGACAGCTCCATCTCTAGAAATTCTACCCAGGTCCATAATCTTGATGTGGTTGCCTACACTGGCGGTTTATTAGTACCACAATTAAAAATCTTAGCTTTACGTGATCGAGAATTATAAACAAAATGTGATTACCTGAAGGACTTGAAGCACACCTCTTGAGACTGATATAAAATAAGAATGATTCCACATTATTAGCTCAAAAAGAAGCACAGAAGGAAGCTGTGATATGCCCTACTTTAGTAAGGAAGAATCCAGGATTTGGACTAGGAAAGGAAGACTAGGGAAGGGAGATTATAATTACAGCAAGAGAAAGGGCTTAATAACAATTGTGGAAGCCAGAATTAGCAATTTGTGTAAAGAGGATATTAGGAGACTGGCTTCATCAGACCAAGAGGACCATGATACTTACACAACCACTAAAGGTTACAAAACTTGTTTCTAGACAATAACTTGAAAAGCAATTTTTGTTGTACCCTGTTCTCTACAACATTTATTATGAGATTTCAAAATAACATTGGTTTGTGGAGTTTATTCCCAAGGTAGATTTATAATTTCTGTTCAATTTATGTACTCTTCATAAATTACCAACATTAAGCACCACTATATCGCAGGTACTACACAAGGTGCTTGGGATACTCTTGTCGTTCTGGCTTGCAAGGATTTTACAATATAGTGATTTAATTATTCAGAATGCCTGCATTTACTTTTTTTTTTTTTTTTTTGGCATATTATGGGGGTACAGATTTTAAGGTTTCAATAAATGCCCATTTCCCCCCTCCCCCCAAAAGTCTGAGTCTCCATCATGACCATCCCCCAGATGGTGCACATCTCACTCATTATGTATGTATATACCCGCCCCCCTCCCCCTCCCACCTCCCCAATACCCTATTACTGTAGCACCTGTGTGTCCACTTAGCTGCTGCTCAGTTAATACCAGTTTGCTGGAGAATATATCTGGTGCTTGTTTTTCCATTCTTGGGATACTTCACTTAGTAGTATGGGTTCCAGCTCTAACCAGGAAAATATAAGATGTGCTATATCACCGTTGTTTCTTAGAGCTGAATAGTACTCCATGGTATACATATACCACATTTTATTAATCCATTCTTGGATTGATGGGCACTTGGGCTGTTTCCACAGCCTTGCAATTATGAATTGTGCTGCTATAAACATTCGAGTGCAGGTGTCTTTTTTGTAGAGTGTCACTGGATCATTTGGGTAGATGCCCAGCAATGGGATTGCTGGATCAAATGGTAGATTCACTTGTATCGCTTTAAGGTATCTCCATATTGCTTTCCACAGAGGTTGAACTAGTTTGTAGTCCCACCAGCAGTGTAGGAGTGTTCCTCTCTCTCCACAACCACGCCAGCATTTGTTATTTGGAGACTTTTTGATAAAGGCCATTCTCACTGGAGTTAAGTGATATCTCATTGTAGTTTTGATTTGCATTTCCCTGATGATTAGGGATGGTGAGCATTTTTTCATATGTTTGTTGGCCATTCTTCTGTCTTCTTTAGAAAAGTTTCTGTTCATGTCCTTTGCCCACTTTTTAATTGTTGTAATCTGTTTCTGTGTGTATTCTTTGGTCTATATGACCTTGGCACTTATGTAAATGAATTTTTGAAAGGAGGAGTGGTTTTTCAAATCTAAGGAATTATATTAAGAATAATATAATGATGACTGTTTTTGTCAGCTCGGGCTGCCATAACAAAGTACCATAAACAATAGAGATGTATTTTCTCAGACATCTAGAGGCTGAAAATCTGAGAACAGGGTGGCAGTATGGTCAGGTTCCGGTGAGGACTCCCTTCTTGGTTTGCAGATAGCCACCTTCTCACTATGTCCTCACATGGCAGAGAGAGCCAGAGAGCCAGCTGGCCAAGATGGCCACCCACTACTGGACATCATATAAACATAATTACCTTCCAAAGACCTCATCTCAAATTATCATTACTTTGGGTGTTGGGGCTTCAACATGAATTTTTGGGGGGGACATGATTCAGTTCATAGGATTGACTCATGTGCCCTATCTGATACATAGAGCGTTTTGCGATATTTGCTTTGGATATTTTTTATTTTTAAGAAATAGAAGGTTTAAAATTAAAGACTACTTTACACTTATCTTTAATCATATCATCTTGTCTATTTGAGGCAGACAAACATATCACTTTGTGTATCTAAAAATAACCCGTATCCTTGCATTTTTATGTATCTCTTTGGTCTAGGTTTTAATACTTTACTAATTTATGTGTCTCTAAACAATATTTAATATTGTGATATATATGTATACACACATATCTTGGGAAATCTTGAAAATAGTAAGAGCGAAACAAATTAATAATGAGTTATGATATATGAATATTTTTAATTATTTCATAATATTCCATTATATGAACATATCATTATCTCCTATTTGAAAGACATTTAGATTGTTTCTATCTTCTTATGCACATATATAAGAATGTTGCTCAGGTATTCTTCCTTAAGTTAGGAATAGAAATCTTGATCCAAAGGGTTTAAGGCTTCTTCAACTTTACTTACTGTTTAAAGTATCAAATTATGTCCCTTCTAAGTTCTACTTCCTCACATCCTTTCCAACACACAGTGCTAAGAGATTTAAAAGCTTTGCTACTGTGAAAGGTAGACTTGAAATGATATCTCACTTTAAAATTGTATTTCCCTAATTATAAATCTACCAGGCACATTTTCATATGATATATGGTCATTTACATTTTTTAAGAAATGCTTTTTTATATTATTTGTCCATTTTATATTGATTATTCATTCATGTGTCAAAATTGAATTTGTAGAAGTTATTCCTATATTCTAAGTAATAATAATTTTTCAACTATGTGCATTGCAAATGTCTTCCAAAACTTGCTGTCACACTCCTTTCCCCAACGATCCTAATTTCAATATCAAATAATTATTTTTGCCATTTTAAAAATGTTTATTAATTGAATAAAAATGTTTCAGTTAACATTAAATTTTGTGCAATTGACTTATATTGTCCCATATAGTTTTGGCTATTTGAATCTTCTCTCACTAAATTATTTGCCATTTTAATTCTCCAAATTATATTTTGACAAACAAAAGTCCTTAAATTTTAATGCAGACCACTTTTTAAATCTGTTATTCCATGATGTTAGTGGCTTTTTTTATTTGTATTAAAGAAACCTTTCCTAAGCTAAGATCATGAAGATATTTTCCTGTATTATCCTTAAAAACTTGAGTATTGTATCTTTTACATTTAGATTGACAATCTACCGGGAATTGAATTGATTTTTGATTATGGTAAGAGAGAGGAGCCAGTTTTCTTTCTTTCTTGTTTTGTTGTTATTGTTTTTAATATGAATATACAATTGACTTGACAAAATTTATTGAAAAGATTATTATGACTCCTGTCATTATCCCATGGCCTCATGAACAAAGTGATCGTGGTGACAGGGATGGAGGTCATGCTTGGGGTCAGGAACATGGACTTCTACTCACCAAGGCTGACTTAGCTACAGCCTCTGCTGAGTGCTCAATCTGCCAGCAGCAAAGACTAACACTGGGACCCTGATATGGCACCATGGAAATGATCAGCCAGCTGCCTGGTGGCAGGTTGATTAGATTGGACTGTTTCCATCTTGGAAGGGAAAATATTTTGTTTTTATTCAAATAAAAACTTACTCTGGATTTGTCTTCGCTGCACAAAATGCTTCTGCAAAACTTACATTTGTGGACTTACAGAATACCTTATCCATCATAAGGATATTCCACACAGCATTGCTTCTGATCAAGGAATTCATTTTATAGCAAATAAAGTGTGGCAACAGGCCCATGCTCATGGAATTTCCTGATATTACGTGTTCTTTACCAACCTAAAGAAACCAGCCTGATAGAACAGTGGAATGGCCTTTGAAGACTCAGTTACAGTGCCAGCTAGGTGACCTTGCAGGGCTGAGGCAAAATCTTCCAGAAGGTCATACCTGCCCTAAATCTGTCCCCAACATATGGTGCTCTTTCTCCCATAGAGAGGATTCATGGGCTCAAAGAATCAAGGGGTAGAAATGGAAGTGGCACCAATCACTATTATATCTGGTGATGCACTGTCAACATTTTTCCTTCCTTCCCATCCCTGTGACCTGATGCTCTGCTGGTCTAGTGGTCTTAGAGAAGATTGCTTCCACTAGGAGACAGACACTATTCCACTGAACTGGAAGTTAACACTGCCACCCTGTGAGTTTGGGCTCTTTATGCCTCTGAATCAATAGGCAGAGGAGTTACTATATTGGGTGGGCTGATTAATCCTGATTTCCAAGGGGAAATTGAATTCCTACCATATAATGTTGGTAAGGAAAAAAAGAGTATATCTGGAATACAGGAGATCCCTTAGAGTATTTTTGAGTACTGCCAGCAACACTCCTGTACTCATTTATTAACTCTAATACTTTATATGTAGATTATTTTGGATTTTCTGACTGTGAAGGATGACAATTTTCTTTCTTTCTTTTTATTCCTTATATATTTTATTTCTTTTCTTGTCTTATTATAATGGCTAGGGGATACAATAAAATATTGAATGGCAGTGTCGATTACAGGATATTAGCATGGGAAGCCTTTAATATTTTATAATTTTGTATTTTGTGGTGGATTTTTGTAGATACATTTTACTTTAGAAGGAAGATTTTTAAAATTCTGTTTTATAAAGGTTTTTTATAAGTAATGAATCGATGTT
This sequence comes from Microcebus murinus, assembly GCF_040939455.1. NCBI lineage: Eukaryota > Metazoa > Chordata > Mammalia > Primates > Cheirogaleidae > Microcebus > Microcebus murinus. The sequence goes on from NC_134112.1 coordinate 34,684,153, forward strand.
TGGCTAATTCTTTTTCTGCATATAAAAACAATCATATTTTCAAAAATCACCTTTTAAAAATTTTGTTAATATAACTAAACACACCTTGGTTTTCAAATTTTGAAACAACTTAGCATTACTGGAATAGTCTCATTCTGACTGGAATTATATTTACTATTTTTGTATTTTGCTAGATCTGGTTTGGACATCTTTTCTTTAAAATATTCATATTGTGGTTTATATTATTTCTAACCCTTGCTTTATAGCCCAGGGTATGGTCAGAATTTATAAAATGTTTTATATTTATTTTTCAATTTTTCATTGTATTTCTTTTGATTTTGCCTCACAAAATTATACTAAAACTACATAAGTATTTAGAATTGTCATATCTTTCTCATTAATCAAATCTTTTATCACTATGAAGTGTTTCTTTTTATCTATAGTAATATCTCTGCCTTGTAATACACTGTGATGTCAATATCTATCACTATAGTAGCTTTTTTAAAGTTTGGTTTCAGCTTTTCATATTCTTCCACTTACGACTTTTAACTATTTTTTGGCTTTCGCTTTAGATGTATTTCCTATGACAAGCATAAAGTTGTTGCTGTTGTTGATAAATTCCTTCTGAAAATCTTTGACTTCATAATAGAATATTTAATCCATTAAATTTGATTGGATTAATTTTTTATCGAAATTACTTATGTTTGTATTTAAATCTATATTTTGCTAATCGCTTATGATATTTTTCACATCTCATATATACTTTAGTTCTGCTTTCTACCCCCTCTTTTTTTTATTATTATTTAATCTCAGCTCATTAACTTGAAAATTTTAACTGATTACATTGCAGCCAGAGTTCACTCTATGCATGTGTAACTTTTTACCACCATTTAAGACTTGAATATCAAAGTTTCTCTGGCTTGAAACTCAGTTATTAACTTTTTTAAAAAAATTAAACCAAGGCCGGGCACGGTGGCTCACGCCTGTAATCCTAGCACTCTGGGAGGCCGAGGCGGGCGGATTGCTCGAGGTCAGGAGTTCAAAACCAGCCTGAGCAAAACCCCGTCTCTACCAAAATATAGAAAGAAATTAATTGACCAACTAAAAATATATATACAAAAAAAATTAGCCGTGCATGGTGGCGCATGCCTGTAGTCCCAGCTACTAGGGAGGCTGAGGCAGTAGGATCGCTGAGCCCAGGAGATTGAGGTTGCTGTGAGCCAGGCTGACGCCACAGCACTCACTCTAGCCTGGGCAAGAAAGTGAGACTCTGTCTCAAAAAAAAAAAAAAAAAAAATTAAACCAAATGACAAATGCCAATGAAAAAAGAACTCTGAGAGTACAATTGAAATAACACAACATAACAATAAAATTTTCTAGAAATTTCATGTTTTACCTTAAAAATGCATATGGTTTTTCTCACAATATACTTTTATATACTCTCTACTTTAGTATTTAAGAAGTATATGTTAAGTCCCCATTAAGAAAAAATAAACAAAAATAACAAACAACTCCTGTTATTAGTTATTTTATGTAATGCTATATCATTGGCTCAATCAATTCTTGAAAACTAGGATGAATTGGAAGAGATTCGATTTTGAATATTGATATCACCTGCATGTTCTACTTTTCTGTCTCAGTATCACAGTATTTAAAAGAGCCAGATTCACAGAAGTGGATGTTTACAAATTTGTGCCTTTTAAATTCACTGCTTTTTAAGCTCTCAGAGTGATCACAAAATGCTACCAAAAATAGGCTGGTTTTGGTAGAGATAAAAGTATATATTTGGAGTTGGATAGAATTCTGTTGGGAAGGAAAAGGCTACTTTCAAAATCAGAAATCCTCCTGTAAGGTAACTGTTGGTGACCATCAGCGCTTTTAACTAATGCTTTCAATTCCCTAACTTCAGACACAGATTGGAAGCACTTGCTGGCCCATTTGTGGTTGTAAGGCAGCCTGGTCAATGAGTTGTAGGTAGAAGTGGTAGGTTTCACTCTAGAGGTTTGAGCACCCACTTGCTACTTCAAGACTCTTTCAGGAATCCCTTTTTCTTTTGAAATGATGATGAGGAAAGTCCCTGAGTGACTGTGATGAACAGAAGCCCCCTGCTGCAGTGATACAGACAGAATGTGTGCCAGAAAAAAATAAAGCCTTTCTTGTGTTAAGTCACTGTGACTAGAAGGTTGTTTGCTACCATAGCATAAGCTAGCCTATGCTGGTTGATAAAGTAGCATGGTGTATTAGATTGTCACAGTGGCATTCTAGAGGCATTGATTTAATCTTTGATTTGGAATCCACTGGAGTGACTCTAAGGGTAGATTTTCTGCCACAATAAAGGGAGCAAGAATTCTATGCTGGGAAATAATTGAAGCAAGTAGAACCTTTATATGCTCCTCAAAGTACGTCATATAAATAGCTAAATATGCAGCCTATCCATAAGTTCAGTTGCTGATAATGGTTTAGCTGATGAATATATTTTGTATTTTGGATTTCTGATTAAAAATGAAAATAATACGGTATTAATGTAAGATTATATCTGTCCCCAATCTCCTGCTTTGCACATTTTCTTAGCATTTTGATTCTCAAGCATTACCTAAAATAAATGGAAGACATTGACTACGGAATTCACTACTTAAAGCACAGTGCGGTAAGACAATTTCTTTTCTCTCACTTTAACAAATGTGATTTGCATAAAATTAAGAAGTCAGAGAAACTTCCTTTGCAATTATCAAAAAGCTTAGAAAAAAATATCCCTTTACATTGATATTTTCTACATTGCCTAAAGCTCCCTGAAAAAAATGTCTGAAACTTAAGTAGGAAAAATGCATTGTAAGCGTGATGATAATGGCACACCAATAATTCTGTAAAATATGACTAACAGTATTGGAGCAAGAATAAAGATTTTAGATTTGGGGGGGGAGGGAACACACACAAATACAAAAACTGGTCTTTGGTTATAGACAAATCAGATAAAACTTCTTAATAAGAAAGTCAGTTACCTACCAAAAACTCACAAACATTATTTTTTTTGTGAACAATTTTTCAAAGATGCTGTCAAATCTTTCCCTAAATAAAGCAAAATGTCAAATCATCAGAGAATTAAAATATATTTATTTTTTTTAAATGCAGGCAAAAGGGCATCTGATGTTTTACAGACATTCCAACACCTTCAGGAAATTTGAACTCACACCAAAGGGTCTGATAGTCATTTGAGTCTCCATCTGTACTGGAACACATGTGCACACACAAGGCACATTGAATCACTCCAGTGGAAAAAAAAAATCCCTGATCTTAAATTATAGAAGCCTTCTACCATTCTTCTTAACCACAAAGTCTTTGGCAGCTTGAAACATCAGAGTGACTTAGGGTGATCTGGTCACAAAGCTTCCTTTGGTGCTAGAAACCACAATGCTGACTACAAGAAACTGATGCTTTCGGAAGACGGTGACTATATACTAAATGGTACACAAGAAACTTAAGACTTGAGGGACACTTTCAGAAGCAAACTAAGAAGGACACATTATTTGTTCTGATTTGTCTCAGACAGCGGCTTCTCAGTTCTAAGTTTCATTATTTACTTCGTGTTGTCAGCAATTTGGATGTACTAAAAATTAGTTTTTGCATCTCTTTCTTAAAGTGAAAAACATCCTTGCCATTCTCAAATCTGTGATGGCCTATAAGAAACAATCTTTTAATAATATATTCTGAGAGTAAAATAAATGGAAATTCTAGATTTCATTGGGTAAGTCCACTAATAGAGTGTTTGGGAGCAATGTATGCTAAAGTATTGAATTAATTACTGCAACTTATTGTCATTTTATGGTGCTAGGTATATATTACCTAAAATGTATCATCTCATTTAACTTTTACAGTAATCTTACTAATATGACCCCCAAACTACAGATAAGAAAACTGTGTCTTAAGGAGGTTGCCACTTGTCCAAGTTCAAAGCTTGGAAATAGGCAGAAGACAGGATTCAAACTCAGTCCCAACTCTTAACCACTGTTCTGGGTTGCCTTCTTAGAGACTCCTTCCTTTTCTCTTTTTATAAAATCTTAGTTCCTCTTATAAGGAGCATCTGTACATCTTTGAGAATTATCATTAGTGATTTCTGCACAATATAACCATGATGCAGAGGTTAAATGAGTTAATATTTATAAAACCAGAACAGTGCCCAGCACAGAGCATGCAAATATAGATGTGATCACTCTTACTAGTATTATGTATGCTCACGAATATCATATTCACGTACTTAAATAAATCATAGCCCACAGATAAGCTAGCCTAGCTCGGCCACCCAAATGACACAGAAAGTCCTTTTCAGGAGGTTCAATAATAAAAAGCCTCACTGCAGCTGTGACTTAGAGAAGTCCCAGTCCAGAGCAGGACACAATGAAAAAGTAATGGTGTGTACCATTGACTCATAAACTTTTAACTCCAACTCTGACCCCTTTCTCTCCCCTCGAAAAAGAAATTCCCATTCATTACATAGTAATCCCATTCTGAACTTTATCTTACATTTCAACAGCTCTTTGGGCCATCTCAGTTGATGCAGTTCAAATTTCCTGCTGGCCAGGTAGCACTAATATCTGCATTTCCCTTGTATTCCCTCCACATCATCTCAGAGCTTTCTTCACTGAGGAGGCATTTCCAGATTGGAGGTGAAAATTGAAACTATAGAGCAGCAGTGGGGGCAGAAAGGCCAGGAGCATGGAAGGACTCATTAATCAGGACCCAGAACTGCCACCGATCAGAACGCAGGGAAGCGGGGCGCATTCTTCCTCCAGCGCCAATGTGGAAGTGCTTGGCCTCCCTCTTCTTTTCTCTTTTCCTGTGGTGCCTCAAAAAATGTGCAAGCTCTGGCTCCGCGCCAGTGGGGTGATTTCTTTGTTTAAGGAAAAGTGTAAAGTATTTTCACATTAAATGAAGAACTTCAGACATCTCCAGGAATCTGTCCTTTGAGGGCTTGTTAAAATTCAACAAAGACCCATTTATACTTTAAGAGAAACTCTTCTTCCTTTGCTGGACTGCCTTGGGGATTTTCATTTCTTTCTGCAACACCATTCTATTTTGTCTCAGCTGCTCCTCTCAGAAAAATCATGGCCAAATGCATTTTCTTTTCTTTCTTTCTTTCTTTCTTTCTTTCTTTCTTTCTTTCTTTCTTTCTTTCTTTCTTTCTTTCTTTAACCCTCAGTTCTCTCTTCTTCTTATTTAATCTCATCTGTGTTCTTAGTATTCATATTAAAAAAAAAACACCCTAAGATATATGAGTTGATTTGAACTGCCTAGTCCTCATGTCAGGGATGACAAAAACATTTATTTTTGATTTTCAAAATCACAGGAGATTTACCTAGAAGCTGATTTTCTCTGAGTTTGTGATTTGATTCCTTGCTCCAAGTTTTGTGAGACCTCCTACATATCTTCAATTTCACAAGGGTTGTCAGGAAATAAATGTAAGAGAAAATATTCCAATGAAAGTTAACTCCCCCTCCCTATAGTTGTCAGGGTGCATGAATAGATCATATTCTTCACAAGAGTAAGAAGATTGTGGCTTTAGGAAGTTGGGGTTCCATTCATTTCGGTGTGTCCCTTAGCCAGCAGAGTGCCTCCCATATATAAGGCACCCAAAACCAGTTGTTTGAAGGAATACATGAATAAATAAATAATGATAAAATATTCGGCCGTAAAAAGTTTTGAATTGGCTCTTTCATCATTTATAATTAAGCCCTGGACTTTTTCTCTGCCCTCATTTGTACAGTAATTACAATGTACTATATACCACACTCCTTGTAGAAAAAAAATAAATGCAACATTTCTCACTAACATGATAGAATAACATCAAATTTCCAGGTCTTCTTGGGTACAATGCCTGGAAAATTGAGATCACAGATGCAGCAGGGGCACTTAGTGCCACACGACTGGCCTGTCTGCAACATGTCAACAGCCATCTCAGAGTTGCACCTACTGGCACACTGGACTCTGGAGTTTCAAAGAAACATATGAAGGAGAATTGATCTTTATTATTGTTAGGGAATTCCAACCTAATACCAAAAGAATGTTTAAGTGAATTTGTTTCCTGCCCAATCACATTTAATTAATTCATCTGGGATAATGTAAACTTTATGTGCATGACTGTGGATAGTTTTCTCACTACATAATAGACAATGTAAATAATATCATTCATATAATTTAATTGTCTAAAAAATTAGGTTGAAACATATGTTAGGCCTTCTATGAGAATTGGGGGTAAAACTTTAAGCAGTAAAACTGAAAAATATTTGTTTAAAATCTATCTATCTATCTATCCTATTTATGAGATGAGTAGCTAAGGTTAAGAACCACTCCTATAACTAAAACTGGTTCTTTAAGGACACTGTTTCCCCTGGAGCTCTATTTTATATGTGGTTCTTTTCTCTTTCACACTTTCCTAACCCTGGGCCCTGAGATGGGGCAGATTCACTTGTTTCTCATTGTCACTTCTAGGTAATCCATTCTCTTTCCTTAGCAAATCCTTGCAGCTTCAAAGCTCACACTGTGTGTGACAGTGTACACTGTACATCACCCTTCCTTGTTGCACTCATTTACTGATGTCCAGGTCACTCTCCCTTTCTCCTTCAAGAGTTTGATTTTTAGGTATAAGCTGCTCTCTTCCAAACTGTTCCTGGCTTAATTGCAAAACCTATATAGCTGCTCTTTTCAATCTGGTTTCTCAGTTCCTTGGCTTCCTCTCCTTTAAAATGACCAACTTCCATCTACATGAGACAACTGGGGCTGAAATAAATGTTCACACCAGTTTTTCATTGTTCCTAACCACACCTTTTTGTCCCTTTATTTATGCACCTCACATTCCATGTTCCATCATTGTAGTAATTCTCTCTCCTTGCAATGTATCTGTTTTGCAAAATTTTATCCATGGTTAACCTGTGATTAAATCCCTCTTTCTGCCTATTCCACATCGGCTCCCATAAACTAAACATAGCTGCAGAAAAACACAACCATAATGATTGTCTTTCTTTAAATTTATGACCCCTAATCTCAGGTGCACTCTTAATGCTGCCTGAAAATCATATTTCTTTAGTTCACTCATTCTCCTGCTCTCCCTGAAAAATATTTTGTACTTTTTCTTCTCTCCTCTAACTTCTAATACTTTCCCCTAAATCCTGAGTCCCAGCTGATGGCATTGTTCCAGAGAAAATAGAATCACTCAGAAGAGAGCATCCACAAACTCCTGCCATAATAACTAACCACCTACTTGCATGTGTTCCTTGGATGGTGGGGGGCTTAATAGTGTTCCTATCCAAAGATAATCCCTCCACAAGGTGGTGGATTGCTTGTTTTCTCTCCTACTTTGAGACATTCTTCTCTGTATCCTGTATCACCTCTGTGTAATTTCTGTGGGTTCATTTACATCAACCTACAAACATGCTCTTATTTCTCCAATCTGAAAAAAGGATATTATTGACTTCATCCTCCCACTCAGCTACTGCTGATTTTCTCATTTCCCTTTATAGAAAAACCTTTCAAAACATTGCCTAAATTAACTGTCTCCAATTCTTCTCCTACCTTCTTTCTTGAGCCCTCTCCAATCAAGCTTTTGAGCACACCACTGTAATGAAACTTTCTTATTAAAAATACCAATGACCTCCATATTGCTAAATCCAATGGTCAGTACTTATTCACCATCTTCCTTGACCCATCATCAAATTTTGATACAGTTGATCACTTCCTCCTCCTTGAAAGTTTCCTTATGTGCCTTCCAGGACATCACTCTCTCTCATCTTTTTTTCTATTTCATTGGCTACTTTTTCTTGGTCTCTTTTGAGACCTCCTCTCTTAATCTCTCTGACCACAAATCACTGGATTACCCCAGGGCTCAGTCCTCAGACTGTCTTCTTTTCTCCCTGCACTCGCTTTCTTGACAGTCTTACATTGTTCATGATTTCAAAAATCATTTTTAAATGGATATCTCTAACCCAGACCTCTCTCCTCAACTCCAGACCTCTTTTCTTAGATACCCAGTAGGCATCTGAGATTTAGCAAGTCTGAAATTATACACTGCCCTTTCCTCCAAACCTGCTCGGCACAGTCTTCCCCATCTCTGTAAATGGCAACTTCACACTTTCATTTTCTCAGGCTTAAGTCCTGGGAGTCATGTATGACCTCACTCCTTCTCTCATCTGTGTCTAATCTGTCACCAAGTGCTGCTCACTATACCTTTAAGACACATCTGTAATCCAACCAATTTGCACTTTCTTCGTGATGATTAGATCAGTCCAAGTCATCACTATTTCTTGTCTAAACAATTGCAATAACCTTCTGGATGGCATTCCCATTTCTGCCTTTGTTTTCTCAACAGTTTATTATCAAAATAGCAGACTTATAAAATGCAAATTCATGCATGTCATTCTTCTACACAAACTTTCCAATGGCTTCCCATCTTACTCAGAGTAAAAACTTAAGAATTTACTTTGGCCTGCATAATCTGTCCTTGTCAAGGCTCTGTGATCGTCTCCTACTGGTTGATCTATTCTGGCCATATTGGTCACCTTATTCTTCTCATACCTCATGTACAATCTGCCTTCAAAGCTTTTACACTTCTTGCTTCTTCTACAGAGCAATTTTCTATCATAAATCCATATGACTATATTCCTGTCTTTCCTTATAGATGTGTTTAAATATCCTTCTCAGTGAAATATTTCTTAGCTACATATTTTAAATTCTATTCTTTTTATTTATATATTCCTTCCTTTATTTTTTCTATAATATCTATTGCTATCTACTTTACTATACATTTTTCTTGCTTATTTTATTTATTATCTATCTCCTTTGGGTGGAATTTTTGCTCTGTTCTATCTTATAAACTACTGTGCTTCCTAGAACAATGCCTAGTAAATGGTTGGCATTTAGTAAATATTTATTGAATGAGTAACTAAATGAATTCATGTGTGAGGATAGCAATGTCCTAATTACCAACTGGTAAAAGTCATTTTTTGAGATTCTGGGAAAAAAATGACTGCAACAGAACAAAAGGAAGAAAAAAATTCTTTTAAGTATTTAAAAAGATTACATTGAAATAGAGGAGTCTACCTGATAATTATGTCAGTATATTTAAAGAGCTAAAACTTATCTACAAATTGTGTAGGGCTCTTTCCTATGTTGACAGCTATATAGCTTACATGAGAATCATTTACTAAGAATATTTGTTCTTCATAAGAGTTTGGCAGAATGTTAAAGTGAAGTTCAATAGTTTAACACCACTTTATACAGAACAGAAAATTCACAACACTCTACTAACAATAGAAATGAAATAAGATTTTATTTAAAACATCTTATTTAGTTTATTTTCATTAATTTTATGGTGTTATTCCTTTATAGATTAGAATTGAATAACCTCACATTTATAGCCAAAATGAAGTACTGTATGAGCTGGGGCAACTTGTGCCCTATGATATAGATTTTTGCACTTGGATTTTACATAGAATCCTAAAGTATTTCCTAAGTCCCTATAAGGTCTTTTACGGTAATCAGTTATTATCACTTTCCTTTATATACTTCTAGAGTTTTTGTACCACATTGTTAATCAGTCTATGCTTCCTGTCCTGCCAGTAACTATGGCCTTTGGAAGGTTGGATCTTCTTTCTTTCAGTGAGTGAAAAGCAACCAGAGACAGCTTGAAGAATTCCAAATGCTCTAAAAAAACCTCATACTGAATTAGCAGAGGGAGGAGAGGGGAAGTGGAAAAGAGCAGCCCTGTGAGTTCACGGGCCTGGCTTTTTATCATGCCTACTCTTGGGGCCACATCAGTGGCCTTGCTTTCGTGCCAGAAGCAGCGTAAGTCATAATTAGAATATAGAATATTGCAAAGAAAGGGGAAAAGGCCCCATCTGTGCAGCCACTTTAACTACAAGCCCAGAACCTGTTTTACAGCTGAGGCACAAAGACTGCATTAATACATGTGGTTAGTTCCTTCTCTATACATACTGTAGATTCATTGTGTCTGCTTTTCCTAGGTGGAGCAAACACAGACATACAATATTTTGTTCTCTTTTTGCTGTTATACTTCCTCTCTCGCCAGATGCAGCAAACCCCTTCCTAAGCCATTCTGTCTGTGCTACTCTGCACGTTGACACCAATCAGCTTGCAAGTGAGCAGAGCTGTCAACACTGGATATTTTCTCCTCCATTGTCACTGGTCTAATGACATCCTCTGGTTTATGCACTTTTCTCTCCAACACCACCATAAGCTAGAATAACTCACTGAGTCTGGGTGTTAGGCACCTCTCCTATAATTCATGCCAAGTAAAGGAAATCTCTAGACTTAAGGACAAATAGTGTAGCATATGTACAAAGTACTGGGCAGTCTGTCTCCATGTGTAAACTTTCTATTTAATATAATGAAACAAAGCATCTCAATGTGCATGGTGCTTATTTTGCAGATAAAGAAATAATTAGGGATGAGAGATCCCAGTACAATAGGGCCATTATTTCTAAAATCACCATGGGAAGAAGTGAGAATTTTATATATTTAGGTTGATTTCAGAGTCTAGAATGCTATGAGAGCTTAACAAATGATTGCTAATTATTATTTAAGAACAAGTGTTGACTGAAAACAATGCTAATGGATCTCATTTGGAATATTCTTTAGATAGCCACAATTTATCTAGACTTGCTATCAGAGTTTGATTAAATGTGTTCGCTCCAGTATCAGCATGGACATGCCATGCACATTTCTGTATTTCCAGAGGCCAGTAGGACTCAACACACAGTAGGTGTTCAAAAATCTGTTGTAAACAGTTGAATTTAATTTACTGAATTTTTATAACTTCTTTGACTTTTATTTTGGCAGCCAAAGCCACCTGGGAGCTGTGTTCTGGCTACCCTAAAGATAAATGCTTAGGAACAATGTTTCAGTACTTTGTTCAGCTGTACTTGTCTTTGGATCTTGCTCTTTTTTAGAATTTTTCTTTGTTAGAATGGATCACGTGATTAAAATCAGAGAACAGCAAATTTTAGGACATATTATGGACAAAATGTCTCTAATGTGTTTGTTTAGATTTTCATCTTTTAAACTTAGCACATTATTTCATTTTCACCTTAAGTTATAATATTAATAATTCTGTAGCTGAGATGATTGTTTAAATCCAGATGAAGTATATTTTAAGGTTTTTACCATTCTTTTATTACTGGTCAGTGAAGGGTAAAATGCAATGGGAAAATTGGGCCACAGACCACCTTAACAATAATCAGATAGCATTGTAGTTATGCATGTTTTAATGTGAAAATCACCTTATAAGAGTAGCATAGTTGCATTAAAATGTAGCAAATTAACAAAAAAGAAGAAAAAGTACAAGGTTCGATAATAAATTTCTACAGAATTATAAGTATAAAAATTCTTAAGAGCTTAATCATGTCATACATGACAATTATTTTGTGCTTGCTAAGGAATCACTTTCTCATTTTTGTTCCTTAGGTAATATAAGTGTCAAAATAAATATTTATCAAGAGCTTGTTTTGTAGAGGCATTGTGCTAAGCAAGATACTTCATTTACATTAATAAATATATAATTTAAAAAACCATCTTGACATTTTCTCTAAGGCTGATATGTCAAATAAAAAAGAAGAAACAAAATAATTAGCCTTCAAGTTTAAGCTAATTTCCTATGCTTTTTGAAACTACCATTAATATATGAGTTTTAGTAGTACACATTTTTTATTAGAGATAATAGCACAGTACTTATCTGACATAAGAAACACACTACATTTGTGTTTTGAATCTTTGAATTTGAATCTTTGATCAATAAACATTGTTGGTAGTGGCTGGAAAGATGACAAGAGCCAGCTACTAAATATATATATATAGTGTGTGTATGTGTGTGTGTTTGTGTGTATTTGTATTTAAAGTAGAAGAATTCCCATAACCCAGGTAGATTGGCTCTCTCTTCCACTATGTCAGAAATAGTTCATGTAATTTAACAAAGTCTGTTACTATGTAAAAATAATTTCATTGTTCTTAAGGTTTTAGGATCAAGATGATACTTAGATTTCTTTCATAAGTGGTCCTTAGAAAGAAACTGTCCACTTCAAAAGAGTTGAGGTAGAAAGTCCTACAAGAATCTGACCAAATTTATTTTTCAGATCTTATGCTATTTTCTTGGCCTCTGATCTTGGGGAAGTGTTGGCACATGGCTCTAGTTCCTGCTCTTTAGATTTGTTTCCTGAATGGAGAAATCCCGGGCACTGTTTTCCTTTGTTCAGGTGGTTAATTATATTTCAGGGTGGTACTCACAGGGTAGAACACTTTTATAGAGATTTGCCTCTGTCTGGCCTGCTCTGCCAATCTCTGTTTCACTTGTGGTCAGTGAACCCAAACTCTTCAGAGGTTAGTTTCCCACCCAAACTGCCCACCCAGGCTGGGAGCTTGAATTTACCATTTGCTTTTCCTGTCAATTTCATCTTTTTCCATTTGCTTTTACCCTCCTCTGGTTCTCATTGAGTTCAACCCAGCATGGTTTTCCCTTAGTTAACTGCTGTGTTGTTCTAGGCATTAATATCATTGTCAGCACAGTTGTGTGAACAAGTTTTATTGGTTATTTTGTTTTTTTTTTTCTGCCAGTAGGAAGACCAAGTCTATACTAATGGCAATCAAATGCCTTGGAGAAGCATTCATTTTATATTTGTCACTTAAGAGGATTTTAATGTGCTATTTGGAATAATGTCTACAATTTTGTATAAAAGTATTGAACATGAATAAAATAAAATAAATTTCACTCTTAATCTCATCACTCAGAAATAAACAGTTAAAATTTGGTATGATTTTCAATCTTTATTCTTCTTAGCGCTTTGTATAATTATGCATACATAAACACACACACATCCATGCTCAAACTTTTTTAAAAAAAATGGGGATTGCACCACTTATATGATTTTATATTCAGCTGATCAGTTTAACACCATATTATAAAAATTCCCAAAGTCTTTAATTATTGTTAGTATAATTTCTAATGGCTAAAAGAATTTCTTACATAGATGAATGAACTTATATGCAAACTATTCACATTTTGATGTACATATGGAATATTTCTCACTTTTTTATGAAGCTCATTTTATTATGAAAACATCCAGATTGACTGTCATACATCAATCTGTGCATGTATAATTATGTACTTAAGATCATTTTTTAGATATGGATTTTCTGGGGGAAAAAAGTATGAAAGCTTTTATGTCTCTTGCTTTACTACTCCAGATTTCTTTCTGAGAAGGTTTTGCCAATTTATATTTCCCACCTTTTATCAATGAATAATTATTGTTTTAACCTTCATGAAACAGATTAAAATTAGATTGTGGATATAATTTGCATTTCTTTGAATAATAGCTATCAAATAATTTTCTCATAGTTTTCTTGGTTATTTGTAATTCTTCCTGAGTGATCTCTTCAGTATTTTGCCATTTTTCCCTATTATATCCTATATAATTTTAATTTGTTTCTAAGATCTATATATTAAGGATATCACTTGTCTGTCACATATGTTGACAATTCACTTCTTCCAAGTTTGTCATTTCCCTCTAAATTTTGTTTACTTTTTACATAAAGCATTTAGGTATTTTTTACATTGCATTTCATGAGTCTGCCTTTACTTACATATATAGAAATATAATCCTCAAAATGAGACTACATAAATATTCTCCTATCTTTTCTTCCTTGAAAATTTAAGAAAATTGACCATTATAACCATTTGGCTCCAAAGCTTTTTTTGGAAGTAATTACTGGGTATTTTAATTCAAATTCTTCTACAGTTTATTGAGATTTTTCTTCTTATTGGTTCAACTCTGGTAATATACATTTTCTTATAAATGTGCATTTTATCCAGATAGTTAAATGTATGCACTAGACTTCATTATTTTAATATTCAGATTTTTGTCATGTTTTCTGTGTGTTTAACTTATCAAGTTCAAATTTCCCAGAACAATTGTATTTTTTTCCATTTCCAAACAACGTTTGTTTCATGAATTCTGATATAGGTTATAATATGCATTAGTTCACACCACAACACACATAGCATATTGAAGACTGTTATTTCTCCATTGTGGGTTGCATACTTTATTAGCACATAATAAGCCTCCTTTTTATAGCCTCAAAGTATACTTTATCTGTAATTAGTATTCTTCATTTGATGTTTTTTGAGATTTGATGTTATTGTCATTGGTCTGGCATATTTTGGTAAACTTTTGCTATCTTATTTTTTTTCAATAATTAAAAACATATATCAATCACTATGCATACAAATAAATGTGAAATATTACTTATGTAAAAATTATTATTCCACCAACCCAAGATGAGGGCACTATTATCATAATTAGACAAAGGCTTTCTGAAGAAGGTAAGTTGGGAATAGTCTTTACCGAGATTTCAAGGTTACCTTCTAAGAAAGCCAGAGCCTAAGGCCAAGAGTATATTTCAAAACACAAAGATCATGAAGATCTCTAATGGTCCAGTTGCCTGGCAGAGCTGTAGTGTGGGACAGGTGGTAGGTATCCAGTAGGGATATAGAAGGAAGATTGGGCCTGCTCTGCATATTCTGCCTCTAAAATTACTACAGTTTACCTCTAACTCTCAGAAGTACATCAAAGAATAAGTTTTACATGGCACATAGGAGTGAATAAGATCTCTATCAGCACATGGTTAAATCAACACAAGGATTAATAGGGACTTTAGGCCAAGTTCACCAGACATTTTGTACAACTGGAATTCAACTATCACCATGAGATTTCGTGTCATCCTCAAACAGGAGGATGTTAGATTTTGTGTTTTCTGAATTCCCATATCTTCTTCTTCTTTCTTTTTTATTCATTGGTTTTGATGTGTCATATTCTACAACATATTTCTAAGAATAACAGACGAATATTTTGAGATGTTGATTGTTTAACAATGTCTTTATCTTCACAATTAATTGATATTGGACTGTAATAGAATTCTGTTAGATTAGTAATTATTTCAGTTTAGAATTTTGAAGAGGACTTCATTCTTGGTTCTTAGTATTGCTATTTAGAATAAGGCATTCTTATTTCTGATTTTATATTGACCTTTCTATTCTCCCTTTTCTGTAAGATTATAGAGTCTCTTCTTTTTTCTATTATTTAGAAATTTCATAATGATATGCCTTGGTTTAAAACATTTTTTAATCCATTGTCTTGCACTAGATAAGATTTTAAAATTTAGAAATCTAAGTCCTTTAATTCTAGGAATTGTTCTTAAATTATATCGTTGATGATTTATTCTTTTCTCAATTCTCTTTCTGTAACTCTATTTACTCAGATGTCAAATTTCTTGCATGGATCTCTAGCTTTCTTGTTCTTATCAGCTCTTATTTTCCATCTGTTTTTCCCCTTAATTTTCTTTGCAATCAAACCTTATGTCATTTTTCTTATCTTTCAGAGCATTATTTTTTTTTTCAGAACATTATTAATTCATGAGTCTTTTAAAAAATTCTCCAGATAGTTTTTTCTTTTAAAAAGATTCTGCATGTACTTGAATCACTAATGCAGTATCTCCCATAGGGTATTAATATGTTCTTTTTCTCTTTCTCTTTTTTATAGTTTTCTTTTCTTCCAAATTGTCTTCTTTTTCTATTTGTTTTGGCCCATTTTCTTTTATATGACAGACTTTCCTAAAATGCCTGGTAACCCTGTGTCCCTATATGTTTGAGAGTGAAGGTCATATAAATCTAATTATAAGCTCTGTGTATGTGGGTGGGACCCACTAATTTTGGAATTCACAGAAATTATTTGACCAAGACACTCACAGGGGTTCCCTCAATGTCAGTTTCTTAAATCCTCTCCCCTTGAGTTGGTCAGAGTTCCTAGGAAAAATCCTCTAACCTCCTGCCCAGAAGTTAATTTCTGGCTACAGCATTCTGGTATAAAGACAGGGAAAATTGAATAGAAAGTCTCATCATTTAGTTAAAAGATATTCTCTTGGTGTTCCTTTTATCGTTGTTAGTTTGTTTTGTTAAAGCACATCTGCCCTTAACTTTCCCTGGTGTCCCTCTCAGTTCGGGGATCCTCTTTTTCTAAGTTTCCAGAGTCTAAACCTTTAGGCATTTATTCAGGTAGAGGAGAGGTAGCCACTAAGGGTACATAGTGGGGAAAGCTGGGCAGACAACTGCTCCTCACCAGCTTTCAGCCAATCGCCTTTCTCAGCCCTAACCCCTCTACAGAGTATGTGTGGGCATCAATTCCTGGAAGACATGTCTTGAATCAGTGGACTGAGTAAGGAAGATCTACTCTCTCCCAATATGGGTAGACCCCATGCAATTGGCTGAGGGCCCAGAAAGAATGAAAGGCTGAGGAAATGTGAGTTGCTTCTTTCTTCTGGAGCTGGGACACCCAACTTATCCTGCCCTTGGACATTAGAACTCCAGTTTCTTGGGCCAAGGGGGAATCTGAGACTTATACTTGTGGCCTTCCAGTTTCTCAGGCCCTCAGCCTCAGACTAAGAGTACATCATTGGCTCCTCTGGCTCTCAGGCCATCAGATTTGATTTATACCACTGTCTTGCCTGGTTCTCCAGCTCACAGACAGCAGATCACAGTTTCTGTAATCACACGAAAAAACTCCCATAATAAGTCTCCTTTTGTATATGTATGTCTATGTCAATGTCAATATCTATATATCCTATTGGTTCTGTTTCTCTGGAGAACTCTGACAAACTGACAGGACTCAGGGATCCTGTGGACTGAGCTGCACACCACAGTAAAGCCATTTTATTTTATTTTTTGGTGTAGAATGTTGACTCCCCAGAGGAGCTGCTAGAAAACCATGTGTAGTTCTCCGTGTCTCTAATCTATAGCTATCCCTGAATGTCTCTCTCTTTATAGACTAGGGCATAGGTTCCTAGTCTGGAGATAATCCTCCTCTGCATTCAGAAGTTTATGCCCATGAAACCAAAGACTCTTTGGCTTCATCATAAAATCCTCTAGGTTTTCCTAAGAGCTTACAAATGTAGGGAGGCAAAAGTTTACAAAGACTTGTGGTCAGTTTAACTTTTTTGTTCTGCCATATGTCTTTCTTGAAATAATCGAGTATATAGCTAAGTACCTCCCCAAAGGGGAAAGGAAAATAAGCCAACATCTCAACATGGCATCCAGTCCTATACCTTTGGAGACAAATAAGGTTCCCTGACAAGTTTTATCCTTTACAGAAAACCTATTTATTTATCTTCAAATTATTGGTTTTGTTTTTTTATTTTTAGAAATGTTTTCAGCAGAATATTGGAAGCCCATTTGAGATATAGTTTCAGATTTCTTGCCAGCCCTGCAAAAGGGGTCTATCAGTCAGCTACCAGACCGTGATTTAGCTCATGCTCCAAAGCAAAATGGGACCATATAATTGTGAATCCTCCAAAGCAAAATGGGACCATATAATTGTGAACCCTGTTATTTGAGATTGTTTTGTCCTAATAGGTTTTATTTACTTGTTTGAGTAGCACCTCTTGCCCTTTTCTTTTTCCAAACAATGTATACAATGAAGATAAGAATTAAAATGAAAGTTAGTGTCTGTAATCGGTAGTCCTACAGTCCTCCCTGTTTTGTTGTGCAATAATGTTGTACACAAAACTCCAGACTACTCCCCACCTCAAGAAAAAGTAGAGCAGCTTGACTCTTTCTTGGGGATATGTAATCTGAAGTTAATGAACATAAGATTTAAAGATAGATGCTTTTTTTCTTTCAGTTTTTTAAAAACTAATAGACAATCACCCCCCTCCAAGTAATACATGGAAAGCATCTTTCAGCTACAAGCTCTTCCTCATAGGACTCTGCTAATGCCTACAGAGGGAACAGTCCTGGTAGAAAGAATAACAAGTGTCCCTTGGCATAGGTGAAGCTGTCAGTCACGTAATGTTGCTTTTCTTCCTTTTCATTTCATCTCAGTGGTTAAAGGATATTGAGGAATAAGAGACTAAAAGGTTGATGTAGAAGACCTTACTGATGTTGCATCTGAGTCTAATCAAACAACACAAAGTCTTCATCACTCTCATGAGATCTGTTGACCTGTGTCCCCAAATAGCAAGAATATTGTGATTACTAGGAGTCTGAGTTTTTGCCTATGGACATTCTCTACCACTGTCAGCCCATCCGATTTTCTGACAACGTCTAACATAACCAGGTCTATGCCTATATGTCTGTTATTTTAAGTTTTTACAACTATGTTTAAGCACATCTTTCTCTAAGTTTCCATCAGTCAATGCCTGTTGAGTGTTTTCATTTCTGATTATCCTTGAAGTTTTATGTTGATTATTATAGTATCCTGCTAATACCAATGTAATGTATTAATGTGTATCTAGCAATTCATTTGCATGCCTTCCCTTTTTGAAACTGAAAGTGATGTGTGTTACCTTTGCACTCACTATTTTGACTTTGATTGGTTCCATTAGATTTTATTTACATGTATCTTAACAGATTTATGCACAGTTAATCAACTAAATCCAGTGATAAATTTAAACTATTACAATTGGTCAAATAAACTGTGTAGCTATGAGGCAGCTATCTAATCAGACTCTCATACTGCTGGTCTCCTACTTGAAGCTTTCTAAGAGCTGAGAAACTAGCTCACTACTGAGATGCCCATTCTTTTTTCAGATATCTCTTATATGTACACCTCTTTGTCTTCATGTTGAGCTAATATCTTATTTCTAATAACTACCACTCAAAAATATGACTTTCCACATTAGGTAATGGAAAATGATGGCTCGTTGAAGATTACTTGTAGGCTGCCCTTGAGATAGTTGGAGACAACTCTTCAAATTGCAGTTTTCTCTTCCATGCTCTTAGTATAAACCTTGTTATTTTTCTGTGGAATGTCTTTGATTCTGTTTACCTCTCCAGTAGTTCCACAGGCATAGATTCTATGGGTCTCTTAAAGAATGAGACCATGACTTTAGTTAAAGGTTCTGGCATGCTTTGACTATCATAGAGTGAGGATATATATATCAGCTCCTCCGTTCAAAATGCTTAACTGTCCACAGATGCAAAATCTGATTAGCATTCTTGAAAGCCTTGTTACAGTGTTGACACCGATTTTATATGGACAGGAAAGAAGGGCCAGAATACTTACTTTGGATCTTGAGATATATTAGTGGCCTCAGCTTTTTAAGGTCTCCTTTTTAAACAGCATGGACATATGGTATCAACTGTGTGAGTGAGAGAAATAGCGTGGCCACAGTGGGAGGCAATCAGCCAAAACAAATTGGGGGAGAGATGAGAGACTGTGAGACTAAAAGGCTCTTGTTTGAACTTGGAGTTGAATGAGACCTGCCTGGGACAAAACCAGAGCATGAGACAAATTAAGGAAATAAAATATTTGGAAATGTACTCTTGGAATAATAGATCTTGAGGTCTGGCTTTTAACCAGGGCCTGGAATTGGTGGCTCTTTGGCCTAAAAGAAACATTCAGTCATTACAAACTTAACAAATATGGCTAAGTCAAGTTCAAAAGGAGAATCTGAGTCATTCTTAAACTTCTAACTCTCTGAGAAGAGTATACAATTTTCTAACAATGCGATTTTAATACTGAGATGAGTTTTTTTTTCAATTTTCAAAACATTCATGACGATTAGACTGAGAATATCTATAAACAGTCTTTATAGAAAAATGTTCATATTGAGTCAGAAAATCTAGAATTATATTCCAGCTGTGTTTCTAGATATATAACTATTCTCTGCTTTAATTTCTTCAAATGTAATTGGGATTATTATATTTATTTCATAGAATTAAAAACAATATTTACAGAAAAATCCTCTGTAAAGTATAACTACTCAAATATTAGCTATTACAGTTAATTTTATGACATTATGCATATTTCTTTAAGATTCTTTTTTTAATGAATGAAGGGCATCAACATTGTAAATCAATGTTAAAAATCTCTAAAAATACTTTTTATTCTTACATCAGAGAGATTGGTAGCCAACCACCAAAATTTTTCTTCCCTTCTTTTGTAATAATAGAATTGTAGCTAATACAGTTCCCAGACTTCCTTGTAGTTAGATATAACCAGATGTTTCAGTTTATGTGAGCGAAAGTGATGTGTGTTACTTCTGGGACAATTTCTTAACATCAGGTAGTGCCTCCTTTATATTTTTCTTTCCCTGCCCACCAGCTCCAACTTGGGCAAGGTGAAAACATGTGAAGAAAATAACTTACAGGATATTGGAGAAAAAATTTTAAAGAAACCTAGATTTCTGAATCACCCTGTAGACTAGTGTTGTGGACTAACTTGGAAGCCCTACCCTGTATTGTTTTGGGTAGAGATATCAGGTTTCTTTGTTGTTGTTGTTAAATTAAGTCACTGAATCTTTGGCTCCTATTTGATACAACAGCTTAGTTAATCTTACCTAATAAAAATTACATATGTGATGTTTTAAGATATTTCGATGTTTTCCTATGATCACAGAAAACATGCAGAGGAAAATTAGAAAATGCCCTAAATAATAAAAATTCTCAAATTGACATCATGGAATGAAGAATGTTGATAACCTACTGGTTAAAATGATCAAGGAATTTGATTATTTAATATTGAGATAATTTTATACTTATGGAAGAACTGCAAAAATAGAAAAGAGAGTTCCATCTACCCTTCATCCATCTTCCCCTTATGTTTATATCTTACATAACTACAAAGCATTTATGAAAACTAAGAAATTAACCTTGGTACAATAGTAATAAACAAAGCACAAGCTTTATTAAAATTTTACCAACTCTTTCATTAATGTCCTTTTTCTCTTCCAGGTCTAATCTCAGATTCCACATTGCCTTTAATTGCCATGTCTCTGTAGTCTCCTTCAACCTGTGACACTCTTCAGTCTTGACCTTGACACATTTGAAGAGAACTGGCCAGTTATTTTGTAGAAGGACCTTCAACCTGGGTTTGTCTAATGTTTCCTTATAATTAAAATGAGGCTGTAAATTAATTAGAAGAATGTCAAAGAATTGATACGCTTGTCTCACATATCAGAGAGTAACTGAAGTTGATATGGTATGTATTACGGGTAATGTTGACCTTAATCTCTTGGCTATAGTAGTGTATGCTAATATTTTCCACTATAAACTTACTATTTTTTTCTGTTGTAATTACGAAATGCTATGGAGAACTATTGTGCAAATATCCTGTTTTGTCCTAAACTTTTACCCACTCATTTTAGCATCCATCTGTGGATCTTGACTGTGGCAATTTTTACTGTGATATTCTAATGGTGATCTTTGCATTTCCCTTCAGTATTCTTACATTTATTCATTGAAATTCTTCCATAAAGTAGAGTCATCACTATCCCTCCCATTTATTTATGTGTCCATTTCTTTGTATTAGTATGAACTCAGATTTTTCTTTTTAAGAGTTTAATTTCAGATACCACAGTCACTTTTTTTTGTTCATGCCATTCCAACTTTGGCCATTGGGAGATCTTTCACTCTGCTCCTGAGTCTTTTCAACATGCCTCCACCTCTTGTTTTCTTTCTTTCTTTCTTTTTTATCCCCAGTTTCTTACTTTCTGGAGGTTAGAAGATGCTCCAGGCTTACCTTGTATTTTCCTGCCTCAATCCTTCAATCAACTACTTCTCCCAGGAGCTCTGGTTCCATTTATTGAGGAGTGGTATTTGTTAAAAGAAACAATTATCTGAGCACTAGCTGTGCTAATTTGTTACAGGGTTTCATGATTCTATTAGCACCATTCAGTGGGTAAAGCTACAAAATATATGTATGCATATTAATTCATGCTTACACACATATTCATAGCTATTTTTGTTTCTATTTACTTGTGTGTGTGTATATATATATATATTTTTTTTTTCAAATGAGGTAATATTGATACCATTTATTACAATCCAGCACAGCAGGATTCATTCTAACCTTCTCTCTCCTTATTACAATTTCCTTCTCTGCTAGTGTAAGACCTGGCTCTTATTATCTATAGTACATTTTCTTATTTGTTCAATGCTAGTATATAAATGGAATAGTTTTATTATTCCTAATCCATACTCCTGAAAGAAACAAAATTACAAACTAGAGCATATTGTTTCAAATCCTTTTGTTCCTCGAATGTGTATATGTAATTTATACATAATACTTTCACCTCCTCTTTGCTCCATACCCCCCACACATCCTGGATGATTTATTTTTTAAATTGCACACAGAAAATTTTACTTTTTGTTGTGAATGATTCTATGGGTTTTGAAAAATGAGTAGAGTCATTTGTTCACTATGGTTCCATATAGAACAATTCTGTCACTCAAAATTTCCACCAACTAGACCTTTGTAGACATCTTCATCTCCCAAACCCTAACTCCTGGCAACCACTGACCTATTTTTCACCATAAAGTTTTGCCTTTTCCAAGGCCATATCAATGAAATGATACAATACATGGCCTTTGTGTCTGGCTTCTTTCACTTAGCAAAATATATTTTAAGATTCATCCATGTTGTGTGAATCAATAATTTGCTCTTTTTTATTGCTAATACTCCATTATAATATACCACAGTTTGTTTATACCTTCACTGGTTGAAGGGCATCTAGGTTGTTACCAGTTGCTAACAATTAACACCAAAGCTGATATAACTACTTGGGTATAGGTTTCTGTGGGTATAAAATTTTCATTTCTTCTGGGTAGATACCTAGGAGTGAGATTGCTGGGTCATATGGTAGATATATATGGAACTTTATAAGAAACTGCCAAACTGTTTTCCAGTGTGGCTGAGGCATTTTTTAAAAATCCCACCGGCAATGTCTGAGATTCCTAGTTGCTCCGTGAACTCACCACTATTTGGTATTGCTAGTTGTTTTGATTTTAGAATGTAGAGCCTGAAAGAAGCCCAGATACCTAGACTCGTCTCCTTCATGTAACAGATGTGGAAAGGGAAAGTCATTTGCTTAAGAACATGAACAAGCTAGGGCTAATCTGGATTACAATAAAAGATCTCTTGCCTGGCTCTCAGTCTCTTGTGACTTTTTTTCCTCCTAATTTTCCAAATAGCCTTTGTCTCCATATTTGGCCTTTCCCAGATACATTTTAGATAATTCTTAAGCCTTATTATCACTTGGAATGGCAAATTTATATTGAGGTATATTTGAGGCAATTGAAAGCTATGGGAGTAATGTAGTGTGCTGGGAGAGAGGGGAGCATGTTTAACCTAGGTAGGTCCTTTAGTTTAATCAGAGACGACTATTCTGCAGCTGACTTTATAAACAGCTTTCATCCATTATCTGGCAAATATTCATCAAGCATCTAGTCTTTCAGACTCTAACCTAGGCATTGGGATGACCATAATAAGTAAAACAAAAAGTATTTTTCTACACTCCCTGAACTTCATGCTTAATTCATTAAAAAAAATATGTTGTAGGGGAGAAAAAGAGATACATTTGTTTTCAAGAGCGTATTAGCATGTTTCAACACAGCACACATCCATGGCTAGGGTGTGTGTTAGATGACACAGGGCACCTATGATGGGTTTCCTTAAGGAGAAAAGTTAATGATCACTTTTGATGCTCACTTCCTGAGTGAAGAGATGCAAATATTTTCAGCAAATTGTTGAGACACTTCCTGTTATAAAGCCGTTCTCAGAGACTTGGAAGAGTTATTTGCTTACATCAGTTTTTAGGAAGTAATTCATACAAGAACAATTCAATTGCAAAACCTAATATTGCTCCTAAGCTACACCCTCTCTCTCTCCTTGTAGAAAAACATTGCCCAGACTTCCTAGTAAATACAATGTTTTCTTAAAAGAATGTGAGTGGCATCAGTTTGGAAACAATGGAATGCCATCTGGAATGATACTTTATAGAAGAGAAGCTAGCTAAAAACTGAGCCTTATAATTAAGGAGATCATACATGTGAAAAATGAAGAGTATTTCATTAGATTTTTTTAAATAAGCAACTTATAATCTTATTCAAAAACATAGGCTTTGAATTGAAACTGAAGGCAGACCAGAGGAATACATAGATAAATAAATAAATATGAGTACACACATATACATGTATATGTCTATTATGTATATATTTATGTAATATATACAGAATATGTTTTTTGAAATGCTTTTGAATTTTGAAACATGATTTTATATCCATCATATGGAAGACTAAGAAATTAGAAATAAGAAAAAATATTTCACTTCAAAATAACGCTAATTTTGAAAAGATTGAAACATTAATTTAAAATATTAATAAAATATAGTTTCCAAATTGCTGAAAATATTTTCTGGTCACTATTGTAAATTTTCATAAGTTATATTGATATTTTCTTTAAGATTATATTTTGATCAGAAAGGAGTTTTAAAATTGCACATGTAAAATAATCTGGAGACATATTAGCTGAAAGAGATAAAAGACTTGATAATTCTCATATATACTACTAACAACTGTATGTTCATGTTCGTTCAGAGACATTGGTCATTATTTTTATATGCATTTGAATATCAGTGTTCATCTTTTGTGTTTTACTGTGATGTGTGTTTTACTGTGACAGTATTATAATATATGCCACCTTGATTGCTGACTTTCACCAGGGATTAGAAAGATGGTTTTTTGAGTGGCAAAAGATTGACTCTTACAGCACACCTTGGGACAAGAAACCATGATCCGCACTAGATGTAAATGAGTGGGGCAGTCTTGTATTTGGAAGAGTCAGGAAACAGGGAGGATTAGCTAGGGACTTGCAAGTCATAGTTTGAATAAAAATATGATAACAATAAGATAGGTGAGTAGATGTGTGAATAAAATAAACATAGAAACGGAAATCATATTAACGTCAAACATTTTGGAAGGAAGCTCGCATACGCATTCTCATACAGTCACTTCTTGATCTCTCTGGAAACTTCAACTGAAATTATTCAGTAAAAAGCAAAAGATAAAGATAGGAGATGAGGGTATAGATGTGGCTGAGATTTCAAGAAAACATGTTGCTAAGAAATGTATTAGTATCAACTTCTTCCTACTATGTTCTGGAGGAACCCGTTCATTACATATTAATAAATAATGCTCATTTCAAAAAAAGTGCTTTCACTTTCTTTGTGTGCATGCATATATATGTATATGTGTGTGTGTATTGATAGGTAGATAGATTTATAATCACTATATAAATTTAGTAAATAACAATCATTAGGATTCAAGAATATTTATTCAAGAAGTGGAATACACTGCTGAGTTCTATAGTCTAAATGAATTTTTATATACTACCATGTAAAACGTATCATTTAGAAATTCTTTTATGGATTGCATAGATATCAATTTATAAGTGCTTGGCATATTCCAAAAGTATTTCCTGTTGTATCTGCTATGTGATCCTTTTGTTGGTTGGCTGGGAGGATATACTGTTCATTATCAAAGTGGACTAAAAGCAGTTTTTGAAAAATACAAATGGCTTCTCTTGACTGATAAATTATTTTCTACTGCAATATTTAAGTGATTAAGCAATATTTAAGTGCAATATTTGTTCTCATTGATAATTCATATTTTTGTGTTCAAATTTTAATTGTTTAGTGGTATTCACTCCATATTTTATCTCAAAATGATTATTAATAATACTAAATATATGATATATATCAAATTTGTGGATTTTTATAAATTTTTAAGTGCATAAATTTTACTTTTAATAGTGATTAGAGAAATTTCAAGATATATACATTATGTCATTCACATTTTTCTTTTTTTTCAATGTTCTTAAGTGAAACTTTTTGTTTTTATTAATTGGCATACATTCTCACTGTGTTTCTGAGGCTGGTCTCCAATTTCTGAGCTCAAGCAATTCTCCCACCTCAGCCTCCCAAGTAGTGGGGATTATAGGCATGTGCCACTGCCCCCAGGTTTCTTGCTTACTTCACTATGGGAGAGAAAATTCTAGACTTGGTGCCTGAACCTGGGTATGTACATGCAGTATATGCAGGCATAGTAACATTAACTGCTATGAAACTGATATTTAAAAAAATCTGTAATTTAAGTATGTTAAGACAATCTTGAACAAGATGATGAAGGTTATATGCTTTTTATCCTAACATCAATTTTTTTTAACTAAACCTTTTCCTTTGTCAAGGGTGGCTCTGTGGAACAAGCATTAAGTCACCTCGATACATTTTATGTATTTGATGCTTCAGAGGTAAAAAGAAGGTTATCCTCTTTCTTCTCCCTTTTGCCTCAATTTATTAACTGTTTGCTCTGTTCTGTCAGAAACTTCTGCTACTGCTAATCTCATTTTGACATCTTTGATACTATTGTTCAATGTCACTAAAGCTCTAAAATGGAGCTATCAGATGCTAGAATCAAGCTCCATAATCAGATTGAGAAGGATTAAAACATGGAAATTAGACCTTCAGATTCAAGGCCAGACAGAAACATCCAGCCCAGGTCCCCTTTTGGTGACAAGGGATTCAATGATGACAGGGGCTTTCTGGCTTTGAAATTTTTCCATACCCAGAAGAAAAAAATTCTACTTCCACATTACCTCAATAATTTCTCAAATCAGTGATTTTCAACTTTTTAAAAAACATAGCAAATATAACAGCTTCTATTGAAAGGCCTTACAGAACTATAAGAATATACAGGGTTGTGAATATTTTTATTCCATTAGTTACTAGCTGTAATTTCAAAGGGATGGTTGTTATCATAGTGGCTAGAATAGATTGATGACTGGGTATGTTAAAAGTCAGCAATAAAAGATCTGGAACCAATGGCAAGTATTAGGACCAGACTATAGTCCCTGGAGAAAAAAAAAATAGTTAAAGCAAACAAGACCAAACATTCTGGGAGGAACTAAAGTATTAGGTCGATTATTGCAAGAAGACTCAGGCATGGCAGAATAAACTATGCATTCACTTATTAAATCTGATGAGATGGTCAAGGACTTGGTCTTAAACCTAAGGCTAAATCCCTGAATTTAGATCTGTAATTTATGGTCAGAAACCAGTGATTTGCAAGTGAGTCATGGCTTAACTAAGGGCAGGACTGTTTGAGGACCTTAGGGGACAGTTGAGACCCTTAGATGAGAACATGCATAAAAAACACTTAGCCTATATACTCTGGCACTTGGTCAATATATCCACATATCTCCTTCTTTAATGCCAAAAATTCTTAAATGCAGGAATTGCTGAGATCATCCACAATCATTCCAGGATAGGTCAGTAAAAGAGTGATTTATAGTCTTCTTTCCTAAATTAGGAGAAATGTAACCTAGAGAGGATTATAAAAACACAATCTATGTCATGCTTTGTCCCATGCTAGAGCAACACAATGGTCACATCAGCCCTCTGTGAAAATGAGTTGCTTTTTTAATTTGCCAGTACAGTGATGGAGAAAATAAAATGCATTTTAATTAAATGTTATTAAGCTAAGGGATTGTTTTAAACAATAGCAATTGTAGGTGGACACTTATATTGAGAAATTTTTTCCACTGTATTCCTTTTGTAGAACTGCGAACTGTGGAAAATAAGGAAAACAAGGATATCTTCAAATCGAAGGTCTACATGGAAAATCCATCATATCAGAAAACTGAGTCAGGATACAAGGAGGCCATTTGCAAACACTTTTTCTATGCTGAACTTCAAATGTTTGGCACAAAGTGATACCCAGCCAGCATCATCTGACTCTCTATAAACTGTCAGTAAGATAAGGCTAAAAGGTTTCTACCACTGATTTTTTTACTCCAGAAAGAAAACCATTTAAACTTCATGTCTCATGGTTTACTTTCTATACATAACCATTTGAATATCACTCTTGTTTTATGTGTATATTTGAATAACTCCTTCTACTGACATACTTTCAAGACAAATCTTCTTTAGGAATTTGAACAAGATGTTCAAGAATGCAAAAATGATTTTTGGTAAACTTAGTTGAACTTAAAAGTGATGCTGTGAGGAAAAGAGCAACAAAATGTTTCCTAGTGGTTATATACGATTGTTTTATTAGGTTTGATAAGACTAAACAGTCCAAAGGTTTGACAGTCCTGACACCTGGCATATGAAAGATGGAATTCCTGAATGGAAATTATTCTTATTGAACTTCTCTGAAGACTTTTGGCTAGAAAGAGGTATCTTTTCCAAAGCCAGTACATTCTCGGCGCTCCTTCAACTGGCTGAAAAATGAGGTACTGAATTCTTTGCTTAATGGGAAATCTACTGTTGTTTTAATACATATTTTTGGAAACTTTTTTTTTTAAAAAAAAAAGTCTGTCATCACTTTTCCTTTGTAGAAATAAATATGACACCATATGGAAAAAAATGTTATAGCTCCATATGTATAATGTTCTGAATTTAAAGATGGACTAACTCTAACCTCCATTTAATGATTAAAAATTACTGAAAACAAATACACATACATGTTTATAGGATTCATGGTTGCTATGCAAAAGAGCAGGGTAATGTGGCTAACTCTGCACTTGGCTTTGCTTGGTAAAATCAAAGGTGTTTATGATAAACATAATAATGTATTTTTATGCAGTTACATTATTTATCTTACTGGTTCTACTGTGTGATGTACAACAGACCCATTACTGTACATGAGTTCTGATATTTATATATGATTCAGCTAAAAGAATAGATTCCTATTCTTCCATCTACTACTTAAAAAAATGTAAGACAGAGAACCAAATAAAAAAAGGCCATAAATCACAATAGTACAAATGTTGAAAAAGGAAAGTGGTGGGGGTTTTTTTTGGGGGGAGGGGGGTCTTTCAATGTATCATGTGAATTTTTAAGTTGTGAAATCCATAAAGAATAGTTTCATGATGGAAAACAAAAATGGAGGGTATGGATTAATTGTGCAAAGAAATACAGAATTCTTTATAGTAGATTTAGAGCTCAGTGGAGGAAGCTGACCATCTTGAAAGGACTAAAACACAAAAGTATTTTGTGACTCTGGTTTACTTGCTATACTTTGCGCAAAGTCCAACAATAGGAGTCAATATGGGGCTCTTTCTTGGGTAAGGGAGCCAATCAGTATTCCATACTTTTGCCTCCTTAAGCTATTTGAATGTGTTCTGTATGAATCTAATGTGGTAGTAGGTGATGGAACAGGATTCACAAACCCAGAAAAATGACCCAAGAAAAATCCTAGACATGATTTTATCCTAGACATGATTAACATCTAGTATCCAACCACTTCAAATGGCAGAAAACTCGCTTCTTTCTGAGATATCTCATTTTATTTATGATTCAAGTGTCATCTCCCTCTACTTTTTGCTCATCTTTCTCTGACTCTTAGAGAAATATTTGTTTCCTGTTGCACGTAGTTGTTTTAAACATGTGGAGATAGTTCTCACATTCTTCAGTGTGTATGTTCAACTGAACACCATGTTCTCCAGAAAAAACATTCTCAGCTCTCTCTGTTGGTTTAAAAATGTGAATTGGTGTCATGTTTGTTTCACATCTTTAAATGGGTTATTGTTCATACTATGTGCTTAAAATACATTTTAAAATGTGGCACTTAGCATGCCCCAAACACATTGCAGTTGTTATAAGGACAGGGACACTATCATCCCTTGATTTATGTTACCTGTAGTTAAAAAAATACCACATATCCTACATTTATAATGAAGCCTTCTTCCTCCCATGTTACTAATCTTAATTCATCAACAGAAAAACCTCTCTAATATTTATAAATTTTATTTCTCTTTCCATATGTGTGTGTACATATCTGTGTGTGTATATACACACAAATTCTATGACGATCTAAACCAATGAAGATTGAGAAAATAATTTTGAATTAACCTACATGAATGTTCAATGTTGGTTGTATGTGAGGGGAGGTAGGTGGTATTGGTAATTATTCATTTGGCAGTTGATATATTTCTTTCCTTGTAAAATATTGTAATCATTCAATAATTTATGTGTAAAATAGCAAAGCAATGCCCTCATCTGTAGTAGAGTTCTTTTCCACTTAAGTTTTATGCTTGCTAGTTTTCAAATTTACCTCATTTTTTCTGAAATGTGAACTAATTGACAACATAGTCATTTTTTATATACTCCTCTAGTCCAATACTTGGTTCAATTTCAAACCCCTATTAAGATGTGGGTATCAAACTTCACTTCTGGGACCTTAGACCAGTGTTTCAGTATGGTTCTTATTTTTTTTTTTTTCTGTTAATTGAAAAATAAATGGCTTGCCAGTGGTGAGGAGGCTCCTCTTTTGGGATTCTTCCTTGCATTATTTATACTTCTGCACACAGATAAGATGCAGATACACTCATCTGATCTTAAAAGAAAACAGAAGAGAAAAATCCTAGAGATAAATAATTTTGACTCTCTACCTATCAGAATGTATCTAGAAATAGCAACAAGTGGTTAATCAAGATTATTGATTTTGTTACATTCAGCCTCAGTAAACGTTTACAACTTTTCATTTGAAGGCATTTGGTATGCCTAAGAATGCTTCAGTAGTACTAAAGATTTACCATCCATCACAAATGCTGTTAGAGTTTTCAGATGCATTGAATATTTAGATGGTGAAATTTAAAACCACACATATATATGTATATGTATTATATATACGTATGTCTTTGACTACTGGGAAATTGTATGTAATATATATCTCTATACATAATATAGATATAATTTCCAAGCAGTAACTGATCTCTGTGGATTATGAGAAACCCTTGCAATTCTTTCATTTTATTATTCATATAAGGGGTGTCAATTCATAAGAAAAAAAATGATTGGTTTAAGCATCTTACTTATCTACTCCAATCCAAGAATGGAGCATTTAAAAGCCAAGTTAAATTGAGGGGAAATTATGTATATTTTTCTAGAGATCAATAAGAAGGTAAGAAGCAGCAACACTACAGGGAAGTGTGGGAGGCTGCCACCAAACAGGAAATGCTATGGCGTTAGCAGGTCATGCCACCATGGCAGGGTGTTAGAACGAGACTCAGGCTAACTTAGTTTCAAATATGCTCCCATAAGAGAGACTGAGATACCAGAGTGGATAGGAGACACACTTTATGTGCAGTAGATATTTCTATAAAACATCTTGAGTTCCAGTTTCACCACTCTAAGAGCTCTCAGCAGGTAAAGAATATACAGGGATTGAAGTGTGGAGAGAGATTTCTGAGGATAACGCCTTTGGTGAAGATGGTGTTGTGAGCTCTAGAACCAACACGCACCCTCCTCCAAACTCACCCTGCTTCTGTGCCAGGTCCAGGCCTCATAAAGGAAGGCTTTCAGAAGATAACTTAAAAAGCTAACATGTGTATCTTTGCTGTTGGTGGTCACGTCACAAGCACTAGCAGGCAGGAGAAGGGCAAGCCAATTACTTGGTGACAGAGCCAACAGAGTGTTGCAGCCTCACAAACACCCTGCACTCTTAGTGTTTGTCAGAGCAAAGAATATTAGAGTGCATTCTGCAGATTGAGGGTGGACCTCATGGGATAGAGAGCTGGCATAAAGTCATCTAAGATCATGCCAAAGAGTGCAACTAAGAGCCCGAGAAGATTCCATCAGAGAGTAGCTAACTAGGGTTTATCACTAGATTCTGAATGAAAAAATTCAAAGTGTCTGCTTAGGATAGTAAATGGTCATGGGGCTTCAGGATAGAAGTTTCCAGAGGTGGGATCACTGAAGAGCCTACGGGAGTACCTCATAAGAGGAAGTCAAGTTTAATCATGTGCCAAGAACAGTAAGTAAAACTGACTTAAAATATCTGACTCCCATTTTTCTGCTGCATTTCGCAGGCTCCAGACTAAAGCTGATTTAGACTAGAAAATAAGTTTTATGTTTAAGCAGGTTCAGAGCTCTAATTAAATTTTTATTCTGGACATACATTGAAATAAGACAGTATTTGTGACTTAAAGTAACTAATCACATTAAGAACAAGGAGAGAAATATGTGGTCCTAAATTTTCATCTTAGAATAGAGAAAAATTGCGTCATTGAATAAAACTCAAAGGGGCTTCAGGAAACAAAAATAAAGTCACATTTTGATCACTTACAATCCGTGATTTTTTTTTAAATTTGTAATTATTATCAGCACATAATAGTTGTATATCTTTTTGGGTACATGTGGTATTTTGATATAGGCATACAATGTGATTTAATCAAATCAAGGTAATTGGGGTATTCATCACCTCAGGCATTTACAATTTCTTTGTGTTAGGGACATTCCAATTCCACTCTTTTAGTTATTTAAAAGTATAGCATAACTTATTGTTGATAATAGTCACTTTGTTGTGTTATCAAATACTGTTCATTCATTCTATCTAATTACGTAACTATATTTTTCACCCAATAACCATCCCCACTTTATCTCCCCCTCCTCAATACCCTTCCCAACTTCTAGTAACCATAATTCTACTCTCTGTCTCCATGAGATCAAATATTTTTGATATTTAGCTACCAGATATAAGTGAGAACATGTAAGATTTGCCTTTCTGTGCTTAGCTTATTTCACTTAACATAATTTTCTCCAGTTCCATCCATATTGTTGCATATAGCAGGATTTCATCCCTTTTGTGACTATATACTATTTCATTGTACATATGTACCACAATTTCTTTACCCATTCATCTGTTGATGGACACTTAGGTTGATTACACATGTTGACTATTGGGAATAGTGCTGCAATAAACATAGGAGTGCAGGTATCTTTTTGATATACTGAATTCCCCTCTTTGTATAAATACCCAGCAGTGGGATTGTTGGGACATATGGTAGTTCTGTTTTTAGTATTTTGAGGAAACTCCATACTGTTCTACATAGTGGCTACACTAATTTCCATTTTCACTAAGAGTGTGAGGTCACCCCTTTCTCCATATCCTTGACAGCATTTATTACTGCCTGACTTTTTGATAAAAGCCATTTTAACTGGGGTGAGATGATATCTCATTATAGTTTTGATTTCAATTTCTCTGATGACTAATGATGTTGAGCACTTTTTTATAAACCTGCTGGCTATTTCTGTGTCTTGAGAAATGTCTGTTAAAATCCTTTACCCATTTTTTAATCAAATTATTTGAGTTTTTCCTATTGAGTTGTTGGAGCTCATTATCTATTCCAGTTAGTAGCCCCTTGTCAGATGGGTAGTTTCCAAATTTTTCCCTCCATTCTGTGTCTTTTCACTTTGTTGATTGTTTCCTTTGCTGTGCAGAAGCTTTTTAGTTTGATGTGATCCGATTTGTCCAATTTTGCTTTGGTTGCCTGTACTTTGGGGATACTCAAGAAATCCTTGCCTAGAACAATGTCCTGAAGCATTTTCCACAATATTTTTCTTTTGGCAGTTTTATAGTTTCAGGTCTTAGATTTAAGTCTTTAATCCATTTTGATTTGAGTTTTTTATAGGGGAATAGATAAGGGCCTAGTTTCATTCTTCTGCATATGGATATCCAGTTTTCTCAGCACCATTTATTGAAAAGACTGTCCTTTTCCCATTGTATGTTCTTGGCAACTTTGTCAAAGTAAGTTCACTATAGATGTGTGGATATATTTCTAGGTTTTCTATTCTGTTACATTGATCTAGGATCTGTTTTTATGCCAGCACCATGCTGTTTTGTAGTATAATTAGTATAATAGCTTTGTAGTATAATTTGAAAGTTAGGTAATGTGATTCCTCCAGTTTTGTTCTTTTTGCTCAGGATGGCTTTGGCTATTCTGGGTCTTTTGTGGTTTCATGTAAATTTTAGGAATATTTTTTCTATTTCTGTGAAGAATGTCATGGGTATTTTGATTAGAATTACATTCAACCTGTAGATTTCTTTGGGTGGTATGGATATTTTAACAATATTGTTTCTTCCCATTCATGAGCATGGGATATCTTTCCATTTTTTGAGTGTGTGTCTACTTCAATTTATTTTATCAGTGTTTTACAGTTTTCACTATGAAGATGTTTTACTTCTTTAAGTTTATTCTCAGTTATTTTATTTGTAGTTATTGTAAGTGGTATTACTTTCTTGCTTTCTTTTTCAGATTATTTACTGTTGGCATATAGAAATGCTACTGTTTTTTTATATTGACTCTGCATCCTAAAACTTCACTGAATTTATTTATCATTTCTAATAGTTTTTTTTTGTGTGTGTGGAGTCTTTAGGTTTCTCTAGATATAAGGTCATATGATCTGCAAACAAGGAAAATTTAACTTCTTCCTTTCCATTGGAGGCCCTTTATTTCTTTCTCTTGTTCTATTGTTCTAGCTACAACTTCCCATACTGTGCTGAATAATAGTGGTGAAAGTTGGCATCCTTGTCTTGTTTCACATTGTAGAGGCAAGGCTCTCAGTTTTTCCCCATTAGTATGATACTATCTGTGCATTGTTCCTGGTATACATATATCACATTTTGTTAATCTACAGAGAGAAAGATGATTTCTTACTGTTCATTAACATCTTTTTCTTTCAGATTGAAGAAGTCCTTTTAGCAGTTTTTGTAGGACAGGTCTGGTGTTGATGAAATTCCTCAACTTTTGTTTGTCTGGGAAAGTATATTTCTTGTTCATGTTTGAAGGGTATTTTGGCAGGATATAATATTTTAGTGTTAAGGTGTTTTTCCTTCAGCACTTTGATTATGTCATGCCACTCTCTCCTGGTCTATAAGGTTTCCACTGAGAAGTCTGCTGCCAAATGTATTGGAGCTCCTTTATATGTTAATTTTGTCTTCTTTCTTGTTTTCCTTAGGATGTTTTCTTTATCTGTGACCTTTGGGAGCTTGATTATTAGGTGTCTTGAGGTAGTCTTGTTTGGATTAAATTCGCTTGGTGTTCTGTGACCTTCTTGTACCTTAATATTAATCTCTCTCTCTAGGTTTGTAAAGTTCTGTGTTATTATTTCTTAAAATAAAATTTCTTCCCCTATATCTCTTTCTACCTCCTCTTGAAGGCCAGTAACTCTTTGTTTTTCCCTCTTGTGGTTATTTTCTAGATTTTATAGGCATGCTTTATTTTTTTTTAATCATTTTTTCTATTCTGACTGTGTATTTTCAAATAGCCTGTCTTCAAGTTCACTAATTCTTTCTTCTCCTTGGTTAGTTCTGCTATTGAGAAACTCTGGTGGATTTCTCAATTTGTTAATTAAATTATTGAGCTCCAGAACTTCTGCTTGATTTTTTTTATTATGATTTCAATCTCTTTGTTAAATTTCTGTGATAGACTTCCAAATTCCTTCTCCATGTTGTCTTGAAGTTCATTGACCTTCTTCAGGACAGCTATTTTGAATTTTTTATCTGAGAGGTCACCTATTTCTATCACTCCAGCATTGGTCTGTGGTACCTTATTAAGTTCATTTGGGGAGGTCATGTTTTCCTGGGTGTTCTTGATACTTGTGGATATTCACCAATGTCCAGGTATTTATTTTAATCTTTGTAGTCTGGGTTTGTTTGAACCCTTCCTTCTTGAGAAAGT
Organism: Microcebus murinus; assembly: GCF_040939455.1. Lineage (NCBI taxonomy): Eukaryota > Metazoa > Chordata > Mammalia > Primates > Cheirogaleidae > Microcebus > Microcebus murinus. The sequence continues at coordinate 34,719,477 of NC_134112.1, forward strand.
TTTACAGATCTTCAAAAGGAATTGAGTGTTTTAAGTCTTTGGTCACTGCAGCCATATCAGCGCTGGGGGTGCCATGAGCCCAGTAATGCTATGACTCTTGTAGAGTCTTATGGTACCACCTTGCTGAACTTGGGTAAGATATGAGAGAATTCCCTGAATTACCAGGCAAAGTCTCTGTCTCTTCCTTCACTCTTTGTGATTGGCTGCTAGAGTTGAGGGAGGAGTGACATGGGCACTCCCTCATGGCCACCAGTGCCAGGTGGCCATCTCTGATGTTTATTTGAAGCCCAAGTGCTCTTTAGTCAATAGCTTATGAAATCTGCCAAGACTGTGTCCTTCCCTTTAAGGTAGTGGATTTCCTTTTGGCCCAGTTTGTGTCCAGAAATGCCTTCTAGGCAATAAGGCCTGGACTCAAAGGCTTCAGGAATTTGCTTGGTACTTTATTTTACTATGGCTGAACTGGTACTCAAGTTGCAAAAAAGTCCTCTGAAATTTTCCTTTTCCCTTACCCAAGTGGAAGAAGGCTCCCTGAGCCACACTCACACTGCCTGTGACACAGGCACTGGCTTGACTGCCACGGCTGGTGTCTCAGTGGGTTACATGCACCCCAGTTCCACTGGCTCAGAGCCAGCACAGCCACAGGAATTGCCCAAAGATGACAACTTTTGTAGCCCAACTGCCTTAGGAATTTAGTCAGGCCCTAGGTTGCTTTTTATCAGCCAGTTTGGGGGCAGAGGATTCTCTCTGGCCAGGCAGGTATAAACGCTCCCTCTATGGCACTGGCAGAATTCTGCCCTGTGCTGTGTTCTCCTGTGACAGGGCAACCCTAAGTTTCAATGCAAAGTCCCACAATCACTTCACTCTTCCTCCCTTGGGCACACAGATTCTCTCTTCCCTGAGCACGCTGATGCAGTACCACTGGGGGATTGGGGAAGGGAGGGATAGGCAAAGCAAGATTGTCTTTTCTGCCTTCTTCAATGCCTTTTTTCTTGATATAATATTAAAACCAGGTAATATGATTGCTCATCTGATTTTCGGTTCTTCTGAAGGTGCTTGCTTGCATGGGTAGTTATTTAATTTGGTATTCATGGAGAGAGACGATTGCTGGAGGTTTCTATTCAGCCATCTTGCCCTGCCCCTTCATTCCCAATCCCTAATCAATACTACTTTGGAAGACTCACTTCCAGCTTCTTTGCAAACCACTGAGGTGGTGGAAGAATCTTAGAGGGTAATAACTTCAGATTACTCCTACAAAGGCTAGATCCTGGGCACCGAGTCTGCCAGTGTGGGCAAAATTCTTTCTTCTAGGCGTAGTGAGGAACTGGCAACCATTTCCACCCCCTTGGGAAACCATTCCAGTTTCTTCAATATATATTGGAAAATGAAACCCCAAAAAGCCAGGAGGTCCTTTTCAAATGTTCAAATGATATATACAATCCTTGGGACCTGGAGATTTGCAATATAAGAGACAGAGTTTCTCACTAGTGACTCAAAGTTGGACTTACTTTGATTTGGAAATATACATATTTTTAAAACTAAACATTGTAGTTTTGTAAAAACAATAGTAGCTTAATGCATGATAGTAGTTGAATCAGGGCACATACTGGGTGAAAGACCATTGAATAGGCTTACGTCAGTAATGGGTAAAACTGTATATAAGTCAGTATTGTCTAAAGACAATTCATGTGCCTTTCTGTCTGCTATGTAGCTGTATACAACACAAACATTGGAATGACATTTTTGAAGATTTCAAATCTTGCTTACTTTCCTTCCTGGCAAATTATCTTGTCACTGGTTATTTTTTATCTTTAATAGGTAGGGGCTTTATGCCTTTAGAAATACACTGCAATTTTATGGTTCTTCTTGATGAGTGAATTTTTCAGCAACCATATGGTGTGGTTGGCTCTGAGTCTATCGAATTCTAATAACCTTCAGAGTAGGTGGAGCAGCTTGTTCATTCTGATCTTTCTTAAGCTTTGCTATATTGATTGCGGTCTTTGATAAGTCCAGTTGTTGAATTTTCAGTCTCTGCCAGAAGGTTTAAATAAGAAAGTTTGAAAGTCATCCTCTGGTTGAGCTTTATTTTACAAAATTTACCTTCTCTAATGCCATAGGCATGATAGATTAATGGCAAAACTTTTCATTTTCTTTTTGGATAATTGTTTCTCAAGTTCCTACATGTGAAATAATTGATTTTCCTGGTATAGTCTTACTGTCTAGTCTCATTTTATGTCTATTAGAACATTTTTTGGTACTATAATCTCACAATTTATACTTATGTCAATTATTTCAATTTGCTTATTTTTCACAATTGCATAGATTAAAGAAGTGAGATCTTAATATGAATTTGCTTTATAAAGTAGAGTTCTTCTATTTTTTATCCATGTGACAACTATTTAATTAGTATCTACTATATGACTTTAGCATAGCACCTTCCTCAGAGAAATTTAATGTCTATAATGAAATTCTATTGCTACCACTACTAATAATAGTAATGAATATAGCTAAAATTTGTTGAGTGGTTCCTACTTGCCAGGCACCATTACAGAAGTTTACAGATCTGATATGGGAAAATTTAGTCTTTTGCTCTAAATTTAGTCTTTAGACATGGGAAAGTTTAGTCTTTTGCTCTACACAAATAAATGTTACACAGCTAGCAAACAATTCGTATTTAGGCAGCTCAACTCTTGTGAATTATACTGCCTTTCTGAGACTCTGATTTTAATTCTTTTGGATATATACCAGGAAGTGGGATTGCTGGATTATATGGTAGTCCTATTTTTTATTTTTTTTTGTGTGTGGAATCACCATGCTGTTTCCATTGTACCTGCATTATCTTGCATTCCCACCAACAGTGTATGAGGGTTTCCCTTCTCTACATCTTTACCAACACTTATTTTTTTGTTATGATAACAGCTATACTAACACATGTGAGGCAATAATCTCATTACAGTTTTGACTTGCAATTCACTGCTGATTAATAATGTGAGCATCTTTTCATATTCCTATTGGCCATTTGTGTGTCTGTTTTGGAGAAACGTCTATTCTAGTGCTTTGCCCATTTTGGGTGGGTGGTTATTTTACTATTGAGTTGTAGCAATTCCTTATGTATTTTGAATATTAACCTCTTATCAAATAGATGGTTTGCCAATAACTTACTTTTGGACTCTGTTGATTATTTCTTTTGCTGTGCAGAAGCTTTTTAATTGTATGTAGTCCCACTTGTCTAATTTTGCTTTTGTTGATTGTGCTTCTGCTGTCATATCCAAGAAATCATTGCCAAACCCAATGTCATGAAGCTTTTCACATAAGTTTTTTCTAGAAGTTTGACAGTCCTAGGTCTTATGTTTAATCCTTTTTGGGTTTATTTTTTTGTATGGTATAAGATAAAAGTCTAATTTTCTAATTTCATTATTTTGCATGTGGATACTCAATTTTTCCAACACCATTGGCTGAAGAGACTTATCCTTGTCCCAATTTGTATTTTTGGCACCTTAGCTGAAAATTATTGGACCATATTGCATTAGTTCATTTCTGGACTCTCAATTCTGTTATGTTGGTCTATATGTATGTTTTTATGCCTGTATGACACTGTTTTTATTACTGTAGCTTTTGTAATGGATTTTGAAATCAGGAAGTGTGATCCTTAAGCTTTGTTCTTTCTCAGGAACAAAAATAATGCTTTGTCTATTTGGAATCTTTTGTGGTTTCATATGACTTTCAAGATTTTTTTTCTATTTCTGTAAAACACACCATTGGGATTTTGACAAAGATTGCATTGAATCTGTAAATTTTTTTGGTTTGTATGGGTAATTTAGTAATATCAATTCTTTCACTTCAGGAACACAAGATTTTTTCCATTTATTTGTGTTTTAATTTCACCAATGTTTTGCAGTTTTCAGTGTACAAGTCTTCACTTCCCTGGTTAAGTTTGTTCCTAAATTTTTCTGCTTTCTGAAGCTATTGTAAGTGGGATTGTTTTCTTCATTTCTTTTTTGGATAGCTCCTTGTTAGTGTGCAGACATGCAATTGATTTTTATATGTTGATTTTGTGTTCTGCAACATTACCAAATTCCTTAATTAATTCTAGTACCTTTTTTATAGGTTTTGAGTGTATGAGATTATGCCATCTGCAAACAGAAATAGTTTTACTTCTTTCTTTCCTATTTAGATGCATTTTATTTCTTTTTCTTGCCTAATTACTGTGTCTAGGAATTCCAGTACTATGTTGAATAGAAGTGGTCAGAGTAGGAATCCTTCCTTTGCTGCTGATCTTAGAGGGAAACCTTTTGATTTTTCACCACTTATTTTGATGTTAACTGTGGGTTTTATTATGTTAAGGTAATTCCTTCTCTACCTAGTTTATGGAGGCTTTTTATTATAAGAGGTTGCTAATTTTGTCAAAAACTAGAAAGCATTGTGTTTAAATTGAAATATTCACTCCCAATCTAAAATGTTTCAGGAATCCTCTTTCCTAAGCTACCTTTATTATAGTTTTATTTTTTTGGTAATGTTTATGTCAGGGAAAGATGTTGTTACTCCCATTTTTCTTGTCTTTAACACTAGTATCTCTTCCTCTTGAGCACGGATGTGCCTAAGAATGAGCGAGCTACTTGAATGTAGTAACCATGTGATGATATTCACCTTATAGTTCTAATGCTTAACACAGTGCATGGCAATTGATTAGTGGTCAACATGTGTTGATTGAATAAATAAATGAATGAAAACTGAATAGATGACTAGGATGGTGGTATGGCACATGGGTCAAATTATTATAACATCAGAGAAAGGAGGGAGTATTTGTAATCCAAGTCATTAGAAAATTCTTATACCAGGAAGTCTTCTGTGTAGCCTGCTCTGACTCTTAGGAATGGCAGTGGTTCAGAGATGCTGTCATGTTTACCACATACATTGAACTATTAATTGAATATTTAAAAATAGGCATATTTCATAACACTGTAAAAGTGCACATGCCAGAAGTCCAGTGGGGATGTTTTTTAATAGCTGAACAATAAATTTACAGGCACCCTAAGAAAGCCTGAGGTTACATAAAAAAAAAAACAAAAACAGAGAAGAAATGAATCACTTGACATAAAAATGACTAAGAAAAGAAGCAAACATTTTTCTATTAGTCAAATGTCAAAGAGTGTAGCAAAAAAAAAAAAAAAATCAAAGAAGCTTAAAAATAACAAAACCAAAACAACACTGCTACAGCCAGAAAAGAAATATCAACCAAATAATAAAGGTTATTTCAAAGGAATCGCAGCTCTTTTCCGTGTTCACCAGCAAGCTGGAAGCAACTTGGATTTCAACAATTTACTTTACCGAAGATGATAAATGTGCCAGAAATTTTTATCATAAACAACAGGGGAAGAAAGAATGCAAAAGCAGGAGACTGAAGTGTGAGGTATGGGGAGGAGGCTTGGTAGTGCCTCACCCAGATGGGCAACCAACACGCTGTGCTCGAGAAATCTGTTTTCTGAAAACCAGAAGTTGGGATCTTCCATATTGCTCTTTTCTTAAGTGAATTTCCACATAAAAGTGTAAATATATTTGTTGCTTAGAAATTAAAGTAAGTAATGTCAGCTTAAGCAAATATCAGCTTAAGCAAAGCAAGTTTATGTTGCAGGGTCTCACGAGCCATTTGAAGTTGTAAATAAAACCTTTGTTTTTTTGTTTCCTGTCCAATATTTTTGGGGCATTTTGAAGGGAACTTTTTCATTATTCAAAAAGGAAATGATTAATCTGTTTCTATCCATTCCCAGATGGTTAACATAGATTTGTAGTTTATTTAAGAATAGTCTTAAATGTGGGGGGAGGGGGAAATCCTTTCTGTTTGGTGTACCAATAATTTGATTGAACATAAATAAAATTATTTACTATGGAATTGCATGACAGATTTGTTTTTTGCATCTTTCCTAAAGTCACCACAAATAAACTGCACCCAAATGCCTATCATATACTTACAACTTTATGAGACTACTCAAATATCCTATCTTGCAACTTGTTTTTATAATGAAGACATTTTCTTTATTTTTTGCTCTTTAGACCTGAAATGGCACCCAAAATACTCCCACTGTTGCCTTTACATAAAGTGATTCATTCTATGAAAAATATTTCTTCTTGTATTATTTTCTAGCATTTTTATAAATATAATTCAAAATATCCATCAAATGCAATATTACTCAGCAATAAAAAGAAATGAACTATCAAGTCACCAAGAGACATGAAGAAACCTTAAATGTGTATTGTTAAGGTGACAGAAGCAAACCTGAACATGCTACATACTGTATGATTCCAACTATATGGCATTCTGAATAAAGCAGGTGAAGGCAGCATAAAGATCAGTAGTTGCCAAGGTTTGGGAGAAGGAAAAGATGAATCAGGGGAGCACAGAGGATGTTTTGGGTAGTGACACTACTTTGTGTGACACTGTAATTGTGGATCCATGTCATTATACATTTGTCAAAACCCATAGAGTCGGGCCGGGCGCTGTGGCTCACGCCTGTAATCCTAGCTCTTGGGAGGCCGAGGCGGGCGGATTGCTCAAGGTCAGGAGTTCAAAACCAGCCTGAGCGAGACCCCGTCTCTACTATAAATAGAAAGAAATTAATTGGCCAACTGATATATATATAAAAAAAAAAAATTAGCCGGGCATGGTGGCGCATGCCTGTAGTCCCAGCTACCCGGGAGGCTGAGGCAGAAGGATCACTCGAGCCCAGGAGTTTGAGGTTGCTGTGAGCTAGGCTGACGCCACGGCACTCACTCTAGCCCGGGCAACAAAGCGAGACTCTGTCTCAAAAAAAAAAAAAAAAAACCCATAGAGTGTACAACACAGAGTGAACCTTAATATAAACCATTAATTGTAGTCAATAATAATGTATCAATATTGGCTCAGTAATTGTAACAAATGTACATTACTAATGGAAGATATTAATAATAGGGGAAACTGGAGAGGAGAAGGTATATGAGAATGGTCTCTTCTTGTTCTTATTCTGTAAAGCTAACACTGCTCACAAAATGAAGTCTATTAGTTAAAAAATATCCATGATCTCTTCTCTCCAGGATTTAACGATCTAGTTGGGAGCAGATGTGTAAATGCCTATATTAGTTTCCTGGGGTTGTTATAACATATTACCGCAAACTTGGTGTAGCTAAAAACCAGATATGTATTCTCTCACGGTTCTGGAGGCCAGACATCTGAAATCAAGGTGTCTACAGGACCAGCTCCCTCCAAAGGCTCTTGCAGGGAATCCTCTCTTGCCTCTTTTTGCTTCTGGTGGCTCCAGGAGTTCTTTAGTTGAGGTCATTCCAATGGTCGCCTCCATCTTCACATGGTTTCTATTTCACCCTGTGTGTCTCTTCTCATAAGGACCCTTGTGTTGAATGCAAAGCCCACTGTATAATCCAGGATGATCTCATCCCAAGAGTCTTAACTCAATTTTATCTATAAGGAGCTCTTTCCCAAATAAGGTGGCATTTCGGAGTTTCAGGAGGTATAGAGGGATAACTATTCAACTCACTACACTTTCCAGGACATGATTTGCACTATGTAATAGAGTAGGAATGCAGTGCTCTGGGAGGGAGATGTGAAAGCATCATAGGGAACATGACCATGACGTGAGGTAAATATTGAAAGTTGAACTGGAGTTTGCTAGACTGGGCAGGAGTGATGCTGTGATGTGAGAGGTACTGGAACGCCAACTCCAGGGAGACATTCCACGTAAAAGAGCGAGACAGGAAACAAGGAGACATGTTTAGGGAATGGTAAGAAAGTCAGTGTTCCTAAAAGAAAAGTTAATGAGAGCTGAGGAAATGGTGGCTTATGGGAGTCAGAGATGTCAGACCGTGGCTAGGTTGCAAAGGAGCTAACAATCTTAATTCATCTTATTCAAAAATTTCTCCAAGACAAGATTGGATTCGTACTTTAGAAATAGGTCTGTTAGCAGCGGAATTAGGACTTTAGGAAGCAACAACTAACAGCAGGGAGATTAACAGGCTAGATTTAATCAGATCCAACTCGAACGCCTCATGAGTGGGGAGTAAGTAGAGAGATGAGAAATCAGAGATATTTTGGAGGTAGAAGAAACTGCAGGTGATGAATGACTGGATTTGGTGAGCAGAGAAGGATGTAAGGGTAACTTGTTTATAACTTCAACACTAGTCAAAATGGGGACTTTGGGAGGAAGGGAGTGGTTTTATATGGTGTGTAGAAAGTTATCAGTTCACTTTTGGATATGTTTAATTTTGTCATATCTTGTACCTAAGTTTTAAGTTTGATTATCCTGAAGAAAGAAACAAGCTTTTGGGCAAATCTTCAAAATTACCTTTAGAATTTCCCACATGTGTCCCTTCCAGTGAATTCCTGTCACAGATGACAAACTCCAACAGACCATGTGTCTCTGGAAACAAAGGAATGAGAAAACCACCAAGTATTAAGAAGCAAAAAAACCAGACCAAACCAAACCAAACCAAACCAAAACAAACAAACAAAAAAGAAGAAGGAAAACTGGTTCAGAGATGCAAGAAAATATTTTCTTTGTCTGAGGGGATAGAAGATGGCAAAATTACTGCTCTGAAGTAGCAGTCCGATCTAATTATGAAGAGATTGTAAAAATAATTGAAGCATAATCTTTCACCAGGGAAGAAGTCTTCAAACTCATAGAATGTTGCTTTATGGCCTCTTATTTTTATCTTTGCAGAGCTGGTGCAATGAAAGACAAAATCTACATTCCACCATAAAAAATAAATATAATATCACCGTGACAGGGACTGATTCGGTATGGAAACATTGACTGTAGAGGCATTCTGGTTTACTTCAAAAGACTTTCAATAACTGCCAAAAGAGTTTATTTGGATAGTTTCAGTTTCATGTGTTTAATCAACTAAAAACTCAATCCAGAGTTGAGAGTGTGACACAGCATGTGTTCAGAAGAGGGGTGCATGTGTTCTTATTTTGGGGAGCATAAGTGTGTGTGTGGGGTGTTTAAGTATGAGCAAAGGAGTGTGTGTGTGTGTGTGTGTGTGTGTGAGAGAGAGAGAGAGAGAGAGAGAGAGAGAGAGAGAGAGAGAGAGAGAGAAGACATTGTTCTGCTTTATTTCATTCATTTCTGTAAAAGGGCCTGTACTTACAATCTTCACAGCTGTGATCATCTCAAGCCTACATTTTCATGGCTTCTACAATAATTCACCATGCTCCAGATCTTACAATAGTAAATGTTGCAAAGAAATTCTCTTATAGATAAGACTACAAGGTAGAAAAGTAAAACTGATTTCCCTCTGGTTAACAGACTTCATTCAGTTTGATGTCACAAGCCTTTCTTTAAAGGACTCCTATGTTCCATTAGTTGGTTTAATTGCACAGTATGTAAGAGTTAATCTATATTTGGTCATTCAGTTATACAAGAAAAGCAACATAATGTGTCCTTAAAGGAATTTGATCTCATAAATTTTCTTTGTGTTGTTGCAATAGACAAATCTCTCACCATAACCATTCATGGCTGAATGTGTTAATTAAGAGTGTGGTGACCACTACCTCCTATATCATTGACTTTTTAAGGTAGGGGGTGGGGAGGTCACAAAACACCTAATCCAGTGTTATTGGAATTTTTTTTTATTATATCGGTCACTTGGACTATTCTTATCATATCGGTTACTTGGATTCAGCCTGTGAATCCATGATTTTACCTGATGAATAACAATGTACAGGAATGGGGAACTGTCACACTAGGTAGCACTTTATGAACTTACTGAGATTAAGTTTGGAAAACAATGAACTGGTACAATCCTTTGTTTTGCAGATGTCAAGATTAAGGCTAAGTAGAATTATTAACCCAAAGATGGGTGGCCCATTTAAGCCTACAACCCAGGTCTCTTTCTCCTAAACCACAGGGAAGATTGTAAGTATGGGCCCTTTTACAGAAATGAATGAATTAAACAGAACAATATCTTCCCTCTCTCTCGCACACACACATGCACACACCCCTTTGCTCATGCTTAAACATGCACACACACAAACACATTTATGCTCCCCAAAATAAGAACACATGCACCCCTCTTCTGAACACATGCTGTGTCACGCTGTCAACTCTGGATTGAGTTTTTAGTTGATTAAACGCATGAAACCGAAACAATTCAAATAAACTAGTCCACTCACCTCTTAGGTATGCAGTCTACATAAAAATTCTGATTTGAGTTTTTCAGCAAAAATGAAACTAAAATGAGTCTAGTATGTCATAGTGAATTTGGTCCTAGTTCAAATATACATATTGGCATGCATTTTAGTGGTTGTAGTGAATGCAGTGTTAATGACGCCAACAGTGTGATATTTATCCCTTTAGTTTCATAAATAAAACCAAAGCTTGTGTTATGCACATGCAGTGTGCAGCCATGCCTCCAGCCAGCTGCCTTGCAAGTATTTGTTGCTGATCAAAAGAGGATCAGAGAGAGAGTGTGGGTGACTCAAGACCATCATCTACACTCACAAAGACATAATTCTAAATGTGTGTGTGGCTGACAAAGCCTCAGTAGCAGCATCTCTGCAGATGAATAACAACTACTTTATAGAACCAACATCATTATGTTGTCATTCATATTGGTTTGGGGAATGCTTGTTGAGAGAAGGACAAAGAAGTTTAGCCGAATCTAAGAAATATGATGGGGATACAAGAGATAAAATATTCGAAGGTACTTTGTATGGTCAGTTATAGCTGTGCAAGAAATCAGAACAGTATATCACTCCTTGTTGTACTTTTCAGGGAGAAACTATATGTTTCTGGTGACTTTTCTTTTTTTTTGCTCTGTTATAAACTATTCTCATAGTGGTTGTAACATAATAGAGTAACTATTTGTAGGGTGGTTCTTCAAGTATAAATTTTTTCATTTAAACAAGCAAGACATATTCACAAAACAAAAATTTGTAGAAAAGTTACACACATAAAAGGAAACAGTAAACAACCATATTCTCAACACCCATCAATAAATCTTGCCAATAGCACAGTGTGTAAATGCTCTTTCAATTTCTCTATCATTTATATATCATTCTGTAGCTTGCCACTATTTTTGGGCAGTTCAGAATGCCCACTTTGCTCACAGTGCAATAGAGCTGGCAACTAAGACAATCAAATTGGCAGAGAGACAGGAAGATAATGGTAGATCAACATTAAATTTTGTCAACCTCTTTCTATTGTCCAAAAATTAGCAATTGCCATTAATCAGTGCATTTGTCTTTTCCCTACCTTCAATCTCATCTTTAACATTTGGGGAATGATATAACAAATCTTACCATGTGCCAGGATCTAAGACAAACACTTTACTTGCATTAATCTCATTTGATCCACCCAACTACCTATGAGGTAGGTTAAAGTTTGTTCAAGCTATTCAAGAAAAATTAAGGCTCAGATAGGACAAATAATTAACCAAATGTACATGACTGGTGCATTCCGGCATTTGAACACTTTCAATGTGATTCCAGAGTGAAAGTTTTTAGCCACTTGGCTATATACTCTTCCAAAGAAGAGCTATGGGACTAGAAACAATTGGAGACATCAAGCCAAATGAGGCACTGTGACCTATCTCAAGAACATATAGTAAATGCTCAACATTTGGGAGCTCCTTCTCTTTCTTCACATTCCTGGGGTAAAATCTTCTTTACATTGCTGTTTGGAGGATCAACTAAGGGAAGTTCCACAGGAAGACGTCAATTTGAGTTATTTGTGAAGACCAGACCACTAGCTACTCAGGGAAGGAAAGTGAGCAGGCATCCACTGAATGCTAGGCATAAGTGTTTTCACTTACGTTGTGACAGGTACATACTGCTATGTGGCATTGGCCCATTTTACAGATGAGGCATTTGAATTCTTCAAATGTATGCAGTTGCATTGCTTCTGATAGCAGGAAATGAAGACATTGTTCCTGCCCTGTTGATTCCCTCTGCCTTGTGGGAAGTCAGATATGAATATATTAATTATGGTAGAGAGGAATAAATGTGATTAATGGAATGTATACTGTAAAATATATTCTTTCATCTTTTGATTTACTCATCTCAAAGCTGCAAGTAAAGATAACAAAGATAATTTCATGAAATCTCACTGAATTTTAGATTTTTTTATTAGGAGAAGAGACCAATTAAGTCTAGATTTGAATTTGACTTATGTTAAGGTATTCAAAAGTCAGTTTTAATTTAAAACTTGTACAATCTAAGGAAATGAAAAAATTGACATTTTCTGTGTTCCTGGATAGCTTCCTCTACAAAACCTCCATGAATGGTCCTGAACACATGACTGCTCACTAGGTTAACTGAGTAAAACTTGAACAGACAATTTTGTGTAGTCTGAGGCAGTAGAATCAAAGCTATGATATTTTTTATCCCATCAGGCTATTCCAGATACAAGTTCTACTTTTTGACAGGATGCCAAAGACTTAACCATTAAAGTAATGTATCTGGCACCACAATAGCTGGCCTTTTAAATACTCTTTAAAATAAAACATAACAACATTACACTTGAGCTTTCAATTGCTTTTTCTTTTTGATTGTCTCTGAACAGACACATATTTGTTTCACAGGATGCACTTAAGTTTAATGTTTCCAAAACCACAGACAAAATTTCGTGCTATTTTAAATAGGGATTTTAATAGAAAGCATGGATGATAGTAAGAAATATTGTAAAAGCTGGTGACTTCCCAAAACATCTATATATGGCAAGCTGTTTTAGAAAAATGTAAAAACAGGCACAAAGAAAACTCATCCCTCCCAAATCAAGTCTCAATCTCTAATCAAATATAATGAGAAGAAACAGCTGAAACTAAGAGAACTAGCTCTATATGGAAGACTTGTGACCAAAGAAATATTAAAGTCATTTTCAAGTGTTAATAAAACCAGAACACTTGGAGATGAATGAATGTCATTTTGAAATGACATTGTCAATACTGAACAAAGGGTAGTATAAATGACAATCTAATTGACAATTGTAAGAAATATTTTAAGGTACTGTGACATTAAATATATATATATATATATATATATATATATATATATATATATATATATATATATATCCTGGTATGCATAAGGAAATAAATGAGTGTAAGAGAAGCCAATTCTATTAATAAAAATATTGTAGGTTTGCTTTGTTTTACAAAGAAATGTTTTATTACATTTACTTTGTTTCATAAAGACATGTCATAATACTTTTTATCCTCATTTTCCATAGGGTAAAAAAATCATATATGCTCTCCTTTGCTTCCAAAGCAAGAAAATGAGCCCATTCTTCCCACTGGCATTACAATTCACTATTTTTCCCCCAACATACCACCTCTTTTACTGTGTTCCGATGGAGGGTATCAAAAATGTAAACCAGTCCTCCTGTCTTAGAAACATACATAAGAACTCTTTCTTTAAAAAATAATAAAAAAAAATAAGTAAACTCTTTTCATATTGGGATCTGGGGTACTATAAGAAAGGTATTCCAATTGATGGCAGAAAGCCATTATGAGGAAGCAAACTGTATATAAGCATGGGGGACATAGTCTTTGTAGCTCTGAAATAGCTTGCACAAAGAGCTCATATATAAATTTGGCTCACCGCAGCAATGCTTTTTCTTTAAATTACACAGAAATCTGAAATGCATTGGGTGTATGTAAGGGCAAACTGTGGCCCTGACTGAAAAATGTGTATTTAAAAGGAGAAATGTGGAAGTAATTATTACCTTGATGTATTTACCAGAATGCACAGAATATATTCAGCATGTCTCGCCTGGGCACTGAGGGTTTTCGAGCACACCTATGACTCTAAAAATCCAGCATTTAGCATCAGGTGATCTAGGAGTTAATGATAAACCACCCTTTCCTAGGCTCTGTTGCCTTAGAAAGCCTCAAGGAGCCAGGCTGCTGCAATCAACTGAAATGATCTTTTTAAATGAATGAGTCTCAGTACTGCTGGCTTCAACTCTTCTCTGGTTCAAAATGAACAGAGCAGTGTTGGAGGCAGGCACTTTGAGAAATAAACAGGAACTTTTGTTTCCTTCCATTTAGAGGCTAAAAAAGCAAGACTTAGGAATAAGTGCTAAGTAACTGCAAAAAAGAAAAAAAAATCTGGTTGGAATTCATGATTACTGTTGAGCCTTTAAAGTTATGCTCATGACTAAGCCAACATCCATATTTCTTGCTAACCAGACTTAAAAGGAGGCTCTGGGATTAAGAATTGGGGGTATGCACAAGGAGAGGGTTCCAATGGGTTGGCTGCAATAGGAATACTCTACAAAGTAGCTTAAAGTGGAGAGAGCCAGCCAAGGGAATCCATGCCAGAGACTTTGAGGAAATGCCTAAATCTAGAAGCTGGTGAGAATATAGGAAAATCCCCCATTCAGAGGTGCAGAGATGGAGCTCCAAGTTGGGCCCCAGGAAAGAAGCTATCCTGAAGAAAGCAGGTCATAAAAAACATGGAGTGTCTCCTATGATTTCAGCAAATGCCAGTGCATATTTAGGGCTTCTATTATGAAACCACAAGTGTATAATCCATGAATATATTGAAATAGTCAAATAGTAAAGGATCAAAATGGCTCATTTTTTGCACTTGCTTTGGCTTCCAGAACAATAGATCATAAACATTGCCACTTTGTGGCAAAGTTCTTAGATGCATTTCTACTGCCTCCTGTCCCTTTGTGATCACACTTTACTGCTTCTCCAAGTGAATTTAAGAATAATAAATACAAATAAAATGCTAAGCTTATAAAGTGGAAGGATTTGAGGTTTCCAAGTTATATAAGCCTTGAAAAACCAAACCTACTAGAAGGAAACAAAGCTGATTGAGTCTTGAAAGGCACATAGTTTTCTAATGAGGGCAAATGTTGGAAGGATTATTCCAGGTAAAGGAGAGACATCATGTTAGTGTGTCCAAGGATCTGAAGTGCTTTATTATGGATGGACCACAAATTATTTGCAGGGTAGTGGCAGGAAGCCAGGTTAGAAATGTTGAGCCTAAGGCCAAATTATAAAGGAGCTATGGGTATGCTATGGAATCTGAACTTTTTTTGAGACAGAGTCTCACTCTGTTGCCTGGGCTAGAGTGTCGTGATGTCAGCCTAGCTCACAGCAACCTCAAACTCCTGGGCTCAAGCAATCCCACTATCTCTGCCTCCCAAGTAGCTGGGACTACAGGCATGTGCCACCATGCCCGGCTAATTTTTTCTATATATATTAGTTGGCCAATTAATTTCTTTCTATTTATAGTAGAGACAGGGTCTCGCTCTTGCTCAGGCTGGTCTCAAACTCCTGAGCTCAAACGATCTGCCAGCCTTGGCCTCTCAGAGTGCTAGGATTACAGGCATGAGCCACCGAGCCCAGCCTGAACTTTATCTTTTAGGCAGGGATGAGCTAATGAAACTGCTCATGTGGAGTGTCACCTGTTTAAATGTACACTTCAGAAATCTCACTCTGGTAACAACATGAAAAATTGTTTGAAAGTGGGTAAAACAGGAAGTAGGGAAGAACAGTGAGTAAAAGGTTATTGCAACAGTTCAGCCAAAAAATATTGAGAGTATGGATTAAGCAGTGTCAACAGTGAAAGAACAGAGGAGATGATTGGTTCAAGAACAGGAGAAAGTGTGGCAGTATTTAAAGAAGTGGAACGTTAAGAGGAGTGGTGTTATTCTGTTGTTGTTTGCTTGTTTGTTTCCTGGTGGTATGGAATATGGGAAGAAAAAAGAAGCAAGTTTAGTTTTGAAGATGATGTGCTTGTGGGACATCTGGTGGATTTGCCGGGGATCAGGTGGAATTAGACTTTCAGGATGAAATGCTATTATTCCAGTCACTTCCTGTTGCAAGTGACACAAACCCAACTCAAAGTAGTTTAAACCAAATCAAAGGATTTATTGGCCTTTGCAACTGGGCACAGCTGGATTCAGAGATCCAAGCACTGTAGTTAGAACTGTATCTTTCATCTCTCCCTGCTTCTGTTTGGCTTCAGTTTCAGAGAGGCTTTTTCCATGAGGCGATGCGATAGAAACTGACAGCCCTAATCCTACATACTCTCGATGCCTGACAAAGAGAGCGTGCTTTTCTCACTATCTCTATCAGAACTTCTGGACTCTGATGAGCTTGGTTTGTCACAAGCCAATCGTGGTACCAGAGTATGAAATACTCAGTTTGTCCTGTCCTTGGTCACATTTGTATCCCAAGTGCCAGGGACCAGGTAAGGCCCTGTAACTGACCATTCCAAGAGAACTGCATGGGAAGGAGAGGGGTGAATCCCTGCTGCAAAGGGGAGCTCTGAGTGGCACATTTTGTTCTTGCCAAAGCTCATTCTTACCTTAAGGAGGTAATGGACTACTCTACCTTTCTCTCCAGATTCTCTATACAACTTATAGTCAACAAGACCATAGTGCACACTTAAAAATTTGTTAAGAAGGCCGGGTGCGGTGGCTTAGGCCTGTAATCCTAGCACTCTGGGAGGCCAAGGCGGGTGGATTGCTTGAGGTCAGGAGTTCAAAACCAGCCTGAGCAAGAGCGAGACCCTATCTCTACTATAAATAGAAATAAATTAATCAGCCAACTAATATATATAGAAAAAAAATTAGCTGGGCATGGTGGCGCATGCCTGTAGTCCCAGCTACTCGGGAGGCTGAGGCAGAAGGATTGCTTGAGCCCAGGAGTTTGAGGTTGCTGTGAGCTAGGCTGATGCCACGGCACTCACTCTAGCCTGGGCAACAAAGTGAGATTCTGTCTCAAAAATATAAAAAAAATTGTTAAGAGGGTGGGTCTTATGTTAAGTGTTCTTATCCAAATAAGACAAAATCAAAGAAAAAAGAATTTTTTTTACCTATCAAGATCTGATAGGCTTTATACCGAATACTGCATAATAAGAAACAATATAACTGTAATTGAAATGGCAATTAGACAACTATAAATGTCTCCTGCAGATGTAGTTACATTGCTAGACTCCTTCACTGGAGAAAATGAATGAAGGTGACGTTAAAAACATGTGAATCTCTTAGAGACAGTCCAGCCTTCAGAGGGCCAACACAGATCTCAAACACCAAACACAAAGACTTTTTTTTTTTCTTTTTGACCTTTTAAGGAAGATTTTTGAAAGTTTGGTAACTTGTTGAACAGACAAATAACTGTAATGTTTGGAACTGAGCTTCACCCCCTTGACAGAGGATGCAGGGCTGAAAGAAATCCCTGTGTGTGTGTGTGTGTGTGTGTGTGTGTGTGTGTGTGTGTGCACGTGTGTGTTTGGGAGGGGTTTTAGGGAAGAGGTGAGGAGAGGTGGCTAGGAGAGAGGAGCTACCTTTGTTTTGTTTTAAGCTAGCTTCCTCGAATCACCCAAAATGGGTGTTTAGTCCGACTGGATTCTCAAGTAAATGAATTCTCTCTCTCACCCTGCTGGGGTGGTGTATCTTTGGGATGTGATTAGAACTGCCTAGAAATCTTGAGTTTGAAAAAGGTAAGGACAGTGGAAGGAGACACTGTCCCTCTGGCTCCCAAGTAAGCTTCACCAGGTTAGCCCCATTCTGGGTTCTGGCAACTGCAATGATAGCTAGTCAGGGTGGATTCAGGGCCAGCCGCTGCCTTGCCCTGTGCTAGCAGATCCAAGTTGCTAATCAGATTTACAGGGAGTGATGCAGCCCAGGGGTGAGCAATACCCCGGGAGCCTCAGCTGTGAAGGTGAGTGTAGCAATAGGCTTCAAGGGCCCTAGCGAGAACCCCATAGGGCCACGAGTGTAGCTTGATTTATAACTTTAAAATATTCACACATGTGGGTCTCAGGCCCTGCAAATGTTAAGAGCAAGCCTGTCTCTGGCACTTACCAATTCAAAGGCTTTCAATGTTTTTAATAAATAACAAATTTATAATGAATCTAACTTTGATCCTGGTGCAAAGAGAAATGTCTTTATCCTAAAAAGATGTCTCTGAAGGATTATATACTCCCAATTTCACTGGATTTGCCTTTTAAATAGGTTTGCTGTTTCTGTACATGTAGGATAATCCACATTAAGGGACATTTACAAAAGGACTTCTAAGTCTACTTGGTTTACTTATTTAATAAGTATTTTAAAAATGTATATTTGTGCTTTATTTTTATAATTTTTTTTCTTCTGGTAATTTGTGGTATGAAATTTTTTTTGTGTGTGGGGCAATGTAGGTGAGATTTGTAATATTTAACCTACAGGGAAAGAATACATTGACCTATTAGAGATCATTGAGCAGGACCAAGTTAGGTTCTTAGTTGGGGGGGGGGAGGGTCACCTTCCTTTTACCTTTTACAATGCTTTTTGTAAATGATCACCTGTCTGTGTTGCCCATCAGCCAATTTGTAACTTAGCTGTGGAGCAGCCAGGAGCTTCACCACCTTGAGAAGCTGAATTTCTGACACATCCTCTTCTGTTGCGGAATTCTGGACCATCTTCAAAGGCTTTTGCCCTGGTTTCTGTCAGGGCTTGAACATGTGAAAGGACGATAAATACGCAATCTAGTTCAATTTGCAATGTTATTTTAACTCTAAGAAGTGTCCCCAGAAACAGTAAATAGACTCAGTGGTAGACTAATGGATAGTGGAATAATTATACACCCAAAATATGGAAGAAGAGGTTGCTTTAGGATAATGCATTTTGACTGGTGTTACTGTCCAATATGGTAGATTGCGTTAAAGCTTTCAAAACTATTTGAAGTCTGTAGATGTTTTGGGTTTTCGTAACCTCAAAAACAGATGTCTGAAAAGTCTCATTGTGCTTTTCCACAAATGGCATATAGGAAGAGTGTTTGCAGAGCACAGATTACATCAATCCTGTTCTGTGAGTCTCTTTCTTCAGTTGTATTCTTTATGGTCTGTGGTACATAAACTTTTTATGGAGAGTGGGAGGAGACAGTAGCTGAAGTAAAATTAAGTATCTTACCAGGAGAGAACTTTTATTGCAACTTCCTCTGTGACTGAGCAGAACCCCAAAAGAATACAAAACCTTTAGCCACAAAATGCTGTTGAGGCATTTCTAATTAATAGAAATGCTGAATTTTGATAACCATCAGGTGAAAATAATATTCCCTGGTAACTCTTGCACACACCTAAGTGTTGTCAAAATTACAAGAATTTGGGTTTAGATCAAACTGGATCCTGAGTAGCTATTTATTCTCAAGGGAAGTAGTTAGAGCCTCATCTATAGATTAGGGAAGAAATACCTACCCAATAGGAATATTCTAAGGAAGAAGTGAAGTAAATACTGCAAAGAGTCTGGTATATAATAGGTGATCAATAGGAATTAGTTGTACATACATATGTGTGACCATGATTTTTCACTTCTTTGATAGTTCAGCACTAATAAATTAATACTATTCCAATTAATAGTACTTGAAACCTGGCACATGTACCCACTTTTAAAAACTGGCAGTTCATCTTAAATATTAGAGATATGAAAAACATAATTAATGTGTTAACTTTTGATTAATTGACTACTTTTAACTAACATAATTACCGGCAGAAATGACTAATACAGAGTATTTACTTTATGCATTTCATTAAAATTTTTGTCTTTGCTTAATATTATGTTAATAGAAGTATAGATATTCATACAATAAAATCTTGACAGTTTTATTCTGGTTATTTTGGAATTTAGATATTTTTTCTCCCCCAAAATTTTATTATGCATTATCGATCTTTCACTTCTGATCATCTAAATTTTTTTCTTGGGAATCCAATTAGTAAATCAAATCTAATATGTTCCAAGATGAACCTCAAATTCTTCTTCTTCCTTGTCTTTTACCCTCAAACAGGTATTCCTTTTGATTTTATTAGTGCTGTTAATGTTGCCATTTTTCTGTTACCTACGCTTGAATTCTCCTCCCTTTCCTTTAATTTCATATCCAAACTTTTGTTAAGTTATTAAAATATTAATTTCGAACCATTGATCTATGTACTTTATATATATGTTAATATATTGATATATTAATATGTATACATACATATATATGTGACAGCTAACACATATATGGATTATTAGCATGTATGTATATACATATGTAAGAGCTAGCATATATGTATGCATTTATGTACACATGCATATGCTAGATATCTATATATTAATATGTTCAGTCACATGTATATGCTTTTCTTCCATTACTGGATTACTCAGGGTTCTCCAGAGAAACTAAACCAATAGGATGTATATGTGTGTATACATATATTATATAGTATGTGTATATGTAAATAAATAGCATATATATTTGTATATGTGTGCATGTATATGTGTGTATATATATTATATAGAGAGAGAGAGGGAGAGAGAGAAAGAAAGAGGGAGAGAAAGATTGATTTTAAGTAATTGGCTAGTACAATCATGGTGCCAGTGAGTCCAAAATTTGCAGTGGGGGTTGGCAGTCTGGAAACCCAGGTAGAAGCTAGTCTTGCAGCATAAGTCTGAAGGCCATTGGGTCAGAGACACAGAAAAGAGTCTATTTTACAGATGAAGTCTGAAGACAGTCTGTTGGAGAATTCCCTTCTTTTAGGGGAAGTCAGCCTTTTGTTCCAGTCAGGACTTCAACTGACTGGTTAAGACTTACCACATTATGAAGGCCTGTTTTACTCAAAATCCACTTATTTTAATTTAAATCTCACCTAAGTAAATTTTAACCAACTATCTGAGCACATTGGCCCAGTCAACACAAAATTAACCGCCACAATTACTATTGAACAAGTTTCTTATAATTCAGACACACTGGGCACTTGCAGGTCCTGAAAACCGCCTCATTCCTTCCCATCTTCCCTGCCTTTATTGTGCCTTTTATCTCTCACCTTCTCACTCAATAAAAGACATATTGAATGAATGAAAAGATAAATATAAGAAGGAAAATGAAAAATTAGCACGCAATATTAAAATGATATTGCCTAAAATTATAATTGAATAAAACTTTTAATAAATGTTGTCCCACTTGAGCTGGAATGGTATTAAAAACTCTTACCCCACCAGGGCTGCAGCTAGAAGTCATTCGCTCCCTGATGATCTTTGGATAAATTTAATCTCTATGGCTGTCGTTCTCAAAGTATGGCCTCTGGACCAGCAGCATGAGCATCCTCTAAGGAAAACTTACTATAAACTCAAATTGTCAGGCTCCATCTCAGACCTACTAAATCAGGATCTCTGCAGGTGGGCCTTCACAGTCTAAGGTTCCATACCCTTCAAGTGATTCTGATGCTTTCTAGAATTTGAGAACCTCTGGTCTGGGAATCGTGTCCTTCAGTTTGCCTTGAAGAACAAAACACCTGGACCGAAATACATTAAGGGGGAAATGTAAGAGAGAGAATAAGGGTTCAAGAACTGAAGGGATATTGTGATTCGGAGAGACGAAATGTAGTTAAGCATGTATGTTCTGGAATCAGATGGATCTGGCTTTGAAATCCTAACTCTTTTCTTTTTATTTTTATGGACGTAAATAAATTCCAGGAACTCCTTATCAGAAACTTAACACATTGACTGCCACACTAGGAAAGACATTTTTTTCCTTGTGGCCATGGTGTTTCCTTACAAAAATAGAATAAAAATTTGAAAAACAAAATGATCCTTTGTAATTTAGTGAAAAATTTGTTAACAAATTTTAACATTGTTTTCTGTGCGTGAGTTATATGCAAGCAAATTGTCAATATAAGATTTTTTTTGTAACAATAAGCATATCAACAAGTATGATTTTTACGAACCAACTACAGTTAAATATGCTTCATGAGGCCCTGGGCTCAAAACTAGTGTGAGTTAAATACAACTCACATGTCAGTTAATGTGTTAATTGTATAGGTCCAGTTTGCTTGATGGACTATGCATCCTTTTTGGTTCTTACAGCTTATGTAGTACAGGCAAAGAGAAGAAAACTTCAATAGGACTTTTTCCCTTATAAGGGGACAGTTTATCAAAAAATAATTGTCCTGGGAATAGATTAGAAAATAATTTTCTGGAGAAATTGACCAGTCCAAGAGAAAAATTCTGCAGGTGTTGCACTTGGGGTCTCCCCAGGAATCAGTGTGACTAGAACCCATTAATGTAGCCTCCTAGTCTACAGCCTCTGTCTCCTTAATCAGTTTTTCACACTACACTTCTCATGCAAGGTGACTGCCGAGAATCACCAAATTGTTTAGAAAAACCCTGGAGAGAAAGTAAAGCAACTGAAACAAACAAAGAAAGGAAATAAGTTGGACGATGAAGAAACAATGGGGGAAACAAACAAAAAACAAAACAAAACAAAAAACCTGAAACTTCTGCACTAATGGATAATAATTTAAATCTCTGTTTCTCTAACCTCTCTCATGAGATACCCTCAATGGTGGAAAAGGATAGGCTGGGAAGGTTCAAGTGAAAGATTCTGTATCTTCAAACATTATAGTCATGTTAGGACTTAACTCCATGCCCAATCTACTTCACAGAATCTGGCAAAGATATTCACTCTGCTTTATGCTCTAGGTGATAAACGAACTCACATATAAACTAGGCATATTCATAAGATGTTACCTTTGTCAGAGTCCTTTAACTATAACACTGATTTTACACATCTTGAAATTAAGGCCTAGGAGTCATAATCTGTGAGCCATCGAATCCAGGTTTCCTGACTCTAAAGTTGCTGCACATTCTTGTATATTGAACAAGCTTATAGATAGTCACAGCCTTGTTCTTCACTTTTCTCATCTATGAACCAGAACTTAGTGAGCTGTTTTCTTATATCAGGAGAACACTGTAGGAAAAGTTTAATAACTAAAGCATTTTGAATCCTTCCTAAGAAATGAATATGAATTACAATGCAGTAGTGCCAGTATTATTGCAAAACCCTAATGGAGTGTTATTTAAAGCCAGCTGTAATTACCATGGGGAAAATAGACAGTCAAGGGATCCTATGTGTTAACATTAAATAAGTATAGAGGAAAAAGAAAACCTTTTTGATCTCAATCAAAATATCCTGACCTGTATGTTTGCAATTATTTACATGAAGTTTTAGGCCCAATTTTTTTAAAAAAATGTAGATTTAAGAATAGAAAAAATATATATGATTGATTACAGATGGTTTCTGACTTTCGATGATCCCACTTATGATTTTTGGACTTTACAAGGGTGCTAAAGTGATATGCGTTCAGTAGAAATCGTATCTTGAGATCCAAGTATTCTATTTTTCACTTTCAGTACAGTATTCAATAAATTACAGGAGATATTCAACACATTATAAAGTAGGCTTTGTGTCAGATGATTTGGCCCAACTGTAGGCTAGTGTAAGTGTTCTGAGCACGTTTAAGATAGGTGAGGCCAAGCTATGATGTTCAGTAGGTTAGGTATATTCAATGCATTTTCAACTTGAGATATTTTCAGTTTTTGATGGGTTTATCAAGATATAACTCCAGTAATAAGTTAAGAAATATCTATACATGAAAATATTGTGAAGAAATTACAACCTCTAAATACTGTGAGAATTGAAGTTTAAGACATTTTGAAAATCATTTTCTTATAAAAAAATGATAGTTTTCATTGTAAATATTTTAGATATAATTAAATGAATCACTTAATTTTATCAAAGATGGATATTTGGAAAACATTACATTTTAAATAGTTACCACTTAAAAATAAGGGGTAAATTCTTACATGTATTTGTATTTAC
Organism: Microcebus murinus; assembly: GCF_040939455.1. Taxonomy (NCBI): domain Eukaryota; kingdom Metazoa; phylum Chordata; class Mammalia; order Primates; family Cheirogaleidae; genus Microcebus; species Microcebus murinus. The sequence goes on from NC_134112.1 coordinate 34,743,093, forward strand.
TAAAAAAAGAAATTGTCAGTTTCATAGCACTTTTTTCCTCCCAGGGTTATAAACCAATTAATGAGAAACATGTTATTTGGGCATATGAATATTACCTTTGCCATCATTACTATAGTTTACAATAAGATTCCAAATTCAAGAAGTATTATCTCCTACTGACTTTGCTATGTCATAAACAAGAAATAAATTTCCTGCAATTTTTCCTATAACTGTTTACCAAAGGGTTTTTTAATCACAGAAAACTTATTTTGTGACAGTGTGTTGTGGTGACAAGAAGGCAGGAAGAGAAAGCACGCAGGGTTGTTTGTTAAATAATCAGTAACTCTCTTGACTTCTGTTTCTTCATCTGAAATGTGAAACAGTGAGGACTAGAGCAGCACTGTTCAATGGAACTTTCTGTGATAAGGGAAATACTGTATAATCTCCACTGCCAATATGGTTTCCACGAGCCACGTGTGGCTATTAAGCCCCTGAAACATGAGACTAAGGAATGAATTGTTTTCATTTCACTTAGTTTTAACTGATTTTAAAAAAGGCTTTACTTTTTTTACAGCAATTTTATGTTCACGGTAAGAGTGAGAGGAAGAGGCAAAGATTTGCCATATACTCCCAGCCCCTGCACATGCATAGCCTCCTCTGTTATCAACATCCCCCACTAAAGTGGTGCATTTGTCACAACTGATGTACCTGTATTGACACATCATAATCTCCAAAGTCCATAGTTTCCATTAGGTCTCACTCTTGGTGGTGTACATTCTGTAAATATGGGCAAATGTATAATGGCATATATTCATCATTATTCAGAGTATTTTCACTGCCCTAAAAACCCTCTATGCTCACCTATCCCGCCCTCCCACCAATCCCTTTCAGCCACTGATATCTTTACTGTCTCCACAGTTTTGCCTTTTCCAGAATGTCATATAGTCAAAATCATACAGTATGTAGCCTTTTCAAATCAGCTTCTTTCACTTAGTAATTGGCATTTAAGTTTGCTCCATGTTATTTCAGGGTTTGAAAGCTCATTTTTTTATGCTCTTAATAACAGTCCATTGTCTGCATATATTACAGCTCGTTTATCCATTCACCTCTGAAAGGGCATCTTGGTTGCTTCCAAGTTTTGGCAATAATGAATAAAGCTGCAATAAACATTTGTGCTCAGGTTTTTGTATAGATATAGTTTTCAATTCCTTTGGGTGAGTACCAAGGAATGTGATTACTGGATCATATGATAAAAATCTGTTTAGTTTTGTAAGAAACTGTCAAATTGTCTTCCAAAGTGACTAAACCATTTTGTATCCCCTCCCACCCCCTGGAATGAATGATAGTTCCTGTTGCTTCACATTCTTGTCAGAATTTGGTGCTGTCAGTGTTCCAGATTTTGGCCATTATTATATTAATAGATGTGTAGTAGTATCTCATTGTTGTTTTTAATTTGCATTTCTCTGATGATGTATGATGTGGAGCATCTTCTCATATGTTCATTTTCCATCTGCATATCTTCCTTGATGACTTCTATGTTAACGTCTTTGGCCATTTTTTTTTTTTAAATTTGGGTTGTTTGTTTTTTATTGTTGGGTTTTAATAGATTTTTTTTGGTATATTTTAGATAACACTCCTTTGTCAGATGTGTCTATTGAAAATATTTTTCCTAGTTTGTAGCTTGATTTTTTATTCTCTTAGTATCATCTTTCAGAGTAGCATTTTTAATTTTAATAAAATTCAGCCTTTCAATTATATATTTCATGGATTGTGTCTTTGGTTTTGCATCTAAAACGTCATGAACATATCCAAGGTTATATAGATTTTCTTCTGTGTGATCTTCTAAGAGTTTTATAACTTTGTATTTTACATTGAGGTCTATGATCTATTTTGAGTTAATTTTTTTGAAGGGTACGAGGTCCATATCTAGATTATTTTTTTTGCATGTGTATGTTCAGTTGCTCCAGTACCATTTATTGAAAATACTATCTTTGCTTTCTTGTATTGTCTCACTCTTTTATTAAAGGTCAGTAGACTACATTTATGTAGGTCTATTTCAAGACTTTGTTTTGTTCTATTGATCTATTCTTTGTTTTAATTATTGTATCTTTATATTATAGCAAGGCTTGCAAAAATATAGTTTCAGTCCTCCAACTTTGTTGTTTTCCTTAAATATTGTGTTGACTATTCTGGGTCTTTTGCCTCTCCATATAAAGTTTAGAAGCAGTTTGTCAATATCCACAAAATAACTTAATGGTATTTTGACTGGGATTGCATTGAATCTATGTATCAAATGAGAAAGAACTGACATCTTGACAATATTGAGTTTTCCTATCCATGAACATGGACTATCTCTTTATTTATTTAGTTTTCCTTTGATTTTGTTCATCAAACTTTTATAGTTTTCCGCATATAGGTCTCATACATTTTTTAAAACATATATTTAAGTTTTTCATTTTGGAGGGTGTTAATATAAATGGTATTGTGTTTTTAATTGCAAATTGTATTTGGTCATCATTGGTATGTAGGAAACTGATTGAGTTTTGCATATTAACCTTGTATGCTGCAACCTTGCTATAATTGCTTATTAGTTTCAGGAGTTATTTTGTGGTTGTTGTTGTTCATTCTTTTGTATTTTCTACATAAATGAGCCTGTTATCTGTTAACCAAGACAATTTATTTCTTCCTTCTCATTTGGTATGTTTTTAATTTCCTTTTCTTGTCTCATTGCATTACCTAATACATAGTTGAAAAGGAGTAGTGACATCATTCCTTATTCCTGATCTTAGTAAAAATGCTTTTGTTTTTCACCATTAAGTATGATGTTAGCGGTAGGTTTTTCATACATATTTATTAAGTCAAGAACATTCCTCTCTATTACTAGTTTACTGAGAGTTTTTTTTAAATTAAGAATGGGTATTAGATTTTTGTCAAATGGATTTTCTGCATTTATTTATATGATCTTGTGATTTTTCTTTTTAGCCTATTGACATGATAAATTACATCAAATGATTTTCAAATGGTGAACAAGACTTGAATGCCCAGGATTGGTCATGGTGTATAATTGGTCATGGTGTATAATTCTTTTTATACATTTTTGGATTCAATTTGCTAACATTTTTTGAGGATTTTTGCATCTATGTTCATGAGAGATATTGGTATGGAGCTTTATGTTCTTGCAATATCTTTGGTTTTGGTAGTAGGGTAATTTTGACTTTATAGAATGAATTAGAAACTATTTTCTCTGATTCTCTCATCTGATATAGATTATAGAGAATTGGTATAATTTTTTTCCATAAATGCTTAGTAGAATTCACCAGTGAACCCATCTGGGCTTGGTGTTTTCTGTCTTGGAAGGTTATAAATTATTGATTCAATTTCCTTACTAGACACCATTCTATTCATGTTGTATGTTTCTTCTTGTGTGAGTTTTAGCAAATTATGTTTTTTTAAGGAATTGATTGGTCCATTATTTGTAGGTTGTCAAATTGTGGGCATAGAATTGTTCTTAGTTTTTTTCCTTTATTATCCTTTTAATGTCCATGAGTTCTGTAGTGATGTATCCTCTTTTATTTATATTAGTAATTTGTATCCTCTATTTTTCTTAGTTAACTTGGTTAGAGGCTTATTGATTTTATTCATTTTTTAAAAGAAGCAACTTTTGGTTTTGTTGATTTTTACTATTGATTTCCTGTTTTCCATTTCAATGCTTTCTGCTCTAATTTTTATTATTTCTTTTCTTCCCTTCTTTATGTTTAATATTTTTATATTCTAGTACTGTCGTGAAAACTGAGAATACTGATTTTAGGTCTTTCTTTCTTTCTAATATATGTAGTTGATGCTATAAGCACTGCTCTTGAAACATCCCACAAAGTTTGATTAAGTTGTGTTTCAATTTTCATTTAGTTAAATCTTTTAAATTATCTTGATGCTTTCTCTTTGATTTATGTGTTATTTAGAAGTGTGTTGTTTAGTCTCCACATATTTTGGAATTTTCCATTTATCTTTCTCTTATTGATTTTAAGTTTAATTCCATTGTGGTCTCAGAGCAGACATTGTATGATTTCTATTCTTTTAAATTTGTGATGGGGTGTTTTATGCCCAGAATGTGATAGATCTTGCTAAGTGTTCCATGTGAGCTTGAGAAGAATGTGCATTCTGTTGTTTTTGGATGAAGTAGTCTGTAGATGTCAACTATATCCAGTTGATTGATGATGCTGTTGATTTCAGCTATGTCTTTACTGATTTCCTGCCTGCTGAATCTGTCCATTTCTGATATAGGAGTGTTGAAGTATGCAGATATGGTAGTGGATTCATCATTTTTTTTGAGGTTCAATCAGTTTTGGCCTTATAAAGTTTGATAATCTGTTGTTAGACATATACATGCTAAGGATTGTTGTGTCTTCTTGGAGAACTGATCCCTTTACTATTATGTAATGCTTTTCTTTTCCTTGATAGCTTTCCTTGCTTTGAAATATGTTCAGTCTGAAATTATTACAGCTACTCTTGCTTTCCTTTGAGTAGTGTTAGAATGGTGTATTTTTCATCATCAATTTACTTTTTATCTATCTTTATATTTGAAGTAATTTTCTTATAGATAATATATAGTTTAGTCTTATTTTTGATCATCTCTGACAATCTCTTTTAATTTAGACCATCATTGTTCAAAGTGATTGTTAATATAGTTAATATATATCATTTTGCGATTGTTTTCTATTTATTGCCCTGTTTTTGTCCCTATTTTTGCCTTCCACTCTTTTTCTGCTTTTTATGGTTTTAATTTTTTATTCTTTCTTAGCATATTGGTCACATTTTTAAAAAACTTTTTTAGTGGATGCCCTAGAGTTTGCAGTATACATTTACAACTAATCCATGTCCACTTTCCAATAACACTATGCCACTTTACAGGTAGTGTGAGTACCTTATAATAACAAAATAACTCTAATTTTTTCTCCTGTCATTTGTATCACTTCTGTCACTGATTTTACTTATATATAACTATGGATAGGCATATACATAAATCAACACATATAAATATATATACATATATGAGCATATATAATCAAACGTATTATTGCTATTATTATTTTGGATAATGAAGAATATGAAAAATAAAAATTTTTATTTTACCTTCACTTACTGTTTTTTTTTAATTTCAGCATATTATGGGGGTATGAATGTTAAGGTTATGTATATTGCCCATGCCACCACTCCCCCCTCAGGTCAGAGCTTCAAGCATGATCATCTCCCAAATGCTGCCCATCTCACTCATTATGTTTGTATATACCCTTCCCCTCATCCCCCCTCCCACCTGCCTGACACCCAATAAATGTTATTCCTACATGTCCACTTAGATGTTGATCTGCTGATACCAATTTGCTGGTGAGTACATGTGGTGCTTGTTTTTCCATTCTTGAGATACTTCACTTAGTAGAATGGGTTCCAGCTCTATCCAGGAAAATTCAAGAGGTGCTGTATCACCATTGTTTCTTAAAGCTGAATAGTACTCCATGGTATACATATACCACATTTTATTAATCTACTCATGTATTGATAGGCACTTGGGTTATTTCCACAACTTTGCAATTGTGAATTGTGCCGCTATAAACATTCGAATGCAGGTATCCTTTTTGTAGAGTGTCATTTGATCTTTTGTGTAGATGCCCAGTAGTGGAATTGATGGATCAAATGATAGATCTACTTGTATTGCTTTAAGGTATCTCCATATTGCTTTCCACAAAGGCTGAACCAGTTTGCAGTCTCACTTACTGTTTTTCCAGTGCTCTTCCTTTCTTTGTCACTCCAAGTTTCTGACCTATATTATTTTTCTTTTCCCTAAACAACTCCTTTTAACATTACTTGCAACGTAGGTTTACTGGCACAAATTTGCTCAATTTTTGTTTATCTGAGATAGTATTTCTCCTTTATGTTTAAAGGATAATTTTGCAGGGTACAGAACTTTCTATTGTTTTTTTTTTTTTTTTCTCTCAGTACTTTAAATATTTTACTCCACTTTCTTTTGCTTGCATAGTTTCTAAGGAAAAGTCAGATTTAATTCTTATCTTTGTTCCCCTATCAGCGAGGCATTACTAACCTCCCCTCCTCCCCTTAGCTTCTCTCAGGATTTTTTTCTTTAGCTTTGATCCTCTGTAGTTTGAAAACAGTATGTATAAATGTAGTTTTTTGGGGGGCAGGGGCATTTTTCTGCTTGATGTTCTCTCTGACTCTTGTATTTGTGGTTTTCTGATTGATAGTTAAATTGGGGCATTATCAGTCATTATTGTTTCCAATATTTTTGTTTGTTTTCTTCCTCTTCCTTCTCCTCCTCCTCTTCCTCCTCCTCTTCTTCTTCTTCTTGTATTCTAATTATGCATATGTTACACCTTTTGTAGTTGTCCTACAGCCCTTGGATATTCTCTTTTGCTTTTAGTTTTCAGTGTTTGTTCTTTTCACTTTTAAGTTTTATAGGTTTCTATTGATATGTCATCAAGCTGAGATTCTTTCCTCAGCTGTGTTCAGTCTAATAAGCTCACCAAAGGCATTCTTTGTATATGTTACAGTGTTTTTGATCTCTAGTATTTCTTTTTGATTATTTCTTAGGATTTCTCTCTACTTACTTTGCTCATCTATTCTTGCCTATTGTCTGATTTATCCATTAGAACCTTTAGCATATTAATCATAGTTGTTTAAAATTTTTCATCTGTCAATTCCAACATTCCTGGCATGTCTGGTTTTGATGCTTGCTCTATCTCTTCAAAGTGTGTGTTTTTGTTTGTTTGTTTGTTTGTTTGTTTTGCTTTTCGGTGGGCCTTGTAATTATTTTCTTGATAATGAGGCATAATGGTCTCAGTAAAATATACTTCTGTAAATAAGCCTTTCGAAATGTGGCGGCAAGGTGTAGGGGAAAGAGAAGCATTCTATATTCTACTATTAGGTCTATTATCAGTCATTTAGTGAGCCTATGCCTCTGGGCTGTAAACTGCACATGTGCTTCTAAGTCCCCCACTTAGGTAAGATGGGATGGCTAGAGTGGGCCGAAGTGGAATATTTCCCTTCTTCCAGGTCAGTTAGGCTCTGATAAACCCCAACATACTAGAGTCTGGTTAAATAATTCCTCCTGAGAGCAGGCCTTGTTAAGAAGAACAGAGTGCTATGGAAGATTTCAGAATGGTTCTTTTTCCCCCTCTCACTGTAGAAACCTGAGGGGAGTTTTTTTCCGACATTAATTATACTGTGAGAACCTGGCTAAGCTCCTGAACATAAATCTTACAAAATTTGGGGGTCTCCCTTATAACTGAGTCCCCCTGACATTTTTAACTCTCAGAGTGGTCCATACTGAGCCTCTAGCAATTTGTTAATTACGGCTCAGGTTTCTTACTCAGCACTCGTTTGTGCATAGGTTTCTCCTTGTGAGTCTGACTCCTGATATTTGCCTGTCTGTCCTTCCAACCTCGGATCCAAGAAGAGTAATTGATGTTTTAGTCTATATAGCTTTTTACTTGTTGTTAGAACGTAGTGAAAACTTCCAAGCTTCTTACATGGGGAGCCGGAAACCGGAAGTCAATTTTAATTAATTTAAATTTAAATGGCCACGTGTGGCTAGTGACTATCATGGGCATTGTAGGACTAGATAATGTCTAAATAGTCTTCTAATTTAATTAAGTTTTGCTTTTGTGTAATAATGTTTAATTCAACCAGATAGGTTGAAAACATATCTTTACAGAAAGTCTGTTAAAATCAAATTATAGAATTGACAATGGAAATTTCTAGAAAATGTCTAAATTTGGTATAAGATATTATTATGTGACAAAATTATTTAATAATTAATATTGAGGAGAAAATGCATAAAATTTTCTTTACGGTGGTGGCAAAGAATGGATTTTTCTATTGAACAAAGATAGAGACACAAATCACATTTGTAGCTATATGACTATGTCATTGTGCCTTAAATTCTACATAAAAAAAGGAGATAAAAATAAATATTTTACCAGTATAATTATGAGCACCAAATGAGGGAATGTGTTAAACAATTAAGATACTGTCTAGCAAACAATTAAGATATTATCTAGCAAATATAAGATAATGTATTCTCCCTATAAACATTTTTTTAAATTAAATTAAATTAAATCTATTTTCTACATCTTATTTTCATCTGGAGGGTAATCATTTATTGTCATTTCCTGTTGGATGTTTTCTTTTTCTTTAAAAAAATAGCCACAAACAACAGCAATAAAAAGCCACAGTGAAATATAAATCACAAATCAAAGGAGGAGAATATTCAAACGCTGAACAAAAGAAAAATATTCACCTTGAAGGCCTCTTTTTCCAAATCACCAAGTTGAAGAATTTCCTCAGACACTGTCAGTGCTAGTAAGGAGACTACCACCTATCTCTCTGTCCTCCTTCTCATTCCCTTTGCTCCAGGTGGTCACTTCTAAGCTTTGCCATTGGCAATGCTGGCACCTATCCTTCCAAGGAGACCCTCTCATTTAGGAAATGATTTGGGCCAGCAAGGTTGCTGATGGCCCCATGACCCAGCAGGACTGTAAATACGTGAGAGCAACTTCCTGCTAGGTGTAGGCTGTGCCCAGGTACCCTTGGTGCCAAAAGCAGTGTGGGGTCCGTTCTTACCATGGGCCTCCCATTCATTGCTGAAGGAATCTTAGAATGTCTAGCTCCAAAGCTAAACAAACAGCACAGATAAATCTTGCAACAATGTTCATTGATATTTATGACAGGGTTGTGAGAAGGATTTAGGGGAAGCAAAACATGTCCACTAAGTTTCACACACAACAGCAACAACATTGCCACGCTTAGTAAACCTATACCCATACTGACATGACATTCTCATTTAATATATTACACAGATATTACACAGAGATTTCTAGTTTCTATGTGTCATGGAGTTTCCTACAATTGTGCTTGCTTTTCTCTTTCTAATTAGTAGCCCATGAATGCTACTGGTGACCCCCATCTGTGGAGGGACTCTCTCTTCAGACATGCTAAGGTTTTCAAGGTCTGTGAAAAATGAGTTTATTTGTGAAGACTGAGAGGCATAATTTAAGCACAATAAGTTCTTCTTCAAGTAAGACCTATTATCATAAAAGCATTGTGGAATATGGTTGTGAGCATAAGTTTCTCCATAAACTTCATGCTTAAATGTGCAAATATTTCTCTGTTCAAAAACAGAGTGAGTGCATTGCTTCCTTTAAGAAACTTTTCCAGTTTCAATCCCTCTTATATTCAAGAAGCACAGGCTTAATTCAGTGGCAACTTGGAAACACGTGATGAATACAATAAAATACCACACCTATGCTCACACTAAGGGCTCCAAAGGAAAATTAAATCTTTCTAAGTAGGAGAGCACAGGCAGTCATTTTTTCCATACTTTCCCGTATGTGTTCCAACCTTTGGAATTTACTGAGGAATGCATATTGAGTGATTTGGTATAGTTATTTTTTTTTCTTCAATTTCCTTCATATTTTATTGTGTTCACAGGGAAAAATGAAATCACTAAGTTATCTTACTCATAGATTTACAGAGAAATGAAACAGTATTTGACACTTAATGGATATATTGCTTTATATGTCTAAGAAGATTTTTTTTTTCTCCCAGAAAAAAAATCAAATACAGTTAAAGCCAATTATAATGCATCTTTCAAAACCTCAGGTTTAGTTTAGGCTGTAGGACTGGAAATCAAATCATATCTCCCCTGTGTGTAGTGAGGTACAGTAATGCCTCATTTATCAGGCATTGTTAAAGGACAAGGAGCTTCATATAAAAGAAATACTCAAATACTTGAATCTTATTTATGTGTAAATTGAAAATTTAAAAATTTAAAGAACCTATTTTTCTAAGCATCCTTGGGAATATATTACATGTTGCCTTCATAGGCAATGTATCCTGAACATAATCTAATCAACTTTGAAACTTAGCTCGGTCACTTATTAGTTATATGACTTTGGCAAGTTAGTAAAATCCAGTTCAGCCATTTACTAGTTTTATAATTTTGGCAAATTAGTTGGCCTCTGTTTTCTCATCTGTCAAGCAGAGATAATTATACCTATGTCACAGTTTGAATTAGCTAATCTATATAAAACACCTCATAAAACGCCTAACACATAGTAGACCTACCCAGTGTAGCCTCCTGGCCAGACCTCTGGACTCTGCAGCCAGACTGTCTGGATTTGAATGCTGCCTGTGACACTTTCTACCAAGTAAACTTGAACAATCTTTTTGACCTAAACTTTATGAGCCTCAGTTTCCACATCTGTAAAATGGAGATGATAATACATGTAAGTGTTAAATAATTAACTCATGTGAGGCCCTTAGAGCAGTGAATAGTGTATATAATATTTTTAAAACTTAGCTATAATTAATAAATGTTTTCTGAAGCATGCCTGATCCAAGTGTATAGAATTTTGGCAGGGATGTATGTGTGCATGCCTGTGGAAGTATGTGTTCTTTTTCTTCTCTTATTTATATTTTGGCTATTTCACTAATATACTTCTAGATATCAGCCATAAAAAAGTTCTCTGAGATAGATGAACATCCATTTTTATGTGTTAGCAATTTCTGTTTGTTGGTTTTGTAATCCTTCCTAGTTTCCTTGTGAAAACATTATACTAATCTCAGCCCAACACTGGGGAATGGCTGAGCTGGCTGAGCAAAGGAAAAGTTGCTTCAGGATCTGCCAATATCACAACAGTGGTGGCCCAGCAAAAAATTGTTGTCACTGAAGCAAGTAGTGAAATGAAACCTCATTACTACATAAAATGAGTGTTGCTACTCTCTTATGCTCAGATTTGTTCAAGAGGGGTCTCTGCTCTGGCTACACCTCTCTCAAAGAGTGAGGATTTGGGTGGGGTTCAAAGAACATGACCACCTGAAATCAACACCCACCTAAAGTCCACATTCTACCCTTTTGGCCCACCATCCACGCACCTACCCAGAATTTCTTGCCCACAGTGCCTCCACCCATGTCCAGATTACTGCACTGATACGAATGGAGGGCTAAGGAGAAGCCATGTGCAGGAATAGGGAAAAGGCCCACCTGTGTGGTCTGGACCATCACACAGATGTGCACAGGGTAACCTATGGTGAGTGGGTAGGAGCCAGAGCTGGAAATGCAATGGAAGCCATCATGCTTCATGCTGGCTTCCCCACACTTCTACATTCAGGTGTGAACTGTGAATCTTCCCTGCTAGGTCATTCTGAAGGTAGATATGTCAGAGAAAGAGGAGAAAATATGTTTATATAAGAGTTTGCTAGCTTGAGTTTTAACTTTTAAATATTAGACTATGGTATGTTGATCTCTATTTTATACACCTATGCTAGCTCTTGCAAATATTATGAGTGGGGCTGTATATGCATCTTTTTCCAACTGGGGTGCTTTGTACAAGTTAAAATTTGGCTGGAATGGTTTCATTATTGCTTATTGTTGAAGTTAATAATACTAAAAGACACAGAAGTATATGGAACAAGAATAACTTTAAAACATAATGAGATACCACTCTATACCCAATAGAAGTTTTACAACTAAAAAGACTGACAGCACCAAATGCTGATGGCGATGTAGAGAAATTCATTTTTAGTGAGAATGTAACATAGTACAACCACTTTTGAAAAAGTTTTGCAAGTTTCTTATAAAACTGAACATATATCTACCCTGTGACCTTGTACCACTCCAATATATTGAACCAAGAAAAAATTTTTTAAAAATATATTTACAAATAGACTTTTTATAGTAGTTAAAAACTGGTAACAACCTAATTGTCCATTAGTAGGAGAATGACTAAAACTGTGATATATTCATATAACAGAATATCACTTATAAAAGTATAAAATGGAATGAATTTCTGATGCAAACAATATGGAGGAATCATAATAACATGTTGCAGAGAGAAAGAAGCCTTGCACAAACAAGAGTACAGATTATATGATTCTATTTACACAAATTTTATGACAGGAGAAACTAAGCTATGGATATAAAAATCAGAGCAGCGATTGGGGGATGATGTTGGGGATTGATGGGGAAAGGCATGAGAAAACATTGTACAATGAAGATGGTGGATATGTGTGTACTTGTGGATAAGGCCAGATTTCTTGATGATTCCTCTAGCTAGAAATGTTTCTAGCTAGAATGTTTTCTTTAGTGGGAGGAGGGCCATGATTTTGGATTCTGCCAATAGCTGGGATTCCCAAGATGCTGTGTTCCAGCAAAGTGGAAGAATATCAGAATACAATGGCCTGGGGCAGCGGGAGAGGTCCTACGTTAAGCACAAGGCTGTGGACCATGGTAAGCATCCCAGAGTCTCTACTTTGCACAGGAGTAGGCTTGGCTTTTCAGTAGATTATTTGATCTTAAGTAATGAGGAAATCAGAAGAGACAAATACAGACTAAAGACCAGAAAGCACTCCTTGAATGGGCTAATTTTTGCAAGACTCTGGGGTTTTCACAAAACTTGGAAAGGGTAAGTACTCAAACTGATCAAGATTGGATTTTATGCTGTTTTGGGAAGTGGAGTCTCAGCCAAAATAGACAAACTGTCATGATTTGGGCCTTCTCTTTTAGTTCATATTTTAAAATTTAGGTCTTCTTTGGAGGAATTAAGTTTATGTGTGTGGCCTAGAAGGCAAAAACTATGACAAATGTATAGAAATTTTATAGAAGTTGGTGTCAACTCAATATAAAGAATATTTCCTAAGGGAGCTATAAAACCAGACAGGGTAATGTGCTCATCAGATAATATACATACTCTAGTCTACTTAAAATCTGATATTCTCTTTGCAGGTTAATAAATGCTATTCTGAGATATTAGCACAAAAATAAAAAGCAGAATGGGCTGCTGTTGTGAATTTACCCAAATGGATTTCAGAATTATTGAGTTCCTTTGGGTAGATATCAGTAGCCTGCAGCACCTTGCTACCATTTTGGTATGTTACAATAAAAGCAAATCTCAGGTTGAATTCTGCCACACAAATATTTATTAGCAAGCACATACAATCAGTCATTTTACCTGCATACTTGATGAAATTACATTGTTTTAGAGGGTACACACAAGGGTCCCAGGTGGTAAATATGACAGTATTCCAGTGGCAGAATTATGTTAGTCAAAAGGGAGCCTGTAACCCTAAACGTAGGGCACCATTTTGAGGGATTCAACCAAGATTTGTATACCTTATTTAAACAAAAGTGGATATGATAAGTCCACATCATCTGAGACAATATTCATCACAGAAAATTCACTGCTAACTTTCCTTAAGCTGATGAACATACCATCTGACACTGAATAAGAGAATGAAGATTCAAGACAATTGAATCGGTTATGGCCATCATTCTGCAGTGTAGGATTCTGATGAGGATTTTCCTAGTAGCAGTTAACAATCTCTAGGGGGTGTAGTCTCGATTAGGATTCCTTAAGTTAACTCATTATCTACAGGGCACAAATTAAAGTTAACATGCACAATTATACCAATGTATTTCAACTAAAATAATCTCAAGCAATTTATATGAACATAACATCTGTTTCATGAAACAATGAGTCCTTCCCAATACAAGTAGTAAAGCAGAAGCTGTAAGATCATCTGTCATGATCTTCTCTATTGGAGAAACGTCTTCACTGGGTCTTTGGATCCTCATCTCATCCTAAAATTCTCTATTTTCACCCAAGATCATACATCTAATTAGTGGTGAAACAAGAATGGAAACTGAGTTCTACTTTTGATCAGAGTTTGTCATTCAGGCTGACTGCAAGATTTAACAAGTTATTCAACATGTTCGGAGTCATTTCTAATTCAGTTTTATAATTCAAACACCATTTTCTTTTCTTACTGAATACTATATAAATATTTCCTTAGTATTACTCTTCTCATTTTTGTGATTTTTTATGATAAAATTTATAGTCTTAAGTATTTTTTTATTCTGTGGACTAATTGCAATCATATTAATATTTTATATTAAAAGTGGATAAACATATGTATTAACCTCTTCTAAAATTCTAAATAAGAATTACTCCTGATACTCATTAAAGTTTCAAGTGAGGCTTTTACTTGTTCCACATTTTACTATTTACACAGTCATTTGGGATATTTGTAATCTGTCAGAAAGACTGTATAAAATATCAACATCTTTTATTTTTCTAGATTAAACGTTAATGAATGATAATATGTCCAAATAAGACTTTAAAAAGTTGCTCTATGTATATTTATTTTGTTCTGTTAATTGAAAAATGCAAAATTAAGTGTGGTAATCCTAAACTTTAGGATGCACAGTAACGGAAAATAAATATTATGGCCAAATGATATCCTTATTAAATTCACCATCCCATTTCAAAACAATTAAAATTGCTTTAATGTTCGCAGTGAAATTGAAAGTATTTCTTTTATTAGATAAAAAATATTCTGCAAGAGAACCAAGTTTCTAATTATTCTAAGACAACTTTCTCATTTCTTTTCTGATGAACCTTTCTTCCTGTCATCACCTTCAAGTTTCAGGGACTGTGAAAACCAACAAAAGGAACAAACTGTTCTGTGGTGTCAGGGTTGGTGGTTTTATGGAAACTTAACGGGAGCCCTCCTTCTCATAGCTGTCTGTATATCCTCAATGAGGACAGCTTTAAAAAGGCCAAACCAAATGTTTCCTTTCTGGGGTTTTGAGGCCTCTACTTCCAGTTGAGAAATAAAGACACACATTTTGTGGGTTCATTTGTTGGAACAAAAGCTACTATTCAAGGTTTGAGCAGTTGGATGAGAGATGAATTTAAACTCTGAAGATTTTTTTAAATGAATATATTTTGATGGATGATATATTGATCAAGATGTTTACTTTACTAAACATCTTGTTAGTTTCACTACACCAGATAATTTAGAAAATGCTTTCACATCTTAATGTCTGTAAGTGCTTTGAAAACATATATTCTGCAGAGTACCATAAGCATAATCAATATGGACTACAATTTCCTTGAGGACAGAGACCTTGTGTTATTTATCTTTAAAACCCAAGTGCCCAGCCAGGAGATCAGTGGATGATCATAGAATGGGGTTAATTAATGTCTTAAGAAGACAACTGCTCTGTATTGATATAGAGAAACAAGAGCTGGGTCAGTTAATGATCAGGAAACTGAGGTTCTGCTTTTAACTATTTGTCTTGCTCATTAACCTCAATTTCCTTAATTATGACATGCAATAATGATGTCTGCCTGCTTACTTCAAGGCTTATTTTAAAGTAAAAAGAGAGTTACATTTATTTTAAAACTCTATGCATTGAATTGCTATGAAGCAAATTTTTACCAATTTTGATTAAGCCCAGTTTATCAATTTTTAATTTAATTATTAGTGCTTTTTTATATCTAAAAAAATCTTATCTACTTTTATTTGTGAAAATAGTCCCTTATCTTTTCCTTCTGGGAATATAGCCTTACTTTCACTTTAGGCGACAATTTACCTCATATATGTTTATTGTGAGGTTTGGACCAGGTTTATTTTTTCCCATAGGTTTATCTAGTTTTTTTGTGCCTTTCATTGAAATGACTTTCTTTTTCCCTATTACATAGTTTCAGCATCTTTTTAAAATAAAAAATTAACTGTATATATTTGAGTCTATTTTGGGTTCTCCATTCTGATCCATTAATCAATTTATTTATTCTTATGCCAATACCACATAACATGCTGTCTTATATACTATATTGTATATCTTCATATGTAGACTTAAAGTTAGATAATCAAGTACTCTAAGTTTGTTCATTCAACTTTATCAAGATTGTTTTGGCTATTTTGGTTCTGTTGTATTCTCATACAAAAATTTCCCAACACCTTTAAATTTAGATAGGAAGCCCTATAGAAATTTTGATTAAGATTGTATTGAATATATAGATGACTTTAGGGAAGAATTAATATCTTCATATTATCGAGTCTTCTAAACCATGATCATTCTATACTTCTCCCTATGTTTAGGATTTTTAAAATTTTTCCCAGTAATGTTTTGTGGGTTTTGGCATAGAGGTCTTATTTTTCATGGTACATTTATTTTCTAGGTATTTTTCATTTTTTATACTATTGTGAATGATACATTGATTTTTAATTGATTTTATTTTTTTCATAATTATATTATTCAGCACTAAAAAGAAATGAACTATCTAGACATATTTTTGTTATTGGTCTTAAATTTAATTCTATTGTCGTTAGAGCACATACCCCACTTAATATCAAGCCTTTGAAATTATTAAAATTTGTTTATTAACAGCATAATATTTACCTTGGTGAATATTTTATGTGCACTCAGAATGTATATCTATTCTGCAGTTGTTGGGTCTATATATGTTCAGTAGGTTGATGCTTACAACGGACTGAATGTTCACATCTACCAAACTTACTATGTTGAAGTCCTAACTCTAGATGTGGTTGTGTTAAGATGTGGAGCCTTTGGGAGGTAATTAGGTCATGAGGCTGGAGCCCTTATGAATGTATTAGTGCCCTTATAAAAGGGACCCTGAAAGCACTATAGCTCGCCTTCTACCATGTGAGGATCTAAGGAGAAGTTAGCAGTCTGCAACCCAGAAGAGGGCTTTCATCAGAACTCAACCATGTTCTGATCTCAGACTTTCATACTGTTATCGTATTCAGATCTCATACTTTCAGGCTCCAGATTTATCAGAAAAAAATTTCTGTTGTTTTTAAGCCACCCAGTCAGTCTATGGCACTTAATTAGAGCAGTGGGAATTAAAATAATAGTGCTGTTCAATTATTCTATATGCTTATTTTCACCCATTTGTTTTATTAATTAGTGAAAAAGAAGTATTAAAAATCTACAAAGGTCATATTATCATTGTAAATTTGCCTGATTCTTCTTTTAGTTCTGGCAATTTTTGCTTCCTGATTTAAATTCTTTTTAAATTAACATTTAAATTGGTCTATCTTCTTGATGAATTCACCCTTTATTATTATGACTTGCATTTTATGTCTAATAATATTCCTTGTTTGTAGTCTACCTTGTATGATATTAATATAGCTTAGTTTTTTATGATTAGTAAATGCATGGCAACATTTTTTTATCTTGTTATATTCAACTTTGTATTTTTAAAGTTGCAAAAAGCATATACTTGGATATTTCTTAAAATTTATTCTGTTATCTCTGCCTTTTAATAGAAATGTTTAGTCCATTTACATTTAATGTAGTTGTTGGCACTGTTGAGTTTAAACCTACCATCTACATATTTGATTCATATTCATCCCATATGCATATTTGTTGTTAGGACATATATATATAATTGTTATTATTGTTCTTTTGGTTTTCCATTATTATGTCCTTTGGAATAATCAAACATTTTCAAGTATTCTGCATTATCCCCTTTAATGACTTTTTATCTATACTTCATTGCTTTACATTTTTAGTTATTGCTTTATAGACTAGATTTGTATGCATTCCATACAAATGTTTTTGTAATTTGAACTTTTCCTTTATATGAGATAAGGTAAAGCATTGTTTGGCTATTTGACACTAATATTTTTATGTTCTAAGCTAAGGTTATGGAGATATGGGAGGGCAGGGTATTTTCCAAGCGACTGCAAGGAAAGAGAAGAAAGTAGTTCTTACAAGAGAAGACAAAAAGTAAGATGGGAATAACAAATATGGGGTAGACTGAGCCTCATTTACATTATTTCAACACAGAAGTAAATATGTACATATTTTCTTTAATGAACTTTTCTGTTAAATTTTAGACAAGTGATAGAGTGCAATGAGACTTAACCTAAAAATAATAGTGCATGCCTGAAGCTAAAATTGTTTCACATCAATGAAAAATATATTTGACTGCAAGTCATACAGAGATTTATATGATTTACATTTACATTCTATCAAGATAAAAGGTAACTTACTGTTTTAGTTTGATTTCATTGGATCATACATTCATTCATTCAAGAATTAGCTCAGTTTGCAATGGACATCACCATGACCACTGGGGAAGTCTTGAGTCGATTGCTGCGGATAAGGCCAGGAACAGCTAATGTTTCTTTTTTGTTTCTTCAAAGCAAAAGGAGGCCTGGCCTAAATTAAGTTGGGATTGCTTTTTGCAAAGCATACCAAGCTTTATGGGACTTCAAGCTCAGCATTTTAGGCACAGTATTTCAAACTAAATCACATGAAAAAAAATTCACCACTATATTACTTCTTTTAAACAATTCAGCATGGTGCATATTTTCTTTGGAAATGGGATACAGCTGCTTCCTGGGTCATGATTATGTTTGAGAATCTTTTTTGGTAAACTGAGGCCTTCCTAAAGTATATCATTATTAAAATGTGCAAAATGTAAGTCTTACTACATTAAACACTTATTCAGCTGTAAAGAAAAAGTAAAGGAGAATGAATTTGTAAGGAAAAGGAATAAAATTTCAAGTTTGTAATGCATAGTCTTATGAGTTTTGTAATTCAGCATCTTGTTTTTAGATCATTAAGAGCAATTGAAATCAGATTTTTATTTTTAAGTGAAAGAACACTTTTTACTAAATAATACTCATAGTGCAAGAAGAAAGGGTTCCATGAACTTCATCAAGTGTTTACTGCAAATGTACTTTACAACCAAACTTTTCCAAAACATTTCCTAATTTAAGAGGAACTAAAAACATTTTTAAATTATCCTTTATCTTACAGATATTTTTACCATAATACAGATCATCTTATTGTTTCTTTGTGTGTGTGTTTTCATTATTTTTTTAGCAAATTTCTTTATAGGGCATTAACATATCACTTGCTGAAAAATAACCCCTGTTGCTAGCTTGATGGATTTTATTTCAGACTTTTCTTATATATGTATTTAAATACCAAACATGCACATATATGCATACATAAAAACACCCATAAACATATGTATCTTTAAATATACTTTCCAAGTATATATTGTTTTAAACCCTACTTTTTCTCTTAAACTGGCTTTAGAAATGTTACATAGCTATAAATGTAGATTCACTTAGACTTTTACATCCATTCCATTGAAACTGTTCTATGATAAGATCACCACTAACTTCTCTTTCAATGTGCAATCTTGATTCCTTATTTTACTGGCTCTTTACTTAACACCTTGTATCTCTCTCTCTCTCTTTTTTTTTTTCTTGAGCCATTGTCTTCATTTGGCTTCCAGAGCCTCTTCTAATTTTGTTCTTCTGGCTGCTCTTTCTTGGTTCTTGTCAATTCCATAGTCTCTAAATATTGGAATATTATTTGGTCCAGTCCTTATACCTTTTTCCTTGTCTTTACACATGCATTCTCTTGGTGCAAATACAGTCTGATGCATTTGAATATAATTTGTATGATGCATAATGACATCTTCCAAATACATGTATCTCCACTCTGGTACCTTCTCTGAATTCTTTACTGGTGCATACAGCTGACTGCTTGACATCCATAGTTGGAGGTTCCACAGACATCTTAAACTTAACATTCAAAACTTCAAAGTTCCAAGTTCAAACCTGATTTTCTGATATTATCTGTCAACCCTACCCTTCTTCCATATCTCAGGAAATGACAATTTCATCTTTCCTGCTATTCAAGAAAAAAGATCTTGTAATTATTTTTAACTCATTTACTGATATTCTACATCTGATCTGATTTTAAAAAATAGTTCTGTTGACTTAAATAAGCCCTGAACCTTTCCTTTTACCACTTCCCCTACGACACCCATGTCTAAGCACCATGTCCCTTGTTTAGATTATTCAAGAAACTTTACAACTGGTTTCCTTCCTTTTAGCCTTACTTAATTCTAGTCTTCTCCAAATGCAGCAACCAGAGTGATCTCAGTGCAATGTAGACAGATCGCATTTCTTCTCTGCTGCATTCTCTCCAAAGCCCTTCGTGGGTACCTTCTTTCATCTCTGACCTCATCTCCTGCTACTCACCCACCTTCTTGTCCATTCCCCTCTGCCCATACTGGCTCCTTGCTGTTCCTCAGGGACACTAGAATTTGCTATTCCCTCTGTGTTAGATGCTATTCCCCCAGATATTAATATATGTGTCATTTATTCTCTCATCTACTTCAGGTCTTGATCCAAATTTCACCTTCTCAGAGGATTCTTCCTCAGCCACTCTATTTAAAATCCTACCATCCCATTTCCCTGCTTTATTTTTCTCCATAGTAATAAAATAATACACAAAGTATACTTACTTACTATTGTGTTTTATCTATCTTTCCTGCTGGAATGTAATCTCTAGGAAGGCAGGACTCTTTCTGTTTTATTCCTATATATAATCGCAGAATATAGAATAATACCTAAAATATTACAAGCATTTAAATATCTGTCAAGAGAATGAACAAATTAAATGAAACCACATTATTATTTATAACTACTAGTAGTGTTTCCCATGTACAAATTGTTACTTTTTTGAACCAATTCTGGATTGATACAGGTTTAAGTTATTTCTGCATTATTATTAACATACCATAATAAGATCTTGTGACAATATTTAAATGTACCTTTGGGGTAAGTTTCTGGAACTAAAATGCTGCATGAAAGCATTGGCATATGTTCGAAACTTTATGTGGACAATAGTTCTCTAGAAAAAATTAAGAGTCACTCGGCTGAGCAAAGTATGTAAGTGCCTCCAGTACAATGTACTGGCTACTCATCTTAATCAAAGAGCATATTTATTAATCATTGATGCTTCCCAATATGACATTAAAAATGTGGTTATTCAGTGTTGTTTTATGTTCATGCAATGGTTCTCATAAGCCTGGGTGGTCCCATCTTTCTCAGCCAACAAGCATACAAACAACTTTTGTTAGCAGAAGTATAATATCTGCCTCGACTGCATGGGACAATTTCTAGAAATTCCTCAAATCTAGTTGATTTTTCACATTCACATGTAGTCTCTTCTCTTTTGCCGGACTCTTATTGTAGTCTGCTATTGTGTCACCATTTTTTAGTAATATCCAATAACATGACTGGTACTAGTTTTTGCAGAGAGAAACCAATAAAAACACCTCCTATAAATTGGATATTTATGTCCCCTCAAAATTCATTCCTTAAAACTTAATCCCCAGTGTGATATCAGAAGGTGGGACCTTTAGGAGGTGATTAAGTCATGTGGGCTTATTTATCTTTCATAAGTGCCTTTATAAAAGAGGTCTCAAAGTGGTCTGTTGCTTTTTCTGTCATGTGAGGACTCAGCTTAGATGCCATCTGTGAATCAGAAAGCAGGCTCTCAATGGACATGTTGGTGGCTTGATCTTGGACTTCCCATCCTCCAGAAATTTCTGTTATTTATAAACCACCCAGTCTATGCACTTTTATTATAGCAGCCTGAACAGATAAAGACAACACTGTAACTAAAATAATCATCCTTACTAAAGAAAGCCACTTGTAGCTCCTTTCTACCATTAGATCTTTAGTGAATTTCTAGATAAGAGTAAATTTTGCTATTCCTTTAGGGAGAAGTAAGACAGGAGTATGTTGATTCGGTAGATCTACCAAAAGTCTTTTTAACTAAAGCATATTTGCTTTGGCTCTGATTCTGACAGGTCTCCTTCCTGTGCTCTTGTTAGATTTTTCTGGCAACATTCATAAAATAGGGAGCTTGTCTCTTGGTGAATATTAAATTCCTCTATGTGATAACTTGTGATTTTAATGAAGTTTTGTTAATCTCTAAAACATGTGCTCTTTTGTTTCTCATCCCTTTAATCTTCCTGAGCTACTTTTTCTCTTATCTAGATGTTATTTTCTCTGTCAGTGTAGTTCAGATTTTCTGTGTGTTCTGAACTAAAAAGATAGCTTATGTATACGTTCAAAATTACATTTTAAGAAATGTGTTTCTTCCAATGACTTTAGAAATAGAAGTTAGTTACTCTGGTTGAAAGTTGTAATTAATATGGTGGTTGAGACTAAACAGGGAGTAATAGTGACAGAGATATATGACTCTGTATGTACTTTCACTTTTTAAGGAAAAGGAGTAGGTTTTTCCTAAAGTATAATTTCTCAAACTTTTTGGTGTCTGAATACCTTCACATTCTTAGAAATTATTGAAGATCCCCAAAAGCATAATTTTGTAGATAACTATCAATATTTGTCATATTATGAGATTATAACAGAAATTTTTAAACTACTAGTTTATTGATTTATTTAAAACTAGAAGCGGTAAGCTAACTGCATGTTAATAGAAAGAACATATTTTCATAAAAATAACTTTATAAAAAGTTTTTAGCAAGAAGAGTGGCATTGTTTTACATATTTGTGAATGTTTTAATATATGAATTAATAGATTGCAGCTACATTTTCAACTTGCTTCTGCATTGGTCTGTTACACTATCCCACATCATGTAGCAAATAGCTTCTAGAAAACTCCAATGCACACTTGTGAAAAAAATGAGAATAGAAAAGACAAATAACATTTTAACATTATTATGAAAATGGTTTTGACCTCACAGATCTCCTGAGGGTTTCCTGGGGGTCTCCAGACCATATGTTGTACTTACAAAAAAAAAAAAAAACCTCAATATGTTCCAGAATATGAAAGTGCATAAAAAGGGGCAAAACTTGGAAAGTAGATTTTTTAGCTTTGGTTTATAATATCTATGTCTGAGAAGCAGCTACAAAGAATGTTAAATGTTTAGTAACATTTGCTCACTTTTGATAGGCTTGCTTCTTTGGCTGACTGATTTGTACTTTAACCTATATTATGAAAGGAGTTTCCTTGACTAATATTTTTCCCTACTCAGTAATAAATATATTGCTTACAATCTATTTCTATTTAACTCATTCAGTGTCCCTGAGGGGTTTCTCAAATCTTTAACCACAGGAACTCACTAATGCCAGTTTCACACAAACTAAGATTTTTGGGAATCATGAGGACAAAATAATCTAGAGGACCAAAATAATCTATTAGCAAAGAAGGAGGAATAAGAACTTAAATTTAATAAAAAACTGGCCAGTTCATTTTTTCTTTTACGCCTATTGTCATATAAAAATTATCAAGAAGGATCTTAAGGTTAAAACCTCACTACTATTTAAATAACAGTGTGCCCTTCATTTTATTATACTGCATTCCATTAGCTCTCTTTAGCCTAAAAACAATTTTTAAATGACCAAGATAAAAGACAAAGCCTTTGCTCCGAAGATTTGATTGTCATGAGTAAGGAATACCCAGAAGAGAGGCACAAATCTGAGTATAATATCAATTTTAAAAGTCTAATAATTGTTCATTACTACACCATTTGGAACCTAATTAAGTTTATAACTATATAGACTCACAAACTTACATATATTCAGGTGTTTCACAGATGTGCACATGTTTTAGTTTGGAAAACTTTATCTTATTGGCTTGAAGTCTCTGATAATTTAACACCTATATACATCGAAAGTTTAAAATTTTTCAAAAGGCTTGCCAAACAGTCACATCATGCATCAAACTATGTCCACAAAACCCATTAACCTATGCTCTTCCTGTCCTTTGGCTATTGCTGTAACCAATCAGATTGGTTTTAAACTTATTTTCTGGTGGTTGTGTAGGCGTGTGCATTAATGTGCAATGAGAGATGTAATGCTTTTGCAGGTGTATTTGCATATTCTCAAGTGTCTCATGTGTCTGGATAGAATGTCTCTCGAAGTATGCCTAATTCACTCATAGAGTTGGAGTCTAGCTAGTGGCACCGGAGCGTTTTTCAGCTTGTTAATCATTCTAAACATTACACCACTTATTGGATGATTAGTATGCATTCCAAATGCTGCAGAAATATGATAAGGTAGTACCTGCAGAAAAAAGTTAAGAGGTTTGAATTTGGACCTTTCCTTATAAAATCATCGTCGTTTTTCAGTTCTCATCTTACTCTACCAATCAGTGGTATTTGTCCGTTCCTTCCTCATTGAAACACATTCTTTACTTGGCCTCTGGCACACCCCTATCTATCTTGGTTCTTTTCTTTCTTTCTTTTTTAACTCACTGGCCTCCCCTTCTGTTCTTCTTCACTGGGCAGTGTTCATATTCCCCAGCTGCTAACTTAGGCGTGCCCAGGAATCAGCCTGACCTCCTCTCAGTCTGTACTTACTCTCCCCATGAATTTTTCTTGTCCCACAACTTTTAATACATTAATATTCTGATAATATAAATCCTTGACCTGAGCCCCCTCCTGAACTCTAGAGATGTATATCCAACCATTTCCTCAACACATATCCATGGATATCTACAAAAATCTGATTTGTTTTTACTAATTCCAAATTTTAAAATTACTAATTCCAAAACTGAACTCATATTTCCAACTTCTCCAAAATTACTCATCTGCAGGTATCACACACTTAGGAAAATAATACCGTATTTATTCGGGCCAAAATCATGTAGTCATTCTTAATGTCTGTCTTTCTCTCACACCCGTTAGCCAATCTTTCAGCAAAATTCGGAATATATTCAGAATCTGGCAACTTCCCCCTACCTCCACTGTTGTCTCCTGAATTCAAGCCAACATTTTCTCTCATTTGGATTATTGCTTTTGCCTTTGAATGCCTCTTCCTGCCTCTAACCTTGCCTCCCTATAATCTATTTTCTCACTTCACTGAAAATGTCACACCTTGCACAGATCTCTTGAAAGGAGGAAAGTCCAAAGCCTTTAGCTCGGTCAAGGAAGCCCTACACACAGCCCTTATCTCTGTGTCTGCCTACAAGGCCAGTGTTCATTCATTCTACTCTGGCCACACTGGTCTTTTTTTGGTTTTCTTATAACACATCCAGTGTGCTTCTACCTTACAGTCTTTGCATTTGCTATTCCTGCAGCCTGCAAGACTTTTCCTACAGATAACTTCATGAGTGCTTATCTCAATTTTTTGTTTGTTTGTTTCTTTGAAAGAGCTTCTCTCATCACTTTATATAAGATAGTACACTCTCCTATTGTCATTCCCTACCCCTTACTCTCTTTAATTCTTACTCTTCTTCAGAGTACTTACTACCATCACTTGACAGGTTATAGACCTGTCTATTTATTTGTTTACTGCCTTTCTTCTCCTTTGAAACAGTAAACTCCTTGTCACTGGAGATTTTGTTGGCTTTTCCGCTATATCTCTATAGCCCAGAAGAGTGATTGCCAAAGTATAGATGCTCAACTAACTTCCCTTTGTGTTATACAATTCCAGGACATTGGTTCCCTGAGAGTGCCTTCCTTTCTGTTCATTTCCTTCAATATGAAACCTTCTAGAAGGCAGAAGTGGAATAGCAGGGCTTCTGAACAATGAATGGTCTTGCATAACCACCAGAGCCAACATGGGGGTGAGAGGGTCTTATCAGTCTTTTCCCGCTTGTCGAAAACTTCTGTATCAGTTAGCAAGTTTTTGCAATCATATATACAATAGAAAATCCAACTCAGCCTGCCTTAAACAATAAGAGTACATCCAGAGGTAGAGCACACTTTAGGATTGGTTACACCCAATCTCCATAACCTTTATTAGTTTACAGGTTCTGTCCATCTGCTCTGCCCAACCCAGTGCTGGCTTCATCCTGAGGCTGCATCCCATCAGGTTCATGGAGTGGTTGCCTGGGGCATTATGGTCACATATGTTTTAATTCATATCCAACATGAGGGAGAGGGCTCTTATGTCTCTCTAGGCATATCCACGAAGAACTTGTCTTGAATCTCCAGAAATCTTTATATCTCTTTGGCCACAATGGAGTACTGTTTCCACCCATGACTCAATTACTAATAAAGGAGGGAGGTTACCCTTAGACAAATCAGATCCATCCATGAGCAGAGGGTGGTATATGGTTACCTTTCTTTGAATCACGTGAGCTCCATGAAGGAGGTTGAAAAACAGACCAAAAACTCAGACTCAGGCTTCTCTTGAAGGCAAAGGGAAGAATATCTGCTAGTGAAGTTGCCAAGAACTTTCACTATCTTCTCAACCCAAAGGCCTGAAAGGAAAGTGACATAAAAGCCAAGAGACAGCAATAAGCATGGCAGGTGAGACAGGCAGTGAGGCTTTTCCAGAGAGTGAGGATATGCGGACAAAGCTGCAGACATACTTGTTCTGGCTTTGCCTGGGCCTCGGTCAGTTCACTGCTCCAAACTGCTCTAGCTGAATGAATGAAGTGTTCATGAAGTCAACTCTTTTTCCATTGAGATTTTTTTTTAACTCTCTTCATCTAAGGGTTAAAATACAGTTTTTAAAAAATGCGTTTAGTTACTTTCCATTTCTAACTTGTCAGTGAAGTAATAAAACATGAATTTTTGATAAGAATTATTTGTTTTAAAATTCAAATTTCACCACTTATCAACAGTATGCTCTTGGTGAAGGTATTCTTTCCTTTTGAGATTCATGTTTATATTCACAAAAGAGATGACTGTAATGCTTCCCTTAATGGCACTTAATCCAGACTCAGTGAGGTAGGATGTGTAAAACACCTGGCATCAAGTAGCTAATGTGTAAATGCTGGTCTCCAACTCGCCTCCAATTAAAACAAGGCACCCAGCTGTGAGTTTCTAAAAGTCTACAGCTGTTCATCAAAGAATAGGAAGGAAATAAATAGGTAAGCTTTCTTTGCTTCTAGATTATGGGTCATAGGACTTGTTTAAGTCCTACATTGTTATCAACAAAATATTGTTTCATAATTGTTTCAGTTGATTGGTTTAGATTCCCTTCTTTCCTTGACTTTATTGGAAATAACCCACTCTTTCCTTGGCAATACTGCATTTAGTTTCAAATTGCAAATATATTAATTTAGTCTCCTTATAAAGATTTCTGAAGACTTAAAATAATATGATTAATATGTTAATTTGCATGTCTTCTTTTGTATCGCCACACTGTTTGTTTATAACTACTTTGTAACTATTGCATATGGATTGAAAAATGTTCAGTGGGTCACCTCTTGTGTTATGTAAAAGAATATCTCTATGGCCATTACCTCCTCCCAGAGTCGTCTTGTTTGCTCACTGTGTACCCAACCTTCTAGTGAACATTCTTAACCACAGGTGTAAACTCAGCTGTAAATTCAGTAGTGTTTTCACAACCACTTTGTGAAATTAGAGCTGTGTCAAAAAAATTAACGAAATATAGAGAAATGGAAAAACAAAAATTGACATGATCCATCCAGGTAAAAGCTAAATTTTCTACGTCTTTCTAAGTCATCATTCTTTTTTTTTTTTTTCCTGCTACCAAAGCAAAGGTGAATAATGCCAGAAGCCCTACAATTTCCTTCAGTACTACCTACTGGCTTTCAATGTCAGGGCATGAGAAGTGAAAACTTTCCAGGTTTTTTTAGGCACTCAAAACTCTGCAACTAGCCTTGACCTTCTGCCAGTATAAATGAATTGCCTTAAGATAGTAGCTATTTCACAAAAGTAATTAATTGGAATTCCCAGGCCAGATGACACTAGTGCCAGAGAATTCAAATAACTGAACCTAGCTGTAGGTCAACCACTGACCACGACAGTGCAGAGGAAAAGGAAAAAGAAAACAAACAAAAGGGCAGGTCCACGGACTAAAGACAATACTTTTTATTTGATAATTCCTCATATTTTCTAATCCTGTACAATGTCTAATGATTTCTTTATTCGTGCCTCAGTCTGCCCCAGCAGCACCAACTGTGCTTTTCTTGGCATCCTTTACAAACCACTATAATCTCAGTGCAAGTTTCCTAGTGGAATCCTGTCTAGCACCCAGTTAGACTTCAGTGGAGCCAAGGTTCTCAATTCCTCAATCACTTACACCAGCCAGGGGCTCCTCTGACTGGCACACGTGCTTTTTCCACCAAAACCAT
This sequence comes from Microcebus murinus, assembly GCF_040939455.1. Classification (NCBI taxonomy): domain Eukaryota; kingdom Metazoa; phylum Chordata; class Mammalia; order Primates; family Cheirogaleidae; genus Microcebus; species Microcebus murinus. Next base: position 34,770,790 of record NC_134112.1, read on the forward strand.
GACTCTCTGCCGATTTGTGCTGATTCTATACACACTTCTGGTTGCAAGTTCACATTTGGATCCAAGCAGTGAGATCTGTTCAGACTTCAAGGCCCATTAAACTTCATCATCTTGAAGTTCACTGGCATAGTTATTATTTTCAAGAACACTTAAAGTATGAAGCACACATTCCACATTTACTAAGTATGGCTTTCATCACTAAGAGAATTTCCATATTCAAAAATGTGAGCTTAGATTTGATCTATGCTTTATGAAAGAAATCATTATGGAGAAAGTCTCTATTTCAGTTGAGCAAACACTCTTTAATTTGTATTTTCTCAAAAGATTAATTATTTCTCGAAAGAACAAACATAAAAATGAGAAAATAGAAGATTTGTTTGTAGAGGTAAATTTAAATATAATGTCTTATCCTGACCTCACATCAACTCTAGCTGATGCTCTATAGAACAAGGAGGCCTTCATAACCATGCTTTTTGTAAGGGTTGTTGTTATTTGTTTTCATTTTTTTAAGCATATCTAGAGGGATAGAGTGAAGAAAAGGAAATAGCAATGAAAAAATTAAGTAACAGTTTGTACTCAAGATATTATTTCCCGAGGGATTTGTGAATCTTGAGAACTAAAATATTGCTTTCATAACATATATGAATCTTACGTTTACACCTTCAAAGTTGACACATTAACCTAAAGAAAAATAAAAGTTTCTATTCATTTTTACATGCAATTCTCTGAGTAGAGCTAAAGCAGTTGAACTAGTGGGATGGCAAATTCCAAAGTGGTTTCCCAAATGTGATTTATTTCCATTTTCATGGTGTTTCCTTTTAGCATATCAATCCCTGACATCTCTCCACTGTCAGATCTATACCCAGTGAGGTCCAAAAAAATGCCACAAGTAGAGTGTGAAAGGAAAAGTTGGCATAATATCTCTGGAGCTAGTTTAAAAAGTGCATAATATACATATTCTGCAGAAACTTTCAGGCAGAGATAAAGTAGAAATACCCTGTACCAGCAGGGAAGGAGGCAGTGATCTCTATTTCCTCAGTGTCTTTGAAAGAGAACATGGTTTTCAAGTACCCTAGAATTAATGACACCTTTTGATGGAAGCATAAGAAGGTCTATGCTTAAGGTTCCCAGCCACAGAACAGGAAACGGAGCTGTTTCCAAGAGAAATGAAGTTGCTTTCTCTGGGGGGAACACAAAGGAGCATTTGAACAGGCAATTGATCAGAAGGAAGACTGCAAGTGATAAAAGAACTGGAAATCACAAAAGCCCTTGGCATGCTAGTTTTAATAAAAAGGATTCTGGCTCCAGCTACACTTTGTGCAACAAATTCCTTGACATATGTTTCTAAATCTTATCTTTAACAATTCAAGTGTTTCATAATAAAAGAGCCAACCTTTCTTTACCAAAAATGAAAGGATCCCTTTGGACTATTTATCGGATTGACCAATCAGGATATGTATTTATTTTGTTACTTATTTTAGCCAAAATATTTGCTGCTCTCTATTATCCTAGGGGGAGTGCTATTCTTTCGGATGTGTGATTTTCACTGATTATGTTCAGAATTAATTCTGATACTACACTGTAAAATAAACATTCACTAACGATTCCTTTTTCAATTAAATTATTACTTGGAAAAAATCCCAATATTTCTGAATAAAATATTAAGTTCCTCAAATTGATTTAGCATATGAAGATATATTTTAAAAATTAAAGAAAGTTAATATTTAACATGTTGACCCTTATAATATGCTGACATAATTTATCTTGTGACAATTAAATTAGAATCTCACAAACAAGGTGATTACATTATAAAAGTAGTATAACAATCATAAATGCATTTCATGATCAATAATATCTCCTCACTGTGACTATATCATCAGATGGCATGGAATCAAACCAGCTAATAAAATGATTTTCAGTTCAAAACAGAGTATCTAAGTTGCTACTTTTGGTTTTTAGATTGACAAAAGCAAAACAAAACAAAACAAAACAATGGTAGACCTGGGACATAATTATACATCTTAGTGAAAAAACTCTTTTTGATTATGTAGAAATATCCTTGTAACATGGTGAGATGATCATGGTGAAGTTTACTCTTTTTTTCTCCTTAGTACTTTCAGAACAAGCATTCACCTGGCATTTCCTAGGTAGTTTAGGATCTCAGCACCACTGCAGGACAGCCAGTTCTCAAAATTAGTGTGAATAATAAACCCCAACTTTTGTCTATAACCATTGACCAAAAGATACACTAGAATTTTGTAGATGTCGTGTCTAGTGGTTTGGTGGATGGAGACAGGACTATCTGTCGGGTGGGCAGCAGAGTCTTTTGACTTTGTATATCAAGACAAAATGACCAGAGCTTCTGTGCGTTACTTCTACTCACAATCTTTGGAAATACTGCTTAGAATGCAGGAAAAAAGTACTAAGAATATCTCACGGAATACATGGCTATGTATATATTAAGATTTATAATATCAGATTCATCTGAATGTTATACTCAATCCACCAAATAGCATATTAAGTATTAAAGAATACATTGAGATGTTAAGGGATGCTTTTGTACAAATGTAGAACAGTATATCAGAGCCATAATATGTGCTTGGCCAAGTTAAACCTTTACTTTGCAGGTCATTTGTATATATGCTTCTAAAGAACCCAACTAAATAATAATTCAAAGTAGTTAAGTAATTTGAATATAATGTACTCTAATGTTAAATGTTTCTATGTCTAGCTATTCATTAATATATTTATTTATTGCAATCAAAAAAGATAAATTGTGCTAGCTATAGCCCAACAGACACATTTTGGCCCTTAGTTATTACCATACTTTGTAATGTTAGGTGCAAAGAACGTAGGTATCAGACCCAGACATAGATGAATTGAATCCAAGCTCTGGCTTCATACAATGAGTTGGGAAGGATTCACTCCTTCTTGGTGTTATGGAATTATTTCTGCAGCAACCAAGGAGGTGAAAGATTTCTACAAAGAGAACTATGAAACATCAGAGGAAAGAAATCACAGATGACACAAACAGATGGAAAAAGCATATCATGTTCATGGATTGGAAGAATCAACATTGTTAAAATGTTTGTAATACCCAAAGTGATTTGTAAATTCAACACAATCCCCATAAAAATACCTATGTCATATTTCACAGATGTAGAAAAAATAATTTGATGCTTTATTTGGAACCAAAATAGCCAAAGCAATCTTAAGCAAAAAGAACAAATCTGGAGACATCACATTACCAGACTTCAAACTATACTACAAGGCTATATTAACTAAAACAACATGGAATTGGCACAAAAGTAAAGACACAGACCAATGGAACAGAGAACCCAAGTATAAAAGCATCCACACACAGCCAACTGATCTGTGACAAAGCAGACAACAATATACACTGGAGAAAAGAATCCCTATTCAATAAATGGTGCTGCAAAAATTGGATAGCCACATGAAGAAGAATAAAGCAGGATTTGTATCTCTCACCACTCACAAAAATTAATATAAGATGAATAAAAGACTTAATTGTAAGGCATAAAAACATAAGAACTCTAGAAGAAATTGTTGGAAAAACTTCTAGATATCAGCCTAGGCAAAGAATTTGTTAAGAAGACCTTCAAAGCAATCACAGCAACAATAAAAATAAATAAATGGGACTTGATTAAATAAAATATCATCTGCACAGCTGAGGAAATAATCAACAGAGCAAATGGACAACCTACAGAATGGGAGAAAATATTCACAAGCTATACACCCAATAAATAGCTAACAACTAGAATCTACAAAGAACTCAAGCAATTAACAAACAAACCCTTTTAAAGGTGGGCAAAAACATGAACAGATGCTTTTCAAGGGAAGATAGACAAATGGCCATTAAACATATGAAAAAATGCTTGACATCACTAATCAGAAATGCAAATTAAAACCAATAGGAAATATTATCTTACTCCAGTTAGAAAGGATTTTATTAAAAGGTCCCAAAACAATAGATGCTGGTGTGGATGCAAAGAGAAAAGAATGTTTATACACCGTTAGTGAGATTGCAAATTAGTACAACCTGTATGGAAAACAGAATGGAGATTCTTCAAAGAACTGAGTAGATTTACTATTTGATCCAGCAATCCCACTACTGGGTATTTACCCAAAGGAAAATAAGTCATTTTATCAAATAGATACCTGCACTCTAATGTTTATTGTAGCACAATTCACAATTGCAAAGATTCAGAATCTATTTAAATACCCATCAATTCATGAGTGGATTAACAAACTGTGGTATATGTACACTATGGAATACTATTCAGATATGAAGAAGGATGAATTACTGCCTTTTGCAATAATTTAGATGGAACTGGAGACTATTCTCCTAAATGAAGTATCTAAAGAACGGAGAAACAAACACCACAAATGCTTTATATTAAATTGGAACTAACCGATGAGCACACATGTGCATAGAGGGAAGTACAACTCAATGGAAATCAACCAGTGGGGATGGGGGAGGAGAGGATGGGCAAAAACATACTGAACAGGTACACCAAACACTATCTGGGTGATGGGCACACTTATAATCCTGACTCAAGCATAAAAAAGGCAATCCATGTAGCCAAAAATATTTGTCCTCCAGTAACATTTTGAAATAATAATAATAAAATAAGAATCCCAGCTCTGCCCCAATGAGCTGTGTGACTTTGCATAAACTTCTTAATTTATTTGCATTTCATTTTTAATGAAATATAAAAAGGTACCTGAATTTGAATGGTTATTTCAGCACAATTCATAATTACAAAGATGTGGAATCAACCCAAATACTCAGCAATTCATGAGTTGATTAACAAAATGTAGTATCTGTGTGCCATGGAGTACTACTCAGCCATAAAAGGATGAATTAATGCCTTTTGAAACAATTTGGAAAGAACTGGAGACCATTATCCTAAGTGAAGTATCTCAAGAATGGAAAAACAAATACCACATGGGCTCTCTAAGAAGTTGGAAGTAACTGTTGGGCATACACGTGCACAGAGGGAATTAAAAGTCATTGAAAATCAAGCCGTGGAGGGAGAGGGGAGGAGAAGAGGGGCAAAAACTCACCTAACAGGTACAACAAACACTATTCAGATGATGGGCACATTTGCAGCCCTGACTCAAGCCATGTATCAAAAACATCTGTTCCCCCCCTAATATTTTGAAATAATTAAAAATCAATTTAACAGTTTTTCTTGGGATTGTTGGAATAACTAAAGGAGATAATATTTTAAATACCTAGCTTATTGAGCAGTACATATTGGAAACTTTATACATGTCAGTTCCCTTTCTACTTTCTGTTCATGTGGTTAAAGGGCCTATATTATTCCTCCTAAAAATGGGGTCCTAATTTTAAGGAGACACTATGTTTCAGGAGATTAGAATGGGTCTGGCATCATGAATACCTGGGTGCTTTTGGCAAATTTATTTAATTGTCCAAAACGATTTCCTCCTCTGCATAATGTAAACTGTATCTACTAAGCCTGGTAGTTATTAAGTTAAATGCCATACTCTATGGTGCTTGCTACAGTGCCTGGAATAATGCCAGATAAAATTCATTTAACAAATGGTTATTTACTCTGTCCCACTTGTCATAGAACTACTAATATAGCGATAAATGTCTTATTTAGGAAATGCTATAATATAAAATAATTTTGGAATTTAGTGTTGTAGTCAGTGTGACAGTATGTTTTAACATTATGATCCTACTATAATTAGGGTATACATAGTTGATCATTGAAACCTGAACACTTTTGAGAATGAAAGAGGGCATAAATTGTCACCCCAACTATATCCACATGAGATGAGTGGTTGGCAGTGCAATTTAGGAGAGTTTAGGGATGAAAAAGTCAAGGTAAAAATAATGACTGATTATATGCCTGCAATCCCTTAGAATATAATTACAATATGAAATAGTTTTTGAACTTAGAACAGGATTTTTAAGAATTTGTGCATTCTACCAAAAGAAAATTGGTTTTTCTTAACTGCTTGTATCGACCACACAATGTTAAGCAGGGTTTGATAAATCAGAGACATTCTGGTTAACAATTTTAAATGGGATTCTGTTCTGAAGAGCTTTTCACTTTCTTTTTTACATTTATGACTACCACTGACCTCAGGAAATGCTACTTTAAGTCTGATTTCTCTGAAGCAGACCCTGAGATGAACATTTACATGTGAGACATTTGCCAAGAAAGGGCTCCCTGGCCCTTCCTTGCTTCTTTCTTTCCTTTCCTTCAATTCTTTGCATATGCTAAAAGGTAGAATAAAAGCAATGGTGTAAGTAATGGAAGATACAATGTAGTAAGAGAGTTCAAGGGGTGAAACTTGAGGGAGGGAAGTAGAAGACTGGACAGGTGGAGATGGAAGAAAAGTGCAATGTGCATCAGAGCCTAATATTCTTCTCTGGACAAGCCTTCAATCATGACCCAACGGCTTCATTACATGGAATAGAAGCCAAACTTCTCTCCATAAAATGAAAAGGTCATGTAAAATCAGGCCCTCCCTGCCTCTCTGACCTCTTTTCATGTCATTCTTCTCTGTCTCTTCACTACTGCACAGTGACACTGATTTTGTCAGTTCCCTTAACCTGCCGTGCTCAGTCCCACCTTAGAAATTTTGCACTAGCTGTGCCCTCTGGAAAAGAGATAAGGAAACTTTTTAGAGGAATGGAAATATTTTATATCTTGATTGGATTGGTTGTCGTATGGATATAGATATTGTCATAGATACTGATACGATTTGTGAAAATTCATCAAACTGTATACTTCAGTGCATTCTGTTGTAGGTAGCACCTCAAAAAAGTTGACTAAAATAAAAAAGAATCTCTAATTCAGTTATGGAATTCAACAACAAGGTAGAATTGACATCACAATATTTATTTTAAAAATAATTTAGCAGGATTTTATTATCAATTTTTTTTGAAGTGAATGGGAAAAATTCTACTTCTTTGCTATTTAGAAGCTTATTTTCCCAAACATTAAACATAAGTGAATGGACATAGGTTTGGTCTAAGTGAAGTGGAATTTCGTGAGGAACTAAAAATGGGTGGTGGACTAAGAATTCAGTAGGGAGATATCACAGACTTCATCTATGATTTCCATCCAAGAACGGATCCAAACAGCTGTATTCTGTGTAGGGGGCCTTTCAAATACAGTTGCAAAACTATGTTTTTTTTATCTTGGTTGTGTTAAATTCTTAAGTCAGATCCCAGTTCATCACAGTAAAAACAAAACAAAACAAAAAACCCTTTGGCTCCTGCTATCCTAATTTGTGGAGGTACACTTGAGACTGTTTCAAGAATACTATTCAAGTAAACCTCTTGCAACCCACTTTGTATATACATAAAAGACATCCTCAAAGAAATAAGCCAAGATGTAGCTGAGAAAGCATATACCACTGAGAAAAACTGTGAATGTTAAGAAAAATGAAATTACTGGTGATTACGAGTGGTTTTATTTTTCCTTCTTATTCTTCTTTTGCTGTAGCCTTGATTAAAAAGGAAAAGGAAAAAGAAGAATTCGTGCAGTTGATTCACTACCCCCAGGTTTTTAGAATTATGTAAGGATAATAGTATTTCTCCACCCTTCCTCTGAGGAGTTTTTAAGACTAGCATCTGTGAGGTGCATTTCCTAGATAAATGCAAACTGCCCTTTGACTCTCTTCAAGATAAGAAAACATTGACCCTTTCAACCAAGTTATTTATGACATTCACATAATGTGAAACAGTGCTTAGAGCCGATGGGAACGCCCAGAAGTCCATACTCTGAAGGCAGTTAAGATTCCCCTCTGCTACTATCCAAGAGAGGCCACCACACAAGTCGAACAATGCCCAAGGCTCATTAAAGAGTTTGATGAATTTAATACAATTCAAATTAAAGAAGATCTCAGGGGATCATGTTTAGAAAAGAAAACCAGATGGGACTCCAGGGTAGAGCATCCAGAGAGCAAGTGTGGGATGCTCTAGTATCCTAGGGATTCTGGAAACATGAGAAAATGCGATTTATCTTGGCAAATTAACATGCAAAATGCGTTAGTGGCATAATATTGAGTTTCACATTTTATAGTGCAACTTCTCAGATTGTGAAGGGGAAAAAAAAGACCACTGGATATTGAAAGGAGTCACCTCCCCTTTCCATAAAACTTGCCAAAGTAAAGAAGAACAAAATAAAAGAAGAGAAAAAATGCACGCAACATACAAAGACTACTTATCGAGTGTGAAATGTCCCAGTGCGTGTCACTAAGAAAATAAAGACAGATCCCATATGAGAATGTCAGCTGACCCAAGAGCTGTCTTTCTTTTTGTTAGTATGGAAATAACAATGCTAAATGATGCCATTGTGCACTGGACTGGAGGGTGGGGGAGTAGGAATTCTTTCAACAGAAAGAATGTAAAGAAAAAAAACAAAATCAAAATACTTAGTTTGCTATTTTACAAAATAAACATAACGTTTAAAACTAATCATTGAAATAGGAAGTCAGAAAATTTTATTGACTAAACCGGTCACAATATTGTATCTGTATTTAATTTGGAATTGCCAATTTGATTTAGTCATCATGGCATTGCCATTTGTGAAATAAATCTTGGACTAGACTCAGGTACAGGTGAAACCCAGTGTCTCTCATTGGTCAGATGAAGGCTGCTAACTCTGAGGAAATGATGGAGTGTTTTTGGTTTATTTTGTTTTATTTTACAATATCTCATGAAAACAGTTTTAAAATATGTTGTTGGTCACTTATGTTACTAATATCTCACTCTAAAAATTTTAGCAAAGTCCAAAGCTCAGACAAGTATTCCAAAATAAAGAAAGCAAGTATTTTGAATTTTCGATGTGCTCTCTTTGCCAGAAAGTATTAAATAGTAAAAATTATACAATAAAAATGTGACATAAAAAAGATTTTAAATTAAAGTCATTTGAAATTCTGTTACTTAAATAGAATCATGCAAATAAAATCTATCACAAAAATAAGTTCATACACCATATCTAATTGTGTGATGTGCTTTTCCTTTATTATATGTAACAAATAGCTTTTTATATCAAAATGCACAGATTAAAATAATTTCTAATGGGGCCTTAGTACATTATCTGTATACACCATGACTGAGTTGCTAAATATACCATCTGCATCTACCATTAGTGCATTTAGGTTGTTTCCAATTATTTTCTGTGCTTAAAACCAATACTGGGATGAATGTATGGAATTCCTGGAACAAGCACAATGTACTTTAATTCTATTTTGGCATCGTAATAAATTACTAAAGAATTAAGGGTAGACCCAACAGTTTTAATTTTATGGTATATAATTTATAATGTATCAGGGTTCCATTTTTGCCTCATCATTCTTTATCCTCACTTATTGGCATAAACTGGTAAAAGGAAATAGGGATCCTTTAGAGAGGAATTAGAACACAGGAAGCCTGGAGTCTCCTTCAGTGACCTTATTAGAGACCTAAGGAAAAACGTGTGTCACATATAAAAAATAACTCAACCACCGCTCACGTTGGCAGGCCAGCATGGGAAATGAAGGATGATCAGAGACTATTGAGGGAAGGAATGCGATCACCTTTAAAGGAAGCAAGGGATGCACAACTATGGCAGGTTAATATATTAAAACAAGGTTGTATTCAGTAAATAAAGAGTCTGGTCTATACTTAATTGACAGACTAGGTATAAATAAGTCATCAGGGATCCTGGTGAAACTTTTGGCTAGAATGTGCAAGCTGTCATGCTAAGCTGACTTGTGGTAGCAAAGACTAATGGTTTTCAGTACACAGTGTCCATTGGGAGGAAACTGGAAGCAAACTTGGGAACTTCAGAGAGGTGATTCGTATCCCCCTACTTGTCAGGAGGGCAGCAGCTGGAAAGAATGATGCCATCACAGATTCCTAGAAAAATATAACTTTGGGGGTATGATATGTAACATGGCTTCTACAAGGGGAAAATAACACTCCACTGCTTAACTCAAGCACAATTGTGAACTCTTGTTGAATAAATGTCCTAAATAATACATCTTGTCCCCTGCTCTCCTTATTGTGTGCTGCTGCTCTAACATGTCAGTGCATTACACTAGATTTTTCAGACAATCTGTGAGCATGCCTGCATGTCTCCAGCCTCATCTTCCATAGTACATTTTTTTTTAACATTATCACTCAATCATTTTTATTTTTTTTCCACCATAAGAATAATCTCTCTAGCACGTATCTTACTGGTCCCCTTTTATCACTTGCAAATATTTATTGCCCAGACTACAGGATGAAACAGGAATTCGCCACCAGTAGCTTAGAAGGCCTTTTGTAATAAGGCCTCATCGTCTTCCACAGATCCTGTCCTGAAATTGCTGGCAGCCTGCATGCCCTTCGCTGCATTGCGATGCTGGTACATGCCTCTGTGCCTTAGCACAGGCTATTCCTTTTTCTCAGAATGCACCTCCTGTCCCTTGACCCCCAAGCAAACTGTCTTTGGAGATTCTACTTAGGTGTTCACTCTGTTAAATCTCCGTGGGCATCCATGAAGGTAAAGTTAAAGGCCTGCCCCCTGTATTCTCATTAAAGCACTTAGATTGCAAACAGTAAAGCCTTTTGAAGACAAAATGGGCTTTTCTCATATGTATTCTCATAGTCTCTTACAGCGCCTGGCACATAGCAGATTCTCAGTACAGATTTATTGAAAAAACAAATCTAGATTTCTCAGAGGTGTTATGGACAAAAAAGAAGCTAATCTTATTTCTAATTTCAAAAAGACTTTGAAAGTGTGTATTCTATAGGTGGTCAAGCAACAATTTAATTTAAAAAAACCCGGTTTCCTTGTTATTATGGAAAATGTTTTCTCTTAAGTGAGGAAATGGTTTAATGACAGGAAGCAATGTGTAGGAATAAATGATGATTTCTCTACTTAGAAAAGGGTCTGTGCTGAGGTTCCCTAATGATTGATGCTGGAACACAATCTCAACCAGTATGTTAAATATATTTGTTAGAATAAAAGGCAGAAAGAATCCTTTAAGTTCCCCCCACCCTTATTACCAAGGTCTCTGTGTAGTGAAATGCTGAGTTGGTAGGCATAGCATGCAAGACTATAATGAAAGCAGTGAAAAGAAAGAATAATGACAATTGACTTTGATGTAGGAAAATAAAGGCAATAGAATTTTAAAAATTCATTCATACTATTTATTTAGAGTACTTATTATATACAAAAAGTCCTATTTTAAGAGTTGCAGGGGTTACAAAAGTGAACAAGACTGAGTCTTTGTATCTTGAGACATGAAATGCAGATGTTAATCAAAGTGAAATGAATTACGTCTTAAAGTAATAAAGTTATATAGATGTTTTGGAGAGTAAGCAGTGAATTTTAATTAGAAGAATCAAGAGCTTCATAAAAAACACATTATTTGAGCAACTATTGAGGTCTGGATATGATTTTTAAAGGTGGAGATTGGGGAAGTGGTTTAAAATGATAAATAAATGACAAGAAATAAATACGATTTCTAAGTAAAATTCAGGGTGATTGAAAGGAGATAATTAACAACAAAAATAAGATATAAAGTGGACTTGAAGGGGAAAAAAAGCATAAGTTAGATTGAGAGCAAAATAAATTTATAAGCTATTACACTCTGAATTATAAATCATGACCTAGGAAGATCTCAGAGTCTGGAGAACACCTCAGAGGGCAATGGCGGCAGCAGCAACAACAAAACCATGCAATTATGCATTCTAAGTGTTATTGGAAATAAAGGATTTTATTGGCAATAAAGAATTTTATTAGAAATAAAGCATTCAGTGAGATCCAACTGTTGTATAAAGCCATGGAGCTGCTACACTTGAATAAACCTTACATTTGAAGCTCTTTATTGTTTGCAAATTCTTCCATGTACATGATTTCACATCAGGTGAAAGGAACAGGGTTGCTGTGCTCATTTTAAGAGTAGAAAGGCATAGACCTAAGTGAATTAAATAGGTTATTTCAAATTTGCATAGCTAGAAAGAGAGAGATAAATCTAGGGATAGAATCTAGGTTTTATAAGTGTACATTCAGTGTTGCTTTATCTTGACACTTAGCACTCAGGGAAGATATAGATATACAGAACTAGAAAAGTTCCTAAAGAGCATCACTCAAATAATTAAAAGAATAAAGAGGACTCCCCAGAAGGAAAAACTAGAAATCTAGTTTGGAAATCAGTAGCTTTTGTTAATAATTTTATAAATGTTACAAATAAAGATGGCTTAGATTATAGAATTTGTACAATTAGAATTGGAAGCTAGAATGGAAGTTACAAATACATGGCCTGTCTACCTCATCTGCCTTGTAGATAGGCTTTGCATGCACTTTGCAGTGTATTTTAGTACAATATTTTACGGTAACATAGTTACCATAATTTGGAGAGATTTTGTAGAAAGATTCATATTTATAGCTTCTTTTGAAAATCAGAGACTCTGGAAATAGTAGGCTTTGACCCAGCAGAACACTCAGCCTGAAGTGAATAGGGGCTTCACTCTTTCAAAGGGGAATTTGTTCTCTGCTTCAACACACAATCCCCTAATGTACACCACTAGGGTACACTTCTCCCAATGGATTACACCTAGACTGCGGCACACCTTTATATTACACAGTGAGTAATCATTTCAGTGCTGGTCATTGCTCCAGAATCTGAGAAGAAATGTTTGAGGTGCCATTTGATGCTCATGGCAGGCAAGTAAGTTACACCTTCCCCCAAATTAAATCTTTGAGTATGCTCACAAGGAATGAACATTGAATGGGACTTTAGACAAATTCCACCCATAAAAATGGTCTTCCATCTTAATGGTAGATTTCCAGAGGGGAAATCTAAATAATTCTGCTTTGAAAGAACATGACCCTGGCTCTTTCTAAAGCCAAGATTTATTTTTCCTCAGATTTCATACAATTCAGATTCATTCATTTATTCAACAAACATTTTAGTTCTCAGTGTGTGCCTGGCACCATTTTAGCTGCTGAGGCCAAAGCAATTGGTCTAAGTTTTAAAATTGTATAAAATCCCTATCTTCATGGACCTTATGTTTAGTGAGAGTAGATAGAAAATAAACACTAAGTAAATATACAATAGGTTAAGAAAGAGGGGTTGAGAATCTACACTGGGTTGTAATTTTATTCAGAAAGGCCATGTAAGGCCTCATTGAAATAGTAACATTTGAATAACAATTTGAAGGAAGAACAAGAAAAATTGCTAAGTATCTGAGGGAAGAGGATTCCACGCAAAGATTCTCCTGAATCCTTTCTACATATTACCCTTTGTTCTTGTTAGTTGAAGTTGTTTCCTGTTTCTGGCAACAAAAGACTTAACCATTTTGACCCTGAATATGGCATGTCTGATGATCCCTATGTCATTAGAAATTTTTTTTAAAGGCTATAATTTTAATTTATCAGGGGAAGGGCACAGCAGAGTACTGTAGCAGTTATAAGTTCAATATCTAAAGTTCACTTAATTATTTTTGTCAACTCTATAATGGATGAAAAATTTTCTTTTCTTTTTTATTTTATTTTATTTATTTTGTTTTTTTTATTTCAGCATATTATGGGGGTACAAATGTTAAGGTTATGTATATTGCCCATGTCCCCTCCCCCCTCGAGTCAGAGCTTTTAGCATGACCATCCCCCAAACATTGCACATCTCACTCATTATGTTTGTATATGCCCATCCCCTCCTCCCCACTCCCAGCCCCCCAACACCCAATAAATGTTATTCCTATATGTTCACTAAGGTGTTGATCTGTTAATACCAATTTGCTGGTGAGTACATGTGGTGCTTGTTTTTCCATTCTTGAGATACTTCACTTAGTAGAATGGGTTCCAGCTCTATCCAGGAAAATACAAGAGGTGCTGTATCACCATTGTTTCTCAAAGCTGAATAGTACTCCATGGTATACATATACCACATTTTATTAATCTACTCATGTATTGATGGGCACCTGGGTTGTTTCCACAACTTTGCGATTGTGAACTGTGCTGCTATAAATATTCAAGTGCAGGTGTCCCATTTGTAGAGTGTCATTCAATCTTTTGTGTAGATGCCCAGTAGTGGAATTGCTGGATCTAATGGTAGATCTACTTATATTGCTTTAAGGTATCTCCATATTGCTTTCCACAGAGGCTGAACCAGTTTGCAGTTCCACAAAAGTGTAGGAGTGTTCCTATCTCTCCGTATCCACACCAACATTTATTGTTTGGGGACTTTTTGATAAAGGTCATTCTTACTGGAGATAAGTGATATCTCATTGTAGTTTTGATTTGCATTTCCCTGATGATTAGAGATGTTGAGCATATTTTCATGTTTGTTGGCCATTAGTCTGTCTTCTTTTGAAAAATTTCTGTTCATGTCCTTTGCCCACTTTTTGATAGGGTTGTTTGATTTTTCCTTGCTGATTTTCCTGAGTTCTAAATAAATTCTAGTTATCAGCCCTTTATCGGATGTGTAGCTTGTGAAAATTTTGTCCCATTCTGTGGGTTGTCTGTTTGCTCTCTTGACAGTTTCTTTGACTGTACTCTTCTAGACATTGGCCTAGGCAAAGAATTTATGAAGAAGACCCCAAAGGCAATCACAGCAGCAACAAAAATAAATAAATGGGACCTGATCAAATTAAAAAAATTCTTTTCTTTTTTATTTATCTTAAAAAAAGATATTAAGCAAATTATCATTACCAGCAAAATGTAGAATTAATTTGGGCTTTTTCTTAAAGTATAGGGAATAAAGAAAAATTTAATGTTTATTCCCCATTTCTGGGATTCTTCCAAGGCTCCTGGATTAAGTACCATTTTTTTTTTTGAAGGAGAAGATAAGAAACTATTATTTATTTTGCATTGTGCATGGGCCAAATAGTTTAACATTTATTTTGCCTTATAAAAAAAATCACTGCACAAATGAGTAAAATGAGACTCAGGCTAAATAACCTGTACATGTTTATATAGCTAAGAAAGTAAGCAAGCCAGGATTCCACCTCAGCTGATTTTAAAGTTAGACCTCTGTATTATGACAGAATCATCAGCTACTCAGAAGGCTGAGGTGGGAGGATTGCTTGAGCCCAGGAGTTCAAGGCTACATTGAGTTATAATCATGTCACTGTACTCCAGCCTGGGCAACAGAGTGAGACCCCAAATCTAAAAATCAATAAAATAAACAAACAATGAAACAAAAATCAAAAAGTTGTTATAGGCTATAATGTGACCATAACCATGAAACCACAATAGCATTTACTTAAGGTGTCACTTTAATATAACATTAAGGAAGAAAATCCTACCATGTTTTTGCAGCACTGTGTGATGCTGATGGAAATACAAGAAGGAGAGATTCATAAATAAATTGTTAGCGAATCAAGTGTCTGTTACTGGCTGATGGCCTCCTGTAGTTCTACCTATATATTGTTAGACAACACTCCCCTCTTTCAGGAGACTTTTGGAAAAATCGCCAAAACAACAGTTCCTATATGTAGAAACCTAGAGCAATTTAAAAAAAAGAAAGAAAAAAAAAAGGAAGAAAGAAAAAAAAAGCTGAATTCCCAATGGGATCCATTGTGTTCAGGACACAGCAACAAAACACTGCTCTCTGCAAAAGAAATGTCAAGTCCATGGTGCTTGGAGAACTATACAGCACTCTCACGTAACTGTTCTGATGAGGTGTCACCTATTTCCATCCAAAAGCTGTTGTAATATGATAACACCTTTGGGATAAGGCACTTTTCTGTCTATGAAATTATTGAATGCAGGCCTTATTCACCTCTCTACATTAGGCTCGGATGCTCAAAATCTGACTTCAGGCCGTGCAGAAATGAGAGGAGGCATCCAACGTACAAAAAATCTTCCATCTGGAAAACTCTTTAATGGTAAATAGATGAACTAGATGATCCAATGAGGTCCTCCACATCTTTAATTTCCATGATCCTGCCTAGGAAGTATTTTGGAACTTTCCTAAACCAAGGCAGATTCCACTGATTTCCAAGGGGGGACGGCGGAGGGGGTTGGCATTGAAACGAGGAAAGGAACTGTCCTTGATTGCTGGAGAAAGAAGGAAAGCCCAGGGAGGGAGAAAGTGGGGGTAATTGATCTCACACCACCTTATCTTGGTAAAATACCAGAAGAGAGGAATGGAGGGACCGGGCTGCCAACTTGCTGACTCTTCTGGCAGTGGGACGGTCACTGAAACTATCCTCCTAGTAATTAACTGTTAGGAAACAGACTCACTCTCCTCTTTGGAACCTCAGGTCTTTTTTAACATAAAATAGGCAATTAAGTAAATCCTTTTTGGTTCTCAGTCACTTCTTTAACTTCAATTTTTAATCTGCTTTGTTGTTAAATGTCTGTAAGACATAACAACTGGCTGTACAAGGTCCCAGCATGAGAAAACCAGAAAAGGATTTGTAGTATTTGGTGAATAATACATCTCACTGGACTAAAGGAGATACATGATAGGATCTGTATCGTTTCGGTAATGTTGCTTGGGATATTAAATGAAAATTTTTCGGTTCCAAATATATTTAGACTTAAGAATATGAAACAGAAACTCTTGCTACTTCATCTTCACGGTTGTCAATGTTACCAAATCTTATTGAAACCATTAAGACAGAGCCAGCATTTGAAACCAGATCTGTCTTCCCCAGGGTCAAGACTCTTGATGAACACACTGTTAGAATTAAAAATTAGATTCTCTTGATTACTTCGTTAGTGAACTCATTGTGTCATGAGTAAGGTCATTTTCTATTTGAAATTAACCATATTTTCTATTAGTATTCAACTCTAGGATTTTGGGTCCTTCCTACTTAAGATTTATCAAAAGTCTCTGAATGTAAATTCATAGTGGTCTCTGATGACTTGTATATAAAAGGATATCTTAGCTCCCTCTGCCTTCTAGGAATTGATTTCTGATTCTAAATATTAACTCATGTCATATATGTTTCTATGTCTTTAAAAATGTTTCAATGGTAAAAATATATTTTCCATAAAAATATATCATGGAGTATTTCTGGAAACAGAATTTCTAACTGAAAGGGACATTGCCATTTATCTAGCTTGATATTCTTAAAGAAGTGCAAGGTAGTTTTTTTTTAACTCCTCAAGAATATCTACTTGATGGAAAAGCCCTCCAATATCTTGACCTCTATTCAGAACATAGTGGTTATTTTAAAAATGTTTTTGGAGAGTAGGAAGTCTGAGGAAAACTGCAGTTTAAGGATCAGTGAAATGTGTGAATCAACGTTCTAGTGTAGGCTTCATTCTTGCTACTAATACACTGTCTTTCATGGTTATGTTACTACAAAAAGTGGCATCTGTGACTGATTTTGAAACTATTAATGTAGGACCTTTTATTTTTCCCACTCCAGGTAGCAGGAGACATTATCTTGGTGCCATGCCCATAGGCTATTAAGAGTCCTCAATGGCCTTTGCTTGTTAAGGACCAATTTATTCTGATTGTTGCCTACAGAAGCAAAGAACAGCTCTTTCCTGCTGGGACTCCATCTGACGATGTCTAACTCTGGATGTCCAATGTCTAAGCACATTGCCTTGCATATAAGAAGGTGCAAAAAATATTCATTAAATGTTGACTGAATAAATTGACTGAATAAATGAATGCTTATTTATTCATTGTTTATGTAGAAACAGTATTATACCTTTTTTCCACCCTATTGTAGGGCCACCAGCTGTTTGGAGAACAGTGAAGGTGGAATCATGTTAATATAAATAAACATGGTCTTTCACTGATTATATGTGTGACCTTGTGCAGGCGACTTCCCTCTTTAGACCCTGGTTTCATCATCTATAAAGTGAGAGAATTCAACCAGATAATCTCTGAAGTCCCTTCCTGTTATTCCATACAGTGAATTGTGTGCGATGACATAGCACATGCTCTATTATTATTAGAGTGTTGGGGGCAGTGGACTTGCATGCCACTCACTTCTCTTTATAAAGGACATGAGTCAAGTTTATTAGGCAAGTGAAGAAGAATGCAAAAGTAAGGATATTCTCCCATTCACATCCTGGTAGGCTTTTTTGTTTAGGTTTCCAGACGTTAAGAGGGTAAAAATGGAATCAGAACAACAGAAAATATTTTCAACTGCAGGAAAATATTTCATTTAGATCAATTAACTGGATAATGGTTGGTTTTATTCAAAGGAAGGACAGTGCTTTTTATATTCATAAAATATTAATGACTCCAGACCCATTTAATTTCTACACATCTGTTAAGCACAGAAAAAAAGAAACCTAATGAACTAATAGAAAAAAAACACTTAAGGATAACATTTGGTTCACAGATCTATCATTCAATTGTTGCCAAAATGAAGTGTCTGAAGCTTTTGTAATAATCGCTGTGACTAGGCAGAGCGAAGGGACTTATGTACATTCATGCTGGTATGTGTACACATGTATTTGCGCCTCCTGAACCCATATTAGAACCTGCTATTTATTTCCTGAATGCAGCCTAAATTAGATAGTTGCATTCATTGATGCTGCTGAGAAATCGATGCACAATGTGTTCCTATTTAAAAGGGAGACAGTGAGTAGACAGCAACACAGGAGCATTAAATTACTATGTCCCAATTTATTTTTTAGTGCAATTCCTGCTGAAAGGTCTTTCAGGAGAACAAGGACATTCAGGGAAGTAATTCTCAGGCTCTGTGGATGAATGTGCTTATTGAGAGCCTGCCCCGTAAGCCATGCACAGTCTCTTGGATTGAGAGCCCCCATCCCAGCTTTATTTCCCCTAGTGCTAGTTGGTCAAACATCCTTGATTTCTTCATCTGTGAAATGGGGTTAATATATTGTAATAGAATGTCTTTGAGGATCAAATGAAACAGAGGTGTAAGTACATACACAGTGAGAAAGGGCACAGAAAGGTCACCAATACATCCATACCTACAACAGTTACTCTGCTCTATATTACTATTTTCACTTCTCACAAATTTTATAGTCCCCTTGGCTTTCACTAGGCGAATATGAAAATTACTGGAGCTCACAATGTTCCTCTGTCACATTATACCATAATTGTAATTATCAACTTACCACCATCCAGGGCACCTGCCATCACCCTCTCCTCCAGGTAATAAAGTTAGAACCAATACCCCTGGGTAAGAAACTGTGTGTTTAAATATTATAATGTTACTGAGCAATCAATGGGTTCACTTCTTGATGCACATAGGTGCCAATACCACAGCCCAGCCTTTGAGGAAAGAAAAGCTTTATTGTGAATCAATGGGCAAGGAGACAGGAAGAAACATTCAAATCTGTCTCCTTGAGCTGGAGTGTGGATAGGGTTTTATAAGCATAGGGTAATGACGTGTGTTCCAATTAGATCTTGCAATGCGGTGATGCCAGGAAGTGTGCTCTGACTGAACCATAGAGTGATGCCAGGACTCCATATGATTGGATCCCGGATCCTGCCATGCAGTGTCCACTTAATTCAGTGCCTGCTCCTCTGTCACAGGACTTAGGTTCCACTCATAGTTGCGCACTTGGTTCATCTGGGCATGCTGAGGTCGTGTGTCCTTCAACCTGGGCATCCCTGGCAACTGAAAAACAACTCAGAACTTTGTCAACATAAAAGCTGAACCAGATTGTTCTGGTGCAGCTACAATAGTTCATGCAACACAAATTGTACATAAAATCAGCCGGGTAAATTGTGAAATATATGTGCAGTTTAACTTGTTTCACAATAGTCCAAACATTATAAATGTTAAGTATAAATCAAAGCAAAGATAAAGTATAAATGACACATTTTGGAGAAATCTACCACTACCCCAACAGTTTACAGTCTTCCAATTTCAACCCCTCTACTTTGGACTCAGAAAAAACTTTGTAATGTGTGCATCACTCCTATTTTTCTTGATGCCCTCTCTGGCCAGGATAAAACCACTTCTGGGCTGATAAAATTGGTCTGGGCCTGCAACACGGGTAATCAAAATATCTCACGATCTTTCTTCCATCTTTATGTTCCCTGCGGATATAGGATTTGTTGTTCTACAAAATCTTTTCAGAACCAGGATTTTAAAATGAAAATTGGGTCTCACTACTCTACCTTTTGAAAGCTTTTAATGACTGCTTTCATTACTATTAATAACTACTCACACTATTTATCTACATCTCCCAATGTAAAGCCATCACTTTTTTTCTCCACAAACTACCTGCTGTCACCCTTTACCAAACAAATGTGTCCAGAAGTGATGCTGTAAATATTAAAGTTGGTGAATCCTGCTGGTTAGGTGCCCATCCTCCTCTGCTCTATGTTCCCTTGGTATCAAAAATGTCTTCTGCTGAGTGACCTGCTGAATTTCTATAAAGAAAAATGTTCTTTCAGATGCTATAAAGATTACCTGGTTATGGCTCAGAGCTCCTGGGCTGCTAGATTTGCATGCAAAAATATAATAGCTCTGGTTCTTTCACCTAAATTTTCCCTTTGAAAGACAAGTGCCCTTGAGCCACCTATGGAAAGCTACTGACAGTGACACCAGGGATCTCCTCAAAGGCACAAGGCCGTGCACCACATGGCTTCTTTTGACTTGCTCTTTTAATAGCATGTAACAATGTGTTCCATGGCTAAAAGCATATTTGTTGACTTGAATCAATGTTGAGGGTCTTTTCTACATATCTCTATCTTCGTAATAGTCCTTTTAATTGAATTCTTAAATATTTGAATGTTTATAATTAACTATAAAAGTTAAAATTAGGACTAAGAGAAATAACAGTATCAAGTACAACATCCTTGACTTTATTAAACGGGATAAAAACTAAAATCATGAAAAATCTTTTTAACCATAAATGTATGAATTTGATCATGACCATTTGTAAACTCTTATAGAAAGAGGCAACATTTAAATTTTTTCTAATTATAGTGCTATATTTTAGCCCTTCTAATCCAATGCTGAAAATTTATATTATACATAATTTTAAAATAAAAATAATGTATAATATACAATATTATTTAGATTTAAGAGCTGTTTCTTTATAAAAATACACACTTGAGTATCTCTATGTCTCCCATATTTATTATATTCCTCTTACTCTCTCAGGGCTGGTATAAAGCATGTGATCAATACTATTTGCTAAATGAATTTTTTAATGTACATTTTAATTGGCTGCTGACTAAATAAACTATCATATGGCCACAGATATGTCTGTGCTGAGAGGCTAGAATTCAAAAATCAATTCATAGAATACATAGAGTACAGAGAAAGAAACTAAGCTAATTAACATCTGCTATCTCTTTAGGCCTTAATCAATAGATTAAATGTTATTGCTAACAAGTAATTCATACTATGGTAGTATTGGTGATATTGTCTTTTGAAAACTTGAATTTTCTTATAACTCTGAGTTTTCTTAAGATTTTCTAGCAATAATTCCTATGATACCTAAGAACTGGTTTTTCACTCTCTGGGATCAAAGAGGTTATCTCAGATTGAAAGATGTCAGATTCACTTAAGTAATTAACCAGGATCCACAAATCTTCACCTCTTCCTTCATAATAAAAAATGATATGGGTGATTATGAGTTAATTATATTAAAATAATAAACCAAATGATGGAGGAGGAGGCGGCAATGTTCAGTAGGGTCCAAAAAGGTACTTCTATATATGGACCAATGTATTTGTCTTTGATTATATTTTTAAATTGTGTAAATATAAAACCTTTTTCTCTTCCACTTGACAATTCTAAGAAAAAAAGAGCTAATAAAAAGGAAAGTCCAAAGCTGTGAATATAAATTTAGACACCGTAAGTATACATTTTAAACGATTAGTATAAGGAAGCAGCTTAATGAAATACAAGTTAGTTTATTTTATATTCAGTCTACAGCTTTCCAGAATAGCAATTGAACCCTTCATTGACTTCATACCCTTCATTCATTCATTTATTCATTTAGCAAATACTGAACGTCTCATATGTGTTTCACTGTGCTAACTTCTGAGAATGTAATAAGTCAAACGCCACAGTTTGTACCTTCTAATTACTCATCTCTAGCTTAGGAGGCATCATTTTTCTTTAGTTGAGTCTAGGTCAACATAGAAAACAGCCATGTAGTCAACCTGAAAAATCAGAGAGACCTAGTTCAGAGACTTTCTCTTTACCAGAAGAATGACTAGAAAATGTTGCATAAACTGAATAGAGGTAATTTTTCTTACCCAAATGTTTTGTGGATTAATCACATGAACAGTTAAAAGTGGATAACCGGGTATAGACATTGCCATAATGACTTTCAAGGTCTTTTATTGGCACATATATAACTAAGAGTTCACGAATATCTTGTTCTAGCCCAGAAAAATGGAGTTTTCCATTAATTTAGAAATCGTCACAATAACCATTTCTCTTGAATAGTCATTGTAAACAGTCAATAATGGAAGTAAACTCTATTGTCATTGCTTAGCAATAATATAAATCAAAAAGTGCCTGAAAAAATGTAGAAATGAGAGATAAAATTGTTTGCTGAGACTTGAATTTTAGAACCCTACATCATCCAACATATTTACATTTTTCATAAAAAGACAGAATGGATCCCAGGCCCTCCTATAGGGACTGCAACATTATTCAATGTATTCATTTGTTTAAAAAGTCAATATTTACCCTCATGGAGAAAATGTGTTGGTCATAGGAGATGGACCATTCTCATTCTAAACTGCAAGTTCTCATGGCAAATCCATAAACTGATGGAAATATAATTGGTTTCCTGTGTGGCTTGATTATAAGTAAAGAACATGAAGGTTGTGTGGATCACGGCACCCTGCTTTTTACAATAATTATTTGTCATTACAAACTAAAAATTTCTTTTTCTGGTATTATATGGCAGTCTGTGGTCCTGTTAATGTTATTGCCTTTGCTTTTGTAATATTAAAAAGAAATCACTGGCCAGGCATGGTGGCTCATGCCAGTAATCCTAGCACTCTGGGAGGCCGAGGCAGGAGGATTGCTCAAGGTCAGGAGTTCAAAACCAGCCTGATCAAGAGTGAGACCCCATCTCTACTAAAAGTAGAAAGAAATTAATTGGCTAACTAAAAATACATAGAAAAAATTAGCTGGGCATGGTGGCACATGCCTGTAGTCCCAGGTACTCGGGAGGCTGAGGCAGAAGGATTGCTTAAGCCCAGGAGTTTGAGGTTGCTGTAAGCTAGGCTGATGCCACCTCACTCTAGCTGGGGCAACAGAGTGAGACTCTGCCTTAAAAATAAATAAATAAATAAATAAATACATACATACATACATACATACATACATACAAAAAATCACTGTCTGGGAGATGGACATGCTTGAAGCTCTGACTTGGGTGGGGCAAGGGCAATATATGTAACCTAAACATTTGTACCTCTCATAATAGAAAGAAAGAAAGAAAGAAAGAAAGAAAGAAAGAAAGAAAGAAAGAAAGAAAGAAAGAAAGAAGGAAATCAGGTTTCTAAGATGTGAAAATTCAAAGCTTGACCCTAAACATGACACCAAGATGACTGAACACAGGAAAGTAATTAAGGCCACTTCAGGAAGTGTCTCCCATCCTCCATCATGGACACTGTTAACCCACAGCACTAGGTACATGCAACTGGGAGCAAGCCACCTATTTTCTAAAGCTTAAAAAATTTCTACAAACCTGATTTTACAATTTGCAATGTTTCTTAAAGTATTTTATTAAGATGTTTTTACTTATTTCTAAATACTGATTTGGAATCATTTTCTTTTCTGAACACTGGATAATTCTAGGATAAAATAAATTATATTTGATTCTTTGTATCTTTAAATTTTGATTTAATACTTTTATAAAGTAGCCTATAATGATATCATAAAACTGTGACTCAAGGTCAAAAAACAAACAAAAAAAGCAAAACCACAAAAACTTAGACCAGATGGAAATAGACACTAATGTTTATGATATAAAAAATGTGAATAAATGGAAGTAGAAAAACTGTACTGAAATGTAGCCACCATTCTTTTGGTAATATAGTAGTAGATATTCATTATGATTTACTTTCCCTTGAGGCATATTTTGTCTTTAAGTGTATAATACCAGAGTATGTTCACATTTGCACATTTTTTCCTCGATAAAACTACTGCTGCATTGTTCATTCTAATACTTATCTCTGCATTGAAATGCTTCTTGAATTTTTCTTTTTCGAGTTTCATATTCTGTAATACATTGAATGTGTCTGCTTCTCTAGTCTGTTGCCAGGGAGTTAAATAGTAAAGTTATATTGAAAGGTAGAAAATAGGAAAATTTGAAAATTGAAATCCTATGTCTTTCTTCTTGTCTGAAAAAATATTTTCTTACCTATTTGCTTGGGGATTTGACATTAGTCACTTGGTTGATTCCAGGAAAGGGTGTGAACGGAATCTTCTTAAATAAGACCATTTTCATTGGTAAATTTTATGTATTCTTTGTTTAAAACTGATTTAAAAAATTCTGTCCTTCCTGATTGTTTTTCCCTCTATAAAAAAGCATATATGTATTTTAATGTTATCAATCCCTGTACCTATTTGTTAACATTTCCTTAAGTGTGTTTTCTCCAGATGTTGGAAATAAAAAAGTCCTTGTTATTGTTTCCATTGTCACTCTTTACTGCTTTCCATAGGCAGCATATTGTGCAAGCCAAGAACTGGAGGAAATAACAGACGTGTGAGCCCCAAATTATAGGCACAAAAATAACTTTCATAAAATAGCTTTTAAATGACACCACTTTCCAAAAAGCCAGCTCTAATTGACTCAAGCCTAGAAAGCAGTAACTTAAGGGAACATCAGACACACTTAGACTGATCCCAGAAAGTGTTCCACCGTGTGACATTAGCCGGGATGATGACATTCCCAGCTTGCTGCCAGCACATTCCAGAAGGCAGGCCGGGTATTTTGGTACCGGTGGAGCCAGCTCTTCTCTATAGCATTGTTCTGACATTGTTGAGATGATAGTTTATTTATACAAGCAACTCCTGAGAACCCCCAACTCCACGGCTCACCAGGAACAGATAAAATTAAAAATAAAATAAAATGAAAGAGAGGGAGCCAATCAGAGAGAATTGGGAGAAATAAGAGGGGAAACTCCTCTGGTCTTTTTTTGTGAATGCAGACAGAATCCTCACCCCTGGTTTAGGGACTGGAGCAGCCCTGGGGTTCCTGCTGTTCATAGAATGTTACAGATGGCTGCATGGGCAGGAAGCCCTCCCCTTTCCTTAACGGGGCTCTGGGGAATGCAGGGGGCCTGGAACCAGCCCTCCCCTTCCCTTCCAAACCTCTTCTCCAAACCCCTACTGAGTAAAAAAAAAAGAGAGAGAGAGAGAGAGAAGAAGGGGAAAAAAAAATATGCACGTCCCTGGAAACATTTCTGCCAGTCCGTTTTTAGTAGAATCTTGAATTAACCTCTTCACTCCCGATTAGAAAAGCGATTTATAACTTTGCCCGGCATCTCTTTAATATACTGAATCAATTTCACCAGCTCATTGAAGTACCGGACCATTTGGGTTGAATTATAATAGCTCGTTTGAGTTATGGAACAATTTCAAGTAAGCGAAAGCAGGTTTGAATTCTAAAATAATTAAAAGTATTTTAGCACATCAAATATTATATTAATAGTGTTTGTTCCCTTGTTCCATTTCTTTTAAGATCACAGTTTGAAAGTTTTGCTTTACTCAACAGTTTTTGGTGCTGCTGCTTTTTTTTAAAGCAAAAATTTTAAAAATACTTTGTCCTTTTTGGACCCTATTAACAAGGGCTTAATTCCACAAGCATAGTCTTTCATTTATAATTTTAAGGCAATTTTATCATCACAGTCTTCCATTTATGAATTTTTAAGGCATACTATATTTGTATACTAAGAGTAATTTTTTAAACAAATTAGTTTTAGGTTTTTTTTAATTAGTTTTTTTTTAATTAGTTTAAAAAACTAATTTTTTAAAAAAATTACTTTTTATTTTTATTTTATAAAATTGGGAGATTTAGGTAATATGTCCCTGAAAGGAACCGAATAATTTATGATAAAGTGAAAAAGTGCACTGTTATTTCTAACCTTACAATTGCCATCATAATAGAAGCAAAATATGCTGCAAACTCTATAATGCCTATGATAAAACAGATATTTTATCATATCAAGAATGATGTGTTCTAAGCAACTATAGCTGCACTCCACAAAAAGACAAAAGAATAAAGAAGGGAAACTATTGAAAAATTAGTTAAGAAATGTAACAGATGGAAGAGTTAGAAAAGAAAGCCTTAATTTCATATTAAGCTATATCCAGACTATATCTACTCATTGATTAATTCACCAAATATTAACTGAGTGCCTTCTATATTTCAAGCATCATGCTAGATATTAGTGATTCAATCATGAGTAAAACACCCTGTCTACTGGAAGGAAATTGACAATCTAGTGGAAGACATGTCAGTCTGGGTTTCCATCACCTTCTATCTTCTATGTAAATGAAGACATGTCCATTCATCCTGTTCTCACATAGCCTCTCTGGTCCTTACGCCTAGCATCCATTATGATTGGTCACTGCATCTGTCTGGCCTGATTAATTCCCAAGTTGTAGCATTTATTAAATATTTTTAGTAGTGTGCATATTCAGACACAATAGAAACATTAATCATTTGGTATTCTCTTAAACAATTTTTTTTGAAAAGCTTTATTTACCTGACATATGCTTCATTTCTGACTAAAAACGTGTAAACAAGCAAAAACAAGGGGAAATCCATTGAGGAGTTTTGAGAAATATTTTTTTCTCTGAAAAAAATAAGAAAGCCTTAACTACTTTTGCCCTCACTTTGGATATTGTTTGTGTGAAGAAATTGATACTACAACAGTCTTGCAATTGTGAGGGAAAGTGAATGGCAGAGGTGCTAACCCAAGACCCTGCAAACCTGAGCTGCTCAACTAACCCACCAAGGAGGGCAACTTCTGAATTTCTTACATGAGCCATATTGATAATTTTCCTTTAAAAATCAATTTTATTTTGAAAATCTGTTTCTTGTAGCCAAACAACATCTGAACTAAAATAATATATTTAGAGGAAGTGGGATGGCTTTTATTTCCTAGGAATAAAAACGGAATGCCTTCACTTGTTATTCCAAGTGAGGGATTTGGTAATATGTATTTAGTTCACACAGGTTTCCAAATCATAAAACTTCTTGGGAGGCATATTAAATGCCATAAAATCGAGATTCTAGAATTAAGTATTACTTCTTCGATAAATAGCATTCTTCCATGCATTCCTGGATTTCAGTTTATCTGAGTTTGATAGCTAACTTCAGGTGACTCTCAGCTTGCCAGTTTCATAGTCAGTGGTGTGGCCTGTAGTCATACCTCACAATTTGATCAACCACATCATAAAACACTCAATAGAAATTTGGCCAACACATTTAAGTGAGAGCTCAGGCCAAGAGCTGAAGTTTCCATCTCTATATTTAATTGTCATTGACTCTAAGTATGTATTTGAGGAAAAAGAAGGCCTACTGGGCAAATTAGAGCCTGTCGACATCAGCTCACTAGTTATATCACAATCATTTTCACATCATGTATATCAAAACCCAGCCAAATTGAAGTGCTCAAAACCAGAAGACATTCTATTTTTGCCTTCCCAGACTATAGACTTCTTTTGCTAGTATAATTGATTGCAGTTCACATGAAGACAATGATATTTGAAAATATATACATTTGAGGGAGCTGAACAATTGACATCATATAGTTTATTGCTAAATTATTGGGGTTTAGTGGTTTTAAAGAATGCATTGATTTCCTAAGCACAGAAGAAAATTCCATAGATATCTTCAAGATAAAACAAAAAAGCAAAAGAAGCTCTGTGTGTATGTATGTGTTTATGTGTGTGTATGAATGACCTCATTTATTATGGCTTTTACTGAACAGCTGAATAGAAAGAATTATAATAAAGATACATGAAAGTGGAAAAAAGATCTATGTTGCTTAAGCATAATAGATAAAACATGAAGTATGCTTCAGGGGAAAAGAAATCAAATCACACTGGAAATGCCTTAAATGTCTACATGTGTAATGATTCAGCAAGGCTCAATGCACTAATGACGGGCCATTGCCACATGCCACAACGCTGCAAAGCAAAGCCAGTCCTTTACATCGCCCCTATCCAAGTCCATTAAGAAATAATGGTTCTGAGATGAAAGTCTTGTTAGGGTTTCAATGAAAATGTTTGGCACACCATGATGAAAAGTCAACAATCTGCTTTTAACGAGAGACACTGGAAAAACGTTGGTTAACATACCACTGAAAATATTAATTCTCCTTAATGGCAGGATGCAACGTAGCTTTTTATAGTTTTTGATCCATGTCATAAATTTGGCTATGACAAAGGGGATACTCCAGCATTAACTCACTGGCAAGAACTTTAGCTATTTTCCAGGCCTAAAGATTTGGTCCTTTGTATTCTTGGTAATGTACCAAAAGGCCAGATTTCCGTCCTCAGAAGGACAGGCTATGTGTTGTGTGTATGTGTTGTGTGTATGTGTGTGTGTATGCACATGTATTATACACTCACGTGTATTTGTGAGTGTACAGTCAATGTATGTGTGTTGACAGTGTGAGTAGTTTTCTTTGAGTTTTTAGAGAAAAAAAGATAAGGAAAATGCTACAAATCCCAAGACCCAGATGCTAGCATCATTGCCAGAATTCCAAAAATTGCAAAGTTGAATCATTGAAGAAGATAGCCTTACAAACTACAATGACTTGGTTACTAAGTGCCTGGTCATACACTGTCCATTTCAACTTGACGGTGTTAGAAAAAATATGCTTTTTATCTGTACTTTTTTTTGCCATAGTATAATTTTAAATTTTCAAATTTTAAGGATGAGAAAGAATGACAAGGGAGAAAGTAGTCATCTCATTAGTTTCAGAACTTACATTTCAAATCAGGGTTACCTTTGTTCAAAATCTTCATGTGGAGTTTTTTCTTAGTAATATAGATATACAAATATATGTGACAAGTGTTAACCTTGGTGCCAGACTTTGGCATTTTATCCCTAAAACCCTCCTTCAACTCTGTTAGTGAATGAGTGTTTGTTTTTTCTTCAGCATTATTGAAAGGAAAATGATTTTTTTGAATTGGATAACTATAAGGACATTCACTAAAGGAAGCATTCTTTGTTGTTATAATGGAAGCTCATAACTGTAATCATAATGTTTTGAGTTTATTCCAGATGGTTTTTGATTCTTCTTTAACAACAAAAAATCCCATAAGCTTACACTATGTGAATAGATATTCATTTCTTCTATTTTAAATTTCAGTATGAATCCAATATCTTAGATCAATAACTGAGAAGAAAGATGAAGTGTGAACTTCATATATGGAAAAAATAGTGTACCATCAGAATATTTTAAATGCTTTTGATGAAATAGAAATAGAATCACTTAGTGGTTGTGAGTGACTTCTTAAAAATCCAAATTCCTAAACCCAGAAAGTCTAATTCACTAGGTCTGAGATGAGGTCCAGGAATCTGCATTTAAAACAATTTTCTTCTGCCCCCACCCCTGGATACTAAGCCATCGGTCCTTTTCTTAATTTAGACAAAACACAGCTGGATATCTTATGAGTAATTAAACTTTGCACAAAGGGAGTTAGACTTACTCATGCCCCAATCAGTTTCCCCATTAAGGGAATATCTTTGTGCACTCAAAAAAAGTGTGCTGCTTTCAAAGACATGGAGCCCTCTTCAATACAAGCATTCCTGTGTTGATTTGGCCAGCACCTACATGGAATGCTATAAAAAGAATTTTAATATCAAAGGGATAATTAAATTGACTGCAAGGTCATTTCCAACTCTGACCTTTATTCCATGAACCTATAAATGTTCAGTGTTAATTCTTTCTTTTTTTAAAAAAAAAAGTGTGTAAAAAAAGGGAAAAGGGATGATAAATCACTGAGTTGTCTATTTTGTGTCTTTGTTTTTCTCAAACAACGTATGGTTGAAGACTAACATCACACACCTTTTTGTTTTAGTGGCTTTTGGTTGTGCAAGGTTGAAATAATCTGACTCTTCAGTCATTGTGTGCACTTTATAGTTTATATAGACCCTAGCAAAATATGTATTAATTTTAGAGTGCACACATATTTAGTTTGCATACATAGTGTGGAATTACATAACATGTTCTTTTCTATACTTTCCATTAGCTATTATGTCTTGAAGATTAATTTACATTGGAGTGTGTAATCTAATCTACACATCTAACTGCTCCGTAATTCTCCATCCTCTACATTTTACTTACTTGTTCTCCCAGAGATGGAGTTCCAGGTAGTCTCCAATTCCTCACCACCAAAAAAAGATGCTAGCATGAACATCTTATATAGCTCTTGATGAACCTGCAAATTTCGATTTCAAAGCAGATACGATCAATTTATATTTTAAAGAAAACTTTAGCAAAGGAGAACCTATTAGAGTTTCAAATTTTCTGTTATTAATTTGATACCATTAGGAACACTGAAAAAAACCTATTTATGATAACCTTATGGAAGTGTAGTTTACCCCATGAAATAATTGGTATAATTCACCAGTTCTTCCCTGTAATGCTCTCTAGAGTCATAAACTAATTTAAACAATAATAAAAAACTTAGAGAAAATGAAAAATATTCTCACTTCATTGATTTAAAAAAAATAAATCCTACCTCCACTCAGACGAACTTAGATGAACTTGACTAAACACATAGTCTTTTTCTCCTGTGATTATTTGGAAAATCAGTCCAAACATATACGCTGATCTGAATCAAATTTGGTGAATAACTGAATTGTTTTACAAAAAAAATTTTTGCTGCATTAGTAAGTTTTGAATTTTGTATTTAAAAATAGTATTTAAGAGTCACATATCTTTTAATAAAGCACATGCTTAATAGATCAGCCTGTTGTATTCATATTTATTGTATGAACTTTCACATCCTTGCATTTAATGAAGTGTTACTGTAATCTGATTTGTTTATCTGGTGCCTCTCTCTTTATATTTGAAGTCATCCTGCCAGCCAACACACAAAAGCTGCTGTGCAGAGATCAGCAAATATCTTTAAAAACTTAACAGCAATTTAAAGGAACCTTCTAAGCACATGTTAGAGATCCTTGCACAGCCTCTGAAAGCATGTCCATGTGGCCATTTCTGTTCTTGATTTAATTTCTGCCCACTTAAACAGTTAGATGATGGCTTCAACAGCATGTTCCAATAAAATGAGATTAAAATATACGTATTTTCACCAAATTGGCAAAAGCATTTTTATTGATTAAACATTTTAAAGAGATAGCAGAAAACAACACACAGTTTTTTAATGGAAGCAAAGATCTGAAAGCACATAGGAAATCAATGTGGAAATGAAATTGAACATACAAATTGCCATTTAACATTCCATTTTGAAGAAATATTAATAGAGTTGGTAGGAAAATGTGAGGTCATTTATTTATTTGCTATCTCATTGACTGGAGACTTGACATACATTAACTTTTAGGCAGTGCTCCAACTCCTGTAGTTCCTTAAAGCAATGGTTATCGTGCTTAGTTTAGCTGTAAAAGTCTATCCTCCATTGAAATCTTATTCCAAAGCAGTAAGTATATGTCAGTAGAAGTAAAGCTGCTCTGGTGGGGAGTGAAGGCCCCACCCGCCTCACCTGTTTGAACCCATGCCCTCTAACCCCAATCCTTCTGAAGAGGTGTTCTGACTGCATGAGAGCTGGTTTGGAAACCACTGATTCTAAAAAGTAAAGGCCAACAGGGAGATATAAATGCAACACTTTGTACCTGTTTGCACCGATTAAAAGCAAAATGACTTTCGTTGTGTTTGAAAGTAGAAACTGAAAGGGTACCTTTGAGTTGGATGCAGACACAAGAATTTCCCTGAGTTAAGCCTACATGCATGACCCGTTTCTTTTTTAGTGTGCTACAGTTCCCACCACTGGGTCATGTACAAGCTGAGCACAGGACATATTTAGTTCAAATTGTTATGCATCGTGTAGCTAACCCTTGACAAAGAAAGCTTGAACAATATCAAATGCAGTGGATATTTCTCACATAATTTTCATCGTCCTCCAAAATAGGTGGATTTCACCCCATTTTACAGATGAGAAAACTAAAATTTGAAGAGGGGGGGAATGCTTATGATACAATTTCATATACAATTTCATATCATAGCCCTCTCAAATGTTCAACAATACAGAATTCCCTTCTCTGTGTTTGTGCTCCCATTCACTGGTAGAGTACTAAATGTTTTGAAATCTTGGGAACCTTTAAAAGTAGGTTTTATGGGAAGAATTTGTATTTAAAAAAAAAAACCCTAGGAATCACAAAGAAAAACAATATTTTATTGGCTTATTCAAAAAACACAATAGTTATTTTCAAAGGGAAATAACAGATAAACATTGTTTACATAAGGGTAATTCAGCATTACTTGGCCGCACTCATGTTTGTTGATAAAGCTGAAATGAACTTTCACTGAGATATACTTTGAAGGCCAGCTCTGGCCTGGTTCCAAGGGTGGAGTGAAGGAGAATTTGGCCAGCAGCTGGTCCTGATTGTATTCAGGGTCCTATGCTGAGCATAGAAGTCACCACATTTCCTTTCTTGCACAGATTTCCAAGGGAAGGCGAGTTTTCTTCCCTACTGTTTGTAGCACCTTTTTAATTTTCTCCCTCTTTTAGGCAGGCAGCAGGAGGAACAAGAGCTATGTTAGCACTATTTAAAAGCCTTACTATTAATGTGTTATTAGCATGTACTTTCTTGATACTAACTTAATATTTATGTCCTTAATTAGACCCAAGAGACTCTGTCACCCATGTTATTTCTCACAGTCATCTCTAGAGACCAGTTGGTTTTTGATAGGGTGGGTTTTAGACACACTGCACAGATGTGTAACACCTACCTGAAGTGCATTTTTGAGCAACTTACCAACAGAGCTCCAGACTTCTAAACTTCTTCTCACATTCAACAGAAATTCTGATAATCTATATAGCTTGAATATATGCATTGTGAATCTCTAACAAAAGGATAGAAATATGCAATGTTTTCCAAAGATATTTGATCTCCTAATCCTAGATGCCAGTGGTTATTTATTTAATACTTCATCTCAGAACTCAGCACCATTTGGTTGATGTGAGGAAGCTAATCAATGAATAAGCTAAAGTGAGAAAGCATTAATTACTCTGACCTCACTTCTATAGTGATTCTTCATTTTGGTTGCATGACAGAATTATATGACAAGCTTTAAAAAATACTGATTCATAGGCCTGCACTAGGCCAATTACATCAAAATCTCTGTATACTAGGTATGACAATTTTTAATAGTTTGCCTGGTGCTGCCAGGGTTCACAATTATTGAGCTAAGCAATCATTTTTATTTTAAAGAAAGTAAAGGCATATTATATCTTTAGAATTTCAAAACATAGGAGATTATTGACCTGATGATAGACAGGACTGTCCAGCTACATTGAGTTCAGACTCACCAGATGACATTGAGGTCTTTATGTGCAGACATAGTGTAGTGCAACTAAAGTTAACATTTTATAACCTCACTCAACAAAATGCGGTTCCAAGGTCCAGGAGTTTGTTAGAAATGCAGAGTTTCAGGCTACATCCAGGAATCATTGAATTTACAATGTGCCTTTTAACAAGACTCCTCTGGGAGGTCTGCATACATATTCAAGTGTAGAATGAATCGATATATAATTTTGGTTATTGGAAAATCTTTTGAAGTTAGTGCTTCATTGTTTGTGTGATCCAATATCATAGAAAATAAAATGAGCACTGTGTTAAGAAGAGGGCTGGGGTGGGTGGCATTTCTCCCAATGTGTAGGAGGTCATCCGAGTAGGAGCTTTCTCAAGATGATTCATTGGTCTTCATTTCAGACATTAATTCATTTCTTCTGACACCTAGTTTCATTTCCTAATGAATGTGCTATCTTTTCACATATGCTTTCTTTCTTTGGCACTACAGGTTTTTTTTTTTTTTTTTTCATGCTATGTAAGAAGACTGCAAAAGAAGGCATAGAGAGCCAAATATCAAGGA
The DNA here is from genome assembly GCF_040939455.1 of Microcebus murinus. Taxonomy (NCBI): domain Eukaryota; kingdom Metazoa; phylum Chordata; class Mammalia; order Primates; family Cheirogaleidae; genus Microcebus; species Microcebus murinus. The sequence goes on from NC_134112.1 coordinate 34,804,780, forward strand.
ATGAGGGGAATTGGTGATTGGCAACTGGTGACTGAGACTTAGGCAGCGGAATATAGAGTTTCCAACATGATTCATAGTACAGCAACCAGGTCACATTGAATCGAAGCAAAATATCTTTAACTTATATGTGTGATTAGTCTGCCTCTTTTCAGGGATTAATTTAATTCTCCTCCTTGTGTTTCTATTCAATCTCACTTGACCCTTCTTTGTAGCAAGGACAGGTTGGAGAGAAGCAGGCAGGTAAGTTCTCCCTAGAAGATCTAGGGATACTTGCTGTTCCTAAAAAGCACATCTCTCATAGCCCTTTGCTACAAAAACTTGGCACATAGGAAGGCAGGGACTCTGGTCCGAGTACTGGTCCTTTGCACATTTTAAGTAGATTCTCAATAAATGAGATTTTGCTTCTCCTGAAACCCTCTCCCTTTCCCAAATACCCCCCCAAACAGCTAACATTTTTTTAAGAAATAGCTAATACATTGCGTATTTATATTTATCAGGAACTATGTACTGAAATATACTAATTAATTCACCACATTTTCATAAGAAAATCATGAGGTCACTAAAACACAGAGGTTTTTTTTTTAGTAAACTTTATTTTTTAGAGCATTTTTAGATTTACAGAAAATTGCAAAGATAGTACAGATAGTTGCCATATACCCCATATCCAAGGGTATTAGTATTATTAACACCTTACATCAGTATGGTGGCAATTAAGGAATATATTAATAGATTATTAATAGATTATTCTTAACTAACATCTACAATTTATTCAGATTTCTTTTATTCTTTCTTAATGTCCTTTTACTATTCCGAGCATAAAATTTTTAAAGTAATTTCTGATAGTAGTTGATAGAGCTTAGATTGAAATCAGAGGCCCAAACTTTTAACACAACTTTATAATGATGCCTTGTGACAGAAAGGTATATCCACTAAATCAGATATCTTGATAAGATACCACACCAATTAAAAATAGGGAAGGGGATATTTAGTGCTAAGAAAGCCAGCACAATCTGAAGAATCATCCCTATGTGGAAAGGTCACATGCAAGGTTTGCAGTCAAACAGATCAAATTCGTCTCCATCATTTTAAGTAATTAGGCCTCAGTTTCTAAAAAATGGGCATAATATCAACATTTAAGGGCTCTTGAGAGGACTTTTGTAAAGGGAATGGAACATTGAGTTTCCTCTATATGCCTAATGGTAAACTACTTAAACAATATTTTTTTCATTCCTTTTCTTGCGTATTCCATACCTGAAATCATTGACATTTACTATTTGTAAAGAGAAATTTAATTACTATCATGAAAAAAGATGTAGGAATGGCTTCCCAAGGGAAAATTCTCGTATTTCTTAAGGAAGCTAGACGGCTTATCTTCTTGCGTGATTGCATATCATTGGGTTTAAAACGGCATCACGAGACTTGATCCAAATGAGCATTTAAGGTCTTTATGTCTATTTTTATAAGGTGCTATCTCCCTACCTTGCTTTCAGGATATTTTAATCACTGGATATAAAACCCTAGAATAATGATTTTTATAAACAATGATTGACTCAATATTTTGAGGCTTCTTTCCAAGAGTTTGTCTGGTTTTCCAAAGGAGTTGGCTCCCAGTGTGTTCCTACTGCTTCCTGGTGCCTGTAACAGCATCGGGAACAGAGAAATCATCTTTCCTACACACAACATGACTTTGGCAAACAAGCACAATGTCTGTCCAGCCAGGAAAAAACATTCACACACTCATTCAAGTTCATACCACCCACATCCAAAAGTCTGGTCCTGGAAGCTGCCTTTTGAGTTGTCCTCATGTTCTAATACGGATACTGGGGCTCAGATACATACATATTGAGAAGTTTCTCAAGCCCAGTAAATATTCTTCCTTTGCTGTCCTGTCATTTCTTTTCCTTTCCTTCCCTGTCACTGCTTCAATATCTCTCAATATATCTATGTTATGAATCTGCTAGGATGATCATTTAATAACTTTAACCTAAATGTGCAGAGTATATTACAGCCACGAAAGGCTTTGAAAATTAGATGTTTTGAACTTTATTCCAGCATAGTCCCATCATTACGTATAAAAAGGTATACTCTCATTTAAACGTGTATATAATAAAATTTTTAATTTTTTTCAAAAACTATAAATATAAATAGAAGCCTAATTTAGAAATTTTGAATTCTTTCTCATTTAGGATACCAGCTGTTTTATTTTGATGTGAATGGAACTTATCTTTATCACATATCAATGGATTTAAAAAATCAAATTATATAACAGAGGGCTCAAAGAGGACCATGAAATGTAAAATTCATACAGAATTATCTAAACCGTTATAAATAATATTGTTGAAAATCTCCAGAAAAGAGATTTTATGACCTTCTTTAGTAAAGTGATCTATTTTCTTAAATCCCTCCTGTCTCTTGTTCATACTCAAGGGAAACAGAGGATTATCATTTCCCATTAACATCTCAGCAGCCTTGCACTAGCTCCATGAAAGAGGGTAGGTAACTTCTACAGGATCTGATTGCCAGTGAGGGTCAAGATTAATAAGAATAGGGACCAAGAATCCCGGTGCCTCTTAGTGACAGTATAGCTTCATGGTGAAAAGTGTTGGCTCTGAGTATATACAACATGAATTATCTGGTTCTGCCACTTTTTTTGGTAACTATATGACTTTGAAAAATTCCTTAGTTTGTCTGTTTTATCATTTTTAATTGAGGTAATAATGCTACTTACTTCATCAAGTTTTGACAATTAATACATTTTAATATAGAAATATGTTCAATAAGTGGAATTATCATCTAATCTACCAGATGCTATGTTTGTAGAGATATTTTAAATATTTACTCACCATTTAATCTACTGATACATAATCATTAATTGACTATTATCATTCCCATTTTCTAGATGAAGAGATAGGGGAAAATGGGATTAGAAACTTGTCCAAGAGGACACCATTAGACAGTGATAAAACTCAGAGAGTTGAATTCAGAGTTACCTCATTTTGAAGCCCGTTTCAGCATTCTGCCTCCATGATGAGGCAATTTATCTTGTCTTCCCAGAAAAGAAGGTCATTATAAGTGCCCTGTCAATGTGCTATAATTTTCTCTTATAATAGTTTTAACATTTTTATGGAAAACTATTAATTAAGCTCTTTTTAATTCAACTGAATTTTTCAATGAGCAATTTAGACTTTTTTTTCCAAGAATGTGTAAAGTACCTTGAAATAAAAATTAATTTCTAGGCCTTTTGCTTTATTTTCTTTGTATATTGAGTGCTACTATATATACAATGTTAGGGGTAAAATGCAGATCAAAAACTATTAATGCTACCTATCATGTATTAGGGTATTGTCTAAGTAGGAGAGATGAGACTACTCTTTCAATGTATGACAAAATATTCAAAATCATATAATTAACTACTGACCCGAGTAACATAGGAAAGAAAATGTTATATAAGATGGAATGATTTTAGATAGCTTAATGACAGTAGTAATTCTTGAGGTAGGGATAAAATAATGGAGAAAATTTGCCTACAACATGCATGGCATTCCAGACCAATTACATCATGTGAGAGAAAGTATGCAGGTACTAATAGAATTAAGTGTTAATAAATGTAGCTTATTTGGGAAAATATAAAGAAACAATTCCTCCTGAGCAAAAAAAAGAAAAAAAGAAAAAGAAAAAGAAAGAAAATGTGTTGAAAAGAGTTGAGAGCTAGAAATGGAAAGACCATTTAAAAACAATACTATGCCCAACCTTGGATGATAAAATGTTTTGATTTTATCCTATAGCCATTTTAGTTGCCAGAAAACAGTGGAGTGATGTTTTCAGTAAGTGACAAAATTCTACGACCAGACAAATCTATTTATGTGAAAAACAAACAGAAGGACATTATCAGACATCCGAAGGCTTAGGAAGGATTTCACTTTTTCTGGTAAAGATAAAGTGAAATGCATGCTATAGTATAATAGATCAAAGAATAAAGCAGAATTTCAAGATTGAGGAAAATAATGGTATGAAACAAATTGTGGTGCACTACAAAATGAGTAAACATATAATTAAATCTAAATAATTGATTTCAGACATTATACGATAATGTATGTATTCAAAAGATTCTCACATTATTGTATACATAATATTAAAAATTGTAAAAAGATGCATATATCTAAAAAACTTGGAAAAGAAAGTGGAAAAAAGAAAACAAAGCTGAGCTAGACTTATCAATCATTATTACAAGAGATATTACATAGATTCTGTTTTGTCACTGACATTGATAATTTAAACATTGGTTTAAATACTTTTTAGGGCAAAGGATATATGACACAGCTGTAGATTCAAATCCATTGAATCTGGATGATGTGTAAATGGAGATTCATCAAGCTCTTTTTATTTTGAGTAAGTTTTAAAGTTATGATATTAAAATAACCCCAAAAATGGTTACATTGAAAACTCACTCAAAGAGTTCTTTGTGGAATGTAGCAACTGGATCAGTATTGAGACAGAAAAAGCATTCAAGTGTTATCACTGTAACTGAAAAACAGGTGTTAAGTAAATATTTTGGTTAAGATGTGTTTTAATAACTAGAAACTTTAATAACTACAACTTACATAAGAAGGATGAGAAATATAGAAATTACTAAGAAAAATGCAAAGAAAACATGATGTAAATAGCAAAAGAAGGTTGTTTAGTTTCCATGACTTTGTGTAGAAATGAGAGTTCCTGTTAGGGTTGATTTCTACATTTATTTCATTGTGATCTGAAAAGATACATGGTATAAGTGTTGGCGTGGATGCGGAGAGATAGGAACATCTTAATTGGCCTTTATCAAAAAGTCCCTAAACAATAATCTCGTAGATGTGGAAAGATAGGAACACTCCTACACTGCTGGTGGGACTGCAAACTGGTTCAACCTCTGTGGAAAGCAATATGGAGATACCTTAAAGTGATGCAAGTAGATCTACCATTTGATCCAGCAATTCCACTACTGGGCATCTACCCAAAAGATCAAATGACACTCCACAAAAAAGACACCTGCACTCAAATGTTTATAGCAGCACAATTTACAATCGCAAAGTTGTAGAAACAACCCAAGTTCCCATCAATACATGAGTGGATTAATAAAATGTGGTATATGTATACCATGGAGTACTATTCAGCTTTAAGAAACAATGGTGGTATAGCACCTCTTGTATTTTCCTGGATAGAGCTGGAACCCATTCTACTAAGTGAAGTATCTCAAGAATGGAAAAACAAGTACCACATGTACTCACCAGCAAATTGATATTAACGGATCAACAGCTAAGTGGACATATAGGAATAACATTTATCGGGTGTCCGGCAGGTGGGAGGGAGGAGGAGGGGATGGGCATATACAAACATAATGAGTGAGATGTGCAATGTTTGGGGGATGGTCACACTTGAAGCTCTGACTCGAGGAGGGAGAGGCCATGGGCAATATATGTAACCTTAACATTTGTACCCCTATAATATGTTGAAAAAAATAGCAAAAGATAGGAGAGGAAAAGACACACTGAAAAAGAAACAATAAAACAAACATTTTATTAATTCACTTATGAATTGATGGTCACTTAGGTTGGTTCCACATTTTTGTGATTGTCAATTGTGCTGCAGTAAACATTCTAGTACAAGTGTTATTTTGATAAAATGACTATTTTTCCTTTGGGTAAATACCTAGTGGGATTTCTGAATCAAATTGTAGGTTTCCTTTTAGTTCTTTAAAGAACCCCCATATTATTTTCCATAGAGGTTGCAGTAGTTGGCCATCCCACCAAAAGTGTTTCTTTCTGTCTGCATCTACACCAGCATCTATTGTTTTGGGGACCTTTTAATAAAAGCCATTCTCAACTAGGGTTCATTGTGGTTTCGATTTGCATTACTTTGATAATTAGTGACATTGAGGTTTTTTCATAAGTACATTGGCTATTACTTTACCGTTTTTTGAAAAGTTCTATTCATGTATTTTGCCCACTTTTTAATGGCATTTTTTGATTTTTTCTTGCTGAATCATTTGAGTTCTCTTTAGATTCTGGTTATTAGCCCTTTATCAGACATATAGAATGGGAATATTTTCTCTCATTCTGTAAGTTGTCTATTTGCTCTGTTAATTGTTTCCTTGGCTGTGAGAAGCTTTTTAATTTGATCAAGTCCCATTTATTTATTTTGTTGTTGCTGTGATTGCCTTCAGGCTCTTCTTTATAAATTCTTTGCCTAGGCCAATATGTAGAAGAGTTTTCCAACATTTTCTTCTAGACTTCTTATGGTTTTATGTCTTGGATTTAAGTCTGTTATCCATCTTGAATTAATTTTTGTAAGTGGTGAGAAATATGAAACTTGTTTCAATCTTCTACATGTGACTAGCCAATTTTCCCAGAACAATTTATTGAAATAAGATTCTTTTCCTTAGTGTATATTGCTTTCTATTTTGTCAAAGATCAGATGGCAACATGTGGATGGTTTTATATCCGAGTTCTCTGTTTTGTTCCATTGGTCTATGTCTCTATTTTTCTGCTAGTACCATGCTGTTTTGGTTACTATAATCTTATAGTATAGTTTAAAGTCTGGAAAGTGATACCTTCAGATTTGTTTTTTGGGGTTTGGTTTTTTTTTGTTTGTTTTTTTGTTTTTTTGTTGTTGTTTAAGGTTGCTTTGGCTATTTGGGATCTTTTCTGTTTCCAAATGAAACATAGCATTATTTTTTCTGGATCGGGGAAAAAATGATACTGGTATTTTGGTGTGCATTGCATTGAATCTATAAATCACTTTGGGTACTACAGACATTTTAAAAATGTTGATTCTGTCTATCCATGTACCTGGTATGTTTCTCCATTTGTTTACATCATCTACAATTTCTTTTCTCAGTCATTCCTAGTTCTTTTTGTTGAGATCTTTCACTTCCTTGGTTAAATATATTTCTAGGTATTTTATTCTCTTTGTGGCTGTTATGAAAGGTATTGAGTTTTTGATTTGCTTATCAGCTTGACTATTGTTGGTGTATAGGAATGCTATTGATTTGTGTACATTTATTTTGTAACCTGAGACTTTGCTGAATTTATCAATTCTAGGAATTTCTTGGTGGAATCTTTGGGGTTTTCTAAATATAAGATCGCATAATCAACAAAGAGCTATAGTTTAACTTCCTCTTTCCTCATTTGAATACCTTTAATTACTTTCTCTTGCCTGACTGCTCTGAGTAGGACCTCCAGCATTATGTTGAATAGATGTGGTGACAATGGGCACACTTGTCAAGTTCTGAGTGTGATTGCTTTCAGCTTTTCCCCATTCAGTATGATCTTGGGGTTTGTCATATATAGCTTTTATAATTTTGAGATATGTTCCTTCTATGCCTAGTTTGTTGAGGGTTTTTATCATGAAAGGGTGCTAGATTTTATCAAATACTTTTTCTGTGTCTATTGAGATGATCATATGATCATTGTTTCTGTTTCTGTTTATGTAGTAAATTACATTTATAGATTTGCATATGTTGAACCATCTTTCCATCCCTAGGATGAAGCCCACTTGGTTGTAGTGGTTATTTTTTTGATGTGCTGCTGAATTCAGTTTGCTAGAATTTTATTGAAGATTTTTGCATCTATATTCATAAAGGGTACTGGTCTATAGTTTTCTTTTTTGTTGTTGTATCCTTTCCTGGCTTTGGTGTCAAGTTGATACTGGCTTCATAGAATGTGTTGGGGAGGATTCCTTCCTCCTCAATGTTCTGAAATAATTTCTTCAGTATGGGTGCCAATTTTTCTTTTTAGGTCTGTTAAAATCCGGCTGTTTATTGTATACCATGGTGTATTTCTCAGCTATAAAAATAATGGATTAATATCTTTTGCTACAATCTGGATGGAACTGGAGACCATTCCTCTAAGTGAAATATCATAAGAATGGAAAAACAGCACCCATGTGCACAGATGGAACTAAAACTCAATGGAAATTATGCAGGTGGGAGGGAGGAGGAAGGGATGTATGAAATCATACCTAATGGGTGCACTGTACACTATCTGGGTGATAGGCACACTTATAACTTTGACTCAAGCAGTACAAAAGCAATCCATGTAACCAAAACATTTGTACCTCCACAATATTCTGAAATAAAAAGCAATAAACAAACAAGCAATTTTTTTAGAAAAGAGAAACTTATATTCCAATCAGCAAAAGTGGGCATACATAACAAAATCACAAGAAATAAAATTGAAAAATAAAATACGACATATTGGTTCTTGGGTACTAACATATATAGAAATAGGTAACCAAATGAAAGCATGAATGAATGGTTGGGCCTTTATCAATTCTGCAGCTTTTGCCACTGTGGTTCTTTACAGAAACTTGCTTTAGCAGTTGAAAATAATCTTGTCTGTAGCATATCCCATAGAGAAGTTCTCCTAAGACAAAGAAGACTAAAGTAGGCTTTTGCTCAAGTGAGAGACACAAAAACAAGGCATTTTTCTCCTCCCAAATCCTTCCTGGTCTGAGAGTCTATTTTTGAAGCCAGAGCAGTAGACTTGTCTCATCTGTATTTCTGGATATTAGTATGAGAAATACTTAAATTCTATTTGCATTTCTTGAAGACTCCTCAAACTCAACCTGTTCAAAATAACTTATTATCTCAGTGAATGAGATAAATGAACAGTGAGTTGTTCATCCTACAATGCAGAAGAAGTCTCAGCCATCCTAATGCTATTCTTCCCTAATTCCCCACATCCAACTAAATTCTACTGATTTTGCTTCTAGAAAACTCACTTGTCTGTTTTCTTCTCTCCTCCTTATTTTCATTGTGGTGCTCTACATTGTTATCCTCTCTTGCCTGGGCAGCTGCAATAAATTTCTAACTTTAGGAATTAGGAGGCAAGTCATATAGCTTGCCTTCTTTGTTCCTTCACTCTGTGGCCAGAGAGCTTTTCAACATACTCATTTGATCACAACACTCTCACATTGAAGTCCTTCTGTGGTTTCCCATTGTTCCTGAGAATAACCAGCTAAGATCTGAATCATCTGCCTCTGTCTTCTGTGTTCTCATCTCCCTCTCTTCTTTGCTATCCAGGCACACTGACGTCACAGTCCATGTCTGGGCACCCACTCTCTCAGAGGCTTTATAAAATGTTGTTACTTCTGCCCAGAGTGCCGCAAACCCCGTCTCTCACTCTTGCCCCATTGTTAACTCTCTTTCATCCTTCATATTAGGTGAGTAACATATTTTTCTTGTTTGTTGATAAACAGGAAAGCCTCCAATCCTCTAAGACCAGGTCAAGACCTCTTCTTATGTGTATTTTTTAAATTATTCACGGCAATTATCATGACTTACAAGTATATATGTGTGGCCATTGACCAATGTCTTTTAACCCCATCAAACAGTGGGAACTATGAGGCTGGGGCCTCATAGTTCCTCATATATTCTGCTCATGGTATTCAGCATAGGGCTCATAAAATGATGTATATTCAATAAATATTTGCAAATTAAGAACAAACAAAAAAACCCAAATAGAAAAAGAGGATGACAGAATTAACAGCAAACTTAGATATCAGTGTGAAAACTATATAAAAAGGTGACATTTCTCCAATGAAATTTGATAAAAAATAAAAACCTGGCATGTGCTTTTTAAAAAAGATATTCATGATAGAATGATAGATATAGTTTAAAAATCAAAGGATGGAGAAGTAAATATATCCAAAAAAGAACACTCAAACATTATTAACATCACTGAATGAATTACAGTACAAATAATTAAATCAGTAAAAGAAGGACCTATCATGCAAACAATAAAATGGAGAGTAAATGTAAATAAAATATTCACAAAAGATGTATGAATATCCATTTCATATTTGAAATAATGTTCATTTCTACTAAATCAGGTATTTTTATACATTTCCTGGTTCTGTAAATTCGTACAACTATTCTAGAGTATAACCTAGAAAAAGCAATTCCAAATCTTAAAAATTATATATAGTTTTTGACTCAAGAATTTATTTGCTAGAAATTTGTCCTATGGAAATAATGATGAATGAATACAAAGATTTGGATGAAGAGATGAACAGATGTTCACTTAAGTTCATTGTTTATGATAATGATGAATTGGAAACACCTAAATGAAACTTCTTAAATCCAGTATAATATGTCCTTTGGTTAAAACATGATGAAATATGATGCAACCCTTAAAATTATAATTTAGAGAAACATTTAATGACAAGAGAAAATATTCCCAATATATTAAGTTTATAAAACAGAGGTAGTGGGAAAACAACATCATCTCCATGTTAGTATGTATATATTTATATATACACACCAACATGGTCATGACAATATGTCAAAATTCTAGTGGATATACTTTTTATCACTCTTTTCACATCAGATAACTTATGTTGCTCCCCAGTACCTAACATGCACCATGGAGAGAACCCTGAGTACCAGTGATGCAGATAATCAAGTGTCAAATTACTGCATATGTAGTATATAGGAAGTGGCCTAGACCTTACATCAAGATTGAGAACTTAACATTCTCTTGCTCTAGAGAAAGTTGTAGCACTTGCACAACCCCATCTCCACTTGTCTTCCTTTTGCTAAATTTAGGTGGGCAGAAAAGAAATAAAATGGTTCATATTAAACCTAAAATCATTAAGAAATCCTTGAATTTAAATGATATTATCAGGAGTACATATATTTTTCTTTAGACAAATCACTTGCTTGGATTCAGAAAATAAATTGAGCTAGAGTTTATAAAGATGCATTTCCTACATACCCACATTTTTTTCACAGAGAGATTTAAACTTACCACATGAAAATTAGCCAGGTAAGGAGGAGTCCCAGCTACTTTGGAGACTGAGGCAGGAGGATCGCTTGACCCCAGGAGTTTGAGGTTCCAGTGAGCTATGATGATGACACTCCAGCAGTGGCAACAAAGTAAGGCTCTGTTTCAAAAAAAAAAAAAAAAAGAGAGAGAGAGAGTTCTTAATGGCAGTTATTTTGAAAAATGACCCTATATTCAAAATTGGGTGAGAAAAATGGAATTATTTGAAATTTTGGTAAACCTCTTTGATGTCTTAATCAACATGATAGTTGGCTCCTTACATCTTTTCTCTGCAATTGATCTGTAGTAGTATGTTTTTCTAGTTGAATTATATGCAGAAAATCTGGTTTCACATAGATGTTTAATTAGAAAAGGGAGAGGAATGTTCAAATAATTGTGGATATTCTTCTTTGATATTATACCAAGACCTAATAAATAGTATTTTCTTACAAGGTAGTTGGAATGTAGAATCTGAAATTGTATCAGCAAACTTTTCATACTCTGTTATAGCAAAATCTACTGGTTTATCTTATACTTTAAAAGGCTCTTTAGCTAATCTGTGGTTTTGTTGTTTTTTTGTTTGTTTTTTTCACATTTTTTTTTTTTTTTTTGAGGTAGAGCCTTGCTTTGTTGCCCAGGTTAGAATGAGTGCCATGGCATCAGCCTAGCTCGCAGCAACCTCAAACTCCTGGGCTCAAGCAATTCTCCTGCCTCGGCCTCACAAGTAGCTGAGACTACAGGCATGCGCCACCATGCCCGGCTAATTTTTTCTATATATATTAGTTGGCCAATTAATTTATTTATACTTATAGTAGAGACGGGATCTCACTCTTGCTCAGGCTGGTTTCGAACTCCTGACCTTGAGCAATCTGCCTGCCTCGGCCTCCCAGAGTGCTAGGATTACAGGCGTGAGCCACTGCGCTCGGCCTAATCTGTGATTTTGTAACTTCATATATTAGTCATTTGGAAAACAATAGATCATTGGTTTATGTATCTTTTCCAAAGGTTTACACAGTTCATTACACATTATTAAAAAGTCATAGTTATTAATGCCATCATTGATCTCATCATGAAAGTGTTTTAAGTATTAGGAAACTACCATATTCTGGTGATAGATAAAAATTTTCCAAAACTTTCATTTTCTTCTGACAGCTCGAATTTTCTCACAATTACTGTCAGTTATGTTTTTTGAAGTGCCAGGCTCATTTTATTCATTTCTGTGGAAATATCTGCCCAGTATCCAATTCTGAGTAATGGTGTTTGTCTTTCAATCATTAATTTCAAGTAAAGTAATGTTCCATGATGTCCTTTGTGGTCATTCTAGAAGGAATAATAGGATTATAACCACCTTGAAAAAGGAACAGAGTATTTTATGGGAAAAGACACAAATGCATTGACATGCATGGCATCCTGTGGTCCTTCTAACTATATACTATTTTATCTGGAGCATAGGATACTTAAGGTAAATGAAATTTTGTGAGCTACTATAGAATCTTGAATTTATGTTAAAATTTGACCTGCTAATTATTCTACTTAACAAACCACAATTAATTTATTGAAATCTGGATTATAGATCATAAGAAAATGGTAACATTTTACATCTCAGCAATGTATCTCATGAGATCTTTATTCAGGATTATGATAGATATTTTCTTGAAAAGGTTTACACAGACATGAAAAATGAGGCATTATAATATTAAGTCTTATTTCCCACAAACCTACAAGTCTTTTTGATGATTAGAAACATTTTTTCCCTTTTGGCTAAATGGCTGGATTCTCTGGAGATAAGTAGAATAAAGTACAACTTTGTCCAAAATCTGAAAAGGCAATCCTTGGAAATAGCTATATAGACTCAACTTTTTCAGTTACTTAAAAAGGAGCCCTGAGTTTTTGAGGCTTTCCAGCCTATAGCTTGCTCTGGAAATTGCTCTCTACATTTTCACTTAGATCCTAAGGAGCTATGTCAGTGGTTGTTCAACATTAATGTTTAGCTCTGACATTGCCTTAACAAGATGAGTTGAAGATAAAGAAAATATCAAAGCGTACAAAAAAAATTCTTTGCTGTTTAAAGTATTTCTAACTCAATCTAAACTTCACCAATAGCTAAATGCTTTCTTTTTGTGATTGTTGGATCAGATAGGAGATTTATCCAAACTATTTATCCTAATCAGCAGTTGGAGCTGAAGAATGTTAAATAAACAATCTTATTTTGATTCTTTCTCTGGATGTTTACCAGGCTGTTGACAAAACCCAGAGAATGTTTAATGACTTGGTGGGGGAACTTGAAACAGAAGTGGGAACTGCTTTCAAGGAGACTCATTTGCTATTTTTTTTTTTCCAGTACAACAAAAGGAAAATGATGACAGGCCACCTCTTGGTGCCCAGTTTGAATTAGAAAATTCATCATGCTCCTTGTCGAGAATTCAGTTCTCTCACATTGAATTGAATAAACATTTTCAATGAAAGCCAGAAAGACACAGATAAAATTCAGATGTCTTTAAAAAAGAGACTTTACACAGGGGATTGAAGGAAATAGGCTCTCCAAAGTCTCACACATGGACTTATGCAAGGTTGCTCATGGCGTGCCAAGAAATAAGGCATGTCGCCTCAGCACTGCATTATGACTGAAACCCTATGGTCACACACTTAAGAGACTTATCTCTTAGGAATGCAGTGATAAACGAGCAGTTATAATATTAATCAAGGAAATAATTTGGATGCACATCCATTAAAGGAATTACTGGACTTATTCAATTATAAATCCTTATTAATCTTTTTATATCTTGGGTAATACCAATTCCCTAAAGCATGCTATTTAAAGCTTAGGGAAAATGCATCCTCAAGGACCAACTGCCAGCAAAGAAGCTGTTTTCAACATCTGGGAATAAAAATCACCACCAAATATAGATCATTGGGTCAACTTGCTTTGGGAAATGGTGAAATTCAAAAACGTGAGTTCTGACATTTGCATGAGTTTGTTGGCTTCATGGTAACTAATTTAGAGTCTATTCCTGGATCTGCATGCTAACTGAAATAGTACAGATGTGATTGGCGCATCATCTTTCTAACTGCAAGCAGAAGTCTGGAAACGTTAGTGGACCAATCATTTGCCTTGGTATCCTCTTTATTTATTTCATTTTTTCCTATCAATACCAAAATTCAAGCAGAGTAACTATTTATAATTTTCCACCTAAATAACTTCATCCATTACTACAAAGAACCTGGAATTTGTGCTGAGCTACTGCTCTCCTTTTAGAATATTTAAACCTGAGACCAAATTTCTCTGAACCTAGAATGTAGGGCACCATTTTGATACAGGTGTTATTTTAAATGTTGTTAGTGTTTAATAAAGACAACGTTAAATGTCTTATTTTTTACTCAGGTGTTATTTAATAATCTCCTAATCTAAATTTTGCTCTATTGTCCCGGTGCAGTGCCTCACACCTGTAATCCTAGCACTCTGGGAGGCCGAGGTGGGTGGATCACTCAAGGTCAGGAGTTTGAAACCAGCCTGAGCAAAAGCAGGACCCCGTCTCTACTAAAAATAGAAACAAATTAATTGGCCAACTAAAAATACATAGAAGAAATTAGCTGAGTATGGTGGCACATGCCTGTAGTCCCAGCTACTTGGGAGGCTGAGGCAGAAAGGATTGCTTGAGCCCAGGAGTTTGAGGTTGCTGTGAGCTAGGACGATGCCATGACACTGTAGCTGGGGCAACAGAGTGAGACCCTGCCTCAATAAATAAATAAATAAATAATAAATTTTGCTCTATTACTGAATGTTTCCTTTTACTTCTCATCTAAGCTTCTCCAAAGAGAATGGTCAACTATCCTCACTTACCATTAGCTCCTAACTTAGTGTAGTATTTGCCAACACAACAATTCAACAGAAATTGTTCTCGTTAACAATAATGACTTCCTCATTGCCCAATCCAATGGTGATTTGCTGCACTGAGCACATTTTATTACTCACTCCTTGAAATGACATTTCTTGAAATGATTCTAGGACATCTTTATTTCTTATTCTTTCTTACCGGTTTCCTTTATGGACACCTGTCTCCACCAACCCCCACATATTAAGGTTCCCCAGGGCTTTGTCTTCTATCATGATTTTTTCCCACTCTCCATCCTCTGTTTGATAATTTTTATTCTCATCACACAAACACACACACACACACACACACACATACACACACACACACAAACATATCTGTCAAGACAAAATTCAGAATTCTTTTGTTAAGCAACCGCAACAGTCTTTTTACCCAGCTGCATTCTTCATATATCCATTTGGCTTTCCCATAAAATACAGAATAAGTACCTAAATATATAGCATATTTATGTACTTGTAGTTAGGAGTTTGGGGTTTATTTTGTTTCAATACAAAAACTTAAAATGATAGTAGGGTTCCTTATAAAAGAGAAAATTATATTTGTATCTTATACTTAAAAAGACTGAAATTCTTAGACTGATGTGGAGGTTTCACAAGGTCATCAAGGAAGCAGTTTCTTTTTGTTCTTGCTCTGCCATGCTTATCACAAGATTTCCATTCTTGAGACCACCTTTTGGTGCAAGATGGTGGCTGGAGCTCCGATCATTCTATCTATTCCAAATAGCCGAAAGAGAAAATACAGGGTGAGGGTGCAGAAAGAAGAGAATCTCAAACAACGTCTAAGGAATTTTTTTCTCAAAGTAACACACAATAGTATTAGGAAAAAATGAGAATTTTAAAATATTGGACTTAAATAGTAAGATATTCTTATATGTGTATTATATTATATTATTTATAGCCTAGTATCTTATTATATTTATATTTATCTTCTAGTATAATTATATTCTAGTACGCAATAGTTTATTAATATTTTAGTCACTGATTTTTCAATAATTATCTTTTCTTAGCTATTGACTACCTTGCTTCCCTCAGAAAATTGTTTTGAAGATTAAATTGTTTTATGCATAAAATAACAAAACAATGGATGGCACATAGAAGATTCTAAATCAACCAGCTTTTTTTATTGCTAATTATGAGGGATACTGAAACCAAAAGATCTTAGCATAGAAGTTATGCTTAGAATGGTTTACCCTGAACTATTTAAAAGATCTAATTATTTTGTAGATACTTGACTCTTTATTGCTCTTTATTCTCCTAGGCCACCTAGGTCCAAAGTCCTCCACAGATATGACTAGGGAGAGAAAAAGGTAGAAGAATGAATGGAAAAGAACATTTAAACATCAGAAGTAAAGTGAACAGGTAGTCAACAAGTCTTGAACAAGCAATTTAAGAACTGGACCATCCACTGTAAAAGGGTACAGCAAGGCAAAGGTGATATAAAACCAAACCAACCAAATTCCCTGTGCAAGCAAACACTTTCAATAAGAGCCAGAAAGTCTATTTGGCACTATCTTCTAGAATTAGTGCATGTTACTATCCACTTCATAATGTTTTGTGTTAATAGGAAAGCATTTATCCCTTCTGATATAAAGGGGCATAAATTAATAACTAATCAAATATTAACTAGTATTTTTCTAAGTTTTCTTACTCAGTGAACTAACATTTTGTGGCTATTTCATTAAAATATGGACTCCATCAAAAATTTGGTGTGAAGAATAGTATAATTAGAAAAATAGCAGGATAACAACAAATTATATGTAAAATGACTAAGACATTGCCTGGTATATGTTAAAATTCTAAAAAACAGTTTTGATATGATGATAAATTTGTGTGTATTACTGTATATCAGTTTGTTTTCTAGGAGAATTATGTTTCATATGATGTTTTTATAATAGGATGCTGAGTGAGACTTTTTTAGTTGCTCTGGGATTTGTCACGAGAATCAAAAGCTGGGGACAAATTTCTGGACCTGTCACATTCTAAAAATAACTGGATATCTTAGAAGATATACAACATAGGCCAGGCATAGTGGCTCACACCTGTAATCCCAGCACTTTGGGAGGCCAAGGTGGAGGGGATCGCTTGAGACTAGGAGTTCGAGATCAGCCTGGGCAATAAAAGTAGACTCTACAAAAAATTAAAAAAAAAAAAAATTAGCTGGATGTGGTGGTGCGTACCTATAGTTACTTGAGAGGGTAAGGCAGGATGATCACTTGAGCCTTGGAGTAGTAAAGACAACATGGTACTTAAGGGTAGAGGGACTTACTGTCTTCAACTTTCAGAAGATGGATAGAAAGATAAATAGATAGAATGATAAAATAAAATATAAGCAATTGGCAAATCTATGTAGATCAGAGGTCACCAAACATTTTTGAGACCAAGCTTCAGTTTCATGGAAGACATTTTTTCCACGGATGGTGGATGGGTAGAGGATGGTTTCAGGATGATTAAAGCTCTCATTGCATTTATTGTGCAGTCAAACCTCTCTGCTAATGATAATCTGTCTTTGCAGCCTCTCACCAGTGCTAGCATCACCACCGCTCTCCACCTCAGATCATCAGGCATTAGATTCTCATAAAGAGAGCAGAACCTAGATCCCTCACATGGGCAGTTTATAGTAGGGTTCGGGTTCCTTTGAGAATCTAATGCCACCACTGATCTGACAGGAGACGGAGTTTATACAGTGATGTGAGCCATGGGGAACACCTATAAATAGAGGTGAAGCTTCCCTTGCTCATCTTCCACTCCTGTCCTGCTGTGTAGCTTGGTTCCTAACAGGCAACAGACAGACTGGTTCCCATCCATGGCCCAGGGATTGGGGACCGCAGATGTAGATGACTGTTTTCTGATATTCTTTAAAATCTTCAGGAAATTTAGAATCCCCCATATCTAAATAAATTTTACCAAAACATAAAAATGCTTTAAAAATTTAGGGATCAAACCTGCTTACAATCTTCTCAGGAAAGCTAAGATTAGCTCCGCTACCCTCCAACATCCTTTCATTACTTCCTCCCTGATCAGGCTTTATAAACAGAAAGGAAGAGGAATGAATTAATAAAGTCATGATTCATTAGGTCAGTGGGGGATTTTTAACATTTCCTTCCTTTCCTTAGCGTGTAGGAGTAACTGTAATGCTCCCTACCTCCAATTATGTGATAGGTTTCTTAAGAGCCACTTACAAAAATTTGGTAACAAACTGGGGAGACGAATATCTCTTGCACAGTTAGATATCTGCTTCTGTCAAGGATTAGCCAGATTCTGTGCCTCTTCAGCTGAGGAGAAGGGGAATTGCAGAGTGCAAGTAGGAGAGAGAGTGAGAGTGAGAGTGAGGGCAAGGAACCGGCATGCTTAGCATAAATTTTCCATGTCCAGTGGACACTGAAGAAGACAGCCAGTCTTGCACAATCTTGCCAGGACCACCCTTCCTTCAAATTCTGATTGTCTCATGTGGCTTACAGATAAGTTCTTTCCAAACCCCACTGAAAGTCTCCCTGTACTTTTCATGACCTTGAAGATTCACTTCCAATTATCTCTTTTCAGTCCTCCCTTCAGCTCCTGCTCCTGGTGGTAGGACTGTCACCAAGCAGCCAGAACCTTGTGGGTATGATGGGGTGGGGACAGCTGGGAGCATTACACAAACTTTATTGTCTGGAGAGGGTGTGTAAGCCCAAATTGTTTACATCTTTTTTGTCTCCTGCTAGAAATCAATTCCAGAGCAATCCAAAAATCTCACTGAACATCTCCTTATATTTTCTTTTAAACACAAAATAGCAGAAACAAGCTAATCTGGCTGTGATCTAATGTGACAAATAAACAACTTTATATTACTCTTTGAGGAATGGAGTTCATAATTTATGGAATAAAGGCTTTACATTGCTGGGTTCTTATAATTATATTCTAATTTTATTGCTGTAGAATAAGAAAAAAAATTTATTTCACTATTAATATTCTTCAAACAGTCTTACTCTTATGCTCAAAAAATTTTTTTGGCTCCTCACTAGGTATAACATCCAGAGCCCTGAGCTTGCATGAAAGGCTCCGTGTAACCCAAGGCAGTCTCTCTTGCCTAATATTTCACCATTCCCCACATGAATTATTTAACTTAGCCTGTGATTTCCTTTTTCATACTGTCTCTGGTATTTGTCTTCTCCTTTATATTCCCACAGCTCACACTCTAGTCTATTCCATTATAACCTCACATCTGGATTATTACAACAGCCTACTTAGGTAGTCTTGTCAAAACCATAGTGCAGGCTGTTACCAGATAATTCTTCCTAAAACATGACTTTTACCATGTCCTCTATTCAAAACCCATCAATGACTCCTAATTCTCAAAAATAGAATTATCATTTTAAGATTTTCCATACCTGACTCCACAGCAACTTGCCAACTTTCTCTACCTTCCAAATAAACTCCCTCTCTGCATGTATTTGTTTTCCCTTTCTCGTACAAGGTGCCTTACATGTCCCCAACTTCTTTGTACTATTCCCCAGCTTGTCTGCCTCTTTGTTCTTAACTGTAGAAAACCTCCTCATTTTTCATGACCATATGGGCACAGTTTGTAGGGTCCCCAGGTAATTTCAATAGTAATATCAAAGATCAGTGACACAGATCACCATAACAGATATAATGATAATGAAAAAGTTTAAAAAATTGCAAGAATTATCAAAATGTAACCCAAAAAAGTTAGCACAGACAAAAAAATGGCCCAATAGATTTGCTTGACACAAGGTTGCCATAAACCTTCAGTTTGTAAAAACTATAATATCTGCAAAGGATAATAAAGAAGCAATGCATAATAGAATGTAATATGCCTGTATCTTCCTAAGAGTTATCTACCTAAGAAAGTGCCTATAGTTGAGGAATTAATAGTCCCTTTTTTTAACAACAGAAAATTTGAATCTTACTTTTACCCATGACCTATCATGTTCAAACCTCCAGGGAGATTAAAAAAAGAGATAATTCAAAATATTCTAAATATTATTGCTATGACACCAATGAAAATCAATGACACTAATAACTGATTAACAAACTCTTTCTTTTGTACATCTGATGGCCTCAGATTCTTTGTAACCAGGAACACAAAAGTAGGATACAATTTAGTTGTCCACTTACAGATTATCAAAGATAATTTTTAATAATAAATCACCAGGTCATTTTGGCATATAACTTAGAAAGTGCTCAAAGAATTGAATTACATGACTAAAATAATACTCCCTCCATTCTATTTCTTTAATTTATGAGTACATAGTTCCTCAGGGCTTATATCTATAAAAATGAAAAAATGAGTAGTGAATAGATATTGGAACTCATTTTATTCTAGCTGTATATCTTATTTCTTATTTGATCCAAGGATAAAAGACCTAACTGGGAAAAAAAAGAAAACCTATTTATCTCATTAAGAAATGTATTTCTCAAAAAAAATTCTCTTTAAATGTTTAATAGTTACATAACAAAATATGTACTGTATGTTACTTTGATCACTTTTAGAACAATAGAAATAGTTACAATAAAATTCTAGAAGAAAATACCTTTTAATATTTAGAGCATTGGGATCCCAGGAAATGAGGAAAAAACTTAATTTTCAATTTCAATGTCTGTTTTTGTAGCAGAAGAGTATAATACAGAAGTCAATAAAATAATTTAAGTCTAAAATATATTGCATTATGACAAAATAGTCCTTGGTGGAAATGAAGTTTAAAAAGAGCTAATACACACATTTTAAAATAATACATTATAGATTATACTTAATTACTATGACATTTATTAAAACAATGAGCATTTAAAATAATAAAAAGATTAGTTTAATGTTAATTTTAGTACTATACTTAAAATCATATCTATTGCAAAAATATGTAAATATTTGATAAAATATTTAGATGTTAACTGAAAAATATGAGAGGAGGTATATAATTTAAAATTTTTTTTAATTAAAGCAAAAAAAAATGTTTAAGGTACACCATTTGAATTCAACCTATTTTTTCCTTACAAATTAATCTTTGCATTTAGGTGACAATCTATCATATATAAAGAGCACACAAGAGAAAAAACCTTTTTTTTTTTTTTTTTTTGCAAGCCATACTGATAATCATTCAACATTCAACATGATTTATCAATAAAAACTATGGAAAGAAATTATGTTTCCTGACTTGGAGAAATTGAGATAAGACATACCCTTCTGCCATAAACAATTAGAAAACTGTCCAAAATATATGAAACAATAGTTTGCAGACATTGGACAACCATCATTGGACTTAAAGATATTAATAATCTTGATATTAAGAGAAGATAAACAAATGTGGTGAGCTTTATGATTTTTGTGACTTTCTCTCTAGAGACATTTTCCAGCCCCTAGTGTAGGTAGGGGTGAGAATCCCAAGTATAGAATGGTGGTCTTCTGAAGAGGCAGAGACCAGATTTGGGGGAGGTGGAGGCAGCTGGAAATTGAGGAGAAGAGTCCCAGAAAAGGGGGAAAGAGTCTTAGAAATCTGCATAGGAAAATCTTGAATCTGTTGCTGAATTCTAAGTTGCCCATGCATAGGAAACAATCCACTAATCCAGGAAAAGAAAGACCAGAGACCTGTAAATTAAAAAATTTGCCAAGTTTACAAGGCTAAGAGACTTTTGAGTTTTGAACAACAAAAATGAAGAGTTTACATTGAACACTCAGGGCATTTAGCAGAGACAGCAGGTATTAGCAGTAGGAAAAAAAAATCCTTAGTACAAAACTACCCTAAACTTAGACTAATAAAACTTAAAAATAAGCCTCAGCATAATTTCATTTATCCTCAGTAACTTAACTAACTGCCAGACCAATGTCTAACAACCTTTAATTTTTTAAAAAATTCAATAGGAAGCAATATAAAATTCACAAATGCCCAGCATTCACTCAAAATAATTAGATATAAGACCATTCAGGAAAATATTACCTGTAACCAATAATACAAACAAACAAAAAGGCAAAAAAGGCAGGTAATGATTTGAAAAGTGCTATCAGAGATAACTATATGTACACCATGGAGTACTACTCAGCTTTAAGAAACAACGGTGATATAGCACCTCTTGTATATTCCTGGATAGAGCTGGAACCCATTCTACTAAGTGAAGTATCTCAAGAATGGAAAAACAAGCACCACATGTACTCACCAGCAAATTGGTATTAACGGATGAACACCTAAGTGGACATATAGGAGTAACATTTATCGGGTTTTGGGAGGGTGGGAAGGCAGGAGGGGATGGGTATATACAACCAAACAAGTAAGATGTGCAACGTTTTGGGGATGGACACTCTTGAAGCTCTTACTCGAGGGGGGAGGAGGGCATGGGCAATATATATAACCTTAACACTTGTACTCCCATAATATGCTAAAATAAAAATAAATAAATTAAAAAATATAAACAAGAAGAAAGAAATATAAAATATAAAAAACACAGAGACCTTCTAGAAATAATAAAAATTCAATGTCTCAAATAAAACTTTTACTAGATGTGATCATCAGATTAGATACATCAAGAGAAAAGATCAGTAAATTTGAATGTACAATCTTTGAAACTACAAAATGAAGTCCAGAGGAGAAACAAAAGAAGAAAAAAGATAAAAACAGACACTCAGGGACTTGTGAGAAATATCAAATAGTGTTGTACTAAGGCCCAGAAGTGAGAATCATTAAAAATATTAGAAGAAATAATAGTTGGACATTTTCCAAATTTAATGAAAATATGAACTGATTTATGAAGATGAACAACCCACAAATAGTATAAAGAGAACAAAAATTATACTGTGTTAGTTTTCTATTGCTGCTATAACAAATTATCTTAACATAGTGGTTTAAAACAGCAAAAATTTATTATCTTAAAATTATTTATGTCAAATATCCAACACAGGTTTCATTGGACTAAAATTGAGATTTCATGAAGGCTGCATTCCTTCTGGAAAGCTCTAGAGAAGCTGTTTCCTCAAACTTTCCACAGCCACCCACATTTCCTGGCTCATGACTCCCTTTCTCCATCTTCAAGGCTAAAAACAGTGCATCTCATTGTGAATTTTTTTTTTTAGTCATATCTTCCTGTGACTTTCTGGATCTCTCTTTCACTTTTAAGACCCCTTGTGAATACATTGGATCTACCCAAATAATTAAGATCCTATTTTAAGATCAGATGTTTAGCAATCTTAATTTCATTTTACAACCTTAATTTCCCTTTGCCACAAATGGTAACATATTCACAAGTTCCAGGTATTAGGTTGTGTCTATTTTTGGATGGCTATTATTCTGCTTACCAGAAATTGCTAGGCACATCATAATAAAATTGCTGAAAAGTAACAATATAGGGAAAATTTTCAAAAGCAGAGAGGGAAAAAGTACACATTTTGTACAAAAGAATAAAATAATTGTGACAGGAGAATTCTTTTAAGAAACTTTGTAAAATAGTACACAATGAAATGGTATTGTTAAAGTGCTGAAAAAATAATTTAAGCACAATGAAAACATCTTTCAAAAATGAAGACAAGTGTCTGTTCATGTCCTTTGTCCACTTTTTGATAGGGTTGTTTGGTTTTTTTCTTGCTGATTTTCCTGAGTTCTATATTGATTCTAGTTATCAGCTCTTTATTGGATATGTGGCATGCAAATATTTTCTCTTATTCTGTAGGTTTTCTGTCTGCTCTCATGATAGTTTCCTTGGCTGTGCAGAAGCTTTTTAATTTAATCAGTTCCCATTTATTTATTTTCATTGTTGCTGTGATAGCCTTTGGGGTCTTCTTCAGAAATTGTTTGCCTAGGCCAATGTCTATAAGAGATTTTCCAAAATTTTCTTCCAGAAACAGTTTCATGCCTTAGGTTTAAGTCTGTTATCCACTGTGAGTTGATTTTTGTGAGCAGTGAAAGGTGTGGATCCTGTTTGAGTCTTATACATGTGGCTATCCAATTTTCCCAGCACCATTTATTGAATAAGAATTCTTTTCCCCAGTGTTTGTTTTTGTCTGTTTTGTCAAATATTAGATGGCTATGTAAGGATGGTTTTATATCTGAGTTCTCAGTTCAGAAAGGAAACTTTTTAAAAGAAAAACTAATGGCCAACAAACACATGAAAAAAATGCTCAACATCTCTAATCATTAGGGAAATGTAAATCAAAACCACAATGAAATATCACTGAACTCCAGTGAGAATGGCTTTTACCAAAAAGTGCCAAAAGAATAAATGTTGAGGGATGCAGAAAGGTAGGAACACTCATACACTGCTGGTGGGACTGCAAACTAGTACAATCTCTTTGGAAACTACTATGGAGACACAAGTAGAACTACCATTTGATCCAGCAATCCCATTACAGGGCATCTACCTGAAAGAACAAAAGACATTCTATGAAAAAGACATTTAGGCTAGAATGTTTATAGCAGCACAATTTGCAATTGCAAAGATGTGGAAACAACCCAAGTGCCCATCAATACATGAGTAGGTTAATAAAATGTGGTATAAGTATACCATGGAGTTCTGTTCAGCCACAAAAAACAATGGTGATCTAGCACCTCTTGTATTATCCTGGATAGAGCTGGAGCCCATTCTACTAAGTGAACTATCACAAGAATGGAAAAACAAGCACCACATACACTCACCATCAAATTGGTATTAACTGATCAACACTTATGTGCACATATAGTACTAACATTCTTCAGGTGTAAGGAATGTGGGAGAGGAGGGGAGGAGATGGATATATTCATACCTAATGGGTGCAGTACGCATCATCTGAGGGATAGACACCCTTGAAGCTCTGACTCGGCTGGGGCAAAGACAATATATGTAACCTAAACATTTGTACCCCCATAATATACTGAAGTAAAAAATATTAAATTAAATTAAAAAATTTAATAACATAAATATTTTTTATAAATTATAAATGCTTTTATGATTATATAGATAAAATATTTATTACATAATTATTATTTATTTTTAACAATAATAATCACTTTAATTCTGTATATTTACAAACTATAAAAGAATACTAATAATCATCTCAATAGATGATATAATTCAACATTCATTGATGGCAAAAACTTATGGCACTACCTTCATTCCATCTATATTTATTTTTTGGAAATATTATGCAAGTAAGAGCTGTCTTTTATTCCCCATATATTTACTTTTTATGTTATTTATTTACATTATATGAGGATGTAAATATTTATTTCATTTTGTGTTATAAAATTCAATGTTATAATTTTTTTTCTCCATTTTTCCATTTTTTGGACATTGGACATATTTTCAGTTTTGCTCCTGTGATCTTTTGACCCTTTTTTCATGCAGGTCCTTACATTCTGCCATCACAAAGTGTTTGAGTCTTATCTTATAATTTGCCTGTCTTAGCCCCAGAATCAACTACTTATCCTAGGATCCCTGGTCCCTTAATTGGGAAATGGAATTTAGACATAGGTGTGTTATGGGTATATTCATGGCTACTAGGATGCCATTGTTCCTAGACCTTCATAGTGACATATCTAGGAAAATAAGTGGCTATATTTATATATGTGTATGGATTAATATATATGAAATGTACATATAAATATTGTAACTATATACCACATATATACAAACATTTACATTCTTTTCTGTGTCTATCTGTATCTAAACTATACATTTATACAAAATCACAGATTCCAAACCAATAACATAAGGTTTATTCCATGATTTACCCATGACTCGTTGTCTACAAATTATTTTCATTTCATCCTAATATGTTATTTCTTCAACACTACTATATATAATATATGTATATATTTTTCTGTGTATATATGTGTATAGATAGTGTCAGAATTGCTAACTCATATCTCTGAGAGAAACAGATTGAGTAATGACTGAATGTTATTTGTGTACAGTTTTTGTGTCTTCCAGATTCATGTGATGTAGGATCACAGAACACAAAAGGGACATTATAGAAAAACTCTGAATTGTGAATTGGGTCTTTAATTTAGTTATCATTGCTAGTATTAATTTTCTGATTTTCGTAATTCTGTTATTGTTATTTATGATGTTATCAATAGGAGAAGTTGGATAAGGAGCATAAGGGAATTCTGTACTATTTTTACCCTTTTATTGAAAATCTCATTTTTAAATTAAAACAAAAACTTTCAGAAAACTAGAAATAGAACCTGATAAAAAGCATCTATCCAAAAATTTACACCTAATATCATAGTTAATGGTGAAAGACTGAGTGTCTTACCTCTATTACTGTATATTAAACAAGGATGTTTGCCCTGTGACTTCTATTCAGTATTGTCCTAGAGGTCCTTGCCAATTTAGTAAAGCAAGAAAAGAAAAAAAAAACTATGAAAATTATATAGAATATGTAAAACTGTCTTTATTCACAGATGACATAATGTATATGCAGAAAATCCTAAGAAATATACAAAAAGCTAATAAAATGAATTCCACAAGTTCACGGAATAAAAGTTCAATATAAAAATCAATTGTATTTCTATATACTAGCAATAAATAGTAGGAAGTTGAAATTTAGAAGATATTTACATCAGTACTAAAAAATGAAATATATAAAGTTAAATTTAACCAAAGATATATAAGAACTGTTAGTGAAAACAAAAATTACTTAGAAATTAAACAAAGGATATCTAATACCTCTGTACTACACTATAAATCATTGCTGAGAAAATAAAGAATAAGTAAAGAGGTGGGAACCATATAGTACTTATATACACAAAGTCTGTTTTGGCGTGAATTTTTAAAAATCTCATCTAGAGATTTAGTGCAATCTTACTCAAAAATCACAGCAAGCTGGGGTGTTGTTTGGTTTTGGGGTTTTTTGGCAGAAATTGGCAAGACTATTTTAAAAATTATATAGAAATGCAGACATCTAGGATGGCCAAAATAATTTTGAACAATAGCAAAATTTGAGGCCTTACACTTTCTGACTTTAAGTACTATTTATACAAGTATAATAATTAAGAGATTATGGTATTAGTATATTAGCATATGAATAAATATGTAATAAAAACTTAAATCAACTAAGAAAAAATAAAGCACCCCAAAATAAACATGCACAGACACACGGTTAATCAATGCTTAACAAATGTGCAAAGATAATTAAATGTGGAAAATATTTTATTTCCAAAAGTGGTTCTGGTATAATTAGACATCTACTTGAAAAGATATGTACCTCAACCTTTACTTTATACTGTACATGCTAAATTGATTTCAAATGGATCGTAGATGTAAACATAAAAATTAAAACTATAAAACTTTTAGAAAAATAAGTTAGAAAAAAATATCTGTGACCTTAATGTAAGCAAAGATTTCTTGGAACCCAAAATATATGAGTTACAAAATTTTAAAAAATCAATAACTGAGTTTTATTATATTAGAAACTTCTGTGCTTCAAAAGACACTATTAAAAAATGAAAAGACAAGACATAAAGTGGGAGAAAATATTTGCAATACATATATCTGACAAAAGACTGCTTTCCAGAATATATAAGAACTCCTACAATTTAAAGAAGAAATCCAGCCCCAGTAAAATAAGCAAAAGAATTGGTACACAGTTCATAAAAGAAGATAATAGAAAAGACTAATAGGCACATGCAAGATGCTCATATCATCAGTCATTCAGAAAATACAAATTAAAATCACAATAAGATACACTACACAGTCACTAAAAGGGCTAATATTAAAATGTTTGGCAGGAATTCCGTTTCTGCCGGTGAAGGATTAACTGCTACAGGGATTGTCTTCTCAATGTAAACAGAAAACTGGACAAAATATTTGAAACAACTGTTTCCCCAGATATTGAACAACACACAGTGGAGGACTGGGATCTCTAAGAGAAAGGAAACAAATGGGGTCAACCTTGTAAATGTTCCAGTGTGCTTTCTGGAAGCAATTTCCATGCCTCAGGGTAGGAAGGATGAGCCCAAATGGAGCCTGGTAGTCTTGTAGATTCACAGTTTTAAAAAGACAGACATTAGAGTTCAGGGAAGCCAAAATGCTGGAATTTGTGAGTCAGAATAAGAAAGAAGAGGAAGCTGCAAAGTGAGAGGCTTTTCTTTTAGAAATTTACAAGCTGATTCTAAAATTTATGTGGAAATTCAAAGGACAGAGAACATACTAATGAATTTTGAAATAGAAGTAAAAGTCAAAGTTAATATACTATCCAAATTTAAGAATTTAATAAAACTATAATAATCAAGATATTATCATAATGATATTAAGGATATACATATAAAACAGAATTAAGAGTCTAGAAATACACCCATGCACATATAAGCCATTGATTTTGTTAAAAGTGTGAAGATAAGTACTGGTGAAATATGTTGCCTTTTCAACAACATATGATGAAATAACTGGATATCTATTAGGAAAAAAAATGAACCTGAACTTTTCCTCACACTGCAATAAGATTAGAAAAGTAAATGTGAGAGCTAAAAATATGCAAATTGTAGAAAATGCAAATAATAGAAAATCATCATAACCTTAGCATAAGCAAAGATTTCTTAGGATATATAAAGTTAAATCCCTAAAAAATTACAAAGTGGACTTTATCAAATCAAAAACTTGTAAAAATAAATTATTAGAAAATGAAAAGGCAAACTACAAACCAAAAAAAAAATTTGAAAAACAATCTGATAAATGACTTGTATCTAGAATATACATAGAACATACAATTCAATAAGACACATTAAAGGGCTAAACATTTGAACGGACATTTCACCAAAGAAGATATAAAAATGACAAATATGCATAAGAAAAAATACTTAACATCATAAGACATCAGGGAGATGCAAATTAAATTCACAATGAAACACTATTTCCTACTCATTGCAATAGTGTCATATCTAAGAATCTTTCCCTGACCCAACATAATAAAGATTTCCTCCTATGTTTCCTTCTCAAAATTTTATATTTCTAGGTTTACATTTAGGGCTTTGATCCATATTGAGTTAATTTATATATATGGTGTGAGATATGGATTGAAGATTATATTTTGCATGATAACCGATCATTCCAGCACTGTTTCTTGTTTCCTTTAGCCATTGAATTGACTGTGCATCTTGTCAAAATTCATTTGTTCATATATGGTAAATTCTATTTCTTGACTCTTTATTGTATTTCATTGATCTATCTGTTTATTTTGATGCCAGGACCACACTATTTTGATTACTATCACTTCATAATAAGTCTTGAAAAAGAGTATTCGTCCTTTCATTCTTTTTAAAAGTTGCTTTGGCTATTGTCTATGTAAATTTTAAAATCAGTTTGTCACTTGCCACAAAAATATCTTGTTGAGATTTTAATTGTAATTGATTTGAAACTACAATTTACTTTAGGAGAATTTACACATGAAAATATTGAGTTCTCTAACCCCTGGGCAAGCTTTGTCCTTCAATTTATTTAGGTTTCTTTAATTTCTCCCAGTATTGTTTTGTGAGATTTTTGTACAGGTCTAGCACATCTGTTATCAGATTTATCCCTAATTCATATCCTCTTGACATGTATGGGGAATCATCAATCTAGACATCCAAACTAAATTTTACTGGCGGTCCATCCTGTTTCTGTGGAGTAGTCACAACTCCAGGGAACATCACCGTTGCCTCAAGGCAAATCATTGAAAAGAGTATCACAGTAGAGCAGCCTTGAGGAAAAATGCCAACTGGCCAGGCTTGCTTCCTGTGTCCAACTCGGACTATCTGTCAGGAGTGATTTTCACAGTAAAACAAAAGATGACTTCACAACAGTGGCTTAAATGACTGGAGAATTTTTTTGTATAATAAGACCAGGAGTAGATAGTCCATGGCTAGAAAAGTGACTTAAAGACTCAGGCTCTTTCCATCTTTCTGTACCAACAGCCTTAGTGCTAACTTACGTCCTCACGATCATTGCTCCATGGTTGTAGAAAGGGTGCCGCATCTCTAGGCATTACATCTGAATTCCAGGCTGGAAAGTGGAGAAAGGGGCAAAAGATTAAGCCAATCAATCAGCTCTTTCTTATCAGAAAAGCAAAATCTTTTCCAGAAATCCTATTCAGCAAACTTCCCCTTATATCTCATTGACTACAAATGGGCCACAAGGCCACAGGGCTACACACATCCTCCAAGAAGTCTGAGAAATTGATTCTCTTTTTCAATGTCTATGATAGAGTCAGGAAGACAGAAAATAGATTATATTTGAGTTTTGGGTAAGCCATACTATAATCTGGCACACTGACCAATACTATGACTAAAGAATAGAAAAATATTATTGTTCCAGCATGAGTTAGGGTCCTATCTTGGTGCTTAGGGGAAAGCATGATCTATTTTTGCACGAAAAGGTCAGGGCATGGCTAAATTGACAGAAATAATACTTATCCAGATACACAGAGTTAGCATAAATCTCTGGAATTTCTCTCTTAGGATAATGATACTCAGGCTGGGTTTTCAGGAATATTCTTTATTTGCATTGAATTAGAGGCAGAGATAAGAATGACACCCATTACTCACTCCTAATGCCTAGTGGTATTTCTCTAGAGACTAGAAAAGACACACTGTGTATGGAAAAATTAAGAGCATGGGTAGAAGTTAGAGCCCTGTGTTCACATTTTAGCAAATGAACATGCCTATTACCTGAATTTATCACAGTCAATATGTTACTTAAGTCTTGGCAGTCTCAGTTTCCACCTCTATAAAATGGGGATAATTATACCCAATGCCTACAGTGTTTGAGGAGATTGAAGTCATTTCCATACAGCACCTAGTTTCTACTCACCATTTCAAAATGTCCATTTTCTTCCTTGTTGCTTCTTTTCTCTATTTTTATCCTTTTATTTCTGGTGACTATATTTAAAGCATCTCCCAAGCTCCTATTTATGCCTTTCCCCAAAGGACTCCTCATATGCCAGGTTAGGTCCAGATTTTCAGAAATTCACATAATATTTGTCCAAGAGCCATGGAAACATATATGTCTGGCCAAGTGGCCTTAACGTTCTCAGGTCTAATCAAGCTATAGTGTTGGGGAGCACTTTTCAGACCGGCAGTGTTCAGATGAACTTCCTTGTGATTTTGAGATTTACCTGCTTCCAGTATAGGTGAATGCCAACATATCTCTTCAGAAAAGCCTTCCCCGATCCTGTAGTCAAATCATACCATTGTATACCCCCCTCATCTTAGCATGTACCTCCCTTTTCTAGCACTCACAGCAATTCTAATTTTGCTTCTGTTTGACTGTTTTTAAATTTTGATCTGTCTTTCTGAAGAAAGGGATAATATTTTCTCCTGCTCACTACTATATACTAAGTGCTATAGCCAGCATTAAGAGATGGAGAACATTCTAGAAGAAATCAAGTACCTTTTCTGAATTTTCCCCGAAACCCATCTGCTCTTCTCCCCTCTCTACAGTTTAATTTGTCAACACCGACTTGGCATCTTGGAGTCAGGAAGTTGCTGCCTTTGTGCCCAAGTTGGTGGAAATAGGTTTCTCTATCACAACCAACTGAAGGATGTCCTTCTGTTCTTCACTCTTTTATTTTTCATTCACTCGCTGAAATAATTTTTAAGGAAGAAAATACCTCATGCAGCTCTCATTTTTATTTTCATACGCGACAAGATAAAGTTGCCAAAAGTGGAGAGTGGGGAAAAAGGCTCTAAAAATGCATTTTCACTCAAGCTGTTGACCTCTAGAACAATGTGCAGCTAAAGGGACGTTTCCTGTCCTGCAACCACAGAAGAATGGGAACTTGAGCTAATGATTGCCTGTTGAGGCCCAGGATTCAGAGTATAGCCTTGTAAGAGCTGTGCTAAGAAGTTCCTGTACTGTCTACCACCTCCTATTTGGAAACCCACTTGACTTTTTCCATTAGTGTTTTTCTTCTTTTTGAAGTGTTGTAATTCAGCCTCAGTGTGTGGTCTGGCTTCCTTCTCACTAGAGCAGAGACTGGAAGAATTGAGCCAAACTTTGGTGGGCCAATGATAAAAATTGCTTCTATTTTCCATTTTAACAATTGTTTTGACTTTAACCACTTGGAGGCTGAAACTTTTTTTTGGGGGGGGAGATGGCGAGGGGGATTTCAATATCTATAAATAATAAGTAAATACAAATAAAGGAAATAAAGGGATACATTTCTATGATGTAGAACATAAGAGAAAAAATATCCATTACCAAAACTACTTCTAATTCTCAATTTAATTTTTTTTAGAAGTTGCTTCTATGTGATCTGTCAGGAGTCATCAAATTGGTATACACTATAACTTTGCCACCATAAACCCACTTTCTCTGCTTTATAATGTACTATACTTCCTTTAAGATTCCAAATTGGGCTTGAATTCATGTCCTTCTACAAGTCAGCTCACGCTTGAACCTGAACCAACTCCCTGACAATACATTTTGAATGACTTAGTGGGGGAAATGTCCCCATTTAAGAAATCATAGTATATTGATTGCCTTTCTGGTTATCCATAATTGAAAGATTACAGAAGAGAAATCTATTGTAGAGTACAGAGTGTGATGTTTCTCTCACTATGTTGGAATTTATGTTCATAATAAAAATTATGTAATAAAATATGTAATTAATTAAGGAACAAACATGTGGCTACAAACTGAAATTCACCATGACACTCTAATATTAATGTCGAAACAGTAGACAAACCATTTGTTTTTATTGCTTCAACTATTAAAGTCTGATAAATGGGATAATGATACCTCCAGTATATTGAAGAATTAAGGAATTATTTTCTCTAATATTTTTCTAAAGTCATCTGGCCCCCAGATGCACTGTTTTTAAAATAATATTAGACATAAGTAAGTAATGAACTTTATTCAT
The DNA here is from genome assembly GCF_040939455.1 of Microcebus murinus. Lineage (NCBI taxonomy): Eukaryota > Metazoa > Chordata > Mammalia > Primates > Cheirogaleidae > Microcebus > Microcebus murinus. The sequence continues at coordinate 34,837,262 of NC_134112.1, forward strand.
AATTTACTATCTAACTCAATATTCAACTTAGATGAAATTCAGAAGTTTTAAAGTACTATCACATATCTTATTTTGTAAAAGTAACTTGCTCACAACTCACATTCACCCTATGTTTATTAATTATACCCATAGATTCTGGGGTTGTGTCATCTCCCTGTATGGTTGATATATTATTGTGTCCCTCAGGAACGTCAGCTTTAATTCACTTTAAACCTATGCTTTGAACTAGAAGTTTTCGTTTTTAAAAATCATTACTTTACGTGTTTACTTTATTTGTTCATTTCTGTATCTATTTATTCAATTCATATTTATTAAGCACATTGCATGTGCATGGCTTGGATAAATGCCCAAAATAAGAAACACAAGTTCCCTGCCTTTGAGTAACTTATATTTGGGGTAAGAGTAGGTGCAGTTATGAAGAAAAATGAAAGGTAATATTGGATAGGGAGTGATAAGATGGATGACCTCTCTATGGAAGTGACATTTGAAAAAGACCAAAAAATGTGAAGAATCAGTCACTGCAGACTCAGAAGAACAATGTACCAGGCAGAGAGAAGAGTTAGGGTAGAGAGGTAAGGAATAAAACGCCTGAGCATTGGGCAAGAGCTAGATCCCACAGGGCCTGTGTCATATGGCAAGTCATAGGGATTTTATATGGAGTATGATCCCATTAGAGGGTTAGGAAACTTTTTGTGGTATTAGTTTCTAGTACTATAAAAGCCTGCTTCTTTGACAGAATCAGAAAAAAAATAACTAAATCAATAATTATATATTGAAGGTTTTCATTGTGCGAGGCGTTGGACTCAATGTGTGAGGAAATAAAGAACAGGGTTAGACACTTGGCCTCCAGAATCCTACAGGGTATTTGAGTATACAAATCACATATACATAAAGAGGAGTTTTACATCAGGAGATTGTGTATGCCAGATTAATGATAGGAAATACAAACCCATACTTCTTCTCTTTAAAGAAACTGATACCTGACCGGGTGGATGAAATGGTCATAGGTAAGGCAAATGTACGCCAGCATAGAATTACACCACTCTACTTGCAAAGTATTTAGAAAATAGACACATCAGTATGGGCTAGAGCGTGAAGGTGATGTTTGTTGGAGACAGAAGGCATGAGGGGGCCCTTGAATAACATGCAAAGATCAGAGAGAGGGCGAAAGAGAAGATGTAACAGAATTTAATATATAGGAATCTCAGGGCAGTGAATTTTCTGAACCAACAAGAAAGAAGAGAAGCATGTTCTTGGGAGTTGCAGACATAAGATTAGACAGGCAGAAACTCAAATCTAAAAAGAAAGTTTTATATTTAATGTTGAAGAGGCTGTCAGAATTTGTTCAGGGGAGCAATGAAAGCTATAGGTAAGGAAAAATAGAATGGGAGTGGTATGAGGGAAGTTTCAATAAATTTTTAAAAAGTTGAAGCAATTTAACCCAATCTTTATATTGTACATACATAAAAACAGGAACCTAAAGACCAAACTTATTTGTTTCAGGTTTTCATGGCCTGTGAGGGTCAAGGAAGGAGACAGAAGGAGACGTGAGTAGGTGGTTCAAACTGAAGACAGGATGAGCTTATACAGCTCAGCTTGAGGTAGTGGTGCTATATTAGCCAAAAAGGAGATGATTTAAGTGTATGTATCATAATATGTATAAAGTTTATATACATTATACATAAAGACTTTTTTTTTTATTTTAATTTTTTTGAGACAGAGTCTTGCTTTGTTGCCCAGGCTAGAGTGAGTGCCGTGGCATCAGCCTAGCTCATAGCAACCTCAAACTCCTGGGCTCAAGCAATCCCTCCTCGGCCTCCCAGAGTGCTAGGATTACAGGCATGAGCCACGGTGCCTGGCTGACATTTTTATTTTTTAATTGAAATATAACTTTCAAGCAGTAAAGAATTTGAAATGTACATGCCAGTGAATTTTTGCAAAGGAACATTATTTATATAACTAACAAACAGATGAAAAAAGTAAAACATATAGATGATATCCAAAAAGACTAGTTCCTGATGGCTGACCAGTTAAAATGCTCTCAAATGGTAAAGAATATCCTCACTCCTCTGAAATAGATTCCTTTTGCTAGTTTAAACTTAAAAATAAATGGAGCTATACAATATTGGTATTCTTTTATGTCTGGCTTCTTTGAGACATCTATCAATGAGGCTCATCTAGCTGTTTCACACAGCGTGATATTTTTTCTTTGTTATTTCTGTATATCATTCTATTGTAAAAATATACAAAAATTATTATTGATGATCATTTGTGTCCAGTTTTCTATTGTGAATAATACTGCTGTGAATATTCTCATCTGTCTTTTGGTATACAGATATGTATTTGATATGTATTTCTCTTTAGTATATCACCAAGAGTGGAATTGTTGGGTGATAGAATGTTTATATACTAAGCTTTATAGATACTGCCAGTTTTCCAAAGTGGTTATGTAAATTTACATTCCCATCAGTAGTTTATTCGAGTTCCAGGGTCCTACATGCTTACTAACATGCTTGCTACATGCTTGCTGTCCCATTGTCATTTTAATTTGCATTTCTGTGTTCAGTAAGAAGGTTAAGAATCATTAGACATATGGACCATCTAGAAAACTTTTTCAAAGTTCCTGATAAAATCTTTGGTAGTTACAATCAAATGAGTTGTCTTTTTCTCATTGATTCATAGGCATTATTCATATATTCATAGGCATTATTTATATATTCTGAATGCATATCTTTTGCCATATATAGGTATTAAAATGTCCTCTCAAACTTTATGGCTTGCCTTTTCACTCTTTCAATGAAGTGTGATTTTAATCAACATAATTCCTTCTAATTTTAAGAAAGTTCAATTTATCAATCATTTTCTTTCTGGATAGTGTTTTATGATTGTAATGGATAATTTTTGGAAATATTTTTAAAAATATTTTCCACCAAATAAATATGATGATTTTTTAAAATTTAGAACTTTATCTTTTTATCTTTCATATTTAGGTCTACACTCCATTGGGACTGACTTCATGTATGAAGTGTGAGGTAAGAATAAATTACCACCTTTTCTATAATGATTCAATTGACCCAGCACTATTTACTGAAAAGATGACTATTTCTTTATTGTATTGCTTTTAACTTTACTGAGATAAAGTTGACAATTAAAAACTGTATATATTTAAGGTGTACAACTTGATTTCATGTGTTTGTATGTTGTAAAATAGTCACCACTATCAAGATAACATATCCATCATCTCAATATAGTTACCTTCTTTTTAAAAACAGTTTTATTGTAAATCAAGTGAGTATATATGAGTGAGTCTGTTTCTGGACTCTGTATGTTATTCCATTGATCAAATTGTCAACTCATCTACCAATAGCACATATTATTTTCTTAAAGTAGTTTTATTAAAATAAAAAAAAAAAAAAAAACATTCACACTGAGCACCGACTTAAAAAAAAAAAAAAAAAAAAAAAGTAGTTTTATAAAACTATTGATGGCTGGTGATATAAATCTTCCAAATTTGTTTTCCTCAAGATTGTCATGGTTATTCTTTGCTATTTGCATTTTCATATAAATTTAGATTTAGCCTATTAATTTTACAAAGTTGGGTTTTTAACTGAACTATTTAGTTCTACACAGATTAATTGCATTTATACACTAGCTACAAACATTTAGAAAATAAAAAAAGAAATTTAAAAAACCCAAATCAATATAGGAAAACATCATGGTCAGAGATTGCAGGCTTCAATATTGCTAAAATGTCGGTTCTTCCTATATTTATCTCTTAACATGGTATTTTCCTCCCTTTATTAGGTTTTCTTTGATTTCCCTTGGAATATTTTCTAGAATTCTATGTAGTGGTATTGAAATTTTGTATTAGATTTATTCCCAAGCATTTGGTGATTTTCAAACTACTGTAAATGTATCTATGTTTCAGATTTTATTTTCTAAATGTTTGTAGCTAGTATATGAACATAATTCATATAGAATCTATAATCAGAATTTTTTTATTAATTCTAAACATTTATCTATGCATTTGTTATTTTCTTTTCTCTGAATTATTCTCTACTAATCTATAATCCAATCACTAATCTTGTTTTCTGAGTTTTCTAAGATGCTACCAAATTCATCTTTTAATTCTTAATTTTAATTACTTAAGATTTTCACTAGATTCCTTTTTTAAAAATGTTGACGTTTGGTGGAATTTTTTTTTTTTGAGACAGAGTCTCGCTTTGTTGCCCAGGCTAGAATGAGTGCCGTGGCGTCAGCCTAGCTCACAGCAACCTCAAACTCCTGGGCTCGATCGATCCTTCTGCCTCAGCCTCCCTGGTAGCTGGGACTACAGGCATGCGCCACCATGCCCGGCTAATTTTTTATATATATATATCAGTTGGCCAATTGATTTCTTTCTATTTATAGTAGAGACGGGGTCTCGCTCTTGCTCAGGCTGGTTTTGAACTCCTGACCTTGAGCAATCCGCCCGCCTCGGCCTCCCAAGATCTAGGATTACAGGCGTGAGCCACAGCGCCCGGCCCTTGGTGGAATTTTTTGAACTGTTATCTATTTTATCAGATACAGTAAGCTCAGTTATTTAAAATCTGTCTATATCTCCAAAATTTGGATTACCTGGGCATTTACACCTGTTTTCTCTTTGTTTTGGGTTACCTAACTGTGTTTATTGACCTATTTTGTAAGTTTTTGTTGACTGCTGGAGAGTATGTAGAAATATTTGTAGAATCTTCGGATGAATCCTCTAAAGAGGATTTACTGTGTTTTTCCACTCAAAACAAAGTGCAGACAAACATTTCATCTGGGCAAAATGGGCCTATTTTGAAGTTTGTTCTCACTCCTTTTGTGCAATATTTGCAGAAATGGAAATTAAAAAAAAAACTTAAGTGTTTAAATGGTATTATTTTTATTCACAGCATCTGAATACCAATTTTGGTCTTCCTAACACAATAACATTTTCAAAATCTCTGCTAAGCTGTTTAGTTTCTAAGCACAGTGTCCTGAGTTTCTTCGTGTCTCAGAGTCAGTAGATGCTAAGAGTAGAAATTATGTGTAGAATGTCAGAATCACTTTTCTGCAGTTCCCTGATTTGGGCTCTTCAAGTTTCTAGACTGCTACTTTGTGATCAATTTCTACTTTATGGACTGGGAATTGGCTGCCATGATGAAAAACTGGAGGCACATAAAGGGTTTATTTCTGTGCATTTCCACTCTCTCCAGGAAATTGGTTCCTTAATTTCTTTCTTTCTTTTTTTTTTAATCTAGCATTCAAAGTTGATCTCATTGGGATTATTTGTACAATACCAACTGCTGCATCACAGAAGGAAAACCAGAGTTATAAATATAGGATTTTTTTGTTTGTTTGGTTTTTGGGGTTTTTGTTTTTTGTTTTGAGACAGAATCTCACTCTGTTGCCCAGGCTAGAGTGCCCTGGCGTCAGCCTAGCTCACTACAACCTCAAACTCCTGGGCTCAAGTGATCCTCCTGCCTCAGCCTCCTAAATTGCTGGGACTACAGGTGCAAGCCACCATGCCAGGCTATTTTCTTCTATTTTTAGTAGAGATGGAGTCTCGCTCTTGCTCAAGCTGGTCTTGAACTCCTCACCTCAAGCGATCCTCCCACCTCAGCCTTCCAGAGTGCTAGGATTATAGGCAACAGTTTTAAAAAAATAAAAGACATCTAAGAAAAAAATTAGAAAAGGAAAGTCCATACATTATTAAGCTATTTACGTTTTTTGCATATTCAATGTATTTTATAATCCCAATGCATGGCATATAAGAAACTTCCTAATCTGATTCTAAACTACTTTTCCAATATCATCCCCCACCATCTCCTACCAAGATGAACTTATCAAGATTTCAAACATATTATATGCATTTCCTCAAATTAACCTTTTTGAATGCTATTTTATGCACCCAGAACAAAGCCCTTCAATTGGCAAATCTTGAATATTTGTATGCAGCCAATGGAGTGAAGGTGTTATAAGATTTGGATCCTTTAGTTCACAGGATAGCTGCCCAAAGCTAGGGCGGACAAAGAACTCAGGAAAGTTGCTTCCAGCTGAGAATTATTTCCCCATTTTCCAAGGTGTCCCATAAAAATATTAATATATGTGTCATGATATTAACAAATTTGGAAGCAATTGCCAAGAATATCTGTATTCTTATACATAATCAATTTTCATTCCATGAAAGATTTTACTCATTATTTAAGACCTACTCAAATATAATCTCCTTTCAATTCACTTAATTCATCTCTATAACAACATAATTTTATGATTTTGTGGCTGTTGACATTGTACCAAATGTATGAGTTTTGAAGTTAGAAAAACTATATATGAGGTCTTGTGATCTTTGATAAGTTCTCTCTGAGTGTTAGTTGTCATATCTATAAAAGGAAGGAAATGCTACATACTTCACTATTTTAAAAATACTTATTGAATGCATATTTTATGCTAACCACTGAACTGGGCATTGGATTAAAAGAGAGACTATCTGTTAATGCATATAGCAGCACAGGAAATAACATTTTATAGTCATTTAATTTTAAATTTTACTTTTATTATTTTAAGAAAAATGAATTAGATTAATAGCAGTGGATAAAAGAGTAAAACCAATTCATAGAAATTCAAATTTTATATCCATAGATCCATAGATTCCAAATTTTAGAATATACAAATTGTACCTTGCAACATTAAGCCCTTTAAGTTCTTATTGTTCTATAGGTGAATGGTAAATAGTCTTCTTGGACATCTTTTACTCATGAGATTCATTAATTTAAGTAGAGAATCGTATGTCATCTGCATGTTAAGTTTGTTTTTCAATTCATAATTATCTTACGGCAGTGACTCATTAATCCAACGCTGTAGGCTGTTAAGAATGCCCTAAGTCAGGCAGACCTGGATTTGAATCCTGTCTCTACCTTTTACTAGCTGTTCACTATATGTTTATAGCATTTTTGTTGGCTAGTTAACCAACCTAGGCTCAAGCTTTCTCATCTATAAAAAGTGATGTAATAATGATACAGGATTACAGGAATTTTGTGAGGCCAGAAGGAGATTCTCCATATAAAACTACATGGCATAGCAAACAGTAAGTGCTTAATAACTGCTGGATATTGTTATTATTCCAATGTTAGGCTCTTTTCCAGGAGTCCTAATATATTAGCCAATGACCAATTTAATATATGTCCTGTTTCCATCTTCATTTTTCAGAGTCCTCAATCCCAGGTGAGGGTTTTGGAAGAAGGTTTTCTTTCTTAAATATGTTTGGGCAGGCCAGTTATTCCACATAAATCAAGTACCCCCTTGAGGTTCCCCAGTTTTTAAAAGCATGGGAATGTGGGTAGTCTTGGCTTCACTGTCTTTGTCCGGTGTGTAGGATGTCCTGGCAGTCCATCCACTTAAACTAAAATTTGGCCTTGGGGCTGGGTTCTGTTCACTTCCTCCTAACTAGGCTTTCAGGCCAGGAAAATGTTGTAATAGAGTTTCTTCTCTCCAGAAAATCCCTGGAGATTCCTCCTCTTGGACTTGAGGATAGACATTCATATACTGCCTTCCTTGGATGTTTTTTAGTTTAGCTGAGGATTAAATTTTTCAAATTGTCTGCTTTAATAAATATGTCCAACCTTTCTGTTCATTCTTTATTTGAACCCAAGGTCAGGGGGCTGTTTATATTTAAGCCTCTTCTAGAAACCCATATTTTTTTTCTTTGTAACCTTTTAACCCACTTTTTCCTTTTTTTTGGTGTTAGGATCTTTAGTTGCTTGCTGACTTTCCTTTTTACACATTTAATCTTCTTTTATTTTATATTTTAATATATGCACTAGGGCACAATGATACCTCTTTTATAATAACATGAAAGGCAGAGAAAAAAATAGTTTGGACCAGGAACAAAATATTCAGGAAATGGACGTGGAAAAGACCCATTTTTAAGTTTAGCTGGTAAAAACATAAGCTCTTTAGGGAGGGAGAAAGTGCTTCCAGAGGACAGCCCTTGTAAAAGAAGAGACTCCCATGGCCCCGATTCACAGTCTATTTATTTTAGGCTTGTGTTTCTGAGTGTGGTGTGAAAAATGGAAGACGTGATATCAACCCAATTTATTGTTGAGACTCGTAGGTCATGGAGCAGAAATTTATAAACATACTGAGGGTTGTATGCAATGGCACAAATGACCGCACTGCCTTCCAAAGATTAATTCGTACAAAGCACCATTGCTTATAAGCCCTTCCCCAGTTTGCTATCCAGAATTTTCTGGTTTTCTGATTGAAGGCACAGGAAAGGGTGGGAGACATGCATAGGATTGGCCGAGAAACACAGAGATGATCCTGGAATATCTACATACTATTCCTAAGAAACTTAAAAAAAAAAGCATGACAGCCAATGGCTATATAAGAGAGCATTTCTTTAGCTAAGAGAGGTATGCATTTCTTAGGGGAAAGAGAAATTCAATCTATATACTCTAGAGGCATTTTCTTTTTTCCTTTAATGGGGAAAAAGCTAGTAAACTATTTCAATCACCTACACAGACACTGGTTCTAATGAATAATGCAGTGACACCTGAGTTCCCTAAAGAGTAGTCAGCACCTTGTGGACTGAGGGTTGTGAAAGGTCATGCATGGACATCCACGTCCCCTTAGACTGTGAAGTTGGCAAGTTTCACTCTCACTTCCTCTGTCTGTACTTCTATCCACCTTTCCAGATTCTACATTCTGTAAGAGATCTCAAATGCATTGCATTCTTATAGCACATGTGAAAAGAATTCATTAGTTAAATGAGATTGACTTCTGGCCAGGGACAGTGGAGGATCAAAATACGTCTGCAGGAAGCTGTAGATCCAGCTTGGCCCTCCACCCCTAGTCTCACCTCCCACTGTCTCTACTCCCTGCAACGTGTACAAAGAAGGGCCTGATTTGTTGCTTAGGAAGGTTACTGGACCCTTCCTTCTAAAATGTTCTTAGGTGAGGTTTGACATTTCCTGAATTTTCATTAATTCTGATGACTGGGAAATTATCACTTAGTGAAATTTAATCTAAGTAGCCATGCACCTCTCTAAATTCCAGCTTTAAAATGCTTAGGGAGCCTGGCAAGCTAATTGGCTTTTCTATATGTTCCTTCTTGCAGAACAGTTGCAATCCAATACTGGGAAGACTTCTGGAAGGATTTCATCAAATAATAAGCAGATTATTCAGAGATCCATAATAATATCTTCAGACTCAAGTACAGAGATAGTTTTTTGGAATGATTGTAATTGAAGAAAGATTTATAAAAGACAATAAGTAGTTAATATAATTTGCAATAATAGTACCATAAATATTTTGTTGGGTAGTAAATGGTAATTTTTTTATTGTTTCCAAAATTTTATAATATTTAAACATATTACAAATGCTATTAGTATTGAAATATGATATGTTGACCATATCTTTGACGATAACATTGTTTACTTTGATCTGGGTAAAGAAAAATAAGTTTGATAATCAATGTAAAGAAGATGCTTTTCTTCTTTCTAAACCTCATTTGGTACAAATATTTTGAACATAACAACATAGCCAGTCAAACCCATACATGTCAGCTTATTTGCTGTCAAAGTATTTTCTGTGTTAATATCGGCTAAAATACGAAATAACAACATGAATGGTCAGTAGAGCATTCCATTAAAAATATGATTCTATTATTTGGGCTTAAACTACTAATTTACAAGAATGGAAATCCTTATATTAGCTATCAGCTTAATGCTAAAATAGAGTAAGCAATAAATAAACATTTTCTAAACTAGATATCATTGACTATAGATAATAGTTATATTTATAGATGTCACTTTTGCTCATTATTTATTAATTTATAAGCACCATTGAATAGTTGGGGTTAATAACTGGTCCTATAGCGTTTCTTTTGGACTCATGACATCTAAGGATTTGATTCTTGGTCAATTCTCCTTGTAACTCAATTATTAGTAGTTTATCTGTATCGTATCTAAGATAAATGGGAATTGGGCCAATGTCTAGTTACTGTACCAAGCATTTGTTACCAAGTAATGAGTAGAAGGCATTGATGAGGTGCAGCTGTTTTAGAGAGTAGGCAGAGTCACGTACTCTGGAAGGGGCTGTGTAACTAACAACGTGTAAAATATGAAAGGCCCTCAGAATAGATGGCTTTCCTGAGCTGAACTTATCTAAGCAAACAGCTTCATCATTCATAATCACACACGATGCAAATATGAAATAACTAGCACACTGGAAGTTGGGCCTGGGAGTTCTATGTCACTGCTATGATTCTGTGTTGCTTCCTGTCATGTATTTTTTTCTTAGCTTTAAGAAAGCTTTCTTAAAGCTAAGAAAAAATACCCTTGGTGCTGGGTAAGATCTATCATGTATCATGACTCTGATTATCAATCCAAATCCAAGACTACTGCTAGAAGAATACTATAGTGTATAATTATTACCATTTATATCTCCCTATATTTTTCCCTTGGATAGGCTTGGGTTTACTTCTTTTAGTAATAGTTCAGTTTTTTAGACTATGTAGTCAGCAAGCCATTCCCTAAGAGATAGAAAGATCTACTCCAGAGACTTATTGGTACTTATTATACCATATTGGCAAAAGCTACATTTTGGCAAGTGCTACAATCATAGAAGGAGTCTAAACAGAAAGCTCAACCTTAAGCCCTCTGTGGAGGGAATCTGAAAGTAAAAAAGGCCTAAATAAAAGCCAGATATAGATACTGTAAGGAAAGAAAGATGCTCTAGTGCTTATGTGGTGTTTTTAGGGTCAAAGAACTGAGACAATAGCTAGACAAATTGTATTACAGATAAATCTTCCAGTTTACTAAGCCAGGGCTTGTCTTAAGAGTGGTCTCATTGACCTTGGCAGGTCAGGTCACATGCACTTAAAAAGAAAAAAACAAAAAACAAAAGAAAAACTGAGGCTTTGTCAGTTGATGCCTTTCCTGTATTATCTGTCTTACCAAAGAGCCTGGAAACTCTGATCGTAAAACCAAACTACAAGATTAATTGTTTTCAAGTTACAAAAGATGTTAATGCAATTTTTACAGTGCAATGGGTCTTATATGTTAGTACAGGCTAATATTTTCTATTATCTGCCATAATTTGTTTCTGAAATCAATGCATATGTAATGTAGAAGTATATTCATTGTTTGGAATATATAACATAAAATACCTATTTTACTAGACTTACTATTTTACATCTTCTGGTGATCAAGGGAACAGAAATAAAACAGTTTCTTGAAAGCACAATTTTAAGAACTATGAGTCCTTATATGTCTTCTGAACTGAATGTGAGGAAGCCTATATATTATATTACTTCAGGTAGTATTAAAGAAATCTTACAGAATAGTTGAAGTGACAGAGGACAGTGGATAGAAAAAAGCCAGATTTTAAAAGGAATAATTTAAAAAACAATTTCAATAAAATTGGCAACTATCACTGAATTCATTCTTGTGAGAATATTAAAGATATTTTTGATTATCAAAAAAGTTTTAATTGTTAAACACCAACCATGTTAAAAATAATGCCATTCTGTATATAATTTCTTTCTAAAAGATTTCCTAACTCCTCAGCTACTCTTGTATAGACCATATTTAAAAAACAAAAAATTATAAAATAACTGATAAGGAGTAAAAAAATAAAACATAGACTTTATGTGTCTCAGAATATTGGAGATAGAAAAAAAATTAGAGTCCACTAAGAAGAAAGGGTCCTTATAAATAGAGGCCCTTCTAAAATACTCTTCCTAGATTTAAGAACTTATCAGAAGTAAGCCAGCCTTCAAAGACACCAAAATCTAAACTCAAAAAACATGTGCTGGCAAGAATTAGCATTAAAATAACTATTAAAGTGAGTTTTTCTGGCAGAAGGAAAATGATTAAAGATTGAAACATAGTGATATAGGTAAGGATGATAAACAATAGAAAGTTTAAATATAATTTTAAATTTCAGTGAATATTGATTGTCCAAAGCAACATCTTATATGGTGTAAAATACATGCAGATTTAAGGTACATAACAATAATAGAAAACCTAAGAGTTAAATGGAATTACAGTAAATAAATTATAGTATTTCTGGAAAATGGTCAACATACAAATGTGAAATACAGTCTAATTAATCAATGGTAAACCTTGCAATCTCTAGGGTAACTATGAAAATAACTAAGGAATACATGTCTAACAAAGAGAGGGTAAATGAAGTAATAAAATATATAGATTAAAATAAAAAAATAGAATAACCAAATCATTAGGAAACTGAAAAAGATATAGTAAAATGCTAAATTCAAATACAACTATATTGATAAAATTTTAAATGTAAATTAACTAAATGTTCCAGCTAAAATTCAAAATTGTTAGAGTGCATTAAAAAAAGTCAACTATATACTGTTTAAGATACAAAAAGTGTCTGAATGTTTAAAAGTAAAAATGTTGGATATACACCATGCCCACTCTAAAAAGAAATTTGGTATGGCTATGCCGATACCTGACAAATTAACTCTAAGGCAGGAAATTTTAGTGGGCATAGAGAGAGAGACTTCCTAATGAAATGATGCTGTCAATTCAATGAGAAAATATGCAATTTTAATTCTTATGCATATTCACTTTGGGAGATCTTTAGCACTTGTCTTCAGAAACTGGTACAAAAAAAGCAGGAAAAATTGTAACAATAAAGAAGATTAAGAACATGATTATATTAATACTTTGTGTTAGGATAAATTGAACATAAATGTTATTGTACCTACAGCCTTTCATGATACAAATTTTATCAACATCCATGTCCTCTCCATGATGTAAGGTTAGGCTTGGCCATCTGACTCGTGTTGGCTAATAAGACTTAAGTGAGAGAGAAGCTTTAATTCATGGATTGTGCCTTGCTGTGTTCTCCTTTTTCTCTACTAGTAGGACCAGGAACATACTTTTCTTGCTCCACTAGCCTGGGTACAAGAGAAATGATGACTGCCAGGAATAAAGTCCCCCGCCAGTAAATGATGAACATGTGTAGTGAGTAAAATAAATATCTCCCTTCCTCTAAAGCGCTAAGAGTTGAAATTGTGTTACTGCACCCTAACCTAGCCTATCCTACCTACATTAACCGACCTCTTCAACTCTGCAAATTACCCTCTCCTCCCTACCTTTCTGCACTAATTACCATGATCTACTTTTCTACTTTATTCTTTACTCCATGATATTTACTGCCTTCCATTTTTGGGGAGATCACCTTCCGTGGGTCATTTGTGCTCACACACATCTTGCCAGGTATGCGAAGAATACAAAGCCCTGGTTGTTCTTCACCTGGAACATTTCTGAGTTGTGTTTATGGCAAACAATCTTGAAGGAAAAGTTAATGTTTTTCTCTGAGACAAAGAAAAGACTTGCTTACTGCTTGTTATAAAATGGTGAATTTTTCATATTCAATGTTCCTAGTTGTGATACAATCCCACTGTATGCACCTCACTCATCTGGTCCCATCTGCATAATTCCCTTGGGAGGGGTGGTCTGCATAATTCTCAAGCAAGATATGCTAATAATCTGCCCTCTGTGCTGTAAGAGAATCTTGTCTCTGACTCAGTAGTCTCTTATCTTCTGCCAGCAACCATCAAATAGTAACAGGTTAATTATTGTCTAATTTAGTTACTTGCAAGAGGGTAAAACCCCAGAATATATCACCACATTATATTATTGACTTAATTATTATTCTGTTTAGCACTTATTCTTGTTTATGTTTATTATTTATTACATATATTTATTATTATGTCAATTACTTATTAATAATACTTATTATCTTCCCACTAAAATGTAATTTCTTTGAAGGTGCAAAATTATGTTTTGTTCCCTGATTTATGCCCAGCTACTAGATTAAGCCGGGGACTTAGTAAAATGCTGGAAAAGTATTTACTGAATAAATGAATGAGTAATGAACAAGCTTCATCACAAAATATTAAGCATCTAAATTAGATACATTTAAGTTCCATGCTGGGAATAGAAACTGCATTAGATGATTTCTATTTTCCCTTATATTAAGATTATATAATTCTGTGATTGTTATAAACAGCCAGTACTATAAAAAATTATAAAAGAGATTTAAAATATAACTCATATATGAGAAACACTTAGGAATCCCGCTTTCAAATAACTCAGAAACATGATGGTATAATTTTTTTCATGAGTTAATATATAGAAATGGGCTTTATAGATAAAATGTATCATGAATTTCATATGTGCATGTGTCTATGTGTACATTCACTGAAGGAATTATAAGAATGGTTGAGAATAAAATAAAATGATTTCTTGCATCCAAATTGATATATTTGGCAGAGTGATGATATGTTTGAAAAGGGGACATAATTTTTTCCACTTGAAAATGTTTTTTTTTTGACACTTGACAGGGGGATATGAAAATTCATTTTTACCTTGGTGAATAGTTGGCAGAGAAGCAAGATCGTTACAGATATTTCATCTCAGGGGAGTATGTGGGTTTGACAGCTGGAAGGAAGAGGTTAGAGCTCATCGCTTGGGTTGAGTGGGAGGAAATTAAAACTCAGAGGTAGGTCAGAACATCTTTAAGAGGGAGGAGGATTTAGGCAAGTGACTAGATAAAGTTCCAGATGGATTGGTTAGTGGGTGAAGAATGGCAGAATAATGGGCTGTGTATAGGAGAAAGTTTAGTAATTCACTGTGTGGAGTCATATATAGTAAAATGAAAAAGTTCTACAGGCTTTTTTTCTATAGTGGGAAGCACAGAGGATAGGAAGGGACAAATCTTATTTCCTGATGTTGTTTTCAAATTACCTAGAAAATTATGTTTCTGTTTCTTAAAACATTAGTCAGAATCACACTATCTCCAGTATATAGGCCAGGTAAAATCTTTGCTGTTAATTAAGCCAATCATTTCATACATCCGTTTGACAAACCATAACTCTATTGAAAAGACTCTATTGAAAAGAAGGTATGATTTAATGTTTTTCCCTTCTCTTGAATAATTAACTTTCATAATGTTCTTTTAATTCCAAATTTTTAGAGAAAGCCAAAAGAATATAATTATTTACTTGTAGCTAACATATTCCAAATTTCTTTAGAAACAGTGAGCTGTCATGATATGCCAGGTAAAAAAAGAGAGAAGAGGAAACATTATATTAGGTTATTTCTTGTAGTAATAGTCTTTATTTCATAACAGGACATGATCTTTCTATATCCCTTTTATTAAAGGAAAGAATTTTAGGTTATGCAAAATAGGTGACAGCAATAGACAACGGATAATAAAGAGATTGGCTACAAGATGTCAGACTAATTAAATACTTCTAGCTTCCTTCCTCATTAAATCCCTTAAAAGAAAAGAAAAACTATTTTTAAATTGATAATTAATATAAACATCAAAACAAATGCCTTAATACCTGTCTGGACAAACACAAACAGAAACAGGCTGTGCAGGTCATGACTCAAAAGGTAACTAAAGCACACGTTGTAGCATCTCTCTATGAGTGGTTTCTGTAAGACTGAAAGCAGGTAGAATCGGATTGATAAGAAACTGCAGCATAGGCATGAAACACTTAAAGACCAGCTATCCATAGTGGAAGATAGGGCAAAGTAAGAGCATGTAAGGAGCAGAATGATGCCCCAAGGATCTACTGGGACATTTAATTGTAAGCTTCACAGGCATTATTGGCTGGTTAGATGCTCCCCTGTCTCTTGCATTGACTAAGTTAGAGGAAGCAAAGGTATTTGGACAATATCCCAGGCAGCTAGCAACTATTTAAGAGGAGATGAACCCTTCATGTCCAAAAGAAAATCTACAATTGCACGTCATCCAGACATATTCTATTCATTTCCTACAATCAACCATGCAAATTCCTATACTCAGAAACAGATCTAATAAAATTTGAACAGGTGTTCTCAAATTAACAATGACCAGATGACAAGGAATCACCAAATATAGAAAAAAATTCAATAATAAGTGTAAACAGATATTGACAGATATTGAGTGAAAATTGATATTTTCAACATGAATGCACATACAACAAAATCAAAAGACAAATCAATGAAGAGCTACATATCAAAATGCCATAATAAAATGTACAAATTCCAAGGATAAAAAGAAAACTCAAAAGCTTCTGAAGAAATGAAACAACATACCTACAAAAGAACATGAATTATATTTGAATAAGCCTTCTTTGTCAACAGTAGAGACTACAGCATAAGAAATAGTGTTTATCAAGTTCAGGGAATATGATTGTGAATTTAAATTTTAATCTTCTAGCCAGTCAAACCACCAATGAATAGAAAGAGCACAATAGAGATATCATAACACATATAAGTACTCACAAATTTCCCTAAAAACCAAACTTCTCAAAAAGAACTACTAGGAGATTATGTCCAGAAAATTGTAAAATAAGCCTAATAAATAGGACTAAAAGTGGTAATAGACATATGGTAAAAACAAAAACAAAAACAAACCTTAAATGTTAAGTCTATGTAGCAGTTAATTTTTTTTTTTTTTTTTTGAGACAGAGTCTCGCTTTGTTTTCCAGGCTAGAGTGAGTGCCGTGGCGTCAGCCTAGCTCACAGCAACCTCAAACTCCTGGGCTCAAGCGCTCCTCCTGCCTCAGCCTCCCGAGTAGCTGGGACTACAGGCATGCGCCACCATGCCCGGCTAATTTTTTTATATATATATCAGTTGGCCAATTAATTTCTTTCTATTTATAGTAGAGACGGGGTCTCGCTCTTGCTCAGGCTGGTTTTGAACTCCTGACCTTGAGCAATCCGCCCACCTCGGCCTCCCAAAGCAGTTAATTTTTAATGTAAAATACAATAGTAACATATGGATACTAAATCCAGATGCATGCAACCTGGGAGTGGAGAGAAATGCAGAAATGTCAAAATAAAAATATGCAACATTTTTAGAGAGAGAAGATTGGTTTGAGGGAGAGTATATTGCTTAATCCTGAACTTTGATAGAATAATTTAAGGGGAGATCTATGGAACAAAAACCATAATTTTCACTATCACACAAGATAATGATGAATGACCTCAAAATAATTGAGGAAAAATGGAAAAAATTAAAGTATCAAAAGACAGAAAGGAATAATAACTATATGAGCGCACTAAATGGAACATACAAGATATGATAGCTGGAAGATTTCCAAACACATCACTATTCAAAATTTACAAGAGAGAATGAAAATCTATGAGAAAGTTTGAGATTCACAGATTGTCTAAGAATATAAACTTATGTAAGATATACTTACTGGCACTGTAAAAGAACATTTTTAAATACGAAATAATTTAGTAGATAAACACAAAAGAAGGTAGGCAGCACAATAAAAATAAGATTTCAATGTGAAACTCTTAAATGGAACAAACAAAAATAATTTTTTTCTGATAAAAGATGCATTTCACCAAGATGTTCCAGGCATTAACAAAATACTTTTGAAAAATACAAGGAGATTTAACAAATGAAAATGTCTAGATAAATTTTAAGACAAATGACAAATATCTATATCTATCTATATCTATCTCTATATATATATACACACACACACACACATAGTCTCTCTCTCTCTGCACTATAAAAATGAAACTCTTTTCCAAAAATTTGGAGAATTCACAAATTAGCCAGGGACTGAGCTATAGACCAAATAAATCTCCATAGAATCCAAAAAGCAAAAACCATGCAGCCACATTTTTAAAATCACAATCAAGGTATCTACTTATTAATTTCAAACCGTTATGTTATTTCTTTAGATAAAGAAGAAATCAAGTTAAAAATAAGAAACTCTTTAGAAATTAACAAAGATGGGGTTACTATGTATTAAAATCTCTGGGAAGTGACCAAAGTTGTGCTCAGAAGAAAATGTATACCCATGAATAGATTTATTAAAAAATAAAAAAAAAGTAAGTATGAGTTACCCAAGCTTCATACCAAAAAAGTAGAATAAAAATCATATAAAGAAGAAGAAAAGAACAAATAGATAAGAACACAATTTTCAAGAAAGAGTAGTTAAGAACAAAATGCTGAAAGCTATTATTTGAAGAGAATGTTAAATAGATACACTGTGGCAAGACTAATAAACAAAAAAATGAGCAAAATTACTACGAAATAATATTAGAGGTGATAAATAAAGAACAATACAGATACAGAGTGCTATTAAGTAGAGAAGACAAAAATATAAGAACACCTGCAGCATTCTAGGTTGAATTGTGTACCTCAAAAATTCATACATCGACGTCTAAAGCTCAGTACCTTGGAATGTGACCTTATTTGGAGATAAGGTCATTGCAGAGGTAACCAAGTTAAAAATTAGGTGATTAGGGTGGACTTTAATCCAATATGATTGGTATTCATAAAATGGAGGAAACTAAAACAAAGAGATGGACACTCATGAGGGAAAAATGATCTGAAGAGACACAAGGAGAAGAGGCCATATACAAGGCAAGAAGAGAAGCCTGGAATAGATCCCTTCCTCACAGCCTTCAGAAGAAACCAACCCTGCCAACATCTTGATTTTGAACTTCTAGATTCCAGAACTGCGAGATAATAAATTTCTGTTATTTAAGCCACCCAGTTTGTGACACTTCGTTATCAAAGCTTTGGCAAACATTATATATACCAACTCCATGTTTAGCAATTCAAACTCTATGTATACAAATATATTTGAATATATTAATATTATTCAATATATTAATCTAGAAAAAAGATAATTCTTATGAATACCTACATTCTTTCCTATATCATTATTATAATTAGTGCAAGAATAGAGAAGAAATTGAGTAGAAAAATTTCAACATACTAATAACCACTGAAGTAATTAAATATTGCTAAAGATCAACATCTATAAGACACTCAGATAAGATCATTTTATCAATGAGTTCTATTTAAGGAATAGGTGATCTTTTATAAACTGTTTGTAACAGTTTATAAAAACAGTTTAAAAAACAACTGTTTAAAAAACAATCCTTTATAAACTGTTTTAAATAGCAGAAATAGGTATAAATAGATGTAAATTTTCCCAATTTGTTTCATAAAATTAGCATAATCTTAAAGAACTTGAAAAAGATAAAAATAATTATTGTTTAATTTTATTTATGAATTTATACAAGAGATGCTATATAGACTTTTGACAACATGTATCAAACAATATATTAAAAGAAGAGTGCAGCATCAACAACAGTTTCAAGAATGTAAGAATGTTTCAGCATAAAGAAATACTATAGTCACAGCCAGAAAAGACTGAAGAAAAAGAATAGGATCTTCTCAATAGATGGCAAAACAAACAAAAAATTCAAGCTCAATTTTAATCAGATTTTCCTAGCCAGAGTGCAATACAAGGAAACATTCTTAGCTTGATAAATATTATCTAATAGAAACCGCAGTAAGCAACTTACAGTAAATCAGTGACAAATTCTTGTTTAACTCAAGAATGAGATTGATGACCATTTTCAATACTACTCATTACCATTGCAGTGAGGTCCTAAGCAATGGAATCACATTTTTTTTAAAGTAATGAACTATAAATATTACCTAGGGAAAGAAAAAAAATCTCATCACTTGCAGGTTAGGTTTCTTCACAGGTGTATTAGTTTGCTAGGGCTACCATAAAAATGTACTACAAACTGGATAGTTTAACACAACAAGAATTTATTCTCTCACAGTTATGTGAACTAGAAGTGAAAAATCAAGATGTCAGAGACCTGCTCCTTTTGAGGGCTTTAGGGAAGAATACTTCCTTGCCTCTTCCTAGCTTGTGATGGTGACATTCAATCCTTATGATCCTTGTCTGAATCACTCCAATCTCTGTCTGGTCACATAGCATATTCCACATGCATTTTTTTTTTCTTTTTCTTTGTTTTGCCCTTTAGCTATACCCATATGCATTTTTGTCTTCACATGACTTTTACTCTTCTTATAAGGACATCAGTCATATTGGACTAGGGCCAACCCTAACACCCTCATCTTTATTTGGTTGCATCTGCAGGGATTCTATTTCCAGAAAAGGTTACATTACAAGGTACTGGAGTGTAAGATTATAAAACATCTTTTGGGGGGATACAATTCAATTCATAACAATATGTATGCAAAAAATGAACTGAAAAGCCATTAGAAGTAATAAGCAAATTGAAAAAGGTGACCATACATAATACCAGCATCAAATATTTCTTTCCCCTTGGGTCAAAAATAACAAAGGAAAAGCTGTAATGAGAGGTCTGGTCCTAAAGGGGCAGGTCAGAGCATAGGGCTGCAGGGGATCTATGACAGCTGTCCTGGCACCAGAATTCACTGAGGCAGGTCTGATGTTGGGGTCTGCAATGAAGTCAGGTGCTCACTTTACTCTCCTTTCTCCACATGAAGAATAATATCTCACCCAGTGTTCCACTTTGTGTGGGCTTGAAGGAGAAGTGACACAGGCAGTATGAAACTGTCCTTCCTATGCTCTTCCTTCTGTCTTTTCTTATTTCTACACTCCATTCAGGTGCTGTAATCTATCACCTGGATTCCTTAGCTCTTATGAAGGTATTTATTGCAAAGATAGTTATTCAAATTAATGTTTCTGTGAGGGTAGTAGTGCTGGAAACTTGCTATTCTGCCACCTTGCTGTCACTCCCTCCATTCTATGAGTTTTGATAGTGTAAGTCTAATGAAAACTATCCACCATTGTAATATCACACAGAATAGGTTCACACCCTGAAAATCCTGTGTTTTACCCATTTATCCCTCCCTTCCCCCAACCGCTGTCAACCACTGATCCTTTTACTGATTCCATGGTTTTTGCCTTTTCCAGAATGTCATGTAGTTGGAATTATATTGTATGTAGCTTTTTCAGATTGGCTTTTTTCACTTAGTAATATGTATTTAATATTCCTCCATGTCTTTTTATGGCTTGATAGTTCATTTCTTTCAGTAATTAATAATATTCCATTGTTTAGCTATACTGCAATTTATTTGTCCATTCACCTACCAAAGGACATCATGGTTGCTTTCAAGTTTTGGCAATTATAAATAAAGCTGCTATAAATACTTGTGTGCAGAGTTTTGCATGGACATAAGTTTTCAATTCATTTGGATAATGCCAAGGAGCATGATTACTAGATACTAGTAAGTATATGTTTAGTTTTGTAAGAAACTGCCAAACTATCTCCCAAAGTGGCTGTACAATTTTGTATACCCATTACCAATGAATAAATGTTCCTGTTATAACTTACATTTATAATCTACTTTCTTCACAGAAGTTATCTTATATATTACTTCATTCACTTATTCTTAATCTGTTGTTCCTTAATGGAAGATCTTATTATTGTTTTCATAGGATGCAAAATAGGGACCAACTTTAGTGACAATTAGTATTCTTGGTAAAAATACCTTGAAAAATAAACCATTCAGTTCAACTATTCCAAGCTGAGACTATATAAAAAGCTGTGATATAACCAATAGAAAAATAAGAACCACCCAAAAGATACAGGTAAAGCATTGAAAGAGCCAAATAAAAGTAATATATAAGTAGTCAAAAATACATTGAAATATACTCAAACACACTAATAATAAGAGAAAGGCAAATCACAAAAACAAGAAAAGATTTATTTATCCAAAATATTAAGGAGTATTTGAAGGATACTATTTGTCTCGCTATAGTAATGGGAAAACAGGCAATCTCATATACTCTCATTTAAATTATAAATTGGTAATTGGTTATATATTACAAAATAAATGTGTGTAGAACAAATAAGGGAATGAAAACTATGGAATCACATTTTCCAAACATTCTACTATTAGTAATCTATATTGCAGAACTAGTTGCCAGTTGCATTATTTATTACATAAATCTTTTGCAAGACATATATATTAATGCATCACTCATGCAATTTAAACAAATTTTTAAATAAATAGTTAATTATTTCAATCCTATAGCAAAATATGCACACCTTATTAACTGGCCAAGTAAGTATCAGGGATTTGCAATGCCCCAGATATAACTGATATAACTGGGTCCCCAGGCAGTGTGCATTGCGAGAGATGGAAGAGACAAAGATATGGACACAAAAAGTAGGTGAAAGGGTACAGGGATGTCAGGGGACCACCAGCATTCCCATGAGCCAGGTGGTACTGACTGAAGTCTAGCACCTGTTACCTGTTGTTGTTTTTTTTTTTTTTTTTTTTTTTTTTGAGACAGAGCATCATTCTGTTGCCTGGGCTAAAGTGCCATGGCATCAGCCTAGCTCACAGTAGCCTCAAACTCCTGAGCTCAAGGGATCCTTCTGCCTCAGCCTCTCAAGTAGCAGGGACTACAGGCATGCACCACTATGCCCGGCTAATTTTTTCTATATATTTTAGTTGGCCAATTAATTTTCTTTCTATTTTTAGTAGAGACGGGGGTCTCACTCTTGCTCAGGCTGGTTTCGAACTCTTGGCCTTGAGTGATCCCCCCCAGAGTACTACGATTACAGGCAGGAGCCACCGCACCCAGCCTAGCACCTGTTTTTATTCTCTTTTTCATGTTATGGATTACAATGATTTCACATGAAAAGCTCATGGGTTAGCCCTAGGGCATATAATCTAAATGGGAACAAAAGAGATTGCCATCACGTACTTCTTTCTACTTTATCTAGTTCCTCACTTACTGAGACATGAACTCAAGAGAGAGATAAGAACATGCCTCAGGCTTAGAATAGCAAATTTATCTGCTGGGCTGACATCCTATGATCATTCTCTCAGACTTCAGATTACATGCTTAGGTCATTAGCAGACATCCAGGCTGTAGCTCTCGGGCTTCACAGCAGAGCCCCTTTGCAGACATCCCTGACTGGTGGAATGTCCCCCTCCAGGTCAAGCAGCTTTTGCTCAGTGAACTGACATGTCCACAGGTTGCGCTTTGGCAAAGTCCTGTCCCACTCCTGGAGTTCTCATGTCTCGACCCTCACCCTCAACAAGTAAGTGCCTTAATTTCAGGAAAAGAAATATTATTTCACTAAAAGAAATATTCATTAAGTATAAGACACTATTTTGCCATTAGAGATATTGTGTGTGTGTTTGACTTGACAGCTTTTTAATATCTAACTTTTGATAGATTTACACGTTAACATATAATTTTACGTAAAAAAGATATTCCAGGATGATAAAATAAAATATTCTCTTAACAAATATCTTTGCTTGTAAAGATCAATTGTAGATGTTAAGAAGAGTGCAAAAATCTTGTTTTTCCTAAGAATTATCTAATGTTATCTTAATAAAGGTTTAATTAACTATGAGCATCCACTTTCTCTCCCTCTTATTCCCTAACCCTCTCTCTCCCTCTCACTCCTGTGAGGATGTGGGAAGTGATAATGGACACTGAGGATTTCTCTATCATTCTTCCAAGCCAAGTTTCCTTGACTCACTATGGCAGTGTTCAGTTTGAAAATTTCTAGAAAGTACTGTTTGACATATTCTTTTTAGTCTCTTGAATATCACGGGATGTGCTTAATTTAAACATGGGGGAAGATGTTTTCTGATGATACTAACAATGTAGAATTTGTTAGTGTTTTGTTTACTAACAAAGGCAACATTTTGACCATAATTGTTACAAATAGATAATTCTTGTTTTTAAAAATTCACAAGTTATGTTAATTAAAGTGAGAAAGGTTGATACACATATAATATTCAATTGCACATTTTTCCCCTTTCCAATTGGTAAAAGGAAAGGGACTAATCCAATGGATTAACAAAAATGTACAGATTTAAATAATGAAATGCCATTGTTCTGAATATATGGTATCTTTGCTAAGATGAAAGATAGCATTTTGTCTTTTCAATTATCTAAACGATTCACAGCTGCTCAGTTTTGTTATTGTGAGTTGGCTTCATAGCTAAACTAATTTTTGAAATCTGCTTTCTGAGATTAGCAGTGCCCTCTCCCCTAATTTGAACAAAAAATAATTGGAAAGGCACATGTATGAGCTTCCAGTTTATGCAAGTTCATTTATTTGAAATCCCTTGAGCTCCTCCAATTAGAAAACAAGTTTTTGAGTTAATATCCTTCAATTGTTAAAAACTTGCGTCACTGCAGGAGCACAGTGAAACGTAAAGGTCCCAGCACACTGGCAGTTGATTGTGAGGGGATGTGATTGTTCCACATTTAGACTGGAAAGGGTTAGGAACTCTGCTTCCTAATGTGCTTAATGAATGAAAGGAAAATTGGACCCCTGAGCCAGGGTCAATGACCTAAGGGAGTGAAAAATGTTCGCAGGTTAACAAGGGCAACTGTTCCTTGCCATGATTCCCAGTGGAGGTGAATGACAAACTGACCAATGGACCTCTGTCTTGATATTATCTATTTATACAATTTTCTTGCAAGGAAAAATAAATTAGCATAGCTCTGGAAGACACTAGTGTTGAACATCATAAACTCTACGTTTCATTCCCTTTTGCTACTGATTCACTCATTCATCAATATATTCATTTTTAATAATTCATTTTGGTATGTATCATTTAAATGTACTAAGATATTTAATGTATCAGCTAATAAAATTTTAAATATTAAGGGTGTAATACACCTTAACATAATAGCAAAGTCAGAACTAATAACTTTATAGTGACATAGTAACACCTTCTTTGTAATCTAATTAGTGCAAATGACTCCGGAGATTTTTTTCCCTTAAAGTGGGAACTATTTCAAACTTTTGTTTAAAAATATTTCTTTCTTTTGAATTGAAATGAGTTTTCATAGGCATTGCCAAGCCACCACCCTACTTGTGTTCACAGATACAAAATCCCTGATTGGCTCTCAATGAGTCATTCCTGGTCAAGAATCTTATCTTAACACCTGCCTTATCTTTAACATCCTTTTCAAATTCTTGTAGAAACACAATAACCAAGAAGGAAAAAAAAAATATTTGGGACCACTCCAGTTTTGAAACACCTGCCTTAGAGATAAAGACTGTAATTTTAGGCATTTGTAATGCCTTTACTTTTGGACTGGAATTTGTTCTGCATGCTGTGAGCTTCCACTGACTTTCTCAAACACGTGCTTGGCCTGTGCCTTACTTCAGTCTAGTAAATTACAAAATGACAAGATCATCTCTGTTTCCATGGAAAAAAATCTGTGTATCAGAAAATCTGTGAAGCTCTGGCTTCACAGTAAATGTATTTTATGAGTTGAAGAAACATTACAACATCAGCTCTAATGAATCCGTCAATAATCCTTCATGGCTTAATTCCAGTCTGATAGTGATAATCTTCAACTTAAAGTTAAGGAAGATATCCCAGGTTTATGTGACCCTGTGAACCAAACTAGAATCTTTAAAAAAAAATTACAGACAGGAACTACACAGCTGGAAACCAGAAGCACCAGTTTTACTTGGGCTATTAAGAGCATTCACAGTTAACTGAATAAAAAATATTTATTCTACCTCATTTATGTTTCCCTTGGTATTTAGACATGTCTCACATTGGTGCTTGTGAAGAGGTTATTGTAAGAACATAAATTTGTTTTAAAACCATGAGTTAATTTGCTATGCAAACATCACTAATTACTGAGCAATTATATAATTTATGCTATTATATTAATTCGTTACATTGATTTTTTAATTTTTCTTTTTTGTGCATGTGTAAATGCTCTGACATTAACTAGACAGTTTTGGCCTGAGGCTCACTCCAGCTGAACTCCAAGCAACCAGAAACTATTTGGAAGGAAATTGTAGGAAGGGTCTCTAAGCAAAATTAACTAGCTTCAGAGAGTTTGCTTGGCAAAACCAAATTAACTAAGTGATAGCAAATGTCATAGTCCTAAAACAAAGTATTTTAAAAAGATAATGAAACCCCCAAACAGCCTCACAGGATCCTTTTTATATTTGGCTTTCTGGAAGTCAGCTGGCACTAGTTTGATGAGAAGTAACGACAGAGACAGAGGCAAACACATTATCAAACGGCAGGGGAAAGAATGTGAGAGGTTGTGCTTTAAAACCATGATGACACTGAGTGTGCTCAAGAGTTCCTTTAAAATGGCAAGGCTCGCAATATCAAACACTATTTTGCTGAAGATGTGGAGAAATTGGAACTCTTGTTCATTGTTGGAGATATAAAATAGTTCAGCCATTTTGGAAAACAGTGTGGCAGTTGCTCAAAAGGTAAACAGAGCTACTGTGACCCAGCAATTCTACTCTTATGTAAACACCTGCTATGGAATCAATGGTATTTAATTCACTGGCACTGCAGGCCCAGAGTGTGCAAGCCTGAGAGGTAAGGCTGTCTCTTCCTTGGTTTCAGTGGCAAAGACTGCCCAATCCAGGACCTCATGGACAATATACAGGCTGTGGCTGAGGGGGTGGGATCACCACCCAGGGCTGAGGGTATGGGGCTGCCACACCTAAGGGCCCTGAAGGCGGGGTTGCCACCCCGGTAGGCCTAAAGGAGCCAGAGGCCAGAGCATCTACCGAAAGAGGATTATTCTCCAGCTTTAAGATCTAATGGAATTTGTTTAGCTGGGTTTTGGGTTTGCTTGGGACCCATCACCGCTTTCGTCTTTCTGATTTCTCCATTTTGGAATGGAAATTTCTATACTCTTCTTGCTCCACCATTATATTTTGGTAGCAATTAACTTGTCTGGTTTCAAAGATTCACAACTGGAGAGGAATTTTGTGTCAAGAAGAATCATACCTTGAGTTTCACCCATACCTGATTCAGATAATGTTTAGATGAGATTTTGGACTTGGAGTTGATGCTGGAATGAGTTAAGACTTTGGGGGCTATTGGGATGCAATGAATATACTTTGCATATGAGAAGGACATGTATTCAGTGGGAGCAGAAGCAGAATGTTATGGACTGAATTGTATCTCCTCCCAAATCCATAGAAATGTCCACTCCCCAGCCCTTGGCAACTACTAATCTAGCCTCTCCCTCCATCAATTTACCTATTTTGGACATTTCATATGAATGACATCATAAAATAAATGATCTTTTGTGATCATATAATTTAGGATATTGTTTTTAAGATTCATCTATATTGCAGCATGTATCTGTACTTTACTCATTTTTGCTGAATATTATTCCATATATTACCTTTCCATTTGTCAGTTGATGAACATTTGGGCTATTTCCACTTTTTGGCTATTATAAACAAAACTATTATGAATATTCATGTACTGGTTATTATGTAGACACACATTTTTGTTTTTAGGGAGAATATAATTAGGAGTAAAGTTGTTGGGTCATGTAGTAACTCCATGTTTAGCTTTTTGAGGAACAACTAAACTGTTTTCTAAAATGCACGTGCAATTTTTTACCACCCTATGAGAAATGACTGAGAACCAACACTTTTTACTATCTGTCTTTTTTATATTAACCATCATAGTAGATGCCAAGTAGTGTCTCATGATGGCTTTGATTTGCATTGTCCTAAGACTAATAAAGTTGGGTATCTTTTCATGGGTTTTTTTTTTTTTATTTATATATCCTCTTCGAAGAAATGTCTATTCAAACATTTTGCCCATTTTAATTTGAAATGTTTGTCTGTTTATTGGTGGGTTAGGAGATTTCCTAATATTCTGGATACAAGTCCCATAACATATATATGATTTGAATTTTTTTTTATTCTGTGGGTTGCTTTACCTTTTTTTGATGGTGTCCCTTGAACACAAAAGATTTTTAATTTAGATTCTCTAATTTGCCTATTTTTTCTTTTGTTATTTATGTTTAACTCAAGCTCATAAAGATTTACTCCTATGTTTTCTTCTGAAAGTTTTGTAATTTTAGCCTTTATATTTAGGTATATCCTCCATTTTAAGTTAATTTTTGTATATGCTATAAGGAATAAGTATAGTTTTATTTTTTTGCATAGGATAGTCACTCACAAAAAATTAAAAAATTATCCACTTGGAAAAAACTATTGAACGCCTGAAAAGACTATTTTTCCTCTATCTTGGCACTCTTGTCTAAGATAAATTGAACAAAAATGTAATAGTCTATTTCTGGACTCTTAACTACATTCCATTTATTGACACATCTTAATCCTTATATCTGCACCATAGTCCTAAATATTAATAGATGTAAGGTTTGAAATCAGGAAGTTTGATCCCTCCAAATTTGTTCTTTTTCAAGATTGTTTCCATTATTTGGTGTTTCATGCCTGTTCATGGAAATTTTAGGGTCAGTTTGTCAATTTTTTCAGAAAAGACAACTGGAATTTTTATAAGAATTGTGTTGTATATGTATCAATTTTTGAAGTATTGCCATCTTTGCTATATTAAAGTTTTTAATCCATGAACATTTATTTTCATTTACTTAGGAATTCTATTATTTCTTTCAGCAATGTTTTATAGTATTCAGTGTAGAAGACTTTAACTTCTTTTATTAAATTCTATTACTGCTATGGTTTGGATATCATTTGTCCCTCCAAAACTCATGTAGAAATTTGATCCCCAATGAGGCAGTGTTAAGAGGTGGGGCCTAGTGGGAGGTATATGGGGGAAGATCACGCATGCATAGATTAATGTCCTTTCATGGGGGGTGAGTGAGTTCTCCTTCTCCCAGGAATGGGTTAGTTCCCCTCAAAGTGGGTTGTTAAATAGATTGGTTGGTTTCTCTCCCTTGCTTCCTCTTTTGACATGGAATCTCTTTCCAAATGCCCTCTCCTCTTCCACTTTCTGCCATGAGTTGAAGCAGCTTGAGGCTCTTGCCAGATTCAGCTGCTCAATCTTGATTCTTCCTAGAATTGTGAGCCAAATAAAATTATTTCCTTTATAAATTACCTAGCCTCAGTTGTTATGTTATAGCAATAATAAACAAACTAATAAAACATCAAGTATTTTATTGTTTTTGATTTTTTAATATAAATGGAAGAGTTTTCTTAATTTTATTTTTGAATTGTTCATTGGTAGTATACAGGTAAGCAATTGATTTTTTTTATTGTTTTTATATCCTGCAACATTGTTGAACTTGTTCATTAGTTCCAAAACTTTGAGAAGAAAACAGGGAATTTCTTATGATTTTTAACATTAAAGATCATGTCATCTACACATAGAGGTGGTTTTCTTTCTTTTTTTCCAATCAAATTGAATTTTATTTCTTTTTTCTGTCTAATTACCCTGGGTAGAACCTTCAGTATGATGTTGAAGAGAAGTGGCTAGAGTGAACACCTGTTTGAAAGATACTTTTTATCACATTGTAGAAAATCCCTTCTATTCATATGTTTGTTAAATTTTATAAAAGAGTTTGAATTTTATCAAATAATTTTTCTTCGTTTATTGAGATGACCATGTAGTAACTATCCTTTATCCTTTTAATATGGCATAAGAGTAGTTTTCATATGTTAAACTATTCTTGGGATACAATTCTTGGTTCTGGTATATACTTATTTTTATTGTTACTGAATTTGGTTTACTAGTCATTTTTTCTTAGGGTTTTTGCATTTATATCCATCAGAGATGTTGGTATGTCTCTTTTTATGATATTTTGTCTTATCTTTTTTGTCTTCTTTGTTTGGTTTCTTTTTGATTTGTGAGGTCAGTAGTGATGTGGACTCTTATTCCTGATTTTAGTAATATGAGTCTTCTTTCCTTTTTTCTTGGTCAATTTTGTTCTAGGTTTGTCAATATTGTTGATTTCTTCAAAGAATAACCTTCTTGCCTTGTTGATTTTCTTTATTGTCTTTCTATCTCCAAATAATTTATTTCTGGTGTAATCTTTATTGTTTCCTTTCTTCTGTAAGCAGTAGGTTTAGTTTGATCTTCTTTTTCTGGTTTCTTTCTTTCTTTCTTTTTTTTTTTTTTGAGACAGAGTCTGGCTCTGTTGCCCAGGCTAGAGTGCCCTGGCATCAGCCTAGCTCATAGCAACCTCAAACTCCTGGGCTCAAGCAATCTTTCTGCCTCAGCCTCCCGAGTAGCTGGGACTACAAGCATGCGCCACCATGCCTGGCTAATTATATATATATATATATTTAGTTGTCCAGATAATTTCTTTCTTTCTTCTTTTTTTTTTTTTGAGACAGAGTCTCACTTTGTTGCCCAGGCTAGAGTGAGTGCCATGGCATCAGCCTAGCTCATAGCAACCTCAAATTCCTATGCTCAAGGAATCCTCCTCCCTCAGCCTCTCGAGTAGCTGGAACTACAGGCATGTGCCACCATGCCCGGCTAATGTTTTCTATATATATTAGTTGGCCAATTAATTTCTTTCTATTTTTAGTAGAGACAAGGTCTTGCTCTTGCTCAGACTGGTCTCCAACTCCTGACCTTGAGCAATCCTCCGGCCTCAGCCTCCCAGAGTACTAGGATTATAGGCGTGAGCCACCACACCAGGCCTTTTTCTAGTTTATTTAGCTGGAATTCTAGGTTATTGATTTTAGATCTTTTTTATCTTTTTAGTGTAGACATTTACAGGTATAAATTTACCTCTAAACACTGCTTTACATGCATCCTGTAAGTTTTGGTACATTGCGTTTTTATTTTCATTCATCTCAAAGTATTTTCTGTTTTTGTTTGTAATTTCTTCTTTCATCCATATGTTGTTTACAAGTTTATTTTTTAATTTCCTCAAATCTCTCAAAACTCTTTAAGTTATTGACATATAATTTTGTTCATTTGTATAATTTCAATCCTTTTTTAATTTATAAAGATTATTTTAAGGGCCAAATATATTGCCTCTCCTGGAGAAGGACCCAGTTGTACTAGAGAACAAAGGGTATTATTCTGTTGTTGTTGAGCTGAATTTTCAATAAATGTCTATCAAGTCTATTTGCTTTATAGCGGTGTTCAAGTTTTCTCTTTATTTTCTGATCTTCTGCCTACTCTATCCATTATTAAAAGCAGTATTTCAGTCTCCACCTATTTTTGTTAAAGTCTATCTCTCCCTTCAATTTTGCTAGGTTTTTATTCAATTATTTAGAGTTTTTGCTCTTAAATAGATATATATGTGAAATTGTTTTATCCTGAAGAATTGACCCTTTTGTCAGGGTAAAATGTTTTGCTTTGTATTTAGGAACAATCTTTGTCTTAAAATATAGTTTGTCTGATTTTAGTATAACCATTCCAGCTTTTTTGTGATTACTGTTTGCATGGTATATATTTTGCCATCATTTTACTTTTAACCTATTTGTATCTTTGAATATACTGTGTCTCTCTTATAGACAATATATAATCAGATCTTTTTAAAAATTACTCATTCTAAACCAATCACTGTTTTTCTTTTGGAGAATGGAATTTATATTTAATGTAATTACTGATGAGGTTGAGTTTACAGTTGCCATTTTTCTATTTATTTTCTATAGATCTCGTGTGTTTTTTATTATTTGGGGTTAAATGAAATGTTCTAATATATTATTAAAATTCTTATTGTTTCTTTCACTGTTTTTCACTTATTCTCCAAGTGATTGCTCTAGGGCTGAAAATCAACATCTTAACTTAAATGATCTAGTTCAGACTATTATCAACTTAATTTTAATATTTTACAAAAGCTTTGCTACATTATAGCTCTATTTTCTTCTCCTTCCTTTGTGCTACAATTGCTCTGAAAATTACATCTTTATATATTATAATCTCACCAACATAACTTTAGAGTTGCTAATTTATGCCCTTGTATTTTATAACAAATAAAAGAATAAAATATTTATAAACCAAAAGATATATATATATATACTGTCACTTCCATTTAATCTATGCAGTTACCTTTACCAGTGCTTTTATTTCTTTACATTGAAGCAAGTTATTGTCTACTGTCCTTTTATTTCAACCTGAAGGACCCACACAAACACCTTTAGTATTTCTTTTTTTTTTTTAATTTATTTCAGGATATTATGGGAGTACAAACATTTTGGTTACAAGTGATGACTTTGCCTCACCCAAGCCAGGGCTGGAGGCATCCCTTCCCCCATACAGTGTATACCACATCCATTAGTTGTGAGTTTACTCTCTCCTCCCCACCACCTGACACACAATGAATATTATTACCATGTGAGTACCTTAGTGTTGATCAGTTAGTACCAATTTTGATGGTGAGTACATGTGGTGCTTGTTTTTCCATTCTTGTGTAACTTCACTTCCAAGGATGGGCTCAAGCTCTATTCAGGATAGTATAAGAGGTGCTAGCTTACCATTGTTTTTTGTAGTTGGGTAGTATTCCATAGTATACATATACCACATTTTATTAACCCACTCATGGATTGAAAGGCACTTGGGTTGTTTCCACATCCTTGCAATAGTGAATTGTACTGCAATAAACATTCGAGTGCAGATGTCTTTATTATAGAATGTTTTTTGTTCCCCTTTAGTATTTCTTGTAGGGTAGGTCTGCTAATGATGAAGTTTCTCAGTTTTGGTACCTAAAATGTGTTAATTTTTGCTTTGTTTTTGAAGGATGCTTTTGTTAGATACAGAATTCTTGGTTAACAATGTTTCCTTTTTTAACACTTTCAAAAGTCATCCAAATGTCATTTAATCTCTATGGCTTCTAATGAAGAGCCAGCCATTAATCTTATTGATATTTTCTTCTATGTGATGAGTCACTTTTTTTCTTGCAGCTATAAATGTCTCTTTTTTGAATTCTTGACTATCACATGTCCAGGTTTATATATTTTGAAGCTTATCCTACTTGGAGTTTATTAGGATTCTTGAATTGCATTTGAATGTTTTTCTTCAAATTTGAGAAGCCTATAACCACAATTTCTTAAATATCCTTTCTGCCCCTTACTGTCTCTGTGCTCTTTTAGGGGTTTTCATTTTGCATGAGATAGACTGAATAATGTCTCCTCAAAATTTTTCATGTCCTAGTCCATAGTATATATATGTTAAATAACATGGCAAAAGTGTCTTTGCAGATGTGATTAAGTTAAGGATCTGAAAATGTGGTTGCTATCCTGAATTATCCATGTGTGTGCAATATAATCACAAGAGTCTTACTAAGTATAAAAGGGAGGCAGAAGAGTAACAGTCAGAGTTGGTTATGACAAAAGCAGAGTTTAGATTGATGTGTGTCCACAAGCCAGAAATTTTAGGCATCTTCTAAAAGCTGGAAAAGACAAGAAAACAAATTCTTCCCTAGACCCTGTACAAGGAACCCAGCCTGATTGAGACCTTGGCTTTAGCCCAGGGAGACTTCTGACCTCAAGAACTGTAAGATAACAAATTTGTGTTGTTTGAAGTCACTAAATTTTACATAATTTATCACAGCAGCAATAGGAAACTAATACAATGAGTACATTCCTATGCTTGATGGTATCCCACAGGATACTGAGGCTCTGTTCATCTGTCTTCACTTTTTTCTTTCTGTTCCTCAGACTAGATGATCTCAACTGACAGCTCTCCAAGTTTTCTGATTCTTTCTTCTGCCAGTTTAAATATGCTTTTGAGCTGTAGTGAATTTTTCATTATATTTACTGTACATTTCAATTTCACAATTTCTCTGCTTTTTAAAAATGAATTATTTCTTTATTGATATACTTTTTTTAATGATACATCATTCTATTTTCTTTTAATTCCTTAAACACAGGGTTTTTAGTTGTCTAAACATATTTATAATAGCTCACTTAATGTCTTTGCCTAGTATGTTCAATGTTGTGGTTTCCTCAAAAACACTTTCTACAGTCTGCTTTTCCCCTACATATAGGCTATAAATTCCTGCTTATTTGCATGTCTCATAATTTTTTGTTAAGAACTGAACATTGTAAATAACATAATGTGGTAACTTTTTAAAACAGTCTCTTCTACCCAGTTTATTGTTGTTGCTATTTATTTATTGACTTTCCTAAACTAATTTCATGAAGTCTGCATTCTTTGTCATATGTGGTCACTGAAGTCTCTGCTCAATTAGCTTAGTGATTAGCTCATGGTTGGACAGAGATTTATTTAAACATATCAAACAAATGAATCTCTCAGCCTTTGTCAAAGGGCTCTGTGTATGTGTTGGGGTGTGGCCTTAATGCCTTGGCAGACCTTTTATAATAACCAGGCTTTAATCTTTACTTCCTGCAGTGTAGAGCCTCAAAATTAATAAGAGGTGAAAGATGAATGCCTCTTAGGTCTTTTCTGGGTATGCACATAGCTTTGTATGTGGACTTTGCATTCTAGATTTCTAAGAATATACTAGAGCTTTTCAAAGCCCCCTATGGACATCTCGTTCAAAGTTTCTTGTAAGTCTTTTGGTTTTCCTTTGTTAGTCTTACTAACATCACCATCTTGGACAGATACGATATTAAACATTTGCCACTGATTGTTCTCAACAAACAACTCAGAGATAGGACTGTTCACACACAGCAATCTTACAGTCATGCCAAATAAACACAAGCCCTGAAATTGGAACTCTTCCAGGAAACTGCTAGACTAGTCAAATAGTGACAGTTTCCTGCGGAATAGGCTATATGGGATGCTTCCAATTAATTCTGCCATCACATGGTGGGTAGGTTCTAATTTTCACAGCTACTATGGTTGCAAGGCTATTGGTTTTCAAGGCTACCACAGAGTTGGAGAGTGAGAATGGGGATAAGCCAAAATACCTAAAAGATCTTTGTTCTTATTGAGATTCAGTCATATTTTTAAACTAAATTTTCTTAGTATTGCTGTGAGCCTCTGGTCAATTTCCAGAGTTCTATAAAAATTGATTTTGACTATTTTGTTTTAATTGCCTTTCTGAAAGAAAGGATTTTTAGAGGTCCTTCCTTCTCCATTTCAGAAGTGCTTCTCCTGTCTTTCTTTTTAGTATGGGATTTGGTTATCCATCATTTAAAATTAATTAAACATTTTAAATAATTATATCTTCACAGAAGATCTACACCAATAAGATGAACAAACTTTTAGAAATCTAAACTTTGTTGTTTTCCCTTTATTATTTTAACCCTCCATAGTCCCAGATGAGATTTTTCTGAAAAAAAAAAAAAAAATTAAAGATCTTATGACAGCCATTTTATGACACAGAACTGCTTGTCTAGCATGCCACACTCACTCATAGCTTCTACTTTTTGCATACTCTGTTCCCTTGGGTTGGCTAGTTTGACTGATGAATTCTGTATAGTCATTTTTCAACTCAAAGCTCATATCACAAGTCAAGTACTCCTTTTCTGAAGCCTTTCTATAGTCCCAGAGATAAAGACTTTTTATATCTCCATTGTGTATGTACATTCTTATTTAAATAATTTGGGGGGGGGACATTTATGCAGCTTTTATTTATTCAACTATAAAGACTGCAACAATTTTTTGAGGGGTAATACATTATATTAACACTAATTATATTGCTATAAATTTGGTTCAGGATCAGAACAGGATTCAGGAAAGGGAAAGAAAAAAATAAGAGTTTCCAAACATTGAAACAGAAAAATACTTTTTTTCCTTTTAAGCTTTCTTTTTAACTTAAATTAAATGTTCTTTCCCATAGACTTCCTTAGACTGGTTTGCAATCAAATGTAATAGGAGACAAGGCTTTGGGCTTTTTGAAGAAACTGCAGGTTAAGCCACAGTGCCAAGTAGAAGACTGAAGCCCTGATTTGAGTGGCAAATCTCAGACATGGTCTGGTATAGAGGCAGATTCTCAAATGTTTCCCAGTGTTCTCTCCTTTTCACCAATCACATTTTCCCTTTCCTGGCTAAACCATTGCAGTCTACAATCCCCTCATTTCCTTTTCTTGTCAAACTACTGTTTGGAGAAAACCTGGCAGGCATCTGTGGCTTCTGCTTAGATTGGCAAGGCCACAGGCTAGCTCTGACCCACCTCCTTAACTTTTTAAGTAGTATGTAAGTGTTGTTTGCCATCTCTACCCACAACCTCAGATACTGAGATTACAGAATTTTAATTTTGTAAACCCTGTACTTAGAACAACGCCTGCTACATACTATGAACAGCTTGTATAATTGGTGCACAACTGGGTAAGAGAGTTGAGTCACAGACAAGAAAGTTTGGAGAGAGGGAAATAATTATAAGGAGGACCATGGCATTGGCCATTTTTATGCAAAGAAGAATACATTTTGGATAACTTTCCTTTCTCCCGTCTCCAGTAAATGACAAATAACTTTTTTCCCTTTTCTTCTCTAGTGAGGAAAATCCCTTTTAGCATAGTAATGCCTCTGTTTGCACTAAGAGTTAATAGTTCAGAACTCAAAAGAAAAGACTTGGCATGGGCAGGGATGGGAGGAGAATTATGCAGCCAAAATATTTCTCTTCATTTTTTCCTCCAACTCTGGGAAAGGAGAAAACATAAAACTGAATATTATATTAAGCATTAAATAAGGAAAATATTCTCACTCTGATTAAAGAATAATGATGCTATTGTGATGATGTCAGGTATAATAAAATAAAATAAATAAATTATAAGAAGTAA
Organism: Microcebus murinus; assembly: GCF_040939455.1. NCBI lineage: Eukaryota > Metazoa > Chordata > Mammalia > Primates > Cheirogaleidae > Microcebus > Microcebus murinus. The sequence goes on from NC_134112.1 coordinate 34,873,519, forward strand.
TCCTGTTTTAGGAAGTTATACTGGTTGACATGTCATATCTTTTCCATTTGTAGTTTCCCTAACTCTGATTTGTTGCCAACAAAAATTGGTGCTGGTTAAGATGAATAAAAACCTAAGCATGGGAAGAAGTTGATGGATAGCTTTATGTGATGTGCATGGAAAAATCCTCTTCAGGAAAGAATCCAAATTACTAACTGGAAAAGGGTGGGAAGAATAACTCATGTCAGTGAAGAAAAATTTATGAAAAATCAAAAGGTCAGAACTTTGGATATTTGTAAATTAAGGTGTATTTTGACTTGTCTTGGAGAGATTCAGCAACTACAACTGAACTGTATGATTTCCAAAAAAATTACTTGGCTTAAATAATATCCTATTTCATTACCTTGCTTGCAGTGAGGACAAGTGCAATATACCAGCACAACTAGCAGGCCAAATTACACAATATTTGAAAGATCTTGAGTCATGGAAGTGTCAGTTATATTGCATCCATGTTTCTTTTCATGTACCATTATTGTAATCAACAATTAGCTGTTCAAAGCAACCAAAACTATTCTCAAACCTTGTTATATTGTGTCTTCTACATTTAGGAAGGTAGTATAATTTCTCTTACAAGAAGAAAAATTTATATGTGACAATTATCAATTTTACTGTTTAGTTTAAAATCCAAAATTTAAAAAGACAAATAGTAAAAATTGGCTGCTTTTTTTTCATTTAAAACACTACTAATTAGCTACTACTACTATTACTAACCACTACTGACTGAAACAAATATTGTTTTAACGTAATGCTTAACATTGGGCAAGTTTCTGTCTATCAGTGTTCTAATTTTTAGGAAAACAAATATGCTAAAAACATTGATATGACATATTAAATATCCCCTATCTATTTCTATTTCTAAGCATAATATATACTGAAAGACATAAATGTTCAACAAAGAAAATATAAACCCGCAACACAGAGATAATTCCTAGTAACTCTTTCAGGATAACACATTTTTATGTTTTTTAAAAAGATTATTTTACAAAAATGATGCTATCCAAACTATTTACAATGTTTGATTAACTTAAAATATTAATTATATTTTTTCAAGTGACTAATTTTCTTTTACAGTGTCATTCTTTTTTCTTTCCTCTAATGCTTAAACAAAATATTCTCTCTTGTCCCTAGAGACAAAAAACTGCTAATGCTTTCTAATCTAAATGAAAAGTATTATTCCCCCTTTAGGGTGAGGAAAGTAAATTACCTAGAACTTCATTTACTTATCCATGTTCACACGACTAGTCACAGCTTAAGCTGAAATTGAAACACAAGAATTATGACTTCATGTTCTGCCTGCCTCACCATGTTGCATTTATTGTTCTTAGTGTCAAAAATCTAAATGTTAGTATTGGTTTCTAAATGATACCTAGCATTTACACAATATTTAAATCTTAGTTATCACTAAATTATTAATGACTATTCATCTAAATGTCATCACTAGCAGATTAAGCTACCTGCCAAAATGTAATATTTTTTGAATTCAGAAACCAAGAATTGTATTAGCACCTTATCTTTAATTACTAGTTCTTGAATGAGTTCTAGTTTTTAAAGCTCCAAGGCCAGTCTTTCTTTCTTCCCTCCTCCCTTCCTTCTTTTATTCCTTTTAGCAACACATATTTTTGAGTATCTATTACATGCAAGGTTTTCTACTAATGTGATCTATACCAGGGATTTAACTATGAAAAGACCAAAAAAAAAAAAAAATGAGAGTGACTATCCCTGCCCCACTGGAGAATAAAGTCTAGTGTTCTTTGAATTAGGCATCAAATAATGAAAAATGGTAACTCTAATAACACTGTAAAGAGACATGAAAACCATGAGAAAAAGAAATAGGGTAGATTTTTGGTCTGTAGACATGGCAGAGTGAGGACAGGTTAAGGACAAATCTACTAAGTCATGGATCAGAAGGACTTCCATACAGCAAGGTCATGAATTTTTAAAAACTAAATGACAAGAGGAAGCAAGCAGTGGTTGAACTAATAGTAAGCATAGTAAGCATCAGAATATTCTGCCAAGAAGTAAAATGGTGAAAGTACTCAAAAGTGAGTTTAGAAAGACAGCTTCTCTAGGCCCTGAGAGCATGTCAATGCTTGGAATAGGCAGGAGCTTAAACCCTAGAACAGCAGTTGGTTTTAGTTTCAAGAAATGGGGCCAGTAAGGGAATGACATATTACTGGCCTAGAAGATGGCTACAGCATTGGCTAAGCTTGTAAAGCCAGACCAACTCTTAGGGGCGTGTGTGTGTGGGGGGGGGGGGATTGTTGCTAGAATGCAGCCCTAGGTTAGAGCAGGACTGAGTTAACTTCTCTGGTTTACAGCTCCTTATATCATTTCTGACCAGCCTCAGGATTGGTTGTATCCTGTGGAAATGCCAGAACATTCAGGGGTCCCTCAAGTGGTCTTAGTTATATGCAGAAAGGATGGTGGCATCCCAAATTCAGACAGTCATTACAATAAACAGGGACAATAGAGGAAAATAAAAAAGAAGAAGAAAAATAAAATTTGGAGAAACATCCATGGGGCTTTGCTTTCCTTTCTGAAATTCTGAATGACTAATTTGTCCCTGGATACCACAAACATCAATTACTCATTGCAAAAGTGCTTAGAACATTTTTTGTGAGTTTTTAAAAAACATTTTTCAATCATTATTCCCAGGTTATGTAAGCAGAATTTAGATACAGCTCCTTTGAGCATTTTTATCTTATGATATATAGGATGCTATATTTTCGAATTGGGTAAATTTCCATTGACTTTATGTTTGGGCCTCCCAGGATCATGCTCTGCGATATTGCAGAAAAGCAACTGGATTCCACTGAGGCTGCATGTAAGTTATGGCATTCTCATAAATGTTGACTGGGATTACTCTAGAGAAGAAGCAAAAAGGGACACTCCACAAAATAGCAATAGCAAGTAAGAAACCTCTGGTTAGATCCAGGAGGAAGAGTATGACATATATTATAGCAAAAACTATATGTTTTCAGTGTAGCTGTCGCAACAGTATATCACTGCAAGTTAAGAGCATAGTCTCTGAAGGTAGGATTATTGGGTTTCAATTCCAGCTTTGCTACTTACTATTTGTGTGTGTGGTGAAGTCACTTAATCTTTCAGTATCTCTGCTTGCTTATTAGTAAAATGAGGACATAATAATAGGATCTGCTTCAATTACAGGTACTATTACAATTACAGGAGCTAATGTGTAATAAATATATATACACACATATGTCCATGTAGGGCTATGACCAGAAAATTACAATTATTACAATAATTGTATTATTATTACAATAATTACAATTGTAATTATTTCTGGTTGGTGATATCCTGCACTAGTTTTGGCAGTAAGCAATTCTAGCACTGCTAAACCAGAAGCGTGCCTACTTTCTGCTCATGTAACTATTATAGAATCTGACAGCAGCCAAACTAATATCATGAAATTCACTAACTACTCTTTACTAAAAATGCAGGTTCAAATGAACACAGCAGAAATCCTCTAAATGACATTTTGATTAACTAATCTAATACCAACTTTATAGCCTTGGATAAGAAGGCTCCTACTATACCTTCTATAGCTTAAATGCTTTCCTGGTACACCCAACCTTGCCACCATTAGGCCAAGTATGCAGTTTAGACCAAAAGATGTCAAGTTTGATCTGAGCAGTGTTGGAATTACATTTTTGCTCTTCTTTTCCAGACATTATATTTAACATTAGTTTTCTAGTAGTTTAATTGTACTTCACCTCATATTGTTTGAATTTAGGTTTAACTAAACTCCTACATTGCCCCAATATTCTGCAAGTTTTTGAGTTGATAGACAAGATGAGCTCCACTTCCTTCTCCTTTCATTTAACAAACTACCTATTTTAGTTCTATTGTTCCCAGTTAAAAAGTGACCTCATGCTTGCTGACACATGTTCAGTGGTTATACAAGAAATGTTGATATTTTGTCTTTCGTGCATCCAGTCAGTCTTTTCTCACTGTCTCTCAGTTCTGCCCTCCAATTTCTTTGAAGCCACTGTCCATTTGACATGAAAAATGTACTTATAGTCTTGTGGCTAATTATTTCAAGGGGAGGTGAAAAAAAAATCTTGAACGTGGCATGATTAACTCCATCTGCTTCAACTACAGCAATTGCACACTTCAGGATTTCTTTGTAATGACAACTTTTCAGCAATTTACTTTTGTTAAACATTGCATTCCATTCCTCCAACGCCGGACTGATTTTTCTATACATCATCAGAGAATTAACCCTATCCCGCAGCATGTTTTAAAGATTATAATTTTTTTTTTCTGTGAAATTTTATGGAACTGGATTCTTTTTGTTAGTTTTTACCAAATTATTAGCACCTCTTGTGTCATTGTTTGAGTCTTTACTTCCCTGGCTGTTTACTAAAAATTCAGGTTCAAATGACCACAGCAGAAGGCCTACAACTGACATTTTGATTAATTAACCTGATACCAGTTTGATAGCATTGGATAAGAGGGCTCCTACTTCCCATCACAAAAGTGAATGATTCCATTGTGGGTGACTGTCTCATCGGAGATCCAGGGTAAGGAGCTAGAGTTGGAGTCTGAGGCCAAACTGAGGACAGCTCCTCCCATCACTGACATATGACTATTATCTCTGCTAATCAGTGTCCTATCAGCAATGCTTCTCCTGTTGCCATCAGACAGGATTCTCTGCAGTAATGTTCTTAATAGTTGTCAGTTCTCTTGGGTAGATGCTTAGGAGTGGAACTGCTGGATCATACGGTTAATTTTATGTTCAACTTTTTGAGAAACTGCCAAACTGTTGTCTAAAGTGGCTTCACCAATTTATATTCCGATGATCTATATTTCTCTACATCCTCACCAAAATTTATTATTGTCTGTCTTAATTATTATAGTGATTCTAGTTGGAGCAAATGGTGTCTTATTGTGGTTTTTAGATTGCATTTCTGTGGACAGGGGAATGGGAGTAGGCCAAGTTAAAACATCACAAAGTTCAGTAGTTTTTCTGGAATATAATTGCCCTTCAGAGTATTGTAAGCCTTTGCTTAGAGTCCTGAAAAAAGTTGATTTTGCTGATATTTAGTTGCTTTTGTGGAAGAGAGGACTTACCAAGATCCTCACTCCACCATTCCAGAAGTGTTACTTCAAGTCTAACATATCGTGATAAGACTTTCTGTGACTTTAACCTCATAAAAGTCAGTCCTTATTAAGAAATTCTCTCTCTTTATTTTCTCTCTCTTTTATTTGTTATCTCAACATTTAAATTTTTCTCCATTAAAAATTTATTTTGACAGAAACTAGCTGACTGTCTAACCACCAAATGTTAAATAATACTTCCTTTCTCCAGATGCTTATCATTACTTTTTGTCAGATATAAGCATTTTTCAAGTTTATATTTTTATTAAAATAATATATCCATTTATAATGTTTAAACAGTAAAGTTAAAGGGAAAAAGTACCCTATTGAAACATGACTCCAATATTACCCATGTATTACATTATTTATCTCTCTACTTACATTTTCTAAAGTTTCACCTATGTATAATTTTTACATAATCACAATGATCAATGAAGAAGAGACATCCAATGATTACACAAAAAACTCTCCAGCTGCATATTGGGAAACGGCAATAACGCTGATAATAATGATGATAGTGGCGATAATAATAGCAAATACATAGTGTCTACAATGTGCCGGTTCTGTTTACGTACTTACATGCATGAACTCATTCAATTTTCACATCAAGTCTACGAAGCAGGCACTATTATGATCCTCATTTTACAAAGGGAGAAACTGAGATACAGAAGGGTTAAATAATTTGCTCGTGGTCATTCAGCCTGAAAAAGGTGGAAGCTGGGCTTTTTAAACCTTTGCTGTTAAATCCTAGGGCTGCCCTTGCTTTACATGAATTATCAACGGCACAGAGGGGTTAAAAGAGTTGTTCAACTGGTCACTGGTAAAACTGTGACTTGGATTCATTCAGACACTAGAGGAGGCAGAGAGCAACTACTGGGGACAGAGCGCCTGCATGCTCCCAAGTACGAGATGGATCATCTGGGAAAGAGAGTTTGGGGATGAAGAGACTCCTATTATCGAGATTATTTGGGATGAAAGATGCATTCTAGAAATCCATTTCCTGCCTACTAGCCTGGAGAGAAGAGTGTCAGACAGCTCAGGTGTACTCAGCTAGAAGTAACAGGAGTTAATGGAGTAACAGGAGTTTGAATTCTAAAATAAGCTTTTAAAACTACCCACCCCAGCAGAAATCTGCCTCTGGCAACATCCTGGCTGCAAGCCTAATGCTGGAAAAAAGGTGCAGGTGATAATCTCAGCAACCACCTACTTGAGCATCTGTGCCCTTCTGGATAAACTGGCAGCATCAGATAACTGATACGATACTCCAAGAGTCAAGACATAGTGATGGCTTTTACATCCTGACAATTCTAGGCGTGCCAAATAACATATACAATGACTATGTCACACATATTGGCCAGTTCAGACACACAGACCTCTCTAGTCTACCTTAGCATGACAACCCAAGCATCCTACCCACCTCCTCCTCTTCAGAATCCACGAAGGCCCATGGCTTTCCTGCCCAGGCAGCACACAAAGCAAGAAAGGCCTCAGCTGAGATCTTTCCAAATTTTGGTGGGACCGACTTCTCTTTTATGTTCTTTCTTTTGCATGAAAGATTTATGTTCATTTTCCCAAACTTTATCTGGGCATGGTTTCCATGCCATCACTCCAGCCGATAAATACATGCCTGTTAATTTTAAAATGCTGACATTGACAGGTGACAGGTAATGACAGTTTATAAGAATTTTATGTGTTTCTGGGCATTTGTTTACTTTAACTATTGAATGTAAACTTGGAATTTCCTCAACATGTAATGTTAAACATATGCCACTGATTTTGAACTCAATATAATGCATAAAAGTATTTATGAATATCATATGCATCTCAAAGTGTCACAGGGATATGCTTTGGTAGAATCTGCTTATGCTTTCTGTAATAAGTATTTAATCAGAGAACATTATATATTACTTTTTCAAGAGTTTGTTTAGTGGGCTTATTTAGTGGTAATTATCAAACAAATTTTTTTTACTGTATTTACCATAATATGTTTGAGTAACTAAATTAGACATGGTTAATGGTGTTGATTTGCTAGAATGTTAAGTATTATATAAGCTAACTTTGTTGTAGTAGACATCAGTGAGTTTTTTTCCCCTTATTATGGTAATAATTCATTAGACTACAGAACCTGGTAGCAAACCCTACTGGAGCACTTACAAACAGTAACAGAGAAAAGGAAATTTTTTTTCTCTTGGCTCATCATGATGATTACAGATTACCAGGCAATCTGATGAACCAGATTACACTATAAAAGGATAGCATGATCCTGCACATACATGTAGATTCAGTGATGTGGCCATTCCTTCCACCATACTTGCCCCCAATGGTGACTCTTGACAGAGTTTTTAACTACATTATATCCCATTATATATATAAATAGTCTAATAAAACATAGTTTGAGTCCTCAATTATAATTCATATCCAGTGACAGACTTACGTCAGTTTTTTAGGAAGAATTCAGGCAATGTTTTCCTCTATCTTTTGCAAGAGTGTTAAGTAAATTTTCTCAAATATCTTCTGTTTTCTGTAATAAATCATTTTCAGATATTTGTTTTCCCAAATCTTCAAAGAAATATTATCGCTCTTGTATAACAGAATTGTTGATGAATCTCGTGCTGACATTTTGTGTGCAAATGGATTCTCTCATCCATGAACGGGGAGATTTCCTAACTCAGAACTCTGAAATTCTCCTTGAAGGGCATGTAAGTCTTGACAGCGTACATCTGTCTTGATCTGAAAGCTCATTTACTAGAAGTGCTCCAACTTGGTTGCATACCTGACAAGTACTCACTTCGTGAGGCTGTACTATCCAGTGGTAGAATTTCTTTGTTGGATTCACAGACCAGTATAGTCTGCAGTTTTCCATTGTAAAAGTTTAATCTATTTAAGACATAATAAGATATCTGCTAGAGATTGCCTCCATATTGGACCTATAATTTTTTAAGGTTATCATCAATCTTAATATACATTAGACTATCTTGTCTCCTCTGTCCCTGGAATTTTCCTGGCCTAGAGTTAACATTTTTGAATGAATATAAAAAGAGAAGAGCTGGCACTCAGAACTCTTTCCTGGAGGCTGTTAATTTTCCCCACCTGTGGTGTGGTGCACTAACCTCTAGCTGCAGTCAGTGAGGGTTGCCAGCCATTCTCAGCAGCCCCTTCATTAGATAATTGTCCCGGCCCAGAGTTGCTCAGACTCTAGCATGTATCCGAGTCACCTGGTGGGGCAATGGCTGGGAGAGGGGAAAAACAATAAGCACACATACACCTAGATTCATAGTAAAAATGTTTTCTGTCTCTCTAAACCCTGCCCCACTTGTTTTGGGAATGAAAACCTGCCTCTTTGCCTCAGGCCAGTGATCAGGAGGAGGAGGGGAGTGTCCTTGTTCTTTGTACCACAGGAGGTGGCTCAAGGGAATTGTCCCGGTAGAGGTCACAAGATTGTCTTAGCAGAAGATGGGATGAATCAGAACCGTCAGCTATAGTAGAACAGCAATAGCCTGAAGCTAAAAACTTCCCTTTTAAAAGCTCTGCATGCCTGCTCAGAGGTAGGACACTGGTACTTTAAGACAGGAGTTTGCCATCCTCTTCAATTGCTGGCAAATTAATAAACTTCTCTTTCCTTCTCCTCAGGCCACTTGTCTTCATTCTTCTGATGTGACCTTGGGGACAAGTGCCGAACTTTTGGTAACAGGAGGAGGGAGAGTGTGATGGATCCTCTGATGGATGTGTTAGTAAGCCTCTGCCCTTAACCTTGCAAAGTACTTTTCAGCTTTTTTTTTTTTCCTCCTTAGCTGATAGTGGAAGGCTACAGAGGGCCTGAACTGGGTATTTCCTTTCTCCAAGGTCCTTTAGTCTCTTAAAAAAACCTAAATTGTTAAAGCTCTGGTAAAATAGATTCCCTTGAGGTCAGGGCTTTGTTAGGGAGGACAGAAGGCTATGGGTATATTCCAAAATGGCTATTTTTCCTCTTCCTCTGCCAGTAGCATGACAGGATTTCCTCTGATCTTCATCCTGAGAAGCTACTGGGCTCCTGGAGGTACAACTCCAGCACCTCCAGAATGTATGACAGCCTTTTTAAGTCTGGGCCCCAGAAGTTTTTACTTCCTGAGTTAGTCCATGGTCACTCTCCAACAATTAGTGAATTACCCAGTAAGTGTTCCCACCAGTTACTTTCTGAGCTGATTCTGTTCTGATAAACTGTGACTCTCTGTCTCTCCCCTTTCTCTTCAGTGTTTCAGGCAATGATTTGCCTGTGACTTCAGTTCTCTGATGGATCTAATAAGTAAAGTTGTTGATTTTCAATTTGTTTAGCTTTTCTCTTGTTATAAGGGGATGGGATTGATGAGTTTAAGCTCATCACTTGGTGGACTGGAAGTCAATAATATCTTTATTTACAAAGCACCAATGATAAAAAGTAAAATCATAACAATGTCATCAGGTTTTTTAAAGACATAAAGGAAGATTTACTAATTCAACCTTTCAATACCTTCCCACAGATAACTCTGATGATGTTGAACGTTACCTGAGCACTTTCCTCCAGAAAAACAGTGGTAGTTAAGAAACATCCTCATCACCCTTTCCTTTTTCACATTCCTCTGCCCTTTTGTGTTCTAGGAAATAGCTTAGTGCAAAGAACACCCTTCCCCATATGACCTAGATAAGACTCCACATCCACTATTGTTTGTGACTCTTCTAAGACTGACAGATAACCTCCTTGTTTATCTATAACAAGATCAGATACAAATTCTCCAAATCTCATTCTTTAGCTCACAAATGATTAGCTCAAATGTTTGTCCTCTAATACTAGCCAGGCACAGAGATAAGCATTTCTTATTCAGCTGACTGACTGGTACTCTCCCTAATTACAAAAACAATCCCCACTGTATAATCATCCACCTATAATTCATTTATTCTTATTTATGAATACCAAAGCAAAACCACCCTGCTGGGGCACTCTGATATTCAGATCTGGAGTTCTCTTCCTATTACAATAGCCAAAATAAAACAATTTCTTTACTTGTTTGGATTTTTATCTTTGATACCCTCTCTAAGCAAATTTATATATATTCTTCCCAGCTTTATGAAAAAGTTCTAAGGCCTTTATTATTTTAACTTGCTATGAATTTTTTGACATTAAACTCTCACTAATAATTTCAAGACATAATAAAACTGGCACTTAGTCATATTATTCCATGCCCAAAATGATCAATCATACATTATTAGTTGCAAGAAGCAAGTCATGATTTTAATGTCAATTAGATATTATAAAAAGTAACTGTTTTCCAAAACATGGTTTTTATTCTGATAGCTTTCATGGAAATTATTGTATTAACAAGATTGCTTTCCAATATTTTGACATTTTTAGAGCTATGCATAATCTCATTTTGTTATCCAATCTAAGTCCTCATACCATGTTGGCACAGAATCTGAAATAAATGCAAACAAACAAAAAAAAACTAAGTATCCTAACTCTATCACACATTCTTTCAAGATACTTAAAAGTGATGCCTCTTGCAATCCTATGTTCTGAGAACCATAGACTTTGACAGTCAAATTCAATTACATCATGTCCTTGGCAGTATACATTCTTATAACAGGATGTTAAAATGGAAACCTTTTTTTTTCAGTTTTGGCTGCGAACCTCAAATTCCAAGAAGAAAACAATAGCAAGCAAGTGCTTCCACATTCCACACTAAGGTGATACACTGCCTTATATAAGACTAGCAAAGGAAACAGTACCAAAATAAAAATGAAAATCGTTTGAACCCTAATTAAATATTCTTTATAGCATAACATTTTGGGGGTTAAAGAAGCTAAGAGGAATACCTTTTGAGTGTGTGTGTGTAGATAGAGTTGCTGAACTGCCATGGTGTATTTTCCTTCCCTCCACTCAGAAAAGCAGAATAGAAAGGAGGGTACTTCACGCTTAACTGAAGTCAGCTAAGGGGCCTTTAATCTAATCATTTGGAAAGCTTGATATACATCCCTTAGAGTCAGAGGAAGGGTATACAATTGCCTAAAAAATCTCTGAGAGAGACAGAAAAAGAGAGAGGTAAAGAAGTCATCACACACTTCCCTGCAATATGTGTTTTCTGTGATCTAGAATTGTTCCAAATGAGAAAGAACTTGTCGGGGATAAATTTAAATTGTGACAAAGCGGACCACCTACAGGTTTGGTATTACCTCAGCCAGAGGGGTACATCTTCAGAAATCCCAGACTGAGGGAGGAATCTTGGGTTGGTGGGAGGAGAGACCAACTAAAAACATATCATCCCAGTAATGGGAAATGCAGGAGAACACTTCATGAAAAAATCAAATTTAAATATTTATTAAAGCAAGATCACAACAGTACCAGATAAGTAAAATTGTCCCTTCTCCCTTTGCTTTTTTCTTCCAACTCCTCTTTTCCTGAGTAGGATAGAAAACTGGGTTAACAAGTTGGAGAGGGGAGAAAAAGCTATGGTTGAAAAATAGAGATGATGAAGAAACATTGCCTTTTTCACTGCAGGCTCCCTACGTACCTGAACAGATGAAGCAGGAGAGGCTGGAGAGAGAGCATTGGCTATAAATAAAATAGGGAGTTTTGACAGTTAGATGGGTCTGGACATTTTTATGTCTGAAATAAGACCAGACAATGACATGAAAACTGACTTAGATTATCACCAAGGAACAGGAAATCACTAGCCCTGTGGAAAAATTTTGAATGGGCAAAAGGAAATAGACTACAGTTATTTTTCTGCTTGTCCCATATAGAGACATATTCTTTCATGGTAAAACTACAAGAAACTTCTGGTGTTTAACATCATTCAAAAACAGGGCCCATTTTTTAACCATAAATTTCCTTCACGAACACTCCTGTTAATACACAGCAAGACACAGTTTCTCTCATTACACTTCTCCAGTTCTGTGTTCACCAAGTCCTTTGAACTCCTAGAATGTAAATTTCTTCTACCTTCTACTTTGAATTGTGCTTAAAATATCATGTGTTGCTTTTTTAAAAATAATTCTAATGACCTATAGTTGATAGAAAATATTTGAAGTGTTGACTTCTGGGTGTGACTGCCTCTTTGGCCCAGTGGGACGCAGGAGGCCTTGGGTTCCTCCTTCTTGCATCTGACTGTCCGAACCATTGTCTCTTCCCTGTTCCCAGGTGGCAGGACAGGAGTGTCCCTGGGCCGCCGTCCCTGGATGGGGTCCTTGCAAGGCCACCCAATAGTTTGGAGGTGCTGTCTGGTGGGACAGGTGGCCGGGCTGGGTGCGAGGGCCAGGACCTGAGTGGGTGGGACTCAGGAGCCACCATGTGGGAGCTTGCCTCTTTCTGCAGCTGCGGCCCAGTGACTGTGGCCTTGCACTGAAGTAGGGACTGCGCTGCCCCACTGCTAGAGGGAATGGGCGGGAACCAGGTTGCCTGGAGAAATCGTATATTGGAGTGCCGTTGGAACCTGTTGGTGGTAAAGTCATTCTGAGTTTGTTGACTCAAATAGCACATTGTTGGTTATTTGTCATAGGGTAGTAGTTAGACATGAATTCACCAGAAAGATGATCAGTTTATAATTCAGAGAAGTGATGTATGTGGTATTGAACACTTACTCATGAAGTGCTCTGTCTTGCTTGGTGACAATAATCCATCCCTGTTTCTCCAGCAGTCTTTCTCAACCCAGGTCCAGGAGCGATTTAAGCCCTAAGGCACCCATTGAACGGAATGAATGAACTTGCTGCGCATCTAGAACGTTACTGCTTATGACCATCTTTACGAGAATTGAGAAAATAGTCACTCAGAGTATTTTCTGTGTCCTGTGGTTCTAATGAGGAACCCTAGAGGAAAAAGGCTGCAGGGCTTTGGATCTGCCTTTTTTTTTTATCCCCTGTTTCAGAAATATAGGGATCACCCAAAAATAGTGCTCTCGGCACTTTCCTGGTCATGCTTTTCCTCAATGGTCTCCTCTTCACACCTTTGTGAGTCACTTCTGTAAATATAACTTCCTTGCATATATTTGCAGCTTGGGTCCTTCTCCTAACTCTTCCTTGCTCCCCTGTCTGCTTTCTGGATATTTTTATAGAGTTGTTTTGCACTTATCTCACATACAGCATATACATAAATAAAAATAGATAAAAATATTTAAAGTGTTTAATATCTATCTTTCTATATGAGAATCCATCATCACGCTCAAGATAATCCCAAATGTTAGTCATCAATCCCAAATGTTTTCTCATCAATCTTTGTAATTTTTTCCTCTCACAACTCCCCACTGTCCCCCATTCCCAGCAAACCACTAAGCTACTTTCTGTCACTATAGATTGATTTACATTTTCTGAAATTTTATATAAAATGGAATTATTCACTATGAACTCTTTCTTTGGTCTGGAATCATAAACTCATAATTCTTTTAGCATTCATCCATGTTCCAGAGAAGAATTCCATTATGTGGATATTGTACAACTTACAACTTATTTATCCATTCACGTTTTGATGAACATGTTTTCAAACTACTACTATATATAAAGCTGCTGAGAACATTTGTGTACAATATATGAACATTTGCTTCCATTTCTATTGAAAAATGCCTACTCGTTAAATGACTGGATCCTAAGGCAAGTATATGTTAAACTTTATAGAAACTTTCAAACAGTTTTCTCAAGTGGTTGCACAATTTTTACATCTCCTCTAGCAGTGTATGAGAGTTCCAGTTATTTGACTCTCTCACCAATACTTGCTAGTACCCAACTTTTAAATTTTACCTATCCTAGTGAGTAGAGAGTAATATTGTTCAGTCACTTTGAATTTCCTTACTGTTTAATGATGTTGATCTTTTCATATGCCTATTTGCCATAAATTGCTGATCATATTTAGTGCCCAAGAAAGTGAGATATTGCTGTAAACATAGACAAATAGATAAATGGACTAGGATATTAAAGATCTATCCTTACATTTATGGTTAATTGATTTTTGCTAAAGGTTCTCAGACTTTTCAGTTGGGAAGGAGAATCATTTTAACATGTGGTACTGGAACAATTTGATAGACATATATAAAAAAAATAAAATAAGCCTTAACTATTATTTCATGCCATCTGCAGAAGTAACTCAAATGGATTAAAAATTTAAATGTAAGCACTAACTATAAACTTTAAAAGAAGATACAGAAGAAAATCGTAGTGACCTTGACAAAAGTTTTAAATTATAACACCAAAAAAAAACAAGAAAAAACTCAGTAAATTAGACATCAGCAAAGTTAAAAATGCTTGTTTATCAAAAGGCAGTGTTATAAAAACAAAAAGGCAAGCAAAGAACTGAGAAAAAGTATTTTTCATGACAGGTATTTCAGAAAGAACTTGTATCTAGAATACATAAAGAATTATTCCAACTCAATAATAAGAAAATAGACAACACAATTTAAAATTGGGTAAAAGAGTTTAACATTTATTCCTGTTTTGATTTTTATATTTTTATGTGGGTAATCCCTGAATAGCCTACATTTCTTTAAGCTATCAGCACCAATTACAGTTAAGAAAGATGTTTTAAATATGTCCAAACAGATAGAGAATGATTTAAATGAAATCTGCTGCCATAAAATTTATATTTTTTCTATAGTCTTTATGGAAGTTATGAATGGAATAAACTAATATGGATGTTCAGACTACTGAATATACAGTTCAACAATGCAATACCACTGTTTATGTTTAATTTGGGTGCCTTTTTCGTTTGGTAGTCTAGACATAGCCTGTGTTTCTTAGACATGTTTATAAATGGATTGGAAAGGTGGTCTAAATAAAGGCATCACTGAAATACAAAGCATCTTTTTGTTATACAGTGTTGTTATTAAGAAAAGATTCCAAAAGAAGCCTTCTGGCAATGAATCATAGATTCTGACAGATGTTTTCTGCAGATGAGAGTTCAGCTCCACCTTTCTCAAAAATGTAAGTTTTAGAAGGTGAGGTCTTTCTTTTAGAGCCCTTGGGAAATAAGTTGTAGTGTAGACTGTGTTTCTTAAAACCACTCCTACCATTGTTTGAAATCCAATGGCAAAGGTCTTTTCTAGTAAATAAATGGTTTGGAAAAATTAAAACTTTCAACATGTTTTGCACCTAGATTTTAAACTATAGCCTTGCAATAGACTGTAAAACAGTAAAAGAAAGAATGAACACAAAGAAAGCCAATTTTCCCTAATGAATGTGAAATTGAGTGTGAAGGCAAAAGTTTTTGTGTTCTTAAATATGGAAGAAGCTTAAGAAATTACCTGATTCAATCCCCTTGTGTTATAGATAAGGAAACTGAGGCCCAGAGCAGGGAGGTGTCAGAGCCTGGAGCAGAAACCACAAGCCATCATACTGCTTCTAGTCCAGAGTTCTTTCCATTACACCTTCCAAATGACAAGAGGAAATAATGTCTGACAACATAATTAAGACCACTTAAAGAGGTCAAATAAATTCCCCAAGGTTACATAGCTAGTAAGTGACAGTGCTGGGACAAGGATCTAGATATCTGTGACTCCAATGCTCATGATTTATATTATGCCACTATATTTTTAAAATAATGTTATAAAATCATTAAATATATTTCTATTAAAATATATTTTAATTTCATGGAAAAAATTTTCTGGCTTTGCTCATCAATGTATTCCTTAATATATTATGAGTATATAATCAATGTTAGATATTAATTCACTAGTTTACACATGATTAGTTTTAATACATAATGTTTACCCAGTTATGTACTTAGAAGACAATAGACATGTGTCTCTGGTAGTAAGAATTTAGCTCCTCTGAAACTTTCAGGAATATCTTTTTCATGACCCAAGATGCCCTGAAGTTGTGAAGAAAGTTTCTAACTGGTCTGCTTTACTCATCTGAAAAACATAAAATGTACAGATTTCTATTAATATATGGGTTTCTTAAAACTACTCGTATAATTGTTTGAAATCCAATGGCAAAGGATTTGAGTTGAGTTTGTCTATAGGAGAACTGAATTCTATTCTCTGATTTTATTTTCCTAGAGGAATTAAGAAAGAGATTGGGCTAATAGAAAAGTGAGAAAATGAGTGAAGTAGAATTTCCCCTGCTAAATAAATTTATTTTGAGTCCCATGGCAATTTGGGATTTGCTCCTTGAATATCTCTTTCCAGCTATCATTTCTCATTTTCCATTTCTCTTCCAACTCCTCAATTCTTATCTTTTAAAAGATAGTCACTGAAATTTGATGATTGCTTGTAAATCTGGTGCTAATTTCCCATTACAATCCCTATCACATTGCAAATCAAGATGAAGTTGCGAAACAATATTTTGTTGAGAGATAACATTAGTATACTTGTTGATACATGCCTCTCATAAATATGCTAAAAGTTAGCTGTGCCTTAAAAATAGACCACATGAAGAAATGTACCAACATAGGACTTCTGGCAAACATAATCTCTCATTTCTTTTATTCTTGGTAAATACTTCAATTATGTCTGCTAAATATTTTTAAATTGCTTTTAACATATTGCAATGATTAAGAACAGACAGTACAAGTCTGAAATATATTACATGTTTTTAAAGTCTAGAATGTGTGTGTTGTGAGTTTGTTGCAAATGTATCTGCATTAAGATAAATTAAGTCTATCTCTCCTTGTAGTTCTCACTTAATGTACAATCCTTAAAAAGGAAGAAGATCAATTCATGGTTGCTTTAATGTACTTTTAAGCATTCCACATACATTTATTTAATACATACAGTTTAAAATATATTTAAATAGAGAAATTTAATTAATCTTAATAAAATACAACAAAGTAAAATGTCAGTAAAAGATTAATAAAGAGAAGCTCTAGCATACAATATTTAGTAAAATTGAGGAGCCAATACAAAAGAAAAAAGAAAAAGACATATACTTCAATAAGAAAATTAGTAAAAGAAATGAAGGTACAAATTAAGAAGAAATATAAATAATCAGTAAACACATAAAAGATATTCTGCTTCATTAACCTAATAAAATAATGATATGCTTTTTACCTAGTTACTTAATTAAATAAGATATTTGATATTAATAACATTCAGTAATGGGAAAGATAAGGTAAACAGTGTGCTCATAAATATTTGGTGTGAGGTAGGGTATGGTGGCTCACACCTGTAATTCCAGCACTATGGGAGGCCAACGAGGAAGGATTTTTTGAGACCAGGAGTTTTGAGATCAGCCTGGGCAACATAGGGAGACTCTGAATCTACAAAAAATAAAATAATTAGCTGGGTATGGTGGTCTGTGCCTGTAGCTCCAGATAACAGGGAAGCTGAGACAGGAGGATCACCTGAAGCCAAGAGGTTGAAGTTACAGTGAGCTATGACCACTGTACTCCAGCCTGGGTGACAGAGTGAGATCTTGCCTCTAAAAAAAAAACAAAAGAAAAGAAAAGAAAAGAAAAGAAAAGAAAAGAAAAGAAAAGAAAAGAAAAGAAAAGAAAGGAAAAGAAAAGAAAAGAAAAGAAAGAGATTTGGTATGCATAAAATTGGGTTTGGGAGAGTAACCTGGGAATATATATATAATTTTAAAATTTGCCTACTCTTCTCCCCAAAAATAGAACCTCTAAGAATCGATTCTAACCTTGATAGCACACTAGGCTAACCAGGTTAGCCCACAGACACATGTACATACACTCAATCATAGACTCTCATGCAGAATAATATTCATTGCCAATGTCATTTGCAGCTTCAATGTCAATAAACAATAAAATGAGAGAAGGAATTATAATACCTACATTCTAAGATTACTATAAAACTATTAGCGGTTTAGGAGAAAGATGGTTGACCAGAGATACCAGATACCAGAGATATCAGTTGCCAGTGACTCTGTAAGAGGAAAAGTTTTAGATCAAAGAGAAAAACAAACAAAGATTGGGTGTAATTCTGAGGGAAGAGTGCCAGAACCTACAAGAGACTCCATGAGAAGAAGTTGTGGAGCAGAACAAGAAGGAGCAAGATATCAAGAGAGATCAACCCCCCACAGGTTGGGAGTTCAGTAAAAAGGATAGATGGAACAGTTTGTTTTTTCTACCCTCACATCTCTGACAGTCAGCAAGCTCCTAAGCTGCTGGAGAGATCTTATATACCCATGACCCCAAAAGCTGCTGCTGCCAGTGAGAAAAGCACCAGGCTGAGATAGCACCTGGCTCCCAGTCCCCCTGAGGCAGTTCCTATCATCACAGACGCAAACCAAAATGGCAAGTGCCGTATTGCTTATCTACCCACTGTGCGTCTTTGTCCTTCTCAGGGGGCTTCAGCTCCTCAGTTTATGTCTTGCTCATTCTCACACAAACATTTCCTAACTCCAGTCCAGACAGTGGGAGCTACAGGGATCCAGTGGGTTGCCAGAGGATCTGTGTGACCCCAGAGGCTGGACAGTCCAAGTAGGCTGCCTTCCAGAGAGAGGGACAGAGATGACCAGAGTGCTAGCTTTCCTCCATCCAGACTCTTTTCTTTACCTTCCCCTTCCCCATTCATGGATTCTGAGAGAGACAATTGAGCCACTACACTAATGCTTCCACAAAGAGTGGGGCTCAAACGTTTCCTCTTAAAGTCCTACAGTAGACTAAGGGGTGCTCAGACTGTGAGCTCTCTGCTTGATGACCTTCCCCAGGGGCAGCTACATCAGATCAAGGTACACCCCGAAGTGGAGGGACATCAAACCTCTTGGAGCACCCCATAGGCAAATTAGGACCAGCACATTTATCCCTGGCATGGTCAGGGATTGATCTGTGGGGACCTGGAAGCAGGACCACAGCCAGATCCCATGGCCCCAGGACTCAATTATGTTGCTTGGGGGCACAGAGAGGAGATTTATGAACTAATCTTGGGAGGTGAGGCAGCTGTGTGGGCAGAACTGAGAGAAGAGTGCAGGGTGGGTCCCAGCTGCAGAGTACTCATGGAACAGCCCTCCCTCCACAATAAGACAACACTCTGAGCCCAGGCTGGGATACTAGGCAGGGAAGCTCCCAGTCCATAGCACAATTGTGGGTGAGCTGAGCTAGTTTGAGTTCCTGTCTGCCAGCAGATGCTGGAGAAAGACTGTCAGGCATGGCAGGGGGGAGAAGAGTGAAACCCACTCCTGACAGCAAGATGGTAAGTCTCAAACAGCCCCACCTCCATAAGCAGACTTTTTGGTTGGGTGGGGCCAACCCTCCCTGGCAGCTTTCCCCATAAGTTGGGAGTGAACCTTTGTCCTCTGCTGAAACAGCTACCTTGCTGGCTTTTGTAGAGCCTGAGAGTGGGCTCACCCAACCCAGCCCAGTACAGCCTCACTCCCCCACCAAACTCAGCTGTGGCAGAGAATAGGGACTCACCTGGAAGTACCAGGGCCCAACCTGGGGCATTTGAGTGCTTCTCTGGAGGGGCTAGAGCCAATAACAGGTCCCCAAACAACACTGCAGCTTGCTATTTCTGGCAAATACCACCTACTGACAGGGAGGTCAATTTTTAGAGCCCTTTACAGACTCAATCATAAAGAGTTTGGTTGATTCCCACACACAAGCACCACCTAATGTCTCAGAGACTAAACTGGTTGTGTCAGTACAATACATACACTTAAGAAGACCACAGGGCTGGGGAAAGACAAGGATTTCAAAGATCTCCATCCTCCCTCATCAAAGGAAGACAAGGAATCTGTGCACTCATATAGCCCACTTCTGATACAGCCTACAAACAACAGCAACTGAGAAACCATCACACTGAGGATATCTATACCCAAGACATCCATCCAGAACCTAGATCACCATCAAAGCACCCACAAGCAAAGCCAAAAGTTCAAACATATGCTACAAACACACCCTTGTGAATTGGGGAGGGGAACCCCATCTAAATAAGAGAAAATCCAAAAATAAGAAGCAACAGCTGCTCCAGATCAGAAGGAATCAGCAAAAGAACTCTGGAGTTATGAAAAATTAGAACAAAAAGACACCCCCAATGGGGAACACCAGCTCCCTATCAAGGGATACCAACAAAAAATTTATCAAAATGAAAGGTAGAGAATTCCAAATATCAATTGTAAGGAAGCTCAATGAAATCCAAGAGAAATGAAAAAAAAAAGCAATTTAACCCAAAAAACAATACAGAAAATGAATGAAAAATTCACTAAAGAGATCAACATAATATTTTACAAAAGAAAGAACTTTTGGAAATGAAACTTTATGTAAGGAAATACAAAACACAGTGGAAAGTTTTAAGAATAGACTAGACTAGGCAGAAAAAATCTTAGAACTTGAGGATAACTCTTTTGAATTAACCCAATCTAAACTAAAGAACAGAGCATTAAGAAGAGTAAACAAAGCCTACAAGAAATTCGGGATTATGTAAAGTGGGTAAATATAAGAATCATAGATACCCCAGAGGGTGAAGAAGAAAATGCACAAGGGCTGGAAAACCTATTTGAGGAAATAATTGAAGTATACTCCCCTGGTCTTCCTAGAGATTTAGACATCCAGGTACAAGAAGCTCAATGGACACCTGGGAGATTCATTGCAAAGAGGCAATCACCAAGACATATAGTCATCAGACTGGCCAAAGTCAACACTAAGGAGGAACTCTTGCAAGCCATAAGGCAAAAACATAAAATAACTTATAAAGGAAAATCCATCAGGCTAACTGCAGACTTCTCAACTGAGACCTTAAAAGCTAGAAGTAATTGGGGCCCCATCTTTAGTCATTTTAAACAGAACAACTGCCAGCCTAGAATTTTGCATCCTGAAAAACTGAGTTTCATATATGAAGAAGAAATAAAGACTATTCCAGGTAAGGAATCACTGAGGGAATTTGTCAAGACCAGACCTGGCCTGCAGGAAATACTTGGAACTGTATTATACATGAATCAGCACAAGAGTTATACACCAGTGTGAAATCAGACAAAAGCAAAAACTCAAAGCTCATATAAAACAATAGTACAAGAGATAGAACAAAGCAATAAGCTACTACCCAACAGGATGAACAGAACAGCATCCCACATATCAATTCTACCAATCAATGTGAATGGTTTGAATTCCCCACTCAAGAAACATAGGCTGACTGAATGGATAAATAAATACAAGCCAAGTATCTGCTATCTCCAAGAAACATATCTAACCCACAAGAATTCATACAGACTCAAGGTGAAGGGATGGAAAAAAATATTCCATGCATATGGAAAACAAAAAAAAGCAGATGTAGCCATTCTCATATCAGATAAAGTCAACTTTAAATCAACAATAATAAAGAAAGACAAAGATTTCATTATATAGTGGTAAAGGGAACAATTCAACAAGAAGACATAACAATCCTAAATATTTAGGCACCTAACACAGGAGTGCCCAGACTCATAAAGCAAACTCTACTGGATTGAAACAAAGAGATAAATAACAACATCATAATTGCCAGGGAATTCAACACCACACTGACAGAACTGGATGGATCATCCAAGCAGAAAATAAATAAAGAAGCAAGAGACTTAAACTGGACTCTAGAAAAAATGGGCCTAACAGACATTTACAGAACATTTTTTCCCCAAATGACTGAATCTACATTCTTCTCATCAGCACATGGAACATTCTCCAAGACTGATCATATTTTAGGCCACAAAACCTGTCTCACAAATTAAAAAAAAATTAGTCACATTCCTATACATTGATAACAGTCAAGCTAAGAGTCAAATTAAAGACTCAATACCATTAATAAAAGCTACAAATAAAATAAAATAAATAAGAATATACTTTTCCAAAGAGGTAAAAGATCTTTATAAAAAGAACTAAGAAACACTAAGAAAAGAAATTGCAGATGACACAAATGGAAAAACATATAATATTCTTGGATTGATAGAATCAACATTGCTAAAATGTTCATTCTACCCAAAATGATTTACAGCTTCAATGCAATCCCAATAAAAATACCAATGTCATATTTCACAGAACTAGAAAAAATAATTCTATGCTTCATTTGGAGCCAGAAAAGAGTCTGAATAGCCAAAGCAATCTTAAGAAAAAGAACAAATCTGGAGGGATCACATTACCAGATTTCAAACTATATTACAAGTCTATAGTAACCAAAACATCATGATATTGGCACAAAAATAGAGACATAGACCAATAGAACAGAACAGAGAACCCAGACATAAAACCATCCACATACAGCCAATTGATCTTTGACAAAGCAGACAACAATATACACTGGGGAAAAGAATCCCTATTTAATAAATGATGATGAGAAAATTGAATAGACACATGCAGAAGAATGAAACAGGATCCATATCTCACCTCTCAGAAAAATGAATTCAAGATGTATTGAAGACTTAAATGTGAGGCATGAAACCATAATAACTCTAGAAGAAAATGTTGGAAAAACTCTTCTGGATATCAGCCTAGGCAAAGGATTTATGAAGAAGATTCCCCAAACAATGACAGCAACAACAAAAATAAGTAAATGGGACTTGATTAAACTAAAAGGCTTTTCACAGTGAATGAAATAAACAGAGCAAATAGATCAACCTACAGAATGGGAGAAAATATCCACATGCTATATACCTGATAAATGCCTAACAACCAGAATCTACAAAGAACTCAAGCAAATCAGCAAGAAAAAAAAAATCAAACAACCCTATTAAAAAGTGGGCAAAAGACATGAACAGAACCTACTCAAAAGAAGATAGACAATTGGCCAATAAACATATGAAAAATGCTCAACATCATTAATCATCAGAGAAATGCAAATTAAAACCACAATGAGATATCACCTTACTCCAGTGAGAATGGCTTTTATTAAAAAGTCTAAAAACAATAGATGTTGATGTGGATGCAGATAGAAAGGAATGCTTATACACTGCCAGTGAGACTGAAAAGTAGTACAATCTCTATCAAAATTGTATACAGATTCCTCAAAGAACTAAAAGTAGACCTACCATTCTTATTTAGCAATCCCACTACTGGGTATTTACTCAAAGGAAAAGAAGTCATTTTATCAAAAAGACAATTGAACTTGAATATTTATTGCAGCACAATTCACAATTGCAAAGATGTGGAATCAACCCAAATGCCCATCGATTCATGAGTGGATTAACAAAATGTGGTATATGTATACCATGGAATACTACTCAGCCAGAAAGAAAGATGATAAAGAAAGATGACTTCATGCCTTTTGCAACAATCTAGATGGAGCTGGAGACCATTATCCTAGATGAAATATTTAAAGAATGAAAAAACAAACACCACATGTACTCACTGTTAAAGTGGAGATAACTAATGATTACACATGTGTATAGAGGGACGTATATACCTCAATGGAAATAAACATGGAGAAAGGCATAGGTGAAAACCTACCTAATGGATACAATGAACCTATCTGGGTGACAGGCACACTTATAACCCTGACTCAAGCATTATAAAACCAGTCCAGGTAACCATAAACATTTGTACCCCCATAATACTTTGAAATAAGAATAAAAAAACCTATTAGAAAGAATAAGGTACTAACCTGTAAAACTACATATGATAATTTAATAAGTGGATAAAAAATCAAGCCAATGTTTTTAATATAATTCCAATTTTTATAATTAAAGAAACTAATAAATGTATGACTGAACGTCTGTGTATGTAAAAATATATATTAAATCAGAAAATTATATTTAGAAAATTTAGTAGTAGTTACTTCAAGGGGGTGGAATTGATCAAGTCAAACATGCTAATAACTTTAATTATGTAAATTAGAACATGCAAAATTCAGATTATTGGTCATTTCCCTTTTTTATAATTACAAGTATTAAAGCAAGAGAAAGAAAAGAGTATGGCATACTATTATTCTATAGATTTAATAAATACGTTATATCTGCTCTATTAAATAAATTAATAGCATTAAGGGAATTAAAGAATACATGTATTTGTACTGTGGCCCAGGTATAATTAACTCTACTTGAAATGGCTGGTTTCTGGAATCCTGATAGATATTTATGATGATTTTCCTTTGGGAATCAAGGTTACCTAGGGACAGTTATCAAGCTGATATATCAGAAAGCAGGAGGATTATGGCACTATGAAAATAAGGCATAGTAGTCAGCAAGCCGAAATTCAATTATGTATAACATTGACACAAATCAGCTAGTACTAGTTAGAGTCTCCAACCATTGGGTTAAACTATAGGTCTTCACAATCTTGGATCCTCTTGGGAAACAAGACAGGATATCTGTGCATAAAAGAGTGTACTATCCTGTTATTGAAATATGAATAAGATGAGAAAACACAGTCCCAAAGAACAAAATAAAGACCACAATAAGGTAAGCTAAAATATTAATTTGAGGTTGAGATGCTGAGCTATACACTCAGGAGATTTGACCAGAATAGAATAGGAAGACAATTCACTTAAATAAGAGAAGATCTATCTCACGTCTTTGTTCACAATTCAAAAGATAAATCATTTTCTTTTCCTTCATCAAAAAATGGATACTTCTAATTTTCCTTTTGCTCCCAATGGTACCATTATTTTTTTTAGCTCACGAGCCTCAAAATTTAGAATTATCTGTAACTGTTTTTTACTTTAACAATTTCTATGAACTTTGATAAACATAACCCCAAACTACATTCCTCCATTTCTTTTTAATTACTAAAATAGTCTTCTGATTTGTCTTTATTTTTCTGATAAACCCTCCGCAGAAGTGTCAAGAGAATCTTTTTAAAATTAAATCTTTCTTACAAAGTCCTAACTCTTCCCAAGAATACCAGCTGTAAAGAAATGATGTCTCTCCTTTCTCAGATGGTTTACATTGCCACTAGCATGGACAATTTTCCATTTCTTCATCTCCAGAAATTGAGGAAAGTTTTCCTCCAAGTATATTAAAGCAGAGTGCTTAAAACCATGAACTCTAAAACTATACTCAGTTGATTTTGCAATTTGAATCCACCGCATTGCAGCTGTATAACTTTGGACTATGATTTAACCACTTTAAGCCTATGTTTTCTTATTCATAAGACAGGCATAATAACATTTCTAAATTCATAAAATTGCTGTAAGAATTCAATGTTATAATCTATAAAGTTTGCTGTTGTAATTGCTATTGTTTTGGCATACAGCCTGGTACATAAATATTCACAATCCATTGTCATTAACATTATCATTCTTAGTCAAGTCAACATTGTTTTTTCACGTGTTTCTTATCAATGTATGCCTATGGCCTTTTACAATACACAAAATAGTTTTGTTCATTTAGATAATATTACAGTGGAAGTGATAAAAAAGAAAATTACCTATATGAAGTAACACAGAATTAATATTCAAGATGCTTTTCTCATCTTTTGAGTTCTCCTTGTTTTTCTTCCATCACATAAGCCTATAGTTCTTTCCACAGTCTATTCCTCTAGGTGAAAAGCCTCCGTTGGAAATTTGTCAATCCAAGACTAAATGCTTTCTTTGAATTTCATTTTACCGAAAGGAATTCAAAGTGCAGATTAATCTAAATATCTGTGTTCTGGAACACTTTATTATTCTTTCTGGTTAAGGACAGTGTTATTTTAATGAACCAAAACTAGCTAAAAACAAATTAATGTATTGGATGATTATAAAGGAATCTTACCAACCAATTCAAAGGAAGTATAGTCAGGACTCCCAGGAACTAGAAAGTTGGCAGGTGGCTGGTGTCTCTGCTGCTCATTCCAAGGTATGCTTATTAAGCCAAACACTCAATAACTATTATTTGAAACCATATTTTTCTGTTTAATTATCAACTTATAACTGAAATTAACCACCAGTTTCAGAATATATAATTTTAAGGTGTCAGTTTCCAAAATCCTCTAAATATCCCTGCACTATTAATATGTGTCATTGCAAAACAATCAGATTGGTCACTGGACAACCAATAAATTCAATAGCTATAAATTAAATGCCTATTTTTGTTCAATAAACAATAACAAACATATAGGGCTCTCTAACTACTCAGCATATACCATGGGCCAGATCAACTCCAAAAAAGAAGCACAGAAAAGATGATGAATTGACTGGTACATTAGCAATACCTCCTTTCCCTAAACTCTTGCCAACACCAAAATTAATATCTCAAGAGAATTATAGGTCTCTCTCTAAATGACAAAAACTGATTAGGCAGTCATAAAGCGCCAGAATGCTATTAGCTCTTGCATTGTTATGTCAAGTACAGTATGCGATTGTTCACTTTTCATTAGTCTTCTACCGTGTTAAGACTAACAATGTAACACTTTGATTTAATTAGCAATTAACATTGATCTAGTACCTATTCAGATTAAATATTCAGTGCAAGAGAGGATTGAGTTTAGAAGAATGGACATTTAGTAAGAAAATATTAAGAATAAAATTGATGAAAATGGTTCTTTGTACTTAACTTCTTTCATCATATGCCTCAGCCTTCTGGGGGAGGAGGGACTACCCAAAGCCAAGTCTGAATAGCACTCTAGTATATTTTTTGCAAGACAATGTCAAACACTGACCTTTAAGAATCCATTGATACCTTCTCTTTCTATTGGTCCTCATAGGCATCTTTGACCAGCCATATCTCCAAACTAAAATAAAGGGAAGAACAATCTGTTTGTATGCATCATTCATTTCACAGTTGAATCATTAGTATATATTGAGCATGCAGTATCCCTATGGTGGAAGCTGTGGATGGAATGGTGTGCAAATTGAACAGATGGCCATCCCAGTCTTCCACTTGAAAAAGTCAAGAGTGGAGATGGCCAGGTTGAGCCACACATTATAATCAGATAGGAGGTTTTATAACCTACTATTGCCCACAATCAACCCCAACCAATTTAATCAGAATCATTGGTTGTGGGTCCACATATCGGCATTTTTTTTTTAAAGTAACTTCAATTATTCTAATGTGTAGCCAGATTTGAGAAGCATAGGCTAGTAGTCCTTGGGGAAATAATAGTTATTAAGAACACATGGGAAGCAGATTCTAGCCAGCTGGCTGTACTTCTCCACTGGAGAAAGTCAGGAAAATCCTAAGAAACCATGGAAAAGAGAGCTAAGTGTGTAATCTTGCTGCTTCATTGGATGGGCTGCCACATAATCATAGTTCCCAAAGTGATGTTATCAGCTTCAGGCATGGGACGGAGGACACTAAATTCAAATTGCACAGTTCTTCTAGATCACACATTTTGTTTAAATACAAAGAAAAAAAAGCACAGAATATTATTTTTACCACAACATTGGATATGGCTAATATTTACCCATTAATTAATGGTATTGATACTAAAATTTTCAGGAACTGTTGTCAAGATGTAAAGGGAAAGAGCACTGAATGATAATTGTGATCTAGAGGTAGAGTGTCATTCCTTCAAAAAGTGACCTTAGGCAAGCCTCTTGATCAAATCACCTCTCAATTTCTTTGTTTCTAAAGTTACTGACTTGGTCTGTTTACTCAATAACCCTTCATTTATTCAGTGAACTTATTATATTGAGAACTATCTCTTATTAGGCATTGTCTTCAGTGCTAGGCTTCCAAATGGATCACACATGATTTCTGCCTGCAAAAGTTTTATGGTCTGGTGAATTGCAAGTAGGTATTCACAGTATGATGTGAGTTGGAAACGTGGGATACTGAATAGATGGGTTCAAGAGGTCAGGAAAAGTTTCTCCTAAGAGTTCCATTTTAGTAGGTATTAAAAATTAATGTTCTACGCATATGAAATTGAGAGGTAAGAGTGGGAGAGAGTAAAGCCTTTAAAAGAGCTGTCATCAGTTCAGTGTGGTTGAATTTCAGGTTTAAGATGGAGAAATCAGGGGATGAAGTGTCATGAGGGGGGATATTGTTGAGGGCCAGTGCATATTTTTATGCAGTGATGGTGGAATAATAAGATTAGAAAGATCAATCTGATAACTGTGAAGAGGATAAATTTAAGAATGGTGAGACTGAAGTTAAGGACACAGGGAGGGAAGAAATAGTTCAGAGGAGAAATTATGACACCCTAACTGTGAGCCTTTCTGGTCATAAAATTCTAATTCTATGTTAGAGGGAGAGAATGAGTGATAAAAATGAACTCGTAACATTCAATAATCAATACTTGTAAAGTGTTTTGCAGTGTATTGTAAATGCTGTTTTCATAGTAATTCTACTTTCCAAGAAATATATTAATATTTAAAACTTTGAGGTCAAGTTTTAATTATCTTTTATTAACTACCAGTAACAAGATTATGTAAATATGAGAATGACACCTACAGGCTGTTGACTAAGAGTACTGTGTTTGAAGATACCCACAGATTTCTTCACAGTTCTATATATCTTTACTTATCTCATCTGTAATATAGCCCGGGGGATTTTCAGAAAAATAGCATGTAATGTCAACTCTGTACTAAAACTGTAAGCATCAAACCCTTGGGAACTATCAAGTTATCAGTCTTTACTACTGAAAACATAACAGGATTTAAGTAGAGCTACTCTAAATGGTTCAAATTACATTTAGGTAATATTTTGTGTGAGATGAAGACAGAGAGATTTTCACTCAAATGACTAGTCTAAATTGCCTACATTTGTGTACCAGATTGTGAAGTCGACCAAGGGTATAGAAAGTTTCCTTTTCCAAAAAAGGAGATGATCTTTATATGGCTGATGTCCAAACAAGTACAAACTAAATAGTCTTTCTTCCTAAAAGAAAACAAAAAAGGAACATTATTAGGGTCCCTTTAAACTTCTTCATAAAGTTTTTCAAGAAGAAATTGACCAAACAGAGCTTTCTGATTCCACAAATACTCTTTTCATTCATTTCATTTGTGATTCATAATGGAGGTTACATGTAAAACATATTTTGAGGCAAATAACAAATGCTCACATCTTTTTATTGTTTATGCTTATAAGCAAGCTTTCTTTTTGAATCCCTAGAGTGGATTCAAGTGCCAAAAGCCAATTCAGTTACCCATAGAAGCATTTGTGCTTCATCTTGGAAATGTGTTTATTCTTCAGCCTGCAGTTTGTACTGGTTCCCAGTCTTACGTGGCCCCCTCTGCTTTTCTACTTCGGCAGTAGAAAAGAGAGACATCGTAGGTCCCAAAAAGACATTTATTTTAAATGCTCAAATAATTTCTCTGCCTCTGTCAGAAGAAGAGAGGGAGAAGAATGAAAAGGAAGACTAGGAGGGAAGGAAATGAGTGAGCATGGAGCCGATTGACTGTTGGTTTTGGACAGAAAAACTTATACCATGTGCCCATGAGAGACTTTAATGTCTTTTACCTAAGGCAGGGTTTCAAGGCGAAACCTGGAATAGTGAGTTTCCCATTCCACAGGCTCCAAACCAAATGACTGTGCAAAAACAGCATGTGATAACATTTTCATGATTTAGTAATGTTTCATTTCAATTATTTTCAAATACCACAAGAGAAAAAGGGAGACTAATCCTCTAGGCCTTTATATTTCAAGCTCAAAT
This sequence comes from Microcebus murinus, assembly GCF_040939455.1. Taxonomy (NCBI): domain Eukaryota; kingdom Metazoa; phylum Chordata; class Mammalia; order Primates; family Cheirogaleidae; genus Microcebus; species Microcebus murinus. The sequence goes on from NC_134112.1 coordinate 34,903,037, forward strand.
AATAGATAGAATTTAAAAAATAGGATTCTTCCAGACCTTAGGATATCATGAGAAAGCCAGTGATATAGGAAGTCATGAAATGATCCATGGCATGAGACACTATCACAGTTAGAAATGACATGGACAAATAAATCATGCACATTTTATTGTCCTGGATAACATATTGGTAGTGATTAAAATAGAATGAGTTGTCAAATAATAATTAGCCTTAAGAAACTATATTTTTCTGTGCTATATAGATCTATACATGATGATTTGCAGACTATGTGACTATATCTTTTTGGTTAACTAAAAACCAGCTATATTATTTATTATGAGGTTATCATAAAAGTATAAAATGATGAGTTACAAATAAAATGTTTCATATATTAGACACAACCATATATTGTTTCAGAAATTGTTTGGGTTATTTATAGGCAGAGGCTTTGTTTTAGAATAGTTTTTCACTGCAGTTTGAATTGTGACTGGTAGGTGGCGCAGTCAGTATGGAATTCATTGCTACAGATGAAAACATTCCCCAGGCTTTCCTCAGCATTTCTAAGGCCAGTTCCATATCTGCAGTCTGTTGGGGAATGTTCTTAGATATTAAGCATACCCAAAATTAGTTTTTCAGGTAGTTCTCAAAAATTTCATTATATTTTGTAAAGTATTTTTGGTCAGTATTTTGGTTATTGTTCCCGATAATTCAGATGTCTATTCTAGTATTCCTCACGGACTCTCACTTCTCCAACACTGAAACATATTTCCACTTTTTCTTTTATTTATTTTTTGTTTGTTTATTTTTGTATTTCCCCCCACATTTAGGTCCTTGTGATGAATCATACTTGTCTGGGAAATAGAGGCTCTTTAGGGAATAAAGAAGGCCCTTTTTATCTGTAGCTATAACTGTATTCTTTTCCAGAGCAACTTTTCCACTCCACAACATCTAAACCTTCAAAATCACACAGTGTTAAAAAATGATAATAAGTTGTGTGGTGCAGCATTTCTTTTTCTCACTTCAATCAGTGAAGACTATCTCATTCACTTGCTTGAGAGTTTAATGTATAATTTGAATATAAAAGAAAGGGATTCTGAAGTTGTCAGAAAATTAAGTGCTTTAGAAGAAAAAAACCACAGGAACAAAACAAGGAAATATATCTTTCAGGTTCTATTTCCTTAGTGGTAGAGTGGTAGAGTCAGCCATTTTTAGGGTTCAGTCAACAGAAGTTCAAAATATCTGACCACTGGAAAAATAGGGATTTTCCAAATGTACACATTTACATATTATGGGTCATTTCTTGAATAACAACAACAACAATAATAAAACACTTCTTAGAAGTTTCTTCATAAATCTACTCTAATATTAAAAGTTAAAATTTAATTACCTGGAGAAGTTATGGCCTGTTGTTTTATATTCTAAATTTAAAATATAAACTTTTAAATAAGACACACAGTATTTTGCAAAATGTTTTTGTTCAATGGATTCTAAAAATTAACACATTTCATCTGTCAGCCAAGTATGCCCATTTTATAATGGTTATAGTTGTAACATTCAGTAAAGACCACCTAAAATGCCTTTTTGGATTAGCATTTTATATTAAAAGCAAGTAAGGATGATTCTTGAAAGTATTATCTATGTCATCTCTTTTCTCTATAAAGCTCACATAGTATTTAATGAAGGTTATGTATAAATTGGGCATGTAAGCATTCTAAATTTGAGGCATTAAACTCTATAACATTATTTTTAAAAAGTAGATAGTTTAACATTTTGACTTTTATTTTCAAGTTCAGTTCTGGGAGATCTAAAAATATTTTTTTCTTGCTATAATTATAAAAATAGTAAAGGGCAAGTTGTAAAAAGTGTATTGGCCATATTAAATATATCATTAGAATATTTTCTTTACCTGTGTAAATTACTTTTATTTCCAACTATCACCCAATCATTCAAAATGCATTGTATCATGTGGGTATGTGACTCAATCATATATATCATCTTTAGCATATGCTATGTTGACAGAAATGTTTTACAGTGTGAAAAGATGGTTCATATTTACTGCTGAGAATTGTATAGAAGTTAAAATTCCCTTAGGGAAGCAAGAATTTGGGAACCCAAATATACAGCCTCCTGCATCAGGACACAACTGTGGGAAAGAATGAGATATTAATCGTGCAGCCTGTGCTTCTTTGTTTACAGGGAGCCATAATCTTTTTGACCAGATTTTAAATCTAGTCAATGACTTTCAATCACCCAGTATGTTTTCTTTCTTCTTTTTCTATTGTACTAGTAGGGTTTTGTTTTTGGGGGGATGATCTATATACACATGCATATATTAGTTGTATGTATAGACACACACATATATTTACATATACATTTAGAATATGTTAGAGTTTTAGAATATCAGAGGTCTAAATTATTTCAAGACTACTTGAAGATTTGTCATCATGGTAACAGCAATTGTAAATCACGCACATTGAGAATATCCTTATCTTATCTGTATTGGCCTTAATACCACAAACCTGAGTGAGCTCTTCACCTCTAATAATAAGCATTTTACAAACTCTCATATTCAGTCTGTTTAGCATCATTTGTCTTTTTAAAAGGAGACTTATGATTTAGAATATTATTTGGTTAAAATAAGAGTCTTTTTATGTTCTAAATGATTCAAGAAAATAGCTTTTGTGGTTCGGTGTATCAAGCAGAGTATTAAAAAATAAATGTTACATTTCAAAGGTGTTATGGGAAATGCCCAAATGTCTTTGAACCAAATTTTTCATGTTAAATATATGTATCCAAATATTCTAAATTTAAATTAAAAACAAATGATTAGAATTTGAGAAGAAGACAGGAAATTCAGCTTAGTGCTTCAAACTGTACATTTACATTTTTTCAACTATATTCAATTATATTATTTTCCTCAAACCATTTCTTTATTCTTAAAATAAGCTCAAATTTTATGAGTGTTTTTTTACCTACCATTTTATTTATTTTTTATTTTTTATTTCAGTATATTATGGGGGTACAAATGTTAAGGCTATGTATATTGCCTTTGCCCCCCCCCGGAGTATTAAAATATGTATCAACAAAAATTATTCTATTTCTGTGATAATATAGATATTTAAATTACATGAGGTAGTAATTATAGATGTAAATTTTACTTTATATACAATGATTAACAATAAAATGTCTCAACATTTCTCTGTACATGAAACTGGACTTAGAAATAAATTTTGTTGTAGTATTTTTCAAATACAAGCTCATTTTCTTTAAATTAGGAAAGCATCTTATGAATTTAAAATAAACATCAAAGAAATTGAATAGGAAGAAAACACTTTTCAGAGAGTCATTTTCTATTTACTATATTTATGGCAGAAGATAGCATATCTAATTGAAGAAGTTACATTAAATCAATAGTGATGATAAAAATAATTGAAATTCATTCTTTGCCATCTTCTGGAAGAGAATAGTAAGCCTTTAACTGAGTTTAAAAATATAAATTTCAACATGCACATTTTAATTCCACCCATTTTCAGATAACTGCTCATTTAACAAACCTATTCTCTTTTTATTCTCCTTTGCTTGAAAATTGGGATACGTCATTATAGTGCTTAAATATTTGTTGAGCAAACAAATAAAATCAATGTCATCAGTGGTTACATTTCCAACCTGACCCACAGTGTTCTGCTTAACCTATGTGTGTGCATAAAGAATAACTCTGCTCTAGCATTCCCTCCCCTCAAAATTGTTAAACATTGGATAAATTCAATTAAAATCCCAAGTTCGGATGGCGCGATCACACCCAGGCAGTGACATTTGAATGGGAAGACTGCCCGGTTGCAGTACTTGGTGTTGAATCAGCTCTAAGCTACTGGTGGGGGGCTCAATGTCTGGAACAAGGGGTCTATGAGGACCAAGAAAGAAGTTAAAATGCTGGTTGGAGAAAAGGCTCTATTGGGAGCACATTTCTCCATCCTGAAATCTTCCTATGCCCCTTTTTTGTGTTCCTGGAGGTCTGAATTTGGCTGCATAATAACCCTCTGCTGGCTCTGCATGTTCCCACCAGACTCTGTTATTTTTTGTCTCCTCCCATGAACAGGATGAAGTCAACGGCTTCATTCCTGTTCTTTCCCTGAAGAAAAAATCACAAAAGCCCACTGATGTTTTAAAGAATCTCCATAGCTGTTAATGAAAGGCAAGGAAAGCTATAAAAAGGGCCCCCTTTTTAATCTCCCTCTGATTTCCCCTCCTTACACCTTTGTTTTCCCCTTTGAGAATACAAAGACATAAAGGCAAAGAGGAGTAATAATTATAAGAGGTGTGGTGTGGTTGTGCAGATTCCTGTGTACTCAGAGGCACTCTGACCAGCAGCCAATCTCTGATCACTTCCTTTTATCTCTTGGACCATCATTTCTGAAGGAAGAATAAAGGAATGAGTTAGGTACCCTTCTGGGAGGTGGAGTGGGTGGGAGGTGAGAGGCAAGGGTGTGCTCTCTTCACCTTCCTCTGGACTTTTGTCACTATCTGTCCTGATGCAGTAAACCCTGCCCTTGTGGGGAATTAAGATGAAGTAAGAAATGTGCCCATCCCAGAAATTAGATGAAGTGAGAAAAGTGACTAGCCCAGAATTTAGATGAAGTAAGAAATATGACCAGGGTTAAAGGAAATACAATGTAGATGTTGTAGTTAGTGTGTGTGTGGGGGGTGGGGGCGGGGGAGTGAGTGTATAGATATTCTAGGAAACATCAGGTTTTGAGATAATGAGATAGAAACCAATCAAATGTAATAAGGGAAGAAGGTCTGGAAATCCCCTGGAATATCATTTTGGAAGGAGAAAAGATTTTCCGAATCTCTAGGCTGGAAAGAAGACTGTTCATTCTTAGTGACGTTTAGATTTAAGGGGCATGTTTAAATTAGACTGATGGCAATTGAGAATGTGACTACACTTTTAATTGTGCATTGATTTCTTTAAAAGAATTACCCTTCTTTGTTTTCAGGCACATTAGATACTCTCCCACAATGTTCACAGAATGTTTCAAAAAAACGGTAGCTTCTAAAAATGACAAATTATAGCACTGCATGTCAACATAAAACAATGAATGTGCAGATTGGTCTAACCATGACATATATAACAATAGCCAAACATTCTAACTTGAAAAGTTAATAATTTTTCCTATGTGATAAATTTTATTTAAAAAAAATTATTTTCATCTTCACTTTTCCATACTGTCAGCTCTAACCCTGCCCTGCCCCCAATCCCAAAGTAACTTTAGCAAAAGAAATTTGTTAAATGAATGCTTCTCATTAATCCCCAAAATATAGAATACCAGGCATGCACTGAAAAGTGTGAGGACTTTTTTTCTCTCAAATAAATTCTGGGATTCAGTTTAAGAAATACCAACTTTCTAATCTGTGTGGATTTATATCTAAGAAGTAACATCGGTCCATTCTTTCTTAGCATTATTGCAATCCAATTTATTGTCAGTCTAACAACAATAATATATAAAAATGATTTGGAATAAATTATCGCCATGATACAATGTAAAAGAAAGGAATTTTAAGCTAACACTGTGTGGCTTCAAGTGGAAATTTGTCACAGATCAATAGTCGAATTTATTCTTACCATAATTGCTACTGTACTTAATGCAGTGCGTGTGTGTACATGTGTGCATATGTGTGTGTACATACACATGTGTGTACGTGTGTGGGCGTGTGTATAAAGGCTGTTTCACTGCCTCAAATTTCTCTCCCCTAAGAGGGTTATAGTATTCCATTGACTGCTGTGTGAATTCATTTGCTGTGAGTTATTTCTGGCCAGTGGAAAGCATGCAGTTAACTTTTGGGCATTATTCAAGTAGGCACTCTATGATTTTACCAGAGATTGTTTCTGTAGAAATAAATCTGTGTATTATTTGTCTAGTCAAAAACAGAGCATGCTGACATGGAATCAGCGGGGTATTGGAAGGTGGATCGGTGTTGAGAAGGAAGAGAAAGGGGAATGTGTTTATTTAATAATATACCCAGGTCAAAATAACTAAATATATTCTTTTATCACCCCCAAAAGGATAAGTTATAGAAATAATGTGTGTATGGAGCAACATCCAGGAAAACTTTAATTAATTTAATTCCCCTGCACAAAAATACTTAACTCTCTTCTCTTTATCACATAATTTTCTTGTCATCAATTTCCATTCCCCTCATTCCTTATTATATGTCATCATTTTTAAAACTTTCTTGTGCTTGATTTAGGAAGAGATGTAAATATAAAGTTCTCAAAATCCTGTAAAAAATCACTACTTGCTTTGTTATATATGTACATAAAAAGAGCATGTATATGCACACACGCTCCACAACTTTTGACTTTCCTTCCTAAGAATGCACTGTGAAAAGGACGTTATTTGTCTATTGAGGAAAAGATATTTTAATGTATTATCATTTTAAACAATGACTCTTCAAAACTCTTCCGATCATACAACTTTTAAAGGTAAATGTGCATTTTTTTACATTTAAATGATAAATGGTTACCTTGTAAAGTAAGCCCCCAGACTTAGATATTTTTTGACAGCAATACTTGAAGTGAGTATATAGTGAATGATCCACAAATTGTTAAACTTAGAGGCTGAACATGTTAGATGTTTATCTTCCTTGCTTTTGCTCTCATCATTTCTTGAAGGCAATGGCTTGAATTTTCTTCTAGGAATTATGCATTCCATTTAAAAACAGCATTTTCTAATTTGGGTTCAGGTGTGAATTTGTCTGATAATTATTTACTAGTATTACCCAAGTTAATAGTAAAATTACTATTCAATCAAACTCAGTAAGATATTATTTAAAATGTAATAGTAAAATGTTTTCAGTATGTTTTCTCCTTATTTTTATAAAAGTGTTGTATATTTGTAGTAACTTATATAGGGTTTTAACTTATAGTAACTTTATATAGGGTTTTCTTTCCATAGACATTGTGGTCCCTATAATTCTTGATTATTTGGCCTTGATAGTTACCCCAAGGTTAAATTCACAATGCATTTTTAAAACAAATGTAATGAAATTTATAAAGTTTTTAATCGCAAAAGGATAGGGAAACCAGCAAACATTAAAACGTTAGTGCTACTGGAAATTTACATGCAAAAAAATAAATCTAGACCCACACCACTCTTCACAAAAATAAACTCAAAATGGATCATTAACCTAATTTTAAAATGCAAAACTATAAAACTCCTAGAAGATAAAATAGGAAAATATTTAGATGCTCTTGGGTATAGTCATAACTTTTTAAATACAACATCAAAGGCAGGGGCCATGAAGGAAATAAGTGATATGCCGATCTTTATTATAATAAAAAAAAACTTCTGCTCTGTGAAAGACACTGTCAAGAGGATGAGAAGATAAACCACAGACTGGGGTTAAAAACCTAATTGATAAAGGACTGTTATCCAAAATACACAAAGAGCTCTCAAAGTTCAACAATAAGAAAATAAACAACTCAATTAAAATCAGACCAAAGTTCTGAATAGACACTTCACCAAAAGTTAGACAGGTGGAAAATAAACACATGAAAAGATGTGTCCCATCATATGTCATCAGGAAAATGCAAATTGAAACCACTATGCGATATCACTACACATCTACTACTATAGAATGGTCCAAATCCTGAACACTGACAATAGCAAATGCTGGTGGGGATGTGGAGCAACAGGAATTCTCTCATTCGTTGCTGGTGGGAATGCAAAATGGTACAGATGATTTTGGAATACAGTTTGGCAGTTTCTTAGAAAACTAAACTTACTCTTACTATATGATCCAGCAATTACACTCCTGGATATTTACCCAAAGGAGCTAAAAAGTTGTTACGAAAATCTGCACTTAGATATTTATAAAGGCTTTATTCATAACTGCCAAAACTTGAAAGCAACCAAGATGTTCTTTGGTACAGGAATGAATAAATAAACTGTAATACAGCCAGACAATGAGATATTATTCAGCACTGAAAAGAAATGAACTACTAAGTCACGAAGGAACATGGAAGAAATTTAAATGCATATTACTAAGCGAAAGAAGCCAATCTTTAAAAGACCACATACTGTAAGACAGCTATATGACATTCTGAAAAAAGCAAAACTATGGAGACAGTAAAAGGATGAGTGATTGCCTGGAGTTTAGATAAAGGGAGGGATAAATAGGCAGAATACAAAGGTGTTTTAGGGCAGTAAAACTATTTCATATGATATAACAGTGATGGATACATGCCATTATACATTTCTTCAAATCCATAGAATATTAAATGCCAGGAGTAAATACTGATGTTAAGTAAGACTTTTGGCAAAAATTATTTATCAATGTAGGTTTACCAATTATAAGAAATGCACTACATTGGTGCTAGATGTTTGATAAGTTATACATGGGGAGTGGAAAGGGAGTAAACAGAAAGTCTCTATAATTTCTGTTTAATTTTGCTGTGAATCTAAAACTGCTCTAAAAAATAAAGTCTACTAAAAAAATAAAGAACAAATACAAAAGCAAACAAAAAAGGGTCTTAGTGTGATGTTTTTTTTTAAGGAGTCAAGTAAACTGAATTATACAAAAACTATAAATGCAGCCATGAAACACTCTCCTGCCCAGGTCTCAAAGTACTTTTTAGATATCAATTCATAACTATTTTGTCCTTGAAGCCTTGTCTATATTTCATGGGGGGTTTTATTATCATTACCATAGCAATTATTGAAGTAGATTGTAATGTTTAACTTCATTTTATAGATGAGAACATGAATGAATTTTAAACAGTTACATGGTAAGATTAATTCTTGATTTTCTACAATGATGAGGGAAAGGGATAAATGAGATCTTGGAAATCCACATATAATGAGAAACTTTCATTTTAGCCACTAATTTCAATCTCCTTTTCTTCTAAATCATTTTTTAGAGCTAATAACCATGAGAGGGCAAATTCCATTTGATTTGTGTAACACTTTCTTTCCTTGTCCCTACCCTTTTGAAACTGCTAACCAACCACCAAAAAGTCTAGAAGTAGATAGGGAAATAGGCATAAAAGAAAGTCAATGAGTTTGAATTTCTCAAATTTAGGCAATTCAAATTTAGCTGAAATTGGCAGAAGTTTGCAAGTTCAAAGTTTACAGTCCTTGAAACTTGCCTGGTACTGAGATGTGTGAGACAAATCTGATCTCTAAATGTGGATGAAATCCATTTAATTTTTTATAATCTTCTAGAATAGTTTTGGTTTGTTTTGTTTGCTTAGGTTTTTTGTTTTGTTTATCATTTAACATATAAACCCTCTGAAGCAACCAGTTCTGTTTCAAGGAATCTGTAATTCTGTAATCTGCAACCATTAATGCCTACTCATAGACTTCCCAAATAGAATACAAAATCCATGACTAATATAAATGCCAGTGGGACAGATGACTAGGCAAACCCTTTCCACTCTTAGAAACAATACAACAAGTGTTCTACATATTTTAGTTAAATTAATGAATGAATGACCTAATGAAATTATGAATGGGCATTCCTAATGGATTTTCATAAATAAACCTAAAAATCTTCATTTGACATATAAAGGTGCTTTTTTTCTAACTCAGGAGGGTAAAAACGTCATATTATGGGGTTTTTCCTTCTTTTAATGGTGAATTTTATGATGGTAAAATTTATATTAATAATACTCAACATGCAACATTCTAGGAACCCTTCCATTTGTAATTCTTTAAAAACCCTTCTGCTGCTGGATGAATTGGGAGCTGTTATAACCACAGTTTTCCTGCTGCACTGCAGTATGAATGGTCTTTTTCTAAGTGGCATTTCCATCACATGGATTGAATTTTAAACTATTTTTTCAATGACCAATCAGACATTATAAAATAGTTATGCTACTGACTTGGTATGTGTTCAATGTCAAACCACGTTTTTCCATTGACAGCTTGAGAAGATTGTAAAACCATTAAAAATTTAAACTTGTGGTTCAAAGGGATTTTCTGCAGTTAGGCTGCTTTTAATCTTCTCATTCTACTTAGTGAACACCTGCCTTTCCTTGGATATAAAACTTATGTACAACTTGGATTTTGTTTGGAGTCCAGGTAAAAACAAAAAAATATTACATATTTGGAAAAAGGAAAAACAAAAGGAGGGAATTAGTATGTACCTACAAGATCGAGTCTTTTTTTTAAATTATGCATTGAATTACTTAAGATATTGAAATATTATTTAAGAAAAGAACAACTTGGTCTATTAGATTGAGTGTTGGAGGTCTGGAAGAATAATTTAAGATGTAGTGACCCGATGCTATTCTCATTTTAATAAGAATTGCTAATTTGTAAGCAATTTAATATTAATTTTATTTAAAATTAATATCAATTTAATACTAATTCCACTAAATGCTGACACTATTTTATTTACCTTATATACCAGTAGTTCATATAGAGTTCATCACAGAGAAGGCATTTAATTAATAGTTGTTAAGTTGAATCAAAGTAACCATCTTTTGAAACTCAGTTCATTTTTAAATAAACAAACTTTTGAGCACTAATCTTGTATCAGGCACTCTTTTAGGTACTTAGGCTACCAAGGTCAAAAATACAGTCTTTTCCTCAAAAACTAAAACCCTAGTAAAGGAGAAAGACAAATGTGTAGTCATAATCGGATGTGGCAAGTGATATTCTAGAGTAGAGCTCTCAAGCCTTTCTTTACATTGTAATCATGTAAGAAGTTAAAAAAAATAAAATGTTATTCACATTGATACTTTGTTGGTAGTTACAGTTTCTAGGGACAAATTTTGTAAAACTTACTATATTAGAAATATAGAATAATAACACCTATTTAAAAAGTAAACAAACAAACAAAAAAAACTAGTGATGCCCCAGGAAACAACATATAATTGCATTTTATTTTAATTAATTAGCATTAAGTAAGAAGATCTATATGATTCTTTTCTTTTCTTTTTAATTTTATTTATTTATTTATTTTTATTACTTCATATTATGGGAGTACAAATATTGTTAGGGTAACATGTGAAATTGTTTGTTTGAAAATGATATTCTAATTAACATTCACTTTCTGAATAATAGGAATATTTTTGTAATTTCTCTTCTCTAACTATAATAAATTAAATGTTTCCTGGTTTTTAAATATAAAAAAATAAAAATAAAAAAAAATAAATCCCATGTCCAGGCTCTCTCTACACCAAACCAATTAAGTCAGAATATCTGGCAGTAGTTTCAGGCTGTTAGAATTTTGAAATGTTCTACCAAGTAATCCCAGTGTTCAGGAGGTTGAGAAAGCTTGTACTCTAGGCTAGTAAGGTGATCAGAAAGATGGTCTTGATTCAACCTGATAGAATCAGGGAAATATATATAGAAAATGTTATTCTTAAGCTAAGCTTTAAAGAATGCTTATTATTAATCAGATAGAGACAAGGTGAAGGTAATTCTTGGCAAAGGGGAAAAAATGGCAAAAGGGCAGGAAAGATATGACCTATTTAGGAAACCAGAGGTAGTTGTGATTAGCATTTATAGTGTGCATAGGCAGGTCTAAGACAGTAACATGCAAAAATCAGATATGTTATATGAAATATGCAATTAATACTTCAATGTTCATTATATACCAGATATTTATTCTCCAGATACTTATAAACCTATCATGGTAATTTTATTCCTTTTTTAATGTTTGGCTCAGAATTAAGTGGACCTAAGCAAATTTAAATCAAGGAGAAACTTCTAGCTTCATGAAAAAGAGGAAAAAACCTTTTCTCCAGCTAGATGCATCATGGGAATTATGTTCCACAGTTATTGTTCCATGAGAGAAGATCACATAGCTTGTCAAATTGAGAACAAACAGCTGATATAAGAATATAAGCAGAGTCAAGAAAACCTGAAAAGCAGATCTGGAGACCTGAGATATTAGGCCTAGAGCCCACCCTATCTCTAAGTTCCATGTTATGTGAGATTTAAAATGACCCCAAAGGCAAACACAAAAACAGAATTAAATAAATGGGACTTAATTAAATTAAAAATCTTCTCCACATCAAAGGAAATAATAGAGTAAATAGACAACCCACAGAATAGGAAAAAATATTCCCAAACTATACATCCGACAAACGGCTAACATCCAGAATTTACAAAGAACGAAAACTAGCAAGAAATAAACAACTCCATCAAGAAGCAGGCAAAAGACATAAACAGAAGGTTTTTAAAAGAAGATAGACAAAGGGCCAAAAGCATATGAAAAAATATTCAACATCACTAATTCATCATCAGGAAAGAGCAAATTAAAACCATAATGAAATACCACCTTACTCATTATCAGAATGGTCATTAATAAAATGTCAAAAAATAATAGATGCAAGAGTGGATGCAGAGAGAAAGGAATGCTTATACATTGCTGGTGGGACTGCAAATTAGAACAACCTCCATGGAAAACAGTATAGAGATTCTTCAAAAGAATAAATGTAGACTTATCATTCAATCCAGCAATCTCACTAATGTGTTTCTACCTAAAGGAAAATCAATTTATCAAAAAAAAATGCCCGCACTTGGGTGTTTATCTCAGTACAATTTACAATTGTAGAGATGTGGAATCAACCTATTGCCCATAAATGGATGAATGTGTAAACAAAAATGGTGTAAATGTGGCTCCATCCATGGAGTACTACTCAGCCATGATAAGGAATGAAATAACGTCTTTTGTAGCAACTTAGATAGAACTGGAGACCATTATCCTAATTGAAGTATCGCAGGAATGGAAAAACAAACACCACATGTTCTCTCATGTGGGAGCTGAATGATGGGTACACGGAGGCACAAAGAGATGTAAAGGACATTGGAAAGCAAGAGGAGGTGAGGGTGAGAGGGGTGTGAGGGATAAAAACTTACCTATTGGTTGCAATGAACACTATTCTGGTATTGGGCACACAAAAAGTCCTGACTTAAGTGTTATATAAGCTATCCATGTATCAAACACATTTGCATCCCCTTAATATTTCAAAATAAAAAATATAATTTACACCTTCCAAAAAATAATAAACTGTCCTTGTTAAGCCAGTTTGAGTCTGCAGTGAATTCATCTAATCAATTAATCAGGCAAAGGATTTTCATCATGAAGCTAATGAGGAGGCATTGTAGCAATTTAAGAAGAGGATTTTTAAAGAGGGAAAGAACATCATGCTACCTTAAAATGGAATCTTTATATATGCCAGGCATTGTGTGTGCATCTTATATATGTATAAAAGTCATAAGCAAATTTGGGTTTTATTCTTCTCATGGTAATATGAAGGTTAAATGTGAAGAAGCTTAAACTGGAAGCAAAGAGCATAGAAGTTATTTTGTAAATTCTGCTATAGAGATGATTATGAAGAGAAAGATGAGTGTCAAAATATATTCAGGAAATAGAATTGATAAGAGTTGACAACTGGTAGAGTTTTATGTCTAAGAGAAATGGCAGATTCTAGAATAAACTATTTCTTAGAACTATTTGCCTGTGTCTAGGTGGGCATGAGTTAGGCAGAATGTGGATCATGGCTGGTTGGCCCCTTGTTTTTGCCAGGAATTTAACTTGAGAAGAGCAAATACTATGGTAATAAAGTTACTCATGTTTTCAAATTACTCTGTCCATAAAATGAGTGTCAATAATTATAAATTGTTATATCAGAAGATTTTATGCAACAAAGAAAATACATTTGCTAAAAATTTCATTGGAGTTCCAGAGAGGGCAGATGCTGAAATTTTCCTATTGAGCAGATGTGGTGAATAAATGTAAAATGCCTTGTATCTATTTTACTTACTTTAAATATGTGAACTCGGGTAGAAGAATCTCCTTATAGCATATATTATAGTTAAATTTTTATTTCAAAGAGTGTAAAATATTGTTCATATTTTTCAGTGAACTCAGTTCCTCAGCTTTCAATTTCTCATGCAATTTTCATTTTAATGGTAATTATCCTTCCAGAGGAATTCCATTACTTCCAGTTAATGAAGTACAAATAGTATGTATGCTTCATTTGTGCAATATTAATTCCTTCTCACATATTAATTTCCATAGCTTTCTATTCTATACATTTTTATTGTGTATATCACAGAAAATTAAATATTGAGTTTTATTTAGCATCAACAGCACAGTGGCATTAGTATTTTTCATCAATATTTTCTATAAAGAAATCTGTTGATATTCTGGAATGCCATTTTTGAAATTTAGGCCAAGATCTTGAATCTACCACGTCATCACAAGTTTGAAGTTAATCTAGATAAATAGCAAAGCTAAAAGAAATACATCTGAAGGAATGTGTCTAGAAGCCAAATTTTTTTAAACATTTAAAATTATGTGTATTTCCACCTTTTCAAAAACTATTAATCAAGAAGTTCTTAAATTCACTAATGTGATGTTTGGAATGTACATTTTCAATTAATTTTCAAGTTAAATTTTACTATGAGTCAGGACTCAGTCAGCTTTTAAATCAAATCAAATATTTCAAGGATCTGTTAAAAATAAGAAAGTATGCAAATGACATTTATTGCATGCTTAATACTTAAGGGGCTATTGGTAGTTCCAGACAAGAGCTAACAATCATTGAGGATAATAATTAATTATTACCCTCTGCCAGACACTGCTCCATTTACCTGACAAGGATTGTCTCATTAAATCCTCTTACCAATAATATTTCAGGTATTATGGCCTCTTTACAGATGTGGACATTGAGTTACAAAGACATGAAATAACTTTCCCAAGGTCATGGAACTAGAACATTATAAAGCTGGGCTTCAAATCTAGACATTCTTATCTGCTCTTAAATTCTTTCCTCCCAAATGTACCACACTGCTGCTTCCTGTAGGAAATCCATGGGTATAAGACAAGCAGAACTAAAACAATTAGGGTGAAATCTTTTCTGATTACATATTATCAATTATAAATGCTGTTAGTGCTTGGAGAAAGTAGAAAATCAATAAAGGCTTCAAGGCATGATGGAATGAATTATAATTTGAAATTATTGGACCTTACTGTGATTCTTGTTTCTGAGAGCTATATAAAATTGGGCAAATGACTTATTAACATTTTATTTGTAAATTGATTGAGAAGTAACTATTCTCTATGTAGGGGTTTTGTTTCTAAAAGCAATCAGTGATATATGTAAATAAACTAAGCAAATATATGATTTAAGTTTCCTGGCAAAAGTGAGTCTTGAACTCTTCATTTATATCATCACTCTCTCTGACTTCCTAAAATATTCTTATTTTCATAACTTTTCCCATTTTCATCTATTTATCAATTATTCATTCTGTATATACTGAGCCAAGACATGTACTAATTAATGGCAACATAATCAATTTTTTCCTTTCAATTTCTTAAAGATTGCTTCTTGTTTAGGAAAAACCAAATAATCAACAACAAAAATATTGCCACTATCTTTGCCTCTTCTTTAAATAGATAATTTTTTTGAGACAAATTTGCACTCTCTTACCTGGACTGGAGTGTAGTGGTATCACCACACCTGGATAATTTTTTGTTTTTTAATTTTTTGTAGAGATGGGGTCTTGCTATGTTGTTCAAGGTTGATCTAGAGCTCCTGGCCTCAAGTGATCCTCCCACCTAGGCCTCCCAAAGTGCTAGGATTACAGGCATGAGGCACATTGCTCCCAGCCTATATCCAAATTTCTGATAAGCCCTGCATTAATTTCCTGCTTTCTTGATGCACTTTGGATCCTCTGCTCCTGTGATGAAACACGCTCTCTGCTGTTAACAACATCCTTCTCTGGGGCTTTTCTCAAATATTATCTTCCACAATATCTCGATTCTACTTGAAACTCTTCATCACTCATTTCTATAATATTTTTCTCCTCTTGGCTTGTTAAAACCTATGATTTTAAGAAGACAACAATTGTGGGCATTTGTGATGATAAACGCATCCTCCTATAAACTCTGTATTATTTTGAACTCGTGAGGGCAAACTTTTTTACTCAGTGTACTGATTCAAATGCTAATCTCTTCCAGAAACACCCTCACAGACACACTTATAAATCATGTTTTACCAGCTATTTGGGCATCATTAGCTGAGTCAAGCTGACACATAACATTAACTATCACAAGTTCACCCCTTGCCTACTTGGCACTCACATGCATCTCCTTAAATAATACTTAATCACCAAATAAAGACAATAACAAGGTCATAATTCTGCCTAAGATGATACAACCATCTGCATCTGTATTAGTCAGGGTTCTCCAGAGAAACTGAGCCAGCAGAATATCTCTATAGCTATATCTATGTCTGTATCTATCTATATACATATAAGTGTGTATGTGTGTGTGAGGACAGAGAGAGATAGAGAGAGAGATTAAGGAAATGGCTCACATGATTGTAGAGATCAAAAGTCCCTTGACCTGCAGGCTGGAGAACCAGGAAAGCCAGTGATGTAGTAAATCTGAGTCCAAAAGCCTGAGAACCAGGAGCACCAATGTCCAAGGGCAGGAGAAGATGAATGTCCCAGTGCAAACAGAGAGAGAGCAAATTTGCCCTTTCTAAGTCTTTGTGTTCTATTCCTGCTGCAGCTGTGCTCTTAGTGGTGATGACTGAATGTTATGCAGAGCCTTCTGTTAACCAGGCCCATGTCATCTCTTCTCTCCCCTGATCACAGAAACTTCTCGTGAAGCCACAGGTGCAGGCTGGGAGGGAGAAGGCAGTGCAGCCAGAGTGGGGACCATAGGCACTTGGGCCACTTCTTCATGTAACTTACTTGTGCCTTCAGAGCCTGTTGGGGCCAGATCACAAATATGCCACTTCCATTTGATGATGGAGTGTTGCTTTTTATGCCCAAATTTATGGCTTGGTGGGTCAGATAACACCCTGTTTAGATGGTTAGCTCAGGTCACATGGTAACTTGGTAGCTCACTTTTATACCTATAAAAATGTGAGCCTCGTCTTCTCCATATAACTGCAATTTTGTGCCACAATCCTTTAAGTTTCATCATTATTTTGTAGTGAAAAATATATACCCATTGAACATCATGGATGAAAATCTTCCTAGTGTATGTATAAGATAATTATTTTATGAGAAAGTGTTTATTTATATATGGTTTCTTTTGGCATAAATTAAAAGTTCTTTGAAGTATAAGAATGATTGATGTTTTAGTGAATGATGGGACTTATAGAAAATATAATAATTTTTAGCTGATGAAAAATATTTTCTTACTTTCCTTAAATGTAAGTCAAAATAGAGCCTCAGTAATATGTATTTTGCAAGAAGACTTTTATGGATTACTTTTAGTTAACCTTGTTCATATAAAATAAAAGAAAAATATTTTAAAAAGTTAAATGGACAGCAAAATGTTAATATTTTACCTGAACATTTTGGTATGAATTAGGGCACTACACTTTTCTTAATCCTCAGATAGTTCTTTCATGATATAAATATGTATTAACTGAAGTCAAGTAGAAACTCTGGATGAAATAATTAACAGCCAAATTAACTTTGTAATTGAACCAAATATGAAACGAATAAATTTTGCTTTAAAATTTTTTCTCTGACTGGAAAACATGCATATTAAAAATTAGCATTTTTTAATGAAAATGTTTATACAGCAATAGCAATGGGGTAGAAGGCATTCAATTTGGGGCATTTGTACCAATACTAATTAAGTGATATAAGTTCTTCATTCATTGCATTTTCATTATTTCCACTTAAAATTTCTTACATATACATATAATTTAACTAACTCTCTTATAGTTGTATGCATAAGCCTTTGTACATGAGCTTGGGTATTGTGGCAATATTAGGTGATATTATAGTTCTTATGAGTCTATAGTTACAGTAAGTTCTCAGTGAAGACAAGCATGGGTTGATGAGTTATGTTATTTTGACTGCCATTTGTGGACTGTCTGAGTGCAGCTCTAGAGATAAAACTCAATCTAATAATGCACAATCAAATGTGTAAAATTCTTGTTTTTTCATTTGTACATTTAAGAATAAAGATCTGTATTGGTATATTTTGTTAAAGAAATTCTCAGAACAAATTTTTCATCAAATTAGAACTGTGCACACTTTATCTCACATGTGTTACACTTTAGTAAAGAGTTGGAGAATATAGAATTGTGCTACCATTTGTAAGAGTTATACATCTAAATTTTTGTGAATACCTATATTTATGAATATCATTTATGTTCGTAATTTCTCCCTCCTCAGCTAAATAAGTATATAACTAAAAATTAGAGAAAACTCTTCAGATCCTTAATAAGAGTTTTAAAAAATTGATAGCAATGAACTAATAGCAAACATTAATGCTTCTTTGAAATGTGGCAGGTTTCTTGACTACATGAGATTTAAAGTTTGTCACACCCTGTTAGTAAATTAGTACTAATTTAACTTGGGGCTTTATAGGTCATTCATAAGTTGTCAATCACCTCTGAATCCTTCTTTGTAAGTAAGGATTGAACCAGATGATCTCGAAAGTCCCTTCCTTCTGAGTCTGAGATTTGATTTTAATTTTTTATTTCAATGGACTTCTACTATAGTTTAAGATCTCATTATGCCAACAGTATCTAAGTCATATGCTAAAGAGAGAGAGAGAAAGAGAAAGAGAGAAGAGGTAGGGACAGCAAGAGGGAAGAAGAGGATTGAGAGAAGGAGAGGGAGTGAGAGGAGTGAGAGGAACATCTTCCAAGGGAGAGAGACACGATATTTCTTTACTCAGATGAAAGTTAAATGATGTTTTCTCATGCAATATATTCAAGATTAAGTAAGGAAAGAAAATTTCTTCTTTATATGTTAGAAATTGGAATGCGCTTATTTTTGCATTGTGAGTTAAATATATTTTGCAAAATGCTATCAACTTGGGAGAAAAGGTACCACTGTGAGTTCTGTTTGAGATTTTGTGTGAGAATCTCAAGACTCTGAAACTCTGTAAACTTTTGCCTTAGCACTGCAGCAGTTCATGCCTCTTAGATAATAGAAGGTGCCACGTGATCCTTTACATTTTCCTTGTCATACCTTCATACAAGAACACCTTCTACTGTTCTGACCCTCACTAAAGATTAAACACTACCATTGCGGGGCGGGGGGGAGGGGGGCGGGGGTCCCTTACCCAATCTCTACTTTCACATATGGAAAAGAATTGGTTTCAAATTTACCATAACTCAAACCATTAAAGACAATATTTGTCCAGCACAACACCCTGGTTTATGCTCCAGACACTACCCAGCCACTAGTATAAAGCCTCAGTCCCAGATATGATACACTCCATATGCTTCACCTCACTGCCTAGGCAGACAATTGATTCTTTCACATTCGACATGGTTCAGATTATCTAAATTGGAGATGGCTCAATAATACAGATTTAGAGTAATGGATGTTATTTAGAAAGAGGAATCATAGTTTCTATGCCAATAATTCAGCAAAGGTAATCAATGCATTTAACACAGCCACTAGTAAGTCAATAATTACTTGATGATTGTGTATATACATAATGGACCTGTTTAATCTGTGAAAGGGTTACTAAAACCAGGAAGTGTTTTTTTCTACTTCATAGATCATCTTTTAATTGTTTAGAAGTACAGAGCAATTTTCATGATAATAAAGCATATACATTCATTATAAAAACTTATAAAATAGTTTTGATATTTTTAGGAAATAATACAAATATCCAATAATCTCACCAGCCAGAGATAAAATTAATTCAGATTGTTGTCATTTTGAGTACATCTTTGATATCAAATATATATTTATTATATATATAATAACAAAACATATATGGTATAAGTGTATTTAAATAATTTTGTACATATGTCTGTAACCTGCTTTTGTCATAGCATGACTGATTTTCTATATTCTTATTTGTTCTTTTAGAACATGATTCATATTTTTTACTTTTTAATTTTTGGGGGGCTTAACACTTTTTATTTAGTACATCTCATTTTGGTTATCTCAGCTCCAGGCCTTAGACCAGGTCAAGAAATTATTATAAATAGAGTTACAGGAGGACTGTTTCAGGTGGATTAAAATACAACACTTGCAATATACATTAAACAGCCTATGAGCAAATATATTTGATGCCATAAACAACAACTTTTTTTTTTAGAAAGGCCCTAATGATTTTTTTTATTTATTTACTTATTTATTGAAATGCTCTGTTCTTTGTCACAGCATTCTTTTTTTTTTTCTAATTTCAGAATATTATGGGAGTATAAACGTTTTGATTACACAAATTGCTTTTGTATCATTTGAGTCAAAGTTATAAGTGTGCCCAACCTCCAGATAGTGTGCCTTGTACCCATTTTGTGTGCATTTACCCAACCCTTCTTCTCCCTTCACCGGCTTGAGTTCCAATGAATATAATTTTTAATAGCTGTACTGTAGTTATCATAATGATTTACAATAATGCATTTAATTAATTTTTATTTTCTGACATATTTTCAATGTAACAAATGTCACTTCATAGATATAATTATACCTAAATCTTTTTATATATCTATTTCTTTTGAATATATTAATTCATCTGAAATTATTGGATTAAAGTTAGCATTTTACTTACTGCTAATTTCCTCTTGCAAATCTGTTCTAATTACACTCTTAATAGGAATATATGATGTTTATTATTTTCTCAAATCCTTGTTACCATAATCTATTTGTTTTGAATTTTTATCAATTTGATATGGGGAAAATGCTATCTTTTTTAATTTGCATTTTTATTATAAGATTACAGTAGTTTTATATTTCTTGATCATATTTATTTCTTTTTTGATAATATAGTAATTCAAGTCCTTTGCCCATTTTTGTGAGACAATAGTATTGAATTCTTTGGGAATTTGATTCTTTTAGATTCCATTAAGTAACATTTTGCTATCCAGGCCTTATAGAGATGTTCTTTTTTTAAAAAGATGTTTGACTTTTGATAAATGCAAGGGTATTACATTAAATTTTTGTCTACTAACTTATTTCTAAATTCATAGTTTTTAGCAATCTTACTTTACATATTAAGTGAACCTAAGTAGTTTAGAGAACCTGAAGAAATTAATGACTAGATATTTGAAGACAAGTGTTTAAATCAAATAATGAGTTAAGATGAAAGAACAATTTAGCATACAATTTTACCAAGTTTTTTTCTCCTATAGAAAATAGCATTATTGTTTAATTTAGATCAGGGGTTGGCAAACTGTAGTCTATGGGCCAAACCTAGCCCACTGCTTGTTTTTATAAAAAAAGTTTATGGGAACACACATGCACAAAAATAAAATTAAGAGAAAAAAAGGAAAATAATGTTGTTCAAGTATTTGCCCCAACAACGTAACTATCAAATGAATTGTCCAAGGAAACACAGCCCATTTGATGGGCTATTTCCCTGGCTGGATTGTACCAATTGGAGAGATTAGTGTTTTTCAGTTTGTGTCCAAAGATCAGTTTGTTTCTTTGTAGCTGCCACCAATGAGCCTGTGGTCTCTGAGAGGGGAAAACACTGAGCAAGTGGTGCCTCGTCCTCTTTACCTGCTTCTATGCCAACAGCTCTCCTTATCACTGATCACTGTGCATAGGTGAGTTCTATTATATAACGTGTTTCCTTGGCCAGGGGGGTGGGGTGGGGAGAAGAGCTCTTTTGAAAATTAAAGCTTGGAAACTATTGTTTTCAAAGACTTTTGTATTTTCATTTTATATTACATCTGAATTTGTAATGTACAGAGTTTATTTTAGTCTTTCTTTAATCTATAGTCTTTATTTTACATTTACATTTTGTTTTATAAAATTTTATTGTCAATCACCAGAAAAATTTTCTGGAATTAGGAAGGGATTCCATTATAAAATAATATATATTGTAATTAGTACTGAGCAGTACAATGAGCTTATTTTTATATATAATTTATATATACTCACTATATGACTCAAGCATAAGTTATGTAAATAGATGCTAAATCTTAAATTCTATGCTGTTATTTGTTTCAGGAGAATTTTATTTTATTGTTATATGTTTAAGTATTTGTAGTTAAGAGAGTTACATATTACACGAGACTTGAGAGTAAGGTTAGTCCAGGAGTTATTATTCCACTAAACCTCTGTTGCAAAGGGACCGTTCATAGCTTTCAACCAAAGACTAGATCCAATACAACCTAAAATCAAAGGGAACAAATACCACTATAAGTTTATTCCAAAATGCCATAGATAAACAATGGCATATAGCTTCTTCCTTAGAATTTAATAGTCTTTTTGGCAAATATGAAGTATTTTTGTCAGTCATCCAAATTGTGGGTTTTATATATGCTGGGAGTTTTTGTTTTAATCTTATTTTGAAGCCAGTAGAAAAGTCAAGTGAAATATACGCAACCTAAACATATGATCATTAGATTTAAAATGTTGCAATAACTAAGCTTTATCATTAGCACATAATTCACTTAATCAACAAATTTATGGAATCTTATCCTAGACAAGGTGTCTCAAAATGTTAGAGTGTTAATTGTGAAAAAAAAAAGTGGACTGAATGGTAAGATATAAGTAAATACTCCAGAATTTTCTTATAAATCTCCTTTTAAACAGACCATGGCTTCTTTTTAGACAAAACGTAGCCCTGAGGATTGGTGATAGTGATGATAATTATGATAAAAATTACCATAATAATATCTAACAAACATTTATAGACACAATTGATTTGCTAGTTGAACTTTATATAAATTATATAATTAATTGTCAACATGATGTTATAGAAATAAACATCTTTATTTTAAAGATATGGAAACCTAGATACAAAAATGTTAATTAACCTGGCCATGATCAAAGTGACAAAAAGAAGACACAACACAAAGTATCATCTTTAGAGGCAATGCTATGAACCATTATAAAAAATATGGTATTGATTGAAAATAAAATATAATATCTGAGTCTGATTTACACAGAGACTGGTGTTGTAATATGACTACAGACATTTGTATGCAAATCCCCAAAGAATGTGAACCACTGCCATTGCATATGTTCACAACTGTTGTTCTAATTCCAGTGAAAATTAGTAATGAACCTTAACTCTAGAGCAAACAGCAAAGCAAAAAGTACAAAATAAACAAAGCTAATCAAACAAGCAAAAACCAAAAAAAAAAAAAAAATGAATGTGGGATTAGCATTTTATCAGTTAAATTTTCTTTGCAGTTGTGATAGCACTTATAATTTCCTGATGTGATACAGCAGCTACATGGGTACTAAAGTCTAATCATAAAGTGAAACTTTTAGATCTAAATGCTCTGATGTGTATTGAGTTCCTATTTTGTGCCAGACACTATGCTACAAAACACCAATATAGGATGCCAGGAAGATTCAGAAATATAAATTTAGTGCTCTGAATTAAGCCTGTTAGGAGCCAATTTGAAGTTTGTCAAAACTGGTGACAGAAATGTTTATTGCTCACCAAATAGATTTGTGCTGTAGACTATTTTCCAGTCAACTTGCAGGTATGCATGGCTTTGTTCTGACCCACCAGCTGTGAGCAGAAATGGAATGTATCACCTCTGCATCAAAATACATATAACCAGGTATGTGACCTTCCACCTCTTGTTTCTCCTGCTGTGGTGTCTTGGAGATACATGCTGAGATAACTAATTGACAAGATCAGTGCTGCCTGGAGAGCCAACCTTCTTGCCTCAGAATTTGCAGGAATAAGAATTAAATTTTTCTTAGGCAATAAGATTTAGAGGTCAACTCATGACAGCACTGTCTAGTCCATCCTGAATAATACACCTGGCTCTTCTTTCTTCACAAAGGCTGTTGCCAAACAAACTTTTTCAAGCATATCAACAGTTAATTAACAATGATGTTCCTGGTGCACAGAGGAATAACTGAATGTCTTCAAGTAGGATGTTTTGCTGTTGCAGGAATTTCCTGTGTTTCCTTGAGATCTTGCTCTGGAGGTTTCCAGGTGGGGTACCACATTGTGAAGCTCCTAATCATGGGGTCAAGAGGATCAATTTACAGAGAGATTTTAGGTCCTACATCATTTTGACAGATATATATGTAATTTGGTACCTGTCTGCAAGGGAAGGAATAAAAGAAAAGTTAAATGGCATCTCCTAGCTCAGCACTGTCCAAGGGAAGAATAATGTAAGCCACATATGTCATTTTAAATTTCCTACTAGCTATACTAAAAAAGTAAAAATAAAGAAAAAATAATTTTAAGAATATATTTTATTTAGCCCAACGTATCCAACAATGGTTATTCTGAGATGTGATCGATATAAAAGTTTATTAATTTCACAGGAAGTCTTTGCAATCTGGTGTACATTTTAATCTTAAAGTGAATCTTAATTTGCAATAGCCACATTTCCAGTGCTCAGCCACCACATCAGGCTGTATTCAACAGTGCAACTTTAGATATAACTTACAACACTGTCTAAAATGCTTATTATAATATTCTCTTGAGTTAACAAATGAATATACTTGTAGAATTAGAAAGTGGCAGAGCTAAGATCCAAACAAACTCTCCATCCTGTCTTTGGAGATGGAACAATGCTCTAGGCAAGTAGAGTATAGTAGGTAGAGTAAATAGAGTACCATGGGGTTCTTCTATAATTCATGCAAGAAAGGTGAGACCCCAAAATAAAGTAATAACATTGGTGATGAAGAGAAGGATGGAGTTAATGAACATTAAAGAGGTAAAGAGGTGTAACTGGGTATACTCTAACAGATGATTGATTGCATATGGGGAAAAGGGGGGAGGGAGAGGAAAGATGAACTTGTCAAGGGTAGATTCCTATTTCTGACTTGAGCAACTGGGTTATCAATAACTCTGTTTACAGAAAGATTGGCATAGGGCTTGGTCGCCTGAAATTGAGATTTAGCAATTTTTCATCACTAGAATTGCTAGTACAGTACAAGAAAACTAACCTTTTTTTTTTTTGTCTTGTTTTAGCCACAACTGTTATACATGGCACAGATGCCAGATGATAGTGATTTAACAACTGCTAGTTAAGAAAAAAATGATGTTTACATAACAGAACTCCACATGGATTGACAAGTCTTTAATACTGTTACAGAAAGAGCAACACCAATAGCTAATTCAACAACCTCAGATTTACAGTGCATAACATTTACAAGCTCTATGTGCTTCTTTATATCTTTTTATAAAGACACACATTCAGCCTTACCACCACTCATGCAACAGTAAATACTTTTGCAGAATTTTCTCATTATGTGTCTTTAGATATGGAAGAATGATTCCAAGTGATGCCACCTGAGTCTGAGACATGTGCTTTGGCAGGGTCTATCAGATGATGGTACAATCTGGACCTCTAAAATCCAAAGGGACTCAGCATTTGACTCTGAGCAAATCACATTAACTATCCAATATAGGATACCAGAGCTAATCTGAAAACAAAATTGGTAGAAATTCAAACATTTCATAAGCTAGCCCATAGAGGATAACTTTGATAGGGAAAAAAATGAAACAATTATCCTGGAAAGTCATAATTGTGCTATTTGTATTTCTCTATAGTTACTAAACAGGGAAATATTCTTGAAGTGGTTTACAATAAATAGAAGTGTTTTTATATTTCATTATGGGTCAAATTTATTTAATTCATTTATGTCTTCATGGAAACTTTAACCTCACTTTAACCAGCACAGTTAATCATCTTAAATAAATTATTTGCAGAAAAGCTGCTGCAGATCACCACAGATGCCCTGAATTAAAGGAAAGAACTGTCAAGTTTCCCACTTTCAACATCGGTAGTAAGTTTTATTATATTTTACCATGAAGTATGACAAGATTGATCTGGCTTTTTAGTCTCTGCTCTATTTTCTTGCCCATGAGTTATCTATACCCTCAAAAATTAGTTGTTAAAAATATGAAATTGGACCAAGTTGCGGTCCTGAAACTTTGAGTTTACAGGGCAAGAGTCATGCAAAATGCATGCATGTCAGGTGGGAGGAAAGAATCTTCTCCAGCCACTCTGTGTGTTGAAGAGTTTTCGTCTCATGTTTACACACTCTCAGTAGTATAGAGAAGCCTTTATTTTGATCATAGGGCCCCATGTGGATATAAATAACCTTTAGCAGGTGGTATGAAAAATTGCCTTGTCCTGGGCTCTTGGGCTCAGAGCTGGTATTCCTTCTGAGTTCTGTGTAGTGCTTGGTTCTACCAGAATTCCCTTACTTGTATTTTGAAGTGCTCTAGTATGAAGTTGGCCCAATACTTTTTTTTTTTTTTTTTTGCCATTGGCAGCTGTTGGAAACCAGCTTATTCCCTTTCCATACACTATTACCCCAACTTAGCAGAAATCATGTTCTAGCAATAGATAAAATTTAGAAAAAGTATTTGACTACAATGAGTTTCAAGTGACAAATCTGTAAGATGAAAAGTTAGTTATTAATGAGAACTTCAGACATTTAGCTGCCTGCTCATGCCCTGGCTTTGATCATATCTTTATCCACGTTTCACATTGATTATTTATAACTGTTTCTTAGAAGGGTAGTATTTCTTTATCATTACTTTTATCAAAGATATAGAACCTTTCTAATTACTTATTTCTTAAATTTAAATTAAACTAAGACATATATATAGAATCTTTTTACCATTATCATAAGTATATGTGGCTTATGATTTACATATTTGTATGAACATATTTAAAATTATTGTTTATATATTTAAGCTTATCTTACTTTGCACTTGCTACATATTTTCATCTGGTTTTCCCTTTGGCCGATTTTGATCTCCCACAATCTTTCTTACTTCTTAGGTCAATTGACATAAAAGCAGACAATTGTCAGTTAATAATTTTAATTCTACTTTGGGTCAATTTCCAAATAGTCATTACCTTGTATGAAATACTCCATATCACTTCTCAACATCTTAAAAAAACTCTGAGCTGAATCAAAGTACTAGCATTAAACTCTAAAAATATTTTTTATAAGATATCATGTATTTGGCCTTAACTTTCCATTTTGTTTGGTACACAAATATACAACCTTTTTTCCTTTATTTCTATAAACAAAATGATGACATCAAAGGCAGCTGGTGTTTCTTTGTTGAGTCTGAATCATAAATTAGAGTGTGCAATTAAATATTTTGGAGCAACTATACTAACAGCTAAAACACAGAGGTTTTTAGTGATTCAAATCATAAACCTGAGCTCAAAATGGAAAATCCACTTTAAGAATAAAACATGCTACAAAATGATGAAGTATGAAAAATAAAAACACGAAAGGAAAACTTATCATGGTGCCAAAATTACATTAGTTTTGTTAAACTCTTCAAGTTGGATAACTTAAAATAGAAGACTAAGGTTTTACATATAATTCCCGTCTGTAGTTTCAATTGAATTTTTGTTCTCTGAGATTTATGAACTCGTTCTAAATTCAATCCATATAATAGGATAGCATTGCTTTTTATAACATGGAAAAAATAAATGGTTCAATTCTCTTAAGTTGTCGATAGAAATTTAATGGTTATGAGTTTGATGCTGTAGAAAATATAACGTACAGTATAGCATTTCATTACAGAACTATCTTGCATTAGCATGCCCGCCCATCTCCCAGTTAGACATGGAAAGGAGGAAATTTTCAACTATAAAATTTTTAAAATACCCATGTTTATCAAAAAAATTAGCTTCAAAGTGAATGTAAATAGAAATGTAGAAATTGAATGTAATTATTTTCCATTTGCTTCATTATAAGGTAACTATGGAATAATTCTGGATTTAAAACAGGCAGACAAAAGGAAATCTAGTTAGAATTTTTGAAATTTGAGAGGTGGTCAATGTCTTCCCAACTGTAACACTCCTCACAAAATAAAAAAGGAAAAGAAAGAAATAAATTATTAGAATCTCATAAGACATGTGGATGTATGTGGAAAGCAAGTGGAATTGTGAAAGACTGTATGTACTTAAAATTTTTAACTTAATCTTTTAACTTTAATTTTATTAATCATAATCTATATCTCATGTTGGTTTTCTGAACATTGTTAAATAGTTCTAATTGTGATATAGTGTGTTTTGTCTCATTGCTTTAGGCAGAGTTATATTTAGTGTTTAGCACAGTATCATTTACTTTAAGGTACTTGAATTGAAGAAAACCACTAATTTCTGAAAGAAATCACAAATCTAAATGCAGGAAGACATGGAAACTAGAAAAATAAAGTATGTTGGATATGGCTTTGGAATTCAGAAGTAATGTTTTACATATTTATTTCTTCTAGTACATGTAGAAATATAACAAGTTTTATTGTGAAAGCACCAATTAGTGCCATGTAAAAATAGTAACATTTAAAAAAATCTATAAAAGTATATAGAATCATGAAATAACAGGCATCATTTACAAGCAAATTTGTTCCTTAAGTTTTATGATGCATAATTCCTAGAGAAAGACAATTCCTTAGTTTTATACAATGAGATAAGTCATAAATTACACAAATCACCAGTGTGTATTTAGCATATTTGAATATTTTTTGAAAAATTTTTATTTCAGAAAAACCAACCCAAGGACATAATTGTCATTTTGGGGGAAAATATAGCAGAAATAGTATTTCTATATTCAATAAAAGAGACAAATTCCAGTTTTAATTTAATTATCTATCCTTAAATTTGTATGTTATGAATATATGTCACCAAGGCAAATTTATCTACTAGGCAAAATTCAAAGTAGACTTTCATTATATTTAAATTTAAATATTTTAATTCTCATCATATCTCATGCTATACATGTACAGACAAATGACAACTTTTAAAAGAATCATCATATGTCTTAAATGAAATTTAAATATAAATTTTTTGGATTGCTTAATATGAGTTCTAGTGCCCTTAAAATAAAATAATCCTAATTTTAAAAAGATGTCTGACTTTACTATTGAATGTCATTTCATTTAAGCATAGGGAGCGATGGATAAATACACTTATCAAGTTTAGGAAGCCTGGCATATGTTTAAAATAATTATGATGATGGACCAAGAGCCAAATAGCTTACATTTTCACATAATCAACTTCTTTATACTGTGCTTCTTATAATGTGCTTTAATATTAAAACTGCATGAAATATTGGTATTATTATAACATTTTTTTCAGGAAAACTCAAATATCTCATAAATATATGACAAATAATATATCATATATAGTTTTAAATAACCATTCAATTTTATAATAAATTTTATAACTTTTACTTTCTTCTTGATGTAATTAGGTAAAAGGGATCTTTCAACATTGGATTGTATAAATATGAACACTGAAGCAGCTACTATAGGAAGTGCTAGGAATTTTATTTTCTTGTTTTTAATATATATAAAAAGATTCTCTATGGCCTAGAAAATAAAAATCAATATTCTATCTTATTCCAAATATTCTGATAAATGAGAATTTAAAAATCTGTACGAAATGATATATTTTAAAAATTCAAAGAAAATTAAAAAATCATATTTAATTCTGGAAGGCAACAAGACCTCCTTTTTACTCCTTTCTTCATTGAATCACACTTTTTTTCCTTCTAAATATTTCCTTACATTATGCTTTCTAGTAGAAATCGGGACTTCCGTAATTTTTCCTGATATTAAATGTTTTGTGTCTTCCATTAAAAAGATCTTTCTTGTTAGCTTTATTTTAATTGCATGTCTTTTGAAGAGACTCCCTCCTTTTTAAATTTTTTTTTTCTTCCTAGTTCCTGGCCCCACAGTTTCAGAGGATGACTGACTGAGGCAGGTTGTAGAGAAATTTCTGGACACACGTTGTTAACATCTGACACAGTGAGTGAGAAAAAAGCCAGCACAGTCACTGCGCAGGTTCAAGACGTGGCAGCTCAGGAGATGAAGGGTTTATTTGCTAGTTGCTGGTTACCTGCGACTCACTGGTTAAATTCACATCCATTCATTTGGTAATTGCTTAGGTTCCTCTAACCAATGTAATGCAAACCAAAAGGACCTTTATGGATGGTTTTATACTGATGTCTGCAGATCAAGTGTATTTTTAGTCAGTCTTGTCTGACATTTTCCACAAAGCTTTTAGTTGACTGCATCATATTATGTAATTATTTCTGGTTAGGTTTATTGAGGTGGTTGCCTAAATTTCACTTTAAAACAATGCTTTCACCCAGAATCCATAGAGGAGCTACACAAGTTGGGGAAGTTTAGTGTTGCTCTTTGTACTTCAACTTTTAATATCAGAGCACATATTGAAACCATAAACACAATGAAAATTCAAAAAATATTCCGACGATATTGGAGGAATAGACCCCCCTCCCTTTTTTTTTTTTTTTTTTTTTTATTCTTAAAGAGCCAAGGGCGTGGGGAGTGGCAGGAAGAAATATTTTTAAGATCTAAGTCCTGGACGCCATCCTGCGAGTGCTTAAAATCCTTAGAAACGTGCAACCTGAAGAACACCCCCTTTCGAAGTCTAAAACCATATTAGATTCCCAAAATATCGGCAAAGAAAGTCTTACCGTCAAAGACTTGCAGCAGGTTCCAGCTCAGACTCAGACTGAAAAGCTGAGCAGCTGGTGAACAAAAGTTTTACTTTTTTTTTTTAACGAAGTCTGCAAAACTAATTTCCCCCAAAATAGGGCTCAATTTCCGTTAAAGAAAGCAGCGCTTACAAATCTCAGAATTCCTGATCAACCCCCACTCCGCCCCACCTCTAAGCGATGGCAAACAATTCGATCATTCACACGGATGTGGAGGTTTATTGTGAAGCCTCTATTCTGTAGCGCGACTTGAAAGAAAAAGGGAGACAGGCAGGCTTAAGCAGGAGGACTGGACGAGGGGAAAGGTTCTGCCTTGGGGACAGTTCTCAAAGATTAATCAATACTTTTCTTAATTCAAACCAGATGTCTAGCTCAGTTTGCTGTACCCATTAATCCCATTAACAACTTCAAAGACCTAGTCACCATCCTCTGGACACCTGAGACAATGAAAATAACGCTGCGACACTGCTGGTGGCGCATTTGGGACCTGGGGCAGGGTAGGTGGATGCAGATATTCTCCTGGTGTAACAGGTCCCAGACCCGACCTGACTGTTCCTCCGCCTCATTACTTGCCACTCTCTAGTTCTGTGTAAACGATTCTGCCCCCAGCAGACCTTGTCACCCGCTCCCATCCTCCTCAAGCAAGTTGCAGCATCAAAGGCCAGCCCTCTGGCTCTTGCATGCTCACTGGTGGCAACTTCCCTGGCTTATTTTCGGAGATGCAAAATTGTAACCTGGGATATCCAAAGTGCCCAAGCCTAGTGAACTTCGGGGAACATCGAATTGTAATGTTTTTCAGTAAGTGGAACCGTGGGGTGGTGGGAAGGGGTGCAATTAAGTGATTGATTTTTCAGCGGGAAAGAGATTTCCGGAGGGAACCGAGGGGACCTGGGCTGGCTTCTGAGGGGAAAGGCTAGAAATATGCGTGCAATCTACACATGTCTTGTGACCGGGGCAAAATCGCTTGGGAATATCCCTGGCTCAAGAAAATTTCTCGGTGAACAAGTGGCTAAGAAATGGATCCGGACCAGGAAAGCTGGGGAGAGGGAAACTCCACCTGGCATCGCACGTGAGATGCCAGGGCGGGGGAATCTGCCACCATCTCCACTTCTGGCTTTCTTCTCGCCCGACCCACCCCAATCCTCTCCTTTCCGCACTGAGAACCGCCTTTTCCAGTTCTCAGTGCACACGCTTGAAACCTCGGACCTGGCGTCGGAGCCTATTAACAACCCACCCACAGACACCAGCTGCAAAAAGCTAGGCGCTCTGCTGCGCCCAGGGCAAGGGGAGATGCGAAGTTTGAAAAACTTCCCAGAGCGTGGGCCAAACTAGCTCTGATCTTTTCTTTTAACCCTATTACTACTTCTGCGCTCCCCAAGGGCTAGGCGCACCCCTAGCTTTCCTGCAGGTGGCAGTTCCCAAATGACACCCACAAGTCACGTTTCCCGAGAGAAAAGCGAGCGGGTTGGAAACTGGGTGCGGGATCGGGGCTGGTGTGCGCCTCAGCGCACTTGGCCTCCAAATCCTGGAGGGCAGAGCCCCGGCTCGCCCGGGCGGGATTTGGGCTCTGGGCGCGCCGCTTGCAGCCCTGGCAGCTGGCTGGGGCGGGCGGGCGTGGACGCGCTGCTGCGTCTGTCCAGCAGGCGATAGGAAGTGGAACTTGGAGCGCGTGGCGCACACTGAGCGGGAGTTTTGGAGGGAGTTTGCATGTGGTCAGCGCTGGGCTCCTAAGCCAGCCCCCAGCTCACATTACACTCTATTTATAACCTCTCAGAGCCATTTCCCCCTAAAGCAGTTCTCTGGGACCACCTTCTTTTGGCTTCAGCCTCGCTCACTCTTGACATCTGAGTAGCTCAGGGAAGCTCCTCCAGGTCCGAGTGCTCCTATGTAAAGGAGACCGGCCGCTAGGGCTCAGGACCAGGATTATCCGAGCTCTGCAAAGCGCGCGCAGCGGCTATTGCTTTGGGAGGGGGGGAAAGTCACACGGTTTCCAGTGAAAAGTGACAGAGGGTGGTGGCGTTTGGAACCGTCGTGAAGTCTTCTGCCTGGAACCCGAGATTTGCATGCTATGGAACACCCGCTCTTTGGCTGCCTTCGCAGCCCTCACGCCACCGCGCAAGGCTTGCACCCGTTCTCCCAGTCCTCTCTCGCCCTCCATGGAAGATCTGACCATATGTCCTACCCCGAGCTTTCTACTTCTTCCTCGTCTTGCATAATCGCGGGATACCCCAACGAGGAGGGCATGTTTGCCAGCCAGCATCACAGGGGGCACCACCACCACCACCATCACCACCACCACCACCATCAGCAGCAGCAGCACCAGGCTCTGCAAACCAACTGGCACCTCCCGCAGATGTCCTCCCCGCCGAGCGCGGCTCGGCACAGCCTCTGCCTGCAGCCCGACTCCGGAGGGCCCCCGGAGCTGGGGAGCAGCCCGCCCGTCCTGTGTTCCAATTCATCCAGCCTGGGCTCCAGCACCCCGACCGGGGCCGCGTGCGCACCGGGGGACTATGGCCGCCAGGCGCTGTCACCCGCGGAGGCGGATAAGAGAAGCGGCGGCAAGAGGAAAAGCGACAGCTCAGGTAAGGGCGCAGCCGGCACCCTCGGCGACTGTGAGCGCCGGGTTGAAAAGGGGGCGGAGAAATGCCAGAAAAGATTCTCACTCTACTGGGAGCCGGCGGGGAAGATGGGAAGTGTCTTGTCCCATCCTGTGGCACCCCAGTCCAAATTCGGCGGTGCGGCTATCGTCCTGTTATTTGGGGGCATGTGTTTATTGCAGGGCAACACATCTACAGCCAGCAGCTCTAAGCTCTCCAAGGTCCCAAACTAGTTTACCAGAAGGTCGAGGGGAAAAAGGACAAGTGACAGCATGTGAAATCGATTGCGAAGCGTGACCTTGCATCAGAGCGCTGGGAGGAGAGGGGTGTGCGCCTGGGACGCAGAGTCCGTGGGGCAGGCGTGCGTGCGGGTGCCGCTCCCTGACTTTTCCCTTGCAAATTCCCGACTCTGAGTGGCTCGATTTTTCCCATCGTTAACTGGATTTCCAAATTATTGCACAATATTTGGAACTTGCAATGGAACTTGGCAGAGCACATGAGAAAAAAAAAGTTTTATTTATTTATTTTTATATACTGATTTCAGAGTTCTTTAAATAGCACCCTATTCCAATGGTAAGATTTTCCCTTTCTTGGGGAAGAAGACATTATCTAGGAATTCAGAAGATTTTAAAGAATGTGTCAGAGAATTGTAATAAATAGATGCTCAGACTCCGGAAGAAAGATGAATCTTAATAATAGTCCATATTCGTGCGGTGCTGATCTAAATAGATAATGTGAGTTTTTTAAAAAGGGAGAATAAAATCTTTTCCCAGTGGGGTATTATCGGGGACAAGTCCCAGGGAACAAACAGCAACTGGGGAGTGCTGGTTCCCTACGTGCCAGAGGTGGTACAGGAGGGTGAGCGCAGGAGGCGCGGATCTAAGTGGGGATAACTTGAGAAGCCACGCAAAAGGGGAACCTTCCTGAACTCCAGTGCTTGAAGGCACAGCTTGCCAAGTAAATTGTAGCCATCCAGAGAAACTTAGTTTTCCAGACAACGCTTCAAAGCCCTTACCTATCCGTTTCATTATGAAATTACTAAAAGATGCCTTACAGTTAAGAGTTGTGCGTTTTCTTTCACAGCTATAGTGCATGCAACCAGGGTTTCATCTTTTTGGAAGATGTCATTTGTTTAATATAACGTTTGCTTATTTTCTCCCTTTGGGCAATTGGTTTCATAGCCCTAGAAGGTAATCCCAGATATTGGTTGAAAGACTGAAAAATGTCTATCGTTTGTAAAGCTTTAGGTAAGATGCTACATAAATGACAATGATTGAGCGGTATACTTCATATTCCTTCGTGGTAATGGTATCACTTCTTCACACTCTCGAAATCTAACTTTTACTTTCCAGGGTCAGGGGTGAACTTTTAAAGCTCCATCACAAACTAGTTTTTATAAGTAACTAGTAGTGTCACTCATATTTAATGTACTTTATTAACTATAAGTGAAACTGTCTTAAGACAATGAGTTGAAAGATTAATCGTAAGAAAGCTTTTCATTTTCATTAGGAAAAAAAGTCAATTTTAGAATGCAGTGATCATTTCATAAATTGAGCTTTTGATATCAGTGTAACTTTTGGAAGCAGATCCCACATTAGGTAGATCAGAGTATTTTTGCAATTACCAGAAGCTCTTACTGTTCATTTTACTTTCTGCAGCTAGAAATCTATGTGATAGGTTGTTCCTTATGCTTCCTGAATTGAATTAATACCCTTAAGTTTCTTAGAGCAAACTGAATTTTCACACAGGTACATGTTATTTGGGGGGAAAAAAGAAAAGGTGGGATTCAAGAATTGATTCCCTTAAATTATTTTAATAAAAACATTCTTTAAAAAATAGGATAATTTATTGGGGGGAGGGGGAAAATGGGCATTTATTGAAACCTTAAAATCTGTACCCCCATAATATGCTGAAATAAAAAAAAATTTAAAAAAATAGGATAACTTAATAGTACTTATCTTCCCCACCCCTTTGGTGAGAAATAACCATCTAACAAAATAAAGTTCATTTTTAATGTTGAAGCTGATGATTACTGGAAAAACAAACAAAAATAAATGTTTATGTCAGCTGCATAAAGTATTAATAGATTACAACTTGAGTGGGAAATAAAAATAGTCATCACCAAGGATAAAATCACTAGGGACTTAGAATGAGCTTTTCCTTTGATGAGATATTCTGAAAAAATGTTGACTGACTAAATGGAAATATCACAATAGTTTCTGTTAAATTTATATACACTTGTTGAAAATAAAATTTAATTTGCCCATTTCAGTGTTTGAGATAATTAATATCTGTCGAATCTTTAGATGGATTTAAATTCATGATTTCTTTCTCCAGTAATGATTTTATTTGGTCTTCCATAATGTATGTTCAAAACTATTTCATTTCATAGCATTATAAGGGCATCTTGATCT
Source organism: Microcebus murinus (assembly GCF_040939455.1). Classification (NCBI taxonomy): domain Eukaryota; kingdom Metazoa; phylum Chordata; class Mammalia; order Primates; family Cheirogaleidae; genus Microcebus; species Microcebus murinus. The sequence goes on from NC_134112.1 coordinate 34,938,408, forward strand.
AGGAGAAACTAAAGCAACTTTGAAAATGATTATAGTCCTGGTGCATTATTAATACATATATCTGTCATTGAGTATAACAGATTTTAATATTTCAATATTTCTAAAAAATAAAAGTGATGTCTGAACTCTTGAAATTTATAATTATATCTGACAAAAATCATATCATGCGTAGTAAAGACCATTTGTATTTTGTTAGGCAGTTTATAATTACTATGTATTTATAGTCGAGGGTAAATTAGTACATAAATCCAGGGCAAAGTCAAAACCAAAATTCTGTATCCCTGCATCTAATAGCCAGACTCTGTATATATGACCATGATCATATTAAATTCTAATAGAATTTTAAGCACCAGAAAATATTGAGAAAAGCCTAAATATTTATAAACTTTACATTTTTATCCATAATAATGTTGCTAAAACGATAGCATATAACATGTTCCAGCATATATTTATACATATTTCCCTTCCACAAACACACACGGATGCACACATATACAAATTCAACAAGCTTAGTGGTTTAGAAGCAAATATTTATGGACTTTAGGCTCCCATTATAGTTTATTGACAATTGAACAAAACCAAATTTAATAGAAAAGCACAGTTATTTTTTATATGTGTTAAAGATTTTTGTAACTTTGAACCTGCTATGCTTTCCAGCATTATTAGCAAGGCCAACATCTGCCACATCTTCAAAGGGACTCTTAAAAATTAAAACTTTACAACTGTACTTAAAACAATCAATACAAAGCAGGTAATTCTGAAAAATGCTTATAAGTAGCATGCATTGTTTGTCTTCAATTATATTTGATTGTTCTTTAAGAAATGTAGTAGTAGATATCAGCTGCCTAATTTTAGTTAAATAACCAAAATTGATTAATGGATCTGACTTTAGTATTTAGGTGGGCAAATACAGTATAAATATGTAGATATTTTCTATTCAAATCAATTTAATTACTGTTTTATCAAAAAATCAAAATTACATTTTAAAAGGGAGTGACTTGGGGAGATGGATTTTACTAGATTTCTAACCACATTAGATTCTTACAAAATTTCAAATCTTTTATGTAGCTACTAGATCATAAAATATTTGTTGTTAAATTATGTCTGTCTAGGTGCTTGGCAATGCAGAATGACAAGCAAATGTTATGTTTAATAAGCTGCAAGTCAAACCCAAAGTAATGTTTTACCCAACCTAACTCTGGTATTAAATTGTAATTTTTCCTAGATACCTCAAGCGTCATGTTTTCTGAAAAGAAAAAAAAGTAATATTGTTATTCATTTCTCTGTTACTGGATCGTGGCTTTTCAGGATTTACTTTAGAGTTTGAAAAAGTAGTCTACTGGATCTTGAAGATGATAGGAGAATATTGAACAGAATAAAAATACCATTTTCATTTTTTTTTTCTTGGAGTGGTAGATTAATTATAGGTGTGAACATTTTAAAATGGTAACCTGACATAAAAATAAATTCTAAATAACATTGACCTACATGCGTGTAATCACTCTGAGGTGATTACACTTAGTCAAGAGCAACAATTCCTTTAGAATTAAAATGCTTTATTGCCGAAAGTTAGCAATGAATGGAAGGAAAACTTCAAATAAAAGTAGAAAGACTTTCTGGTTCTGTGTAAATCTCTTTATTTATAGTTCATTTGAAAAGGAAAAGTGTAAATTCAAGGCATGGCACTGCACAAACTTTCATTGGGCTCAAAAATCCAAAACTAAGTATTTAAAATTTTAATCTTTGTCTATAGTAATTACCAGTGGAAACCATTACATTGACACTTACTTTGTAAGCTGAGTTTTAGTCATAAAATAAAAAAATAATACTTAAATAATTACCCCATTTTCCCTTTACGTTTAAAAATGTAGACCCTTCATCACAGCGCTGGAATTTATAAGTTATAATATTTGTAATAGGACCTAGACAATCTAAGAAATTAATTTTAAATAAAAATGAAATAGCAAAAAGGATCAACCCTTTCTCTTAGACTCTGAGAAATTTGGGAAACTAATTTTGTATGGAATGGAAGAATTAATTCTTTTTCATTTGAGAAATGCCAACCTACGGATGAATTTAATACCTGAATTATGTAAAACGTCACATGTAAACATCTATTACATGTATTTGCCCTTGCTTGGGCAATTTTATTCATTTCATATATTTATAATGGCAGCTTGAAACACAAAACAATGACGTGAGGGCTTTTTAGATTTAATTTCAAATAAGAAAAGCCAATATAATACGATATATTTTAGTTTTATATTGTGTTCACTTCAGTGATTTATTTCTAAATTTTCACCGCATACTTCCTTTCCCAAGCATTGACATGAGGGTTGCAAATATCTATGATTCATAAAAGCTAAAGATGGAGAGATATTATAAAATAAATTTTGGGTAAGATTTCCTCAAATAATATGTGTTGAGTTAACAGTTTAGAATGACTTATACCTCCCAAATTTTCTTTATTTGTGTCAGATTGGTTTTTTTAATAAAATATTTTGTGAGATATATTAACACATGCAGCGAGACTTTGAGAAGTAGCATTTTCCCCCCTTGATTGGAATTATAAAATAAGAAGCCTTACTTTTTGACTAACCAGTTGAATTGCTTTTATTAGCTTATATTTATAGTATTGGTGAGTGATTTTAATGGTTAAAATCAAGAGAAAAAAAGGTAAAACATAAACTAAGACCGAAGTCCACAGATTCGAAATTGAGGTAGATATGATGCATTTTCTATTTCACATATTTAAGCAACAAGACACGCATTTTATAGTCAAAACTAATTTGTATATATTATGTGTTTTAGTTGTTAATATAGTTTACTGATTAATAATAACTTTTTTGGAAAGGTTGTAAAAATAAGGAAGCACTAACATTTTCCTACTTTTGTTATGATCTTAGAACTATTTCTTTGAATAACTGTATTAAACTTAAGCCTCAAGTAGAGAAGAAGTAACAATGTAACGAGAAGTTAGTTGCAAAACAAGCCACACTTCCCTTAAACCATAGTCATCATCAGTGAGGTTCAAATCCAACTGAAGAAAATCTTATAGAAAATAGTATTGCTCTCATGTAGTAAAACTTACAATGGTGAAGGTCAGTTAGGTCTCAATCTGCATTATCTGTTTCAAGGCAGAATTAATTTAAATTTGATGCCCTTTTCTCTAATACTATATCTTATTTTACTTACTTTGCCTCTTATTACAGATGTATAGGGATTTTTTTCTCTTTAAGAAAATTGTACAAGATAGTATTTTATTATACAAGGTAATCAATAACATATCTATTGATTCACTCGTATAAATCTCAGACATTGGTTTTATATTTCAGAATAAGTATTTCTGTTTAAAACCTTTTGGCATTTATTACTAAGTTAACAGAAAGTTACTTAGTTACTATTCATGAGTGATTAAAAGGACTAATTAATTTTCCTCCATGTTTTAAAATTTAAATATACAATAAAGTACCTATTTTTCATGAAACCTCAATTTATAATATTAGATTTTCCATCACTATATAATATTTCTGAATTTATACATGTTACTCTATGTAAATTGGGTACTGTGTTTTAGAATATTGGTTTTCATAGGGTTCTGAAAATATTTTATAATTTTTTTCTCTTACATCTACACATGCACAGCAGTAATCAGGTAGAATCTGTACTGTAGCTCCACATTTTTGGAAAGGGTTTGTATGAAAAGGTGAAAAAAAACTTTCAAAAATCATCACTGCTATCTTTATAGATTTAAAAATTAGTAACTGGATATTTAAAATGTATGATATTATTATGCTTTCTTTAATTTACCATTTACTTATTCATTTAATGATTCTAAAATACTTCTGTACATTGATGACTTAATTCTTATATACTCAGAATTTTTACTTTAATTGCAAATATATTTACTAAGTAATAACTCATAGTGGTAAAAACTTCAGAGTATTGATTGTGGCTTTAAATTCACAAGTTGTTGCTCTCAAAAATTTCATAGAATCAATTCAATTTAAATGTTCCAAATATATTTAAATATTCTGTTGTTTGTTTTCATAAGCTTTCTAAGATGTTATAGGTATGTTTCTTGAAAGTTTCACGGCTAAATTGATTGAAGTTATGACTATAGGAGTTTATTTTTCATGGTTTTTAGTTTCTATTGTATTCTAGTGAAAGAGTTAATGGCAAAGAAAGGATAAGAGGCAGGGTGCTGAATTAACTAGAATATGGCAGCTACACTTAAAGCATACTTTAAAATAAGACATTTATGTAAAGTTTTAATATATACATATGCATACATTAATAGAACTCCAAAATGAATTTCTTGATAATAGTAAATCTGAATTAGAGTATCCATATTAAGTGTCGCAATATGATGTTAAATGTTCCAATTACAAGATTAAATATTAAGCTTGAAGCATATATAGCTCTGTGAAGAGTCCAACAGACTGAAGCTGGTAATCAATGACAGTCATAAAAGTCAAACCCGCCAAGTCTCCTGCAGTGTATGTTTTCTTTTGTTTTTTTTTTTCTTTCTCTAGCTCATTATTCTCCATACACTTAAAGAGATTCCCATAATGCTACAAGAAAACAAAAAATCCCCAGTTATCTTACATGAATGTGGGCAAGAAAATGATTAAGATGAAGTCATCTCTCAGGCTCTGCGGAAACCTAGAGGAGGATCCAGCTGAGGTTGGCGGATGCCAGTAGAATTTTAAAGGCCTGGAATTTTACTCTTTGAAAATATAGCCTTAAAGCTTTTCCAGAAATTACACCCAAATAAAAGCTTAGTTTTGCAAAGTGATAGTTATTTGCAAATGCAGTGGTGAAATATATACAGTGTCTGTTGAGGCGGGTTCTTACCCTGTGTGGACTGCACAGTAAACATTTGGATGGTTATTCTTAGCCACCTAAAAAACTAGCAAAGTAAAAACTGAGGTGTATTCTTACTAATTGAAAGAATAACAATAAAATAGCCAGTGACGCTTACCAAATGAACGAGTGCAAAGCAAATTTCGCAAATATTGATTTATTTTGGTAGCTAATTCATGCATTTCAGGAAAATAAAATTATGTTATCTAAACCTTAGTGGGAACTAGCTTTGATTTTTGAAGGACACCAGCAATTTAGCAAATGGCTTTTACATTTTAAGAACTGTCTAAACAATGCTTTATCGTTAACTGGGTGGATCGAAATTAAGTGATATCTCTCCTTATTTAACATTTTTCAAAAGTAAAATGATGTCTTAGTATGTTTACCACCTTTAGCAACAGAATTTTCCCACCTATGGGCTATGTTTACATGAGATTTCTTTTTTTCTTCTTTGAACTAAAATCAGGTCTAGATGCATGAAACTAATCAGTATATAGATGTAAACTATTGAGACAAGATTGAAACAATAGGAAAGTCAGAATTTAGGCATCCAAATCTGGGTGCCTGCTGCCACACATATTTCCAAGACTACCATCTTGTGAATGTTCACCCGCAAAGTTCAGAGAATTATAGATACCTTTTCTTTCTGGACTGTTCTTCGTTCCTGGAAGTGGAGCTTCATCACATTTATTCCAGGAAACCCAGATGTTTGGGTTAATATAAATAAGTAGCAACACTTTTTTTCTTTTGCATCTTATACATTAGTTGATAAATCATAAAGGACTTACTTCTTTGTCATGATATCAGACAAGGAAATAGGTGAGACGCTGAAAGGGATAATTGAAGAGTTCGAGGATGACAAACTGGGTAGAATTTAAGGAAGCAAAAGGAAACGATGAATCCCCCAGAGTCTATCCACAATAAGAAAATATTAACTTCCCTAAAGTTGAGGGGGAAAATAGAGGGAACTTTCACCAGAATCCAGTGAAAGCAACAGGACAGAAACCTACTTGGCAAAGTTGGGTATTCAGATGGAGGATTGCAGCTGATGTCAAATATCATCCAGTAACCTATCTTTAAGTCCTCTGATCTCCTTCTGTTGCCTTCCATTGGTCAAATGTTATTCAAAGCTAGAGCACAGGGGGCTTGGTGAATGAAACCTATGAAACTCAACTAAAGGAGAAATAGGAAGAGTAGATCTGGGAGAACACAATAGCTAGGGCTAAACCGTCGCTCTGTCTCTTACTAGTTGTCACCCAGTGGCCACAAATTTAACTTCTCTGTACTTTTGTTTCCCAAAATGAAACTGAGTTCTTATAAAGCACTTAGAAAAATGTCTGGCTAGGTAAGTGTTATTTTTATTAGCTATTATTATTTTTATCATCTATTTATTATTTTATTATCTATGGTTGAAAGTGCAATTGTGTCATGCATGTGCACCATTTGAAAACACTCTCTCTCTTATGTTACCTGTTTGTATTTTGTTATAAATATGGCTTCAGGAAATGTTGCTTGCCTAAGTGATTGCTAAAGATTTAAAATAATCTGCCCTGTCCCTAGAATTGGAAGTGGGATGACATTTTCCTGAAATGTAGGGTGAATTCTAGCCAAGTTATGTAGGCTTAAGGTGCCTTCACTTGTCCTCAGAGTCCTGTTTTGCAGCTTCTTTTGCCTGGGGATCACCTAACATCCTGTTCTTGGGTGTCTCCTGCCACTTCTCCATCAAAAAGCTATTTTCAAGAAGAGTGTGTGTTAAACAAAATAAAAAATAAAATTCTGTCTTACTACTTTAAAAAAGGAATGTAGTGAGGTTCATTTAGTCAAGAGAGACTAGAACTTCAATGAAAGGAATTCAAATATGATGATTAAACATCAGATCTCTGTTTTAGCTGTTAACTAGGAGGGCAGCATGCCATTTTCCTGTTACATTACAAAGTTTATTGCAAAGAGAATTACTTATTGTAGCTCTGTTATTTTTAGCGGTTCCATTTGGAGACCTTCATAAATAGCAAATGTGCAAATACTACTAAAAACTAAAAACATTATGTCCTACATAAAATACATAAAATAGTTTTCTTTTGGTGATAATTTCTTTTTATGAAGAAAATTATTTGTTTATGTATATTTCATAAATTCTTGAGAAAAACCACTTAGATTGAGGCAACAAGGAACAACAAAACTCCATGAAGTTAGAAGTCCTGGGCAATTGGCTATGTTCACTCTATTTATTTTAGTCACCTCCCCTACCCACAGTGCGATGTGGATAATTCAGAAGTGACTTCAGAGACATTTAAAATTCATATATATGATGGCCTTAAGCAGTTGCTTTTAAATAAATAATAGAATCAGACATTATATTAAAATCCCAAATGCAAAATTAACTATTTCAGAAATCTGAAATTCACAACACTTTGACCCCTAAAATGAGAGAAGTTTAAAGGAATATTGATTGCATCTCTGCTAGGTAATGGAAGAGCTGGGAGGGAGTAGGGAGAAAAATATAGGGAGAACAAAAGGTTACAGGTCCAATAATATTCGGCAGTGATAAAAAAGGCTCAACTGCATAAACTGGTTTGTTAACTCTTTGGTTTTAGAGTAGGCTTGATTCGTGACAGTTTTCTTAATGAGTCGTAATCTGTAATGTTTAAACAGACCATTAGAATCAGAATTATCAAGACTCTAGAAAGAACTCAAGGTATTACCCAGTTCAATGAATGTATTTCCCTAGATGAGGGAATGTGCCCAGAGAAGTTAAGTAATGTCTGTCCATTCAGCCAAGTAGTGGCAGCTGAACTTCCATATCTTGGCTTCAGCCTAGTGCCCTTAAAAGGAAAAATCTCATAAAATATTTTCAAACCTTAAGTTTTTAGTCTTCCCAATAAAAATAAATTTCAGCATCATTTAAAATGTTGGCTACTGCTTTTGAGTGAACAAAATGGAATTTGACAAAGTGCTTTACTTGGGTGTAAACTACCTCTCTCAAAATCTGATTTATGATTACCTCAGTCATTTTTCATCCTTGTTTTATGAATGTAACCACTGATAAATTTTCTTAGCTTTAATTTTCTAATATTTAAATCATGTGGCTCATGTTATCCATTACCAAAGTGCCTGAATATTTTGAATACCTCATACAGTATACTATGGCATTTTAAAGTTTAATATCTGGTAATGTGCAAATGAGCTTTGCTATAACTAATAGATATTTGCATAAACAAAATCACATTCTAGATTATCATTTGTGAATTGAAGAATCTGTTTTCTGTTTTTTTTTCACTATGACAATTTTATTTTTAATATATCTGAAAATTAAATATGTATTATTTCTCTAACAATGCAAATGAGAAAAAAGACCAACAACATTAGTGCAAAGCAGCATACTACTGGTTACTACAGGTAGAAACTCACCCCTCACCCTGCCAAAGTGGAATTATCAGCATTTATTTAAAACTTAATATTTTCAACAGTTTTGCAACAAATACAAATACATTTATTTGGTTCTTATTTTCAAAATTACCTGGTTCCATGGCTTTCTACCTGAGAAATTCAAACAAATTGAACAGAAATACATTGACAGATTTTTAGCTTTCTTACAGCACCATCAGCAGCACATACAAAGAAAAACATGAAAACACCTATTTAAAAAGACAAAGTTTAAAGTTCAGGCCCTTATAGGACATAGAAAAAAGATAGGAGCAAAACCTTTTGCACCACTTAAATAACAGCACAACAAAGAATAACAATGTTAATTAAGGTGGTTATGATATTTTCAGTTCTATTTCATTCCTTACTAAGCCATTCACTTGAAAAGTACAGGATAAGTTGTTCTCTTCCTCATTTAAGGAGTTTTAAAATTCTAAATTTAATTAAAGAAAATTTTGTCAAGTTGAGCTTTACCTATATTGTATTTGCCTTTTTGTGTTCAGATAAAGTAATAAAGAAAATTGCTAGAAGTAGACACCAAACAATCTTCCCTTGCGTCAAACCTGTTTTATCTCCATTCTTAGCAAACCACTGAGTTTTCAAAAAATTGAATGCAGTTTTCTTGAACATAAGATGCTTAAAAATATTAATTCTTGGCCATTTTGTTTATGCTTTCATTGCTTTTCCTCCTCTTCTGCTCACACCCTTCTTCCCCACAGTGTGTAAATACCAGACCCATCTGTTCCTCTCCAATACAATGAACTATATAACCTCTGGAACACTCTAACCCTGACCTCTCATGTTTATTCTAGATTCTTAGTTTTCACTAGACTCTCAAAACACAAAATTAAATATCCAAAATATAGTTAATTATTCCAGGATTTTTTTTCTTTTTTATCTGAAGACAACTCTATTTCCAAAAATACACACACAAACACAAACATACAAATTCCTTTTACTTAATTAATTTTAAGTAAATTTATACTTAAGTATATATTTAAGTAAATTTATATTCACATTAATGTTCTTAGTTGATGATTTCTCTTTTTCTGTTAGACTTATATTCAGGACTCAGTCACACCTTTCATCCTGCACAACATGGCCTAAATCTAGTCTGTTCCACCTTCTTCCATTATGGTTTCCTTATTCTTGCTTTTAAGCTTCTTGAACTTCATTAGTTCTTTCCCTCTATGACTCCTGAAGTAACTGTTCTCTGGGCATCTTTATCTCTCTTTTCTTTCTTTGCAAAAGGAATCATATGGGATTATAAATGTCATAATATTTTGACCCTATCACTACTCTTCTTGAAATTCTGTATTAACCTGAAATTACCTTACACTTATAATACAATGCATATGACACACGGATTGGCTAATGTCCATCAATGATATGTAACTAGATTTTACTGGTACTAACTCTTGTGTGGAGCCACACTTTGTCTAATATCTGATATACACACTTACATATACACAAATACACATAAAGATATATAAATATATATGTATATATACATATAATATATATACACAGATATATATATATACACATATATATATGTATATATATATATATATATGTTTAGCACAGTGCTTTCCTTGTAAGGTGATCTTTTCACCTAATCTTTGAACACAATGCTAAATGTTATGTTTAAGACAATGCTCTGGCAGGGCACGGTGGCTCACGGCTGTAATCCTAGCACTCTGGGAGGCCGAGGCGGGAGGATCGCTCAAGGTCAGGAGTTCAAAACCAGTATGAGCAAGAGCGAGACCCTGTCTCTACTATAAATAGAAAGAAATTAATTGGCCAACTAATATACATAGAAAAAATTAGCCAGGCATGGTGGCGCATGCCTGTAGTCCCAGCTACTCGGGAGGCTGAAGCAGGAGGATTGCTTGAGTCCAGAAGATTGAGGTAGCTGTGAGCTAAGCTGACACCATGGCACTCACTCTAGCCTGGGCAACAAAGCGAGACTCTGTCTCAAAAAAAAAAAAAAAAAAAAAGACAATGCTCTGATACTTTATACTATGGATACCTAAATATTTATAGTTTTATTACACTCAAGAAGTTTTTATGAGATTTTCTTCATCTCTCAGTTAATCAAGAATCTCCAGTGACATGCTATACCTTGCTTACTATCTAATTTCCTTTGATAAGAATTTAGGTTATATATTATTGGACTTTGATCTATAATCTCTCAATCCAATCATTAACATCTTTATTGACCAGCTGAGTCAGTTTTTGTTGATATTTGATTTTGCTTTTGTTTTAACCAATGTTTTTTCAATAGACTTATTTGTGCCCATACCTCTTATTATAAAAATTTTCTTTTGAGATAATTATAAATTCTCATGCAGTTGTAAGAAAAAACACAGAAGGAACACATATATTTCTTACCCAGTTTCCTCCAATGATAATATCAAGATAATTATAGCACAATAACACAACCAAAAAATTGATATTGATATAATCCAATAACCTTATTCAGATTTCATTAGTTTTACATACATTTGTGTGTGTGTGTTTGTGTGTGTAGAGGGGTCTCTTTAGTTCTGTGCTGTCTGCCAGATTTATTTTTTATTTTTATCCCACAGTCTGTAACATATTTTCCCAATCTATATACATTCTTTTCATTAAAATATGGATTGGAACACCTTTTCAGATCAATACCACCCTACACTAATTATTACATTAACTTACCACATTAATATCTATAAACTGCTTAAGAATATGTGTACATTCCCCTTGTGATTCTCTTTATTGTCCCTGTTTCATATGCCTCTAGTTTCTGATTTGAATCAGAAACATGAACTACCTAAGGAAAAGGCAGTGTCTTTTAGTGTGGTGCCCGGCATGGGGCTATGTTTACAAAACTTCTTGGTAAATACTATTTTAAGCAAAGAAAATGCTTCACTAATGATGAATGAATCATCTTTGTTAGCGTTTCTGAGGCTCTTGGTCCCAGGCTTCTAGTAGTAGGACAAATTTGGAAGATACTTTGGCAATCCATAGGACAGTTGAAGGACTGTCCAGCATAAGTCTAATTATCTATTTGTGTCTGATTGATACCAATGGATGCTTTCTAAAGTGAAATATCTTTGATTACATGTGATATATTTATCATTTTTAGATTAATCAGGATGAAAATAAATGTATATTTCTTTAAAAGTTTACCATAAGTGGGTCAATACCTCTGTATTTTAAAAGGTAAGGTGTCTATATTTTCAATAATTTGGTAACTGTTAAATTCAAGTTTTCTGTTAACTAACATGTGGCAATGCCTCATTCCATTTTTTTTAGGTAAGACATGAGATTCTATAAACATTCCCTGTGCAAAGTTATGTTATGCGTTGTTGAGCTTTTCAGCATTACATATAGTCAAGTAATCATAGTATTTAAAATTCCAGCCTAACAAAAAATTGAATAAAACTTAAAATCAGTGCACAATGAAAAAAGTAAGGAATACTAAGCAATCTACATTGTAGTATTGGATGGTGGCACACATAGTTGTAAATTTGAAAAAGAAAGGTAGATTATTTGAAATTTTTCAAGTTGACTAAATTTTTTATGTAAAGCAAAAAATCCCTTTTATGAGCCCCTTGATACAATGATGTTGATTTAATCTATCATGTCTGTGTCTGTATCATTCTGCTTTTAGCATGACTGAATGGCCATATTCAATGATGCTATATGATTAGAGAATGTGGAACTGAGGCAATGACAAGTGATCACACTGTGGCCTGGCTAGTAAGGAAGGAGCAATGACAGTAAGGGGTGGGCAAGCCAGCAAATATCATCTCAGCTATGATTCTGGGCTTAGACACATAAACTGTCTGATCAAAGGAAACTTTGCAATAAGTCTGCTTATGCAAGTGAGTTAGCATTTATTTCTTTAAAGAAGTTAAAGATCAACCAATGTTGCAATACATTTTGACAAAAATTTTTTAAAAAGCTATATTATCCATGACTCTGATACTGATTCCATTTTAGCAATTCCTTCAATTCAGATGAACAGATTACTTTCAGAGTCCCCATACGTCAGGCCTTTTTCATTAACATATCATTAGATTATTCAGATCAGTGATTCTCAACACTGATGTTACATTGGAATGATATGGTCACTTTAAAAAAATACTGATGCCCTACAGATTATGATTACGTTCATTTAGAGTGGAGCTGGCATTTTAAAAAATTTATAATAGAAAAGTACAGCATTAAAAGAATAGAGAGAATCCCATAGCAGACTTCGATGTGCCATATTTTTAATATTTACCAACACATGGCAAAATTTGTCTCATTGATACTATCTTATCCCTCTCTCACATTTTTGTCCAAATTATTTTGAAACAAATTTCAGATATCTTATTATTTCATCTGAACATTAGTATTTTGAAAAAAAGCTTCCAGGTAATTCTTTTTTTTTTTTTTTTTGAGACAGAGTCTCACTCTGTTGCTGGGGCTAGAGTGCCATGATATCAGCCTAGCTCACAGCACTCTCAAATTCCTGGGCTCAAGCAATCCTTCTGCCTCAGCCTCCTGAGTAGCTGGTACTATAGGCACATGCCACCATGTCCGGCTAATTTTTTCTACATATTTTTTAGTTGTCCAGCTAATTTCTTTCTATTTTTTTAGTAGAGACGGGGATCTCCCTCTTGCTCAGGCTGGTTTCAAACTCCTGACTTTGAGCGATCCTCCCGCCTGGGCCTTCCAGAGTGCTAGGATTACAGGTGTGAGCCACCACGCCCATCCAGGTGATTCTAATGTATAGACAGAGTTGAGAACTATCAGTTTAGCCTTGTTTCTCAACTAAAAAGCTTTAAGAGTCAGGGACCCTATATTTTCAATATTAACCTTTTCTGCACATGGAAAGCAATGTCAGACATGGTTGCTCAATAAACCATTACAAATTTACTGGAAATGGTTGCCTGTGTACCTGTGATTAGCATCAATAGTTATAATACTCTTTTATGCCATATCATAGGGTTGTCATTAGTCACATGTGGCTATCTAAATTTAAACTTTAAGTGAGTTAAAAATTCAATTCCTTGATTTGACTAACCACATTCCAAGTACTTAATAGCTATAAGTAGCTACTAGCTAATATATCGGGCAGTGCAAATATAAAATGCTTCCATCTATTAGAAAAATCCATCTATTGGACAGAACTTCTCAACAAAGACAAACTTTCTTACCCTAAAGCTACTGAGAGAGGCATCAAGGATGGGAACTCCTTCAAAGGACAAAGATTTTAAGATTCAAATGCCACATGAAGTCAAATACTTGTATATTCCTGGATACAGCTGGAACCCATTCGACTAAGTGAAGTATCTCAAGAATGGAAAAACAAGCACCACATGTACTAACCAGCAAATTGGTATTAATGGATCAACACCTAAATGGACATATAGGAGTAACATTTATCGGGTGTCGAGAGGGTGGGAGGGGGGAGGAGGGGATGAGTATATACAACCACAATGAGTAAGATGTGCAACATTTGGGGGATGGACACGCTTGAAGCTCTTACTCAAGGGGGGAGGGGGGCATGGGCAATATATGTAACCTTAACACTTGTACCCCCATAATACACTAAAAAAAATAATTGAAGCATATCTGAAAGTAAAATGTAAAGACTATTATTTTGCTAAATGATTTTTGGATAAATTCTTGCTTTTATCAACCAAATATTTACTAAAATAAAATACATTCACAGTTTTGAAGAGGGCAAGGTACATCCTAAAATAATCATTAAATATAATGCATATGCCTGTGATTTATTTATCAAAATAAAAGCAAACTAAGAAATACTAAATCATTGCATTGTAAATATACGATTAAAATGAAGTAAAACACAACATAACAATGGAAATGAATGTAACAAAAAATAGCATTTTGGAAGTGGGAAGGCAAACAACAAAAGTGTATTCAAGAATGTAAGGTCAAGTAGGGAGATTCTTCCAGGCCTCTTGAGGAATAGGAAGGAGAGCATTTTTCTGGGAAAAGATGGGGAATATGCCAAGAATTAGGCTAGATTTTCCAAGGGGAAAGTACGAAAACTTAATAGAATCAGACAGTGGCAATTAATGACAAAGAATTATTAAATTTTAAAGCCTCTCAAAAGATTTGGTCTTTAATAATCCCTGGCTTAAAGTTCAGAATTGCCAAGTCAGGTAGCTGACAAACAGAAGAAGCTAGTAGAGGAGATTTTTTTTTTAATGTTTAGAAGAAAAATGGGAATAAAGTATTCATCTTGGCATTGGAAAACAAGCAACTGCAAGGAAGAATGAAGTGTAGGGAGTCTCATGTCTATACTGTGAAACATCTGGCCTGTTTGGCCGTGGCCATACATCACACAATTAAGCTGCCACAACCGCAGAGTTTTGAGTATGTGGGAAGTAGGAAGATTATTCACCAGTGAATTCATTTTTAATAAAGATTAATTGGGAATTAATTGAGGATTAAACTGCTAGTGTTTTGTGGTAGAAAAGGCAATATTAATACTATGAATCAGGCAAAGATATTACTGGGCATAATCATGTCAGGATTTATGAGTTGTGAGTGTGCAACAAAGTATGAAAATGTAGAAATATCTTAATGATTGTAATCAGGATGTCTTAGGAACACAGAACACAAATATACATATCATAGCACTGAGATAAACAAAAATAAGTGTCCAGGCAGCTCTCATTATTTTTAAGAGGTTTTGGAACAGAATAAGTCCAGACCAAATATAATTTGTAATAAAGTTTTATTGGCAGTGTAGAAGAAGGGTAGGGAAAACGCTTTAGTCGTTTTCAGGGAGTGAAATTTATGAGTTCACTTTTACATTGAAACTTTGCTCATGTGATATTGGTGCCACTGGTGTGGAAATGTGTGGATGTGGCAATCTGTTACTAATGTCAATTGATTTTTACTTTAGATTAATAAATCTGATTTTTTTTCCATAAAAAAAGTGTTATTGTGTTTTCCATGGATACAGTTAGGAAGGGTAAGAAGTTATTTTTTTAATGCAAACAACTTAGAAGAGTCTACATATGTATAGCATCTCTATTGGAGACACTAATTAAAGTTTGTTAGTTAAATTCAGTATAGTACAGTTGACCCTTGAACAACACAAGGGTTAGGGGCACCAAGCCCTATGTGCAGTTGAAAATCTACCTATACCTTTTGACTACTCCAGAACTTAACTACTAGTAGCTTACTCTTAACCAGAAGCCTTATCTTTTTTTTGGGAAACAGAATCTCACTCTGTTGTCGCCCTGCATAGAGTGCCAGGGCGTCAGCTCAGCTCACAGCAACCTCAAAGTCCTAGGCTCAAGCGATCCTTCTGCCTCAGCCTCCTGAGTAGCTAGGACTACAGCATGCACCATGACACCCAGCTAATTTTCTATTTTTAGTAGAGATTCATTCTCTTTTCCTTGGGCTGGTCTTGAACTCCTGAGCTTAAGGGATCCTCTTGCCTCAGCCTCCCAAGTAGGTGTGACTAACAGGCGCTCACCACCATGCCTGGCTAATTTTTTGTTTCTCTTTTTAGTTCACCAGCTAATTTTTTCTATTATTAGTAGAGAGGGGGTCTTGCTCTTGCTTGGGCTGTTCTCGAACTCCTGAGCTCAAGTGATCCTCCTGCCTTGGCCTTCCAGAATGCTAGGATTACAGGTGAGAGCCACCATGCCCGGCCCAGAGGCCTTATCAATAACAGTAGATTAACACATATATTGTAGGTTGTATTATCACATGCTATATTATTATAATAAAGTAAGCTGGAGAAAAGAAAATATTATTATGAAAGTCATAAGGAAGAGAAAATATATTTACTATTAATTAAGTGGAAGTGGATCATCATAAAAAGTCTTCATCTGCATCTTCATAAAAGTCTTCATCTGCATCATCTTCTTATTGGATAGACTGAGGAAGGAAGAGGAAGATGAGGGTTTGGTCTTGCTGTCTCAGGGATGGCAGAGGTGGAAAAAATCCAGTGGACTTGCACAATTGTTGCTCAAGGGTCAACTACAGTTAAAATGCACGTTAGTGCACAGTAGTGATTTCCACATTGGATGGTTTTACCTTGAAAACTCAGGATGTTACAAAGTGAAACTAAACCAATAGTAAATTTAAATGTTATTCAAAGGGGATGGAATAAAGTGGATCCATAAGGTAACTGTGTACTAAAGGGGTGCTGAACTAGGGAGGGGCTGCTTAACACAGGAGTCACAAGCAGTGTTTGATTAAGGGACTTTCTTCACAGAGTAGCTGTGCTATCTTCAGGTCACACTTAAATACTTTCTCACATTTTCTCTACACTTTCAGTGTTTTTTAAAAAACTTTCTCACTTTACATTTTCAAATGAAAACATCCTTCATTTTAAATCACCTGTTAACTTTAGGAAGCAGCATTAGTATTTCAGATCAAGCTGAATTACTTAAAAGCAGGTAGCTCAGAAAAAACAATATTGATAAATGGTGATTAGTGTCAAATTGCAGTCTGTCTCCCCCCAGGTCTCCAAGGCACACATCAGTGCAATCAATAGGTGTTTCAGCAACATTGTAATTCACAAACTCATACAGAATTCCCTAAATGCCAACTGTCTGCCAGGGAGCTGGCCCTTTTGCTTTGGGTACAGTAAAATGAATAGGACACCATAAGGTTCCTGGAAGGACCCACAGTATAGTAGGGAAGGCCAAGAGGAAAACAAATGGTTACAATAATGTGACATATAATAACGTAACAAAAGTGATGAAAATATCCAAAGAAATCCAAGGAGGTTTCAGAAAAAAGATAACTGGCTGCCTCCATTCCTCTTGCCTTACTTTCTACTTCTAGAGGGATGAGTGTATAAAGTTACTTTTGGCCTGGCGTGCTGGCTCACACCTGTAATCCTAGCACTCTGGGAGGCCGAGGCTGGCAGGTCGTTTGAGCTCAGGAGTTTGAGACCAGCCTGAGCTGGTCTCTATGAAAAAATTAGCCAGGCATGGTGGCACATGCCTGTAGTCCCAGCTACTTGGGAGGCTGAGGCAGGAGGATCCCCTAAGCCCAGGAGTTTGAGGTTGCTGTGAGCTAGGCTGTATAAAGCTACTCTTAAAGAAAAATATAAGAAGGCCTGTTGAATATTGAGTATATTAAATTTGAAGTAGTTTTTGGGTTCCTGGAATCCCGCACAAAATCTGTTCCAAGGATATTGTTCATATCCCCCATTTTTATGATTTAAGTATTTTTTTGTTTGTTTCATGCACCAAGGTCTGTGAAGCAGTAGTTGATCTAAGATAACTGAACTTTGTAATTCAAAAATATTATTCACAGGATGTCACTTGATAAAGTTACAGTGATAGGAGATTTTGTTAGCTAGTTATATATATGTATATATATATATATACACACACACACACTATTAATTTTGGCATGAAATCAATGTCATTTTGATAAGGCAAGGGAAGATCAGGCCTACAGAAAACATTGTGAAGTACATTCACAGGCATGACTGTGATTTTATTAGCTCTCCCAAATTTCAAGCGCTGTCTTTAGATGAAAATTGTGAAACAAGTGAAGTGACTTCTAGCCCTTCCTGCATGTCCCATCTTTGGTCTTCTGGGCATTTCCTTCCTGTCCATCTTCATCTTGAGAGCTACACAGCCGGGCATGGTGGCTCACACCTGTTATCCTAGCACTCTGGGAGACCGAGGCGGGCGGATTGCTTGAGGTCAGGAGTTCGAAACCATCCTGAGCGAGACCCCGTCTCTACTAAAAATAGCAAGAAATTAATTGACCAACTAAAAATATATATACAAAAAATTAGCCAGCCATGGTAGTCCCAGTAGCTGTAGTCCCAGCTACTTGGGAGGCTGAGGCAACAGGATTGCTTGAACCAAGGAGATTGAGGTTGCTGCGAGCTAGGCTGATGCCACGGCACTCACTCTAGCCTGGACAACAAAGTGAGACTCTGTCTCAAAAAAAAGAAGAAAGAAGAAGAAGAAGAAGAAGAAGAAGAAGAAGAAGAAGAAGAAGAAGAAGAAGAAGAAGAAGAAGAGGAGGAGGAGGAGGAGGAGGAGGAGGAGGAGGAGGAGGAGGAGGAGGAGGAGGAGGAGGAGGAGGAGGAGGAGGAGGAGGAGGAGGAGGAGGAGGAGGAGGAGAAGGAGGAGGAAGAAGGGGGGAAAGGAAGAAAGAAAGGAAGAAGGAAGAAGGAAGAAGAAGACTTTCCTACAGGTTAAGGTTACATTTGAACATATTCACGGAATGTTAGAATTGGAATGGATTCTAGAATCCATCAAAAACACCTCCTCAATCTTAAAGATGAGAAAATTGAGGCTCAGAGAGTAGCATCCCTAAGATCATGTATGCAGAGCTGGGACTAATAACATACAATTTAGTGTCTTCTATAATTTGCTATTTGAAAGTTCCATCTCATTTATTTATTATGAGGTCCTATTATTAATTTATTTTTGAGGATTAATTTAGGTGATCACTTTCAGCAAAAAAAGGTAATGATAGCATATAAATTTACTTTCCTAGTCTAGCAAAATTATCATTAAGTTATTGCTTTCCATTTGATTTGAATGAATACTGAACATTCGTTTGCCAGTATTTTTTTAAACGGAATTTGGAAGGGATATAATTTTCATTGATGAGAGCTCAGTCTCTGACCTACATGGCATTTACTTCTGGTTAAAATTGATCATGTTTGAGGAGGAATAACTTGGACTAACCTGGAGTTGCTGCTTAGTCTTCAAATTTACTCTGAACATTTAAATTAATATTAACAAATATTTCATTAGTGACTAATATGACAAATCTATAGTATTGTTATACTTGAAATTACTTCATGATCTGGAGTTTGAAGGTTTTCCTGTGTTCTGTTTCTAAATGCCAGACATTTTCCTTGATTTCTTACAATTTATCACTTCTATGTTTTTAATATTCTTTCAAGAATTTTCCAAAAGATATCAGTGTTACCGATATATCAATGTATTTTTTTTTTCTCTTTTAATTTAGGGTAACCTTATTTTCTTTGCTCATTTTCTTTTCTCTATGTTACTCTGGAAATGTATGTGGAGGAAGTCATGTAAATTCACAAATTTGACTATATTGAATCACATTACTCCAATTTGCCAAAATGTGTAACATTGTCATGACCGTTTAGAGTGTGGTTAGAAGGAAGCCTGAACTGTAAGAAAGTTTTATTTTATTTAATTTTTTTGTGATGTCCACTTAACTAATAAATCTGTCATCACTGACTGGTTTCCATTTCCTCTGAAATAAATAAATCACTGTTAAGTCCTTTGAAGCAGGAGACTGCCAGGAAACACAAAAGTCACTTTTGCTTCATCCTCTAAGATAAAGTATTTAGTAAGTAGAAATAAGATGCAACAGAAGGAGCAGTGGGGTCTTCACACTTGCTTGAAAATCCAGCAGATATCTACAGAACAGGAATTCAAACAAACTTTAAACCTTGACTTTAAGCAAAAGTGTGGACACCAAGCCAAGAATGAAATCTATAAGAACCTTAAAAACTTCTCTAACTCCAATCCTGGCTTGGGTGAGGCAAAGTCATAACATGTAGCCAGAATGTTTATACTCCTATAATATCCTGAAATAAAAAAAAAGAAAAAAAAATTTGTAACTAGAAAGCCTGATTTGTAGGACATAGGAACTTTGAAGAGGAAATGTTAGGAATTATATCTAGAGGTCTGTGGCCCCCAACTGAATTAGCCCTATAGTAGTTTTATCTTTAAATTATTACATACTCTACTTTAAATCAAATGGTAGTTGATCCTTATATAAGAACTGTCATTAGAAAGATAGGTTCTTGGTTAAGGAGTACACATCAAGCATCAATTGCTGGGGGATTTTTGTTGTTTGCTCGTCTGCATGTTTAATTTTAGAAAATTTCAGAGTTATGTTTCATTATTATTTATCTCAATCAAAATAAATGATTTCCTTTAAAGCAAATGCATATGTATTCTAGCTAGCAATTCACCAGGGAAATACAAGGTCAGGTAAGAGGCAAGACAAAAAGAGAAGCCAGATCAAAAAACAAATAAAATACAGAGGAAATAAGCAGAAACTAAGAGGAAAACTGAAAGCGTATTCCAAAATTAAAATTAAAAGTGAGATACATTGCTATTCTCCTAAGTTTTGTTTTAATCCCTTATTTTTGATTAATGAATTTATTTGTCTCAATGACAGTGCAAATCTCTTAATTGTTTCCTTGATATGTAGTTATTGGCTCTTTGAGCACAATCAGCTGTGGTATATATTTGCTTTAAAAGTCATAATGCTCAAACAAAAATGAAAACAAACACAAAAACAATAAAAACCCCCACTTGATCTGAACTCAAATTTTCATTTGAACTAAACATTTTCTTCCTTTCAAGATTTGAAAAACTTCTTAACTCAGGTAAATATATTTTTTCAAATAGAAGGTATTGAAAGGAACAGGAGTATAATTGGGATATCAAAACAGCAAGTTACTTTGTCTCTGCCAGCAACTTGATGTCTAGAATGATGCTGTTACTATGGCTGATGATCTTTTGCTTCTTACTGCCTTCCTTACCCTAGTCTGTTTTGCTCTTAGGATGCCTGCCATTGACCAATTATTAATATTTATGATAGTTTTAGCCTTCAAAAAATGTGTGCATTCATTTTTATCTTTTAAAAATAAATTTAGTGGCTAGGCTGCACTCTGGGAGGCTGAGGTGGGAGGATCGCTTGAGGCCAAGAGTTTGAGACTAGCCTGGGCAACATAGCAAGACCCTGTCTCTACAAAAAATAAAAAAATAAAAATTAACCAGACCTGACGGCACACACTTGTAGTCCTAGCTGCTTGGGAGGCTGAGGTGAGAGAATTTCCTGAGCCAGGAGTTGGAAAGTAGAGTGAGCTATGATTTCTAGCCTAGGTGACAGATGGACACCCTATCTGTAAAACGAGTAAAAAAAATAATAAGTAAAAAAATAAATTTCGTACTACGTCATTGTATATATTAAAGATTAAAGTAGAGATTTCCCTTGCTTGGCATTAACAAATCTATCCACAAAATGAGTCCTCATTCCATGTTTTTGAAAATTGAATCCTCTTCAGCTTTCATCAATAAATTTATAATTGTATTACTTTTCAGGGATTCCTATTTTTTAAAAAAATATTATTTGTGGTTATGAAAAAGTGTCATGGCTGTGTGCTCTGTGCAGCCTCAGTAACTAGGAAATAAAATAGGAAAGTTAGTGTTCTATCCAAAGGATGGATTTACAGATTGTTTTATTACAGATGTGGGGATGACCACTATGTTAGTATATTTGAAGCTTGGGCTGTTTAAATCTCTGAGTTACTTGATAAAAAGGTATTGAGGCCTTTCAATGTGGGGGCTTTTGTTCCCATAGTATTGACAATACCTTAGACTTTGACCTCAAGAACAAAATGCTTTGTCTGTTAGGTTATTGCTTTCTAATTATGGGAAACATTGATTGGTTTAATGGAAATGTGTTTTTAAATTTTCATATGTGCTTCCTTCAATCACAAATATTTTGGAGTGGTTTCATTCTTTATAAATCTCAGTATGAAATACAAATAAATTACCAAAAATATTCTCAGTCACTGCACACTGTGGATATTAAAGAGGATGTGGAAAAACTTTGAAGGAATGGGGGCCTGCTCCATTGTTCTAAGCCAAAAATATCAAAATTTGGCTTGTAACACTATGGAAACTAAAAGTCTGCTTATTCCTATAGGAGATTAATGCATTACTCAACCTTGAAAAATTATATTGCCTGGCAGCTACAATATACGCTTAATTTTCCCAGTCCTTCTGTCTTTATTCCTTTATTTTGCATCTAGTATCATTCCAAAGTTCAGTTCTGCTGACTGTTCAAATCTGATTAGAACATTGTACTGCTGATATTCATGCTATTGGAACAGTCTGGTATATATACTTTCTTACTAATTATAAGTAGGGTTGCTTCAAGAATTTTTTTTTCCATATCTACTTAATTGTTTTTAGTTTAGGAAAAAGGAGAACTGAAAATCACTAAAACTCATACATATCCCTAAAGAAAAAAATACTATGCATTACATTAATATAGCTCCCTTCTTTGAAGACCTCAATTGCTAAATTTAGCATTTTCTAAAAAAATAGTTTTGACTGGTTTTACTTTGTCTTTTCAAAAATTAACCAGAAGCAAATAGCAGTAGACAGCTGATTTTCTGTTCTAGATTTCCTTAGTCAACACTGGAAAAGATGATAAACTGTAGTTTGTATGGGGGTGAGTGGACGCTGATATTTTCCTTTTTAATTCCAGGATGTAAAAATGGACTAGCTGAAAATGAAAATGAAATAGTTAACTTTACAGATTTCTGGCTAACTATAAAATGATCTTATTTTATATTACCCTATTTAACTGGAGTCTTTCCATTGAATAATGCAATCTCTTATCATGTGGTTGTATAACTGTGCTGGTTGCAGCACCTACATTTGCAACCCCAGCCAGTCTTTATCTCTTACTGGAAAATTTATCAATGCTCAAGTAGGTAGAGTGGTACTAATAATACCCAAACCATAGGCTTAGGTTTTGAGATGTCAGCTTCTCTCAGAGAATGATTTTCTTTCTTTCGTAGCTGTAGAGCACTGCCCTAATTGCTACCAGCCATGTAATAAACGTATTCCGTGTTACACAGAGAACTGTGTGTATTTGTCTCACCATAAATGGAAAATCCATTCAAGAATGCCACTTTGAAATGGTTGATCATATTTTTGGGATGTTTGGTTCATCTCCCCACTCCTTTGGTCATTCAATCATTTAAAAAGTGCACATTGGCCGGGCGCT
Source organism: Microcebus murinus (assembly GCF_040939455.1). Classification (NCBI taxonomy): domain Eukaryota; kingdom Metazoa; phylum Chordata; class Mammalia; order Primates; family Cheirogaleidae; genus Microcebus; species Microcebus murinus. The sequence continues at coordinate 34,961,496 of NC_134112.1, forward strand.
GTGGCTCACGCCTGTAATCCTAGCTCTTGGGAGGCCGAGGCGGGCGGATTGCTCGAGGTCAGGAGTTCAAAACCAGCCTGAGCAAGAGCGAGACCCCGTCTCTACTATAAATAGAAAGAAATTAATTGGCCAACTGATATATATATAAAAAATTAGCCGGGCATGGTGGCGCATGCCTGTAGTCCCAGCTACCCGGGAGGCTGAGGCAGAAGGATCACTCGAGCCCAGGAGTTTGAGGTTGCTGTGAGCTAGGCTGACGCCACGGCACTCACTCTAGCCTGGGCAACAAAGCGAGACTCTGTCTCAAAAAAAAAAAAAGTGCACATTGACTGCTGCTCATTGGCACAGTGATGTACTTCTAAAAAAATTGTGGTTGATTTTCAAAGCAAATAGCATATTGAAAGCTCATGACCCATATTTTATGTAGGTGTCTATTTGACCAAATCAATTTCATGAATGTGTTAATATATTAAACAATTTCAAGAAGAATATTGAGAAACTTCCAATATGCATCTCCAAACCATAATTAGCTTAGCTCTAAGAAAAAAATAGAGATTAGAGTGAACAGAGTCCTTAGTTTATTATGTGAACTAACTCAGCTACAAGTCATGGCACATGTGATAAAGAAAGAAGATAGCAACTTATCAACAGAAAAGCTATTCACTTATTTAGTTATCAAAGCCTGTCAATTTCACACTCTAAGCATCTATTTAATATTTCCTGTACCACAATTTCTTAGTTTACAAATTCAGTTCTTCACCTGTATTTTACAACAGCTCCTCTTCAGCTTATCCCAATGCTTTATTCCTCTTATAAATCAGTCACTGTTGACTCACCTAATGGTTACTTTTGGGCAGTAAAAAACATAATTGTATTGGAAAACACATTTTCAGAAAAGTCAAAAGAAAATTATTCATTGCTGAGAAGCCTATAGGTTGAAAGCAGCTGGATTTTAAAACTCTATTATCTTAAAAGATACTTTCTATTAAAGATGGTATTTTTCAAGCTGCTTAAATCTCTTTTTGGTAAAGAATCTAAGCCTGAGAAGATGAGTTAATCACTAAATGACTTTGAGATAATTTCTTCTTCACAGGATATGACTGTCAGTGTCCAGTTGTGTTAAGTTGGGGGAGTGAAATTTCAAAGTAATCCTGTGGGTTTGGGTCTCTTGATGATGTGGTCACCTATGTAATTAAAGATACTGGGAATTTTTAAATCATATATAACTTTGAAGTTTTTAGATTGGGAAAGTACTAGCCATTAAATGTTGTGTACGTCTTTTCTCCTTATTTTGAATTTCTTTCAGTAGGGTCTCTTTTGGTATGGGTTCAAAATAGAGTGCTTGGACAAAGTTGTGCAGTAATTGAGAGCACAGAAACTGGTGCAAGATTCCTCAGGATTAAATCCTAGCCCTTGCTGGCTGTGTGACCTGGCATGTGTTACTGAACTTCTCTGTGCCTCAGTTTCCTTAAGCTTGAGGTGAAGGATTAAGCCATAAATGTAGAATCTTAGATTACAGCCTGGCACAAAACAATCACTATGTAGAGGTTAACTATTATTATTATGTCAACATTAACAAAAAACACTGGAGAAATGACATTAAATTCTTAATGAATTTTCTTTATTTTGAGTGATTAGAAATAGTATTGTATTGCAATTTTCTCAGAGACAATATCTTACCATCTTTGGACTGTCAAGATTATGCTAGTTAATTGATTGTTTTTTAGTTCAATGATTATCATGTACTGCTGCTAGGCACCATGTGTGTGTGTGTGTGTGTGTGTGTGTGTGTATATGTATATATGTATACATATACACACACACACATATATATGTAGAGAGAGATAATATATATTATAATCCCTGCCTTTAATTGCTTTGGAGAGGAGAAATTCTCAGAATATCAGAGAAGCATGAAGATTTCGTAGCAATACCGAGGGAAAGTATATCATATTCCATCTATACGTATCAAAATTAGACATGCAAGTCTATTTTATGGCCATCATCCCCACTCCTTTTAAAAATCATCAGTGGCTTCCTATTAACAAGAAGAAAACACTCAGCATGGCAATGGAGGACTTTCACAGGCTGGCCCCAGCCTCATCTTCCCTCTTTGCTCTTTTGTTCCACATCCTTGTTTCTAGCACTTTGAGGAAGGAAGTGTTCCCAGTACCTTCCATGTGCTCCATCTCAGGACTCTTTACCATGCTCTAAGTGTACTTCCGCCACTCCCCATTTCTCTTTAAGGCAAACTCCTCTCCATTTCCAAGTCCTGACTCTATTTGCCTTCTCCTAGAGTCCCTCTTAACAAAAGGCAGGCAGATGGAGTGCCTCTCTTCTCATCTCATCTCTTCTCTTCTCTCTCTTCTCTTTTCTCTTCTCAAACCATGACAGCAATTCCTCCACTCTAATAGCACTTCCTTCATTCTATTGACTTATTTCTTCAGTTTATTTGTTTTTATAATTAAAAAATTTAACAGTATGGAAAAGTACAAAGAAGAGAATAACATGGGTTTTTCCCCCTCTATTTCTTCTTTCTTTCCCTCTAATGCTGTGAGATCCTTAAGAGAAGGAATAATTTCTCACTTACCTTTGTGTCCTCTCAGTGCCCTGCACAGCTATTGGCACATAGAAAGCACTCAGTAAACATTTATGAATTATGCAAATAGATAAAATTAGTTTGAAACTTTCTTGGGATATAGTAATGAGATCAACATTATTTGCACTTATGATATATACAATGGTAAGATAGGAACATTTCTTAAAGATAGAGTGAAAGCAAATTGGGAAGTACCTAGAAAAAAAATACCGAGGTAAAAAAAAAAAGTGTTAATTGGGCTAAGAGATTATTGCAGTAATTTTAGCACAAGCTGCTAAATTAGACTCAGATGTTGCTTGCCATCTCAAAGGAAAATCACACAGAACATTGAGACTAATAGTTTAAAGGGTATGGAGAAAGTGGAAAGAATTAAAACCCTTTAAGAGTTTGAGCCAAAAAATGGGAAAATTGTTGTGCTACTGATGGAGAGGTTGGAAAAGGAAGCTAGTGTAGTTTCTGTGAAAAAGAATTTAACTGGGAACCTGTTGACTTGTAAGGCATGGCCAAGCATCCAGATGGGATTTCCCAGTAGTTAGTTAGAAAAGTGGAACTGGTCAGAGCTCTCCTGACATCCAGCCCTACTTAGTGTTGATCCTCAAAACTTTTGATCCATATGCTTGGGCCTGTCTGGTCATCAACTGTGAGAGTTTAGAATGAATTGCTTTGTTACAATTTAAATATGTAGATCCAGCTCTCTGCTTAATTTCTACAGTGCTGGCTTAATATAGAGAGCTTCTGCCTTACTTATCCAAGAACATCAGACTCTCTGCTGGCCTGGGGCCCCGCCCTGAGTTCCTGATAGCTTGTCAGCAGCATAGTAGCCTGATCTACCCTTACTGGCAATCAGGACACCACTGGACCAGCAGCTGTACTTTTGTCATACCCCTTTCTTGCTGCTGCGACACTTTTCTGCTTAAAAGCATATAACTACCTCCCTCAGTCTGTCATTCATGTAAAGTACCACGTGGTCATAGCTACCTCTCTGGAATGACCTGTACCATCTCTCCCATTTGTACTCCACACTCCAGATACTCACTGTTTCCTGCACCACTAGTCAGTCCCTGACATTCAGTTTTTGCTCTTATTTTTCCTGTAACCTTGAGAGCCCTCTTTTGCCATTGTAGAAGCTCTGTCCTTTTGTAAGCACCATCATAAAAGTCATTTATGAAATTTGTCAAATTTTTCATGATTCCTCAATTTTATATGATTTTTCCGTCTTTGATCATCCATAAATGTTTGCATCTCTCTTCTGGCACTAAGTCTGTCCTTTGATGTTTTTAGCTGTCTGTGAACTTATTTTTAGCCCTGTTTCTGATGCTCCCTCCCACCACCATACACACTATTTTTATAAGCTCCTTAATGAAGTTACATAATATAGTACTTATAATTTATTTCCTAGTGATTAACACAATATCTTACATTTTAAATATTTGATAAATACTGTATTTTTGGAATGGAATTCATGTGGTAGTTGACCCCTTGAAAATGGTGAGCTGTTTAAGATATGGAAATCATTTCTAGAAGAGATCAGTGTATGTATGGCCCTCGAAGAATTACCCACGTTGAGTGGGAAAAGTAATGGAAACAGAGATAAGGAAGCCCAGAGCTGGTGACTTGCTTTGGTTATTTGGGGAGTTGTGGGAGGGCCTCCCAGAATCCAGGCGAACAGTGTCTTAGCGAATGAACAGCTTAATTTCATATAAATCAGCTATTATTAATCATTTACAGAGTGAGACATTTCTGTTCCTATTTTATAGCTGTGCTGGCAAGTGGGTGCCAGAGGAAGAGGGAATTCCCGAGGTAACTAAACTCCAACCTCAAACCCTTTTACTTCCTCTGGGTGATTAATTATCTTGCAAGGTTCTAAACAAAGGAGCCTTGATTCAGATTCCGAAGCGCTACGGTATTGATGCTGCAGCACTTTCACTGCATCCTCGCTCAGTTAAATTTTTCTCAAAGCTGGTTTCTATTTCTGGCAGTAACTCTTCAGTTCTGGAACTTTAGTTCCAGCCAAAATAAACTATTGTCTCAGGTCTGTATTTTTCCTGAAGCACCATGGCATTTTTATGGAATGTGGAGACAGTTTTATGTAAGACTTTAACAATAAAGGACCCAGATCTCTTTCTCTGGCCTGCTATCCTTTTGTTTAATTCCCAGAATTCATTATACAGCTTCCAAAAAAGAGCCATCTTAAACCTTCCAAACACAATCCCTCGTTTATATACTATGTGATGTAATTTACACTTTGTTGAGTTTTTTCCTTCATCTGAAACAGCATAAATTTTTTTTTTCATGTATAGCTGGTTACATTTTTAAAGGAAAAAAAGCATTTCCCTATATCATCATTATGTGTTTCAAAATTGCCTTTTTATTCAATTAAATAATGCTAATAAAGTTTTACCTCTTTAAATAGCTGTTTTATCTGTAACAGTATGCTGTTAATGATAATTCAGAGAAGAAAATGACCCTTAAATCTTAAAAATATTTTTAAATGGAAAAGAGACAAAGCTTGTCTATTTTTTAATTTTTTTTAATATATATGAATTCAATTAAAAATTACATGTCATTAAGGATGTACTTGAATGCTTTGGGACTATCTCTAGCCTGATAGGATCACCCTATTAGTATTCACATTTTGAAGTCCAAATTCTCCTACTTCAATGAGTAGGTTGAGGAAAATCTTCTGACATTATTATGTTTCCGTTATTTGAGTTTGTCTTCTGAGCTCTCCTACACACGGTGTGTAAATTGAGATGTTTAAAAATAAAACAGGGTTCTGAAGTCATTTCTTTATTAGAAGATGGGCTAATACACACACAGTAATCCTAGAAAGTGATTATTTTTTTTAAAGCCAATTAAAATTTAAAACTACTACTGTTTTATTCAGTGGTTATCTTTTATAAAGAGAAATTACATTCTAGCAACTTCAGGAAAATTGCAATAATAAAAGTTTTCATGATTTTGTTGTTGTTGTTGCCTATTACAAACAATTATAAAGTTTTAGCTGTATAGCGTGGTCACTAGTATGTGGTGACTGTTCACAGCAGCTTTAGTTTCATGTTCCATAAAATTGAGCTTCCTGTCTTTACATTTTAGAACCTAGATCATGAACCTTGAGAATGTCTATGTTAATGCATAAGACTGCTAAGGAAAGGAAATAGTGTAATATGAGAAGACAAAGAAATTGAACCTTCAAAGTAGACTCTTGCATAATAAGCAGAATTTTAATGCTTGTTGAGCTTAGGTATAGAATATACGAAACGTAGTTTTGAACCATATGTCTGGAAATGTCTTACCATTTAATGGGGAAAGCATGAGTACCTCCCTGAGATACTGCTATGGTGGGTTCACGGGCAAACCTGGACTATTGGTAAAAATGAGCAATGACGATGTTCTTCCGACACCCATTTTATGTATGGTTGAGTGTCAAAGATTTGTGGGAATTGCGTGATGATTTCTTTTTCTTGAGAGAAACTTTAATTAATATTTCTAGGATGTGATATCTATCAGGAAGATATTACTTTAGCTAATAAAAATTTTTTTCTATAGAACTATTTAAATATCTAAATTAAGGAATTGTTCTATTATTTGATTCTTATTTATGAACATGAAAGTGTAAGCTTCAGCTATGGTTTGTTTAACGTAACAAATATACTTGTTACGTTTGTTTTTTGGTGGGTGTACTCAGCTATGTAAATGCACGGAATGTGTGGATAATACTGTACATAAATTGCATTTAATGTGGCAAATATATTTGGACATAAGCACTTCAATACAGTCACTATAGTATTTTGAGGATAACAGGATTTAAATAAAGTGAGAACACTTATTAAAATCAATTATTATCTTAGAGAGGAAGGGTAAACACTGATTTACTAATTTGTATATCATTCTTTCATAGCCTGAATATTCATTTTATGTCAATGTAGTTTTTTTTAGTGAAAAACACTGGAGCTGTTCTCTAATTTGTGATTAGATGTAATTACGAATTATAGAACTTTCTCTTTCATTATGAAAACCTTCTCATATTTCATGAATTACTGTCTTTTAATAATATATTGCATTACAGACAAGCACATGATACAACTCTTTTGCAAAATAATAAGCATTTATAATACAATAAATTAAATAACAGCATTTCCAGTAGCCCACATTTTAATATGGATTTCACTGAATTTTGAAGTACTCCATCAAACTCAAATTTAAAACTTTTCGACATTACCGAGAAGGTTTCTCCTTTCTCCTTCAGTCATGAAATCATATATTCCAGAATGGAAAGAAGTAGATGTGTAGCTATGTGAGAGAGATGATAATAGAAAAACATTGTCACTTCATCTGAAGTCTTTGGAGAAAAAAAAAATACAATCATATTGTGAAAATATGTTTTCTAAGTGTTATAGAAACTTTTTTGAAATAAAGCTTTATATTTATTTTTGAGACAGTTTATAAAGCACTCTCATGTATATTATTACATGTGTCCATTTGAGAAATCTACAACGCAGGCAGTAAACTTAGAGAGGTATGACAACTCTTAGCTAAATAAATATGGACCAGAACTGTGATATTTATGGCAAATCTGTTGTCATTTTCATTTTCATAGCCATCATCACAAAGCTTAAGGCTTTAATGCAGATTGATTAGTATTTATTGTGTGGCTAGTAACATGAATATTAATCATAAGAAACTTTCTTTTTAATTTTGAATATTTCATAGTAGGTGCCTATTTATGGGAGGTTCCCTTTGATCCAATTACATATAAAGTATAAAATAGGACAACTTTCCCTGAGTACTGCCTCAAGTACATACACCACAGAAGCCCACACTTAAATGCATGTGAAACAAAAATACTCATACACATTCTTAAGAATAGAAGGTTTATAAATATTTCTGTGGCAATTTCTCTTCTGTTTATTATTTGTAAGCCAACTATTTCTAGGCATCAGGTACTCTGTATCTTTTACTTATATTGTCTTGTACTGAAAATAGTGTGATAGTCAAGGCACTACGTGGGAAATACATCTTTCTTTGTAGAGAGTCCTCAGACAATTCAGGTACTTGATTACCTCCAAAGATGGTTTTAACAACCAATTCTTTACATTTTATTTTGTTTTAAGTTGCAAGTGCCCTATAAAAATATTTTCAAGGAAAAATAATTCCAATATTCATCTTAAAAGGAAAATATTATTATAGTCATGGGAAATTTGGTGTTTCTTTACATGGGTATAAGACCAAGTCTATACTTTTAGATTCCAATATTTGGATATCAAGGGGTGGTCCATTTCTTCTTAACATATTTTTTTTTATGCTTTAGGCTTGATATAGCTATTCTTCCGTGGCGATCATTGCTGGACACTCCAATAATCTATGATTAGCAAGCACTTACTACGTGTTGCATGTGATTTACTTAGGTATATAACAACACCTAGCATTTTCTTTGCTCTCAATGAAACTAGCATAGCCTCCCTGTTTTACCCATTTCAGTGAATTGATTGTCAGATCAAAACAGCAAGAAGGGTTATTAATGAATCAGAAAAAGTATTGTCACTTCTATAGATGATCACTTTCGATACTGTTGTCTAATTATTAAAATTACTCTCAAATTAGCTAATCATACCCTCTTAATCTAATTTAGCTTTCTTTCTTTCTTAGCTGGTTATGACTAAGGAGATTGTTATCCATCATTTTATGATGGCTTTTGAACACCAGAATTTAGTTTGTGAAATAGTAAGGTGTTACAGCAGTGAGTGTGCTGGGGCCAGTTAGTAGGTGCTCTAGGGAGCTAATTGTTAAAATTTCAGGAAGTTTTGAGAGCTGGTTGACACTGCCTTAACTTTTTGGCTCAGAATTTCCTATGGTGAGTATATTTACATCATGGAAAGTGGCAAATTGTACAAATTAGAGCATTTCTCCCCTCCTAACAGCACACAACTGGGTATAATTCACTCTAAATTAGTCCAAAAAATCATATGTTGCATAAATAATTGATAATCAAAAAATCTATACTTGCTTTATGTACAAAAATTTGCCTAAATTTGACTAAATGCACATAACAAATGGTGACTAAATTACACAAAATATTTTAAATGTTTAAACTATAAACATATATGCATACACACACAAACATACATATACGTTTTCTTTTAACTTACTTTGAAAATAAAGGATAATGCCATTTAATTGCATTCAGAAAAACAATTTATGCCTTAATTTTGACTCCACTTTTTAGCAGGAAGACTATAAAAGTATGAAGGAAATAAAAGCATGCAGACTTTTAAAACCCATTCATTTATTAAAAGCAAACCATACCTATTCCTTGCTGTTGGCCAAAGAAATTATGAGCATAGCTAGGTCTTAATATATTAATACATATTAATAGAAAAAGCTAGAAAATCAAATCACCTTCTTTCTAAAATTGATGACATTTTTAAAAACAGAGATGTATTTTATTAAATGACAGATGTGAAATGACTGTTTGTGATTCAAATAAACTTAAAAGATGAACAAATGTGACTTAGTACAAGAATAATAAATCTTAGTGCTGTCTTACCCATGGTACATTTTAATTTTAATATTATTAATAATATTAATAAAAGGGGTATATTATTGAATTAATATTACATCCCAGACATAGACACTTTGCATTTCCTAATTTTCACTTGTACAATAATTGGGTGGATTTTGTAGGTGGGGAATCTGAATTTCTAAAGCCTCACCAGACTCAGAAGACCACACAGTAAATAACAACAATGGATTTCCAACTCAAGTTTGCTGGCTTCCAAGCCCCTGATATTTTCCTCCAGCCATTCTTCCCTTCAAAATATGTTAGAGTTGTAAACAAAAATACATAACTTAATACAGTTTAAATTATAACCACAATTCTGTTTAAAAATGCAAAACTTTTCAAAGTGGATACTATGATACTAAGATTTTTTTTCGTACTAATTGAAAATTATTACAAGATTAGCAGATGATAGAAAGGTTTTGCTTTTGTTTGTGTATATTTGTGTGTGTGTTTTGGACAATTACATTTCAGGAATAATTCATGTACTGCTTTTGTGGACAGCACAGGAGTTAAGTACAACAAAAATGTTTATGCTTCAAGTTCCTTTTCTTCCACAGTGTCATGGAATACTGAATGCTATTTAATATCTAACCCTATACATTTTTGAATTTCAAAAGTTATAAACTGTGACCTATGGTGTAAAAAAATTATCAAATTGTGAGTTTGGATGGAGTGCTTCAATTTGTCGCACAATTACAGCCATGAATTCTCTGCAAGACTTAGATGAAAGCTTCACATTCGCCTAAACTTAGCATGCCACTATTCCCATTCATATGCTATCTTGGTAGAGATAAGAGTAGGTGCAGAAGTTTTTCACATATAATATAACATACATTAGTTTTTTTTTATATTTTAGACTTCAGTGAAAATCATTTTCCTAGTATAATTAATTTAGCAGAACATTAAAGTTAGTTTCTAAAATATTATGAATGCATAGATAATGCTATGATCTGAATACATATCTCCCAAAATTCATGTGTTTGAAATTTAATCCTAATGCAACAGTGTTAGGAGGTAAAGTCTTCTTGGAAATGTTTAGGTCATGAGTCCATCCTCACGAATGGATTAATGCTGCTATGAAAGAGGCTTTGTAGAAGTAGGTTCACTTTCTCTTGCCGTTCCACCTTCTGCCATATGTGAGAAGGACACAGCAAAAAAGCCCTTACCAGATACCAGTGCCTTGATCTTGTACTTCCCAGTCTCTAAAACTGTGAGAAATAAATTTCTCTTCACTGTAAATTACTCAGTCTTAGATATTCTGTTATAGCAGCAAAGAACAGACTAAGGCAGATAACAATTGCACTTAAGTTCTTAAATTTCTATACTGAATGTATACTTGCATTTAAAACTTTCAAAGATATGTTTAGATGCTTCCTGTAAAGTTAGTGATTCTTGAAGCTTTACAGATTGTTTTCATACCATATATGGGATTAAAAGGAAAGCTTCATAGGTAGATAATTTGAGTCGATTATATACACAAATATACCTATGTATCTTTCTATAATTGCCCCCATCCATGAAATGGTACAGTAGTGATAATATTATTGGTATTTCCCATAAAGTTCTCTGGCAAAGACACTGGTTAAAGAATCCAAAAACATCAACTTTTAACAGACAACTGCTGTGATAGCACCCTCAAGACTACAAATTATAAATTTTTTGTGAATTAATCTTAAGCAATTTGTATCACCAACTTGATTGTAAGTTACTTTGGGTTAGATACTATGTTGTATTTCTCTATGCCATAGCACATTACACAATAAACTATTCATATATGCATATATTAATAATATACAACACTTGCAGCATAGATTATGAGCCATGAGTACATGGTTCTAAGATGGATTCTAGCATCAATATGGGATGTAAATGACACTTTATTTTTGAACCTTACAGTATTAGAACTGAAGTGTTCCAATATCCCTGTTTCCACAGACAAGCAAATTCTAGACTTCACCATCATTCATACCATCCTTTGTCCAAGAAATGGAACATTAGAATCAGCCTCACTGACCTCAACCTCTATTTCCCAGAATAGCATTTATACCCTAAACTAAGGCATCATCTTTTCTTCTTATTCATAATCTCTTAGAACATTGTACCCATTTCTGGCTTCACTGGTCTCTGTTACCAACCACCTTTATTTGCATATTCCTTATGGGGTAAGCCAGGAATTCTTAAAATTTTTGATTTTCCTTTGATTTCTCTACTCAGATCTCATATTTTAGGTTTTTTCCAAGTAAATATTATTGAAGATTTGGGGAGAGTGGTTAGCACTTCTTTGTCACTTTCATCTTATTATGCTTAAACATATTTACATCAGACTTACTCTCTATTACTTTGGGAAATTATTAAATCATACCTCCAGTTGATTTAATTTACTGATTTTATTTTTATTTGACATTAATACTTTGAAAAACAGATATACTTTTATTTGTGGAGGCTTTGTAAGTAGTGTTCTACAAATATAAGTTCTAAATTTTTAGACTTCACATAATTGGGAAAATCCTTTTGCAAAAACAATCATAGATTGACTATAATGTGTATGAGTTATCCTGAGACTGTTTTCCTTATTTCCAGTACAGCTGCAATAGGGACATAGATCACAAGGAATTTAAGTTTACAAGCAACAGTCAAAAGGAAACTGATGCTTGGTGCATGGGCCAGAATCCCAGGTTGTTTGGAATTTTATAATTAGTTGTATTTTGTTACTTCTCTATATTACTTATGATTTTTTATAATTTGTCTATTATATTGTGAAATTAAAGCAAATTCAATTTATAAATTGTTGTCCATTAATCTTTCAATGTGATTATTTCAGAAAAGTATACCTAAATGACTTTTTCTCATACCTTCTATATGAAGAAAATCATAATTTGATAATATTGCTAAGTAAATAAGAACGCAACAATTAGGCTTATATGTATTTTTTAGTAAATACATTTTTCTTGATCTTCTAAAAATCCATTTAAGAGTGTTAGTTATACATTTTCTGTGCTCTAACATCTAGGTACAATATGATTCCTATCTTCCTAAATCCACGTACCTGTTTGCCAGGACTCTTTAATGGAGAAGAAACACGCACACATGAGAGCACGTGTGCATACATCAATACCACTGGGCCTTGTAAAGTGTCACCTCCTCAGTTTCCTTGGAAAATCATAATTAAACCTTCACCTTCATTTTTAGACTAGCCAAAAATAAAGGCATACAGCCTTTTAGGGGCTCATCCATTTTTTTAATGTAAAGTAGAACTCTACTATTCACTGTGTAAATTCTAAACTTCCTAGATTTTAGATTGAGTTCTATTTTAAGGACTAAATTTTTGTATGCTTTTCAAAAAAAACTTTCTAACTCCTAATTCTGTCAGATTCATACTTTTCAATTGCTGAGGCCTTACACCACAGTCCTCTGTTAATAGTGGCTAGAGCTTAAAATTGCTTATTGAATGCTCACAATATGTAGGCACTGTTCTAAATAATTTACTTAATTTAATCATCTTCACTTTATTTATGTGTTAAAGATGAGCACAATGAAAGTAATAAAGGGCTGAATGAGCCGATAAGTGAAAGAGACTATCCTCTTAACCTCCATGTGTGGGCATATTGGGTAATCAATATTCTGTTTGATTTTTTTTTTTAGCTTTCATAGCTGTATTTAGTATCACAATGAAATGGTGGTGGTTCTCAAATCCTTGTTTTTGTGTAAAGCCATGCTATAGGTACAGAACATTTAGGGAGTTCAGAAAATGTATTTCTCTTCATTTCTATAGTTGAAAGACACTTAGGCCTAGAAACATTGTGTGACAATATGTGACCTCTGGTGGCCTCGTTTTTCTCATCTGTAAACAGGGTAGGTGGAAATAGATGACTTGAAAGAATCTCTCTAATTTCTAAAATATATGCATATAAAATCAATATTTATTAATTCAAAATTTATTAATTAAAAATATATAATAAAATAGATAATTTATTATTAGCTCTTATTTTGGGGGGGGGGCTTATAGAAACATGATACTTCTCTCTGAAATCTATTGAAACTATAACACCTGAACAGGGGTTACTTCAGGAAATGGCAAATAATTTCTATGTAGATTACGTATGTACCCTTTTGCTATTCTGTGTGGATAATTCTCAGAAGTTATTAGAGGCATTTATTCTGTAGTTATATATTGGGGTAAATTAGCATTGACAAATCTCTTAAGCAATTTTATCTGCAAATAATGTAGTCATCAGCTTGGAGAGATAAGGCTTGACCACAGTATAAAGTTGAGTGTTATTTACACCTATGTAATTCACACTAACTTCTGAATCAGGTTGATCATTCTCAAAGAGAGTTATATAACTTGGAGTTATTGATGTCTTGTGCTAAATATTATCGATATGCACTGGTTTTCAATTGGGGGTAAGTTTTCCCCTTTGAGTACACTGGCAATGTCTGGAGACTCTTTTTAATGTCACAACTAGAGCAGGGTTGCCAAATTTAGCTGATTAAAATACAGATGTCCAATTAAAATTTGAATTTCCAGTAACAATCAATATTTTTTAATATAATTATGCTTTATGCAATATTGGTGATATATTAAAACATTTTTTGTTGTTTATTTTCAATTGAATGGGGAGTCCAGTATTTTATCTGACAACACCAAAAGTAGGTTTGGGGGTTGCTATAGGCATCTAATGAGTAGAAGCCAGAGATGTTGCTAATAATCCTACAATGCCCAGGACAGCCTTCCTTGACACCTTTAATTATAATTTATTTATATTTTATAGCATGTAAATATCACAAGAATTATCCAGCCCAAAATGTTAATAGTGCTTAGGTTAGGAACCATGATCTATGTGCAATTTCTTCCTTTGCTTGGTATAATATTCAATCTCTTGGGTTTTAAACTTTACAATAGCGACACTGATTTCGTATATTTATATTTGAACATGTTTAGAGATACCATCATAGATTTAAAATGAAGGTAATATTATCTGACCCCATCTCCCATTAATTATATAAGAGATGTATAAAAAGCATTTTAAAAAGTTAATATAAATAACCATTGAGTGATTCCCCCGCCCCCGCCTTTTTTGTTAGCTGAAAGTCACTTAAATTCCTATTTCAGAACAAGGCCCCTTCAGGTTATCATTGAAATCATAATCTATGATCAGAATACGAAAATCAAAGATCCTGCAGAGTATTAGGTGTCTGCATTGAAAAGACAAAGTTGAATAAGGCAAAATTAATCTTAAGTAACCTAGAGTTTAGAGTCTAGAGAAGGAAAGCAGTCATGAAGATAAATAAAAAGTTCAATAATTTATATATTATTACTACAAAAATATATTACAGTCATTATGAAGACTTGGCAAACAAAGGCTCAGAATCATGGCATAAATGCAAACCCTCATACTCTAAGAAGATGTGGACTTATCTTCCATAATACAAAAGAAAAATCTGTGGAAGTTTTCCTGTTACAGGTCCAAGAGATTTACTAAGCTACTAGCAGAATTGGTACTGAATTTTCTGGCAAATCTGTGGGGTGTTATTTGATGCCATAAGACAGCTTGGTCCTTTTTGTCCTGTTGATAGCTATAAATTAGAAGTGTCACAATTCTTTTGGCCAGTGCCAAGTTGTCTATTGTCCATAACTTGAGAAAAGTTTCTTTCCCTCCCCAATTCCCCAAAGATGCAGTAATACCATGTAACTCCATAAGAGTTCCATAAGCTACATAAGCTTCATAAACTGACATAAGAGCTGGGTAGGAGGTGAATGTGGACAAATGCCATATTTGAATCCCCTTCATGACTTTTCCTGATGCTTCTGCATGTAAAGTGTAAGTGTGAATGCCAACATTTATCTTAATTCACCTCCAATGTTTGAAAAAACTATAACAATATTTGATGTCAAACATTTACATCGTAGTAGAGGAAAGAAAACATCCATATAGTGGCGGAAGGTGGTAAGCATTGTAAGAAAGGAACAAAAAGAGTTTTAATAGGAGCCTACAGGAGGAGTGCCCTTTTAAAACTAATAAGATCAAGGGAACTGTAATGGAATGTGCTGTGTTAAAAAGTCTTCATGAGAGGTTCTAGTCCCAATGGAGGTGCAAATGATGACCTTTGAGAAGTCCTTTGCTGTTAGGCAAACTCTAGACACAGGTGCCTTGTTTTATTGGATGGATGGCCATGATCTTTCTGTAGTTTATGTTTTCTCTCATAAAGGCAATTCTGGAGATCTGTAACCAGTTTCTAAGCCTAGCAATGTGCAAGATCTACAAAATTTACATTTACCTGAAAGACATGCACTATTTTTTTTCCATGTAAATTTCTTCGAAGTTGGCAATTGGAAGAATTAAATCTCTGCCAAATTTGACTCAAGTAAATTGCATTATGTGACCATTTGATGTGTTTTTGGCCTCTTCTTAACTTTTTTTTTTAACAAAAATACTGTTTGTATTCAGTGTATGTATGAAATTAATCATGATATTAATTTTATCAGCTTTTTTGTGGATTTCACTTTGTATTTTGGTAATGAAAGAAGAATCATTGGGTTGACATCTTTTTACTATCAAGAAGAATTACACAGTAAAAAACAAAAAAAGGGAAAATAATGAAATTTTTAAAAATTAAGTGTTAAAGTCTCATTATTGAAAAATAATGGATCAAACTAACAGTCTGTAAGATAAAATTGAGTTCATATATCAATGAGCACAAAATGTAGAGAATTGAAATGATTTATGGATTAGGTACCTATTTTAAGCTGGCTAAAATTCCTATAACTGCCATCATCCCAAAATTACAGAGGAGAAAGGAGGAAGCAAAAAGAAAGTCTTTGTTCTAGTATTTGCCAGTTTATTCTAGGAATGCAATGCAATGCCAAGGCAAGATCATTACCTACTGCAAGGAAACATCTACATCTAAAGTGTGGATGATTTTAGAGACCCTGGTATTTTATTTTTATGTAAAATTGTGAAGTATGTGTTTTCACATTGTTTCATATCCACATTCATGCTGTTATTAAATTTCTTCCAGTTTAAGAATAATCCTGGGCTACTTTTCTGTCTCTCTATTTCTCTCCTCTCCACACATGCACACAAACATATTTGAACTTGGCTTAATTCACTCTTTTCTTTTTGGTAAATTTTTGTAGCCATGATGAATATGTGACATTTGTGGAAATCAGAATTCTCCTTTATTCTATAATGCAATGTAAAAAAAATACAGGTTTTTATAAAGCATCTTAAGTCTTTATACTTTTCCCCTTATATTATCACTTTGTATAGCATGATTTGTGTCATGTTAGCAAATGTAATATATTCTTATGTAAGTAGCTATTGCTAAATAAAGCACAATTATGCATATTATATTTTAATTAATCTCATTTTAAGAATTAGTTGTATAAACACAACCTTAAACATATGGGGAAAAAGTCAACTTTGTAAACTAAAATTGAAGGACCATTACATAAGTTTTTAGCTATACACGATTACTCTTTCAATATAGACCACAAAATTAGAACTAAATGCCCTTAACAGAAACAAATAGGATATAATCTACAAATTACTTTTTCAAAATATATAATTGGCTACACAAAAATAATAAAAGCTAACCTATTTTCAGTTTCACTATGTTGGGGTTTATCTGGTTGGTTTCATCCCTGAAAGCGTATTAGACAATCCCATGAATATTCAAAGGGGTGGTGAACAGGGAGTACACCTGGTGAGGAATATTACATCTTCCAATTGACAATCACTAGTCCAGTAGGTAAAATTATTTTTGCATTTTGAAGACAACTATTATCATATTAATTATACTCAAAAATCCATATCAATTTTTTTGTTTTTGGTATGTGAAATTTGAGTTTGCTTTATAAGAGAAACTGTCATAGCTATATTTTTCAAATTAAAAGTACAAGACATTATGGGTGTTTTCAGTGCTATCCTATTCTACATCCAGAATTGTGGTTTTTCACTCTGATTTTTTCCAGCACACACACTCCTCAGTGTACAATAGACACATTCATTAGTAATAATAGTTCACTATAACTGTGGTTCTCAAATCTGGAGAGTGGATTGGCAAAAGGATTTAGGAACCCCCAGGGACAGTTGTTTACTTTGAAAAAAAAATGGAGAAGCTGAAATGCCCACTCATTAAGAAGCTGGAGTAGCAAGTTGGATAAATGCCCATATGGAAGGCAATTTCCCGTTTAAATGTGAAAATTACTACCATCAATAAGATTATTCTATAAATTTACCCGTCTCTATCCACAATCCCTATGCCTATGTAAAGATGATTATTAGCTTCCTATACCTATAGATTTTTTCAACTTTAATAAATAACAGAATATCTCTCATTTTCAATGGCTTACAAAATACCATCAATATTCTCAGGCTTAGTATTCATTCTTTCTTCTGAATATGAACTAATTTTATTCCAAGCTATCCAGACATTCCATTCCATTTTGATATTTTACAGACATAGGTAAATTATGTTCTTCGTTTAAACAAGTTAATAAGTTTACCCAAAGTAGCCAAAAATATACTTAATCATGCTTTATTATTTCTCTTCTGCTAAAGAGTGTTCTGTGCCACTAGTGAACCGACCAAGTCCTCACATTACTAAGTCTTCAATAAAACATTATTATCTTTTGGCATTCCCTTGCACTGGGGGAAATAAAAAGTCACATGTGGAGAAGTTCTAAATGCGAGACAGAAATGATCCTTTGAGGGCAATTTTTATCCTCCACGGAAGTATTGCAGACTTCTTCCATTAGTGTAGTCCCAGGGAGCAAAAGGTTAGGGAACCGCGACTGCCAGCTCTACCTGAACACATAAGTCAACATTTCCTCCAAGGAGTGAGAGAGTGTGAGGGTGCACTCACAGGTGCATTAAAGTATCTGAGACAAAAAATAACAATTGTAGTTTTTTACGTTGGAATATACCATACAGATGGTGACATTTTGTTTGTGGTTGTAGGAAAGAAAGAAAGGCAGTGTCCAGATTCCCCCCTCAGCACCTACCATTTGGCATTGGATATGCGAAGTTGAAGAAAATGGAGGGAGTTTTGCCTCCAATTGAAACAGCTGGGAAACAGATGGAAATTGATGTCAAATTTGCCAAAAGCTACACCCAAGTTTTCCACCCATTTTCTACCGAAGAATAGCAAGTCTGGTGATAGTAGTAAAGGCCTTAGGGTAAGCCTGTGATAGACTTTGTAAACTATATATAAAAAAAAAAAAAGTAAAAAACTTTTTAAAATCCCAAGATTATAGGAATACAAATCCAGAAATGTAATTCCAAGAAGTATGTTTTTAATAAAAGACAGTGAGAGTATTTTGGATGAAAACCACAACAGAATCACATACACAAGGATAAAAGCAATGGCTGGATTAATGGACATGGGTGCTGCCTCAACTGCATTATCATTCTGCCTCTCAGGTGATGGAATCAAGAAGCACACACCTAGTCTTTGTCATATAATTTAATGTAATTTCATTACAATTTAATGGTTCTGTCTGTGACTGTCGTAAATGTAAGCGTGCACAACTCACTTCATTTTAGTCACTGGATTTCACTTTGTGAGCAATTTTGGTTTGGAATTCAGGCATTCAGTAAATTGTCTTTGGATTTCAATGTTGACTTACAGCCAGATTTTTGTTTAAATTCAGTCACTGGATGTATAAACCTTCTGTTGTATATTTCTAGTTACAATGGGCGTGTTTATAGATCCATTACACTTGACTGCCCTTCCAAGCATTGGCCCATGTTTTGTATGTTTGTTTCTGTGTTTGTGTGGTATTTATAAAGTACTTTTGAATATTGCAAAAGTTAAAAAAGATCAGTTTCAAAGAAACTAAAATAAATACAAGTTAATAGGCTTTCCTCAATGTGAATTTGTTCATTCATGCTTACATAAGGGAATGTACTAACTAACCATGAATCATTCAAATTGAATTGCTCATGAGAAAAAATGCTCTGGATTTACTGTCAGTTTCCAGAGTGGCTTGACTGAAGGGAAAGGAGCATTGTCCCCACATAAAGAATAATCAGCCACAGATTTCAGGCAGAGCGTGGGTCCAAATTGGCAAACATTCTTTCAATTCACGTGAGAACATGGATGCATGTGGGAGAGACTTGTTATCTGCATATTCCACACTGTGACTGAGTTTGCAGGCTGTGAGAACAGCCCATGGAAAAGTTAAAAAAAAAAATCAATCATTTGGAAGTTTTTCTCACACAATTCCAGAATAGCTAAATGCTCCAACGATGTGGATGTTGGCAAGTCTGTAGCTAAAAACAAGTGAATGATGGACTGCGGTTTCCACTTAGAGCCAGGTAAGTTGGCATTGTGTACTCATGGTCTACCTGAGAGCTCACACATCATCTATTACATAACTCACCTTGTCCCAGTGGCTTTCAGTAAAGAGCAATCAACCTGTGCGTGACATATCGCAAGCCACGTTTGTGCTGGATAAAACCCCACCTGCCCAGCCAAGGTGGGGAGCCAGTCAACATGGGAATAAGTGACAAGCCCAGAAATGTGGTCAGTGAATGATGAAGAATTTTAGGCAGTGCCAGTGCACCCGTCATTGAAACATACTTGGTGATCCATCAGAGGAATAGTAATGGCCCGTGTGCCAAAGATGTTCATGCAAACCTATTGCTCCTGCTTCTGCTGCTGCTGCTGCTGCTGCTACTAGGCCTAGAAAAATTGACATCTGGCCCTTTAGGTTCTGGTAAGAGTCAAAATAAAAGTGTTTACATTAAAGTGCCTTGTCTAGTGGATATCTACTATGCAGGGCCCTCTTTATTTCTGTCAGACTTCCCCCAGGCAGACAGAAAGGAAAAAAACAATTAACAAAATACATTTTTAGTACTTGGCATACATATGCATCATTGGATGAAAAATCAATATAATCAAAAAAGATGTTTTATAAGCCAAACCATATTATGTTTTTCAATGAAAAAAAAATGATTGAAATGTCACTCATTGTAACCTTGGTTAATGATCATTTTTCCTGCATCACACCTCTCACAGGGGCTCATGGAAGAGTTAATTGTACTCCCACTTTGTAAAGATGTCATGGCTTGTGTGTACATGTACAGAAATGATTAAAGAGCAGATATAAATTTTAGAAGAATGCCAACATGCCCTTTTATCTTGATTATGTTGATATTTCACTGAGTATTAATTTGACATGAATTACTAGAGCTCTGTATGATTACTTCTAGTGTATATGGATTTTTTCCATTATTGATGCACATTCTGTTCTTCAGCATATTAAGAATGTCTTCTAACTTACATGTTAGAGATATTATTAGGATAAATGAAATACTATATGTCAATTATGTCTTGACTCCTCCAAAGAAAGATGGAATGTTATGCTGCAAATTATTATTGGTAGTTCCACATTGCACTATAAGATTTGGTGTTGTGCATAGCTGATGTGATGTGTTGTGTATTTTATGTTTATCCTATATAGAAAATATTAGATATTTTCTAATATATTTATAATAATATAATAATTTATAATATAATTTATATAATTTATAATAATATAATAATTTTCTATAGAAAAATATAGAAAAATATCCTATATGAAAAACACATTTTAAAACACTATTCATACTTCCTTTATAGAACAGCCATGATTCCTTTATAGATTTCATGTTGGATTAAAATGATATAAAATAAAAGAAGAACATTGCTATTGCCCTCAAGGAGATTATACTTAAATGGAAATAAAAAGGCCAATAAGTAACCATACTTTTGAATATCTCAGTCTGAGCTTGAACTTTTATGGTCAAGTTGCTAAACATTTTTATTGCTCAAATATTCATACCCTAAGTTGCCACATTTTTTTTTTAAGATTACTCTATTCAATGATACTTAGACTTCAAGTATAGCTGTGAAACAACTTATTAGACAAAATTTCATATTTCATATCTAAAATTGTTTTTGAGAAAGGTTTCAGTTTATCTTAATATCACATTATGAGCAATTGAAATATTTGTTCATATTTTATAAGAAGGAAATTAGACACTTTCCCAATTAGGCTGTGAGTTACTTGAAGAAAGATGGGAAAATAAGAAATGTATCTTACCCTGTTGAGGTGAGATCGATCCTGTTGTTTTTGGTGTCTATTTGTTCAGTGTCTAGCACAGTACCTGGGAAAATAGTTACTCATTAACTATGAATGATATGATTGCATGTATTTGAATGAATGAATACTAATCCTCTCTTACTTTTTTTCAGACTCCCAGGAAGGAAATTACAAGTCAGAAGTCAACAGTAAACCCAGGAAGGAAAGGACAGCTTTTACTAAAGAGCAAATCAGAGAACTTGAAGCAGAATTTGCCCATCATAATTATCTGACCAGACTGAGGAGATATGAGATAGCAGTGAATCTGGATCTCACTGAAAGACAGGTAAAGCTGGACATTGTCATTACATGATCTTTTTAATTGCTGTAGGGACAACAATCTTCTTTCACCATTTTTGAAATGCCTAGAAATCTGATGTTTTTGAATACCAGTTGGAAGACAGGTGTACCATTACATGACAAAGTTTTTGCCAGCTGAATGACAAAATTAAGGATAATATAGCGATGTTTAAAAAGAATTCAAGAAAGAAACTTTTATTATGAGGATATGATCTTACTGTATTTTTTAATTTAAAATATGATTTCTTTTACATAATAATGGCATATGGTGAGAAATTTTTTGGGTTTATATTTTAAAATCTTATTTGCCTTACTAGAAAGTTGGTGATCCCAGATTAGTATCCTGTATTGTTTGGAATAAGGTGTATTATGTTACCGTAACACATTAGCCTTCAAACTTCAATGGAGTAACACAAAAATGTTTATTATTTGTTCACTTTCCATACTAACTCTACGAGTCCAGCATTCCCAATAATCACTCACAGATACAATCTGACTCTCTGGCGTCTTAACATGTGGTGTCCCTGGTAACCACAGGAGGCAAGAAAGAATTTGAAGTTCAGGCACTGACCTTTAAATATTTTCACCTGGCAATGACCCATGTCACTTCCGTTTAGTGAAATGGTGCAGCTTAGGTTCAAGAAGGCTGAACTGAAATGATGAAAGGCAAGGACACATAGATCATTGGTAAATGTCTCTGCCCCTTTGCCCAGTAATTCCAAATTTTGATACCCACTCAGAGAAGACTTTGACATTATTAATATTCCATGGATCCCAATTAATGAGACCTAAATAATATTTCAAATTTAATTGCTTTTTAGGTCCCTTTCTTGGACTTTATTTGGATGACAAATGATTTGCTCCAGTAGTGCTCCCAGTGTCCTCCTTGTATAGATTCTGAATTGCCCTAGGAGAATGTAGCCAACTGCTGGTTAACAGTTGCTAATCTTTACAAAAACATTCCTGAAAGGAAAATGCAAACATCTTTATGGACAGTGCAGTTATGATTGGCACTCTTAGGGCTAGAGTCTCATTTCCTCTTTCACTGTATGTACCTCCTCCAGGGATCCCATTGGAACCAAAGAAATATCAACAGGGTGTGGACAAATGAATACATGTCTTAGGAGAGCAAGTTGTTTTATCCAATTTCTTAAATCATCTGCTTTTCTTCTGATAATTTGTACATGTCAGCTTTGGTAGGTTATTTCTGGGTAGTAGAAACATACAGAGGAACACTTTTATGTGGTTTTATTTATTGGCAGTTTATATTTTATTAAATATTATGACTAGTACCAAGTTATGGAGCACAACATTTTCCTTTTCTTGAACTTCACATACAAAATTCCTTCTGTAAGGTACATTTTGCATGCTAGAAAGCAGGATCCAAAATCGACATCATCAGACATCTGTTTTATTTTTATATATATTTTTAACAGGGAACAGGAAAAAAATGATGTGTGTGTGTGTGCGTGTATGGGGGAGGACACATTAATGTTGTTATATGGAGATAGTGAACTGCAGGAAATGCAACCATATTTATATAATACATAAAGTAAATAAGAAAATGGGGTTTATTTCCAATCTGTAGAAATGATAAGATGCAGTACTGTGCTCTCAGCCAAGAGCAAAGTCACGGTTCTGTACTTGCTAGTCTGGGCATGGTTTATGGTTATCTGTTACCACTTGGTCATAAAACCAGAGATTTCACTTTTGTTTAAAAATAATTTCATTTCTGAAGATGTTTTGTAAATCTGATTTGGAAATTTTGAAGTTATTTTGGCTTTTTTTTTCCTTCTAACTGGCTTGACATGTTTGAGAAAAAATTACATGCAAAATTTTATACACGCACACACACACATACACACACACTATTTCAACAGTTTTTTAAGATCTTTAAAAAAATTTTTTTTTTAGTTAGCATTTGCTGTATAACAAACCACTCCAAATCTTAGTGGCTTCAAACAATAACCAATGTTTTATTTGCTCACAATTTTATAGGTGAGAGATTTGGACTGAGCTTAGTTGGACAGTTCTACTGTTGGCCTTACGTAGATCCCTCATGGAGCTGCAGTCAACTGGTGGGTTGGCTAAGAGCTGGTTGGGCCTCAGCTTGGGCAGCTAGTTGCTGCTACATGTGCTGTCATCTTCTTGTAGGCTAACCTGGTATTCCTTAAGTGGTAGTAGAAAGGTTCCCAAGAGCATTGAGAGAGAAAAGTCCAGTGTGCAAGGGTTTTTCAAGTCTCTTACGCCATATATACTAATGTCCCATTGTCCAAAGCAAGTCTTATGACCAAGCTTAGTGTCAATGTAGGAGGAGACAACCTCATTAGAAGTCATTCCTGAAATAATCTAAGCACAGCATCACAGGGGAATAAAATAACAACAACAACAACAAGAACTTTCAGTGATCATTAGGTTATCAAAGAATTGAAAATTTGATACTGTGCACAAGATTATTTTTATTCCATAAATCTCTATTTGCAGTTTTGCAAGTTAATATAAAAGGAGATGTATGTGTGTGTAACTTAAATTTCCAATCAAAACTAAATCTTTAGAGGGCCACTATGGGTTAGTCAGAAAAGATTGAATTGTTATGAAAAAAATCTGAATAAAAGTCCAAGATTTGCCAATGGGAATTGTATATTCTTAGGAAAATAGCAATATCCCCAAGGCATATAATGGATAAAACTACCTGCTCTTTCTTATACTCAGATTTATATGTCATAATGGATATGAAAAAATTTTTAGCATAAACCATAAAATGCAACTATCACCCAGAAGGGAAAAATCTTTGCTATGCAAGGCATGCTGAATTAATTATTTTGTAACACAAATATTTGTTGAGCTACATGCTGGAAATAAAATCAAATCTTGTCAAAACAGGCTAGACAAGTAACTGCTAGAACTCACAGAAGAGGTAAAAATTGAACAAGTATTAACAATTGTGATGACTGTTGAATGTCATAAGACAGGGATGACAGGGTTGTATGGGAGAATGTTTTTCGTTATGCTAAGCATTAATTTTAATCTAACAATTTGCACATATATAATATCTTAAATTAAGTATCTTGAATTAAGCATCTGCACACAAAGAATTAGGAATCAAATACTTAAGTATCTTAAATTTTTATTTTCTGAGCAGAATTTTATTGTGCTGAATTTATCAGAAAAAATGTTATATATACTCCCAATCATCAATTTTGCTATTCTTGAAGGTCATAAGGCATACTCCTTCAAAATTCCAGTGCAGTATTTTCAATTTTATTTCTAGAGTTTGGGCTTTTAAAGTTATTGACAGAGAGTTAAATTCTTCATAGTTTTTACTCCATTTGTCTTTAAATTGGAATATATCTTTTCTTAGTCCACTGGGGCTGCTATAATAAACACCATAAACTGGGTAGCTTATGAACAACAGAAATAGATTTCTTACAGTCTTGGAAGATGGCAAGTCCAAGATGAAGGCACTGGCACATAGACTTCCA
Source organism: Microcebus murinus (assembly GCF_040939455.1). Taxonomy (NCBI): domain Eukaryota; kingdom Metazoa; phylum Chordata; class Mammalia; order Primates; family Cheirogaleidae; genus Microcebus; species Microcebus murinus. The sequence goes on from NC_134112.1 coordinate 34,986,569, forward strand.
TCTTCTTACTCTACCCTCACATGGTTGAAGAAGTTAGCTAGCTCTGTAGGGTCTCTTTTGTCAAGGCACTACTCCCAATAATAAGAGATCTTACCTTATGATCTTATCACTTTTCAAAAGCTCCACTTCTTAATACCATCCCGTTGAGCAGTGATCCCAAACCCTTTTGGCACTAGGAATTAGTTTCATGGAAGACAATTTTTCCATTAACGGTGTATGTGTGTTGGGGGGGAGGCAGAGCTCAGGCGGTGATGGTCACCCTGTTTTCCTAACAGGCCACCAATAGGTACCATGCTGTGGCGTGGGGGTTGGGGACCACAGCCCCTAAGGGTAGGATTTTAACATAGGAATTTTGAAGGGACCCAAATATTTAACCCATAGCACAGCTATTCATTCCATTCCCTTAATTTTGCATTAACGTAATAAATGCTTATCTATGTAATCTATATCTTGACCCTACATATTTTAAAATAACACCTTTTTTTTAGAATTTTTACATGTAAAATATTCTAATTATAGATATGCACTCTTTTCATTTCCATTCTTCAACACTTATCTTTTCCATACTTTAAAATAGCATGAGATTCTAGGAAAATAATGTAAATATATACGCCACAGAATGTTATATCTAACTTCATATTGTTCTATGTTTTCTTTAGATTTAACAGAATTCACTAAATCTTAAATATTTTTTCTTAACTTTGCCAAAGCCTTTTGAGATTCAGATGCAGAGATAGAACTCATACATATATCATGTAAAGAAAAAAAACAACAAATATTAAATCATATAGGTCTATAGCAGAATTGTTTTAGAAAAATGACATTATCCTAAATAAAATTTATTTTATAATTAACTAGTCTTAGACTTGCATTCAGCTGGGCATTTTACATGTTCACCTATAAAATATGTATGCCTACAACTGATTTGTTATTTGTAGCTACCCCAATCTTATTTATATCACTGATCATAATGCCTAACACAAATTTTATGATGGGCTACATATATTTCCTTATAAAGATTTGCAATAATGATTAGTTTTCCTTTCAGAAAAGCATAAGTTATGTTAAATCCTTAAATAACTCTCAGTACTTAAATTTTCAAATTCCTACCTGAAGAATGGTCTATAATTCTCTCTGAAATTCATCTGGTCAAAGACGAGGAAGAAAGAAAGAGGCTCATTCTGCAAAGTAATTCCATGTTAGCACATAATTACTAAAAAAAATTATTTTATGTTAAATAAAAATGGAGACCCTAGGAAAAAGTTGAACTTCAGATATTTTAATTATATAATGCTGTTTTGAGGAACAGTTATAGATCATTCCAGTAATCTTCCAGTTTCTCACTTTAAGCTTCCAGTTTGCAACACGTTCTCATATATCTTTCAAAATTAGCAGCTAATCATCTTCAATCAGCAGGGTCACCTTTTTAAGAATATTTTGAAGAGCCAGTCAGTCTTAAGACCCTCTTGTCCTAAGGTATTTTTAAGTTGGACAAGCTTTTGCTGGCTTTTTCTTCCATTCAGATAAACTTGGAGAAAGCTCCCACCAGATTTTTAATATCCCTCAGTTGGAAGGTGACAGAAAGCAGCTGCATGACAGTATAAAAGGATTGGTAAAATGGACATTTTTATAGAGTTAAGGCTGCCAAATATAGAAAGAATGGGAGATCCTTTCACTTCACAAAATCTTTTTCACAGAGCTAATCAAAGTTGCAAAGCTGCAGACTTGTAAACTAACTAAGATTACCGGAATAAACAGACTCAATTCATGACACCTCTGCCAAGATAAATGGAAAATCCCACCTAGTTGGATCATATGCCATTAGTGGAAATGAGAGGGATTATGTTTTGTTTGTTATTCATAAATCATTGCATGGCCCAATGCCAAGTATTTTTCAAAGTAGCCATCAATTCTTTGGATGACTATTAAGGATAATTTTTTGTGTGCCAAATAAAGAGGTTTTTTTTTTTTCTTCTTATGCTCGACATTTTTACACAATCTTTCTGCTTCACAGGTTTACTTCTATACATTTATGTGAACACACTTAGTTATTTAGCTAATAACTTATGTCTCCATGACCAAACATATTGTCTGTTCAAGTTAATCCAAGACTGCCTGTGTAGCTAGTGATCTTGAAATATTTCTTCACTTCTTTAGAGCAGTATTTCCCAGTCACCTAGAGTAATAGTAAGATCTCTGATTTGCTTAACTTATGGTGTGCCAGCTATTTTGAAAGATTAAACATGATTTGACTCCAACCAGAAACATAGAGGTAGCATAAGATGGAGGAATTGATGGTGGTAATGTTAATAGTAGGGGATCTTAGTTTGAATTGAAAAGAGATATTTCTGAAAATGCTGTTTTTTAATAAAGCAATACATATTGGCAATGTGTGGTGAGCTCTAAATGTTAGACTCAAAACTACCTTAGGTTCCAATAATTTAAAAAAGATCAATGATAAAGCAAGATCCATGCAGAGGAGATTAATGTTTTAATTCTCTCTTAAATTAATTTTCAGAAATATTATCTATGGAAAGTAAAAGACTGAGATATAAGCAACTGATTGATCCCTAACCATTTATAAAATGTAAATGTTCGAATTTTAAATAATGTAAAAGAAAGAAACCTCCAAAAAATAAGTCCCTACCTTTATTGAACTGGCCTGGAGAACATATAATGTATTTCTTTTAAAATGTTGTTATCTCTCTCTTTCTTTATACAGATAGATAAATAGACGTATAGGTAAAGACAAAGAGATATATAGATGCATCTCTATTTATATACACACATACATATCTCTGTGTGTGTGTGTATATATACATATATGTCTGGATGTGTGTGTACATATACAAGAAAAATGAGCCTTTACTTTAGAAATGTTATTGAAATTTGCTCTACTTATTCCTACTGCAAACATTCATCAGATTGTTATAATAAAAGAAAAAGGATAATGCTTCTCATTAGTCTAAGAATTTGCTATATTTTATTTCCCATTTTTTCAATAAGGCACCAAATATATTAATATATATTTAATCAAAAAATCAGCAATAACATTTTGAAACATACTATACATTGTCTCACAGGATTCTCACCTAAAGTGTATTGCTAAAGAAAGAAAATTCTGTGAAAGACCACTCCATGTACTCCTTTCTACACTTCCTTGAATATATGTAATTTTTTCATGTAATTTAAAGGAATTCTAAAACTGAGAAGCATTTGGAAATTTTGAGAAGTGAGTGCTAGTTTTGTATTGACATCAATTTTAGCAAATTTTCTATGGTCTATATATGTATATAGAATAGTATATGCATATATTCTATGATATCTATAATATAATAAACCTATGCCTATGAGAACTAACAATTTCTAGACACTACAGCTATAAAGGACTTTGTACCAATTGGTCTTCATATTCCTATGACTCCTCATGACAAAACTCAGAGATGTATTAAATTTAGAATAGACTTTGAACTTCAAATCCCTTTATCACTTTTAATTTTTTTATGATTGATATATATTTTTTAATTTCTGAAATTTTTCCAGTTATTGAAATTAGTGACTATTTTTTGTAGATCAGTGTATATCCATACAATAGTAATAGTTGTCTTTTTAAGTACTTATAATAATATTGGATCCAAGAGAAAAGTCTCTAAATCTAATAAATGGAATGACCAAGGTACTGAAGGCTTACAAAAAATCTGATAAGGAACTTAAGCAAGAAACAATCAGAATACTAGTTTAATATTAATAAACAATCAAACCAATCAGAATATTAATTTAATTAGATTGAATCATAGTAAATTTTCAATATATTACTGTTCTTTACTTACCAAAATGGGAACAACTAAATATTTATATATGTTAGGTTTTACTTAGTGTTTAGAGAATTTGAGTAGAAGCTCTTAGTCAAAATAGTATATATTGATGATAATATGTTCCTAATTATTATTAAACATCAGCCCAGATAGTAGGCAAAATGTCGAGAACAAAGGCCATCATTCTAATTGGTCTCAGTAGTTTGTACCAGATAGGTACCAAGTAGTGGCTCAAAATGTATAAATTTCATGTCTTCAAGTATTGCTATTCAGGAATTTTATAAGGAAATAAAAGAGAAAAGTGCCTAATTTAGTTCTGATGTTTTTACTAAATTTGCAGAAGTCATTTACTCATGATGTAATTTAGGTAAACAATATTTCACTTAAAATAACTAAATGTGTACTTTTTTTTTTATCTTGTATTACAAATAAAATTAGAAGTAGTAGATTTTCACTGTTAATTAATGTTAATGAAATAGACCATTTGAGTGGAATTTCATCAGATATGACAGAAAAATGGATAATTATTAGCATTTACTTCTACTATGACATTTCTAAAAGGCCAAATTAGAAGGAATCAGTCCGCTAACAACTATGCTCATCACATGACTAGTTACTTCGGGTTCAGTTTTGGAAATAAAAATGAGGCGCATAAGGTTGGCTTGTAATCGTGTTCATAGGATTAAAATTTGTTATGGGGAATTTCATTTGTTTTCCCCCAAAAGAGTTAATTCTTGTTTAATATGTTATTTGTCCATGGCTGACAATAGCTAATGTGTATTTAAAATCATATGAAATAGTAATTTTCATGATTAAATTAATGAGCCTGATTCATCAGTCTTAAAAAAATGCAAGCTTCAGAATTAAAAATTAGAGAGGTAGAAAAATGATTCCCTGATCACAAACATTGTGTTAAAATAGAAGATAAAGGGGAAAGTCAACCCTGTAAACAGAAATTCAGTCCTTAATCATGAAACATGTCCCCACTCCTCACACCCTCCAACTCACACACAAGCACCTCCCAACAAACCAATACAGTGCTGTAAAACAGCAGAGTAAATTAATGGCTCCAATAAGCTTTTTGGAAATGGCTGAAGAATTCCTTTTTGTTAATCAGATATAAACTATCTATCCAGGCAGAGAGAGAACAGAATCTTTCTTTTTCCCGTTTTTTATCCTTAACTTAAACCATTCTTTGTTCTAATTCTTCAATTCAACTACTGACTTTGCCACTGTATTACTTGGGTGAGTCTTGGTAGGGCCTATTCACATTGGGTTTCCTAGATCAACTTCCAAGACTAAATTTAATCACTTAGGGATATGATTAAATCTGAAAATTGTATTTGTACAACTATTCTTTGCATGTTTTCACATCTTAAATATGTGAATAAATATTTGTTAGACAGTGTCTACAGTATTTCATGTGCCCAGATAAAAATGGAAACAGTTGGAATATTAAATCTACAGATTCCAGATGTTTAGAGACATCTGGCCATGTCACTGAAATTTCCAGTTTTCATCCAGATGTTTGGTGTTATAGTTGTTTGTTTCTTTAGAAGACAGATATTTATGGTATTATATAAATACAGGCTCTGTCATTATATAGATTCAACTTTCTAACCTATTTGTCTCTAGGCATTTTAGGAAATTGTGTGAAAATACAGATCATATTTCATTTGTGTTCTTTCGCGACTATCGTGAAACCTAAAAAGACAAGTATTGTGAACAGCCTTATGCAAGAAAGGCTGTAAAGTAAATGACTAAATAAGTTAAATAAAGACTTGAACGGGATATTTATCAAACAGCATGATTATTTTGATTTGGCTTTACAGTATTTTGGCTTTACAGTATTTGGCTTTACAGTATGATTCTCCTTTACAGTATTTTTATCAAAGGTTATTAAAAGTTTTTATTAAAGGTTTATTAAATGTTAGTTCTTTTAATTTTATTTTATTAACAAAATATTATTATTATATAATTCAAAGTTCATAATACAAATACATCTAATCCACAATCACAGAAAAATTGTCTTAGCTGCTTTCTTCAGTAAAAAGAGTCAAGATGGAAATAAATATTTTTCTATTTATTTAAAAGTATCTTGATCATCCAGACAATATAAATACTAAATACTCTGTTGACTACGGGGAAAAAAGTGAGACTTTTTCATATGCAGAAGATGTTCTGAAGAGTAACATTTATAACTGAGCGTTATAAACATGAAATACTGCTACAACAGGCTATTATATATTTTATTTTTATTATGATGAGTTTATTAAAAAGATTAGCTGCATGCAGAGATATTAAAAGTATTTAAGGCTTATTTCATATTACTTTGATTTCATGAATAAGAGCATTTTTCATTATTCGGATTCTTGTGATAAAGGATTTAATTTTATCTGAGTTGTTAACCATACTGCATAACACAACACAGTTTATATGGAGTCTTAGCTTCAGTACAAGTTTGGAAAAAGAAAAAAAAAAAAACTACCCTCTTCATTTATCCAGTACTTTTCAAAAAAGTAAATCAGAAAATATAGTTGACTTGAAGCCAAAATAAAATAATAAAAGTTCAAATTTATTTATCATGCTCAAAGATAGGGCATATTTGTTTTGATTGCATGCAAAATATGTGATGATCCAATTTCCTGGAACCTAGGGTTCTACCCTAGGTTACTAGGATAAAAAATTCAGAATATACACAGGACACAGGCAACAGCAAGCGCATGAGATTCCCAGAGGGAAAGAAATCATTTGCTGTGGTAACTGCGTGGGGCATAGCAGCATGGGGCACTGAGAGTAGGGGGAGAGTTAGTTCTATGCCATGTCATGGGCCACTGGCAGAGTCTCTTAATAGAGGATTATCAAAGACAGCAATGAGAACACCAAACAATGTAAGGATATTCTGTAAAATAAGAAGCTAACTCTTAACACATCTCAGTATATGCTGAAAGCCTCATAGACAGCCAGTATATCTGTATCTGCTATTTACAAGTATTTTTTATTTACACGTCTCCCTTTTCTTGTCTGTGAATGCCTTACGGACAGGGACTATGTTTTAATAGTTTGTGCATTCTTCACTCCAATCCCTCCCGTCTTTGATCTAACGCAATACCAGTGATTTACTGGACATTCAGAAATATTTTTAAATGTATGAATGAATGAATAAATAAATAATCTTAGTCACCAAGCAAATGTGAAATTATTTACACTCTACAAAGTTTATAAATGCATCTTATTATATGCAACATGCTTGTAGATCTTACTGAAAATAATTAGAATACTTTAAAAAATAAAGTGTCAGGCATTGGGAATAATATTTAACTATCTTAAAAACAAAAACAGAAAGAAAAGTTTTTTTTTTTTCCCCATTCCATCCAATGAAGCTGGTTTGTTGAAGTGATATTAAATTAAATTTAAAAAGTTTCATTTTTTAATAAATTGACTGCAGTGTTATTATTGTAATGACAATATTAACTTATAATCTGGAGTTACTTTTGTAGATTTCAGAATTTTTTGCTAATACTGTGATAATAAAAACATGTTTTTCTCCAAAAACCTTCCTGCATGTATTCCAGTTCACCCCAGTATTTTATAACATATTCAAAAATACATCTGGACATATTGACTTTTGGAGTTCTGTGTTCTTCTCATTTTTATATGTTCATTATGCGTTTGTTGCTGTTTTTGTCTCATCATTAACATATGTAATCTAACATTTAAAGAAAATAATATGTAAGTCATTATAATCACTATATATCATAAAATGCTTTCACACATACATATATGCATTTATGTGCATATATACTTATGTGTGTATATATCTATTTATATGTATGCGTATATAGCTACTATTGACAGCCACGAAGTTTATCAGTCTGTTTTAAAAATTTAAATAGTGAAATTTCATGTGGTAGACATAGAAAACAATACAAAATAGGCTATAGTATTTCTAAAATGAATACCATATTCTTATATTTTTCTCATTTAAAATTGCCCATAACAGCTTTTATACTGATATTATAGAATTACTGTATTCCTTCTCCTAGAAAAAGGAAATAAGCATGGATTTTAAGAAATCTATTTATCTTATTTTTCCACCAAGATTACTTTGACTGAATGTTTCAGCTCTTGGTGACAATGATGATGATGATGACGACTTATGTGTTTCTTCCATCTGGAATTGTCCATGGAGAAAATATCCCTATAGGGAATGTTGAAAGGCTCATTATTCCAATATTACAAATATGAAAATTGAGGCAGAGAAAAGTATAATTTTCTCAAATTCATGCAAAAACTCAGAAGTGAAGCCAAAAGTAGAACTCACCTCATGTGGAATAGATCTAATGCAACATGCAATGTCAAGCTTGAAAAGGTAATTAAACTGAGTAGTATAATTAACCTAAATTATAGTACAGGAAAATAGTGTCATATTTACAAACCTAATTATATCAAGTAGGAGAATTACCTGAATGATAGTAATCATATGGATGCAGTTCACATACTTTATTTGCTTTACCTTTTTATTCTGAATGCTTTAAAAATGAGAGTTTAAAATATAACAGGAACCAAAAAGAAAAGAAAATAAAAAAAACCCAGAATCTGGAACCAAACACTTCCCTCCCTAACCCCAGGTTTAAATCCCAGCACACTTTTCCAACTGTGTAATCTTTGGTAAGTTACTTAACCTTTGTCTCAACTTTCTCCTCTATAAAATAGGAATAATATTACCAATATCTGGAAAAATTGTTAGTATTAGAAATAATACATAAATAGCATCTACAGTATAGCTGCCTATTCCTGAGGAAGTATGTAATGAAAGGCAACTACGGATCCTCATTTAGGTTAGTAAATAGTAATGATACATGAATACCCACCAACTTTAGTTTCCAATCAATCTTTTTTTAAAAACTAAATTTTCTTATTTTTTATTGTCAAATGAGTTAATATATGTTTGAGTAATATATGATACACAAATTTAATTATGGCCCAAAAGTGAGGAGGCCAGTGAAAACACAGAGGTGAAAGATGCCTCATTTTAAACAATTCACTGGGAAAGCATCTGAGGAAACTATATGAGTTTTGATGAAGCATTGTGATTTGAAGTCCACTGCTATAAACATGTCTTTGGAAACTAAATATATTTCTCTTCTCTTTCTTATTAGCACTGAATATTTACAGAAATTGAGATTGTTTCTATAACAATCTGAAAATGAAAATAGAGAATATTCAAAATACTCCTGATGTAGAAGAATACACAGAACTATCCCTAGCAGATATAAAGCCTTATTATAAAATTATAATTATTAAGATAATGTAGTTTGGGCATAGGTATAGAAAAATTGATAAAAGAACAGAACAGAGTACAGCAATAAATCTATGCGTATATGGAAACATGATTTATGACAGGGTGGAAATAGTGATCACTGAAAAAAGAGTGAACTATTTAATAAATGGGCTTGGGACAACTTGTTATCCATATGAAATAAAGTAAATATAGGTCTTTTCTTTACACTATATACTAAAATCAATATTTCATGGATTAACCACTTCGGTTTGAAAGGCAAACTTTAAAACTCTTAGAGGACACAGGAGAATATCTTAGTGGCCTCAACAGAGAAAAGATTTCTTAAAGACACAGAAGCACTAGCCATAAAGGAAACAATTGATAAATTTGAATGTATTAATATCAAGAGTTTCTGATCACTAGAAAATACTCTAAGAAAAGGAAAAAGAAACAGCATAAATTAAATGAAGACAGTAGCAGTCATATGACTACAAAGTATTAAGTTAGCATTCAGAACATATTTTAAAAGTCTATAAAGAAAAAGTTTAAACTAAAAAAGAACTTATTGCAATCCAGACATGTAGATGCATTTCTCTCTCTCTCTCTCTCTCTCTCTCTCTCTCACACACACACACACACACACACACAAAGAAATACAAATGAGCTGTAACATGCTTTACTTCATTTGCAACCAGGAAATGCAAAATAGGAACTCCGTGGAATATTTATAGGAACATTTGTAGTCATTATATCGGAAAAAAATTGGTAACTTTAAATGTTGGCAAAGATGTGGATAGATTACAATTCTTACACACTGGAGTGGGTACGGGAGTTAAACTGATATAACTTTGGCGAACAATTCTTCTGTATTAGTAAGTTAAGATGAACATTGCATACCCTATGACCCACTGATGCAACTCCTGGTCATATACCCAGAGAAGTTCTGTCACATGTTTATCAGAACACAAATGCAAGAATGTTTATAGCAACATTATATATAAAAGAAAGTAATTCAAGTGTCCATGACAGTAAAATGGAAAAATAGTGCTATCTTCACACAATTTGGATTACTATACAATAATAAAAATGAATAAATACAGCTTCTTGAATCAACATGGATAGGGCAAAAAGCCTACAGTTTAAAAACATTGCGTTTTGATAAGCCCAACAAACAAATGAAATTAAAGTTTATACTTTTAGAGTCACATATTATGAAAAAAGCTATTATTTGTTTAATTTTTTTAAAAGAAAAAGCTTGGGGTGGTGCACAAAATTCAATCTTGTGGTCATTCTGGGTGGGGTAGACAGAGAAATACAATGTAAAAGAAACCATTAGCTTACAAGAATATATAATAATGAAAAACACAATGTGAAAGGAATAGATTTCCTCCTAAACATGATGTAATGATGTCGGTATTATTCTGGTTCTGATAATGAATGGACTTTTATTGCATGTTTGTTATTTTTTTGTTTTATAACCTATATATATGTTAAATGCATTAGGCAAATTAAATTAAGCTTTGAAAAAGAAAACATTTCTACAAAGCTGATGTGAATGACATAGTATATAATCTCAATATTAGCATTTAACAAATGTTGAGAATTTTTTGATCATGGTCATACTTTTAGGGTTTTATCAGATCACATATTTGCAAAGTAAAATAAAAGAACTGAAGGCAGAAAGTAAAAAGAGTAGTTCAAAAGAAGATAGACTTGGTCTGAAGTGGAATGGTCCAATAAAGATTTGTGAAAGTAGCAATGGTTTATAATGGCACAGAATGGCCTTTCAGATACAGCTTCATCAGTTGCTCCCTGAGCATGTTTTAAATTGGC